>NC_041737.1:49422271-51922271 GCF_004115215.2 Ornithorhynchus anatinus | reverse complement strand
GAACGACACATGTCCTCTGGCATATAACTTTACAGGAGGTATTTACAGCAAATACAACAGAGGACCTGGGTTCTAATTCCAGCTCCGCCCCCTTGTCTGCTGTGGTATCTTGGGCAAGTCACTTCACTTCCCAATGCCTCCATTATTTCAGCTATAAAATGGGGATTAAGATCATGAACCTCACGAGGGACACGGACTGTGTCTAACCCGATTAGGTCGTATCTACCCCAGAGTTTAATGCAGTGCCTGGCACTTAGTAAGTGCTTAAACACCATAAAAAAAATTAGGAAAACTGCCGTTTCCCAAAGGTTCACAAGGATTTGTACCACACGGTCAGGGCTACGAAAGAGGCGGGAAGACAGAAGCAGAGAGATTCTGAAGGAGGCACTTTTCTGCACTCATCTCCACTGTTTCGTGGTTTTTTTTAAAAAAAATTAATGGGATTTGCTGAGCGTTATGCCCTCTACTAAGCGCTGGGAAAGATAAAAGGCAATCGGGTCGGACCCCGTCCCTATCCCAAACAGGGCTCACAGTCTTAATCCCCAGTTTCCAGATGAGGTAACTGAGGCCCAGGCCCATGCTCTTTCCATTAGGCCATACTACTTCCCCAACAGTCGGGAAGTAGTTTGACTTCTTCAAGGCAGACTGAACATAAGCCCTGGCCTCGTGTCCCGTGCCTAAAAGAAAGCAGGACAAGGTTAATGATGAGAAAGAAGGCGGAGGCCCAATGAGAGACCGATCATCGTCCGCCACTCCTTTTTCTTCCCTTTCTGCTTGTTCTGATGAGATTACACGCCTGCGAGGACACAAGCAAACACCTGCTCTCTTAGCCTAATGGAATGGGGAAGGAGGTCAGAAGCAAAAATGGAAGGGGACAACGTTCTGGGTAACTGCGGCTGGGATGCACACACATTTTCCAGACGAGAAAAATCCCTGCGGATTTTGGAAAACTATCTGTAGGGTCGATTTAAAGCCTCCTTCAGACGGTAGCATCTTTTGTAGGGACAAGATTGCTACCCGATGGCAACTGAACTAGCGGACGCCACGTTGGGCATCTTACCGATGAACATAAATTACGTTCCTGATGGAGCTGAAATTAAAACCTCAACCGCCTCCGGCGAATTGCCACTGACGCCAGCTATTCTGACCCGCGCTTCTCCGCCTCTTAAAACAGTTTTTGAAGCCAAGTGCCCGCTCCTGTTCAGTGAGATGCAGATAAGATGCTGACCTTTTCTTTTCCGAAAAGCATTGGTACATTTGGAGGACAGAAATCCGTGCCCTTCTTTAGCTTCATTTGTTATCCCCTCAAAATCGGGCAAAAATTTTGCACCCAAGTCCGTCTTGGTTCCGAGTAACACCAAATCGGTCTTGGTCCAGAGTCACCGTCCACAGTGGGAGTCAGGATGGGATTCAGGGGAATTTTGGAAGTAGGCAAAGGGTCAACAGGATCTTATTTCTTCACAAGGCTAGAGAGCATTGGAGGCTCTTTTAAAGAGGTCTCGGTCTCCTCACCCAACGCACCGCGACTTGTCCCGTGGTCACGGCCAGCTGCGGCTCCGGACCCGGACAGCAGCCCGCCCTCCCGCTTTTCAACCTCATCTCCTCTCCCTGAAGGAGAGTGTACCGTTCCGGGCCGGGGGTGAAACTTGTGGAAGGTAAGATTGAGCCCGTTTGGAAATTCACCCATTCTGCTCGCCCGGCAACCGAGATGATGCCGGTCTGAGAGTCCGTGCCAGCGTTCTTCCCTGGGGGCGGGCCGATGCCCGAAACAAAAAGGGGCAAAAGAACAACCAAAAAACAAACCGCCCGGTTATCGGGTCCCTTACAGAGCATTACTGTCACCCTTCCCATTCTTGAATGGGCTTTGGAAACAGACTTCCTGCTCAAATTCCTACTTGGTGCTACTGAATCATGCAGTGTGCTCACTTCTCTTAACCAAACGATATTTTCCATATGTGCAAAAGACCCAACTGACGTGCTTTAGCAGGTGGGCGAAAATACTACTTTTTTGTTGTTGTCGTTGAAAGGGGGAGCCGGGGTGGGGGAGAATTCATTTTAATGGTTACGCAGGTGTCGAAAAGGCTCAAAAATAATCATCTACGGTCTGGGTGTAAACCAGCTCTTAAAAATAGCATGTCACTGAACAGCAGGCAGGAGTCAAGTCATACCCAATAGAATCTGAGGGGGTGGCTGAAGGGGATGATCCCGACGTAAGGGTGGTCTCTCCTAAGGAGGCCTCCTCCTGTGGTATTGGGTGGTGTTCAAAGAACTTGGAGACAAACAGCAAACTGTGAGGCAAAAACAGAAACAAAACAAAACAAACCTAACTTGTGCAAAACCCAGAAGCTTCGAACACTGGAACAGACAGAGGAGGCAATAAGAAAAACACGGATTACATTCCCACATTTCAAAATGGGGGGCGGAGGAAAACCCAATATGGGTCGTCATTTCTGGTTCGATAATGGGACTCCCCTTTGCCACGGAATGCCCGGGAGGAACAGGTTTCCGAGTCAAGCTGTCAAAAGTCTAACCGCTCGCTCTACCGGCGCAGGAAGAATTCCTAACTACTTGGAAAAAACAATATTCTGTGGTTGAGGACTGAGAAGTGATAGAAAAAGAAAATCCTGTTTAATACAAAGCTTTATTAGCGATTAAAAAAGGGGAAATGGCAAAGCACAGATATCAAAAGTTTCACAGAGAGCTCAACCCAGTATGAAATCTCTTTCAAAAGAATGACTCTCTTGAAAAAACAAAATAAAACCAAAAGTCCTGTGAACTCAGGACCCTTTCGGGAGTCTAAATCTGAGGGCTGGGTTTCACAGGTCCCAAGATCTACGAATCGGAGTGTCCGCGGCCACGTGGCACGATAAAGAACCAATCGAGCCCAATAAACCGGGCCCCGGGACACAGCTGGAAGAATTTCAAGGTGAGAGGTGTTCTGTAGCAAGGATCTGACAGTTCCTTAGTCAGTTCGCCTGGTTTATAAATGCCCACCCAGAAACCAGGAGGATTTTATACTCTGCCACCAGGCTGGAGTCAAACGAACAGGCACGTCACTTCCCCGGAAGCTCCCAGCTTCAGGGAGCCTCCTCCATGGCCTTCGAGTTAAAGTAATTTTGGACTGGTTAAAAATAAAAGGCAGCCCAACGTGTGTGTGCGCGCGCGTCTGAAGTGCGCTTAAATGATCAGGACGGCTTTAAGCCTCCAACTTAATTTTCCGAGAACGGAAAGCGTAACACCACATTAAGCAAGATATCTAAACCAGCAGTAAGACCTGGGAGGGGACGGGGGAAGAGGGTGGGAAGATGGAGAGAACAGATCTTTTTCCGAAGGCACTGTTTTTTTCTCCCCCCGCCCCGCCCCCTTTGGTCTAAACTGCCCTGATCCACAATTTCCTCCATGCAAGGGGACTTCTCTGCAGATGGCTACTGGAAATCTAAAACCACAAACAGATTTTCGATGACTTACTCAAGCTGGTCGTAATTAACACACATCAGCGGCACCTCCGTACTACAGCGCTGGTGAAATTTGTAGCCACACGTTTGGCAGCGGAAACCCTGGAAAAGCAGCTTTCTACAAAAGTCGCAGAATGCTAAAGTAAAGAATGTCTTCCGTACCTGCGGAGCCAAAGATCGTTACTGGTAAATGAAGCCCTTTGGAAAAAAAAATAAATAAAGCCAAACCAAAAAATCACCCAACCAAAAAACACTGAAACCTCTTTTTAACTGCCATACGTATTCCTTGCTAGCTCCTCTCTGAAGGAGATCGACATTTTTTTCCACGTCGGAAATACGGCTTCAGGTGCCAAATGGGTTGCTGTCAGAATTTACATTTTCAAGCGTCTCAACGGGTTCTATGAAACTTAAGCTCTTCACCAGTTTACTGAGTAGATAAAAGGCTAAAGGGCCCCATTTCTGGATGTTAACATACACTGGCAGTCAGGGAATTGGGGAGTCCTTTTTTGGGAGGGGGATGTCATTTCAGAAAGATTGTGCTGGCCTCCTGTGTGGCTCGGTGGAAAGAGCCCGGGCTTGGGAGTCAGAGGTCAGGGGTTCGAATCCCGGCTCTGCCACCTGTCAGCTGTGTGACTTTGGGCAAGTCACTTCACTTCTCGGAGCCTCAGTCCCCTCCTCTGTAAAATGGGGATTAACTGTGAGCCTCACGTAGGACAACCTGATTACCCTGTATCTACCCCAGCGCTTAGAACAGTGCTCTGCACATAGTAAGCGCTTAAATACCAACATTATTATTCTGCCTTTCAGGAAAGGGGAAGACTCCAGCCAGTTGAAGAAATGTCCGCGCACCTCTCCACGTCTAGAAGAAAGAGCGATCAGAGCTCTCTGAGTGAACCGTGGACAGTCTGCAGGTCCTGAGGTTCTGGGCTCTGGTCGGGTGGCCCGTCTCCCACGGCGCCTTATTCTGGGGCACGGTGGAGGCCACCAAGTGGAAGTGGGCATAGCCACACTTGGCTGCAACCCAAAAACACCTTGGGGGCTAGGGGGAGAGGGTGTACTGAGGCTTAGGGCGGCCCAACAGGCTACTGCCCACGTGGAAGAAGCTCTCAGTCACTCTCTCCTGGCCTGGTGGCATCATCCGGGCCTGGTGCTGGGCCAGGGCAGTCCTGGCAGGAGCTGCCATCGGACTAGGCCGGGTCCTGGATTTCTGGCCTACCACACGCTCTAGAGCCTCCACTCTGAAACACTTGGTAGCAGTGATAACACTGTGGCATTTGTTAAGCGTTTACTATGTGTCAAGGGGTATACTAAGCGCTGGGCAGAAACAAGACCATCAAGTTCCACATGGGACTCAGAGTCTGAGGAGGAGGGAGAACAGCTGGCGAATCTCTATTTTGCAGATGAGGGAACGGAGGCACTACGTGAAGTGACTTGCCCAGGGTCACACAGCGGACGAGTGGTGGAGTCCTCTGACTCCCAGACCCAGATTTTTTCCATTAGGCCACGCTGCTTCTTATATCCAAAGCTCTAGGAGATACAAAAAAAGTCACTTGGGGCCTTTATGTCCCGCGGGGCGGAGGTGGGGGGCCTTCAGGCGCATCACGAACCAACAGAGTGCTTTCTGTTTAATGGCCTTCTAACCCTGTAGCAATACAGGTGGTCAGACAACCTCAGGCACTGGTATATCACTGTTAGAATAGCAGTTTTTATTCCTATTTCTATTATCTGCAAACTACAGGTACTCTGCAGTACGAGCACACCCCCTTCAAAGTTTTACCAAATCCAAGCCAGCGATCGATATCACGCAAATGAACGACCTCAACTGCAGTCAGCCGGTCGATGGCGTTTACTGAACGTGGGCAGAGCACTGTACGAAGCGCTCGGGAGAGTCCGACACGATAAAACAGACGCATTCTCCGCTCACGAGGAGTTTACAGTCTACAGGGGCAGGGTGGGTCCACCCCACTGGGCAACCAGGAGAATGACTGGGGGCCTTAAGAGGTTAAGACCAACCACTTTTTAATCGGGGGTGGGCACGGACCCTGCCCGGGAAGAGGTCGGCCCAATCCGAATTCCCTGCTTCCGATGGGCACCCGGTCTTTTGCTTTCGGCTTCGGTCCGGGCTCGACGTAGGACCCCGGCCTCCTCAGCCCTCATTCTGACGCAGGCAGAGGACCGAGAAGAGAGGAGCGTCTGTCAGGGAAACCGGAGAATGGAGCGGAAGCTCGGGGTGCGGCCTCTCGCGGGAACAACACGACCAGGTTTTACTGAAGGCTAGGGCCCTGGGAAATTAAGGAATGCTGTCCCGGCTGAATGCTGCAGCCAGAGGGATCGCAAATGGCCCCAAGGCGATTCTCCAGGACCAGATCAGGCCCACCGAGTCCTGCCAAACGGGAACCCGCACCTGGGGGGGGGGGGGTGTCTCCGGTCCCGGCAATCCGGCCAACTCCAAAGGAAGGCTCACGCTGTCACAATTATGCACAGTTTAGATATTTCAAAACGCAAAAGGGCTCTTACAAAATTGTGGGTGGTAAGCGGAACGTTCTCCAAAACTTCCACGTGCAACTCTTCTCCCGTGAGCCAAGAGATGTCCGTGTCCCAGCCGATCGGCTTCTTCTCTCTGGAAAGGGGGTGGACAAAGGCCTGTCAGGATGATCCAAACCACGAACGCTGGGGGATCCTCTGGCTGAAGACGCGAAAAGTGGCTACCGAGGGGCCGGTGGGAGTGAGGGAGGTTGGACTCCCAGGCTTCGTCTGTCAGAACCTCAACCCTGAGAAAATTAATTTTGATTTCACCCCCCAAAAATGCATCATCCCTCTGGACAAAGAGCAGAGTAACTCTTCGAGTCAGCTGCAGCCGAGACCGACGGGAGCGGGGAATGGCTTGCTCCTGGGGTTCAACGGTCGCGGGCACAGACTTTTCCATCCACTCAAAGAAGAGTCCTCATGTGACAACTGACTCCCCATGAGGAGTTTCACCGGGTTTACTAATTTGGGATTCATTTCCGATACTAATCGGAAGTGGAACTGAGAATGCGGTTTGGGCGAGCTCCGTGTAGAACTGAGATTAATCTGAACACGCGGCTCGGGACAATTCTATGTGAAAAATTAGGAGTAAAAATTTTTTTAAAAAATTCCCAAGAACTCCTGTTAAACCACTTCTAAACACTTTAAGAGTCCCAGGCGACCTTAAACATGAAATTCTTCTCAGACCCCGAGAGGAAGAGAAAAAGATTTCCCCACTAAAAAACCGTCTGACGTTACACGTTAGTATTTCACTTGACCGGGGGCTCGGAGGCCAGTTTGAAATGGATGAAATAGTTTTCCTCCCATTGAGCTTTCAGTTTCTGGGGGATTGGGAAGAGTTTCTCTGCGCCGGTTAAATCCGAGCGAGACCCCGCGCCTTCACCATCTTAAAAGGAAGCCCCCCTCGCCACCCACCCCAGGGCACATGGACCATACCCATCCTGAATTCTGTAAACGGCACAGCACTCGGGGATGAGACCTCGCATCATCAGGGCTTTCTTTAGGCTGTCCCGGACCGTCACCCCACATCTTGCCGGCACCTGAAACGTCGCAACAATAAGATCCTGGGCATCAGAGGAATAACTCAGACTTCGTTCTCACATCTGATGAGCAGATGTTGGCCCGGAGTCATGTCGAACGTTCAGAAACAGTAATTAAAAGTTTTTCGCCCATCCCCTCGCGGAAGCAGGAGTCTGTCCTTTCAAACTCCAAGTTAGCCACCGTTTATGATGCGGTTTCGCTCTAGACGTAACAATGAACTCTTTCGTGCTGATGAAACGTAAGGAGAGAGTGAGGAGGAAAACACTCACCCGGTTTCCTTCTTTAGGAATCTTGGCCAGGACCACTTAAAACTAGCATCATCGGACACTGTACAATTTAATTCTTTGGGACGGGGGGGAAGAGAAAGTCTCCTGCAAGATGCTCAGGATTCCTACATTCAATTTGCTATGGAACAACAGCAACAATAATAAAAACCAAATAATAATAATGATGATGTCGGTATTTGTTAAGCGCTTACTATGTGCAGAGCACTGTTCTAAGCGCTGGGGTAGATACAGGGTCGTCAGGTTGTCCCACACGAGGCTCACAGACTTCATCCCCATTTTACAGATGAGGAAACTGAGGCACAGAGAAGTAAAGTGACTTGCCCACAGTCACACAGGTGGCAGAGCCGGGATTCGAATCCATGACCTCTGGCTCCCAAGCTCTTTCCACTGAGCCACGCTCCTTCTCTCTAACTGTGGTCTTCGTTAAGCCCTTACTATCTACCCCAGTGCTTAGAACAGTGCTCTGCACATAGTAAGCACTTAACAAATACCAACATTATTATTATTATTACTAGGATGGGGTAGGTAGGAGACAATCCGGCTGGACACGGTCCCTGTTCCATACGTGGCTCGCGGTCTTAGATGAAGGGAGAAAGGTAGTCAATCCCCATCGGAGGGATGAGGAAACTGAAGCCGGAGAGGTTGAGGGACTTGCCCAAGGTCACGCAGCAGGCAAGGGGCGGAGGTGGGATGGGAACCCAGGCCCCCGACTCCCAGGCCCGGGCTCCTCCCCCGGGTCCACACTTCCAACTGAAGAGTTCCGACCGCTTTCCCGGACAGACCGTTTCTGTTGCCTTCCAAGGCTTCTCCTGTAAAAATACGCCAACTGCAACTCGGCGGAGAGCCGCTCGGCGTCCTGGTTGCTTCCAAGCCCTAGTACGATCCCATCTCCCTGACTGAGCCCCCGTTTCCCTTTCTCCCTGGGGGCCTGTCCCCGTGAAGCGCCTGGACGTTCATCCCCCGCGCCCCCAGCACCGACATAATATACTGAATACTGAAATCCATTTTAATATCTGTCTCCCCCTCTGAGGGGAGGGGAGGAACTGGGTCCACCCACTCTGCTGCCCCTTATTCTCTCAAGTGCTTAGGACGGTGCTCCGCACACAAGGGCTCAATAAACGGATCGGGACGGGTAGGCCGGCGGGAACTGGATGATTCCGTAGGCCCAAACCGCCGCCGCCGCCTCTCTCCGGGCAATGTGGAAGTCGCGCTTGGGATCCAGGAAGAAGGGGTGCTCTCCCGGCCCCGCTAGAGACCACCGACCATTCTGCCTCCGGGGGATGTCCGGTCAAGGGAATACCAAGGACAGTAATGCCAACCGTGCCGTGTGTTAAACGCCTACCGTGTGCCAAGCCCCGTACTCAACGCTGGGGCAGAAAGAAGATCATCAGTTCCCCCGCGAGGCTCACGGTCTCAACGGGAGAGAGAACGGGGATGGAATCCCCATTCGGCCGATGAGGGAACTGAGGCCCGGAGAAGTCAGGTGACTCGCACAAGGTCACACGGCAGACAGGTGGCAGAGCCGGGACCGGAACTCGGGTCCTCCGCCTCTGCTCCTTCCACTAGGTCACGCTGCTTCTCACGGCCTGGACCCCACCGAGCCCCTCTTCCAGTCAGAGAGCACCCCCGGGGAGACCGGCGGGGGGAAAAGAGAGCCGAGGCGCCCGAGTCGCTAATCTTCCCGACTCGGGCGTTCCCGGGATCGACGGCCATACATCGGGCTGTGCCACGTTGGGTCCGGAGAGCCGCGTCCGCTGCCCAGCCCGGAGGGCCGAGGGTCGGAGAGGGCCCGGCCGGAAAGCCTATCCCAACTTGGCGAGTCCTCTTCCCGGATCCCACCCCCTAAACCAGGCTACGGCACTTCACCAAACCAGTCTAGTCCCAACATTTCTGCCTACAAGAAGATCTGGTTTTCCCAGCACCCACACCCACGGGGGGAAGGAAATCAAAAGGATCCCTTGCCTCTTAATTGAAGGCTCGGCTGCCAGATTAGCCGGGAGAGCCGTGACTAACGAGAGACGGGAAGAGAGAGAATCCCGAGAGAGAATCCCTGCTGCCACGACTCTCTCTGGCCGGGCCGGTCACCGAGGTGGGGTTGGGGCTCGTGACGTCTCTGTTTTAGCGATCTCGCTTTTTCCGCAAGAACCATCGTCTGCCCTGAAGTCACATTTACTGGTTCCTAATTTAACGGAGATATAGTCAACGCTCCCAGTAACGTGGGCTTTGGGGAGACGGGGTCCTCCCCCTAGATTTGAATCTCCCCATCGTGGTATCTTTCGAGCGCTTACCGGTGCAGAGCCCTGTGCTAAGCCCTAGGGAGCGAGCAATACAAGACTTGGCAGAAACGTAAGCGTACACGGTCTAAAGGGGACCGCCACCGGTGGGGAAATTTGTTAGGCCCTTACTCCGCGCCAGGCACTGTACTAAGCACTGAGACAGATACAAGCAAACTGGGTTGGACACAGTCCCTGTCCCTCACGGGGCTCAGTCTCAATCCCCATTATACAGACGAGGGAACTGAGGCACAGAGAGGTGAAGCTACTTGCCCAAGGTCACAGGGCAGACGAGGGAGGAGCCGGGATTAGGACGCGGGTCCTTCGCCTCCCAGGCCCGGGCTCTACCCACTAGGCCATGTTGCTTCTCTAAGGCAAAAACAGCTCAGGCCCAAGCTTGGTTGATAGGTGGCAGGCCACGTTTTTCCCCGAAAAGGTGCACGACTGTATTTTTCACGGGGACCGTGGGAGAGAGGGTCTCTCGCAGAGACCCTCGCGTTCCCGGACGCCATCTTGGTCGGGAGCAGTATCGGCCCGCCCCAAATCCACCTCACCTGCCCTCCGATCTGGCACTGCCTCTTGCCTTCGGGGCATCTTCATTTTGAAGCCCCGCTGGCACCTTCAGCAAATTATAACCAAAGCCGAGCTCCTCTCATCGCCCCTCCTTTTTCCTTATTTTATGGTATTCGTTAAGCGCTTGCTACGTGACTCTGCGAGCGCTGGGGTCGATCCAAGATAATCAGGCTGGACCCAGTCCCTCGTCCCCCCTGGGGTTCACGGTCTGAATCACCTTTTCACAGAAGAAGGAACTGCGGCGTGGAGTAGGTAAGTGACTTGTCCGCGGTCACACAGCCGACAAATGGCATCTCTCCTCCCCGCTCTACCTTCAAGGTCAACACCTCGAGCCTTCTCTCTAACCCAGGAGCTTACAACCCGGTTACTGTTTGCAGAGAAGCAGCGTGGCTCAGTGGCAAGAGCCCGGGCTCGGGAGGCAGAGGTCACGGGTTCGAATCCCGGCTCTGCCTCTTGTCAGCTGGGTGACTGTGGGCAAGTCACTTCACTTCTCTGTGCCTCTGTGACTTCATCTGGAAAATGGGGATGAAGACTGTGAGCCTCACAAGGGACAACGTGATGACCCTGTATCTACCCCAGCGCTTAGAACAGTGCTCTGCTCAAAGTAAGCGCTTAACAAATACCAACATTAATATTATTATTATTACTGTCTTTGACTCTTCTCTCTCACTTACCCCCCTCAATGTGTGGTTTCTTTTCATTAATCAATCACCCAATCAAATTTATTGAGCGCTGACAACGAGCAGAGTCCTGTTCTAAGCGCTTGGGAGAGTAAGGCAGAAGCAGCAGACGTGGTCATGGGTTCGAATGCCAACTCTGCCACTTGTCAGCTGGGTGACTGTGGGCAGGTCACTTCATTTCTCTGGGCCTCAGTTCCCTCATCTGGAAATTGGGGATGAAGACTGTGAGCCTCACGGGGGACAACCTGCTTACCCTGTATCTACCCCAGCGCTTAGAACAGTGCTCGGCACATAGTAAGCGCTTAACAAATACCAACATTATCATTATTATTATGTTCCCTGCCCATAACGGGCTTACCATCGGGGGGGGGGGGGGGGGGGCACGCATTAATATGAATAAGTAATTTATAATATATAATTTAAAGATACGCTCCGGCTAACAGGGAAGAAGCAGCCGCTTTTCAGAGCATCAGCGCAAACCCTCAATTCCGGGAGAACCCGTCAGCTGTTTTCACGCTTCGTCTCGAGCCCGGGCGTCTGAGGGACAAGCTGTTACGCCCAGTGTAAGAGAACCCCCGGGACGACGAGTTTTCCGTTCTAATGGCAGTGGATTGGACTTGCAAGCGGACGTAAAGGATCTTCGGGCTCGACGGCACCCTCCCGCTCAGGCTGAGATCTCCAGGGCTAAAAGCTGGGGACAAAAACCTCAAGGACGGGGTGGCGGATCCAGAGAGCCGATCGAGCCTTCCATTACCGAGAGGCTCGTTCCGCCCGGCGGCCGCCTCAAGTCGGCGGACGGCAAGCGAGTCACCTGGACGGACGCACGGTGAGTCCCGGGGACCCTTCTGCTTTCGAGGTCCATCCCCACTGCCCCTCCCCGGTCCCTCCCCTTGGGCCCAGTAGTCCCAGCAGGGTAGATCTACTGCCCCAGTGATACGCCTTCCTGGGCCGGGAAGGGAAAGGGGCTTCCCCATCCGGCTCCCAAATTCTCCCCCTTCCTTCTAGCTCAACTCTGTGCGAGCGCATTCGCCATTCCTGTACTTCCCTTTCCAATTCCCCAAATCCCAAAGGGCAAATAGTACTGTTGAAAAACAGTCTCCCCTCCACCCTCCGACCCCCAGGAACAACCCCTGCTTAAAAAATGCATAAAGTGGTGGTCGGAAGCATCGTTTTCAGAAATGAATTTTACCGGGGGAATAAAAAAAAGATACGTTTGATGCCTGGGAATTTCGGCACCCCCCCGCAGTTCAACGGCATGGGCCGGGGAAATGGCAGTTAAGTCTGATCTGTTACATTCAACACCTGACCTTCCGTGAAAATGGGGGGACAGGGGTTGGAGGGCTAAATGAAATCCACCCGATCATCCCCAGACCTCCTCTGAATCTAGTTCCGAACTTGCCGGCCCACACAAGGAAGCAACTTCGACCGGAGTTGTCCGGCAGCAGCAAGGGAGATCGGAAGTTCCCCTCTGCTCTCCGGGACTAATCTCCGGCGGCTGATGCGCGGTGAAAGGGTCAGAAGTCAGGTGTGTGGTGGGAAAGAGAAAGGAAAACACCAAAGATGCCGGGGGAACTGAATTTAAACAACGCTGGGCCTGGAGATGGGGTTCAGTTTGGCTCTGCGGGGGAAAATACACACGGGCAATCGAGTCGCGAGGAGAAACGGGCCCCCCGCACCCCCGAGGGTCCCTCGCCCGGCGCTCGAGACCCCCTCGACCGACTCACCACCGTCCTCTGCTTGTTCGGGAGGAAGACGCGGACTATCGGCTTCTGCGGAGACTTGGGGTTACCCCGGGCCGCGTCGGTGGGGTTCTGAAAGACCGAGAGGGACGAAGGGGCCACCGAGAGGCTGGACGACGAAGAGGACGTGACGGTGTCCGTCGAAGCGGAGCTGGAAACGGAGAAGTCGGTCCCGTTCCCCAGGGACTCCAGCAGCTGCTGCTCTCTCTGCTGCAGGGCGTCCAGCTTGCTGGTGTACTCCTCGTAGGCCTGGGAAGGACGGCACGATGACGGTCAGTTGGTTGCCCGAGGAGGAGGAGGGGGAGGTCCGATTTCTGGCCTCTGATCGTTCCGACTCTGTCCGGAACCCACCGAACACAGGGTAAGGAATTGGTCCGCGTGCTCTCGGACGCCTCCGTCCCCGCTGGGGCTTTGAACCTCTATTAAAAGAAGCGTCTCTGAGCATCTGTTAAGACTACAAGAGAAGCAGCGTGGCTTAGTGGCAAGAGCTTGGGAGTCAGAGGACGTGGGTTCCGATCCCGGCTCCGCCGCTTGCCTGCTGTGTGACCTTGGGCCGGCCCCTTCACTTCTCTGTGCTTCAGTTGCCCCATCTGGAAAATGGGGGAGAAGCCTGTGAGCCCCACGTGGGACAATCTGATTACCTTCTATCTACCCCAGCGCTTAGAACAGGGCTTGGCACATAGTAAGCGCTTAACAAATACCGTAATAATAATCGTATTTATTTGGGTCGGGTTTTAACGTTCATCACTCCAGCTGTGTCAGCCTTCGATCTCTTCTCCCCACTTGAATCAATTTATGGAGCACTCGCCGGGGGCAGGGCGAGTACGATCTACACCGAAACTTTTAGATAGTGAATCCAGCGAGGGACAGGGACCGAGTCTGATCTCCACTTGTGGATTTTCTCCCGGCGTTCAGTACAGTGCTCTACACACAGGAAGCGCCTAATAAATACCATCCCTCACTTCTCCTACTCCCCGAGAGAGCACAGAGGAAATACCCACTTGTTTCCGAAGTTGGACTTAGCCAAGTAATATTCCCCCTCGCTCCCCGACGGCCCCTCCCAAAAGGCACTAAGGAGGCAACCGCTTGGGGAAGCCACGTGACGGTGACAGTGGAATTATCTGAGCGTCCATTTAGGGCTGGGCGCCGTACTAGGCGCTTGGGAAGCACAGAATAAAGAAGGGACGGGTCCCCGCCCTACCTGGAGCTTCCGCGCTAATGGGGGAAAAGCGATTAAGCTACAACTAGAGATTAAAATGGCCACAAAATACTAGGGCCGTCACTCTGACTTTCTGGGCAAATCTCCACTTGGAATGTGCCGCCGCGGCTCACCTTTCCGGCTCACCTTTCCGTTTAAGTTTGAGGCTTCCCACCGCCTCAAGAAGAGTACTCTTCTTTCGGAAGTCCTCATCCACCATGTGGGGACAGTTAGTGACGAGTACTTAAAGTGTGAAAATTTACTCGTTCGGTTGTTAGAGTCTCTTAATGTGAGAAAAAATCGCTTCTCTTCTCCTCTTTAAAATATTTCCCATTAACATTAATTTCCCCTTGTGCTCCTCATGACTCACGAAGCCAATTATGACTCCGCTTTGTTTACGGCTTCATAACAAACAACGTCAGGCAGAGAATTTACCGTCCCGACCAACTTTCGATAAACAAGCTGCACTTATAACCCGGAAAAAGCCCGCTTCGGCCACTACTTTCATTCTCCTCCCAAACCAACTTTCACTAGGGCGAGTAGCAAGTAGCCAAACCGACTCATTTACACTTCGAACCCCTCCCTTCTCCTGCTAACCCTCTGGTAGAGGACTGAGCGGAGAGATGGTCCAGGGGTAGGCAGGAGACCAAAGGAAAGCCATAAAAAGTCAGAAATTGTACAACCAGCCCTGAAAAAGACAACAAAAACATTCTTTAAAGCGTCGATTCTATTGGGGAACGCATAAAGAAACTGCTTTCGAAAAATAAGATTTCAGGGCACTGGAATGAATTTAAGAAATCGGAATTTAGGCCATTTCCCCCAGGCCATTTTCACAAATACAGTAAATATCGTATTATCGTAAATTGACCGCGCCTTTCAACGTTTTGGGTTGTTTTTTTTTTAAAAAAAACCCAACCAAAAAAACTAATCCCGAAGCAACTACTTAAAATGCTTCCCAAACGTACAAACAGGGATTTCAAATCAATTCATTATCGTCTGAGAGAGAAAGAGAGAAACACACGCACACACACAACTCAGGATTTAAGATCGGTTTCAGAATGGAAAGAACAGTTTCACCTAATAAACCCAATTTCGATTTAACACAAGTTCAGTCTTGACTTTCTGGGAATGAATACTCTAATAAACCCTAGCAAATCACCACCTAGCTGTGTAGGTCTGTGTGTACCTAGGAGGGAGAGTATGTACGTGAACTTGGTGAGTGTGGGCCTCGCCTACAGGCTGCATATTCTCACTCCCACACACACGCCTCCACGCTCCCCGACACAAACACCCGCACGCGATTTTCTCTCCGACGCAATCACCCACAAACACACACGAGAAGCTGAGGAACGCCACCGGCGGGTCAGAGACCGGGTCGGCCCGGCCCGGTGTTTGGACTTGAATTTGGACTTGGAGGAGTGTCTTTCTTGACAACTGTCCTCATCACTCGGTGCCAAGCCCGGATTTGGGGGTTGAGGGAGCCTGGAGTCCCCAAGCCACCGGGGGTGGGGGTCGGCTTTCACGCAGTCCCATGCATGAGCGGGGCCCTGGGGATAGTGGGGAGAGCGGACAGGAGACGGGTCCGGGAGTCGGAAGAACCTGGGTTCTAATCCTGGCTCCGCCACTTGGTCTGCCGTGTGACCTTGGGCCAGCCACTTCACTTCTCTGTGCTTCAGTTCCCCCAGTTGGAAAATGGGGGAGAAGCCTGTGAGCCCACGTGGGACAACCTGATTACCTTGTATCTCCCCCAGTGCTTAGAACAGGACTTGGCACATAGTAAGCGCTTAACAAATACCATAATAATAATAATAATAATATTGCCTGCCCTGTGACCTCGGGCGGGTCACTTCACTTCTCCGGGCCTCAGTTCCCTCATCTGTAAAATGGGGATTAAGACCGTGAGGCCCATGTGGGACAGGGACGGCGCCCTACCTGATTAACTAGTATCCACCCCGGCGCTTGAAACGGTGCTTGACACACGGTAAGCATTTTTAAAAATGCCATTATTATTATTATTATTACTATTATAAGAGAGAGAGGCACCACGAGGCAGCTCGGTTCTGGCCACCACTGGCCCTTGGCAGTCAGCGTGGGGGGGCCACCTGCCCCCCACTCCCCGCTGTGGCCCTGCCGCAGGTGGGATGAACTTCCTTGACAAATCTCAGAGGGCTTGGCCAAAACTGACCAGTAACTGCAATTTTTTACTGCTTTAAAAAAAAAATGGGGGGGGGGGGGCTCTTGGAGAGACAGGCGTCAAGGAGCACCTCACCTTGGTTTCAGTGGAGCACACAAGAAGGAGCTGTTTTGGGAAGCAGTGTCGATCCAGTGGAAAAAGAGCGGGCCCGGGAGTCGGAAGGACTTGGGTCCTAATCCCGGCTCCGCCGCTTGGTCTGCTGGGTGTCCCTGGGCAAGTCACTTCACTGCGCCTCAGTTACCTCCTCTGAAAAACGGGGATGAAGACCGGCGGGCCCCATGGGGGACGGGGACCGGGTCCGACTCCATGACCTCGTACCTACCGGAGCACTTAGTAACTCTGTAAATTCACCGTGGGCAGGGAACGTGTCCGCAAACGCTCTCGAACCGCACCCTCTCGTGCATTTAGTACCGTGGTCTGCACATAATAATAATGTCGGCATTTGTTAAGCGCGTACTACGTGCAGAGCACTGTTCTAAGCGCTGGGGGGGATACAGGGTTGTTCCACATGAGGCTCCCAGTCTCCATCCCCATTTGACAGATGAGGTCACTGAGGCCGAGAGAAGAGAAGTGACTTGCCCACAGTCACACAGCCGACAAGTGGCAGAGGCGGGATTCGAACCCCCTGACCTCTGCCTCCCAAGTCCGGGCTCTTTCCACTGAGCCCCGCTGCTTCTCTGGTAAGCACCCAATAAATACCACAGGTTGGCTGACTGATCAGTACCGCGGCCTGGCACGTAGCAAGCGCTTAAATACCATTAAAAATGGCTCTACGATGTGATTCTTTCCCCCCCAGAACGCTAGCCGGACGAGCACAGCTCTGGTGAGCTGCTGCAGTTCCTGTGTGAGGTTAAGTTGGGGAGCAAAAGAGGAAGATGCAACCGTGGTTTGAGAGTGGGGGTGGGAGGGGAGGGCGAGTCAGAGGAGGAGAGAAGGGTGAGGAGAAGGGCAAGCGGCGTGCTTGGCTTGGGAGAGAGGTGGGCCTCGTCCCCCGAGCCCTCTGATACTCACCTGCCTCCCGCGGCACTGGCGAACTTACCGACCGATGGCATTTACTGAGCCCTGACTGCGTGCAGAGCGCCGTACTGGGTGCTTGGGAGAGTACGACAGAAGAGAGTTGGTAGACATGTTCCCTGACCACCAGGAGCTTACCTGGAACAGTTCGAGCACCAGAGCGGATGAAAAGTACAGGAAGGAAAAGAGTCCTAAATCTCCAACTGTCAGTTTCGGGCCCATAGCGACGCCCCGAGTTGGGATTTTTAAAACTCCGGCAAGCAAAATGCAGAGAGAACTGAAGCCAAAAGGTGCACAACAGTTTTCCTCCTGCTCTGCCCAGGGTCCCCTAATAGCGGGAAGATTAATCAGTCAATGGTGTTTACCTGGTGCTTACTATGTGCAGAACACTGTACTAAGCGCTTGGGAGAGTACGACACAACGGAGTGGGTCTGCGCATTTCCGAATAATAATTATCACGGTATTTGTTAAGCGCTTACTATGTGCCAGTCACTGTACGAAGCACTGGGGGGGCAAGTCACTTAACTTCTCTGTGCCTCAGATACCTCGTCTGTAAAATGGGGATTAACCGTGAGCCTCACGTGGGACAACCTGATGACCCTGTATCTACCCCAGTGCTTAGAACAGTGCTCTGCACATAGTAAGCCCTTAACAAATACCCACATTATTATCATTATTATTATACAAGCAAATTGGGTGGACACAGTTCTTAAGCGCTTACCGTGCATCAGAAAGTATTCTAAGCCCGGGGGGGGAGGGGGGGGGGGGTTAATTAGGTCGGACACAATCTCTTGTCCCGCATGGGGCTCACAGTCTAAGTACGAAGGAGAACGGCATGGCTCGGTGGAAAGAGCCCGGGCTTGGGAGTCGGAGGTCATGGGTTCGAAACCCGGCTCTGCCCCTTGTCAGCTGTGTGACTGTGGGCAAGTCGCTTCGCTTCTCTATGCCTCAGTTACCTCATCTGTGAAACGGGGATGAAGACGGTGAGCCGCACGTGGGACAACCTGATTACCCTGTATCTACCCCAGCGCTCAGAACAGTGCTCTGCACATAGTAAGCGCTTAACAAATACCAACATTATTAGAACGGGTATTCTGTTCCCCACTTTACGGCCGAGGAAACCGAGGCACAGAGAAGTTAAGGGAACTGCCCGACTGCAGGCAGTTGGCAGAGTTGGGAGAACCCAGATCTTTCCGAATCCCAGGCCTGTGCCCTTTCATTCATTCGTACTTATTAATAATGATAATAATAATGTTGGTATTTGTTAAGCGCTTACTATGTGCCGAGCACTGTTCCAAGCGCTGGGGTAGACACAAGGGAATCGGGTCGTCCCACGTGGGGCTCACGGTCTTAATCCCCATTTTACAGATGAGGTAACTGAGGCACCGAGAAGTGAAGTGACTTGCCCAAAGTGGCACGGCTGACAAATGGCCGAGCCGGGATTTGAACCCACGACCTCTGACTCCAAAGCCCATGCTCTTTCCACTGAGCCACGCTGCTTCTCTTATTGAGCGCTTACAGTGTGCAGAGCACTGTACTAAGCGCTTGGAAAGTACAATTGGGCAAAAGATAGGGACAATCCCTACCCAACAGCGGGCTCCCAGGCTACAAGCGGGGAGACGGGCAACAAAACAAGTAGACGGGCACTCTACCATGCCGCTCTCTTCAGCCGACAGGCACGTTCCCCGCCTACGGGGAGCTTACAACCTAAAGGGCCGTAATAATCATACAGAGAGGAATTATTATGGTATTTGTTAAGGGCTTCCTTCGTGTTTCAACTCTGTTCTAAGTGCTGGGGTGGAGCCAAGTTAATCGGGTCGGACACAGTCCCCGCCCAACTGGGGATTCACGGTCTGATTCGGCCAGCCTCTCCCTGGACTCCTCGTGGAGCCGAGGAGGAACCCGGCCAAGGATAATCCATCCGTTCCCTGCCCGCCCCCTCCGCCCCCTCCACCTCTCCCCTTCGAAAAGCTCCCTCCCGCGAGCTCTTGGCTCGTCTCCGTCTCCCGTCACAGGGGCCGACGTTTCTCGCTCCCCGCCGTCCCAGCCGGGCGAGACCCTAAGCGACGAGTTTTTAAGACGAGGAAGAGGCTTGGAAGATTCAGACGCGGCGGTCACGCCAGCTGCGTCTCGTGTAGCAAGTCCGGGAAGCCTCCGAGAAAGGCGACTCCGTCCTCGCTTGCCGAAAGTACTTTTGTCTACGGGGAGATTTCCTGGAACTGTCAACTTCTGAGTCCAAGCTGGACTGTGAGAAAGGGAAGGAGGGGGCGAAAGTAAGATTCCTTAGTAATTGTAACCCCAGAGACCCAAGCCGGGGCAGAGAAGGGCCACGGGGAGATTAGGACAGCTGTCTGGGGGTGGCAGAACCACAGTAACGCTTATAAAAAAACAAAACCACACCCCAGAAAACTTCCCTACATTTATGGAGTTCCCAGTATTCCAAACAAACACCCCCCCGCAACGAAAAACCCTGCTTTTAAAATGGGAGTTTTTCCAAAGGCAGAGATATTCCTTCTTGATTCTCAGCACAACTGGGCAGATATAAATGTTGGTATTTAAGCGCTTACTATGTGCAGAGCACTGTTCGAAGCGCTGGGGGAGATGCAGGGCGATCAGGTTGTCCCACCTGAGGCTCCCACTCTTCATCCCCATTTTCCAGATGAGGTCACTGAAGCCCAGGGGAGTGAAGTGACTTGCCCCCAGTCACACAGCTGACAGGTGGCAGAGCCGGGATTCGAACCCACGACCTCTGACTCCCAAGCCCGGGCTCTTTCCACTGAGCCACGCCGCTCCTCTATATAAAGGTGATCAAAGCCCGCGCGCGGCACCAGAAAGGATTTAAGACCGTCAGTCGGAAGCACACTGATATCCTCAGGTGGACTTTGCAAAAGAAAGAAAGAAAAAGAACCACTCTACAGCCCGCTAGTCCGTCTGCCATGGGAGGGGGGAGGGAAATTCGGCTGATGGGTAGGTTGTGCCACCTTTGCCAGGTGCCCTTCGGCAGGGCAGGCCAGGGCACGCCGGCCGACGAGCACCCCTGCACCCCGGCTAGATTGGGATCGCCGGGAGCCGCAGCTGGGGAAGCCGGTAGCGGTGACCAGGGCGACCGGCTCGGTAGCCGGGGGGCTGCTTCTGCAGATTTTGGCCCTTTGTGGGTAGAGCACGGGGCGGGGAGTCAGGAGTCCTGGGTTCTAATCCCCGCTTGCCTACTCTGTGGGGCCGGGGGCAAGTTGCTTGACTTCTCTGGGCCTGTCTCCTCATTTGTAAAATGGGGGGAAAAAAATTAACTCTACTTCCTCCCTCGGACTCTGAGGCCTGGGAGGGAAAGGGGCCGTGTGCAATGTGGTCGTTTCGTTCCTACCCCAGGGCTCGGCAGAGTTTTTAGGCACACTGCAAAGGATTTTAAAAATGCCATTAATATTATTATTACAGCCCCCACAGGGGTGCGCTAAAAGCTTTATAGCTGGGGGGTTGTTTTGCTTCACTCCTCTGTGCCTCAGTTACCCCAGCTGTAAAATGGAGATTAAATCCCGCTCCCTCCCACATCAACCGGGACCCCCGTGTGGGACAGGGATTGTGTCCAACCTGCTGGCCTTGTATCTACCCCAGCGCTTCGCAGAGTGCTTGGCACGGAGCGAGCACTGAACGAGGACGAGTACAAGAAGGAATCGAGGAAGGCCGTTGGGGGGAAGTGGGCTCTCGGGAGGGCTGCGTGGTCTGAAGGACTCTTTCTCTTAGTTTTAATTCAAGCCCGTTTCCTCTTTAGCCCGCCCGGACACAGACCGCAACTGATCGGTCCCCGCATTAAAAATCCTTCATGTACTTGAGAAACTTATTAAGTCATCCCTTAAATAGCCTTCTTTTTCCAGGCTAAACAAAGCTAATTTTTTTTTTTTTTTAAGAAAACCTCCTTCTCGGGGCTCATTTTCTAACTTGCATTCCTGAAGCACCCTGGTGACTCTTCTCCGTTTCCCCCTTCTTTTTCAAAGTGCAACAGTAAAAGGGGAGCACAGAGGGGACAAAGTGAGCTCGTTTAAAGCCAGAGTTGGGATGTTCTCGAGACTGGAGTCTTTCTTCCGTTCATTCATTCATTCATTCATTCGATAGCGTTTATTGAGCGCTTACTGTGCGCGGGACACTCTACTAAGCTCTTGGGAGAGTACGATATAACGACAGGCTGACACGTTCCCTGCCCGCGACGAACTTACAGACTAGAGGGAAAACCAAACCGCTTCTTCACGCTTTGCCCCTTGAGGAGCGGAGACATGGATGGCAGAGTCGCAGCACGTTAAACTGCTCGTGACGGCCAGAGAGACATTTGGCTTTCTGGAGAAAGAAATTCTCACCGTCCCCTCTTCTGTATATCGTGTTCCATAAGGCACAATAAGAGAAGCACTGTGGCCTTGAATGCAGTACTTAACAAATACTATTTTTAAAAAACTTGAAGAGACAAGCAGGGTGGCCTAGTGGAAAGAGCACAGGCCCGGGTGCCGGAGGACCTGGGTTCTAATCCCAGCTCCGCCACTGGTTGCTGTGTAACCTAGGGCAAGTTGCTTCGCTTCTCTGGGTCTCAGGTACCTCGGCTGTAAAACGGGGATTAACACTGTGAGCCACTCAGACCTTCTCTGTGCCTCAGTTCCCTCATCAGCAAACTGGGGGTTCGATCCCTGTTCTCCCTCCTACTTGGACTGTGGGACCTGATTACCTTGTATCTATCCCAGACTTTAATACAGTGCTTGACACATAGTAAACACATTATTATTATTATTCTTCCCAGCCCGGGGCCTTTTGCATCATTATTGTTATAATTATATTACTGTTGATCAATAATAATGTAAAAGGCCCCAGACTGGGAGTAAGGAGACCTGGGTCGGCTCTACCACATGGTTGCTGCGCGGCCTTGGGCGGGTCAAAGAATTTGGGCGTCTCAAGCCGCTCATCTCTGAAATGGGGATCGATACCTGTTGTCCCCCCTCTCTTAAACTCTGAGTTCCACGCGGGACAGCGACTCTGAACCGACTGGACTGAATCTATCTTAAGCTCTAACCCAGTGCTTGGCATAGCGTAAGCACTAAGCAAACCCCACAGTTACTTTTACCATACGGTAAACTCTTAGAATGCAGAGAATTTTGTTTCGCTTCTCTTGTACTTTTCTAGCTGCTTAGTGTTTTGCTTTCGGTGAAGCGTCGATAAACGCCATCGACCGATTCGGTCCTTAAAGCAACTGGGACAAATTAACGTCGATGAAAACAGGGATAACTTCTCAATCGACGATCGTCTGAGGCCTCTGAATCGGAAAACGGACTCCATCTTCACCGTCTAAGAGGAGGAGAACCCGCACCGTGGAAAGGCACCTCTTACCGTCCTCTTCCCTGCCGGTTTTGCAAATCTGGTCAGAGACAAAAAAAACCCTGAATCCCGTAACCTCGAAGCTGGAAAAAATAAGCTAGAAAAGACAGAGGCCAAGAAAAGTTCCCGTGTCTAACAACCACAACTTTCCACATTAATGGTTTCTGCGGATTAGAGTTCGTCTTCGCAATGGATTCCAGAGGGCTAATTAAACCTAATTGGCCACTTCTGCCTGAAGCAGCTCTGCCTTTTTCTAGGGTTCGCTTTGGAGAAGGTCAGAATCACAGCTCTTCTCACAAGCCCCACGGAAGTGCGCGCGACCAAAGTCCCGCGCTCAGGGTCGGGCCCTCGTGTCCCCACCCCTAAGAGGCCCAGAAGCAAATCCCACCCCTCGCCCAATAACCCCAGGCTGGGGCTACCTCGGCCTCCCCGAGACCACTGGGGCCGAGCGAGACCCAGGAGTCCGTGGCCCAGATCTGCGCCGGTTGCGGGGGGCCGGCACGGAACCAATCTCTGCGGGAGATGGGGCGAGGACTTGATTGCTGAGAAATTCTGTTAGACACAGAAATTCCACTGCTGCATGAGACTCACGGCCTCTGTTTGGTTCCCAGGCTAGGTTTTCACGGGCCGAGTGCCGGAGCCCGGCTGTTGCTGCGAAATTTGGTTTTCCAAAATTCCAAGTCACCCACCACGCTTGGGCGAGAAGGGACGGCGCTTTCTCTAGCAATTCGAGGGGTTTCGTTTGGGAGGCGTTGTTAAATTGGGGTCTTTATGTGGATATTGCCACGGTATCCTGGAGACTGCATCGACTAGTACGGCCACCTGAGACACAAAACCGCTCACCCAACTTCTCCCGCGAAGTCCGTTCCCCCTCCCTCCTTCAGGACATGGTAAAAGGGAGATGGGGGGAGAAGCCTAGGCCAGATTGGGTCTTTATCGCCGATTACGGCGTTTATGAGGCCTTTCAGGTATACGCCCTCCCCCTCCACGAGAGTTAAGTAGCACAACCTGGAATTCGGAGAGGCATTTGAAAAGTTGAGCCCCCTTTGGGCCTTTGGCAAGCTATCAGTCAAGAAAAGTAAACAGGATAAAGACTGAAGGACAGGCTGGCTAAATCTTGGGGGCCAAAAAAGAATTCTATTAAGGAGGGTCGGGAGTGTTTATAAAACGCAACGGCTGTGGCTTGCACAACAGGAAATGCGAATATAAATAATTAGACCAATGGACCCAAATATTTGTTATACCATAAGAATCCCCCCAAAACAGGATATTTAAAATGGTAGGTACACAGCCCGCGCCTGCTTCCATGAAGTGAACGTCTACGTTTCCTCCCTTCTACGACGTTATCAAAACGGCAAACTGGGGGGGGGGGGGGGGGATGAGGAAATGGGTGCTTTCTCTAAAGGTTCGTGAATTCATTAATTCTGTTTCCTCGAAGGGTTCTTCCGTTCTGCCGGCCAGGCACTTCAACTCTCACGTTGGGCAGGGTCACTGTCCGATTAAGGTGACTTAATCGGCCATTTATCACTCGATCGTATCTATCGAGCGCTTACTGCGCGCAGAGTTCTGTACTGAGGGCTCGGGAGAATACAACACGACAGGGTTGGTGGACGTGTTCCCTGCCCGCCAGGAGCTTACAGTCCAGAGAGGGTAGACGGACATTAAAATAAATCGCGGATACGTACATTAAGTGTTGTGGGGCCGGGGTGAGGAAGAAGTGCTTGAAGTGCTCAGTGCTGTGCTCTGCACACAGAAAGCGCACGATAAATATGATTGATTGATTTCCTGAAAGGGTAATAATAATAATGTCGGCATTTGTTAAGCGCTTACTATGTGCCGAGCACCGTTCTAGGCGCTGGGGTAGACACAGGGGAATCGGGTCGTCCCACGTGGGGCTCACAGTCTTAATCCCCATTTTACAGATGAGGTAACCGAGGCACCGAGAAGTGAAGTGACTTGCCCAAAGTCACACAGCTGACGAGTGGCCGAGCCGGAATTCGAACCCATGACCGCTGACTCCAAAGCCCGTGCTCAGGGATCCAAGTGTGAGGGCGACGCAGAAGGGAGAGGGAAAGGCCGGCCTCTCAGAGGAGACGTGATTTTAATAAGGCTCCGAAGGCGAAGAGGGCGGTGGTCTGTCGGATACGAAAGGTGTGGGGGAACTGAAGGCCAGAGGCGGGACGTGGGCGAGAGAGCCGAGCTCAAGGTACAGTGAGTACGTTGGCGTTAGAGGAGCCAAGTGTGCGGGTCGGGTGAGTCAGGTGGATTAATCACATCGACCACCAAACCGGCCTCCGGGGTTGGGAGAGGAAACGGGGACGGAACAAGTCGGGGCAGAAAATCAGCTGCCCCGAGACTCTCAAATGGGCTTCCCTCAGCTCCCGGGTGGGGTCGGGCAGGGCCCAACAAGGTCACGGCCACGGGCGAGCGCACGTTCTCCCGTTCCCTTCCCCGAACTCCAAGGGCCGGGCCCCGCCCTGCCCGCTCCCGCCACTCCGGCGCGGAGGGTCAGAGGCCCCCGTGAATACGACCGACCGTGTGTGTTGTATTCTGGGGATGCCTGGGGGGCGGAAGGACCTGCGTTCTAATCCTGGCTCCGCCGCCGCTCCGCGGCGTGACCCACGTGGGGAAGGGAATGGTTCCAACCGGATAATCTATCTCAGCACTTAGAATTAGCACATTGTAAGTGCTTAACCTATTACCATTAGACAACAGAACAAAACAATCCCCAAAACTGTATTAAGTGCCAGGGTAGATCCTAGGGGAACACGACTCCCGTCCCCTAAAGGGCTCGCAGTCTAAAAAGGGAGGGAGAGCTGGTTCTGAATCCCCATTTTACAGTCGAGGAGTCGGGCACAGAGAAGCCAAGTGACTTGCCCAAGGTGACACGGCAGGCAACGGCAGAGCCGGAATTAGAACTCAGGTCTCCTCCGCACAGCTTTCCCTCTCTGTAAACCCTCTGCAGTGAGTCCTGCACCCCAGAGGTGAAACTGTGGGGCTCCTGGGCATCACGCTTGCACAGAGCTTCCATATGCAATGTCTCTCGCCCTTTTTCTTCCTTAAGGTATCCGCTGAACACTTTCTATGCGCCAGGCACTGTGCTAAGCGCTGGGGGTGGGTCCAAGCTATTCGGGTTAAACACAGTCCAAGTCCCACACGGGGCTCCCGTTCTTAACCCCCTTTTTACAGGTGAGGTCACCGAGGCACAGAAGATGATGATAACGTTGGTATTTGTTAAGCGCTCACTATGTGCAGAGCACTGTTCTGAGCGCTGGGGGCGATCAGGTCGTCCCACGTAAAATGACTTGCCCGAGGTCAGGCGGCGGACACGGAGGGGAACCGGCTCCTGTGACTCCCGGGCCTGGGCTATCTCCACAAGGCTACGCTGCTTCTCACAAGAAGTGAGGAGTCCCTCTATCAATCCATCGGATTTACTGAGCACTTATTGCGGGCGCAGCACTGAACTAAGCGCTTGGGAGAGCATGATATAATAATACTACTACTACTAATGGCATTTGTGAAGCGCTTACTATGTGCCAAGCACTGTTCTAAGCGCTGGGGTAGACACAGGGTCATCAGATGGGACGCAGTCCCTGTCCCACATGGGGCTCACGGTCTTAATCCCCGTTTTGCAGCTGAGGGAACGAAGGCGCGGAGAAAGTAAATGATTTGCCCAAGGTCCCACAGCAGACGAGTGGCAGGGCCGAGATCAGAACCCGGGTTTTCTGAATCCCAAACCCGTGCTCTAAACTGTAAGCTCTCTGCGGGCAGGGATCCCGTCTACCGGCTGTTATACTGCCCTCTCCCAAGCAAGAGGTCATGGGTTCGAATCCCTGCTCCGCCACTTGTCAGCTGTGTGACTGGGGGTAAAGTCACTTCACTTCTCTGGGCCTCAGTGACCTCATCTGGAAAATGGGGAGGAAGACTGTGAGCCTCACGGGGAACAACCTGATGACCCCGCATCTACCCCAGCGCTTAGAACAGTGCTCGGCACATAGTAAGCGCTTAAATACCAACATTATTATTATTTCGACCAGTCCTCTTGCCCACCCCAGGCACTCAAATACCACCGACCGATTAAGCCGAAAGGCGATTTACTCAATAGCAAGCGTAAATGATGCTCCAACACTCCTACTCTTATAAAGAGAAGCAGCGTGGCTCAGTGGCAAGAGCCCGGGCTTGGGAGTCAGGGGTCACGAATTCGAATCCCGGCTCCGCCGCTTGCCAGCGGTGTGACTTTGGGCAAGTCACTTAACTTCTCTGTGCCGCAGCTACCTCATCTGTAAAATGCGGATTAAGACTGTGAGCCCCACGTGGGACAACCTGATCACCTTGTATCCCCTCGGCGCTTAGAACGGTGCTTTGCACATAGTAAGCGCTTAACAAATACCACCATTATTATTATATGCCTCTCCTACCGGAGGGAGGCATCCTTTGGCTTTAAGGGGAACGTCCCCAAATACCCAGGGGAGTCCGATTCACTTTCAAATGACCTGGGTTACCACCACCGCTGTTCTTCCATTGCGATCCCAGCCTATGTTCATCGTAATATTCCACTCCTTGTGGCTTCAACTCTTTTCTCAGCACACTAACAATCTGCTTAGGGAAATAAAAAATAATCACCCAAGAAGCAACCCGATAACGTTGTCCTTCTCCGTACCATCGCGGGGACAGGGCGGCTTACCCGGAGGGAGAAATGGAAAAGCTTGGGACTCTCCGGTTTGGAAAGACGGAGACAGAACGGACGGGACTGAGGTTTACAATGCCACGGGGGACGCGGCCGGGGGCGGAGGATGGCTGGCCACCTAAATCCCACAACGCTGAGGGCTTGGGGCACTCGCTGAACTGAAAGGGCGAGGGAGCAAGACCAAAAGGAAAAAACCCTCACCCGGTGGTGAGGGGGGAAAGAGATGCATATGGAATTCATTACCCCGCACGACTGTGCCGGCCGAAAATCTCAATAGCTTTAAGAAGCGTTGGAATAAATTCGCCGCCGAGAGGTCGGTAACTGTTTATTAGAGGGAAAGTTACGGATGTTAGAGAGGAAATGTAGGGTATCATTATACCCCAGAAGGGTTAAAGAGAAATAAGGATGACAGGTCCACAACGCGTTACTAGATGGAAAAGCTACGGAGGTTAGAGAGGAAACAGGGTGTTATCGGACCCCACACAAATTGAACAGATACAAGGATCTACTGGGAAGCAGCGAGGCCCGGTGGAAAGAGGACGAGCCTGGGAGTCACAGGGCCTGAGTTCTAATCCTGCCTCTGCCCCTAGTCTGCTGGGTGACCTCGGGCAAGTCACTTCACATCTCTACGGCTCCGTTACCTCGTGGGTAAAATGGGGATTAAGACTGTGAGCCCCACATGGGACACGGCTCGTGTCCAACCTGATTAGCTCGCATCTACGCCGGAAGACAGAATGCGTTTAAACGCCATTAAAAAAACCCAGGAAGGACGTTAGGTTCGGAATGAATCAGTGGTATTTGGTGAGCACTGCTCTGAGTGCTTGGGGGAGGTCAACGGAGTCGACAGACCCGTTCCCTACCCGCCTGGCGCTTTAACGGACCGTGGGACGGAAAGTTACGGACGTGAGACGGTAATTCTCCCAAACCCCGAAGATGGACGTTAAGAGAGGCAGCCGTCACGCTATCCCTCTAAGCGTCTCTTCGGGCCCCTGTCGGGCACAATACCGGGCTGGGCGGACCCGTCATCCAATACGGCATTTCTCCCGTCAGGTCCTTAATCGACGGGACCGGAGCGGCTGCTTCAGGAGGCCCTGATTCCGACTCTCAGCTAGATAAATATAGAAGTAACAGGAGAACGGAATAAATGGCAGGGAGAGGATGAGAAGAGTAAAGGAGAGAGGAGGGCCGGTTTACACAAATAGGCAAAACTGGGGCGCTGACGACAAGCCCGAGGAGAAAATATCTGCTGGGCTATTAAATTACCCCAGGCCCACAATTATTCTTCTGTCTGACGCCACGCTCTGTACTGGAACCGTAAGAGTGGCTTGAGACAAACTGGAATCTGAAGGGATCACCGGGGTTTAGGACAGGAAGGGTTCTAGGAGAAGCCCAATGGGGGCAGGGATTGCTGTATTCTACTCCCCGAGCATTCAGTACAGTCTCTGCACAACCTAAGTGCTCAATAAATACGACAGAATGAAAGACGAATGAAAGCAGAGACCCCGCTGGGCCAGAGCCAACTTCTCTCCGTTGCTCTTGCTGAGAGGCAGAAGCAAAGAGACCAAAAGGGGATGGTCGGGCGAGAGGGTGAAGGGGAGAGAGAAAAAGAAAAGGGGGGGGGGAGAGAGGGAGGGAGAGAGAGAAAGCGACCCCCAAGCGCCAGCCTTAAATCCGCCCAGCTGAGCTGCCTTCCCAGGAATCCTCCTGGCTCACTCTGGACCCCTGGGCGAGTCCCCCAATGACTCCGGAAAACAAAAACACCACCCACGGCAGCCCGCTCGTCAGAGCCAAGGGACCACATAAGCCGGTGCAATAAATAATAATCGTTACACGCCTCGCTGGTATGTCGTAACGACGTGATGTTTGTCGAGGGCTCAAAGAGGGCCCCCGGAAAGACGCAATGTATAAATAACAGTGGTTTCCAGGCACTTCTGGGCCCAATTTCGTTTCATCCTGGACTCGCTTCTTTCAGACCTCGGGACTGTGTGTTCTCGCTAATAACGTACGGTTGGGAAAAGTTATCAGCTTGGCCTTGGGAAAGAGACGAAGCATACGGCAGAGAGGGGAGCGGAGGAGAGGAACATCAGCTGATGTTGGGCTTCATATGTCTGCTATTAAGTATTTCAGTTTAAGGGCAATCAACGGTTCCAGGACGCCTGCCTGCCTCCCAGACCTACCGTCAGCAGGGCATATGGACCCGATTTGTTTTTCCAGGAATGGGGCCGGGAGACTACCGGAGCCCGGGACGATACAACCGGCCACCTCTATGGGTCCTCAGCGGCAGACGCTGCTAGGCCTTCGTCCACCGTATTATATCGCTTTCGAGGGAACCGGTCGTTTTTTGTTTGTTTTTTTAACAGTACTTGTTAAGCGCTTACTATTGCCAGACACTGCTCTAAGCGCCGGGGAAGGTACATCACGCTCAAGTTGGACACGAGGCTCACTGGGTTTAAGTCAGAAGGAGGATTTAATCCCCACTTTACGGATGAGGGAACCGAGGCCCGGAGAATAATAATGATAATGTTGGCATTTGTTAAGCGCTTACTATGTGCAGAGCACCGTTCTCAGCGCTGGGGGAGAGACAGGGTGATCAGGTTGTCCCAGGTGAGGCTCACAGTTAATCCCCATTGTACAGATGAGGTCACTGAGGCACCGAGAAGTGAAGTGACTTGCCCACAGTCACCCAGCTGACAAGAGGCAGAGCCGGGATTCAAACTCATGATCTTGATTCTATTTATTTGCTATTGTCTTAATGAGACGTTCATCCCCTTGAGTCTATTGCTATTGTTCTTGTCTGTCCGTCTCCCCCGATTGGACTGTAAGCCCGTCATAGGGCAGGGACTGTCTCTATCTGTTACCGATTTGTACATTCCAAGCACTTAGTCCAGTGCTCTGCACATAGTAAGCGCTCAATAAATACTACTGAATGAATGACTCCCAAGCCCGGGCTCTTTCCACTGAGCCACGCTGCTTCTCGGAAGTGAAGTGACTTCTCCAAGTCACACGACAGAGATGAGAACCCAGGTCCACACTCTCATACTCTCCCGCTTTCCCCCTCTGCAATTTATTTTAATTTCTGCCTTCCCCACAAGGACAGAAAGCTTCTTGAGGGCAGGAATCGGGTCGGCCAACTCTCCCAATCCATCAAAGCTATTCATTGAGCAGTTACTGGGGGCAGGACGCTGTACTAAGCACTCGGGAGAGCCCAATACAGGGCACTTCACGCTCTGGAGAGGGAGACAGATATTTAAATATATTACGGATGCGGGGGGCGGTGAATATCGGGTGCTTAGAGGGTACAGATCCCAGTGGAGAGCGGACGCAGAAGGGAGAGGGAATCGGGGAAAGCATTCTGGCAGGCCCCCGGCTTCTACTGCCTCTTGGAGGAGACGCGATTTTAGGAGGGCTTTGAGGGTGGGGAAGACGGTGGACCGTCGGATGAGAACGGGGAGGGAGTTCCAGGCCAGGAGGAAGACGTGAGCTGCGGGGAGGGGGTCGGCGGTGGCATTTACGCTGCAATTTACGGACTCCCTCGCCTTCCTTCGTCTGACGAGCCCCTGGTCGATGAACGCCGCCGCCCGAGGAGGCGGTTTTCTAGAGGAACTGAAGTTTTAAAATGGTTGAACTCTAATTTTAAAACGCTGCTCATTAGCTCGACAGTTCAATTTCTTCTCTCAGGAGATTTATCTGTCACACTTGCACACTGAAGTTATTGCGGCGAAGCACGCAATCTGATAAATCGGGTTCCATGATTTCCTTCTTCCCGAAGTTAATCAGATTGTTTGCAATGACCTCATCTACTCCAACTGAGAGAATATACGGACCTGTTTTCGCTGTGGATTTTTTTCCTTGTAATCCAAGTCTTAAATTTCTCCCTCTTCTAGGTTTGGTCTTCAATCTGTCAGTGGTATTGACTGAGCGCTTACCGTGTGCAGAACACTCTACTAGGGGCTTACGGTATTTCGGCTTTCAAGGACTTTTAAGTGTGGAGGTGTCCTGCAGACTGAATGTGGCCTGCCTGAGAATTTTAGCAAAATTTAGCAAATTGTTTTTGAACTTAATGAGCCGGCACCTGTGAACCCATAGGCCACTTGAGTTTTAGCTGGAACAGAGAAGTGCTCTGACAGAATACACCCCACCGTTCTTGAGGAAAAGCTGTCTGCTAAAACCCGGTCTTCTCACTGACCGACTTGATCAAAATTAAAAATTAATCTGTGGTTGACACTTGGCACTTATACCTGTTCACTTTTTTGGGGGGGAAGGGGGGAACAATATTAAGCGCTTACGTGCCAGGCACTGTTCTAAGCGCTGGGGTAGATACAGGGTAGTGAGGTTGTCCCTCGTGAGGCTCACAGTCTTCATTCACATTTTACAGATGAGGTCACTGAGGCCCGGAGAAGTGACTTGCCCCCAGTCACACGGCTGACAAGGGGCGGAGCCGGCATTCGAACCCATGACCTCTGACTCCCAAGCCCGGGCTCTTTCCACTGAGCCACGCTGTTTCTCTATAGAAGCAGCGTAGTTACAAGCTAATCGGGTTGGACACAGTCCATAACCCAAATGGGATTCAGTCAATCACCATTTTCCAGATGAGGTAACTGAGGCTGGGCCGGGGGGCAAGAGGGGGGTCGGGGGTGGCACAGAAGTGAAGTGACTTGCCCAAGTCCACACACCACGTAAGTGGCAGAGCTGAGATCCGAACCTAAGGCCATCTTTCCAACTAGGCCACGCCGCTTCTCACTTCTGAACTAATGAAGTTGACTAAACTGTTTTTTAAACTTACCAACGACTGCCAAGAAATCCCACGTCTCGGAGTAGCTAACGCTTCACTGTTATCGATTAAAACAAACTCACGCGGCCCAGACGCACAAGGATTCTGGGGGGGTTGTGGGGGGGGGGGGTGTGCTATTGGAAAAAAAAACTTGGACGGGCCCCAGGGCTAGCGTGTTGCCCATTCGGCATCACGTGGGCGCCCGCTTGGTAACAGGTTTCCGCCGGTCGCAAAAGGGATCCTGCTGGGACTTGGAAGATCCGGCTGATCCAAGGGAGACCGCTGAGCGGTCTAACTTCCAAGATGCCGAATTCCAAACCAAACGAACCCAGCTTGCCAAATTTCCAGGCTCTGCCTTTGTGTCCTTCCTCTCCCGCCGGCCCCTTCTGTCCATCCTTTGCTCTCCCTCTCCCTCCCCACTTATTAGAGAAGCAGCGTGGCTCAGGGGCAAGAACCCGGGCTTGGGAGTCAGAGGTCATGAGTTCAAATCCTGGCTCCGCCGCTTGCCAGCTGTGTGACTTTGGGCAAGTCACTTAACTTCTCTGTGCCTCAGTTACCTCATCTGTAAAATGGGGATTAAAACTGTGAGCCCCACGTGGGACAACCTGATCACCTTGTATCCCCCCAGCGCTTAGAACAGTGCTTGGCACATAGTAAGCGGTTAACAAATACCACCGTTATTATTATTACCAAGGAGGCTGGTTGGGCTTCGGCTAGCGTCACCTCTAAGCTCCTCCTCGGGTAGCGGTGGCTTGAAGCCCGAATGTCCTCTCTTCCTCCTCTCCAGCCAGATCCCTGCGGAAGCTTCTCGAGGGCGGTGATCGCGTCCGCTCTTTCCAAGTGTATCAAGCATTCAGCACAGTGCTCCGCACACAGAATGCTCCAAAAAAATGCCACCGATTAGGAAAACGAGACACGATCTGGTGGCGCAGCACTCCAGGCCTCCCCTTCTTTTCTCTGACCGTCTCCTACGTTGCCTGGCTGTTCCAAGTGGCCCTTGGGTGGGGGCGGTCCGGAGAGAGGAACAGAGCAGTCAGAATCCACTACTGAAGGTGACCTTGGGCGAGTCATTTATCTTCTCTGTGCCTCAGTTACCTCACCTTTAAAACGGGGATAAGAGTGTGAGCCCCAAGTGGGACAGGGACTGTGTCCAACCTGATTAACCTGTATCTACCCCGGCGCTCAGAACAGTGCTTGTAACAAGTACCATTATTATTGTTATTATTACTAAGGGGCCTGCGACGGCGGGAAATCCACAGCCAGACCCTGGTTGGACCAAGCACAACCTCCAGCCACAGAGGTTGTCCCCGTCTGGACCGGATGGGAGGGGAATCCAGGTTGGATCCCAAGTGGATCGCGGACTCACGCTTGGAGGAGGAGAGATGGAGGAGGGCTGGGGGGTGGGTTTGCTGCACAAGCACAGTAGGCCCAAGGGCTGTGGGGAATTCTAGTCTAGGAAACCATCGTACCCTGGTGAAACTTTTACAGATTTCACAACATCATAGCCGCCCTCCAAGCCTAAACTCACTGAAATGGAGGTGGAAGCAACTAAAGCCAATCGGGGACTGGCCTGTGGGCCGTGCTATTCTTGGCAATAAACCATTTGACAGAGAGGGCTTTCGTAAAAAATATATATATATATATATATATATATATATATATATATAGAGAGAGAGAGAGAGAGAGAGAGAGAGAGGCAAATGGCAGACGGAGTCCTTGTTCCTTACCAGGATTCTGTACCTCCTCCCTCTGCCCTGCAATTTCAAAATCCTGGAACCTCCACAGCCTCAATCTGCAACCTTGGCTTGGGCAAGTGCGGGTTAGCCATTTTCACAGTGCTCTGCTACACTGTTACCCCTTTTAGATGCTCCAGCAAACTTCGGCTCTGCGTGGGAGCAAAACGTGTTGAAATTCTCATTTCTCCTGGCCTCCTGTCAGCTTTACCATCTCAGGTGTCATCTACTTCACAGCTGAAGTATCGAGTCTTTGGTCTTCGTTTTTTGGCTCAGTGCCTCTTAAAAGAACTTCTTAAATGCGTGACCTAGGGCTCCCAATCCCGGCTCTGCCGCTTGCCTGCGGTGTGACCTTGGGCAAGTCACTTCACTAGGCCTCAGTTCCCTCATCTGTAAAATGGGGAGGAGGAACGTGAGCTTGGACATGGACTGTGTCCAACCTAATTCAAAAATGTATCTACCCCGGCGCTTAGTGCGGTACCTGGTCCACAGTAAGTGCTTAAAAACAAACGAAAAAACAACCACCAAACAAAAAACCCATCTTCATCAAAAGAAAACACTCAGTGGCTTCTCCTTCATTTCAAAGACATCAAAGGTACAGTACATTTCAGCACCTTCAGATATGGCTTTACTGAATATTCCTGACTACCCTTAATTGTGGCTTTCTATTTCTGAAAGCTATCAATCCTGGGTTTCTATTTTGGTGGCTTGCCATTTTCCTTAGCGTGATCTCCCACCTCTACACCCATGCACTCCCAAATTACTCTTTTTCTTGGCCCTACTTGTACAATATATTCAAGAAGAATCACTATAAAGAACTTTTTACAGTCTTCATAGGATTCCTATCTGTGGGGGATTATTTTTCTTTAAAAAAAAATTTCGGGGGGAAAAAAATATCAGAATTACAAATGCCCTCCTCCTATTCTCCAGACCACTTCCCCCTGAGATTCTGTTCTTGCTGAGTTTTGAGTCCACATTTCCACACCAGGGGGGCTGTGAAAGCTTTTCTTCCCCGGCTTAGCCTCAAAGCCTTGTCCGGGGTCCGTAGTAACTGGCAGTGGATGGCAGGTGTCCAAGAAGATACAGAAAACAAAATAATCAAGCCCTTGGGAGTATCAAAGAGTCAGTAGACAAAATCCCTGCCCACAAAGGGCTTACAGACCAGACGGGGGAGACGGACGTCGATCGATGGCGTGGTTTTTTTTTAACGGTATTTTGTTACGCGCTTATCACGTGGCAGGCACTAAGCGCTGGGGTAGATGTCAGGTAATCGGGTTGGATACGCAATCACAATCGTAATCTCCTTTTAACAGATGAGGTAACCGAGGCACAGAGAAGTGACTTGCCCACGGTCATCCGGCAGACGGATGGCACGGCCAGGACTAGAACCCAGGTCCTTCTGACTCCCAGGTCCGTGCTCTATCCACTCGGCCATGCTGCTTCTCAGTATTTACTGAGCACGTACTGTGTGCAGAGCACCGTACATAAAAATTAAAAATCCATTTAATGTATGTATATAAGTGCTGTGGGGCTGGGCGTGAATATTCATTCAATAGTATTTATTGAGCACTTACTATGTGCAGAGCACTGTACTAAGCGCTTGGAATGGACAATTTGGCGACAGAGAGACCACCCCTGCCCATCGACGGGCTCACAGTCTAATCGGGGGAGACGGACAAAAACAAGACAACTTAATCACGATAAATAGAATCAAGGGGACGGACACCTCGTTGACAAAATAAATCCAAGTGCTTAAGGGATCCAGATCCAATGCCACGGTTCATGCAGAAGGGAGGGCTTAGTTAGGGAGCGAGAGCTTAGGGAAGATGTCCCGATTTTGGTAGGTGTCTGAAGGTGGGGAGAGGGATGGTCTGGCAGATACGAAGCGGGTGGAAGTCCCAGGCCAGAAGGAGGATGTGGGCAAGGGGTCGGAGGTGAGAAAGATGAGATCGAGGTACAGCGAGTAGGCTGGGGTTAGAAGGGCGGGCGGGGTTGAAGTAAGAGATCGGCAAGGTTAGGTAGGAGGGGAGAGCCGACTCCTTGGGGGAAGCGACCTTGTCTACCAACTCCGGTTTACTGGACTTTCCCAGGCCCTTAGTACGGTGCTCCGCACACGGTAAGCGCTCAGTAAATACGTTGACGGGTTGACGCCGACGGCAAGGGGTTTCCATCTGACGTGGAGGTGGACGGGCGACCGCTGGGAGTTTTTGAGGAGAGGAGAGGTGTGGGCTGAGGGGTTTTTGAGAAAAATTATCGGGGGAACACAATAGAGAATGGACCGCAGTGGGGAGAGTCGTCAGACCGGGAGGTCGCCGAGGAGGGCCGATGCAGAGGTGAAAGCGGGATAGGCCAAGTGACTGGATTCAAGTGGCAGGGATTTGGGCGGAAAGGAAGGGGTGCTTACAGCTGTCGGGAAGGCAGACCGACGGAATTTGGTGACATACTGAATGCGTGGGTTGAATAAGAAAGACAAATACGGGCGATGCCTAGCCTAAGGGGTTGTGAGACGGAGGATGGTATCGACTGGAGCCATTCTGAGTATTTAAGACCTTCCAAAGCGAACGGATTTGCGGGCAATCCCTGGGGTTCATTATAACGAGAATTTTCTCCGTAATCAATGAAGAATAATATTCCCATTCTACTAATTAGAGTTAATTCAAGGTTTTACGGTTCACCTGGGCTTTTAAGTCTTGAGTCATCTAAGGAGCAAATATTTTTGGCCAACGCTCTAATCCAGGAGGCTTGGACTCCGGCTTCTACCGGACTCCAAGGTTCGGCCGCCAAGGTTTTCTGTTTTGGGTTTGCACTCGGTGGGCCAACAGTGACCCTCGGTCTAGCACAATGGGAGGAGGGGAGGCCTGGCGGGTCATGGAGGCCTCGGAAGTATGAAGGCCGCCCGGGGGGGCTGCCAGGTGATGATGTGGGAGGGAGGGGAAAGAGGGGGCCAATTTCCCCCGGGCCTCAAGTTTCCACTCGCGTATTTCTCGCTCTGCCCAGCCGGTACATCTCTTCTCACTCCTGGACTCCGTCATCCCCAGCCCCGGCTGCTCTCCGCTTCCGGGAGTGATATTTTATCATCGTGAACTTCGACCGTAACCCTCCCTCCTACTTAGACCGGGAGCCCCATGTCGGAGAGGAACTGGGTCCGGCCCCATTACCTGGTATTTATCCCCAGCGGTTAGTACAGTGCTTGACCCAAAGTCGTCCATCCCTTAACCAGTCCCAAAAATATTTAGTGTACTTGCAGCTCTCTTCTAATGCGAGGGTTGCGTTCTTGCGAAACCTCGCGTCAAGAAAACCCGTGCTGTTTTCTTGATCCGCCCCGTTGCCGTGCCCGAGGGTCTTTGGGTCACGCCGAGCCCAAAGGGGCTCACGGAGTCGGAGGGCCGGTCCCCGATCGGGTCGTGTTGGAAACACAAGGGTTTGGCGGAACCAAGCAAGGTCTTAACGGGGGCAAACTTTCAATTTGGGTACCACAGTCTTCACATTCTGAATTATCACTTCTTTCGAGCTGCCTTTATGTTCTAGTGGCGTGAGAGTTACGGAGGAATGTTCCAGCCTGCGATCGCAACCGTTTGTATTTTTCTTTTTCAACGACCCGGGAGGAGACACGGCTAAAGTTAAAAACGGTCAAGATTTCAGGTGATCGGACTGGTCTGGACTTTGTCAGTTTTATAAAACTGAAACCTGAACTTTCTTTGACAGATGCAACCTTCCAAAGAAAAGTCCTCTCCCCCTCCCCACCGGCAAAAAAAAAAGCACGTTATACAATGAATGGGGTCTTTATAAACTGCTCGTCTCCCGCTCTTTACAAGGGTCCTTTTTTCCACGAATTCACACTTGCAGTTTGTTTGCTTCTTTTTTGGGGGCCACAAGAAATTCAAAAAGCATTCCTCGAAGGGCAGTCTGAGGGCCTTTTTGCAAAATGAGCGGTCCTCGGCCCCTACTTCGGAGTCCAGTTTTCCCCATCGAGTCTGACTCTATTTCCAGGTCTTTTAAGCATCGTACACACACAATCTCACCTCCAGGTAGATCGATGGTGGGTTGTGCTCTCCTCCGAACTTGTCCAGCAGGGCCTCTATGTGTTCCTGGGTCAGTTTAATCATCTGTTTGATATTCCACACCTTAAAAGAAAGGGGGAAACAAAAAAAAAATCACAAAAAAAGTACTTAACGGGTTCCAAGAGAAACAGATGCTCTTCCTTAATATCATCAATTTTTCCAAAGATTTTAAAAGAATGAAATTTACCAAAAGGGAATTATCTCCCGTTAAGGTTGTTTTCAGAATTTCTCATGAAAGCATGGGTAAAGGGACTGGGATTTTCTTTTTTTTTTTTTTAAAATTGTATTTGTTAAGTGCTCATTATGGGCCAGGCGCCGGGGTAGATACAAGATAGTTGGGTTGGACAGTCCCTGGGCTGTCAATCCCCATTTTACTTTAGAGAAGCAGCGTGGCTCGGTGGAAAGAGCCCGGGCTTGGGAGTCAGAGGTCATGGGTTCTAATCCCGACTCCGCCACCTGTCAACTGTGTGACTTTGGGCGAGTCACTTCACTTCTCTGGGCTTCAGTTCCCTCATCTGTAAAATGGGGATTGAAACTGTGAGCCCCACGTGGGACAGGGACTGCGTCCAACCCGATCGGCTTGCATCCACCCCAACGCTTAGTACAGTGCCTGGCACATAGTTAAGCGCTTAACAAAAACCATAATTATTATTTTACAGATGAGGTAACTGAAGCCCAGAGAAGTTAGGCGACTTGTGTAAGGTCACACAGCGGAGGAGTGGATAAGCCAGGATTAAAGCCCAGGTCCTCTCATTCCCAGGCCTGCGCTCTTTCCATTAGGTCACACTGCTTTTTTTTTTCTGCCACAGGAAAAAAACAAGCTGACCAGGAGAGTGGCTGGGAAGAGGGCTAGCAACACAGAGTGGCTATTCTGTCCCTGAGTGGCTCCCAACAGAAAAGGAAATGTGATGCAGGGGTGTATAAATGATTAGATGAAGGGAACATTGAAACCTTTGGCAATAACAACAATTATTGTATTTAATAATTGCAGTATTTGTTAAGCGCTTACTATGTGCCAGGCACCGTCCTAAGCGCTGGGTGGATACAAGCAAATTGGGTTGGAGACAGTCCCTGTCCCGCATGGGGCTCACAGTCTCAATCCCCATTTTACAGATGAGGTCACTGAGGCCCAGAGAAATGAAGTGAGTTGCCCAAGTCACACAGCAGATAAGCGGCGGCGCTGGGTTCAGAACCTATGACCTTCTGACTCCCAGGCCCATGCAGCGCTTGCTATGTGCCAAGCACTGGGGTAGATACAAAATAATCAGATTAGACACAGCCCCCGTCCCACATGAGGCTCACAGTCGAAGCAGGAGAGAGTAGGATTTTAATCCCCATCTTACAGATGAGGAAACAGAAGCACTGAAAAGTGAAGTGACTTCCCCAAAGTCACACCACAGGCCAGTGGCAGGGTGGGATTAGAACTCAGGACCTCTTACTTCCTAGCCCGCGTTCTCTCCGCTAGTCTGCACTGCTTGTCCTTGCTGATGTGAAGAGCCGGGGGGGGGGGGGGGGGGGGGGGGAAGGCTTGCTCTCCTCGCTCCTTTACTAGCAATAATCATCATAATAATGACAATGTATTTATTAAATGCTTACTATGTGCCAAGCACTGTTCTAAACACTGGGGTAGATACAAGGTTGTCCCACCCGGAGCTCACAGTCTTAATCCCCATCTGACAGATGAGGCCACTGAGGCGCAGAGAAGTGAAGCGACTCGCCCAAGGTCACCCGGCAGGAGAGTGGCGACGCCGGGATTAGAACCCACGCCTTCTCCGACTCCCAAGCCCGCGTCCTTGCCAGTAGGCCGTCCTTCTTCTGTAATTGTCGATAACCGTTCTTGGCCAGCACTGCCTGGCCCATACCCCGCTTACTCTTGTAGGATCCGGATACCTAATTTACGTGGCCCAGGTCACTCACACTCCGTTCAATCCAAATGCAAGCTTCAGGATCGGGCTCTGAAATTCCCAAAGCTGACGGCCTTAGGGATGGTCAGTCACTAAGTTCCCTCCCGCAACGAGAAGAATGAGGGAGCGGAAGAGGAGCAAGAATAAGTGAACGGGAAGCAGAAGAGGGGAAACAGGGCGCAATGAGGTGCAATCCCGCCCCAGAAGCAGCACGGCGGAGCGGACAGACCCGGGCCTGGGGGTCAGAAGGACCTGGGTTCTCATCCTGGCTCCGCCGCTGGTCTGCTTGTGACGTCGGGCAGGTGGCTTCACTTCTCCGTGCCTCGGTTCCCTCATCTGCAAAGGGGGATTCAAAGGGGGATGAAGACTGTGAGCCCCATGTGGGACCCGGGCTGTCCCAACCCGATTAGCGGCTGTCGACCCCAGCGTTGAGGACAGTGCCTGGCGCACAGTGAGCGCTTCAACACCGTTTTAAAAAAGAAAAAAAAAAACGGTCTGGGAGTCTCAGGCTGAAGAGCTGTGATCTTCCGTTGAGGGAGAGGGAAGGGGGATGAGCGGAACATTTCTCCAGCACAACCTGAAAAGCGCGAGAACTCAGTTCGCCACGGGTAAAAGACTGGTTCGCTTCCAGAATGGAGGATCTGCTCATTGCTCTACGTTATTTCACCAAGCGCCTGCCTGTCTTCTCAAGAGGGGGACAGGCCCCCCACGCTTTCCCTGGGAAATGGAAGGTGGCTAAAATCCTGGGCCCCCCCCCCCCATGGGAAGCGCTCTAGACACCTCTGCGGTTGCCACAGAAACAACGGTCCCTGCTGCATCCCCACGGGTGCGAAAATAAACGGTAAATTCGAGGAACGGCACGCTGAATTAGAACTGTACCGGAGCCACGGAGGACAGAACACAAGTTCATATTTGACAACTTAATTTCACTTTTTATCACTATTCTTTGAAAGGCACAAATTACAAACCTGTCTGAAACTTTAAAACGGGCTCTTTTGGAGGGAGAAAAAAAAAAACCCCAACACTTGAATAAAATTGCACTTTTAGAAGACGGAGTTAAGTCAAGCCAATAATAGCTTATGTTAGTATGAGATGAGCAATTCAAACTTCCAACAAGTTCAAAAGGTTTCTCGGCTGATGGAAGATAACTTGAAACCAATCGGTCAATCGACGGTATTTACCGTGCGGAGAGCACCGGCTTGAGCGATTCCGATAACTACGGTTGTTGAGCGCTGACTCTACGCCAAGCACTGTAATAAGAGGTGGAGTGGATCGTCGATAATCAGGTCTAAGTAGGAGGGAGAAGAGGCACTGAATCCCCAACTGCAGACGCGCGGCAGGGCCGGGATTAGACCCCCAGGGCCGTGCTCTTTCCACTAGGCCACGTTATAGTGTTTGGAAAGGTACAAGAGCATCGGTAGACGCGATTCTCGTCCTCCAGGAATTTACAGATGCTAAAATCGATGACACAGAGGAGGAACTGACAGAGCACAAAGATGGGTCAGTGGGAGCCGAAGGGGAGAAAGGGGCTGGAGGCTGGGAAGCGCGGAAGTGGCACTTGCGGGATGGTGGGGCGGAGTTGCGAGGTGGCGAGATCGGAAATTAACTGGGGAAGACCGCCTGGAGAAGCTGTGATTTCGGGAGGGCTCTGACGCGGAGGACGGATGTGGAAGACGGAGGCAGGAGAGACAAGAACCAAGTAGAGAGGGCAGGTTGCCTTCAGAGGAGCAAAGCGTGCAAGACGGGGCGAGGTGGGAGATGAGAGTGGACGGCACGATGGAGACGACCGATCGGGCGTCTTAAAGTCGACGGTTGAGGCTCTCTGCTGGATGCAGAGAACTGCTGGAGGTGTTTTGAGAAGGGGGGAGACGGGGGCAGGAAAAAACAATCCGGACAACGCGGTAAATGGGAAGAAGGGGTGGGTTCTGATAGTGTCGTGGAGGAGGGAACCCACGCAACCCGGCGACAGAGAGAAGGGATATCTCCAGGGAACACCAATGACTTCGTCCAAGCCGCGGCAACACCAACGCCTTGGCCGCCATTTTGGAATGAGGGAATGGATATATTTTACCTGGTTGGCTATCACCCTTTGAGGGGCATTCCTAAGATCCGGAACTTAAAGGCTTCCGGTTTCTAGGCCATCAAAGATGCTCTAAAAAACCAAGTCCTATTTTGAAAGAAGAGCAGACGAGGGGAAGGGGAAGATTAACTCTGGCCTAGTGGAGGGAGACGGGTCTTGGGAGTCAGAGGACCTGGGTTCCGATCCTGACGCCGCCCCTGCTGTACGACCTCGGGCACGTAGCTTCGCTGCTCTGGGCCTGTTTCCTCATCTGTAAAACGGGGCCGAAACACCTGTTTTCCTTAAACTGTGTGCCCCATGTGGGGCAGGTATTGTGTCCAATCTGCTTATATTATACCTCCGCCGGCGCTCAGTACAGTGTCTGGCCCGGGGCAGGTGCTTAACGAATGCCACCTCTAATATTATTGCCTATCAGTCAGTCGACGAGAATCCCGGGATGTCACTAGACGGAGTTCAGGATTCGCTAGACGGAGTTCAGGATCTCGGGGAGACACTAGCGTTGGGAAGGTGATAGCCAGGAGATCACTTTCGAATACTGGAAACGGACTAATTAAGATGTAGGGATCTCGTCCCTAACATTTTCAATTTTATTTTTTTCTCCCTAGAGTCAGGGTAACATTGGGAAGAGGCCTATCTTTCTATTAATCACCATAAAGGTGGTGCATGCTCCAATTTGTAGGGACCAAAAAAATCAGGGGTATGTGTCATTTTTAAATTCACGTATGTGTCATTTTTAAATTCACTTTCAACACAGGCGGTTTTCAAAAAGGAGAGGATCCTAGGAACCCCTAATTAAGGTGGCCAAGGGATCCAAAGTGAAGGCAGAAGTTAATTTACGACTCAAGGTAATGAGACGTTACGATTACAAATCTCGATCCATAAAACGCTTGAAATGAAAAGTAAGTTCGTACAATAAATCACTGGCAGACTCCAGTGTGGAATCGTAACTGCGCCCAGCATGGCAACGGGTCGTCTGTTGGATCTGTTAACCTGAAACAATTCCTGCCTAATCCGAACCGTAAGCTTGCCGTTTTTCAAATCAATCGTAATTACTGAGCGCTTACTCAGTAAGCCCTGGACCGAGTGCTTGCGACGCTACGATAAAACAGAGTCGGCGGACACGTTCCCTGCCCACGACGAGCTTACGCTCTAGATGGCGAGAGGGATCTTGACATATATACATTTCAAATATGGACAAAATTACGGTGGGACTGAGGGGGAGATGGATAAAGGCTGCAAATCCAGGTGCAAGGGCGGAGCAGAAGGGAGTGGGAGAAGTGGAAATGAGGGCTTAATGGGGGAAGGCCTCTTGGAGATGTGATTTTAATAAGGCTTTGAAGGAGGAGAGAGTGATCATCGAGAGTATGATCGGATTCAAACGCCAGTGAGTTTTAGACAAAGGTGGGAGAGAACCAAGTTCTGCCTTCAAAAACAAATTTCAATTTCACGAAGGTTAGAGGGTAGGAGAGTTAGGAAGTTGGGGCAAACTAACGGAAGCGCGGGATAATCAGTCGGTAGCCACACAAGAGCAGCCCAAAATTGTTACGGAGAATAAATCCGGGCAAATGGGGGCCACTGTTTTGGACGCGGGGCATTAAGGAGCCCCTATGCCACTCCCTCCGATGGCAGAGCCACTTGGCCTGGAAGGACTAGCTCACGTCCTCCAGAATCAGTGAGTCACGGGCTAGTGATGATGAATGTGACTGTGGAATTTAAGCACTAACTCTGTGCTAAGCACTGGGTTAGAGAAGCAGCGGGGCCTAGTGGGTAGAGTGCGGGCATCACAAAGACCCGGGATCTAATTCCAGCTCTGCCACTTAATAATTCCTAATAATTATGGTATTTGCCAAGTGCTTACTACGTGTCAAGCACTGTTCTAAACATTGGTGGTAATAATAATGTTGGTATTTGTTAAGCACTTACTATGTGCCGAGCACTGCTCTAAGCGCTGGGGTAGATACAGGGTGATCAGGTTGTCCCACGCGGGGCTCACGGTTTTAATCCCCATTTTACAGATGCCTACGCTTTCCCTAAAGGCACCCCCATCCCCACCCTTCCTCAAGGCCAAGCCTTGAAAAATAAAACACTCACATCTAGGTAAGTGTTACCCAAGTCTTACCCAACGTTTCGCGTTGGGAGATGACTTAATTAAACCCAGGCTGCACGGACGAAGTGCTCCGGCCTCCCGTTGGAGAACTTGCAAATTAATGCCGTGAAGTGTGCTCTCTCTTTTAACTGCTGGGCGAGCTTTGGGCAGGAAGAAATTGCATGAAAATGTCGACAGAAACAAATCTGCCCTACGTGCTGTCAACGGAAGAGCTACTTGGTAGAAGTGGAAGTTTTCACCGCAAATCTTCTCGACGGGCTCAGTCGTCAGTTGAAAACCTCCGGACCCACTTTACCGTTCAGGGAACCGCGTGCTTCACAGATCATCACTGCCGTGACGGTCCTTCTTGAATTACTGACGTCGGGGCACGGTTTCGGGCTGCAGGACTGTGAGTGTGTGTGAGGGAGGGCCCGCGTGCACCCACCATTATTTCCATTGCTAGCAAGCCCCGAGAAAGGGCTACTCAAAAGGAAACTGTTTACCCATTACAACCTAATAACTGAAAATACCCAACCGGGTATTTTAACACCTAGATGTAGCTGCCATTTAGAAGATTAAGCTGCAGCGTGCGTGACCGGGGGACGATGCGACCGTGATTTTATGTGTCATCCTCCCTGCTTCTCCTACCTGATTCTTTACAGATGTGTCTGACCACTCACGCCCGTCGGTATCAAATCCGAGAAGAGACAGAGCCATCCTTCGCGTCTGAAAATGAAGGTAGGGGCAAAGAGATCCGTCCGATCCATCTTTACAAGTGGATGTGTGACACCCAATTCGGGTCGACAATGCCAACTACGCCGTTTCGGTCTATGCCTCTGTTTTATTTTTCAAGGCTGGGCCTTGAGGAAGGGTTGGGATGGGGGTGCTTTTAGGGCAAGTGGGGTCCCCTGCTCTGAACTTCCTGGCTTACCTAGAGTTGTGCGGGCACCCCCATCAACCTTCTCTTCTTAAAAGAAGAAGAACTACTGTGGTATTTGTTAAGTGCTTACTATGTGCCAGGCACTGTACTAAGCCCTGGGGTGAATAAAAGCATATGAGGTTGGACACCGCCCCTGTCCCTCATGGGCTCACAGTCTTAATCCCCATTTTACAGATGAGGGAACTGAGGCACAGAGAAACGAAGCAACTTGCCCAAGGTCACGCGGCAGCCAGGTGGTGGAGGCCGCATTAGAATAATAATAAGAAGAAGAATAATGTTGGTATTTGTTAAGCGCTTGCTATGTGCAGAGCACTGTTGGAAGCGCTGGGGTAGAGAGAGGGTAATCAGGTTGTCCCTCGTGAGGCTCACAGTTCATCCCCATTTTACAGATGAGGTAACTGAGGCACAGAGAAGTGAAGTGACTTGCCCACAGTCACACAGCTGACAAGCGGCAGAGCCGGGATTCAAACCCATGACTCTGATTCCCAAGCCCGGGCTCCTTCCGCTGAGCCACGCTGCTTCTCTAATACTACTCTAATAATACTAAGGATGGCGTTTGTTAAGCGCTTACCGTGTACCAAGCAAAACCAGGCCCGCGCGCGCTACCCACTAGCCCTCGCTGAGCTTGAAATGAGGCAACCCAAAGCAAGGCCAACAGCAGGAACGTAAAGGATGCAGGAAAACTGAACCTCGGAAAACGTGGCATAGCTCCGCTGAAAACGGGGAGCCCGTGCCCACGAAAAGATCAGCATGACCCACTGCAACTAAGAAACGCGTGGCTTCTTCTTGTCGTATTTACTGAGCGCTTACTGGGTGCAGAGCACTGGACTAAGCGCTCGGAAAGTACAATACAGCAACAGAGAGACAATCCGGGAAGAGAATCAAGCAGTCGGTTGCTGAGTTGTACTTTCCACGCGCTCAGTACCGTGTTCCGCACACGGTAAGCGCTCAATAAATCCGACTGAACTGAACTGTATTCACCGAGTGCTCACCGTGTGCAGAGCACTATTCTAAGTGCCTGGGAGAGGACAATATAACAGAGTGGGTAACAGTCCCTGACTGCGACGAGCTTGGGGTGAAACAGAACTGGGAGACAAGTTCTTTGCCCGCAAGGTGTCTACCAGTCTAGAGGAGGGACCGATATCCCCTGGTCGTTTTTAGCCGAGTGCCATTTTAAAGAACAGAACTCGAACGCTGATAATGGGGGGGAATGAGAATTCAGTCGAGGAAAAAAATGAGAATTCAGTCGAGGAGCTTTCGTTTCCGCTGGGGAGAGAGTACGGTCTAGAACGGAGGACTCGATGCAGCAATTCTGGGGTCTACTCTCAGCCTCGGTCGGACCGACGCGACCGTCATCGGGGTACGGCGAGCGTTTCTTCTGTAGAGTGGGGAATGATACCGAGCCCCCGGCTTTCAGAGAAATCTAAGAAGCCAAAAGAGAGCCCTGGCTCAAAGCCCACGAGACTCGTTTTCAGAGCACCGAGTGGGAGATCTCTTTCGGTCGACTCTTTAAATGTCATTTCAACGTCCTACTGCTCTCCGAGCCAGAAAGGCCTGTGGACCCCAGGGGATCCTTCCAGGTTGAGGGTGGGCGGGCAGCCTCCCCGGCTGCCGGGCAGAGGGGCAGCCGCATCCCTCCGTCAACTAGAGAAGGGGCGAGGCCTCGCGACGAGAGAGAGAGCCTGGGAGTCGGGAGTCCCGGGTTCTAATCCCGGCTCCATCCCCTGCCTGCCACGTGACCTAGCGCAGATCAGCGTGGCTTAGTGGAAGAGCACGGGATTGGGAGTCAGACGACGTGGATTCTGCTCCCTGCCTGCTGGGTGACCTGGGGCAAGCCCTTTAACTTCTCTGGGCCTCAGTGACCTCATCTGTAAAATGGGGATTACGACTGTCAGCCCCATGTGGGGCAACCGCATTACCCCACTATCTACCCCAGTGCTTAGAACAGTGCTTGGCACATAGTAAGCGCTTAAAAAATACCATCATTAGTATTCTCTGCATCTCCAACTCCGCATCTGCAAAATGGGGGATTCACTACCTGTTCCCTTTTCCCCTTAGATGGAGAGACCGAAGTGGAACGGAGACTGCTTCTCAAGCAGCGTGGCTCATTGGAGGGAGCCCAGGCTTGGGAGTCAGAGGTCACGGGTTCGAATCCCGGCTCTGCCCCTTGTCAGCTGTGTGACCGTGGGCAAGTCACCTCACTTCTCTGTGCCTCAGTTACCTCATCTGTAAAATGGGGATGAAGACTGTGAGCCTCAGGTGGGACAACCTGATTACCCTGTATTTCCCCCAGCGCTTAGATCAGTGCTCTGCACAGAGTAAATGCTTAACAAATGCCAAAATTATTATTTGATTTTATAATATCTACTCCACTGCTTATCACGGTGCTCAGATACAGCGAGCACTTAAATACCACAATTATTACTATTGCTATTGGTCCTTCATTCGATCGTTTTTACTGAGCGCTTACTGTGCGCGGAGCACTGTACTAAGTGCTTGGCAAGTGTAATACAGCGATATTAATAATAATGATGGCGATAATACGACTGATAACAACAGACAAGCCTGAATCCACCCCGATACCGGTAGATGCTGTGAGTTCTATGGAAAGGACTGAGCTCGATACGGCGTGTGCCTTCAGAAGTCAGCTTTTAGGCACCTATTTTTGGCCAAGCTGGGAAGCCAGCCACCTTGTCATAAAGTAACTGGATATAAAAGGAGGAGGAGAAAACTAAAATTTGAAAAGGGTAACAGGACTGTGGAATAACAGGTGGAAGAACAGACACCGCTGAACGACACTTAAACGACACAACCTATTCCTTTGGTTATTTAGATCAAGGTCTGTCTCCCCCTCTCAATGATAATAATGTTGGTATTGGTTAAGCGCTTACTATGTGCACAGCACTAAGCGCTGGGGTAGAAACAGGGCAATCAGGTTGTCCCACGTGAGGCTCACAGTCTTCATCCCCTTTTTCCAGATGAGGGAACTGAGGCCCAGAGAAGCGAAGTGATTTGCCCACAGTCACACAGCTGACAAGTGGCAGGGTCGGCATTCGAACCCGTGACCTCTGACTCCCAAGCCCGGGCTCGTTCCGCTGAGCCACGCCGCTTCCCTGTAAGCTTCTCAACAGCTTCTCACGCTCCTTCTCAACTGTAAGCTCGCTGTGGGCAGGGAAAGCGTCTGTCAATTCCGCGGTGCTGTCATCTCCCAAGCGCTTAGGACAGTGCTCCGCACACAGTAAGTGCTCAATAAATTCAGCTCATTGTGGCTTAGCAAGACAGGGCCTCATCTGAAACGGAGTATGTGGAAATACAACAGACCACAAGTTGCTTTCACCACCTGTGGCTCAGTGCAAAGAGCACAGGCTTAGCAGTCAGAGGTCACGGGTTCGGATCCCGGCTCCGCCACCTGTCAGCTGTGTGACTTTGGGCAAGTCGCTTCACTTCTCGGTGCCTCAGTTCCCTCATCTGTAAAATGGGGATTAAGACTGGGAGCCTCACGTGGGACAACCTGATTACCCCGTAATTACCCCAGCGCTTAGAACAGAGCTCGGCACATAGTAAGCGCTTAACAAATACCATCATCATCATCACAGACGGTGCCAACTGGTTTACACGGGCTTTGCAGAACGAAGGGTATTCCGACACGTGCAGACCCAAGTTCGGTGGCCGCTACGCTCTACCTGGGCCTAAAACATCTATGTAGAGAGGACACCCCGCCAACTCTGGGGTAAGCAGCGTGGCCTGGTGGAAAGGGCCTGGCTGGGAGTCGGAGGACCTGAGTCCCTATAACGACTCTCTGCCACTTTCCCCGCTATGTGACTTGGCGAAAGTCACTTCACGTCCCGGTGCCTCCATTTCCTCATCTGTTAAATGTGGATTCAACACCCGTATTTCCTCCTCCTTAGACTGGGAGCCCCGTGGGGGGCAGGGACTTGGTCCGGCCTGATGATTTTGCATCCATCCCAGTGCTTAGCACGTAGTGAGTGCTTAACGAACACCACAATTATCATCAACTCTTCAAAACACTGACCAGATTAACCATTAGAGGCCTCCGTCCACCCTGCACCCCGAAGGAGTCTCTCATGGAATACGATGGATGAGCCCGCATCCTACCCCTCAATAAACACTCCAATTTAAAGTTTAAATTTCAGTACCGACTGACTCTCTTTGTACAACTTTCATAGAGGAAAGATTGAGTCAACCGTCATCGGTGCCTACGGAAAGCCTCCGATGTCTGAAATGCCTGATCTGTCCATTCCAAGGGCTTAGAACAGTGCTCTGCACATAGTAAGCGCTCAATAAATACTACTGAATGATTCACACTCGACTGAGGAAAAATGTCTTCGACGAAGCCCGTCAAAGATACGAGACCATCCTCGGGGTTGCCCAGTACTCTCCCAAACGCTTAGTCCAGTGCTCTGCACACGGTAAGCGCTCAATAAATACCACTACTTGATCCTCGCCTTCAACCGGTTTCTTTCGGCAAAGATCCGGACTTCACAGCAGCACAAAACACACGCGGCACAGGAGAGTGCTCTGTACATTCGTGAACGTGAGGGCAAGCATGTTTTCCTGTCTTCGGGCTACACTACAACAGAATCCCTGTTTGTCCCACGGAAACTCAACGCTGATACTGATTTTTCTTCTTTAATAAGGAACCCGATCCCGGGCTCCCCTCTGTCTGCCGTTGAGAGTAATCTCCAAAGAGAAAGGGAAGCGCTGTTTTTTCTTCTCTCCGACCCTCTATTCCCTGTCTGATTCCTTGGGTGCCTGACACATTAACCTCCTGTCTACCTTTTTCTGTTAATACGTAAAGGTGCCGCAAGGTCTCTCCTTCACCCACTCTGGGTGGCCTCCCTCTGCCCAGGGGTCTGGAAAAGGGTTTTCTTCTCTCCACCCAAAGTCAGCACTGAAAGTAAGGGGAGGGGAGAGGGAGGGAGTGAGAAAAGCACTTATTTTTTTATATATATATATATATATATATATATATATATATATATATATATGAATCTACCCCCAGTTGCTACTGCCTGAAGAAATCTGGACCCTATATCACTCTTCTATGCAATCCTGGGTTGACTTTTCACTGATTCATTTCAATCACTTTCACTGTGTGCTTAACTGTGTGCAGAGCACTGGACTTAGAACTTGGGAGAGTACTAAAAACCAGATTTGGCAGAATAATTAAATAAATAAGTGTTGGTGTTTGTTAAGCACTTACTCTGTGCAGAGCGCTGTTCTAAGCGCCGGGGGGGGGGGGGGGCGGTGATACAGGGTCATCAGGTTGTCCCACGTGAGGCTCCCAGTCTTAATCCCCCTTTTCCAGATGAGGGAACTGAGGCCCAGAGACGTGGTGACTTGCCCACGGTCACACAGCTGACAAGGGACAGAGCCGGGATTCGAACCCGTGATCTCGGACTCCCAAGCCCGAGCTCTTTCCATTGAGCCACGCTGCTTCCAGTCTTGGGGGGGATGACAGGCATTGAAGTATGGCTAAAGACACAATAAGTGCTGTGGGGCTGAGGGTGGGGTGAATAGAGGGTACAGAACCAATGGCAAGGGTGAGGCAGAAGGGAGAGGGAGTAGGGGAAATGGGGGCCGTCGGGGACCGTCTCTCGGAGGAGATGTGCTTCTCAAAAGGATCTGAAGGCGGGGAGAGGGATCGTCTGTCGCAGAGATGAAGGGGGGAAAGGAGTCCCGGGCCGGAGGGAAGGCGTGGGCGAGGGGTTGGCGGCGAAGAAGATGGGATCAAGGTAGAGGAGTGACCGTGCTGGGCTGTAGTAGGAAATCGATAAAGTACGATAGGAAGGGGCATGTTGACTGAGTACTTTAAAGTCCATGGTGAGGAGTTTCTGTTTGATGGGGAGGTGGGTGGGCAACCGCTACAAGTTCTTGAGAGGTGGGGAAAAGATCAACTGAAAGCTCTTTTCTTCCAAAACAATGATCCTGGCAGCAGAGTGAAGGATAGACAAAAGTTGGGAAGAGCCGGAGGCAAGAAAGTCAGCAAGGAATCTGATGCAGTGCCATTTCTCAGAACTCATTTCTTCTCTAAAGTGAGCTAGACGGTTGTGCAAGGACGCCTCTCTGGTTTTTATGTTCATCACCTTTCTTCCCCTCTATTTTTACTATGAGGAATGAAAGCAAGGAGATGTGAACTAATTTCAAACCCAGCATTAAACAAACAGAAATCAAGCTATTCGCCAGGAAGACGCTCTAGCTACGAAACTGAGAAAGCAAATAGGAGGATCAGGATGAGGAAGTCTCATCTTCAAACAAGGACGAAACACAGCTGAGTTGACTGAGTTCTAGGCATGGGACTTTGAATTCCCTTGTCTGAAAGATCAATTATTTTTTTTCCAAACCAGATTCCCCACACGCACCGCTTCTGTTTTCTTAAGGGAAACCACAACGACAAGCAAAAAGTAACCCCTTCATTATTCACAGGACAGAAACCGGCCCATGTCAAGGGCGGCTGGCGATTTTTCCCTTTCGACTCGATCCCCCCAACAAATCACGGAACATCAACCATATGGGTAAAAACTGCGGTCACAAACTGATTTTTTTTTTTTTGTCCTTACTTGTAAGGATGAGGAGACGTTTCCCACCCAGATTTCAACCGCTTGTGAAAAAGCACCGTTAGGTCACCGGCTATTTTACACTCTATACCAAGCTGGCAAGGCACGGGTGGGGAGAGAGAGAGAACGAGATGAGACGCCCAGAAACAGACTGTTGCATCACAGGAGGAAACCGTTCCACTGTCACGTGAATGATGAACCCTAACCCGATGACATCATTTTCAGTGAAAATTGCACCTTCTCGATATCTGATTTTCATTCTGAGAGCAATTCTGGAATTTCTCTAAACACTGTATAAATTGCTCAAGGAAAAACAGGACCTGCCCTCCGTGGCCATTTTTCAAATGAGGGCTTCCAATTTTTTCTCCGAGTGCCGCATCAAACCGACACGATGTCCATGACAACCCTTGCAATGCAGGTTTAATAAAAGGTGTTTGCTCGACGCTTACTGAAATACTATTTTCTGCAACAAATGGTCAGCGTTAGAGTGATACTAATAATAATGTTGGTATTTGTTATGCGCTTAGTATGTGCACAGCACTGTTCTAAGCCCTGGGGGAGATATAGGGTAATCAGATTGTCCCACATGAGGCTCACAGTCTTAATCCCCATTTTACAGATAAGGTAACTGTGGCACAGAGAAGTGAAGTGACTTGCCCACAGCCACACAGCCGAGGAGCGAATATCACTATTAGAGGAAGCCCAGGCTTTGAATCTTCTTCCATCAACCCATCAACGGTATTTACTGAGCGCCTGTACCCAGCGCTTAGAACAGTGCTCTGCACATAGTAAGCGCTTAACAAATACCAACATTATTATTACTGAGAGTTTAGGGGAGGGCCGACGGACCCGATCCCTGCCCACGAGGAGCTTCAGTCTAAGGGTGGGGGGGGTGGGGGGGTCTTAAAGGCTGTGTCGCTCAGTACATTTGTCTGAGGAGGTAGCGGAAGTCATACGGCTTAAAGTTCTGAACTGCACATGGAAATCTTTGGCTCTGTGGACAGAAATCTCTGGCTCTGTATTAGAGTACCACTTTCAGAGAAAGTTATTCTTTAGAGTATCTCTGGTTGTGGGTAGGCCTGTTCAATGGTTTTTCAGAGAAGATTAGTCTTCCTAAAACTTGAAAGAATATTCTCTGAGAGAGGTACTCTGGAAAAAAAAATGAAAAACGCCCTGTTCGACACACAGCCAAAGATTCAAGGGAGAAAAACACGTGCTCAGCTCTGAAGAGAGGATGGAGGTTCTCTGTGGGGGCTACAGTTAAACCATTTGATGTCCACTGAGGTCAAGGGTTTCTTTGGAACAGTCCTCAAGAAAACGGACACATCTTTTGGGAAGACAGAATCCGGTCCCAGTACGCATGGGGCCAAACTAAAGGTCTATAAGGTGTTCAACTGTGGGGTCACGTCTTTTATTTCTCTTGTGGACTCCCGAGCGTTCGGTATACTGCTCCGCCCACGGCAAGCACTCAATCAATAAATACGACTATCGACTGTGATTTACATCGTCACAGCTGAAACTTCTCGGTTTCATCAGCATTATCTAAGTGCCGTACGACACGAATGGCCTGATCGTCAACAACCACTTATTTCGGGGGAAATGAAACGGAGAACAGGGTACAATTCTGTATCCGGAATATTACATCAAGCATAAAAATTCCACTGCTGAGACGTGTCCTCTACGTTTAAATGATTTGGGAAACGCGGGTCAGGGTTAAATGAACCCTGTTAAATAAAGGAGTCCATTCTTAACCTCATTCTTCTGTCTCAGTTACAGCTCCACGTTTACTCAAACCCTGTGTACGTTCAACAACAGAGAAGCAGCTTGGCATAGCGGATAGACCCCGGGTCCGGGAGTCGGAAGGACCTGCATTCTAATCCTGGCTCTGCCACCTGCCTGCTTTGTGATCTTGGGCAAGTCGCTTCACTTCTCTGTGCCGCAGTTCCTCGTCTGTAAAATGGGGGTTAAAACTATGAGCCCATGTGGGATATGGATTGTGTCCCAACACGCCAGGGCTTAGTACAGTGCTTGACACACAATAAGCACTTAAACACAATTTAAAAGAAAAAAAAAAAGAACAGGCATCTTCTGCAGGAGGTCCTTCATCCGGCTCTCTGGACTTGGTTAAGATTGACCATTTGCTACCAGGACCTTGGGCTCATCATCTACGTGACCAAAAGGATTTTTTGAGAATCCACTGAGGAGGAAGAGGGGCTAAACACTGGGGAAACAACGAAAAACACAGCATCCCCAGCCTTGAGATGCAGATACACCAAGTTCAAGGGGCGGCACAATAGATATGGCACTTAATATTATTATAACCTTGATTAATAATAATTAAGCACTTACTGTTTGCCCAGCATTATACCAAGCCCTGGGGTAGACACAAGATCATCAGGTCCTACGTGTGACTCCCACTCTAAATAGGAGGGAGAGCATGTAATGAACCCCCAATTTGCAGATGAGGGAACTGAGGCACAGAGAAGTGAGGTGACTTGTCCAAAGTCACACAGGAGGTAAAAGGAAGAGCCGGGATTAATATCCAAAGGTTTTCTGCCTCCAGGGTCCGTGCTCCTTCCGCGAAGCCACACCGCTTCCCGCTCGTCAGAGATTCGCCTGAAAAATTCCCATTTCTTCTAGACGAATTCTAAAGGGATTCCCATTTCCTTTATCCTTGCTTGATAAAACAAGCAGGAACCGTGTTTTATCAACTCTTTCGAATTCTTCTCTCCCAGGCACTAAGTCCAGTGCTCTGCACACAGTAAGCGCTCGATAAATTCCACCGACTGGCTGGATCGGCCCATCGACATTACGGGGGCGGAAGCATTCTACAATCACTACTGGTGATAACCGCCGAGGGAGGGGCCTTCTGGCACTGACGGTTGCGATAGGCACTGGGCGTTAGACGCCCGCAATCCCGGTTAAGAGACAGTCAAAGACAACGGGGAGGGGGGCCAAGGAAGAGACGATCTTTACAGACTGCGCTTCCGGTCATCAGCAGCGCCGGAGTGGAAATCGCCACTCTCCCAGCTCATGAGCTAAATAAGACGTTTCGGTGGAAACTTGTCAGCCCACCGGCTGCTTTCGTTAAAGCCGTCCTCTTAAGATCAGCCAACTCTCACTTTTTGGGGCCGTAAAGGTCAAGTCCACTGGGAAACTTGGCATTCTGCCTTTGGACATTACTCCCACACAAGTTTGTTCACTTCCTCATAAGGCTGCCTCCTTTCTTTTCATATTTTGAAGTGGCTATTTTTTTCCCATTCTCTGAGAATATAGGCAGTGGGTTTCACCACCGTGAACTCCTTCGGATCCTCTCTCCATACCGACTCACGGGTCTGGCTTTCATGCGCAAGGCAACGGGCTTCACCACCATAAACTCCTTCGGATCCTCTTTCCATACCGACTCACGGGTCTGGCTCTTATGCGCAACCAAGATTTCAGCCTTTAAACTGAACAAAATCTCTTTTAATGGTGCATTTTGCCTCACATTCGTTTCCTACACCTGGCTAAACATGCAACTGATGTCACTGGTCTCAACAAATATGCCTCTCCAACAGGGTGCCTTTGAAAGTTCTAACAGATTACAGCGGGACCTCATTTGGGCATAAATTGCCGATCTTATCTCCCAGTTGCTACGTCTGCATCCTGGGCTACCGCCAGACCACCTCGCTTCCCTCAGCTTCGCCCCGGCCCTTCAAGTCCCTTTTTTTTTTTAAAAAAGCGGTGTTTGTTAAACGCTTACTATGTGCCAGGTGCTGTACTACGGGCTGGGATAGATCCAAACTAATCAGGCTGGAGATAGTCGCTGTCCCACATGGGGCTCACAGTCTTAATCCACACTTTACCGATGAGGAAACTGAGGCACAGAGAAGTGATGAGGCTGGCCCAAGGTGACACAGCAGACAAATGTGCAGAGCTGCGATTAGAACCCAGATCCTCGGCCCTCCCAGGCCCGGGCTCTTCCCAGTAGGTCACGCTGCTTCTCAGTCCCCTCTGGCAAACTGGGGTACAAGGGCAGGGTCCGCCATTATCCTATCGCTATTAGTCTTCCCAGCAGACAAGAGGTGGAGTTGGGATTAGAACCCATGACCTTCTGTCTCCCAGGCCCGTCCTCTATCCACTGTGCCATGCTTGGGAGAGTGCACTACAATTAACAGATGTGATCCCTGCCCTCAGGACGGTTAAAATTTCACAGGGGGAGACTAAAATTACAGCTACGCGGAAGAAGGGATATATACATGAGTTAGTACCTAGGGAACCGCGTACGGAGGGTAAATAAAATAAGTGCTCCAAGATGTTGGGAATAAATACTGGTGCGGAGAAGCTGAACGGCAGTGCTCCGCACAGAGTAAGCACTCGATAAATAAGACCGAATGAATCAAAGGGAGGATATAAATAAGGGCGACCGGAAATTCATCAGGGAAGGCCTCCTGGAGGGGTGACTTCAGAAGGGCTTAGATAAGAGGGAGAGCTTTTGTCTGTCAAAGTGGATGGGAGAAGGAGTTCCAGGTAGGGAGGAAGGTATAAGCGAAAGGGCAGTGGCAGGCAAGGGACCGTGGAGAGTCGAGAACGGAGAGGCTGATGGGCTCGGAACTACAACGCAAGTCATCCAAAGGGATGCTCGCTGGTTCCAGGGACTTTGGATAACTTGTCCTGGGGGCACAGGCTAGCACAGGATCAAATTCTGCTGTCACCTCACTTCTTTGGGCCTCAGTTCCCTCAATGGTAAAAGAGGGATTAAGACTGAGGCCCATGTGGGACCCGGACCGTGTCCAATCTGATCATCTGCATCTATCCTAGCGTTTAGTACGGTGCCTGGGACACGATACACCATTAAAAAAGAAAAAAAAAATCAAATCTCTGCTGGGACCAATACTTCAGGGCATCGGTAAGTACAAATCTCCGCTCCGTAAGCCTCCGTGCCTGAGTCAAGCCAGGAAACCTCCAAATTGGTTCATCCATCAGCAATCTACACTACATGCTCATTATGGGGAGGGAATGTCGTACTAATTCTGTCGGGCTGGACTCTCCCAAATGCTTAGTACAGTGCTCTGCACACAGTACGTGCTCCCTAAACACCACTGACTGACTGGCTGAAAACCCCCCTTGGCTCAAGACAGAAGTGAGGTGGCTTCTCTGGGGCATCTAACTTGAGAATATTTGGCGTGCTACTTTTCTACGTTATTCAGTTTATGTGACCGAAAGAATAAAACTTATAAAAGAGGTTCTAGCATCACCGTCAAACCCTCAGTCTGGTCCCAGGTTAGAAGTGGGTGATTGCGTTTGCTTAGAATGAGAATAACCCGGTTCTCCTTCCTTATAGCCTCGCAATTTGAGAAATTCACATCTCCACGCTCTCCCGTGTGCCCGAGGACGCAGGCGTGACCCAAACGTTTCTTCCAACCTGTGTCGTCGTGTACCTGGAAGAACACTCTCTAATTCTGCAATGGCGTCCTCTCCAAAATGGAGAAAAAAGACGTGCCTTCTGGCAGAACTGCGGGCTCTATAATTCTAATAAGATACTTTAGTTTTGCTTCTATTTTCAATCACTTTTTTGCATGACTGTCTAAGCTGACTTGCATTTTTAATCGGTTTCTGTATAAGAGGCTCTACATTTGACGCTTTATTTCTTCTTAAGACTGTTTTCTCAGGAGGTGTGTTTATATATACCGTGTGTTTTTTGTAGAGCAATGTTGGGAAATAAGGGGAGTCCAAAACCACGGTCCAAGCACTTATCACAGCCCGCTCTATCGCTGCAGCCTCCTCACTGACCTCCCTGTCTCCATTCTCTCCTCTCTCCATTCTCTCCTCTCTCCGTCTGGTCCGGACATCACTCTGCTGCCCAGCTCATTTTCCTGAAATGTCACTCTGCACACATCTCTCCACTCTTCAAAAATCTCAAACGCTTACCCATTCCCCATCCACACCAAGCAGAAATTCCTGACAGATGGTCTCGAGGCACTTAATCAGCGCTCCTCTTTCTTATCCACTCCTCTCTCCCACTACACCCCAGCTCGCACACGTAGTTTCTCTCAAGCTAACCGGTGCCCCTTTCCCTTCTCTCCCTCTGCCAATCTCTCATGTCCTCTTAAAAATTTGGCATGTGACACACTCTTGCTTACAGCTTTCAACGCGTATTTCAAACCACATCTTTCACTTCTAGAGTATATTCCCTCACACTCAGTACAATGCTCTGCCAAAGCTGGCGTTTAAAAAAAAATAATCAAGAGGTCAATGGTATTTTTATGGTATTTTAAGTGCTTACTATGTGCCGGGCACTGTATTAAGCACGGGGCCGATACAAGCTAATCCTGGTGGGCCTCCATGGGGCTCATACTTTAATTCCCATTTTACATTTGAAGTAACAAGCACAGAGAAGTTAAGTGACTCGCACAAAGTCACAGAGCAGACAAGTGGCAGAGCTGGAATTAGAACCCAAGTCCTACTGACTCCCTCAGTTTCACATTTTATTTCTTCAGCATGTATATTAACATAATGGTGCACATTCACTATTCAACAGTATGGGATTGTGAGGAATCTTTCACACCCGAGGAACAGGAACCCTTACTCTTAACGTAGAGGATAGTTTAAAACCCGCTTATAATGCCAAATAAGTCACCGTGGCGCTTACTGAGTCAGTGCAGAACGCTGGAGAGAAATAGCCTATCCTTTAAGAGTGCCCTCATGTTAATCAAATTATGGAGCAAAACAGATGGTGACTTAAAGGACACTGCAAGTAATGACTTTAGTTAGGCTCAAAAAGAAAAATGAAGCCTTTACTATAAAGGTGATTAGAAAGAATGACCGGAAAACAGAGGTGTGGAGGAGAAATTTGAAACTGCCCCTCCGATTGGCAAGAAGGAGCTCCCCGTGTATTTTTTGTGTGTTTGTACGTTTTATAAAAGTGCTTGGTACGTGCCAGGCGCTGTGGTAAACGCTAATCAGGTTGGACGGTGTCCCACAATAGGGCTCACAGACTTAAATCCCATTTTACACAGGGGGAAATACGCATGGAGAAGTTAAGTGACTTGCCCGAGGTCGTATGGGAGGCAAGTGGCGGAGCTGGTCCTTTGACTCCCAGGCCGGGGCTCTTTCCGCTACATCAGGCTGCTTCTCCTCCATTCCGCCTCAGCACACTTTCCACCATCAGTGCTGAACCCCTATGGAGTCGAGAGGACTGGCAGAGGGCCCCCGAAACAACATTTAAAGATGTCATCCTCTCAGGCAGAGCCGCGAAGAACGGCCCAGCTGCTGACATTAATGGCGAGACCGCTGCTGGACTCTACAGGGAAGGAGGGGGCATGAACCGGCTAGACTTATAATATCCGTTGTTATATAACATAATCTATTATGGCGTATATTATACACTATATTTTTATGGTATAATATCTGCTGTTAAATAACATCATCTATTATAGCATATATTATACCCTACAGTTTACATTTTTATGGTATTTGCTAGACACTTACTATGTGTCAAACATCGTTCGAAGCCCTGGGTTGGACTGTCGGTTAAATGGGTCGGACACAGTCTCTTGTCCCACACGGGGCTCACGATCGGGGCAGGAGGGAGAACGGGAATTGAATCCTCATTTTACAGATGAGGAAACTGAGGCGCAGAAGTGAAGTGGCTTGGCCAGGGTCACATGGCAAGCGACTGGAAGAGCTGGGACTAGAACCCAGGTCCTCTAATTCCCAGGTCCGGGCTCTTTCCACCAGGCCGTGCTGCTTTACTGTCATAGTAATAAATTCCATCGAAGACGATGATAGAGAAGCAGCGTGGCTCGGTGGGAAGAGCCCGGGCTTTGGAGTCAGAGGTCGTGGGTTCTAATCCCTGCTCTGCCACTTACCAGCTGTGTGACTCTGGGCAAGTCACTTCACTTCTCTGCGCCTCAGTTTCCTCATCTGTAAAATGGGGAGTAAGACTGTGAGTTCCACTCGGGACAACCTGATCACCTTCCATCCACCCCGCGCTTAGAACAGCGCTTGGCACAGGGTAAGCGTTTAACGATTACCATCGTTATTATTAGGACGATGATGACGACGATAGACGGCTACAAGGACTTGCGACAGAAAGCGCTTGGGTAAGAGTGCGGGATTTCAAGCTTTCCGCCATCAACATCTTCCGGGAGAAACACGAGAAAGCAGACGGGGGAAGTTACCAACCGCCCGGTGGGATTTCCTGAGCGCCTACTGGGGGCAGAGCACGAGAATGAGTCAAGGGGTGGGAATGAGCCGCAGACCCTACCCCTGAAGGGGCTCATCCTCTTTGTGCCCGATTTCTAATCTGCCCCATAGCATTCCTAGAACACTTCTCGAGGGCCTTGCTCCAGGGTGAGAACCTCGGGGTGAAGGGAAAACAGAAATCCCTGAGAAGCAGCGTGGCTCAGTGACAAGAGCCTGGGCTTTGGAGTCAGAGGTCATGGGTTCGAATCCCAAATCAGCTGGGTGACTGTGGGCAAGTCAATTCATTTCTCTGGGCCTCAGTTCCCTCATCTGGAAAACGGGAATTAAAACTATGAGCCCCACGTGGGACAACCTGATCACCCTGTATCTTCCCCAGCTCTGCAGAGTGTAAGCGCTTAACAAATACCAACATTATTATTAAATCCATCTCCGCAAGGCAGCCCTCGAAGCCTGCCGCCTCATACTTGAGTTCCGGACATTTAAGAGAACCCCTCGGGAGTCAAGACCCACTCCCGGAGAAATGAGACCCCCGACCTAGCCCTCCCAGCCAGCTTAAGACCACTCGACTCTGCCGAGGGGATTTTCAAAGCTCACAGTTCCCCGCCCACGGTCATTTGTTCTTCGTTTGGCACGGGCCGATATCTCCTCTTTTGGGGAATCTGGGGTCTGGCATCATTTAGCAGGGAGACACAAAGGAGAACTGGAAAATATTCATCTCGGCATAGCTTAATCTAAAAGCATCATGGAAAAACATTCGAGTTGGTCCTACTGTTTCAGGAATATTTGCGACTCTTTTTAGAAGTGTAAGTTGAATACGTCAGAACTACACTTTTGTAATTCAATTTATTCCTTCCCAGTCAGTAAGCGTGGCCAAACACTAACCCTCTAGCATAATTTGAACGAGTTTCTTAAAACACCTTGAAAGAGAAAAAACGAAAACAAAAACCCAAAAGCCACTTCAGAAAATCCAAAATGGGGCTTCCTGGAGTTCGTCACAGCATTCCCCCTTCAGCACGAAAACAAACGTGCCCTCTGCCACTGTAAATGTTGTTCAATAGGAATTAATTGTGGTCTCCGTTAAGTGGCTACTACGTGCCACGCACTGTGCTAAGCACCGGGGTAATACGAGACAGTCAGGTCCCAAGTGGGGCTCATGGTCTAAGCAGGAGGGAGAACAAGAATCAAATCCCCGTTTGGCAGATGAGGGAACTGAGGCAGAGAGAAGTGAAATGACCCAGCATACGAGTGGGGGAGCTGGGATTAGTGCTCAGGTCCTCTGACTACCAAATCCACACTCTCTCTACTAGGCCATGCTGCTTCTTAATAAAAAGGAGCCATGTTGGGGACAGGGTGCGTTTCAGCCCAGAAGATTGGATTCTCGCTCTTTTTTCTGGTATTTGTTAAGCACTTACTACGTGTCAAACACTGTTCTAAGAGCTGAGGTAAATACAGATTAATTGGATTACAGACAGTCTCCCCTCCTACATGGGGCTCACAGTCTTAATCCCTATTTTACAGATGACGACACTGAGAGGTGAAATGACTTGGTCAAGGTCACACAGCAGAGCCGGCACTAGAACCCAGGTCCTTCTGACTCCCAAGCTCGTGCTCTTTGTACTAGGCCATACTGATTCCTATTAAATATCTACCCTCATACTCTGTTGCCTCCCCTACCTAGGTCTCCGCGCTTTCCGGCCCCTGATTAGGTGGTCCCTCAATCTCTATCTACGTTGGGTTCTCCAATGGAGCCCTTTGTGTCCATCTGTCTCAGTGTTGTTACGCCGGGGGAAATCACAACCCCAAGTCTCTTCGAAGCCGTATCGGTGCGGGGGATGGGTCGACGCCCTGAAAATAAATCAGATCCTATGCAATTCCCTGAATCAATACCATCTACAGCCGGCGAACTGGCTTGCGTGACGTTGAAACATAAGGAAGACACCTAACTAAATTGATTTCTATCCCACAGAGATAGACAGCACCTCCGGAAAGGTTACGTAGTGGCCACAGGCCATGTGAACTTCAAAGACTCACTTCTGAGAATTATAAAATTAGAGTATATACGACCTCTTTCTCTTCTTTTAAGGAAATTACATTCAAAGGGGAGACAAACACTGATTTAAGGGGGTGGGGGGTAAGTTGCAAACCACCTTCTGTGGCAAAAATGGGCTACTGAAGAAAACTTTCTGGAGAAAACAGGTATGGGGTGGCTTGCCAAAGGGTGAGAGGAGTGTGGTCTGGTGAAGGACAGTCAGGGTGCAGAACCGGTCAGAGAGGGGGTGAGCAAGGAGAAGGTCAATCAATCTAACCATCACGGGAGGAAGGTTATCCTCCAACCACACGGATAAGGTTCAGCCAGTCCCACTGCGAGCCTCTTCCCCAGCACCTAGAGAAGTAGGGGAGGAAGAGGAGGAGGAGGAGCTGAGACTTCGGACTCGCTCAACGAGCAGGCGAAGTCGTCTGGGTTTCAAAACCTCCGGGGTAGAAGGAGAGACGGAGTGGTGGAGTCCAAAATGAAATCTTTGGTCACCGGGACAAGGAAGCTCCCGAGATTATTCCCCCGACACCGATCTGCTCGATGTGCATCCTTTCCGTCTCTGCCCTAGTGGAAAGAACACAGATCTGGGAATATGGGGGGAGGGGGTGTGGGGGGTGGTTAGCAGCTCTAATCGCAGCTCTACCACTTGTAGATTTCTTGATTTCTCAGCGCCTCAGTTTCCTCATCTATAAAACACGGCCTAAATACCTATTCTCCCTCCCCCTTACATTGTGAGCCCCATGTGGTCCAACTGGACTTTGAATTCACCCCAGTCTTGGGGGCCTGGCACCCAGTAAGTGCTTAATTACGACTATTATTATTATCATCATTATTGTTATTGTTATTTTTATTACCTACTCCCCCTTGGAGCTGGGGCAGACCCAAGTGGAAAACGTTTAATTGCAGGTGCACTATATAATGCCATTTATTGTTACGAAAGGGTGCAGTACAAATTAGCCCACAAGGAATGTCACTTACCAGTCAACGCCGTGGTTAAATCGTATCTAATTGGCTCATGGTGAAGCTGCAAGGAAAAACCATCTCCCAAGTCAACTTAAATGTCTTCCGTCGTGTTAGCTAAGAACACTCTCGAGTTGCATCAAGTGCCGAAAGATTCCTCTAGCTCAATTTCAGGTTTGAATCTTGTCACTGAGTTATGTAAAGCATGGAGAAGATTACTGCATTAGAGACTGCAGATCCAAACTAAAGTATTTTCGGTACCTTTCAGTCTAAATGGTGTGTGGGGAGGTGTGAGAGACATGGTGTGTGTGTGTGGATTTTTTTTTGGGGGGGGGGGAAGGGTGGTCTTAGTCCTGGTCCAACGTGGGCTTACTGGTGTTCAAAAAGACCTGTCAGAAAGAGAAATATTCCCTTGCTTCACTTAATCACTGCATGACTACATGCTCCTTCTCCTTTATTTCTGAACCACAGACTGAACCATCTGGACTAACAATCAGAAAAGCACAAAAACAGGCTGGTCATCCGCAAACTAAAACCTACAAAAATCCCCCTTTCAAACAAAGCGCCAAGTTTCATAAACTGCCCTCAAGCATAATGTTGTACTAAGACAAAAAAGCAAAACCATTCGGTCTGTGGCTGAAATATCTTAATACAGAAACGACACTCTGATACTCCTTCGTGGACAATATGCTTTTGTGCAGCCCCAACGTCCAAGAGAATGCCCTGCTGAGAACTGGCTCCAAGGGTTCCTTTCACATACAAAAAGGAGTCCATTAAAAATAGCACTGGTGTCATTATATCCAGCATCAAACAGCTTTTAATAAACATTCTCTGGGGAAGCCCCGGGTGACAAGTTCTCTGATGCAAATGGAAAATGTGGCACCTGCCTTCCAGAAGCTTCTGTTCGAAAACAGACGACACCGACACCACCCGGTATTTAGGATATCGGAATATGTTTCTTTCACCTGCCGATATCTAGTCTGCCAAGGAGCTATGCCTTCACCTCATCTCCCTTTTTCCTGTTCGCTGTCTGAGCCTCACATTGTTTTGTTTTTTTCCCAGCTCTCCCAGGACCTACACGGAGGATGAGAGAGCAGATAGAAACTATTCCATTTAGCTCCTCCGCCGAAAGGTAAAGGAGCGGAGTCTTCGGACAGCAGTTGAATTACATTTTTGGATCATCTGGATTTCAACCAAGCCCTTCTTGGCCTCAAGGACCACTTAGAGAGTTGACAGTACATGTGAAGAGATGATGCAAGAGCACCACTATTACTAATTATTAATACCAACAGTATTTAAGCACTTACTGTGTCAAGCATCGTACTAAGCACTGGGGTAAACCCCAGGCCCCACACGGGGCTCACGGCCTGAGTAGGGGGGAGAACAAGAAAAGAATCCCCTTTCGTGGATGAGGGAACTGAGGCCCAGAGAAGTGAAGTGACATGTCCAAGGTCTCCCAGTGGGCAAGTAGAAGAGCCAGGTCCAGGCTCTTTCCACTACTCCACACTGCTCCTCCTACCACTGTAGTGTGCTCGTCCAAGCATCGTAAATGCTCTGCTTGCACTAAGCGCTCAAGAAAAATCTACCATTCATTCAATCGTATTTATTAAGCGCTTACTGTGTGCGGAGCACTTTACTGTGTGCTTGGAAAAGTACAATACAGTAATAAAGGGTGACAATCCCTGTCCACAACAAGCTCACAGTCTTGAGGCGGGGAGACAGACATCGACAAAAATAAACCAAATTACAGAGACATACATAAGTGCCGTGGGGCTGGGAGACGGGAGAAGAGCAAAGGGAGCGAGTCAGGGCAACACGGAAGGGAGTGGGAGATGAAAACTGGGGCTTAGTCTGGGAAGGCCTCTTGGAGATGTGTCTTCAGTAAGGCTTTGAAGGAGAGTAATTATCCGGCGGATTTGAGGCGGGAGGGCGTTCCAGGCCAGAGGCAGGATGAAGGCCAGGGGTCCGCGGCGAGACAGGCGATATCGACGCACAGTTAGCACCAGTAGAGCAAAGTATGTGGGCTGGGGAGAAGCGAGATGAGGTAGGAGGGGGAGATCCCTGTTGGCCTGAATTCCCCCAAATGCTTAGGACAGCGCCCTGCCCACAGGAAACACTCAAGAAATGCCACTGATTGTTGGAGCGAAGTTGAGATATTGGAGCAAACTCTCCAAATGAGAGGAAGGGGTGACTGGCAGCTGGAGAGGGACTGGAGAAGGGGAGAAGGAGAAGTCAGACAGTGGAAGTGGAATAATAGTAATAATGTTGGTATTTAATAATGTTGGGATTTGTTAAGTGCTTACTATGTGCCGAGCACTGTTCTAAGCGCTGGGGTAGACATAGGGGAATCAGGTTGTCCCACGTGGGGCTCACAGTCTTAATCCCCATTTTACAGATGAGGGAACTGAGGCACAGAGAAGTTAAGTGACTTGCCCAGAGTCATACAGCCGACAAGTGGCAGAGCTGGGATTCGAACTCATGAGCCCTGACTCCAAAGCCCGTGCTCTTTCCACTGAGCCACGTGTTAAGGGCTTACTATGTGCAGAGCGCTGTTTTAAGCACTGGGGTAGATACAGGGTCATCAGGTTGTCCCACGTGAGGCTCACAGTCTTCATCCCCATTTTACGGTGAGGTAACTGAGGCACAGAGAAGCGAAGTGACTTGCCCACAGTCACACAGCTGACAAGTGGCAGAGCCGGGATTCGACCCCATGACCTCGGACTCCCAAGCCCGGGCTCCTTCCACTGAGTCACGCTGCTTCTCGGGAAAAGACTGCTGTATCTATTGGGGGGGGGGGGGGGCGCCACACAGCAACAAATTTATCGTGTAGACAATGTAGGGAGCAGAAAACTACGGAGGAAGAGGAGGAGACTAAAGAAGCTATGAAGTTCATGAAAGCTGGCAGATAAAGGGGAGTACTGAAGGGGGCCAGCCACTGCAAGGGGTTGAGGGAAAGTGGTGGGGTCAAAATAGAAGCTGAACAGAGATTATTATCATGATTATGGCATTTGTTGTTAAGTGCCTAGCCTACCTACTGTGTGTCAAGCACTGTTATAAGCCCTGGGGGAGATACAAGGTAACTGGCAGGAGCAATCAGGATGGGCTTAATGGATAAAAACGCAGAGAAGTCACTGTGAAGAGCAGTGGCCACTCCTTTTTCGCCCTTGGAAAGGGGGTGCTGTAGCCTCAGAGGGCCAAGATTTCCATTCCGGGGAACTAGAAAAGGGCCCTCTAAGTGAACCTCAAGCCTGCGGGGCGCAATCAACCCCAAACCCTACCGCTCTTCTTCCACTTTCCTTCCCCCACACCTCTCCCGGCCTTCTTCCAACTCTCTGACCTTCTCTTCTCCTTCATTCCTCTTTCTTCCTCCCTCTCTCGGCAGGATCATCAGATGTTCACTTTCCAAATCTTCATATCCTCGGCCCAAAGTCTTTTCTAGCGGGAGAACACCATCACCCCGTCTCAACAATGTACAATCGCAAGCTGAACCATGGCCTATTGGCCTTCCCCAGCAGAAATGGCTAGGGCTGAAGGACGGTGGGGGGGGGGGTGGTGTCCTTCCCTTCACACTCCTAACTCTTTCGCCAAGACAAAGAGGATGGGATATTTGGTTCTCCCAAACTCCTCTAGTGCCTTGCTTGTGCCTCCGCTCACCCTGCCCGCAAAACAAGCTCCTGTTCTCCCCTCCACACTCCCCAACCTCCTTTCGGAGGGACATATTCCTGCAGCCCTCTTCTCTCCAGGGCAGAAAAAATAAGGAGGGAGGGGGAAAGAAGCCCTTTTGGGGTTCTAAAGGCTCTCCCCGCTCCAGCACATCTTTCTGGATGCTCTCATATTGAACAGAGAGGTGTCCCTCTCTGGGTACATCACGCCCCCAGCATTTACTACAATGTCTGGCACTTAAGTGCGTGCTTAACAGATACTGCTATTATATCATCGCAAGGCGGGGAGGCGGTAGGGATGTACAGATTGTTACAGGGTGAAGGCCACTCTAGGACAGGGGCAGGTAGTTACTGGAGATTTGGTTCCGGCTGAGGTTCCGGTGATTCTCCTGGGGGACCTCACGAAACTCTTCTGTGGTCGCCACGATTACGGATCGCTGTTAATTGACGAGCTGGGTACGGTGATGGATGGCACTTGGAGAGAAAAAGGTGCCGTGACCTTCTGCGATCCAGTTACAAAACCATCTAGCCGTAGTTTCACTCTCCTGATTCTCCTCCTATCTCTTTGGCGGCTTATTCTCAGTCTCTTTCATTCATTCAATAGTATTTATTGAGTGCTTACTATGTGCGGAGCACTGTACGAAGCGCTTGGAATGGACAATTCGGCAACAGATAGAGACAGTCACTGACACCTCCTCTGCCTCCCACCCCCCCTCAACTGCAGCGATCCCTCAAGGCTCAGTTTTGGGCCCCCTACTATTCTCCAACTACACCCACTCCCTTAAGAATTCATCTGCCCCCGCGGTTTTAACTCCCAACTCCCAATCATCTTTGCAGATGATTCCCAAATCTACATCTCCAGCCCTGCCCTCACTTCTTCTCTTGCAGTCCGGCATTTCCTCCTGCCTTTAGGACATCTCGACTTGAAGGCCCCACTTACATCTCCAAGTTCACACAGCTCCCGGCCTTCCCGCCCAATGCCCTCCCCTTGCATTTCCCCATCTCTGTAGACACCACTTTCCTGTCTCACATACTCAAAAACTTGGCATTATCCTTGCCTCATCTCCCTCCTTCAACCTGCATATTCAGTCAGTCACCAAATCTCGTGGGCTCCACCTTCACATCGTCTCTAGACACTCGCCTCTCCCTTGCCACCTAACACGCTCCCACGCTGGTCCGAGCTCGGTCATAGCCCATCTCAACTGCTACGTCAGTCTCCACGCTGACCTCCCTGCATCTCGTCTCTCCCCACTCCGGATCACACCTCTTTTTTTTTGGACGGTAACTGTTAGGCACTTATTATATGCCAGGCGTTGTACTAAGTGCCGGGGAGGATGCGAGATCATCATTTGGTCACGGTCCAGGTCCCACATGGGGCTCACGGTTTTAATCCCCGTTTTAATAAGTATAATTATGGTAGTTGTTAAGTGTCAGGCACTATACTAAGCGCTGATGACGTGTGAGGTCGGATGAGGTAACTGAGGCCCAGAGAAGTGAAGTCTCTTGCCCGAAGGCACACGGCGGACTAGCGGCAGAGCCCGGATTAGAAAACTTGGCCTCTGACTCCCAGGCCCGTGTTTTTTCCACTAGGCCACACTGCCCCTCCTGTATTGGATCATTTTTCTAAAAAAATGAAACTGCCCACGTTTCCCCTCTCCACAAAAACCTCTGATGGTTCTCCATCCATCCATCCACCTCATCGGGCAATCAGCTCTCCCCCTCCCACTTTACTCCTCTCCCACTACAACCCAGCCGGCGCCCTCCATTCCTCTAACACCAACCTACTCACTGGGCCTCACTCCTCTCTCGCCACTGACCCCTTACTCTCACGCCCTCGCTCCCTTCCAGAACTCCCCTTCATATCTGACCGACCCCAGTCAGTCGGATTTACCGAGCACTTACTGTAGGCAGAGCGCTGTACTAAGCACTTGGGAAAGTACGATACAACAATAAATGGAAACATTCTCTGCCCACAAAGGGCTTACAGTCTAGAGCGGGAGACTGGAGAGATTATTCTCTCCATGTTCAAAACCCTACTAAGATCCTCTCTCCTCAGGGACACATTCTCTGACAAACCTCTCACCTCCCTTTCCTATTCTCCCTTCTGCATCACCTATGCACTTAAACCCACACCCCTTACTCTTTTTGATAGTCATCCCACTCCCACAGCACTGAAAGGTTTTTTTTATGGCACTTATTAAGTGTTTACTATGTTGCAAGCCCTGGGGTAGATACAAAATAATCCGGTTGGACACGCAGTCCCCGATCCACAGAGGGTTTGGAGTCTCAGTCGAAGGGAGGAGGATTTAATCTCCATTTTACTGATGAGGCAACTGAGGCACTGAAAAGTAAAATGACTTGCCCAAGGTCACAGAGCAAACAGGTGGCAGAATCAGATCCTTCTGACTCCCTGGCTGGTGTTCCTTCTACTAGGCCATTCCGATTCCTACTAAATCCCGATTCTTATATTTTGTTTGCCTCCCCTAACTGTAATTTATTTTAATGTCTGCCTCCCGGGATAGATTTTAAGCTCCTTAAGGGCAGGGATCAGATCTACCAACTCTGGTGTACTCTTCAAGTGCCTCAGCACAGAGAAAAAAGTGGATAAATATGATAATTGAGTGATTGATTCTGCTTAGGGGAGTGGTCTGACAACAGCACCCTGCTCTGGGATAAGGAGATTAAACAACAGGTGGAATGTTAGAGGTTAAAACAAGAAATAATTCTCTTGGAAGTCAACCACTCCCACTGCCAATCATGAAAACAAGTGATCTAATCATGTGTAAATTTCCATAAACGCACCATTAATGTTATGAGTGGAAACCACCCCCCTACACACACTGGTTGCCAGAGACTAAGATATATGAAGCAATCTTTTAAACTGCAATATCCCTTACGCTATGATACTAGAGGGACCTAAGATTGTCCCGACTGTGCTGAAAAATATTATTAATGGACTACTGGTCACTGAATTACAACCTGTATCTCTCGATTAAAGGGTTTAAAATACAAGTTGCCTTAAAGGCCCTAATTAAAACAATATTTTAATAAAATACAGTAGGAGAGGAGGAAAAATACTTTAATGACTATGAATCTCCACACAGTAAGACTAGCAAAAAAGGAAAAAAAAATTCAATGCTACTTAAAATGCCTGGCAAAATAGCAGTATTTACAGAACTCTAGTGTCATGGAAACTTTTGAAATACTCCAGATTTCCAAAAGCAATGATTTTGTTGCTCAACCTTACTTTAAAAAAAAAAAGCCCTCAAAATTACGAGTATGCGTTCAGGGAATAAAGACAGCTTCACGTATTTAAAATTCAGACATTTAAATTATATCTGAAAAACAAAGTTGAATCAAACCGCTTTTAAGTTTTTCACCTTCTTATAACCAAATTGGAATATTTTACTCCATAGGAAAATTATTCCCCACTCCCCCCAATTCCCTTGAGCTGATAAATTTTAGCTAAAAGGGTTATGTTTTTCAGACAGTTATGAGCCATAAGAGAAACTTTTTGGGGCAAAAAAATAAAAAAAGACTGCTTCTCCTTGGAATGGATTGTAACAACTGGGATTCTCCGTGATGGTCTCGCTCCAGAAATGTTGGCTTAGTTTACAAATCAAACAAAAACCAAAAAACTGGAAAATAGTGGACTTTGCTGGGTATGTGGTACCTTTGACTTATCTCTGCTTTAGTATGTTTGATGTCTTATCTCAAAACTTCTCTGTCTCTCACTGCTGTGTTCCCTAATTAGGCATAAGATTAACTGTCCATTAACCCTGGCAGTTGACTGCCCCTGATGAGGTAGATTTGTCGAGCTCTGCCTAGCCTTTGAACGTGCTTTCCCAAAAGGACGGGGATTTGGATTTTTTTTTAATACTGCACTAATTTTTAAATAGAAATAAATACCCGCTTTTTACTTTTAAGAAACGCAATGGATAATTGAAGTTCTGCCCACACAGGTCATGTGTGTAGTTTGCAAATTCCTTATTTTCCCCTGGCCTTCCGCAATGCTATTTTCTATTCTCTGACGTCTTCCCCAATTAGATTTCACGTTTTTCATACGGATCCAAGTCATCTGTTGGATCATTAAACTTAGACAAAAATATAAGGGAGACTATTAAGATTTGCCTTATAAGCATTCTTCACGATGAAAATAATGACTTCTTAGCGGGAAATCTGGCCTATATGTAGAACCACCCAATGGGCCCGAATCGATGTTAAAGAGCTAATTTTTTTTTCCACTGGCATCAGGAACAGTAAACGAGGCGTTGTCGTCGAGCTATGATACAAATAACAGTCTTACTCGAAAGACACTAAAATGGACAAGCAAAGATCCCTAATTCTCTTTCGGTCAAGCGGATTACGATCAAATCAACAGCATCGTGTCTACTAACCTCTATGGATTGTACGCTCTTGAAGGGCTCAGCACAGGGCTCCGCACACAGTATGCACTGAAATCCCACTGATTTACTGAGGGTGAGCCCCAGGTGACTCTGCCAAAGGAGAGAACGGGAACTCCCTAATGGATCCTCGATATGCGCTCCGTAATGTCACGTGTGCACCCATTTGCTGGATCCAAAACTGGAGCAGGGCATTTCAATTAAAATACCACTGACACCTGATCCTTGGCTTGAGCTTGGAGAATCCTGAGCCTCGTCTGCTGACAGAATAGATCGTCCTTCTGTTGCGCCTTTCTGGATGAATCTATCAAGAAGCGGTATTATAGACGGCGAGCTTGTCGTGGGCAGGGAAGGTGTCCGTTGTATTGAACTCTCCCAAGCGCTCAGTACGGTGCTTGACACACAGTAAGCGCTCAGTAAATACGACTGCTGAATGAACGTATTGAGCGCGTGCTACTTGCGGATCCCGGTCCCAAACAAACGAGTCGGCAGACGTGTTCCCTGCCCACAACGAGCTTAGAGATGGAGGAAGAAGGAGAATGAGGTAAGCCACCTTCCCAAATCAACGGAAACAGAGGGGAAATCAGACTGGTCGGGTCTGACGATGACGGCAACTTCTGATAAAGACTTCGGATAACTGTCTTGACGACGGAGTCTTCGGTGGGGACCGCCGACTGAACCCTTGCCATGAGACCGGCGTGGAGGAACTTATTATAGAGCTGGTGGCTCTTACCTTTGCTCTTTTCTGCTGGGATCTGGATGCAACTTTTTCTCCCTCCCCCCCATCCCTGCATTCTTTCCTAGGGCTCAGTACAGTGGCCCACACACAGTAAGCGCTTAATATAAACCCTGCTACCTCAGCCAAAGTGGACTAGACTCCACTGAAGACGCCCAGTACAAGTCTCAATGCTGACATAATCCTTTTTTTAATAATACTGACAAGCTTAATATGCAACAAGTGAGTCGATACGAGATAATCGCTTTAGACACAGCCCCCGTCCCCACTCATCGGGCTCACAGTCTTAATCCTCATTCTGCAGATGAGGGAACTGGGGCCCAGAGAAGTGAAGTGATCTGCCTACAATCACACAGCAGGTATCACAACCCGGGCCCCTGCTCTTTCCCCTAGGCCACCTTGCTTCTCAATATATAATTACGGAAGAAGACACGTGTGAAGTGAGCCCCGCCAGGTAGCCATCAATAAGTTCCGGGGAAGAACTGGCCATCGTTCACAAGCGTTGAAGAAAGGAAACATCACCATCTTTTTGGTTTATTTGGCCACCTAATGAAAACAAAAAAATGAGGAAAACTTCTTTCCCCCAGAAACCAAATAACTGAGGGCTGGCCTTGCCAAGTCAATGAAAACGTATATAGGAATTGCTCTCCCCACAGAATCATTTTGTTAATACTAACATGCATAACTCATATTGATATTTTAGCTCCAAATGATGATGTATTTGGCGATCTCCCCCTTGGCTGCTCCGCAAGCTTCCTAAATGCCAAAAACGATCGGGAGCCTCAACGTTTAACAACCGATCTCCTTCGGTCCATCCGACCGGCACCACTTGCATAAGGGAACCGGGCACCTTTTGATGATAAGAGGGGCCATTTTGGTAGCAATGTCGAACGGCAAATTCCCGATCCCGAGTGGCTCAACGGTCTGACACAAACATCTTCTTTCTTATTTTCCCCAAATAGAATACAAAGATACCACGACAAAATATATTGGAAGGGAAAATGCATTCATTCTTGTAAGCTACTTGAGAACCTTGGTGTTTTGAGGTTTTTTTAAAAATGTTATTTCTTAAGCACAAAGTGCCAGGCACCGTACTAAGGACTGGGGTAGGTTCAAATTGATCAGGTTGGACACAGTTCATGTCCTACAGTCTCAATCCCCATTTTATATGAGGTTGACCTCACCCCCAACCCCTATAGTACTTGGGGAGGTATCCTTATGCTCTGCCACGTCCCTTACCTGTAATTTATTTTAACATCCACCTCCCTCACTGGATTGTAAGCTGCTTGCGAGCAGAGAGCGTGTCTTCCAACTCTGTGGCATTATTATTATTATTGCATTTAAGTGCTTACTAGATGGCAAGCGCCGTTCTAAGAGCTGAGAAGTGCTTGGTACATTATAAGCACTCACTAAATACCCCCGGCTGATTGACAGGAAGGGAGACATCATGGAAGGGTGCACAAACAACTTCTGAAGGGCAGAAAAAGGTCGTTTTAAAGATAGGGTGAAGCCCAGGGTCAACCACTGTGTCAGCGTGGTGGGCGGTTGCTGGACAGAAACAGAGAGAGAGGTTACTCTCCTTGAGCGAAGACTTCGTGAAGACGGGGTCGCATGGAGATAGTCAAAAACGGCTCCAGGGTGGATGTAGGATAAGCAGCATGGCCTAGTGGATACAGCACGGGTCTGGGAGTCAGAAGGACCTGGGTTCTCATCCCCACTCCACTTGTCTGCTGTGTGACCTTAGGCAAGTCACTTCACTTCTCTGGGCCTCAGTTACCTCATCTGCAAAATGGGGATTGAGACTGTGAGCCCCATGTGGGACAGGGACTGCGTCCAACCTGATTAGCTGGTATCCAGCCCAACCTTTACTACAGTGTCTGGCACAAAGTAAATGCTTAACAAATACCACTGTTATTATTAACAACAAGAAGGATCCGGCCTTGGGAAAACCGTGGTTGGTGGGTCATTCCGGGGTCAGTCTTCTCAGCCCCGTGACCCACGAGGAGCATCATCTTTGAAGACAGAGGTCAGGGCCGGAGAGCCGAGCAGGAGCGTAGCCACCCACCCTGTTCGTGGACCCTCTGGCTTCAGGGACCACCCACGGGGCCAACTGCACAGCAGCCAGAGGCATCGTCTCCTTCGCATGACTGGGGAGTTCTTGGATTCCAACTCATTTCAGCCGCAAGTATGGAAAAAGGAGGAACAACTGGGGGGGAGGGAGGAAGAAAACGGGAAGATGGGGAGGAGAGGAAGGAGGGAGCCTAGATGATGAAGCAAGAGGCCCAGAGGGTTTGGTGTCGGTCTCCCCTGCTTTACACTGAGGCCGTGTTCTAAGAAATGAGTCACGGGAGAATAAGAGGGGTGAGATTCCAGTATTCTTCAGGCAATAAAAATAACATTTATTTCTCTATATAAAACTGAGTTCGCTTTACACACACACACACACGCACACACAGAGAGACACACACCTCTCACACCCTTTGTGCAGGCTCTCGGAAGGCAGGGAAGAGGAAACTCCTCCAGAGAAATAATGGGAAGGCTGCCCAGAGTAGGCAAGGAGGGGGAAATCCTGGCAGACCTGAAAATGCTGACAAGAGTGTAGAACGGAGCTTTATATATCCCATAGCTGTGAAATATGGTGGGGTGGGGGAAGGTGAGACAAGCTAAAGCACTGAGAAGCCCCTCCTTTTCTACCAGGCCATGAAATAACAGCATCCTTCTTAGCTTCAGAAGGCTAGCAGGAAAACAAGCATGTCTTCTTCGGGAAGTAATTAATCAGGGGCATTTACGGAGTGCTTACTGTGTGCAGAGCGCTGTAAACAGCCCAGTCTAGCAGAAAGAGCACGGGCCTGGGAATCGGAGAACCTGGGTTCAAATTCCGGCTCCGCCACTTGTCGGATGTGTGACTTTGGGTGAGTCTCTTCACTTCTCTGGGCCTCAGTTGCCTCCTCTGGAAAAGGGGAACTCAATCCCTGATCTCCTTCCCGATTGGGCTGGGAGCCCCATGTGGAAGAGGGACCGTGCCTGACCTGATTCTCTTTTTCTTTATGGTATTTGTTAAGCACTATGAGCTAGGCACTGTACTGAGCACTGGGGTAGATGCAAGATGATCGGGTTGGATACGGTTCCAGTCCCACAGAGGGCTCACAGTCTTAATCCCCATTTTACATATAACAGGCACTTAAATGTCACAATTATTATTATTATTGTTGTTGGGATTAGAGACTTCTTCAATATCTGCTCCGGGCTGCTGCCCAAATCATCTCGCTGAAAAGGTCTCTCTGTTCCTCCCCGCTTCCAACGGTTGACCGTCTCCCACGCGACCGTCTCCCACGGCGGCATCAGGCGGAGACTCTCAATGACAGCTTTAAGGCTCTCTGCCTCACTCTTTGGCTGGCCTCACTCCCTCCTCCTCAGCTCAACCCTGCCCAAATCCACCTCCAGGCTCTACCCGGCTCTGGTCAACCAATCATCCACCGGTGGTATTTACCGAGCGCTTCCCGTGTGCACAGCACTGTGCTAAGCCCTTGGGAAAGGACGATACGACAGAGTTGGTAGACCCCGATCCCCGCCCACAAGGAGCTTGCGGTCTTCGGGGGGAGACAGGTATTAAAATAGATTACGGAGAGGGGAAATGGGACCGTACAGGGATATTTCCCTAAAATGTTGGGGGGTTGGGATGAGCATCCAAGTGCTTATAGGGTGCACACAACACAGCCAAGAGCCCGGCTGACCCAGAAGGGAGGGAGGATAGGGGAAAAAGAGTGTGGCCTGAAGGGCAGACCCCAGGCCTGGGAGTCAGAAGGACCTGGGTTCTAATCCCAGCTCTGCCGCTTGTCTGCTGTGTGACCTCGGGCAAGTCGCTTCACGTCTCTGGGCCTCAGGTACATCAACTGTAAATGGGGATTAATACCGTGACCCCTACGTGGGCCTGGATCTGCGTCCAACAGGATTGTCTTGTATCCACCCCAGCGTCTAAAACTGGCAAGCAGTAAGGGCTTAACAAAGACCATCAAAAAAAACAAAAACCAACAGGAAAAGAAAAGAGGGTTTAGTCCAGCCTCTCTCCCATTATCTTCATGGCCTGGAACTCCTTTCCTCCTTCTCCTTCCCCTCTAGGCTGTAAATTAATTGTGGGCAGGGAATGTGTCTGTTATACTGCTGTGTTGGACTCTCCCAAGCGCTCCGCACAAAGTAAGCGCTTAATCAATACGACTGATTGATTGGTATCTTCCAGACTTCAACCTTCTCCACCCTCAAAGCCCTCCTAAAATCCCAGCTGCTCCAAAAAGCTTGCCCCAGTTACGATCCGGGCAGGAGAGTGAAGTATGGACTGGAGTGGGAAGGGACAGGAGGCAGGGAGGTCAGTGAGGAGGCTGACGCAGTACTCGAGGTAGGGTAGGGTAAGTGCTTGGCTCAACGTGGATGCCGTTTGGATGGAGAGAAAGGGAGGGGTTCTAGAGATGTGGTGAACAGGATCTGGTGAAAAACGACACCAAACGAATGACTGAACTAGTACGGTTCTAGTCCTGCCGGAAAGGTTTCCATTCTCAGTGTGGACTTTTGGGAATCAGAACCCAAGGTCAAAAGCCGATCACATCCTAGGAGTTCAGATCTGCATTGTAAATGAAGGCAGGAAGAAAGCCATTTCAGGGCAAACCACTGTGTTCAGCTTCCCAGTGGGGAACCAGTCTGAGAGGTGGTGTGGGATGGCCGTCAAAGAGATTAACAGAGGAGGAATGGGGACTAATACAGAGCAAAGGGTTAGTTTGGGGGGGGGGGGGCTAGAAGGAGTGTGAAGGGGAGGATGGGGGTGATACACACCTTGGGAACTCAGGACGAATTGGACCAAGCAGTGAGGGTTCCTGCGAGCACCAGGTTGAATCTATTAATGTGTTATTTGTGTGGGGGGGGGGATCGTTGGAAACTGAAGGCCTGCTCAATTACATCACTGAATAGAGATTAAAAATGCAAACAGGTGGTCGCTACTGTGGAGTTACAGAACGCTCAGCTCGATCAATCGTCTCTACTGAGAGCTTGTTTGCAGAGCACTGTACTAAACGCTTGGGAGGGTACACTACGACAGAGTTGGTAGACATGTTTCCTGCTTGCAAGGAGCTTACCGTGTAGAGGGGACATGTCTAGCTTGGCGATGACACTCAAAAATATTTTTCTGAGGATGCTGAGGCTCAACTTGACCTCATGAGAAACGAAGAGCCAAAACCGGTTCAAAATATGGGGCCTCTTTTTCCAGATACCTAGTGGGATTGCCTCTTGTAGGAGTAAGAGAAGCTCCTCTGCGTCCCTACTTTGTTCTGCAAAACACCGTGTTCCAGAGGCTCGGAGGTCAGAGACGAGGCGGGCTGCAATAAGCGCTCAGTACAGTGCTCTGCACACAGTGAGCGCTCAATAAATACGATTATATGAACAGTCAAGGCAAGACATGGCAAGTGCTTGGATCAGGGAGGTAGTTTGGATGGAGAGAAAGGGGGCAATCAATCTTCCAATTGTCTCTATCTGTTGCCGAATTGTACATTCCAAGCGCTTAGTACAGTGCTCTGCACATAGTAAGCCCTCAATAAATACTATTGAATGAATGATTCTCCACTCCAACGGCCACCATCTTGGACAAAGACTGGTCAAATGGGGCTGAAGACCGTGTGTCCAATGAGGGACACAGACCGCGTCCAACCTGAAGATCTTGTATCCACCCCGGCGCTTAGTACGGTGCCCGGCACGTAGTAAGTGTTTAACGGATAGCATAAAAAAAAAATCCTGGCTAGTCTATCGCATCAGCCTCCTGGTCGCCCCCTCTCCAGTTCATACTTCACTCTCTTGTCCGGATCAGTTCTCTAAAACCCAGCTCGGCGCAAATCTCCCCAATCCTCAAAAAATCTTCAGAGGATTCTCCGTCCTCTCGGCATAGACAGAAATTCCTGACCGCTGGCTTTCGGGCACTTGAGCGGCTCTCACCCTCTTTCTTATCCACTCTTGTAAACTCTGTGTGTGCGGAGATCAGGTCTATCAACTCTCTCGTCCCCACCCAAGCACTTAGTTCAGGGTTCTGCCCACAGTAAGCCCTCCATAAATATCAATCAGTGGTATTTACTGAGTGCTTACCTGTACAGAGCCCTGTACTAAACGCTTGGGAGAGTGCAATCGAGTTGGCATATCTGCCCACGATGAGCTGGCAATCTAGAGGAGGAGACGATATAAATACAGGATATGTACACAGGTGCTGTGGGGCTGGAGGGGTGAATTTCAAATACACAGGAGGTGTAAAAGGCAGAGGGAGTAGGGGAAAAAAGGGCTTAATAGGAGAAGACCTCTTGGAGGGGAGGTGATTTAATAATAATGAATATTGGTATTTGTTAAGCATTTACTATTTGCAGAGCGATGTTTTAAGCGCTGGGGTAGATACAGGGTAATCAGGTTGTCCCACGTGAGGCTCACAGTCTTAATCCCCGTTTTCCAGATGAGGTAACTGAGGCACAGAGAAGTGACTTGCCCACACTCACTCGGCTGACAAGTGGCAGAGCAGGGATTCGAACCCATGACCTCTGACTCCAAGCCCGGGCTCTTGCCACTGAGCTATGCTGCTTCTAAGGCTTTGAAGGTGGGGAGAGCAGTGGTTTGTCATACCTGATGAGGGAGGGAGTTTCAGGCTAAAGGCAGGACTTGAGCAAGGAGTCCTATTACACTGTAGTCTCCCCAAGCGCTTAGAACAGTGCTATACACAGGGTAAGCGTTCAATAAATGCGATTGAGTCGGTGGTGAGATAGGTGAGATCGGGGAACAGGGAGTAGGATGGCATTAGAGGCACAGTCTCTAGACTGTGAGCCTGTTATGGGCAGGGACTGTGTCTGTTGTTGTGCTGTACTCTCCCAAGGGCTTAGTACAGTGCTTGGCACACAGTAAGCGCTCAATAAACACGACTGAATGAATGGAGGAATCTGAGGAGCGAAGCGTGCGGGCGGTGTTGTAGTAGGGAATCAGAGAGGTTAGGTAGGAGGGGGGCAAGCTGATTGCGTGCTTTAAAGCGGATGGTAAGGAGTTTGTTTGATATAGAGGTCGACTGGTGTCCACTGGGAGTTCTTGAAGAGTTGGGAGATGTGGACTGAATTTTATTTTTTTTGGAAAAATAATCCGGGTAGGAGAGTGAAGCTTGGATCGGAGTGGAGAGACAGGAGGCAGGGAGGTCAACAAGGAGGCCGATGCACGGTCGAGTAAATACCACCGATCGATCGACCGATTCTCTCTCCCACTGCAACCCAGCTTCCATTCTTGTTTGTGATTTGATTAGAGACCACGGTGTCCCACTTTTACCAATTTCCGCCACAGGCAGGTCCTCAAAGAGGAGAACAGAGGCTAAGACCTCTGGAATTACACGCAGCACAGGCTTGGCAGGGAGAGGCCGTGGGTTCTGTGGGTTTCCGCCTCAGTTTCCACCTCTGAAAATGTTCTCCCTTCCCCATAGACCGTGAGCCTCATGAAGGACAGGGGCTCTATCTGACCTGACTCCCGACTCCGCTACTTAGCTGTGTGACTTTGGGCGAGGCACTTCACTTCTCTGTGCCTTAGTTATCCCATCTGTAAAACGGGGATTAAGACCGTGAGCCCCACCTGGGACATCCTGGTTACCTTGTATCTACCCCAGAGCTTAGAGGAGTGCTTGGCACATAGTAAGCGCCTAACAAATACCGTCGTCATTATTATTATGCTTAAAAATTTTTAAAGGCTGAACCTCTCAATTCCAGGGTGTGAGAGAGGGATTTTCCTCCTTTGGCTAGATAACTCTCACCATTTCTCACAAAATACCAGATCCACAGTTCCTCAACTGTTCCCCTGAAGCCTTAGAGCAGAGCGCTTGAAACCGTAGAGAAGCCCGAGGGTTTTCTCCTCCCTCCTGCCAGCAGTATGGACACCTCGGGCCTCCGGGAGCCAACATTCCAACATTCCAGTAGCAACGCTAGAATTTGGGAGAAGAGAGGAACCCAAACCCGCCCATGGAAAAATACGAGAATTCACTTCCCGATCCAAGCACTGACAGGAAGGGAAAAGGCAAAGAATCTCTTAAAAACATTTGACTGGAGCATTTCACAGCGCACAAATTACAACCAAGAAAGGCTGGGATGGGGGGGAGGCTATTGTGAGGCCTGAGGAAAAAAAATGCAAATATGCGTAAAAATCATCTGATTGGGTTTTACCGGCCAAATTCGGGGTAGTTTTGCCAACAGGAAACCCTGGCTGGAAATCTTAACTTTGCCCCAGGTCGCTATAGCTGCTTCTACTTTGATTTTTCCTGGATTGAGAGGGGACACTGTGCAGGAGTTGGACTCGGTTTAGCTTCAGCGCAAGCCCTCCCCGCTGCCGCGGGGTGGTCGGAGCAGCCAGAGAGGCCGTTCCCTTCTTACCTTTGGGGTCCGAGCACCGCTCACCCCAGAGGGCAAGGGGTGGGAGGAAATGCTCACTCGCTCCCCTCAGGGCCCACCGGGGTGGGGAGAGAGCCCCTCTCAACAATTCCCAGATGCATTCTCACCATCGGCGGCTCCATCGCGCCCAAATAAAAACTGAAGCCCTTTCCTATATAGTCCGGGGGCCCCTAGAGCCATCTGAAAACCTCTGACCCATTTCTGGAGCACCCTAACACAAACCCTGAAACTAATTTTCCCGCCACTCTCGGTGTGGCCTAGTGGAGAGGGCAAGGGGCTGGGAGTCGGGAGTCCCGGATTCTAATCTCGGTTCCCCCACCTTGCCTGCTGTGGGACCTGGGGCAAGTCACTTCTCCGTGCCTCAGTTTCCACCTCTGAAAATGTTCTCCCTTCCCCATAGACCGTAAGTGCCATGAAGGACAGGGGCTGTACCTGACCTGACTGATTTCTCTCTGTCCCAGTTTACCAAATACCACTATTATTAGTATCGTTCTCTCCCACTGATAGGAAATATTTTTCATATGCATGGGACAGGATGGGGAGGAGACTGCAGCCCTGCCCACCCTTAGGGGAGGGGGGAGTTGACAGAAGTCAGGATGTAGTGTGGGTTTCCCCAAAATCTGGCGGGACCGCCCAGCTGGGAACTGAAGTCTTGGCCCCCTCCACCCCATCCAACCCCTCAGGCAGGGGCAAACGGGCGCCCCAGCCCTCCCCACACCTGATATCGCCAGGCAGAAAGGTCTGCTCTGCCGGACCACTTCTCCTTCCCAGCCCTCCTCCCAACGGGGGCCCAGAGCGGTACAGGCCAAACCCCATCATGAAATGAACGGAGGGAGGCCGACAGGGGGACCAGGGTGGGATCCCAGAGCCGGGGGCCTGGCAACCCATCGTCACGCCAAGTTTCCCGCCTCCCACCCTTCTGGACGGGAGGGAACCAACAAGGGAGCGGCATGGGTTAGTGAGAAGAGATGGGCCTAAGAGGTCGGAAGGACCTGAGTTTAAATTCCAGTTTCCCTGCTTACCGGGTCGCCACTTAGCTCCTCGGTGCCTCAGTTTCCTCATCTGTAAAATGAGATTCGCTACTGTTCTCCTTCCTACTTAGACCGTGAGCCCCATGAGAGACGGGAACTGGGCCTGGCCATCTTGTATCTACCCCAGTGCTTAGCACGTAGTACATGCTTAATATATGCCACAGTTATTATTAGTAGTATTACCTGTTTTCCCTCCTCATTAGACCTAGAGCCCCATGTGGGACAGGGACTGTGTCCAAACTTATCTCATATCTACCCTAGTGCTTAGTACGGTGTTTGATAGATAGGCGAGCTTATATGCCATAACGTCATCATCGGCATCATCACGCTCATCATCTGATCGGCGGCTGAGATGAAGCTCATCCCGTCAGCGTCGGTCGGCCCCGCCATCCCCTCTGGGAGAAACGCCCGCGGGCTTCAGGCCGAGAAACTACACCCCGCGCGGACGGAGCGAGCGCCCGCGTTCAAGGACTGGTGACAGATGGAAGGATGGAGGCCGGGGGGCCGGAGCGAGAGGCAGGCGGAGAGGGAAGGAAAATGAGGAGCGGCCAGGAAAACAGTAGAGGACAGCAAATGAGACGGGCATCGCGCTCGGCCCGGACGGATACAGGGTCCAGCTATTTCTGCTTATGTTTTCCGAAGGCAATAGCCGAAAGGCGGAGGCTGGGAACATTCGGAATGTCATCGAGTGTGGAATGTTAGCTCCTGGAACCGGTTGGCTCCTAAGCTTTTCGTGTTTTTCCGGGCTCACAATCCAACGCTGTTAGAGGTATGCAGGCAGGCAGGAGCCAGGCTACGCAGAAGCAGTATGGTTTAGTGGAAAGAGCCTGGGGGGTGAGAGGACCTGGGTTCTAATACCCAGTTCTGTCACGTGTCTGCTGGGTGACCCTGGGCAAGTCACTTGGCTTCTCTGGGCTTCACTTTCCTCAACTGTAAAATGGGAATTAAATCCCACTCCCTCAGACTGTGAGCCCCGTGTGGGACAGGGACTGTATCCAACCAGACTAACTTGTGCCTACCCCAGTGCTTAGAACAGTGCTTGGCACATAATAAGCGCTTTACCAGCCTCTTAATTATCATTATTATGCAGACTCCCAACCAGGGGGTCTTTGGGCCACAAGTGAGACCTCCAAGCCTCATATCCACCGCTTATCTCATCTTACCCGGAATACCCCATCTCTGGAGCAAAATCCAAAGCGGAGCCAAACCAACGTAATGAGCCCAGTGCTCTACAATGGGACCAAACCTCATCTCCCTTTACTTCTCCCACTCACCCGACCCCAAACGAGAAAGCGTTTCCTCAGCAAAAACCGAGAGAACTTGGGTGAAGCAAGTCTTAAGGGACGAAGAGAAAATTCAGAAAAATTCTGAAGGAGGTTACGGAAAGTGACCCTATTAAATGTTCCGCATATTCTTAAGGAACTTTCTAGGATTTTTAAGAACGAAATTTTGCATTTGCTCTCGAGGAGCTTGCCACTGAAAAGGTGACCATTTCAAAAACCATTTCGAGATCTCTTCAGGGGTCTCCTCGAGCCCCGAACAGTCGGCGTATATTGTTCACTCCAACGATAGGGATGAAGATACAAGTTTCTCAGGAAAGAAGCTGAATCAGGAACAGTAGGGCTTGGCAATGACCATTTCTGCATAACTTTAAAACCAAGCTTTTCAAGACTTCCTAAAGGAAAACCTTAAAACCTGTCAGCTAACCCGGAAAATCTCTATCACACAAATCTCCTTCACATTTCTCCATCAATATACAGTTGAGCTCCCTCCCCGGATCAGTTAATTTCCACTAAAACCCCATGCTTTTTCCTGTCTGCCTCAGACTGCAGCCCACTGGATCAATACTGTTATACGAAGCTGGGAGCATATTTTTGGTGATAAACAGTCAATACGCAACATGGAAAGTTCAACTTCAATCTCTGAAAGGCAATTAAATCTGAGTCCGTACTGGCAGACGAGCTTTAGGAACGAGCTAAAGCTAAAACAGAAAATGGCACGACTGACAGGCTTTCAAGAGGTACTTTCTGAAGACAACAGTTTTAACTGTCAAACGCCACACTCAAACCATGCCAATGTGGAATACTAACATGTTTCCTTTTTTTTTTTTTTTAAGAGACACTGGTAACGACCTTAAAACCTTATCTTTTAACTGTCAATGCATTCCAATACATTAGCAAATACATTTACAAGGTCGGTAACTGTTGGGTGACGGGAGAAAATTATACAGTGTCTAGATAATGAATGGGTGTAAACTTACCTCTATATAGCGTGTGCTACAGGAATTACCCATGACAAATTAATCTGTGAACAGGAACGCTCTGAAGACTGCTATTCTGCCCACTTAACCAAGACCCTTAAACTAATCGTTGTGTTCTCAACTGCCCCTGAAACACACACATGCGCACGACATCTCTGAATTCTAACCTCCGACTTCCACCAATTTTAAAACCTGAAATGATCCAAAGTTTGGCCATGGAGGACAGTGCCTGGAAGTGTCTTAGTAATGAGCGTATTTCTGAAGGGCCCACACTCACCTAACACTACTTTTCCACCCTAACAGTATCATTTAAGGCCCAAACGCATAGTGCAAGAATTTAAGCTTGGCAAGAAAACATTCCAGGGGAGGAAAAAGTCTTTTGGAAACCCTAGGTCACCCGGAAACTCACAGTCCTGACAGGATTCTCGAGTGTTCTCAGGGGCCTGGGCACCTTCCCCGGTTCCCAGGGACGGTCGGGGGGAAGGGGCTTGTGTGTCAGGCCGGGGAGGTTCACACGCCAACTGCTGTTGGCAACCCCAACCACCCCCACACGCAGGACACTGCAACTATGGTCCGGGAAGCTGTGTAACGTCAGTTGGAAGCGAGGGGACAAACCCAGAATTGTGCATCTATTATCCACGCCCCTCAAGGGCAGGAATCTGTACACGGTAGCCACTCGAATACTGCCCACCAGGACGGGATTTCTCTGCTCCAGAGACGCTACAGGTTGCCAATCTATAAAAGGCAAGGTGGACAAACCTGAGGGGTCTTCGTGCCCCAAAAACCTGAAGCAAGTTTCTAAAACCAAACTTGCCTCAAAGTTCAGCTGTCCACCCTCCAACTAGATATACTGTATTCAAGTCTTCTTTTTCTTTAAGGACTTCTCTGGAAAACCGCAACACTCAAATCAAAGGACCGAGCACTCAACTGGAGGGAAGATTGTACACCATACATTTCCCAGTGCTCGTTTTGGTCTAAGAAACCGGACTAAGCCTGTTTCGTCTAAGAAAGAGCAGAGATTCGGCACGCTGAGAAGCAGTGTGGCCTAAAGGGAAGAGCAAGGGCCTGGGAGTCGGGGGACCAGGGCTCTAATCCTGGCTCCGCCATTTGTCGGCTCGGTGACCGTGGGCAAGTCGCAATTTCTCTGTGCCTCAGTTACCCCATCTGTAAAATGGGGCTAATGGGACTGTAGCCAGCCCGTTTCGCTTGCTTCTATCCCCGGGCTCAACACAGCACATGGCAAGGGCTTACCAAATACCACTGAGAAGAATAACAATTAAAAACAGTCTTTGGGGAGTGGTCTGGGCCAACGCACCGCTTCTCTAATACACCACAACTTTCCCAGCACTTTTGTCAGTTCTGAGCAGCAACAGCAAGGACGAAAACTCTTGCAAACTTTCAAGTTTCGTTCTCCGCACTCGAGACTACGCGATGCTAATTAGCTTCAAACCAGTTTACGTGTTGCAGGATAACATCCCTGGGGGTGAACCAGACTGAATGTGAAACCGACTAGGCATCAATTTCATTCCGCAGGCATAACGATCTTGGTGTGAGGGGGTAGTGGGAAGAAAAAAACAAAAGGAAAACAACAACAAAAACAACAACAAAAAAACCCCCACGAGGTAAGGTGGTGATCCAAAAAGGAAAAAAAAAATCTCAGGGGCAAGAGAGAAAAATAAATAAGATAATTGCTTAATTTTAGGGTGGAGGCTGTATTCAAAGTTTCTTCTGGCTACCAAGCTAATTAACAGATACCAAATGAGTTTGGTAGCCAAAAGAAATTTAGGAAAAGAAACTTCTCCCTGATAAATGGGAAGCCATCCCTAAATAATTGTGGGGGAGGAGAGGTTGCCTTCAAAATGCACTTAATCCCCATTGAGCCACTAAATTACATACAATATTGTAGCTAAGACAGGACGATCTATTTTAAGGCTCTGGAACTCATCCATTTTGAACAGGGGCTTCCACAAACTATTCCAAAGGCTGATTTAGCAAACGCACCACAGGTGAGTGTTAGTTGTAGTGGAATGCCATTTGACTTTAGGAGCAAGTGATCAAGTTTGTTCCACTGCCTTTAAGGTTAGTGATGGTCACCAAAACCGTATGAGTGATGAGAAGCAGTGTGGCTCGGGAGGAAAAGCACGGGCCTGGGAGCCGGAGGACCTGGGTTCTAATCCCTGCTCTGCCCGGGGCTTGGGAGTCAGAGGCCGTGCGTTCTCATCCCGACTCTGCCACTTATCAGCCGGGTGACTTTGGACCAGTCACTTCACTTCGCTAGGCCTCTGTGAGCTCATCTGTCAAATGGGGATGAAGACTTTGAACCCCACGTGGGACAACCTCATTGCCTTGAATCTATTACCTTGGACCTACCCCAGCACTTAGAACAGTGCTTGGCGCAGAGTATGCACTTAAATACCATCATCATCATCACTTGCCTGCTGCGTGACCTTGGGCAAGTCACTTCACTTCTCGGTGCCTCACTTTCTTCGTCTGTCAAATGGGGATTCCCTCCTACCTAAAATGTGAGCCCCATTCGGGACTGGGACTGTGTCCAATATAATTATCTCCCCCCCCGCACTTAGAACAGTGATTGGCGCAGAGTAAGCGCTTAACAAAAAACATTATTATTATTATTACATAAAAGAGAGAGGTTCAATCTTCAGGGAACAGCAGTGGGCTCCACACACAGCAGATGCACAATAGATATTACCGATCATACAAGATTCAACAAGTTCAACTGGCAATGGTTTGGAGGCAGGCAGACCCCCAACACAATCAGGTAATAAACACTCAGAGTTAAATTCACAAGGACAAGAATAAAAGATATCTGTGTGGGTGCCCACCCCACCGATGCTGGAAAAGCAAGCTGACTTCACTATAGAGATTTTCACCTACAGTCTTTCTGAATTCTGTTGTTGTACTAAATGTTTTCTATTTCACTCCCTAGAAAAATATTTAATCGCCTGCAGCGCGTTTAAATAAAACCACCCAAATCCAAGCACGGTAACTGTTTGAAAGCGAAAACCTTAACTATGACATTGCTTATCAACACATAACCTTTCTTTTCCTGCACACGATTAGAAAATAAGAGTTCACCATAGCGGGCAGAAGAAACAATTGCTCAAATGGAAAAAAAACAACCCTCATGGTTCAGTTCGGTATTCATTTTATGGAGAATCAAATACAACATCACATTCAGCTACATTAAAATTTTTTTGGTTGGGGGAAAATGACTAACCTACTGCATAACTAAATTTAAATAGGGCATGAATCTGCAGACTTTAACATTTATGCCACAACAAAAATATTTCTACAACAGTCAATCCTGACACTCAAACCCTACAGTCCCGCACACAGATACTATAAAAAGACCAGATTCTCCTTTGGGAATAAAACTCTAGAGTTATATTTGCATAAAACGGCTTTGGGGAAGGAAAATGTATCCAACTTTTAAGAGGGTGAAAATGAACTCGATCCTTTAAACCTGCCTTCTAAACCTCTCAGATATCCGTTGCCATTACTCAATCACCACCTCTTCTCCACCTTTTGGCAAATCAATCGTATCTATGGAGCGGTTACTGTGTGCAGAGCACTGCACTAAGCACTTGGGAGAGTGGTCCATTATAAGAGAGTTGGCAGAGTCGGTTGGTTCCCTGCCCGCGATAAAACCGGTCTTCTCACATTCATCATTTGGGAAGAGTTTAATGGGAACGATCTTGAAAAGACAAATAATCCGGGATCTTAAGATTCACCACTTATTATTCCTAAATCTGCCCATTCTTTCCCTCTTCGGCATAGGCTGAAAACGAAGCTCTAACACAACTAGGCAACGAAACACAACTAGCCTATGAATTGGCGAATTAAATAAAACTGAAGGCTCCTGTGCCTGATAGAACAGTTGAACGAACTCGTGCGGTGTTGGACTTGTGCAAAGATAGAGAGAGCAGATGCGGCCCTTTGTATTTAACCATTAAAAACAATGTATTCTAAAAATAAATTTCCGTATCGACCAACAGAACAAAGCTGTTTATAAACTAAGAAGGAATGTGGAGGTGTGGGGAAGACAAGAGAAGGCCTCTCAGCAGACGTCAGGGGCAGGAAACAGGGAAAGAAGAGGAACTGGAGAGGAGAGAGAGTGGAGGATGAGTTGGAAAATTGGAAGATGGGGCGAGGTGAGGGAGAAAGAGCTAAGATTGGGGCAAAAAGAGGGGGAAATTGAGTTGGGAAGGGATGGAAACTAGAGGATGAACGGCAGGTGGTCGCTCAGGCCAGAAGAGGAAAGGACAGAGGGGCGAACAACAGATAAATGGGCCGAAAGAAGAGAAGGGATATGGAGAAACCTGTGAGAGTTGGAGGGAGGAGGGAAAGAGGAGATTGGGGTGATAAAATCAGAAGTTGGAGAGAGCCACCCCATCAGAAAAAGTTGCAGTATAAAGGGTGATGGAGCTGGACAGGGCAGACGAGGCTGGGGGAAGGAGAAGCTAGAAAAGATCACACTGAAAACTCGCAGGGGGCCGAAGAGAGGGTCCCCGAAGGAGCGTGTCAACGGCTTAATAAGTATCGATCAAGGTCGCCCGCCCTGCCCTTTGGGCGGGGGGATTGATAAATCCCAGGCAATCGAGTGATAGATAAAGTAACCTGGAAGGGCCGCGCTGTTGGAAGGGGAGGCCACACCGTCTGCCGCGCACAGTAAACGCTCAATACATCCCACTGCATGGAATGGAGAGGGCGTCGGAGGGAGTAGAGAAGGGGATGGGGTTGTAGTAGACGCCCAAGCGGGAGGGAAAAAGCACGGGGATGGCAAGGGGGCCCGGCGGGGGAGGGAGGGGATTCCTCCCGAAGGCCGGAGGAAGAGGAGATTAAGGGAGGATTTAGGGGAGGGGACCCCGACACGGTGGGCACGGGAGGGGGGCTCAGAGGGGAAACTGAGGACACAGGTCGGGCAGGTTAAAGATGGGGGGACACGGCCGGGGCGGGATGATGATGACGATAATAATAAAGAGGGTGTTTTAATAGTCACATTGCTAGTAATAATAAAGAGGGTATTTGTGAAGGGCTTCCTAGGTGCCAAGCAGTGCCGTCGGCGCTGCAGCACTGGGAAGGAGGGAGGGAAGGAGGGAGGGAGGGAGGGAGGGAAGGGGGCTCCGGCCTGGCGGCGCGGCCTTCCCCGCCGTCGACCCCCGGCTGGCCGGGTGACCTTCGCCGCCTGCGGGCGGGGTGGAAGCGGGGGCGCCGGGCTGACGGGCGGAGCAAGGGAGGGAGGGAGGGAGGAAGGGAGCGGCTGAGGAAGGACCGGCCGGGCGGGCGGCGGGCGGGGGGCGGGCGGCCGGACACTCACCTCCTCGGGGATGGCGGGCTCGGCCGATGAGGAGGACGACGCCGAGGAGGCCGCGCCGGCGGCGGCGGCCTCGGGCTCCATGTCCCCGTTGAAGAGCGCGGGGCCCTGCTCCGCCGCCGCCGCTCCGGCTCCTCCCGCTCCTCCTCCTCCTCCTCCGCCGCCGCCGCCGCTCAGCGCCGCCATCTTGGCTCCAGGAGCAGGAGACGGAGCCACCGCCGCGGCGGGGGGGGAGGGGGGAGGAGGGGGCGGAGTCACGCCCGTGACGTCATCCCGGCCGGCGCCTGACGTCATCCGGGGGCCCTGGCGTCACGGAGGGCGCGGTCCCGCCCCCCGGAAGCGCCCGTCGCCCGCCTGGGGGACACCCCGACGGGCGACCACCTTGCAGTCGTTCCTTCATTCGTTCAGCCCTTTCTTCCTTCCTTCAGTCACTCACCTGTTCGTTCATTCGTTCATTCAATTGCTCATTTGTTCATTCATTCAATGGCTCATTTGTTTATTCATTCATTCGTTGGCTCATTTGTTCAGTCATTCATTCAATTGCTCATTCATTCATTCGTTGGCTCATTTGTTCATTCATTCATTCGTTGGCTCATTTGTTCATTCATTCATTCAGTTGCTCATTTGTTCATTCATTCATTCGTTGGCTCATTTGTTCCTTCATTCACTCGTTTGTTCATTCATGCACTCATTCATTCATTCGTTCGCTCATTTATTCGCTCATTTGTTGATTCGTTCATTCATTCACTCGCTCATTCGTTTGTTCATTCATTCGTTCATTCATTCATTCACTCGTTTGTTCATTCGTTCGTTCGTTCATTCACTCACGCATTCGTTTGTTCGTTCATTCATTTATTCGCTCATTTGTTCATTCATTCGTTCATTCATTCATTTCGCTCATTTGTTTATTCATTCATTCATTCACTCGTTCGTTTGTTCTTTCATTCGTTCATTTGTTCATTCATTCACTCGTTTGTTCATGCATTTGTTCATTTATTCACTCACTCTCTCATTCATTTGTTTATTCATTCATTCATTCACTCGCTCACTCATTTGTTCACTCATTTGGGCAAGTCACTTCACTTCTCTATGCCTCAGTGACCTCATCTGGAAAATGGGGATGAAGACTGAGCCCACGTGGGAACACCTGATCACGTTGGATCCCCCCCCCCCCAGCACTTAGAACAGTGCTGTGCACATAGTAAGCGCTTAACAAATACCACCATCATTATTATTATTATTATTATTATTAAGAAATATGACTGAATGAACAAACAAGGAATTCATTCATTCATTCACTCACTGGTTCATCCATTCATTCGATCACTCATTCATTCACACACTCACTGGTTCATTCATTTGTTCATTTGTTCATTCATTCCTATTTCTTAATAATAATAATGATGGTGGTATTTGTTAAGCGCTTACTATGTGCAAAGCACTGTTCTAAGGGCTGGGGGAGGCAAGGTCATCGCGTTGTCCCACGTGGGGCTCACAGTCTTCATCCCCATTTTCCAGACGAGGTAACTGAGGCCCAGAGAAGTGAAGTGACTTGCCCAAAGCCACACGGCTGGCAAGCGGCGGAGCCAGGATTAGAACCCATGACCTCTGACCCTCAAGCCCGGGCTCTTTATTAAGCGCTTACTGTGTGCAGTACAATTTGGCAACAGAGAGAGACCAGCCCGACCCAACAACGGGCTCACAGTCTAGAAGGGGGTAGATGGCAAAATAAAGCAAGGAGTCAGGCATCAAGAGGGTCAAGATAAATAGAATCATAGATATATACACCTCATTAATAAAATAACTTCATTCAATCGTATTTATTGAGCGCTTACTGTGTGCAGAGCACTGGACTAAGCTCTTGTACAATAAATAGAATAATAAATAATATATACAAATATGCACAAGTGCTGTGGGGAGGTGAAGGGGGTAGAGCAGAGGGAGGGAGGAGGGGCGACGGGGAGGGGAAAAGGGGCAGAGGGAAAGGGAGGGCTCGGTCTGGGAAGGCCTCCTGGAGGAGGCATTCATTCAATAGTATTTATTGAGCACTTACTGTGTGCAGAGCACTGTACTAAGCGCTCGGCAACAGAGACAATCCCTATCCAACGACGGGCTCGCAGTCTGCTGCCTGATTTTAGATCCCAAACTGTTTATTGGGGGGAAGCATACGTTCTTTCGACAGACGTGGACGGGAACCCCTCCCCCCCGCCCCTCATTAAAAAACCCGATCAGAAGGAGGAACTCATAGGGAACTGCTCAAAAATCTTTTTTTTTTATTAATAGAAACACCTGTGTTTGGTGCTGTTGAGACCACGTAGAGATAACTACTTACCCAGGGAACGGTGCCAACTATGTGGGGCAAACCGAAATCTTCCTCTTAACGATTCATTCATTCAGCAGTATTTATTGAGCGCTTACGGTGTGCGAAGTACTGTACTAACCACTTCTGAGGATACGCTATAATAATAAACAGACAACTTGCCCGCCCCTGATGAGCTTACAGTCTAAAGCGGGGATGACATACATTAATGTATATAAATAAATTACAGTTATTACATAAGTGATGTAGGTCTGGGAGGGGGAATGAATAAAGGGAGCCCGAAACTTTCATTCGTTCATTCAGTCAGTCATATTTATTGAGCACTCACTGGGTGCAGAGCACTGTACTAAGCGCTTGGGAGAGTTCGATACCACAATAAACAGATACATTCCCTGCCCACAACGAGCTGACAGTCTAGAAGGGGGAACATAATAATAATAGTATCTGTTAAGCACTTACTATATGCCAGGCATTGTACTAAGCCCTGGGGAGGATACGAGGAAATCGGGTTATCCCGTATGGTGCTCACAGTCTTAATCCCCATTTTGCAGATGGGGTAACCGAGGCACAGAGAAGTAAAGTGACTTGTCCAAGGTCATGCAGCAGACAAACGGTGGCGGCGGAATTAGAACCCATGACCTTCTGACTCCCGGGCCTGTTCTCTACCCACTCCGCCATGTCGCCTCTAAACTTTCACGAAGGGGAAGGGAGAAAGTATGAATCCCTTTGTCTTGCAGTGAGTTTTCCCGCCATCTTCACTGACTTGGCACCGGGCACTTATCAATGCCTGTTTATCCTGAGGTGAAAGACGTTTCGAGACACTCTGTGCAGCTCCTTTTAGTGCTTCAGAGGAAAGGAATCCTTACCTGTAGTCAGAAAGGTGAAAACGGGAGTCCCTTAAATTTACAGGTTGTCTATCTCTGAGACGTTCTACCCATCTGACCAGATATTGTCATCCTAACACACTTTTGGAATAGGTGATCCTATTTTCACCGTCTTTCAGATGGTGAAGAAAATCTGGCATAGATCTTCGGTCTCCTTGCTCAATGGTCTTCTTCCTAAACCAGGGAAATACAGTTCTCAGAAAATTGGTAAGGAGCAAATCTCTACGATCCATTGTGTTAGACTACAGGCTGGCACAAGAGCGTGAACGACCGAGAACCGAAAGCATCAAGGCAACCAGACAGCGTTAGTGTGTCAGCTGATCGATCCATCAGCGGTAGTTACTGAGCACTTACTGTGTGCAGGGCACTGTATTAAGCACCTGGGAGGGTATAATACAAAAAAATTGGTAGATGCAATTTCTGCTCTCGAGGAGCTTGGGGTCTAATCATGTTGATCGCAGCTGAGGTAGGTTTGTGAAATTTTGGCTAGACCTCAAGGATACCAAGCTTTTATTTCTGAAGCCGACGACCATATTACTGGTCGGGCGTTGTTCAATTATCTCTGCCAAAATAGAGTGTTTTCTGGAAGGGATTATCCCAAAGCGAGGTTGACCCGGTAGGCAAATAAGGCAGATGATTACACAAATCATGGGCTAAGATAGCGCAAGATGGATGAGAGGGAAACAGAAAAAATGAGATGGTATCTAATGCCACCTTTGCTAACAGACTTGCCGACTGAAAATAAACACCCTATTTCTGAAGAAAACAATTCTGAAAACGAAGGTGCAGGTTCGTTACAATTGTCCCTTTGCTCTGAATGCAAGGGCTCTGGGAAGTATCTTAGAGGATGTGGGGACATGACTTTGGGGGAGATGATTATTGGAGTTATGGCAGGACAGGTCCACGGTTGGGGTGGTTGAGGTTATTGCAGAACAACGTTAAGGGCTCAGAATATTAAACAGACCTGGCTGATGGGGCGATTGTGGGAAAGCTGGGGAAGCCAGGACACATCAGCGATCAGTAGAAAAAGCACCTCAGGGTTTGTAAATTTTCCCACCGCTTCTGAAGAGGAGGGAGCAGGGCCACAGGCAATCCAAAACTGGGTATGAGTTAGAAGGGGTTGTACCTTTTACCCCCCACACTTTCTGAACCGTGTCAAAGGATCCTTAAAATTCCTGCTCCACCAGCATACTTAGATGTCTTCTGTTTGTATGTTTATATATATACACACACTCACTCGCGATTAGCTCATTAGTTTTGCATCTAGAGGACAAAGGAAAGCATGAATTCAGTTGAAAACTCAACAGTTGAAACCCACCTGGAGAGGATTTTCTTCAAGGGTCGATTTTTTGCCCAAAGGCTCATAATAAATAGGTGAACCCGGATTCACGAAATAACCACCCTTTTTCTAAATGAATCCTATTGTTCGAGGACATTGTCGTCAATCACTGTTAGGCCCTAATCAAAGCTAATAACTCATCTGCATTGTTGACCAAAGCAGGAGAAGGAATATTGCGGTTCCTACCAAGTTAGATTAAAAAGGAAGAGTCATGCCTGCTGTCCCTCAACGGACACTTTTTGGGGATAGGTTTCTGTGGGTCAATAGAAGTAAAATAATAGTATTTATTGAACGCTTACTGTGTGCAGAGCACTGTCCTAGGCACTGGGAGAGAATACAAAGGAAAGAATTAGTCATGATCGCTGTCCCTTGAGGAGAAGCACAATACAAGGTGGTAAATGGGGAGGAGGGACTGAAGACAGACTTCTTCATTCATCCTCCCTCCCATCCCCACAGCACAGATATATATATCTGTAATTTATTTTTTTAATGCACATTAAGGTCTGTCTTCCCTTCTAGACTGTAAGCTCGCTGTGGGCTGGGAATGGGTCTGTTGTTCTATTGTACTCTCCCACACCCTTAGTCCAGTGCTTTGCACCCACTAAGCACTCAATAAACACGACTGAACGATTGAATGAACAGACACATCAGGAAGGATGAAACATTAAAGTGCGACCTGGACAAGTACACAGAATAAAAACGAGTAGGGTTTTGTGGCTAGAGGAGCGGAATTTCAGGATCCTCAGGGCTCAGAGACCAAGGCATCCCCGTAACCACCATTCTTCCTTGGGTTTCGTGGAGGCCTCGTGCCATGGATGTGGGCGGGAGTAGCTCATCTCCCCGGCCCAGGGGCATCCCCGGGGGCGGAGGCCCTGGCTGACCGGAAGGAAATCCCAGCGGTTACCGCGGTGCCTTTCTCGGCAGTGACGGAAGGGTCCGAGAGTGCCCACGGGTAGTTTTTTTCTCCCGGGCCTGGTGGGTTGATTTTCTTGGTTGCGGTGATAGGGACCGAGAGCTCGTGGGAGCAGCTTTTCTCCTGGGCCCAGTGGGCGTGGAGGATGCTGGAAGCCGCGACTCTTCGCGGTATAAAAAAAAGGGTGGTAATTAGAGAAACTACACAGAGATGAAAGGGTGGGTTTCCCAAGACTAAGGACTAGAAATTGGGGAAATTGGGATACTCAAAACCTGGTCCTGACCCTCAAGAATGAAGAGGAGTCTAGCTATGCGGGGGTGGGGGGAAGGGTGTTTTGTATTCCCAGGTATAATAATGATTATTTTGCACTTACTGTGAACCAAACACTTGGCTGAAAGCTGAGGTAGATATAAGATAAACAGTTCAGATCAGAATCCTCTCCCGCTAAGCATTTTGGTACTCATAGCACCTCTTTAAACTCTGTGGCTTCCTCTTATCTGTCATTTATTTTAGTGTCGGCCTCCCCAGCTAGACTCTAAGCTTTTTTTTTTTTTGTGGTATTTGTTAAGCGCTTACTCTGTAACAGACACTGTACCGAGCGCTGGCGTAGATACAAGCTGATGAGGTTGGACACAGTCCATGTCCCACATGGGGCTCACAACCTTAATCCCCATTTCACAGACGAGGTCACTGAGGCCCAGAGAAGTGAAGTGGCTTGCCCGAGGTCACACAGCAGACAAGTGGCAGAACCAGGATTAGAACCCAGGTCCTTCTGACTCCCAGGCCCGGGCTCTATCCACTAGGCCACGCTGCTTCTCTTCTTGAGGGCAGGAATCATATCTACCAACTCTCGTGGTCTAGGGGATAGAGCACGGGCCTGAGAGTTAGGAGGATCTGGGTTCCAATCTTGGCTCTGCCACTTGTCTGCTGTGGGACCTTGGGCAAGCCAGTTAACTTCTCTGGGCCTCGGTTACCTCATCTGTAAAATGGAGATTAATTCTATGAGCCCCACGTAGGATATGGACTGTGTCCAACCTGATAACTTCTCTCTGCCTCCGTTCCCTCATCTGTAAAATGGGGATTAAGACAGTGAGCCTCATGTGGGACAACCTGATTACCCTGTATCTACCCCAGCGCTTAGAACAGTGCTCTGCACATAGTAAGTGCTTAACAAATACCAACATTATTATTATTATTATTAGCTCCTATCTACTCCAGAGCTCAGTATAGTGGCTGGCACATAGTAAACCCACAGCCCTTGTATATATAGGTACGTATTTATCATTCTATTTATTTTATTAATGATGCGCATATATCTATAATTCTATTTATATTGATGCTATTGATTCCCGTCTGCTCGTTTCGCTTTGTTTTCCTGTCGGTCTCCCCCCTTCTAGACTGTGAGCCCACTGTTGGGTAGGGATTGTCTCTATCTGTTGCTGAATTGCACTTTCCAAGTGCTTAGTACAGTGCTCTGCACAGAGTAAGCGTTCAATAAAATACGACTGGTTGATAGTAAGCGCTTAATAAATGCCATTTTTTAAAAGGGCTTCATACAGAGCCCTGCACAGAGCAAGTGGTCAATAAATACAAAGGACTGATCGATCAAACACAGCCCCTGCCCCTTATGAGGGACACAACAAAGAGATAAGGAGGAGAGGTATCTTAGCCTCATTTTACAGCTGAGGAAACAGAATCACAGAGAGGTTAAGTGACTTGTCCAAAGTCACACAGACGACCAGTGGCAGAGCTGGGATTCGAATTTGGGTCTCCTGATTCCCAGACCCTTGGGCTTTTCTTTTTTAAAAAAAATAGTATTTGTTAAGCACTTACTATGTGCCAGGCACTGTTCTAAGCGCTGGGTCAGATATAAGGTAATCGGAATGGACACAGTCCATGTCCCTTATGGAGTTCACAATCTTAATTCCCATTTTACAGATGAGGGAACTGAGGCATAGAGAATAATAATAATGTTGGTATTTGTTAAGCGCTTACTATGTGCAGAGCACTGTTCTAAGCCCTGGGGGAGATACAGGGTCATCAGGTTGTCCCACGTGAGGCTCGCCGTCTTCATCCCCATTTTGCAGATGAGGTAACTGAGGCACAGAGAAGTGAAGTGACTTGCCCACAGTCACACAGCTGACAAGTGGCAGAGCGGGGATTCGAACCCATGACCTCTCTCCGCCAAGCCCGGGCTCTTTCCACTGAGCCACGCTGCTTCTTGAAGTGACTTGCCCAAAATCACACAGCGGACAAGTGGCGAAGTCGGGACTAGAAATCGGGTCCTTCTGACACCCAGGCACATAAGCTATCTACTAGACCACACTGCTTCTCCCTAGACCATGTCTAATTCCCACTTGCGCGTTCTTTCCCAGTGCTTAGTACAGTGTTGGGTGCACAGTAATTGCTTAATAAATACTACTAGACCTCGCTGCCTCTCATTTCACATACGGACACTTTGCGGCTTCTCTGAGTGTCAGTTTTCTCACCAAACCTCACGCTAGGGAAAACTTTTCCTGTAAAACTCACACACACTCTGACATCACACGCAGTTTCTCCTGCTCTCTGAAACACGTCCCCCAGTTCCCCAGTAGCGTTCGAGCCAAAGGCAGAGTGGAAAACAAGCATGTCACACAAGCATGGCTAGTGTTTTACTCATGCTGATGTCATTTAGAATGAATAATAATAATAGTGGTATTTGTGACGTGCCCCTCCCCGTCTCTCAAGCCCGTAACCTTTGCGTTATCCTCCACTCACGCCTCTCGTTCAACCCACATATTCGATCTGTCACCAAATCCTGTCCATTTTACCTTCACGGCGTCTCTAAAATCCATCTTTTCCTCTGCGTCCAAACTGCTACTACGTTGATCCAGGCATTTATCCTATCTCGCCATGACTACCGCATCAGCCTCCTCGCCGACCTTCCCGCCTCCTGTCTCTTTGTACCCGAGCCCTTACTCCACTCTGCTGCCCTGATGACTTTTCTAAAAAACTGTTCAGTCCCCGCCTCCTCACTCCTCAAGAACTTCTAATGGCTGCTCATCTACCCTCACCTCAGACAGAAACCCCCCACCATCGGCTTCGAGATATTCGATCAGTGCTCCCCCTCTTAATCACGTGGCTTCCAAGAGTCCTTCCCAACTAAACCCCTCATTTCCCCAACTTAGTCTCTCCTCTGCATCGCCCAGGCACTTGAATCTGTCCCCTTTAAGCCCTTGAAATTCACCCCACCCTCACCCCCACAGCACTTATATCCGTATCCCTAATTTATTTGAATGTCTGCCTTCCCCTCTAGACTGTAAGCTTCTTCTGGAAAGCAATCGCATTTATAGTGTACTCGCCCAAGCACACTTATAAAAGCGTTCAATCATTACCACAGGTTGATTTTTGGAGCAGGGCTGGTTGCTTTCTCCACTGTTCGAGGCCCCCTTTCTGGGGAATAGACTCCATCCCACCGAGAACAGACACCCCAACTCCCCTAATCCTCGGGTATTACATGGTAGTTTCACCCTGGAAGCCCCATACTTTGAAAGGAATAAAAAAGTTTCCAAACAGGGGTTTCAGTTTCCTCCCGGCCAATTAATCTTGCCTAGTCTGTGAGAGGTGTCAGCATGATGTGTAAAAAATGATAATCATCTCAACTGACCTAGGAGATCACATGTGGTGAGAAGCAGCGTGGCCTGGCGTGGCCGCACAGCCCTGGCCCGGAAGACAGAAGGACCTGGGGTCTGATGCCAGCGTTCCCACTTGTCTGCTGTGGGACCTTGGGTGAGTCACTTCACTATGTCTCCGTTACATCATTCGCAAAACTTATTATTATTTTTATTAAAGTGCTTACTATGTGCCGAGCACTGTTCAAAGCGTTGGGGTAGGTACTGGGTAATTAGGTTGTCCCACGTGAGGCTCACGGTCTTAATCCCCATTTTACAGATGAAGGAACTGAGGCACAGAGAATGTAAGTGACTTGCCCACAGTCACACAGCTAACAAGTGGCAGAGCTGGGATTCGAACCCATGACCTCTGACCCAAGCCGGGCTCTTTCCACTGAACTGAGTGCAAAGGTAGACGCTGGTCTGGAGTTTCTGCATTATCAACTCCCTCCTGGGCATTCCGGGATTTTATTGCTTTGCTTTGAGAACACGGGCCCTAGGCCTATAAGCACACAGACACCCAGTTCTAGAACGTGGGCGCTGTGTTCTCGCAAAGCCGTTCCTTCTGACGCCTTGTCATGCTGTAGCCAAACAGGCTCGCATTCTTGGAAGAACACTCCCCAGTGCTCTTAGCGGGCGTTCTCGCTCGAACACGGACTCGGGATTGTTAGATTGTAAACCTGTGGGCCGAGACGATGTCTTCTACCTCTTCTGTAATCTCCCCAAGCCCTTGTACAGTGCTCTCCGAAGCCGGTGCTCAGTAAATTATGATGGATTGACTGCTGGGTCGAAAACCCGCAGAACTGAGTTTACGTTCGGCAGAACGGAATTTACATTCGCTTAGACGGCTCTTTCTCCTCTAGACTAAAGGTTCCCTGTGGGCAGAGAACGTGTCTACCGAGCCTGTTATACTGTACTCTCCCAAATGCTTATTACAGTGCTCTTCACACAGTAAGCGCTCAATGGTATTTGTTAAGCATTTACTACGTGCCGAGCGCTGTTCTGAGCATTGGAGAGATACAAGGTAATCAGGATGGACAAAGTCCCCACCCCACATGGGGCTCACAGTCTCATTCCTCCTTTTACAGATGAGGTAACTGAGGCACAGAGAAGTGAAGTGACTTGGCCAAGGTCACGCAGTAGACATGCGGGGAAGCTGGGATTAGATGTCCTCTGACTTCCCTATACTTTCCCAAGCTCCCTATATGTCCTCTGACTTCCATCCCGCCCGGGATCTTTCTACTAGACCACGCTGCTGTATAGGGGTAATTGGATTAGGAAAAAAAATCAATCATATTTAGCGAATGGAAGATCTGACACGTAGTCTAAAAGCATCCCTATATTAGGAGAGGCTTAAATCGACAAAGAGACTCATCTTAGTTAAGAGAAACTGAAGCCAGCCAGACCCAGGCTTGAGTCCTACCAACTCTGTAATATTATACTCTCCCAAGCACATAATACAGTGCTCTGCACACAGAAAGCGCTCAATTATTTACCGCCGATTGATTCTTAGCACCTCCCCCGATTTGCAGGCTGCTCTAGAAAGTGATTTCCCCTCCCTACTTCCCCATCCCCACTCTCACATCACAACTGGGCCCTCACACAGTGGTATTGCCTCGGGCTTCTTGTCATAAAAGGTTGCTTTTGTTTGATTACCTGCACCCTATGCAAATTCCCTTGATATTCTACTATTGGTGGAGTTCCTAGAGATGAAGCGTCTGGGAAAAGTTGATACTCTGGATACCGTATCCAGTTGGTTGGGGAAGGCTGGTCGCGTCCACCAACTCTTCTGTCCTCTCTCAACTGCTCAGTACAGTGCTCTGCACCTGGGAAGCGCTCAATACCTACCGCTGGTTGACTGTTGGATTAATTCTCTCTATCGTCTGCTGGGAAAGTGCAGTAAAAGCTGCTTATGCCACTGGGTAAATAATAATACTAATATTGGTATTTGTTAAGCGCTTGCTATGTGCCAAGCACTGTTCTAAGTGCTGGGGTAGAAACAGGGTAATTAGGTTGTCGCACGTGGGGCTTAATCCCCATTTTACAGATGAAGTAACTGAGGCACAGAGAGGTTAAGTGACTTGCCTAAAGTCACGCAGCTGATAAGCGGTGAAGCCGGGATGAGAACCCACGACCTCTGACCCCCCAAGCCTGTGCTCTTTCCACTCAGCCACAGTGCCCAAATGCCCTCCACGTAGCCTCTGCCTCACAAACATCTCTCTCGCCTTCTCGATATTCTTCCACCCTGGAATTTTTCCTTTCCCTTTCCAGAGTTTCCAGAGCCTTGAATCTCAAATCAATCAGAAGTATCCTCAGGCCACTGAGAGGGCCAGTCCACGGAGTTAGAACGAGGAGCAGAGAGGCCTCCGTCAGCAGCCGGCCAGAACTGGCTTGAAGTGAGGCTGAGAAAACCCTGTTTATAACCCCTCAACTTTTCCATGACAAGTCACGGGGTGTATTTTTCACCTTTTCCGGGTTGGAGCAGCAGCTGATGGGACGTAAGTGGAGGAAGGAACAATTACCCTGTTGATTTACTTCATGAAGACATGAAGATCAAAAAATCCAACTGGGGGCCTAAATTATCCGGTTGGGTTATTATCCACGTGGAAGGAATCAATTGGCTTCATTTAATCCCTGACATGTTAAGCGCTTACCGTGTGCCAAGCTCTGTTCTAAGTGCCGGGGTAGAAACAAGGTAATTAGGTTGTCCCACGTGGATACATGGGACATTGTATTTAGACCGTGTCCCCCGTATGGGACAGGGATGGTGTCCAGTGTAATTAAGTGGTATGTACCCCAGCATTTTGTACAGTGCTTGACACAGAGCAAGTGTTTAAACTCCACCATTATTAAAAAATACCATCCTTACTTGAATAATTGCTCAGCCTTTCACTTCAAGTGGACCGTACAGTTTGGACTCTATCTGGAGCAAAATAAATGTGGATTTTCCCAAAATATATCAAAGTCTTGTGAGAAATGTAGCAGCCTCACTCTCAGTGCAGTGACAGTTTTATTTCATTCAGCCGATATCTGACATCGCACCTGTCGATCACTCTTATAGGATCATGATAACAGGGACCCATTGTCAATCTTTTTGTGAAAAAGAGCATTTCCAGCGACAGCTCCGTGCAGCCGATTTGTTCCAGGAGGGAAACATCTGTTCCGTATGTGCGCATGTATGTACATGTGTACATACATATATATGTATATAATCTACAGTATCGATATATAATAACTGTGGTATTTGTTAAGCACTTACGTGCCAAGCACTGGGGTAAATGCAATATAATCAGGTCAAACACAGTCCCTGTCCCACATGGGGCTTGAAGTCTAAATAAGAGGGAGACTAGGTATTGAATCCCCATTTTACAGGTGAAGAAACTGAGGCACTGAAAAGTGAATTAACTTGCGTAAGGTCACCCAGCGGGCAAGCGGCGGGGCTGGGATTAAGAACCCGGGTCCTCTGACTCCTAGGTCCGTATGCTTTCCATTAGACTACCCTGCTTCTATCTATTTGTGGTGGGAAGCAGTGTGACCTAGTGGAAAGAGCACAGGGCTGGGAGTCAGAGGCCCTGGGTTTTAATCCTGCCACTTGTCTGCTGGGTGACCGGGGGCAAGTTAATTCACTTTGCAGTGCCTCAGTTTCTTCACCTGTAAAATGGGGATTAAATCCTTCTTCTGAATTGGACTGTGAACCTTAAGTGGGACAAGGACTGTGTTCAACCTGATTATCTTGTATCTATTCCAGTGTTTTAGAACAGTGCTTGATACATAGAAAGCGCTTAACAAATGCCATTTAAAAAAAAGCGTTGGTCAGAATATCAGTGTAGACGGTCAGGAGGTAATAGAGACATATATATACAGCATGGCCTAGTGGATAGAGCATGGACTTGAGAGTCAGAAGGTCCTGGGTTCTAGTTCTGGCACTGCCGCGTGTCTGCTGTGCGACCTTAGGCAAGTCACTTAACTTCTCTGGGCCTCATCTGTAAAACGGAGCCCCATGTGGGACCTGGACATTGTCCAACCTAATTGGCATGTATCTACCCCGGCGCTTAGAACGGTGTCTGGCACATAGTAAGTTCTTAACCAATACCATAAAGTAAAATACAAAACGGAATACCATTAGGCCTCCCCAGGTGGGCTCTAGGATGGAGTGAGGTACAGCAATTCATCAGTCAATCAGTCAATCATATTTATTGAGCACGTACCGGGTGCGGAGTACTGTACTAAGTGCTTGGGAGAGTGAAATGTAACATTTGGTAGAAACATTTCCTGTCCACAGGAAGCTGACAAGTCTAGAGGGGGAGACGCCGTAAAATAAAATTCGGATATGGACATAATTGTTGAGAGGCTGAAGGTGGGGTGAAGAAATGTGTATTAGGCACGTTTAATACAGTGCTCTAGGCTGTACGTTCACTGTGGGCAGGGAATGTCCGTCAGTTATATTTACGAGGGCGACGCAGAAGGGAGAGGAAGTAGGTACATTCACATCCAGAACACTTCTTCGGGTTGCAAGGAAAATCCCCGTAGACGTTTATTTGGCGCTAGAGGTTAGTTCTACCCACTTGAAATGTCAAAATACAAATAAGTTCAAATAATTGCACGTACCACATTTGCCTTATTAAATGGAGGTCGTCTAGGTGGAAGAAAAGAAACTAGCCGGAAAGCTGCCTTCCACTGTGGGAGCCATAAAAGTTTTGCTGGTTTAACAAGAGTTATGAAAGGTCATTTGAGAAAACTGGTTTTCCTGGGACAACTTGAGAAGTTGTTATATGCTCAAATGGGGGGGTGTGGGGGGGTGGTCTGTGCGTTTGTGTGCGTGCACGGTGGGCGTGCGAGGGTGCGTACGTCCCTGGGTCAGGATAAATGTCAGATGGTTAGTTATCTTCCAGGCAAATCCGACCACAGATATCACGACTACATCAAGGGTTTACAACGGCAGGGAAGATTCTCAGCGAGGGAACGATGGAGACATTTGGTGAGCGATAAAAAGACAACCTGTTCCGAAGAGCCGCGTCGATAGCTTTCTGAGGAAGTCCCTTGCTATCTTAAGCAGACCGAATTACCGCTGCTTTCTTTCAGGCAAGGGCTGGTTCTGAATTTCGAGGATCTGCTTTCTGGAGAGTAGCCCACCGGTCGTGCGAAGCCCCTAATCGCAGTGAGAGCTAAGGATGATCACCTATGGCCCCGCAGGGCAGCAAGCTCAGCACGTTACCAAGTCCCACGGCAGAAACAGAAGAGCTTCCCATCTGACCACAGTGATGTAAATATTGCATTAAAACACAGTGAAGCCAGAGGCCAAATTGGGCTCCTCTCTCGGTGGGTGGCAGGAGAGGGAGGGGTAGATAGAGTGGGCAAAATCTGTCCCGTAAAAGTTCTTGGCCCGATGGATGGGTTATTTCTTGCATTCATTCATGGATTCATTCCTTAACTAATTGATCATATTTACTGAGCGCTTACGGTGTGAAAATCACAGTACTCAGAGTTTGGGAGAGTACGTTAGAGCAGCTTTGGGAGGCACGGTCCCTGCCCACAACGGGCTTACAGTCTAAAACTATTATGGGCAGGGTATCTCACTCCCAACTCCGTTGTATTGTACTCTCCCAGACGTTTAATACAGTGCTCTAGACTGGAAGCTCGTTGTGGGCGGGGAATGTCCGTCAGTTCTATTTTTATACTGCACTCTCCCAAGCGCTTAGTACAGTGATAAGCACACAGTAAGCACTCGGTAAACTGTGACTCAGTGGAAAGCGCACGGGCTTGGGAGTCAGAGGTCATAGGTTCGAATCCTGGCTCTGCCACTCGACAGCTGTGTGACTGTGGGCAAGTCACTTCACTTCTCTGGGCCTCAGTTCCCTCATCTGGAAAATGGGGATGAAGACTGTGAGCCTCACGTGGGACAACCTGATTACCCTGTATCTCCCCCAGCGCTTAGAACAGTGCTCTGCACATAGTAAGCGCTTAACAAATACCAATATTATTATTAATAAATATGATTGACTAACCGATCGCTATACCTTTAGCGAGCGCTCGATAAATACCATCGATGCTGGATTAATTCATGTGTTTTTTGGGGCTGTCTGCTGAGGCTCCACCACTCTACCTTAGCAGTTTCAAACTCTCTTTTGACTCTTCCATCCTCTGGCAGAAGCAGCTGGCATCTCAAATTTTATATCAGATTGCCCTCCCCTCAAGCCCACAACGCTTAATGGATGTATCTTTAAATTAGACATTATAAATCACTTATTTAGATTGACGTCTGTCTCCCCCTCTGGACTATAAGCCAGTTACGGCAGGGAACGTTTCCGCTAATACTAAGCACGTGGTTCAGTGCTCTGCACAGAGTAAGCGCTCGAAACGTGCCACTGGGTAATACAGTCCTTAACGGATGCCGATCCGTGGCAGTCACTGCCCCACTGGCACCTACTTCCTGTTGCTAACCACCAGACTCAGTTGCCAATAGCAGAAGGATCCAGAGAGGCTGACCCCTGAGCTCTCCCTTCCTCTCTTTTAAAAAATGCTATTTGTTAAACACTATGTACCAGGCACCGTACTAAGCGCTGGAGTAGACACGAGCTAATCGGGTTGGACACGGTCCCCGTCCCACACGGGGCTCACCGTCTTAATCTCCATTTGGCGGCCGAGGGAACTGACGCACAGGGAAGTGACTCGTCCAGGGTCCCACAGCAGACGCGTCGGAGCCGGGATTAGAACCCAGGTCCTTCTGACGCCCAGGCCCGTGTTTATTCCCCTAGGCCATGCTTTTTCTCCCATTTTACTCTGGGTCTCTTCTCTACCGCTCCTATCCACTTCTTTCCCTTTGGTTTTTAATTCTCTCTTCTCCAAGAGGACGCAGAATTTTTTTTTCTATGACAAAGAGGGGAAAAGCTTTATCGCACTCTGACTTATACCCGTTGCTCAAAGCCCAGTGGGGCTGCTGAAAGGCACCATGCCTCTGGACTTGGAGAAGTTCCCTGGGAGTCAGGCGTAGGACAGGCAGGATCCAGCCCTCTGCTCCCTGCTAACTCCGTCCCTGCTAATGGGTGGGGTTGTCCACCGGGGTTTCAACTTTCATTATGTGCCCATCACCAACACTTCTTCCTTACTGGCACACTGGGAGGGCCTGGAGAGCCAGGGACAGTTCCTTATCGCTCTCCCCACCTTCAAAGCCTTATCGAAGGCCCATCTCCTCCAAGAGGCCTTTCATTCATTCATTCAATAGTATTTATTGAGCGCTTACTATGTGCAGAGCACTGTACTAAGCGCTCGGAATGTACAAATCGGTAACAGATAGAGACAGTCCCTGCCCTCTGACGGGTGCACGGTCTAATCCGGGGAGACGGGCAGACAAGAACAATGGTAATAAATAGAGTCGAGGGGAAGAACATCTCATAAAAACAATGGCCAATACATAGAATCAGGGTGAGGTACATCTCATTAAACGAAATAAATTAAATAAATAGGGTGATGAAGATGGAGAGGGGGGCCTTCCCTAAGCCCCCCCTTTCCTCTTCTCCCACTCCCTTCTGCATCACCCTGACTTGCTCCCTTTATTCCCTTTCCAGCCCCGGAGCTCTCATGTCCGTATCTGTAATTTATTTATATTAATGTCTCTCTCCCGCTCTAGACTGTAAGCTCGCTATGAGCAGGGAATGTGTTTATTGTATTGTACCCTTTCAAGACCTTAGCAGAGTGCTCTGCACACAGTGAGTGCTCAATAAATGACTGAATAAATGAACAAATCCGGCTACTCTTCCCAGCCCTTAGTACCTTGCTTGGCACAATAATAATCATAATTGTGGCATTCGTTAAGCGCTTACTATGCATCAAGCACAGTACTAAGCACCGGGGGGGGGGGGAACAAAATAATCAGATGACCCATGTGGGGCTCACTGTCTTAATTCCCGCTTTTCAGATGAGCGAACTGAAGCCCAGAGAAGTGAAGTGACTTGCCCAAGGTCACATAGCGGCCTCTTGGTGGAGCCGGGATTAGAACCCAGGTCCCTCCGCTCTATTCACTAGGCCCTGCTGATTCTCGGCAGATCGATTGATGTCCATCAATATGGACTGATTGATGCTTAACAAATACTTACTCCATGACAAGAATAATCGTGGCATCTGTTGAGCGTTTATTAGGTGTCAGGCCCTGTACTAAGCGCTGGGGTGGATAGAAGCAAATCGGCTTGGACACAGTCCCTGTCCCATGTGGGCCTCACGGTCTCAATCCCCAGTTCACAGATGACGTAACTAAGGCACAGAGGAGTGAAATGACCGGCCCGAGGTCACAGAGCAGGGAAGGGGCAGATCCGGAATTAGAACCCGTGGCCTTCTGACTCCCAACCTGACGCCCATCTGATGCCAATCCATCGATCCACCATAGTTGAGCGCTTACTATGTGCCGAGCACTGGACTAAGCACTTAGGAGAGTACAGCGGAGGTGGTAGATGCGCTCCCCGCCCATAACGGGACCGATGTTCGTAGCGATGAATAATTTACGTCGACTGTAAGCTTGTTTAGGGCAGGGAATGCCTCAGCTAATTCTCCCCAGTGCTTAATACGGTGCTCTGCAAATAGTAAGCGCTCAATAAATACCCTTGACTGATCGATTGATATAATCCAGAGGTATGTACATAAATGTTGCGGGGCTGAGGGTGGGGCGAATGTCAAATGCCCGCAGATCACAGGCAATTATGATCCCACCGGAGAGTCTGAAGGGGAGGCGCGACGGATGCGCGATTAACGGGGTGAGTTGACAGCTGAGAATCGAGTTACGCTTGGCATGCCCTTATCTGAGAGACTCCCGATGAATATTCCAAATTCTTGCCTACAAGGCAGGGATTGTTCCAGCTCCCTGTTTTCTCTTTCTAAGCTGAATCCGTCCATATGGCGGAGAGGAGCGATTGAGCCGCTTTTGAGGGAAGAGGGGGGAAAAAAAAGGCTTCCTGAATTCAGAACAGATCCTGGCAGGGTCCCACACGGCAGAGAAGGGATCTTCCAGGACAGTGGTGGAAAAACAGACGAGAACCCTCCACTCCTCCCCAAACCCAGTGCTTTGATGATCATGGGAGAGGTTTCCCTGTCATCCAAACCGCCGATGGAAAAAGTAATACCAGTGTGGGAGTTCGTCACTGCGGTGGGTGGAAAACTAAAGTCTCCTGAGCTTGGAGATTCTTTTTCCATTTGTCTGGAGGAGAACAGCTTGTCTTAAACAGCAGACCTCGGCTTTGGAGCGCTCCGCGGGCTTTGCGGTTGTGTTGATTTTCCTTTATGGTATTCGTTAAGCGCTTTCTACGCATCCAACCCTGCTCTCAGCACTGGAGTAGATGCCGGTTACTCAGGTTGGACACGGGCCCTGTCCCGCTTGGGGCTCAGAGGCTTAGTAGGAGGGAGGACAGGATTGAGCCCCCGTTTTACAGTCGAGGAAACCGAGGCACAAAGGAAGTTAAGAGCCTTGCCCCCGGCCACCCGGCAAGCAACTGGCAGAACCGGGATTAGAAGCCAGGTTCTCTGGCTCCCAGGCCCGTGCTCTTGAGAAGTGTTCTCTTGAGAAGCAGCGTGGCCTCATGGACAGAGCCCAGGACTCTGAGTCAGGAGGACCTGGGTTCTAATCCCCCTCTGCTCCACGTCTGCTGTGTGACTCTGGGCAAATCGCTTTGCGTCTCTGGGCCTCAGTTTCCCCCATCTGTAAAATGGGGATTAAGACCGTGAGCCCTACGTGGGACAGGAATGTGTCCAACCTATCTTGTATCTACCCCAGCGCTTAGAACAGTGCCTGGCACATAGTAAGCGATTAACCAATGCCATTAATTATTATTACTAAGTCAATAAGGTCAGACAGAGCCTCTGTCCCGCCTGGGGCTCACTAAGTAGGAGGGAGAACAGAGAAGCAGCGTGGCTCAGCGGAAAAAGCCCGGGCTTGGGAGTCAGGGGTCATGGGTTCGAATCTCAGCTCCGCCGCTTGCCAGCCGTGTGACTTTAGGCTCTCTCTACTATACCATGCTGCTTCTCTAGTCGTCCACCCCCATTTTACAGATGAAGAAAATGAAACGCAGGGAAGAAAAGTGAGATTTAACCCAAAGGGGAGACCAAGTCTTGGTGAACTCAGCAAACGTTCTGTGTTTCCTAGCAGTTTTCTCTAAAGAGGAGTGCTGTGGTGGAACCTTGCGGCCTAGACGATGACGCCTCTATCCCGGGACCGTAAGCAGCTGGACTGCTCTTTGGACGCTGTGTTGGATGGTTTTTATTTTGGCTACGAAATGAGCCGATAAACAAAGACAGCCCCGCCCACTTGGGATTTCTACCAGAACCCGATGGAGGGTTGTAAATTCTCACCCGGAGCAACCCAAATAGTCAAAGGTGTTGAAGGATCCAGTGGCAAATCCCAAGTCTGATAAAGGAGCTCACTGGGTTTTTTCCCGGAGCTCTGACAGTTGTGAGTTCTGGGACCCCGCGACGCCCAAAGCCAGAGGCGTCCTGCTCCTGGGGGCTTCGGCCACAGAGTCCCACCCTACTTCTTCGTGGCCGCTCTTTTCCCTTCTCCTTTCTTTGGCTTCCCTTTGCCTCGGAGTTTCTTGAGTCTTCTTTGCTCTTCCTTAAAATCCTGATGCTCGTCTCTGGGCGGAGAAAAAGGGGATGGGTTAAGTCGATTACCCCGGGCTATTAAGGAGAGCTCGGGCTCCCCACCGAATCGCATTTGGTTTTACAAGGTTTCACGGTTCCCTAGGTGGTAGGGCGAGTTCTTGGGAAACCCCAGCTTCTCGGCTTCCAAATCCACCGATCGAATCGCTCGGGGGTCTGAGCGTCCCAGAGCCTCCCGCCTCCCGGCCCGGCTGAGGTTCTTTTGGCCCCTAACGAGGGTGGCCGCATTGAAGAGGGCTTTTCGGCCCGACGGTTTCTCGGTCGGTTTTTACCTCTGATATTTAATACGAAGCGAATGTTTGGGATGCGACTGGGAGAGGGTTTATCGAAGACTCAGGAGGGGTTGGTCCGCCTGCTTTCCAAAGTCCCCGGGGACTTAGCTGCTGTGCAGTTCGGGGGGGGGGGGGGGGGGGGTCTCTGCTTCGACCCGGGAGAGACTCCCGAGGGGTTTGGCCACCTATTCTATCGCGGCCTTGAAAATAGCCAGATGGGTGCAAGATGGGGGCACGGGGACACTAGGGGCCTCCTCGCAATATCCTTACGGGGCAGCTCTCTCTGTCCCCACAGAACTCTCCGCGGCTCTGACCCCTAAGACTCATCTTTCATTCCGTTCATGGCTTCAGAGCCTTACCGGAGGCCCATCTCCTCCTCTTTTCCTCTTCTCCCACTCCCTTCCGCGTCACCCCTCCCTCAGCCCCACAGCACTTACGAACACATCTGTAATTTATTTATTTCTATTAATGTCTGTCTCCCCCTCTAGCCTGTAAGCTTGCTGAGGGCAGGGAATGGGCCGATTTATTGTTACAGTGCTTAGTATGGAGCCCTGCACACGGTAAGCGTTCAATAAATGTGACAGAATGAACGAACGAACGGCTGCCAGAGACGGACGCTCACCATACTGGGTCTCTAGCTGACTTGAGTAACTACCTATCTCAGCGCTTAGTTCAGTGCTTGGCACATATTAAGTGCTGAACAAACAGCACGGTTAGAGACAAGATAATCAGCTCTACAAGTCAACTGGTCAATCATAGGTGCAGAGCACTGTGCTAAAGGCTTGGGAGAGTACAACAGAATTAGCAGACGCGTTTCCCTGCCCGTAAAGAGCTTCCAGTCTGCAGGGAGACTGAGGCAGAGAGAAATGAAGTGACCCGCCCAAGGTCACAGCAGGAAAATGGCAGAGTCAGGTTAGAACCCAGGTCCCCCGACTCCCAGGCCCGGGCGGCTTTCCCCCAGGCCACTCTGCAGCTCTACCCCACTGCTCCACGTACAGTACGTACCTAATAAACACCATCACGATGAAATCAGAGTAAGGACGGGAACGCTCTGCTCGTTGTCTGAGCTCCTTGCCCTGGCAGCCATCTAACTTGATGACGTGCCTGTTTTTGTCCCCACCGTTTGTTCGGTCTTTCTCTGCTTCCTTCGGGTTTGTTGGGTTTCTGGTTCCTTTTTGGACTCATTTCCAGTTTGAACATCTCTCGCTCGTTTCCGGCCAATAATTTGGGCCGAATTCTGGCCATCTGACAACCAAATACATCTCCGAAGCAAGCACACACCCGCGAAGACTCTGTTTTCAAGTTTGGCAGACGGCAGCTCGCTGGCACCGGGAAATGTTTTTCCCCGCAGGACGGGCCTGGGAGTCCCACCCGACGCTAAGGGCCAGGCAAACACCAGGTTGGGCGTTTGTACCAATCTTTCCATTACATACATATGCATTATTTATTCATATTAAAGGCCGTCTTTCCCTCTAGACTGTAAGTTGACCGTGGGCGGGGAACGTGCCTACCGGGTGCCCTCCCAAGCGCTTAGTACAGTGCTCTGCCCACAGTAAACACCCGATAACAGCACCGATGACGGCGACAGGCTCTCCGGTGTTCCCCGGGCTGTCCGTCTTGGGGAGGTCCCCACCGGCCCCACTCCCCACCTCTCCCAATTTCATTCCTTCAGTTCATTCAGTTGTATTTACTGATCGCTTCCTCTGTGACGAGCACTACACTAAACGCTTGGGAGTACACGGCACATCAGTAAAAAGAGCCAGTCCCTGCCCACGACAAGCTTTCAGTCTAGAGGGGGAGGCAGACGTTAACAGAAATAAATGACAGATACGTACATATGTGCTGTGGGCCCGGGAGGATGAATTAAGGGAGTAAGTCGGGGCGACGCAGAGGGGAGTGGGAGAAGAGGAAAGGCGGGCGTAGTCAGGGAAGGCCTCTCGGAGGAGATGGGCCATCAATAAGGCTTTGAAGCAGGGGTGGGTTGAGTAAATTGTCTGTCAGACACCTTCCCCCAACCTGATTAGCTCGTTTCTACCCCACCGCTTGGTACAGTGCTCGGCACACAGTCGGCACCCAACAGAACCCCACGGGATTCAAAATCCATCACCTGTAGAGGCCGTAGAAGCGGAGTTTCCTCATGAGGGCGAAGTAGGTGTTGTGAGGTGGGTACCAGTCCCACGTCTCCTTCCTCTTGGCCAAAGGCTGCTCGCCGAACAGGGCCACCACCTTCATGGACTTGGAGTCAGTGGGCCTGGCGACCTCTCCGAATATCCGCGCGCTCAGGCGGGCCATGCGCAGGGCGTACGCCGACGGGGAGGACATGGCGGGGCCGGCCGACGCGCTCCCCTGCGGCGACACGGAACGGCAAGAGGGGCGTCAGCGGGCCCGGCCCACACGACGGGGAGGGTCAGGCGGTGACGCCTAATGGTTAGGGCCCGGGCCTGGGAGTCGGAAGGACCCAGGTTCCGATAATAATAATAATAACGATGGTAGTCTCCCCCCTTCAAAGCCTTCCTGAAGGCCCATCTCCTCCCAGAGGCCTTCCCAGACTAAGCCCCGCTTTTCCTCACCTCCCACTCCCTTCTGCGTCGCCCTGACTTGCTCCCTCTGCTCTTCCCCCCCATCCCCACAGCACCTACGTATATATCTGTCATTTTATTTATTCGTTTGATGTCGACCCCCCAGACTGAGCTCGTCTGGTGCACTGATCTTGCTCAGTATAGTGCTCTGCCCACAGTGAGTGCTTAATAAATACAACCGAATGAATATGAACGAATGAATGCGAATGGCACGGTTCTAAGCGCTGGGGTAGTTACATGCTAAGCAGGTTGGATACAGTCCCTGCCCCACGTGGGGCTCACAGTCTAAATCCCCATTTTACAGATGAGGTAGCGGGTTCTAATTCCGGCTCCGCTGCCTGTCTGCCGGGTGACCTTGGGCACGGCCCAGTGGCAAGAGCCCGGGTTTGGGAGCCAGGGTTCTCGGGGCCTAATTCCGGCTCCGTCACTCGTCTGCTGTGTGATCTCGGGCAAGTCACTTCACTTCTCTGTGCCTCGGTTCCCTCATCTGTAAAAGGGGGATCGAGACCGTGAGCCCCACGTGGGACACCCTGATGACCTTGTATCTCCCCCGTTGCTTAGCACATACTAAGCGCTCAACAGATACCATAATTATTATCGTTTGCTTCTCTGGGCCTCGGTTACCTCATCCGGAAAACAGGGACGGAGACCGAGTCCCACGTTCTGACAGGGACTGGGTCCAAACTGACTGTTTTCTATCTACCCCAGCTTTCGGTACGGCGCCCGACACATAGTGAGCGCTTAATGAACACATTAAAAAAAAAAGAATAGGCCGCCGTGGGGACCCGAGTAGCGTTCCGGCTCCGATCTCCCTGCTCCCGCAGGGTGCGTCATGCTGGCATTCTGAGCCGATCTAAATCATCTCTAATCTACCGCCGCCTCGATGCACTCTGGTTTTGCAACGGCCTGAGCCGGGCCCTAATAGGCATCGAAGTGACTCGGCGGACCTTTCCTTAGCAGGTTTGGTGAGTGGGACGGGAAAGCGGGTTACTGCAGTCACAATTAAAACTAAACATCTCCTCGGAAAACACACACCTAAGCAACTCGCCGCGTGAATATGCTGACGGCTCGACATCTCAGTGTTTAATTAATCTTCGCAAAGAAATACTCATGCTGTTGTCTTTACTCCCCTTCCTTTGAACGGGTCTCCTCAAAGGGTTCCGGGCCCGGCTCTGACGACTGCTAATGAGTTATGAGGTCTCAGCCTCTGGTTACTGGCTTGAATTTGGCCTGAGTCATTTAGAGGCTGGGAGCCATTACCATCCGGGGGAATTTTTGTTCAACGACCCCCCCGTGGTGGCCATAACACGCCCTTTGGCCCTCAGATAACCTCACCGACCCAAACGTTGGCTTTTTTTTCTTTTTCCCGAAGGAGAGGACATTTATCCTGTGGCTTTTAGACCAACTCCGTCACTTCCCCCATCCCTTCCACAAGGCCTCTGCCGTGTGACCTTCCTTGTCCGACAGAGACCCGGACCCCTCTAGGTTTCGCGGATGTCTGTCGCCACGGGGGTCTGTCGAAAGCACGGGGAAGCAGCACGGTGTAGTGGAGAGAGCCCGGGCCTGGGAGTCGGAAGGTCACGGGTTCTAATTCCGGCTCCGCTCCCTGTATGCTGTGTGGTCTTGGGCAAATCGCTTCACTTCTCTGGGCCTCAGTTACCTCATCCGTAAAATGGGGATTAAGACTGTGAGCCCCACGGGGGACAGGGACTGTGTCCAATCCAATTTGTCTGTATCTACCCCGGCGCTTAGTACAGCGCCTGGTACCACGGTAAGCATGTAAATACCACAATTATTGTTATCATTATTCAAATTCTCGAAAGGACTCTGGGACGGGGCAGGTGGGATTCCCATTTAATGCGCGGGGAAAGTAAGGCCCAGAGAAGGATCTTTCTCGGGGGTGTTAACACGGACGTGGAATCCAGGGTTTTAGCCACTGGACCGGACACCCGTGTCATGCTCAATTAGCCCCACGGATTATTGGCAGAACCTGTCTGTGGAACATCTTATTTTTGGAGGATGCCCCAAATTAATTCACTCCCTCCTTCCCTTTGGATTGGTTTCAACTTTTTTTTTTTTAATGGTATTTGTTAAGCACTTACTATGTGCCAGGCACTGTATTAAGCACCGGTGTAGACACAAGCTAATCACGTTAGACATAGTCCCTGTCCCACATGGGGCTCACGGTCTTAATCCCCATTTTCCAGATGAGGTAACTGAGGCACAGAGAAGTGAAGTGACTCGCCCCAGACCACACAGCAGACAAGTGGCGGAGCTGGGATTAGAACTCAGGTCCTTCTGACTCCCAGGCCCGGGCTCGATCCACTGGGCCACGAGGCTTCTCCCGTTTTGTTCTGAGTTTCTTCCCCCTCCCATTTCTATCAACTTTTTAATCCACTCGGCGGAGGACACTGACTGTTTCTTTCCGTGACAGAGGGGGAAGAATCCCCATCACCTTGGCGCTCTGATTTACACCTGTTGTTTAAAGCCCAATGGGACCCTTGAAAGGCACCTGGGCTCTAGACTACGCCTTCAGTCATTTGCCGGCAAAAGCCTGTAGGTTATAATCTGATGGGGCTGGGGCGGGGAGGGGAGAGTGTGTCACAGGGCAGATGCCAACTACCAGATTCCTGTCGCCCCAAATCCACAGCAGCGTCGGCAAACAGTGAGGAGGCCTCAGATACTTCTTCCTCTTCCAGGGTCACTGACTAAATCTAGCCGGTTTCCTTCAGTGATCGTCCTTTCTGTCTCTTAATCTTTCCTCGAAGAGGGACGGAACAGTCGGAGAATTGTGGGTAGTGAACAGCGTGTGTACGGTGTCCTCCCCCATGGGATTTTCTCGCATGGGGTTGAGGGGGAAAAAAAAAAGAGAAAGGGAAAATGTGACTCATCTGCTAATTCTTCATTTCTCTGAAAACACATCCAGCAATTCTGTTCTAAAAGGGTCTCTCTCAGGCGGTGACACAGAGAGTGACAGAGGGTCAGCCACAAGGAGAGATCCCCTTTGGGTCTCGTTCTTTCATGCCCAAAATAGACTCGGATAACAGCCTTGGAAATTGCGGTGAGGAGCAGAGGAGAGCGTGGAAAACTGACTGGGAGGAAGAGAGAGCACACTCCTGGTTATGCTCTCCCGGAGAGACGGGCTTTTCTTTTTCTCAGAAGACCTGAATTAATGAACTAAAGCAGGAGCCGATGTGACAGGCAGGTAGTAGGGAAGCGAATTTCAGTCGGAAGCCTCTTCGGGGAGCTGAAGAGCCCCACCCTCCCCACCCGGTAGCCTCTAATCTCCGTCGTCTCTCATTTCCAAGATGTAAATGGGTAGAGTCCGCAAAAGGGAACTTTGGATGAACCGGACTAGGGGAGAGGCCACTGGGGACAGATTTACTAAAATGCAGAAGCACAGCCTTTGAAGTTGGTTGGGAACCTTTAGCCTCCCCGAATGATCTCATTAGTAAAACGGGGATCGGAGACGGGACTACGGCACAGCCGGATGATCTCGGGCCCACGCTTGCCGGCGAGCTCTCCTGGGAGTCAAAACAAAACCAAAAAAACTGTAGCTATCACAGACTGGAAGGGAGCCAGGCTATTTTTCACCCCAAAAGCCTCAAGGACAAGGCCCGGTTCGCCTCGGCTGGGTCGTCGGGCAATTACCCGAAAGCCCTCTGGGTATATACCGCTCCCGAAGACACCTACGCAGTACAGGAATTGTTCTTCGGATAAATTGGACCCAAAAACCAAACCTGCCCACGCCCAAAAAGACTACCGACTCAATCGCCTGAATCCGAAACCGGGGGAGTTGACTTTCTATAGAAGTCTTTCAGTGAATGGATAAATAATAATCTATCCAGCTGGGCTAACGGGAGATTGATTTCTGTTTCAAAAGCAGTCAATCTTGAGGTCTCTGGAGCAGACCCTATAATAGAACCAGAATTGAAATCATAAACACACGGCTAGAGTTGAAGGAATAATCTTTTATCCTGCGACACTGCATTGTGCAGAAGCCAAAAAAATAAAATAAAAATAATAATAATAATAAAAAAAAAATCCTTTCTGAGCATGGGCGGAGAAACAACTCAACATTGCCCCCTGGTGGCAGCCCAGTCCACTGCACTCTCTAGGCACAATTCATTCAATCGTCTTTATTGAGCGCTTACTATGTGCAGAGCACTGTACTAAGCGCTTGGAATGGACAATTCGGCAACAGAGACCATCCCTGCCCATTGACGGGCTCACAGTCTAATCGAATTCCCAGGCGGGAGAGCGTAACCTGTAACCTACTGGGAGGTCACCTCCTCCAGGAAGCCTTCCCAGACCGAGCCCTCCCTTTCCCTCTGCTCTCCCCGCCCCCACAGCACTTGTGCATATTTGTATATATTATTTATTACTCTATTTATGCTGTTAATGACGTGTATGTATTTATGATTCTATTTACCTCGACGAGCTTGACGCCAGGCTACTTGTTTCGTTCGGCTTTGTCGTCTGTCTCCCGCCCCATTTTATAGACGAGGAAACCGAGACCCAAAGAGCGTAAGTCACTTGTCCAAGGTCACGCCGTAGGCCAGCGACAGACCTGGGACTGAGAGAGCCCGGGTCTCCCTCCGGACTGTAAGGTTTAGACCGTGCGCCCGTTGTCGGGCAGGGATGGTCTCTCTCTGTTGCCGAATGGATTGGCGCGGTGCTCTGCACGTAGTAAGCGCGCGATAAATACGACCGAATGGACGAACCTCCGCCGACGAACCGGGACACCGAGACAGAAGGAACAGCCAGCCCGTCATGCGGCAAGCGATCCGCCGGAGCTCTTCTGGGGTACGGGTTTTTGGGAGAGCAAAATCGAAGACGCACGAGGCACCTCAGGTAACGGCAAATGTAAACAGAGGCCTGCCTTAGGAGAAAGAGCCCAGGACCGGTTCAACGGCATCATCGTCAGTGATATTTACTGAGCGCTTACTAAGCGCCCGGGAGAGGACGATACCAAGGAATCAGCAGACACGTTCCCTGTCCGTAACGAGCTTAGAGTCCGGAGGGAAACCCGGGCTCTCCCAGGCCCAGGTCTGTCGCTAGCCTACGGCGTGACCTTGCGCAAGTGACTTACGCTCTTCGGGCCTCGGTTTCCTCATCTATAAAACGGGGATAAAATAGATGGCGAGTCCTGGGTGGGACAGAGATTGTAGCCCATCTCATAACCTTGTGTCTGCCCCAGCCCTCAGGACAGTGTTCAATAACACTTTTTGTGCTTATGCACCTATCTTTAACCTCTGTGGTTCCCCACTTCCTGTAGTCTATCTCCCCTGCTAGAGTGTAAGCTCCTGGAGGAGAGGAATCGTATCTAATTCTACTGCACCCTCCCAAATGCTCTGTACCCAGTAGGTGCTCAATAAATACTATTAATTGATGCCATAACTTCCTCCGTGGTCAGCCAGTCGTATTTACTGAGCAATCACTGTGTGCACAGCACCGTACTAAGCGTTTGGGAGAGTACAACATCACAATACACAGACATTTCCTGCCCACAACGAGCTCTCCATCACATCCAACAGACCACCTATCTCCTCATCTCCAAAGACATTTTGAAATTAACACCTCCTCGGGGAGGCCTTCCCCGATTTCTCTCGCCTCCCCACCTTATTCCCCCTGCCACTCTGGCACTTCCAACATCACTTACGCACTTGGGTACTCATCCCACTACCCACCGCACCATAGACCTATTTGTATATTCCGTTGCGTCCCTTTCACTTATTTTAGTGTCTGCCTTCCCCACCGGACTGTAAAGTCACCCACCTCAGTAGCAAAGAGAGACTCCATACCATCGGTTTCAAGGCTCTCGGTCGACTTTCTGCCTTCCTTACTAAAACTGATTCCGTGCACTCCGCTCCTCTAATGTCAACCCGCTCACTGAACCTTGTCCTTGTCTCTTCCTGCTGCCGACTCGTTGCCCAAATCCTCCATCGGGCCTGGGACTCCCTCCCCCTTCCTATCCCTTCCCTCCTAGTCCTCCGCTCTCCCCATCCTCGAAACCCTCTTAAAATCACATCACCTCCAAGAAGCCTTCCCTGATTAAGCCCTCATCTCTCCTATCCACCCTCTGCATCAACTACGTTCTTGGCTGGAGGCCCCTTAAGCACTTCTATACTCACCCCAGCCTCGCCCAGCACTGACGGAAATATTCTTATACTTACTATTCCCCCATCCTACGTTAATGTCTGTCTCTCCGTATACTGTAAGCTCCTTGTAGGTAGGGAGCTTACCAACTAGTCTATTAGTGCTCTGCCCACCGTAACCATTCAATAAATAATTTCTCTGTGCCTCAGTTGCCTCATCTGTAAAGCGGAGATCAAGAATGTGAGCCCCGTGTGGAACACGGACCGTGTCCAACCTGATTAGCTTGTATCTACTCCAGTGTCTGTTTAGTGCAGTGCCTGCCAGAGTAAATGGTAACAAAATATTAAAAAAAAAAACCATGATTTGATTGCTAGGGACTGTGTCCACTAACTCTACTGTACGCTCCCAAGTGCCTAGCACAGTGCTCTGCACACGCCAAGCATTCAAGAATTACTATTATTATTAGAAACACAGAAAAGAATGTTCCTTAACCCAGCACAGGAGGCTTCATCGGTCATATACTGTTCTTTACACAATACAATTTCTCCTTCAAATATAATGGAGACTGCAGATGTTCTATCTTGGGAGTCCGTCCTGCTTCCCAGGACTTCCCAGGGAGAAATGCAGTGGGCATTTTATTCTAGAAGTGGACATTACGTGAACACACGCTAATCAGAAGGATTCAGAGGTGGGCAGGGTTTCCAAACACAGTGAACTTCCTAAACGCCCCCACAATCCAACATAAGAGGGGTAAAAAACCCCCCAATCAATAAAGGCTGTTTTTAGGACCCCATATCTCAGTCGAGTTTAGAAGCAGTTTTTGTTGGGGCTTTTAATAATATCAGCAATAAAGATAACCGTGGTATTTATGAAGCATAATAATGTTGGTATTTGTTAAGCGCTTACTAGGTGCAGAGCACTGTCCTAAGCGCTGGGGTAGATACAGGGTAATCGGCTTGTCCCACGTGAGGCTTACAGTCTTAATCCCCATTTTCCAGATGAAGTCACTGAGACACAGAGAAGTGAAGTGACCTGCCCACAGTCACACAGCTGCCGAGTGGCAAAGCCGGGATTCGAACCCATGACTTGGGACTCCCAAGCCCAGGCTCTTTCCACTGAGCTACGCTGTTTCTCTAGCACTTACTATATGTCGAGCACTGTACTAGGCGTTGGGATCGAGACCAGATCATCAGGTCCCAGTTGGGGCTCTCAGTAGGAGGGAGAACAGGCACTGCCTTCCCATCCTACAGATGAGGAAACTGGGGCCCAGAGATGTTAAGTGACTTGCTCTCTGGACACACAGCAGATTCATGGCAGAGCTGGGATTAGTAGCCAGGTCCTCTGACTCCCAGGCCCACGCTCTTCTCTCGCGCCAGCTCATTAAGCTCAAAAATACTGGCCACTATAATTTTGCCCATTAATACTCATTTCAATCTGAGAAATAAACTTGCTTCGGTTCGCGTTTACCACAGATCGCGGCCACCCACCTCATGGGCCCACAGGAGTCACCCAGGCGAATCCAGTCCGTCAACAACTGGGATTGTAAATCAATCGATGGGATTTATTGACCGCTTACTGCACGCAGAGCACTGTACTAAACGCTTGGGAGAGTAACTAATAATAATAATGGCATCTGTTAAGTGCTTCCTACGCGCCAAGCACCGTTCTAAGCACCGGGGTGGATACAAGGTAACCGGGTTGTCCCACGTGGGGCTCACAGTCTTCATCCCCATTTTACAGATGAGGGAACTGAGGCACAGAGAAGTTAAGTGGCTTGCCCGAGGTCACACAGCAGACAAGTGGTGGAGCTGGGATCGGAAGCCACGTCCTCCGACCCCCGAGCCAGTGCTCTTTCCACTGAGCCACGCTGCTTTCATTCGGTCGTATTTATTAAGCGCTTACTGAGTCCGGAGCACTGTAATGAGCGCTTGGGAAAGTACAACGATACCGTGAGCTCGTATTGGGTGGGGATGGTCTCTGTCGCCGAATTGTCCATTCCAAGTGCTTAATAATAATAATAACGTTGGTATTTAAGCGCTTACTATGTGCAGAGCACTGTTCTAAGCGCTGGGGGAGATACAGAGTCATCAGGTTGTCCCATGTGAGGCTCACAGTTAATCCCCATTTTACAGATGAGGTAACTGAGGCACAGAGAAGTTACGTGACTCGCCCACAGTCACACTTAGTACAGTGCTCTGCACATAATAAGCACTCAATAAATTCTACTGAATGAACAATAGTGAAATTCCCCGCCCACAACGAGCTCACAGTCTGAATAGCTTAGTCCAGTGCTCTGCACACAGTAAGCGCTCGATAAATACGATTGAGTGAATGGGGGAGGGGAGTACGGTACAAGAGAATTAGCAGAAACGTTCCCTGCCCATACTTGGGTTCCAATCCCGCCTCCGCCTCCGCTGTGTGATCTTGGGCAAGTCACTTCACTTCTCTGTGCCTCAGTTACCTCACCTGGAAAAATGGGGATTAAAAAATGTGAGCCCCACGAGGGACAATCTGATTACCCTGTATCTACCCCAGTGCTTAGACCAGTGCCCTGCATATAGTAAGCGCTTAACAAATACCATAATTACTATTATTATTATCTGTAAAATGGGGATGAAGACTGTGCGCCCCACGTGGGACAACCTGATTCCTCTGTATCTCCCCCAGTGCTTAGAACAGTGCTTGGCACATAGTAAGCACTTAACAAATACCAACATTTTTATTATTATTTTCTGGGCCTCAGTGACCTCATCTGTAAAATGGGGATGAAGCCTGTGAGTCCCACGTGGGACAACCTGATGACCTCGTCTCCCCCCCAATGCTTAGAACAGCGCTTGGCACATGATAAGGGCTTAACAAATCCGAACATTATTATGATTATTAAAATGGGGACTAAGACTGTGATCCCCACGTGGGACCACCTGATGACCCTGTATCTCTCCCAGCGCTTACAACAGCGCTTGGCACATAACAAGGGCTTAACAAATACCAACATTATTATTATTAAAATGGGGACTAAGGCTGTAAGCAATGTAGGACAACCTTGTATCTCCCCCAGCGCTTAGAACAGCGCTTGGCACATAATAAGGGCTTAACAAATACCAACATTATTATTATTAAAATGGGGACTAAGGCTGTAAGCACCATGTAGGACAACCTTGTATCTCCCCCAGCGCTTAGAACAGCGCTTGGCACATAAGAAGGGCTTAACAAATACCAACATTATCATTATTATTAAAATGGGGATGAAGAGTGGGAGCCCCACATGGGACAACCTGATGATCCCGGATCTCCCCCAGCGTTTAGAACGGTGCTTAGCACACAATAAGGGCTTAAGAAATACCAATATTATTATTATGATGATTATTAAAATGGGGATGATAAGAAATACCAATATTATTATTATTATTATTAATAAAATGGGGATGAAGACTGGGAGCCCCACGTGGGACAACCTGATGACCTTGTATCACCCCCAGCGCTTAGAACAGTGCTTAGCGCATAATAAGGGCTTAACAGATACAACATTATTATTATTATTGTTATTATTATTCGATGGAGATTAAGACTGCGCGCCCCACGTGGGACAAGGACTGTCCCCCGCCTGATTGGCTTGTATTCACCTCGGCGCTTAGCACAGTGCCCGGTACAAAGGAAGCGTTTAGCAAAACGGCATAATGAAGAAGAAGGAAGGAGAAATCCCCTCCCCCCAGAGACCCCCCGGCCCGCCCGCCCCTTACCTCACCCCGACCTTCCGCGCAACGCTCCGCTTCCCGCGGAAGTTGCCGCCCCTTGGGAGCTGCCCACAGGGCGGGAAGGGGAAGTGGCGACTCGGCGCCTGCGCAGTGAGCGCGGTGAAGCCAAGGCCGGGCCAACATCCGGGGCCCGGAGCGATGACGTAGGCGCCGGCGGGGGAGGGAGGGAGGGAGGGAGGGGGGAGGGAGGGAGGGAGGAGGGAGGGGCGGGGCCTGGAGGCCGCCGGCTCGCCGGGACCCGCCCATTCTGCGCCCCGCGCGTTCGGCCAGGCATTCCATCGTAGTCATTCACTCATTCATTCATTCATTCATTCATTCATTCATTCACCCACCCACCCACCCACCCATCCATCCATCCATCCATCCATCCATCCATCCATCCATCCATCCATCCATCTATCTATCTATCTATCTATCTATCTATCTATCTATCTATCTATCATGTATCTATCTATCTATATCTATCTACATCTATCTATAGCCATCCATCATCTATCTATCTATCTATCTATCTATCTATCTATCTATCTATCTATCTATCTATCTATCTATCTATCTATCTATCTATCTATCTCTCTCTCTCTCTCTCTCTCTCTCTATCTATCTATCCATCCATCCATCTCTATCTATCTATATCCATCTATCCATCCATCTATCTATCTATCTATCTATCTATCTATCTATCTATCTATCTATCTATCTATCTATCTCTCTCTCTCTCTCTCTCTCTCTCTCCATCCATCTCTATCTATATCTATCCATCTATCTATCCATCTATCTATCTATCTATCTATCTATCTATCTATCTATCTATCCATCTATCCATCCATTCATATTTTCATTATCCTATTTATTTTGTTAATGAGATGTACATCATCGAATCCCAACTCTGCCCCTTGTCAGCTGTGTGACTGTGGGCAAGTCACTTCACTTCTCTGTGCTTCAGTTCCCTCATCTGTAAAATGAGGGGTGAAGACTGCGAGCCTCACGTGGGACAACCTCATTCCCCTGTGTCTACCCCAGCGCTTAGAACGGTGGTCTGCACGTAGTAAGCGCTTAACAAATACCAACATTATTATCACCTTGATTCTATTTATTTGCTATTGTTTTAATGAGATGTTCATCCCCTTGATCCTATTTATTGCTATTGTTCTTGTCTGTCCGTCTCCCCCGATTAGACCGTAAGCCCGTCAAAGGGCAGGGACTGTCTCTGTTACCGATTGGTACATTCCAAGCGCTTAGTACAGTGCTCTGCACCTAGTAAGAGCTCAATAAATACTATTGAATGAAAATACTATTGAATGAATGCTAATTAATAATAATAATGTTGGTATTTGTTAAGCGCTTACTAGGTGCAGAGCACTGTTCTAAGCGCTGGGGTAGATCCAGGGTCATCGGGTTGTCCCATGTGAGGCTCACAGTTAATCCCCATTATACAGATGAGGGAACTGAGGCCCAGAGAAGTGAAGTGACTTGCCCACAGTCACACAGCTGACAAGGGGGCAGAGCCGGAATTCGAACCCAGGTCCTCTGACTCCCAAGCCCGGGCTCTTGCCGCTGAGCCATGCTGCCCCCTTTCCCTCCCCCCTCAGCTGAGCTCCTTCCCCTCTGCTCCTCCTCCCCTCCCCACCCCGCCCTCTGCTCCTCCCCCTCCCCTCAGCACTGTCCTCATTTGTATATATTATTTATTACCCTTTTTATTCTGTTAATGAGATGTACATCCCCTTGATTCTATTTATCATGATAATGTTGTCTTGTTTTTGTTTTGTTCCGTTTGGCTTTGCTGTCTGTCTCCCCGGATTAGACTGTGAGCCTGTTACTGGGCAGGGATTGTCTCTATCTGTTGCCGAATTGTCCATTCCAAGCGCTTAGTCCAGCGCTCTGCACATAGTAAGCGCTCAATAAATACTATTGAATGAATGAATGAACATTCACTCAAGCGCTTGGGAAATGAATGAATGAATGAATAATGAAGAGAAGCAGCGTGGCCTAGTGGTAGGAGCCCGGGCTTGAGCATCAGAGGTCGTGCGTTCTGATCCCGCCCTGCCGCCTGTCAGCTGTGTGACCCTGGGCAAGTCACTTCACTTCTCTGGGCCTCAGTTCCCTCATCTGGAAAATGGGGATCGAGACTGCGAGCCCCAGGTGGGGCAACCTGATGACCTTGTATCTCCCCCAGCGCTTAGGACAGTGCTTGGCACACGGTAAGCGCTTAACAAATAGCAACATTATTATATTAATAATGGTGTTTCTTAAGCCCTTACTAGGTGCCAAGTAAGCGCTTCACAAATACCAACGTTATTATAATAATGGTATTTCTTAAGCCCTTAATAGGTGCCAAGCACTCTTCTAAGAAGATCCACTACAACAATAAACAGTGACATTCCCTGCCCACAAAGGGCTCACAACCTAGAGTGGGGGAGACAGACATCAGTACAAGTAAATAAAATGTCAGATATGTAAATAAGTGCTAAAGAGCAAAGAGATAAATAAAATGACAGATATGTACGTAAGTGCTCTGGGGCTGGGAGGGGGGAAGAGCAAAGGGAGTGCGTCAGGGCAATGCAGAAGGGAGTGGGAGATGATAATAATAATAATTATGGTACTTGTTAAGCGCTTATTATGTGCCAAGCACTGTTTTAAGCTCTGGGGTAGATACAAGTTAAGCAGGTTGGACACAGTCTCTATCCCGTGTGGGGCTCCCAGGCTTCATCCCCATTTTATAGATGAGGTGACTGAGGTCCAGAGAAGTGAAGTGATTTGCTCAAGGCCACACAGCAGACAAGTGGGAGAGCAGACATTAGAACCCGTGACCTTCTGATTCCCAGGCCTGTGCCTGGGCCACTTCAGTAGGAGATAGATACGACTGAAGGAATGAATGAAAGAGGTGGGGAAAAGTGGGACTTAGTCTGGGAAGGCCTCTTGGAGGAGATGTGACTTCAATAAAGCTCTGAAGCAGGGGAGAGTGGTTGTCTTTTTGATTGGAGAGAGGGTATGCTCCATGCGAGAGCGTCGCGCTGCTCCCGTGGGGTCTGGGCACGGGGAAGAACACAGAATGGACCCCGGTACGCGACCAGTGGCTGCTTCTGGCCAAGCCACTGGCATGGGGAAGCAGCATGGCGGAGGGGATAGAGTCCCGGCCTGGGAGGCAGAAGGTCACGGGTTCTAATCCCGGCTCCGCCCCCTGTCTGTTGTGTGACCTCGTGAGAGTCGCTTCACTTCTCTGGTCCTCAGTTCCCTCATCTGTAAAATGGAGATCGAGACCATGAGCCCCACTTGGGATAGGGACCGCGTCCCACCCAATTTGCTTATCTCCATCCCGGTGTTTAGTACAGTACCCGGCACCTAGTAAGCGCTTAACAAATGCTTCAATTTCTTTTATCAAGGGTGAGAAAATCACAGTGGATGTTTATACCAGTGCCTTGGGATGACCGTATGGAGCATGTTATGACTATTCCTCAGGGCCCTCCCGCTGCCAGAGAATGATGATAATGATAATAAGAATAAAACCAATACTAATACTTGATAAGCACTTGCTATGTTCCAAGCACTTGGGTAGATAATAATAATAATGAATAATCATAGTACCTGTTAAGAGCTTACTATGTGCCAAGCACTGGGCTGAGGTCTGGGGTAGAGACAAGCTAATCAGGTTGGACACAGTCCCTGTCCCACATGGGGCTCACAGTCTTCGTCCCCATTTCACAGAGGAGGTACCTGAAGCACAGAGAAGTTAAAGAACCTGTCCAAGGTCACACAGCAGACATGTGGCGGAGTCAGGTTTCGAACTCAAGTCCTCAATCGATCAATCAGTGATATTTATTGAGCCCTTACTATGGGCAGTCAGTCAATCATATTGATTGAGCACTTAGAGGGGGCAGAGCACTGTCCTAAGCACCCGGAGAGTACAATAGAAGAATAAACAGACACGATTCCTACCCACAACGAGTTTACAGCCTAGAGGGGGAGCGCTGTCCTAAGCTCCCGGGAGAGTACAACAGAATTAGTAAGCGCTTAACAAATACCATCATCATTATTATTATGATTAATTAGCAGACATTCCCTGCCCGTCATGAGATCGGGCACAGTTTCTGGCCCAGATGGGGCTCGGAGTTTAAGGAGGAGGGAACGTAGGTATTTAATCCTCGTTTTACAGATGAGGAAACGGAGTCATGGGGAAGTTTAAGAGCCTTGACCAAAGTCACCAGCAGGCAAGTGAGAGAGCTGGGATTAGAATTGAGATTTCCCTGACACCCAAACCCGTTCTCTTTCTCCTAGGCTAGATGAGGTTTGGTGGGGCAGGAAGAGGGTGGAGGAATATGTCCCTTTCTGGAGCTACACCCCTTGTCTGCTGAGTGACCTTGGGTGAGTCACTTCACTTCTCTGGGCCTCAGTTACCCTATCTGTAAAATGGGGTTTAAAGACTGTGAGCCCCATGTGGGGAATGGACTGTGTCCAACCTGATCAGGTTGTATCCACCCCAGCGCTTACTACAGTGCCTGGCACATAGTAAGGCTTAAATACCATAACAGAAACCGACAACAACTGCAGTATGATGAAGAGAAATATGGCCTGGGTCCCTTGAACTTGTTTCAGTCAGGCTAGGGGAAAAGGTGTGGAAAATATGACCTCAGCTGGTCGGAGGAGGAGGTGTATATGGCACTTTCTTTTGACCTTTAATGTCTTGCCTACAATTGCCATCCACTTTGATTCTGTCATTTCCATAGCAACGCATTTGTGATATCACAAAGGGCTTGGAGATTTAAGGGGGACACGGAATGAGCATGAGCAGAAGAACTCTTAAGAAATCAAAATCATTTCCCCCCCCCCCACCCCGAAAAAGCCATTGGTTGCCAGGAAAGCAAAGAAGAGAAATAGAAGACAGGACAGATAGGAGAATTGTTATCTAAAGAGGATGCTTTCATTTTGGTATCTGCTGCTCTTCTGGAGATTTGGCACTCTATTGAATACATCTAAGCAGGTGGAACTCCTCCTAGAAGCAAAGATACGTGGCGAAAGAACATCTTCTTTTCATTCCCGTTACTGAATTAAAGGAGTCATCGGAACAACCATTCAGGACAAGAGTCTTCTTGAAAGGGATTTTTCAAAATGGTGTCTACCGTACTATCTTTTATGGGTCGTTTCCTTGTAAAGCCTCTCTTTTAAAGATAGTATTTATTAAGCGTTTACTACGTGTCGGATACTGTACTAAGCGCTGGCGAAGATATAAGATAATCAAGTCAGGCATAGTCCCTGTACCAACCAGAGCTCGCAGTCCAAGAAGGGGAGTACAGCTACTGAATACTCATTTTATAGGTGGGGGATCTGAGGATCGGAATAGCGAAGTGACTTGCCCAAGATCTGTAGAGTAATAATAATAATGTTGGTATTTGTTAAGTGCTTACTATGTGCCGAGCACTGTTCTAAGCGCTGGGGTAGACACAGGGGAATCAGGACGTCCCACGTGGGGCTCACAGTCTCCATCCCCATTTTACAGAGGAGGTAACTGAGGCACAGAGAAGTGAAGTGACTTGCCCAAAGTCACACAGCTGACAAGCGGCAGAGCCGGGATTCGAACCCACGATCTCTGACTCCAAAGCCCACGCTCTTCGCCCTGAGCCACGCTGCTTCTAGAGTGTAAACTCGTCTTGGGCAGGGAAGGTGTCTACCACATCTGTTGTACTGTACTCTCCCGAACGCTTAGTACAGTGCTCTGCCCAAAGATAGTGCCCAACAAATACCATCCTCTGACTCCCGGGTCCGTGCTCTTTCCGCGAATCCACACACTGCTTTCTCCCACCAGTGGGATCTTCCTGGGTTCTGAGTCTATAATTCTAATTTTTGAGCGCAGAAGGAGCAAGTCGGAAACACTGCTTCTCAGCCCTTCCCGATGACCTGATTGGTGACGGAGGTTCTCGTCTCCTCTAATAATCTATCAATTAACCAACGGTATTTACCGAGCAACTGCTCAGTACAGAGCGGGTGTATTAAGCCCTCGGGAGAAGTGTTAGAAGGCGTGGAGTTTGCAGTCTAGTTTACACACTGTGTACTTTAAGTTTACACTTCTTCCTCTCCCTCGGAAGCGGAAGCTTCTCGTGGGCAGGGAACACACCCGCCAACTCCACTGATTTGTACCCTCCCAAGAGCTTACCACAGCGCTCAGCCCACAGTAAGCGCTCAATAAATTCGACTGGTCGACTGACAGATTGAAAAGCAAAATCAGCTCGAGGGGTTGGCCTGTGTTGGCTTCCTTGAGAATGGCAGAAATTCCCAAGGTTTGGGTGCCTTTTCCCATCCCAGCACCTGGCACGTCGGGGGCCTGCAGAGAAGCAGTGTGGCCCAAGAGGATAGGACACGGGCCCGGGAGTCAGGAGACCCCGGGTTCTAATCCCGGCTCCACCCCTTGCCTGCTGTGTTGGCCTTGGCCAAGTCCCTCGGCTTCTCCGAGCCTCGGTTACCTCCTCCGTAAAATGGGGAGGAAGACTGTGAGCCCCACGAGGGTCATGGAGCGTGTCCAGCCTGATTTGCTTGTATCCACCCCAGGGCTTAGTAGAGTGCCTGGCACGTAGTGAGCGCTTAACCAATAGCATCATAAGGACGATGATGATTAGGACAGCTGTGTCCCCGAGGAGGGCAGGGGAGGGGCCGGCTGGGTTCCCTTTCCCACTAGATGGCATCGAAACGCCTGTTTCATCTCGAAATGCCAAGAGGAGGCGGGGTAAAGGGATTGGTGGTTCGCGGGGGCGAGGGAGAGGGAGAGGAGGGGAGGAGAATGCGGTGGAGGGGCTCATTTTGGCCGGCAACCTGCGGGACAGAAGGCTAACGGCCCGGCCCCCTGTCCTGCGGGAGGGATGGGATGGGGTGGGATGGGATGGGATGGGGCGGGATGGGATGGGATGGGGCGGGGCCCCGATGCGGTTTCTGCGGGTGAAACTGATAATCGGAAAGGCGGGAGGATTCAATCATCCATTCGTTCATTCGATCGTATCGACTGAGCCCTTACCGTGTTCAAAGCACCGGACTAAGCGGTTGGAAGGTACAATTCGGCAACAGGGAGAGACGATCCCTAACCGGACTCCCCTTCCTCCGGGCCAGCCCCAGGCCCGAGCTTCAGCCCTTGCTGGCCGACTGCTAGCCCGCCGCTCGCCGGGCCTCGCCGCCCACGGGTCTTCCAGATGGCCCCAGATCCTACATCCCTGACAGATGTCACCCTCCCCCCACCCGCCCAGTCTCTCCAAAGATCCCCTTCCCCCCCAGATATGCTTTATTAAACCCGCTCTCCCCACTCCCTAAAGAGCTGGTCTCCTGGAGGTTTAGACGGGCAATCCATCACGATTGGATTCGTGCCCCTCCCCTCTCCGTCTTTTTCCCTCCTTTCTCCCTCCTTCCCCTTTCCTCTCCTCTCTCTCTCTATTTGCCCTCCCTAATTCCCTCCCCTCCTCCCCTTCTTTCCCTCCTCCCTCCTTCCCTTTCCCTCCTCCTCGCCCTCCTTTCTCCATCCTTCCCCTTTCCTCTCCTCTCTCTAGCTTTGCCTTCCCTAATCCCCTCCCTCTTCCTTCCCTTTTTCCTTCCTCCCCTGCTCTCTCCCTCCTCCTCCTTCCCTCCCCTTTTCCCTTCCTCTCTTCCTCCCTCCCTCCTCCTCTCCCTCTTTCCTTCCTCCTTCCTTCCCCCTCCCTCTTCCTTCTGTTTCCCTCCTCCTTCCCCTCCTTTCTCCGTCCTCTCCCTTTCCTCTCCTCTCTCCCTCTTTGCCCTCCCTAATCCCCTCCATCCTCCTCCCCCCTTTCCCTCCCTCCCTCCTTCCTCCTCCTCCTCCCCTCCCGTCCCTCCTCCCGCTTCCTCCCTTTCTCCATCCTCCCCCTTCCCTGCCCTCCTTCCCCCTGCCCACCCCCTCCCCTGCGGTCGGGCCCACGGAGCAGGCCCAGAGGGTGTTCCGTTTGGCATTTTTGAAGAGGGGAGGGCCGCGGGGTGGGTGTCCGGGGCCCAGAAGGTGGGTTTAGGCTGCTTGGAGCCAAACCTCCCCCCGGCCCCTCCAGACAGACGGCAGGAGGGGGTCGTTCCTGGAGAGGAAGGGGGCTTCCTCGCCCTCCTCCCACCTCCCCCGGGGGAGGAGCAAGGAGGGAGCGAGAAGGAAATCCAGGCGTGGAGACGGGCCCGGGGCCCCTTCGCACCTCGGCACTCAGCCCGCCTTTCGGCAGATCGGGGAAGAGCGGGACTTGCCGGGGCGGGCGGGCACCGTATACCTTCCAGCCACGTTGGCGAGACTGGAGTCATCACCCAACGCATGTCACCCGTGTCATACGTGTCCCTCCCATGTAGACAGTTCCCCCCGCGGGTGCGGGCGGGCAGACACTTCTTCCTTTCTCCCCGTCGATCTGGCCGTGCCCACAGTCCACCGCGAAACGTCTTCCCCTCTCGCCAAGCGGTGCGGTTTGTCTTTAAGGAGAGGAGAAAAATAAGAAATGAGGCTCACGTTGCACGGATGACATCACTAGCTTTTGGCCGAGCGCTCTCTGTGCTCCGTCTGGGGGCTCCTGCCAAGGCTGCAGCGCGCAGTCCTCGACCGAGAAAACGGATGCCCAGGTGTGCGAGAGGGAAGGCGCATCTCCTCTGACCTTTCGGGGTCCCGAATCGGACGCTGGGGGGTCTCCGGAAACTCCCGGACACCGGCTGGCCTGCGGATGGTCCCCGCGAGGTAGTGGAGCTAACCGGGGCCGAGGAAGAGGAAGGCAATGGGAAGAGAATAAGCCACCGTCTCCCCTCCCGCCCCACTCCCGCCGCCATAAAGAAAGAAAGAAAAGAGAGAGAGAGAGAGAGAGAGAGAGAGCTTGCAAAATATATAGCCGCGGACGCTGGGATGTTATTCGCCTGAAGCTGCCGAGCTCCAGAGATCTCTAGACTCCCTTCTTTTAGATGTCGGGAAAACGGTGCAGGCAGAGAGCTAGTGGCAACTGCCAGGCCGACCCTGCGAGCCTGAGTGTACGTGCGTTTCTCCTCTCTAGGGCCGAGGGTGGCTCCGGGGGTGTTTTTTGAGGGGGTGTGTATGTGTGTGTCTGCGGGTGGGTGGCTGTTCGTTTGGGGGCCTCTCCTTCTCCTCCCCACCCCTTTGGCCCTGCGCTTTCTTTGCAGATGGAAAGAGCGTTCCGGATGCCGCTTGCTAAAGTGAAGCCCCGCTGCTAGAGAGGCCGTTTGGGAGGGGGAGGGAAAAGGGGAGGAGGGCGTCAGTTCATAGTGGGAGGCGAAAGAGAGAGGGAGAAAGGAGGCGGGGGGGGGGGGGGGCCAGGGAGAGGGAAAGAGGGGAGAGAGGGAGAAGGGGAGAGAGGAGAGAGGGAGGGAGAAGGGGGGGAGGAGAGAGGGAAAGAGAGGAGACAGGGAGGGAGGAGGGGAGGGAGAAGGGGAGAGAGCAGAGAGAGGGAGAGAGAAGGAGAAGGGGAGAGAGCAGAGAGAAGGAGAGAGGGAAAGAGGAGGGAGGGAGGGAGAAGGGGAGAGAGGAGAGAAGGGGAGAGGGAGAGAAAAGGAGAGGGGGAGAAGCAGAGGGAGGGAGGGAGGGAGGGCGAAGATGCGGGAGGTGTGAGAGGCCGGGCGTGAGTCCGGGGGCCCGGGGCCCGGCGGGGCGCGGAGGGGGCGCGGAGCGGAGCGGGGCGGGGCGGAGCGGGGCGGAGCGGAGCGGGGCGGCGCTGGCCGCGGTGCTGCCGGCGGAGCGGAGCGCGGGGCCCGGGGCCCGGATGAGCCCTCCCTCCCCCCGGCCCGGCCCCGCAGCCCGCCACCCCCGGCCGCAGCCCCGGCCGGCCCACCGCCCCCGCCCGGACCCGGGGCTCGGACAGTAGCGGCCCAGGAGGGAGGGGATCGCCTCCGCCCTCTCCGCCCCGCCCCTCCGGGCCTCAGTTTCCCCGCAGGAAGGGGGATGCCCTCGCCGGCCGACCCCCCGGAGGGGAAGAAAAGCAGGCCGCAACGGGGGCAGGAGCCGGACGTCTCCCAGCCCGGCCCCGTCCGGAGGCTCCGGCTGACCACCGGACAGTGACCCGGCTTCCCGGCCCCGGCCCGGGCCCCCTCCGCCCGGGGTTGCTCCCTCCTCTCTCTCCGTCTCTCTCTTCCGCTCCGCCTCTCCGTCCCTCCCTGTCCTTCGCCCGAGAGACCTCGATCATCCCGATCCGGGGGAGGGGGGACCGAGCCCCGGGGCTCGGGGATGGGGACCCCCCCGTTTTAGGTCCGGGGAAGGAGGGAGGGAGGGGAGATCGGGAGGCCGGGGCCCGGGAGGCGGCCGGAGGGGCGATGGTGCCGGTGGCCTAGCTACCTGGGAGATGACACTGGGGTCCCCGGATCTCCCCGGGAGCCGGACCCTCTGAGGCCCTCTCCCCTGCCCCTTGCGCGGTTGGGGGGGGCCGGGGCCGGGAGCCGGAGCGGGGGGAGGGCGGGGAGGCCGGGCCTTCGGGGAGAAGATGCCTATGGTGCCGTTGTGAAGCTGAGGCATGGCTGCCGGAAGGTTCCTGCTCTACACCGGCCTCTCGTTAGCTCTGTGCGCCTTGGGCATGTTGGCCGCGGCCATCTGCTCGGACCACTGGTACGAGACTGACGCCAGGAGGCACCGGGACAGGTGCCAAGCCTTCACCACCCGCCGGGTCGACCCCGGCTTCATCTACAACAACAACAATAACTTGCCTCTCAGGGCCAGCCGGGCCAGGCTGGACCGCTGGGAGGGGAAGCTACTCCTCGCCCGGAACAGGAGGCAGCTCTTCGCCATGAGTGCCGTGGACGAATGCAATCGGCAGTACAATTCCACCAACATGGGACTCTGGAGGAAATGCCACCGGCTGGGGTTCGACCCGGAGATGACGGCCCTCATCGAGAAAGGTAAGGCCGGAGGGCCCGGGGGCCGCCCGCCGTCGCTCCCCACCCGCTCCTTCCCTTCCCTTCCCTCTCCCTCTCCCTCCGGCTCCTTCCCTTGTCCCGATTCTCGACGCCGACCCGGACGGTTGCCTTTTCCAGACCTCACAGCTCCGAGACGGCCCGTCCTCGGGGGCGGTCCGACGGGCCCCGGCCGGGCCCGGGCCTGGTTTGGCTTGGCCCGGCCCGGGATTGGCTTTTCTGGGCCCTGGCCGGGTTCCTGAGACCGATTTGGTTTTTTGGCCTTTTCCTTTTTCTGTTCGGATCGGGGACGAGCTCACTGGCCGGGGCCACCCCCTCCGAAGTGCCGCATCAGCTCTCCCTCCGGTCCTTGGTCTGGAGGAAGCTCCGGCCTTCGGTCGGTCGGCACTGTGTGCGAGGCACTGTGCTGTGCCGTAGGTGAACGGAGCCCCGAAGGAGGGTTATGCTGGCCAGGAGGCGGTCTCCTCTTCCTCTCCGGGACCCCCCTCCCCAGCCAGCGGCCTCCTCGATTGGCAATCCGACCCGCTGGGGTACAGCTCGAGGAAGGGGATTTCCTTCCGGGCGGCCGCCGCCGTCCGCCGCCCCGGGTTCTTTCCCTCCTCTTCTGAGACTGGATTGGCGTTGAGTGTCCCCGGGATCTGAGCGGTGCGCGTGAACTACCGTCCATCGCCTAGGAAACAAGATTCAGGTTGTTGCGCTTCGATGACTTGGGTTCTGTGAAAGAGTCTCAGCATCCTCGGCGACCCCGTGGGTTGACCCTTTCAACCCAGGCAGGGTCTGCTGCTGTTTCTCACGAGGCATCCCCTAGCCCAGTCCGTTTCGGAGATGAAGCCGTTCCTTCTCCCGGCCATCCATCCGGGAGTCCTGAGTGGGTTCCTCCAGGAACCCAGGGCCGGGCCTTCAGTTTGCTCCCCGGCCCATCCACACCCCACTCCGCCGTTCTCTCCACAGAGCCTCTTGGCATCCTTCCACGAGGCCTTCTAGAAAACCGGCATCAAAGAATGCTGTTTCCTCTGCCGGGGAGGGGTAGCTGGGAGAAGCCGGGGCCCGGATTCGGTATGTCTTGGGGCAGGTTGTTTGGATCTTGGCTTCCTCCTCTGTTCGGTGGAAACTTTCTGGGAGCGCGTGGGGGGACGAGGGTGAGTCTGAGGGTGAACGAGAGCCGAAAGCTCTGAGATTCTCGGATGAGACCCTCATCGAAGCTTTCGAGCGTAATGACGCGGTTGGCTTCGCGTGTGACCGAGATCTCGTTTATAGTGAAAACGTCGTGACTCTAGGCTTGTTAGAATGCCGACCGGCTGAAGATAGGCACAGAGATTTAAGCCACGAAAATGGGATGAACTGCCCTCAGGTAATCTCGACTCAATTCACCCTGAGTCCGAGACCCCCGATCTCTTCTGGGGTTCTTGGGAAACAAGCATGGCGTTCGCCATCCGGCTGCAGCGGCCGAGGCCCGTGCTAGAAGAATCATATCCTCCGCACTGGCCGAACCCTCATTTCAGGCTCCGCCACTCAAGGGGGTGGAGAACTTTGAAAGGATGCAGAAGGCAGCGAAGAAGTTCCTAAGAAGGGAATTGGGAAGAGCTAGTCCGGAGAAAGGAAGGCTGAGAGGCTATGGGGTATGGTAACCGCCTTCAAATACGTGTTGCATTATTCGTTCTGCTTAGTCCCGGGCTCCGCACACAATAAGGGCTCAAAAACTGCCATTGATGATGATGAGGCCCCCGCCCTTTCCCCCCTGCTCCAACTTCTCTGAGAATAGGCCAAGAGGAAATGTTCTAAAATCGCAGGAGGAGGAAATTAGGCTAAATACGCGGACCGTAAAGGCTGCTACATCTCAGAAGATGTTCCGGAAGGGAACCGTGGAATCTTCCAATCTGGGGATTTTAAAGAACACAATGGCTGGTTGGTTTTAGGGGTCACATCGGAGCCTTGTCTGATTTAGGCGAAGGCTTCCCGGAGGCAGGAGGATAGACGTCGTGACCTCTGGGACGCTCTTCCGGCTCTCCAATTTGATTTTTTTAACTTTTCACCACGGGATAAGTTGGCACCACTGTTTGGAGATCTGAGAATAGAGATCAGGATTCGGATTAGCCAGTGGACCGGTGAGAAACAAAGTAGCCTAGTGGATAAATCACGGGCCTGGCGGTCGCAAGGATCTGGGTCCTCTGCCACTTAATGATGGTGGTATTTGTTAAGCGCTTACTATGTGCCGAGCACTGTTCTAAGCGCTGGGATAGATACAGGGTAATCAGGTTGTCCCACGTGAGGCTCACAGTTAATTCCCATTTTACAGATGAGGTAACTGAGGCACAGAGAAGTGAAGTGACTTGCCCACAGTCACACAGCTGACCAGTGGCAGAGCGGGGATTCGAACTCATGACCTCTGACTCCCAAGCCCGTGCTCTTTCCACTGAGCCACGCTGCTTCACCTGTCTGCTGTGTGACCTGGGACAAGTCCCTTCACTTCTCTGTGCCTCAATTCCCTCATCTATAAAATGGGGATTAAGACTGTGAGCCCCAGGGGGGACAGGAACCGCGTCCAAACTGATTAGCTTGTATCTACACCAGCGCTTAGTTCGGTGTCTGACACATAGTAAGCGCTAAACAAATACCATAAAAAGAAAAAAAAAAAAGACCAGGCAACTGCTGTCCTGCCAGTCTGGGGAAATTTCCTTGAGATCAAGCTGGAAGTACCCTGTCAGGAAATGGGAAGAAGGAAGCACGTAGGATAGTTTAAGTTCTTAGTGAATGCTTTTTAATCACAGTGACTGAAAGTGAACTTTACTTCTCGGTGTAATTAATACGTTGATATCTAAAGTTACCTGGCTTGTTTGGGAATGAAGGCCTATTCACAGTCGCAGGTAATCAAGGAAGCCCTGACAGTCCATTGGTAGTCATAATTATACTAGCCATTTCTCTCCCACTTTGACATTGTCTACCTCCCCCTCTTTGTTGGCTCTATCTCAATCATAGATGGGAAATCAACTCGTTGATCGGTGCGATCGGCTGGGAGCCCCACGCTCATTTTGTGTTGGAAAAAGATCCGTTATATTTCAAGACAAAAATCTCTGGAAAAAATCAGCTTCTATTTACTTGCCAGCCCGTGAAATGATCGGGTATTGGCTGCCTCCCCTAAAATAGCTGAATTTATTATTGTCACTTCAAAAATTGGAGAGGGCATGCCTTAGGAGAGATCTTGAAGTCGCATCTTGATAATGATAATAGTCGTGGTATTTGTTAGGCGCTTACTGTGCGCGAGGCACTGTGCTGGGTGGATACAAGCAAAGGGGGTTGGACACAGTCCCTTTCTCACAAGGGCTCACAGACTCAATCCCCATTTTACAGATGAGGACACTGAGGCCCGGAGAAGTAAAGTGACTTGCCCACGGTCACACAGCAGACAGGTGACAGAGCTGGGATCAGAACCCGTGACCTTCGGACTCCCAGGCCCGGGCTCCATCCACTACGCCTTGCTGCGTGGAGAGCAGATCAGGGAATGAGCTAACCAACCCAGATTTTTTTAGAGCAGGTTAGCATCTTGAAGAAGACCGTGGGGCTTTATTTTTGAATGACCTCCTAGTAATCTGTTCATTTTTGTGAGAACGTCTGTGTGTGTGTGTGTGGTGGGGGGCTGCTTGATGGAGGGGTGTGGGACCGGGGGGAGGGGAGGAGGTGGAAGGCTCTTTTAAAATAGTGTCAATATTACAGAAAGATTTGAAATTTATCTGAGCTAGGTCTAACCAGAAAGGACTCTGAGTCATTAGGGAGATCAATACTCATTACATCTGAAAATGCTGTCTGTGCGTTTTAGAATAAAATTAAAATTAAAAAGCAAAAAGTCACAATAGCTTAAAAGTCTAATCTATATCTGGTGCCAAATTAAATTGTGTTGGGTCTCGGTCCTCTCTGGGTCCAGATTCTCTTCTGAGAAATCTCCGTAAGGTTGGACACTTGAAGGCCCATTCTCACTCCACAGGTGAGGTTGAAGTACTTTCTGAGAGAATAGTGATTATTGAAAATTTGGCCCAATATCATTATTATATTTGTTTAGCATTTACTCTGTGTCAAGCCTTGTTTTAAATGCTGGGGTAGAGTCAAGTTAATCAGGTTGGACGCAGGCCCTGTCCCACATGGGGCTCACAGCCTAAGTAGGAGGGAGAACAGGGATCCATTCATTCATTCATTCATTCATTCATTCAATTTATCAGGCGCTTACTGTGTGCAGATCGCTTTACTGAGCGCTTGGGAGAGCACAAATGCAATGCTAAACAGACACGTTCTCCACCCAGGATGAGTTTACAGTCTAAAGTGAGATGGAATTCCCATTTTACAGATGAGGAAGCTGAGACCCAGAGCAGTTAAGCGACATGCCCAAGGTCGCACAGTAGGCCGAGCTGGAGTTTGATCTCCGATCCTCTGGCTCCCTGGTCTGTGCTGTTTCCTCTAGGCCGTGCTACTCCTTCTATCAGAGAAGAGAAAAACAGGATTTCTTGCCAGTGAACTTCCCAACCCCATAGAGAGGTAGTATCAAAGAAAAGCTTCGCTGAACAATGAGCTGAATCCTTGGTCCCGCAGGGGTTAGACCAGGCTCATAAATGTAACCTGCTAAGAACACCACCGGTCCACCCAGCCCACTTTTCTCTCACTGACAGCGGCCACGGGATGATCAGAGAAAGTGTGACTCTTTGTCATCCTTTCCTACGGTCAATGATACCCCGCCTACCAACTCAAGTTTACCTTTCTCCATTTTAAACTTTCCCTCTAGTAAGCCATCATGGACCAGTCTCCCATGAATCTATCCAAACCTCTCGTGATCTTTTTGGCCTATATGGTTTCCTGTGGACGCGCATTCTCTAAGCTGACCGCCCACTTTAAGAAAGTTTTTGTTTTTTTAACGTATGTTCCGAATACCTTTAAACCTCGGTAAGGGCCCTATCTGCTCTTAGCTGTGGATTAGGGTGAGCAAAAACCTTGTGCTTCTCCATTCCCGCCCATTATCGTTTTCTAGATTTGAATCATATTCACTCTCAGCCTCTGTCTTCCAGACTCAAGAGTCTGAACCTATTCAGTCTCACCTCATAAATCCTGTTGGACATCCCGGGGCATTCCGTGAACAAGTAATTTTTCTAATTTAGAACAAAATGATTTCAGAATTGGCATTGAAGATATTCATACTACACTTTTTTTTAAAAAATGGTATTTGTTAAGCACCTACTATGGGCCAGACCCTGCACTAAATGCTGAGGTCGATACAAGTTAATCAGGTTGGAAACAGTCCCTGTCCCACATGGGGCTCACGGTCTTCATCCCCATTTTTACAGATGAGGTAACTGAGGCCCAGAGAAGTTAAGTGACTTGCCCAAGGTCGCACAGCAGACAAGTGGCGGAGCTGGGATTAGAACCCAGATCTTTCTGACTCCCAGGGCCGGGCTTTATCCACTAGACCGTGCTTTTTCTACACTTAACTTGCCTTCCAATTAAGAGAAAGCTGCTCTGTGGCTACCGTTCAGTCTTAAACAAGGAGGATATCATCTCTAGACTTTAAGCTTCTTGTGGGCAGGGAATATGTCTACCAATTATATTCTGTTATTATTATGATATTTGTTAAGTGCTTAGGATGTGCCAAGCACCGTTCTATCCATTCATTCATTCATTCTAAGTGCTGGGGTAGAGACAAGGTAATTAAATTGTCCCACGTGGGGCTCACAGTCTTAATCCCCATTTTGCAGATGAGGGAACTGAAGTACAGAGAAGTGAAGTGACTTGCCCAAAGTCACATAGCTGACGAGTGGCTTCTCCCAAGCGCAAGCTCACTGTGGGCAGGGAATATGTCCGTTATCTTGTTACAGTGCACTCTCCCAAGCGCTTAATATAGTGTTCTGCACACAGTAAGCGCTCAATAAAGATAATTGATTCAGGACAGTGCTCAGCATACAGTAAGTACTTAAGAAACACCACTGACTCACTGCTTGATCGATTTAATTCAAAGTAGGTTATGCCTTCCTTAAAACAGCTGTTTCATATGCTCCAATCCTTAGACGGTATATTCTCTATCTATAAACTTATATTCATGCATATAATAATGAGTTTCTTTTTGAAGCGCTCCGTGAGCCCGAAGCCATGAGCTGCAGACCCTAAGATTTCTGCATTAATCTGGCCCGGGGCGTTCCCCATTTAGACTGGAAACTCGCTGTGGGCAGGGAATGTGTCCGTTCAGCGTTGTACCGTACTCTCCCAAGCGCTTAGTACAGTGGTCTACACACAGTAAGTGCTCAACAAATAGGACAGATTGACTGGCTGGCTGTTTCCAATTCCATGGTAGAAGTGTAGATGATGCCAATGTAGATGATCCTTCATGGACGGGGATAGCCAGATCGAAGCCCTCTCTGCTATTTTCAGTCAATCAATGGTATATATTGTGCCTTCACTGTGTGCAGAGCACTGTACTAAGTGTTTGGAAGGGTGCAGAACAATAGAATTGGTAGACCCAGTCCCTGCCCGTAATGGGTTTATATTTTGGGGTTTGGGCGGCAGTGAGAAAATGTGAGCTCCTGATTCTCAGGGGTATTGTCTCTGGTTGCCTCTGTTTGTGGAAAGAGTTTCAGTGAATGAATGATCTCCGTTGAGCAGCCTGGCATCCTGGAAAGAACCCGGACCTGAGAGACAGAAGAACTGGGTTCTAATCCCGCCTTCACCAATTTCCTGCTGGGTGATCTTGGACAAGTCACTTAGCTTCTCTGCGTCTCAGGAGTTTCCTCATCTGTAAAATGGGAATTGACTATGAGCCTCACGTGGGACAATCTGATTACCCTGAATCTACCCCAGCGCTTAGAACAGTGTTTGACACATAGTAAATGCTTAACAAATGCCAACACTATTATTCTTCTTCTTCTTCTAAGGGAGGTTCAATCCCTCTACTCTCTTCTTCTAAGTCTTTGAGCCCCATAAGGGACAGGGACTGTGTCCGACATGATTAACTTGTCTTGACCTCAGCTCTTAGAACAACGCTAGACACACAGTAAACACTTCGCAAATACCGTAAAAAAATCATTTATGCACTCCAAGATGTGACACTCTTGCTTTACTTGTTTAACATATTGTTAAGAGTCTCGGAATTTGTTATGCGTGGCTTATGTGCAAATCATACAAAGCAAATTGTGCTGAATAATTACAATTCATAATGAAAAGAAATAAAAAACACCTCGGCTAGTTTCTTATCAGTATGTAACGGCAAGAAATAATTCACATAAGAATCTTCTCTCATGTATAGTTTTTTCATCTTTTTTTTAAAAATATCACCCAAAAGAGCACAGCTGGAAGATTTAAAAATGAAATTGGAAGACGGATTAATGGGCAAGATTTTTTCACACTGAAGTTGCTCTGAAATGAATAAAGAAAAAACATGAGGCATCACAGAGGCATCAATCAAGCAATTGTATTTATTGAGTGCTTACTGTGTGCAGAGAGAGCCCTGTACCGAGCGTTTGGGAGAATGCAATACGACAGTAAACGAGCACATTCCTTGCCCACGACGAGCTTACAGTCTAGAGGGGTAATACAGTCTAGCTCTTTGGAAAGTACAATGTAACAGAATTGGTAGACACATTCCCTGCCCACAAGGAAGGGAATCTAGAGGGATCACAGGGAGGGTGTACATAGAGGGAGACAACCTGGGATTGGGATGAGTGCTCGGATCAACTTGCAAGCAATTTGGTTGGAGAGGAAAGGATGGATTTTAGCAATGACGTGATGGTAGAACTGACGGGATTTGGTGGCGAGTTGACTATGTAGGTTGAATTAGAGAGATAAATCAGGGACAACATCAAGGTTATGGGCTTGCGAGGTTGAGAAGATAGTGCTATTGTCTACAGTGATGGGAAAGGAAAGAGGAGGACAGGGCTCTGGCGGGAAAATCAGGAGTTCGGTTTTGGACGTGTTAAGTGTGAGGTGTTGGCCGGACACTCACGTAGAGATGTTCTGTGGGAAGGAGGAATACGAGCCTGCGGGAGAGGAGGAGAGAGGTCAGCGCTGGAGATGTGGATTTGGGAATCATCCGCGTAGAGTTGTTAGTTGTAGCCATGGGAGCAAATGAGTTCTCCAAGGGAGTGGGTCTAGATGGAGGATAGAAGAGGACCTAGAAGTGAGCCTTGAGGGCCCTCCCACCGTCAGAAGGTGGGAGGCGGAGGAGGAGCCTGCAAAAGAGACAGAGAAGGAGCGGTCAGAGGTAGGAGGAGAATGAGGAGAGGAGAACGCCGGTGAAGCCAAGGTTGGATAGAGTTTCAAGGAGAAGGGGGCGGTCTGCAGTGTCGAAGGCAGCCGAGAGGTCTAGATGGATTAGGATAGAGTACAGGCCAACAGATTTGGCTAGAAGAAGGTCACCGGATACTCTGGAGAGGGCTATTTCCATGGAGTGAAGGGGGTGGAAGCCAGATTGGAGAGGATTGACGAAAAAATTGGAGAGGAAATGGAGACAGCGGGTACTTTGCTACTATGTGCCAAGGAAGATACAGTTCAATCAGATCAAACCCCGTCCCTGTCCCACGTGGGGCTCAGAGTCTAAGGGAGGAAGGCTCTAAGGGGTATTATTATTATGAAATACGAAATCTGCACTACGAAGAAAATAACCTTGATTCATTCCAGTGGCAGAGAAGACCAAACCAAGGAGGACATTTGAGTGACCAGAGGGTTGCTCTCCTCCCTAGGCAAATCTAATTTTACTTTAATCAACCCCCTAAGCCATAGAAGTGCCTTAACTGGGGGGACCGTAACTTCAATCGCCTCTGGTTCAGTGGATCGGTTCTGTTTCCTTTACCTCGGGTACTAAATTCCTCGCCCGGCGCTGCGTTCGCTTTGATTCATAATCAGTATCACCCCTGAAAAGGAAACCAAACCCACTCTCACCATCTGATACGGCAGCTGGAGTCAACTGTTCTCACACTTAGCTGGAAGGAAATAAAAGATCAAGAACGCGCTGCACTGAGTTCATAATAAAGATATGCCGAGCAGGGGAGGGAAGACATACAATAATCCAAGATCATTCCATTTAGACGATTACCACTCCAGGAGCTTTCGTTCCTCTCCTGGAAGATGGCCAATTAAAACAGTCATTTCCGGCCTCCGCTACCGCTGGAAGAGGTTATTAAAGGAAAGAGAAGAACCGAGAAGCAGCGTGGCCTAGGGCCCAGGACCCTGGCCTGGCAGTCAGAGGGAACTGGGTTCTAATCCCGGCTCCATCACTCGTCCGCTGTGTGAACTTGGGTGAGTCACTTCATGTCTCTGGGACTCGGTTACCTCATCTGTAAAATGGAGATTAAGACTGGGTGCCCCCTGGGAGCCATGGATGGCTTCTAACCTGATTAGCTTGTAGCTACCCCGGCGTTTATAACGGTGCCTGGCACATAGTAAGTGCTTAAAAGAATACCATAAAAAACCAAAAAGAATAAACTCACCACTTTAAAAGAGTTTCTTCGACGAGATCCCGAGTGGAGAGGTTCTCCTCCCCCGTTAGTACTCTAGCAGCTAGACTGGAATCCTGATACCGTGCAGGGAATTGGCTTCCGACGGGGTCAGGAATGGGGAACTTTTGAGTACGATGGGAATTATTCCATTAATCCAGAAGTCACTGGGGATCACAAACAAGTGATTGCTAAGGACTTAATAGCAGCTGCAGTGCTGGCATCTGATGAGGTGTGGGAAATTTACTGTAGGTTGTGAAACTGCTCAAGTACTCAATCTCACAGTTCTTTCCAACTGATTTTTTTTTTTTTTTTTTGGTCGGGGTAGTTTTGCCAGGAAAAAAGACTACTTTGATGTTAGAATATTTTCATAAATGTAAATCCTTTCCTGCTAAGAATATCCCTAACACTCCCCAATCTGCACATGATACTTGGGCTAAAATAGATTTTATTTGGTGTTTGAGAGGTTCTTAGTCCATTTTAAAGCACGTGCAACTCCATCAGTGAATCAGTCGGTCGTATTTATTGAGTGCTTACTGAGTGCAGAGCACAGTACTAAGCGCTTGGGAGATACAATATAACAGAGTTGCTTTTTGTGGGGGTGGGTATCTGTTAAGTTTTTACTATGGGCCAGGCAGTGTACTACGCCCTGGGGTAATCATCTAATCTGGTCGGACACAGTCCCCGTCCCACACCGGGCTCACGGGCTTAACCCCCATTTTACAGGTGAGATAGCCGAGGCACAGAGAAGTGAAGTGACTCGCCCGAGGTCACCCAACAAAGTGGCAGAGCCAGGATTAGAACCCAGGGCCTTCTGACTCCAGGCCCGTGCTCTTTCTACTAGGCCATACTGATTCACTTATGAGTTGACATCATAAGGAGGCCCCGTCCATCTCGGTGGCATCTTGACTTTCCAAGGATCCCGTACCGCTTTGCAGGCCCGGAGGTATTGGAATTGTCCTATCCGCTTTTGGACTGGGTGGGAGGGGAGAAGGATGGTTGAAAAAAGCAAGATTGTGAGCTTCTTGAAGGCTAGGGACCTCGTCTAATTCTCACCTATGTATCCTTTCCCAGCACTCAGCACAGTGTTTCGCATGCAGAAAGAGCTTAATAAATACTACTAGTAATAGTACAACTGCTGATGAAAACACAACTCAGGTCATCTAACTTGGGGTATTTGATTTCATCCTTTTTGTCTGCTGGGTGTCCCTTCTGGAGCGGTGTGGCCTAGTGGAAAGAGCATTGGCCTGGGAGTCGGAGGAGCTGGGTTCTAATCATGGCTCCGTCACTCGTCTGCTGTGTGACTGTGGGCAGGTCATTTTACTTCACTTCTCTGGGCCTCAGGTGCTTCTTCTGCAAAATAGGGATTAAGACTAAGAGCCGCATGTGGGACACGGACTTTGTCCAACCCGATTAGCTAGACTGCAAGCTCACTGTGGGACGGGAATGTGTCCGATATATGATTATATTATACTCTCCCAAGCTCTTAGTACAGGCTGTGCACACAGCGAGCGCTCAATAAATACAAATAAATACAATTAATACTGCTTTAAGTCCCCTGGACACTGAGCTCACTGTGGGCCGGGAATGTGTCTGCCCACTCTGTTATATTGTCCTCTCTCAGTATAGTGCTCTGCACACAGTATGCGCTCGATAAATGTGATTGATTGATTAAGGGGTTCCGTTCCCAACTACTTTGTCTCTTTGACTTCAAAACATCTTCACCGTTTAGAATCGAAACCCTCGGAAATCAAGGGAAGGTCAGAAGTCGGAAGGTGGAATTTGCTGTCGGGGCACGAGCAGAGCTGGGTCCATTTTTCCCAGCTGGGCTGTTCAGTCTTCTCCTCCTGCCTCATGCCTCTCTCAGCCTTTATTCCACCTACCCGTGGTGGGAGAGGGGGACGGGGGCTGGCTGCCTGGCTGGGTGCTACCGATCGATCGATAGGAGGCTAAAATAGGATCCGCATCTTAGACCATAATGGCTCCTTCAAAGCCGTTCAGATCTCTCTAGTTAGTGTTGTGCGTATAGGGGGAAAGAAACCAAAACCAAACCCAAACCTTGATTTGGGAGAAAGCCACAGTGAATTCAAGGTGAGGGGGCTCATTTGGTAGCTTTTAAAATCCCAATCTCAAGATCTAAAAGACTGGAATGTGCCTCATTCTCCTGCTTGGTTCGAAAAATCCTTCATCGGTCTCTGGGCATTGGGAAAGCGGGGGCTGAGGAGCTTTAAGTCTGGTCTAGTCTTCCCCCGTTAGACTGTAAGCTCCTTGAAGGCAGGGACTCTATCTCCCAATTCCATTGCTCTTTACTCTCCCAAGCTCTTAGTACGGGACTCCATACATGGGAAGCGCTCAATAAATACCACTGATGGATTGCGTGATTACTTTAGCTGCTTTTCTCTCTGAGGCTGGGGGAACCTCCTCCTGGAATAGATTGTTAGCTCACTGTGGGCAGGGAACATGTCTACCAACTCCGTTGTACTGTAATAATAATAATAATGTTGGTATTTGTTAAGCGTTTACTATGTGCCAAGCACTGTTCTGAGCGCTGGAATAGATACAAGGTAATCAGGTTGTCCCACGTGGGGCTCACAGTCTTAATCCCCATTTTACAGATGAGGTAACTGAGGCACAGAGAAGTGAAATGACTTGCCCATAGCCACACGGCTGATAGTGGCGGAGTCGGGATTAGAACCCACAACCTCTGACTCCCAAGCCCGTGCCACTAAGCCACGCTGCTTCTCTAACTCTATCCCGGGGAAATAATAATAATAATAACGATTATGGTTTTTGGTAAGCATTTATTATGTGCCGGGCACTGTACTAAGCACTAGGAGAAGCAGCGTGGCTCAGTGGAAAGAGCACGGGCTTTGGAGTCAGGGCTCATGAGTTCGAATCCCAGCTCTGCCACTTGTCGGCTGTGTGACCGTGGGCGAGTCACTTAACTTCTCCGTGCCTCAGTTCCCTCATCTGTAAAATGGGCATTAAGACTGTGAGCCCCACGTGGGACAACCTGATTCCCCTATGTCTATCCCAGCGCTTAGAACAGTGCTCGGCACATAGTAAGCGCTTAACAAATACCAACATTATTATTATTATTAGGGTGGATACAGGCAAATCGGGTGGGACACGGTCCCTGTCGCACGTGGGGTTTACAGTCTCAATCCCCATTTTACAGATGAGGTAACTGAGGGCCAGAGAAGTGAAGTGATTTGCCCCAAGGTCACACAGCAGACAAGTGGTGGAGCCAGGACTGAGGGGGAGAAAGGAGACCTGGGGCCGGTCAGTCAGTCAATCAGTCAGGCAATTGTATTTATTGAGTGCTTACTGTGTGCGGAGCACTGTACTAAGCACTTGGGAGAGTACGCTATAACAGCATAACAGACGCATTCCCTGCCCACAGGGAATGAACGTACAGTTTAAAGGGGGAAACGGACATTAATATAAATAAATAAGTTACAGATACGTGCATATCACTGGGCAGGGATTGTCTCTGTCTGTTGCCGAATTGTCCATTCCAAGCGCTTAGTACAGTGCTCTGCACATAGTAAGCGCTCAGTAAATACTATTGAATGAATGAATGTGCTGTGGGGATAGAGGGGGCTGAATAAAGGGAGCAAGTCAGGCCGACACGGGGGAGGGGGAGAAGAGGAAATGAGGGCTTAGTCAGGGAAGGCCTCCCGGAGGAGATGGGCCTTCGATAAGGCTGTGAAGGAAGCGCGGGTAGGTGACAGTGATTTGGAAACAGTCACTAACTTCCCGGCTGAGTTGAATGCGAACGTGCACGTCTCGCAATGCCAGGCAAGGAAATTAGAGAAAGCCTGATGTTTAAGAAGACAAAATCTCATCCACCCGCCTCTTAGAACTGCTCCTCTCTCCCCAAACCCAGGACGCTCTTGCAATAGAACCTAGTCAAAAATAAGCAATAATAATAACGTTGGTATTTGTTAAGCGCTTACTATGTGCCGAGCACTGTTCTAAGCACCGGGGGGATACAAGGCGAGCAGGTTGTCCCTCATGGGGCTCACAGTCTTCATCCCCATTTTACAGATGAGGTAACCGAGGCCCAGAGAAGTGAAGTGACTTGCCCAAAGTCACACAGCTGACAAGTGGCGGAGCCGGGATTAGAACCCATGACCTCTGACTCCCAAGCCCGGGCTCTTGCCACTGAGCCACGCTGCTTCCAATGTAGCAATGTGGCCTAGTGGGTAGTGTCCGGACCTGGGAGTCAGGAGGACCTGGGTTCTGATCCTCGCTCTGAGACTTGCCTGCTGTGTGACCTCAGACAATCGCTAACTTCTCTGTGCCTCTGTTTCCTCATCTGCACAGTGGAAATCAAGAACCTCTTCTCCCTCCCCTTTCGACTGAGCCCCAGTGTGGGAGAGGGAATGTGTCCCACCTGATTATCTTGCAGCTACCCCAGTGCTTAGTACAGCGCTGGGCACCCAGTCAATGCTTAAAAAATACCCCAATTATGATTATTCCGTGTTTAAGGGGACACGGCAGGCAAGCAGAGAAGCTGAGTAGCAGTGTGGTCTAGCGGATAGAGTTCGGGCCTGGGAGTCAGAAGGGACTGGCTTCTAAACCCAGCTCCTCCACCTGTCTGCTCTGTGTCCACGGGCAAGTCATTTCGCTTCTCTGTGCCTCAGTGACCTCATCCGCAAAATGGGTATGCAGACTGTGAGCCCCATTTAGGACAGGGACTGTGTCCAACCTGATTAGCTTGCATCTGTCCCAGAGCCTAGTAGTGTCTGGAACATAGTAAGCGCTTAACATGTACCATAAAAACCCCCAGAACTAATCAAACAAGGGTCTGGAAGTCAATACTTCTGTGCTCTCTTTGCTGGCTTTGCCTCCGACTCCGAGACCGGCTCTGCTTTTGCCGATAAACTGCTAATCGCCAGTTCTCTGACTTACTGGGTCGCCGTGAGCGATTCGCTGGCGAGGGTGAAAAATTGCCTTCTCAGATCCCTCCAAGTGAGCTGAATCAAACGACATCTGGCAGAGGGGTCAGAGCCTGATATGTTCTGAACCGGATGGAAAAAATGCCAAAGAGACCAAACTCGTCCCGCGGGCGGCTCAAAGAAAAGCCCCAGGCTGCTGCCAGCGGGAGACAGCGTCCTCAGTGCTGCGTGGGCTGGGCCGGACAGCAGCCCGGCAAAGGTTCCCAGGCCCCACGTCGCTCAGCAATGGAAACACGAGAGGTAGTGGGGTCTAATGGATAGAGCTCGGGCCTGCGAGTCAGAAGACCTGGATTCTAATCCTGGCTCTGCCACCTGTCTGCTGTGTAACCTTGGGCAAATGGCTTCGCTTCTCTGGGCCTCAGTTACCTCAATTCCCATTTTCCAGATGAGACTGTGAGCCCCATGTGGGTCAGCGATTGTTTCCAACCTGATTAGCTTGTATCTACCCCAGAGTTTAGTACAGTGCCTGGCACATAGTAAGCACTTAACCAATATCATAAAAAAAATTATGGGGCGGGGGCTGTCTCACCTATCCCTAACTGTGGACCTTAAAGGCGTCTGCCCACCCACAAATGAGAGAAGATAGTTGGGTTTCAAGGGACCAGTTCTGGCTTCTTTTTCTAATTTTGTTCTGCGCAAAGAACGTTTCTTGGTTCACTTTTGCTGCCGAGGAAGTTGAAGAGAACTTTTTCTTCCTTGATTTTTCGGGTCGGTTTTCATTCGGCAAACGTTGATTTCTCAATCCCCACCCCTCTTTCCCCGCCACCAATTAAGGAGCAGGAGTCAATTTGGCATGGAGGTGGATTACTTCCTCTCTATCTTCAGTATCGATGATGATGCGCTTGCCTTTTGGGGAATAGGGTTTGCTAGTTAATTGGAGATTGTTCTGATGACTGACTTGTCTCTGCAACAACAAGACAGAAATAAACACCACCAGGTAATGTGCTAACAGTTCCTTTCCATTTTAAGCGGCGTTAGCTACGGATAGATGGAGAGAGAGAGAGAGGCAGAGATACTTAGAGAGGATGGAAATATAGAGAGCTAGAGATAGATAGAAAGATATAGAGATAGAGAAATAATACAGAGGTATGAAGAAATTATTATACACACACACAAACACACACAGTGGCCTTGTGAGAAGTAGCATGGCCTAGTGGAAAGAACACTGGGAGTCAGAGGGCCTGAGTTCTAATCCCTGCTCAGCCAATTTCTCGCTACATGACCTTGGGCAACTCACTTTTCATCTCCGTGCCTCAGTTTCTTCACCTGTAAAATCAATATTTTATCTGTTAAGCACTCTCTATGTTCCAAGCACTGTTCTAAGCATTAGGGTGGTTACAAGATAGTCAGGTTGGACACAGTCGCTTTCCCACATGAGGCTCCCAGTCTAAGTAAAAGGGAATAGGGTTTAACCCCCATTTTACAGATGAGGTAACTGAGGCATGGGGATGTTAAGTGACTTGCCCAAGGTCACACAGCGGACGCGTGGAAGAGCTGGGATTAGAACCCAGGTCCTCTGACTCCCAGACCAGTTCTCTTTCCACCAGGCCATGCTGCTCGTAAACTGTAAAATGAGGAATAAATACCTGTTCTCCCTCCTACTTAGGCTGGGAGCCTCTTGTGGGACATGGACAGTGTCCAATCTAATTAACTTGTATCTATCCCAGTGCTTCGAATGGTGTTCGACACATCGGTAAGTGTTTAACAAATACCACGATGATGATAATAATAGATCAAGATAAATAAATATAGAGACAGAGAGATATCATATATGGATGGAGAGAAAGAGAGCAATGTACAGATAGAAGGATATAGGAATAGAAATAGTGAGGCAAATAGATATATAAATATATATATAGAGAGAGGGCTATTGGTAGACGTAGATATTTAGAGGCACAGATAGATAGATAAATCCCTGCTCTGCCACTTGTCTGCTGTGTGGCCTTGGGCAAGTCACTTCATTTCTCTGTGCCTCAGTTACCTCATCTGTAAAATGGGGATTGAGACTCTGAGCTCCATGTGGGACAGGGACTTTTTCCCACCTAATTTGCTTGTATCCACCCCGGTGCTTAGAAGAGTGCCTGGCACATAATAATAATAATAATGTTGGTATTTGATAAGCGCTTACTATGTGCAGGGCACTGTTCTAAGCGCTGGGGTAGATACAGGGTAATCAGGTCGTCCCACGTGAGGCTCGCAGTTAATCCCCATTTTACAGATGAGGTAACAGGCACAGAGAAGTTAAGTGACTTGCCCACAGTCACACAGCTGACAAGTGGCAGAGCCGGGAGTCGAACCCATGACACAGTAAGCGCTTAACAAATGCCCTTATTGTTACGAGAAGATATATGGAGATGGACATAGAGCTAGAGACAGAGATAGAGATTAATCAGTTACATAGATATATAGAAAGATATGTAGAGATAGAGAAATGTATAACTAGCGATAGAGATATAGAGCCAGAGAGATCGATTGAAAGATACATCAAAACTATCGCCCTTTTTCCTTCCCAGAGAATTTTGACGGAAAGATTATAGCCGTTTTCAGGTCGGTCAGCTGCTTTGCTGATGGGACTTTTAATGGAAGCCCATGGTTCACTGTTCTAATGCAAATTAGCACATGGCAAATTTATTCATTATATGGTTTAATAATCAAATCTCCCCACTTGTCACACTGGGCGGATCGTGTTTCATTCCTTCATCAGGGAAGGCGCTATGCCAAGTTCTTGAGTCTGGAGGTGGCCACGTTCGGCTCTGGGGGACTCTCGCTACAGATCGACTCGTAGGAATTCTCCTTCCTGGAAAAATTGAGAGGTGGGGTTGGGTTAGACCTCGCGACCCCAGTGCCGGCCCCAAAGAGACTGGTGGTTCGGGAAAGGCGGGATGGAACAAAGGGAAGACGCTCCCAAGCACTTATATCATCCTCTCCCACAGAGTGAGCGCTCAATAAATATCATTGATTGATTGATTGATTGGAAGCAGCGTGGCTTAGTGAAAAGAGATTGAATCTGGAAGTTGGAAGGACCTGGTTTCTAATGCCGGTTCCGTCAGGTGTCTGTTGAGTGACGCTGTGCAAATCACTTCAATTCTCTGTACCTCAGTTACCTCATCTGAAGAATAGGGATTAAGACTGTGAGCCCCATGTGGGTCAGAGACTAGTTCCAACCTGATTATCTGGTACCTACCCCAGTGCTTAGGGCAGTGCCTGGCACAAAATAAATGCTTAACAAATACCATTTTGAAAAAGGTTACTGCTATTACATAGGAATGCATTAAAGAAGCCTTCAAAATCATCATCATCATCCTCAATGGTATTTGTTGAGAGATTACTATTCGTTCATTCAATAGTATTTATCAAGCGCCTACTATGTGCAGAGCACTGTATGCAGAGCACTGTCGTGGCTGGGAAAGTACAATACAATGGTGTTCGGGAAAGTACAATACAACAGAGTTGGCAGACGTGCTCCCTGCCCACAGAAATCTCACCGTCTAAAGGGAAAAAGAGACATGAATATGAATACATAATTTATGTTATATAATTTTAAAATATGTACATAAATGCTGGGGGTTGAAAGTTGGGTGAATATCAAATGCCCAAAGGACACAGATCCGAGTAACAGATGACCCAGGACGGAGAGGGAGCTTGGGAAAAGAGGGCTTTAATTGGGGGAGGCCCCTTGGAGGAGATGTGACATCAAACCGGGAGGAGAAAGGGGACGAGACCTCCTCTGTCAACAATTATCTGTAAGCTCACGTGGGCTGGGATTATGTCTGTTATATTGTCGGGTTGCACTCTCCCAAGTGCTTAGTATAGTGCTCTGCACCCAGTAAGCGCTCCATGAATATGACTGATTGATTGATTTTGGGTCAGGATCCTGTGGTGGTGGGAGTCAAACCGCCCAGGTAGCAGCTGGAAAAACAACTGGGTGAACAAGAGAGAGGCTTCTGGGTTGTTGTAAGCCCGTCAAACGGCAGGGACCGTCTCTAGCTGTTGCCGACTTGTTCATTCCAAGCGCTTAGTACAGTGCTCTGCACATAGTAAGCGCTCAATAAATACTATCGAATGAATATCCTAGTTCAGAACGAGGAGGAATCCAATAGGACAGATTTGCTTTTGGGATTTGGTAGAACAGATGTGCTTTTTGCGTTTGATTTTCTTATAAAACCATAAACAAGGCCGATTCTGAGACAGACCCAGGGCCCATACATTCCAGTATCTTACCTCACAAAGGGATACCAGAGGAGGCTCGGTGAAGCTGAGCAATGGCTGCCCTCCTTGGCATCCTTCCTAACGTTTAGCGATCCTTCTCTAATACTCTTCCCTTTAGTACTGCCTCGCAAGACCTATATGAATGTCAGTCAAAAAATCGATCATATTTACTGAACACTTACTGTGTGCAGAGCACTGTACTAAACACTAGGGAGAGTACAATAGGACAGTCTTGGTAGACACGTTCCCTATTCCCGATGAGCTTGCAGTCTACGGGGGGAGAGAGACGTTAATATAAATAAATACATTTCAGATAGGTCCATAAGTGCTGTGGGGATGAGGAAAGGAGTACATAAAGGGAATAAGTATTCTTATCCTCTACCCTTTTCCCTATCCAGATGTATTTTAATGTCTGTCTCCCTCTGTAAACCGTCCTTGTGGATCTGGATCACGTCTACCAACTCAGTTATATTGTACTTTGCTAAACACTTAGTTCAGCGCTCCTCAATTGATTGATCAAGTAGCCCATCAGAGATGATCACCCTTTTATCTAGATCTCTTCAGTGTTCCTTGAGCCTTCGAAACACCCCCAGTTTCCCTCTCCATCCCTAGCGTTCTCTCTCCTCACCCACTCTTGGCCACCTCCACCCGAATTTCTCCCAACTCTTCTTGACCTTATTGTTATTTCTAGCTTCTCCAGCTCCCTGTGGTAACAAATTCCACATGCTTTCTCCCACGCTGCGAAGATATGTTCCCTTTTGTTTTGAACTGCCTCTGCAAGCTCCAAGGAGTGTCCCCAATTGAGATGTCCTGGGATTTAGCGGAAAGCAATTCCGTGTCTTGTCTGAACCAGCCCGGGAAGCAGTGTGGCCTAGTGGCCTGTAATTTATTTATTTATATTCATGTCTGTCTCCCCCCTCTAGACTATAAGCTCGTCGTGGGCAGGGAATGAGTCCGCTTATTGTTATGTTGTGCTCTCCCAAGCGCTTAGTACAGTGCTCTGCACACGGTAAGCACTCAATAAATATGATCGACTGACTAGTGAAAAGAGCCCAGGCCTGGGAGTCCAAGGACCTGGATTCTAATCCTTTCTCTGCCACTTTCCTGCTGTGTGACCTCGGGCAAGTCACTTCACTTCTTTGTGCCTCAGTTTCCTCAACTGTAAAATGGAGATTCAATACCTGTTTTCCCCCTGCTTAGACTGTGGGCCCCATGTGGGGTGGGGGCTGTGTCCAACCTGATTAACTTCTATCAACCCCAGCGCTTAGCAGTGCTTGGCACGTAATAAGTGCTTAACAAATAGCGTAATCGTCATCGTCGTTATGGATGGAGGGGCAGTGTCCCCCCAAATTATGGTCAAAACCATCCTCGAGTTAGGATGGTGAGAAAAGGTTTTCTTTTAGCCCAGTTTTTTGGGCATAAAATCGGCAGTTTGGGATTTCTTTCTGAACTCTTCCCAACTCTCTAGGAAAAGGAAGGTTGGGGCCCGGCAGCTTCAAAATCATCGACACCCATTATGCTTTGCCTTCTATATGCAGGTCACCGATCTAAAACAGCTAAGGTAAGGAAAGAGAGACGATAAAGAAAATCTCATTTAGGAAAGCAAATCTTAGCAGGTTTAGGAGCCGCGGAAGAAGGGGCAGATGGAGAAACAGTCTTAAGAGGTCAAGGAGTCCCTGCGCTTGGCTGTTCAGCAAAAAAGACAAGTTTAGAAGACATAAGAACAAACCATTCAGAGCGGAGAAAGAACAAGAAGGATGACAAGAGGCCGAATTGTTTAAACTCGGGACTCTACAGAGATCTGAAGGGCATATGAGAAAGCAATAGAAAGTGGAAAGAAGGCCGGCTAGCCAAAGAGGAGTGCAGAGAAATAGCCCGATTGTGGAGAGAATGAGAAGCGACTGGCAGGAGGCATTAAAAGGAGCAAAAAAATTCTGCCATTTAGTCAGGCAAAAGAGGACAGGGAATATGTCTTTCCCTAATGATGTTGGTATTTCTTAAGCTCTGATATACACTCAGCACTGTGCTAAATAATGGAATGGACATAAGATAATCGGATCAGGAACATTCCCTGTCTCACATGAGGCACGCGGTTTTTAGAGAAGCAGCAGGGTCTAGTGGAGAAATCACGGGCTTGGGAGTCAGAAGGACCTGGGTTCTAATCTTCGGTTTGCCATGTGTCTGCTGTGTGACCTTGGGCAAGTCACTTCACTTCTCTGAGACTCAGTTACCTCATCTACAAAAATGAGGATTAAGAATGTGAGCACATAGTACCATGCCTGGCACAAAATAAGTGCTTAACAAATATCATAAAAATTTATTATTAAGAGATAGGGAAAGCAAGTATCTTATCCTTATTTACTGATGAGGGAACTGAGGTACAGAGAAGTGAAGAAGCTTGCCTAAGGTCACAGAGCAGGTCAGTGGCAGATCCAGGGTTAGAATCCAGGTCCTTCTGACTCCCAGGCCTGGGCGGTGGGTGGGGAATCTATCATTCATTCATTCAATCGTATTTATTGAGCGCTTACCGTGTGCAGAGTACTGTACGAAGCGCTTGTTCGTATTAGGCATTAGACCACGCTGCTTTTTGAGGCTCCCACCCAAGTTTGCTCAGGTCGGCCTGTGGGGACAAAACGTTGAGTGTCGGGCAGGGTCCTTGAGCTAGACTTTCACCGATGACCGGGAAGAAGGAAGTGAGCAGAGGCTTACCCGAATTGCAGATGAATTTTAGCTGGATAGGTAGAAAACTCAAGGTGACCTTCAAGATCGAGAAAAATGGCTCTACAAGAGCAGGATGAAATTCAATAAGGACAAACAGCCTAGATCTGGCTCGTTTTTGATCAGAAGCTGAATATGAATGTGCTGTAGGCAAAGCTGCAATGAAATGCTGTTTATCAAAAAAATTCAGAATGTTCTGGAGCGATCGCTATCTACCCCAATGTTTACTATAGTGCTTGGCACACAGAGAAGCAGCTTGGCTTAGTGGAAAAAACCCGGGTCTGGGAGTCAGCAGGCCTGCATTCTAATCCTGGCTCTGCCACATGTCTGCTGTGTGACTTTGGGCAAATCATTTTAACTTCTCGGTGTCTCAGCTCCCTCATCTGCAAAATGGGGATTCAGTATCCGTTCTCTCTCCTACTTAGACCGCGAGTCTTACGTGGGACCTGATGATCTCGTATATACCCCAGAGTTTAGTACAGGGCTTGACACACAGAAAGCACTTAATAAATATCACAATTATTAATTATCATTATAGCAGGTCCTAAGCAAACACACTAATTATACATGAAAATATTATTATGAACCAACAGAAGTATCCTCCCAAGTAAAAACAGTAATAATAGTAATAATACCCTGTTTTTGGTAACGTGCTCTCAGTTTTCTAAACTGCTTTCCCATCAATTGTCTCATTTTATTCTCACAAAATCCCTAAGAGATAGGGAGAGGAATTTTTACCCCCATTTCACGGCTAAGGAGACTGAAGCCCAGGAAAGCTAAGGGATTTCTCTATTCTGCTTTGATTGGGCCCTTAAGTAGAGAGCAGGGCTCAGTTTGGGTGGCTGAACTTTAAAAAAGATGGGCAGAATCTGGAGGGGAAGAGTTTGGACACAAAGGGATGGAAAATGATCCTCTGAGGAGAGACGAGAGGCGTGGGGGGTCAGTATTTTGTGTGAAACAGTGAAGGGTACGGGGCAGCTTACTAGCCGCCTCCAAGTATATGGAGAGTTTTTGAGAGGAAGATAGATATTGCCTAGCTAGTTTTCCTGTCCATAGAGTAAATGAGAGGAAATGAGATGAAATTAAAACCAGAAAGAATTTGGATGTCGAGAGAAACTTTCTGACCGATGGGGTTATAAAACGCTGAAACAGCCTACTGAGAAGCAGTGTGGTCTAGTGGATAGAGCATGGGCTTGGGAATTGGCAGGACCTGGGTTCTAATCCCAGTTCTGCCTCTTGTCTGCTGTGAGACCTTGGAGAAGTGTCCAACCCGATTTGCTTGTATCCACCACGGCAGTTAATAGAGTGCCCGGCAGAAAGTAAGTGCTTAATAAATACCACAGAATACCAGATAAATAATAAAATGATCCAGCGTCTTCCCGGGACGTCTCTTTCTCCTCTGTCTCATAGATTGAAGAGGTAGTAATCCGGCAAAACTCTTTACCCGTCCACAAAATGGGAATCGTTTACCCTGAGCAGAACGGAGTTCGGGAAGTGGCCGCTAGCTTCGCGGTGACTAGGGAGGCGGGTGGGGTTGGGAAGGTGCTTAGAGAAGTACCCTACTGATGCCTGGCCCATATTTTTAGTTTTCATTAAAATTCTTACTCTCCGGATGCCCGATGCCTTTAAGACAAGGGGCCCGGAGGCCCACGCTAATTGCAAATTTGCCGTCTAAATCCATGGTCCTTCACTCCTTCAACCCCCTCGCTCCCATATCCCTTCCCTCTTCCCCCATTACATAGAGTTCATCCCATTACGGTGTTGATACATTGGATTCATCTCACATCTGGGTATTTGCTCACATGTATGGTTTGGCGGTACTCCCCTACTGCACCTGGTTAAGGCTTATCGCTCCTCAATCCAACAAATCTCTCACAACAGGGCCTTTCAGAGAAGCAGCGTGGCTCAGTGGAAAAAGCCCGGGCTTAGGAGTCAGAGGTTACGGGTTCAAATTCCGGCTCTGCCGCTTGTCGGCTGTGTGACTGTGGGCAAGTCACTTCAATTCTCTGTGCCTCAGTTATCTCATCTGTAAAAGGGGATTAACTGTGAGTCTCACGTGGGACAACCTGATGACCCTGTATCTCCCCCAGCGCTTAGAACAGTGCTCTGCACATAGTAAGCGCTTAACAAATACCAACATTATTATTATTATTATTATTTTCTCCCACGCCCCTGTTTAAGGCAGGAACAGCTTCCGACTCTCCAAACGGGAAGGAGGGTCGGAAGTCGGGACCAGATGCAGGTGAGTGGACCGGGACAGGAAGTAGTCACAGGAGTCAGAGGTTCCATTAAGCAAAATCCATCGTCTTGGGCAGGAAGCTGTTTTGTCAAGGTTTTTCTTTTTTTTAAATAGTGTTTGTCAAGTGCATACTATATGCTGGGCACTGTTCTAAGGGTTGGAGTAGATATAAGCTACTCGGGTTGGACAAGATCCATGTCCCACATGGGGTTCACAGTCTTAATCCCCATTTTGCAGATGAGGCAACTGAGGCCTAGAGAATAATAATAATAATAATAATAGCAGCGATGGTATTTGTTAAGCACTTACTATGTGCCAAGCACTGTTCTAAGCTCTGGGTAGATACAAGGTAATCAGGTTGTCCTACGTGGGTCTCACAGACTTAATCCTCATTTTACAGATGAGGTAACTGAGGCCCAGAGAAGTTAAGTGACTTGCCCAAAGTCACACAGCTGATAAGCGGCAGAGCCGTGATCAGAACCCACGACCTCTGACTCCCAAGCCGGGGCTCCACACAGCAGACGAGTGGCAGAGCGGGAATTCAAACCCAGATCCTTCTGATTTCCAGGCCTGCGCTCTATCCCCTAGGCAACACTGCTTCTCACGTTTTCGTCTGGAATCCGGAACTAGAGCTGGGGTGATCGAAAAATCCCCAAAATAAACCTCCTGTTCGGTTCATCTAATTAACAAATGTGAAAATCCCCACTTTGAGGGCTTATGCGTAGATTTCGGTAAGGCTCTGTTAGCATTGGATTTACAGACCCTCTCTGGCAAGACCTCGTCGACACAAGAGAAAATAGTGTTGATCCAGTCAGAGATATTTTACCGGATCAGTGGGAATTTCCTCCACGTAACCGTGATGAAGAGATTATAGTCTCTTCTGGCACAGGCAAGAAGGAGTCAACCGATCCCAGAATGGAAATCAGAATACGTGGGGTGACTCGGGAGGGCTCTCTCCCCAGAAGACCCCCAGGGACTCGTGTGCCGCCTTCCCATTTGAATGTGGAGATGGGACGGACCACGTTCCACCCTGAGTCCACCCCAGAATGGGCAGAGTTGCCCTTGGGTCAGAAATGCCAGCGTCTTGTGAGCGTATGGGCGAGAAGGGAACAGGGATTTCAGAGGAACAAGGGACTGAGGATGGGAGGGTAATAATAATAACTGTGGTGCTTGTTAAGCACTTACCATGTGCCAGGCACAGTACTGAGCGCTGGGGTAGATACAAGGAAATCGGGTTAGACCCGGTCCCTGTTTCACTTGGGGCTCACAGACCGAATCTCTATTTTATAGACGAAGGAACGGAGGCCCAGAGAAGTTAAGTGACTGACCCAAGGTCACACAACAGACAAGTGGCAGAGCCGGGATCAGCAGCCAGGTCCTTCTGACTCCCAGGCCGAGCTCTTTCCACCAGGCCAAGCTGCTTCGAAGCTCTGAGAGGCCAGAAAGCCGCCACTTTGGGGCTATTCAGCCATGACTGGAAGCGGTTAGGTGTGGCGAGAGAGCTGGGAAGAGTGAGTCTGGGAGTCCCGCTTCAAGGACTTGGTGGGGTGAGGGACTCGTCGGTCCCCCGGGGAGTGGACACCTAGAAGACGACACTGTTGCCGATATCCAGGAGTGTGAGTGTTGTACTGAACAACCATCAGTCAATCAATCAATGGTATGTACCCAGTGCTTACTGTCCTTGCTCACTGAGCACTAAACCTCAGGGAAGGCCCGCACAATAGAATCATAAAAGTTCAATCGGGCAACTTTTCTGACCTCCTGTCTCTCAAGCTCCAGTGATCAAGAGGAGAAAGTTCTGTCCTACTGCCGGCAGGACTCGTGATCGGGTTGTTTTTGCCGGAGTGGTGAGGGTTGGCACTGAGCCATCCACACTCTTTCACTTGGTCCCCGGGCCCAGTGACATGCACTGTGAGATGGCCGGTAGGGAGAATGGGTGCAGACTGTGGTCACCAGACAGATCATCTCTAAGGCCTCAGAGCAGCAGGACTGACATCTGTCACGGGACCGAGGTGGAAATTGTCTGCCGATCTGTGCCGGAGATTTCAAAGCTGTTTTCAGGCATTTTCTTTCCTTGCCGGGCTGACAGAGGCTGGAAATGATGATTCTCATTTTCAGAGGTGAGAAATTGAGCCCGGAGACCTCTAGCACATTTTCTCAGGGTTCACGAAGCAGCATGACCGGCGCACGTGCACGTTTTCTTCCCTCTTTCCAAAATGGCCACCACATTGCAGTGATCGAGCTGTTTGGTCCGGCTTTGAGCTGGTGCTTTGAATCAGACCGGAGGTTGTCGGGGGAGAGGGGCGCGGTGAGATGGGCCTCTGCCAGAGGGATCCCTTCCCAGCACCTCCCGCAGGAGGCCAAGGAGCCCAGGGCCTGAGGCGCCGGAGGGCTGAGGGGCTGGGTAGCCGAGGGGCAGAAGGGCTGAGAGATCGGGTTGCGGGGGAGAGGCTGGGGATCAGAGGGGGTCGAGGGGCCAAAGGGCTTAGGAGCAGAAGGGCTGAGGGGCAAAGGAGCCGAAGGGGAAGGCATTTCTACTGGATCGATGTGGCCTAGTGGAGACAGCACAGGACAAGGAGCTCCGCCACTTACCTGCTGTATAATCTAGGGCAAGTCACTTCTCTTCTCTAGGCCTCGGTTTCCTCATCTGTAAAACTGGGGCTTCCATACTTGTTCTTTTTTCCCATTAGACTGAGAGACTTGTATCTACCCCAGTGCTTGGCACATAATAAGTGTTTAACAAATACCACAATAATGATGATGATGATGAGCCTTATTACAATCACATCTCGTCAAGAGACTTTCCCTGACTAAGCCCTCGTTTCCTCTTCTCCCACTCTCTTCTGCGTCGCCCTTGCAATTGGATCCGAACCCTATATTCACTCCACTTCGGCCCCGTGGCACTTAAGTCCACACCCGAAATTCACTTGTTTATATTAATGTCTGTCCCGACTTCTATACTGTAAGATCCTTCACTTACGTTTCTGAATCTTTAAATGGTATTGGTTAAGTGCTTACTGTGTGCCAGGCACTGTACCAAACACCGGGTAGATACAAGATAATGAGATTGAACCCGGTCCCTCTCCCACCTGGGGCTCACCATCTTAATCCTCATTTTAGAGTGGAGGTAACCGAGGCCCGGAGAAGTTAAGTGACTCGTCCAAGGCCACACAGCAGAAAAGTGACGGAGCTGGGATTAGAACCCTGGTCTTCTGATTCCCAACCTTGGGCACTTTCCCCTAGGCCACGTTGTTTCCCTTCTGGGGAGAGAACAAGTCTACCAACTCTGTTGTGCTAAGTGCTTAGTACAGGGCTCTGCACATGGTAAGCGCTTAATAAATACCACTGATTGATTGATTATTGCTGATGTACTGGGACCTGTGGCCATGAATGCCACCTTGACAACGCCAAAGGAGATCCAAAAGGGAGCTGCAGTGACCCTTCCACTCAGAGTGTGATGGTTTCCCTTCTCCTTCAGGAGTGTCCCGTCATCACTTAATCAGTGGTATTTATTGAGCACTTACTATGTGCAGAGCACTGTACTAAGCACCTAGGAGAGTACAATACATCAGAATTAGCAGACATGTTCCCTGCCCATAAGTCATGCCCCAGTTTGCCCAAATGAACAGCCAAAAGCACCCCTTTTCTGCGTCCCCCACCCCCGTTTCTGTTGGAACGTATAATAATAATAATTATGGTATTTGTTAAGCACTTACCATGTGCTGAGCACTGTTCTAAGCACAGGGGTAGATGCAGTGTAATCAGATTGTCCCACATGGGGCTTGCATTTTTGAATCCCCATTTTTACAGATGAGGTAACTGGGGCACAGAGAAGGTAAGTGACTTCCCCAAGGTCAAACAGCAGACAAGTGGCGGAGTCGGGATTAGAACCGACGACCTCTGACTCCCAAGCCCAGGCTCTTTCCACTAAGCCACTGTGCTTCTCTCCTGCTCAGCCCACAGCCAAGCCACACCCCTGATCCCTCTGTACTGTTGATTTCTCCTCCCCGGCTCCTACCCCAAGAGCTCACTCAGAGGCCTTCTTGTCAGTCAGTCAGTCAATCATATTTATTGAGCGTTTACTGAGTGCAGAGCCCTGAGCTAAGCGCTCGGAAGAGTACAATATAACCATAAACCCATTCCCTGCCCACAGTGAGCTTACAGTTAGAGGATGAGGTTTGCTCAGCTCCTCTCTCTCCTCTCTGCCCTACCCTTTCCCTGCCCCAGGGTCAGAACCAGTGCCACATTCCTCTTTAGATTGTAAATTCGTTGTGGGCTAGGAATGTGTCTATTACTGTTATATTGTACTCTCCCAAGCGCTTAGTACAGTGCTCTGGACACAGTCGGCACTAAATACATATGACGGAATGCATGAATGGTCTCCCTGACAACAGACACATCTTCTGGCGGCGAAGCAATCAGCGTTTATTCAGTTCCACGTGGGAGGCCATTCGTTCGTTTTCGAACTGGACGGTCAGAAGTCCAGCTGGTCAGTTCCCCGTCTGGTGCTGTGGGTTTGTTGTTGGAAAGCGTTGTCCTATTTTCTCGGGTGGCCTCTCTAACCGACCACGTTAATTTCTTTCCCGCAGCTTGGCCTAGAGAAATGAGCACGGGGCTGAGAGTCAAAAGCCCTGGGTTCTAATCCTGGTTCTACAGCTGAGAGACCTTGGGCAAATCACTTAATTGCTCCATGCCTCAGTTTTCTCATCTGTGAAATAGGGATTCAATACCTGTTATTCCTCCCCCTTAGACAGTGAGGCCCATGTGGGACAGTGACTGTAAGTGGTCTGTATTGCCGTAGCCTGTAAGCACCTTAAGGGCAGGGAATGTGTGTGCCAATTCTGTTGTATGCTCCCAAGCGCTTAGTACAGTCCCTTGCCCATAAAATACCACCGATTGACCTCTTGCATCTTCCCAAGTGATTAACAAAATACTACACTTCTGATTCTTGCCCTTGCCCAGATCTTCCCAAATAAGTACAGCCCACCGCCAACCAGCCCACCCAGAATTGAGAATTCACAAGTCACCACCTCTGCTGCTGCCCTGTCTCCCAGAGAGCTCTTCAAAGCTGTCTATAATCAAGGCCTTTTAATTGAGGATGATTTTCAGGTTTTATTGTTGTTTTCAGAAGGTCTATTGCAGACACTGTTTGGCCCCTATTATTATTAATATTTTTTCCCAGGTGAAATTGCCTAATGGGTAGAACTTAGGGCTGGGAGTCAGAAGGCCCTGGGTTCTAATCCCGGCTCTGCCATTTTCTGCTCTGTGACCTTGGGCAAGTGACTAAACCTCTCTGTGGCTCAGTAACCTCATCTGGTAAACGGGGATTAAGACTGTGAGCCCCCTGAAATGTTGAACCTGCCACTTGACAGGCAAGGTGCCTGGGCTGAGAAGATGCAGCGGTCGTTAAGAAACCTCCCTTTATTCCTGACCCCTGCGCCCTACTGACCCCAGAGGGGTCTCAGAGTAGCTCCCCGGTCCAGACAAGATGGGGGCAGGGTAGTGAGTGGAGAGGGCAGAGCTGCTAGCATCCCCAAGCACCAGCTACCAATTGCTTAGTCTTCCAAGCCAATCATTAGAGAAATAGTTTGGCCTAGTGGAAAGACCACAGGCCTGGGAGTCAGAGGACCTGGGTTCTAACCCACATGCTTGCTGTCTGACCAGGGACAAGTCACTTAGCTTCTCTGAGCCTCAGTTCTCCCTCCTACTTAGATTGTGAGCCCCATGCAGGACAGGGGTTGTGTAGCCAACCTGATTCACTTGTATCTACCCCAGTGCTTAGAACAGTTTTCCACACAAAAAGAACGCTCATCATATACAATAAAAAAAGGAATAACTCTCCTAGAGTCCTGGATAAAGTCCCTCTTTAATGTCCCAATGCTCAGAGAGAGTTCATTCTCTCTGCCTCCTGTCTCCCTAGTCTTCTCGGGCGAGTCTCCTGGGTCACATAGCCTCCATATCAGCGGCTGGAATATAAACAAAGGCCCAGACAAGTGATTATCCTGCTAAATTTATTACCGTTGGTATAATTTGCAGCACGGTGTCTACAATAGAGCTTCTGAAAACAACAATAAAACCCTAAAATCATCCTCAATTAAAAGGCCTTGATTATAGACTGCTTTGAAGAGCTCTCTGTGAGAGGGAGCGGCAGCGAAGGTGGTGACTTGTGAATTCTCCTTTCTGGGTGCGTGGTTGGTGATAGGCCGTAGTTATTTGGGAAGATCTGGGAAAGGGGCTGACTCTTACGGTGGCCATCCTTCCGGTTTCATACCGCACAGTTCGGTATTTCAGTCGAACCGACTGGTAATAACAATAATAGCGGTATTTGTTAAGCGGTCACTACAGGCCAAGTTTCCCTTTAGGGTCACACCTGGAGAGTTTCTAGTTCTCTACCAGTTTCGACTCCTGGAGGGAGGGTCAAGCAGAGCCATACTCATTCCATTCCCATCTTGGGCAGTGGCTAGCGAGGGGAAAGCAACCTGCTACAAGTCAAAACTCCCCTGTGCTGGGCAGCAGCGACTGGGGAGAGAGTCGAGGGCGGAGGCTCAAATTTACTGCGCGGAAGAAGGCAATGGTAAACCACTTCTGGATTTGTATCAAGGAAACTATGGATCCACCACCAGAACCATTGCAGATGGAGGTGGGGCGTTCTGAGAGAGATGGGTCCACGGCGTCACTGTGGGTCGGAGACGACTCGACAGCATAAGACGATATGGGTCAAGCACTGTGCTTAGCTCTGGGGTAGAAACAAGATAATCAGCTCGGACACAAGTCCCTTTTCCACAGTCTAAGTGGGGGGGGGTGTAGGTATTTAATCCCCATTTTACAAATGAGGGAACTGAGGCACAGAGCAGCTAAGTGACTTGTGCATGGTCACACAGCAAGTGAGTGGCAAAGCTGGAATTAGAACCCAGGTTTCCAGACTCCCGGGCTCCTTCCATCGGGCCCGGCTGCTCAAGGGGGAGGTTGGCAAAGCCGTGTGCCGCTGTTCCTGATTCCCGCTATCGGGTGTGGACACACTTCCCTGCCTTGGGGACCGTGGAGGTGGCGGATTCGGCTCCACTGGAGGTTTGGGAGGGGCGGGAAGGATCGCAGCTTGTTCCGGCATTGAAAGCCCTCGCCAGGCTCATTCATTCAATCATATTTAGTGAGCACATATTGTACTAAGCGCTTGGGAGAGTACAATACAGCAATAAATGGTGACATTCCCTACCCACAAGAAGTTTACAGTCTAGAGAGGGGGATGGATCTGGACAAGGTAGAGATAACAGCGGGAGGGCGAAGGGGGAGAGGGTGGGACCAGGGTGGGAGTCTGAAGGTGAGGGAGGAGAGGCTGAATTTAACTGGCTCCTTATAGCCCTGACCCCAAGACCCAAAGAGTTACAGCCTTGGTCAGCAGGGCAAAATCATAGAGGTCCAAACTGGTAACATCAGCCTGGAGCCAAAATAACACTCAATTAAAAAGAAAAAAAAAATCCAGAATGCACATGTCCCTCAAAGGGCCCAATGATAGCTGTTTTTCAGAGTCAGGGTTGGCTCGTGGTGATTAATGGTTTCGGGGAGGGGGAAGTCATTTTCCATTGGAATTTTCCATCTTCCCCACTGCGGGCATAGTCAGGGCCTTGTGGGCAGGAACTCTGTCCAAAGCCACGCTCAAAACAAGGCAAGGTTGTCTCAACAAAAATCACATTAGTAAGAGATTCATTTCGGGGCACAAACCACCCTGCAAAACCTCTCCTGGAAGCTCCTTGAAAAGTTTCCATCTTCCCTGGCTCCCCTGCAGGGGGACACAAGTCTTTCGATATAGTAAAAATAAAAATGATAATGATAATAACAATAATGATAGTATTTTTTGCGTGCTTCCTATCTGCAGAGCATTGCGCTAATGGCTGGGGTGGATTCGATGCATTCCGATCGGGCACAGTCCTTGTTCTACACAGGGTTCACAATCTAAGGGAGGGGGAGAATGAGTCAGTCAATTGTGTCTATTGAATGCTTACGCTCTGCAGAGCACCGTACTAAGCGCTTGGGAGAGTGGAATATATGAGACACATATATGAGTCTACAGTCTAAAGGGGAAGACAAATATTAATACAGATTACAGATATGTACATTAGTGCTGTGAGGCTGGTAGGGGGATGAATATAGGGAGCAAGTCAGGGTGATGCAGAAAGGAGTGGGAGAAAAGGAAAAGGGGTTTATTCAGGGAAGGCCTCTTGGAGGAGATGTGCCTTCAGTAAGACTTTGAAGCGGGGGAGAGTCACTGTGTGTTGCATAAGAGGAGGGAGGGTGTTCCAGACCAGAGGCGGGACTTGAACGAAAGATCGGTGGTGAGATAGACGAGATGGAGGCACAGTGAGAAGGTTGACAATGGAGGAGCAGAGTGTGCGGGCTGGGGTGGAGTAGGAGAGTAGCGAGGTGAAGTAGGAGGGGGCGATGCCACCTGAGATGAGATCGTAAACCAGGTGAGAACGCGTGGCTGATCGGATGAATGGGCGTCAGAGGGTCTCTGCCTCATCAGCTGCATATCATCATAATGGCATCTGTTCAGCTCTCACTGTGTGCCAAGAACTGAGGTCTGGGGTGGTTACAAGCAAATCGGGTTGGACGGAGTCCTTGTCCCGCGTGAGGCTCACAGTCTCAATCCCCATTTACAGGTGAGGGAACCGAGGCACAGAGAAGTGAAGCCACTTTCCCAAGGACACGCAGCAGCTAAGTGGCAGAGCCGGGATTAGAACCTAGGCCCTTCTGGCTTCCAGCCCTGTGGTCTATCCACTAGGCCATGCTGCTTCTGCGCATAAAGATTACCCCTGGCTGCAAGGCTGGATTCAGCTCTCTACTGGGGCTCCCTGATACGAGTCGCTCCCTCCCTCGCGCAGTTGCCTGGATCATCTGAAGGCCCCATTCAGAACACTTCGCTTCCCTCCTCGAAAACCTGCAATGGCTCCCTATTTCTCTCCGCATTAAAGCAAGATTCCCGGCCCCTGAATTTAAGGCATCTCTCTTTTTTAGCATCGCCCTAGCTTGCCCTTTCCGTTTCTCTCAACCAATCTGCTAAATGTACCCTGTGCTCTATTTTACCGTATCCGACCCATTTGCACGCCTTTCTCTCTGCATGGAATTGCCATCTCAATAACCACAAAGCCATCCCTCCCTCTCCATCTTCAAAGCCCTCCCCCAAAGTCACCGCCTCTGAATGGAATTCCCTCATTAATCCACTCCTTCCTGGCCGACTATCTGATATCCACCCCAGTACTTAGTACGGTGATGGGCGCATAGTAAGTGCTTAACAACTATCACAACCATTCATTATTATTAACCATTACAGACAAGGTTCTGACTCTCAGTTCTACGCTCTTTCCACTAACCCACCCTGCTTCTCCGTGCTTCTGTAAAACCCACATGGGGCTCCCACTTTAAGTAGGAGGGAGAACGGCATCGAAATCTCCATTTTACAGATGAGAGAACTGAGGCCCAGCCGCATCAAGCGACTTGTCCAGACCCAAGCAACAGACAGCGGCACAGCCAGGATTAGAATCCTGGTCCTCTGACCCCCGGGTCCATGTTCTCTCCATAATGGAGTCGGGGAATCCACCCATTCACCGAGAAATATTCTAGCGGCCCAGAGTACTCTGCAAAATGGTGTGGCATCATCATATGATGCTGCTTGCGCAGTGTCACCCATGTGACATCATGGGCATCTCCATTTCGGGTATTCTCAAGGGGCTGCCAGGGGTCACCCTCTCTTACCAACGAGAGGCATAAAGTCACCTGTCATCTGGTGAGTCGTTGTCTTCGATGAACCAGATTCTTTCTTTTTTGCGGGGGCCGGCCCCAGAATGGCTCCCAACTTGGCCCTGGCTTCCCCTAAACTTGGGTCCCTGCTCTCCTGTCAACCCTGGCCCTGGCCTGGACCCTCTCCCCTCAACTCCTAAACCCGTGGTGTTTCGAGGCAGGCTTATCCTGGGGGTGAGGAACCACCTGACGCTCTCTAGGGGCAAAGCTCTTGCCTTCCTGTCAAGCGAAAGCCCGAAGTGTCTCTGAGCAAAGTCCCCGTTTGGCCCTAAGGGTCAATCATTCGATGGGTGGTATTGATTGAACGCTTACTGTGTGCAGAGCACTGTACTAAGCGCTTGGGAGAGGATGCTAAAGCCGAGGTCAACGTCTGTTCAGCCCAGCCGTCTAAAAGCTCGGAGGGCAGCAGCCGGGAAAGCGATTGGAAAAATAAAGTTGCTGTTTTTGTAATTACTCTTAGCATTTCAGCCCCTCCTGGTGTTGAGTGCCAGCTTGCTGAAAATATTTTCGGCACTGGCAACTCGGAAACCTAGGGAAAGGAGGTCAGGGAACAAGTGCGCCTGTATAATTGGTGTCCACAGAACCCATCTCTTTTCTTTTAATCTTATTTATGAAGCACTTACTATGGACCAAAACACTGTGCTGAGAGCTAAGGGACATGTGAGACAATCTGGCTCAGAGACCTCTCTGAGCATCAGATTAGATTGGGTCTCATCTAATTATTTTATCTCTACACCAATGTTTAGTAGAGTGAGAAGCTTAATAGAGTCAGAAGCAGTATGGCCTAATGGATAGAGTAGGGGCCTGGAAATTAGAGAATCTGCGTTCTATTCCCACCTCCACCACTTGTCTGCTGTGTGACCTTGGCTAAGTCACTTAAATTTCTATGCGCTTCCGATCTCTCATCTGCAAAATGGGGATTCAATCGCTGTTCTCCCCACTGCTTAGACCATGAGCCCCATATGGGACCTGAGGATCTTATATTTCCATAATAATAATAATAATATTAATGGTACTCATTGAGAGCTTACTATGAACCAAGCACTGTTCCAAGTGCTGGGGTAGATACAAGTTAATCAGGTTGGACACAGGTCCCTGTCCCACATGGGACTGTGACAGTCTTCAACCCCCATTTTACAGCTGAGGTAACTGAGGACCAGAGAAGTGAAGTGACTTGCCTAAGGTCACCCAGCAGACAAGCGGCAGAGCAGGGTTAGAACCCATGACCTTCGGCACATAATAAAAGCTTAGCAAACACCACAATTATTATTATCATCACCACACCAGCCCACAAGCCCAGAAATGCCAACAACCATTAAAAAGGGGGTGCTACCACCCATTACACACACGGTTCCTGGGGAGAAATCCCCAGAGTGATGTAGACTCTACTATTTCCTCATCCCTAATCCGTTTTTAATGTCCGTTGCCCCCTGTAGACTGTAAGCTGCCTGTGGGCAGGGGTCGCATCTACCAACTCTGTTGAACGGTACTTTCCCAAGTGCTTAGTACAGTGACTTGCGGAAAATAAGCTCTCCATAAATACCATTGGTGGATTGATTGCTGGTCTGGGCAGAATCTGTGAGGAGCAGTGTGATCTAGTGGAAAGAGCCCCAGACTGGGAATTAGGAGACCCGAGTTCTAATCCCAGCTCTGCCACTTGCCTGCTGTGTGATCTTGGGCAAGTCTCTCACCTTTTTCTGTGCCTCAGTTTCCTCATCTGTATAATGAGGTTTCAGTACCTGTGCTCCCTCCTACTTAGACCGCGAGTCCCTACGGGACAGGAACTTCTTCTGACCTGATTAGCTTGAGTCTACTTCAGCACTTAGACCAACGCTTGACACCCAGTAAGCACTTAACATATATAATAATAATAATAAGTCCTTGGAATGGTGGAAGCTGGGAAGAGTTCAGAAGGGACAGGAGAAGGTCTATATGGAATTCCAAGAAGGTTTTTCTTTCTAGTAATGGGCGAGTAGGGTTTATACATTTCCTGTTCCTTGCACAAAGGCGGCTGCAAAACATAAGACAGATTATTCACCGTAGAGTCGAAATTCTCGTCGGATGACACAGCCTACCCGAAATGGATTTTCACTAATGCCTCCAAAAGCAGTGGGTTAACAATCCAGATTCTGTGGGTGTAGCAGAGAGAGGAGTCACTTGATTACCAAGTTCCCTCAAGCTGTAATGAAGAGGCATCACCATTTTACACACTTTTCTAAGATTAAGGAGAATGATTGATTATGAGAAACAAGGACATCTTTGAAGGCTTGACTGTGATCATATTTATTAAGCACTTACTGTCTGTCAAGCGCTGTTTCAAGTGCTGGGGTAGATTCAAGTCAATCAGGTTGGACAGAGTTCCTGTCCCACTCACGTTCTAAGTGGGAGGGAGGTCAGGTGTTGAATCCCCATTTTACAGATGAGGAAATCGAGGTACAGAGAAGTTAAGTGATTTGCCCAAGATCCCATAGCAAACAATTGGCAGAGCTGGGATTAGAACCAAGTCCTCTGACTCCCAGGCCAGGGCACTTTCCATTAGGCCACACTGTTTCTTTAAGACGATAACAAGGCATAAGACTCTTCACTCCCTCAAAGGCTTTTGGCAGGGTTGAGGGGGGGGGGTCACCTCTTACCCTCTGCAATCAGACAAAAACTCATTATTTTCTTCAAGACTTCTCTAGCGTTTTCTCCATTTTCTGTGTTTGTCTCCTCCTTTTGAGGATAAGCATCTTGTAAACCAGGAATGGGTCTTGGACTTCTTTTGAACCCTTCCAAGTACTTAGTTCACTCAATAGGCACTCCATAAATACCACTCAGTTGATACTCAACAAATGCTTATAGAAACAGTCTTAGCTTTGCTAACATTTACCTGTTTAAAAATGCAATGGGAGGAAAAAAGTCCTTAAATTTAGAAGGATCCTCTATTTAATAACTTTTCCCTGGAAAAAATCCAACACTTGCCAATGGAGATGCCATTTGAAAACTATTCATTCTTTCAAAATACAGTTAGAGAAGCACACCAGCTCAGCTCAGATTACCCAGACGCTTAATACGGTTTTTGGCACACACGCAGCGGCACTCAATAAATACCACAGATTGATGGCTTGAGAGCCATAATGTGGTGACAAGCTACCTCTGGATCAGGGGTACCCTTATGACCCCTTTTCTCCTTCCTCGGAATGGCAATTTAAAAACCGAACCCAATCTGAAGCCAGTGGGAGGTAGTTCAAATGAGCCAACTCACCTTAAGGAAGTTTTTTTCCTCCTTCTTTCCCTCACGAGGTGGGGCCCTACAGGGGTAAGTACCCGATAGACGTGGAATGCATTAACAGCCCAATTATCCAGAGTGGAGAGGCTCGAGAGTAGTCTGGATACCTCTGCTTCCAAATAATTGAGTTGCTATTTTTATTCAGCATTAATGAAGCAGCAGGTGTGCTAAATTTAGTGTGCCTGCAGCTCAGATAGATAATCACCTCTGCAGAGACCTTGAGGGCGTGGGGGGCAGGTGACTCCATAGCCCAGAGGTCAGGACAGACTGGTTAATTCCTTCTTTCTCACAGCAGCTCGCCCCCATAGGGCTCTTATGTTGACACTCAGGTCGTCAATCACCCCAAGATTAGGGGGTTGGCCTCGAGGGACCCTCAAAACCCCCCACGGGGTCTGGGATCTCATACTCTGGGAGTTCAGAAACCTGGATACCCGAAGGTCCCAAGGTGAGGCAACTGGATTTAGGAGTTGATGTGGTACATTTAAAAACATTTTTTTGATAAGTGACAAGATATTGGAGCAAGGTTGAGAGTGGCTCCGCCACTTGTCTGCTGTGTTATCTTGGGCAAACCACTTTACTTCTCTGGGCCTCAGTTCCCTCATCTGTAAAATGGGGATTAAGACTGCGAGCCCTATGTGGGACATGGACTCAGTCCAACCCGATTTGCTTGTATCTGGCCTAGCGCTTAGTAGAGTGCCTGGCACGTCGTAAGCACTTAGCAAGTACCACCAAAAAAAAATCAGAATGGCCCCTTTTAAAAGGGATTCTGTTTCAACCACCGAGCTAGTCGCTAATAATAATAATTCTTATAGTTGTAGAAGAAAATTTCACGGATTCTGCCTTGTGTTTAAGCGGGTATGTCAGAGACAAGTTTATTTCTACTACGGCTAGTAGGGACCCGTGGTTGACAGGCAGAGTTTCCTCTATTAACAAGGCCAACTCAGTTCCAAGCAATACAGAGTTTCTTTATACTCAGTTGTTACAGCATCCAAGCTTCGCGTGTGATCAAAGAGCACGACGCATGATATACGCTTTAAGACAAGCAGCGGTAAATTCCAACTTGGGGTAATTGCTCAGTCCTGCCTGGTTGCCCTCATTACAGAGGTCAGGTGGGCAAACACCATTCTCTCAGGCTGATAAATGGGTCGGGGGGGGGGGGGGGGGTCTCGACCATTCTGTCTCAAGAACCTGACCTACCAGGCTTCCCTATAAAGCAGCCATCTGGACAGGGCAGACAGAGACAGCGAGGGTATGTGATGTGTCCGTTTAGAGTAAATGGTAGCTCGGCCAGGCAAAATGGGGGCCAGGTCTAAATGTCCATCACATTCCACCCTTTGGTATTCTCCCGCTCCTAGGGACAGATCGGGACACAGACCAGCTCTGCGGGGGCTCCTGGAGAAAAGAAATAGGCATGGGGTGTCTTGAAAAATTGTACAGTCAAGTGAAAAAGGTGATATGATGAGAATGCCAAACCGTTTGGAACTGAAATGGGAATACTAGTCGGTGTTCTTTAAGATCTTGGCGATAGAATCACTCCTTGGCTGTGTCTGCCTGGGGCAAAGCCTACACCCTTGCTTGGATTAACAAAAAAGACAAAATGGATGGGTGTCTTAACCACATACATGCTTACAGCCTCATTTTTGGTGGAAGTGGAGGGGATTAACAAGTGTTTTTGCAGATGGGCTGAAGGCCAGCTGTCTGGGGCCAAATTGGGAGAGTTAGTTGTTTGGGGGATTATGTCTTTCTACTTGTCCTGTGATTAGCTCCTTTGAATCAATCAATAGTATTTGCTGAGCATTTACTATGTGAAGAGCATTGGGCTAAGTGGTTGGGAGAGCGCAACAGAATTAGAAGACAGATTTCCTGCCCATAACAGGTTTGCAGTCTAGAGGGGGAGACAGATGTTGATATAAATACATAAGTGATTTATAATATATAATTTAAAGATTTGCACCTAAGTGCTGTGGGGTTGGGGCGAAAATCAAATGTCCAAATGAAATCACAGATCCAAGTGTAATGACTCCTTGATTATAGCGACTAATTAGTGGATTGTTCATTCTCAGAATCCCACTGGCTAACTAACAGGGCACTCCTATGTCCAACCCGATTACCTTGTATCTACCCCAGCACTTAGTAGTGCTTAACAAGGACCGTTATTATTATTATCATTTTTACTACCCTGGAGGATGAGCAGTTATTGATCATATGTGAGAGCCTAACTGGACCATTTTTTATTTTTTACGGTATTTGCTAAGGTCTTACTATATGCCAGGCACTGATCTAGGTGCTGGGGTAGATATAAGATAATTGGGTCGGACACAGTCCGTGTCCCACATAGGGCTCACGGTCTCAACCCCCATTTTACCGATAAAGTAACTGAGGCACAGAGGAGTTAAGTGACTTGTCCAGGGTCACCCAGCAGATGAATGGTGGAGCTGGGATTAGAACCCAGGTCCTCTGACTCCCAGGCCCGTGCTCATTCCACTAGGTCACGCTGCTTCTCATTCAGGTTAAAGATCCTCCTTAGAACCTAGTTGGTCCTTTTGAGTTGTAGCTCTCTCTGTATTCAACACCATCTTAATATCCCACCCATCTCCTCCATCGAGCCTTCCCAGAGAAATTCCCAACACCCTGAATTGAATCAACCTAACAGCCACCATAGGATTTCTGCATCTATTTATTTATCCCCATTCCCAGCACTTGTATGTAGTTATGTTTATCATAATAATTATCAATATGGTATTTGTTAAGGATTTACTGTGTGCCAAGCACTTAAAACCCATGGCTTAGATTAGTGCTTGGCACATTGTAAGCGCTTAACAAATACCATTATTATTATACTAAGTGCTGGGGTAGATCTAAAATAATCAGGTTGGACTATGTCCCTGTCCCATATGGGGCTCACAGTCTACGTAGGAGGGAGGAGGATTTAATCCCCATTTTACAGATGAGGGACCTGAGGCACAGAGAATTGAGGTGACTTGCCTGGGTTCACACAGCGGGTGTTTGGCAAGGCAGGGATTAGAACCCAGGTCCTCTGACTCCCAGGCCCCTGCTCTTTCCAGTGATTCGGATTCCTCTGTTGGTCAACGTTTTTATGAGCACCTCTCTTATTAGAGCGCAAGTTCTTTGTAGCTACAGAGCTTGGCTTGCGAAGTACAGTGCCTGGTACATAGTAAGTGCTTCACAGATACCAGAATTATTATTTTTTAGTACTTTTCCAAGCTCTCAGATAGTTCCCTGCTCCTAGGGGGAGTGCACTTAAATAGCCTGACTCCTGCTTCTCCCTTTTCCAGAACTGCTCAAACCGCCCACTTTCCTAGGGCCGGGTGGACTCAGCCTTGGACTAGGAGCGTCCTTGACGATTATCCTGGTAATTGAGGTTCCTCAAAGGCACTTTACCTTCAAGGAGATATTTGCCCTGAAATATCCTGATAATTAAATCTAAAAAGCATTTTTTCCATGGATTCTATGGACTATACGCTAACGTGACTCCATCCCAAAGCGGCAGGGAGGGACTCCTTTAAAACAGAATCTATTTAAAGTCACTCTGTGGCACCCGGCTAGCTTGGGTGTCCGTTGCCACTTGGGCAAATAACTGGCAGGAGAAAATCCCTGCAGAACCTACCAAGTTGACTTGACTGTAACTGTTATACTCTCCCGCGTGTGTGGTACACTGATCGATTGATTGAAAGACTAAAAACAGGGATTGTGTTGGACCTTAGGGATTGTGTAGCCTTCCCCGACTAAACCCTCCTATCTCCTATTCCCTCCCTTCTGCATCACTCTTGCTCTTGGATCTGTACCCTTTATTCACCCCTCCCCTTCAGCCCCGCGGCGCTAGGTACGTATCCGCAATTTTTTTTTTAACGTCGGTGTCTCACTCTAGACTGTAAGCGCTTTTTGGGCAGGGAGCACGTCTACCAACTCTGTAATATCATACTCTTTCAAGTGCTTAGTCCAAGGTCTGTGCTCAGTAAATTCGATGATTGACCGATTGATCTGATTGTATTACACCCACCCCTGTGCTTCATCCAGTGCTCGGCGCATCTTAGGCGCTTAACAGATACCACAGTGATTATTATGTAGCAGCGTCCAACCCTCTCCCGCCATCTGGGTATTGAGTCCGTGACCCCCGTTGCCATTAAGGCACAAGCGAACTCTGAGGGCTTTTTTAAACCTTCCATTAGATTTATCCCGCCAGGCACGAGAACTGGCTTCAAAGCTCAATAGGGGCAGGAAATGCGCCTGTTTATTGTTATAGCGTACTCTCCCAAATGCTTAGTACAGTGTTCTGCGCACAGTAAGTGCTCCAAAAACACGATTGAGTGAATCGCTGAACTCCTGTGGCAACCTAGTCCCCACCAGAGGCCTCCACATGGTTGAGGGAGGGAGGATTTGCCGGAATCAGCGTAACCCAGCAGATAGAACATGGGCCTGGGAGTCAGGAGGACCTGGGTTCTAATCCCAGCTCCGCCACTTGTCTGCTGTGTGACCTTGGACAAGTCACTTCACTTCTCTGGGCCTCAGTTACCTCAACTGTAAAATGAGGACAGGGACTTTGTCCAACCTGATTAGTTTGTATCCACCCCAGCCATTAGATCAGTGCTTGACGCGTAATAAGCACTTAACAGATACCCTCATTATTGTTATTAGGTAGTGGAAAGAGGAAGGAGAACGCAACATTTTCAGATGCGATCTTAAGGCGGAGAGAGGGGAGTTGGTGAGAGAGAGACTCAAGGAAGCCCTGCCAGATGGCAGGGATGGGGGTGGTGGAACTGAGGCTGGGGGAGTCAGTCACGTGGAGACCAACAAGGGTCACGTGTGGCGAGTGTCTTGGAACAGACCGAACAAAGGCGGCTCAAGCTGCTGTCTCCATTCCGGAGCTCCGCTCCAGGCTGGGCACAAACCCCAAATAAAAGTCAGAGCCTTGCGATCTCCCCTCGTCCCTTCTCAGAGACCCAAGAACTCTCTCTGAAAGGTTTCCGGATTGGTCGCCTTGCAGTCTCTTTGGGTCTCAGTTTTTTGCCTCTGGAGAAGTGCCTTAACCTGGCTGACCTGCCTCTCGGGATCACCTTGGAAGAATCCCTCAGAGCATTTCTAAAAAATGATTTGGAAATGGTGCTTTTTGCTCCCCTCCCACCCCACAAAACTCTGCTTGTCGGCTTACTTTCTTATTTCTTACTTATTATTACTGTTTATTGTTATAGTGTACTCTCCCAAATGCTTAGAACAGTGTTCTGCGCACAGTAAGTGCTCAAAAAACACGATTGAGTGAAGCGCTGAGCTCCTTATTATTTCTTACCTATTTTTTAAATTAATTTAGAATTAATTAATTAAGAAGTAATTATTTCTTACTTATTTCTTACTATTACTTTCCCCTTCAGATTGTAAACTTCTCACCAACAGGGATTGTCTCAAATCTTCTGTTTGTCCCCCCATTGTTTAGTTTGGCAATCTGTCCACTGTAAATGATCAGAAACTCTATAGAGAAGCCGTGCGGCTTAGCGGATAGAGCGTGGATCTGGGAGTAAGGTCATGGGTTCTAATCCTGTCTCCCCCACGTGTCTGCTGTGTGACCCTGGGCAAGTCACTTCACTTCTCTGGGCCTCAGTTACCTCATTTGTAAAATGCGGATTAAGAATGTGAGCCCTGTGTGGGACAGGGGCTGTGTCCCAACCTGACTACCTTGAATCTGCTCCAGCATTTAGAACTATGCTTGGCACATAGTAAGTGCTTAACAAGTACCATACTAATAATTATAAACAGTGGGGAGGATAGTTAAACTGCCTACCCACCCTGTCTGGAAAGATAATTTGAATTCATTTGAGATTGCACAGGAGTGCAGGGAGAAGGCGAGGAAGAGATAGAAATGAAAAAGAAAGACAGCTCCCTCCCCCGGCCTGCAGACTAGCCTCACAACTAGCAACGAAGAGGTTGTCGACCAAAAGGAAAAGCCTCGACAATATCACACTCTGCTGAGACACACAGGACCCAAGAAGAGGGGTTGTCCACTTCTTCCCGCCCACCGCCGCTTCCCTCTATCGCCTAAAGGAGTGATGGGTTGGGCCACGGTGAAGGTCACCCAGCTCTGAGGGACGAATAATAATGATGTTATTTGTTATGATCCTAACTGTGGTATTTAAGTGCTTAGTATGTGCCAGGCACTGTACTAAGCAATGGGATGGATACAAGCAAATCAGGTTGGACGCAATCCCTGTCCTACATGGTGCTCACGGTCTCAGGAAAGAGAAGAGGGAATGAATCCCCATTTTACAGATGAGGTAACTGAGGCACGGAGAAGTGAAGTGATTTGCCCGTGGTCACCCAGCTGACAAGTGGAAGAGTGGAGATTAGAACCCAGGTCCTTCTGACATCCAGGCCCGGGCTCTTTCTACCAGGCTATGTTGCTTTGCCCTCGGACCAAAGACGGGCTGGGGCTCCGAAGTGAGTTTAGGCTCTCTGCCAATATGCCAAAGGAGCGTAGCCAGGGCCTGCGGTGGATCTCCCCGAGAACATCACTGAGCCAGGGTCCGGGCGGGGAACGGTCTGCGGTGTGACCCCCCCCGCTGCTCTCCGTCCGCCTCCTCTCCGCTTTCCTCGGCGTCAATCCACACGGGGCCCCTCGTCTTGGTCGATTTCTGCTTTTCTTGTGGGGCAGGTGGCAGAGTTGGAAAGGGAAGGATGGAGCGGAGAAGGAACCAGGGAAGGGGAAGACAGGGCCAGGAGGAAAGTTGCGGGGAGAGGGCAGGTCTTTCTGGCTCTCTGGAAACACTCTTCTCCCACCTTCAAGTGGAAACAGCGTGAGGTCTGGCAGCAGGCCCCGGTCCCGTCCTCCCTCTCCCAGCCCCTCTCTTTCCCTACTCCGGCTCCACCCACATCGTCACATCGGGCACTGCCCACGCCCCGCCACCACCTCACCCCATGCCCACCACACCCCTGGCTCCAGCCGTGCCCAACCCACCCATTCATTCATTCATATTTATCGAGCCCTTACGGTGTGCAGAGTACTGTATTAAGCTCTTGGGAGAGTACAATATATCAATAAACAGACATTCCCTGCCAACAAAGAGCTTACAGTCTAGAGGGGGAGACAGACACTAATATAAATTACTGATATGTACGTGCCCTGCCCACTTTACAGCCGAGGAAAATGAGGCTCAGAGAATTTAAGTAACTTGCCCAAGGTCACACAGCAGACAAGTGCCGGACCCGAGATTAGAACTCAAGTCCTCTGACTCCCAGGCCTGTGCTCTTTCCACTAGACCACACTGCTTCCGCTCAGGACTTAGTACGTGTCAAGCTTTCTGATCTGATCAGATCCAGTCCCGGTCCTGCATGGGGCTCACAATCTTAAGGGGGAGGAAGAACACGTTTTAACCCCCATTTGGCAGAAGAGGAAACTGAGGCCCAAAGAGATTCAAAGGCTTGTTCAGCGTATCACACAACAGGCAAATGGCGGAGCTGGGATTTGAGACGAGGTGTTCAGACCTCCAGCCCTGTCCTCTTTGGTTTCTCACTTAGGCTTCCACTTCATTTATTTCAATACAAGAGAATTAAAACCAGGCGATGGGAGGGTAGCCAACTGTCAGGATTTAAGAAGCAGACCTGTAACAGCTGCCTTGCATGTAACTCTGATTCTGAGCAAGATGGCTGGACGGTGGAGAATGAAGGGTAATATTTTTAGAAATTTTTGCACACTGGATCGCTGTGGTGAATCAATGGCTGGTATTTATTGAGTCCTTACTGGGTGTAGAGCACTGTGCTAAGCAGTTGTGAGAGTATAATGCCATGGAGCCGGTGGATCAGTTCCTCTCCTAGCAAGATTGGAATGAGAAAAGGACCGGAAGTTAATTCATTGTCCAAACCAGAGTTAATTCATATTGCCCAAACCATTTTATGTCAAGTGGCGAATGTGGCTATATCGGGTAGAATATCAATTTCTCAGAAATGGTTCAACTCTAGAGTAGAAACTTTATTTTAAGTGACTGGTCTTTAGCAAAGTATAGGCTCATAGGCAAATGGGGAGAAAATTACATATGTTTGAAAAAACCACTCTGTCACAAATTCAAGTCAAAGTGCCTGATTTTTTTTTTTTTAGTTATATAACTATGACCTTCAAAGGCTCCAAATTTGCTTAAACATACAATACTATCCGATTGCTATAAATCTGTGTTTCTGCCCTATATTTCAGTGGGGAATAGCTTTCTTCTTTTCTTCCCACTCTTCCCTTTCATAAAGGAGCCAGAGAAATGTCTCTAAATGTAAATTTCCAACTCAGCATTCAGGTTCACGGAACTTAAAAAGTTAGATTCACCAAATTGTAATATAATTCACTGACTTGACACATATGTTATCTTTTCTGTGTTGCACTCAGAAGTGAAAAGCTGAAGAGATAGCAGAAGAGCTTTGTGGGCAAGTGAAGACTATAATAAGAAACCTGAATTGTTACGTTTCCAACCCGGCATTTATGTATAAGATTATAATATTAGTGCTGCATCACTCCGGCTCTGTGTTCTGCGTTATCTGTAATTTCAATTTTTGGCATTTCGATGAAGACGACTATGAGTCAGCTGGATTCCTCTTCCTTTCTCTCGTTGGGCATTAGGACCCTCTGGTTTGCGAAGTGGAGTGGAGGGGAAAATTCCTCTACATTTGCATTTGGGGCCTGAAATGTTCCACAGAGAGTAAATTCGTTTTGGGCAGGGAATAATAATGTTGGTATTTGTTAAGCGCTTACTATGTGCCGAGCACTGTTCTAAGCGCTGGGGTAGACACAGGGGACTCAGGTCGTCCCACGTGGGGCTCACAGTCTTAATCCCCATTTTACAGATGAGGGAACTGAGGCCCAGAGAAGTGAAGTGACTTGCCCAAAGTCACACAGCTGACAAGTGGCAGAGCCGGGGTTCGAACCCATGACCTCTGACTCCAAAGCCCCGCCTCTTTCCAGTGAGCCACGCTGCTTCGCAATGTGTCTTTTATATTATGTTGTTGTCGCCCAAGTGCTTAGTGCAGTGACCTGCACACACTAAGCGCTCATGGCCTGGGAAAGCAGCATGGCTTAGCGGGTATAGCATGAGGCTGGGAGTCGGAAGGACCTGGGTTCTAATTTCGGTTCCACCACGTGTCTTCTGTGTGACCCTGGGCAAGTCACTTCGTTTTGCTGGGCCTCAGTTTTCTCATCTGTAAAATGGGGATTAAAACTGTGAGCTCCGAGTGGAACGGAGACAGTATTCAACCTGATTAGCTTGTGTCTGCCCCAGTGCTTAAAACAGTGCTTGGCACATAGTAAGTCCTTAACAAGTACCAGCCTTATTATTACTGTAAGTTCATTATGGGCAGGGAATGTGTCAGTCTATTGACGTATTCTACTCCTCCAAGCGCTAAGGACAGTGCTCCGCACACAGTAAGCTCTCAAGAAATATGACAAAATGCATGGCATATGGTTGAAAACCATCCTCTAAAGTGCAGCTACTCTTAGGAGGCCCCAGATCAATCCATCAATCGCATCGACTGAGCGCTTACTAGGTGCAGAGCACTGCGCTAAGTGCTTGGGTGAGTACAGTATAAAAGAATCGGCAGCTTAGACTCTAGAGGGTCTGGCTGGGACATTCCCCGGCATCCTTAGGGCTGTTCTGGTTGACTTCCCAGGGTGGGATTTATCGAGATCATTTTGAAGGAGCACCTCAGACTTTTTTCTCTGGCGGGGTTTAGGAACGGATTCTTTTACCAAGAGGCAGAGGGAAGTGCCGGGCTGATTGATGGTCTAAGGTCCTGAGGTAAACACGCAAGAAGAGAGATAGAGAGCGGCAGAGCGGACCGGACCACGAACTGAGAGTCAGGAGATCTCAGTTCTAGGGCTGTGTTGGGTGTCTAGGTCACCTGACCTCTCCAGGTCTCCGATCTCTTCCCCCCAACTCTAGGATGAGAAGAAAACTACCCACAACTAGATAGGATCATAAGGATTTTGTGAGGTTTTAGGGATTTACTCCTGGAAGCGATTTATTTATTTTTTTTTTTTATTTTTCTATCTCCTTGAAGAAAGGCACTCTATCAGTAAAAATTATTGGAAAACTCAGCTTCTGCTCTGGGGGTGTGAGATTTAATATGAGGAGAAACTCCAGCTGAAAAGATGGAGAAATCCCAGAGGGATGAAGAGTCTTGTCCATGATTTATTTCAAAAGATTTTTTTTTTAAGTTGTTGTTTTCATACCTTGTGGGAGAAACAAGTGTAGGGAGAAGCTCTGAAGTAACGGCTCTGAAATGGTGAGATCGGGTCAAGCTGCAAAGGAGCTGCCCCGGTGCTACGTTAATGCGCCGTGGCTGTAATATGCAATGAGTCATAGGTAGCTAATCCCTTCATTGATTTCTCTGAACTTGCTGACGGCGAAGAATTGGGGCTCAAGAAGTGGTCCAAAGTTCAAGTTATATTTGACAGTATTCAAAATGGCTCCATTAAAAAAAATTAATCCCTGGATCCCTCGGCCCTCTGGCTTATGTGTTTATCCAGTTGCGCGGCCGATGATTTAGGCTGATCCTGTAAACGTCTTTAGGTTTGTTTCCACCATTAGAATGCAAATTCCTTGTGGGTGTCACTTCCTTGTAGGGTGCACTGCACCAAGTGGAAACTCAATCTCTCAGTGGCATTTATTGAGCATTTACTGTGTGCAGAGCGCTGTACTAAGCGCTTGGGAGAGTGCAATCTAATAGAGTTAAGGGGACGTGTTCTTTGCCCACGAGGAACTTACAGTCTAGAGGCACTTATTGAACACTTACTATGTGCAGAGCACTGAACTAAGTACTTGGGACAGGACAATTCAAGAGAATACATTACAGTTCCTGGCCCCTCAAGGAGCTTGCAATCTAGTGGGGGAATCAGGCATTAAAATACTCTCCCAAGGGCTTAGTCCAGTGCTTTGTACATAGAAAGCGCTCGATAAATACAACTGAATGAATTACAGGTAGGAGAAGTAGCAGAATCTACGAATATTCACCCAAGTCCCGGGGTAACAAAGTGAATAAGGGGTAGACCCCCAAGTACAGAAGTGACACAGATGGGATAGAGAGTAGGGTGAGGAAAAAGAAAGGTTAGAGAAGACTTCTTGGAAGAGAAATGATATGGGTAATAATAATAACGATGATATTTGTTAAGCACCTATGTGTTCTAAGCACTGGGGGAGATCCAAGCTAATCAGGTTGGATGCAATCCATTCCCATATGGGACTCACATCATTAATCCCCATTTTACAGATGAGGTAAGTGGAGCCCAGAGAAGTTTAGTTACTGGCCGAGAAGTGGCAGAGCTGGGATTAGAACCCAAGTCCCACTGACCTCCAGGCCCGGGTTCTAGCCACTAGGCCGAGCTGCTTCTCAGCTTGGGGGTCTGCCACATGTGAAGGACGGGGGAGGGCGTTGAGCAAGGGGTCAACAGCTTGAGAGAGAAGATGGAGGTAAAGAGAGTAGGTTGAGATGAAGAAAGATCCAGCTGGATAAAGAATGAATATGGCTGTCATGTTTTACTTCTTTCAGGCGTCTGTGGAATTGTGTGGCCAACTGCGGATGGTGACAGAGGAGTCAGAGTCAGTGGTGAGAGTCGGAAGGCCCCGGATTCTAATCCCGGCTCTGCTACCTGCGTGACCTTAGGCAAGTCACCTCACTTCTCTGTGCCTCAATTACCTCATCCGTAAAATAGGGATTAAGACTGTGAATCTCATGTGGGACACGGACTGTGTCCAACCTCATTAGCTTGTATCTACCCCGGGGTCTAGTACAGTGCCCGGCACATAGTAAGCACTCGACGAGTCCCACAAAAAAGTGCTTAGCATAGTGCATGGAGTTCAGCACATGCAGTCCACTAAGACCCAGTGTGTGCTTAATAAACCCCATTATTGCCATTATTATTGGAATAATAATATTGGAATTAGAAACCACCATTTTGGGAAAGGGCAGAAAGGTGTGGTTTTTGGCTTCAGTGGTCAATGAAGTTAACAGATTGGGGCAATTTATTTCTAAGGGATGGATGAAGATGAAGAAAAGAAGAAAAACCAAGTCTTGAGGCTTGCTTCTTGACCTTCTCTCCCAACTCTTACTTTCTCCACCCGCCGCCACATGCCCATACCCCCAAAAGAAAGACCAGGGTAGGCAAGAGGCAGCCTTCCGCCAATAAAAATAACAGTATTTTGTACTTATAGACAGCAGTCACTGCTCTAGCCTCTGGCTGCAGTAGGTACATAATTGGAGATTGGATGATCAATTACCCAGCACATAACTGGGGGGAAAAAAAAGTTGTCACCTGGCCCCAGTATCCCAGGAGAAAGTCAAATTCCAGTGCTGATTTTTAACAGTGAGATGGCTCGAAGAAGCTTTAAAAGACTGACCCTGATGCGCTGGAGGTCTAATTAATGGCAGCTTGTCAATTGATTCTGTTGGGGTTCTCCTGTGGAGACGTAGGGTGTGTGGGTTGATGAGGCAGCCCCGTTCTCATTAGCAATCAATCGATCATCTATTTAGATGGTGGCACGTCAAGTTCTTGGGGAATAACGTCACCTTCACCGATGTGGATTGCCCTGTTGATTTGGACCATTTTTAAAAAAATGGTATTTAGGTGCCTATTAAGTGCTAGCTGCTATACTAAGCACTGGGGTAGATGCGAGCCATTCAGGTTGGACCACAGTCCATAAACCACATGAGGCTCACAGTCTTAATCCCCATTTTACAGATGAGGTCACTGAGGTGCCGAAAAGTGAAGGGATGTACCCAAGGTCTTAGAGCAGGCAAGTGGAGGAGATGGGATTAGAACCCAGGTCCTTCTGGCTCCCTGGTGCTCTAGCCACCAGGCCAAGCTGCTTCTCGTTGTTCTACGTCGGACACGGCCGTGAGAATTCTGAGAATCCAGCGCTTAGAACAGTGCTCGGCACATAGTTAGCGCTTAACGAATACCAACATTATTAATTCTGACGTCGACTGACTGACCACACGTTTCAGACTTTTTGCTTACCCCTGTCCCTTTTCCTCGCTCACTGTGGGTAGCCTCGAGGCAGTCTGCAGTGTTCCGATGTGGTGATGGCGGTGTCGAGGGGCAGCTGCCGATTATGTTTCCCTGGGCCCTCAGAAGATACCGGAGGCCACGCGATCCATTGCCCAAATTGCTCTGTCAGACCGAATGGTATTGCAACATAAAATACTAGTAACAGAAATCCCGGCTAGTGAGTCATTTTTCTATTAGTGCCATCATGCTCTCTAAACTCATTTTGGGCAGGGAATATTGTTATAGCGTACTCTCCCAAGCGCTTAGTATAGTGCTCTGCGTACAGTAAGCGCTCAGTAAATATGACCGATCGAATGAACGTCCCGGTGGATTGGCAGTGCCTCTTCCCACCTGCTGGAAGGGTTGCCCCTTGCAAACACGGGCCCTGTCTTCCAGGCAGCCAGCAAGTCTGTGAGCATGGTTGGCTCACCTCCAAGACTGGTTCGTTGAAAATGATTCCGAGGTCAACGAGCTACTTGCAGCAAAGCAAGCGGTTCTTAATCAACCTTTGCCGCCCTCTTCTTGACTCGGACAAAGGCGATGCCTGAAAAAATCCCGGGATTGACCCGCAGGTCAAGTTAAAGAACTCTTTGCGGCTAATGGTGGGAGGCTGAGTAACTATGGTACTTGTTAAGCGCGTACTATGTGTCCAGCACTGTTCTAAGCTCTGGGGGTGATAAAAGTTAATCAGGTTGGACACGGTCCCTGTCCCCCATGGGGCTCACAGTCTTGATCCCCATTTTACAGATGAGGTAACTGAGGCACAGAGAAATTAAGCCATTTGCCCAAGGTCACACAGCAGACGTGTGGCTGAGCCGGGATTAGAACCCAGGTCCTTCCACCCCCCGGGCCTCTGCTCTAGCCCCTAAGCCACATAACCTGCTCTGGGCTCTGCTTCCACAATCACTCGACCCACAGCTCGACGCAAAGAAGGGTCGGTAGCCCAGGAAGGGGAAAAAAAAAAATTATCTAATGTCTGCAGGACTCCAAGCTGTCCCCATTCTTTCTCTTTAGACTGTAAACTCATTATGGGCAGGGAGCGTGTCTGCTAATTTGTTTTATTGTAATCTCCCAAATGCTTCCAACAGCGCTCGGCACATAGACCTCAATAAATTGATTGCTTGATTTCAAACGCTAAACTTCCCTTGGGCCTTGCTCTGAGCAAGCAAGCAGAGGAAGAGTTGACTATTGTTCAGTTCTTCCTCCAGCTGGCTCACATTGGGGAGAAGAGGAGCCTAGAAGGGATAGAGAAGCAGTGTGGCCTAGTGGATAGAGCATGGTTTTGGGGGGGTCTGGGTTCTAATCCTGGCTCCGCCACTTGTCTGTTGCATGACCTTGGACAAGTCACTTGACTTCTCTGCTCTGTGCCTGAGTCCCCTCGCCTGTAAAGTGGGTTTTAGGCTGTAACACCCTGTGGGAAGTGGACTGTGTCCAACCTGAATTTCTTGTATATACTCCAGTGCTTTAGGACAGTGTCTGGCACCTAGTAAGCACTTAACAAATACCATTCAAAGAAAAAGGGGGTGGGGTGGGGAAATAGCACTTCTTAACAGCTTATTGAGTGCTAGGCACTGTGCTTGGGAGAGTTCCATAATAAAACGCAGTTCCTTTGCCCTCAAGTGGCTTACAACTGGGACACCTTCCCAGTTTTTTTCCCTAAAGAAGTCCCTTGCCCGAGGTGGAAATGCTGCGAGGAGAGTGTTGCTGGGTAGAGTTAATAATAATGATGGTATCTGTTAAGCACTTACTCTATGTCGAGCACTGTTCTAAGCGCTGCGGACAGGGTCCCCGCCCCACATGGGGCTCACAGTCTTAATCCACATTTTACAGATGAGGGAACTGAGGCACAGAGAACTGAAAGGACTTGCCCGGGGTCACACAGCAACAGGTGGCGGAGCCGGAAGTAGAACCCAGGTCCTTCTGACTCCTGGGCCCGGGCTTTGAAGGGATTGGTTGTGCGAGATCTCCAGCCCCACTCTCAGATACCGAACGACCACCATAGCGCCTTCCTGTCTGGGGGTGGGGTCTTTGGTCACCCCTTAGAGGGCCTGGTGCCCGTGTATGGGTGGCACTGGGCTGCACCCGGTTTGCTCCAGGCCTTCCAGGGGAGCCGAGGCTGCCAAATTGGGAAGCCGGGGCACTTAGGTCGGCTGGAGGTGTTTTAAGCAAGAAAACTTGATTTCGATCCCCGGCCCATTACCCACAGGCCCGTCGCATCGCTAATCACGATGCTGCGGGCGGCTTGTAGGAAAGAAGATGTTATAAATAAGTAATCATATTTTATATTTCTGTGGCACTCCTTATCCTGGAGCACTTAGTGCTCACCCGGAGCCAGCTCCACATTCCTCGGGGTTGGGGAGGAGGCCCCAGCAGCTAGACCTAGGATTCCGATGGAGTCCAATCCTATTCCTCGTGATTCGATGGGAGAATGGGATGTTGTCTGGGTTTTTCCGGGAGGCTGCTCTTCCCTGGTTCACCGGTAGTTGTAGCGTCCATTTTAGCAATTGAGTCCGGCTAACACCTTATCTAAAAAGAGGAAATTGTTCCATAACCCTAGGCAATTCTTAGTAAGAACACCTTTCTTCCCATCAGTATGTTAACGGGGTGAGTTATGGGATCAAGTGACTCGGGAACCATCCGGACGACTCACTGAGAGTGTTCAGTACAGAGTCCAGCATTCGGTAGGTGCTTGATAAACGCCACTGACGGATTGATCCCCTTCTCTCTCCCACATTTACCTGCTAGGCTGCTTTGCAGGATTAAATTTCTCTCTGCTCTGATCCAAAATATGACTGTGGGGTCCCTCATCGTTCTCCAGGATATTGACCGTGTCATCCAATGACGTTCCCCCCGATGTTCCTCCAGATTCCTTCACTTCCGTTGGAGCCATCGGTGGCTCCAGCTCAACCTCGTCGAGGATAGAAAGTGCTGGAAACGAGAACTTCCCTCAGTAGAGAACAGTCAGTGTGGAATGACGTTTTGGCCAGTTGCCACACGGGCTATACTATAATAATGGTCATGAGGATAATAAGCCCTTACTAAGTGCCAAGCATTGCACTAAAGGCTGGGGTAGAAACAAGGTCATCAGGTCCTTCATGGGGTTCACAGTCCCAAGTAGGAGGGAGAACAGGGATTGCATTTTGCAGATCCCCATTTTGCAGTTGAGGGAACCGAGGGCCAGAGAAGGGAAGTGACTCTCCCGAGGTTACACAGCAGGCAAATGGCGGAGCTGGGATTATTATTACTATTATTATTTCTCTGGCGACTACCAATAATAATCATGGTATTTGTTGCACGCTTACTACGTGCCAGGAATCGGGGATAGATACAAGGTCAACAGGTCCCACGTGGGGCTCACGCTTCCGAGTACGAGAGAGAACAGATATTGAATGCCCATTTTCCAGAGGAGGAAACTGAGGCATGAAGAAGTGAAGTGACTTGCCTAAGGTCACACAGCAGGCGAGGGGCAGAACCGAGATTTAGAACCGGGTCCTCGGACACCCAGACTCGAGCTCTTTCCAGTAGGCCACGCAACTCAAGTAGCGGCAGGAAAGGCTAAAATCTTCCACCCCCTTGGCTCACTGGGATCTGGAATTAGCAAAGCCGAGGGCCTGGGAGGTAGGTCTTCCGCTCTGCCCGTCAGTCAATCAAGGGCCAAGGAAAGGGGAATTGGCTGCTTGTCCTTATGGTCTCAGGTCAACACCGCGGGACTGAAAAGCATTAGGTGGAGGATTTTTGCTTTTTTTTCTTTTTTTTTCCCAGTGAGCATGCATCCTCAGGCACAGCTTCTGATTGGCCTGGGGGGAATCTTCCTGGTTGGCAGCTGTTGCTAAGCACTGGGTGAGCCTCTTCCTCTTCTCGGGGAAGGATTTGCAATTTCTATTTGCGCTCTGCAACAGCCAGAACCCAGGTGGGAATAGGAGAAGTCCTTGGGATTTGCGAAACAAATCAGCTCTCACTCCGTAACCATGGTTTATCACTCACGGGAAAGAACAGAAGCAAAAGGAGCCTCATCAAATGGCTCCCGTAAAGATGTCGTCGGATTCCCCCGCAATCCTGTCTCCCTGAGACCAACCGGCTGCGACTACTCCTATGATTAGTGGTGGTGGGGAGGGGTCTTCTCTGACTAAACCCCCCTTTCCTCTGCTCCCACTCCCTTCTGTGTCACCCTGACTCGCTCCCTTTATTCATCCCTCTTCCCAGCCCCACAGCACTTACATACATATCTGTATTTTATTTATTTATATTAATGTCTATCTCCCCCTCTCAACTGTAAGTTCGCTGTGGGCAGGGAATGTGTCCGTTTACTGTTATATTGTACTCTCCCTAGTACAGTGCTCTGCACACTATAAGCGCTCAAGAAGTATGAATGAATGATAAAAGGACAGGAGTGTTGGAGATGGGAAATAATAGCGTATCAATCGGGGGTTGAGGTGATGTAAGTGCTTAGTACAGTGGTCTGCACACAGTAAGTGCTCGGTAAATACGACTGACCATGATGGTGATGGCATGATGAGTTCCTGGGATGAACTCCAAGGAGGGATTAGCAGCGTGGAGAACTCCCCCAAAACGTTACCCATCTCTAGGGGTTCAGGTCAAAGCTTCTAGCTTTACCTTGGCTTTGGTGTGAGAATAGACCATGAACCCTTCTGGGCCAGAGAGGAATTCTTGATTGGAAAATTGCTTTATGTTCAAAGCCATCCATTGGCTCAGACATTACCAAATGGAGGTGGGGAGAACACCCCATGCCTGCCCTCAAGGAGCATACTCTGATGTGGGAATGAAAGGCAGAAAGAGTGTTGTACTCTCCCGAGCGCTTAGAACCATTGTCTGCACACGGTAAGCGCTCAGTAAATACCATTGATTGATTGAGAAGTAGTGGCCCCTTAGACTCTGTGTTCCTCCTGAGGACGGCAGGCTGAACTCTTCGAATTTCAGAACCAGGGTGAAACAGGCCAAATTCTGGGCTTCGCATCTTGCCGGTTGTCTGCCTATATGGGCCCAAATTTAAAATCTCCTTGCTGCTCTCTGGCTGCGTGGTCTTGCCCAAGACGTGCTGGGATAGAGTCCCAATGAGTATTCCCTCAATCGATCAATCGTATTTACTGAGCACTTAGGGTAAGCAGAGCACCGTATTAAATGCTTGGGAGAATAAAGTACAACAGAGTTGGTAGACACGTTCCCTACCCACAGTGAGCTGACAGACTTAACGGGAAGATAGATTTCAATATAAATAAATTACGCATCTGTACATAGATGCTGTGGGGCCAAGGGAGGAGTGATTAAAGGGAGAAAATCCAAGTGCGTTCTTTCCTTAAAGGTAGGTGAGACTACTGTTTTCTGTGTTTAAATTTCTTGCCACTGTGGTAGTCTCTCAATTGTTTAGTTCAGTGCTTAGCACTCAGTTGACATTGGATTGATTGCTGATTCTAATCAGGGGATTAGAGGACTAGGGGTAGGGGATTGAAGAGGCGAAGCCTGGAGCCCTCCAGTTTGCCCTCTGAAAGTTCAAGTGTAAGTTCACTGACAGAGTCATCTGGAGTCACTGGGGTTCAAGCCATGCCAAGCTTCTTTTGTGGAAAACGAATGAATTTGAGTAGTCTCAGGCTTTTCTTCCCTTTTAATTTCAACTTCTTCCGAAGAAATCCCAACTCTGAGACTGATCCTCCACAAAGAGCAGAGTGGTTTAGGAGATAATTCACGGGCCTGACGGAAGGATCAGGATTCTAATCCCGGCTCCACCACGTGTCTGCTATGTGACCTTGGGCAAGTCCCTTCACTTCTCTTGGCCTCAGTTACTTCATCTGTAAAATGGGGATTAAGGGTGTGGACCCCATGTGGGACAGGGACTGTGTCCAACCTGATTAACTTTGACCTACCCCAGCCCTTAGAATAGCACTTGGCACATAGGGCTTAACAAGTACCATAATGAAAGTAATTGTTATTATTATTATTATGAGCCATCAGGGCAGGAGCCATATGGAACGTTCTTTGTGCAACATGGTTGGATTGGGCTAGTCTTTGTCTTTTCTTCCATTTGAATTGCAACTGCTTCCAAAATGGAACCCTCCGTCATGGGGCCCATCACCCAAGAGCCCCTGGGGTCTCCCCTGAAGCAGTGCTCATTTTCCTTGAACTTGCTGTTGGACTTTCTGCCCGCAGCCAGAGGAACAAAGGATCCTAGGTAGGGGTCTGGACCAACTCTAATGGTTTCCCTGCAGGCCCCAGGGGCCTCAGACCCTCTGTGAGCCTCTTAGGATGGTAGACAAGATCAAAGACAGCTGTCTCTCTCTTTCTCTGTCTCTGTCTTTCCCCATAGGATTTCTGGCCCTGGTTGTTGATCTCATTAAGCCTTGAAGGCAAAGCCCTGGAGGATTAGGAGTAAAATGTTAATGGTGTATTTTCCAAGTTTTGAATGTTTTTCAAGGAGGGGTTAATCCATTAGGGTGATTTATTGCTTATCGCCCTTTCAGCTTGGAGGTTTCTCCTCCCAAGTGGACCCACTTGCCACTTCTCTCCATCTCCCACTTCCAGGAAGGTAGAGGCCCCATTTGAGCTCAGCTTCACCAGATGTAGCGACTTGGCGGCCATCAGAACGGAAGGGAGGTGCTTTCTCGCCCCTTCCCCAGATGACACAACCCTCCCTGACCCTATCAATCAATGAATTGTATTTATTGAGCACTTACACTGTGCACAGCACTGTACTAAGCGTTTGGGAGAGTACAATAAAACAGAGTAGGTAGACATGTTCCCTGTCCACAACAAGCTTACAGACCAGAGAGACTCTGTGAAAGAGTTGTTGAATGGGAAGAGATCCCCCTTCATATTCTCTTTATATTTCCTTTTGATTTGAATTCCTCAGGATTGTGTCAACCCTTAGTTTGGCTTTGGCTTCCTCCGCCTGGCTTCAGATTAGAGTCAGTTCTGCTAGAGCGCGTGTTTTCACTTGGCATTTTGGAGGGAATAATAATAGTTGCGGTGTTCTAAGCACTGTGGTAGATACAAGGCAATCAAGTTGGGCACAATCCTGTCCCACGTGGAGCTCACAGTCTTGATCTCCAATTTACAGATTAGGTAACCAAGGCCCAGAGAAGTGAAGTGACTTGCCCGAGGTCACACAGCAGACACGTAGACGGAGCCAGAACCCCGCACGGGTTGAGGGGTCGTCCTTCCGACGGTGCCCACCTGCCCAGATGCCCCCTGATGGCGTGGCGGAAGGAATGGTTACGTGAGGGTCAGACATGACGTGAGGAGTACCATGAGAGTTTTCTGAAACGTGAGATTTTTCAGGAAGAGTTTGATAAAGTACTATTCGTAATTGGGGTATTTGTTCAGCGCTTACTGTTATTCATTACTAATCGATTACATTTACTTACTGCGTGCAGAGCGCTGTACTAAGTGCTTGGGAGCGTATAACAATGAACAGACACATTCCCTGCCCACAACAAGCTTATCCTCTAGAGGGGGAGACAGAAATTAATGTGAGTGTATAAATTACAGCGCTGCGAGGCTGGGCGGGAGGATGAACAATATCATTATCAATTGCAATAATAATATTTGTCAAATGCCATGTGCCAAGCACTGGGCTGAGCGCTGAAGTAGAGACCATCAGATCAGACCCAGTCCCCGTCCCGCATGGGGCTCACAGTCTAGCAGGTACGGAGAACCGATATCAATCTCCATTTTAAGGTGAGGAAGCAGAGGGAGAGACGAGTGAGGGGACTTGCCTAAGGTCACACAGCCGGCAAGGGGTGGAGTCGGGGTTAGAACGCAGGTCCTCTGACTCCCAGGTCAAAGGTCTTTTGCACTAGGTCACTCTGCTTCCCGAACTTTACACCTGAACTTTACATTTAGGGGAAAAACTGAAGGCAGGAAGAATCACAGGTCTTGGCGTCTCTCGGTCTAATTCTGAGAGTTTGAGGAGTGCCATCTCTCTGGGGGTAATAGAAGTGAGGTTCAACAGCTAGGAAAGCAGCTGCTGTTTCCACGCCCTGCCAACCAAAAGGCAGAGGCACAGATTCTCAGGGCAAAACACTGTCTAAATAGCAGATTGGCTTCTCGGACCCAGAAAACAGCCCGGCCTAACCTAAACGATGCCGAGTCAGACCATTGGTCCACCCAGCCCGGGATGCCGTCTCCAGCAGTGGCGTCGAGCGATGTTCTCCCTCTAATGACGCATTGACCCCCTTGTCCAAGTATTTATTCAGACACTTCCTGGCGGTGACGTCATGGGCCAAATTCCCCAGGCTCATCAATCAATCAATTGTATTTACTGTGTGCTTACTGCATGCAGAGCCCTGCAAAGAGTGCTTGGGAGAGTACAGTATTTCAGAGTTGGGAGACTCGTTTCCTGCCCATAATGAGCTTATAGTCCAGAGGGGGAAGCAGACATTAATACAAATAAATTAATTGTGGATGTGTACATAAGTGCGGAGGGAGGGGTGAAAAAAGGGCACAAATATCAGCACAAGTGCGATACAGAGGGGAGTGGGAGAAGAGCAAAGGAGGGCTTAGTCGGGGAAGGCCTCTTGGAGGAGATGTGCTTTTAAATAAGGCTTACCGCTCACTTGCTGAAAAAGCTCTTCCTTTTGTCTTGAACCTCCAGTGGGGTGCCCTGTCATCCCGAAGGTAGGGGATTCAGTGGCCCTTCCATTCTATTCTACTCCCTCTCTGCACCATTTTATGACCTTCCATCACATGCCCTCTCCACCTTGGCTTTCTCAGGCTACCAAATTGAATGGCTTCAGTCCTTTCTCCCCAGAGACCTGCTCCGTCTCCTTCGTCATTTTGGTCACCCCCGTGGCGACCCCTAGCCGGTCATTTAACCGGGGACTCTGAAGAGGCAGAGTGAAGGATTTCCAGCTGCTCCTCACCCGTCCCTACCCTCTCCCCACCCTCACTGCAACGGGTGGGAATGTTTAATTCCAAGGGAGGGGATGCGGCCCGTGGGGTTTGGGGCCGAGGACGAGTGTCAGGGACAACAGTGCCAAAAATCTGACCTCCCACCATTCCTCCTTGTCTCCGCCACCTCTCCCTCCCAGGCTCTCTGTCTCTCCCCACTCCCCCAGCCCCTGGAGAGGAGACATGAGATCATCGCTTTCCAATGAAAAGCCAGAAACCGGGCTCCTTCTTGGCTCATTTTCCTGTCAGGACTGGAATATTTATTATTCCTCCACAGCTGAACTCGGCGAATAGAGCTGCAGACTGCACGCTGCATGAATATGTAGCGGGGGGCTGGGGGGCCGGAGGGAGAGGAGGGATGCATTAGGCGGCACTCTCTAAGCGAGGTTCCTGGCTAGGCATAGACGGGGTGGGGTGGGGCTGGGGGGGAGCGATGAGAGGGTCTCTTCTGGCCCCATCCCCACCCCCCAGGTGGTGATTTCTATCCCTCGCCTTGACAATCTTCCTTAAACTGTTTGCTTCAAGCTGGGGCATTCTAGAGTCTCAAAACAGAGCAGGAAGGATGATCAACATACGGAGCCACAGGGAAACGGGGGAGGGATTATGCCGTGAAATGAACCCCTTTTAAAGACCAAGCTCTCGAATAATGGAGGAGTGTATTAAAACAGGTGAGCTAGGAGGCAAACATCTGTTTAGAATCCCTAGATCCTGATAGGTCTTCCCCAACCCCTTTTCCTCCCACCTGCCCCCACCTCAATCTCAGATTGTGAGCTTCTGCCTATATCTCATCTTTGCCAGGTTTTAATATTAACATTACTGTCACTCCTATCCAGACCCGATCACTCAGTGGTCCACTCTGAGCAGGATGTAGGAAGAAGAATCCGAACGTTTAATGGCTTAAGCATTTGTAGCATCATTTTCAGCATGTTTTTCAGAAACACCTTACACCCCTCCGTACGCAAACCCCCACACGCTTTTATTTCCTCCCACGGGCCGTCTTGTCATTGCAGTGGTGACACCAGTCATCCTGCTCCTGAACCAGCACTTCAGATCGTAGAGTCGAGGAGGAGGGAGGGAAGGAGAAGAGATGGGGAGTAACGTGGCGGCCCATCAGGTTCTGCAGAGTAAAAGAGGCAGAATGACAGCTCCGGCTTCCTGGGACAAAGAGGATGGGCGAAGCTATGGAAGGACCCTCTTGGGTTAGCAGAGGATGACGACGATGTCGTCCCCCTTCGCCGGATCCAGACGGGCCTCAGGCGGGAGACTTCAGGACCGAGAACCTGTGCGAAGGAATCGATAAGAGTGCCCTCGCCCTCTTGGCTCTGCCAGCCGGGTTCCTCCTGGGAAAATCGGGGCAACAGGATAGGTGGGCAGCAAATGGCAAAGCAGTTGCAGAAATTTGACGTTTGAATCCATTAACGGCCAAAGTGACCGGAGCCGAGTGCCGCCGCCTTAATCGCGGACCGGCGGACCGATGCCAGGGTAGCCACCTGGTAGCTCCTGCAGTCTCTGTCGCCGTTGTTAGCTTGGTATTTTCAGGATTCCTGCTGATTCTGTCAGATGTCCTAGGGCCTTTTAGACCGGAAACTCTCCCCGGGGCCCCAGCAGGCATTCTCCTCTTCTGTCCGTTTCTCCCCTCTCTCTCTTGAGGTTGGGATGAGATTTCGCGGGTTGAGGGCCCGACGCAGGAGATGATGAATGAGGAAAAGATCTGATGGATTCCGAGTCTGCGCAGATGACCGTTGCGAGCGGAACTGGGAATAAATTACATCTCGGTTTCTCCCAAAGAGCTCAAAGCACTTTAAGGAGAAATCCTTCCACCAGCTTAGAGGGACAGCTAGTGACATTCCCATTTTGCAGGTTGGGGAACTGAATTCAGAGTTCAGAGGGGTTAAGAAGCCGCAGAAGCCAAACCTCGACACATTCGTTCATTCATTTGATCGTATTTATCGAGTGGTTACTGTGTGCAGTGCGTTTGGGAGAGTACAGTATAACAATAAACACATTCCCTGCCTCAGATATTCATGGACTGACAACCTCAGCTCCGTTTCATCAGGCACGCTGATCATCATGATCTCTTTCTATCCTGAGCTGCTCCATGCTATCACGCCCAATGAAAAACGTTTTGGGAAACATTTGCTGTGTGGGCAGGCAGCGTCACTCAGCGGGCTGGGTGACAGGCTAGGAACGTGGAGGAGGCAATTTCTAATCTGGGCTCCGTTTCTGGCTGTCTGGCTGACTGGGGGATCAGGTAACTGGGTGTGTTTCCTTTTTCGTACAGCGGAAGAGGACAGAGGTCAACGTTCGAACTCGATGCTTTGGAAACGCATGCAGCCTTAATGTCCAAGAGAAACCGAAGGCAACCGCCATTTTGGGAAAGGGAAGAAAGGTGTGGTGTAGGCTTTAGTGGTCAATGGAGTTAACAGATCGAGATAATTTATTCTAAGGGATGGATGAAGAGACATGGACACGGGGCTGGCTGAGTATGGCCAATTTTCTTTGGGCTTGGTCCCCCTTGAAATCGACTTCAGCGGGCCGTAGCCCATTTGCAAAGCCCCAGAGGGTCTTGGGGAATCTGGTGGGGGCACAAAATAGCTCCTTGGATCAAGTCCCCCTCCCCTTGCTTCTGGATTTCACCCCAGTGCTTGGAGATGTGTGAAGGTAGCTAGTACAACTCGGAGAGGAGGTGAAATGCCCCGCCTTCAAAATGGATCTGCCCCACTGGGAATTGTTTCTGCTGAGCTAATGCTCGATTATTGGGTATGATTGGTCAAAGGATTTGTCTTTCTGAGAGGCAACATGGCCTAGTGGATAAAATGTGGGCCTGAAAGTCATAAGGACGTGGGTTCTCATCCTGGCTCTGACACTTGTCTGCTGAGTTATCTTGGTCAAGTCACTTCACATCTCCGTGCCTCGGTTACCTCAGCTGTAAATTGGGGATTAAGACTGTGAGCCCCTATGCCACCTATCCCTATGCCAACCTGATTTGCTTGTGTCCACCTCAGCGCTTAGGACAGTGCTTGGCACATAGTAAGTGCTTAACAAATAGCACTATTATTATTGTTATTATTATGAGGCCAAGAAGTAGGGGTGGTATTTTCTGGGGACTCTGAAAGCCTCCTTGGTCAGTGGCTGAAATCCCAGTTTAGCTCCGTTGAGCTTTGAAGGGAACCAGGCCCGACAGACTAGTGGACTCTCCAGAACAGGCCCAAACCACACTTGCCCAGTCATTCTACTGGTGGCCCTGTTGATCTCTCTGCACGAGAGGGTTGTGGGAAATCCCACTCTTGGTTGGAAACTCTTCCTTCCGGGCACATACGGGGCCCCCAGATGGTGCCTGCGCCACCAGAAGCCCATCCCGCTGGCGGAACCTGCAAATGCACGGATAAATATTTTGCTTTTCCCCCTAGTAATATTTGAGTTTGAGTAATCTAATTGCCTCTGAAGGCAGGATGATTGTAATTACGAAACAAAGCAAATAGTGAGGGCTCCGGTGCCAGGACTCGCCCCCCTGCAGCTAGACTCTGGGCTCCCCGTCTAAGACCTCTACTGTATTATTCGCTCCCAAGGGCTCAGTACAGTGCTCGGCACACAGTAAGCGCTCAGTAAATACGGACGGGTGATTGGAGGAGGGCAGTGCCATTCAGTGCCTCGCTGAAGTTCGACAGCTCCTCCTTTTGGACCCATCGGCCAGTTCATTATATGTATTGAGCACTTACTGGTGCAGAGCGCTGTACTAAGCGCTTGGGAGAATACAATAGAAAAGATTTGGTAGACAAGGATCTTACAGTCTACAGGGGGAGATAGTAAAATGAATTAAGGGTACATACAAAAGTGCTCTGAGACTGAGGGAGGGGTGAATAAAGGATACAAATGAGGGCTGATCCCAGCCATCAGAATATGTGAGGGAAGATTTACTCTGGAGCTGGAAAAACTGGGCTTTTGCCCTCTGTGACTAATTTGTCACTTTGTGGAGTACGGGGGTGTCAATCTAGCTGTGCTAATGGAATGTACCTTTATGTGCCTTAGCCTTGACTACTCATTTTTTAAAAAGCCGTTTCTATCTCCTTCCCTCCCTACCTTTCTCCGTCCCTCTTTCCTTCTCTCCCTCCTTCCAGTCTTTCTTTCATCCCTCCTCCTTTTTTCTCTTCCTCCCTCCCTCTCCCCGACTTTTCCCAACTCCATCCCTTACCATCTCCTTCCTTCTCTCTCTTCCTTTTTATTTTTACCTATATTTTGTCCTTACATTTCGCCCTTCTCTCTCTTCTCTCTTCTGGTGGGATTCAGAGTTTCTGTTATAAATATCACCAGATACAGTGTCCCACCTTCAGAAGGGATCTGTCCCAAGGGGAGTTGGTTCCGACTACCAAACGCTTGTATGTTGTATGGCGTCGGCTGAAGGATTCGTCTCCCTCGATCATGCAGCAGAAAATAAGGGGTGGTCTTATCTGGGGGATGGTGGAAGTGAAGCATCCGGGACCAGCTTCCACTGATAGTTGCCGCAATTTTAATTAAGATCTTTTATTTGATTCCCTTGCAAGCAATAAAAGGTGTTGGATTTCTCCCTCACCACGGGGTAGAGAACTACAGAGGACGCTGTCGCATCTTCTTCTTCTAGGATCTTGATCTGCTGCGACAGCGTCCCCTGGGAGACTCTGAGTCTGAGGGAAGAGAGTGGAAAAAAGCGACGAAGGGCAGAGGCTTTGGGATGGGTCCGAAAGACCAGGGAAAGCGAGAAGGGTTTCAAATGGGTACTGGAGGGAGCTGCCAGAAATATACACAAATGGTTTATGGGTTGCTTGGAAATCATCTCTACGGGACTGAGCGTCGAGCACCAGAGTAGCTGCTTGGAAAACGTACAGCGGAAAAAGCCTGCAGATCGATCGATTAATGGCCCGTGTCGAGCGCTTACCGGGTGCAGAGCGCTCTAGACTGGAAGCCTCTTGTGGGTGAGGAAAATGTCTACCCACGCTGTTGTATGGGACTCAGCACGTGGAAAGCGCTCAAGAAGTGCCATTGATTGAGTGGGAAAGTACAACATAACAGAGTGGGAAGATGTGATCCCTGCCCACAAGAAACTTAGAGTCTAGAAGGGGAGATAGGTTAGGATGAGGGAAATAGTAGAGCTACAACCTAATGGGAGAAACAGTAGACTTCAAGTGATGAGTATGCAATCGTTAAGAGTTGGAGGCTAGCTATGAATGATAGACGGAAAGGAATAAATGAGTAGATAAATATGTGATTGCTGGTATTTTAGCTCTTTTTAATCAAGCCTCGGTTTGAATGGGACTGTCAGCACAGCTTAAGTGAAATCAGGGGCTCTGCCTTTCAGCCTGCTCCTCATGGTTTAGGAATGCGCTGTGAGTAATATTTTACATATTATCTGCAGCAGATTTTAAATTCTCTCTAAGGGTGGCTTTGCCTTCCCGGTGACCTTTTCCCCAGCTGAGACACTCTTGGCCCCCAGAGTGGCTCTTCCTATATCCCAGTGACTATGAAGCAGTGTGGCCTAATGGAAAGAGACCGGGGCCTGGGAGTCAAAGGACCCGGGTTCTGATCCCAACTCCGCCGCCTGCCCGCTGGGTGACCTTGGATAAGTCACTTGACTTCTCTGTGACTCAGTTTTCTCACCTGCTTTCTATGGTATTTTTTAAGCGTTTACTATGTGACAGGCACTACTGAATGAGTGAATCGAATGAATGAACGATCTAAGCACTGGGGTAGAATCAAGCTAGTCAGGGTGGACACAGTCCGTGTCCCACATGGGGCTCAGAGTCTTAATCCCCGTATTACAGATGAGGTTACTGAGGCACAGGGACGTGAAGTAACTGGCCCAAGGTCACCCAGCCGACAAGTGGTGGAGCTGGGGTTAGAACCCAAGTCCTTCTTACTTCCGGACCCGGGCTTTTTCCAGACGTGGGACTTCTTTATCCCACTGAGAGGGTGAGCCCCATGTGGGACACCTAATGCATCTGATCTGATTAAGTTGTGCATAAAGCAGAGCCTGGCATAAAGTAAACACTTGACACAATCGGAATCGTATTGTTGTTATTGTTCCTGAAACTAGCAGATAGGCCCAAGATTGGTCTTTTCCACTCTCTTCCATCTCCCCTGGTTTTTATCATCTCCTGGGTGATTCTCACCACTTCTCTCCTTTAAAGCAGCCAATCAAGATTGGAATTTCTGAAAAACTTGCGACAGGATAAGCAGCAAACCAGATGATTTAGGCAAAAAAATAGGCTGGTGGCTTCTCCCCTACCACTGAACTCTCTGGTGATTATTTTTGCAGTTCTTGGGTTTCTTTGGCTGCAGGGACCAAAAAGAGGATTCGGGGAACAGGGGGTAAGTGAGAGAGGCAGCCACCTCAGGGCACTTGTATAGCTGGGTAGGTTTCATGGCTTCATCACTCTGAGAGGAGTTTCACTTCTGGACTTTTCAAGTCTGGCAATACTGAGATCTGCTAATTGCAAGATTGAAGTGCAGTGGTAGATTGCATTTAATCAATCAATCACATTTATCGAGAGCCTGGATCTCGCCTATCTCACTGCCGACCTCTGGCCCTCATCCTCCCTCTGGCCTGGACCTCCCTCCTCCCCCGTTGTATCTGACAGACCACCACTCTCCCCACCTTCAGAGCTTTATTAAAATCACTTCTCCTCCTAGAGGCCTTCTCTAATTAAGCCCTCGTTCCCCCTATTCTCTTTCCCTTCTGCCTCACCTCTGCACTTGGATCTGTACCCTTCTAAGCACTTGATATTCATCCCACCCGCAGCCCCAGAGCACGTATATCCATATCCTTTAACTCTATTTTCCTTATCTGTAATTTATTTTAATGTTGATCTCCGCTTCTAAGACTATAAGCTCTTTGTGGGCAGGGATCATGTCTTCCAACTCCGTTGTACCGTACTCTTCCAAACGCTTAGTACGTCGTCAGTCAGTCATATTTACTGTGAGCAGAGCACTGTACTAAGCAGTTGGGAGAGTACAATAGAACATTCCCTGCCCACAATGAGCTTAAAGTCTAATAATAATAATTATAATGATAGTATTTGTTAAGAGCTTACTATGTGTCAAGACCGTTCTAAGTGCTGGGTTGGGTACAAGGTAATCAGGTTGGACACAGTCTAGAGGACTCTAATAAGGTGCTCTGAACACAATAAGCACTCCTTAAATCCCATTCATAGATTGATTAAGCAGAACATAATAATAATGGCATTTGTTAAGCGCTTACAATATGCCAAGCACTGTTCTAAGCACTGCGGGGATGCAAGGTAATCAGGTTGTCCCACAAGGGGCTCACAGCCTCAGTCCCCATTTTACAGATGAGGTAACTGAGGAGCAGAGAAGTTAAGTGATTTGCCCAAAGTCACAAGCTGGCAAATGATGGAGTGGGGTTAGAACCCATGACCTCTGACTCCCAAGCCCAAGCTCTTTCCACAAGCCACGTTGCTTCTCTAAGCTGCTACTTCTGCTAATAATAATAACCGGTGTATTTGTTAAGCATTTACTCTGTGCCAAGCACCTGTAGTCAGTGTTGGGGTAGATAAGATAACCGGGTCTCCTATGGAGCTCGCAATCTAAATAGGAGGGAGAAGAGATATTGAATCCCCACTCTGCAGATGAGGAAACTGAAGCATGGAGAAGTTAAGTGACTTGCCCAAGTCCCCACAACAGGCATGTGATGGAGCTGGGATTAGAACCCAAGTCCTCAGACCCTACTGAGAGCTCACCTTCTCCAAGAGGTCTTCCCAGACTGAGCTTCCCCTTTTCCCTCTGCTGCCTCTCTGCCCTCGGCTAAGCCCCCTTTTCCCCCGCTTTCCCTCTGCTCCTTCCCCTCTCCCTTTTCCTCCCCTCAGCACTGTGCTCGTCCGCTCATTTGTATATATTTTTATTATCCTATTTATTTTGTTAATGAGATGTACATCCCCTTGATTCTATTTATTGCTATTGTTTTTGTCTGTCTCCCCCGATGAGCCCGTCAATGGGCAGGGATTGTCTCTATCTGTTTCCGAACTGTCCATTCCAAGCGCTTAGTACAGTGCTCTGCACATAGTAAGCGCTCAATAAATACTTTTGAATAAATGAACTTCCAGGCGTGAGTTTTCCACTAGACCACGCTGGGAGAGTACAGTGGAATTAACCTGATTTCTGCCCCTGAGTGGCTAAAGATCTACACAGCCTTTCAGGAGTGTGTTTTTACAATTAGGTCCGACAGGCTTCAGCCAAGAATAGCGGTCGTCTGTTACGTCACAGGCCACGTTCTGCTTGTTGGGGAGATGGCCCAGTGGGTGGATGAGGGGGTCAGTCACTTGTCTGGACTAGGTTCTGTCTGGGGAAGTCTCAGTCAACCTTTCGAGGGTCACCGCTCTCCTCCAACCCTCGTTAGGCGCAGGAAATAGAAGCAGTGTGGCCCAGTGGAATCAAGCTCTTAGTACAGTGCCCTGCACAGAGTAAGCACTCAATAAATACGATTGAATGGAAGAGCACAGGCCTGGGAGTCGGCGGAAGTGGGTTCTAATCCCGGCTTTGTCACACCTTGGGCAAATCACTTCACTTTTCTGTGTCTCAGTGACCTCACCCGTAAAAATGGGGATTCAGACTGTGAGCCCCGTGTGGGGCGGGGACTGCGTCCAACCTGGTTACCTTGTATCTACCTCAGTACGTAAAACAGTGCTTGGCACATAGTAAGGGCTAACAAATACCACAATTATTATCATTACTATCATTATTACCAAATCTGTTCTGTTGTTGCACTTTCCCGAGCGCTTAGTAAGATGCTCTGCTCACAGTAGGCGCTCAATAAATAACACCGATTGAAGGCTGCTCAGCCTCCCTCCCCATCCGTGAACGGTGAAGGCGGCCTGGGGGAGACGGGCAGCAATAGCCCCGCGCGGCCGGACGCTAGCAGACAATGACCGTTTCCCTTCTCGCCACGGCTGTCTTTCAGGAGAAATCGAACGATGCACTTACATCAAGTACCACTATTCCTCAGCGACCATCCCCAAGAACCTCACCTACAACATCACCAAGACCATCCGCCAGGACGAGTGGCATGCCTTGCGTGAGTGCTTCCGGCTTCCTTCCTCGGGGTGGGACGGAAGTGGGGACAAGGGCGGGGGGAGGATCGGCCACGGGCCAGCTGGGGCCGGCGGACTCAGTCGTGCATTTGCTTCCGAGCCTGGCCCCACGCTGGCGCTCCGGGTAGATGTGTCCCCAGGGAGTTTGGGCACAGCAGAGGGCTCCTCGCGGTGCCAGGGTCCGGGCGTCAGTCCTCCCGGTTAGGGCACTGAGTCGCGGGCCGTTGTTGATGGGAAATTGACCGACGCCGAGAGTCTTGTGTGGTGAATGATCTCTTTCTGTCTTGGTGCCCCTGGAATGTCCACCCGCCCACCAACCCCTTACTTGGGCCCCTCTCCCTCTTCAGCTTGTAGCCGCTTGCTTTGCCAACTAGCCCAAACCGCAGCCCTCCGTCTGCCGCAGCCCTTCCCAAGCTTGGGTTCTCTGCAGAGATTGGGGTGATCTTCGTTTTCCTTTGCATAGGATAGGCCATTGCTTGTCAGGTGGAGGGGGTTATTAAGGGGTTTGCTTGGAAGGTGGCACTTGCCAAGTCAAATGGGGTGCCATTCTTAGGGACAGACAGCTGGCAATGGGGTGGGACAATGGGGACTGGCTAAGAAGGAAGGAGCTTCGCTCATGTCATGTAGGTTGGGGCATGGGGCGGGCAGGGGGAGACTGGCTGGGAGGAAGCAGGCCCAAGCTTTTTATTTCCTAGAAGCCCCTTTTCCTGCCCCGAGGGGTGCCTTGCTCCTGGAGGGGCTGCTTCCGGGCCTCCTGACTGGGAATCTGGGGCCGTGGGTAATTTTCTCGATGATAATTTTCAGGGAGACTCACGAAGATTTTGATGGCAGGCAGTCAGGCAATCTTCTTCTGGGTTGCTGGGCCAGATCTGATTTCCTCAGCCAGATGGGACAGGGGCCTATTACCTCCATCCAATAGAGAAGTAGTGTGGCCTAGTGGAAAAAGCAACAGGCCCGGGAGTCAGAAGACCTGGATTCTAATCCCTGCTTTGCCACTTGCCTGCTCTGTGACCTTGAGCAAGTCACTTCACTTCTCTGTGCCTCAGTTTCCTCACCTGCAAAATGGTGATTAAATCCTACTCCCTATACTTAGACTGTGAACCTCATATGGAACAGGGACTGGGTCCAACCTGAATCTCACATATCTACCCCAGCACTTAGTACAGTGCTTGGCACATAGTAAGTGCTAAACACGTATAATTATTATTATTATTATTATTATTATTATTATTATTATTATTAATACCCCTCTTCCCCTGCAGTCCCCTCCTCTTGATCCCACTGCCCCCATAGACCTTTTCCCATATTTTCCTACTCCTGCATCCCTCTTTATCCTATTTTCCCTGAGAAAAGTCCTCAGGCTGCTCTGGCTCTTCTTACCAGGTGGAAAGAGTGACAGCTCCTTGAACCCAAGATATGTTGAATAATAATAATAATGATGATACTAACAATAATAACGGTATTTGTTAAGCACACCCTATGTTTTAAGCCATGCACTAAGCGTTTGCGTAGATGCTAGTTTTAATCGGGGCAGAAGCAGACTCTGTCCATCAGCCTATGGAGAAGGGAGAACAGGTATTTAAACTCCATTTTGCAGATGAGGAACCCGAGGTCCGGAGAAGTTAAGTGACTTGCCCGAGATCACACAGTAGGTAAGAGGCGGAGCCGGGGGAAACTAGGTACTGGTAGCCAGATGTGCAGCTGGAGGTTTGGGGCTGGTAGGGGCAGGATGCCAGGTCTGCTAAATCTGACTGGAACTTAGCAGGTGAGCGCCGATGTGTCATTCGGATCGATCATTCCGGCCCCGGAAGCTGTTTCTTCTCCTGCTCTGACTCTAAGCTCTGTGGGAGGGAGGATGGGGTGAATGATCAGCGGGCTTTCTGATGGTCGTATGGCGGGGCAGTCTAGCCGGACCACTCCTGTTTTTCCATTTACAACAGTCAGTCAGTCGTATTTATTGAGCGCTTACTGTGTGCAGAGCGCTGTACTGAGTGCTTGGTAGAAGACAATATAACAGTAAACTGACACATTCCCTGCCCACAGTGAGCTCGCAGCGGGTCTTGGTCCGAGGGCACCGGGCATCATAAGGGTTGGATTATCCGGCACAGTCATTCCTTCGGGTTCCACTCTGGCTGAGGTGGCAGGCAGAGCCCACGGGGGTTGGGCAGGAGCCTGGGAATGGCGGGGGCTGCCTCGCCCTCCTTGCTGAATTCAGCTCCTCTCATCCCTTTTGACATTTTCAAGATGGGAGATTCTGCTCCCCGTCAATTGTCGTGGCAGGGGACGCCTTGGGGCTGAGGCAAGCAGGTCCGCTTGACTCGGGTGTGCCGTGGGACGGTGGCAAGGAGAGTTGGGCCTTTTAACAACCTCCTTCTGTCAGATGATAGAAGAGAAGTTCAACTAATTAGACAAAATGAGGGTACGGCGCACAGCCGGCTGGGAGAGGAGGGCCCGAAGAGGGAGAGACAGCAGAATGAGGCTCATTTGGAGGTCATAGCAGAGAGGCCCGGCCGAGACCCTCTAGGAGCAGTTGCTGTGATCCCGGGGGAGGATGCTAAGGGCACAGCTTCCTTAGAGCGCTGTGATGGCCCAGAGAGAAGCAATGTGGCCTACTGACAGGACCCCGGGCCTGAAAGTCAGGAGGCCCGGATTCGATTCCTGGCTCGGCCATTTTGCCTGCTCTGGGAACTCGAGCAAGTTACATAATTTCTCTGTACCTCAGTTTCCTCATCTGCAAAATAGGGGTTCGATACCCGCCCTCCCTGCCCCTTAGACTGTGAGCTCTTTGTAGATCAGGGATAGCATCTCACCTGCTGATGTTCTATCTTTTCCAGCGCTTAGTACAGTGCTTGGCACATAGTGCTGAACAAATGCCACAATTCTCGCTTGTATTATTCTCAAGACCTGGGGGGTTGGAGGACTGTGCTCTGGGGTGTCGGAGGATGTATTTAACCGGGCATTATTCTGTGGTCCGTGTGAGCACGAGCACGGTCGGCAAAGCCCAGCGTGCGATGCTACATTCTGCCCTCTGTGGCTGGTGGGGGCTGCCCCTCCTCAAGGTCATTGATGCAAACTGAAGTCTGGAAGAGAGGAGAAGCCAAGGCAGTTCTTTAGCCCACAGGTTTGGAGGAGGTCATTTTAAAAACACCACCGTGTAACTGCGAGGGCAGGATATCAACCGTATTTACTGAGTGCTTACTACGTGCAGGGCCCTGTACTAAGCACTTGGGAAAGTACAATACTCTCTGAGAGGTGGCATTACGGCTGTTCTCTTCTCCCCTTCTGCCTCTGGCCTGGAAAACCCTCCCTCCTCATATCCAGCAGACATTTACTCTCCCCTGCTTCAATGCCTTAATGAAGACTCATCTCCTCCTGGAGGCCTTCCCTGATTAAGCCCACTCTTCCTTTTCTTCAGCTCCCTACAGCTGACTTGCTCCCTTTATTCAGTCCCCCCGTGCCCAACCCACAGCACTTTCAAATATATCTGTAATTTTATTTATATTACTACCTGTCTCTCCCTCTAGACTGCAAACTCGTGGTGGGCAGAGAAAGTTTCTGTTATATTGTTGCGTTGCACTCTCCCGAGGGTTAATACAGTGCTCTGCTCACAGTAAGCGCTCAATAAATATGATTAACTGATTCACCGACTCTGCTTCCTCCTCCCCTCCCTCCCCACCTATTTCCTCCCTTAACTTTCTTTTCTTTCTCCTCCCCTTTACAGACGTTGTCATGGGGATCGGTTTACAGGGGGTTTAGTTTCACCCTGGGGATGGATCCAGCGGGGTCCTTCAACCCAGTTCTACTAGTCCGACGGCAGGCCGGGGAGCTTTTCTTCTCCCCTCCTTCCATTCTCGATTCTCTTGCTGACGAAGGAAAGGTTTCCCCGCGGACTCCTCTCTCCCCCCTGTCCTTAAGATCCAGTCTCTCTGCTTCCTTTTCTCCAAGAGATTCGTTATACATCTCGGTGGGTTGGTTAATCCTTCCCGCTAAAACTTTCTAGTCCCCTGTAGCCTGTCAGTGGTTCTGGTCCTTGGGGGTCCCCCTCCCTTCAGGAAGAGTGAACTCAAGCAGCTGAACTGGGCTTTACCGTCCTCTGCTCCGCACCCCTCTCCCCTCCTCAACTCTCCCCAGACCAGTACAGTGATGTGAACCCTCCTGCATTTTCCACCCTCCAGGGTTGAGGTTTGTGAGTCAGCACAAACCCTCTAGGAAGGGCTGGAAAGGCAATTTCTAAAACAATGAAAAGGCTTGGATTAGATGGAGCGAATGACATTTACCAAGAACCCAACAGAGGCGTAATTAACCTCATCAGGGGACCCGAGGGATTGCGGGAAGAGGTTTGACCTTAGATGATCTTTACACTTGGAATTGAACTTCGTGAGGTCGGGATGCTACTTTTCCCACCTCAAACATCAAACATCCTTTTTTAAATGCCACGAGGCCAAAACGGTAGGCAAGACTTTGGGGAAAATTTCACCTCAGTTTTAACTTGGACGTTCCCCAGAAACTTGATAAGGACAACAATAGGGACAACAAAAGTAACAATATTAATTACACTGGCCATTCATTCATTCAATAGTATTTATTGAGCGCTTACTATGTGCAGAGCAATGTTCTAAGTGCTTGGAATGTACAGTTGGGCAACAGATAAAGACAATCCCTGCCCAATGATGGGCTCACAGACTAAACGGGGGAGACAGACAGCAAAGCAAAACAGAAGGAAGCAAAAACAAGACAACATCGTCAAGATAAAGGTCCTAGACCAGGCACACGAGGTCCTTGACTGAGTGCCTGGGAGCAATCGCTATTTGTGCTCCTGTAGTAGCCATAAGCACTGTTAATAGCGATAATAATAGCAATAATAATTGTGGTATTTGTTAGGCACTTATTATGTGTCAAGCTCTTGGATAGGTACAAAACAATCAGGTAGGACACAGTCCCTGTTCCACACTGGACTCGTGATCCAAGTGGGGAGACAGAATGGGTATTTAGACCTCATTGTACAGTTGAGGAAACTGAGGCACAGAGAAGTGAAGTGATTTGCCTGACATCACACAGAAGGCGAATGGTGGAGCTGGGATTAGAACCCAGATCTCCTGCTTCCCAGGCCTGTGCTCTTTCCACTAGATCATGCTACTCTCAGTTGCTCTGGGTTCACTCCTTGGACCTACATGACTTAAAAATGTCTCTTTGGGGATGAGTTAAGTAAAAGTCCACTGAGAGAAATGTCACAGGTGTGGATCCAGGTGGTCAGCCATTTTCCTTCCCTAATTACCCAGGACCACTTGGGATGGGAATCCTTGGCAGTCTCCTTCAGGTCCACAAGCAGGCCCTTGAGGAGTTCCCCAAATCTCTAAATCCTCCAAAGCTCACAGTCACCCTCTCCAGCCAAATCCCACCGCCCGCCCCCCCCCCCCACCTTAATGAGCCTCCCTTTTCACAAAAGAAAAAAAGGAAGCTTGTAATCCACATTGCCACAGCGTGTTCCCCCAGGGCTCTACCTGGATCACACACCCGCCCCGCACAGGGGGAGAGACCAGAAGTCAGAGGAAAAATTCTTCCTTCCCCCAGTGGCCTTTATTCTGATACCAGAGGCTGTGGCCTTCTCTCTGCTTATAGTTAAATACCTTTTGAACAATCAGAAAAAAATCTTTCATTTCAGGCTTTCTAGGTATTACCGCAGGAATTCAGAAATTCTGGTTGGCTCCCTCTCTTCTATTGCCTTCCACATTAGGCCTTGACTGACACCGCAATCTGAACGTTGTCTCTGCTCCCTGGACCCTCCCCATCTCCCTGCCTACACATCCCTCCTATCAATCGGTTAGTCATTCATATTTACTGAGCACCGACTGTGTGGAGAGCAGTTTGCTAGGCGCCTGCGAGAATACAATCTAACAGTATAGCTGGTAATAATAATGTTGGTATTTGTTAAGCGCTTACTATGTGCAGAACACTGTTCTAAAGCGCTAGGGTAGGTACAGGGTAATTAGGTTGTCCCACGTGAGGCTCACAGTCTTAATCCCCATTTTACAGAGGAGGGAACTGAGGCACAGAGAAGTCAAGTGACTTGCCCGCAATCACCCAGCTGAGGAGTGGCAGAGCCGGGATTCGAACCCATGATCTCTGACTCCCAAGCCCGGGCTCTTTCCACTGAGCCACGCTGCTTCTCAGTGGTATATGCCCACTCTCTTGCTCACCCACAAACCAGGAGGCCCCCGGCTGGCCCACCCAAATACCCGGTAGGAAGACGCACGTGTCGAGTCCCATACGTGAAGCCAGGTAGGTGATTGTGTTTGGAATTGTCATTTCCAATCGCTTAGTCCAGTGCTCTGCACGCAGTAAGCGCTCAGTAAATACGACTGAATGAATAAAAGTGATGAGATGATGACAGAGCTGCCACTGTGTGGAGTTGAGATGATTTTCCACGATGGGACCCCCGAACACCCTCCCTCCGGCCCGGCCTTCTCCAGAGTCCTCCCATTTCCCTCCCAGGTCAGCGTGACATCAGGGCCGTGGAAGTTGGTGGTGGCGGAGGAGGGAGGCTTGGCCTGGAAAATGAAGGAACAGACAGGAGAGCATCTGGTCTCGCGTCAGAACCAGCCAGGGGATCAGCCAGCCGAAAACTGGACTGTCTGATAAAAAAAAAAAACCTAATCACTGACCACCCGCTCAAGAGTGACGATGCCTACGCTGGATCCCCTCAGTGCAATCTGGCCAATCTGGTCACATGCCGTGACTCCGGCACAACCCACTCCTCTCTTCTCTGGTATCTCCTTGCCTCCGCCGGGTCGCACGGTTTCTGTCGGGAAGACTGGGAGGAATCCAGGTGACTTCACAGAAGGAATCCCATTTAGTTCTAAGTTGCTAATGAGGAATTGCAACACCCCTACCGGGCAGGCAAGCGGCACTCTTATTTATTTATGCATTTATTCATTTATATATTTCTTTCTGAGCTGCGGGTAACTGAAACCCAAATACCTCTACTTTAATAACTTAAAGCCACATATTTGGAAACCTGATGAAAAGTCAGGCTGCCCTGGCTTCTGGCCTGGCGTGTTTTTTTCAGGCACAGCAATGAAGAAGAATCCGAATGCATTCCTCTTATCCACCCAAAGTCAAAGGCTCATTTTCCCCCAGAGATGGGGCCTCCTGAAAAGTGAGCCTTGCAGAGAGGAAAAAATCTTCTTGCCTCTCACTTCTACAGGAGCTGCCTTTCTCTTTATTTTATTTTTTAGGGTGTTAAGCGCTTACCATGTGTCAGGCACCGTACTAAGCCACGGGGTAGAGACGAGCTAACGTGATCGGACCCGATCCCCGTCCCACACGAGGCTCACAGTCTTCATCCCCATTTTACAGAAGAGGGAACCGAGGCACACAGAAATGAAGCGCCTTGCCCAAGGTCACACAGCAGGCAAGTGTAGGAGCCGGAATTAGAACCCAGGTCCTACTGACTCTCAGGTCTGTGCTCTATCCACTAAGCAGCACTGTTTTCTAGCAAGCAGGGAAGTGACAGAGAGAAGCCAAGAGATGGGGGAAGAGAGGGAAGGAGCCAGAAAGCATGAGAGGGGAAGAGAGGAGAGGGAGAGAGACAGACTGGGGAAGGAGGGAGAGAGGAGAAAAAGGAGCAAGCGGGAGGTGAAGGGAGAGGAAAAGAGGGAGAAGAGCATATTCATTGAGCCCCCAAGTGCTTCTGTTTCTCATTCCATTCTTCCAGTACCCCTCGAGCCTGCATTAACAGTGGATGTTTCTTCACCAGACACTCCACTTCCTTGGGCTTCCCTTAATCAGAGGCTTCTGTTAGTGCCATGTCAGGCAGGCAAAACTGTTCCGGACACCACCCTGCCAAGGGGCAAGACTGAAGTGACCAGGCTCATCTCTCCGGCATAATTCATTCAGACCAACGGGCATTTTTAAGGCTCCGAATAAAGGGGGCCTAGCGGTGAGGGGAGGGGAATGTCAGGGTTGCTGAGAATGCCGGGTCAGGCCAGACCACGACCCCAGAAATAGTCCCCGAGGGGAGAAGATCCCGGCTGATAGAGTTGCACTTGTTAGGGAAGCAGGAGACGGCCCTGGCTCAAAAATGGTCCCTGGCTTCTCCTCCTAGCCTGGGAGGCCCTCGTAGCCGTCTTGTTCCTGTCATGGAGACTCGCTTTCATTCCAACTCCCTCCAGATGGCTTGGACTTCTCTACACGGTAGCCCTCCCACCTCAAGCCTTTCCAAGGCAGCTTGCCTCAGTTTCTCAGTGGGTGGGTGAGTCTTCCCCATATTGACTCCGTACCATCCCTAGCCCACCGGACTCTCCGGCTCCCTAAACGTTACGGTCCTTACGCTGACCGAAGAACTGAAAGAAATGGCTCCATGCTGGTCTGGGTATTCATCTGGGCTTATCGATCCCACCCAGCTTGTGTGCGAGTCTACCGATTCTGTTGTACTCTCCCAAGCGCTTAGGACAGGGTTCTGCACACAGTAAGTGCCCCAAAAATACCACTGATGGATTTGAGTTGTGCGTGAAGATTCAAGGGCTTGAACCAGCCTCCCCGAGCAAGATCCCCAGTTTCTAGTCATTCGGTTGCATTTATTGAGTGCTTACCGTGTACATTCACACAGTAGAGTAAATGAGCACATGCCCATACACACATACAGGTACACCTCGCATGTGCATGCATTCTCATGTCTGGAGTGGAGTTTGTCCTTAGAATCTCTGTTTATCATTTGATTTTTTCAACCGATTCTCACCTAGGGATTGTGAAGGGGAAAAATCAATGGGAGACTATCACTTACTGACATGAGAGGGACTCCTCCGTCTAACACAACTGAAGCTGTGAATAATTCAACACGGTCCCAGGCTCCTTTTTCCTTTCTCAAGGTTGAGCTGATTAAAATTGTATGGGGCAAGGGCCAGGGAGGGGCCAGGAACTTGTCTGGGCTCCTCTGTACAATCGATTAAATTAACTAAACCATGTCCTCCTCCTACCTCCCGTTTCCTCTGTCTGGCCTTAAATCGGCCCGTCTTCTCCTCGGAGAGGGACGGCGTTTTACTAGCCCGCCCGAGTCTCAGCACAGCCTAACTTTCCTCGTTACCTGGTTCATCCAACCAGGTTGCCATGGAAATAGGATGTCACCCCCCGCACCCCGAAGCAGAATCAATGTACGCTAGGGATCAGCGTGGTTGGGGAGAGAACATTCCTCTCAGACTGTCTAATCCATCTCCCTCGACGAGATGGAGTCTCCAGAGGGGGGACCGGAGAGTCAATCGATTATTTTCACCTTAAGTCGGAGTAAGACAGCCGTGTCTCTGAACCGATCAGAAAGGAGTCCAACTTTACGGAAGGATGAGGGGAGGGAAATGGAGCGTGAGCTTTCCGTACTGAAGACGAAGATCTTGAACAAGGAGATGGGCCGGTTTGGGCTTTAGGGGAGCAGTGTGGCCCCTGGAAAAGAGCCCGGAGACTGGGAATCAGCAGGACCTGGGTTCTAATCCCAACTCCACCATGTGCCTGCTGAGTGACCTTGGGTAAGTTACTTCACTTCTCTGTCCCTCAGTTCCCTCATCTGTAAAATGGGGATTCAATACCTCTTCTCCCTCCTACTTAGATTGTGAGCCCTGTGTGGGACAGGGTCTGTGTTTGATCTCATTATCTTAGATCTCCCAGCATTTGCAGCAGTGTCTGACACATAGTAAAGGCTTAACAAGTACCAGAATTATTATTATTATGTATTATATTATACATAATGTATTATGTATGATAATAATAATAATACCAAGAGGATTGGGAGGAGGGGATATGAAATCAGGCAGGATTTCGGATAGAGTCAAGGAAGCTGGAATGTGTCCAGGAAGATGTCCTGCTGGTTTTTGTTTTTTTTGTGGAGTTGGCTATTGTTCCAGTGGCAAATCCGATCAGGGCAACCGAAGCTTGCGAGCAGAGGATGCTGGTGGGTAACAATAATAATGATGATGAGGCTTAATAATGGTATTTGATAAGTACCTACTATATGTCAAATCCTGGACACAAGCTAATCAGGTTGGACATAGTTCGTGACTCACGGGGGACTCACAGTCTAAGTAGGTGGGAGTAGGATTTAATTCCCATTTTATGGGTGAGGAAAAGTGAAGTGATTTATCCAAGAGCACAGAGTGGAAAAGTGACAGAGCCCGGATTAGAACCCAGCTCCTTCTGTCTCCCAGACCTCTTTCTATGGGGATGTGGGATTGACCGCCATCTCGGGGAGATGCGAGACCGCCTGTTTCATTTGGCCGGGAGGAGGGTACCCGGCGAAACCAGGACAGCGCCACCGAGACTGGGCCGAGGGATGATGAGCTTTGCCAAGAAAGGATAGACATTAATCTGCGTTTGCTGTTTGACCTAAAAAGTAATCAGATTCCTTCTCTCGAGGTAATCCATTCCGCTAATCAATGACTTCAGCCATCCAGAAGATAACCTGATAAAATTGCTGAGGCCTCCAAAAAAAAGCTCTCCCCTCAGACAGTGGTTCTGAAATCGAGACCACCTGTTTCCCTACGTCGCGGGCCTGGCTCATTCCGGCAGAGTAAGGGCAAATTCCAAAGTGGAATTGAGAGTTTCCGAAGGTCATCGGCCCCAGATAAGAAAGGAGGACCTCCCCAGATATAGTGGTGTTCAAAATGGTGTTTTCTGAGCTCTCAATGGGGGCAATGCCCTGTACTAAGCACTAGGGGAGGGAAAACAGAAGCATAAGAGAAGCAGCCTGGACTGGTGGAAAGTGCCCAGGTCTGGAAATCAGAGGACCTTCGTTCAATCGTATTTATTGAGTGCTTACTACAGAGCACCGAACTTCTCGCTTGGGAGAGTACAATATAACAATAAAGTGACACATTCCCTGCCCACAACAAGCTTACGGACTAGAGGGGGAGCAGGACTTTAATATAGATAAATTTCAGATAAGTGCTGTGGGGCTTGGGTGATGCAGAAGGGAGTGGGAGAAGAGGAAAGGGAGACTTAGGGAAAGCCTCTTGGAGGAGATGGGCCTGCAATAAGGCTTGGAAGGTGTGTGGGGGCAGAGTAAATGACCACCGGATTTGAAGAGGGAGGGCATTAAAGACATCAGGGAGGAGGTGGTGAGGGGACAGTTGCGAAATAGATGAGATCAAGGTACAGCGAGAAGATTTAGCACCCCAGGAACGAAGCGTGCGGGCTGGGTTGTAGTAGGACAGTGGTGAAGTGAGGTAGGAGGAGAGCAAGGTGATTGAGTGCTTTAAAGCCAGTGGTGAGGAGTTATTTTCCTGGGTTCTAATTCCCTCTGCCGAATGCTTGCCGTGTGACCGTGGGCTAGTTCCTTGACTTCTCTGCGCCTCAGTTTCCTCAACTGTAAAATGAGGAGTAAATCTTTCCATTTAGAGAAGCAGCGTGGCTCAGTGGAAAGAGCCTGGGCTTGGGAGTCAGAGGTCATGGGTTCTAATCCCCGCTCTGTCGCTTGCCAGCTGTGGGACTTTGGGCAAGTCACTTAACTTCTCTGTGCCTCAGTTACCTCATCTGGAAAATGGGGATTAAAACTGTGAGCTCCACATGGGACAGCCTGATCTGCTTGTATCCCCCCAGCGCTTAGAACAGTGCTTTGCATATAGTAAGCACTTAACAAATACCACCATTATCTTCCCCCCTCTGACATGGACTGTGAGCCCCATGTGGGACAGGAACTCTGCATTTCCTGATTGACTTGCACCTACTCCAGAGCTTAGAACTGCACTGGATGGGGATTGAGACCATAAACTCCACTTGGGACAGGGACTGTGTCCCACCCAATTTGCGTGGGTCCATCCCAGTGCTTAGTACAGTGCCTGGCATAGAGTAAGAGCTTAACAAATACCACAGGTATTGTTATTATTATTAGGCCAGCCCATCTGATTTTCAACTTCAAGTGACAGGACCTGAAGTACCGCCGGCCTCCTTTTTCCAGATTTTTCCAGAATTGGCATCGGCTCGCCCCAGAATCCTTGGTAACAGCGGACTCTCACTCAGCCTGGCCTGTGGGGAGGCTAGCGTGCGTGCCGGCAGGTGGGAAGGAGCTCCGTGAGAGCCATCGGAGAAGGGGCCGAGCTCAGACAACCAGCCTTAGGCTTTCTTCTTCCACAGCATCCTTGAGAGTCCCCAGAGCCTGTGGAGAGGGGGGACCTCGGTGGGCTCTCAAGGGACCCCGTTAGCTAATCCCTGGATCAGTTGCAGATGGCTCTTTCTGCTCCCTTCCCAGAAAGGAACCAGGGAGATAAGTGATGGACAAAAAGGAGGACTAAGTGAACGAGAACTCCCTGCAGCCATCACTCGCTTAATGAGGCAAGGGGGGCCCCCGGCCCCCGGCCCCCGGCCGTAACCGGGACCTCGCTTGGGGCCGAGACGCCCCGCTTGGGAAGCATCTCCCCCTTCTCCCCCCTGAATCTTTGGGGATCCAAATCTGGCTTTGGGAAATCAGAACCATCCTTTGTTTTTAATTATAACTTGGCAAATTCATAGTCATCTATTTCCAGGAAGGAATGTCCAGGGAGAGATAAGAGGAGTGCGTACGGCATTATTTATTCTTAGTAGGGAAATACGCAAAGTCGGCTTTAACCTGAGTTGTAAAAGACAATATCTTCTAATGAAAAATGAAATAAATGGAGGGTAGGTGATTTTTAATGAATACATTCTTTCCCATTAAATCAATTTTTATTTACTGCCACCTTTTTATCCAAGAGGGGCCGAGCACATTTACCGGCGTGTCTCTAACAGGATGTGAAGAGCTTAAGTTGTCATTATCTTTAAACCAGATAAATATAGAATATTAATTGAAAGTTTACAGGCCTAGAAGGAATTTGGGAATGATACTACACAGACCAATTCAATCTAGTTTGCTCAGTCATCAATAGACGGTTTAAATCCTTGCAAAGAGGAGAAGACCAGTGAAAGGACAGAATGTCCCATTTCAAACACCAGATAAAAACCTGGTTAAGTAACTTGCGTGAGGTCACACAGCAGACCACTGGTGGAGCTGGGACTGGATGCGGGGTCTCGGGAATCCCGGTCCGCTGTTCCTGTGAGGCCACATGGGAGCTTTGGGCAAACAGCTGGGAACTCATCCTTTCACTGGAGCTCTTTCCCTTGAGCTGGAAGCCGGGGAATTTTCTTCCCTAACAATCTTTCCAAATAGGGTAGATGTATCTGACTTGCCATAGGGGTATCTCAGAAGTCTGTTCAATCCAGATTTGGGGCCTCGCCTCCTTCTAGGGTGGGTTGGGTTGGCTTGGCTCCCCTCCCTACCTCCACTACACTTGGCCAGTGGCCAGTCCCTGTCCACTGTGCTTAGTCACGCCTCTTGGAAAGGGGGATGAGACGGGGATCAATCACCGGTATATATTGAGCACTTACTGTGTGCAGAGCGCTGTACTAAGCGCTTGGGAGAGTACAGTATAACAGAGTAGGTAGACACGGTCCCTGCCGACAATGAGCTTACAGTTTAGAGGTCCCATGTACCCTGCAATTCTTCTGTCCACTCAGCTGTGCCCACCTCAGGAGCTTTTGTAACGGGCCGCTCGGACGGTCGGAACGAGTCTGCTCGCATCCGCCAAACAGCTCGTGACGGCCACGGGCCTCCCTCAGGATGAACCGGGGTCCGAGGACCGAGCTGGAGAGACAGCCTTCCTTCCTCTCCATCTAGCAGGGTCCCCGATGGGACGCATTGTCCTTTGAGGAAAAAGACCCCAGAGAAGCATGCAGTGCTGGTTAGTGGAAAGGACCCGGGCTTGGGAGTCAGAGGTCACGGGTTCTAATGCCGACGCCACCACTTGTCAGCTGTGAGACTTGGGGCAAGTCACTTAACTTTGTCTCTCAGTTACCTCATCTGTAAAATAGGGATTAAGACTGTGACAACCTGATTACCTTGTATCTATCCTAGCGGTTAGAACAGTGTTTGGCCCGTAGTAAGCACTTAACAAATACCGTCATTATTATTATTATCATACCCATTTGTACATTCCAAGCGCTTAGTACAGTGCTCTGCACATAGTAAGCGCTCAATAAATACTATTGAATGAATTAATGGACAGAGCATGGGCCTGGGAGTCAAACCCTGGCTCCACCACTTTCCTGTTATCTGATCTTGGGCAAGTCTCTTAACCTCTCTGTGCCTCAGTTCCCTCATCTGAAAAATGGGGATTAAGACTGTGAACCCCTTGTGGGACATAGACTGTGTCATACCTGATTACTTTGTATCTATCCACCCCAGTGCTTAGAACAGTGTCCGGCATGTAGTAAGTGCTTAAGAAATGCCATTAAAAAAAATAAAAAGATCAGCGGAGACTTTCTTCCCCTTTAGGGGGACAACAGGTCCCCACAGTGACCCCAGGCCTTTGGACTAGCGATCTAGATGTCCCGCCACCCCTCCTCCGGTCCCTCTGCCCTCTCCACCCCCATCCAGGAATTCTCGGCGGGAGGCCGTCAGGAACTTATTGACTTCTCAAAATTCTGTGGGTGCCCAGAAGAGCGACAGGAAAGGCTGACAGGACCACAGCTGCCTTCCCAGGGATCGATGGGGATCAATCTCTCCCGCTCGTCAGAACAGCACAGAACGATGATGGCAATTAGGAGAGCATTTGATACTGTTCCCTCATGATGCCAGGTAACTGGATGCAGTGTCCCCGGGGGGGGGGGGGGGGCATGAGATCTCCCAGCCCCCATCCAGCTCAAAGCCCTAAAGTTTGTCCCGCTGAGCAGGGATTGCTAGAAGAAGATGGCTAACTCCTTGCCTCGGGGCCTTTTCTTTGTTTTTCTTTTTTTTTAAATGGTTTCTGTTAAACGCTTATTATGTGCCGAGCACTGTCCTAACCACTGGTATAGACACAAGCTAATCAAGTTGGACACAGTCCATGTTCCACATGGGGCTCCTAGTCTCAATCTCCACTTTACAGATGAGGTAACAGAGGCCCAGAGAAGTGAAATGACTTGCCCAAAGTCACACAGGAGACAAGTGGCGGAGCCGGGATTAAAACCCGTGACTTTCGGACTCCCAGGCCCCGGGATCTCTCCTCTAGGCAGAAGCAGGGGGCCCCATCTGACACTCTTGGCATTTCTTGGGTGACAGTGGCAGGGACACTGATTTCTCCTCCTCGGAAGACTCCTCTTGCAGAGCCCAGTCTGGAGCCAGTGAGAGGGGATGAAACGAGGCCGTCGAGTAGATTTTCCACCCCGTGCTCGGGACGCTTTGATGGACCCTGGACTAGCAAGTCCTAGTGGATAAAGCTCGGGCTTGGGAGTCAGAAGGACCTGCGTCCTCAACCCGGTTCCTCCACTTGTCTTCTGGGTGACCTTGGGCAAGTCGCTTCACTTCTCTGGGCTTCGGGTACCTCATCTGTAAAATGGGGATGAAGACTGAGTCCAATGTGTCCAACCTGGTTAGTTTGTATCTTACTCCAGTGTTTAGCACGGAACCTGGCACATAGTAACAGATACCGGGGAAACAAAGAAAGAAAAAAAACCCAAACATTCAGAGGGCCCTTGGGCTGGGGGATTCTGACTTGGCACCACATCGCCTTCCATCCGCTTGACCCCTTCCCAGGCCCACCGCTCAGGCCCGGGTTGGGCCTCGTTTGAGTAGACCACCCTTCATCCTGGCCCCTTCCTCCCTCCTCCAGCTGTCTTACAACCAGCTCTCCCAATGCAGCTTAGAGCAATAACCCCAGCCCCCTCTGGGCCTGTTAACATTCAGCTCAGCCTACTCCCCCCCGCCCCCCTTTGCTTCCCATCAGGCGCTCACTCTCTGCTAATTGAGATGTTGCCTGCCCATCTCACTCAGTCATGAAATCAGAGCTGGTGGCAGGTGGGGCTGGCTCTGGGATTTTAGCTTTAGCATCTCGTCACCCTTCCCCCACTGCTTCTCACTGCCATTTTGCTGTTTTCCATTGGTGGGGGCAGGGGGTGACTCAAGGGGGGACAAGGGACAGACAGGGGAGGGAGAAGATTCGAGACTGAGCTTGGTGAGCAGGACAAAGAGGAACTCGGTGCTTAGGGGAGTGACAGCTAACTCTCTGCCCTCCACCCCCAAAATACATGCCCTTTCACCCCCAAATACAGAGCAGTTCACCTCTCTGGACTGGAATTTATGGATGGACAATGAGCCCCTCAATTAGGCTTATTTTTGGGTCCACTCAGTTTCTTTTTTTTTTTTTGCTATCTGTTAAGCACTTACTGTGTGTCAGACACTGTATTAAGTGCTGGGTTAGATGCAAGCTAATCGGATTGGACACAGTCCCTGTCCCACACGGGGCTCATAGACTCAGTCCCCCTTTTACGGATGAGGGAACCGAGGCCCAGAGACTTGCCCAAGGTCCCCCAGCAGACCAGTGGCAGAGAAGGGATTAGAACCCAGGCCCTTCTGTCTCCCAGGCCTATGCTCTTTCCACTGGGCCACGCTGCTTCTCGGGTGACTGATGGATTCAGGATTTCCCCTGCCCCAGCCCATGGAGGTAGATGGAAGATGTTGGGGTTCGCTCACTTGACTGAGGCCAGCAGTGTGCACAACCAAAATCTGCCATTTGGCCTGTGAATTCCAGGGCACCTTGGCCCCCGTCTTTGGGCTGAAGGGATCCTAGGGCACTCTGGGTGGGAGAGCTGGCGTTTCCTTGGGGGGCTGGGTGTCCTGAGTGGGGCGGAGGAACGTCGCCCTTCAAGCCTAGAGATCCCCCAACCCTTCCTCCAAAAACCCCTTTTAGCATCTGACCAGAGGTCCCAGAAATCCTTTCATATTTTGTGTATTTCTTTATCCTTCACAGCTCAGATCCTCTGCCTTCACAGTCAATCGGTGGCATTTATTGAGCGATTCTGTTTGCAGAGCACTGTACTAGGCGCTTGGGACACAGTCCCTGTCCCACATGGGGCTCACAGACTCAATCCCCATTTAACAGATGAGGTAACTGAAGCCCAGTGAAGTGACTTGCCCAAGGTTACCCAGCAGAGTGGCAGAGCTGGGATTAGAACCCAGGTCTTTCTGACTCCCAGGCCCATGATCTTTCCTCCAGGCCGTGCTGCTTCTCACGCTGCTTGGCACAGAGTGAACAGGTAATAAATAGCGTAACTAACTCGGGCCTCTCCCGAACAAACGCAGTTTCTCTGCAGGCCTTCGGCTCCCAGACTGGCTTTCCTTAGGACGGGGAGAGGGAGGACATTTGGCGGGCGGGGGGGAGGACGCTTGCTAACGGTCCCTGCTCCTTGGAGGGATGATGGGGTGGAGGTTGGGGGGAGGGGAAACGGGCTGAGGGGTCAGGGACCTGCCCCGGACCCTCCCGGGGGGGCTGATGCCTGTGCTTTCATTCCCCTTTTCCTGCTCGCTTTGACTCCATTTTTATCCTACGTGTTTTTCCTCCAGGAGCGGGTATTTTGTTGTGAGCACAAAAGCTCGGATCCCTCCCACTGTGGCTTTAATATACCCTGCTGGGACTTCACAGCCAAAGATAATGTACTATTGGTGAATGTCAGCAGTAGCTTCCGGAAAGAAGGCGAAGGAGAGCAAGAGTCGGGGAGGCAGTCCGGAAAGTGGGAAGAGGAGTGGCCTAATTCACCGAGCCCGGGCCGGGGAGTCAGAGATTTTGGGTGCTAATCCCGGCTCCGCCACTTGTGCGCCGGGTGACCTTAGACAGGTCTCTTAACTTTTCTGTCCTTCCATTTTCTCATCTGTAAAATGGGGATTAAATACCTATTCTCCCTCCTATTTGTTCTGTGAGCTCCCTGTGAGTCGGGGACTGGACCTGACTTGATTCACATGTAATAATAATAGTAATAATTATGGTATTTGTTAAGCGCTTGCTACGTGCCAGGCGTTGTAATAATAATAATAATGTTGGTATTTGTTAAGCACTTACTAGGTGCCGAGCACTGTTCTAAGCGCTGGGGGAGATACAGGGTAATCAGGTTGTCCCACATGGGGCTCGCACACTTTTAATCCCCATTTTACAGACGAGGGAACTGAGGCACAGAGAAGTTAAGCGACGGTCACACAGCTGACAAGTGGCAGAGCCGGGGGTCGAACTCATGACCTCCGACTCCGAAGCCCGGGCTCTTTCCACTGAGCCACGCTGCTTCTCCTTGTATTAAGCACTGGGGCGGATACAAGCAAACAGGGTTGGGTCCCGCTTAGGGCTCCCGGTCTTAATCCCCATTTTACAGATGAGGGAACTGAGGCACAGAGAAGCGAAGTGACTTGTCCAAGTGGAGAGAGGCAGAGCCGGGAAGAGAACCCATAACCTTCTGACTCCCGGGCCCGTGCTCCGCCCGCTATGTCATGCTGTTTCCCGTGCAGCTTAGAACAGCGTTTAGAACAGCACTTGACACATAGTAAGCATTTTTAAAATGCCATTATTATTGTTTTTATTAAGAGGCAGTGGGGTGGGAGAGGAAGGGAGGAAGTGGGGGGATCGGGGCCGACCCGGGGGTGGAGGGCATTCAGCCAGTGAACCCGAGTGACCCCCCCCCACCTCTCCTTTCCCCCCACCCGGGGCAGACGGCAGGTGAGACGGACGGGAGGAGGCTGACTCAGCCGGCCTTCCTCTGATCCAGGCGGAAGGCTCACAGCCTGGGAGAGTCTCAACTGGGTTCGGGTTGATTATTACCTCTGATCCTCTCTGTGGAGGTGGGTTCCCGAAGAGCGCAGCAAGGTTGGAGCTTCGCACCGCTCGCCTGGGCCCGACGCTGAGCATCTAATATATAATCGGCGTCCTCTGAAGTGGACTGATAAAAGGAACGCTTACCCGTTTCAGGCTTCGCGGTAACCTCCGGCGAAGGCGGCAATTAAGACGCGGCGTCTCCCTCGGAAGGTCCTTGTTATCGCTGGAGAGGAGGATTTTGGGGAGCCCCATCTGGGAGACGGGACAGGGCAGGTCAGAAAGGCGTCTGGAGAGAGAGGGGAGAGAGGGAGTAGAGAAGCGTTGTGGCCCAGTGAGAAGAACCTGGGCCTGGGAGACAGAGGGCCTGGGTTCTAATCTGGGCTGCTCTATGACCTCGGGCAAGTTACTTAAATGCTCTGAACCTCAGTTTCCTCACTTGTAAAATGGGGATTCGATGCATGTTCTCCCTCTCCTGAAGACTGAACCCCATGTGGGTCAGAGACCTGATGATCTTGCGATGGGCCCCACTGCTTAGTACAGTGCTTGGCACAGAGTAAGCGCTTGACAAACACAATAATAACAATGCCAATAATAATAATAATAATAGTGGTATTTGTCAAGCGCTTACTCTGTGCCAAGCACTGTACTAAGCACCGCAGTAGGCAATCGGGATAGACACAGGCCCTGTCCCACACAGCCCCACAGTCTAAAGAGAAGGGAAGCAGCGTGGCTCAGCGGAAAGAGCCCGGGCTTGGGAGTCAGAGGTCATGGGTTCGAATTCCTGCTCTGCCACTTGTCAGCTGTGTGACTGTGGGCAAGTCACTTCACTTCTCTGGGCCTCAGTTCCCTCATCTGTAAAATGGGGATGAAGACTGTGAGCCCCACGTGGGACAACCTGATGACCCTGTATCTCCCCCAGCGCTTAGAACAGTGCTCTGCACATAGTAAGCGCTTAACAATTACCAACATTATTATTATTATTCCATCCCCATTTTACAGATGAGAAAACAGGCACAAAGAAGGCAGGTGACTAGTCTAAGGTCACGCATCAGGCGAGTGGAGCTGGAATTAGAACCCAGTCTCCTGTCTCCCAGTCCTGTGCTCTTTCCACTAGATCACGCTGCTTCACTATTTTCGTCAGCCCCAAACGTAGAAATGAAAGCTGTTGAGCCTCCTGAATGGCGTGACACCACGGCCGAGAAACTTTCAGAACGAAGAGGACGGAGTGAGGGTGGGGTGAGCACATTCTCAAGGGAAGTCTCCATCCTTCAGCCTATTCTTCAGGGGAGGGCAGTGTGGCCCAGTGGAAAGGGCACAGGCCCGTGAGCCTGGAGCCCCGGGTTTGAGCCCCAGTGTGGCCGCTGGTTTACCGTGTGACTTTGGACAAGTCGCTTGACTTCTCTGAGCCTCCGTGTTCTCCACCGTTGAAATTGGGTTAAAATACCTGTTCTCTCCTTCTCAGACTGTCGGCGCATTATGAAGTAGACAGTGTGTCTTCTCTGATTATCCGTATTTGCTCCAGACCTCGGCAGATAGCAAGTGCTTAATAAATACCATCATTATTAATTGATGACCTAATGATTTTTCATAGTAGTTATACTATTAGTAGAGGCGATATTTATTTTTATGTATTTTTAGTGATATTTGTTAAGCCCTTACTAAGTGCCAGGCACTGCAGTAAGCCGTGGGGTCCATGCAAGCTAATCGGGTTGGACGGAGACCCTGTCCCACAAAGCGCTCACCGTTCCCACTTAATCCCCGTTTTACTGATCAGAAGTAAAGTGACTTGCCCAAGGTCACACAGCAGACAAGTGGTGGAGCTGGGATCGAAACTTGTGCTCTTTCCACTAGGCCACGCTGCTTCTCTTTATTAATTTATTTTTTGAGCACCCACTAGGTGCAAGGCATTATACAGAGATGAAAAATACTTTTAAATACCGCAGTATAATCGAAAGGATATTAGGACAATCTACAGATGTAATGACACCTCTAAGTGTGTTTGGTGGGCAGTCAGGGTTACCCCCCCCATTGGGGGGACAAAGAAACTCAAACCCAGAGAGGTGAAGCAGGTGGAGCAAGGTCACGCAGGAAATGAGAGGCAGCAACACAGCCCCGCATTGTTGATTTTGATTTGTAGCCCTCGGCCCCAACCACTGGACCACAAAACGTTTTTATACTCGACCTTGATGCCGCTTTAATATCATTAAAAAAACTTAAGGTTCGGTCAGGCAAGATTTACGCGATCAATTCCGAAAGGGAGATGGGGTGTAGGTGCTAAATGTCTATTTGGCAGTCTCGACCCACCGCGTATCGCTGAAGAGAAAAAAAGGAAAATCAAAATCCAAAATAAAGGCCCCGATGCTCTGTGTATTTTCCAGCAAAGGAACGGCGAGCACTCCGGCCTACCATCTGCTGGCTGAATAGGGGAATTTGACAACAAGAATCTTGATCCGGGAGCAAATCAATTACCTTAAATAAAATGGAGTCTGCGGACTGATGGTTTTAGAAACAAGGGAAGAAAATTGTAGAATTTTCCCAAAGGAAAAGGACAGATTTCAGGGGTTTTATCCCCCCCGGGCGGGTGTATAGATAGACGCGTGTGTAAGGGTGTGTATAGATATAGCTGTAATTTTTTCTTCTAATTTCTTTTGGGGAAGAGCAAACACTGGAGAGTCGAAAATGGCAATGGAAAAACTGAAAAAATAAAAGATGGTCGACAGCACTCCTATGAGGCCACCGGCAATTTGCTCTCCTATCGGGGAAGACAGTTTCACCCACACATTAACATAATCTGAAATGGCAGGAAAAGCTTGAAATTTACTGTCTGAGCATCTAAGCCTGAATCTTAGTTGACAGCAGAGTGCGTTTCAAGGGAAACCCAAGCATAGATTTGCTGTTGTGGATACTAGTTTGCGATTTCTTAATTTAAAGGACTTGGTCCAATTATTTTTTTTTCCCCCTTTTACTCCTCTCTCTTGGGATCGTCTCTGTGATTGATTTAATATATAATCGCTTTCCCTTTTGCCTTTCAGATCCTTTCCTATGCATAGTGGTAACTGGGTCTTGACATACGCTCTCCCTCCGTTTTCCCCATAAGAACATAAGAAATGTCTTTCCTGGATCCGACCACGGATTCTGTGTCTAACTTAGTAATGATGATAATAATAATAATAATAATAATAATGATAATAATGGTGTTTGTTAATCACTTACCAGTACTAAGTTCTGGGGTGAAATCAAGCAAATCAGGTTAGGCAGGGTCCCTGTCCCACATTGGGCTCACAGTCTTAATCCCCCGTTTACAGATGAGGTAACTGAGGCACAGAGAAGTGAAGTGACTTGCCCAGGTTCACATAGCACTCAAGTTGCAGAGCAGGAATTAGAACCCGGGTCCTTCTGACTCCCAGACCCGTGCTCCATCCACTAGGCCACACTGCTTCTCACAGTACACGCGTTGGATCTTTGGGTTGGTCGCCCTCCTTGATGCCCACCACCCTAATAATAATAATTGCAATGGTATTTATTAAACTCTTACTATGTGCCAAGTCCTCTACTAAGCGCTGGGGTTATACCCGAGATATCTGTAAAATGGGGATTAAGACTGTGAGCCCTATGAGTGACAGGGATTCTGTCCAACCTGCCAACCTTGTAACTACCCCAGCGCCTAATACAGAGTCTGGCGCATAGGAAGCGCTTAACAAATAGCATAAAAAAAAAGATAATCAGGTCAGACAGAGTCCCAGTCGCACATGGGGTTCACGGTCTATGTAGGAAGGAGTAAGATTTAATTCTCATTTTCTGGATGAGGAAAGTGAGTCACAGAGAAGTTATGTACCTAAGGTCACGCAGCAGACAACTGACGGAGCCGGGCCTGGAACCCAGGACCTGTGCTCTTCCCACTAAGCCGTGATTCTTTCCCGCTACATCCCCTAATATTTAGGATGTACTGATTAACATCCCTGACTTTCCCTCTAGCAACCCACGATGGCTCTCTTGCCTGTGGCCGGGCCCAAGCCCCTCTTAACCTCCCCCGGGGCCGATACTTGACTGTCTGGGGCAGAGATAAAACCCAACTCTCCCTGGCGTTCCGCCTGACGTCCTCACGTTGCTCTCTGTGTAGGCACAGCGCTCTGAGAGCTGTACTCTGATATTCAATCGTATTTATTGAGCGCTTACTGCGTGCAGAGCACTCTACTAAGCACTTGGAAAGTACAATTCAGCAACAAATAGAGACAATCCCAACCCAACAACGAGCTCACAGCTGTGGGTGTGTGCTGTTTTCTGGTTGATGTCATGGGGGGAGTCTGATGGAGTCCCTGAAGTAGTCCATGTATCTTGTGTGTGTGTTGGGGAAATGGGACATCTTTGAATTTTTAATCACGGCTTCCCTGTGTCCATCCTGCCACCATCCCCCCCTGACTGCACCCCACGTGGCAATTAGTTTATGTCTGAAGCCAGGCACCCGTTGCTGCAGAATGAAAGCCTTTATGTTTACTACCTGATGGGTGAGATTCCCAGGCTTGTTGTTTTGACTCTGGCTCCTTCAAGCTTCAGTGGATGTCCAAAAGGTGGCTTTTATAGGAGAGAAAATACGGTCATGTTTTGTTGGGCGTTAGCCCATGCTTTTTTTACATATAAGGCACTGTACACGGGGGTGGATATTAATCACACCGTCCCTGTCTCATTTTGTCTCACATTCTCTATCCCCTTTTCAGATGAGGTAACTGAGGCCCGGAGAAATGAAGTGACTTGTTCAAGTTCACCCAGCGGACAAGTGGCAGAGCGGCGATTAGAATTTAGGGAGAGATTTCCCCCGGCCCATTAACAAGGATCATTTCCAATCCCTGCCTCCGGCTTCCTTTTGGAAAGAGAAATAGCTCCCTCTTCTCCCTTCTTCCATCCTTTGGCTTTCCAGGCCCGGTGGTTTCCTCAGGGAGTGAGAGAAAGGTGGAAGGGTTTTTTCCCGGGGGAGGCAGCGGAAAGTGCCGCAGGAGAGGCCGAGGCTGCAGGAGGATTCCCGATTCAAGGAAGGGATAGGTGGAGTGGTTCTGTGTGAAGAAACTTCTGGAAACCCAGGCCTCAACCTTTAGTAGTCACATCCCGAAGAAGGTAGCCCCGCTTGCTACGGAACCCTTGCCTCATATTTCCACCACGTGGTGCCCGGCTGTGTCCCTGGAGCCCCGTCGATCATATTTATTGAACGCTTACTGTGTGCGGAGCACTCTACTAAGCGTAGGGGAGAGTTCAGAATAATAATATAACAGACACCTTCCCTGCCCATAGCGAACTTACAGTCTAGAGGCGGAGACAAACATTAATATAAATGAATAAAATTACAGACATACAGAAGAGCGTTGGGGGCTGGAAAGGGGGTGAAATACAGGGAGCGAGTCAAGGAGGTGCAGAAGGGAGTGGGAGAAGCTGAAGGGAGGGATTAATCAGGGAAGGCCTCTTGGAGGAGATGTGCCCTCAATAAGACTTTGAAGGAGAGGAGAAAAATTGTCAGATGAAAGGTGCTCCGGGCCAGAGGCGGGATGTGGGCGAAAGGTTGGGGGCGAGATGGATGAGATGGGGTACGGTGAGAAGGTTGGCATTAGAGGAGCAAAGTGTCGAAGCAGAAGAGTAGCGAGGTGAGGTAGGAAGAGACAAGGTGATTGACTCCTTCAAAGCTTCTTTCCAAAGACAATCTCCTCCAACAACCCACTCCGTCTGTGGGATTTAGTGAGCACTTACTGTGTGAAGAGCACTGTACCAAGTACTTAGGAGAGTACAGTGCAACAGAATTAGCGGGCACGTCCCCTGTCCGGAATGACCTTACAGTTTCCGGGCACATTGGCCAACCTCCTCCTCCCCCCCGGCCTTTTTACGGTAATTGTTAAGCACTTACTATCTGCCAGGTGCTGTATTAAGCACTTGAGCGGATACAAGTTAATCATGTTGGACACAGTCTTCAGCCCCATTTTGCAGATGAGGTAAGTGAGGCGGAGAGAAGTGAAGTGACCTCCCGAAGGTCAAACAGCCGACGAGAGCCGTCTCCTGCCAGAAATTGGGTGATGAAGGGGATTTTCCCCAGGGCCCCTCAGCCTCCTGCTGCGGTTTCGGAGAGGGGAGCGGGAAGAGCAAATCTGGCAACGACTCGCAGTTTAGCCATCTGACAGCTGTCAGGCCCTGGAAGGGAAGAGGAGGGAGGAGAGGCTTTAAAAGGGGGAAGGGATAGCTAGCCACTTCCCCGCCCCCTCAACCGAGCCGCTCCCTCCGGTGTGTCGGTGTGATGGGGCCGTCAGTCATGAACCCCCTTACTTGGCTTCTCCTTTTCATCATCCATCGAAGAGATGATTTTCGTCCCCTCCTCTTCAGGCGGCCATCTGGTCAGTCCCCCCTGGTCCGGCCCAGATGCCGCACCGGGTGCCTTTCCGTCTGGCATTTTTATCTTCAGCGTCCCACTCCCTTCCGCCCGGCCTCCTGCCGCCCAGTTCCGTGGCTGGTTCAGTGCCCGATTTTAGGGGGACCCTGTGAGGGGAAGGCAGAGGCTCCGCGGCTGTTTGTGGGTGCTGGGAGGGCAGGTTCTCCCAGCCACATGCGCTAGATTCAGGCGGACCGGTACGGTAATGATTACGGTATTTTTCTAGCTCCGTGTCCGGCGGTGTTTTAAGTACTGGAGCAGATACAACTTAATCAGGCCAGGCACATTTCCTCTCCCACCAGGAGCTCGCAGTCTAAGTAGGAAGGAGAACAGGTATTGAAATCCCGTTTTGCAGGTGAGGCAACTGAGGCCCAGATAAATTAAGTGACTCGCCCAAGGTCACACTGCAGACATGTGGCAGAGCTGGGATTAGAACCTGTGATTCCCAAACCCGTGGTCTTTCCACTAAGCCAAAGTGCTCGTCCCTGGGGTGGGTCAAATTGACTATTTTGGGGGTCTTGCTGCTTCTCCTATCAGGGGCCACCCTGAACTATGTAACAGCTCTCTCTGACCCCTTTTGACTGATGGGGGTCGCAACATCTCTGTGAAGGAGGGAGTAAGCACTGTTATCCCCATTTCACGGACCAACAAACTGAGTCCCATAGATGTGGAATGACTTTCCCGTAGTCCCAGAAGGAGCTGGGGTGGGACTGGGAATAGAACTCCATCGATCCATCAGCGGTATTTACCGAGCGCTTCAGTGGGGAGTCCAGTACAGTAGAGTTGGTAGAATAGCCAACCTCTCCCTCCCCCCCAGCCTTTTTACGGTAATTGTTAAGCACTTACTATCTGCCAGGCGCTGTATTAAGCACTCGAGTAGATACGAGATAATCTACTTGCTGCTTCTCTCATCAGGGGCCACCCTGAACTATGTAACAGCTCTCTCTGACCCCTTTCGACTGATGGGGTCACAGCATCTCTGTGAAGGAGCGGGTAAGCACTATTATCCCCATTTCACAGACCAACAAGCTGAGTCCCATAGATGTGGAATGACTTCCTTAGTGCTTAGAACAGTGATACATGGTATGTGCTTAACAAATACCAATCAGTCAATGGCTTTTATTGAACACTTGCTAGCCTAGGTTACTAAGATAGACCGTAAGCTCGTGGTGGGCAGGGAATATGTTCGTTGATTGTTATATTGTACTGTCCCAAGCCCGGCTCTGCCACTTGTCAGCTGTGTGACTGTGGGCAAGTCACTTAACTTCTCTGTGCCTCAGTTGCCTCATCTGTAAAATGGGGATGAAGACTGTGAGCCCCACGTGAGACAACCTGATTCCCCTGTGTCTACCCCAGCGCTTAGAACAGTGCTCTGCACTTAGTAAGCGCTTACCAACTTAGTACAGTATTCAGTAAATAAATTTGAATTTATATGAGCAGAGCACTGTACTAAACGCTTGGGAGAACACGACAGAATAGAATTAGCAGTTCCCCATCCGCAACGAGGTTACAGTCTCCCGTTGTTGGGCAGGGATTGTCTCTGTTGCCCAAATTGTACATTCCCAGCACTTAGTACAGTGCTCTGTACACAGTAAATGCTCAATAAATATGAGCAAATGAATAATATTGTTATTATTAGACCCAATCCACAAGGAGCTTACACAGTGATACCAGCTGCGCTTCCACATTATTTTTGAAGGGGGACGGCAGAAGGGCTTAAAAACCCATCCCAGCCCAATTTCTTCCTAGTCAACTCTGTGGAACGTAATAATCGCTTTCTGTCAGGTATCAATGAAGGAAGAGAGAGAAATCCCTGTACACATATGTCTCTCTGCCTTGTGTAGGAGCCAGCTGGCTTCCCCTTTAGGCAGAGAGGATTGTTGCCAGGTGTACTATAATGGTTAGATTTATGGGAGAATTTGGGTCTCTGTTTTCAGATCTGTTCAAATACGAGGATTTGACTCCTGTTTTCTTCCTGCACATATTGGTTGGATGAGAATTTAGCTTCAAGCCCCCAGAATGTGGAGCTGGAGGTTCTATCTTAGCCATCTGGCTGCCCAACACCCTGTTTTTTGAAAAGTTTTATTTGAAAAAAGTGGTGTTTATTAAGCACTCACCGTTTCCCGGGCACTGTATAAGACGCTGGGGTAGGTAATAAGCTAATCGGGTGGGACACGGTCCATGTCCCACATGGGGCTCACAGTCTTAATCCCCTTTTTTTCAGTTGAGTTAACGGAGGTCCAGAGAGGTGAAGTGCCTCGGACAGAGTGGCAGAGTCGGGATTAGAACCCAGATCCTTCTAACTGCCAGGCCCATGCTCTAGCCACTAGGCCACTCTGCTTCGCAACCCGGTTAGTGGTGGGTCGGTTATCCTATCTTTTAAACGCTTACTCTGGGCCCAGCACCGTATTAAGCGCCGAGGCAGATTCCGTCAGGTCTTTATGGGCAGGGAACGTGTCAGCTTCTCCTGTAGTATTGTCCACAACCAAGTGCTTAGTACACTCCTCTGGATATTTAAGCACTAAATAAATTCCACTGATTGACTTATACAAGATAATCATATCGGACTCAGTCCCTGTCCCTCACAGGGCTTGGAGACGTTTTCTGGACGTTAGAGAAACAAAGCTGTGAATAGCCTGGCCATCATTCAGATCTGCTTGCTGCTGGCCATGGTCAGTCACAACCAGACAACTCCATTTCTGGAGCCCTAATTAATCAATAGTACTTATTGTACACTTACTATAGGCAGAGCGCTGTATTAAGCCCTCGGGGAGGACAATTCAAAATAGTTTATTTTAATATTTGCTAAGCGTTTAGTATGTGTCAAATCCCGTTCGAGCGCTGGGGTAGATACAAGTGAATTAGGATGGACACAGTCCCTGTCTCACATGGGGCTCGTAGAGTTGGCGGACATGTACCCCGCGCACCGTGAGTTTACAGACTAGAGGGGAAGAAATAATAATAATATTATAATGATAATGTTGGGATTTGTTAGCGCTTACTATGTGCAGACCACTGTTCTAAGCGCTGGGAAAGATACAGGGTCATCAGGTTGTCCCACGTGAGGCTCACGGATTTCATCCCCATTTTACAGATGAGGTCACTGAGGCACAGAGAAGTGAAGTGACTTGCCCACAGTCACACAGCTGACAGGTGGCAGAGCCGGGAGTCGAACCCATGGCCTCCGACTCTAAAGCCCAGGCTCTTTCCACTGAGCCATGCTGCTTCCCCAATAATAATATATGATTTAAAGATCTGTACGTAAGTGCTGTGGGGCGGGGGTTGGGGCCAATATCAAATGCCCAAAGGACACAGATCCAAGACCTTAGACTCTGCCACTTGTCTGCTCTGTGACCTTGGGCAAGTCACTTCACTTCTCTGTGCCTAAATTACCTCAGCTGTAAAATGAGGATTAAGACTATGAGCCCCACGTGGGACAGAGGCTGTCCCCAACCCCATAGGCTCGTATCTACCCCAGCACATAGTAAGTACTTAACAAATACCATAATTATTATAGATGATACAGACGGGAGCAGAAGTCAGTGTGAGGTATCTGCTGATCTGTGGTTTGCTGTTTATGACTGTGGCATATGCGTGAAGTCACGGGGCACCGAACACATTTTAAAATGGATCAAATGGACAATAAAAGAGCGAAAATGACCCGTAAGATCAACAGAACGCCAACCCAGGCCAGCAGGTCCTTGTAGGTGACCCTGACGATTGTAAGCTTCTTGAAGGCGGGGATCGTACCTACTTTCTCCCATCTCCTTAGAGAAGCAGTGTGGCCCAGTGGACAGAGCACGGGCCTGGGAGTCAGAGGACCTGGGTTCTAATTCCAGCTCTTCCAACTGTCCGCTGTGTGACTTCTCTGTGCCTCAGTTACTTCATCTGTAAAATGGGGATTAAAACGGTGAGCCCCTTATGGGACATGGACTGAGTCCAGCCTGATTAGCCTGTCTCGACCTCAGTGCTCAGTACAGTGTCTGACATATAGTAAGTGCTTAACAAAGGCCAGAAAAGTAAAGAAGTAAGTGCCATTGGATGGACGAAACAGGGAGGACAGGGGAAGCTGGAAACTGCTCGCGGCAACACCGTTCCGCTGACCAGAAACTGGGGATCCTAGTTGGGGCCTGGGGGGGGGGGGTGGTCCCAAGGAACAGAATGCTACAGTTTCACCTCCAGGCCAGGGGGACCACTCCCAGGTGATGCGTGCAGGGGAACCCCACCCCACCCTTGAATAATTTTTTTTTTCCACTCCATCTTCCCAACCGCAGCTCATTGAGATGTTAGAATCGGATCGATGGACGTGTGAGCTAGGGACCTCCCCGGCTTGGCCTCTCAGGCGGCTTCGGCGGTCATGATGGAGTGGACGCTCTGGAAACGCTGCTCCTGCAAATCCCTGTATCCCACGAGGGACCACCCTCCTCCCCCCCTCCCCCCGAAGAGCGTGCTGGTTTTCCTCTGGTTGTGGCAGACGATGAACAGCTTCATTTAGGAGGCAATTTGAGAGGCTATAAAAGCTGTCAGCACAAGGAAAATGTGTGGGGTGTGGGTGTATGTTGCGAATATGTGTGCGCACGCGCACTGCATGTATAAGGACATGCGTGTATAAGGACATGCATGTGAGCACGTGCACCACTGCCCAAGGGTGAGATAGACTGTGGCCGGCAGGTTTGGGGTGTCCTGATTCCTTCTGAGGTAATACAATGCTCCAAAAGAGAGATTATCATCATCATTTTTATAATCATCATCATCATCATCACCATCATCATAATCACCATCAACGGCATCGATAGTATTTATCGAGGGCTTTACTATGAGCAGAGCACCGTAGTAAGCGCTTGGGAGACTATAACGTGACAGAGATGGTAGACATTTTGCCTGTCCTCAACAAGCTTACAGTACAATAATAATAATAACAATATTTCTTAAGTGCTTACTATGTGCCAGGCACTGTCCTAAACACTGGGGTGGATACAAGCAAATCGAGTCGGACACAGTCCCTGTCACACATGGGGCTCACCGTCTTAATCCCGTTTAACAGATGAGGTAACTGAGGCCCAGAGAAGTGAAGCGACTTGCCCTAGGTCACACAGCGGGCAAGTGGCGGAGCCGGGATTAGAACCCGGGTCCTTCTGACTCCCAGGCCCGTTAGAACGGGCTGCTTCTCCGAACAGTTTAGGAATAGTTTATCCAGGCAGACTTAGTCCAACTTAGCACAGCGGTTGCTAGAGGTCAGTGAGCAGGAGGTGGGTGAATTCTGGGCATGTTTCTTCTTCTTATTAATAGCTACTATCATTAAATGACACATTATGTATGTATTATTATTGTATTATGTGTTGAACACTTACTATATGCCAAGCATGCTACTCTAAGACTGTCAGCTCGTAGGGCAGGGAGCGTGTTTGCCAATTCTGCTGTATTGTACTCTCCCAAGCGTTTAGTACAGTGCTCTGCAAACAGTAAATGCTCAGTAAATACCTCCGATCGATAAATATTGAGATAGATACAATATCATCAGTTTGGACACAGCCTCTGTTGTACACAGGGCTCACAGTCTAGGGGCAAGGGAGAATAGTATTCATTCTCCAATTTACAGATCGTGACCAACTTGCAAGTTACCTCCTAAGTAAGATGCAAGTGAGCAGGAATTATTTAATAATTATTTTGTAATTAATATATTTATCAAGCACTACATGTGAAGCACTGGGTAAGATGGATACCAGCTAAGGAGCCCGGGCACAGTCCCTGACCCACACAGGGTTCTAGGCCTAAAAGGGAGGGAGAACAGGTATTTTCTCCCCAGTTTACGGATGAGGAAACTGAGGCCCACAGAGGTTAAGTGACTGGCTTAAAGTCACCCTGTGTGGCCTAGTGGATAGAGCATGAACCTGGGAGTCTGAAGGATCTGGATTCTAATCCCAGCTTTGCCACTTGTCTGCTCTGTGACCTTGGACAATGTCCCTTAATTTCTCTGTGCCTCAGTTCCCTCATCCGTAAAATGGGGATTAAGACTGTGAGCTCTATGTGGGACAGGGACTGTGTCCAACCCGGTTATGTTTTACCTACCCCAGTGCGTAGTACAGAGTCTGACACATAGAAAGTGTTTAACAAATGCTACTCTAATCATTATTATTATTAATAATATTAGTCCAGTGGCAGAGTGACTCCTGACTACCATTCCTGGGCGCTTTCCACTAGGCTGCACTTGCCTCCTCTTTCGAAAACAGGCTTTTCACATCATGTGTCTCCTTGATGGAGGTTTAGAAGTAGGAAATCCGTGTTGTGGGATGGAGCTCTCTTTGGATTTTGGGAAGCCAGGGGGCTTGACCAACTGAAAGAGCCATACACATTCCCGGTATTCCTTGGCCCCACTGTGCCGGGACACCGGATGCAGTTTAGGGGCAGAGAAGACGCGGGGGTCTTTTGGTCTTCTTGGTTGCTGCCTCCAACCGGCTCCTGGCCGATTTTAGTGCCAACCACCCTCCCGGCTGGCAGAGGGGCGATCGAACCCAACCTTTTCTAATAGGGCCACGGAGGGGCTCTGGGTGGGTCTAGGGGGTCCTCAGACAATGGACGCCATGGTAACCGGTTGATGGGTCAGCCGGTCCAGTTTTGGCCAAGTAGCATCCTGGGTTCGGAAGCTGCCAGGCATCTGCTTCGGCCATCCAGGTGCCATCTGTCTGCCAGTTGGCTTGTGGACGGCGTGTCATCACCCACTTGGAGGCTGGGGCTTGGGGTGGGAGGGAAAGTTTCCGGCGGGTGGCTGGGGGGCCTGGAACAGGGCATCTTGAGGGGTGAGGGATGAAGGGGGCTCTGCCCTGGTTTGGGTTCCTCTCTGCCCACCTCTCCCTGACACAAGGAAGCCCGGCGTGGGTAGGCAGAGGATCGAATTGTGTTTAGAGTGAAGCCGTTGAGAGACAAAAGCCAGGCTGGCTGGCCTGGGTTGAGCAGGAGGGGAGCAGGGGGTCTTGAGGGGGAGGGGGGTGGACAACACCGCAGCTTGGGGGGAAGGGGACGAGAGCTGCCCGCCGCTACCCCCCCTTCCCTGGCATTCCCTGGAGAAACCCAACCGGGCAGGGCACAGAACAGGGGACACAGGGGTCCGGCGCTCCGTCGGCCTGCCCTGGCCACCCGGGGGGTGGCAAACTAGACATTCGCCATCCCTATCTCCCCTCCGGAGCCCCCTCTGGGCACCGAGGCTTGACTCGGATAGGTGGGCGAGACGCTCCCTTTCCCCAGGGCCGGAATGCCCTCCCGGGGTCCGCGCTGCCATTTCCCCGGTCCCGAGGTTGCCATGGGAGACCGCCTGCTTCTCCAGAAAACGCTCCGTGCCCTTTGGCGGGGGCAGATGTAGCTTCTTCCGGAGACTTGCCATCTGGGATGAAGGGGCCTGGGGCCAGTTGCCAAGGACAGCAAGGGGGGGCTACTAGGGCAACCGATGAGACTAAGGCGTTTCTGGTGGGAGGAAGGCAACGCTCTGTGAGGGCGAGGCCCTGGTGGGAGTGGGCAGCTGGATACAGTGGCAGAGCCAGCTCAGGGAGCTGGGGGTCGGGTGGGCCCCGAGTTGGGACAGGGGGACCGGAGCTTCCAAACGAGGCCCGCTATCGGCCCCCGGGTGGAGGTGGGGGGCCTGGGTTCTGGTTCCGGGAGCTGGAGCGGACCGCTCCGCTGTTCGGTCGCCAAGGTTTCTGACGGAAGCACCGCCCGGGGTGCCGTGTGAGGGGGACGGGGCCCAGCGGGAATCCCGAGGGAGAGCAGGCTGGCGTGGGCCGCCGAGCCTGCAGCGGCTACCAAGGCAACCGTCTGCCGGGTTAGACCGCCGCGGCCTAGCACTGCCACAGTGCCATGGTCACCTCGGCCCAAAATGCCTCCAGCATGGAAAGAAACAGTCAATCACTCATAATTACCGAGCGTTTATCACGTGCAGAGCACTGAGCTAATTGCTTGGGAGAGTACAATACAATAAACGGGCACATTCCCTGCCCTTATTTCCCCATCCTAAGTCCTTAGTGCTTTTAATGCATTAGAGAAGCAGCATGGCACGGTGGATAGAGCACAGGCCTGGGAGTCAGAAGGTCATGAGTTCTAATCCCGGCTCCGCCACTTGTCCGCTGCGCGAACTTGGGCAAGTCACTTCATTTCTCTGTGCCTCTGTAAAATGGGGATTGAGACTGTGAGCCCTACGTGAGACAGGGACTGTGTCCATCCTGATTTGCTTGTATCCACCCCAGTGCTTAGTATAGCGTCTGGCACACAGTAAGCGTTTAACATATATCGCAATTATTATTATCACTTAAATCCTCTCTCACAGCACTTTTGTACCCCATGGTGACACCGGGTCCAACCCAGTGCTTAATTAAGTGTAATTAGGGGTAAGGCTAGAGGTAGGTCGGAGGAACGGCGGCTGATCCCCACTCCTCCCTGGAAATTTGTAAATCAATCGGTCCGTGGTATTTACTGAGCGCTTACTGTGTACAGAGTAACAATGTTGGTATTTGTTAAGTGCTTATTATGTGCAGAGCACTGTTCAAAGCACTGGGATAGATACAGGGTCTTACTGTACTAAGCACATCAGAACAGAGTTGGTAGGCATGTTCCTGGCTCACAGGAGTTTTGTAAAAAAGGGTCCTGGCACGTGGGTCTCTTGTGGGCAAGCCAGAGAGGGAAAGTGAAGCCCAGAGAGATGGTCGGAGCCACTTAGTTCACCCAGCTGATCAGGGGTCAAAGGTGGACCTGCTCCTTTCTCCCGAGAAAGCTCAGCGGAGCCATCCGGCACCGTGACCTTCGGTGGGGCTGCGGACGGAGCGGTTGGTAAAAGACACTGGCATTTCTTCGGGATGAAAGGTGCCTTGGCGAAAAGAGCCCGTCGTAACTCTCGCTACCACGATTGCTTTAGTTTTAGCCTGGGTATTAAAATAGCTGCAGGCCGCACCTGGAATAAAAAAATAAGTAAAAAGAGAAACGCCAAGTGGAATTTAAAAAACACCTCAGGGACAAGGTTTTTGTTCTGGTACCACAAAACCCCCAGCTCCCTTCTCTGAAAGGCTGCTACTTATCATTGGTTTGATCTTTCTGCCTTCAGACATCGTGGGGGTTTTTTTCTGATGCATATTTATCTTCCTTCGATACTTACTGATTCATTAATAGTCATTTATAACGATCATCATTACCGTGGTGAAACTTTATTTGGATGGGCACTGTGACCCTGCCTTGCTCCGTCACCCCTGCAAAGTGTCAGAGTGGCCATTCATTCATTCAGTCGTATTTATTGAGCGCCTTCTGTGTGCAGAGCACTGTCCTGAGCGCTTGGAAAGTACAATTCGGCAACAGATAGAGACGATCCCTACCCAACAATGGGCTCAGAACGTAGAAGAAGGGAGACAGACAACAAAACAAAACAGACAGACAGGCATCAATACTACTTGAGAGGTAGTTTTGCCTAGCGAATAGAGCACGGGTTAGGGAGTCAGAAGGATCTCGTTTCTAATCCCGGCTCTGCCGCTCATCTGCTGGGAGACCTTGGACAACTCACTTCTCTGGGCCTCATTGACCTCATCTTTAAAATGGGGATGAAGACTGTGAGCGCCATGTGGGACATGGATTGGGTCTAACCTGATTGGCTTGCATTTAGCCCCTCCAGGCTTAGTACAGTGTCTGGCACCTAGTGGGTGCTTAGCAAATCCTGTAAAAGAAAGGAAGTTGAATGTCATCTGGGAGTTAAAGACGGGGAGGGAAAAAGAGGAGAAAGGGAGACTGAACTTTGCGCCAGTGAGTGTGGGAGCCCGGTGGCTCTTGACACCAACAGCGCCAGGCAGAGGAGAGCGGGGGGATTCTGACCCCTAATCTCACCTGTCAGCACCTGCACCCCTCCCTCAAAGTAATAATCATGAGAATTGTGGCATTTGTTAAGCGCTTACTATGTGCCAAGCTCTGGGTAATACAAGGTAATCAAGGTAATCACATCAGACAGAGTTCCCGACCCAAGTGGGGCTCGCATTCTAAAGGGGAGGGAGAAAAGGTAAGGAAACCGAGGCCTCCGAGAAGTCAAGCGACTTACCCGAGATCACACAGCAGGCAGATGGCAGAGCCGGGATTAGAACCCGGTGCCCCGACTCTCAGGGCCGTGCTTTTTCCTCTAAGCTTCTCTGAAACCATCCTCTGTGTTTCTGCTCCGATTCTGTCTCTGGGAGGGCGGCAGAGGGAGTTGTGTTTACTCAGAGGAGGATATTGTTGTGCAGGGAGCGTGGGCTTTGTCTGCTCAGACTTGTTCAGGCGTTTGGGTTTTTAATCATTGGTAATTTGGGGTTGTGTCTGTTCAGGGGCTGGGGGGTGAGGAGTAAATGGTAATTCATGGCTGGATCCAGTGGGATCCAAGCTCTGGCTGTCCCCATCTAGGTTTGTCCTCCCCCTCCACCCCCAGGCCCCTGAGGCAGGAAATCTGGTAGGGGCGGCGCTATTACTGGGCTCCGTGGTTTCTCCTCTTTTCCCAGAGACTCCTTCCTGAGCTTGGCACTTGGAGGAGCGGAGCCCGGCCCCCCCAGGCAGAGTAGCTCAGACCCACAACCCCCACCTCTACGAGGGTAGGGATTGAGCTCTTCCTCCAGGGGCGGCCCAAAGGCTTCCGGGAAGGTGGAGGAAAGGGCTAAAGGCCTTGTGGGCAGAGCTGGGAAAATGGGGGTGATGGGGCTTGGAGGAAAGTGCTGGGAATGGTCTGAGCAGGGAACTGGAATTAGAGAAGCTGTATGCCCAGTGGAAAGAGCATGGGCCTGGGAGTCAGAGGACCTGGTTCTAATCCTGGCTCCACCACTTGTCTGCTCTGAGGGACCTTGGGCAAATCACTTAACTGCTCATTCCCTCAATTGCTTCATCCGTAAAATGGGGATTCAGTCCCACTCCCTCCTACTTAGGCTGTGAGCCCCATATGGACAAAGACTATCCGCTCTCCTGATTATCTTGTATTTACCACAGTGTTTAGTAATAATAATAATAACGGCATCTGTTAAGCCCTTATTATGTGCCAAGCGTTGTTCTAAACGCTGGCGTAGATCCAAGGTAATCAGGTTGTCCCACGTGGAGCTTACAGTCTTAATCCCCATTTTACAGACGTGATAACTAAGACACAGAGAATTTAAGCGGCTTGCCCAAGGTCACAGAGCAACAAGTGGCAGAGGTGGGATTGGAACCCACATCCTCCGACACCCAAGCCCGGGCTCTTGCCGCTAAGCCACGTTAGTATAGTGCTTGGCACACAGTAAGCACTTAACAAATGCCATTATTATTATTATTATTTTTATTCTTCCCTGAGAGCCTGGATATGGCTCTCTGGGAATAATGACCTCTTAGGGCTTGGCTGATCCTCAAGACTCGAGGTTTAAGGAGACACTGTCAATCTGGGGAGGGTGACAGAGAGAGGGGAATTCACTGGTTAAGCGGTACGGGCCAAGCCTCATCCTATCAAGCAAGCAATGGATGGTGTGCACTGAGCACTGAATATATAGAGAAACAGTGTGGCTCAGTGGAAAGAACCCAGGCTTGGGAGTCAGAGGTCACGGGTTCTAATCCCGGCTCTGCCGCTCGCCAGCCGTGTGACTGTGGGCAAGTCACTTCACTTCTCTGTGCCTCAGTTACCTCATCGGTAAAATGGGGATTAAGACCGCGAGCCCCACGTGGGACAACCTGATGACCTTGTATCTATCCCAGCGCTTAGAATAGTGCTTGGCACATAGTAAGCGCATAACAAATACCATAATCATCATCATCATCACGAGGAGCACTGTACTAAGCACTTGGGGAGTACAACAGAGGTGGTAGACATTATCTCTGACTCCAAGGAGCTTACAGTCTATTGGGGGAGACCGACATTAAAATAAATTTCAGACAGGGGAAGCAATCTAGTATAAGGATATATACTTAAGTGCTGAGCGGGTGGAGTGAGTATTAAAGTGTTTAGAAGGTACAAGTTCATTGGAGACTCGGAGGGAGGGAGATTAGTGTGGGGAGATGAGAGGTTAGTCAGGGAAGGCTTCCTGGAGGCCATATGATTGTAGACGGGCTTTGACGATGGGGAGACCAGTGCTCTGTCAGATAGGAAGGGGAAGGGAAGTCCAAGTTGGAGGGAGAGGTTGGGGGGGCGTGCGCAAGGGGTCGACCGGCGGGGTAGGCAAGGTCGAGGTTCAGTGAAATAGGTTGGCGTTAGAGGAGCAAATTGTGCAGGACCTCAGTCAATCGATGATATTTATTGAGTGCTTACTGTGCACAGAGCACTGTACTAAGCATTTAGGATAGCACAGTATAACAAGACACGTTCATTTCCTGCCCAAAATGAGCTTACAGTCTAGAGGGGGAGACAGACATTGATATAAATAAGTAAATTTCAGATATGTACATAAGTCCTGTGGGGCCAAGGGAGGGGTGAATAAAAGGTGCAAATCCAAAAACAAGGGGGCAGAAAGGAGAGGGAGGAGAGGAAATGAGGGCCTCTTTGGGGAAGGCCTCTGGGAGGAGATGAGCTTTCAACAAGGCTTTAAAGGAGGGGAGAGTCACTGTCTGTCGAATATAAAGAGGAAGGGTGTTTCAGGCCAGAGCCAGGATAATAATAATAATAATAATGATGATAATAATGATTCAGCAGACAAGAAGCAGCATGACTAAGCAGAGAGAGCATGTGCTTGAGAGGCAAAAGGAACTCGATTCTAATCCCAGCTCTGCCAATTGCTTGCTGTGTGCCCTTGAGCAAGTCATTTACCTCCTCTGTGCCTCAGTTTCCTCAACTATAAAATGGGGAGTCCTTTTCTCCCTCCAACTCAGACTGTGAGCTCCAAGAGTGATGGAGATTGTACCCTACCTTATTAACGTGCACTTACCCCAACGCTCACAACAGAGTTTGACGTGTAGTGAGCCGTTAACAAATACCACTTAAAAAAAAAAAAAAGCCAGGAGAAGGAATGGACCTGGGCCGGAAGGAACTGAGAAGAGAAACATTTAATTAGTTTGTTCTTTTATGCCAATGTCAATATCCCTCTATTACAGTCACGGGGCCATGCTAGAATCCTCCGGTGGCTCATTTGCATGTGATTTCTGTGTTTGCTGAGCTTCGATAAATTTCCGGGGGAAAGCCCGGCAGATGAGATTGTAGCGGTCTTTGGGGCCGAATTTTGAGAATTCAAATCCCAGCAGGGCCTGATTTCCCTTTCCTCTAAGGCCACGGTGGTTACTTTTGAGCTTTACTAGAAAACTCAGTTTCGCTAAATGCTCTTAAAATGAGGGGCTGAGGGAAAGCATCTTTCTCTTTCGGAATCGAGATAGCTTCCCTGGAGAAAAAAAACTCAGCTTCCATTTAGGTAGCACCTATCTTTGAGGAACTCCTATCACTTTCTAATGATTCATCAATTAGCACTCACAGCTTTCCTGGGAGATAAGTAGAGGGCAGATAATAATGATCCCCTCTTGGTTTACAGATGGAAGAAATCGGTAATTCCACATCGCCTTTCTCCAGCCCACCTAAAAAGTCACCTCTTCTAAGAGGCCTTCCTTGATTAATCCCCACCTTCCTCTTCCAGCCACCCCATGGGTTCCCTGAATTTCCACAGGTATAGTTGGTAGTTCAGTCATTCAGTCGGTCAATCATATTTATCAAGCGCTCGTATTGTGTGCAAAGCACTATACTAAGTGTTTTGGAAAGAACAGACGTATTCCCTGCCCACAACAAGCTAACAGTCTTGAGACGGGAGACAGACATTAGTATACATAAATGTTGTTCATTATTTTTATTTTTACCACTTACAGGTATGCTGGCATTCTTTTTCTCTGTATATTTGACCATTTATCACCACTTCTCCCCCCTAGGATGGACAGAGACTGTGCCTTTTACTTAAACGGGGGTGTTTATTGAGTGCTTACGTTGTGCAGAGCCTTATACTAAGCACATGGGAGAATACGATTCAATAGAGTTGGTAGACACATTCCCTGCCCTCAAGGAGTTCACAGGAAGGTAGACATTAAAATAAATTCTGATGTGTACGTAAGTGCTGTGGGGTTGAGGGTGAGGGGAATATCAAATGCTTAAACGGTACAGATCCAAGTACGTAGAGGGTGTAGGAGGGAGAGGGAGTAGGGAAAATGTATGCTCTGTAAATAATAATAATAATAATAATGTTGGTATTTGTTAAGCGCTTACTATGTGCAGAGCACTGTTCTAAGTGCTGGGGTAGATACAGGGTAATCACAGGGTTGTCCCACATGAGGCTCACACTTAATCCCCATTTTACAGATGAGGTAACTGAGGCACCGAGAAGTAAGTGACTTGCCCACAGTCACACAGCTGTCAAGTGGCAGAGCTATCAAGTGTAAATGTTAGTAACATTCAGAGTATTAAGTGCATACTATGTACCGAGTGCTGCGTGCTGAGGAAGAATACACAGCATGGCCTAGTGGAAAGAGGACAGGCCTGGGAGTCAGAGGACCTGGGTTCTAATCCCTGCTCCGTCACTTGTCTGCTTTGTGACCGTAGGAAAGTCAATCTCTCTGTGCCTCGGTTCCCTCATCTGTAAAATGGGGATTCAATACCTATTCTCCCTCCTACTTGGAATGTGAGCCTCATGGGGGATCAGATTATTTTATGTCTACCCCAGCACATAGGACGGGGTTTGACGTATAATAAACGCTTAACAAACACCACAGTTATTAAGCACTTAGTACAAGGCTTTGCACACAGTAAACGCTCAATAAATACGATTGAATTATTATTATTATTATCTTACACAAGGGAGCATTATACATGGTCCCTGTTCCTTGTGGGACCCACAATCTAAAAAACTAATGCTGTTGCTGAGAAGGTATTTAAGACCCAGAGAGGTTAAATGGTGACCTCAGGGGTCCCAGTTTGGATTGCTAAAGCCAGAACTTCTGGTTCTGGACTCCCAGTCGTGCGCTCTTTCTTCGAAACTGCCCAGTTCCTCCTGAACACGCAGCGTCTGGAAGAAAGAGAAATGAAAGCGTCCAGCCATTTCCTCAACGTACGGCTCACGGAGGAAAGATCGCAGGATCTCCAAGTTGCCTCCCTCAGCCCCATCTTCAGGCGGAAAGGCGAGAAATCTGACCGCAGAAGCTATCGTGACGTCTCCCCGATCTCCATGGCAGCGAAGACCCATAGCTGTGGTCTGCCTGGTCAGGCCTCTGACGAGTGCCGGTAGCCATGGTTCAGTTCTGACGCTTTTCCCACAGGCGTGTTGGCCAGCACGTGGAGAGGGAATTAGGGAGCGTTTTTCCGACCACGCGGGACTGTTTGCCCCCGGTGTTCCCCTTCGTGGAGGAACCGGTGTCTGCTTGGGGCATCTGGGTGGGCAAGGCCCGGTGCCCAAGTTTTCTTAACACAAAGTTCCCCACTCTCATCTCCTAGGAGAACGTAGGGCCGCCTAGAGAAACAGCGTGGCTTAGTGGAAAGGGCACAGGGTAGAGACCCAGATTCGAATCCCGGTCCAGGCACGGCAGAGGCCAGAAACATGCCAGTGTGAGTTGAACCCAAATCCCCGGAGTTGAGGAGCCCGAGGGAGTAGTGACTGTGCCACAAACCCACAGAACCTAGGGCTGACTTAAGCTGGATGCCCAGGAAGATAGGGCTTGGTGTTAGGTGTGCGTCGCGGGGAATTGTCACCCATAGCAACAGAAGCAGCGTGGCCTAGTGGATAGAGCACGGGAGTCAGAAGGACCTGGGTTCTAATCCCAGCTCTGCCACTTGTCTGCTGTGTGACCTTGGGTGAGGCACTTCACTTCTCTGTGCATCAGTTCCCTCATCTGTAAAATGGGGATTAAGACTGTGAGCCCCATGTGGGACTTGGACTGTGTCCACCCTGACTAGCTTGCATCTCCCTCGTTGTTTAATAAGGTGCCTGACACATAGTAAGAACTTAACAAATACCACCATTATTATTATTATTATTATTATTATCGCTCTTCTTTGCCACACCTATAAAGATAGAAGCTGCGGTATTTTTAAGCGCGTACTCTGTACTAAGCGCTGAGGTAGATCCAATCCAATCCTGGCCACCTACGTTGGCCAGTTCACGAATCAAGGCCAACCACCACTCTGTGGGTCGATGGAAACGGATCTCTCAGCTGAAGTTCGGGCCCACAGTTACTGCACGCAGGAGAGAAAATAAGGCAGCCTAGATAGAGATCAGGCCTTTGGGTCCCGAAAACACAAACATAAATGCCAGGTTGGAGCAGGAATTAATGACCTAAATGGTCTGAGGGAAAGAAAACACCATTAGTGTTCACTAGGCCCACTGCAGAGGCTTCATTAACCCACATACGGGAGTTCCAGGGGGAGCAATGCGGCCTTAATTGTGTCTTGGGCAATTTGGCCATTTAAACGGGGAACCGTTTCCGCAACTAGGTTCTTCCTTGAGGTGGCACATCTTCAGCAAACGCCATTTCCTCCTGCCAGCTGGCATCGGAGGCTGGTTTTGGTGATTTTCTCCTGGTTGCCTGAGCTCTTCCATTCAAACGGCAAGTTGCCCAAGGAAAGGGTAGATCAGCAATGGGCCCCACAGCAGTGAATCGACCTGGTTGGTTTGGTGGGGCAGAACGGGTTGCCCCCTTGGCCAATCTCACCGTCCCTTGGTAGGCCGCGGCTCTCAGCTCCATAACTCTAGGTGTGCTGTCCATAACCTAACCGTCCCTCACCAGTCTGATCCATCCCAGCGCCACTGGGCCGCGGAGCGAGGGATAAAGTCGTCTTGTCATCCTCGGTGTGAGGAGACCCTTGTGGCCCGCCCGCCTCTAAAGACAGTTGGGTGGGGAGGGCACGAGGGCCTGCGGCTATCAATCCACGCCCCTCACCTGTTGCCCTGTGGCTACTGCTGCTCAACTGGGAAGAGTCAGGAATATACAGGGCCCAAGGATGGGGTATGCCTGTTGCAGAGAAGCAGTGTGGCCCAGTGGAAAGAATCTGGGTCTGGGAGGAGGGGGACCTGGATTCTATTCCCAGCTCTGTCCCTATTAGACCTTAAGCCCGTCAATGGGCAGGGATTGTCTCTATCTGTTGCCGAATTGTACATTCCAAGCTCTTAGTACAGTGCTCTGCACATAGTAAAAGCTCATTAAATGATATTGAATGAATGAATGAATGAATGAATGCTGTGTGACTTTGGATGAGTCACTTCACATCTCCAGGCCTCACTTTCTTCATCTACAAAATGGGCATACCTCTTCTCCCTCCTATTTAGGTTGTGAGTCCTGTATGAGACAGGGACTGTGTCTGACCTGATTATCTCATATCTAACCCGGCACTTAGTACAGTGCTTAACACATAGTATGAGCTTTAATAGATACCCCAAATTTAAAAAGCGGGTGCAAGTATGGGTCCAGGCACGTTATGCGTGTGCTTCCATCTTCTCTGCTGCCTTCTCTTCTCTGTGTTTGGCCCAGAGCAATCCCTTAGTAAATATTAGTATTGATTATTATTATTAACAATAACGATGATGATGCTCTTTGGGTTTATCGGTTTCCCCGGCTTGGACAAGTCAGGAGGTTTTCCTCATCACCGACCCCATACGAGGTTCATTCCCCCGCTTCTCTCCGTCTGGTGAGGAAGAAAGGAGAGCTGGTTAAAATAATAATGATAATAGTAAAAATCATAATAATTGTGGTACTTGTTAAGTGCTTACAATGTTTCAGGCACTGTTCTAAATGCTGGGGTAGATACAAGATAATCTAGTTGGACACAGTCCCTGTCCCACATAATAATAATAATAATGTTGGTATTTGTTAAGCGCTTACTATGTGCAGAGCACTGTTCTAAGCGCTGGGGTAAACACAGGGGAATCAGGTTGTCCCACGTGGGGCTCACAGTCTTAATCCCCATTTTACAGATGAGGGAACTGAGGCACAGAGAAGTTAAGTGACTTGCCCACAGTCACACAGCTGACAAGTGGCAGAGCTGGGATTTGAACTCATGAGCCCTGACTCCAAAGCCCGTGCTCTTTCCACTGCGCCACGCTGCTTCTCATAGGGCTCACAGCCTTAATCCCCATTTGACAGATGAGGGAACTGAGTCACAGAGAAGTGAAGTGACCTGCCTAAGGTCACGTAGACGAGTGGAGGAGCCAGGATTAGAACCCAGAGCCTTCTGACTCCCAGGCCCATCCTCTAGCCACTAGGACACGCTGCATCTCAAGCAAGGAGAAGCTGCTAAAGTATCTCATCTCTTCGAAAAGCTTAGCAGGAAGGACAGCGGGCCTCCCCCACAAATACAGCCAAATGGACTGTCGTCTGTGAAGTTCGTGGGCCGCGAACCTGGGCCGGTGTCCGTGTCGCCCTCCTGTTCATCTCCTGAGGGCTGATGGGGCTCGTGGCCACTGACTGGATAGAGGGAGGCAGGGAGAGAATGAGAGAGACGGAGACATCTCTTTCCCTAAGCAGCACTGAGGAGGCGGCGGTGCTCTCGATAAGAGCGTCGTGGGTGGGATGAGCTGCCGGAGGCCCTGTGCTTGAGCGGGCAGAAGCCTCGGCCACCGAATTAATGGCGCCGGTGAGAACCTGGGCGTTCAAACTCCTGGAAGAGAAGAGGCCAGGGACTGCAGGAGAGTGGGAAGGAGACTCTGGGTTGAAGAAGGGTGATCCCCAGCAGGACAAGATTAAATCAAAGTGTCCCTGCGGCAGCAGCAAATAGCTCTGGTGATTCTGGGTGCCATTTTGTATTCATTCATTCAATCGTATTTTTTGAGCACTTACTGTTTGCAGAGCACTGTACTAAGCGCTTGGGCAGTACGATCCGGCAACACATAGAAACAATCCCTATGTAACAATGAGCTCAGAGTCTAGAAGGAGGGGAGACGGACAACAGAACGAGTAGATGGGCATCAATAGCATCAATATAAATAAATAGAATTATAGATATACGCACATCGTTAGTAAACTAAATAGAATAATAAATATGTACATATATACACAAGTGCTGTGGGACGGGGCGTAGAGTGGAGGGAGGGAGTAGAGGTGATGGGGAGAGGAGAAGGAACAGAGGAAAAGGGAGGCTCAGTCTGGGAAGACCTCCCGGAGGAGGTGAGGTTCCAGGAGGGCCTTGAACGGGGGAAGTATGCTAGTTTGGTGGATGTGAGGAGGGAGGGCATTCCAGGCCAGAGATAGGACGTCGGCCAGGAGTTGAAGGCGGGGCAGGCGAGAACGAGGCGCAGCGAGGAGGTTAGCGGCAGAGGAGCGGAGTGTGCGGGCTAGGCTGTGGAAGGAGAGGAGGGAGGTGAGGTAAGAGGGGCAAGGTGATGGAGAACTTCGAAGCTAATAGTGAGGAGTTTTGGCTTGATAGATTTAAGTTCGTAGATGACACCGAAGGGACAGCAAACTGGGGAGGAGGGGGATTAATCGGCAAGGGCTCTTGGAAGAGATGTGACCTCAGTAATGCTTTGAGAGTGGTGCTCTGGTACGTACGGAGGGGGAGGGAGATCCGGGCTAGGGGGAGGATGTGGAAAAAGGGGTCAGTGGCGAGACAGATGTGATCGGGGTAGAGTGAGTAAACTGGAATTAGAGGAGCAGAGTGTGCCGGCTAGGCTGTAGTAGGAGATTAGTGAAGTGAGGTAGGAGGGGGTGAGCCGGTGGACGGCTCGAAGGAAAGAGACCGCCTGTTTGGAAAGGGGGAATCTGCGTCAATAAGACGGGGGGGGGGGGGGGGGGGGGAGCAGTCTGAGAGATCTTAGGAGGCTCAGCGAGTGAGTGGGATCAGACCTTAGCCGGTCTTTAAAAGCTACCTGGGATTGGACGGTCTCATTTCAAGACAGGGCTTTTGCTCAGACCGGTTCTTCAAACGGCAGTTCCCTCAACGAAGAGCAACATCGGGGCTCCTCGTGTTCACGCGAAGAGAAAACGCCCGCAACCGGAGTAGCGTAGGTCTGTTTGCCATGCCGTCTGAACTCGGCTCTAGCGATCCTTTTTCAAACATGCCAGAAGTGTTTACCTTGGAGCTAAGCTCAAATAGAAGGGATTTCTGCCAAGAATGAGGGTTTTTTTGCCACAAAGTTCCAAACAACCGAAAAAAAACCAACAAAAGAGCGGCTCTGGGGATTGGGGAAGATTGTCAAACACTTGGTGTGTCGCTGCTGCAAGCACGATTAGTAAATCCCATCAAGCCAAAATGCAAAACAGCTGGCTGGTTCATGGAGTGGAAAAGACTCATGAGTCAGAGAAGGGCCCCAGAAAGATCTGGGAATCAAACAGCTGTTGGCGGTGGTGGTTGGGAGTGGGGGAATGGTTCACTCAATGGTATTTATTGAGCGCTGAACTGGCCGCGGACCCCTGTACTAAGCGCTCGGGAAAGTACAGTGCAGCAAAGTTGGGAGACGAGTTCCCTGCCCTCGAGGAGCTTCCAGTTTCCATCAAGGGTAAGCTGGATCCACTGGGAAAATAATAACAATGCTAATAATTTCCAAGGTATCCGTTAAGGGCTTACTACATGCCAGAAACTGTCCTAAGTGCTGGAGTAGATGCAAGATAATCAGGGAGAAACGTGCCGAAGTAGTGTCTGTGGAGCCCGAAGAGTCCTGGAGGGCCCAGGCCTTGGTTTTTTCTGGCTTTACCGAGTGCCCTCGGTCTGGGACCATAAGCAGGAGGGCAGTTCCTTTTACCGACCAGGGTGAGCTAGAGCTGGGGGGCTGCCGGGGGTTGTTTGCTGGTTCCCTATCTTGGCTGGTCAGCTCCATGCTGCCATGCCCAGGATTGGCAACTGCGAGCTTGCCCTAGCCGCTCATTCTCAGGGTCGCCCCTCTGACAAACTCAATCCCCTGTGTTGCAAGGAGAAATTTACGGATTAGATGGGGGAGGGTCTTGGGGAGGGGTGGAGGGGGGGTCCCTGTTCTCTACTCCAGAGTGCTGCCAGTGCTCTCCTTGAATCGAGGGAAAATGTCTAGACCCTACCCACTGATCAGGCAATCAGTGTTTTCTTAATTCACTCTGACTGCAGAATCCTGTACGAAAGACTTGGGAGAGTTCGGTAGAATAGATAGACACCATCTTTGCCTTCAAAGAGCTGCAGGTCCAGTCCAGGGGTGCGTCTGTTTTCTGCTGGGGGCCCGGGAGAGGGGATCTGTGAAGAGCGGTTTCTGAAACTGAGCTGTTTGTTCACGTCGTCAGATTCAATTTCTGGGCTTTTCCCCTGGCTTGGGCCAGAACAGTTGGCCTAGTGGAAAAAGCACAGGCCTGGGAGTCAGAGGACCTGAGTTCTCCCTCTGGCTCTGCCACTTGCCTGCTGTGTGACCTTGGGCAAGTTGCTTAATGTCTCTGGGCCTCCATTTCCACATCTGTAAAATGGGGATTTGATGTCTGTTTGCCTCCCGGGTAGATTGTGAGCCCTGGATGGGTAGGGATTGACTCTGTCCTGATTAGCTTTTATCTAATCCAGTGTTTAGTACTAAACTTGAAACATAATAAGTGCTTAACAAATACCCCCGTTACTATTACCGGGGAACCGCTCCAGAACCTTTGAGGAGTTGCATCATTTCAGCTGCAAAGGATAAGAGAGCTGGCTACTGAAACATTATTTAGAGTTCATTGTGTCTATCAACTCTGTTACACTGTACTCTCCCAAGCACTTAGTACAATAATCGATGATATTTACCGAGCACTTACTATGTGCAGAGCACTGAACTAAACACCTGGGAGAGTACAATACACCAGAATTAGCAGTAAGCACTCAGTAAGCGGAGGCGGCGTGGCTTAGTGGAAAGAGAGCGGGCTTGGAAGTCAGAGGTCGTGGATTCTAATCCCGGCTCCACCACTTGTCGGCCGTGTGACTTTGGGCAAGTCACTTAACTTCTCTGTGCCTCAGTGACCTCATCTGTTAAATGGAGATGAAGACGGCGAGTCTCACGTGGGACAACCTGATAACCTTGCATCTACCCCAGCGCTTAGAACAGTGCTTGGAACATAGTAAGCGCTTAACAAAAGTCATCCTAATCAATAAATGAGATTGATTAATTCACTATTACGATGGGGTGTGGAGGGGGAGTCTAGAAAAGCACCATGATTATTTTGGCCACAAAGCTACTAGCCAAGGCCTATATTTTGGTTATTTCTCTCTCCCAGTGTATTTTATTACCAAGGCTATTGGCCTGAAAAACAAGGCCCTTTGTTTTGGGAGCGTTAATTAGTTCTCCGCATTTATTTCCCATTGGAAGTCGTAATCAGCTCTTTGTGACCACACAATTGGTTGCCTTGGTGATGATTATGATGTCACCATTGGGTGCAAGGTGGGGGGGGGGCGGGGGTTATGACTTCAGTTGCCGGTGTAGGAGATGATGGCTTCAGAGAAAGGGAATATTATGGTCTCCTGCCAATGGCCTTAGCAATAATAGAGAGAGGCGGGGAATGTGCCGTGTAAAAATAGCTTTGCTTCTAAAGAGGCTTTTTTTCTTTCAAAAGGTTTTCATTAGGCATCAGCATCTCTTTAAATAGGGAGAAGGTTTTCTTTAAATCACTAAGCAAATCATGCTGCTGATTGGGGCTGTAGCACATTATGGAAATTCACAGAAGACTGAGAAGCCTAAACTGACATTTCCCCGGGGACAGATACTGGGAAGACGGCTGAGAGAACTCCATATGGGTCTCTTTGCAGACATCAAACTTTGGGTTTTGGTTTCTTTTTTTTTTTTATTTTTCTGGCAAAAGCATCTTAGAAGTCCTCAGCTTTCTCTCACGCCTGTCGGTAACTTTTACTGTTCACTTCAGTGGAGCTGAGAGTCTATTGGTGGTGGTTAATGAGGAAACTTGATCACCTCATTCAATCGCGACCTGTTTCCTTTCAACGCAACGGTGCTCTTTGGATCGTACTGTATCGCCATCCCTTCACCCCGCCCCGGCTCCCGTTACTTCAGAGTCTTTTTGTCCTCAGAAAATTCCCTCCCGGCTGCGCGGGCTGCGGGGTGGAAGTTGGGGGCGGTGGGAGGGGGGGAACAGAAATCTGGAACCTCCCCAAGGCAGCCCAAAGATGGGGTCCCCACTAGCAGGACTGTGAGACATGGTGGAACCCCTGCCTCCCCCACTGCTCACTGCTGACACTTAAAAGAAACCCTTCTGGGAGAGGTGGTTGCCCAGGACTCTTTATGGCTAGTTGGCTAGTGATGTCTGTGTAGGTTACCCCTCCCACCCTTCCAACACACACAAACACAAACCCGGCCGAGTCTTCTAGAGAAGCAGCGTGGCTCAGTGGAAAGAGCCCGGGCTTGGGCGTCAGAGGTCATGAGTTTGAATTCCGGCTCTGCCACTTGTCAGCTGTGTGACTGTGGGCAAGTCACCCCACTTCTCTGTGCCTCAGTTCCCTCATCTGTAAAATGGGGATAAAGACTGTGAGCCTCACGTGGGACAACCTGATTACCCTGTATCTCCCCCAGCGCTTAGAACAGTGCTCGGCACCTAGTAAGCGCTTTACAAATACCAACGTTGTTATTATGGCGACCTAGGCACCGGCCCAGCTGGAGGTGGTGAGGCTGGCAGTGGGCACGGGTGGGGAAACCTCATTTTTAAAGTGGGGGTGGAAAGTTTTTAGCTAGAGGTGGTAGACTGCAGGAGGACAAACTGGAATTCCTTTGGGTGGGGGCAAACCTCAGTTCTCTAATCCAGGGAGTGGGTGAAGATGCTTTTTAAGAGGTCAAGGATTTTGGAAAGAGATGAGCCCCGCCTCGTCCAGGGAGTGATGTCTGAAGCAGGGAGAAGCTTAAATCCCTCGGCATACACCCAGACAGAACCCTGATTAGGCGTGTCTGGTATTGTGAGACAGTGCAGGAGGCCGGGGGGGACCCTTGAAGTGGTGGCGTTGACATCCGTAACCGGGACCCTCGGCCAAGGACCTGCTTCCACACTTCCAGAAGCCTTTGGGGTTGGGAGTCCTATGGCAGGAGCAGTAACTTGGTGCCCGTAGGCTTCTGTCCTGCAACCTTTCTCGGGGACCCCTGCCAGAAGTGGGGGGGAAATCCGTGACTTATTTTGGCCATTAAAACCATGCAAAGAGCAGAAATAACCACTTCAAATTCAAACTCCTGCTGTCTCGGCACTGGCAAGAGGATGAGTTGTCACGGTGGGAGAGAGTCCGTCGGGTTGTTGGCTGAGTTAGTGCAAGGGCTTACGGGTAGAACGGGATAAATAGGTGTGTCGGCCCCACCTGGACCTCCCTGCCTGGGTCACTTCTGGTGGAGGGCTTATTTTGTAATGATAAGAGCAACTGTGGTATCTATTAGGTGCTAACTATGTGCCAGGCGCTGTACTAAGCTCTGGGGAGGATACAAGCAAATTGGGTTGGAAACAGCCCCTGCCCCACATGGGGCTCCCCGTCTAAGTAGGACTTAACCCCCATTTTACAGATGAGGTAGCCGAGGCTCAGGGAAGAGAAGTAACTTGCCCAAGGTGACACAGCAGACAAGTGGCCGAACTAGGATCAGATCCCAGGTCCTTGTGATTCCAGGCCTGTGCCCTCTCTCCACGCCGCTTCTCCACGCTCTTCCCCGAATCCTGGTGTTCCAGGAGGGGCTTGATGTTCTCGCCGGGATTCTGGCCCCTGGCCCCGACCCCCCCGAGATTTTTAGCCCTCGCCAAGCAAAGCACCGCTCCACCTGAATGTTTTGGTGCCCCGAGATGATGTGCTTTCAGTTCGGACACTGCATCCAGCCTCTCTCCCGCTGCACGGACTCCGTTCGTCACCGATGCCGTCTTTCATGCTCGCTTGCAGATTCACCCCGAGGGATCTGCCTCCCTCTCCTGCAATCCGAAGCTGGCCCCTTCATGATGATGGTATTTGATGGTATTTGTTAAGCACTTACTATGTGACGAGCACTGTCCTAAGCGCTGGGGTAGATGCGAGGTAATCAAGTTGTCCCACGTGGGGCTCACAGGCTTCATCTCCATTTTACAGATGAGGGAACTGAGGCACAGAGAAGTGAAGTGACTTGCCCACAGTCACACAGCTGACAGGCGGCGGAGCCGGGATTAGAACCCACGACCTCTGACTCCCAAGCCCGGGCTCTTTCCACTGAGCCACGCTGCTTCTCATGTCCGGAGGTCCCCTGACTCCAGGTCCAGACCCCTCTCAGGTGGAAACAGGGCCAAAAACCTGCCTCAACTCGCACCCCGACACCAAACGTTGGCACCCTGTCGCTCACCAGGCCACACGGGCTGAGAAGCTCTGGCCCCTGGGGCAGGAGAGTGGTCACGGGAGGCGGCTTCAGCCAACCCCTGGCCCAGCCCGGGGCAGGGGCGCGAAAGCCTCAGCTGTGGAATCATGGCCCCTGGGCTCTTCCTGAGGCCAGTCAGGTCCATAGAACAGGCTCCAGGGTAATAATGATAATAATAATAATTATAATACTTGTTCAGCGCTTATTTTGTGCCAAGCACTGTTCTAAGCTCTGGAGTAGACCCAAGTTAATCAGTTTGGACACTGTCCCTCTCTCACAGGGGACTCACAGTCTTAATCCCCATTTTACAGAGGAGGGAGCTGAGCACAGAGAAGTGAATCGACTTGCCCGAGGTCACACGGCAGAGGTGACGGAGCCGGGATTAGAACCCAGATCCTTCCGATTCCCAGCCCCCTACTCTATCAACTGCCCCAGGCTGCTTGAAGGTGTGATTTGGCACGCCTTCTCAAAAAAAGTGAAGGATGAGGGGGTGAAGGGCAGAGCCCCCTGCAGCTAGGAAGACTAGCACTGCCCCGCTGCAGATTTTGGAAGATTGATTTTATTTTGGCATCTGCAAGGCATTTGCCGAGCACCGATCCACCGTCCCTCTTCTTAATATTTCATTCCGTTCCTTCTCTCCCTCCCCCACCCTCTCCACCCAGCCCTCACCTACAGAAGAGCTGCAAATTACAGGATGTCTAATTAGGAAGCTTTGAGGAAAAGATGACAAAGAACCCGTCGCCATGGAGACGGAAGTTGCTTGCTGGGTTCCTGCCAGCCAGACAATGCGGGCGATTCTCCATTAAAGCTATTCCTGGGGCCTGTGGGAGTTAGCCAAGGGAGAGAGGCGAAGGCAGGCTTGCTATGCGGCACAGAGGGCCGGGGGCTTGGCCGAGGAGGGGACGTTTTCAGGGGAGGCCGTAGGAAGGGCGACGATGCGGTTAACTCGACGGTTCTTAGGGAATGGTGTTCCTTTCTGGGCCCCTGGCTGGGTTGGTAAAATGGGGTCGGGCAAGCCCAGAGGAGACTTAAAAAGGAGTCAACTGGCTCAGTGCAACTGAAACGCCCCACTTGAGAGAGGTCGGCGGTGTCGAGCATCCTCCGCCCATCGTGGCCGAGGAAGTTTCCAGGCCGCTAAGGCTCCGAGGCGGAACTTCCAGGGATAAGACTTCAGGAGATTGAGCCCGGCTTTATGTGACAACACCGAGGGGTGGAGCCGGGGATTTCCAGGCTGCGAGGCTGCGAGGCGGGACTTCCTGGGATAAATCTTCTGGAGATCGGTCCCGGCCTGTGTGACATCCTCAAGGAGTGGAGTTTGGGGCAGACTGATGGGATCCCAGCCTTTAGGACCCTGGACCCGGTGTCCAGCTCTCTGAGCTTGGCCATTTGACCAGGAGACTTGAAAGTGAGAAGCTGAGTGGCCTAGTGGAAAAAGCATGGGCCGCTAGACTGTAAGCTCCTTTTGGGCAGGGAATGTGTCTGTTTAACCTTCTGTTGTACTCTCCCAAGCGCTTAACGCAGTGCTCTGCACACAGTAATCAATGAATACGACCGATTGGATGACTGATTGAGAGGCAGAGGAACTGAGTTGTAATCCCGGCTCTGCTAGTTATTTTCAGCGTGTTCTTGGACAAGTCATTTAACTGCTCTCTGCCCCAGTTTCCTCAACTGTAAAATGGGGATTAAATTCTTGTTCTCCCTCTCATTCAGACTGTGCGCCCCGTGTGCGACAGGGACTGAGTCCTACTTGATTAACTCGTATTGGCCACAGTATTTAGAATAGTGCTCGATACATAGCGCTCGACAAATACCATAAAAAAAGCGTTTCTTGGATCAGGCCAAGATGATTCACAATGTCTTCCTGGGAGATCGGCTGCATTAACGGAGCCCATGCCCTGTCACAGTAAATTTGCAAAAGGGGATTTTTTTTTTCTTTAAATACAGATCTCCCATCTGGTCTGTGTTTAGGAAGGGCTGGAAGGGACGGCTAAAAAGGATCTAATCCACGTGCCCCACGCCTCTGCTTCTAGGGGAAAGCCCACCTACCTCCGCCCGTCCCCCACACCCTCTGCTCACCCGGGAAGGCAGGCCAGTCTCATCGTGGAGATATCTGGGAAAGAAGATTCTCTGGTTTTTCTTGATAAGCCCCTCCCGGATTCCCAGCCTTTTGCCAGGCTGTTTGGCTGGTCGAAGCGAGATCTCTGCCATTTCACGAGAACCCCTTTCTCCGGGGAGGCGGAGAGCAGCTGGTCCACCTCCCCTCTGCCAGTAACCTGCTCCTGTCGGATGGGACGTGAACTCAGGGGCTCAAAGACGAACCAGCCCCCTTTCCCCTTTCATCTTGTTCCTGTCACTCTAGTGGAAAGAGCAACGGCCCGGGAGTCAGAAGGCCGTGGGTTCTAATCCCGGCTCTGTCTCTTGACTGCTGTGTGACTTGGGGCAAGTCACTTCACTTCTCTGCGCTTCCCTCATCCGTAAAATGGAGATTAAGACTGTGAGCCCCATGTGGGACATGGATCGTGTCCATCCCGATCAGCTGACCCCAGCGCTTAGTACAGTGCCCGGCATATAGTAAATGCTAACAGATGCCGTTAAAAAGCAAAGAACAAAAAAAAAACCATACTTGGAGTGTGTGTGTGTCTGTGAGACCCTGTGTGGACAGGGTAGGGTTGTGTTTCTTTGGTACCAGGAAAGTTCTTTGCTGCCTGCCGCACCTGAAATCTGCTGCAAAATGTGTCAGGTTTATTTAGTGTTTGCTCACCTCAGACTGATCGCTGCAAATGAAATTTCATGCTAAGCAGCCCAAGTGCTTCATGCATCATCCGCGAGCCCAGACACATTTTTTTTTTTCAGGTAGTTTCTACCCTTGCGTCCATCGGCCCATCGATGGTATTTATTGAGTGCCTATCGTGTGCAGAGGACCGTACCGAACGCTTGGAAGAGTGCACCATACAATAGAGTTGGTAGATCCGATCGCTCCCTCAAGGAACAGACAGTCTTTGCTTGGGGATTGGTTTCTAGTTTCCTCGGGAGACCTTATGGATATATTTTCTCCAGAACGTCCTACCTTCTACCATAAACCTTAACCTTGCTAACGGTTCTTCTGTGGTCCTTGTTATGGATTCCATCCATCTAGCTGCTGGTCTGCCTCTTCCACATTTTCCCTTGACGTTTCCTAGCATCGCTGTCTTCTCCAGAGAATTAGTCCTCTCGATGATGTGTCCAAAATATGCTAATCTAAGTCATTTGGCCTTCCAAAACCCACGTTGACTCGATTTGCTCCAAAACCCATTTGTTTCTCGGGCAGTCCGTGGTATTCGCGAAAGCCTTCTCCAACACCACATTTCAAAGGAATCGATGCTCCTCCTGTCCTGTTTTTTCACTATCCAGCTTTCGGATCCATACGTCGTCACTGGAAACCCCAGAGAATTGACGGTTTAAATTCCATGCCCAAAGGTCAGCCCTGTCTCATGGCTGGGTTGGGTTTGGGGAGTAGAGGCAGGGAGAACGCTGAATTCCGAGAGGTAGAATGTGTATCTGAGGATCCGGTTGGGAGCCCTGAATTCCAAAGGGTTTGGGATGAGTTCAGATACCTCGTTGGCCTCCTTTTTAAGGGCAGGGGTTTTGGGGGGGGGGGCGATGGGGTAGCCAAATGTGGGGCAGCAGGGCTCACTGGGCCTGAGGCTCAGCCTCCCCTCTCTTCTTCCCCCCTGGACTGGGACTAGACTCGGATTCCAGGGTCCCTCGGCGTGGACCCAACCTGCCGGGGCTGGAAGTGGGCCAGTTGGCTTGGGTAGGATAAGCCACAGTCACTATCTCGTATGTGCCTTCTAGTAATGTGACCTGGCGGAGGGGGAATTGGGCTGTCGCCAGAGGGAATGGAGTGGACGGTGTTGATCTAGAGGAGAGCCTTGTCATTAAATCATTCAATCACAAAATTCATTCAATCGTATTTATTGAGCGCTTACTGTGTGCGGAGCATTATACTAAGCGGTTGGGAGAGTACAATACAACAATGAGCAGACACATTCCCTACCCACAACATAATTAGAGGCTAGAGAGAGTCCAGGGTCCTTAGGCCTGGGCACAGCTAGTGACCCTGCCATCGGTGACCGAACCCACCGGTCAAACTCACCAATGGAAGCCGGCACTCCTCCTCCACAACTTGGTGCGGGTGGCCACGGCCCAGGGCGGGCGATTGGCTTCCGTGGGGGGGCTCTGGTAGAGGGCACGAGCGCCCGCGGGAACCTCCACACGGCCCCACATCTGGCCGACCATTTCCTCCCGCTCCTTGACTCCCAGAGAGCGAGAGTTCCGGCCAACTGTGGTTTTGAAGAAGAAGTGCACTTGAACCAGGTAATTAAATGTGTCAGCTCCTTATCCAGGAGAGTAGTCTAGTAAATTATGTACAGTAAATATTTTTGGAAGCTGGAACCCTGAAGAGGACTTATTGATCTCGGGCGGCCTGCCAGGAGGAGGAGAGGATTTGGGGAGCCACGGTCAGCATCCGGGGCGAGGCCGGCAGCGGGTACGGAAGGCGCGGGGGCTTCCTCTTTGGGAAGGAATCCCAGCGGGGCCCGTCACCTTCGCTCCCCGATCCCTCTGCCTGTCTCGGGGAGCCCTGGGGTTTAAGTACAGTAGAACGGAGTTGGTAGGCACGGTCCTTGCCCACAACGAGCTTACAGTCAAGAGGGGGAGACATGCATTAATATAAATGAATAAATTCTGGATAGGTACATAAGTGCTGTGGGGCTCAGGGAGAGGTGAAAAAAGAAAACAAATCCAAGTGGAAGGGTGATACAGAGTGAGCAGGAGAAGAGAAAATGCGGGCTTAGCCAAGGAAGGACTCAAGGATGAATTGATTATACTAAGCCCTGGGAAGATAGAAGATAATCAGGCCTGGGTTCTAATCCTGGCTCTGACACTTATCTGCGGTGTGACCTTGGGCAAGTCGCTTCACCACCTTGTGCCCGAGTTACCTCATCTGTAAAATGGGGATTAAGACTTTCAGTCCCATGTGAGACATGGACTGTGTCCAACCTGATAAGCTTACATCTACGCCAGCACTTAGTACAGTGCCTGGCAAATAAGTATTTAACAAATGCCGTTAAAAAAAAAAGCTGGGGCATAGTTCCTGTTCTACATGGGGCTCACAGTCTAAGCAGGGAGAACAAGTATTTAATCTCCATTTTTACAGATGAGGAAACTGAGGTCTAGAGAAGTCAAAAGACTTGCCCAACCAGCACGCCAGTGTCAAGAAACTCTTCTCTTATTCAGCCTAAATCCCTTCTGCTGCTGTTCAGGCAGGGATTCCCTCCAGCCACCGATTCTAGCTTGCACCTGGCCTCCTGCAAAATGGTGCTTTTGATGCCAGTCCGTCAATGGCACTAATCGAACGCTTACCATGTGCAGATCATGGTAACTAAGCCCTTGCGTGCCGAGACCCGTGCGTGTGATGTCGTGCTTCTCCTCATCCTGGCCACCTTAGCTCTGAGGGAGGGAGAGCGGGCGGCTTTGTGTGGAGTGAAACGGCGAAGCGATGTCAAGATGGACCCTTGGAGAGAGCCAGCAGGAGAATTTCCAGGCAGCTGGACAGTGGGGAGAGGAGGCTCTGGGAAGAGGCCGGGAAGGGGAGAGAACTTGGTCTGCCCTGCAGGTCCACCACTGGGGAAAGCAGGAGAGAGACTGCGGTCGGTCGTGAGCCGGTTAAAACCCTCACTAATAACCCTTTTTCATTTAAAAGTAATTATAATCAGTGGAGAAAGCGCCCGCAAATTAGGCAATTATATACTCCAGTTCCCTTTCAACCTCCTCCTATCTTCATTCCCTACTTTGTTTTCTCCTCGGGAAATCAAAGGAGCAGACAGAGCCATTCATCTCTGGGGCTCTGCTTCCCAACTCACTTGGCAGGTCAGTGCTATCCTGGCCCACAAAACCTCTCATTAAGGCAGCTGAAGTGGAGATGTTGAAGCCCCCGTGGGCCACCGTAGGCTCTCTGACCAGAAAGAAAGGCTCCTCGGTGGGTGGCAGCCAGGCCACCTGGACCACCTCGTCACTCACCCCGCGAGCCATTAGTGCCAACTCCAGCAAGAATGAGCATGTCTAGTTGGCCGCCAATGCCCATCTTGGACAGGGGTTGGATAGGTTTCTACAAAATTGTTTTTATTGCTATTACTACTATTAAGGGTATTTGTTAAACGCTTACTCTGTGCCAGGCACTGTATTAAGCACCGGGGTAGATACAAGCTAATCAGGTTGAACTCAGTCTGTGTCCCACTTGGGGCTCACGGTCTTAACCCCCATTTTACAGATGAGAGAACTGAGGCGGAGAGAAGTGAAGTGACTCGCCAAAGGTCGTCCCACAGACAAGAGGAGCCAGGATTAGAACCCAGGTCCCACTGACTCCCAGGCCTGTGTTCTAGCCAATAGGCAACACTGCTCATCAGTTTTACGGGCTCCCTATCTAATGGCTCTAGCTTCGAGCTCTGCAGACTTCCGGGGTCGGGGATTCATTCACTCAGTCGTATTTATTGAGCGCTTACTGTGTGCAGAGCGCTTGGGAAAGTACAATCCAATACGTTCCCTGCCTATAATGAGCTCACAGTCTAGAGGGGAAGACAACAGATCGCGCTACCGCTGAGAGCCGACCCCACCAACTCGACCGTGCCAAAGCGCAACCTAGATATATGTACGTGTGGGCGTGCCCGCATTCAAGTCTCCGAATGGGAGAATAAATGCCCGTTTTGCTGCCCACCCAAAATGAGCTGCTTTTGACCCCGTTGGGAATCATCTACCCGTGGGCCGGTGAGAAAGGGGGGACAGATAGCTTACCGGCTCGGATTCCTGTGGAAACCGGGGGGAGAGCCGCGAGGCCAAAGCACTGAAGAATAACCATCTCAACACAAAGTAAGCAATCAATCGATTGATCCTCATCGGGGCGCAACACGTTCTCCAAAGCTATTTCCAGGTGGTTTCCCCAGGCTGCCGTTGCCGTGGTAGAACCTATTTTCATTGTGATGTTATGAGCTCTAAGATAGAGCCTTCTCCATTGTGATGTCACTCTCTGGCTCTTTTGTTTAAAAAAAATTGCACGGACTCCAAACTAGAGCCTTCTCCATTGTGATGTCTAGGACGTTGTTGATGTCATTTTCAGGTACTGTGATATCATATCCAGGCTCCTTTTTAAAAACTGTAATGTCGCGAACTCCAAACTCGAGCCTTCTCCGTTGTGATGTCTCCCTTGAGCATTGTGATGCCACTCTCAGGCTTCTTCTTTTTATCGTGATGTGATAAGCTCCAAACTAGAGCTTCTCCATTGTGTTGTCTCTCTCAGGCCTTGTGATGTCTCTCAGGCATTGTGATGTCAGCCTCCGGCTCCTTTTGTTCCCTTGTGGTGCGCTCCGAGCTAACGCCTTCTCCATTGCGATGTCACTCTCAGGCGTTGTGATGTCACTCTCAGGCAATGTGATATCACAGAGGTCCTAACTTTGGTTAAAGAACAAGCCTCCAGAAGCTGTTTCCAAAAAAAAAAAAAGGCCCTTGCAAGAAAAGGAATGGGGTCGAAGAGGGTGGGGGGTGAGAACGACGTACTTGACAGAAAGCTGCTGGAAATAGAACATTTTTGCTTTTCGAAGGGCACCAGTCAGTCTTTTCAGGAGAGCACAGGCACTTACGCCCCCAGTTAAAATGAACTGAACAATTGACCCTCCCTTTCTACTGCCCTTGGGTTTCGCTTGATTAATAATATTGGTGAGGGAAATTATTTCTCTGGCAAGCCTCCACTGTGATTTTCCCACTCTGCGTGGTCTAGTGGATGAAGCATGGGCTTGGGAGCCAGAGGAGTTAATCCCAGCTCCACCACTTGCCTGCTGTGTGACCTTGGGCAAGTCACTTAACTTTTCTGGTCCTCAGTTTCCCCAACTGAAAAAATGGAGAATCGGCACCTGCTTTCCTTACCACTTAGACCGTAAGCCCCATGTGAGGTAGGGACTGTGTCTTACTTGAGTTTTATCTCTCCCAGTGCTTAGAACATTGCTTAGAATGTTGCAATTAAGAAATACCACTACTCTGCCTCCCCCACCTCTTAGAAATGGTTCTGGTCTTTCTGCCTTCGTAGAGTATCCTTCAATCAATCAGTCAATCAATCATTGGTCTGTATTGATATCTTACTGTGTGCAGAGCACTTTAATAATAATGTTGGTATTTGTTAAGCACTTACTATGTGCAGAGCACTGTTCTAAGCGCTGGGATAGATACAGGGTAATCAGGTTGTCCCACGTGAGGCTCACAGTTGATCCCCATTTTATAGATGAGGTAACTGAGGCACAGAGAAGTGAAGTGACTTGCCCACAGTCACCCAGCTGACAAGTGGCAGAGCCGGGATTCGAACCCATGATCTCTGACTCCCAAACCCGGGCTCTTTCCACTGAGCCGCGCTGCTTCTCTAAGCAGTCGGGAGACAGTGATACAATAGAGTCGGTAGGCCTGCCCCCAAGGAGCTTACAGCCTAACGGGGGAGACGGATATTAAAATAAATTCCAGATGGAGAAATACTTCTCAGAGCTCCATGAAAAATGATGAACAAGCCAAATGGGTGAGTGACGTAATAAATCGGGAGTAAGTTTTGGACCGTCTACTTCCTCGTTACTTGGCGAGTTACTCTGGCTCTTGGAATAGGGGTTACTTTGGAAATTGCTCCTTCTAAGAGCCCCGCGTTCCCCGTCCCTTGCCTTCCTTCCGGTTCTTTCTCTCCTCTGCCCCAAGGTGAAATGCGAGCGTGAGAGTCACCGGGGCCAGAGCGCCAACCCACCGAGACAAGCCCTTCTGTCCACCGCCGCCGAGCACATCTTGAGTTACATGTGCCCCGCTGAGACTGGGCCTATTTAAAGATAAGCACTTGGAGATGGGCGTCAAAACATTTAGCTTGTCAAGTAAATCGGTTGTATTGATTGGAAAATTGCTTTGTAGTGTTATTTGATGATTACCCCACTCCATGCAAAATAGCACCCCCCCATCCCTTCAAATGTGATTTCTTATACAGTTCTGACAAAATAATGGAAAAATTTTCCAAGCCTGTTCAAAGGTGCTGACATAGTCCGTCCATCTGCCCTGAGAAGCTGGCAGGCTTGGGGTTGGGGTTGATTGGTTTGCAAAACTTCAGGTTTTGGTTTTTTTTTAACCATGCCGTGCGCAAGCTATTAGACTCCCTTCCTACTCATTTCTGTCCCTCCTCCTCCTCCCCATCACCCATTTCTTCCTTGATTGGCCCAGCCCTCCCCCTCAGCTCCCCCCTGACCCTCAGTCACCAACCCCACCTCTGGCTGTCTACTGGGGGACACTTTTCATTTATTCAAAATTCATTTGTATTTGTTGAGCACTTACTATGTGCAGAACGCTGTACTAAGCACTTGGGGTAGTACAAAACAACAGTGTCTGTGACATCCCCTGCCCACAATGAGCTTATGGTCTAGAGGGGGAGAGAGACATTAATATAAATAAATTCCAGATCTGTACGTAAGTGTTGCAGGGCTGGAAAGGGGGATGAATAGAGAGAGCAAGTCAGGGTGACGCAGAAGGGAATGGGAGAAGAGGGCTGAGTCAGGGAAGGCCTCTTGGAGGAGGTGGGCCTTCAATAAGGCTTTGAAGGTGGGGAGAGTCATAGTCTGGCGGATACGAGGAGGGAGGGCGTTCCAGGCCAGAGGCAGGACGTGGACAAGAGGCCGGTGGTGAGATACATAAGATGGAGGTACACTGAGAAGGTTAGCGCAGCCAGCCTGGTGTTTTGATGACGACTCCAAACCCTCATCGTGACGACTACTGAAATTCCTCCAAGACATTAGTTTCTCCTGGGGTGAGGTGGGGGAGGCTAAGCGGAGGAGTCATTCCACCCTTGAATGCACCAGATCTCTTCTGCTCTCGGAAGACAGCCTGGGAATACTGGATGCTTTAGGCTTGAGGAGCGGTGTGGCCTAGCGGAAAGGGGAAAGGAAGACCCAGGTTTCAATCCTGACTTTGCCAGTGGCCTGCTGGGTGAACTTGGGCAAATCACTTCACTTCTCTGGTCCTCAATTTAATCAACTGTTCCCCCTTCCGTTTAGATTATCGGCCCCATGTGGACAAGGGGCAACGTCTGACCAGAATATCTCGCATCTACCCCGGCACTTAATAAAATCCTTGGAACTTAATTAGTACTTAACACTTAACAAATAGCACTATTACTCTTTTAGTATTTTTTTAGGAGCAGCTGGTTATAGTCCTGTCTCTGCCACTGGCCTGCTCTGTGACTTTGGGCAAGCCATTAAACCTCTGTGGCCTCAGTTTCCTCATTTATAAAATGGGGACAAACTACCGACTCCCCTTCCCCCATAGACTTGTGAGCCGCTAAGGACAGAGACCGCATCTGATATGATCTCACTGTATCTTTAACGTGATGAGGAATCGACAAGGGTAGAGCTCATTTCGACGTGAACTCTGACAGATAAGGTTGTACCGCGAAGTCCCTGCTCTTTCAACTTTCGCATCTTCTGGCAGCCATTTTAATAACGATTTTCACTGTTCTAGCAGGCAGAGAAGGGTCCCACATCACCCTTTAATTAGACGACAATAGCCTTTCCAATTAACTGGATTACGGTGGGCCTAGCCAGTAAGGCTCTTATGACGATGCTTTTTTTTTTTTTCCTTGATGCATCCGTCTTGGGGCATCCATTTTCGACCAGCATTTTCTTCTAGGAAAACCTCCAACTAGTTTCTTAAGGGCTCGGGACCATCTGTGGATGTGTGCCTCTCTTGAAGATTGAGGGGGTTCAGGGTCCCAGGAAACTCGGGATGTGGACACCAGAACTATTTGGAGTGTTGAAGTACCACGGACTGCCAATGAGGGTGGAGCAGGGAAAGGAGGGGTATCCCCTCCAGTTGGGACCCCTTTTCGGGACCATATCTAACACCTCTTATAGGGTTGCCCAACAAAGAATCAGCGACCGTTAACCCAACAAAGGATGGCATCCAGTCTCTCGGCGAGAAGAGGAGGCAGAGAATGCAGCGTGGCCTAGTGTAGAGCCAGGGCCTGGGATTCAGAAGGACGTGGATTCCAATCCTGACTCCGCCACTTGTCTGCTCTGACTTGCCTGGGCAAGTCACTTCATCTGTAAAATGGGGAGTAAGACTGTGAGCCCTCAGGGGGCATGGACTGTGTCCAACCTGATTAGCTTGTAATAATAATAATAATAACAAATAATGGTATTTGTTAAGCGCTTACTATGTGCAGAGCACTGTTCAAAGCGCTGGGGTAGATACAGGGTAATCAGGTTGTCCCGCGTGGGGCTCACAGTCTCCATCCCCATTTTACAGATGAGGGAACTGAGGCACAGAGAAGTTAAGTGACTTGCCCACAGTCACACAGCTGCCAAGCGGCAGATCCGGGATTTGAATCTGTAACCTCTGACTCCCAAGCCCGGGCTCTTTCCACTGAGTTACATATCAACCCTAGTGCACAATACAAGGCCTGGCAATGAGTAAACGATTAACAAATTTCATAAAAAAGGGGAGAAAAATGGTGAGCTAGTGGCCAACTGGCTTTTCATTTCTATTCCCTAAGAATATCCCTGGATTCCTTATTGGCAGGTGCCAGACCCCCTTCCTCTAAAAGGAACTGACTCAGGCTATGGCAGAAGCCACATGTGAGCACAGATTCAGCTTCTATTTGTTGCTTTGTGTATTTCTAAGTAATAATAGTAATAAAAATAATAAGAGTATTTGTTAAGCACTTACTATAAGCCAAGCACTGGGGTGGATACAAGATAATCGGGTCCTCGGGGGGTTCATAGAGTAAACAGGAGGTACTGAATCCCCTTTTGCAGATGAGGGCACTGAGGCACAGAGAAGTAAAGTGATTTGCCCAAGGTCCCACAGCAGGAAAGTGTTAGGACCAGGATTAGAAACCAGGTCTTCCGACTCCGAGGTCCGCGCTCTTGTCATTAGGCCATTCTGCTTTACTACTACAGCTCAGTACTAATACTTCTATTAATACCACCATCCCATAGTAAAACACGGAATCGTCGTATAATGCAGCAAGATTCCTGGAGGAGGAGAGTGACTCTGTCACCCTGGGCAAGTCACTTAACCTCTCTCAGCCTCATTTCCCTCATTTGTACAGTGGGAGTAAAATAGATTGCAAATCCAATGTGGGACCGGAACCGTGTCCAAATTGATCATGTAGCTACGCCTATGCTTAGCACATGGTAAGCGCTTAATAAATGCCCTAATTATTAGTGTCTAGGAGCCATCAAAATTTTATCTTCAACCATGACAGGGAAAGAGGACGGAAATTGACAGCACCCCCAAGTCGGAGGATTCCGCACTTCCAGACACATTTTCCGGGGGTAGAATTTAATCGCCCCCATGAAGGGAGCTAGCAACATAACACGTTAATGGATAACCCCGAACTCTTTGCACAACTCCAGTTGTGCTATCACCAGATCATCCAGAGTTTAGGAGTTAGGTTCCCAGCTATAAAAATGTTGGTTTCCGATTTGATTCCCTCAATGGCATTTAAAGCCAAACTCATGTAAAATAAAAGGAGAGTTGTAATTAACCAGGCTATTAATTTATCCATTAAAACGAAACTAGAAACCGGATGGGGTAGGTTGGGCCAGGGAGAACTTAAATCAATGTTTATCACCTAAGTGTTAAGACTCTGAAAGACCCACTTGATCGAGGAGGAGGGCAAAAGCAGCGTCTGGCTTCGGTTGTACTGCTCCGAGAGCTCAGTTTAGTGTTTAACGCCGAGTAGATGCTCAATAAATGCGTAGATAATGATAGTAATAATGATGGCATTTGTTAAGCGCTTACTATGTGCAAAGCACTGTTGTAAGCACTGGAGAGGATACAGGGTGATCATGTTATCCCACGTGGGGCTCACAGTCTTCATCCCCATTTTACAGATGGGGTAATTGGGCCCCAGAGAAGTGAAGTGACTTGCCCAAAGTTACACAGCTGTCAAGTAGCGGAGCTGGGATTAGAACCCATGACCTCTGACTCCCAAGCCCGGGCTCTTGCCACTGAGCCACGCTGCTTCTAACATACGGTAGATGGGTTGATTGGTATCTCTGTTTTTCGGCATAGAGACTACAGAAGGTCAGCCGATTAGGCTGAAACTCCTCGTGGGCAGAGAACGTATCTACCAACTCAGTTTTATTGTTCTCTCCCGAGCGCTTAGTACAGGGCTCGGCACACACTAAGTGCTTAAGAAATACCACTGAGTGATTGATCGGTCAGTTCAATGAAGATAAATTGTAGAATTTTGTCACCCAGGTCGGGGTCGGAGTGCGCTTACATAGATATCCTTATACTCTGTTGCTTCCCCTATCTGTAATTTTTTTCAATGTTTCTGTCCCCAAATAATAATAATTTTGGTATTGTATCTACCCCAGTTCTTAGAACAGTACTTGGCACATAGTAAGTGCTTAACAAATGCCACCTCTGCTGTTATTATTATTATTAAGCGCTTACTATGTGTCAAACACTGTTCTAAGCACTGGGGTAGATACAAGGTAATCAGGTTGTCCCATTTGAGGCTCACAGACTTAATCCCCGTTTTACAGATGAGATAACTGAGGCACAGAGAAGTGAAGCGACTTGCCTAAAATCATACAGCTGGGAAGCGGCAGAGCCGGGATTAGAAACCACGACCTCTGACTTCCAACCCCGGGCTCTTTCCGCTAAGCCGCGCCGCTTCCCAACGTGGACGGAAGATTCCATGGCCAACCGCACCCCCAACCCGCCATCATCCGTCTACAACGTCACCATCGCCATTATCTCAATCATCTCCATTATCAACCCGGTCACTACCGCCATCACCGCCGTTATTTGTCGCCATCATTGTCCTCGTCGCCATCAGCATCATCACATTCAATCATTCAGTCGTATTTATTGAGCACTTACTGTGTGCAGACCACTGTGTTGAGAGCTTGGAAAGTACAGTTTAACAACAAATAGAGACAGTCCCTGCCCACATCGGGTTCACGGTCTAGAAGCGGGGGAGACAGACGTCAAAACAAGTAAAACAGGCATCAGTGGCATCATTATAAATAAATAAAATTACAGATATGTACGCATCGGTCATCTCCACCATCAACACCAGCACCATCACCATCATCGCCATTATTTGGCATCATCATCATCGTGGCCTAGTGGATAAAACCTGGGCCTGGGAGTCAGAGGGACCTGGCTTCTAATCCCAGCTCTGCCACTTGTCTGCTGTGTGACACTGGGCGAGTCGATTCACTTCTCTGAGCCTCAGTTACCTCATCCGTAAACGGAGATTAAGACTGCGAGCCTCATGACGGGACAGGGTCTGTGTGCAACCTGATTTGCCTGTATCCACCCCAGAGCTTAGTACGGTGCCTGGTACATAGTAAGCGCTTAACAAATACCATCATCATTATTATCATCATTACCGTCATCATCTTCTCCATCATTGTCAACATCACTATTGAGCAGTGAATGGTATTTATTGAGCACTTACTATCATCATCATCATCGTCATCACAATCATCTCCATCTTCCTCACCATCACTACCACCGTGACCGCCATTATTTAGCATCTTCACCATCATCGCCATCACGGTCGTCGTCGTCATTCTCTCGCTTGGGAGCCTCAGAGCGCTGACGTGTCTGGGAGGGGCCGAGACCCTCGTTAGGTTTTGAGCGGTGGTGGGGAAGGGAAGAAGGGGGCTGACGGAGACCGAGACGGCGCTGCATCCCTCAGATGCGGACACTGAAATCCCAGCAATGATTAATCACCGGGATGCTTGCAAACTGCGAGACCGGTGAGTTCTCCCGCGGGGCTCCTGGGCTTCTGCCTCGTGTGAACCTTTCCCGACTCTTCTCCCTCCCCAGCATGGAGGTCTCACCACAGACTGTGGCTGCCCAGGGGTTGGGGGAAGGTGTCTGCTTTGGTCAATATCAATACTTTTCTTCCTGGATGAACCCAAAGCCCATAGAAACCTCACACCCACTGTTTCTCCAGGAATTTTGCACCTAAAATGTCTGCTCGTCTCCCCAGTCTTGTTTACATGTTATCATAAGGGAGTGTTTCTGGTGATTAACACCCATTCATTCAGTCGGGTTTCCTAATTTTGGCCTTGCTCCTCCATGGAAATTCCCGGATCCTTGCTAAAGAAGACAATTTCTTGGCACCAAAGTTCTTTCAGCAACCCTTCTTCTGTCCTCAAGCACTACTTCCTGGACTTGCTGCTCTACTTCCTCCCTCCCTCTTTCCCTTTCTCTCCTCTTCCTCCTTCTTCCAGCCGTCTCTCGTCTCTCTCTCCCTCCGTCTTCCTCCATCTTTCCTCTTTCTCCCTCCTTCTCACCTTTCCTCTTTTTCTTTCCCCCTCCCTCTTTCTTTTTCCCTTCCTCTTTTATCGTCCTCCTTCCCATCCCCTTTCTCCCAACTTTCAGATTTTTTTGCTTCTCCATCTCTCTCTGTCTCTCTCTTCCTCCTTTTTCGGATTATAGATTCCCTCTGTGTCCTCCCTCTTCCTGTCCTTCCTTTCCCAGACAGGTAAGTGATCCCCAGCTGCCGGCAGTTTTATTTTCCTTCTGAAGGCCTCTATAAAACGACCTCCCACAAAATACAGTGCCGCTCTTCTGTGACAGTTTATAATCTATTTTATGGACCTTAAAAACCGTTCAATCCCCACACTCCCCAGGGAAAGCTGTCGGCACTAAATCGCCTCGAAGCTTTTGGGGATGAAGCGGCAGCTTTTTTAGGGAAGGCCAATCTACGCCGAGATGTCGTTCTGTCGGAATAGGTGCCGGTGGTGCGGTGGAGGGTTCTGGGTTCGAGTTCTCCGCAGAAGCCCGAAGCCAGAGAGCATGGGACCACCCACCCTGTGGGTCTAGGTCTGCCCATCATCTCACAGCTAGAATTAAGAAAAAGGTCTCAGCGTGGCCTAGTGGAAAGAGCAGGGGCCTGGGAGTCAGAAGACCTGGGTTCTAAACCCCGCTCCACCACACCCCTGCTGTGTGATCTTGGGCAACTCATTTAACCTCTCTGTGCCTCAGTTCCCTCATCTGCCTAATGGGGATTCGATACCTATTCACCCTCCTACTTAGACTGTGAGTCTGATTTAGGACCCGGACTGTGTCCAACCTGATTATCTTGTATCCACCCCGATGCTTAGTTCAATTCTTGGCACGTAGTAAGCACTTAACAAATAGAGAAGCGGCAAGGCCTAGTGGATAGAGCAGGGGCTTGGGAGTCAGAAAGACCTGGGTTTTCATTCTGGCTCTGCCGCTTGTCAGCTGTGGGACCTTGGACAAATCACTTCACTTCTCTGTGCCTCACTTCCCTCCTTTGTAAAATGGGGACTAGGATTGCGAACCCCATGTGGAACAGGGACTGTGTACAACCTGATAATTCATATCTACCCTAGTGCTTAGAACAGTGCCTGGCACACAGTAAGTGCTTAATACCATACAAATACCACAATTATTATTATTATTATTATCAGTGGGAAAGTCCTCATTCCCCCTGGTCACTAGGTATTGAGCAAGACTGCTGGACTCCACAGGAGAGCCAGCAGGACCCCTGAAAAGTCGGCCTGACGTCCCTAATTCATCCATTCATTCATCCAGTCATATCTATTGAGCGCTTACTATGTGCAGAGCACTGTACTAAGCGCTTGGGAGAGTACAAAACATGAGCTGTTCAGAGTGGCAAATGAGGTAAAAATACCAACAGGCTTTAATCTCTGCTTCTCCGCCATCGGCCTCAACTCCTCGGCTTTTGTCTTCCCTCCGAGTCGGCGTCGGGTCGATAAAATTGTATTTCAACCATGCAGTGGTATTCATTAAGTCCTCCCCGAGTGCAAGAGCACTTGACTAAACACTTGGGAGGGTAATCAACCCATCAGTCAATCGGCCGTATTTATCAGCACTTACTACGTGCAGAGCACTGTACTAAGTGCTCGGGAGAGCACAGTGCAACAGAATTAGCAGACACATTCCCTGCCCACAACGAGCTGACAGTCTAGAGGGTGGAATAAAATAAATAGACGTGATCTCCAGCCTCAAGGAGCTGACAATCTAGCAGGGGATGTGGATATTAATTTACGGGTGGGGGGGCGGCAGCCAACGGCATGTAAAGGAACGTTCATAAATGCGGTGTGGATGGGAGGCTTAGATTAAGGGCTCACCTTAGAGGAGTTGAATTCTGGCCAATGGAATTCCCTTCCCCTCTGTGGCCAAAGACCGAGGGTGGTCAAGCCAGGGTGGCCCGCTCGCCCCGTTTTGGCTAGTCCCTGGCCGGATATCGGTACATTCCAAGCGCTTAGTACGGTGCTCTGCACACAGTAAGCGCTCAATCAATACTATTGAATGAATGAAGCCATCTCCGTCATACTCCATTTTCTCTTTGCGCACGTGGGCAAGAGCGGCATTTTAGCAAACCGAACCAAGACCCAGCTGAGTTTCCGCTGAGAACCGGTGGCATAAGCGTGGATCCTTTCCAGGGATTCTCCGTTCAGCCAGAGCCGGTCCAGGATCCATCTCCTTTTTGTTGCTTTCCCCTGATTATTTCCCATCAATCAATGACATTTATGTCCTTGGATCTGTACCCTTTAAGGAGTAGCAATCAATCGGTCGATGGTATTTATTGAGCTCTTATCGTGTGTAGAGCGCCACACTAAGCGCTTGGGAGAGTATAATTCAACAGAGTTAGTAGACACGTTCCCTGCCCGCAAGAAGCTTATAGTCAAGCGAGGTTACAGTCTAAATATTCACCCGATCGCCCTCAGCCCCACAGCACTTACGTCCATATCCGTAGTTATTTTGATGTCTGTGTCCCCTTCTAGACGGTAAGCTCCTCGTGGGGAGGGAGCGTGCCTGCCACCGCAGTTGTCTAGTAATAATGTTGGTATTTGTTAAGCGCTTACTATGTGCAGAGCACTGTTCTAGGCGCTGGGGTAGACACAGGGGAATCAGGTTGTCCCACGTGGGGCTCAGGGTCTTCATCCCCATTTGACAGATGAGGGAACTGAGGCACAGAGAAGTTAAGTGACTCGCCCACAGTCACCCAGCTGACAAGTGGCAGAGCTGGGATTCAAACTCATGACCTCTGACTCCAAAGCCCGGGCTCTTTCGCCTGAGCCACGCTGCTTCTCTCCCGGGATCTTAGTACAGTGCTTTGCACATAGTAAGCGCTTAATAAATACCACCGATTGACTGATGGAGCGCTTACCGCGTGCGGAGTAGTGTACCAAAAGCCGGGGAGAGGAGGACACAATCAATACGATCCCATCTGCCAACCGGTCCTGCTTCAGATGCCAGGATTTGCGGGTGCCAGGGTCTGTGGGTGCCAGAGCTTCTGAGCGCCAGGACCTGCCGGTGCCAAGGCCTGTGGGTGCCAGGGCCTGCGGGTGCCAGGGCTGCCTCTGATATGTTTCCTCATGCCCAGCGCTGTTGGGGTTCCCTTCACAAGCCCTCTCCCTCCTCCCTTCTCCCCCGCCAACCCACCCCGTCGATTCCCACCCTCTTCGCGGCCCCTGCTTCCCCGTCTGGGTGGCTTAATAGGCCCCTCGGGCTTTCTTGGGGCCTCCACAGATTTCTGTTTCTCTTTCTTTCACACCCTTGAGAAAGCAGTTGCCATCATATTCCAGAGGAATCCACCACAGACAAGAGCCCACAGTAAAACAGAGAACCCGCAGTGTATACTTGTGTTGCTATATATAAAACATACACACACATATATATATATATAAAGATATATATATATTTTAGCTACTGTAGCAGGAGACAGAAACAGGCAGAGGAGGTTGGTGGTGCTATATGAAAGGATTTCTCCCCAAAATGCCAATGCACCTGTCTGAAAGTCTAAGTGTAATAAACAGCAGATCACTCCAAAAGCCGTAGCTCACTCCTCCCCCCGAAACCCGGGACTCCCCACTCCCTCCCGATGCTTGTGAGGGAATGGTTTTCCGGAAGACACGAGAGCAGCGATTCCCAATTAGGCATTTTGATAAGCTGCGCTGCCCGGCCCCTAGGGGATGTAGATCCTGGGGAAAGGGAGGGGTGTCTGAAGGAACAGATCGGTAGGAAGAGCAGCGTGCGAAGCAGTATGGCTTAGTGGGTAGAGCGCAGGCCTGGGAGTCGGAAGGACCTGGGTTCTAGTCCCAACTCTGCCACTTGTCTGCTGTGTGACCTTGGACAAGTCACTTTACTTATCTGGGCCTCAGTTATCTCAACTGTAAAATGGGGATTAAGACTGTGGCCAACCTGATTACCCTGTACTACCCCAGTGCTTTGAACAGTGCCCGGCACACAGTAAGCACTTAACAAATACCACAGACGAAAGCCAAGCGCGTGTTTCTGGTGCGGCTTACTTCAGTCTCGCAGATGGCTGAGACGGGATTCTGTCTGACGGCCAGCAGATTCGGGGTGGGGAAGGCAAGCGATCGATCAGTAATATTTATTTAGGATTTATTCTGTGCACAGCAATGTCCTAAGCGCTTGGGAGAGTAGAATGCAGTAGAGCTGATAAATACTATCTGCGCCCTCAGAGATCAAGCCCCGCCCTCGGGAGAAGCAGCGTCGCCTAGTGACTCCAAGCGTGGGCTTGGAGCCGGAAGGACCTGGGTGCTAATCCTCGCCTCTCCACTTGGCAGTTGTGTGACCTTGGGCAAGTCACTTCACTTCTTTGAGCCTCTGTTCCCTCATCTGTAAAATGGAGATTAAGATTGTTCAGTCCCACGTGAGACGTGGACTGTGTCCATCCCGATTAGCTTGTGTCGACCCCAGCGATTAGTAGTTACTTGGCACATAGCAAGTGCTGAACAAATACCATAAAAAAGGAGGTTACAGGCTAGAAGGGGAGACGGACAATAAAATCAATTACAGAGCCGGAAACGGAGTAGAGTAAGGACATTGACCCAGGTGTTGAAGAGCTGGGGGTGGAGTGAAGAGTCAAGTGAATGGGTGACTCGGGATGGGAAGAAATAGTTTGGGGAGACAATAAGGATAATAATAATATTAATAAGGCATTCGTTAAGCACTTACTATGTACCAAGCATTGTTTGATTGATTGAGATGAGCCAAGGGGAAGACCAAGGGGACCGGATGGACGGGAGGAGGGCTGCATCTGCTGCAGAGGAAAATTCTGCGGGATTCCCAACTGGGGAGGAGACCCAGAGGGCCCGAGGAGGAGTGCCGGCCCGTACGTCTCAGAAAAAGTCAGCATCTGCTTTGTCAGGAGCCGAAGCTGCCCGGGGAATAGGGAGGGCCCCGGCCTGGATGCTCTGCGCCGAGCTGGTGGTGTCACCGTGGCGACCGGAGAGACTGAGGCTTCGCCCCTGGGGAGGTGGGCGGATCGGGTGGCCATCCTGTGAGTGCCATGGCGGAGTCCGGGCCGGGGGACGGAGGCGTCTCCTTACTCCAGGGGTCCCGCAGTGCTCATGGCAGGATTCTCTGAGATTAAAACGTGATTTTCTCATTAGGTGGTGGGAGAGGATATCGGAAAGCTGAAAAATTGCTTCGGCAGAACCGGGCTTGAGAGAGGGAGGGAGGATAGATAAGCCACCCAGAGATGAAGACAATCCCGTCGGCCCATTTCTCTTATTTATTAGATTTTTTTAAAAGATCTGCTTTCCGCCTCCAGACTGCCGAGCCCATTAGCATATTTTTAAAGGAGAAAAGAATGAAAATGTCAATGCCGTAAGGACGAGGGAAACTTCTTTTCCTGCCATCTCATGGCAAGATTGAAAACTGCATGTAAAGGATGAATTGTAATATTAACGATAATAATAACAATGATGACGATGATATTTGTTAAGCACCTTCTGTGTGTCAAGCACTGTTCTAAGCACTGGGGTTGCTACAAGGTAATCAGGTGGGACACAGTCCCTGTCCCACATGGGGCTCACGGTTAAAACTGGAGGGAGTGGAATTTAATCCCCATTTGTCTTGTCTTATGCCGTCGAGTCCTTTCCGACCCAGAGCGAGACCACGGACACATCTCTCCCAGCACGCCTCGCTCTCCGTCTGCGATCGTTCTAGTAGTGGATCCATAGTTTTCTTGGTAAAAATCCAGAAATGGTTTAGCATCGCCGCCTTCCACGCGGTAAACTCGAGTCTCCGCCCGCGACTCTCTCCCGCGCCGCTGCTGCCCAGCACTGGGGAGTTTTGATCTGTAGCGGATTGCCTTCCACTCGCTAGCCACTGGCCAAGCTAGGAATGGCCTACCCATGCGCGACTCTCCCTCCCGTAGCCAAGACTGGTAGAGGACTGGAAACTCTCCAGGTGCGACCCGGAGAGGGGAATACCCATTTTACAGATAAGGAAATTGAGCCACAGGGAAGTGAAGGACTTGCCCGAGGTCACACAGCAGGTTAGTGGCGGAGTTGTGATTAGAACCCAGGTCCTCTGACTCCCAGACCACACTCTTTCCACTAGGCCCTGAATGTAACTGGGGGAGCCTTAGATACAAGCGCTAGACAAGATTTCCCTTTTCATCGTATGCCTCATCACGGCGGCTCCATGCCGAGTTGATTCGTTTGACATTTTGCTGGAGTTTCAGTGACACCTTCTCATCGTGGGCAGGGAATGTGTCCACCACCTTTGTTGTACTGTACCCTCCCTAGCACTTAGTACAGTGCTCTGCACATAGTAAGCGTTCAATAAATACTATTGAATGAATGCTCTTCACACCGTAAGCACTCAGTAAATACCACTGATTGATTGTTTGAAGATGGATGTTCCCCCAAATAGGTTCTGGGGATGGAAAGAGGGAGTCAGGAGATCCAGGTTCTAGCCTAGGCTTCGCCACTTCCCAGCTCTGTGACCCGGGGCAAGTCCCTAACCTCTCTGGGCCTCATTTTCCTCATCTGTGAAATAGGGATAAAATGCCCTCTTGGCAAGTCCCTCCCTCTTGGACTGTAAGCCCCACGCGAGACTTGAATTGTGCCAATCAATTAATGTTTTTTACTGAATGCATGTTGGGTGCAGAGTCCTGTAGTAAGGGCTTGTCCAGTCTGATCATCTTGTATCCACCCCCGTGCTTTGAACAGAGCCGGGCACATCGTAAGCATTTAATAAATAATAATGATGATGCTGGCATTTGTTAAGCACTTACTATGTGCAGAGCACTGTTCTAAGCACTGGGGTAGACACAGGGTAATCAGGTTGTCCCACATGGGGCTCACAGTCAATCCCCATTTTAGAGATGAGGAAACTGAGGCCCAGAGAAATGAAGTGACTTGCCCACAGTCACACAGCTGACAAGGGGCAGAGCCAGGAGCCGAACTCATGACCTCTGACTCCGAAGCCCAGGCTCTTTCCACTGAGCCACGCTGCTTCCATAAATACTCCCATCATTTCCTAATGAAAATAAAGCCAGGCCACCTGACCGTCTCCACCGATCCCTCCTCTCTTTCAGCCCAGTTCAGTGCAGAGTACAGCGCTCTGCATAAAATAGGCCTTCCATAAATACAGTAGTCCACTAGTCCAGATTCACGGGTCTTTGTAGGCAAGATGGTGCCTGTCCTTAGGTGTAAGGGAAGTCTGTTGGAGGGGAAGGCTCGGGATGGAAATAATAATAATAATTGTGGTATTTGTTAAGCGCTTAGTATGTGTCAAGCACTGTAGTAAGCACTGGGATAGATATGTTACGGTCACGGTCTAAGTAGGAGGGAGAACAGGTACTCAATCCCCATTTTGCAGATGAGGGAACTGAGGTACAGAGAAGTGAAGTGACCTGTCCAAGACCATGCAGCAGGTAGTGCCAGAGCCTGGATTAGAGCGCCCGGAACTGTGCTCTTTCCACAAGGCCAAGCTTCTTCTGTTTGGATGTTCTCTCTGGGTCCTCGTTTCAAGGAATCAGATGTAGCTGTAGCTAGAGAAGAAGCATGGAGTAGTGAGTACAGCACCAGCCTGAGAGTCAGAAGGGTCTGCGTTCTAGTCCTAGCTCTACCATTTGTGTGCTGTGTGACCTTGGCTGAGTCATTCACTTCTCTGTACCTCAGTTCCCTCATCTGTAGAATGGGGGTTCAGACTGTGAGCCCCATGTGAGACATGGATTGTATCCAACCTGATTAGCTTGCATCTATCCCAGCTTTTAGTACAGGGCCTGGCACTTAGTAAGAACTTAATAAGCGCCGCAAAAAAAATCTCTTCTTCCACTGAAGTGATCTCTGGGCTTGCCTGCTTTTTCTCAAGGGCCTCCAGGAGAAAAGCCTTCTCAATATCCAACTTGAACCGCTCCAGGCCCTAATCTGCCACCAGTCAGGAAGCCCTGCCTGAGGTCAGGCCGAAATCTCTTCTGCTGTCATTCAAGCCCATTCCCAGAGGGGACGAGATCTCTAGCCAAACCATCTGCTCCTCACGGAGTGTTACATCTTCCCCCGTGGCACCTCTCTTCCAAGGTCAACAATCATCCCAGTTCCTCCCAGATACGCTGGCCGCCGAGGGGGTCGTTTGCCTGTGGACAAGAGGTGCGGCACAGGGCGTCCCGGATAAAGTAACGGGGCCACTTAGGTTTGGTTCAGGGAGTTTGAAGGGGTACGCCCCCCCTTCCCTCCCATAATCAAAGTTGAACCCCAGATTGGCAATGGGTTAACCGGGCGGGATCGTCTTGTCTTCCCACCTCGTCGGCTTGTACATTTCCGGTTCGCATTCCGAGTCTCTTGCTCTAAATCTCTTGCTAAAGATGGCTGATGGCAGCTCTCGGCGCTGTGGAAGGCAAAGGTGAGAAGAGATGAACAGTGGATCTGAGAGAAAAGAATGCTCCGAAGAAATGGTCAGGGGCTAGGGGCTGCGGCTTTAACCAACAGGCTGTAATAATAAAGATGATAATCATTCTGGCGTTTGTTAAGCACTTCATATGTTTCGTGCAAAGTTCTAAGCCCTGGGGTAGATATCCGTTAATCAGATTGGACACAGCCCCCGTCCCACATGGGGCCCCCGCTCAAATAGGAGGGAGAACAGAGATTGATTCTCCATTTTACAGATGAGAAAATTGAGGCACACGGAAGGGAAGTGAATTATTTCCTTCAACAATTCTGGAGGTGATTTTTACAAAATTAAAATTTAGAAGGGTGCAGGGACCGTGCGAGAGAATTTCCCAAGCAGGATGCTTTGGGGCCCCCTCAGATATGAGGGGATGTGAAAGTGAAAGTCTGTGTGATTAAACAAGCGTACTTTGCAAATGGAGAAAATCTGACCCCCAATTCCAGGACTCCAGCAGGGAGCTTTGGGGCCCAGGCAGCGGGAGATAATAATATTGGTGTTTATTTAATAAGATGTGATATTTCTTCGTGCCAGGGGCTGGAATAGTTAGAAGACAATCAGGTCGGACACAGTCCCCATCCCTCATGGGGCTCACGGTCTAGCGGGGAGAGAGAACAGGTATTTAATCCCCATTTTACAGAAGGGGAGACTGAGGCCCAGAGGAGTGAAGTGACTTGCCCAAGGTCCCACAGCAGGCAAGGGGCAGAGCTGGGACTAGAACCCTGAGCCTCCTGACTCCCAGGCTGATGCTCTTTCCACTAGGCTATGCTACCTCCTTGATTAGACTCTGATTTCCACCTGTTTATTTCTTCCCCTCACTCAGCACAATGCTCTGTACACAGTACGCGCTTAATAAATACCTCAACTTCTACTATTTCTATTTCTGCTACTGTGTTCCAGGGGGATGGGGTTCGAGTTGAGCCCCAGGGGAGCTGAGAAGTCAGTGGGCAAGACCACACGACTGGGAGTCAGATGACCTGGGTTCTAATCCCAGCTATGTCACTTTCCCGCCTTGTGACCTTGGGCCTTCACTTCCTCTGTGACTCAGTTGCCTCATCTGTAAAACGGGGATTAAATGACTGTTCTAGACTGTGAGCACCATGTAGGACAGATCTGCTCGTCTTGTATCTGTCCTAGCACTCAGCCCAGTGCTTGGTTTATAGTAAGAGCGTAACCGACCCCGTAGTTATGATTATTAGCCCCTTCGGCACGGGCTCCTCAGCAAATATGAGATCCCTGCTTCAGAGAGTCCCATCCCGGTCCCAGGGACCGCCCAAGGAAAGCATTAATAATAATAGTAAAAGTATTTGTTAAGTGCTTACTACGTGCCAGGCACCGTACTAAGTGTTGGGGTGGCATCAAGCAAATCGAGTTGGACACAGTCCCATGTGGGGCTCACAGTCTCTATCCCCATTTTACAGATGAGGTAACTGAGGAATGGAGAAGCGAAGCGATTTGCCCAAGGTCACACAGCAGACAAGTGACGGAGCCGGGATTAGAAGGTGTGGGTTTCATCGGGCATTGGTTGTGCTTTGGGGGAGCATTCGGGAGGCCACGTTGTCCCTGTTCCCCTCCAAAGGGCCTCCCTGAACTCCCTTTCCGGAAGGAGGAGAGTGGAAGGTGGAGCCAACTGGTCTCCCTTGGCTCGGGGGGCTTTGGACCGTGAGAAGAGCCTCGTTCAGGTGGCGACTTCCACCCACCTCCCGTGTGCCGCCTGCCCCTGGCCTGCACTTGCCCCCCCCGTTCCACCTGCCCCCAACCTGCCCCTCTCCCACCTTCCAGCGCTCCTATCCCTCTCAACTGGGCCCCCCACCCCCCGCCCCGAGAGGCCCCGCACACTCCCGCCCCCCGCCGCAGCCCTCTCCTCGAGCCATCTGGCACGGGCACAGGGGAGGCAAATTAGACTGTTTAGCAGGAAGTGAAAAAGATCATTTGCCAACCCGGCTTTCCAAAAGGCAAAAAGGAATGGAGGCAGGGAAGCGGGACGGGTGGGGGGAGAGCCATTTTCTGGAAGCGGCAGGAAGCCCGGCTGGCTTTGGGGGCCGCTGAGCTGGAGTCGACGAGCTCTGCCGAGCCGGCTCATTGCTGGCAGGGAGCGGGCTGGGCGGGGGGCACCTGGGCACGGGCAAATCTGGGCTGGGTCAGCCGGGCAGGGGGGATGCCCGCCCAGGGAGGAGATGGACTGCGCTTAGCCTCTTCCGGCCAGCTCCGGCCATGCCCGGGGGGCCTCGATGGACGCTTGGGGACCCTTGATCTCCCTTCGGTCTCTGCTGAGGCTTTTCACTCCCCAGGAAGGGGAGGGAGAGGGGTGACACTCCCACCAGGAGAAATCCAGTACGTGGGGAAGGAACAAGGCCTAGGCGAAGGAGGCTTGAGCTCTAATCCCAGCTCAGTCACTGACCAGCTGTGTGACCTTGGACAAGTCACTCAACCTCTCTGGGCCTCAGCTTCCTCCTCTGTAAATGGGGATAAGCCCAGTGTGGCATGTGTTAAATTCCTACTAGGTGCCAAACACTATGCTGAAGTAGATACAAAACAGTGAGAACAGACAAGGTTCCGGTTCCTCCACGGGTTCACCGTCTGTGAGGGAGGAAGAGTACGTCCCGAATCCTCATTTCATAGACGAGGTCACTGAGGCACAGAGCAACTAAGTGACTTGCCCAAGGTCCCACAGCAGGCAGGGAGCAGAGTCAGGATTAGAACCCAGGTCATCCGAATCCCAACCCTGTGTCCGTTCCAGTAAGTTCTCCCCGAACGTTAGTCAGGGACCTCTCCTTCCCCTTGCCCCTGAGCCACCGTGGGCTACTGCTAGTCCAGAGCCAGTCACAATATCGTGTGCCCTTGGGCAAGTCGCTTAACTTCTCTAAGCCTCAATTGCCTCGTCGGTAAAATGAGGATTAAGACTGTGAGCCCCATGTGGGAGATGGATTGTGTCCACTCCATTAGCTCATATCTACCCGAGCACTTAGAACAGTGCTTGGTACATAGTAAAAGCGTAATCAATACCATCAAAAATGAAAGAAAAATTACCCAGCTCTCACAGAGTGTGACTCCCTGGAGTGGGTTTCAGAAGCAGTGCGGCCCAGTGGAAAGAACAGGCTCAAGAGTCAGTGGACCTAGGATCTACTACTGTCTCTGCCACTTGTCTGTGAGGCTTAGTGGAAAGAGTCCGGGCTTGGGAGTCAGAGATCTTGGGTTCGAATCCCTGCGCTACCACTTGTCAGCTGTGTGACTGTGGGCAAGTCACTCAACTTCTGTGCCTCAGTTACCTCATCTGTAAAATGGGGATTAAGACTGTGAGCCTCACGTGGGACAACCTGATTACCCTGTATCTACCCCAGGGCTTAGAACATTGCTCCGCACATAGTAAGTGCTTCACAAATACTAACATCATCATTATTATTATTATTGTCTGCAGTGTGTGATTTTCTTAGGCAAGTCACTTCACTTCTCCGGGCCTCCACTTCCTCATCTGTCAAATGGGGATTCGATACCTGTTCTTCCTCCTACTTAGACTGTGAGCCCCGTGAGGGACAGGACCTGTGTCCAACCGGGTTTTCTTGAATTTAACCCAGTATTTGTCACCTGATAAGCGCTGAACAAATGCCCCACTTGTTATTATGATGGAGCGGCCTCCATCCTTCCAACTGCGAGCTTGCCCTCCTCCCGACTGCCTTTGCCCCGGCTCCCCCCCAGTAAGTTATTCCCCTGCTGCCAGTTTCCAGATCTGCTTCTGTCCGTTTTCTGGCTAACAGCGCAACCTTTTGTCAGGGGCCCGACTGGCTTAAGAGCGCGGGCTTTCTGGCTTAAGAGGACGAGGTTCTAATCCCTGCTCCCCCACTTCTGGGTGACCTCGGGCAAGTCATTTTGCTTCTCTGGGCCTCATTTACCTCATCTGTAAAATGGGGATTGAGGCGACGAGGCCCACGTGGAACAGGGACTGTATCCGACCCGATCTGCTTGTAACCACTCCAGTGCTTAATACGGTGCTTGGCATATAGTAAGCACTTAACAAAGACCATTACTATTATTATCATTACTATCATTATTATGGCATTTTCAGATAAATGTCGGGAGCCCGCTGCTGACGAGGAAGAGGGTGGGATCTCCTGCGGATCAATTTTTTCCCGAGGGGGGAGGTTCCGTTAGTGCTCCGGGGCAGTCCTGGCACCCTCCGGGCCAGCGGGAACAGTGCGGAGTGAGGCAGGTTGCCTCGCTAGGGCCAGAAGGAATTGCTGGGTGGTGGGCAGAGCGGGGTGGGGGTGAGGATGGGTTCCTCTCTAAGGCCTGACCTATTGGTGGCGGTGGTTGGGTGGCAGGGGGTGAGGACTGGGCCTAGGGAAGACCCCCTTTGACCTTTCTGAGCAAGTCCCAAGTTCTCACGAAACTTCTGAGGATTCAATAGGCTCTTCCAGTTCCCTCCGGGCTCCGACTACCCTGAAAGCACCAGACAAGTCTTTAAGACGTCAGATGAGGCTTAGAAGGGTGGAGGCTTTCTCCCACTCACCCCATCTCCCAACTTTTTCTTCTCTCATACTCCTTTATTCTGCCTTCCTCTTTCTTCTGTCCCTCTCCCTTTCACTTTCTCCCTCTTCTCCCTCTCTCTCAAATTCACACGGCCCCAGGGGGCATGGACGGGCTTATCAGCTTCTTCTGCAGTCTTCCAAACAGCCGTGTGTCCCCAGCTGAAATGGAGTCGGGAGGTTTTCGTGTCAGCTCTGCCACATGCCTGCTGCATGACCTTGGGCAAGTTACTTATTTTCTCTGCGCCTCGGGATTCCTCAGGAAATGGGGATTAAATACCTCTCCTCCCTCCCTCTTACACCATGAGCCCCGCGGGAGCCAGGGACTGTGTCTCATCTGATTATCTTAGCACTATTCTGGCACACGGTAACTGCTTAATAAATGTCAACATTATCATCCTCGTTATTATTATTATTGTTATCATCATCATTATTGGGTATCCTTTGGGCGAATTGATTTCCTTTTTCCCAGAAAAGCACCTCTGCTTTGCATCTGTGCTGGTGGTTGTTTCTGTGGATTCGCTCCAATCGATCAATCAATCGATCGTATTTATTGAGTGCTTACTATGTGCAGGGCACCGTCCTAACCGTTTGGGAGAGTACAATATAACCGATACATTCCCTGCCCACAATCTAGAATAGCCATTCTCCTTCAGAGGGAACCAGCAAAGTCACTGCAAGGTTCTAGTTCTCCTCCTTCCTTTCCCCTCTCCACACAGTCCTTCTCTTTTTTTTTTCCTTCTCTTTTTCCTTTTGGAAAAGTAATTTCATGGCTCATGCCCTTAAGATTCCATCAGGAAGCGGGGCCTTTGATCAGGCGGGCAGACGTTCCTGCTGGGCTTTCACTGGCACGGGGCGATTCCTTTAATTAACACAATGTGGTTTTATAGGCCTCCGTGCCATTCTCTCCGGGACCAGCCTCACTAAGAGCCCAGCTGGTGGAGTCTCTGTTCCTCGGAGAACCGGGGAGAAGGGGGACCCCCGCCCACCCGTTCCGCTCCCGTTCCAGGCTGGGATTGGAACCCTCTCCTCCCCTCCCCCTCTACACTGTGAGCTCACTGTGGGCAGAGATTGTGTCATATTGTCACAATGTGAATCCCGGCTCCTCCACTTGTCAGCTGTGTGACTGTGGGCAAGTCACTTGGCTTCTCTGGGCCTCAGTTACCTCATCTGTAAAATGGGATTGAAGACTGTGAGCCTCAAGTGGGACAACCCGATTACCCTGTATCTCCCCCAGCGCTTAGTACAGTGCTCTGCACATAGTAAGCGCTTAACAAATACCAACATTATTATTAATGTGTCTGTTACACTGTCCCTCCATCTCTATCTCACCGTCAACCTCTCGCCCACTTCCTGCCTCTGGTCTGGAAAGCCCTCCCTCCTCAGATCGGACAATTACTCTCTTACTGAAGGCCCATCTCCTCCAAGAGGCCTTCCCTGACTAAGCCCTCCTCTCCTCTTCTCCTTCTCCCTTCTGCATTCTACTTACTTGCTCCCTTTATTCATCTCCCCTCCCAGCCCTCCAGCACCTATGTACATATCTGTCCTTTATTTGTATTAATATCTGTCTCCCCCTCTAGCCTGCAAGCTCGTTGTGGGCAGGGAATAATAATAATAATAATAATAACAATAATAATAATGTTGGTATTCGTTAAGCGCTTGCTATGTGCAGAGCACTGTTAATAATAATAATGGTGGTATTTGTTAAGCGCTTACTATGTGCCGAGCACTGTTCTAAGCTCTGGGGTAAATGCAGGGTCATCAGGTCGTCCCACGTGAGGCTCACAGTTAATCCCCATTTTACAGATGAGGTAACTGAGGCCCAGAGAAGTTAAGGGACTTGCCCACAGTCACACAGCTGACAAGTGGCAGAGCCGGGATTCGAATTCATGACCTCTGACTCTAAGCGCTGGGGTAGATACAGGGTAATCAGGTTGTGCCACGTGAGGCTCACGGTCTTAATTCCCATTTTACAGATGAGGTAACTGAGGCCCAGAGGAGTAAAGCGACTTGCTCACAGTCATACAGCTGACAAGCGGCAGAGCCGGGATTCAAACCCATGATCTCTGACTCCCAAACCCGGGCTCTTGCCACTGAGCCACGCTCCTTCTCTAATGTGTTTTTTTATTGTTATAACATACTCTCAAAAGCATTTAGTACAGTGCTCTGCACACTGCAAGTGCTCAATAAATACAGTTGAATAAATGAATGAATATATTGTTATATTGTACTCTCCCAAATGCTTAATACAGTGCTCTGCACATAGTAAGCACTCAATAAATGTGACTAACTGACTGACCAGCATCCTCCAGTATAGGTGGGGCCACCTGAGGCGTGGGCCTTTTGCTAAAACCAGTGTGGTCAGCTTGTCCGTTGGCCGGTGCTGGTCCCCAGTCCCAGGGAGAGGCTGGGCCAGAAAAGGAGAGGGTAAACAGAGTCATGTTGGTGTGTGGGCAGGTAGTAGCACAGTGGGGTTCTGAATTTCCAACCGATTGTCCTTCTCAGGGAATGAGACTGTGGGCGAGTCACTTAACTTCTCCGTGCCTCAGTTCCCTCATCTGTAAAATGGGGATTAACTGTGAGCCTCACATGGGACAACCTGATCACCCTGTATTTCCTCCAGCACTTAGAACGGTGCTGTGCACATAGTACGCGCTTAACAAATACCAACATTATTATGTAGCACTTCCCCTGCTAGACTGGCAGCTCTTTGAGGGTAGGGAAGTGGCTACTAACTGTATTGTGCTCTCCCAAGTGCTTAGTACCACCGTGGCTTAATGGAAGGAGCTCGGGCTTGGGAGTCAGGGGACCTGGGTTCTAATCCCGGCTCCGCCACTTGTCTGCTGTGTGATCTTGGGCAAGTCACTTTACTTCTCGGTCCCTCGGTCACCTCATCTGGAAAATGGGGATTAAGTCTGTGAGCCCCACGTGGGACAACCTGATCACCTGGTAACCTCCCCAGCACTTAGAACAGTGCTCTGCACATAGTAAGTGCTTAACAAATGCCATCATTATTATTAGTAGTAGTAGTACTTGGGAAGCAGCGTGGCTTAGTAGAAAGAGCCCGGGCCTGAGAGTCAGAGGATCTGGGTTCTAATCCTGGCTCTGCCACTTGTCTGTTGGGTGACCTTGGGCAAGTCACTTTTGTGAGTCTGTTTCCTCAACTGTAAAATGGGGATTAAGACTGTGAGCCCTGTGGGGGACAGGGATTGTGTCTACCCTGATTATCTTGTATCTACCCCAGTGCTTAGTACACTGCCTGGTACATAGTAAGCACTTAACAAATACCACTATCATTATTAGTAGTAGTCATCGTCTTCATCGTCACTCTCTCCCTCTCTCTCTTTCTCAAATTCACACAGCCCCGGGCCCGTGGAAGGGCTTGTCAGCTTCTTCCACTGTCTTCCGTACAGTCGTGTGTTCCCAGCTGAAATGGAGTCAGGAGGTTTTCGTGTCAGCTCTGCCACGGTAGACTGTAATTTCCTCGAGGGCAGGGATTGTGTCTTGCTGACTGTGTTGTGTTATCCCAACTGCTTAGTACAGTGCTCCACATTCAGTAGCCTGAATGCTCCTTGAGGGCAGGGATGGTGTCTGCTAACTCTATCATGCTCTCCCAAGTGCTTAGTACAGTGCTCTACATTCAGTAGCCTCTATGCTCCTTGAAGGCAGGGATTGTGATTACTAGCTGTATTGTGCTCTCCCAAGTACTTAGTCCAGTGCTCTGCACCCAATCAGGGCTCAATAAATACTATTAATTGACTGATGTACCTGTCTTTAACCTCTGTAGCTTCCCCTAGGTGTAATTTATTTCTGCGCCTCACTACCCAACCAGATTGTTAGCTTCTTGAAGTCAGGGATCATATCTATCTTTGTGGGAAGATTACATATCTACCACTGCTGTTGTATTGTACTCTCCCGAGCGCTTAGTAAAGTCCTCTGCATATAGTAAGTGCTCACTAAATACCAATGATTGATGTCTGTCAGCTCAATGGTCCTCTCCCAAGAGCTCTGGCCAGGGTAAGCACTCAATTCCTGCGATGGGTTGATTGATTGGAATCTGCTGAACAAATAAGCCCTTCTCCCCCCCTCTTCTACCAGCAGTCGTAAAGAAAATTCAGAACCTTTAATTCCCAGCCCCTGAAACAGAACCCGACAATTCATGAATACCGATGGAGGATGGTGGCGGGGCCGGCTCCTCCCGCGATTCCCAGTCAGCCCCGAGTACGAAGTCTGAGAGGCTGGAGCATCCGGCAGGAATGAAACTTTCCACCGGGGAATTTCTGGAGAGCAGCCGTTGGGCCCGGGAGGAGAGGAGGACAGCTGGATGCGGGAAACCTAATCTGGGCCCCCAAATGATGCTTCCAGGGTCCTTCCTTAGCCGGAATGAAAAATAAATGAATCCGTCGAGCCCCGCTCGCAGGCCAAACCCCCCCCCTCCTCGAGGCCTGATGCTCAGGCCGGGAGGGTGATTCGAATGGACACATCACGTAGACTGGAGCTTTGGCCACCTGCCGGATGCTTCGCTGGGGAATGATTAGACAATCACTCTTGCCTCCCAAGTGAGTCCAGGAGAGGTGAACACCAGGCTCAGCAAATGGATTCTTTCTCTGATATGGAACATTGCCCTGGGGGATTCTCACACTCAGACCCCCGCCTGGAGAGACACATACCCTAAAACGTCATGGAGGGGGAGCGGTTAGGGTTAGGCATGGGTGTCTCTCTGGGTGTCTCTCTGTCTCTTGGTGTCTGTCCTGTCCCTTGGTATCTCTGACTGTACGTCCCCCCAGACTGTCAGCTCCTTGTCAGCAGGGAACGTGGCTACCGGGCCCTAGCCTGGACAGAGGTGAGTTCCCTGGCCACGGAGAGTTTACAGTCTAGAGTACACTTAGTAATCTCTGAACAAATAAAACAATTATTATTATTCTGTACCGCAGAAGGAGATGCCAGAGAGGCAGGCCAGAGGGGGCTACTCCTTCCCATCTCCCTCCTCTCAAAAAATCCACAAACTATCCCCCCCAGGCAACAGGCCAAATGTCTGAATGCTCTCCGGGATAATCCAGCCCCTGAAACTCACCCCCACCCCCACGGAGCATACTTGTTAAGTGCTTAGCATGTGCCAAACACTGTACTAAGCCCTGGGGTAAACACAAGATAATCAGGTCAGACAGGGTTCCTGTCCCATTTGGGACCTATGGTCTAAGGGAGAGGGAGGAGAGGTTTTAAATCCCCATTTGACAGGTGCGGAAACTGAAGCCCAGAGAGGCAAAATGGCCAGGTCACACAGCCGGCAGGTAGTGGATTCGGGATTAGAACCCGGGTCTCCTGACTCCCATTCCATTCCACAGTAAATGGATGATGCTCTGGGCTCCTCGTCAAAAAGGGCTGGGGGTGGGACAGAAAACTTTTTAGGGCCCCCGAGAGGGGAGTAGGGGATCCAGTCCCATTCTGCTGTCTCCTTTGCTTTTTTTCCCTGGAACCAGAAGGGAGGAGTTGAGTGGGACCCCACTGGGAGGGAGGGTTTTCTGGGGAGAGGGGATTTTCCCAACTCCCTTTCCTTCCTCCTCCCTAGCCCCCCTCTCTCTCCCCGGGCCAGCAAGGCCCACACCATCCTTCCCCCTTCTCTCCCCCCTTCTCTTTGACTTTTGAGGAAAAAAAATGAATAATCATCGTTTATGGGGTGAGTTCTTTTAAAAGCAAATGGAAACACGTCCCCAGTGCTGATATGGGTTGGGCTTTTATTTCCCCCCTTTTAAACAGTATCCATTTAAATGCAGATTTCTCCAGGCTCTTATGTAGAGCTCGGAAGCGATGCCTTTCAATATAAATGTTAATAAGAGAGTAAACATCAAAATTTCTCCATGAGGGACAACTGCTATTTCCGACTGTACTTACCCTCCTTTCTTTGCTTTCTTCTTCATCCTCCTCCTCCTCCTCCCCACCGAAGAAAACCTCCTTCCACCCTCTTCTCCCTTGCAAAAATGACTTATGTCTTCTCTATTTCTTTTCAGCGAAGAAGTCACCTCTCCAAACATAAAGAGATGACAAAATTTGGAACTGGGGCCTATAGGAGGAGGCTGAGGAGCTCATTTGTTCGTTCGTTCGTTCGTTCATTCATTCATTCATTCGTATTTATTGAGCGCTTACTGTGTGCAGAGTCCCCCCAGGAAGATTTCTCCTCTTCAGTCAATCAGTGGTATTTATTGAGAGCTTATTATGTGCAGAGCATTGTACTAAGCGGGTGGGAGAGTACAGTACAGGAGTATTAGAGGACACGTTTCCTGCCTAATAAGTAATAGTTATAATATTTATTAAGCACTTAACTGTATGCAGGGCACTGTACCAAGTGATTTGAAGGTCTTTTAGCCAAAGGCTGTGGTCAGCACAGCAGGGAAACAGACAGGATTTCATTGCAAAAGACTTTTGTAAAAAGACTAGGCAGAGAACTTGTATTTTACTTTCTTTGTACTTTCCTAAAAGCCTACTGCAGCACACGGTACTCAATAAGTGCTAGTGCTTAGAACAGTGCTTGGCACACAGTAAACTCCTAACAAATGCCATCATTATTTTAATCTAATCCCGGCTCCGCCTCTTCTCTGCTGTGTGAACTCGGGCAAGACACAACTTCTCTGGGCCTCAGTTACCTCATCTGTAAAATGGGGAGTAAAAGTGTGAGCCCCACTGGGACAACCTGATTACCCTGAATCTACCCCAGCGATTAGAACCGTGCTTAACAAATACTATTATTATTATTAGTAGTAGTAATTATAGACTGATCTTCATATTCGATTGCTTCCTTGAATTTATTTTTAATCTCTCCACTGCAGAACTGCAAGCTCCTTTTTTTATGGTATTCGTTAAATGCTATCTATGTGCCAGGCACTTTACTAATCGCTGGGGCAGATACAAGATAATCAGGTCGGACGCCGTCCGTGCCTTGCGTGGAGCTCACGGTCTTAATCTCCATTTTGCAGATGAGGTAACGGAGGCGCAGAGAAGTTAAGACTTGCCCAGGGTCACACGGCAGATAGGTGGAGGAGCCGAGATTAGAACTCGGGTCCTCCTTAGTCCCCGTCCATGCTCTGTCCACCAGGATGCGTTCTCCGTGGGCAAGGATCCTGTCGGTTTCTGAGTCCCCGCTCCGAGCTCTTTCCACTAGGCCTCTCTCCCCTGCTCCTCGCCCCGCCAGCCATAACTGGTCCCTCTCTTTTTCCCGTCAGAGCCCTTGACGCGAGATCAGAGCTGCGTCTAATCTGCATTAAGCAGCAGCAGCCCCAGTATCGCCCCACTCATCGATCCCTCTAATGTCTGCATCCAAAGTCTCTGGCAGACAAATCCTTCTTCCTTGTCCCTGACAAGACTCTCTCCTTCCTCCTGTGATTCCCACCTGGCGCAAACCGCCAAGTTCACCTCTCTCCGGGCTCCCTTCCTCGTGCCTGCCCTTTGTCTGGCTTTTTTCTCTCACCATTCGCCCGCTGGTCGGCTTCTCTTTCCCCAGCCGTGGTCCTCCCGCCCCGCGGCCAGTGCCTGAGATTGCTCCGACCTCCTGCCTCGGATCGAGAGGCAGAGGTCATGGGTTCGAATCCCGGCTCTGCCACTTGTCAGCTGGGTGACTGTGGGCAAGTCACTGCACTTCTCTATGCCTCAGTGACCTCATCTGTAAAATGGGGATTAACTGTGAGCCTCGCGTGGGGCGACCTGATTACCCTGTATCTACCCCCAGCGCTTAGAACAGTGCTCTGCACGTAGTAAGCGCTTAACAAATACCGACATTATTATTATTATTATTATCGAGGAGATCTCCAGCTTCAACGGATTGCCTGAAAGGCAGCCTGAGAAACTGTTCACAGGGCAAACAAGTACCCTCACGTCGGTCATTACCAGCTACTGAGCGCAAAGCACTGTACTAAGCACTCGGGAGCTCTTTCGAAACAGGGAATGTGTCATTTCTCTATTCTGTACTTCTTCGAGTGGGTGCTGAATAAATACTACTGCGACTATCTGCTAAGTCACGAGTTCTGATGCCGGCTCCGCCACTTGTCTGCTGTATGACCTCGGACGAGTCACTTGACTTCTCTATCCCTCAGTTCCCTCATGTGTAAAATGGAGATTAAGACTGTGAGTCCCAAGTGGGGCAGGGACTGTGGCCGACCCGATTAGCTCGTATGGACTCCATAGCTCAGTACAGCTCATTGGGAAGAGGGAATGTGTCTGCCAACTCTGTTGTGGAGCAGGGCAGTACATCTTGATCCCCGGAGCTCTGTGACTAACGGTTTGCCTTGCCTGTTCTTCTTTTCTCCGCTGCAGACCTGCGTAGAATGACCGCTGGCTTCATGGGCATGGCCGTGGCCATCATCCTCTTCGGTTGGATTATTGGGGTGCTGGGATGCTGCTGGGACCGAGGCCTTATGCAGTACGTGGCGGGGCTTCTCTTCCTCATGGGAGGTAAGGGGACTCTTTGGAAATGGATGTTTCCGTCTTCCTATTTCACAGGAGGCTGTGATGCTTCGGGGTGGCGGAAGGAAGGGGGACAAAACCAAATCTGGGGGACGAGGCCAAAATCCGCGGATCTTCTCCGCCCGCGGCCTCTCTCCCATCATTCCTTCGGGAGGTCATCCTCATCCCTGTCCCGTTCCGCTGATTCCCCTGAGCCAGGACTCCGGGAGAGCCCCTCGGCTCCCCGCTCCACCGACGCCTGGTTGTTGGTGGGGGTGGACTGAGGTCAGGGTCTCTTCGTTCCTGGAGCTTGTGGAGACTGCGAGCTCCCTGTGGGCAGGGGATGTGTCTGTCCTATTGTACTCTCCCAAGCTCTTAGTGCAGTGCTCTGCACACAATAAGCACTCAATAAATACCACTGACTGACTGACAAGGTTGAGGAGCAGGACGGGGAAAGAGAACTCAGTGGAGTTGGAACAAGGGTGTTTTTCTTTAATGGTGATTGTTAAGCGCTTACTATGTGCCAGTCCTGGGGTAGAAACAGGTTAATCAGGTTGGACACAGTCCCTGTCCCACTTAGGGCTTGTAGTCTTAAGCCCCATTTTACAGATGAGGGAATCGAGGGACAGAGAAGTGAAGTGACTTGATTAAGGTCACACAGCAGACAATTGGCAGAGCAGGAAATAGAACTCAGGTCCTCAGACTCCCAGACCCTGGCTCGTTCCCTTAGGCCAAGCCGCTTGTCGCTGCCAGGGATGGCCTCGACCGGCCGGCCCCGTCCGAGAGAATCCGTTCCAGACTTTGTGACTCCCAGGGTTCGGAAAGAGAGCGTAGTGAGCCCTGTCAAGGAACCAGCGGCAAATTATTTAATTAACGCTCAACTCGGAGTGAGGGATCAGCCAGATGACCGCTTTATCAAGCAGGGCAACTTGGTTCTGCTCAGAAGGACATAGGTGGAGAAGCTGTTCCCCTGTCACGGGGCTCCAGGATGGAAGTCACACGGGCTAGGTAGGTGCCAGTGTCCCTCCGGTGCCTGCCGCTGCTCAACAGGACCCGCCAGGGCCGACCAACCTCCGTTTCCTGCCAGTGGATCTCCGGTGTCCACCGGTGCCAGGCATTGCTCTCCAGGGCCCACCACTGCACGCCAGTATCTACCAGGGCCCTCCAGTGCGCCGCTGGTGTCTGCCAGGTCCACCATCTGCAGGCAGTCTGCACGGGTTTGGGGAACATGCCCTCTCTCCTGAGGCCCAGGTGGAGGCTCTGGAGGGCCTGGAGGAGGGAACCCCCAGACAATAATAATAATAATAATAATCGAAGTTTTTGTTAATCTCTTACTGTGCACTGAGCGCTGGAGTAGATACAAGGTAGTGGGGTTGGACACAAACTTTGACCCACACTGGGCTCACGGTCTTAATCCCCATTTTACCCAAGAGGTGACCGGGAGGTGGGGAGATGAGAGGTTAGTCAGGGAAGGTTTCCTGCCGGAGATGAGCTTTTAGTACAGTGCTCCGCACGCAGTAAGCGCTCAATAAATACGACTGAATGAATGAATAGTAGGGCTTTCGCCGGTCCTAATCCCGGCTCTGCCACTTGTCTGCCGTGTGACTTTGGGCAGTCACTTCACTTCTCTTTGACTCAGTTCCCTCATCTGCAAAATGGGGATTAAAGGCCACTCTCTCCGACTTGGACTGTGAGCTCCATGTGTGACCTGATTTTCTTGTATCTACCCCAGGGTAGCCCAGTCCTTAGTTCAGTGACTGGCACGTAATAAGCCCTTAACAAATATCACTATCATTAGAAATAGTAGCATCATTATTATTTTCTCAAGATGGAGAGAGTGGCGATCTGTCAGATAGGAAGGGGAAAGGAGTTCCAGGCAGGAGGGAGGATGCAAGCCAGAGGTCAACGACAAGAAAGATGAGATCGAGGCCCAGTGAGTAGGACGGTTTTAGAAGGGCAAAACGTACGGCCCGTGTTATGGTGGGAGAGGAGCCAGGTTAGACTGGAAGGAGAGAGGTGACTGACGTTCTCAAAACTGTCGGTCGGAAGTTTCTCCTTGCCGCGGAGATGGTTGGCAAGCGTTGGAGGTGGGGACCGGGATGGTGTGATTCTCCTGCCTCTCCTTGACCCCTCCCGCTTTGGATAGGGATAGGGGAGAGTTTGCGGGAACTGAACCAGTAATTTCTTTCACCTTTTGGGTAACGGTCCCCTTCTCTTCATGGTCCACGTGAGGGTCCCTCGGGAGTCACCCAGCCTCCCTGGCCCCGTCCTTCCCTCCCCTCCCACAGAGCAGCGGCGGCCCCAGGGATTGGGGCCGACACGGGCCTGCCCCCAGCCGACCGGCCCTCGGGTCAGAACGCTGTTCCCGCTGCTCGAGCCAGGCTGAGGGCAGAGGGAGTCTCCTGCTCAGCCAGAGCCAGGAAGTTCCTCTGGGGAACTGGAAGGAGCCCCATCCCGGGGGCCGGAGAGGTCCCCAAGATGAAGGTCGGAACCTCAAAGCGATAAGATACTAATTGGAGACCGGGGAGGGAGAGGCCTCGATGACCACAGCCAGAGTCACCAGAATCCCGTCAGTCAGTGAGTCAATTGTATTTACTGAGCACTTACCTTGTGCAGAGCACTGTACTAAACCCCTCCTCCTAGGCCTTCGGTCAGCCCTGGGAGCCATGCGCCAATTCCGCTCTGGCTAATGAATGTGCGGAATAGGCTTCCTTCGTCAAGACGAGGCCTGCCCAAGAGAGCAAAAGGTGCCAAAGCAAAAATTAAGAAAAAAAATCGAATTAAAGCGGTTATGGTCGTGTGGTCTCCTGGCCACCCCCTGGCAGCCCTCCCCCCGCCTAGTAATGGCACACGTTGGCTTGGACCGGATTGGACAGGCGCCAGATGGATTTCACTCAGAAGCCAATTTTCTGCAGGCACCGAAGCAGCTGAGGCTCCGGTCTCGCCGGGTTTAAAAGAAAAGCGGTTCAGAGCTGAGCCCCCCGCCCGCATCGGCAGTCAAAGATGGGGTGTCTCCCACAGCCATCCCCACCTCCCCGAGCAGGTTGGAGTCCAGGCCCATCGCGCTCAGGTACCCCTGTCGCAGCTTGGCAGGGGACAACCCAACAACAGCCTTTTCCCAACTTCTGGGCTCGGTCCAAGAATTTACCAGTCCTATGGGTAGGAACCGGCCCAGCCCAGTGGCAACCGGCGAAGTCCTAGGATCAACTGGGTCAGAAACTCCAAGCTATCAGTAATGACAAGGATAATATTAATGATAATAATCCCCTCAGCCACATACCCTGGTCTTCTCTTCCTAACAAGTGCAGGGTCTCTGTTTCCCCCTAGCCCAGGGCAGATAATAATAATAATAGCAATAATAATAATAATATTACCAGTGTTTGTTAAGTGTTTATCTCGTGACTCAGCTGCCAGGCAGATGCCCTCCTAGGACAGCCTGAGAGACCAGGGGCCAAGAGATGATCTGAGGAGTTTTGTCCTCAAGAGCGGTGTGAGGTTCGGGGGAGAGTGCTGTGTCCGGGGGCTGGGGATTCCGCTGGAGGACGGTATGTTCCATCCCCCCCCACACCAGCTGCAAGTAGAGGAGGGCATCCCAAGCAAAAGCGGGGCGTCGTGTCTACTCACCCTACTGCTGCTCTCCCAAGTGCTCCACGCAGTGCTCCGCACAGAGTAAGCACCCAAGAAATCCCACCGATGGCTTGATCCTGCCGATTCCCGGTGCGGAATGGTTGTGGGGTTCCCAGGCCATCCCTCCTGGACAGTAGTAAGAGAGGCTGGTATTTCTAGGGACCATCCATGAGCGTTGAACCCCTCGTAAGCTCCTTGTGGGCAGAGAACTCATATGCTCGTCGTGTGCTCTCTGGCAAAGCAGCCATCTCCGGTCCCCTTTCCCCCTCCCCGGGGGGGTGGATGTGGTAGTGAGGGGCCAGTATTAGCCTGTGGGCACCCTCACTGGGTCCAGTCTGAGCTTTTTCCTGGTTTGGGGTGGGGGGCAGGGTCTACCAAGACTGTGGGGGCTGGGGTGGAGCAGGCCTGGAGTGGTCACTGTGCTGGGCAATTCCATCAGGAGCGAGGATTCTGGCACCCTAAAACCAACTGGGGCCCTGCCACTGAAGCAAGAATGGAGAGGGGCAGCCCCGGCCCCAGAAATCCTCCCCCAGGCCCGTGGCCACAGTGAGTGACCACCACGAGCGCTGAGCGTCCCCACGGAGAGCCCCACCACCCACCCTTTCCGCGCCCCCACCCGCCTCGCCTCCCCTCCACCCTCCACGCACGCCATTTCGTGCGGGCACATTCGGAGCGGAGTCCCGTGACCTGCCAGTTGGCTGATAGCGATGCAGAGGAGGGTAATTAAGCAATAATTTATATTCCGGGCAGGTCGGCATAAAGCAATCAAGTGCTCTTGAGAGCCGAACGAGGCTGAGGCGTTTAGCTCAAGCACAGACGGCGTTTACTGCACGTCGGCTTCCCCGCATCCACGTTGGCCACTGCTGAGCTGGGTGGAAACCTGGCTTTCTTCCCCCCTCTTTTGATTTATTCTAGAATCCGGGGAGAGGGCAGGCGACTCCGCATTGATCTCGCACTCTGGGATTTGTCTTGGGTGCAGAGGTGGGGAGGGGGTGGAGTGGGAAGGGGATAGGACTTAAGGAGTGAGAGGTTAGAGCAGGCTTTAAGGAAAGAGCAGACCTGGGGTTGTTGGGGGTGGGGGTCTCTCCAGTCCCAACTCGGAAGATCTAAGCGGCCTGGGGTGAGCGAGGCTGGCGTCCGGCCTGAGACGTGGCCTCACCCCCGTGGTGGAGTCGGCCATTCTGTCAGCGGTACTTATTAAGCGCTTTCCGTCTGTGGAGCTCTGAACTAAATGATTGGAAGAATGCAGTGCTCCGCACATAGTAAGAGCTCGGTGAATAACGCCGATTGATTGACTAGAGTCGGTAGCCATGATCCCTGCCCACGGAGAGCTTACAATCCAGCTGGAAGTTTGTGTGGCGATATTAATAGTGTTCACAGCAGCCATGGCTCAATCTCTGGTACCATCTTCGAACAAGCTGAGGGTACAGGCCCCTCTTCCTGTTTTGGCATGGGTCGATCAAATAATCAATGGCACTTAGAGGGTGTAGAGCACTGTACTGAGCGCTTGGGAGAGTAGAATGTAACGGAGCTGGTAGGACATCCCTGCCCACAACGAGCTTACGGTCTAGAGGGAATGGATCTGGGAGGGGTTGGCTAGTCGGGAGAGGGCTAGTTACTCTGGGGTTGGCCAGCCACATGGCATGGGGGCCCAAGCTTACATCATGCAGCTGAGCGGCTGAGAAGAGGAGGCACATGGGAGAAAGGACGGGGAATTGGCACAGAAAATCCCAGTTGATACTCCCAACTTTTTAACAGTGGCTGCGTTCCCAGACTTATTAAAAGAGAGCTAGAGGTTTGGATCACAAATCAACCCGAAAGAACCGGGAAATACTAGACTTCCGTTTCCGTGGAGACAGCCAGCTGGGGGGGGATGTCGTTCTCAACGGCGTCTCCTGATTGGATGGTGGTTCCGCGTGATTGACAGCTGCTGCCCAGAGATTCTGCTGGCTGGGTCCTTTCCTCCCCACCCCGTCACCCCAGCCTCTTTTATCTCCGTGGACAGGAATGAGGAGATGGGAAATCTGGGCGTGTGGTGGTGTTGGGATTCTTGGGGATAGGCTCGGAGCTGAGATTGGTGGTGTGGGCAACCGGCAAATAGATAATAATGTTGGTATTTGCACTATGTGCAGAGCACTGTTCTAAGCGCTGGGGGAGATATGGGGTAATCAGGTTGTCCCATGTGAGGCTCACAGTTAATCCCCATTTTACAGATAAGGTCACTGAGGCACAGAGAAGTTAAGTGACTTGCCCACAGTCACACAGCTGACAAGTGGCAGAGCTGGGATTCGAACCCATGACCTCTGACTCCCAAGCCCAGGCTCTTTCCACTGAGCCATGCTGTTTCTCTATGATGCTTCTCTCTAGATGCCCCCAACGCCCCCGGGCAGCAAATAGGTCCTGGTTATGAGGCTTAACCCAGTTGGGAGTGATATCGGCTCCTGGGGGAGGGCAGCCCAGCGGGAAGCACCCAGACCTGGGAGTCGGGAAGCCTGGGTCCTAACCCCGGCGCCGCCGCATGTCTGTTGGTGACCTTGGGCTCTCTGGGCCTCAGTGACCTCTTCTGTAAGATGAGGATTAAGACTGTGAGCCCCACGTGGGCCACGGATGGGGTCCGAGCTGATTACCTTGTATCTCCCCCAGTGCTTAGAACAATGCCTGGCATATAGTAAGCACGTACAAGTGCCATTTTACAACCCCCCCCCAAAAAAACTCACTTAAATGTCAAGAGAGTCTCTTGGTCGGCTCCCTGGTTAGCCACAACCGTACCAGGTTCATTCTGCTGCCGGTTCCTTCCCCTCAGAGTAGAAAATCCAGAAGGGCCAGGCCCTTCCCCACCGGAGGCTTAGAGGCGGCGAGAGGTGGAGAGACCGAGGGCTGCGCGCCGGACCCGCCATGACACCGTGGGACAGGGCCTGGAGCAGGAGGCCAAGATCATTGGAGATGCCTTCCGCCCGGGGTTCCCTTCCTGCCCCCTACTCCCTAGCAGCTGGCTTCAGGGCCACACACCTCTGCCCACCAGCAGCCCCCCTGCCCGTTCCTTTGGCCGAAGGGCTCCGGTGCAGATCAGAGGGTGAGGGGTTAAAGAAGAGCTCGCTGCGCTCTTGACAAGCAATGACTCTGCATTTTCCCCTCCGTCAGACCCGCTCCCCATCTCTCCCTTGCTGCTTCTCCCTCCTCCCTCGGCGTGTGAGAGGGTGTTCCGGGACTTTAACGAGATCACCTCCTCCCAGAGGACTTTGGTTGTGGGGCGAGGGGAAGGGGAAGAGCAAGAGGGTGGGGGGGGGGAGAGGGGAGAGACAGGAGGGGAAGGGGGAGGAAGGAGAAGGGGTCCACGGAGTCCAGACGTGCGATTAAGTCAGGCTCCGGTTTGCCCTCCGGCTCACCCCCACGAGTTTTCAGCCCCCGGGACCTCTACCCCGATTAGACCGTAAGCCCGTCAGAGGGCAGGGACCGTCTCTATCTGTTACCGATCTGTCCATTCCAAGCGCTTAGTACAGTGCTCTGCACCTAGTAAGCGCTCGATAAATACCATTGAATGAATGAATGCCCCCAGGGGCAAATCCACAGACTGCCAGACCCAACACCTGAGATGAATTACGGTGGGCTAAAAAGAAATCGGGCTGACGGCAAGTAAGAACTTAAGGACGGGATATACGCGGAGCAGCAGGGTTTGGCCGCGGGCGGACATGTGGAAGAAGAGTCAGTCAGTCGGTCATTGAACGGTATTTATTAAGCACTTACTGTGCGCAGAGCATTGTACTGAGCACTTGGGTGAGGACTATAGCAGAGTTGGTAGAAAGGTTCCCGCCTACAACGAGTGGTCACCACTCTGCCGGCTGGGAAGACCTTTCTGTGGATGGAGAGGCTTTTGCCTGGACTGAGGTACAAGGTGTTGAGCAGTAAGGGTTGCCTAGGTTTCTTGGAAATGGGCTGGATAAGACTAGAGTGAGATGGAGTTTGCTTATTCCCTGGAGCCAAATTTCCATGACCACCGCCCCCCCCCCCCCCCCCCCCCAGAGCAAGCCTTCGGGAACCGATCTGATCACCAGCCCCCACCACATCAACGATGGGGACTGGTATTTATTGAGCACTTACCGTGTGCAGAGCACTGTACTAAGCACTTGGAAGAACACAATATAAGAGAGTTGGTCAACACATACACCCTCTAGACTGTAAGCTCGCAGTGGGCAAGGAATGTGTCTGCTAGATTGTTATCGGGTACTCTCCCAAGCGGTTCGGAGTGCTCTGCACACAGTAAGAACTCAATCAGTACGGTCGACTGGCTGACTGACCGCCCACGGCAAGCTTACAGTCAGAAGACGAGCTTACGGTCTAGAGGACGTCTTCGTAAACCTTCTGATCTTCCCTCCTCTCTCCTTCTCTCCCCTCCTGCCTCTCTCTCTTTCCCCGTCCGTCCATCCGTCTCTCCCCTCCACCCCGCCCCCCCCCCCCGGTCCATCCGTCCATTTTTTCCCTCTCCCTCCCTCTCCCCGTCCCCTTCTCCTCCCCCAGGAACGTTCTGCATCATTTCACTGTGCACGTGTGTGGCCGGAATCAACTTCGAGCTGTCACGTTACCCTCGCTACCTGTACGGACTCCCGGATGACATCAGCCACGGCTACGGCTGGTCCATGTTCTGCGCCTGGGGGGGCCTGGGGCTCACCCTCATCTCGGGCTTCTTCTGCACCTTGGCCCCCTCTGTCCAACCTGTCCCCAGGACCAACTGTCCGAAATCCAGACCGGAGAATGGGACAGTATGCTAAAACAACACGAACCAATGCATATATATATATATATATATATAGATATATATATAAAATATACATATATATATAAAACTCACCCAAAAGCAAGCCGAGGCCAGTGCCGAGGTAGAGTTGCGTCTGCTCAGATGCCCTCATTTCCACGAGACTTGGTGCCGCACCCCACCTCGCCGAGATGGGGCAAGCTTTTCTGTACCACGGCTCTCCCGCCCGATCCTGACCTCTCGGCCTCATGGTTTTCTGAAGGCCGAGCCTACGTATCCATTGTGTCTTGACTAGCCGGGATGTGGCGAGGGGGGGTGAGGTTTCGGGGGGAGGGGAGCGGCGAAGGGGCTGGGAGGGACCCAGGGCCGTGGCGTCGGCTCAGAAGGCGAAACGAAAGCTTCTCTGCCGGCCCAAGGAGGGAAGGAACCGCAGCTCGCCCAGTGCCGGACCCACTGAGCCGCAAGCCCCAACTCTCCCAACGAGCGGGGCGCCCGCCAGGCCGACCCCGATACCCTCTTCCACCTTGTCGGGCCCGTTCTCCTTTCCCTTCGGTCTCCCCCTCGGATCCACCCGGAAGGTGGCGGGAAAGCGGAGGGATCGGGAAAGCCCTCTCTCCGACCGGCAGGCGTGAGGACCGACCCGGGCGTCCGGTCGAGAGAGGCGACCCGCACCGACGCAAGGACGCTCCTGCGGACGAGCTGACCGCCCGGTCTCATCTTCCAGCTGCCTTACACGCAGGCTAAACGCAGAGGCTGCCCTGCCCCATCCCAGGGCAGGCGGAGGGGCCCTGGGAAATGCTGTGATACATGTATGTGTATAACTTTTATTTTCCTCTCGCTTTTTTTCTTACGAACTGAAACACTGCGATGTGCCCATCCGTCACCTGTGCTGTGCTCGCGGCCTGAGACTGAGGCACCGAGGCACCGGAGGAGGGGGAGGGGGCAGGGCGGAGGGATGGCGAGTCCTCTCCCAGCGTGGGTGGGGTGAGGGGGGCCTCCCCCCCGGAGAGATGGAGATGTGGATCTACGCAGACAGCCGTTTCCCTGGGCGATTGGTTTTACCGCACCGTTTGGGTTTCGATTGATTGATCCGAAAAGCGGTTCGAAATCGAGATGGCCGATTGAAGAGGAGAAAAGTAGGGGTGGTAGGCCGGGCCAAGGGGGAGGGACGGCACATCTCTGAAGACTCAGTGGGAAGCGGCCTCCACTTCCGGACGTTCAAGGCGGAGGGGCCGAAGGCCGCTGCAGAGGGAGAGGGGGTGCGCGTCTTGGGCGGGGCGGGGAGGAAGGAATGGCGCCTTTCGTTGACGTCGTTGCGCTTGTGTATGCCAAATCAGACCTTTCCATGCCTTCTCATCGGAAACCGCCCTCTTTCCCAGGACCCCTCCTTCCGCATGAGTGAACTCTGTACTGACGGAAGAAAATGGGTCCCAGCCCGGGGACTCCAGTTTGTATGATATCACTGTAAATCACCGTAGGACTTTTGGCTCTCTCCAGCTTTCTCTTCCTCCCCCTCCCTTTCCTCCACCCGACCCTGACCCTCACCTCCTGGCCCGTCCTCGTCTTCCCTGAAATTTCCCGATATGGATCCCGGAAGGCTTCCTATCAGCGGGCCCCCGCTGAGGGGGTCGGTCCGCCAGCGCCTCGTAGGGCCAGATCTGCACACGTCTAGCCAGCGGAACCGGGAGGTAGAAGGGGCTGGGACGGAAGAGGCGGGGCCGGGCGTCCGTCAAAGAGAGGAAGGAAGGAGCGGGTGCCTCCGAACGGCGCAGGAGAGGGCGTCTCATGGATCCACCAGCGGGGAAGAGGGGGAACTGTATGTTCACATATTGAATTCGTTCATCAATGGGGAAGGAGTACAAATAGCAGCTAAATTAATTCTCTTTAAAATGCTCGAAAACGGTGAGGGCGGTCCCCTGTCACGATGGCTTCTGACGGCTTTTTAGTTTAAAAGGAATAGATCTTCAACCGAATCGACGGCGAACAGAATGAAGCCAACTGAATGGGTCTCGCCTCCGCCCCGCCCCTTGCCAACGCCCGTCGGCTCTCCTGATTCACTGAACAAGAGACGAGCCGAGTCTGAGACTTAAGCTCGGAGACTCAAGCCTGTGTCCCTCCTTAATTCTATTATCCATCAGCATCACCCCAAACTTCAGGGGGCCGTTCTGGGAGCTCACACTAAGATGACGGCCGGGGAGGCCCAAGGAGGTTGTTCTTGGCTGTTGGCGGGGGCGTCTAATGACCTTGGCCTTGGGGGGAGATCAGTCAAGCAACACTGATGGAAATTACACCCAGAGCACATGGAGGCCCTTGCCTCTATCTGGGCCGACAGTTTCTGGCCGGAAAACACGATCATCTTGCGGTTGCTTGTGATTCTCGATCCCTGGTGGTGTCCTATCTCTCCTTGCCTCCCGTTGGGTTCTGAGGCGATTAATTTGCAGATTGTCAGGGACCTAGGGAGAAAGGAAATGGAGTGGCCTTCTTGGGTAGTTGTGGCTTGTTGGTTGGTAGAACTGAGGGTTTTCCGGAGGAATTTCCTTCTCTCCAGAGACACAAGTTCCTCCAGGGCCATCCGGGATGGTTACCGGGTACGAGAGTTGTAAGTCAGTCTCTGACTGTCTACAGTGCCCTGCTATCTCTACCCGGAGGTTTCATTTTCCAATCGCTCTCCGGCTGACCAGGTTATCTGTCTTCGGTTCTGACCAGAATTGAAAGGAACCCTCTTCCCACTCTCAAAGCGAAGACCCAAGTATAAACAGCAGCAGGAGCAGGGATCCCCGACTTTAATCTCGTGAAGCTCTCAGAACACGTGAGCCGAAACCTGAATCTGTAGGACAGGAGACGGAGGGGAGGGAGTTTAGGCGGAGGAGGTTCGTTAGTCCAAAGGGGTGCACTCAGATTTCTCCTCTTGGGTCCAGATGTCTCAAGAGGACTGTAAGCTCGTGGTGGGTAGGGAATGTGTCTCCCGACTCTGTTTTACTCTCCTGAGCATGTAGTACCATGTTCTGCACCCAGTAAGCGCTCAATAAACACCATTGATGATGATGATGATGAAGAGAAAGCACTCCTCAGATCCCAGAACCTATACTTCGGTACACTCGGAAAATTAAAGATGGTGGCCCCCAGGCTTCTTGCAGATGGGAAGCTCTGGTTAATTGGACAAAACCCCCAACTAGCAGATGAACAATCCATGCTTAGACCCAGGCCCGCCTCTGATTTGCCTCTGATCCTGCTCACCTCTTCCGGACCTGATTCCCTCGGCTATAAAAGATTGCTTGACCCTTCCAGACAAGGCTTGAATTTGTCTAGGGGTACGATCTTCGGGAACAGAGGTCACCTAGCCCATCCCCCGCCTCCAAGTGGGATTCTCTAAAATTCTCCTATGTTGGAGAGGGGAGGGTCTTTCTACATTTAGGGCTTTCTAGAGAAGATTTCACTCCCTGAGTCCTGAGAGACTAGGAAAGTTCTTCCTTATGCCTACCTTTCTCCTATCTTGCTACAATCTGTTCATTTTATGATCAAAATCAATGCCCGAATATTGCCAAGACGAGGCGCGTGAGCTGTATACAGCACCCAAAGACAGGAGGTTCAATAAGCCAAGTCTTTCTTTTCCACTGGCGTGGACATTTTTTTGGTCCTTCACCCTGGAGTGGCTAGGTCTCTCCGTGATGGCCAAGGGCCTCATCGATAAATCTTGTCCTAGTTGAGGTTATTATTTATCTGGCATTCATTATTAAGAATCTGATGTGCAGTGAACAAACAGAAGAGCATCTATTTCCCGGCCCACGAAACAGTATTATAGTCCGTTGAATTTCCGTAGCTCCTTCCATCCGGAGAACACAGAGCACTTCCTCCCATTCCCGCTCACGTCCTCTCAGGGTGGGGAAGGCATTATTCTCCCTCCAAGGCCCCGAGAAGTCTTGCCCAAGACTCCACGGAGTGGACCAGGACTCAGACTAGGGCACCCAGACTCCTGACTCCTAGCCTGGGGCTCTACCCTCCAGACCAACCCGCCTCCCAGCCGACTTAGCCCCTGCCACATTTCATATCACCTGTTCTGGGCTTCCCTTTTGGCCCCACTCAAAACTGTCTCTAGATCTCCAGAGGCTGCCATTTCTTCATAGCAGCCAAAGGGAAACCTCTAGGTTCTTCCTCCGGCATCAATGATTTCCCAAAAGGCCTCTGCTGTTTCGCCTGTCGTCACCTCCCTCTCCAGTTGCTACAGTGATCGACTGTGGCTTATTACCTCTGCTGCTGGGTAGAGAGTGAGTCCTCTAGACCGTAAGCTCACTGCGGGCAGGGAGTGTATCTACCAATTCTGTACTATTGTACTCTCCCCAGTGCTTAATACAGCGTACTGCACACAGTAAGCGCTCAATAAATACCACTGACTGATTAGTCGATTTAGCAGAAAGGTACCCGAAGGATGGAAAAGAGCCCGGTGGTAAACCGGGAGGCGTTTTCAGAGTCGGTCTCACCTGAAGCCGAGCTATGATATTCCCAGGAGTTTCTCGGGACAACTGACGGCCGACAGGCGGATCACACCATTTTAATCACTTTATACAATACTCCGCACGCAGTAAGCCCTCAATAAATACCACTGGTGGATTGCCGTTTGGTTTTATTTCAGGGGGTCGAGGCTGACCGTCACATCTCGATGATCAAAAGAGATTCCGGTCAACGCCGTCGTTGATGTCGGCCCTCCGGTTGAAGATTGAGGAACTCGTGAAGGTTTTCCACCCTTTGCAACTTGAAATCAGGCTGGGCATCTCCTGAACAATGCCTCTTTTTCGTCTCTCTCTGTCGGCCTCTGCTCGGGCCCGATTTCCAACCCTTCCTCGTTAACGCTCCACTCCCACAGGCCCCTTCTCCTCTTCATTCTGGGCTTACTGCCCTTGATTTTCTGGGGCGGACAGAATGGGTACACTACCCCGACTGGAGATCCATCTCCAAACTCAAATCTATCTGAAATACTCTTCAGCCCACCCAGCTTCCAACTAGGACCCCCCCACACACCTCCAAGAAAAAGAAACGGAATTATATCCTCAAAGCCAAATAACATCTTCTTGAGCAGAGGGTGGTGGAGTGGAGATCAAAGCTCTCATTATGGGGTTCATGATAAAATCAGAGTCACTGGTTGGAGTTTATGCCGGAGGATACTATTACCGGCACTATCAACAGAAGAAAAATCCAGATGCCCGATATAAACGTTCTCCATTTTGGTCTCCGCAATTTCCATCCCTTCATGTCTTTCTTCCCGGGACTGTTTGATCTTCTACAGATTTCTCTCTCTGTTCTGCTGCAAGAGCAAATCTCAGGGCTTTGAAGAGATTTTGCCACAGCACCTGAAAATCCGCTCCTGACAATTAGAGATCCTTGGGCAGCCTTGTTAGAAACGGGCTCTTTGACTCTCTACGGTCCACAGGTCGGAAACTCCTCCGTGCATATAGATTACCGGAGATGTACTAGTCACCTTTCTCTCTGTCCAGTGGGTTCGGTAGAAAGGCGGGCCAACCCAGACTCCGGATTGCTTAGTCCGCGGTCCGGAACCGGGGTGCAGGCACTGGGGTCCGCTCCTCGATTTGAGTGTGGCGGTGAAGAGGAGGGCTTTATGGGGGTTTGGGGGAAGCGAGCAGGGTAAGGTTCGGGAGTGGCAGGCAGGATGGCATCAGAGAGCCCATCATCACCGATCTGGGGGTCTTTTCAGCCCGGTTCGGAAGCTCTCTGTGGATGGGAAGGAGGAATCCGGCCCAAATCAACGGGGATTGGTGATCTCCTCCATTCCCATCAAGGGATTGGTACTTCTGGACATTCTAGCAGAGGGAGAGACCCTTTCTGGGGTTCCCTGCTCCCCCTGCAACTTGCGGGTTGTGAAAGGAACCCCAACGGGGTGCTAGAAGCACTAAGTCGGAGGAAGAAGAGTCTCTTCTCTTGAAATTACAATATTTCTGCCCTCGTGCATCTAAGGATGATGGAAGGTTGACTAGAGCACCAGCAAACACGGAGGGTACAAGCCAGGCTTGTGACCCTCAGAGGTCACCATTCCCAAAGTCACCCCGAACTGAGGTCGGTGTTGACCAGTCTCCTGGGGAGGAAACCAAGGTAGAGACGGTTTGAGTGATGCAGATAAAGCCACCCCACTTCTAGCTATGTCTGTGGTCCACAGGGAAGGAGCCTGGAGGGCTAGACTTTGGATCCTGAGGTTTGATTCCTATTTGGCACCTTTTGAATTGAATTCCAAACCGAAGGGCAGAAGGGCTGGCGGGGAGACTCACTAAGTCACTCGGACCCTGGAAATCCTAATTCCGCCTCTATGGCGACTGGCTTATGACTTCCCCCCAGTGACTCTTTCCTCTGCTCCACAATGGGGAGAGTGACACCATCTTATTTCCCAGGGCTTTCGTGACAGATTTAAAAATGATGGTGAAGCAATTTACGGATTTAAACCCCCAAAAATGGTAAAAAAAAAAATAATAATTCTGAGTCCCGAAGCTGGAGGCCCCGCCTGATCTTCCCTGATGAAACTGGGCCGAAAGGGACCCAGGAAGGTCATCTAGTCCAGCCCCCTGCCTTCAGGCAGGAGTCACTATTTTCGAGAGATGAGTGTCCCTGAAGTTTTCACTACCTCCAGAGGAAAATCTGCATGCCTGAGGACCAAATGTTCCAGGATTGAACTCTTAGTATCAGGACGTTTTTCCTGCAGTTTCAACCCATCCCTCTGGCTCGGAACAGAGCGGCAGTGGCGAATATCTGGTCACCACCTCTTGTGCACCCATTCTCGACATACATGAGATGGAGTGATTATCAATTATCTGTAGAAATTTGAGAGAAATGCCACAGTGGCTCTTAGAGACGAGGAGGGAGAGATCCTTCTTTCTGCCCTCTATTTGAGATTCCTAGACAGAAGATAATCTGGTCTGTGGAGGAGGATTTGAACCCAGAGGTTGCAAACTCCTTGGGAGCTGAGGCACCGTCTTTTACTTCACATTCCCTCCGTACCCAGTATGGTGCTTGGCACGCAGCAGACGCTCGGTGAATGCTGCTCGCGTTGACGGCGGAGGCGGCGGTGAGGACTCGAGAGTTGCCAATCTGGGGAGAGTCGGTTCCTCTTTCGGGCCCGTTGGGACGCGTGTCATAAATGACGACTCGCGTAGTGAATCTGTTCTGTCTGAGGGAATGCAGGCCCCTCACATACTGCAGAGTGGAAGTTTTACTGTTTTATTGTACTCTCCCAAGTACTTAGCACTGTTCTCTCTGCACATAGTAAGTACTCTGCACATAGTAAGTGCTCAATAAATACCACTGATTGATCGATTGGGAACTGGGGGACCGTCCCAAACCGCACCGAGTATCGATACATACGGGGTGGATCCGGGCAGAGGAGATCGGCAAAGAGAAGCTCAGAGCATCATGGGCGCTCTGGGGCGGCCCCCCAGCCACCACCCCACAGGAGCCAAAATTACAGCTAATGCTCGTTAGTTCCGGGATTCTAGGGAGTCCCCCGTACCCCCTTGTCCCTCCCTACCCACCTCTTCCTTCTTTCCTCTTCTTTCTGCTTAGCTTTTCCTTCCACTTTCTGGGTCGGTTGTAGATTATTCATTTTTTGGGGGCCTCCTGGTCTGTGGGTGGGTGAGCGTGCGTGTGTCTGTATGCACGCGTGTGTGGGTGCGTGTGAGCCTGTATAGATGTGAGTGTGACCGTGTTTCACGTAAGGAGAAGAGCTTTCTTCGCCAGTCCCTTTTCATGCCATCCCCCTCCCCCATCCCAAGTGTGACTGTTTTTGCTATTCCAGCTGTCTAAAAATGTACAAAAAATATAAAAAAAAAATCAATCAGAATAGAAAAAGAAAATGAACCCAGGGGAGAGTGTTCGAGACAGCCCTCTCCCTGCTCCGCCAGTAAATGTAAAGATGCGGCATCGATTTTCAGAGGGATCGGGGGGTCCGGCCCCCAAAGTCGCCTCACATTCCCCCCCCATCCTACACACGCTTTTTGGTTTTCCCTTTTTGAGATCAAAGTTGCAGAGAAAATCGCTAACGCTGAATCTTCTTCCAGTCGCCTCTTGAGAAGTCGCTGACTTCAGGCAGGGGATCCAAGCCGGGCGAGGCTTTCAAATATCAAACGGTAAAAGCCAAGTCAAAGCAAGGGGCAGAGTTCCGTTGGTGGACGCTCAGTCTGGTGAAGACCACGGGATTCAGGGTTGACAGTCCCAGCTCTGCCCGCGGCTGCCAGGGGAGGCCCTGGCGGCGGGGGCTTCTTCACCCCAGCCGCTCTCTGCTTCCTATCTGCCCACGGGGGTGACCGGAATCGCTCCGGGGGACGGTGCCGCCCCCAGGCCGAACGTGACTGTCTCGGGACGCCGGGGCCCGGCCCGCTGCTGTTTGTAGTGGAACGGCCCCTTTCTCACTGCACTGATGCCCCATAAGACTGTTCTCCCTCCCTGCCGATCCCTCCCCGCCCCGCCTGTCCTAGGGCCCGGCCTTCAGGCCAGCAGTCCGCCTAGGCCCAGGCCGGAGCCTTTCATCCAAATTTCCATTCCCAGAGGCCTCTCGGTCTCAATTTGCTGCCCTTCCGCTGGTCACGCCCAGCTCGGGCCCTCCCTGGTTACCCGCTGGAGAAAGATCCAGTGGACGTCCAGGGTTCTCCCTTGGCCAACGCGCTGCGGTCCTTATACCTCCCTCACGCTCCTCCTCCCGCCTGTCCTTCCTTCCAGTCGGCGGGAGGCGGCCTTCCTCTCCCCCTCCCACCGCCCCCGCCGCCCTCCGATGGCTTTCGAGTGGAAGCATCCACCTTAGAGGCCGAGGATAAAATAGAGATCAACGGGAACGGGAGACTCGGGCACTGGGAGAAGCAGGGGCTACTCATCGCCAAGAGATTCAGAGCCGCTGTAGGCCCGGACCCTCCGGGGTCCAGGGCGGAAAAAGCAGCGGGGATATGCTGGTCAAAGGTCAGAGTAGAAGTCGCGCCCAACCAGGCCGTTCCCACAGTATTTCCGAGAGGCTCTGTGACAAAGTGTTTCCCCACGATGCGACTGGTTTCGACCAGAGCCCCCCGTGGCCCGTGGCCAGGCCAGCCGGTCTGGCGAGTACGTTCTATTGGCTGGTGGAAGCTCCCTCTGGGCGGGGAACGCGTCCACCGACTCCGTTACGTTGCCCTCTCCCAAGCGCCGAGCACAGTGCTCGGCAGACAGTAAGCGCTCGGTGAATACCACCGATCGATCGGCCGGGGAGCCGAGGTTGGCCAGAGTCCCGTGTCCGGAATGTCGGTCGCCCCTCCTCGGATCTCCCGCTCGACCAACAGACAGTCGGTTTCTCTTCCCTTCGTAGCGCGCTCCGATTGGGTAGAGGGAGCGTGGCCTGTCCTGAGGGATTGGAACATCTCTGCCGCCCCTGGAGACAGTGATTCCTGTGGTAATTGGTGCTAAAATGAGTTGAGATCTTATGTTAATTTGTTCCGATATGATGTGAATAAATGTGTTGTTCCATTTTGCAAAGAATGCTACATCTTATCAAATCTATTGTACTGTCTGTTCCTTCTCGTAATGAATTAATTACAGGAAAGGTGATCAGAACTAGATTTTAAATGATTGTGCTATTCTGAAAAGTGAATTTAACGGGGGAGGGAGCGGGTGGGGGTGGGGGTCGGGGAGGGGGTGGGAACCGAAAAGGGAAATTGCCAAGTTCCTGTGACTCTGAAAGGACTTAAGAAGCAGAGAGCATTTTGGGGCTTCACCGAAAAACTGGCTGCATCTTGGAATTTTCGTTTTCAATTGGCAGGACTACTATATTTCCATCCATTGAAGAAAAAGAGTGTCTGGTAATTAATTAAATGACTTGTTCATGGAAAAAATTAAAATAAATAAACTGTCAGTTGTGGAATGTAAACTGATTAAACAATTAAATAAAAAAGATCATGTTGTGTGTTTTGAGCAGTCGTGTTTGCTTGTGCGGGTGGGAAGGGACGGTCAGTAACGTTTGGGGGAGATGGGCAACCCTCTGGGGTTTGGGAGGGGAAACGGTATAGTAGACGAATAAGGGAGGGAACTTCAATATTTTCTATTTAATCGATCGGTCACTGGTAGTTGTTAATAATAAGAATAATAATAATAATGTTGGTATTTGTTAAGCGCTTTCTATGTGCAGAGCACTGTTCTAAGTGCTGGGGTAGATACAGGGTAATCAGGTCGTCCCACGTGAGGCTCACAGTTAATCCCCATTTTACAGATGAGGTAACTGAGACACAGAGAAGCGAAGTGACTCGCTCACAGTCACACAGCTGACAAGTGGCAGAGCCGGGAGTCGAACCCATGACCTCTGACTCCGAAGCCCAGGCTCTTTCCACTGAGCCACGCTGTTAAGCAGGAATTCTGCGTAGCACATTGTACTAAACATTGGGAAACATAGAAAAGAGTTTGTGGACACAGAGCCCCGCCCTCAGGAAGCTTATGGCCTAGAAGGGGTGATAGACATTCAAATAAATTACAGGCAGGGAGTCAGTCACCCAGAAGACTTCAATTTATAAAATAGGAAAGATGTGTTCAAGTGAGAAAACATCTGCCTGACGTAGAGTCTCTGGGACCAAGGGTTAGTTTCCCTCCTAATCATAAATAATAATAAATATAATAAATAGAAATAACATTTAATAATAATACTGTAAATAATAATAGTGGTATTTGTTAAGCGCTTACTATGTGCCAAGCACTGTTCTAAGCACTGGGGTAGATACAAGGAATTGAGGTTGTCCCACATGGGGCTCACGGTCTTATTCCCCATTTTACCGATGAGGTCACTGAGGCACAGAGAAGTTAAGTGACTTGCCCAAAGTCACACAGCTGATAAGTGTTGGAGCCGGGATTAGAACCCACTCCCAAGCCCGGGCTCTTTCCACTAAGCCTCGCTGTGACCGAGGAGGTAAATGAGGCACAGAGAACTTAAGTAATTTGTCCAGGGTTACACAGCAGGCAAGTGGCGAGGCTGGGATTAGAACCCAGGACCTCTGGCTCCCAGGCCCACGCTCTATCCACTAGGCCCTGCTGCTTCCTAAGGGGCCGGTTGAATGAGGGTGGGAGGGAGGGCAATGACCGGACGGGAGCAGGCAGAGGAAGGGAAGAGCCACGATGACCGCTCTGGGACGTTGAGAAGCCTCTGGCCAGTGACCCCTGCATTTTCTCTGGCGAGAGACTCTCACCACAGTCATCTGGGATGGTGAGGAGCCAAGGCCGTCGTCTGGAGAAGCGGCCATAAATGTGGGGAAACCAAGGCGGGGAGACGTTCCCTGCAGAAATCTGCTCGGCTCCTCTTGGGTTTTGTGCGGCTCTCTTTGGAGGGGGCTCGGAGAGATGAGGGGCCTGGCTGGGTGGGCTTGGAGTTGGTGGGGTCGGGGGGAGAAGGGCGGCATCGCGGCCGCCTACAGATGTGGGGAGGGAACGCCAGAGCATTCGCTCCACTAGGAGCGGTAGCTTCGTCTTCATCGGAAACTCAAAACATCCAAACACAAAGGGAAGGATCGGAGATTCAAACCCCCAAGGTTCCACGGGGACGAGGAGCCGTGTGGCAGGGGGGATCCGACTGGGGGATGGGGAGGACGAGAGTGGAGTGAGGCAGGACGGGCCAGGACCACCCCCCCTCGCGATATCATCGGCCTCCGGGCCTGCCGAGACACCGGTCAGTCGGGACCCCGGTCCGTGCCCTCCGGGGCAGGGCTTAGGCAGCCCTCTTCCGCTCAAGATGCTTCGAGTCACGTCCTACGGGGAACACGCCTACCAACTCAGTGGTATCGTACCCTCCCCAGCGCTTAGTACGGTGCTGTGCACACAGTGAGCGCTCAGGAAATACCGTCGATGATTCAGCACCTCCCGTTTCTCAGTTGACAGCCAGCAGCGGCTTGGCAACACCACTTGGGAGAGTACAATGCAGAGGAATTGGTAGATGGATCCACTCAAACGACCTTGCTGTATCCCTTCCCCATTTGAGTGGTTAGTGTGGAGGCTGATCCCCTCTCAGGGTCCCACCTGGAGAGTTTCCATTTGTCTACCAGTCTCGACTATGGGAGGGAGAGTCAAGCAGAGGCATTTTCATTCTTAGCTCGGGCCGTGGCTAGCGAGTGGCAGGTAACCTGCTGCAAGTCAAAACTCCCCCGTGCTGGGCAGCCGCCGGGCGGGAGAGAGTCGAGGGCGGAGACCCGAGTTTACTGCGGGGAAGGAGACGATGGTCAACCGCTTCTGGATTTTTACCAAGAAAACTCTACGGATACATCCCCGGAACGATTGCAGGTGGAGGCGGGGCGTTCCGGGAAAGATGCGTCCATGGCGTGGCTGTGGGTCGGAGACGACTCGATGGCATAAGACGTGGAGGCTGAATCATTAGCGGCCGAGATTATTTTTACCTCGAGAGATAAAGAGTCACCGAATGTCAGCCCAACAGTGCCTCGATCTATCAGTTGAATTTATTGAGCACTTACTCGGTGCAGATCACTTTACTAAGCACTTGGGAGAATGCCAGAGTTGGTAGACACAATCTCTGCCCTCAAGGTTTTTAAAATCTAGGTGGCGGAAGGCAGATATTATAGGGAAGGGAACAAACAAGATCCCAGGACCTCGAACGTTGGGAGAGAACGGTGATTCCTCTGACTAATATAACTCTCTCAAAAGTTCATCATGCCTATCGTCCCCCATAATTGGTTCCCATCGTCCTCCGTTTCTCGTTAGGGTGTTCTGATTGAATTTGGGCATTTTCATTATTGTCTATATTTTTATTGCGTGCTCTTTGCTTCTCTGTCTTCGGCAATTCTAGTAATAAGGTTACTGGTAATCAGAGACAGAGTTGAAAAAGCAGTAATTAGATCATGAAAGGACAACCACACCGCTCTCTGGGCGGGAGGGAATGATCCCGTCCTCCCTGAAGCAAATTCCTGCTGGAGACTGAAGCAGATCACCCCACAGGTGGCCACTAAGCCCGCCTCATTGCCTTCCTGCCTTCTTTTCTTCCTTTTTCTTTTCCTCCTTCTCTTCCTCCCCCTCTTCGTCTTTTCCTCCCCCCATCCTCCTTCTCCGCCTCTTTTTCTCCCCTTGACCCCACCCTCCTTCTCCACCTCCTCTTTCTCCTCTTCCTCTTCTCTTGCATTGACAACTGAGGGTCTGAGAATTGGAGTTCATGGGAGAGCCCAAACAACTGGAGGGGATCTCAGCCTGCTTCTTGGGTCCATCCCCGTATAGCCTTGACTCCTGACCATATAGCAAGGCTGATGGAAAGATCCTGGGAGTCAGAGAACCTGGGTTCTCATTCCTGCTCTGCCACTGGCGAGGGAGAGGGAGACGGAGAGACAGAAGGGAGAGAGAGGGAAGAGAAGGAGAGGGAGAGACAGAGAGAGAGAGAAGGGGGAGAGGGAGACAGAGAGACAGAAGGGAGAGGGAAGAGAAGGAGAGGGAGAGACAGAGAGAGAGAGAAGGGGGAGAGGGAGACAGAGAGACAGACAAGGGAGAGAAAGAGGGAAGAGAGGGAGGGGAGAGAGAGAGAAGGGGGAGAGAAGGGAGAGAGTGGGAAGAGAAGGTGACGGAGAGAGATAGAGGGAGAAAAAAGGGGGAGAGGGAGAGATACAGAGAGACAGAGAAGAGAGAGGGAAGAGAAGGAGGGGAGACAGAGAGAGAAGGGAGAGAGTGGGCAGAGGAGACGGGGAGAGAGAGAGAGAGAGAAGGGGGAGAGGGAGAGAGACAGAGAGGGAGAGAAAAGGGGAGAGGGAGAGATACAGAGAGACAGAGAAGGGAGAGAGAGAGGGAAGAGAGGGAGGGGAGAGAGAGACAGAGAGAAGGGAGAGAGTGGGAAGAGGAGAGGGAGAGAGACAGAGAGAAAAAAGGACAGGGAGAGAGACAGAGAGTGAGACAGGGAGGAGAGAGAGAAGCAGGGGAAAAGGAGAGGGAGTGAGACAGAGAGGGAGAGAGGGAAGAGACAGAGAGAGAAGCAGGGGAGCCAACAATGACCCTATTTGTTTTCCAGAGTCCGGTCTTTAGCGCCACTTGGTGGCCCTTCCCTTCTTCCAACCCGCGTGGCCAGCCTGGCCCGGGGCGGCCGAACAAAGGGCCCGAGGAACGGACGCGGGTTTAGACCTTTCTCTGGGAAGAAGGAGAGGCCCTTCCGGGGCCCTCGTCGGCCCGGAGCGGGCAGATTTGGCGACGGGCACTTGGGGCGCAGAGGCGACGGTGGCGGAGGGCTGCCCGGGCCTAGGCCCCAGAGCCAGTCCGTTGTCCGGCCCGCTGCCGTCATCTTCTTGCTGCAGCAAATCACGAGGCCCAGAGCTGAGGCCGAGCCTTAAGACACCGAGCCCCGCGTAGGCCGGGAACTGTTTTCCGATTATTTTGCACCTAGCCGGGGAAGCGGCGTGGCCTGGCGGAAAGAGCCCGAGCCTGGGGGTCAGAGGACCTGGGTTCTAATCCCAGCTCCGCCATTTACCTGCTCGGTGACCCTGGGCGAGTCGCTCAACTTCCCGGTGCTCGGTTCCCTCGTCCGCAAACTGGGGATCCGATACCCGTGTGACTTAGAACGTGGGACCCGGTTATCCGGTATCGAAACGGTGCTCGACACAGAGCGAGCACTAAACCGATATCGCGATTATTGATATTATCGCCCCAGCGCTTAACGGCGTTTAGCACGGAGTAAGCCGCGGGCAGGGAACGCGGCCGCTGACTCTGCTGCGTCGTACTCTCCCGAGCCCTTAGTACAGAGGCACGTACTGAGGAATAAATACTATTGACGATGAATAAAATGCGATCGTTATTAATAATTATATTATTGCCCCGATTTAGAGAGAACGGTTGTCTCCTGATAATAATAATGATGGTGATAATTGCGGTATTCTTGGCTTACTGTGCGCCAAGCACTGTCCTAAAAGCTGGAGCCTATACGAGATCATCCAGTCCCACGTAGGACTCTCGGTCTAAGTAGAAGGGAGAATGTTTTGCAGATGAGGGAACTGAGGCGTGGAGAAGCGAAGTGATTCGCCCAAGCTCTCACAGCAGACAGGTGGAGGAGCAGAATTGGAACCCAGATCCTTCTGACTGCCAAGCCCCCGCTCTATCCCGTTCTGGGAACCACATCTCTGTAATTGTTCTCGTCTGTCCGTCTCCCCCGATCAGACCGTAAGCCCGTCAGACGGCAGGGACCGTCTCTATCTGTTGCCGACTTGTTCGTTCCAAGCGCTTAGTACAGTGCTCTGCACGTAGTAAGCGCTCAGTAAATACTATTGAATGGATGAATATCTGCAGGACAATTCCCAGAGCCCGAGAAAACTGCTTCCCGTAAGAGGGATGGGAAGAGGAAGAGGGCAGAGGCTCCAGTAGCCCAGACGTCAGCGGACGAGTCTGCCGACTCTTCAGAGCCTGCACAAGAAAGCAGGACTGGTTCACACTGGGTGCAAAACAATCATAATAAGTAATGTTGGTATTTGTTAAGCGCTTACTATGTGCAGAGCACTGTTCTAAGCGCTGGGGTAGATACAGGGTAATCAGGTTGTCCACAGTCTTCATCCCCATTTTACAGATGAGGTCACCGAGTCACAGAGGAAGTGAAGTGACTTGCCCACAGTCACCCAGCTGACAAGTGGCAGAGCCGGGATTCGAACCCATGACCCCTGGCTCCCAAGCCCGGGCTCTTGCCACTGAGCTTTTATATGTAGGGAAATCAGAACAAATTATCTGTGTTCTATTCCAGATGGAGAGTAAAAACATTGATCGGAGCAGGACTGAATGCAAATCAATGGAAACCCAGGAGGTAAAGGATGTTGAGAGGAGAGCGAAATAATAAAACTTAACACTGCCCACCCACTGCGATGAAAAATGGGAAGGTACAGGAAGGAAAGACGGGAAGTTGCCAGACTCCTAAATGCATCCCCCGACACCGTCTAAATAGATCTGAGTTTGTGTCTACCCTGAAAATAGCCATGTCTTCGTGTGTGAACGCGTGTGAGTCTGCGAGCGTGTGGGGATGTGTCCGCGCAGGAGGTGTAAACTTTAACATGGAAAATTCCCCTCAATAAATCCATTTTAATTAATCTGACCGTTAAAAAGGAATGCGCCCACTAAAGGAGCCGAAGCAATTCAACTGCAAGTGGATCCCCTGGCCTCTCCGCTGGTCCGATGCAGCGCCAGGCCCGGATTCCCAGATTTCCGTCTGCCCCTCCGGCCCCAGGCTTGGCTGGCCAATAATAATGATATTGGTATTTGTTAAGCGCTTACTATGTGCAGAGCACTGTTCTAAGCACTGGGGGAGATACAGGGTCATCAGGTTGACCCACGTGAGGCTCACAGTCCTCATCCCCATTTTACAGATGAGGTCACCGAGGCACAGAGAAGTGAAGTGACTTGCTCACAGTCACACAGCAGACAAGTGGCAGAGCGGGGATTCAAACCCATGACCTCGGACTCCCAAGCCCGGGCGCTTCTGGTGGCCAGACTAACTCCTTTCCCCTCTTCAAAGCCCTCCTGAGAGCCCACCTCCTCCAGGAGGTCTTCCCAGCCTGAGCCCCCCTTTCCCTCTGCTCCCTCTCCTCATTCCCCCTTCTCCCTCCCTCTGCTCTCCCTCCTTCCCCTCCCCGCAGCACTTGTCTATATTTGTATCTATTATTTATTACTCTATTTATTCCATTAATGATGTGTAGATACCTAGGATTCTATTTATCTTGAGGATATCGACGCCTGACTACTTGTTTTGTTTTTGCTGTCCCTCTCCCCTCTTCCAAACTGTGAGCCTGTCGTTGGGCAGGGATGGTCTCTATCTGTTGCCGAATTGGACATTCCAAGCGCTTAGTACAGTGCTACGCACCTAGTACGCGCTCACAGAAGCAGCTTGGCTCGGTAGAAAGAGCCCGGGCTTGGGAGTCAGAGGGCATGGGTTCAAATCCCAGCTCAGGCACTTGTTGGCTGTGTGACTGTGGGCAAGTCACTTTACTTCTCTGTGCCTCAGTGACCTCATCTGTAAAATGGGGGTTAAGACTGTGAGCCTCACGTGGGACAACCTGATTACCTTGTATCCCCCCTAATGCTTAGAACAGTGCTTTGCACATAGTAAGCGCTTAACAAATACCACAATTTTATTTCTTTAGAATAGTGCCCTGCACATAGTAAGTGCTTAACAAACACCTTAATTATTATTACCCTGTATCTCCCCCAGAGCTTAGAACAGTGCTCTGCAGATAGTAAGTGCTTAACAAATACCATAATTATTATTATTATTATTACTCTGTATCTACCCCAGCACTTAGAACAGTGCTCTGCACATAGTAAGCGCTTAACAAATACCATAATTATTATTATTACCCTGTATCTCCCCCAGCGCTTAGAACAGTGCTCTGCACATAGTAAGTGCTTAACAAATACCATAATTATTATTATTATTATTATTATTACCCTGTATCTCCCCCAGCCCGTAGAACAGTGCTCTGCACATAGTAAGTGCTTAACAAATAATAATGTTGGCATTTGTTAAGTGCTTACTATGTGCAGAGCACTGTTCTACGCGCTGGGGGAGATACAGGGGAATGAGGTTGTCCCCCGTGAGGCTCCCAGTCTTCACCCCCATTTTCCAGATGAGGTCACTGAGGCCCAGAGAAGTGAAGTGACCTGCCCCCAGTCACTCAGCTGGGTGACAAGTGGCAGAGCCGGGATTCGAACCCATGATCTCTGACTCCCAAGGCCAGGATCTTTCCACTGAGCCACACTGCTTCTGCTAATGATGGCTCAGTGGCAAGAGCCCGGGCTTGGGAGTCAGAGGTCATGGGTTCGACTCCCGGCTCTGCCACTTGTCAGCTGTGTGACTGTGGGCAGGTCACTTCACTTCTCTGGGCCTCAGTGACCTCATCTGGAAAATGGGGATTAAAACCGTGAGCCCCACGTGGGACAATCTGAGCACCCTGTATCCCCCCAGCGCTTAGAGAAGCAGCGTGGCTCAGTGGTAAGAGCACGGGCTTTGGAGTCAGAGATCATGGGTTCAAATCCCGGCTCGGCCACTTGTCAGCTGGGTGACTTTGGGCAAGTCACTTAACTTCTCGGTGCCTCAGTTCCCTCATCTGTAAAATGGGGATTAAGACTGTTAGCCCCACGTGGGACGACCTGATCCCCCCTGTGTCTACCCCAGCGCTTAGAACAGTGGTCGGCACATAGCAAACGCTTAACAAATACCAGCATCATCATCAACAGTGCTTTGCACATAGTAAGCGCTTAACAAATACCACCATTACTATTAATGACCATCATCATCATTATTATTATTACCCTGTATCTCCCCCAGCGCTTAGAACAGTGCGCTGCACGTAGTAAGCGCTTAACAAATACCAACATTATTATTCAGTAAATACGATTGAATGAGTGAATGAATGAATGGGCAGGCCTAAAGCAGATTCCGCCCCCCCCCTTTTCCCCTAGATGGTACAGCCCACGGTGGCCCCTCCTCTCGCCGCTCATGGTTCGCTCCGATGGCCTTTACTCCGCGGGAGGGGAACGGGAAAAGGGGCGGAACCTGTGGGGGGGGGGGAGTTGTTTCCGGGGGGGAAGGGGGAACGAGTTGGGGCCGACACCGGAAGCCGGAAGTCGGGAACCGGAAGCGCGTGGACGGAGCCGTTGGGCGGCGCGAGGCGGCCGCGAGGGCCGTTGTGGGGCCGGGCAGGCGGGATCTTTGGTAGGCGCTTACTATGTGCTGAGCACTGGGGTAGATACAAGGTCATTATCATCATCATCATCATGATGGCATTTGTTAAGCGCTTACTACGTGTCAAGTACTGTTCTGATAATAATGATGATGTGTTTGTGAGGCGCTTACTAGGTGCAGAGCACTGTTCTAAGCGCTGGGGGAGATACAGGGTTAGAATAATAATCATGATGATGGTATTTAAGTGCTTACTATGGGCCAAGCACTGTCCTAAGCGCTGGGGGTGATACAAGGTCCTAATCACGGTAATAATAATGATGGTATGTAAGTGCTTACTGTGTGCCAAGCACTGTCCTAAGCGCTGGGGGAGATACAAGGTCGTAATCATAGTAATAATAATGATGATGATGGTATTTAAGTGCTTACTGTGGGCCAAGCACTGTCCTAAGCGCTGGGGGAGATACAAGGTTATAATCATAGTAATAATAATGATGATGGTATTTAAGTGCTTATTATGGGCCAAGCACAGTCCTAAGCGCTGGGGGAGATGCAAGGTCCTAATCACAGTAATAATAATGATGGTATTTAAGTGCTTACTGTGTGCCAAGCACTGTCCTAAGCGCTGGGGGAGATACAAGGTCATAATTATAGTAATAATGATGGTGGTGTTTGTTAAGCGCTTACTGTGGGCCAAGCACTGTCCTAAGCGCTGGGGTTGATACAAGGTCCTAATCACAGTAATAATAATGATGGTATTTAAGTGCTTACTGTGGGCCAAGCACTGTCCTAAACGCTGGGGGAGATACAAGGTCGCAATCACAGTAATAATAATGATGATGGTGTTGGTTAAGGGCTTACTGTGGGTCAAGCACTGTCCTAAGCGCCGGGGGAGATACAAGGTCATAATCATAGTAATGATAATGATGATGATGGTATTTAAGTGCTTACTGTGGGCCAAGCACTGTCCTAAGCGCCGGGGGAGATACAAGGTCCTAATCACAGAAATACTAATGATGGTATTAAAGTGCTTACTGTGGGCCAAGCACTATCCTAAGCGCTGGGGGAGATACAGGGTCATAATCATAGTAATAATAATAATGATGATGGTATTTAAGTGCTTACTATGGGCCAAGCACTGTCCTAAGCGCCGGGGGAGATACAAGGTCCTAATCACAGAAATAATAATGATGGTATTAAAGTGCTTACTGTGGGCCAAGCACTGTCCTAAGCGCCGTGGGAGATACAAGGTCATAATCATAGTAATGATGATGGTAGTATTTGTTAAGTGCTTACTATGTGTCAAGCACTGTCCTAAGCGCCGGGGGGAGATACAAAGTCCTAATCACAGTAATAATAATGATGGTATTTAAGTGCTTACTGTGTGCCAAGCACTGTCCTAAGCCCTGGGGGAGATACAAGGTCATAATCACAGTAATAATGATGATGATGGTATTTGTTAAGGGCTTACTATGGGTCAAGCACTGTCCTAAGCGCTGGGGGAGATACAAGGTCGTAATCATAGAAATAATGATAATGGTATTTGTTAAGCACTTACTATGGGCCAAGCTCTGTCTTAAGCACTGGGGTAGATACAAGGTCATAATCTCAGTAATAATAATAATAATAATAATGTTGGTATTTGTTAAGCGCTTACTATGTGCAGAGCACTGTCCTAAGCGCTGGGGTAGACATAGGGGAATCAGGTTGTCCCACGTGGGGCTCACAATTAATCCCCATTTTACAGATGAGGTCACTGAGGCACAGAGAAGTGAAGTGACTTGCCCACGGTCACACAGCTGCCAAGTGGCAGAGCCGGGAGTCGAACTCATGACCTCTGACTCCGAAGCCCAGGCTCTTTTCCACTGAGCCACGCAGCTTCCCGTGGCTCCATCATAATAATAATGATGATGGTATTTGTTAAGCGCTTACTATGGGCCAAGCACTGTTCTAATAATAATAATATTGGTATTTGTGAAGCGCTTACTCTGTGCAGAGCACTGTTCTAAGCGCTGGGGTAGATACAGGGTCATCAGGTTGTCCCACACGGGGCGTTCAGTCTTCATCCCCATTTTACAGATAATAATAATAATGTTGGTATTTGTTAAGCGCTTACTGTGTGCTTACTATGTGCAGAACACTGTTCTAAGCGCTGGGGTGGATACGGGGTAATCAGGTTGTCCCACATGAGGCTCACAGCCCTCATCCCCATTTTCCAGAGGAGGTCACTGAGGGCCAGAGAAGTGAAGTGACTTGCCCACAGTCACACAGCTGCCAAGTGGCAGAGCCGGCATTCGAACCCACGATCTCTGACTCCCAAGCCCGGGCTCTTTCCACTGAGCCACGACAGTGTCAATAACAGAGCTGGCTTCTCCCCACCCGGAGGGACCCTTCGTTAGGACGAAGCGAGATCAGCGAGGCGGGGGTCCTTGGGGGGGGAAGAAAAAGAACTTTTCGGCCAGGGCAGGTGTGAGGAGCGAGGGTAGAGGAGCGCCCGGACTTTTGCGTCTAGGTCATTTGGGTGAGGGTTTTATTTCTTCTTCGGGGGGCTGGACGCGAGAAAGGGGACCGGATTCCCGACGTCGAACCTTCCTGACCGGATGCATTTCATTATTTGTAGCTGATCGCCTCCAGGAGTCGGGATCGGCGGCCTCCTCCCCTGCCCGGGCTGTTGGGCCCGTGCGAGATGGCCCAGCTGGCCAGATCCCTGCGCAACCACTGGAAGAAAACCACGGCCGGGGTCTGCCTCTTGACCTGGGGCGGGCATTGGCTCTATGGAAAACACTGGTAATTTCCGACTTTTCTCCGAGACCGGAGCGGGTGGAGCGGGGGTGAACCCCACGGTGGGTAGGGGACGTGTCTACCCAGTTTGTTCCGTGGTTTGCTCGTTCAGTCGGTCGCATTTACTGAGCGCTTACCGTCTGCAGAACACTGTACTCGCTTGGGAGGGTAGAGTGTGGCGATGAACAGACATATTCATTCATTCAGTAGTATTTATTGAGCGCTTACTACGCGCGGAACACCGGACTAAGCGCTTGGAATGGACGATTCGGCAACAGATAGAGACAATCCCTGCCCAGTGACGGGCTTATCGGGGGGAGACGGACAAAAACGATAGCAATAAATAGAATCAAGGGGATGTACACCTCGTTAGCAAAATAAATAGGGTAATAAAAATATATACAAATGAGCACAGTGCTGAGGGGAAGGGAGAGGGGGCTTAGAGGGGAGGTGAAAGGAGGGCAGAGCCCACAACGAGCCCAGTCTACGGTGTTCTGCACACAGTGCTCAATAATTTTGCTTTTATGTAGTATTAAGTGCTTTCTATGTGCCAGGCACTGTATTCATTCATTCAGTTGTATTTATTGAGCGCTTACTGTGTGCAGAGCGTTGTCCGAAGCGCTTGGGAGAGGACGATGCAACAATAAACATATTCCCCCGCCCTCCACGAGCTTACAGTCGGCAGTGTTCTGCACACAGTAAGTGCTTAATAATTTTGCTTTTATGTAGTATTTAAGCGCTTACTATGTGCCGGGCACTGTATCCGTTCAGTTGTATCTATTGAGCGCTTGCTGGGTGCAGAGCATTGTACGAAGCGCTTGGGAGAGTACCATTCAACAATAAGCAGACATATTCCCTGCCCTTAAGCTTACAGTCTACGGTGTTCTGCACACAGTAAGTGCTCAATAATTCTGCTTTTATGTAGTATTTAAGTGCTTATTATGTGCCGGGCATTGTATTCATTCAGTTGTATTTTTTGAGCGCTTACTGTGTGCGGAGTATTGCACTGAGTGGTTGGGAGAGGACAGTGCAATAATAAAACGACATATTCCCTACCCTCAACAAGTTTACGGTCCGGAGGGACGAGTTTACAGTGTCACAGTGTTGTGCACACAGTAAGTGCTTAATAGTTTCTGTGTGGAATCTGGTAAGCAGCGTGGCTCAGTGGAAAGAGCCCGGGCTTGGGAGTCAGAGGCGATGGGTTCGAATCCCGCATCTGCCGCTTGTCAGCCGGGTGACTGTGGGCAAGTTACTTCCCTTCTCTACGCCTCAGTGACCCCATCTGTAAAATGGGGATTAACTGTGAGCCTCACGTGGGACAAGCTGATGACCTGTATCTCCCCCGGCGCTTAGAACAGTGCCCTGCACACAGTAAACGCTTAACAGATGCCGACATTATTATAATCATTATTAAGCACTTACTATGTGCCAGTCACTGTACCGAGCCCTAGATACAAGACGGTCAGACTGGACACGGTTCTCGTCGCACATGGCGAGGAGTCGCGGTCTTCATCCCCGTTTTACAGAGGAGGTAACCGAGGCCTGGACAGCTGAAGTGGCTTGCTCAAGGTCACCCGGCAGGCGAGTGGTGGAGGCGGGATTAGAACCCAGGTCCCTTTAACTCCCAGGTCTGGGCTGTAGCCACTAGGGCTGTAGCTCTGCTTCCCCGATAAGTTCCACGGACTGGCAGATTCAGCCGGAGCTCAGGTTCCACCTTTCCGTCGGGGATAGAGTGGGAGGACCGTCTTCCCATCGAAGCCGGGAAAGGGATGGGGTTGGGAGAAACGCGGGGAGGTGCCTGGGGATGGTTGGGAGCCCTTAAACGGAGCTGCCGCTCGAAGACAGAGGCTCTCCCGCTGCCGGGCGTTAGCACCGTCTCCCACCAGGGAGGTGTCCGTCTGTCTCCCCCGATTAGACCGTAAGCCCGTCAGTGGGCAGGGATTATCTCTATCTGTTGCCGAATCGTCCATTCCAAGCGCTTAGTACAGTGCTCCGCACATAGTAAGCGCTCGATAAATGCTATTGAACGAATGAATGAGGGAGATTAGTTCCTCGCCTCAAAGCGGAGCTGGACGGTACCTGTGATGTGATAGCATTCATTCATTGAGTCGTATTTACTGAGCGCTTACTGTGGGCAGAGCGCTGTACTAAGCGCATTCCAGTCTCTCCCCGCGCCTCGACAGACGGGGAGGCACCAGGGCAACATTCCAGCTGCCTCCATCTGTCCGACGGGAAGCCAACTCCCCGACAAAATAAAAATTCCTGCCCTTCTGAGTTGGTGCGGGTAAATTACGCGGGGGTTTTTTTAACCGATCGTCTGTTACGTTTTGAAGGTTGGATCCTGGATTGTTTAATTGTTTCTAGGGCTTTCCCCCCTCCTCGCCTAATCAGTGGTATTTACCGAGCTCCCGGCAAAATAAAGATATCTGTCGTTCCTGGATTGTTTAATTATCTGTAGGTTTTTCTCCCTCTGCGCCCCCTCCACCAGTAATCAGTGGGATTTATCGAGTGCCTTCAACACGTAGAGATCACGGAACTCCGCGCTTGGGAGGGAACAGTCGGATTAACAGACACAGACACGATCCCTCCAGATTGCAAACTCACCGGAGGCAGGGATGGCGGCGGCTAACTCTATTCTGCTTTCCTAAGTGCTCAGTACAGTGCTTCGCAGGTTCGTGTGGGCAGGGAACGTGTCCGCTAATTCTGTTGTTTTGTGCTCTCCCAGGCGCTTAGTACAGGGCTCTGCACATAGTAAGTGCTCAATTAATGACTGATCGATTGAGTTGCCCATAGGAGGTACTCGATCTCAATCAGTTAATGGCATAAATCGAGCACATGTTGTATGGCGAGCCCTGTACTGAGTGTTTAGGAGAGTATATTATAACGCTTTCCCTGCCACAAAGAGCTGAGAGTGTAGAGGGTGAGACAGACCTGGAAATAATAACAAATAATGTTGGTATTTGTTAAGCGCTCACTATGTGCAGAGCAATGTTCTAAGCGCTGGGGGAGATACAGGGTGATCAGGTTGTCCCACGTGAGGCTCGCAGCTAATCCCCATTTTACAGAGGAGGGAACTGAGGCCCAGAGAAGTGACTCGCCCACAGTCACCCAGCTGACAAGGGGCAGAGGCGGGATTCGAACCCATGACCTCTGACTCCCAAGCCCGGGCTCCTTCCACTGAGCCACACTGGCTGATGCAGTAGTCCGGATAGGATAAGGGATAGCAGTTTGGATGGAGAGGAAGGACCATCTTAGCGATACCGTGAAGGAAGAACCCAAAGGATTCGGTGACGGATTGAGTACGTGGGGGGGATGAGAGAGACGAGTCAAGGATGGTGTCGAGGTGACCGTCCCGTGAGAGGTCTGGAGGCTAGCGTTGTCGCCTACGGTGAGAGGAGAGACGCCGAATAGGATCGACGGCTGAATCGATGATCCCTGCCCTCAAGCAGCTCTTGAACTAGATTTGTTAGCGACGGGCTCGTGAAAGAACCTGTCCGTGCCACGGAATGGATAGAAAGGAATTCCAAGCGGGTTACACCTTCTTCGGCTCCCTGGAACCTCTACCAGACGAGACTATCAACAGCAACAACACTCCTCTTGGAGATAGTTGGGGGTTTTTTCCCCCCCGTTCGCTGGCCTGAATCTCAGACCCGCTTCGGAAAAGAGTTGAGAAGATTTACATTTTAATCCTCATTTTCTAGATTCCTGTTAACCCGGTTTTGCTCACGTATACGTTCAGCCGACTGGTTTGGGAATCATCGTCGTGACGGGGGATTTGGTCCGCTCTTAATTTTTCCCCAAGCTCTGCGCCTTGGAATTCAGATCAGCTAGAAGAGGACTTAAAAGTTCCTTTCAGTGAAAACATGAGCTGTGCTTTTTTTAAAAAAGCAAAAAACAAAGAGGTCTCTGTGAAGCGCTTACTATGTCCCAGGCACCGTGCTAAGCGCCGGGGTAGGTGCAAGGTAATCGGGTTGGGCTCAGTCCATGTGCCCCAAGGGATCGACAGCCTTCATCTTCATTTTACAGTTGAGGGAACTGAGGCCCAGAGAAATCAGTAAAATGGGGATTCGCCCATGTCGGACAGAGATTCTGCCCGACCAGACTCGTACCTCTTCCGGTGCTTGACATGTAGTGAGCGCTGAACAAAAGCGTGGCTCAGTGGAAAGAGCCCGGGCTTGGGAGCCAGAGGTCATGGGTTCGAATCGCGGCTCTGCCACTTGTCAGCTGTGTGACTGTGGGCAAGTCACTTCTCTGTGCCTCAGTTCCCTCATCTGTAAAAATGGGGATTAACTGCGAGCCTCACGTGGGACAACCTGATTACCCTGTATCTCCCCCAACGCTTAGAACAGTGCTCTGCACATAGTAAGCGCTTAACAAATACCAACATTATTAATTCATTGTATTTTCACCTGGTTCCTCTCAGAAGCGTCGCTAAACGGTTTCCGCGATTATCTCCCCCTTTCGAAAGCAGAGGTCCGTCGGCCCGAGTTGTCCGCCCGACCTGCCGGACGCCCGCTGAAGCTATGCGTTTTGGGGGCATCTCGGTCACCGAGGGATGCCCCTCCTACCCCCCTCGAAATACCCGCCCGCTCAGTCACAAACTCTTCCCGGGCTCCCTCCTGTTTCCCAGGCCTCCGGCGGATCTGGCAGGCTGGATGCGGGGAGCTGAGCGGGGGTCCGGATGCTGTGTCTGCACGTTCTTGGGGGAAAAGCTGATGTGGGGGGAATTGTTTCTGTCGGAAGCCGGATTGGGGAAACGTCTCCTTCAGGGACCGGGATGGATCAGTCGGCTATTAAATGCTTGGTTTTTCCCATTCCGTGCAGAGTTGTTCTTGTGATAACTGCCTGATTATCTCACTCTGCAGTGCTCCGGTGATAAATAAAACATGGGCCAGGGCTCAGGATGAATTCAGAGCAACCCCTTGCCCGGAGGATTAGACCGATTCAAGTCCCCGGAGCCCGGGCGCACCGGGATCGGTCCGTCAGGACCCTCCGTACCGTTATCGAGCGCGCCGCTCTCTAAACGCTTTCTGTCCGGGTCCCCTTTTGGCAAACCGTCCCCAACTTCAGGAAGCTCCTTGGGCATAAGAATTCACTTGGCAGATGTAGCTTTGATTTTTTTTTTCTTTTAACCTAAATTTCACCTCGGTTCCATCTCCAGAGTCATTTTCCTTTACCCTCACACTACTCGCCGGCCCAGAGATCGCTCTGAAAGGAGAAGAGCCCTCTGGCATTCACTCTGCCCCAGTTGGCCTCTCGGGGTTCCTTTCCACGCCAGCGTTCTCGGCTTGGCCTCGGATCCCTCACCTTCCCTCTCCCTCGACCGCGGACGTGATCCTAGTGAAAACGTCGTTCCCAGTTGGAGCCGAGGATGCAGCTTTTATTCCTCAGCGTCGGGTTGTTTGGTTTTTTCCAACCGACGCCGGCCGGACCCCACAGCTTAGCGGTTCTCCCCTAAACCCCCCGGATGGCACTTAGGTCAGCGGGTGGCTCTTTCCTACAGGCGCGGCCTAGAGCAAAGACCAGCTCATTTCTCGTTTCCTTTCGGTTTGTCGCTCGGAGCCGAGAATAGCCGTGGATTCTCGTCACCACGCAGAGAGTCCTAAATCCCCGACGGGATGGAAAGAGCATAGAAAAGGAAAAGGAGGAAGCCGAAATAGCCTCTCCTCCGCCCCCTTGGAGCGCCGTTTTTGTAACAGCCCGGAGCACGCTCGGAGATGGTCGGTTGGCCCTGCCAGGGACAGAGGCAGTCCCATCCGCACCGTCCTCTCCTACTGAAAAGATCTTGCCGGTGAGAGCTCTGTCCCCTTGGGTTCTTGGGGACTGGCAGCCGGGAGACTGTAATTTTTTTTTTAATTCATTCAATAGTATATATTGAGCGCTTACTATGTGCAGAGCACTGTACTAAGCCCTTGTATCTGTTAAGAACTTAACCCACTTGGGAAGCAGAATGGCCTAGTGGATAGAAGACAGGCCTGGGAGTCAGAAGGTCATGGGTTCCAATCCCACTCCGACACCCGTCTGGCTGTGTGACCTTGAGCAAGTCACTCTACTTCGCTGTCACTCAATTCCCTCCTCTGTAAAACGGGGCTGAGAGAGATCGCGAGCGCTCCTGGGGATGGGGATTCTGTCCGATCTGTAAAATCTCGTTTGTAAGTGCCGGCTACGTGTAAGCACTCGAGCGGTGCTGTGATTCTCATTAATAGCAGAGTTCAGAGTTGCAGGTGCTGTTTCGCTCTTACAAATTGAGTGTCTTTACCTCAGTTACCCGTACCTCAGATCTTCCACTTATGAGTTCACAGAAATCCCGGCGGCGTGAGCCCCGTGGGGTAGAGGTTTTAGGTGGGAGAGGCGGCGGTCGGGGGGGAGCAGGGAGGCAAAGATGGCTAAGAAATCATCCTCTTTATTCTGGCAGATGCCAGGCGAGAGGAAAATGGAAGCCTCTGGAAAGACCCAACTGAATTTTGCCCCGAGGCCGGATTTCCAACCCCTAACTCTCCCCCCCCCCCCCCCCCCCCCCCCGTCCAACAACCCTTTAAGAAGTCTCATCCTGACATTTTTCCGGACTGCAGGGGCCCGGGCTCGGTCTTGCCAAACAGACCTCTTTTCATTGAACTGTATTTTGGATCCCGCGTCTGTTTTCAATAGCTAACCTCCATTCTCTTTTCTTTCCTTCGGTAGCGATAACCTGCTAAGGAGAGCAGCCTGTCAAGAAGCCCAGGTAATTCCATTTAACGTGATAAAACGAGATTAAGCCCTCCCGCTTCCTTATCTCGGCGGTGCAGGACTTAGCAGGCCCCGGGCTCCGTGTGGAGCCTCTCAATCGGGGAATTGGGGTGGTTTCTCCCCTCCTCTGGCAGGGAGAACCTGGCCGGGAGCCAGCGATCAGCTGAGCCAGCTCCCTCCCTCTCCCCTCCTTTTTTAAAAATAAAAATGGCATTTGTTAAGCACGTACTATATGCTAGGCGCTAGCATTTTTTTTTAAATGGCGTTTTTTAAGCGCTTACTATGAGCCAGGCACCGTTCTAAACGCTGGGCTAGATGCAGGATCATCAGGTTGGACGCAATCCTTGGCCCACATCGTGGGGGGTGGGGGGGGGTCACAGTCTTCATCCCCATTTTACAGGTGAGATAACTGAGGCACAGAGGAGCAGAGCGACCCATCCAAGGTCAGGGAGCAGACATGTGGCGGAGCCGGAATGAGAACCCAGGTCCTCCTGACTCCCTGGCCTCTCCGTTGGCTCTGCCCTCTTATTTTCTTTGTTTCTGTCTTCTTCGTATCTGTATCCGAGGTGCCCCCTGGACGTGAGAGGGTGGTTCCTTTCAGCCCGGGGAGGTTTTAAGGAGGGTGGATTCGAGTTGGATTTTGAAGCTACGCCCTCCCTCCACCGACACTCCCGTTCCTGTCTGCCCGAAACCTCACGCGACACATTTTGGGCTCAGAACAACAGATGGGAGGAACTAACCTTTGTGTGTGGGTTGGGAGCGGGGGAGAATAGGAAATCTTGGGATCGTTGGCTGCTGCGAAATCTCTTTCATCTTTAAATGACCAGAGCTCTCCGTTCTCCCTCCTTGCGCCTTTCTGATTAGGTTGAGTCAGGGCCACAAGGCCCAGACACGACCAAGTCGACCGGTGCCGATAGCCCCGTCTGGAGGATTTGCAGAGATTGGAAAAGTTGCCCGAAGCCACTCTCTCCCTCGAGCACTCTATTTCCCCTATCTCTACAGTCTCTCCCCGGTCTAAATCATCTGGGTTTTTACACAGGAGCGTCCTGAGGTCCAGAAAAAATGGGTGACTTTATCAAATGTCCCCTTGACGATTGGACTCCCCTGTGGGAGTGAGAGGCAGAGAAGGTGGCGAGGACGATCACCTTCAGGACAGATGAGTCTCGGCCCTGCTGCTTCAGGCCTGTGAACTTTCGTTCGTCCGTTGTCGTATTTATTGAGCGCTTGCTCTGTGAAGAGCACTGCACTGAGCAATTGGGAGGGTGGAGCGTGCTGTAAACAGGCGCATTCCCTGTCCACATCGAGCTTACAGCCTGGGGGGAGACAGACATTAATATAAATCAATCAATTACATTTTTGTAATAATAACAATTGATGTATTGGTTAAGCATTACTACGTGCCAAGGACTGTACTCAGCGCTGGGATAGATACAAAGTAATCGGGTGGGACAAAGTCCCTGTCCCTCACGGGGTTCGCAGTCTTAATTCCCATTTGACAGATGAGGGAACCGAGGCACAGAGAGGTGAAGTGACTTGCCCCAGATCACACAGCAAACGAGTGGCAGAGCCCGGATTAGAACCCAGGTCTTGTGACTGTGGGCCTGCGGGGGCGGAATGAGTTTCAGCGCCAGCGATCGGTCGGCCCCTGCCAGTCGCGTGCCCGCCATGGGCAGAGTGAAGCCAATAAGCCAAAGCCGAGAAGCGGCGTGGACCCGTGGAGAGAGCCCAGGCTTGGCAGTCAGAGGACCTGGGTTCTAATCCCAGATCCACGCCTCGTCGGCTTCGTCACCTTGGGCAAGCCACTGAACTTCTCCGGGCCACGGTTAGTGCGTCTAAAACGGGGATTCAATCCTCCCCTCTCCTATGCAGGCTGCGATCCTCAAGCGGGACGGGGACCAACCCGATTATCTGGTATCCAGCCCCAGTGCTTAATGCAGCGTCTGGCACACGGTAAGTGCTTACCAATAGCACTGTTGCTGTTGCTCCTTGTGACCCGGAGGAAACGGCTCCTATGGCAAGAACGGCGGGGACAGAATGTTAGCTTTAGAGAAGTCTACATCCAGAGTTTCCACCCGGGGAGTAGTTAGTGATTTCTCCCCGTCGTAAAGAACCAGAGGATTATCGATTAGTCTCTTCGTCTTCCTTGCTTTCTCGTAGGAGACGATTATTGTAATAAAAACCATCGAACGCCGGCGTGATCCCTTCCAGCTGGCTTTCGACTGAAGGTGAAATGCCGCCGGGGTGGGGGGGTGTTCCTTCCCAACCTTTCCTCGACCCCCATCACACACACACCCCAGTTTCTGCACGTGGTTCTAGTTCCTGGATTTAGAGATGGCTCTTGAAAGCCTCCGAGTGAGTGTGTGGGATCAGGCCGTTTCTCTGTTGAGGAGGCTCCGGCAACTGTGTCTCCTGATTCCTCTGGTTCCTTGGCGGCAAACCAGCCCTCCCAAGTTCGATAACTGCTTTTCACGCATTCCACCGCAAAGCACTTCGTCGGGACTCGGCCGTCGGCTGATGAGAAGCTTCACGGGGAGGTTAGAAAAGAAGGCAGGGGTGTGGACGTGCCCTAGCGGATAGAGCACGGGCCTGGGATGGGGTTCAGTCGGTCGTATTTATTGAGCGCCTACTGTGCGCAGAGCACTGTACTGATGGCTGTTCTAAAAAGCAGTCGAGACAATTCCTGCCCACAACGGGTTTGCAGTCTAGAAGGGGGGAGACAGGTATCAAAATAAGTAAATAGGCATCAACGGCATCAGTATAGATAGAATTATAGATCTATACCTTTACATATCAAAGCAAGTAAACAGGCATTAATAAATAGAATTTTAGAAATACATATAAGTGCTGTGGGGCGGGAACGGGGGGGGTAGAGCAAAGGGAGCGAGTCGGGGGCGATGGGGAGGGGAGTGGGAGCTGAGGGAAAAGGGGGGCTTAGTCTGGGAAGGCCTCTTGGAGGGGGTGAGCCTTCAGTAGGACTTGGAAGTGGGATTGGCGGAAATCCCGCCTCCACCACTTGTCTGCTTGTGGCCTTGGGCAGGTCCCTTCACTTCTCTGTACCTCAGTCCCCTCGTCTGTAAAACGGGTTAGCACTGAAAGCCACATGCAGGACAGGGATTGGGTCCAAGCTGATTTGCTTGAATCCACCCCAGTGCTTAGTACAGTGCCTGGCACATAGTAAGTGCTTAACAAATACCATAAAAAAAATGGTGGAAGTGAGAGAACAGGCATCGAATCTCCATTTGACAGAGGAGGAAATCGAGGTGCAGGAAAGGGCTTGTATGTCAAGGTCACACGACAGGCAGTGGGTAGATCCAGGATTAGAACCCAGGTCCTCCTCCTAGGCCCGGGCTCGTCCCACAAGGCCACGCTGCCCCTCAGTAGCTGCTAGAAATATCCGCTTCCGGGATGAAGCTTTGGTAGCTAGCCAATGAGGCCACGGTAGTAATAGAAAAATCAAGACTGGAAAATGGAGTCAGCGTTGGACAAGCTAGAGTAGATGGGAGGGTTTGTCTCCTCACATTCCCATCAGTAGAAGCTCCTTTCTTAAAAAAGAAAAAAGTATTTGTTAAGCATTTACTATGTTTCAATTAGCGTTCTCAAGGCTGGGGTAGATACAAGACAATCAGACCGTCTACTGTCCTTGTCCCACACGGGGCTCACGGTCTAATCGGAGGGAGGAGACTTTAATCCCCATTGTACAGATGAGGTAACTGAGGCCCAGAAAAGTAGAGCGACTTGCCCAAGGTCACCCAGAAGACCGGTGGTGGGGCCGGGATTAGAACCTAGGTCCTCTGATTCCCCGGCCCGGCCTCTTTCTACTAGGCCACATTGCTTCCCTTGTTCAATAGTATTTATTGAGCACTTACTATGTGCAGAGCACTGTACTAAGCGCTTGGAATGTACAAATCGGCAACAGATAGAGACAGGCCCTGCCCATTGACGGGCTTACGGTCTAATCGGGGGAGACGGACAGACAAAAACGATAACAATAAATAGAACAATAAATAGAACGTGTCACTGGGTTATTTTCTACATCACCAGCATCTAATACAGTGCACCGCACCCAGTAGGTGCTCAGTAAGTGCTGCTCCCACAACCGCTCTCTGGTATGTTGCGGCTTCCTTAGAGACTTACTCGAGCTTGGCCGGGCCCCCGAAGGCCTTTCCAGGAGGCACCTGGAGACTTGATTGAAGGTAGACGGGGATGCCAAGTTTTCTCCCAGCCTGACTTCCCCGTGACGGGGGAGGACTTTGGAAATATAGAACTGTTCCCGGAGAATGACTGATTGTTCATTCATTGAAGCGCAGGCCTTCTTTTATTCAGTTTCCTTCAGAAACAGATGAGCCTGCAGATAGCTGGGAAAGAGGGAAAAGAGTATGAATTTAGTATCTGGCAGAACCCACGCTTCTCAAGTCAAAAGCATCCTCAAGGATTCGCTTGACTTTCTCCCCTCCCTCTCCTCCCACCCCGCCACCAATTCATATCAAGGGGATGACTAGTTTGAGGGCCTATTTCCAAGTATTTTTATCCCCTGGCAGTCAAGAGGAACAAGGCAAAACAGAAATGAAAATCAATAGGTTTGAAGAAATGCGGTTCTTTCCTCCTCCTGGTTTGTCGCCTGGAGAAAGTAATTTTCAAAGTTCTCAGTCGGCCAAAAGGTGGAGAGAATTCAGAGCTTTATTGGAATGGCGCTCCCTTTACCGTACTCACGTCTCTAATTAATTAATTTGAAGAGGGTCTCATGCTGAGAGGGCAGATAAAAACTGGGGAGCTCCAGACGGAGGGGGCCGCTATTTAACGTCGATTAAACGGTGAAGATTGCCGATGCCCCGTTTTCTGTTGGAACGGGAATGGAAGAACACTTGGGTTGGGTTGGACAGGGTGGACAGGGCCCCGCGGTGGGTTTGCTTCCCGAAAGATGGCTCTTCCAGCCCCTCAGTACCGGCTTTCGTTAGAGCTCTAACACCCCGTGGGGTGGAGTGGACATAAGCAGTAATAATGATTGTGGTATTTATTAAGCGCTTACTGCTTAGCAGGCGCTATGTAAGCGCTGTGGTAGATACAACGTAATGGAGTCGAACACGTCCCTGTCCCGCATCGGGCTCAGTCTTAATCCCCATTTGATAGATGAGGTAACCGAGGCCCCCAAAAGGGAAGGGACTTGCCCAAGGTCACCCAGCAGTCGGACGGCGGAGCCGGGACCGGAACCTAGGTCTTCCTGACTCCCGGGCCCCGTTCTGTCCGTTAGGCCACACTGCTTCCCGTTTGGTGGCCCTGGTGGGAGGAGGGAGGCAGAGTGCCGTGCGCGGAAGCTGGCAGAGTTGCCATCCTGAAACAGGAAGGCGCTTTATACGCCACACACCTGGGAAATCAAAAGGGGCGAGACGAGGCCGTCCCGCCGAGGGTGGGGAACGAGATAAGGGAGAACCCTTGGATCCTCTCCTATCGTCAAGGAGCGGGCCCCGGATTAGGTAGAAGGGGGCCCGCGGGGAGACGGGCTGGCGTAAACTCTGGGGGAGAGAAGGGAAGACCAGGACCCGAGGTCTCTGAGAACCATCTCCGTTGCTTCCTGGATTTTAGGGGCCGAAAGGTCAGCCCAGAAAGCGGGAGTCTGTGAGTGCCGAATGCAGGATCTCTTCAGGAAAGGAGTCCCGGTCAGGGAAAGAGGAAAATCACTGGTAATGAAGGACTTGTCAAAAGAGGAGGAAAAGTCCCTTTTTAAGTCTTTTTTTTCCTCCTTTCTGTCGGCGTGTAGGTATTTGGCAACCAGCTGGTTCCCCCGAGCGTGCAGTTGAAGAAGGCGACGGTCTTTCTCAACCCTGCAGCCTGCAAAGGGTGAGAGGGCTTCCTTTTACGCCAGAGCCAGTTTCGTCGCACTTTTGTTCGGTTTGGGTCTGTCCTACACCCGCGGCCAACGGCCTGAGGGCCGGGGGAGGGTCAAGGGGGAGGCACGGGTCAATGAGGGAGGGAGGCGTCCGGCCGGCGCGCCCCGAACGAGCGTTCTTGGGCCGAGGAGCCCCTCTGGGGTCTCCGTCTCCCCGGGGGACTCTGGCCTACTAGCCAGAAGCGGGTAGCCGGTGGACAGACGGAACACGAGACCCATCGGTTCCCGGCTGCAGCCTCCTTCCACCAAGATAAGAGGCGGCGAGGCCGAGCCGGGGACCGGGAGCCGGGAGACCTGGGCTCTAATCCCAGCTCTACCACTCGGGCCAGCTGAGTGACCTTGGGAAAGTCACTTAACCTCTCTGGGGCCCTGTCTCTTCCACTCTAGAGTGGGAATCGGACACCTCTCCCCACCTCAGGTTGTGAGCCCCTTTTGGGACTCGGAGAAGCGGTGCGTCCTAGTGGAAAGAGCATGTGCCTGGGAGCCAGAGGACCTGGGTTCTAATCCCCGCTCTGCCGTGTGCCTGCCGTGTGACCTTGGGCAAGTCCCTTTACTTTTCTGCGCCTCAGTTTCCTCATCTGGAAAATGGAGATTCCATACCTGTTTCCCTCCTACTCAACCCTTGAGCCCCATGTAATAATAATAATGACGATAATGGTATTTGTTAAGCGCTTACTATGTGCTGAGCACTGTTCTAAGAGCTGGGGTAGATACAAGGTAATCAGTTTGTCCCGCTTGGGGCTCACAGGCTTAATCCCCACTTTACAGATGAGCTAACTGAGGCCCAGAGAAGTGAAGCGACTTGCCCAAGGTCACACAGCAGACAAGTGGCGGAGCCGGGATTAGAACGCACGACCTCTGTCGCCCAAGCCCGGGCTCTCTCCACTAAGCCACGCTGTGTCCAGTGTGATTATTTTGTATCTAACCCAGCCGGTGCTTAGCATAGTGCTCGACACCTAGTAAACCCTAAGTAAGCACCATAATCAATCACTCAAGGCAGCTCTTCCCCAGGGGCCCAACCACCACACTCCTAGAGAAGCACTGTGGCCTAATGGCTGGAGCCCAGGCCTGGGAGTCGGAAGGACCTGGGTTCTAATCCGGGTTCTGCCACTTACCTGCTGTGTGACCTTGGGTAAGTCACTTCTTTGGACCTCAGTTCCCTCGGCTGCTAAACGGGGATTCAATACCCGTACTCTGTCTCACGCAGACTTAAGGCCAGTGTGGGACCCGATTATCTTTTATCCACCCCAGGCTTCGAAGAGTGCTTGGCATAAAATAAGCACTTAAATGCCATTTTTATTATTATGCTTTTCTGGATCTGGCTCCCGTCACTTGGGCTCTTGGCCTGTTTATCTGTTAAGGTAAAAAAAAAAAAAAAAAGTTTAAGTCCTGACCTTAGCTTGAAACAACCAGCCTTTGACCCCAAAGTTTCAAATTCCACCTCTCCCGCATCCTCTGATGGACTCGAAAAAAGAGCCAGTTGTCTGTGAATGACCAGAATAGAAACTTAAGTGTGTGGTGACTCTGTGGACCCCGGAAGTTCTCGGTGCACTATGTTAGATTTCCAAGCGACCTGGGAGGAATCGAGACGAAGCAACCCAGAAAGATGCGTCGTTTCCATAATTTAAAGGCTCCGATTTTTTTCATTCTCCTGGCTGTATCCTGTCATTTTATTTATAATTAATCTAGCTATTTCATTATGTAGTGCCAGTTGTAAAATGCATGAGGACTTTAAGAAAGCAGGTAACGTTCGGGGGGTTGGCCTGGTAAATAATACATAAAAGAGCAGTGATTCCCCTTTTTTTCTTTTCCCTTAAAATTAGAACGTGCTGTAAGAACATGAGTGAGGTTTTTTTTTTTTTTAGTACTAGCACTCTCTAGCTCCATAATTATATAATGAATGATAAATTACTTACTGGAGGGACTTGTTTTTCAAGTTTTTAGCCGGATATTAGGAAGGGAGCTCCTCCTTGGTCTTCTTAAAGACTGCGTCGATCAGACGGTGGGCAGGCCCGAGGCGTCGATCAGAGGAGATGACCGGGGCTGTCCAAACAGAGTCATCCTCCTGTCACTGTTTGCAGATTCGGCTCCTGCTCTGTCTCCCGGAGGCCCCTCTGGTCCCTCTGGTGAAGGCACCCGCCCCCCCCCCGCCGCCACCTTATCATTCAATCGTATTTATTGCGCGTTTACTGTGTGCGGAGCACTGTACTAAACGCTTGGGAGGGTACACAACACTCCCCTGTGAAGTTGCAAGGCCTGCTGACCCCCCTGCTCTGTGCGGGGCACTGGAATAACCATTTGGGAGCTACACGGAAGTAGAAGATACGGTAATAATAATAACGTTGGTATTTGTTAAGCGCTTACTATGTGCAGAGCACCGTTCTAAGCGCTGGGGGAGATACAGGGTCATCAGGTTGTCCCACGTGAGGCTCACAGTCTTAATCCCCATTTTACAGATGAGGTAACTGAGGCACAGAGAAGTGAAGTGACTTGCCCACAGTCACACAGATAAGTGGCAGAGCTGCGGTTCGAACCCATGACCTCTGACTCCCAAGCCCATGCTCTTTCCACTGAGCTACGCTGCTTCTCAACACAGCTGCCGCTTCTCAGCTCTTACGGTCCCCACCCTAGAGGAGCTTGGTGGAGCCAGGCGGACTTGGATGAGACCGTAAACCCGGGGTGGGCAGGGATCGTCTCTCTTTATTGCTGAATTGTACTTTTTAAGTGCTTAGTACAGTGCTCTGCACACAGTAAGCGCTCAGTAAATACGACTGAATGAATAAATCAGTCAGTGGTATTTATTGAGCACTTACGTGCAGAGCACCGTACTAAGTGCTGAGGGGTGGCGGGGGGAGGGTTGGGTAGAGCGAAGGGAGCGAGTCGGGGTGATGGGAGAGGAGGGGGAGTAGAGGAAAAGGGGGGCTTAGCCTGGGAAGGCCTCCTGGAGTAGGTGAATTTTCGGTAGGGAGCCCTCAGTCTAGGCCTCTCTGCCCCTGGGCTGCCGTCTGGCGATGGAGAAGACTCTAATCGTGTTGCCGGGTTGAAGGGTGTGGGGTTTTCTGTTCACTTTTGGAAGGAAACAATCAGATAAAATGTTGCCCTTTTTGAAAGTAGTGTTCATTTAGTGCTTACTGTGTGCCAAGCACCGTACTAAATGCTGGGGTTGACGCAAGATGGTCGGACGTCGTGCCTGGCCCACGTGGCCTCACGGTCTAAGTCGGAGGGAGAACGGGTGTCTCACGTCCCCGTTTTGCAGATGAGGAACCTGCGGCACAGAGAAGTGAAATGACTTGCCCAGGGTCACCCAGCAAGCGAGCGGCAGGGTCTGGAATAGAACCCGGGTCCTCCGATTTTTTTCCACTGGGCTCTGCTGATTCTCTACGTTCTCTCTCTCTCTCTGCCTCTCTCTACCCTGCAGAAAAGCCAGGTCCCTTTTCGAGAAGAACGTGGCCCCAATTCTTCACTTGTCTGGCCTGGACGTGACCGTCGTTAAGGTGAGCGGGGCTGCGGGGGCGGAGGGGGGATGCTCCCTCACCCCGGCTGCCCCAGGGCCCCGCTCGGGAGGGGACCCCGGAGGAGGGGGCCTGGGACCGGATGGAAGCGACTTCGGGCCGGCACTCGATGGCGGGATTTTCACGGCTCGGCCCCCAGGGAACTAACTACTCGTTTACAGAGTTGGACGGGCTGGGATCACGGGCAGTAGTCGCGTGAAATGTCAAATTGTCGGCCCCAGTGGGCCCCGGTTCGGAGCGGATTCATTCGCGCGTTCATTTAATTGTATTTATTGAACACTTACCGTGCGCCGGGCACCGAACTAAGCGCTCGGGAGGGTGTGGACGGACACGCTCCCTGCCCACATTGAGTTTACGGTCTAGAATGGGTGACAGACGTTAATCTAAATAAATAAATAAATCGCAAATATGCAACCAAGTGCTATGGGGCTGGGAAGGGGGATGAACAAAGGGAGCCAGTCAGGGCGACGCAGAAGGGAGTGGGAGAAGAGGAAAGGGGGGCTCAGTCGGGGAAGGCCCCTTGGAGGAGAGGGGCCTTCGATAAGGCTTTGAAGGCAAGGAGAGCCATCGTCTGTCGGATTGGAGGAGGGAGGGCGTTCCAGGCCAGAGGCAGGACTTCAGTAATTGAGTGACCGTTTGATCGGTTTGAAACATGCCCAGACCCTTCACCGGACTCGGCCCAGCGTTTTAGCGGGGAAGATAGCATGGAAATGGAAATTAATCAGGACATTTCGCTAGGCTCGTGGTCATTCCATCAATTAATTGGTGGTATTTATTGAGCACTTTCTACAGAGCACCGACTAAGCCCTTTTTCCTCTACTCCCCCTCCCTTCTACATCATCTGATTTGCTCCCTTTATTCACCCCCCCTCAGCACTTATGTATATATCTGTAATTTACTCATATTAATGCCTCTCTCCCTGTAGACCGTAAGATCGCTGGGGGCTCGGAATGCGTCTGTTGTATTGCACTGTCCCAAACACTTAGTACAGTGCTCTGCACGCAAGAAGCACTCGATAAATGTGATCGATCGGCTGTACTGAGCACTTGCAAGAGTACGGTACAACAGGATCAGCAGGCACGTTCCCTGCCCGTGACCAGCTTAGAGTCCGGAGGGGGAGACAGACGTGAATAGTTTGTCGTCCGGAGCGTATGCTGCTCGTTGACATTCAAGGAGAGACCAGTTGGGTAGCGGATTTGGTGTGTATATTTATCGGGGAGGGGGCGTGTGTGTTTTTCCTGAGCGTTAACTTTGGCCGCGTGGTCTCGAGAGGGAGGACGTGACCCCAGGCTCTCTTGGTTTTCTAGACCGATTACGAGGGGCAAGCCAAGAAGCTGCTGGAACTGATGGAAACCACGGACATGATCATTGTCGCAGGAGGAGATGGCACCCTTCAGGAGGTACGCCTGCTTCCCGTTGGAAACCGGAGCCGAGACGGGAGCGGGGCGGGAGAATGAACTCACGCTTGAGGCCATCGCATCCGGGGGTTGGTTAGGAGGCCGAAGATGATTCGGGGTGCTCCTGACGTTCTGAAAACAGGTTAAGGCTTTCCAGGTGCCCCATCTCTGCCCACTGTCCTCTCCCGGCGCCCCCCCCCCCCGTCCACCCTCAGCATCAGGAGGAACTCTGCGTTCCTCTGGAAGTTCGACGGGATTCCGCCGGGAATGACTCAGCTCGGAGAAAAGATGATTTTCCCGTTCCGGACCTCCCTTCCGGAAGGGCCGATCCTGGTCCCCCGGTCAGGACCTCCATTTTGGTACCTCCCCTCCGAAGTACACGGACTCTCACCTTCCCACGGGCCACAGGTTTACCGCCCTGAAAGGTCTCGCCCCTTCCACCTTGTGAGCTCGGAGAACGTTCGTCAGATGGCGGCCGCCTCTGAAGGGCACCCAGTTTGTGCCGGGTGGGACGTTTGCGGCTTTTTCTGGAAATTGACCGGAAACCCCCAGGCCGCAGGTAAGGCTAATGGCCAGAAACCTTTCCTGTCGCTTTTCAGATCGTAACCGGACTCCTCCGGAGAGAAGATGAGGTGAGCGGTGGTTGGTGGCGGGATTTTGTCCCTTTCCCCTTGCTGTGTGTGTGTCTCGCTCTCCCCCACCCCTCCTTCTCCCCCCGCTCTCCTTTCTCCCCATCTCTGCCTGTATCTCTCTCCCTCTTTATGTGAGAGGAGTGTCTCAGCAGTCCTCTGGCCGGGAGCTCAGCAACCCGATCAGATCTACCCGGCCACTGCCTCCTCCCATCGCCTTCTGGATTTTCCCTAGAAAATCAGCCCCGCCTAGCAAAGCAGCCGTTTCTCGAGCCATCTGCAAAGAGCTGCGGCCGGGAGGCCGGTGACTCGAGACCAGCCTACCTCCCCTTGCCCCCACCTGCCTTTTCCTCAGCGGGCCTTCCTCGGGAAGCCCTGTGGATGAAGTCAGAGAAGGTCACCGAGGCAGATTTATGTCCCGGGCCCGCGCTGCCCGCCGATGTCGTTTAAGACTCGGCCGAGCCGAGTGGCGACACGGAGGCTTCTGAGAAGCAGCGTGGCCTGGGAGAAAGAGCCCGGGCCTGGGAGTGAGAGGACCTGGGTTCTGATCCCAGCTCTGTCACCTATCTGTGGTGTGACCTTGGGCAAGTCATTTCATTTCCTCCCTGCCTCAGTTCCCTCATCTGTAAAATGGAGATTAAGACTGTGGGCCCCACGTGGGGATTAGGACTGTGTTCAATCTGATTGACTTGTACCTATCCCACCGCTTAGGACGGTGCTTGGCACATAGTAAGCGCTGAACAGATACCGTAAAGAAAAAAACGAAGGGAAGGAGCCGGCCCTCCTGCGCTGTAGTCACTGGATTCAGACGAATCCCGGAGGGGATCCGAGATGCCCCTAGTCAGGAGACTGCCGCAGTTGACGGCGGGATGAGGCGGCCGTGGATGCGACGATCGCGAGCGAGCGTCACGGTGCAGAGGGACGGGAAGGCCTCACTGTTCATTCATTCATTCATTCCTTCGGTAGTATTTATTGAGCGCTTACTATGTGCAGAGCACTGTACTAAGCGCTTGGAAAGAACAATTGGACAACAGATAGAGACAATCCCTGCCCTATGACGGACTTACAGTCTAGTCGTTATCTGGGGAGTTACACGGAGCCCTCGGTTCGCATTGATCTGCCGCACCGTTCCGCAGGTTGGACGATTTATCGTCGGGGGGGCTCCAGCTCTCCTTTCCGGCATCGGGGACGTGACCGGATTTTCGTCGGGCAGGCGGGCTTCCACCCCGCAGAGGGGCCCCCGCCAGACTCCACGTTCGCTGTAAATGTCAACGAAAGCCATCTCTCACAAATACGACCGGGGTGAGCCCGAACAACCCAGCCAATAAATCTGAGCAAGTGAGTGAGGTTTAAAGTGCGGCACAGTGAGCCAGTGATTCAGCTGGATTCTTTCTTTTTTTAAAATCATATTTGTTAAGTGATTACTGTGTGCCAGGCACCCTACTAAACGCTGGAGTAGATAGAAGCTAATCACGTTGGACCCGATCCGTGTCCCACCTGGGACTCAGTCTTAATCCCCATTTTACAGATGAGGTAGCTGAGGCCCGGAGAAGTGATTTGCCCGAGGCCATAAAGCCGACTACGGACAGAGCGGGGATTAGAACCCAGGTCCCGTCTCCCAGGCCCACGCTCCATCCGCTAGGCCATGCTGCCTCTCTTCATCTGGCTTTCGCAGCTGTCAGCGGGCCGGGGAATATGCCCCTTCCATTTCCCCGCCCGTACGTTTCTGCCAATCTGCATCTAATCAGTGCCGTAATTACTGCACCGAGCTGTTTCTAATCAGTTGGCACCGGTGGCCCCCGGGCCCACTTGCCAAGCCTTGAGTCATTTATTCATCAGGCACCCCGTCTCGGAGACGCGTCCAGCTCCCGACATCGGGTGGTAGCGATGGGACCGGGAGATGATGTCAGGCCCAGCTGGCCGGTCGACCCAGGAGGCCCGAACGTGACCTTCCTCTTCTCCCCAGGCCGCCTTCAGTCGGATCCCAATCGGATTCATTCCCCTCGGACAATCCAGCAACCTGAGCCGGACGCTCTTCCCCGCCAGTGGAAACAGAGTCCAGTAAGTGTGTGTGTAAGAAGGGGCCGGCAATCGGCGTGCGGGGGAGCCGGCCAGCGGGCGTGGAGCCCGGTATTATTAATAATAATAATCATAATCACCATATTGAGTGCTTACTCTGTGCAAAGCGTAAGCACTTGGGAGGGTACAGTATAACATCAGACACCTTCCCCGCCCACAACCAAAAATGGTTCGGCCACCCAGGGAGGACCGGTCCGGCGAGCGTCGGCCGGTGATGTGCGAGGCCGGTCCGAAACGGGGATGGACCTGGGAACCGTGACCCGGTCGTAGGCTCGGCCTCAAATCTCCATTTCGAGTGAAAGAGAGGAGGAGGACCTAAGATGGCGGACCTGAATCTCGGGATCAGGGCGGGGATAATCGTCTTCTGGGTTCTGAGCCTCTTCGCCTGATCGTTGATCGCACTCCCCTGCTGTGTTACTCTCTCACACACACACACACACACACGTACTCTCCCTTCCCACCCCCACCTCCAGTGGTCCCAATTATTATAGGTGACTGACCGGTGTGGCCGTGGCCCTTAAAGTCAGGTGACTCGGAGTCTGAATTGGCCAGCCTCGAGTCTAACAGCCAGAGCCGTGGACTATCGTGCCACTGTTGCCTGTCTACTTGTTTTGTTGTCTGTCTTCCCCCCCTAATAGAGTGTGAGCCCGTTGTCGGGTAGGGATTGTCTCTGTCTGTTGCCGAGTTGTTCTTTCCAAGCGCTCGGTACAGTGCTCCGCACCCGGTAAGCGCTCAGTAAGTACGGTTGGTCGAATGAACGAATGAACGGACTAGACGTTGAGACCCGGGCTCCGATCCCAGTTGCGCCGTTGGATGAGCTGAGTGAAGCCCTTGGCCTCCACTTCCCCACTATCTTGCATTCCCGCCCATTCCCAACTTCGTGAAGTCCAGCTGGTCCGGCAAGTGCCCTGGCTCTAGACGGTGGAGTTCAGCAAAATGTAAGGGGGTTTTGGGGTGTCGATGGGTCGCAGTTAGACCCGTAGGTCTCGGAACTGTCTAGTAGGCCGGGCTCTTGGGGTTTCTCTTTGTTCTTTCCCCGTCTCTCGGTCAAAAAGTCCTAGACTTGCCCTTCGCGTTGGATAATGACAGCGGTCGGACTTGATCCTAATCACGGTGGTATTTGTCAAGCTCTGACCGTGTGCCAACCCCTGGGCTAAGCGCTGGGCGGATTCAAGGTCATCGGGTCGGACCCAGCCCCGGTCCCACACGGGGCAGTGTGGAAGGGCTGGCTGTGAGCTTCGGGTGGGCCGGAGATGGCGTCCGATCTGCTCGCGTTGCGCCTACCCCAGCGCTCGGCACAGCGTTTGCCCTCATAGCCCTTAACGAGTACCACCGTTCTCTCCAGTAGCGCTTTTATTACTACGCATGGGTTACCGACTCCGTGACCTTGTGGAGCCGTATGCTCGAACGGCATTCATTCATTCGGTAGTATTTATTGAGCACTTACTATGTGCAGAGCACTGTACTAAGCGCTTGGAATGTACAAATCGGCAACAGATGGAGACAATCACTGCCCATTGATGGGCTTACAGTGTAATCGCTTACAGTCTAATCTGTGGGACCCCGGGCTGACGGTTCATCTCCACCTAAACCTGGGCCTGGGCGTGTTCAAGCGGTACAGGGAGGAGGGCGAGCGGCCGACGGGCCAACGTGAGGCGGGGCGGTGAGCAGTGGGATACTTCCTGTAGAGAGCGGGGGCTTCTGGAATAGCGGGAAATGGAGGCGAAATTGACAACAGCACCCAGGCTTCCGGGGCGCGTGTTGCAGAAGAGAATCGTTAATTCAGTCACTCGGTGACGTGAATTGAGCGCTCAGCACGGGCAGGGGCCGTGTCTGCGGACTCTGTTGTGTCGTGCTCTCACGAGCGTCTAGAGTAATGTTCTGTACGTAGGAAGCTCTCAATAAATACCACTGATTGATTGATTACTGTGGGCAGAGCCCCCGACCAAGCCCGTGAGAGGGGGCGATACAATAGGGTTGGTAGATGGGAAATCTCTTGTTTCTGCATCATCTATGCGCTAGGATCTGTGACCTTTGGATATTAGATATTCACCCGACCCCACAAAATAATAATAATAATAATTATGGTATTTGTTAAGCGCTTACTATGTGCCAAGCGCCGTTCTAAGCACTGGGGTAGATACAAGGTAATTAGGTTGTCCCACGTGGGGCTCCCGGTCTTAATCCCCATTTTACAGATGAGGGAACTGAGGCATAGAGAAGTTAAGTGACTTGCCGGACAAGTGGCGGAGCCGGGATTAGAACCCATGACCTCTGACTCTCTTTCCATTGAGCCACGCTGCTTCTCAAAACTTATGTACATATCTTATTCATACGTATTATAAATAATTTATTCATATTAATGGCCGTCTCCCCTCTAGACTGTAAACCCGTTGGGGGCAGGGAACCCATCCACCGATTCTGTCGCATGGAACTCTCTCGAGTGCTTAGTGTAGCGTCCTGCACGTAGTAAACGCTTAAAAAATATCACTGATGGACTGGGGCTCGTTCCATCTCTTCCATCGAGACCCCCGGCACCATTTAAGGGTGAAAATTTCATCTGAGGTGAAAAGAGACAGAGCAGCCCCGCTTTAAAGGCATTAAAATGGCTGCCGGGCCTCCAGCCTGCGCCACTCTGAGGATGGGAGTGTCTTGGACGTGGGCTGGGTCACCAGCAGATTCATTCAATCCTACGTATCGGTCTCCGACTGGGAGCAGAGCACTGTACCGAGCCCTTGAGAAAGCACAACACAACAGGGTAGCGTAGCCCGCGCAGTAGAGCGTAGGCCGGGGAGGCCGGAGGACCTGGGCTCTAATCCTGTCTGCCGTGTGACCTTGGGCAAGTCACTTCATTTCCCTTGGGCCTCCGTCACCTCACCTGTGAAGTGGGGTTAAGACAGTGAGCCACACAGGGATCGCGTCCAACCCAGTCGGCTCCCGTTCCACCCCAGCGCTTAGTTCTGTGCCCGGCACGTAGTAAGTGCTTGACAAATACCACAGTAATGATAATAATACACTCACTTCTCCTTCTCATCAAGTGGCTGCGTTCCCTGCTCGCGAGGGGCTTGCGGTCGACGGGGAGAGGTGAAAGGTGGCGTATGACTCGGGAGGGGTACGTCTGCCATGCCTTACCGTCTGGCTGTCGTTCTGGGCGGTGGCAGGAGCCAGATGGTGGCCCGTCAGTTGTCCCCATTTTCCGTACGGCGGTGCCGCTGGGTTCCGGCCCCGGCTTTTCTGAAAGCTGCGACCGTCCGTTTCTGCCTCCAGATCCGGGTTCCCCTGCCCTGTCGGCTTCGATCTGCCTCTGCCGGCCGTTCATCTCTGACCGGTGGGAAGTTGGGAGCGCTGGAGATGACTCCCACCCTCCCCTCGACCCCCAGCGAGTCATGGCGTCCGTGGCACTGGGGCAGATTTTGCTTCACTCTCTCCTAGGGGCATTACCACCGCGACGCTGGCCATCGTGAAAGGAGAAACGGTTCCGTTAGATGTGCTGCAGATCAAGGTGACCCCTCCCCTTTCCGCGTCTCTGTCCCCGCCCCTCCCTGTTGACCGTCGGCCTTTTGGTCTCGGGGAAATGTGGCCGGGGGGAGTGGCGGAGCTGGGATTAGAACCCGGGTCGTGAGGCCCTGGGTTCTAATGCTGGCTTTGCCACCTGTCCGTTGGGTGACCTTGGGCAGGGCACTTCACTTCTCTGGACCTCAGTTCCTTCATCTGTAATACGGGGAGTAAGACTGTGAACGCCGTACGGGACGGGGACTGTATCCGACCTGATTAGCTTGTATCTAGTACAGTTCTCGGTACTTACCCAGTAAGCGTTTAGTAAATGCTCTAAAAAAGAAAACAAGTCCAGTTCCGCCCTTGCCGCTGCTGCTCTCGGTTTCCGCCTCTCTCTGCGGACCCGAGCTAGCCTATCCCTCATTCAGGACTGCCCAGACTCCCCACCGTGACCTCATCGGTTATTGCGGGAGCCATTTAAATGGCCCACGCGCCCCGTCGTGCATCCCCCCGGTTAAATGATTGCCTGAAATGGGAGGCTTTGAACTGGGGAAAAGCTAACGCGAGACCGAGAGCGCGGGACGAATGCAGAAACCCCGTCGGTGCCGGAGGAGCGGAGAGGGCATCGTAATAGCTGTCTGAGATGATTTACCACACTTCTTGCGTATGTAGTGGAATTAATAGTCTGTCTTTCCGAGAGAACCTTAAGATGCAGACGAAATCTCCCCGGCGTGCTTGACGGGCCCTTCCTTTTATGGTTTTTTTTTTCCCCCTGTTTAATTTTTTTCGTACGCGTTGGTCTTGTGAGCGGACAAAGCGAGATGCCCCTCGCACGCCCACGACCCCGATTGGCCGCTGGGAGCCCAACTCTTGGGGGCTCAGAGCTGCCAGGAGATGACGTGACCTCCCGGGTCCATCCCCTTTCCCCTTCCAGTTCTCAGTTCTCCTTGAGAATCAGCGTGGCCCAGTGGATAAACATGGACCCGGGAGCCAGAGGACCTGGGTTCTAATCCCAACTCTGCCACTTGCCTGCTAAGTGGCCTTGGGCAGGTCCCTAACTTCCCTATACTTCGGTTTCCTCTGTTGCAAAATGGGGATTCAGGACCTGTTCTCCATCTTACTTAGCCTGTGAGCCCCGTGTGGGATGAGGACTGTGTCTGACTTGATGAACTCATATCTACCCCAGCGTTTAGAACAGCGCTTGGCACACAGTGAGTGCTTAACAAATACCTTTTTTTTTTTTTTTTTTGAGGAAAAAAAAGGCCTGAAACTGGGCTGGAGGCTTATTGGGGAGGGAAGGAAGGAAGTCAGGTGCCAGGCTAGGGGTCGGTTTGACTTTGTCCTTCTTTCTGTCGCAGGGAGAAAAGGAGCAGCCGGTCTTCGCCTTGACGGGGCTCAGATGGGGATCCTACAGAGACGCAGGTGTCAAAGTTAGCAAGTAAGAGGATGGCGTGTGGATGGGTCGGGTCTCTGACCTCCAGAGCGCTTGCCTCCCGAGGAAGCTTTCCCAGGGCGTCGCTCTCTCCGTGTCACCTGCGGCTGGGGTTTGGCGCTCCATAAATTTGAACTGTTCTTTCCCCATCATCTTGGCACCGCATCTCTTGCTTCCAGGGGGTCCGTGGCTCTCCCCGCCTTTCGGTCATTTCAGCTTCCTGCCGGCGGCCCTCCGGGAGTAAATCGGGTCAGGGCAGTGGTGGACCAGGCCAGACCGCTCAGCGGGGAGGCGGGAAAGATTCAGAACTCGCCCCGGAAGATTTGCCTTTAAGCGCTCGCCAGAAACAGAATCCCCCAGGGGGCTCGGAAGGGCCGGGGTTCCCCCCATCGAACGCCCGGGCCGAAACGGACGGGCTGGGGTGCTGGCGGTTCCCTGGCCTGCTGGAATGGAGCAGCAGACCGCGGCGGGTGATGGAAAGAGAAGGGCGACTGCGGGGAATAAATGAGCCGTCTCGATGTCGATGAAGAAGAAAGAGGGAAATTGATCTGGCTGCCCGGCCAGAGACCGGTATCTTAGTTGGAAGCAGATGGAAACCCTAAGGGTCATCTGGCTAGGAGATGGAAAGGAGAAGAGTCAATCCCTGGCCCCAGGGAGTTGAGGTCGATGGAGTGGGGTTAGAATCAACCAGTCAATCATGTTTACTAAGCCCTTATCGTGTGCAGAGCACTGTACTAAGCGCTTGGGAGAGCACAGTACAACAGAATTCACAAACACGTGCCCTGCCCGCAGCGAGCTTACAGTCTGGGGGAGACCGACATTAACGTAGAATGGATACGTCAATACCGAAATCTACGTTTCCCTGCCCCTTCCAACCCGCTTCCCCCTCTTGCAGATCGTCTGCGTGTCCGACTTCCCGTAGATCATCGTAGCCTGGCCTTAGAAGAGATTGAAAAGATCGACAATCAGACCATCAATCTGTGATATCTGTTGAGCGCTTACTAGGTGCAGAGCACTGTACTAAGCACATGGAAGAGGTCAATGTAGTATATTTGGAAGACACCATCAAGGTGCCCTCGAGGAGCTTCCGCTCTAGTAGAAGAGCTTACAGTGTAGTGGAATAATAATAATTGTATCTGGGAAGCTCTTACTTGTGCCAAGCACTGTACTAAGCACTGGGTTGGATACAATATAAGCAGATCGAGCACCATCCCTGTCCCACAAGGGTCTCCCAGTCTAAGCGGGAGGGAGGGTCGGGTACCTTATCCCCGTTTTTACAAGTGAGGAAACAGGTCCTTGAAGTGAAGCGACTTGCTCGGGTTCTCACGGGAACGATTTGAACCCGAGCCCTCTGACTCCCAGGCCTGTGTTCTTTCCCCGTAGGCCCCGCTGCAAGCCTTCGTGAAGCCGCGAATGGCAGGGAAATGAACCCAAATCACCCCCCTTGTCTTCTCACCCTGCGGAGGTTGGGATCGATCAGGGGCTGACCCAGCCGAATGTCTGGATCCCTGTAAGGTTGCGAGCTCCTCAAGGGCAGGCAGGGACCGAGGTCTCCTTAGTCCGGACGGGATGCCGTTCTCTGAGGCTCTTAGCGCTGGAGATGGGGAAAGTGATGCTGACGACGATCGAGGATGCTTCTTCCAGCCTCCGTTTTTCGTCGTCGTCATCAAATGCCTTTATGTAGCGCTTTACAAAGTCACACCGTCGTCCAGAGTACTCGGGAAAGAGAAGCAGCCTTAGTAATAAGAAGAAGAAAAAGAACTGTAGACATTAAGCACTAATAGCCAGCGTCGAAATGCGCCTTCCCTCCACCAGCGGGGCTTTGGACTGGTGAACGCTAACCCGGGAATCGTGACCCTTCTCATCCCAGCTCCTTTCGTCCGAATTCTTTCTAGGTACTGGTACCTGGGGCCTCTGAAAACCAAAGCCGCTCACTTCTTCAGCACTCTTAAGGTAAACGAAACTCAGATGGGGCAAAACCCCAAATCAGTAGCTCACTGCACTGGATTTTTACGCGTGGATACGTTCGGGATTTCGGGGATGGGGGCGGGGGAAGCAAGGAGCCCACGATGAGGGGGCTGTAGGCTGGTCGGCCCCACGGCTTTTTGAGCTGGACCTCTTGGGGCGAAAAAGACCCAAAACGGTGGTTTGTGATATGTGATCTGTTAGCTCTTCAAAGCCCGGACCCCGTCTACCCCCGAAAACGCCTATCCCCGTTCTACCCCACATTTGGAAGGAAAGGTTGATCCCCAGATGAGGGGGGAGTAGCTAATATTATCTCTGGGGGCCACTAATGTACCTCAGGGCAACCCCACTCAGATGGCATTCCTTGTATGCAAACCCACCACTCTTTTGGTGTAGCTTTGCCTCCAGGACAGAGAAACCCAAAGTTATAAGATCAACATCAGAGAAGCAACGGACCAAGCGGTCCGTCGCTGGATCCTCGGCCCTTGTGGATTCTCTTCTCGTCTGAGGTTCTTCCCCTCCGGTAACCGCATCCTTCGCCGAACAGCCAGGATCGGCGGGGAGGAGGGAGAGAGGCAGACGTGACGGCTGAGTCCTGCACTCCAGAGCAGATGGGGAGACTTTCGATTTATGAGCCGAGCCACCACACAGCAGCCAAGCCATTTAATGCCGACAGCTTGATCTAGTGGAGAGAGCACTGGTCTGGGAGTAGGAAGGCTTCTGTTCGGTCCCCAGATTTACCACCGACTCGTCTGGCTTACGGTCTAGAGAGAATCGAATGGTTTCTGTCCGTTCCGCTACTCCCAAGCGGGGGGAGTTCCCTGACCGGCGTCTGAACTTTCTCCTCTCTTTTGGGAGACAAGGAGTGGCCCCAGATACATCGGGCCTCCATCCTGTACACGGGGCCAACCGAGAGACCCCCGGAGGAGCCGGAAGAGAGGCCCCCCCGGCCTCCCCTGTACCGAAGGCTGTACCGAAGGCTGACCTCCTACTGGACGCGCCCTCAGACCGGTGAGCAGTTGGAATATCCGCCGTGGGCTTCTTTAAGCACCTGCTCTGGGCCACGCGCTGGGGTAGATGCAGGACAGAAAGGGGATAGTCGGGTCGTCGCGGGCGGGGAATGTGTCCGTTGTATTGATACGCGGTACTCTCCCAAGTGCTTAGCCCAGTGCTCCGGCCACAGTCTCTGTCCGACGTGGGGAGTACAGCCTTAAGGAGGAGGGAGAAAAGGTAATTAATCCCCGCTTTACAGATGAGAAAACTGAGGCTCGGAGACGTGGAGTGACTTGCCCAAGGTCACTCAGCGGGCAAGTGAGGGAGTTGGGATGAGAACCCAGGTCCCCTGGCTTCCAGACCAGGCTACGCTGCTTCCCGAGGGAGGAGTGCGAAGCCCTGTCGTGGAAAGGACTGACACAACTTTGAGGATAGAAATAAGAGCGTGCCAGTCCCCGAAAGGATTTCCCAGCTGTCATATCATCCATGAAAATGGCACCGGGCCACCCCCGAGTTCTCCTTCCCACCTGGGGAACCCCTGGGCAGGGAGTTGAGGGGAAAAGAGGGAGTTTCTGTTCCTCGCTCCCTGCTCCGTCTCGTTGCCAGTGGGACTCTGTCAGGGACAGGGCTCCCGCTCTGCGCCCTCCCGCCTCCGCGGTCTTCAGCGAGGGGTGGGAAGTGAATCGAGCCGAAGGAGGGCAGGAGCAGCAAAAACAGCATGGAAAAAGCAGCGGACCTGAGCAGCCGGCAGCACCGGACATCTGTGTCTGCAGCGGAGGGCCGCCGGTGGGGGAAACTGACCCATCCATAATGCGTTTCCACAGCCATCTCCCAAGAAGTGACCCCGGAGGCCTGGGAGGAAGTAGGGCTGTCCACCATTGAGCTGTCCATCACCACGCAGAACAGTCGGCTCGACCCGACGGTAAGAGAGGGCCATCCACCCGCCCGCCTCGCCTTCCTATAACTCCGAGTGTTCCGGCCTGCGAGGGAGAAGGGAGGGTGGATGGGTCGGTTCGGAGGGTCGGGAGGGGCCGAGAGAGGCGGTGTCCGTCCTGTCTGGCTACCGCGTGGGGGGTGGGGGACGGATGTGAGAGAGAGTGCGAGCGCACCCTCGTTCTTCGACTGGGAACGTGATGGTCGTAGCCGCTTTCCCGAGAAGCTGCCTGGTCTAAGGATGCACCCATTTTGCTTCCCGCCCGGGTCGTTTCTCCACCCCCCATTCGTCGGGGATGCCTCGGGACCAACCCTCGCTTCATTCCTCTGCCCGTCCCGACGTGTCTTCCTCCCCGACTTGTTGAACGGGGCTGGCTGCGACGGTCCGTAGGAGGCATTTAAGCGTATGGGCTTGAGGGCTTCTGGACCGACGAGCGGGGGCTGGGCTCCCTTCTGTCCAGAGTCGTCATATTTGTGAGGCGCTCATTATGGCCAAGCACCGTACTGAACACCCGGCGGTAGATGCAGTCGATCAGTGGTATTTATTGAGTGCTTACTGTGTTTAGTGCCCTGTACTGAGCATGTGGGGAGAGTTCAGTGCAACAGAGTCGGTAGACACGTTCCCTGCCCGCACGGAGCTTAGATCCCAGAGGGGGAGACGGACATTAATATAAATAAATCCGCTATGAGCGGGTTAGAGCCAGCCCCCGCCCAGAGGGGGCTTGTAATCTAACTAGGAGGGAGAACGGGTATTGTTCTCCCCGCTCTCTCCTCTCCCCTTCTCCCTTTCCTCTGGGTCCTCTCCCCCCCCCCCTCCCCTTTTTTCTCCCCCCCCCCTTTCCTCCTCTCCCCTTTCATCTCTCTCCCAACCCTTCTTTCTCCTCTCCCATCTCTCCTATCCCTTGCAGCTTTCTCTGGCTTCCTGCGGTCTCCATTTTCTCTTCCTCTCCCCTAGAAGTCAGGTACTGCCCCCCACATCCACTGGCTTCTCAGAACAACTGACCGGAGTGGGAAGAGACATCTTGCCACCCGAGACAGGCCGCTCTGAGAACCGGGCCCCCATTTTATACTTCCAAAGGCCGAGCCCCGAGGCCCTCCGGGCCGGGGGCCCACCGCCCCCCTCCGTTCCCGCGGCCGGCTTCTGACGCGGGCTTTCCCGGATCCCTTCTCCAGCGCACCGAAGACTCCATGACTATTTGCATTGAGCCGGACACCATCAGCAAAGGAGACTTCGTCAGCGTGGGGTAAGTGTGGCGGGCGTGGGGACGGGGGCCCCTCCGCGGGGCGGGCGACTCTCCTGTCCCGGGGCTCGCGGGAACCGGAATCGAGGGCGGGCGGAGGGGGCTCGGGCGTGGTTTCTTCCCGTCATTCCGCTTCGAAAGGCGATGAGGGGTAAGCGCGCGCGGCCCCCAGCGCGGAGGTCCGCGGGAGCGGGCGGCGCGTGACCGCCCGCGGTTCGGCGTCCGTCCTCGGCCCCGCCGGCCAGCCGGGGCGCGGCCGGACACCCCGGGGCTCCGGGTCTTTCGCCCCGAGGCTTTCGAACGGGAGCCGGGAGGGACGAGCGAGGGGACTGCCGCCCCTCGGCCCCCGGGCGGTACGTCTCCCCGGCTCTCCCCTCCTCACCCCTCCTCGGGGAGTTCCAGCCCGGGTTAAGTCCCGCCGCGCCCCGCCCCGGCGGCCGGTCTCCAGGTCCTCCTCAGACGGGGGCTCTGCCCTCTCCTCGTCCCCCACGACGGCACCTCTCTCCCCGCTGGCTCTCTGATCCCGGGACTCCCTCTGGTGCCTCTCGAGGAGAAGGATCAGGGATTTGGGCGGTAGGGCCGGCGAGGTGGAGCTGAAGCCGGAGAAAAGAGTCTGGATCCGAGGCCCAACCCGGTGGGCCTGGACGGACTCCTCTGACCGGAAACGCACCGTTTCCCCAGCCCGGGCCACCGACAGGAGAGCCAACCAAGAGGTCTGAGGGGGGAGGTCCCGGGCCCCCTCCACTCCGGCTCAGAGGCCGTCCCCGAACTCGCAGAGAGGCTCTGCGGCTCCGGACGCCCGTCGGGAGCCCCTCCTCCCCTCCCCCGGGCGGGCCAGCCTCCTTCAGCTCGGACAGCTCGGAGTAGGCGGGGAACGTGTATTTCGAGCACTGCGACTGAGCGCTGGACGCACCGTAACGTGGAGCGGAAACAGAGAAACGTAGAGGAGCGGCGTGGCCTAGTGGGTAGAGCGCAGGCCTGGGAGTCAGAAGGCCCCAGGTTCTATTCCTGGCTCTGCCACTGTTTTTTGTTGTGGTTGTTGGTATTTGGTAAGCGCTTACTATGTGCCGAACACCGTTCTAAGCGCTGGGGTAGATACGGGGTAATCAGGTTGTCCCACGTGAGGCTCACAGTCTTAATCCCCATTTTACAGGTGAGGTCACTGAGGCACAGAGAAGTGACTTGCCCACAGTCACACAGCTGCCAAGTGGCAGAGCCGGGATTCGAACCCATGATCTCTGACTCCCAAGCCCGGGCTCTTTCCACTGAGCCACGCTGCCTCTGCTGCTTCACGCTTGTCTGCTGTGGGATCTCGGGCAGGTCACTTCACTTCTCCGTGCCTCGGTTACCTCGTCTGTGAAAGGGGGATTGAGACTGTGAGCCCGGTGCGGAACAGGGGCCGCGTCCAACCCGATTACCTTGAACCTACCCCGGCACTTAGCACAGAGCTCCGCACACGGTAAGCGCTCAGTAAATACGATCGAATAGTATTGAAGCGCTCACTATGGGTCAAGCACCGTCCTCAGCCCCGCAGGTAGCTACGAGTCAGTCGGGTCGGACACGGTCCCCGTCCCACGTGGGGCTCGCGGTCTAAATTGAGCAGGAGGAAGAAGGTAAGGGGCAGTGACGTGAGCCGGCGCTTAGAAACAAGGACGGCGATATGTGGATGGAAGCGCCTGGCCCAGAAACGCAGAGTGGAAATGGAGGCCGGGGGAGACGAAGAATCAACCGAGCCTCCAGGCCGCTCCTCGAGAGTCCGTCGCCGACGTCCGTCATCTCTGATGTCCCATCGTCGTTAGGATAACGGATCGATCCAGCCGCCGCTCTGGTCCCGTCCGGCTGGCGGGGAAGGGAGGAAGTGAGGGAAGAGAGAGCGGAGTTCGGCTCTCGCTGGATGGGACGTGGAAAGGGCGGGTGCGGGAGCCTCAGTCCACAGGGAGCGTGCGCAACCACCGTCCCTCGTGCTCTCGGGTCTGTCGCTGAGGGACCTTCCCCGCCGACGGCCGCGCCTTCCCGGCGGGCGTACGTCCTGCTGGTCTGCCTTTCCAGCTGGGACGCGGCATGGCCCGAGGCTTTGCTGTACCGTCGCCTTACGACCCGAAAGGGTTGTGTTTCCAACAAGCGAACTTGGTGCGGATCTCTGGAGGCGTCAGCGGCGGGGCTCGGGACACGCGGCTGGGGACAGGGGGCCATCCCGGGCCCCGGGCCCCAGTCGGCTTCCGGCAACGGGTTCGGGGAGCCCGGAGATCTCCCCGCCAGTTCCTCCGCGGGGAGGTCGCTGATGACTTTCCTTTCTGACCAACAGGAGTCAGAAGATGAGCGACCCGCAGCTGTGCCCTGAAGGAACGCAGTGCCTGCAAGCCAGCAGGTGCACACTGCTCCTTCCCGAGGTGAGAGACTGGAGGCCGCGGGGTCAGGAAGCCCGTTCCAGGGCCCACGGGGCGGGCCCGGGAAGACTCGGGTCGGACGGCGGCAGGCCGTCCGTCCAATTCATTCGGTTCATTCATTCAGTAGCATTTATCGAGCGCTTACTATGTGCGGAGCACTGTACTAAACAGATAGAGACGGTCCCCGCCGTCTGACGGGCTCACGGTCTAATCGGGGGAGACGGACGGACGAGAACGATGGCGATAAATAGAGTCGAGGGGAAGAACGTCTCGTCAAAACAATGGCGACTAAATAGAATCGAGGCGATGTACAAGTCACTGAAATAAATAGGGTAAAGAAAATATGTACAGTTGAGCGGACGAGTACGGTGCCGAGGGGACGGGAAGGGATCCGGACTTCTAGGAGCGGCCGGCCCGTGCCGGGAAAGCGGGAGCTCCCCTAGCCGACGGGGGGGCCCGGGGCCAGCTCGAGGACCTCTCCCCTCCCAGAGGAGAGAAGCAGCGAGGCTCAGTGGAAAGAGAACGGGTTTAGGAGTCCGAGGTCATGGGTTCTAATCCCCGCTCCGCCACTTACCAGCCGTGTGCCTTTGGGCAAGTCACTTCACTGGGCCTCAGTTCCCTCATCTGTAAAATGGAGATTGCCTGTGAGCCCCACGTGGGACAACCTGATCACCCTGAATCTAACCCAGTGCTTAGAACGGTGCTCGGCACATAGTAAGCGCTTAACAGATATTTCTTTAATTTAGAGAAGCGGCGTGGCTCAGTGGAAGGAGCCCGGGCTTGGGAGTCAGAGGTCATGGGTTCTAATCCCAGCTCCGCCGCTCGTCAGCTGCGTGACTTGGGGCGAGGCACTTCATTTCTCTGTGCCTCAGTTACCCCATCTGGAAAATGGGGATTAAAACCGTCAGCCCCACGTGGGACAGCCCGATCACCTTGTATCCCCCCAGCACTTAGAACAGCGCTCTGTACGTAGTAAGCGCTCAAATGCCTCATTATGATTATTATTATTATTAGAGTTTCGTTTTTAAGGATTGCTTTCCTTCAGAAAACTTCACCTCCCCGTCCTGACGGGGAGGTGCCCGTTCACCCTGTGAAAGAGCCAGACCTTAGAGCTGCAGGAGATCTGGGCCCGGGGCAGCCCGGCCCCGCCCAAGAGCGGCGGGCAGGGGGAGGGAAGACGTAGGGGAGTCGGGGGTTCCCCTCCCCGGGCAAAGACGCCGCAGCACCGCCAGGCGACCGACGAGCCCGGCCCAGTCGGAGAGCCCGAGGATGGCACGAGCCGTTGCGGCCGGCGTTCCGACCGGGCTCTGTCTCCCTCCGCAGGGCACGGGGGGCTCATTCGGCATCGACACCGAGGAGTACGAAGCCATGCCGGTGGAGGTGAGGCTGCTGCCCCGGAAACTGCGCTTCTTTTGTGACCCCACGATCCGCGCCCGGCTGCCCCGGCCCACCGCCGCCCAGTGAGGGCTCCCGCGAGGAGTTCGACAGGTGCCCTGCTGCTTCCCCGGGGCCCCGTCCGTGCGGCCCCGGCGCTCCGGGGCGGGGCCGGGACCGAGGCCCGGAGAACGTAAGCCGGGGTAGGGACTTGGCTGGATCCTCGTCGAGGGTGGACTCCGGCCTCCCGGTGGGGCGGCCCGCCGCCTTTAACGCCCGCCCCCGCCCTGGCGCGAGCAGGTTCCTTGGGGAGACCGCATCTCACCCACAACAGTGGCCCACCTGGGGCCCGTTGAGATGGGTTCCTTCTCCCAAAGGTGTCCATCGGGGCCCACGAGACCTGGGGCGGCTTCTGGGGCCGGTCACCCCAAGGACCTGTTCGGGGGAGGTTGCGTTTCTATTATCGTGTTTAAGGGAGAAAGGGACCATTCCAAACCCACCCCGTAGCTCCCCCGGCTCTGTAAGTCCTATCTTGTTCCTGCAACCTTTAACCGGAGGGCCGGGTTCCTAGACCTAGACCGCCACCACCCCAGCTCCCTCCTCCCAAATCAGTCAGTGGTATTTATCGAGCGCCTACTGTGTGCAGAGCACTGTATTAAGCGCTTGGGAGAGGAGGTACATTCCCCGCCCTCCCAGGACCCTCCGAAAAGAGCGGCCTTAGTCACCCGACAAAGCAGGGCCTCCCCGTTTCCTGTCTCCCCCCAATCCTCTACCCTCCTTGTTCCCCGTCACTGGCCATCCCGTGGTCTTCCCCACCCCACATTAGGAACGTGCACATTAGCAGCAAGCACGAGGACAACGGCGGTTTAGTTTGGCAGGGTTTATTAAAAGAATCTGGTCCCAAGCAGAATAGTCACAGTCAGTACCTTTTGGATCAGTAGTTCTCCTCGGGTCGGGGCATCCGGGGGGCCGCTGTCCCCTCAGGTGACGCTTCCACCCCTAGAAGACGCGTGGCCTCCGCCCCTGCCCGCTTCTCCCGGACCGGGCCCCGGAAAGCCTCCCCCGTCCGCCCGGCCCCCGTCGTGGTCGGATACAAAAATAAACCTCCCATCTCACGTAAGAAAAAGACGGACTTCGTTCCCAAGTCCCGCGCTCCTCTCCCCCACCCGGCTGCTCCCAAATCCGTTAGCCCCGTAGAACAAACATACTCTGTTGCATCGGTCATAGTAAAAATACAGAACGAGATTTTTGCTTTAAAAAAATCACATTATCTGGGGGGGGAGAAAGGGCGGGGGGGGGGGCCGGAGCGGGTCCAGGCCCCAGAGGGAGCGGGAGGCAGGAAGGGCCAGTTTGGCCACCCGGGTCCAGTCCTATCGCCCCTTCGCCGCCGCGGCGGCCGCGGCCTCGGTGACAGGCGCCCATCGGGCCGCGCTCCGCCCCTCGAGGCTCGGTCCGAGGCGCGGTGCTTTCTCCTTGCCCTCCATTCTCAGGCTTGATCCTGGGGCGGAGGGGTGGGGGTGGAGAACGGGGTCCCCGCTGTGTGATCCGGCCTTCGGGACGGGGAGACGCACCCTCTTCAAATGCTCCTTCTGCCCCTGACCTTTTGGCTCCGGTGGCCCATCCCCTTCCCGGAGCGCCGAGGGGGCCGGAGCGGCTTCACAAGCGAGAGGGCTTGAGGGGGCCGACGGGGTCAGAAACGAGGCGGGGACAGGGAAGGATAGGGTACGGGGACCGGCACGGGGTTAGACGCTAGACAGGGACGGGTTACTGGGACCGGCATGGGGTTGGAGGACAGACGGGATAGAAGGGAAGGGGGTTAGATACCAGACAGGGGCAGACGGGGATGGGGCATCTGAGCCACACCTTGGTGCCCGGGAGAAGGGTCGGGGGGTCCTGGGGGTCCCCCACCCCCTCACAGATTGCTTTTTTACTAGCAAGAACACCTCTAGGTTTCCAACTGAAGGCTCAAAGCAGCCAATCTCAGGATCCCGCCGCATCCACGACGGTGGCGGTGAGAAGACGCCCGGCTGCGGCCCCGTGTGGGCCCGGGCCCCGGGAGCCAGGGTCTCCCCCCCGGCCCGGGGACCCTGCCCCGCCCCGGGAACCCTGGCTCTTCCCTACTGCGGCTGACGCACCAGACAAACTCCGCCCCGGCTGCTGAGGTAGAACCTGGGGTTGGCCAGAGTCCCCACCGACCCCTAGGTACGGCACCCCCACCTAACCCACCGAGGCCCGGTCTCTTCCCGTCGGGGAGCCGGGGTGGGGCGGGACCTTAGAGACCCGGATCGGCCCTCGGCCCCGGGTGAAAAATAAGCACTTTACAATAATGACTGTGGTTCTTAAGTGCTCTCGCCCATACGTCGTGGGCAGGGAATATGTTATATTGAGTTGTAGTCTCCCGAGTGCTTGATACGGTGCCCCGCACACAGTAAATGCCCGACCGATACCGTCGATCGACTGATTGCCAAGTACTTTTACAAGCGCCGGGTTAGAGACGATGCAATCAGGTCGGCGGGGAGAAGCAGCGTAGTCTAGTGGACGGGGCCCTGGCCTAGTGGACACGGCGGGCAGGTGGCAGAGCTGGGATTAGAACCCAGGGCCCCGGATCTCACTTATAAAAGGGGGAGATAAAAACCGCAGGCTCCCCTTCCTCACAGAGACCCTGTGAGGATAAAATGAGATGAAGTGAAAGCGCTGTGGACTACAAAGAGCCGGAGACTGCGTTTGGGATTCAGTGATCCCAGCCCCCGCCCTCAGCTTGGGTCGAGAGGAGCGGCGTGGCCTGGTGGCGAGAGCCCCGGTTGGAGAGGTCGCGGGTTCTAATCCCCGTTTCGCCACTTGTCCGCTGCGTGACCTTGGACAAGTCACTCAACTCCTCCGTGCCACAGTTATCTCATCGGTAAAATGGGGATTGAGACCGAGCCCCACGTGGGACAATCTGATCACCCTGTATTCACCCCGGCACTCAGAACAGCGCTCGGCCCGCAGCGGGCGTTTTAACAAATACCGTAATTTTTATTCTCAGTCCCCGGGTGGGTCGGGGGCTTCTCTTTAGCACCGGTGACCCCGGAGGGGCCTGACCTCAGGAAGAGGCCCCCCCCGCCCCCAGAGTCCGCTCGAGCCCCCGCCACCTAAGCCGCCACACTCGACGGCGTTCCTGCCAGCGGACTGTAAACTCCACAAGGGTGGGGATCCTATCTACCACCTACCGTAGCGTAGGAGGCGGTCTGTTAATAATAATAGTGATGATTGTATTTATTAAGCACTCGCACGGTACTGTGTAGTGGGGGAGAAGCAGAGTTGCCCAGTGGTTGGCGCATGGGCCTGGAAGTCAGAAGGACCTGGGTTCCCAACCCCCTTCCTCCACTTGTCTGCTGTGCGACCTTGGGCAGGTTACTTCACTTCTCTGCGCCTCGGTTACCTCATCTAGGAAATGGGGATTAAGGTCGTGAGCCCCGTGCGGGACACGGACTGCGTCCAACCTGATTAACTTGTATCCACCCCAGTGCTTAGGACGGTGCCTGGCGTCCAGTAAGCGCTTAACAGATAGCACGTTTGAAGAAAATACACAGGTGGGCATTCCTTACGGTCCCTGCCCCTCGGGACACTCTCCCGGAGCCCCACACACGGCGGGCGCGCACCGCCGGCGGAGGCGGCGGAGCGGCCCTCGAGCAGTAGGCCGGTGGGCCACCGAGCGGGCCGCGCCGGCCGCTCGTGAGGGAGGAGCCGCGGTGCGCCGAGGGTGAGCTCGGCCCCATCTCCCCAGAATGAAGCGCGGTCCCCGGGGCCGGCGTCCACGGGCCTGGCCGCTTCCCAGCCCAAGCCCGCCCAAGTCCGGACGCTGACTGGAGCTAAAGACGCAGCGGCCCTTCGGGGACCCCTCACCCCTATCCCCCGAGTCCCGCTGCCGTCCCCTCCCCGACACACACGCCGATCTGTGGCCCGAGAGCCCCCTGCCCGGCACCGCTGGCAGCCTGGTATCGGGCTGAGGGTGGTGCTTGCCGCTTTGGGCAAGTCACTTGACTCCTCTGTGCCTCAGTTACCTCATCTGCCAACTGGGGACGAAGGCCGTGAGCCCCACGTGGGACAACCTACCTGGTATCTATCCCAGCGCTTAGAACAGTGCTCGGCCCATAGTAAGCGCCTAACAAATGCCATGATTATTATCCACTGGGACTCGCGCCCCGACCCCGGCAAACCGGGGAACAAGACGAGCACTCTCAACCCCGTGGCTCCCTCCGCGACCACGGCGCCCCAACCCTGCACCCCCTCCTCCCCGGCTGCCGGGGACCCCCGGCTCCCGAGACCCTCTCCCTCCGGGCCGGGGTCAAGGGACCGAGGGAGGAGGGATTCCTGGGCCGGGACCTCCCCCGGCCCCCCGGCGCCGACCGTGGAACTCGGACCGCTCTCGGCCGGACCGAACGGGGAAGTCGCTGCCCGTGGGAACTCACCGCCGGCGGGAGCCGAAACGTGGGAAACGAGAACCGCCACTCGAGCGCAAAAAGGGAAATGTAGGCCGGGTGATCTCGCTGAACTCTTGACCTCTTCTGAGTCCTAGAGAACAAGCTAGCGTTCGTTTCGGCCCCCCGCGCTCGAGAAACCTGGCGGGCACGGGCCGTCCGTAAGCGGGAGCGCCTCGGGGCCCGAGGCCGGGCCGCGGGTGATGCCCGAAACCGCCGGCGGGCGACTCCCAAGACCGACGCCGGGGGAAACGGCCCAGGGCCCGGGTCTCCCCTCGGGTAGGCCGCTCCCATCCCTTCCCCGCCCCGTGCCCGGACCCCCCCGGAGAGGCCGGACCTCCCCCGCCTCCACCTCTAGCCTCACGGGGCGGACTGGGCCCCGACGGCGGCGGCGCAGCGCGGCGGGTGTCGGTAGCCAGAGGTCCGAGCCGGGACGGGGAGGAGATCGGTGCGTGGCGGGCCCGGGAGGAAAATGGAAAAAAAAGATCCCACGGGTGGGAGCTTTATAAATACCTTTCTGTAGAAACCTATTAAATAAAAACGGGAGCGGGCACCGCCGGCCCCCGGACCGTTCGGGGGGCGGTCCCGTGCGGGTGCGTGCCGCCGCCCCTTAGGGGCAGCAGGGGTTATCGATGACCAGCATGACGTCGATGCCGTACACCTCCAGGAGGTCCATGAGGAAGCTCCGGTCCCCCTGAGGGTCCAGGCCCATGCCGCGGGCGTGCTCGGCCGTCAGCGTCTTATCCTGGCTCGCCGACACCTCCAGCAAAGTCTGGAATATCCGGTTGTTCTGCTCCATGAAGAAGCTGATCGGGGAGGCGGCGGGAGGGCGGCGGGAGGGGGGCCGGCCCCAGGCGGCGGCGCGCAGAGGGAGAGAGGAGAAGGGGCCGTCTCACCGGGGACGGACGGGCCGACCGACCGAGGCCGGTGGGGGAGCCTGCCTGAGCCGGGACCCCCACCCCGGGATCCTCGGTGGGGGGGGGGGGGTCGACTCCGCTGGTCCGTGAAGGGCAGGGAACGTGTCTGCCAATTCTGTTCTCTTGTACTCTCCCCAGTGCTCAGTACAGTGTTCTCACAGAGAAAGTGCTCCATATATACCACCGATAATGATAATGATGGCATTCGTTAATCCCTTAGTCTGCGCAAGGCACTGTTCTAAGCGCTGGGGAGGGTAATGAGGATGGTGGGCCCAGCCTGGGACTGGAGGAGGAAGGGAGGGAGCCCCACGTACTCTCCCCAAGCCTAACGGGACTGCGGGGTCGGGGGGCGACGGGGAAAGCGGCCCCCACCCGGAGCTCCCGGGACGAGGAGACCAGGGAAGCAGCGGGACCCGGTGGAAAGAGCACAGGCCTGGGAGTCCCAGGTCCCGGGATTCTAATCCCAGCTCTGCCACTCGTCCATCGCGTGACCTCGGCCAAGTCACCTCACTTCACTGCACCTCAGTTATCTGTAAAATGGGGATTACGGCCGTGAGCCCCGCTCGGGACACGGTCCGTGTCCAACCCGATTATCTCGTATCCACCTTCTGCTTAGAACGGTGCCCGGCCCATAGTAGATGCGTGACAACTACCATTCGAAAACCACAGCGATAGCAGTCACGGTATTTAGCAAGCTCGTTTGGGGCAGGGAATGTGTCTGTCTGTTGTTACAGTGTACCCTCCCAAGCGCTCGGTACAGTGCCTTGCGTACAGTGCGCACTCAAAACCAAATGAATGAACGAAAGCCATCCCAGTCCCTTAATCTAATTTCCTTAGGCTGCGACCCCCTTCGGAGGACAGAGATTGGGTTTCCTCCCGCTTGGCACGCTCTACGCATCTCTACGCACACCATGATGATGATTACGGTTGTGAAGATGATCAGACGGGACACCCCGACTCTCCCCTCCCTCAGAATCCGGGTCGGGCCCGGCCCTGGCTGGCTAAAGAGTTGCTGGGTCCAGGCTGGGCAGGGGGCCGTCCGCGGGGTCCCCGGGGGCTCCCCGAGTGTCTGATGCACTGGGGAGCGGGGTGGACACTCACAGGATGAAGAGATCCTCTTCGCAGGAGGTGCTGTCTTCTCCCACCTCCTGGGAATACAGCAACATCTGCCTGGGGGCGGGGGAACTAGTCAAACCCAGCCCTCCGGCCGGCCCGCCCTGGGATGTCCCTCCCCGCCAGGCCAGCCCCACCGGGGCCCTCGCCCGCCCCCGTCTCCCGTCACCTCTGGTCGTTGAGCCGCCGGTATTTCTCCTTGTCGGCGCTGTTGACCTTCAGCAGGGGCTGCAGGTGCTCGTGGTGCGTCCTCACGTTCTGGTTGTCCACGTAGACGTCGTACAGGTCCCGCTTCTCCTCGAAGATCTTCTCCGTCGTGCCTGCCGGAAGCCAGCTCCGCGTCACCTCACGCTCCAGCGGCGGGAGGGCCGGGTCAGCGCTCCGGGGGCGGGAGAAGCAGCCGGGGATTCCGGCCTCGCGGGGCCCCGTCCCGCCCAGCGCGGTTACCCCGGAAACGGCCCCGTCGGAGCCCGGCCTGGGTCCCCGGGCACCCCGGCGGCGGGATGGAGCCGGAGGGGGCGGGATGGAGCCGGAGGGGGCGGGGGACCGGCCCAGAGGGGTGGGGGGAAGGGGCAAGGACGGGGCGGGCACGCGTAAGGGGAGCGACTCGGTACTCACAGGCCACGTAGGAACCTTGGGTCTGCAGGCTCTCGATGTCGGCCACGTTCACGTAGAAGAAGGGCTTGGAGTCGGGCACGGCGCCCCCGACCCCGGGCAGAGACACATTGGCCAAGCAGCAGCAGCAGTACACTGCGGACACGGGTCGGGGGGGCCGGGGACCGTCAGCCAACTGGGGTGCCGGACGCGCCCCCGTCCGTTTCCGGGGGATGGGAACGGGGGCGTTGGCCCGGAGGCTCTTCCTGACTAGATGTCCCAAAATCCCCAGGGTTCAGAATCACGTGGACCGTCGACCTTTAGCAGTCGTCCAGGGAGGTAAAGAGGTCGGGGTAGAGGCGGGAGGGGGCAAGGAAGGGAAAGGAGGTTTGCGGAGATATGCCCCCGCGGAGTCGGGCTTGCACATTCCGGGTCCGGGAAGGCGGCGGGCCCCGGCGTCCCAGCCGTCTGGCCTGGTCCGTCCAGGGCCCCCGGCGCCCGCCCTCACCAACTTCCTCACCCGCTGCTGCTCCTGCGGAGCCCGGGTTCCCCCCCTTCTCGGCCAGGACCCCCGGGCTCTCCCCCGGCGCCCCGTCCGGCCCCTCCCTCCCTCCGCCCCGCCGGCCGGCGGCAATCACCTCGGTAGCACACCACTCCCACGGGTGGGGGCGAGAAGATGAGGATGCGTTTGCGGAGCAGGGCGAACTTCCAGAGGACCAGGATCTGTTCCCCGAAGAACTTGATGAACTGGGACATGCAGCCGGCCGGGTGGGTGATCTGGCCGGGCAGAGGAGACGACGCAGGGTGTCGGGCCGGGAGGCCCCGCGGCCTCTCCGCCAGCGCCCCTCCCTCGTCCCCCGGCGCCCCCCGCGCCCCACTCCGCGCGAGGCTCGGGTGCCCACGGGGCCGGCCGGGGGCGGAAAGGTGAGCGAGAGGGCCTCCGCCATCTATTTGCGGCCCGGTGGAAGGGGCGCGGGTCTGGGCATCAGAGGACCCAGCTTCCCCTCCCAGCTCCACCACTTCCCCGCAGCATGACCTCGGGCAAGTCACTTCGCCTCCCCGGGCCTCGGTACTCCCATCTGTAAAACGGGGCTCCCCCTTAGAACGTGAACCTCACGGGGGATAGGGACCGCGTCCCACCTGATGATCTTGGATCTACCCCCAGGGCTTAGAAGAGCGCTTGGCACCTAGTGAGCGTCGCTGTCACCGCCCTGACCCACCTCACCTTCATCTCCGGGTACATGTATCTGTGGAGGGAGGGGAGCCAGTGGACGGGTTGCTGGGGGTTCGGGGTGTCCCTGCCCACGGGGAGCACGCCTTTCTTGTCTTCGTAGAAAGCGGCCAGGTGAGAGTAGTATCCGGGCGTCTCCAGCTGGTGTCTGCACAGCACACACGGTGACCACCCCTGCCCCCGCCGGCCCGGCGGCCACCGGCGACCTCCGGCCCTGGCTTTGCCCCGCGTCCTCCCGGCTCCCTGGGGAGGCCGAGCCTCCTCTCTCCCGACAGCGCCGGCGGGACAGGGACCCGCCCAGCGTGGGGGGCGCTGGCAGAGGGGGCAGGGCTGGAGTCCGCAGCCGCCATCCTTCCCAGGGGTAACTCCGGACCTCTCAAGGGGACGGGGGCACGGACGCGGATTAGCCTCGCTCCCGCCGAGACCATCCCCTCCCACCCCAGACCGGGTGCCGGGACGCCGCGCCAAAGGACCCCCCGATATCATCAAAATCCCGGGACAGTCATTAGTATTAGTATCGCTATTATCATCGTCGTCGATAAGGACTTTCTAGCAAGTTCATGTGTCCAAAGGGAGAAAGAGACTAATGGCCCCCAGGGTCCCATCCCTGCCCCCTGAAGATGCCATCCCCGGGATGAGGCCACGCCCCGACGTCCTGGGCCAAAGGGTCATCACGGGGCGGTCTGGGCTAACTCGAAGCGCCCTCCCAGCCGGCGACGGGAAGGGGCGCCCTCAGAAACCGGAGCGGGGAAGGTGGTGGGAGACAGAGGGGGAATATCTAGAATCCGGGGCGGCGATGACCCCAGGATGGACAAGGGGTGACACGCGGAGGGTGGACGTGCGCCCCGACGACAGGCGCCTCCGCACGCGTGCGCGTGGCCGCTTACCGAACTTGGTTCTCCAAGAAGTGCATGTAACGGTAGAGCAGGGTGTAGGAAGGAGACAGAATGCCCACGGACTTCATGCGGGCACCGCGCTCCAGCTCGCTCTCCACGGGCATGTTGGCGAAGCAGGCCAGGCCGAAGAAGGCCCCTTTCCGGAAGTATCTGGGGACCGAACGGCCCAGGGTCACAAGGGGCGGGGGAACGTCGGGCTCGGACCCGGGGGTGGGCCGGAGGCGAGCTTCCGCGCCGGGAGCCCCTCCGGGGGGCGGGGGAGGGAACCGCTTCCAGGGTCGCCCCGGCTTGACTTCCGGCGTCCCCCGGCCCGGCCCGGCCGCCTTGAGACCGCAGCAATCCCCCTAAACTGTCCGCCCAGCACGGACCTCTGATCCAGCGGGTGGAGGAGAGGAGCAAGAGCCGAGAAACAGCCCACCTACGGCTGAGACTCCCTCTCTTCAGGACCCCCGCCTCCTCAGGCGCCCAAACCATCCCGGGGAGGTTGGGGGGCGACCGGAGGGGTGAAGGGCTCAGCCTTCCTTTATTCCAAGAGAATGAGGAATTTTCACAGTGACGGAGGAGGGGACTGAAAAACTTCCAAGGATCCCCTCTAGACTGTAAGTTCAAGTGGGCAAGGGTAATGTCTACCAACTCTGTTATACTGTACTCTCCTAAGCGCTTACTGTAGTGGTGCACGTAAGCGCTCAATCCATACCACTGACTGAAGAATCCAGAGGAAGCCCACCTCCCCCTTTAATAGCGGAAGATGGCTCCCCACCCTTCATCCCCGCCCCAGGACACACGTCAGGGGAAGCAGCGTGGCTTAGTGGCTACAGCCCGGGCCTGGGAGTCAGAAGGTCATGGGTTCTGATCCCAGCCCTGCCACTTGTCTGCTGGGTGACCTTGGGCAAGTCACTTCTCTGTACGCCTCCGTCGTCTGTGGAATGTCTGTGTCTGTCCCGATCTGCTTGTATCCAACCCCGGCGCTTAGTACAGTGCCTGGCACATAGCAAGCATTTTACATATACCAGAGTTATTATTAGAAAGAGCCCTCCTGGGAGGACGAGGGGTGGGGGGCGAGGGAAGAGGGGGAGCAGAGGGAGCTGAATACGTACTTACATGAAATCTGACTGGATTTTGTGGGACCCGCTGGCCATGGATTTGAACTCGACTCCTTCCAGGTCAATATCCTGGGGCAAGCACCACTCCACCATGTTGCCTGGGGGGTGAGAAGGGCCCGGCTCAGGTGGGGCCACCGTTCCCCAGGACAGCCGGCCTGGACGGGCCCAGGCGACGGGAGCGACTCACCTGCGTCCCACTGCCCCGCTCGGGATCTGGCAGGAGGCCCTGAGCGCGGGGCGTGGGAAGCCAAGGTGGGCCGGGGTCAGCGGTCCAGGAAGGGGGGCGGGAGCAGGTCTCTATAGCCAATGGCTGCCACAAACGGACACATCCCGGGAAACCACAGACCAGAGCTGATGAGTCACGGGGAGCCGGGGGGGGGGGGGGGGGGGGCGGCCGCGGCCAGGGCAGCGAGAACGGGCCACTGCGGCGACCCCCCTCGCTCCCACCCTCCCGCTGCCTGGATCACCCCCCCCCCGGCCTCCTTCACCTGAGGCAGACCGCCCACCTTCCAAGTCCTCCTGAAAAGCCATCTCCTCCAGAAAGCCTTCCCTGACTAATCTCTTACTAAGTATAAGGATCTGTAATTAAGCGCTGTGTGGGCGGGGTGAGTATCAATATGCTTGGGGGTACGCATGGGTGATGGAGAAGGGAGTGGGGAGGTGAGGGATTACTCACGGAAGGCTTTCTGGAGGAGATGGCATTTAAGTAACGCCTTGGAGATGGGAGAACGGAGTCTGTTAGATATGAAGGGAAGGGTCGTGAGCACGGGAGCGGCAACGAGAGACGAGATCGAGACACGGGGAGTAGGTTGGTATCGGCGGAGTGAGGTCTGTGGGCTGGTTTGAAATGGGAAAGGAGGTCAAGTAGGAGGAAGAGCTGACTGAATGAGAAGCAGTGTGGCCTAGTGGAAAGAGCACGGGCCCGGGAGTCAGAGGGCTGAGGTTCTCATCTCGGCTTTGCCAACTGTTACCTGGGTGACCTTGGGTAAGTCACTCTTAACTTCTCTTTGCCTCGGTTAACTCATCTGTAAAATAGGAATTGAGACCGAGAGCCCTTTGTAAGACAGGAACTCGGTCCATCTTGATTATCTTATATCTACCCCAGCGCTCAGTACAGTGCCCGGCACATTGTAAAGTGCTCAACAAATACCATAGAAAACGACGCCTCGAAGCTGACGGGGAGGAGTTTCCGCTGGACGCGGAGACGGGTGTACAGCCGTTGGAGGTTTTTTCAGAAGTGGGGAGGAGTGGACTAAACTTTTTTTTTTTTATAAAAATGATGTGGGCAGCAGAGAGTATAATAGGGACTGGAGATGGGGAAGGGCTGGAGGCAAGGAGGTCAGCAAGGAGGCCGACGCAGTAGTCAAATGACAGGCACTTTGAGCGGAAGCAGTTTGGATGGAGAAGGTCAGAATCTGAGACGTAGTAAAGACAGAACAGGATCGGGCCACTGACTTAAATACACCCTAGACCTCGATTCCTCGCTGCCCTTTCGCTCTCACATCCTTTTAAACTTCTCCATCCTACCTGTTCTTCCTCTACAACATTCCCCGCTCCTTCCTCACCACCCCAACGGCCGCCACTCGGGTCCGATCTCCTGCCACACCCATGTGGCCGCCTCGCTGGCCCCCCTGCCCCCGGCCTCGTCCCGCTCCAAGCTACAGTCGCCGCTGCTCCACAGATCACCTTTGTTCAAACTACAATCTCTCCCTTCCTCTACCCTCTCCCGTTTCGCCCCACGGCATCGGCGACCCGGATTTGAGCTCCCGGTTCCTCTGTTTATTTAATTCAAGGTAAACACGGCATTAAGGGAAAGTCACGCGACAGTTCCGGCAACCAAGTCCCCCCTAGAGAACTCTTAGCCGTAAGGGGGGTGTGGCCTTCCCGTTCGCATCAGTAGTCGCGGTATCGATTATACGCTTACTGTGGGCAAAGCGCTGGGAAAAAAAATACGTGGATGTGGGATTCGGTCGCCCCGAGGGGCTCGCGGTCAAAGGATGAAGGGGGAGCTCCATGGCCTCCCTCTGCCACGTGAGCACGAGCTAGCCCAGTCCTTGGGACTTTCTCCTAAATGTCTAACTTCAGCTCGCGCTCGGGCTCCGAATAAATCCGTCGGCGTGTCCCGAATACATAAGCCAGTCGGCCCATAGGCTCCCCAGCTCAAGGTGAGGGGCCTGACTCTCTCTCCTTTCCACTTAACGACCCCGGGGCCAGGATCCCTCCGACTGGGGCTCCCAGGCCGGCGGGTTCGGCGGACTCCGCCGGCTCAGAGTCCGGCCGGAGCCGGGCGAAAGCGCCGCCACGCCCGAGAGACACCTGACAGGAAACAAAGTGGTGAAAGGAGAGGGCCTTGGGCAATCCGGTCGCCGGGGCCTCCCGCCTTCGACGCTAGCAAGCCAACACCCTCGCGGCCCGTCCCCTCCGCCGCACCGGCGACCGCACCGATCCCGGGGATGGGCTGGCCCCTCCGGACCCGGCGGCTCCGGTCCCATATTATCGAGGCGCAGGGCCGGGGAGGACCGGGAGCCGATCGGGGGCTCCATTCCCGAAACGAAGCAGAGGCCCAGAGAGCCCGGTGGAAGGAGGGGGACTCTTCTTCCTCGTGAACCCCACCGGGCCGTGCCCAGGTCCAGGACCCGGAAGGGGGCCCGGTCGGGCCGAAAGGCGGGCCGGCTCTCCGTGCGGCCCACGGGGCGCTTTCTCGTTTCCCCCCCGGGCCTCCCTCTCGGCCCGCATCACCAGCTGTCTGGGAAGGGGGGTGTTGCTGGCCGGGCGGCCACCTCAGTGGGATCTGTCTATGGTACTGGGCTTCGAGGCAGGCAGGAAGGGGGCGAGCCGCGAGCCTTCCGCTCGGCCCGAGGGGAGTACGGGACGGGGCCGAAACGGGGGCCCTTCCCTCCCCAGCCCACAGGGTCAGCTCCGATTCCGCTCAGCCGGGCACCGAGCCCTCGCCCGTCAGCCTCAAACCCAACCCGCACCCGCCATCCACCCCAGGTGGCGTGGCCCGGCGGAACGAGCGCGGACCCGGGAGTCAGAGGTCACGGGTTCTGACCCCGGCCCCGCCACCTGTCCGCCGTGAGGCCACGGACCAGTCACTTCGCTTCTCTGGGCCTCAAGCCGTAAAACGGGGACGGAGACCGTGAGCCCCATATGGGACAGAGACTGCGTCCGGTTTAACCTGTGGGCGTCCGCCCCGGCGTTCTTCGGTAGTTTAATCCGCGGGTGTCCGCCCCGGCGTCCGGTACGGTGCCCGGCGCGCGGTAAAGCGCCCAACGGGTACCGGTATCGTGACCCCGGGGCCGTCTCCCCGCTCGCTAACGAGAGCTCACGTCAGCGATCTCGTCCAACAGACCCCCTCGGAGACCCTCAAAACGGAGTGGCGGCGGGCGGCGGGGGGCTCGGGCAGACGCGAAAGGCTTCGGTTCCGACGGGCCTCCCGTGGCGGGGGGGTCCCGGCCCCGCTTCTCCTTTCTTCCCTGGGGTCTCCGGGGGTCGGGGCGACCCTCTGCCGCCCGGCCTCGACAAGCGGGCAACCCCAGGACGGGGCTCGGCCTCCCCGCTCCCGCCGGGGCCCCGCGGCCTTGGCCCAACGGGCACGAGCGAGACCGGGGGAGGTTCCGGCCCGGGTGGGAGGTCAGGGATTCGGGGTTTGCCGGGGGGCGGTTCGCTCCAGGGGGCGGGAACCCGTCCGGGAGGAAGAACCCGCAGTCGGGCCGAAACTCCGCGGGCGTCGCTCCCCGTCACGACGGGTCTGGCCTTCTTCCTTAGGCCTCCGGCCCGGGCGCCGGCGGGCACGGCGAGCTACCTGGGGAGGGCGGAGGCGACGAGGGGAGGGGCCCGGGGGGCGACGGGCGGCCTAGGGCGACGGGACCAGGCCGAGAAACTGAATGGCCGGCCTCCGGCCACCCCGGGGGGCTCACTTCCAAGGGACCTCCGGGGGCGTCGTCCATCCGGATCATTCATCCGTTCAATCGTATTTATCGAGCGCTTCCAGTGCGCAGAGCGTCGCACTGAGCGCTTGGAAAGTACCATAGGGCAATGGCGGGGCGATCCCTGCCCACCACGGGCTGACAGTCGGGGGGGGGGGGGGGGCGGGGCGGACATCGAAACAAATAAACGGGCATCCGTATAAATGGGTAGAATTACAGATGTGCGGATGGGGCCGGGCCTCCCCGCGGGGGTCCCGGGCAGGCCGCGGCGGGCACGGGCGTCGGGGGTCGGGGCCGGTTGCGGCTGGGGGGCGGGGGGGGGGGGGCTTACCGGTGCGGGGGTCGAAGGTGACGACGAAGACGGCCACGATCTGGTCCTCCTCCTCCTCCGGGCGGCCCGCCCCGGCCCCGGCCCCGGCCCCGGCCCCGGCCCCGGCCCCGGCCCGGGGCTGCGGGGCACGCTGCGCGGCACGCTGCGGCGGGGAGACGGCGGGGCCCTCGGCCCAGCGCAGCAGCGGAGCCTCGTCTCCCTGCTCCACCATGGCGAGCGGCGGGCAGGGGCCGGGGGGTGGGCAGGGGCCGAGGGGTGGGCAGGCCGAGGGGTGGGCAGGCCGATGGGCAGGCCGATGGGCAGGCCGGAGGATGGGCCCGGGCGGTCCGGAGGCCGCGGGGAGGGACAGGCCGGCGGAGCGGAGCGGAGGGGCCGGGCCAGGCCGGGCCGGGCCGCCCGCCCTTTTCTCCCCCGCACCTTCCTCCTCCTCCCCTTTTCCCCTTTTCTCTTCCTCTTCCCCCGCCCCCTTCTCCCCCTCCTTCTTCTTCCTCCTCCTCCCCTCTCCCTCCCTCTTCCGCTTTCCCCGCCCCCTTCCACCCTCCCTCTTCTTCTCCTCCCACCCCCTTCCTCCCTCCCTCTTCTCCTTCCCCCTCCTTTAGCCCCCTTCCTCCCTCTCTCTTCTCCTTCCCCCTCCTCTAGCCCTCTTCCGCCCTCCCTCTTCTCCTCCTCCCACCCTCTTGCTTCCTCCCTCTTCTCCTTCCCCCTCCTCAAGCCCCCTTCATCTCTCCCTCTTCTCCTTCCTCCCCCTCTAGCCCCCTTCATCTCTCCCTCTTTTCCTTCCCCCTCCTCTATCCCCCTTCATCTCTCCCTCTTCTCCTTCCTCCTCCTCTGCCTCCCTTCATCTCTTCCTCTTCTCCTTCCTCCTCCTCTAGCCCCCTTCATCTCTCCCCCTTCTCCTTCCCCTAGCCCCCTTCCACCTTTCCTCTTCTCTTGCCTCCTCCTGTAGCCTTTCCCCCTCCCTCTTCTCCTTCCCCCTCCTCTAGCCCTCTTCCTCTCCCTCTTCCCCTTCCACTAATCCGCTTCTTCTCACTCTTCCCCTTCCCTCCCTCCGTTCAGTCAATCTAGTAATGGAATCTACTGAGCGCTTGCTGTATGCAGATCACTGTACCCGAACCCTGAGCGTGAACTTCCCTTTTCCCTCCCTCCCCCTCACCAATCCCCCTCCCCCGGCCAACCACCTTCCCCAGTGCCCCCTTCCCTCGCCAGACAGGGCTGCACATTCGGAGAAACCCTGGTGGCCGGCCCGACCCCTTGAGACGAGGCCCGATGCCTCCGATCCCCCCAGGGGGGTGGTCAGGCTGGCAGCCGTGCCCACGTGGGGGTGGGCGCCTGGGCGGCCCTCTGTCCGAGGGGCCTCCTGGGCCTTCTCTCTCCCCCCAGATCCTAGGACTCCTTCCCGCCCTTGAAGGGCTGAGGGCAAATGAAATCCTCTCCAAACTGCAATCTCCAGAACCGGCAGGCTGCCTGCCTGCGTCCCCTCCCCAGTCGGATGCCGATTATTACAGTTACTGTGGTATCTGTCAAGCGCTTACTGATAATGTGGTAAATACACGATAATCGGATCCCGAGAGAAGCGGCGTGGGCTAGCGGATAGAGCCTGGGCCCGGGAGTCGGAAGGACCTGGGCTCTAATCCCGACTCTGTCTTCTGTGTGACCTTCGGCGAGTTAACTTCACATCTCTGGGCTCAGTTACCTCGTCTGTAAAATGGGGATTAAGACTGTGAGCCCCAGGAGGGACATGGACTGGGTCCAACCCGATTACCTTGTATCTACCCCAGCGCTCAGCACGGTGCCCGCACGTAGCAAACACTTAACCAATACCGTTAAAATAAAATAAAGACCGTGAGCCCCATGTGGGACAGGGTCTCTGTCCAACCTGGTGATCTTGCATCTACTCCAGCACATCGTTAACATAGTGCCTAGCACATAGTGCTTAACAAATGTTGTTTTATGCTGTCACTTCCAACCCATAGAGACTCCCCAATGGCACACCCCACCTCCATCTGCAATTGTTCCGGTAGCGTATCCGCAGACTTTTCTTGCTAAAAATACAGAAGTGGTTTATCATTGCCTTCTTCCGTGCGGCAAACTGTGTCTCCACCTTCTATCGTCTCCCGTGCCTCCGCTGCCCAGAATAGGGGAGTTATGACTTGGAGTGGATTGCCTCCTTCTCACTAGCCACCGTAGGAATGGAATGGATGGGCCTCTGCTCGACTCTTCCTCCCGCCGCCGAGACCGGTCCCGGAAACTCTCCGGGTGCGATCACGAGAGGGGGCTTAACAGATACCTTAACAAAATGGGACTTGAAGTCAGAAGAGCAGAGAGAATGGGTATCGAATCCCCATCTTGCAGATGAGGAAGCTGAGGCACGGAGAGGTTAACTGGCTTGCCCCCAGTCACACAACAGGCAAATGGTATAAGGAGGATTAGAACCCAGGTCCTCTGGTTCCCAGACCTGTGCTCTTTCCATTAGACCACGCTGCGCTCTGGCAGCCCATGTGAGTTGTGGCTTCTCGAGAATGCAAATTCTTGTGCCTGGGTTCGTGAAACTCCTGCCCCCTATTAATTCCGATAACCGGTTTATCTCGGTCAAGCGTCCTGGAAACAGAAAGTGGCAGATTGAGTGCTCATCGTTATTGAATGCATTATTAATATTAGCCGCATGGGCTGTGCTGAGGCTGTAATTAATGCCTGTTTCCCCAGCTCTCTGGGGTCGCTGGGAGTGGAGGCTGTGGGAAGACGGACAGTGTTATCTGTGAGCACTAACTGTGTGCCAAGCACTCTTACTAAGCACTGGGGGAATTGCAAGATAAGCAGATGGGACACAGTCCCCTTCCCACACGGGGCTTGCCGGACGGGAGAATGGCGGCGGCTGTTTCCTCCCATACTAGAAAACGATGATCACGTGAGCGAGACGGGGGGGAGACAACCCAGTAGCTTTGGTAGAGCACGAGGCTCCCGGTCCAACTTGGGCAAGGAGGAGAAGAGCGGCTACGGGTCAAAGCAGAGGAAGGAGCCCACCCCCTGGGCCTGCTGGGCCACCGAAGACTTCTCCGTGTCGCTTCCCTCAACGTGGGAAGCAGCAGGGCGAAAGAACACGGACCTGAGGGTCTGGAGACCTGGGTCTCGGTCGTGGTTCCGTCCCTTTCATTCCATTCAATAGTATTTATTGAGCGCTTACTATGTGCAGAGCACTGTACTAAGCGCTTGGAATGGGTAACAGAGGCCCTGCCCTTTGACGGGCTTACAGTCTAATCGTCCCTTGCCTCGTGGGTGACTTTGGGCAAGTCACTTAACTTCTCTGAGCCACGCTCTCCTCATTTGTAAAATGAGGATCCAATTCTTGTCCTCCCTCCCCTTATATTGTGATACCCCCTGTGGGGCAGAGACTGTGATGATGGTAGTATTTGCTAAGCGCTAGGGGAGATACAAGGTAATCAGGTCGTCCCATGTGGGGCTCACAGACTTAAGCCCCATTTTACAGATGAGGTAACTGAGGCACAGAGAAGTGAAGTGACTTGCCCAAAGTCACCCAGCTGACAAGTGGCGGAGCCGGGATTCGAACCCATGACCTCTGACTCCCAAGCGCGCGCTCTTTCCACTGAGCCGCGCTGCTTCTCTGAGGACCTGATGATCTTCTATCTACCCCGGTGCTTAGTACGGTGCGTGGCACAGTCAGTGCTTAACCATTATTATCAGTATTATCATTACTACGGTTATCATCCCTCTTCCCTCATTTAGGCCAGCCTCGGGCTTTTTTCCTTCTTTGTCCTGTTGTGGTTGTTCAGTTTTCTTCTTAGAGTTTAGGGGCCTGACACTTTTAGAAAACCCCAATCTCTCTCCGGCTTCCACCTGTCACCACCGACTCTCTGGCCCCTGTGTGGTTGTCACTGACCCCACACTGGTCAGTCTGGGGGAAGCACGATGTAGTGGATAGAGCCGGGGCCTGGGAGTCAGAATGACCTGGGTTCCGATCCTGCCATGTGTCTGCTGTGTGACCTCGGGCAAGTCGCCTCACGTCTCTGGGCCTCAGCGACCTCATCCGTAAAATGGGGGTGGAGACTGGGAGCCCCACGTGGGACAGGGACCGTGCCTGGCGCATAGTAAGTGCTTTACAAATACCGTAATTATGATTATTGTTATAATCTCTCTGGATCTTCCTTGCCTTTCCCCAGCTCCTGGGGTGGAGAGAGAGAAGCACTGGGAAGCACAGGAAGCACTAGGAGACACGGGGACTGTATCGGAGGCCTCTGGCCCAGGGGAATTCTAGGAAACAGAGCTTGTGCCCAGGTGCTGCTGAGCTCTAATTAGAAGCTGCTAGGTTCAGAGGAGGGGCAGCTGGGTGCTTATAAATGCAGTGAAGAGGCAGAGCTTCTCTGCAAGGATGGGTTTTGCGGCGGGGGATTAGGTAAAGGGGGTTCAGTCGTGTGTTTAGGGGGAGTGGGTGTGTCGGTGGAATGGGGAAGTTCAGGTCTGTGACCCGCTGATGTGCAGAGGGTTTAGCTTGGATGTGGGCTGAGTGGAGGGTGATCCATCGGGGACCCGAGTGGTTTGAGCGTTTTACAGACAGAGGAGGCTTTCGGGGAGCTGGCCGGGAGGGGTCTCCCGAGTTGAGTTGGGGGACGGGGCCACCCGCCTCCCTGCAGGCTGAAGCCCCGTCGTCCCCCCGTCCCCGCCTCGGAGTAGGCAGGAGAGCCGCTGCCCGGCTCCCTTCGGACGCTCTCCCGGGCCCAAGATGGATGACGGCGCTCACCTCCGGCAGAAGTTGCAGTTTTCTGACTCCGAGGAAGAGACGGAGATGGAAGGGGAGCGGGGGAGGGAGACCCAGACGCCGGACAGGAGCGGTGGCTTCCAGCTCTGGCGGACCCATTCCCCTCTCCTGGTGACCCCTCAGAGGGGCCCCCCCCGGCTCCCCCCCGGCTCCCAACCAGAGCAAGACGCGTCCTCCTCGGAGACGGGACTCGTCCCGGAGGGCGAGCGTCGGGGCCGGGCCGGAGTGTCCCGGGACGCCACTGCACCAGGCCACCTGGAAGAAGCTGCAGCTGTGTGACACTCCGTGCACCCCCCAGGTGACGTTGGGTGTTGTGGGGGGAGCCCGTGCGGGTCCGGGGCAGCTATGGTGCTTCCTGCACCCAGGAGAGGCCATCTCACGGCGATTGCCGGCCTGCCACGGGTGCTCCGAGCTCGGTATGACACGGAGAAAGGTGTCTGTCCGGTTGGCTTCGGGGAGCCTGCCAGCCAATGGTGTAGAACAGTTCCCAACTGATTTTTCACGTAGTCATTTGAACGAATATTCATTCTCACGAGACTTTGGGGGTGGGGGGAGTTGGAGAACACTACTGAGAGGCACGTGGCCTGGTCACTACCGAACGGTTGTGGGGGCTGTGGCTCCGGAGCCCCTCTCTTAGTAGGAGAAAGGCAACCCCGAGCAAAAATGCTTACCGAGCAGCCCCTGGCTGAGGTGATTGTGGAGCTACTGCGGTCTAGTCAGGCCGACTAAAAACTGCCCCATCCTGCCTCCTCGAGGCTCCCTCTCCGTCACCCTCCCGGGACCGGTCCATTTTCCAGACCGTCCCTCCCTCCCTCCCTGAAGCCAGGCAGGGTCTGTAGCCCCCCTCCACCTCCCCGGCTGGGCTGGAATCAGGGTGGGAGGTTCATAAGATATCGCCCGTCTAGCTTTCTCAGGGGCGGGAAGAACTTGGCCCCCCGCCAGGCCAGGAGAAGGCCAGTCTCCGTCACACGTCCGCACCCCTCTCTCTGCCCACCCCGGTGGACACGCTGGCCCAGGCTCCCCGGGAGGGCCAGGTTCACGTATCTGGCGGTGGGTGTGCGTGTGGGGGTCGGGGGGATGACCCGACCGCTGCGGCCCCTCGCCCCCCCCCCCCCCAGGGTCTACGGGCGAACTCGGACCGCCGCTCCACGGAGCGGCTCCCGGCCAGAGGCCCCAGGCACCTGCGGCTCACCCCCGCCACGGCCCCCGAAGAGATGGCCTCCACGTCCCTCGTCAACATCAACCCCTTCACTCCCGAGTCCTACCGCCAGCTCTTCCTCCATTCCAGCGGCAAGAGGAAAGCCAGAGGAGAACAGTGAGTGTCTCTGGCGGGCCCGGGACGGCGAAGCGGGGAGGACTCTGAGTTTCAGAGGGGCAGAAAAAACTCCCTGGTGGACTCAACTTGAGAAGCGCATTTCTAGTATCATTAACGATCGTATTGATAATGAGGTTACTGGGTCCCAAGCACGGCGCTAGACACTTGGGCAGGTACGGGATACAGAGCTGTCCTTCGTAGTCAGAGGCGGCACCGTGGATGGTGACGTTCGTTCATTCAATCGCATTTATGGAGCGCTTAATGTGTGCAGAGCTCTGTACTAAGTGCTTAGAAAGTACAATTCAGACGTTCACCGAGGAGCACGCCTGTGGCTGAAAAGGTCAGTGAGGGACCCGGAAGCCGATCGTGCACACGATAAGGCCGCCGGGTGGCAGACGGTCCCCGTCCCCCATGGGGCGCAGGGTCTAAGAGGGAGGAAGACTGTGGCGTGTGTTACCCATTTTACAGATGAGGAAACTGAGCCCAGAGGACTTGTCTGAGGTCGCATAGACAAATGGCAGAGGTGGCATTAGAACCCAGATCCTCTGACTGGTGAAATATATTTAAGGGCTCGTAAGGCGGCCGTCTGCAGGAGGGCCCCAGGCCTCTTGCCGGCCTCCGCTGAGTTGTGTGTCTGTCTTTCCCTCTCTCTTTCTCCCTGCAGGGAAGAAGCCAGTCCGGTAGAGGCAGGCCTACCTGCTAAGGTGAGTTCAACCCAGCCCTGAACAGGAAGGAACACAAATATTTACTCCTGCCCTTTGCTCATCTGCCCTTGACAGCTTAGCAGTCCCCAAACCTCCATACTTCCAGGAAGCCCAGCTCGCCAGACCCGGGGTGGTTGAGTTCATACCTCGCTGGGGTCGAGCTGTCCTTACCTGTAATCCGATCCATCTTCCAGGCTGGAGAAAGAAACTCCATCGAGAGGAAGGAAAAACTGCCATTTTCCATGTCCGGGGCTGTGCAATCGATCGATCAATAAATCCGATTGATTGTGCAAATTCATCTGCTCTCTGAGTGACTCAGTGGGGTCAGCTCGTTCTGAGCTCAGAGGGTAGAAAACTGTCTTGGTAAAAGCAGGGTGATGAATTGCTGTGAGTGCTGACCACGGCTGTGTCCCGTCTGGGGTCCTTACGTGGTCCGGATGTGTTCCGGGCGGCTTGTACCCTCGATCTAGCGGATGGGGGTGTCCGGGTGGGTGATCTGGGGGCCGGGTATCTCCCCACTGGCCTTCAGCCAGTTGCTTTTGCTTCGGTGAGATGGCAGCAGATGGCTCCGGGGACGCCTCCCGCGGAGAAGAGGGTGTGTGGCGGGGTTGCCAAGTTCCAGCCTCGGTGACGTGTGACACCAAAATTGGTCTGGAGTCGCTGAATGTGGCGACCGCCTTCCCGGACCCTTCTCTGCTTCCCCGGCTCCCTTCCTCTCTTTATCCCCGACATCATGCCCTGACTGCTTAGCCGTCTCCCCTTGTCCCACTGAGCAACTTGTCCTGAGACCGGCCAACTGGAGCTGGGCCCTGTGACCCTTCGCCCCCTTGGAGAAGGGGGAGCCTTTGCTTAGCCGTGTGCGGGGATTCGCTCATTCAGTCGTATTCGAGTGCTTACTGTGAGCAGAGCACTATACTAAATGCTTGAGAGAGTACAGTATAACAGACGCATTCCTGCCCACAAAGAGCTCCCAGTCTAGAGGGGGACACAGACATTAATACATATAAACACACACATACAGATCCTCTCCTCAGTCTGCAGCAGAACAAGTGTCTCTGTCCCCAGTGCAGCTGACTTGCCTGGGAAGGCAAGCTAACTTAGCTACCAACCTCCCTCAGCTGGGGGCCATGTAGGTGCCATTTAACATCTCCACCCACCCTGGGAAGGGGAAGCACCAATTTGAAAATTGAAGGGAGAGAAATCTGACGCTGGGTGACTGGGAAGGAATTTATCACGACTTGATTTTTATTTTGGGGGTGGTGTCCTCCTGTTTTGATGCTCTGTACCTTAATTAGCCGGCCTTCTGTGCCACCTTCCTCTCGGCGTGTTCACCTCCCTCTCCCTGGATGGTGTTGACTGATTTGGTCTGGCGCCCAGCTGAGATCCATCGATCAGCGGTGTTTGAGTGCTTACTGCGTGCACGGCGGTACTCCTGCTTAAGCGCGTGGGAGGGTATAATCCAATGGAGCTGGTAGACGTGTTCCCTGCCCTCAAGGAGCTTACAGTCTAGAGGGTAGACGGACGTTAAATTAGAGATAGGAGAAAGAGCAGAGTATAAGGATGTGGATGTAGCTGCTTGGGGGAGGTGAGTATCAAAGTGCTAAAAGATGATTTGGGGATGGAATTTCAGTGCTTAAGGGGTACAGACTCAAGGGCAGAGGTGACACGACCGAGGGGGGGAATTGTTGGAGAAATGAATGTCGCTCAGGGAAGGCTTCCTGGAAGAGGAAGCAACATGGCACAGTGGATTAAGCGCGGGCCTGGGAGTCAGAGGACCTGGGTTCTAATCCATTTGTCTGCCATGTGACCTTGGGTAAGTCATTTCTCTAGGTCTCAGTTACCTCATCTAGAAAATGGGGATTGAGATTCTGAGCCCCAAGTGGGACATGCACTGGGTCCAACCTAATTAGCTTGTATCTACCCCAGTGCTTAATACGCTGCCTGGCACGTAGTCAATGCTTAACAACTACCATAAAAAAGAGGTATGATGCCTCTCTGTTGTTTTAGCAAGGCACTGAAGATGAGAGTGGTGGTTTGCTGGTTAGGAAGGGGGAGGGAGTTCTGGGCTGGAGACAGGACATGAGCAAGGGGATGTCGGTGAGACAGATGAGATGGGTTCAGAGGAAGCGTGGGCATCTTTCATCGGACGGTCTGCTTTTATAGTGCAGCGTTGTCCACGGTGACCAGCCGGGCGGGCCGCTGCTCACCTCCCCAGTGGGTCCTTGATGCCTGGCTCTGCCTTCCCAACCTCCTCGGTCTGGGGGGACGGGGAGGGGCAGACTGTCTGACCCCAGGCAGCTCCCGGGGTCACGCTGTCTGTGAGGAACACTCACCGGGCCCCCCTTCCCTCTCAGAGAAGCGTCTTGCGTGAGAGCAACATGGTCTCCCGCTACGACACGGAATTCCTGGAGCTGGAGAAGATCGGGGTCGGGGAGTTCGGCTCCGTGTTCAAGTGCATCAAGAGGCTGGATGGGTGCATCTATGCAATCAAACGCTCCACGAGGCCTCTGGCAGGGTCCTTAAATGAGTGAGTTTGGGGCGCGGTGGGTGAGGGAGCGGGGACAGAGTAATGTCCAGTCTCTTGTCAACTGTGCCCAAGTGGGTAACGAGCTTCCGACTTGAAAACTCTCTCACTCTGCCTTCCTCCAACCTTCACCCGCAGTCCGCTTTGCAGGTAGTTCTTATCCATCACTGTCCTAAGCGCTTGGGAGAGTACGATCTCCCGGACCTCGAGGAGTTTACGTTCTACCTCTATATCGGTGTGTAACTGGTGTATCTATATCGATTCATTCGCTCGTATTTATTGAGCACTGATTGCGTGGAGAGCACTGTACTAAGCACTTGGGAGAGTACAGTACAACGATAAACGGGTGTATTCCCTGCCCTCAACGAACTTACAGTCTAGAGTGGGAGAGACAGATATCAATACAAATAGAGTGCGTGTCCCTGTCCTTCAAACTAGCAGACATTACTGTGCTCCCACCCTGTATTATCCCTGAAAACCAAGATTTGAATTCCTAATGATGGTGTGATTTAAGCACCTCCTTTGTGCCAAAGTGCTAGGATAAATGCAGAGGATCAGATACAGCCCCTGTTCCACCCTGGGCGCGTGGTCGAAGAGGCTGGTACCATCTTGGGGTGATGGCATCTGCCTCCCTGTAATGTCTGGGGAGTTGGGGTTTTTTTTTTTAAATTGTTGTCGTTTTCTGTTTGTTTTTTTTCTCTTCAGTGTCTAGGGCTAGTTGTGGACAGGGAATATGTCTTCCAACTTTATTATATTGTGCCCAGTATAGGGCTCTGCCCACAGTAAGTGCTGAATAAATCACTGATTAATTGATGGAGAGATTTGAGGTCTCTTGGAGAACTCAAAGCAGCCAGCGATCATTCATTCGATATGTGCAGAACACCGTACTAAGCACTTGGAATGTACAGTTCGGCAGCAGATAGGGACAATCCCTGCCCAATGACAGGCTCGCAGTGGCCAACGGACAACTTCCACTGGGTTCCCAAGGTTTACAAGCTCTCATTTTATGGGCTCCCCTCTGCCAACTCCCTGGCTGTCCCTCGAGGGCTTTTGGTCTTCTTCATATCTAGGTTGGTGTCTGACCAGGAAGACTGATCATATTTGAGCGCTCACTATGTACCGAGCATTATACTACGCGTCCGGAAGAGTACGACAGATCCGAGCTGGTAGATACGTTCTCTGCCCGAAACGAGTTTACGGTGTAGAGGAGGACGCAGACGCTAATATAAATTAAATTATGGCTACGTACCTAAGTGGTACGGGGCTGAGGGCGGGGTGAATAGAAGACGCAAATCCTACTGCAAGGATAATGCAGAAAGGAGAGGGAGAAGGGGAAATGAGGGCCCTGTTGGAGGAGGCCTCTTGGAGGAGATATGCTTTTAATAAGGCTTTGAAGAGGGGGAAGAGTGATACGAAGAGAGAGGGAATTGCAGGCTGTGGTTGAGAGGTCGGCGGTGAGATAGGTGGAGGTACAGTGAGTAGGCTGGAGTGTGCGGACTGGACGGTAGTAATAGGAAGCCAGGGAGGTAAAGTAGGAGTGCTTTAGCTGGGGCGTCGTGCAACTAGAAACTAAGATTGACAAAAGGCTTTTCTAGTGCAGATCAGGGAGGCTGTTGTACTCTCCCAACTGCTTAGTACAGTGCCCCCGCACACAGTAAGCACTCGATAAATATGACCGGGAGCAGGGGTCGTTGTTGACTTGCTGACTAACCTTTCTTCTCCCTGGTCTGTAATAAGAATTGTGGTATTTAAGCGCTTACTATGCGCCGAACACTGTACCAGACCCTTGAGGGAGTACAATAAGAGTTGGTCGTCATGCTCCTCGCCCGCAGGGAGCTTACACTCCTAACGAAAATCACAAGCAGGACCTGCTCACAGCCTAGGGAATGCGAGGATCCATCAGCGATATTTATCGAGTACTTCCTGTGCGCCGAACGATACACTAAGCGCTTGGGGAGTAGGATGTAGAAGAGTCGGTAGGCTCGTTCCCTGCCCACGAGGAGCCTCTGTGTGTCTCCTGTCTGCAGGCTCGCAGCGCTGCGGGAAGTGTACGCCCACGCCGTGCTAGGACATCACCCCCACGTGGTACGTTACTACTCCGCTTGGGCAGAGGATGATCACATAATCATCCAGAACGAGCACTGCAATGGTGAGCTCTGGGAGGGGGGGGATGGGGGCACTGGCTGCCGTGGCCAGTTATCTGGCTTTCGGGCGACAACCGGTCTCCGGCCCCGGGGCGGATTGGGCACCAGAGAAGCAGCGTGGCCTAGTGGAAAGAGCGTGGACCCGTGTTCTAATCCTGGTGACGTCGGGCAAGTCGCTTCACTTCTGTGTCTCCCTTTCCTCAACTATAGTGGAGCTTCAGGATCTCTTCTCCCCGTCCCACGTGAAACTGAATCTGTCCGATCTACTTGCGTGGTATCTCTGTGCTTCGTACAGTGTTTGGCACGAAGGAAATGCTTAAAAAATATTATTGTTAGGCCCCTTTCTCACTGGTAGCTTCTGTTTTCGGCCTCCTCGTCTCCAGGCGGGGAGCGTCGTGGCTCGGAAGTGGTTCCCGGGGCCCTGGCGAGGGGAACGCAAAGGCTTGGGGGAGGGGGTGTCCTGGGAGGGTGGAGCTGGATGGACTTCTGCAAAATGGTACACGCGAAGGTCAGCGTGGAGGCGTCCCACAACCCCGCTCCTGGCTGCTCAGTACCTGCTGGGGCCGGCCAAGGTCACCCTGTTCTGGGGACGGGGGGGACGACGGCTTCATTACGGTCACGTCCTTCTGGGGGAGCAGACTATCCTTGAGGAACCCTCAAGGATAGCGATCTTTAGCTGTTCCTCTTTTTCAAAACCAGAGCTAGTGGCGAGCGTTGCCTGGGAGAGTGATAGACTGGCTGTTTTTTCCATCTCGATACTACTAATAGTAACTGGGGTAGTTAAATGCTTACTACGTGCCAGTCACTGTACTAAGCAATGGGGTGGATACAAGCCAATCGGGTCGGACCCCGTCCCTGTCCCTCATGGGGCTCACAGGATTAATCCCCGTTTTACAGATGAGGCGACTGAGGCACAGAGAAGTGAGGTGACATGTCGGGGCCAGAGCCGGTGTTAGAACCCAGGTCTCTGTGACTCCCAGGCCCGGGCTCAATCCACTGATAATTATAATGATGATGGCGCTCGCTACAGCCCCTGTACTAAGCACTAGGCCACGCTGCATCTCTTCAGGGTTTCTGACTGTCCCCTGGAGGCCCTGTGCTATACGAAATGAGCCAATAAACACATTCCCTCCCCACAAAGGGGTTCCCACTTGAATGGGGGTGACTGACCTAGTATTTACGAACCGAGAAAAGAAAATAACTGCAGGTTCCGGGAAGCCGACGGAGCTAGACCAGGGCTGCTGCAGAGGAAGTATGGGGGTGCTAGGGGTGGCTGCTAGGTCCGGGGGTGTCACGAGGCTTAGTCCAGGGGTTGGCTTTCTCACCTGGCCACGACAGAGCCCCTTCCTACCAACCCAGAGCAGACTGTCAGGTGTGGGTATCAATCAGTGGCATCTACTGAGGGCTTTCTGTGTGTACTAAGCTCTCTGGGGAGTGCAAGTGAATAACAATGGTATTTAAGTGCTTACTGTGTGCAAAGCACTGTTCTAAGTGCTGGGGGGAGGATACGACAAGGTAGATACATTCCTTGCCCACAAGGAGCTCGCAGGGTGGGACAGTGGGGTGATCTTGCACTTTTACTGCGATTTAAACCCTAGTAACGATTTGCAGTGCCGTTCTCTGGGCTTTCCAAAGATTTCAGCAGGGAGGGGGATCCGTAGCAGGAAGGAAGACTAAGGGGATTAGCAGGGGACCAGAGTATTAAGCTCTCTGAGGACAGGGACGGTGTCTAACCACTATATTGTACTCTCCCAAGTACTTGATGTATTACTCTGCCCGCAGTAAATGCTCAATAAATACGTTTGGTTGATTGGGGTTCTCAGTTTCCACTTCAAATCCAGAGGGAGGAGGTTAGGTGTGTTTTGAGGCTTTTCTCTGACTATAATACGTGTCACTTGTATATATATTTTTAATGGTATTTGTTAAGCGCTTACTATGTACCAGGTGCCGTCCTGAGTACTGCGCTACATACAAGCTAATCAGGTTGGACGCAGACCTCGGTCCATACGGGGCTCACAGACTTAATCCCCATTTTCCTGATGAGGTAACTGAGCCCCAGAGAAGTGAAGTGACTTGCCCAAGGCCACCCAGCCGACAAGTGGCGGAGCCAGGATTTGAAACCAGGTTCCCTGCCTCCCAAGCTGGTAGAGGTTGTGGATCTAACTTGAGAGACCTTTTATTCCTAGCCTATAATTAAGTCTCGAACAAGAGCCCGGTTGACAATCTGAGCCTTTCTAACCGTCCCCAGAGCTCTAGGTGAGGAGGATTCATTTCTTCTTCCCCTGAGGTAATAGAGGGCCCATTTTAGCTCACTGAACCACAGAGGAAACGGAGGCTCAGGGGAGATAGGGTTGTAAATGGCGGGGGGAGGCTCAATTGGATTCTCGTCCTTGGCCCCGCTGACCGTCGGGACTCTTACTGTCGCTAGGTGGGAGCCTGCAGGATTTGGTGCTGGCAAGCAAGAGGAGCGGCCAGCTCCTTCCGGAGCCCGAGCTCAAGAACATCCTGCTGCAAGTCTCCCTGGGCCTTCGGGGTATCCACAACTCTGACCTGGTGCACCTGGACCTCAAACCCAGTCAGTACCTGAAGCCCCCTCCCTTCCTTTCCAGCTTGCTCTGCCCAGGCATCCCCTCTCCCCTATGGTTCTTCCTGGGTTGGGTGTGTTTGTGTCTGTTTTTATTGTTTGCTTTCATGGCGCTATTCTACGCGCTAGGGTAGGTGCATGTCAAGACGGGGCACCTGGGGACCTCTCTGTCTAGTATCTTTTTGTCTCCATGCTTCTGCTTGGGCCACCGAGTTCTGGGCTCAGAAATGGTGCCTGTGTTTTGGGGGACCTGGGATGAGGAAACACAGAGGCCCTGGAACGAAGGGGTGGGGTGGACGAGGGGAGGGCGTCCGGGGAAACGCTCAAGGTTCGCCCGTGCTTCCGCAAGACAGCACCGGCGATGTCACACAGTGGGGCTCCACCCTGGCTTCGGAGCACTGGCGGTGGCCTCCTTATGTGCCGGGGAGAGGAGTGATGAGGAGGACTTTTCTCCTCTCCACCCCATTTAGTTTTTGCTTCCTATTCTTATTTCCTCCTCCTTTGCTCCCTGTCGATGGGTCATCAGCCTTGGATCTGCTCCCTCTGCACTTTCTTTCCACCCCCCCCCAACCCAGCTCCAGGCTCCACCTGACCCTAGGATGGCCTGGTCTTCCACGATCCCTTGCCACCAGGTTCTCGTGGTACCTCGATGGACCTCGCCGGCTTCGGCGGGCTGCCGAGTGGGGAGGCCTGACTTTTCCCAGCAGTGGGACGGTCGATTGGAACTTTCCCCGGAAGCCATATGACTCAGCCAGAGGCTGCCTCTGGGTCAGGGCTGACTAAAAAGGGGAAAGTAATCTGGGTAGCTTTGACCCGCTGACCTGAGGTCACCCCTCTGGGCCTTCTGAGCAGTGAAGGCGGAGCTGCTCGGGGGATGTTGAGGAGGGGAGTTGGAAGTGTGCTCCAGTGGGCTGGAAACCATAATAATAATTACGGTATATAAGTGCTTACTGTGTGCAGGCACTGTACTCTGGGGTTGGATCCAAGCAAATCGGGATGGATGCGGTCTCTCGTGGGGCTCTGTCTTGATCCCCGTTTTACAGAGGAGGTAACCGAGGCGCAGAGAAGTGAAGCGCCTTGTTCGAGGTCACACAGCAGACAAGTGGCAGTGTCAGGATTAGAACCCACGATCTTCTGACTCCCAGGCCCATGGTCTATCCACTACGCCACGCTGCTTCTCCTGTGCCATCTGTGGGAGAGAGGAGAAGGGTGCCACCCAGGCCCGCTCAGTACGGGCTCAACCCAGTCGGGTCACCGGTCGCCCAACCTCTGGACCCCCGGCACAGCTGGCGCTCCCCTCGGTGGATGGTAATGCCAAATGGGGGTGGTGGTCCCTGGGCTGCTGGGTCTGTGCAGTCCCAGCCACCTCAGCCTGCCCATCCCCCTTCGGACTCTGCCTCAATTCAGTAATAACTACGGCACTTAAGTGCTTACTGTGAGCGAAGCACTGGGGTAGATACAAGTTAATCCAGTTGGAGACGGTCCCTGTAGCACGTGGGGGGGGTGTCCAGCTCTTAACCCCATTTTACAGATGAGGTAACGGAGGCACAGAGAAGTTAAGTGACTTGCCTAAGGTCACCCAGTAGATAGGTGGCGAAGCCGGGATTAGAACCCAGGTTCTTGTGACTCTCAGGCCCGTTCTCTATCCATCTGAGCTGTGATAGAACCAGGCCCCGGATCCCGGCCTGGGCCGGGCTCTAGCTGGAGTTTCTCGGATGGAAAAACTGGCTGGGCCTTGAGGAGACACTCCTCCAAGGGGCACGAAGGAGCGGGAGTGACGAGAGGCGTAGGACGTGCAGACAGGCACCCCGTCCACCTGGAGATGGTGGCCCGGAGCAAAGGGGAGGGGGTGGGCAGAGATGGGGGCAAACCCCAATCGCCCTCCTCAGGTAATATCTTCATCTGCCGTAAGCTGACCGGTGAATCCCCCGCTGTTCTGGAGGAGGGGGAGACTGAGGATGACTGCTTCCTGTCTGCCAGCGTGATGTACAAAATCGGTGAGTTCTCCTTCCTCCCGTCAGCCGGCTCTCAGGTGAATCGATCGACATTACTGAGCACTGACACCGAGCCGTGCGACACCACGGACACATCTCTCCCAGAACGCCCCGCTCTCCATCTGCGGTCGTCCCGGTAGTGGATCCGTAGAGTTTTCTTGGTAAAAATCCGGCACTGGTTTAGCATCGCCGCCTTTCCCGCAGTAAACTCGAGTCTCAGCCTTCCACCGGCCAGCCACTGCCCAAGCTAGGAATGGAATGGGTAGGCCTCTACTTGATTCTCCCTCCTGTAGCCGAGACTGGTAGAGGACTGGAAACTCTCCAGATGCGACCCTGAGAGGGGACTAAGCGCTTAGGAAAGAACAATTCAATAGTGGGCGGACACGATCCCTGCCCGCAAGGAACTTCCAGTCTAGAAGTCCAACGGGTCTAGACGGAAGGCTGAGCGATGGGGAGGGATTCGTCCAGTCGTGCTGCAGGTGTGTCTCCTCTGAGCAGGTGACCTGGGCCACGTGACTTCCATCAGAAACCCCCAAGTGGAGGAAGGAGACAGCCGTTTCTTGGCCAAGGAGATTCTGCAAGAGGTACGTCTGGGAGAGGAGGGAGGGCAGGGTAGGGGGCCTCGTCTCTGCCTGCCGGCACCTGCTCCCTACAAACAGGAAGTGGAAATGTTGGTAGCGTTCCCGGGCTTAGGGGTTACCCTGTCAGGGGACGGGTGTAGACTCTACCCTCCTACTCTGCCCGGGCCTACTCTTGCCCCCCAGCCACTGTCCCTCTGGGTTCCCGAGGCCAGAAACCTGTTTGGAGGCTCACACAGACTCTTCCCTGGAGAGAGGGGGAGGACCAGAAGGAGGATTTGAGATTTGAGTTTCTTCATCATGATCTCTGTTACCCTCTGGGGTGGGCGCAAGACCTACGTGGTCAATCGATCCCTCCCGGAGCTCACACCCTAAAAGGGGAGCGTGTCTTCTCCCCGTTTTACAGATGACGGAACTGAGGACCTGGGAAGGGTAAGTGACTTCCCCAAGGTCACGCAGCAAGTGAGGGGCAGAGCTGGAGCTAGAATCCTGATCTCACCCAGGCCTGGGCTCTCTGCACCAGGCCACACTCCCACCCAGGTGTTTCATGGTAAAGACACTTCCCCGGGCCTTCGTCCCCGAACCCGCCGTGGATCTCTGGGTCCCGAGAGCTGGCGAAGAGGTCGGCACCTCCCCTGAAGGCACAGGGTTCCCCGAGGCCCCAAAAGTCACCACCTTCCCCGAGCAAGCACTCGGCCCAACCCTGGCCGCCTCCTAACCGGCCGCCTGCCTTCCCTCGGAAGGAGTATCGCTTCCTGCCCAAGGCCGACGTGTTCGCCCTGGGGCTCACCGTCGCCGTGGCCGCCGGCGCGGAGGACTTGCCGCTCAACGGGACCTCGTGGCATCACATCCGCCAGGGCAACCTGCCCCCCATCCCCCAGCGGCTTTCTGAAGACTTCTACAACCTGCTGAAGGTGTGTGCGCCTGGAACGGGCCGAGTGTAAGAGAAGGGAGGGACCGGTCCCCAGCTGTCGCGCGGCAAGGCGGCAGCGGATCGGCAACGCGCGTTTCCGCTTCCATTTCTCCACGTCGGCGTCGGTGCTGTTCCGCGGATGTCGAGCGCTGTTCTAAGCACGGGGCGGAGTGAGCCGGGCGGGCTCGGACTCAGCCCTCTGGGGCTTACGGTCTCTCGGGTCCCTCCCCCAGCTCACGATCGACCCCGACCCCGCGGCGAGACCTACGGCGGCGGCTCTGACCAGGCACCCCGTGCTCCGGCCCTCGCTGGGGCGAGCGGCGGAGCTCCGCCAGCAGCTGGACATGGAGAAGGTGCGGACCGCCAAGCTGGAGAGGTAGGGAGGAGGGGACGTCGCCGCGGTGCCAGTGGGGATAGAATGGGAGGCGGAGGTCGTGACCCAGGGTGGGGTTCTTACTGGTGACGGGGGAGGGCGGGAGTCCTGTCCGACTCCGTTCTCACCAGTGGGCAAAGTGACCGGTCCTGGGGCGGGGAATGTGTCTGTTGTATCGCTATTGTACCCTCCCAGGGGCTTAGCCCAGTGCTCTGCACACGGTACGTGCTCAAATACGACGGCCTGAGAGGATCGATTGTACCGAGCTGACCGCCGCTGACCTCCTTTTGACTCACTCTGGGTTTTTTCATCCTAGTCAGCTTCTCCCCTCTGCCCGTATGCAGGTGACGGGGGCCTCTTGGGCCTCAGAGTCCGGCAGGTGCCCGGGGAAGCTCTGGATGGGCTTGAGATAAGCCTCAAACTAGGGTCGTGTTTCTGCCTTCTGAACGGGAAGTGTTCATTTTCTTCTCCCTCTGGGGTTTTCCTCATGCGTGTGTTTTGGGTATCCAATCTATCAGTGGCATGTATTGAACACTTGCTGTGCAGAACACTCTACCACGTGCTTGGGCGAGTACAGTAGAACCGAGATGGTGGACACGTTCCCTGCCCACAACGGGCTTACACGGAGTCTGTCCCGGGGCATCCTGCAACTTGACTGCCTCCCTCTGTGACCTGGATGACTTTGGTGGGAGGGAGTGCCGACGGAACGGCTACCGGACGGTGCTCCGGCCTAATCTCCGCCTTCCTCTGAAGTAGGGGAGAAGGCCTCATAGACCATTTTCCTGCTGCAGCTACAGGCCCAGTCCCCTCTAGGCTTCCCCTTGGCAGTGGAAGGGGGGCTAGGGCTTGAGAGATGCCCACAGAGAACGGAACGGTAATGGGGTGTGCCCCGTCTGCCTCCTCTGGTCACCGACAGGTCTCGGGCTGGCTAAGCCCCGCCAACTCTCCAAACCCTCTGTGTTTTTTGTCTCCGCTTCTCTGTCAGCGAACTCCGAGCCACCCGGATGCTCGAGAGCCTCAAGCAAGACCTCCGCCAAGGCGGCTCCAGGCCCTCTGCCCCCCGAGCTGCCCCGGCCCGGCCCAAGGGCTCTCGGCGCTTGGTGGGAGGGAAGAACGCCCGCTCTCTGAGCCTCACCTTCATGGGCTACTGATCGGCCCTCGGCCATCGGGGGACCACCTTCCGGGCCTTCTCCCGCCGCCCTGAAATAGAGAGAGGACCGGTCTGTTTTCCCCGCACCTCGAGGCCTATTCTCTGTCATTCCGAGATCCCTGACGGATACCAGCCTCTGACTAGAGCGACTGCTAGAACCTTCTCCTGGGTCTGCGGGCTTGAGGCCGGGGTCCTCTCATTATCCACACTGAGGCGAGGTGTGGGGCGCGGGCAGGGCCTTAAGGGCGGCACAGGCTCCTGCCTCCTCCTCCTCCTCCTTCTTCTTCTTCTTCCTCCTCCTCTTCTCCTTCCCCCAAGCACCCACAGCAGTCAGCAGTGGTTTGGGGAAGGCGCCTGCTCAGAGCCAGTCTGTGAGAGGCTGCAGCTGCTGATTAACCCTTCCACCCCTTTGGAGACTCTCTGGCCCCCAGGACAGCTCTGGTCTCTTTCCACCGCACCCCTCCCCTCCCCAATCTAACTCGTTTCTCACTTCTGATTCCTCCATGTGTGTGGGTGGGTGGTGGTGGGATTTCTTTTAGTTTCAATTGGATTTTATAACTTTAGGCTTTTTAACCGTTTTTTTAAAACTTGAAAAAAAACATCCTTCCCCCTCCTTCATCCTCTCTAAAAAGGAATGGAAAAATGTAAATAAAGTTCTTTTTTTTACAAAAACAAAAAAAGCCCTTTCTGAGAAAAGGAGGAAAACGTTCAACCCCGAGCAAGGCTTTCTCCCTCTTTTTACGCACACAAGCAAGCTCGCTTAACTTGACTACTGAAAGGTAGGGATGGCAGATGGGAACAAAAATTCATCTAAACATTCCTGGGGGAGGGAGATAGGGGTCTTGATTGGATGGCCAAATGAGGCTTGGTTCGAAAGGCTGACCACCTTAGCTTAATTGACAACAGGCAGTCTTCTGCCCAGTAACTTAATGATAATCACTGTGGTGGGTGTTAAATGCTTATGGGACAAGAAGTGGCCTGAACACGATATTATCAAAGTCATTTAGTCAGTTGAATTTGAGTGCTTACGGTGTGGAGAGCAGTGTATTAAACACAGTCCCACCTGGGGCTCATAGTCAAAGGGGAAAAATAGGTATTAAATCTTCACTTTTTACCAATAAGGAAATAGACACCCGCGCTTAACTGACTTGTCAGAGGTCTCGCAGGAGGCAGGTGCTGGGGCAGGGATTAGAACCCAGGCCTCCTGGCTCCCGCTTGCGTGCTCTTTCCGCTCGCCGATGCCGCTTCTCGGCTCGTGGGCTTAGGGTACTGAACTCTCCTCTTGCAACTGCAGGGGACTTATCACCTTCCTCTCTGCCCTTTTTAGGTTTTGGGCCCACGGGAACCATTTTTACTCCAGCAGTTCCCATCTATTCCAAGAGAAATGGTGGCCATAACTGTAGGGTTGGGACCGGAATGGCCGCATCTCTCACTGATTTCAAATGGCAGCAAGTCTTGCCCCCGAGGCTTTTCTGGGCTTTCTAGCGAGGGGAGGTGCCCCTCTGGCATCACCACAGTTCCATCCTGGCAAGAGCAAGGTTTTCCTTTCCCTGCCACGTTGACGCACAGGCAGTGGCGAAGACGCCCACGGCTGCCCAACGATGTCGCGGGCCTGTACTTTGTAAGGGTCTGATGCGGTGGGCCGGGCCGATTGGACGTTCGGTCCACGCCGAAACCGATATTCCGACCTCGATGCAGCCGAGGACGTCCCGGGACAGGAGTCGGAAAGGACGGATGGGCTTCGGTCCTGGGAATTCAGCTCCGAAACCCCGCGTGGAGGAGTTGATGATAGTACTCGGGGCTTGATTGGGGCCGCTCACAATCTTGCCTTGGGGCTCGTTTCCCCTGCCAGGGCCCCGAGTCCGAGTCAGGAGGCGGGTAGTGGTGCAGCACTTTGAGAAGCACATGTGAGGTTGACATTTACTGTGGTATTTATTAAGTGTTTCCTATGTATCAGGCACTTTACTAAACACTGGGGTGGATCCAAGCAAATCAGGTTGGACACTAGTCGCTGACTGACTCACGTGGGGCTTACAGTCTCAATCCCCATTTTGCAGATGAGGTAAGTGAGGCCCAGAGAAGGGAAATGACTTGCTCAAGGTCACAAGCAGACAGGCGGCAGAGCCTGGACTAGGTCCTGCGACTTTCTGACTCAGGCCCCTGCTCTATCCATTAAGCCAAGCAGCGCCATGCAGAGAAGCAGCGTGGCTAGAGAAGCAGCGTGGCTCAAGGGAAAGAGTCGGGGCTTGGGAGTCAGAGGTCATGGGTTTGAATTCTGGCTCTGCCACTTGTCAGCTCTGTGACTGTGGGCAAGTCACTTCACTCCTCTATGCCTCAGTGACCTCATCTTTAAAATGGGGATGAAGACTCTGAGCCTCACATGGGACAACCTGATTAACCTGTACCTCCCCCAGCACTTAGAACAGTGCTCTGTACATAGTAAGCGCTTCACAAATACCAACATTGTTAAATGGGGATGAAGAGCGGGAGCACCACGTGGGGCAACCTGATGACCTTGGGTCTCCCCCGCCAGAGCTTAGAACAGCGCTTGGCACATAGTAAGCCCTTCATAAATGCCATCGTTATTATTATTCGCTAGGCCTCAGTGCCCTCATCTGTCAAGTGGGGATGAAGACTGGGAGCCCCATGGGGGACAACCTGATGACCTCGGATCCCCCCCAGTGCTTAGAACAGTGCTTGGCACATAGTAAGCGCTTCATAAATACCATCAGTATTATTATTATTATTCTCTAGGCCTCAGTGCCCTCACCTGTCTAATGGGGATGAAGACTTGGGAGCCCCACGTGGGGCCACCTGAGGACCTCGGATCCCCCCCAGCGCTTAGAACAGTGCTTGGCAGAGAGTCAGCGCTTAAATGCCACTATCGTTATTATTTGACAAGCAGCGTGGCTCAGTGGAGAGAGCCCCGGCTTGGGAGTCAGAGGTCATGGGTTCAAATCCTGACTCCGCCACTAGTCAGCTGTCTGACCGTGGGCAAGTCACTTCACTTCTCTGGGCCTCAGATCCCTCATCTGATTAGACTGTAAGCCCGTGATTAGACCTTGAGCCCGTCACTGGGCAGGGACTGTCTCTCTCTGTTGCCGATTTGTCATTTCCAAGCGCTTAGTCCAGTGCTCTGCACCTAGTAAGCGCTCAATAAATACTCGTGAATGCATCGTGGCTCAGTGGCAAGAGCCCGGGCTTAGGAGTCAGAGGTCATGGGTTGGACTCCCGGCTCTGCCACTTAGCTGTGTGACTGTGGGCAAGTCACTTCACTTCTCTGGGCCTCAATACCCTCATCTGTCAAATGGGGATTAACTGTGAGCCTCCCGTGGGACAACCTGATGACCCTGGATCTCCCCCAGCGCTTGGAACAGTGCTCTGCACATAGTAAGTGCTTAATAAATACCAACATTATTATTATTATTATTAACAAACACCCACATTATCATTATAAACTGGGGATGAAGACTGTGCGCCCCACGTGGGACAACCTGATGACCCTGGATCTCCCCCAGCGCTTAGAACAGTGCTCGGCACATAGGAAGCGCTTAACAAATCCCAACATTATTATTATGAAATGGGGATGAATAATAATAATAGTGTTGGGATTTGTTAAGTGCTTCCTATGTGCCGAGCACTGTTCTAAGCGCTGGGGTAGACATAGGGGAATCAGGTTGTCCCACGTGGGGCTCACAGTCTTAATCCCCATTTTACAGATGAGGGAACTGAGGCACAGAGAAGTGAAGTGACTTGCCCACAGTCACACAGCTGACAAGTGGCAGAGCTGGGATTCGAACTCATGAACCCTGACTCCAAAGCCCGCGCTCTTTCCACTGAGCCACGCTGCTTGTGCGCCCCAGGTGGGGCAACCTGATGACCTTGTAGCCCCCCCAGCGCTTGGCACATAGTAAGCGCTTAACAAAGACCATCCCTATTTTTATTTTTTATTATTATTCTAATTGTTGCGGTGGTTGGGGCGGAACTGTGGAGAGGGGAAGGCGTTTCCCGAGGAGGCTCCGGATGCCTTTCGGGCCGGCGCTTTTCCGGCCTGTGCGACTCACGTGGGTCCCGCCCGGCGGCGGCGGCGGAGGCGGCCACTACAGTCCCCCTCTGACCTCCGACCCCTCCCCGGCCCTCCAGGCCCCAGGTCAGTCCGCAGCCCCCCGACCGCGCCGGGGTAATAACAGTCATCATCATCATCATCATCAGGGTGGGGAGGTTCTGAAGCCCTTACTATGGGCCAAGCACTGTTCTAAACGCTGGGGAGAGATACAAGCTTGTCCCACGTGGGGCTCCCACTCTTCGTCCCCATTTTAATAATAATGTTGGTATTTGTTAAGTCCTTACTAGGTGCCAAGCGATGGGGGGATACGGGGCCAGCAGGTTGTCCCACCTGGGGCTCCCAGTCTTAGTCCCCCTTTTAATAATAATAATAATATTGGCATTTGTTAAGCCCTTACTATGTGCCAAGCGCTGGGGGGGATACGGGGTCAAGCAGGTTGTCCCACCTGGGGCTCCCCGTCTTAGTCCTCCTTTTAATAATAATAATAATGATAATATTGGTATTTGTTAAGCCCTTACTATGTGCCAAGCGCCGGGGGGGATACGGGGTCAGCAGGTTGTCCCAGGTGGGGCTCCCCGTCTTAGTCCCCCTTTTAATAATAATAATAATAATGTTGGTATTTGTTAAGCCCTTACTAGGTGCCAAGCGCTGGGGGGGATACGGGGTCATCAGGTTGTTCCACCTGGGGTTCCCCGACTTAGGCCCCATTTTAATGATAATAATAATAATAATAATAATAATGTTGGTATTTGTTAAGCTCTTACTATGTGCCAAGTGCTGGGGGGGATACGGGTCATCAGGTTGTTCCACCTGGGGTTCCCCGACTTAGGCCCCATTTTAATGATAATAATAATAATAATAATAATAATAATAATAATGTTGGTATTTGTTAAGCTCTTACTATGTGCCAAGCGCTGGGGGGGATACGGGGTCATCAGGTTGTCCCACCTGGGGTTTCCCGTCTTAGGCCCCATTTTAATAATAATGTTGCTATTTGTTAAGTCTTTACTATGTGCCAAGCACCGTTCTAAGCCCGGGGGGGAATACGGGTCCTCAGGTTGTCCCACATGAAGATCCCCGTCTTAGTCCCCATTTTAATAAAAATAATAATGTTGGTATTTGTTAAGCCTTACTATGTGTCAAGCGCTGGGGGGAATACAGGGTCATCAGGTTGTCCCACCTGGGGCTCCCCGTCTTAGCCCCCCTTTTAATGATAATACTAATGTTGGTATTTGTTAAGCCCTTACTATGTGCCAAGAGCTGTTCTAAGCGCTGGGCGTGGGGATACAGGGTCATCAGGTTGTCCCACCTGGGGCTCCCCATCTTAGTCCCCCTTTTAATGATAATAATAATGTTGGTATTTGTTAAGCCCTTACTGTGTGCCAAGCACTGTTCTAAGCGCTGGGGAGGGAAAGGAGGGGGAGAGATACAGGGTCATCAGGTTGGGCTCCCCGTCTTAGTCCCCATTTTAATAATAATAATAATAATAATACTGTTGGTATTTGTTCAGCACTTACTATCAGCTAAGCACTGTTCTAAGCGCTCGGGGGGATATGGGGTCCTCAGGTTGTCCCACGTGGGGCTCCCCGTCTTAGTCCCCCTTTTAATAATAATAATGATAATAATAATAATAATGTTGGTATTTGTTAAGCCCTTACTATGTGTCAAGCGCTGGGGGGATACAGGTTTATCAGGTTGTCCCACCTGGGGCTCCCCGTCTCAGTCCCCATTTTAATAATAATGTTGGTATTTCTTAAGCCCTTACTATGTGCCAAGCACTGTTCTAAGTGCTGAGGGGGGATACAAGGTTATCCCACATGGGGCTCCCAGCCTTAGTATCCATTTTAATAATAATAATAATAATGTTGGTATTTGTGAAGGGCTTACTATCTGCCAAGCACTGTTCTAAGCGCTGGGGGGAGGGAGGGGAAGATTCAGGATCATCAGATTATCCCACGTGGGGCTCCCGGTCTTCATCCCCGTTTGACAGACGAGGGGACTGGGGTAGGGGCTGGGGCTAGCGTTGGGGTCGGGGTCGGAGCTGGGGTGAGGGTCGGGGCGGTGGCTGGGCCTGGGGTCAGGGTGGGAGCTGGGTCCGGGGTCGGGGCCGGGGCTGGGCTTGGAATTGGACTTGGGGTCGGAGTCAAGCCGAGGCCGGGGCTGGGGTCAGGTGGGAGCCGGGGTGAGGGTCGGGCCTGAGGTTGGAATCGGAGTTGGGGTCGGAGTCGGGGCTGAGGTCGCGGTGGGAGATGGGGTGAGGGTCGGGGCCGGGGCTGGGAACGGGGTGTGAGTTGCCGTCGGGGTCGGGGATGAGCCCGGGGCTGGAGTCGGGGTCGGGGCTGGGGCCGAGGTTAGGTCTGGGTCGGAACGGGATGGGAGTTGGGGTCGGGGTCGAGGCGGCGCCCGGCCGAGTCCCCCGGAGGGCAGCTGCAGCGCCCGGCGGCCCCCGCCGCCCTCGGTTGGGTGGCCCGGGTCGGCCCGCGATCCCTCCCCTCCCTCCCAGCCTTTCGCCCTTCCCCGTGTCCTTCCTCCCCCTCTACCCTGTCAGCTCGCTGTGGGCAGGGAACGTGTCTACCAACTCTGGTCTGTCGGTCTCTCTCAAGTGCCTAGTACAGTGCTCCGCACACAGTAAGCGCTCAGTAGATAGCATCGATTGAGTCCGCCCACCCCCCGCGTGCTCCGAACGCACCCCAACCACCGGCACGTGGTGGAATCGGGAGCCACCCCACCGCCCGGGGCACGAGTATCCTCCGTCCCGGAGGCTCCAGTGGGCCGAGGGCAGGGCTGCTGTCTACCGACTCCGTCGTGAGCTGTCGGTACGAGTGCTCAGTCCGTATCATTGATTGACAGCTGACACGATCCTTGGCCTCAAGGAGCTTCCAGTCCAGACCGACTGTGCCTGACTTGACTGACTCTGCTCCGACCTGCCAGTGACCCGGGCTGACGCTGCCCCGACCTGCCGGCGGTCGGTGTAACGATGGTATTTATTAAGCACTTACTATGTGCCAGGCACTGTACTAGATTCAGTGGCTGTACTAGTGTTTGCTAAACGCTTTCTATGCGCGGAGCACTCTGCTAAGCTCCGGAGTAGGTACAAGATAACTAGGCCTCACGTACGACTCCGTCTTCATCCCCATTGTACAGGTGAGGTAACCGAGGCACAGAGCAGTGAAGTGACTTGCCCAAGGTCACACAGCAGACAAGTGGTGGGGTTGGGATTAGAGCCCCGGTCCTCTGATTCCCAGGCCCAGGTTTTACCCACTAGGTGAGGAATGAGGTGATAGAACTTGATTTTCTTGGTTAATGGTTTAACTGTATTTTCTATTCTCCGGGGGAAGGAAAAGAAGATTTGAAGGAAGATTCGAGGGGAAGGAAAAGAACCAAAACCATGTTGCGAAAGCCAGTGTTTCAGGTGATCTATTTTTTTTTTTTTAGTGATACTGGTTTAAGTGCGTGCTCTGTGTGTGCCATATATTGTATTAAGCGAGGGGTAGATACAAGCTAAATCAGGTTGGACGCAGTCCACCACCTACATAGGACTCACCATCTTAATCCCCATTTTACAGACGAGATCACCGAGGCCCAGAGAAGTTAAAGGACTTGCCCAGGGTCACACAGCAGACAAGTGGCCGAGCGGGGATTAGAACTCACGTCCTCCGACGCCCAGGCTCGTGCTCTTTCCACTAGAACGCAGCGTGGCCGCGGCTGGAAAAGATCCCGAGTGAAACTTTTCCTCCTTACGGAAACTCCCTTGGATATCCATTATTATTTTCCTTCTGGAAAAGTCTCAAGAAGAAACATGTTTCCTGTTACCTGTTTCCACCCCGGAGCTCGGGGTGGGGGGGGTGTTCATCCCAACACTCAGTCAGACCCGGAATTCTGAGCCCAAGAGCCCGGTTTGGAGTGCAAGAGGGCCCCCGCTCCTCCGCGCCTTAGCTGGACGTTAAAAGGAAGAGGTTGGGGAGAGGGGAGGAGGAGTGGTGGAAGATGGCGATTTAAATCTTTCGTTTTGGCGAAACGAGAGAGGACGCTGAAGTCTGAGCTGACCCAACTTTCCCGTGCCCAGAATTGCCCCAGCTAGAGAAGCGGCATGGCCTAGTGAATAGCGCACAGACCTGGGAGTCAGAAGGGCTTGGGTTCTAGTCCCGTCTCCACCACTTATCTGCTGTGTGACCTCGGGCAAATGACTTAATTTCTCTGGGCCTCCGTTACCTCATCTGTAAAATGGGGATTAAGAAGACTGCGAGCCCCATGTGGAACAGGGACCACGTCCAACCTGATTAGCTTGCATCTGCCTCAGCGCTTAGAACAGTGCTCGATGCATAGTGAATCATCGCTATATTGTTATCATCGGCTGGGCTATTAGAAGAGGTTGACTCTTAGCTAAACCAGCGGCAGAGCCTGGATTAGAACCCGGGCCTGGGCTCTTTCCACTAGGCCCCGCTGCTTCTCCGACCCGGAAGCTGACTGAGTTCTCGTTCTCTGACCTTCTCTAGGCTCTAAGCTCATTATGGGCAGGGAACGTGTCTGCACGCTCTGTTGCGTTGTCCTCTCCCGAGCACTTAGTACGGGGCTCTGTACGTAGCAGGTACTCGATAAATGCCATTGACCGATTGCTTCTCCTCCCTTTTAGGTGCTTCGGCAGTTCGTGAGGCCCACGTCGGACACAGCCAACAACCTGATTCTGGAGCGTTGTGAGTACTTTCCTTAGGGTAAAGGAGAAGGCGCGTGGGGATTATTTTCTGAAGGTTTAGTGCCGGCGAGGAGGGCTTTGGCGGGGCGGCCCTCGTCTCGTCTAGAAAAGGCAGGCCCAGAGCCTGTGGCTTCCCGCTGCCCTCCAAAACGGGGTCTCTGATCGTGCCAGCCCCCTAGGGCTTGATCTTGGGAGTCTGCAAGGGAAAGGTTTACGGGGTCACAGGTTAGGAGGGACCTCAGCGGTATTTACCGAGCGCTTACTGCGTGCAGAACGCGTACTAGGCGCTTGGGAAAGTTCAGTATAACAGAGTTGATAGTTTCTCAGCCCACCAGAAGCTTACAGACTACTTGGGGAGGCGGGCATTAAAATCCATTTCATATAGGGGAAATGGCAGACGTGAGCGGTGTGGGGTTGGGCCGGGGGGTGACCGGCAAGTGTTGAGCGGGTTCGGATCCGGGTTGGGTCCGAGAAGCAGGCAGGGGCCAGCCGCTGGCTTGGAGAGGGTCGTCGGACCCCGCCGTAGCCGGACACGCCGGGCTCTGGGACTCCGTTCCCCTGCCGGAAAACAGTTTCCTGCGGGGTGGCTACTGAGCATTTGGACTTTCTTCTGCCAAGGGGCAACTTGGTTCTTGGGATCCCACCCAAGGAGATCTCTTTCTGGTCAGAAGCCCGGATTGCGAGTTGGTGTGAACCTGTGAGAACAGAACTATTCTTCTAGTTGTTTTAGAGGGAAGTTGAGAACCAGTGGGACGTGACGGTCGCCGGGGGTGGCTGCCGAGGGCTTTGACCCCCGGGAGGCGTTCAGATCTCAACCCGGTGTTTTCTCGCGCCCCTTCGTTTCAGCGCTGAACCGTGTCCAGTTGCTTGGTCGAGTGGGCCAGGACCCGGTCATGAGGCAGGCGGAGGGGAAAAACCCGGTCACCATCTTCTCCCTGGCGACCAATGAGATGTGGCGCTCAGGGGAGAGCGAGACCTTTCAAACGGGTAAGTGGGCGAGGCCGGGAGGGGTGCCGAGGCCCCTGTGTTTGGAAAAGACCCAGGAGGGCTCTTCTTTGAGGTCCACCCTCAGATTTCTTGTTGACCGAGGGGAAGGGGGCCTTAAATTTTGCAAGGGAAGCAGCGTGGTCTAGTGGGAAGAGCCCGGGCCTGGGAGTCAGAGGCCCTGGGTTCCAATCCCAGCTCCGCTACCTGTCGGCTGGGTGACCTCGGTCAAGTCACTTCATTTCTCTGGGCCTCAGTTCCCTCATCTGCAAAATGAGGGTTCAGTGCTGTGAGCCCCCTGTGGGATCTGATGATCTGCTCTCTCCCCCAGGTGTGCTGCAGTTTTTGGCAAATAGGAAGCACTTAGATACCGCGGAGATGATTATTATAAAACTATTTCTTGCTAGAGCGATCAGAATCAGTAATTGAGTCCCCACCTGCATGGGAGTGCCGAGGAGAGGGTGGGGAAGTTCCTAAGAGGCAGATTTGGACAGGAATAATGGGAAATCGGGCAGGGAAAGGACAGATTATTGGAGAAGATGGGCCTTTTGGAGAGTTTTGACTGTCGGGGGGCGGTTCTCGGCATTTCCTGAGGACCGTTCTTGTGCTTGAGTCAGTCGATAGTATGAAGCGAACGCCTAACGTGTGCAGAGATTGTACCAAAAGCTTGGATCCATTACCCTCTAGGAATCGATATTCACCCCGACCTCAGCCCATATCACTCGGATCCATATTCCCAATTTATTTCTGTGAATGTCTGTCTTCCCCCTCTAGACCGTGAGCGCCTTGTGGGCAGGGAACATGTCTACCGACTCTATTAGATCATACTCTCCCGTGCGTTTAGTACAGTGCCCTGCCCACAGCACTCATTAGGTACCTCTGATTGACTGGAAGAGTACACAAGAGTTAGTAGGCGTGATCTCTGACCTTGAGGAGGGGACAATCTAGCGGGGAAGACCGACGTGAAAATAAATCACTGGTGGGAGCGGCGACTGCGTATTAAGTTGGGCGTGCGAATGCTTAGGGGCTACAGACTCAGGTGCCTTGGTATGACACGGCGGGAGGAGGAATCAGTGTTCGCGCGCTCGGGTGTGTGTGTGTATTATATAGTTTGCCCAGAGGACACAGCATGGCAGCCAGAAAGTCATTTTCTACGCCACTTTGCTAGCAGATGGCAGCCGGGTCCCCCGGCGACCCCCGTGACCTCTTTTCCCCCTGCCCCTTGCAGGCGATGTCAGCCAGAAGACTACGTGGCACAGGATTTCCGTCTTCAGGCCGGGCCTCAGGGAGGTAGCCTATCAGTACGTGAAAAAGGGGTAAGTGAAGGGAAGAGGGGGCTCCGTGGTTGGATTTCATTAAGCAGTGGGATGGAAGGGAGTAATTATCGGCAAAATAGGAAATGCATTTCACTCCAATTCTCAGCGTGAAGTGCCTGTCGGCGACTCGTGAATACTTGGATGCGGTAATTCAGAGTGCCGTGAAATATCCCAAGGTTCACGAGACCGTTTTAAAGAGAGATGTCAGGATATCTGTCAGTCTCCCGCCGCCTGCGTCCTTTAACAGCGTTGGGATATTTTCCCTTCAGAAAGCGGCCTCCGGCTGAGAGGTAGATTGAGCTGCAGGAGGTGGGACTCAGTGTGAGACCGAATACAAAAAAAGGCAGTTGGCAGAAATCGGATCCAAACGATGGTCGCAGGATCGGTTTTCGGTCTCCCCTCCCATTTATTGTGGCGTCAAAGCCCTTTTCTCTAGCCCGCTGGCATTCCGGGCCCCTCCAGGTGGCTCGTCATTCCCTAAAGCGGCTTCCGCTTTGGGTTCCATTGCCCTCCTTGGGATTCTGGAGATGTATCGCCGAGCAGCCGCGGGCTCGAGCCGGGCCCCCGCCTCTGATCTCGGGTCTTTGAAGGTAGTGCTCCGTGAGGACGCAGGGAGCCAGCGGAACCTCTTCCCGGGGCCCACCGGTCACGCTGGCTCTCCCGGGATATCTCTGCTCTCCCTCGTGAGAGACCTGTGTGGACGCTGGCGGCAGAGACGAGTCAGGGTGTCGTGGACTGGGCAGATTTTCATGCCACGAGAGTTCCCGGATGTCCGAGCGTCTTCTACGGCTGCGTGGGGCCGGGACCTCACGTCGGTTGTGTTCGGGCGGGGTCTGAGGCTCTTTTATTCCTAAAATCCACCCCCGTCCCCATGAAAAGGATCCACACGAGTCACTCCCATTTAGATTTTACAAATCCTGTACCTGGGCTCTTTCGTCGGAATTGTACACGGGAAAAGATTGTGGTGGCTACTGCCCTTTCTAACGGCAGCGTTTCCACCCCTTTAGGGCCTGCTGAGCTCCTGCGAGCCTGGCGAACAGCTCAGCTAGGAGCCTGGGGCGTTGAAGGGGGCCATCCCCGGCGAGGTTTCTCGGAGGCCAGGCCGCCGCCCCTCCCCGTTGGGACCCCATCTGGGGCCTCACTCGCCCGCCCGGGGACGGCTTCGTTTGTGATGGGCACCATTTCCCCCCAACTCCTACCCGTTTTGATAATCCCAGGAATCGGGGAGGGGGGCGGTGTCTGCCCTTGGGGGCTTGAAAGCTAAACCGACGGGTTGCTTTGGAAGCGTGCGGGTCTGGCCCGATGCCAGCAATTTAGCGTTCCTTTTAGGCGGCGGATGTCAGCTGTGCCACCGAGCTACCTCAGGGTCTGACCGAAATCAAAGGCCACCCGGGGCTGCTCTGGAATGGCCCCGGCTAGACCCTCGAGGAAGCACGGGGAAAGTTGCACGTCGGGAATATTTTCGCCCTGAGCTTTCCCCCCTCACCTAATGGGTTCCGTGTCAGAGGGGATCCGGTGTTCCTTTCCTTGCATAATGCTCCCTTCCCCGCCTGCCCACCGGCTGGCCTGCGCTCCGCCTCCTTCCGGGGGAAGACGACGCGTTCGGCCCACCTCTTCCCCGGTGACTTTTCACCTCGTGTTTTCCCAGGGCGCGCGTCTTCGTGGAAGGGAAAGTGGACTACGGCGAATACACAGATAAAAATAACGTGAGGCGACAGGCCACGTCCATCATAGCTGGTGAGGAGGCTGGGAGGGGGCGTCCGAGGGCCCGGAGTCCACGGGAGGGAAGGAGGCCGGGGGCGGAAAGGGGAGTCTCTCAAGTACTTTCTCCCCCGCTTGGGCCCAGTTTGGCAGGGTTCCGTGACTTGGGGCCCAGGGGCCAGATGGGAATGAGGGTCTATGGAGGGTCATTGCTGGAAAATGTCTAGTCGTGCTATTTGCCTGCTGTGTGCCTCTGGACCTCAGTTTCCTCATCTGTACAATGGGAATAAAATCCCTGTTCTCCCTTTCCCTTAGACAGTGGGGCCTGTCTCTGATGTGATCATCTTATATCTGTATATCTACCTCTGCACTTAGTACGGTACTCAGCCCATAGCGAGCGCTGAATAAAGACAGTGGATGTTGTTTTGGGGGATATTTATCGATCGCCCATCGAGTGCCGGGGCCCCGGATTGGAAGCGTGTTTAAAACCTCTCCTGTACCTGGGAAAAATGAAGACATTCCCTGTGCATTCTTTCTGGGGGAGGTGTCTGCTAGCGAGGGGTCGCTTACTCCAGGAGGGGGATGAAGCAGGATGAAGGCGGTGGGGGTAGGGGGCGGTTGGGGAGGGAGAGCCGAAGCTAAACCGAATCTATTCTCTTCTTCCTTCCAGATAACATTATATTTCTAAGTGATCATTCGAAAGACAAAGTGTAAGCTTAGTCCACCGGCGTGTTTAAATTAACCCAGTCCCATCAGTGTTAAATGAATCCTTATTTCAGAATCATGTATAGTTTATCTTTGTAGTTTTTTTGGACACAAATTAAAATGCCCTTTGTATAAAGGAAGCAGCAGAATTGGGTTTTTTATTTGGCTTGTTGTTCTGTTTAATGTTTTATTTTAGTATCTTGCACCACAGACCTAGGCTATCTGATTGTGTTTGTACCTCACTTATCTAGGTGGCTGAATCACTGCTTTCTAGTTTTCACAGATACGTAGGTACCGTTCCCTGGAGTTGGGGAGGGCGGAAGGTTCCTCTCCTCTAATTCCTCATTGCTTGACGTTCCTCATTTTCTCTTTTGCGTCGGAGTCGGAAATCCTGAAACGAGGGCCGGGCCTGTCGATCAGAGGTATTCGTAGAGTGCCGGGCTGTGTGCGGAGCACTGTACTGAGCACTTGGGAGAGTACGGAGAGAGTTGGTAGACACGATCCCTGTCCTCAGTGAGCTGATAGTTCGGTGGGGGAGACAGGCATTAAAATAAAATTAAAAATTGGGGAAGGAGCAGAGTATAAGGCTGTGTATTAAGACTGGGAGCCCCAAGTGGGAGAGGGACCGTGTCCAACCCGACTAGCCTGTATCTACCCCGGTGCTTAGAACAGTGCTTGACACAGAGTAAGTGCTTAACAGATACCATCCTGATTACATAAGGGTTGTGGGACTGGGGGTGGGGTGAGTATCAAAATGCTTGTGGGGGCACAGACCCGTGTGCATAGAAAATGCGGAAGGGAAGGCAAGTAGAGGTTAGTCAGGGGAGGCGTCTCGGAGGAGATGTGATTTTACTAGGACTAAAAGATGGGGAGAGTGGTGGTCGGTTGGATACGGAGGGGGAAGAAGCTCCAAGCCAGCGGAAGGACGCGGGCAAGGGGTCGATGGTGAGAAAGATGAGATCGAGGTACGGAGAGACGGTTGGGGTTTAGAGGAGCAGAGCGTGCGGGCCGGCCTGTAGTAGATCGGCCAGATGAGGTAGGAGCTAGAGAGGTGATTGAATGCCTTAAAGCTGATGGTAAGGAATTTCCGTTTGCAGAACCGGATGGGCAGCCACCGGAAGATTTGCAGAGAGGGTCGACGTGGACCGGCTCTTTCTTTTAGAAAAACGATTTTAGGGAGAAGAGCGAAGTATCAACCGGAGAGGGGAAGAGGCAGGAGTCAGGGGTGGATGCCAGTGAGGAGGCCGATGCAGTAGTCAAGGCGGGCTAGGATAAGAGCCTGAATCAGCAACGCATCGGAGAGGAAGAAGCAGATTCTGATGCTGTGAAGGTGGGACCATCCAGATCTGGTCACACGCTGAATATGCGGAGCGAACGAGAGGTGAGGTGAGGATAACGCCCCGGTTACGAGCCCGTGAGATGCGAGGGCAGGGTGTCGTCTACGGTGTTGGGAGTCTGGAGGAGAACCCTCTTTGGGCGGGAAAGTGAGGAGTTCTATTTTGGACGGGTTAAGTTTTAGGCGTCGGCCGGCCGTTCAAGCAGAGATGTCCCGAAGGCGGGAGGAAACGTGAAACTGCAGAGAAGGAAAGAGGTCAGGGCCGGAGATGTAGATTTAGGAATCGTCCGCGTGGAGGTGGTAGGTGAAGCCGTGGGAGCGGATGAGTTCTCCAAGAGAGGAGGTGTAGATGGAGAATAGGAGGGGACACACAACCGAGCCTCGAGGGACTCGCAGGTAGCGGGTGGGAGGCGGAGGAGGAGCCCGTGAAGGAGAGGCCAGAGAGAGGGGAGGACGGTGTCAGCGAAGCCACGGCTAGTCAGTATTACTTTGGATTAATCCAGCAGGAGAAGCTCTAGGAGAACTACGGCGGTGATGTTCTTACTCTCCCTTCCTGCCTCCTCCACCGGATGGTGGGGGACGAAGCCCCATTCTTCCGGGGTTCTCGTTAGTGAGCGACGATATTGGCTGAGAAGCAGCGTGACCTAGCGGAAAGAACACGGGCCTGGGAGTCAGGTCATGAGTTCTAATCCCCGCTTCGCCACTCGTCCGCTGGCAGTCACCTTGGGCAGTCACTTAACTTCTCTGCGCATCCTTTAAACTCATCTCTGGGGATCTAGACTATGAGCTCCGTATGGGACAGGGACCGTGTCCAACACAATACGCTGGTATCCACCCCGGTGCTTAGTAGCGGCCGGTACGTAACACTTAACTCTTAACATTTAAATCCCGACTCTGCCCCTTGGCAGCTGTGTGACTGGGGGCAAGTCACTTCACTTCTCTGTGCCTCAGTTCCCTCATCTGTAAAATGGGGATGAAGACTGTGAGCCTCACGCGGGACAACCTCATTTCCCTGTATCTACCCCAGCGCTTAGAACAGTGCCCTGCACGTAGTAAGCACTTAAATACCAACGTTATTATTATTAATAACAGATATCGTCATTCTTCTTAGTGGAGCGTGCACAGGCCCGGCAATCAGGACCCGGGTTCTAATCCCGGCTGTGCCGCTTGCCTGCTCTGTGATCTTGGGCAGGTCATTTAAACTCCTGGGCCTCAGTTTCCTCCTCTGTAAAATGGGGATTCAATACCCGTCCTCCTCCCTCTTAGACCGCGGACCCCATGTGGAATAGCGGTACTAATAAAAATATTTATTAAGCACTTACTCTGTGCGAAGCACTGCACCGAGGTGGAAACTAGACACAGTCCCTGGCCCTCAGGGACTCACGATCTAAAAGATCTTGGTAATGATAATAGTTTGTGATGGTTATCGAGCACTTAGTCTGGGCCAGGATAAGAACGGTGGCAGACCTAATTATTCATTCATCCGGTCGTATTTACTGAGCGTTTACTATGTGCAAAGCACTGTACTGAATGCTAGGGGGAGGACAGTGTAACAATAAACAGGCCCATTCCCTGCCCACAACGAGCTCATTTTAGCTACCCCAGTACTTAGTACAGTGCCTGGCATGTAGTAAGAACTTAACAGATAGCATAAAAAACAAAACAAAAAGCTACCACTGACTTTTATGAGAAGCTACAGAAAGCTACAAAAAACACACTCCTGACTTTTATGAGAAGGAGCGGGGCTCAGTGGAAAGAGCCCGGGCTTGGGAGTCCGAGGTCATGAGTTCGACTCCCGGCTCTGCCCCTTGTCAGCTGTGTGACTGGGGGCGAGTCACTTCACTTCTCTGGGCCTCAGTTCCCTCATCTGTAAAATGGGGATTAACCGTGAGCCTCACGTGGGACGACCTGATTCCCCTGTATCTCCCCCAGCGCTTAGAACAGTGCTCTGCACATAGTAAGCGCTTAACAAATACCAACAGTATTATTATTATTATTATTATGGGAGCAGGCCCGACGTGCCAGCGCACAGATTGCCCTCCAGGGGGCATCAGACTGATGTATAATGGCCTGTCCGTTCATAGCTAATAATTATAATAATAATAATAGTAAGGATGGTATTTGTTAAGCGCTTACTATGTGCCAGGCACTGTACCGATTGCTGGGGGAGATAAAGGTTGTCAGGTTTGAACACAGATTCTGTCCCCCATGGGGCTCACAGTCTTAATCCCCATTTCACAGTTGAGGTAACTGAGGCCCAGAGAAGCGAAGCGACTTGCCCAAGGCCACCCGGCAGACAAGTGGCAGAGCCGTCTCTGTCCCGAGAGAGCCGTGGGCGGTGCTTAGATGAAGACTGGAGGGGAGAAGGGACCGTCTGCTGCTCCCGGCTCTGGAGAAGCGGTAAACCGCCCTCGGCGGCTTGGAATTCCTCGGACGAAGAGCGGCGTGAGGTGGGCGGGCACGGCTGCGGGTGATCACGGCTCTCTCGGGACGTAGACGGCTCTGCCACTCGTCTGCTGTGTGGCCTTGGGCGAATCGCTTCACTTCTCTGGGCCTCAGTTACCTCAACTGTAAAACGGGGATAAAGACCGTGAGCCCCGTGGGGGACGGCCACTGCGGGTGGCGGCGCCTCTTAGGGGAATTTCCTCCTTGGACGGCAGAGCTTAGGTGAGGGAAGCCTAGACGGGGCTGGTCCCCGGCTTGACTGGGGGCCCTCGGCCTTCCCCCGCCTCGGTTCCCCCGTCTGTGAAATGGGACGGACCCTGGTGACCCGACCCGCGGTTGTTCTCGGGCTCGTGACCGAAGACAGCGCAAGTGCCCGTACCGGGTCCCGAAGCGCCGGACTGCCGCCAGCCTGCGGTGGGACCTAGGACAAGTCACTAACTGCTCTGTGCCTCAGTTTCCTCCCCTGGAAGATGGGGATTCAGCACCTCTTCTCCCCTCCCTCTTAGACCGCGAGCCCCGTCTGGCTCAGTGATTGGCTCTGACCCGATTATCTCCTCTCCGCCCCAGCACTTAGCACAGTGCTTGGCACATAAGAACGGCGGCGCGTGTTAAGCGATTCCCATCAGTGTCGGCCGGGACGTCTCTCGGAGCGGTCTCGCTTTCCGGAGCCGAGGCCGGGACTCCCCCGGCCCCTCAGACCGAGCCTGCGGGACCGCGGCCCCCGCTCCCCGACCGCCATCCGCTTCCCGTGACCGGGCGGCTGCCGGCGGACGGCCGCCGGCGCCCGGAGAGCCGGCCGGCTCAGGTTTCACCGCCGAGCGAAGCGTTCCCCGGCGGTATCTGACAGCGGCGGGAATGCCTGCCCGCCCTCTGGAGAGAGAACCGTTCCGGCCGGAACCCGCAAGTCTAGACGGGTGTTTTGTTGCGTCTGAGGAGCCCCATTTAACCCCCCCGCCATCCCCAGTCGCTCCACAGGCATCGGGACGGGGCGGAGGGGGCTGCCTGGGGTCTCCGGTGCCTGTGGGGTTCAGAGGTCACGTTAGTCCAGAGCTTAGCTCGCTGGCCCCGGAGGGTGGGCCATTAATTCATTAATTCATTCATTGTCGTATTTATTGAGCCTTTACTGTGTGCAGACGACTGTACTGAGCACCTGGGCAGTCGTGTCTAACGGTGAACGGACACATTCCCTCCCCACAGTGACCTTACGGTCTCGCGGGAGAGATATAGCAATATTAATAAACTACAGATAATAATGAGGGCGTTTGTGACTAGTAAATGGGCCAAGCACTGTTCTAAGCACTGGGGTAGATGCGGGGCAATCAGGTTGTCCCATGTGGGGCTCACACTTTTAATCCCCATTTGCCAGAGGAGGTCACTGAGGCTCAGGGAAGCGAAGCGACCTGCCCAGGGCCACACGGCTGACAGGTAGCGGGGCCGGGATTCGAACCCATGACCTCTGACTCCCAAGCTCGGGCTCTTTCCACCGAGCCACGCTGCTTCTCTGGATGGAAATCACACCAGGAGACTCGCCCCGCGGGAGACGATAGGGAGCGCGTGAAGACCCTTCTTCGGGGTGGCTGGGGGAGTTGCTTTGGGATCTTGGGTTTGGGGAGCACCCAGACTCGTCGCCCAGTGAACGGAGGACGGGCCCGGGAGTCAGAAGGACCTGGGTTCTAATCCCGGCTCCGCCACTCGTCTGCCGCGCGACCTCGGGCAAGTCGTCTCACTTCCCCGTGCCTCGGCTACCGCATCCGTAAAATGGGGATCAAGACGGCGAGCCCCGGGTGGGACCTGATTAGCTCGTATCTACCCCGGTGCCAAAGACGGGGTCCGGCACGTAGCCATCGCTTACGGAAAAGCCCCAAGACCGTAGGCGTGCGTCGGGCGCCCGGGTGCTTAATAAATACCGTTTATTGATTGATTCTGGGTGGCGGCCAAAGGGCCTGGACCCCCAGTGCCAAGAACGGGCGTGCACAGATGGGAAGCGGGAAGGGGGACGCCGGGATGTCCCCCTCCGGCCGGTTCCTGATCAGGAAGCACCGGGGGGGGGGGATGGGGCCGGGGGGGCGGGGAAGAGTAGAGTCAGATGATTTAATTTCTCAACTCTGAAAATCCGGGCCCGAACTCTTTTTGAACCGGGGCCCTCCCAGGGTTTGGCCGCGCTTCCGACGAACCGGATCTTCTGTAGGTAGCGACCGGGCCGGCGAAAGAGCCCTGTCGGTTGGGCCCGGTCTGTGGTCTGCAAGATCGCACGCCCAAGAAAGCAAACAGCCCGTGGGTTGGCTTCTCCCCATGACTCTCCCCCAGCAGCAGGATGCGCTCCTCCCTCTGAGCTCTCCGTCCCCTTCTTCGCCCTCCGCGGGGCTGGTCCGATGTGGAAACTCCCTGTCAGCGCGACCCACGGGAAGGAGCCCAGATCCGGTCCGGAGACCTAGATTCTAATCCCGACTCCGCCATTTGCCCGCCGGGGGATCTTGGGCAAGTCACTTAACTCTGCCCCACCTCGGTTTCTTCGGCTTTACGATGGGCGGGAGAGATCTGTTCTCCCTCCCGGAGAAGCTTGGGAGTCGGAGGGCATGGGTTCGAATCCCGGCTCCGCCACTTGGCAGCTGTGTGACTTAGGGCAAGTTCACTTCACTTCTCTGGGCCTCGGTGACCTCATCCGGAAAATGGGGATGAAGACTGTGAGCCTCACGTGGGACCACCCGATGACCCCGGATCTCCCCCGGCGCTTAGAACAGCGCTCTGCACATAGTAAGCGCTTCACAGATACCGACATTATTATTCTCTGGGCCTCAGTGACCTCATCTGGAAAATGGGGATGAGGACCGTGAATCTAAAGTGGGACAACCCGATGACCCCGGGTCTCCCCCGGCGCTTAATAATAATAATAATAATAATAATAATGTGGGTATTTGTTAAGCGCTTACTATGTGCCGAGCACTGTTCTAAGCGCTGGGGTAGACAAAGGGGAATCAGGTTGTCCCACGTGGAGCTCACAGTCTTAATCCCCATTTTACAGATGAGGGAACTGAGGCACAGAGAAGTTAAGTGACTTGCCCACAGTCACACAGCCGACAAGTGGCAGAGCCGGGATTCGAACTCATGAGCCCTGACTCCCAAGCCCGTGCTCTTTCCACTGAGCCACGCTGCTTCTCACAGTGCTCTGCACGTGGCCTAGTGGAAGGAGCCTGGGCTTGGGAGTCGGAGGTCATGGGTTCGAATCCCGGCTCTGCCACTTAGCTGGGTGACCGTGGGCAAGTCACTTCACTTCTCTGTGCCTCGGTGACCTCATCTGTAAAATGGGGATGAAGCCTGGGAGCCTCACGTGGGACCACCCGATGACCCCGGATCTCCCCCGGCGCTTAGAACAGCGCTCTGCACATAGTAAGCGCTTCACAGATACCGACATTATTATTAAAGTTTTGATAAAGTAGAATACCAACAAGGAAGGGGGGAGAGGAGCCGCGCTTGTTGGTCTTGCTTTTTTTTTTTTTTAAATGAATGTATTCTTGTCGCAAGGCCATTGGCTGGCGGCCCCCCCCCCCCCCCGCCGGCCCCTAGTGGGCGCCCGCCCCGTCCATCAACCCCGGCCCCCGCCGCGCCCCATTGGTCGACGCCGCCGTCGCCCCGCCCCCGTGGGCGGGGCCTTCCCGATGACGTCACCGCGGAGGACATTCCAGAGGGGGCGGGCGGAGGCTGCCCGCCCATTGGCGGACGGCGGAGGGGGCGGGCGGGAGGCTCTCCGTTGATTGGAGGACGGCGGAGGGGGCGCGTCTCTGATTGGCGGAGCGGGAGCCCGGGCCACGGGGTCTGGGGAATTGGGAATGCGGGGGCTGGAGCAGCGGGCAGAGCGGGGCAAAGGGGAGCTGCGGGGGGTGGGAGGGAGGGAGGGAGATTCCCGGGGGCCGCATCCCGACCCATCCCGATCCATGGAATAAAGTGGCCCGTCCCGCCTCGCCTGCTTTTTTCTTCCCCCCCTTTTTTCCCGGCCATGGAGGTGCTGGAGAGCGGGGAGCAGGCCCTCCTCACCTGGGACCGAAAGCTCAGCGAGCTGTCCGACCCGGGAGACTCCGACGTCCTGCTCTACAACACGGTAAGGACCGGCCGGCGTGGCTCAGTGGCCTCATCCGTCAAATGGGACGAATACTGATAATCACGTTGGTATAGGGTAAGCGCAGAGCACTGTCCTAAGCGCTGGGGGAGAGACGGGGGCCTCAGGTGGTCCCACGTGGGGCTCCCAGGCTTCACCCCCATTTGACGGATGGGGTCACTGAGAAGCCAAGTGACTGGCCCACATTCATCCAGCTGACAGGGGGCAGAGGCGGGATTCGAACCCGTGACCCCGGACTCCCCAGCCCGGGGTTCTTGCCGCTGAGCCTCTAGTAATAATGTTGGTATCTGTGAAGCGCTTACTATGTGCAGAGCGCTGTTCTAAGCGCTGGGGGAGAGACGGGGTCCTCAGGTGGTCCCACGTGAGGCGCCCGGTCCTCATCCCCATTTGACAGATGAGGGAACTGAGGCCCAGAGGAGTGAAGGGACCTGCCCACAGTCACACAGCTAAGTGGCAGAGCCGGGCTTCGAACCCATGGCCTCTGACTCCGCAGCCCGGGCTCTCGCCACTGAGCCACGCTGCTTCTGGAAGACCGACGAAGACTGTCGGTCCCTTGTGGGCCAACCTGATGGCCTTGGATTCAGTAGTCTTGAGCGCCTACTAGGTGCACAGCACTGGACTGAGCGCTTGCCACGTCCAATTCGGCAACAGAGAGGGACCGTCCCTGCCCAACGACGGGCTCTTCTATCTCCCCCCAGCGCTTAGAACAGCGCTTGGCACGTAGTAAGCGCTTAACAAATGCCAACTTTATTATTACGGAGCGCTTATTCCCTGCAGGGAACTGTGCTAAGCGCTCGGGAGAGGACGATTTGCCCGATTCCACCCCAACGCTTAGTACAGTAGCTGGCACCCGGTAAATGCCGTTATCATTGGAAGGCGCGTGGCTTAACGGCGAGACCGTGGGTTTGGGAGTCAGAGGTGGTGGTTCTAATCCCGACTCCACTTATGGAACAGTGCTTGGCACATAGTAAGCGCTTAACAGATGCCATCATCCTCATCGTCATCATCGTCATTATTATTACTTACCAGCTGTGTGACCTCGGGCCGGTCATTTCACTTCTCTGTGCCTCGGTGACCTCGTATTATCATTACTTATCAGCTGTGTGACTTTGGGCCGGTCACTTCACCTCTCTGGGCCTCAGTGACCTCATCTGTAAAATGGGGATGAAGACCGGGAGCCCCCCGTGGGACAACCTTTCATTCATTCATTCATTCAATAGTATTTATTGAGCGCTTACTATGTGCAGAGCACTGTACTAAGCGCTTGGGATGAACAAGTCGGCAACAGATAGAGACGGTCCCTGCCGTTTGACGGGCTTACGGTCTGATCGGGGGAGACGGACAGACGAGAACGATGGCAATAAAACCTCATCACCTAGTATCTACCCCAGCACTTAGAGGATTGCTTGGCACCTAGTAAGCGCTTAACAAATACCGTCATCATCATTATTATTGTAACAGAACAATAAACAGCCACATTTCCTGCCCGAAACAGGCTTACGGTTGAGGGGGGGCCGTGGAGGGGGACTCGGAAAAAGGGAGGGGGTGGGGGGGCCGTCAATCGTTAGTATTTATTGGGCGCTGACTTTGTGCGGAACGCTGGAGGGGTGACCGTAAAGTAAGTAGAGTAAGAGATGCCACCCGAAAGCTCTTCGTTTCTCTGGACCTTCGTTTCCTCTTTTGTAAAATGGAGATTCACATGCCTGTTCTTCCTCCCTCTTAGAGTGTGGAGCCCCGTGTAGGGCCGGGACTGTGTTTTGTAGGGTATCTGTCCCAGTGCTTAGCACGGTGCTTGGCGCACTGTAAGCATGAGGCAAGTATTATTAATGTTGTCATCGTTAAGGATAATAAGGGGAAGCAGTCGGAGGCACTTGGAGAGAGGAAGGAAGGCAGGAATGCAAGCAGCGTTGCCTAGTGGGTAGAGCTCGGGTCTGGGAGTCTGAGGACGTGGGTTCTAATCCCGTCTCCGCCATGTGGGAAGTTAAATTAAATCCCTTAACTTCTCTGTGCCTCAGTTGCCCCCTCTTTAAAATGGGGATTAAGACCGTGTCCATCCGGATTAGCAGGCATCTACTCCGGTGCTCAGTGACTGGCACATACCGGTCGATCATTTTCATTTATTGAGTGTTTACTGTATTAAGCGCCTGGGAGAGTAGAATACAACCGAGTCGGTAGACACTTCCTGCCCACAACGGGCTCACTGTCTAGAGGTGGAGACAGATGATATAAATAAATAAATTACGGAGATGTGTGTAAGGGCCGTGGGGGTGGTGGATGAAGGGAACGAATCCGAGCGACCTAGAAGGGAGTGGGAGAAAAGAAAATGCCTAATAAGTGCTTAAACTCGGAGGAAGCCAGTAGAAGCAGAGTGGCTGAGTGGGTGGAACCCGGACCTGGGAGTCAGAAGGTCGTGGGTTCTAATCCCGGCTCAACCACGTGTCTGCTGGGTGACCTCGGGCAAGTCGCTTCGCTTCTCTGGGCCTCAGTTGCCTCATCTGTAAAATGGGGATGAAGACCGGGAGCCCTCTGTGACAGGCATGGTGTCCAACTCAACTCGATCTAGCCCAGCGCGTAGAGCAGTGCTTGGCAGATAGTAAGCGCTTAACAAGTAACGTCATTATTATCAGTCGTCATTATTATTAACAGATGCCATAGAGAATTAAGGGGTATTTGGTGAGGAATAAACCCACGCGTGCTCGCGACGGAGCCGGAAAGGCACGGCCTGGCACCGGAGGGAAGGAGGGAGGGGTGGAAAACTTGAGGCGGCCGGGGATTTCCTGCCCGGGTCCCGCCTTCCTTCCTTCCTTCCCCAGCTCCTGGACAGGCCGTCTGGGCCCTCCCCGGGGGAAAGGGATAGCCAACGTCAGACCAGCGGTGGTACTTACTGAGCGCTTCCCGGGTGCGGAGCGCTGTACCGAGCGCTTGGGACAGTAGCCCACGAAGCAGTTGGTAGACCCGTTCCCCACCCACCGGGGGTTTGGAAGTTAGTTGTCCCTGAACGTCGGTGACTCCTGATTTGCCGAGTGTGCGCCGTGAGATGAGGCAGGGGCAGGGTGGGCTAGTGGAAAGAGCGCGGCCCTGGGAGTCAGGAGACCCGGGTCCCTGCCCGGTGACCTTGGGCAAGCCAGATCACTTCCCCGGGCCTCGGTTCTCTCATCTGTAAAACGGGGATTCGGAACCTCCTCTCCCTCCCCCTTACACCTGGAGGCCCGTGTGGGACGAGGATGGTGGTGTCTGCCCTCGTGGTAATTTATCTCCCCCCAGCGCTTAGCACAGTGCGTGCGACGTAACTGGTGGTTAACCCGTAGCGCAGTTGTTATTACAGGGCAGATGTGGAATCCGGGGGTTTCTTCGTTTCTCGACTCCTCCAGAAGTTTGAAATTAGCAGAAGAGATAAAGCAGCCATGAGAAAATAAGGGGCCTGTGCTCTTGGCTTCCTCGGCCCCTTTGATCCGGCCGGAGCGAGGATATATTTAAAACTTTGGCAAAAGCAGCCCGGTGGCGCTAGCCTCCCTCCCCGTCTGTCTGTCTGCCTCCCCGCCTGCCCGCTTGCCTTGGCCGAGAGTCACTTTAGGAAAGAAAGGGTGGAGTTCCCATCTCCCGCTCCAAAAAAGGATCTGTGGTGGCCGGGAAAAGCCGAGTTTGAAAAACGCACAGCCCCTGGGCTCCCCCGGGATGGGGGAGGAGAGGCAGCCAAGTCATTCCGGGCCGCAGATGTGTTGGGAGAAGCTGCTGTCGAAATCCAGCTGCCCAGAGGACCCCGCCTCCGCTGAACCTCTCTGAGCTTCGTCCTCCTCGTCTGTAAAATGGGGAATCCAGTCCGCGTTTCTCCCCACTCTTTCACGCGGGACGGGAGCTACGCCTGATCGGTTTATCTTGTATTTGACTCCAGTGCTTAGCGCATAATGGTGTTTATTACTGCGCTGACTAGGTATTCAGAATTATTACTAATAAGCAATGGGGAAAACACCATAGAGGTAAAAGGCACAGTCGTTGTCCTCAAGGAATTTACAGGCTAACACCGGAGACCGGTAGGCACAGTTCAGAGGGAACGGGAGGAGAAAAGAAGATGAACTCATAATAGTAAGAGGTAGGAGAGAGGGTGAGGGGAATAAATAAATGAATAGCAAGTAGATCGTGTCGATGAGTTGCATTCCGGAGGGCTGCGGTGGCCCTCGGGATGGTGATGGGGTGGGGAATTTACTCAGGGAAGGCTCCCGAGAGGAGGAGGAGGAGGGCTTTCCAGGGGGCTTTGAAGTTGAGCAGAGGCTGTGGCCTGGCCATTCGGGTGGGGGACAGTGACAGTTGTCCAACCCGATCGTCTTGCGGAGTACGGCACATCGTAAGCATTGAACGACTCCTAGAAGAAGGCAAAAAACAAAACAGAGGTGACGCACGGAAGGGAGGGCTAAGACAGGGAAGCGAGAGTTGAGGAGGGGAAGGCCTCTTGGAGGAGTTGTGATTTTAGGAGGGCCTTGAAGAGAGGTGGCCTGTCGGATTTGATGAGGGAGAGGGAGGATGTGGTCAGTGGAGAGAAAGAGGAGGTTGAGGTATAGTAAGGTTGGCGTTAGAGGAGTGAAGTGGTTGAGCTGGGTTTGAGTGGGAGATCGGGGAGGTAAGGTGAGAGAGGGAGAGCTCAGGAGAGACTTAAAGCTCACGGTGAGGAGTTTCTGTTTGATGCGGAGGTGGGTGGGCAGCCGCTCTTGAGGAGCGGGGAAACATGGACTGCCTGGTTTCGTAGAAAAACGACTGGGGCAGCAGACTGAAGTTTGGATCAGAGGAGGGAGAGACAGGGAGGTCAGCAAGGAGGCTGATGCAATAGTCATTCAGTAATTTATTGAACGCGTACTGTGTGCAGAGCACTCTACTAAGCCCTTGGGGAGAGTACACTGGGACAATAAACAGACACGTTCCCTGCCCACAGTGAGCTTAGGCAAGATAGGATAAATGCTTGGATCGACTTAAGAGAAAGGTAGGATTTGGCGGAAGACCGAATATGTGGGTTGAAGTGAGAAAGAGGAATCGAGACTAATGCCAAGGTTTTTTTAATGCTGTTTAAGTGCTTACTGTGTGTCAGGCACTATATTAAGTGCTAGGGAAAATACAGGCTAATCGGGTTGGACACAGTCCATGTCCCACATCGGGTTCACCGTCGGTCCCAATTTTACGTATGAGGAAACTGAGGCTCAGAGAAGTTAAATGATCTGCCCTAGGTACACAAATGGAGAGCTGGGTTTAGAACTCAGGTCCTCTGATTCCCACGGCCGTGCTATTTCTGCTAGGCCACGCTGCTTCTCTAGGTTACGGGCTTGTGAGAGAGGGAGGATGGCGACTACAGCGATGGGAAAGTCTCGGGGAGGATAGGGTTTCGGTGGGAAGGTGAGGAGTTCTGTTTTGGTCATGTTAAGTTCGGGGTGTCGGCGGGACATCCGAGTGGAAGCGTCCTGAAGGAAGGAGGAAATGGGAGATGGTAGAGAAGGAGGGAGGTTGGGCCTGGAGAGGTAGATTTGGGAATCCTCACTCCACCTGGGCTCCTCTTTCTTCGCATTCACTGCCCACTGGTAGGACTGAAACTCCCCGATTCTGTGGAGCCCTTCTCCCAAAATTCATTCATTCAATAGCATTTATTGAGCGCTTACTATGTGCAGACCACTATACTAAGCACTTGGACAATTGGATCTTTAGTCAAACAGCCCTGCGTTAGGAGTCCGGGACTGGGAGTCCGAGGACTTGGCTTCTAACCTGTAAAACGGGGATTCAATCCCTGCGTTCCCTCCGTCTTCGACTGTGAGCCCCACGTGGGTCAGGGCTTGCGTTTGATATGGCGATCTCATATCTACCCCGGCGGTGAGCGCGGTGTTTGTCACATAGTAAACACTTAAAAAATGCCATGATATATTATTATGAAACAGCCCCCCTGATGGCGACCAGAACGACCTGTGGGTATTATCCCACAATCAGTCAATGGTATTTATTGAGCGCTTACGGTGTTAAGAGCTTGGGACAGTACAATATAAAAGGATTGGTAGACACGTTCCCTGCCCACAGCGAGCCTCTAGTCTAGAGACCTGCTCCCGGTGACCGTTCTTTTCTCTTCACGGGCAGCCATTGCTCGTGAGAGACCGGCGTCTGGGCTGTCACTAGAGATTCCGTCCTTCCCGCTTCCCTGATTGAGGAAGGGTCCTACCCGTCGCAGAGTCTGGAGGACGGAATCTGGGGATCGAGGGAGGCGAGAAGCTGAGGAATGCGAGCGGGAGCCGGGAGGGAGCGCGGGGCCCGATGGAGCAGAGGGGAGCAGGTGGGCCGGGGGGAGACGTGGAGAGTGGGAAAAGATCCGCCTGGGCTTGGGTCCGGGAGAAAACCCAGCCGACCTCTAGCGGGGGCCAACCGGCAGCTGGGACCGGATGGTAGGGAGACGGGGTCTAGATCCTCTGTTTGCTCCGATCTGGGCTTTGGTTACCGTGTACGTGTGGGGGGGGTGTGTGTCCTCCAATACCCTGTCCCATGACACGTACTTGGCCTGCAGAGCAGACGTTCAAGCTGCCCGCTGCCCGGTTGAGACACCAGACTCCCTCTCCCCTCCCCACGTCTCGCATCGGGCCCAGCGGGCGGGGCGGCCCGCTCTCTAAACACCGGGGGCCTGGGGGTGGGAAGACCAGACTCTGGCCATTGGCCACAGGAGAACCCCTCTCCTCCTCCCTAAAAGGCCTTGTCGCACCAGAATTGAGGCCTCGGAGGGTGAGGTAGGGTCGGAGAGAGAGACAGAGGCGGGCCTGGTTTCTCTTACGGGGAGGCTTGGCGGGATAGGAGCCGCTCCGGGCCGGGATGAGGTGGGTCAGTTTGGGAAGTGTTTTGGGATGGAGAATGAAGGGTCCGCTGGGTAATTGTGGAGGCTCTTGGGAGACGGGAGCTAGGCCAAGGGAACCTAAAATGGGGCTGAAGAGTTGGGAGAAGAGATTTAAGGGGGGATGGAGTTGCTGCTTGGGGTCCGGGAGAGAGAGTGAGAGCCGAGAAGGTCGGCTTCCCCCTCCCCGCCTAGAAGGACAAGACGTATGTTCTAAGTTTTGAGGTTTGGGGGAGAGTGGACCTTGTTTAGGGTTGGGGTGAAACCGATTGCAACTTCTTGAAACTCCCCGCGGTTGCTGCCGTTTGACTGTTAGGACGTCGGGCTCGTAATAACGGACGATCCGGCGGCAGAGCGGCCTGGGGGTCCCGGGAGCCTGGCAGGAAGCTGTCAGTAACGTTGCTTTCGTTTACTCAGGCTATCAGGCGCTTAACCGGTCTGTGCAGAGCACTGTACTGAGCACCTGGGAGGGTACAAGTAGCCTCGGGAGACGTGATCCCTACCTTCAAGGAGCTGACAATGTGGCGACTGCATGATGCATTTCTGGTGTAGGCGCTCGGCGAATACCGTCCCCCTGGGCTCTCTCGCTAGCGGCGTGGCTCGGTGGAAAGAGCACGGGCTTTGGAGTCAGAGGTCATGGGTTCGAATCCCGGCTCGGCCACATGTCAGCTGTGTGACTTCGGGCAAGTCACTTAACTTCTCGGTGCCTCAGTGACCTCATCTGTAGAATGGGGATTAAGACCGTGAGCCCCACGTGGGACGACCCGATTCCCCTGTGTCTACCCCAGCGCTTAGAACGGTGCTCGGCACATAGTAAGCGCTTAACAAATACCAACGTATATATAGGTCAGCAGTGGGCTGGGGCTTTTCCCACCCCCCGTGGAGACTCCTTTTTCCCTCCTCCACGGAAGGTGGCCTAAGAGACCTTCAAGGAGGTAACCTACGTTCCGAGCGCTTAGTATAGTGCTCTGCACATAGCGCTCAATAAATACTGTTGAATGAGTGAATCTTTCTGAAAGGACCTCTCTCCTGCCACTGCATCCTCTTGTGGCAATCAATCATTGGCATTTATTGAGCGCTTATTGGGTGCCGAACACCCTACTAAGCGCTTGGGAGAGTACGATCCAACGGAGTTGATAGACACTTTCCCTTCCCGTATTGAGTGTAAAGTAATCCCCCTGAGAGCTCAGGGCTCTTTTCCCTTGGAAGGAATCAGTGATGAGAGATCAATCGAGTGGCTGAGAAGAGCTCGTGGTCGATCAGGATCTGTCAGGGTCCGTGGACACCCGTGCTCCTGCAGGATCTCTCTCTGTCTCCGTCTCCCTTCCTCCCCTTTCCCCCCCAGCGCTGCGGCCATCCGAATGCTAATCGGGCCAAAGCAGGGAAGAATGGCTACAGGGGAGACGGTTTGGTCTAGTGGAAAGAGCAGGAGCTTGGGAGTTGGAGGACCTCGGTTCTAAGCCCAACTCAAGCCGCTCTCCCCAGGGTGACCTCGGTCGAGTCGCTTCACATCTCTGCGCCTCAGTTCCCTCATCTGCAGAATGGGGACCCAATCCCCGTTCTCCCTCCTCCTTCGACTCTGAGCCCCGTGCGGGACCTGATGATCTTGTGTCCGCCCCAGCACAGCTTCACACAGGGCTTGGCCCCTAGTAAGCGCTTAAGAAATACTGCAACGATGAGGTCACTGAGGGTCCTTAGTGCTGTTATGAAGACTGAGCCACCGGCTGGGGGTGACCATGTTGAGACGAGGTCCAAAGTGGCGGAGGAGGGGCGTCGGGGCCGGAAAGGGAGGCAGGAGAAATCTCTCCCAGTCCTCCCCCGACCCAGAAGCAACCGCAGAGGGTCTTCTGAGCCGAATTTGAATCTAGGGTAGCGGGCCGGGGCAGAGTCTGCCGGCTGATGGGCTTGTTCAGGTAGGTGATCGGATCTGTTCAGTCGTGTGACCGGTATGTTCCGTCCATTCATTCATTCAATCTTATTTATTGAGCTTACGCTGTACTAAGCACTTGGGAAAGTACAACGCAACAATAAACGGTGATATTCCCTGCCCACAATTATCATCCTATTAAGCGGCCACCTTGGTCCCTTCCTCGCTCTCAGGGTGACTGTGGAGGAAGGTGGGAGAAAGGCTCCCTGTTAGCACGGGGACTCAGTCACTCTGTCCTTCCTCCTATTTGGACAGCGAGCCCCATATAATAATAATAATTATAATTATAGGGGTCGTTAAGCGCTTACTATGTGCCAAGCACCGTTCTAAGCGCTGGGGTAGATTCAAGGTAATCGGGTTGTCCCTCGTGGGGCGCACACTTTTAATCCCCGTTTTGCAGATGAGGTGACTGAGGCACAGAGAGGTTAGGTGACTTGCCCAAGGTCACACAGCAGACGAGTGGCGGAGCCGGGATTAGAACCCGCGTCCTCTGACTCCCAGAGCCGGGCTCTTTCCACTAAGCCACGCTGCTTCCCCATATGGGACGGGGACCGTATCCCACCCGATTACCTTCCGTCTACCACAGCGTGAGGCAGCATGGATAGAGCACAGGTCTGGGAGTCGGAAGGTCACGGGTTCTAATCCCGGCTCCGCCGCTTGTCTGCTGTGCCTCAGTTACCTCATCCGTAAAACGGGGATTGAGACCGAGAGCCCCGCGTGGAACAGGGACTGTTTCCGACCTCCGACTCAATTTGCTTGTATCCACCCCGGTGCTTTGGGACAGGGCATGGCAAATTGTAAGTGCTTAATAAATACCATCATTATTACAGCGTGGCTCAGTGGAAAGAGCCCGGGCTTCGGAGTCAGAGGTCATGGGTTCGACTCCCGGCTCTGCCCCTTGTCAGCTGGGTGACTGTGGGCGAGTCACTTCACTTCTCTGGGCCTCAGTTCCCTCATCTGGAAAATGGGGATTAACTGTGAGCCTCACGTGGGACAACCCGATTACCCTCTACCTACCCCGGCGCTTAGAACAGTGCTCTGCACATAGTAAGCGCTTAACAAATATCAACATTATTATTAGTGGAAAAAAGCCCGGGCTTGGGAGGCGAGTTGTTTGAAAGGACACAGGACTGTAAGCTCACTGCGGGCAGGGGAATGTGTCTGTTTACTGTTATATTGCAGTCTCCCAAACGCTTAGTACAGTGTTTTGTGAACAGTAAGCACTCAATAGATGAGTGAATGAATGGGTTCTAACCCCTGCTCTGTCACTTCCCCGCTGTGTAACCTTGGACAGGTAGCTTAACTTGTCTGCACCTCAGTTTCCTCAGCTACAAAATGGGGCTCAGTGGAAAGAGCCCGGGCTTGGGAGTCAGAGGTCGTGGGTTCTAATCCCGGCTCTGCCACTTGTCTGCTGCGTGACTTTGGGCGAGTCACTTAACTTCTCCGTGCCTCAGTTCCCTCATCCGTAAAACGGGGATTAAGACTGTGAACCCCACGTGGGACAACCTGATGACCTCGTATCCCCCCAGCGCTTAGAACAGTGCTTTGCACATAGTAAGTGCTTAAATACCATCATTATTATTATTAATCCTCCCTCTTAGACTGTGAGCCCCCAAGGAGGACGGAACTGTGTCCCATCTGCTTATGTGGCGTGGTGGCTGGAGCCCGCGCCTGGGAGTCAGAAGGTCATGGGTTCTAATTCCGGCTCTGCCACTTGTCTGCTGTGTGATCTTGGTCAAGTCACTTCACTTCTCTGGGCCTCAGTCACCTCGTTTGTAAAATGGGGATAGGGACTGTGTCCAACTTGATTTGCTTGTACCCACTCCGGCGCTTAGTACAGTGTCTGGCACATAGTAAGTGCTTAACACTTGAGAAGCAGCGTGGCTCAGTGGAAAGAGCACGGGCTTTGGAGTCAGGGCTCATGAGTTCGAATCCCGGCTCTGCCACTTGTCGGCTGTGTGACTGTGGGCGAGTCACTTCACTTCTCCGTGCCTCAGTTCCCTCATCTGTAAAATGGGGATGAAGACTGTGAGCCCCACGTGGGACAACCTGATTCCCCTATGTCTACCCCAGCGCTTAGAACAGTGCTCGGCACATAGTAAGCGCTTAACAAATACCAACATTATTATTATTAACAAATACTGATGATTATTATTATACCGTATCTACTGCAGCGCTTAGCATAGGGCTTGGTAAGTGCTTAATGAATGTATTGTCCTCTCCCAAGCGCTTAGGAGAGTGCTCTGCACCTAATAAGTGCTCAATAAATACCCCTGACTGAATACTATTACTGTCACAATTACTATTGCTATTATTGTCGAGGTCATCCATGGCTGTAGGCACTCATTTCCTCCAGATGTTAGTGAGCGCCGGAGCTGGATAATCATAATGATGCTATTGCTTGGAGGTGAAACTTGTGTTTATTGTGTTCTGAGACAAAGGACAGCCTAACCCCCCAAAAGGCTCACAGATTCACATACATTCACACATTCTCTCCTCCCTCCCTTCCCTGCCCATCCACAGTCAGGGCGGTGACCAGACCGGATGGACGGTGTTTAGACCAGACTTTGTCCTGACCGAAGGGCCGGCGGACTCCTCGCTCCTCGTCTCTCGGTGTCTGTGAAGTCATCTGCCAACGCCCCCCTTTTTTCCCCCTCCTTCACCTGCTCATGATTCCCCAAACTCCATTCTTCCCCGCTTCGAAGGGACAGGGGCTTCCCTTTTCTGTAGGAGCGAAAGTCGGAAGTGCTGCGAAGACCCCCAGATCCCCACCCGTCGCAGGGGTCACCTGTGGACCCCACCTTTGGCCCGGACAGCCCCGTGCTCCCCCCTCCCCACCCCCACCGTGGGAGGGAGAATCCTGCCGTCCCTGGGGCAAGCCAGAGAAACTCTGACCTCTTCTTATCTCCGAGGCGGTCAAGTTATCGCCGAGGAATGTGGGTGAGTCAGTCCTGCTGCTTTGTCGAGGAGCAGTTTGGGGGGGGGTCCCCGTGGGACCCCGGAGTCCAGAAGAGCTCTCCGAGCTGAAGGAGACCAATGGTCTTTCTCTGTCCAGGTGACCAAGGCCAGCGAGGGGCTAAAATGGGCCACCTTTCACCTCTCCCCGCCATTATCCCCTCATCCCCCCAACCCGGACATAACGGGCCATTCCCCTCCCCTCGACCCCTTGGGGCATGGAGTGATGTCACTGGGCCCCCCAACTCCAGGGGCGGTTTGCTGATGAGGCAGGCGGCAAGTTTCCCAGCCTGCCCAATAGTCCGGCCAAACCAGAAGTCCATCCGGATGGGAGGCTCTGTGGAGACCAGGATGGACGTCTGTCCTCAGATGCGCGCGTGACGCCATAAGCCGGGCACACAGCTTGAAGCGGCGATGTCGTGGGCGCCGTCTTGCAGGCATCCGAGGGTTCCCGTGCCCCACGTTGGCAGGGCTTCCTGGGCACCACCTCCCTGAGCCAAGATCTTGGGGGGCCCGAACCCTCGACGACACGGAGTGCACGCTTCTGGATGCTCGTCCCACAGTTCCCCACGCCCTGAGCCGACCCGCTGCTGAAGCTCGGGCCGCGGGGAGAGGCAGTGGTTTCCCGAATCCGGGAAGTCAGCAAGGAGCCCGGCCGCTGGGCTCGTGAGAAGCAGCTGGCAGCGAGGACGGACTCGGTCCCACCGGTGTCAGTGGTCAAAGCTCAGGGACGTCATGTTTTGAAACTTTTTGTTTCCTGTTGGTTAAATTTAGAAGCGGGGGCGGGGGGGGGGGGGGGATGCAGGAGTTGATCAGGCCAGAGTTGATGTTTTGCTGGATGTAACGGCCCAGCTGCCCTAGGCTGTGATCAGTTTCACATCGGGGTTAGTTTTCTCGGTACGAGGTCAGACCGGGCAAGGGGGACGTTGGGCAGATTTTGGCCCTGGGCATTCTTACTCATCTGTTTTGTTTTCGGGACATTTGGAATCGCGGAGAGCTCTCTGCTGGACCATTACTAAGCTGAAGAATTAGAATTCAGCAGAAATAGGGAATTAAATATGGAGCCTAACCATTGAAGCAAATTGATCAGTCGGTGGTATTTATTGAGCGCTTACTGGGGCAGAGCACTGTACTAAGCCCTTGGGAGAGTGCAGTAGAGTTAGGAGGATGATCTCTGCCCTCAAGGAGCTGACGCTACTCGGGTCAGGTGTCTCATTTTACTGGCTGGACTCGTTCATTCAATCGAATTTATTGAGCGCTTACTTTGTGCAAAGCACTGTACTAAGCGCTTGGGAGGGTTCAGTATAACAACAAACGGACACAGTCCCTGTCCACAAAGAGCTCACAGTCTTTACAGATGGGTCTGAATTTGTACAGTGCCTGGCACGTCATAATCACTTAACAAATATTATTATTATTATTATTATTATTATTGGTAAGATAATTTCACCAGGTTTCTTCAGGTGCTACCATGACCCTTCCCACACCCAGCCGGGCTCAAACGGGCAGGGAAGAGCTTCGGGCTTTATGCATCCCTCTTGCCTCTCACAAGAGACGGAAGCACCTGGGCCTCCTGCGAGTCCGTGGGTGGAAAATTTGCAAGTTGGGGCAGGATCTGTTCTGGAGTGACAGCCCCCCGGGTATAATAATAATAATAATAATGAAATAATACCAATTATGCTATTTTTGAAGCACAGTGGCCAAGCACTGTGCTGAACGCTGGGGTAGATACAGGATAATCAGATCATCAGAGTCATTCAGTTGTATTTACCGAGCGCTTACTGTGTGCAGGGCACATATACTAAGCGCTTGGAAAGTACAGTTCAGCAACAAGTAGAGACCATCCCTGCCCACAACGGGCTCACAGCCTAGAAGAGGGGAGAGAGACATCAAAACAAGAAAACGGGCATCGATATAAATAAATAGAATTAGAGATATATATATATACACACACATCAGAACAAGTCCCCGTTCCACATGGAGCTTACTGTAAGGGGAAAGGAGAACACGTACTTCATCTCCACTTTATAGTCGAAATCGGAGGAGTTAAGCGACTCGCCCCAGGTCACACAGCAGTTGTCATCGGTACTAGTAGTGATATTAATATGGATTAAGCACCTACTGTGTGCGGTTCCCCAACTGCATCTGAGCCAAAGGTGTATGGAAAAGTGGGAAATTTCCCTCTGGCTCAGGCCAGGCGAGAGCCCGGCTCCGACTTCAGGCCCGAGCTTTCTCCTCTGGCTCACTTAGACCAGAATGCCAAGGGAGTGAGGCGGCTGGGGGGTGCAGAATGCTGATCTGGTAGCGGGTGAGGTTGGGGTGGGAGTGGGGACAAGGACAACCTGGAAATTGGGGGGGGGGGGGCGGGCGGTCAGTGGTCCTTTGCCCAGTGCAGATTGGGCAGTGGACATATTTATGTCCAGAACTCAGAATTGCAGCCCGATTATCCCTCCGACTTGGCGTCGGCCGCTGAGTTCAGCAGGCTGGGGTTGGGGTGAGGGGGCACAGTGGCAGCCGTGCTCAGAGGGCCCGCGGGGGAGTGTGTCGGTGGCTCCTTTCAGAGGGGCCTGCTGTGACACGGGCACAGTAGCAGATCTGTACACAGTAGCAGTCGCAGGGGACGGGACTGTGGCCACGTTCGGAGGGCCTGGGGTGGGCAGGGGGCTCTGGAGCAGGTGTTGGGGGGGGGGGGGGCTGATCGGGGTACTTTGAAAGAGCGATCTAGGTTGGGACAGAGCACACGCTCTGCTCCTCTAATGCCTTGATCTCCCCCGTCGCCCCGTCCTGCCTCTGGCCTGAAACGCTTTCCCTTCTCAAATCCAACTGACAGTGACTTCAAAGCCTTACTCATGGTAGGTCTCCTCCAAGAGGCCTTCCCTGGTTAAGCTCTCCTTTCCTCTTCTCATTCATTGTTGTATTTACCGAGCGCTTACCCTGTGCAGAGCACTGTACTGAACACCGGGAGAATAAAATAGAACAATAGATAGACATATTCCCTGCCCATAATGAGCTCACAGTCTCCCACTCCCCAGTGACTTGCTCCCTTTATTCATCCCCCCCTCAGCCCCACAGCACGTATGTACGCATGCCTAATTGACTTGTTTGTATTAATGCTCGTCTCTAGACTGTAAGCTCACTGTGGGCGGGGAATCTGTCGGTTATATTGTTATATCGTACTCTCCAAAGCGCTCAGTACAGTGCTCTGCACACGGTATGCGCTCGATAAATACGATTGGGAACGATGCCATCGTGTTCAGGGAGGTGCACGTGACTTGCCGCGTCTCAGCGGGGTCCGGTTTTCCCAGGTTCTGGCGCCGTCCTCCGTCCGGAAGACTGACCTGGATCGCCCCGCCCCCTACCCCCGAGCCTGACCTCCGAGATGGAGACCGTCAGCTGTCCGGCGGGGTGTGGGGCCCGGGAGCCGGGAGACCCCTCGGCCGGTCCCCGACCTTTCAGTGACCTCGCCGGTGACCTTGGCCAAACCCCCGCCCCCGCTGGGGCCTCCTCAGCGGGCCGCGGAACTGACTGGCCGGCCCACCCCGGACCCCCTCCCAAGTTTGGGAGGGAAGATGGGATCGGATCAGATGCCCTCTAGACTGTGAGCTCAATGTGGGCAGGGAGCGTGTCTACCAACTCTCTTGTACTGTATTCTCCCAAGTATTTAGTACAGTGCCCCGCACACAGTAAGCGCTCAATAAATACTTTCGATTGGTGTCCGGGTTGGGTGGGGGCGGGAGGAAGGCCGTGGAGAGGCTGCTTGTTTGGGATTCCTCTGAGGAGAGACGCCACTCCAATCCCAAATATTGTCCGTGGTGTTTGTGTTTCCTCCGGAGTGGGCAGTGATTCAAGTCTGTCACCCTCCCCGCGGTTTTGATTAGATCCAGGGTAATGGAATTTCCTTTCCTTGGGTCTGGGGTGGGGGGGGGCGGGGGCGGGGGGACTGGTTTTTTCCAGGCGGCTGTTTTCCTCTGAAGAAAAGCTGGGTTTCCATCTCGGCCCGTCAAGAGCCGGGGCTTCCAGGTGTGGGAACGGGAGATTAAAAAGTTAAGCTGTTAAAATGGAGGGAGAGTGCTGTTCCCGGTTGCTTATTTAAGAGGATTTTGGCCTGAAAATTCAAACTTATTAGACGGGAACTTCCGATTACTGCGACCAAAGCTTTTTTTTGTTTTTGACGGTAGTTGTTAAGCACTTACTAGGTGCCGGGCACCGTACTAAGCGCTGGGGTAGATACAGGCTAGTCAGATGCGGTCCATGTCCCACATGGGGCTCCCAGTCTTGGTCCCCATTTTTCAGATGAGATCACTGAGGCATAGAGATCACAGGATCACACAGCAGGCAAGTGGCAGAGCCAGGATCAGAACCCAGGTCCCTCTGACTCCTGGGCCAGTGCTCTGTTCATTAGGCCACACTGCTTTACTAGTCCCCACTTCTTCATAGCTTTACTAAAAGTACACCTCCTCCAGGAAGCCTTCCCCAGTTAGCATTCCCACCTTCCCGATCCCATCAGCCACCTCAGCCCTCATTTATTATTTAGCGGGCAATTTCTTGGTGAACAATCTATTTCATTGCTTACGTTCATTCTTTTTCTCTTCTGTTATTTTCTCTCTTGCCCGTGTGTGCGTTCGTTGGTCTGTGCCCACATTAAATCGTAAGTGCCATGAAAGCAGGGATCGCTTCTTTCACATCTTTTATGTGGTTCCCATGTCCCCAGCACAGCGCTTTGCAATCAGTCAGTGATATCTAGTGCACGCTTACGCTTCCTTTAATGCTGTTGAAGTGCTTACAATGTACCAGGCATGCAGTAAGCACTGGGGCAGACCCAAAATAATCTGAATTCGCAGTTCCCGAAGCCAACTCCGATTCCCAGCAACCCAGAGAATAATCAGGAAATACCTGTTGTCCTTCTCCTTAGGCTGTGAACCCCACGGGCGACAGGGACCGTGTCGGATCGCATTGTGTATGTGTGTGTGTTTGAGAATGTACGTCTCGCCTGCTTTTCCCAAACTTCAAAGGGGAGCTGCCCGATCCCCGGATTCTCTAGCCTTCCAGCTGGTCAGCGGGATTAACCACGCTGCCACGATGGGCAGGGTGATGAACTGGAACGTTCCTGGGGCGACGACGGTGGGAAGACTGAGTCGGACAGCGAAAAGATGGCAGAGAGGCGGCGTGGCAGCTGTGAACCCCCGGGGGATGGCTGGGGAGCCAAAGCCTCCCCTCCTTCCACGAGGAGTCGGGAAACGCGGGCTGAGCGGTTTTGTAGAAACACGATCCGGGCGGCAGAGTGAAGTATGGGCCGGTGTTGGGAGAGACGCGAGTAGGGAAGTCAGCGAGGAGGCTGATAAATACAGAGAAATAACACTCCCACACACGTGTGCACATACTCTCTCACACACACGTGTATACACACACACGCGCGCATTTGAATGCACGCACGCACGTTTCCCCGAGTCTTCAGAGAGCCAAGATACTATCTACAGAGCAGCTGGCCTTTCCGTCTGGCCAGAGGGCTCCCTTCACTGGGTTAGTCACCCAGCTAGAATTCATCTGGAAACGATGGTCTCATTTCCCAGGGATGGGGCGGGGGCGGGTTCTGCTAAACCCTTTCTGGTCCGGTGGCCGGAGAAGAGCTTAACGAACAAGTCAGGAACCTAATTAGTGCATGGCTCCCCATTACCCCCTCTCTCCTTCTGCCCCCTGCCCCTCCGTCCGACCGCATCCGTTTCAAAACGGGGGAGTGCGGGTGAGGTGGGGTCGGGTTCAGGGGCCTGGAGAGGGCCGGGGGTGACCGGGTCGGGGTGTCAGGTCTCCTCTCTCTCCCGCCGTCCTTCCCGTTGGAGGTGACACGGTCAAGCCCCCATCCGTCCAACTCCCCGCGTCCTCGGCTTCCACGGTCCTGCCTTCCGGGACCCTGGCTTCCGCGAGCGGCGAGTAGTTTGATGAAGGGAACACAAGCGACAAAGGGCCTTCAGTGCGGGCCGGGGAGGGAGGGAGGGGAGGCCGTGGGCCGCCTCCAGATGTGAGATGGCATTGTGCCTGCCGGCTCCCTCGCCCTCCCCGCCCCCTCCCCGTCCCAGGGCTGCCCCATCTTGGGGTCCGACAGAGATCTGAGCCCGTGCTCCCGAGGAGGGACTGTGAGCGCTTTGTGAGACGCCCCCGGGGCGTGACTGGGGAAGAAGGCATCTGGTCTGAGCGGTGGTTCCGGCGGCGGACCTCCCGGGCTTCCTCGGTTTTTGTTTTTAATGGTATCCGTTAAGCGTAGCGTTTGCTAGGTGTCAACGCTGTACAGAGGATCCGATTCGATTACGTTGTACACAGCCCCTCTGCCACATGGAGCTCACGGTCTAAATGGGAGGGAGAACAGGAGAACCGAGGCCCAGAGAAGCTAGGTGACTTACCCAAAGTCACACAGCAAGCAGAGCTGGAATTAGAACCCAGGTCCTCTGACTCCCAGGCCCGTGTTCTCTCCATTAGTCAACGCTGCTTGGGATTGTTCGCTTTCCAGCCTGCGCTGCCCCCTTTCCTCCTTGACCCCCAATTCTGCGCTCCGCCGACTGGCCGGTCTCCCCTGCTCTGCCCCCCGACGTGCCCGAGCCCGGAAATGAGCTCATCTTCCGTCCGTCTCACCCCCTCGGTATCAGGGTGGCCACCGATAGCAGGAAAGACCCCTTTGGTGACCCCCCTCTTTGTGTGTACTCCATGTCACAAATTCTGTACCGTAGCTGGGTTTTAAGTTCCGTGAGGGCGGGGAACAGGCCCACTTAGTCTGGCGTATTCTCCCAAGTGCTTAGTACAGTGCTGGGCACAGAGTGAGAGGCAGCGTTGGCCTAGTGGATAGAGCGCGTGTCCGGGAGTCAGAAGAACCTGGGTTCTAAACCAGGCTCTGGCACTTGTCTACTGCATGACCTTGGCCGAGTCACTTCACTCCTCTGGGCTTCAGTTCCCTCATCTGTAAAATGGGGATTAAGACTGGGAGCCCCGTGGGGGACACGGATTATGTCCCACCTGGTTAGCTTGTGTCTAACCCAGTGTTTAGTACAGTGACTGACCCACAGTAAGTTCTTAACATGTTAAAAAAAAAAAAAAAAAAAGGCGAGCACTCAGGAAATACCACTGATTGACTGGAAGGGTGTCCTAAGGACACCCACAGAAAATGGATTTGAGAAAGTTCACGAAATCTAAATAGTTGTAGCAGGGAAACTTCTGGCCTTGAGAAGCAGCCTGGCCTAGTGGAATCAGCGCGGGCTTGGGAGTCAGAGGGACCTGGATTCTAATCCCAGCTCTGCCATTTATCTGCTCTGCGACCTTGGATAAGTCACTTCGCTTCTCCGTTCCTCAGTTCCCTCGTCTGTAAAATGGGGATGCGTACTGCGAGCCCCGTACGGGACAGGGACTGTGTCCAACCTGCTTCGGTTGTACCTACCCCAGCCCCTTGGTACGGTGCCTACCACCTAGTAAGCGTTAACCAGTACCATAAAAAAAAACCAAATCAATCGATCCATTTCTCCAGAGCCCCCGCTTTGCGCTCTCGGGTCCCTTTGAAAGCAGCTACTCTTTCCAAGCCGGGGAACTCGGTGGCAGGAGCCGAGATGGAGGGAAACTGGGTGGGAAAACTCAAAGCACCGGCTAGAACGGCGGCCGATGCCCGGTCGATACGGGGAGGTGGGACTGAGCGGCCGGACGCGTCACCGCGGGTCCCCGAAGGCCGAGCGGCAGCGGGGAGTTTGGGATGTCTCTGGCTCGTTGGTTCTCGAGGCTGCTTTCTGTGCTCTTGCTCCCCAGATGGTAGGAGAACAGGCCCGTGAGCAAACAAACACGGTGTAGACGGAGCCTACCGGCCTCACGGGGAGAGTTATTTAACTTGGCCCCGAGCCCTCCAGGGCCCAGATGGCGTGCTTGGCGTTGGCCTCTTTGAATCCAGAGCCGTTGGAGCTCACGGGTGGATTGGGACGGTCCGATGATCGGCGTGATGATCCGCGTGGTGGTGATGAGTAAACCGAGGCCCACAGGGGTCTGGGAATGTATTCACACCCCCCGCAGGTAAAGCCGCGATGGATCCAGACTCCCGAATTCTGGTCTTCCACGTGACGGCCCAGGGGTCCACCCGCTCTGTCTGCTGCCCTTCCGTGCTGGGAGTCGGTAGTGTTATGCTTCCTCCAGGAGTCTCCGGGATGGCACCGGCTGCCCCAGATCGGTGGCACTGGTGTGCTCAACTGGGGAACCCTGGATATAGAGGGCAGACTGACATCCCAAAGGCCAGGGAAGCCCACCGTGGCTATCCTTTGGGACCTGGGCATCGGGCCTGCAGCTCTGGAGATTCAAACCCACGTCCCGGGCCCTCCCGGAGCTCCAGAGCCCCGCCGAGGTGGGAGTGGACAGGGGAAGAAGCTGAGGACGGGTGGGGGGCTCTGAACCAACAGCGAGGGTCTTCAGAGAGGCTAACGGGGGGCTCCAGCTTTTCCACTGCCTCCCCCCCCCCCCCGCACCTGCCCTCAGCGGCAGGCGCCAGGGGAACCTGGCCCGAGGGGGAGCCAGACCGGTTGGCGGGGTGACCCCACCCCTGGGATAAGCCCCAGGAGCACAAGAGAGCTAACGGGGAGACCGAGTATTTGTCAGGCAGACAGCACGGTCTAGTGAAAAGAACAGGGGCTTGGGAGTCAGAGGTTCTAATCCCCGCTCTGCCACTTGTCCATCGGGTGACCTTGGGCAAGTCGCTTCACTTCTCCGGGACTCATCTGCAAAATGGAGATTCAAAACCTGTGCTCCCTTCTAGTTGGACTGTGAGCCCCACCTGGGGCGTGATTATCTTGTGTCTACCCCAGCGCGTAGTACGGAGCTTGACACCTAATAAGTGCTTACAGAACACCGCGATTATTGTTAGTGAGAATAGCATTTACGGAGCACCGCCGTGGGCAAAGCACCGATCTCTGTGCGAAGGCTCTTGCCAAGACGCTGTTGGGCTCCCGGCTGCGCAGAGCCCCTTCTCCCCCACCCCTCGCCACCACCCGGGGGCCAGGATGTGGCTGGCAGGCTGACGATGGGCCAGAAAATGCCGCCCGCTTCGCTCCTCCATTTTCTTCCGTGCTTAGAGGCCTGCTCCTGGCCGAGCCTTTCGAGGAGCGGCGTGGCTTAGTGGATAGAGCACGGACCCGGGAGTCAGAAGGTTCTAATCCCGGCTCCGCCACTTGACTGCTGTGTGACCTTGGGCAAGTCACTTTACTTCTGTCTGCCTCAGTTACCTCATCTGTAAAGTGGGGATTGAGACCACGAGGGACAGGGACTGTGTCCGACTTGAGTTGCTTGTCCAACCCAGTGCTTGGTACAGTAAGTACTTAAATACCGTAATTATTATTATTACTGTTATGCCCGTCTCCGCCATTACAATGTAGAGTCCTCGTCGATGGGGAGTGTGTCACTTCTTGATTCTCCACTTCCCAAGCTCCTAGTGCACTGCGTCACACCAACATTCCGAGCGCTCAGTACAGCGTTCTGCACGTAGTTCTGCACGCTCAATAAAGACGATCGAATGAACGGATGAAGTTGTTCTCGATAAACGCGTTCATAATATTCACTGTGGTATTTGTTAAGCACTATCTGCGTACCAACCACTATACTAAACCCTGGGGCCAATACAAGATAATTAGGTCAGACAGGCCCTGTTTCAAAATCTAATCGGAAAGAGGACGGGAATCCCCATTTTGCAGATTCAGTCACTCAATAGTATTTATTGAGCGCTTACTATGTGCAGAGCACTGTACTAAGCGCTTAGAATGTACAAGTCGGCAGATGAGGGAACTGAGATGTGACTTGCCCACGGTCACCTAGCAGGCAAGCGTGCGCGCGTCTGTGCGTGTGGTGATGGGCTGGGATTAAGCCTCAAAGCTCCGTCGGCGCGCCGGGCGGGAGCCGACGACAAGCAGCGTCTCCCGCCCCGGCCGGTTATTCCGGTCGAGAAGGTGCCCGCGGCTTGGCCGGGGGAGGGGTTCAGGGGGACCGGAATGTCACCCCTGCCCCTGAAGATGGAGCCGGAATGGGCCGAAATCTAATGAGGCCTCCCGGGGCCTAGGGACCGCAGCCTTTCCCCACCGGCCCCTGGAGCTCAGCGCGTGGAGCCACGTGCTGGTGGGGAATTGGGAGGCAGATGTGGGGCCGGGGTCGGGGGTGGGAGGCGCTCGCTGTGGGCTGTGGACGGGACCCCTGGTGAGATCCCACCGTCTGAAACCCCGCAGGTGGGCACGGGAGGGCCGCTGCCAGCTGCATTTCTCGCGTCCGCACCTGCAGAAGGTTCTCTGGGAAGTATTTGCATGCTCTTCCAGCTTGAGCTATTTTAAAGGCGTCCATGTGGTGGGGAGGGAGTATTAACCCTTACCCCTGGGGCCTGCTGGGTGGCGGCAACCTTAGGGCGGGAAAGATCCGTCCGCGTGTGGAGAGTTTCAACGATCGGGGGGCACAATTTCTCCTCTTCGCCCCCTTTTCCCAACACAGAACTTCAGAAGGAATCAGAGACCACTCCCCGGCTCAATCGACTGATAATCGTAGTAATAATGTTGATATTTGTTAAGCGCTTACTATGTGCAGAGCACTGTTCTAAGCACTGGGGTAGATACAGGGTAATCGGGTTGTCCCACGTGAGGGTCACAATCTCCATCCCCGTTTTACAGGTGAGGGAACTGAGGCACAGAGAAGTGAAGTGACTTGCCCACAGTCACACAGCTGACAAGTGGCAGAGCTGGGATTCGAACTCATGACCTCTGACTCCCAAGTCCGGGCTCTTTTCCACTGAGCCCCGCTGCTTCCCTGCAGCGTGGAAGTTGGTAGTTGGACTAGTAGAAATAATACTTCTTAAGAGCTTACTGTGTGCAGAGCACTGTACTAAACGTCGGAAGAGGATACGCACGTGGGAACTGGATCTGTAAGCACTCAGTAATTATGATTGAGGTGGGAATTAATAATTGTGGTATTAAGCGCTGACTCTCTGCTAAGCACTGTTCTGGGTGGGATACAAGATCCGGTCCCTGTTCCTCGTGGGGCCTCACAATCTGATGTTGTCTACTGAGCTCCTACTGAGTGTAAAGCACTGTACTGAGCGCTTGGGAGACTACAACACTGGTGAGCACAAGGTCCCCGCCCTCAAGGACCATCCCGTCTCCCCAGTCCCCTTTCTTTCACCGCCCTGCTTCTCACACCCCTAACCAGTGTCTTAGAGGTCATGGGTTCAAATCCCGGCTCTGCCACTTGTCAGCTGTGTGACCGTGGGCAAGTCACTTCTCTGTGCCTCAGTTGCCTCATCTGTAAAATGGGGATGAAGACTGGGAGCCTCATGCGGGGCAACCCGATTACCCTGTATCTACCCTAGAGCTTAGAACAGTGCTGCACATAGTAAGCGCTTAACAAATACCAAGATTATTATTATTATTATTATTCTTGGCCAAATCCTTTTTCTCAGCCCTCAGGTAAAACTACCAGTTGGACTGAGAGAATCCAGTGGGTGGAGAGTACTGTCCTCGGCTCTTGGAAGACTACGTGGCATTAGTAGGCATGATCCCTGTCCTCGAGGGGCTCACGGTCTAGCGGGCGCAGAGCCTAAGCGAGGGGCACGGTTTGCTGCCGGAGCTTGGGTAACGGATCCCGTTCGGGCCAGACGTGACACAGGTCATTTCTGAATCAGCGCTGCCGAAAAGCCCACGTCCATTTTCGCAGGGGGTAGTTTGCACGAGGAGGGATGACGAACCTAATACCGTGAATCCGAGCCACGCGCTTCTTCGCTTTCACCTCAGTGATCTCATTTTCACGAAACAGGTATTGCCCGCTTCACTTTACGGATGAGGAAACGGAGGTTAAACAATGAGAGGTAAAACAATAGCCCACGGGGCGGGTTCCAACAACAGGCCAAAGGCAGAGCCCAGCCGGACTCCCAAATGCCCTTTCCACGAGACCCATTTTGACCCCTCTAGATTGTAAGCTGGTCGTGGGCGGGGAATGCGCCTGTTGTAGTCTTCCCAAGCGCATGGTACGGTGCTCTGCACATAGTAAGAGCTCAGTGAATACTATCGACTGACTGACCCCTCCCCCATTATAACTGGACTCTGTGCTCGTTTGCAGAGCCTGCTTTCAGTTCCAAAGGTTCCTGCAGAGAAAGATTTTGAAAGCGTAGGAGACGCCCACAGATGCTGTGGGCTTCGAATACTTCCCGCCCCCGGGTTGAGCCCCTGCGGTCCCAGGGTTCTGTGGGAAATATCCAGTCAGACACGAGTTGGCCTGCATTCTTTTAAATTTTGCTGTGGACTCTTTAAAATTCTCAAGTTTGGGTCGAATTCAGGGTGTCTCCAACTGCCGGAAACTCCGCATTTCTCCAGTCTTCGTTAAGAAACGCCCGTCCCGTTCCGCCCTGAGCCCCCCTCCCCTCTCCCCTCCCCACGTCCACGTACTGTACCATAAACGGGCCCACAGATATAAACGGGGGGAGGGAGACGTGCGGAGGCACCCCGGGCCGGAGCGGGGGAGCCGTTGGCGGAGAAATGAGCAATTTGAACAAGGCGTGCGCTGTTGGTTCCAGACATTCCTTCTGGCCGGAGGACACAGAAGTGGTGTTTAAAGTCCGCCTGGCTCCGGGCCAGCCCACTCGCCCCGCGGAATGTGTCCCGTCTAGGCTCCGCCGCGGCCCTGGAGGCTCCGGGGAGGGGAGATGTCGGTTTTCCAGGTCCGCTAGGGCAAGCTCTTTCTCGGACCCCCGGGCGGCCGGACCCGCTGGGTCCCTGGGATTGCAGCCGGATCCCACCAGTTTGGGTTTTTTTCCTGCAAAATGCCAGATTAAGGAATGAGAACTGTAAACTCTTTGTTCCCAGGGAACGCGTCTCCTAACTCTGTTATATTGTACTCGCCCAAGCGTCTGGGAGTGACCTTTCATTCATTCATTCGTATTTACTGAGCTCTTACTATGTGCAGAGCACTGTACTGAGCGCTTGGAGGAGTACAATGCGACAATAAACGGTGACCTTCGCCGCCCGCAACGAGCTCACGGTCTAGAGTGAACGCTCAGTCGAAACCATCGATTGACTGACTGTAAATTCGTCTCCAAACGGTCAGTCCGTTGTGGGCCGGGAACGCGTCCGCTGACTCTCTGGTATTGTACTCTCCCAAATGCTCAGTACAGTGCTCTCCACATGGTAAATGCTCAGTAAATATCGTTGATCGAATGATTGACTGTAAAGTACTCTCTAGACTGTCTGTCTGCTATAGGCAGGGAATGTGTCTACCCCCTCTGTATCGTACCCAAGCGCTTAATACAGTGCTCCGCACACAGTAAGCACTCAATAAATACTATGGATTGGTTGATTGAGGAGCCGGGGGAAGGCTTGGGGATCTTGGTGTGGCCACCTTCCTCTCCGATTTGATCTGAAAGAAGATCGGGTCTTTCAGCCTGGATTAATCTCCTCGCCCTGGAAAGTCCTCAAAGAAAATCCCAGGCCTAATCCCAGCTCTCCCAGCCCAGCAAATCCTGGTGCCTTGGGGACGCCCATCTCCGTCTTTATCTGTAAATCTGGGTTAAGACTCCCTCCTGAACTTCTTGAGGGCAGGAGTGGTATCCACTAACTCTGTTGTTTCCCAAAGAGCACCTAGTACGGCGCTTGCCCCAGACTCTTCGTGGGCTGATTGATTTCAGGGATTTGGCGGGGATTAATGGGAAACCGAGCGTGTCCTTCAGAGCGACAGCAAGCTGGCTCTCCCTGGGCTGACAGTTTTGTGGGTCTGTGTGTTGTGATGGGGTGGGCGTCACGGGCGTACGGCGTAATTTAGATTATTGAAACGTTATTGAAGGCGCACCTCCGCCAAGAGGCCTTCCCTGACAAAATCATCATTTCCTCTTCTCCTGCTCTCATCTTCGTCGCCCTTGCTCTTGGATTTTCACCCTTTATTCACCCCTCCCTCAGCCCCACATCATTTATATACAGATCTGAAATTTATTTATCTATGTTAATGTCATTCTCCCACTGCAGACTGGAAACCCGTCGTGGGCAGGGAACGTGTCTACCAACTCTGTGTATTGTACTCTCCCGAGCGCTTAGTCCAGTGCTCTGCACAGAGTAAGCGCTCAATGAAGAGCGCGGCGTGGCCTAGAGGGTAGAGCAGGGCCTCTCGAGTCAGAAGGACATGGGTTCTAATCCCAGCTCCACCACTTGCCTGCGGTGTGACTTTGGGCAAGTCACTTCACTTCTCTGGGCCTCAGTTCCCTCATCTGTAAAGTGGGAGATTAAGACTGTCAGCGCTATGTGGGACGGGGACTGTACCCAACCTGATCAGCTGGAGTCCACCCCAGCGTTTAGAACGGTGAGCCCTGACACATAGGGGTCACTTAACAAACACCAAAATTATTATTATTGTAATTAATATATGCAGTTGATTGATTGCTTGGTTGGACTTGGGAGAGAAACCGAGCTGTGTTCTGTCCCATGGGTGGGCGGGGTCCTACGGGACAGTGAGTTTTTATTTCCGTTTCCAGGATTTAACTTGGGATATTTATGAGTGTTTTACTCTGTGCCAAGCCAGCAGCGTGGCACAGGTCAGTCTTTGGCCAGGCTGACATGGACAGGGTAACCCTCTGGCCAATGTCCAGGTGATTCCGTCCTCCGGTTTGGACTGTGACACCGATAGGACTTCTGTCCCGTTCCTTGATCTGCTGGAACGGACGGAGGTTGTCTGTCATCAGGGTGGCCGATACTGATATCAGTAGCATTTACTGAACGCTTACCCTGCAGAGCACTGTCGTAAGCCCTGGGGGAGTACCGTACAACAGAGTCGGTGGAATCCCAGCCCACAAGGTGCTTATTGTCTAGAGGGGAAGACAGACGTTTTTATAAATACGTGAATTACGGATATGTGCATAAGTGCTGTGGGACTCGGGTCGGTTATAGTCCCTGGCCCTCGTCGGGCTCACAGTAGGATATCAATCAATCAGTGGTATTTACTGAGCACTTACTAGAGCTCTGTGTAGAGTTCTGTGTGTAGAGCGCTGAACTGAGCGCTCGGGGGAGTACAGTACAACGGAATCAGCAGATCGGATTTTGCATTCCCATTTTACAGAGGAGGAAACTGAGGCACGGAGAGGTTATGGCTTGTCCAAGGTCACATGGCAGGCAAGGGGCAGAGTCAGGATTAGAACCCAGGTTCTGTGACTCCCATTCATTCGTTCAGTGGTATTTATTGAGCACCTACTGTGTGCAGAGCACTGTCCTAAGCCCTTGGGAGAGTACACTATAGCGACAAACAGACACATTCCCTGCCCACAATGTGTTCACAGTCTAGAGGAGGAGATAGACATTAATATATATAAATAAATTACAGATATAAAGAGATAAGTACATGTGCTCCCCGCCCTGTGCTCTTTCCATGATGCTTCTCTACGTCTCCACACATACCAACGGTGTTTGTTGAGGACCTCTTGTGTGTAGAGCTCTGTACTGGGTGCCTGGGAGAGGACACCGGGAAAAGAGGCATGATCCTTGCTCTCTCCCTTCTCTTTCTCCTTTCTTTCTCCCTTCTCTTGCCCTCTTCTCTTTCCCTCTTCCCCTTTCCCTCATTCCCTCTTCTTTCTTTCCCTCTTCTCTTTCATTCCCTCCCTTCCCGTGTTTCTCCCCCACTCCATCTGCTTCCCATTAAGACCGTTCTCTCTCCAGACACAGTAAACACGGACTGGGTTGCTCTAAAACCGCCCTGTAAGGTTTCCCCCTCCCACCCCCCAGTCATGGAACCTGAGAGCCGGAGACCCACGGCCCTAATCCTGCTGGGAGGTGGAATCCCACTGCTTCTCGGGCCGCGGCCGGCAGGGAGGCTGCTCTCCGTCGCGCTGAGGGCTTCCGGCCGGAGGGAGGAAGCAACAGACAGTACCGACTGTGGGGGTGGATGACAGACTTAATGAACTGGGCTTCGTCCCCCAAACGCCACCTTAACGTGGCTCTCGGCCCTTGTCTTTCTCTCCCAAGCGTGGGACAGTGACCACGACGTGACCAGGGTCGCTCTGCGTGCTCGAGCCTTATGCATCAATCAATCAGTGGTATTTATTGAGCGGTTACCGTGGGCAGAGTACTATACTAAACACTTGGGAAAGGACAGTACAGCACTAGAACAGACACATTCCATGCCCACAACGAGCTTACAGTCTGCAGGGACGAGCTTACAGTCTAGAGGGAGTCTAGACCATATGTCTAGTCTACGTGTGCTCTCTGGATTGACATTTTCAGTCTGGAAAGGCTCCCAAACCCTATCTTCAATCAATCAGTGGTATTTATTGAGTGTTTACTTTGCGCAGATCGCTTGGGTACCTGGCAGAGTACCTAGCACTTGGTAGAGTACAATAGGCCCGAAACCAGTTTACAGTCTAGAGGAGCCAGCCTCCCGTTAGACCTGTTGGGGGTTGTGGGGACAGAGAAGGACCAAATTGGGAATACCCCAGTTCCCATCACACACCTCCTCTCCTCTTGGACCCGTGCCTCCCTCCCTCCCCCTTGAGCTTGTGAGGGATGGAGGGGCGAGGCACGTACAGCCCGGCGTGCCCCATAAGCTCTCTGCCTAGTAATAACTATGATACTTGGTAAGCGCTTACTATGTGCCAGGCACTGTACTAAGCACTGGGGTGGATGCAAGCAAACTGGGTTGGACACAGTCCCTGTCCCACAAGGGGCTCAAATTCTTAACTCCCATTTTACAGATGAGGTAACCGAGGCGTAGAGAATTTAAGTGACTCGCCCCAGGTCACGGCAGAGTCCACTGACTTCCGGGCCTGTGCTCTATCCACTCAGCCACGCTGCTAAATGAGAATATTAAGTGCTTATTGTGTGCAGAATACTGTGTTATGCACTGGGAAAGAGGGTACTGGAAGGAATTAGACACGGACCTTGTCTCTCAAGGCGTTCACGATCTAAGAGAGGGAGAGAGAGCGCCCGTGTGGGAAGTGGGAAGAGTTGGGTTTAGGAAGAAAGTCATAATGATTATTTGGGTTGATGGAGCCCAGTGTAGGTTCAGGGTTGAGTGTATAATGATGGTCCGGCTTCTTATCGGAGGCAGGAGTGGCATGCCCAAGGGAGAAGGGCCAACAAGCTGAATTGGAGGCGACTGGGGGGCTGGAGCCAGTGGACGGAAAGAGTTAAAGGGGTGGACTGGCCGCGGTCCCCGGCCTGGAAAGTCTGCAGAGGAAGAGGAATGCGGCCTCTCCTCTCCTCCCATGGGTCCGTTCGTGTTTTCCTTTAGAAGAGAAGTCGGCCTGGGCCGAGCGGGCGGTTGAGGGGAGGAGGGGGTGTTTCCTGTTTGACGGGCTCAGTCAGCTCTCAGCGGAGGCAGGGCGGAGGCAGGCTTGGATTGAGCTTCCTGAGCCTGGCGTTTCAGCGGATGGGGGTGGGGGCGGGCCGCTGGGCGCCCGGGGGACGGACGGACGGATGGATGGTCTCGTCCAGGTCCTAGGCAACGACTCCAGTTCCATCCCGTTCCTTCCTGCTCCAACCTTTCCATCAGCGCTGAGACCAGTCAAGATTTCCAGTTTTCCAAATTTCCTCCCCTGCCCTTCTCCTCCTCCTCCCCTACCCTCAACCTCTTTCCCCCTGCTCCTCATTCATTCATTCAATTATATCTTTTGAGTGCTTACCGTGTGCAGAGCACTGTACTAAGCACTTGAGAAAGTGCAGTACAGTAATAAAGACAAACAATCCCTGCCCACAACGAGCTCTCAGTCTCATCCTCCTCTTCCTACATTCTCCTCCTCCCCTTCCTCATGCCCCTCTTCCTCTCCTCCCCTCCTTCCTTCCCCCTCCTCCTTACCCTCCTCCTCTTCTTCCTCTTCCTTCTCCTCCTAGTCCTCCTCTTCCCTCTTCTCCTCATCGTTCTTTCCCTCCTTCTTCCTCGTCCTCCTCGTCGTCTTCCTCGTCCTCCTTGTCGTCCTCCTCCTCCTCCTCCTTGTCGTCGTCCTCCTCCTCGCTGCTGGAAGAGCTGTAACTGTGCCTGGTTTGGACAGGAGGAAGGAACCCAAGACAATGGCAGACAGATCATCTCCATTTTGAAACTGGGAGCTCCCTCTCCCTACTGGACAGTCTGGGCCGGGTTGGGAAGAAGAACCTCATCATATCATGTTGATCTCATCAACCTCATCAAAGATACCTCATCATCACTCGTGAAAAATGGAGGTTCACCACCTGTTACCGTTGTACTCTGTCCTTCCAGATGTTAATATGGTGGTGGTATTTATTAAGTGCGCACTGTGCGAAGCCCCGGTGTGGATGCAAGATAATCAAGTCAGAAGCACGGGGCTCACGGTCTGAGGGGGAGAGAAAATGGGTGTTTCCCATGAAGAAACTGAGGCATAAAAGTCAAGCGACTTGCCTAAGGTCACACAGCAGGCAAGCGATAGAGGCGGGACTGAACCCAGGTCTCCTGACTCTGTCCCATGTTTCTTCCACTAGGCCACGCTGCCTCTCTCTCCTCTGGGATCTTCTCGGAAATCCATACCTGGCCTCTGGGAGGAAGGCAGGGGCAGGGATGTGTAACTGGATTAGCTGGAGAAGGAATGGGGCCCGGGGAAATGACAGGACCCGCTTCGGTCCCACCATGAGGAATCGGTGGTATTTATTGAGTACCAACTCTGTGCTGAGCACTATACTAACCACTTGAGAGGTTACAGTGGAATTGGTAGACATGATTCCTGCCCTCCAGAAGCTTACAGACTAGTGGGGCGACAGACCCTTTCGCCTAATGGAAAGAGTCTGGGTTTGGGAGTCAGAGGACCTGGGTTCTAATCCTGGATCCCCCTCATGTCGGTTGTGTGGGCAAGGCATTTAACTTCTCTGTGCCGCAGTTCCTTCTTCTGCAAAATAAGGATTCAATGCCTCTTTCCTCGCTTAGATTGTGAGCCCCCTGTGGGAACTCATTATCTTTTATCTACCTCAGCATTTAGTACAGAGCTTGGCACGTAGTAAGTGCTTAACAGACACCACAGTTGAGTCCATTATGAGTAGGAACGAGGGACTTGTGCCTCCTTCCCCTGCCCCCACCTATCATGGACTCGTTTCATTTTCAGTTCCCTCATCTGTAAAATGGGGATCAGGACTGTGAGTCCCATGGGGGACGTGGACTGTGTCCAATCTGATTTATCCTGTCGACTGTAAACTCACTGTGGGCAGGGAACCTGTCTGCCATCTCTGTTATATGGTACTCTCCCAAGCTCTTAGTACAATGCTCTGCACACAGTAAGTACTCAATAAATATGACTGACTGATTGAAGTCAGAAGGACCCGGCTTCTAATCCCGGCTCTGTCGGTTGTCTGCTCTGGGCAAGTCACTTCTCTGGGCCTCACTTACCTCATCTGTAACATGGGGATAAAGTGAGCCCCATGTAGGATATGGACTGTGTCCAACATGATTATCCTCCAGATTGTTGCTCGTTTTGGACAGGGAACGTGTCTATCAACTCTGATATATTATACTCTCCCAAACGCTTGGTACAGCGCTCTGCACACAGTGTGCGCTCAATAAATACGACCGACTGGTGGGCTGGGGCAGCACACCAAGAGGCCCAGGTGCATGCTGGTCCCTCGTCTAGACCTGGCCGCTTGGAGGGGGGTGGAACGATAATAATTATGGTATTTGTTAAGCACTTATTAGGTACTAGGCACTCTTCTAAATGCTGAGGATAGATACAAGATAATTGGGTAGGATACGGTCCCTTAGGGTTCGTAGTCTTAATCCCCCTTTTACAAATGAGGGAACTGAGGCGCAGAGAAGTTAGGTAACTTGCCCAAGGTCACCCAGTAGACAAGTGGTGGAGCAGGGATCAGAACCCATGTCCTTCTGACTCCCAGACCCCTGCGAAGGTGGCAGAGGGAGCCTTGGCCAGCAGTGGGCAAAGACCACTCGGCTGCATCCGTGCCACCTGGCACCCCCCTAGACCGTGGGCTCCTTGTGGGTAGGGAATGTGCCCACCAGCTCTGGACTGGACTCTCCCAAGCGCTTAGTACAGTGCTGTGCGCACAATCAGCGCTCAAATACCACCGATTGAGCCAGGTCCTGTCCAAAGTTCAGGGCTGGAAATCGAACGGGGACTCGATTCCTTCCGGTCATTCCCAGTGATCGGCCGGGGGCTGGTGGCGAGTTCCCCCGCCTCCAGCCTCCCGGCAGCGAGCGGTCGATCGATGAGAAGCTGGGGGACTGACCTTCGCCCTCTATCCCTGGGGTTTGAACTCTGCCCGGGAACCGCTTTTCCCGATAGCATCCTTATCTCACAGGCCTCCGACCGACCGGAGTCCGCCTCAACAGATTTGTCCCCTCGGGTCGGGATGGAAGTCTTGCTTATCCTTTCCTGGACTCCTCCCCGGTGCTTACTAATAATCGTAATGGAGTAGGTGTTGAACACACTGTACTAAACGCGGGATTCGATGCAAGATCATCAGGTTGGACCCCACACAGGGTTCGCGATGAAAGAGGGAAGGAGAACAGCCATTTTATCCCCATTTTATAGATGGGCAAACAGAGGCCCAGAGAAGCAGAGTGATTTGCCCGAGGTCACAACCAGCAGGCAAGTGGCCGAAGCGGGGTCAGAACCCAGGTTCTCTCATGTCCGTGCTCTTTCCTCCAGGCAACCCTGGTGGGTTCGGCGCCCTGCGTTGGTTTATCAGTTTAAAGTTATCAGCCGGATGGGGGGTGGGGAGTCCAACAACTTCTGTCGCAAGAAAAAGAAGAGTGGGAAAAGAGTATGGGGTGGTTAGTTTCTGGAAGAGACCGAGAGAATGAGAGACAGAGTGGGAGAGCCAAGTTGGAGACAAGGAGAGGGAGTTTGGAGATGAGAGAGAAAGGGAGACAGAGAACTTGTGGTTGAAAATGAATCAAGAAGAAACCATTTACTGGCTGCAACCCTCCCCAGCCTTTTGGATTTAGAGAGGGAAATGCGGAGGGGAATAAAGGGTCAATTGCAGACGTTTTAGACCACAGTTGGTTGGGGAGGGGCCTGAGGATGGGGAGGTCTTTTGGCTTCCAATCCACACATTTTTCCTAGCTGAATCCTACCCTCAGACAAATTTTCCTCACCGGCAAGCCTCACCGGCTTCATCTGGCTGTGTCCAGAATCAGTGGGTTTCTCTGTCTCTCTCTCTGTCTCTGTCCTTGTTCTCTCTCTCTCCCCCCGTCCCCTTCCAAGTTCCTCAACGCTTAGTACAGTGTTTTAGCACGTAGTAAGTGCTTGACAAATGTCACAATTATTATTATTTTCTGGGCCTCAGCTTCCTCACATAAAATGAGGATTCCAAACCTGCTCTCCCTCTCCCTTAGATTGTGAACTCCATGTGGGGCAGGGACTGTGTCCGATCTGATTATCCTGTGTCTTCCTCGGTGCTTGGCACTTAGGGCTTAATGAATATGCTTATATTTATTCTTTCTGGTGAGAAAACCGAGGCCTCAGGAAACTAAGCGGCTTGCTCAGTGTCACCCTAGAAACTCCTGGCACAGACTATAGTGAAAGTGGCTTCTCTGGGATTCCTCATTGGATGTTTGGTGCCTGGAACTTCCTGAGCTTCCCCCAGGGCTCTGAGTTCCAGTGCTGGGCTTCTGTTCTTTTGCTCTGTGTGCTCAGTCCACTGAACTGTCCTCATTAGGCACCCAATCAGTGCCATTTCTGCCATGACTCATTTCCTTTTCCAATTTCCTCTTCCTCTCCTTTCTCCCTCTCCTCCTCTCCTTTCTCCACCACCTCCTCCTCTCCTTTCTCTTCCTCCACTCCTTTCTTTTCCTCCTCCTCTCCTATCTTCTCCTCCTCCTCTCCTTTCTCTTCCTCTGCTCCTTTCTCTTCCTCTGCTCCTTTCTCTTCCTCTGCTCCTTTCTCTTCCTCTGCTCCTTTCTCTTCCTCTGCTCCTTTCTCCTCCTCTCTTTTCTCCTCCTCTTCTCCTTTCTCCTCCTCCTCCTCTCTTTTCTCCTATTCTCCTTTCTCCTCCTCCACCTTCAGTGAGAGGCCTTTTTCCTGGCATCACATTTAAACATACCACCTCTGAGACTTCCCTTGGGATAAATTAAGGCCTTTTTTCCATAGAAAAGGCCTGTTGCTCTCATTAAATGCTCCCCTGCCTTTGCTCCTACTTCCCGCCTGCAGAAGTCATTTCCCATAAACCGCCGTATGTTCCTTTGCCAAACTTCAGCCCTTGCCTCTGTCCAGAACTATCTGGACCCTGCCAAGGGTCAGACCTAAACCCACATTGGCCGTGGATCTTCCAGTCACTCGAATATTGGGCAACAGACAGGATAAAATTAGCCCACCCCTGTCCCATACTGGGCCCGGGGGGGAGAAGCTAAGCAAGCACAGCCCAAACTCTGCCTCTCTCGGTTTCTTTCTCCATCTCTGACTTTCTGAGTGTCTCTGTCTCCATCTCTGTATTTATTTCTGTCATTTGATCTCTTCCCACTCTTGACTCTGTTTTTCTCTTCATCTCTATCTTTCTCTGTCCTTCTGGAGCGCGCTCTCTCACTCTCGGTCTCTCTCCATCCCATTTTGGTCTCTCTCCCTTCCAGCCTCAGTCCATTTTTCCTATTCTGGACGTTACACTGTATACTGTATAAAGTGAATGGGAAATGAGTTAGTTGAAACAGCCCTCAGGCCATGCCTGCTTTCAGCCTCGAAGTTCAAACTCCCAGAGGAGCTGGGGTGGAGTCAGGCATGCTGGTTTAAGGGCCCTGGAATCTGCCCCCACCCTGAGTCTGGCAGACAAGGACAGGGTCTGAGGCAATATAGCTCGGTCCTCTCGAGACCCTCTTCTACTCTAGAACAGTGCTCTGCACACAGTAAGAGTTCAGTAAATACGATGGAATGAATCGTGTCGTTCACATCAAACCCCATATTGTTTCTGCAGTATCACCTCAGTATCTTCTACATCTCCAAGTTAACTTTATCAACATCGTCCGGACGAGCCGTTTAGGAAATCAGTTATAGGGCTGTTGTGAAATATACCAGGTTTCTCTTTCAGAAATCAAACCTCTGGGACAGTTTCCCCACTCCAAAACACACTTTGCCCTTTTGTGTTTCCCTCCCCGCACCTCACTGACCCTGCCTTCTCCTCCTGACGACCACTGCTGCTCAGAGAGGGATTGTGGACATCCCACTCTCGGGGCCATCCATTCTCTGATTGTAAGAAAACACTAACAAGGGGAACATCTTACTTCCCCCAACTCCTTTCTCTCCAGGATGTCCCAGAAACCACTGGGGCAACAGTAGTAGTCGTAGGGTGTACTGAATGCTCACTGGAAGCAGGGCCCAGTGATAGGTGCTTGGGAAAATACGAGGAGCATAAGACCCGTTGCCCGACTGCAAGTAGTGTACGTGCTAACGGCAGAGGCAGACATAAAATATTTACAAATTATGACATCGCCATCAAAAATTGAATGTACATTTGAAAAGACATGTATCCCCAAGGGCTGAGGGCTTCAATCAACCTGTCTTCACTAGAGGAGGCTGTTGGAACGGCTCAGTGACTCCCACAATAAGCCGCTACAGGAAACACAGACCATGAGAAGCTGCCTGGTCTAGTGGATAGAGCACGGGCGTGGGAGTCAGAAGGACCTGGGTTCCGAATCCCGGCTCCTCCATTTCATTCATCCATTCATTCAGTTGTATTTATTGAGCACTTACTGTGTGCAGAGCACTGGACTAATTGCCTGGGAGAGTTCAATATAACAATAAACAGACACACTCCCTGCCCCCAGTTGTCTGCTGTGTGACCTTGAGCAAGTCACTTCTCTGCGCCTCACTTACCTCATCTATAAAATGGGGATTAAGACTATGAGCCCCATGTGGGGCATGGGCCGAGTCCAACCTAACTAGCTTATATCTACCCCAGTGTTCAGTACAGTGCATGGCACATGGTGAGCACTTAACAAATACCATAAAAGACAAAGAAACAAGCATTCCAGCTCGTTTCTCGTAGAAGTTGGACAGGTTGGACATGTTTTGGTCTTTGACTTCATAAATCCTTTCTGGTTGCCCTTTGCTGACCACCTGGGCCCTCTGGGCTGGCCTCGAAGTCAGCTGGGTTTCCCTGGAGGCAGAGTTTCCCCCAAGCTATCTTTCGTTAGGGAGCACTGTGACCTAGTGGAAGGGGAATGGGCCTGGGAGTCAGAGGACCTGAATTCTAATCCTGCTCCCCCATCTGTCTGCTGTGTGACATAGGGGCAAGTCACTTCATTTCTCTGCATCTCACTTTCGTCATCTGTAAAATGGGGATGAAATACCTGTTCTTAGATTCTGAGCCTCATTTGGGACAGGGACTGTCCAACCTGAATATCTTGTGTCTACCTCAGAGCTTTGCAGAGTGATTGGCCTATGGTAGGTTTTTAATAAGTAATCACAGTTATTACTGGGATCAATAAATGGTATTTATCGAGTGTTTATTATGCGCAGAGCACTGTACTAAGTGCTTGGGAAAGTACAAATGCAACACATTCCCTGTCCACAGAGAGCTTACACTTGGAGTATTCTTGTCCCATTCAGTCAATTTACTGGGTGCCTACTGAGTACTAAGCCCTGGAGTCCCAGCATGGATCTCCCCCTCAGCCAAAGTACCTTCTCGGCCTTCAGAGAACTTGCAGTCAACAATCAGTGGTATTTATTGAGCGCTGGGGAGAGTACAACAGAGTTCCCTGCCCACAATGATCTTGCCATCTAAGGGAAAAGACAGACATAAATAATTTACAAATAGTAAGAGCAGGAGGAGAAACGGTTCCAAGGAAAAGTACAGATATATCAGGATGAGTATCGTCTAAAAGGAGTAATGGGAGGAGATGCTGAGGTTTCCCACGGCAAGCTGCTTTTCAGTCTCACCACACTTACAGACAGGACGTGTTGGCTGGTGTTTAATCCCTTGAATTTATATAGGACAATCATTTTCCAAATTGTCTTCATATTAGCTCATTTTTGTTCTCCCAGCCTCCCTGAAAGACAGGAATATGTAATTGCCAGTTTAATGATATCTGTTAAGTGCTTTCTGTGTGCCGGGGTAGATACAAGCTAATCAGGTTGAACACAGTCGGAGTCCCACATAAGGATCACAGCGTTAATCTCCATTTTAAAGATGAGGCAACTGAGGCACAGAGAAGTGAAGTGATTTGCCTGAGGTCAACCAGCAGACAAGTGGCGGAGAGAGGATCAGAACCCGGGTCCTTCTGACTCCCAGGCCCGGGCCCTAATCACTAGGCCTCCCTGCTCCCATTCCCCAGACCCGTGACCCTTTTTCCACTAGATCTCACCAGGAGAGGGAATCCAGATCGATCTGGAAGATATTTTGGTCTCAGGAAAGAGATCCGGGGAGGGGGAGGAATCCTTAGCTCCCGGAGGCAGAGTTGAGGGGTGCTGTCTCTCTGGGATGCTGGGATTCTGGAGGGGAGGGGGGTCATACTCGATTCAAGCAACAGGCAGCCATTGTCTGAGGAGGCGAAGGGAGAGAGAGAGAGAGGAAGGAGGAGAGGAAAGGGGAAAGGTTCTCTTTGAGAACTGCAGAACAAGGCTGACACTGTCTCATCTCTGAATGGCCTTTTGACACGGCGATTATTTTGAAGAGCTTTAGTTTGTAGCCGAGACCAGGTAGCTGAAGTAGAGGGGTGGAAAATGAGTTTGCTCAAGCTAACGAAACAGTGTCTGCCTGTCTCCTTTGGGGTTGTATTTTGTGAATTATGGCATTAATTAACTTATGGATTATAAATTATTTATATTGTCTGCCTCCCCTGAAGAATGTAAGATGATTATGGGCAGGGAAGTGCCTGCCAACTTTGTTGTATTATACCCTCCCAAGAGCTCAGTGTTCTGCACACGGTAAGCACTCACTAAATACCATTGTTAATGATGATTACCTAGGCGTTTACTAGGGGTAGATTTGAAATTATTAGATCAAAACCAATCCCTGTTCCACAGAGGGCTCGCAATCTATTTAATCCCCTTTTTACAGAGGAGGGAACCAAGGCTCAGAGAAGTTTAACAACTTGCCCGAGGTCACACAGTAGGCAAGTGGCAGAGCCAGGGGTAGGATCTTGGTCTCCTGACTCCCGGGCCCAAGCTCTGTCCACCAGACCACACTGCTTCCCCAAAAATGATTGGTCTTAGACCTTCCTAGAAGCGACCGTAGTTGATAGGAAAGAGGGGACGAAGTTTATCTGCTTGTGTGTGGAGTAGGGGGGACGACTAGGCCACAGAAGCCAGGAAGGGAGTGATAGAGGCTAGAGAAGCTGGTTTGGACCTAGCCGGTATGGTCTTCCCTGGAGACTGTAAGCTCCTTGTGGGCATGAATCACACCTACCAACTCCGTTGTACTTTCCCAAGTGCTTAGTACAATGCTCTGAACCCAGAGAGCACTCAACAGATACCGTTGATTGATCGATAGAATTACCGGGTCGGACTTGCCCATCATCTGGCTGGACCCGGATGTGGGCTCCGAGGCTCTGCACTTGACTCTCTCCGTGATCTTGTTGGTGTTGACCCTACTGGAGTCCAGTGACGCTCTCCCCCTTTTAAAGCCCTATGGAAGGCACATCTCCTCCGAGAGGCCTTCCCTGACTGAGCCCTCCTTTCCCCTTCCCGTTCCCCTTCCCCGCATCGCCCTGACTTGCTCCCTTTATTCATTCCCCCCTCTCAGCCCATAGCACTTATATACATATCTCTAATTGATTTCTATTAATGTCTGACTGGCCAGCCAGCCGGAGCCCCCAGTGGCCGGTGATCCCTCCAGACCATCGGTTTGGTGGGTGCTGAGGGAGCCAGGGGCGAGGGTAGTTTGTGAAACTAAATTAAACTGATTTCTTCATCCCAGAGGGTGAGGGCAAGGAGTGGCTGATCAGCAGTTTAGGGTTAGTGGACTGGTGGGTGGAGATCCCTCTTTTCTACCGGAAGCTCTCTGCACTGACAGTAACAATTCGAGAAGCAGCGTGATCTAGTGGATAGAGCACAGGCCTCGGGGTCAGAAGGACCTGGATTCTAATCCCAGTTCCGCCACTTGTCTGCTGTGCGACCATGAGCGAGTCGCTTTACCTTTCTGTGCTTCAGTTGCCTCATCTGTAAAATGAGAATTAAACCTGTGAGCCCCATGTGGGACAGGGACTGTGTCCAGCCTGGTTAGCTTGTATCTATCCCAGCGCTTAATACAGTACCCGACATTAGACTCTAAGCTTGTTGTGGGCAGGGAATGTGTCTATTATTGTATTGTACTCTCCCAGGCCCTTAGTACAGTGCTCTGTAAGTAAGTGCTCAATAAATATGATTGACTGGATTAACAAATACCATAACATATCAGCAGATTTGGAAGACACATTCCCTGCCCACAACATGCCTCCTCCTCCTTCCCTCCTCTCCACTTCACAGGCTTCTCTGGCTCCCGGTGGTTTGTTTGGTTGTAGGGCCTTGTTGGGGCGATTGTGTGTTTGGGGTGTGGGCTGCAGGGATGCCCGCCAAGTCGGTGACTTTAAATGTGGAATTTCATGGATCAGGAGAGCAGTTGGCTCACAGTTGAATTGGGTAACAGAAGACGATTTCTCCCCACTCCCTCCAGTGTTGTTCTGTGTGAATATTTTCCTTCTTCGTGTACAAAGGACTGTTCTCTGGCCTCACATGTCCCTCTTCCAAGGCACAGTGAAGCCCATTCAGACCGAGACCCCCAGAGAAACCTCCACCCTGGCAGAGAATGGGACTCCTGTCCTGACGGGCAGGGGGCTTGGATTTTGGCTGGGGGGGAGGCCCCCGTTTCAGGTGGGACTTGGGGGATTGGATAGGGGGCTTGTGGTTTGTGGGCCTAGAAGAGGGAGGGAGGGGGTGGCAAGGAGAAGGGGACCCTCTGTCCTCCTCCCCTCCGCTCCTTACCCCCTGGGCTGTGAGAAGGTTTGGTTTGCTCTGGTTGTCCTGGCTGCCAGCTGGGAATAAAAGCAAGAAATTGGAAATACCGGGAAGGGATTGATGATTAATAATGAGGGAATTTATTAAGCTCTTCCAATGCCTAAGCACCGGGGTAGATACAAAATACAGGGGACACGTAGTCCCTGTCCTATACGACACTCACGAGCTAAGAGGGACAATGGGTATCTTATCCCCATTTCACAGAATGAGGAAACTGAGGCCCAAGGAGGTTGGTGGATATGGCCACAGCCCCACAGCAGGCCGGGGCAGAAGCGGGACAAGAACCCAGGTCTCCTGACTCCCAGACCTGAGCTCGTTCCTGTAGACCCAGCTGCCTAGTGGAAAACCTCGGCCTGTATAAGCTCAAACAGTCAATCAGTGGTATTTATTGAGCTTTTACTGCATGCAGAGCTCTGTACTAAGCACTTGGGAGAGTACAATACGCGTTGGCAGCCATGTTCCCCACCTACAGTGAGCTTTCAGTTTAGAGCCCCTGCCCTTTGTTAGACTTTCACAAGGGAAATGGGAGAAACAGTGTGGCCTTGTGAAAAGAGCACCGGCCTGGGAATCGGGGGACCTGCGTTCTAATTCTGTCACGTACTCCTGCGTGACCTTGGGAAGTCACTTAACCTCTCTGTACCTCAGTTACCTCATCTGTAAAACAGGGAGTAAATCTTACTCTACTTCTACTGTGAGCTCCATGAGGGACAGGCACAGGGACTAATTATCTTGTATCTACCCCAGTGCTTAGTACAGAGCTTGGTACATAGTAATTGCTTAACAATAATAATGAAAATAATAATAATTTGCCAGCATCCTACCTCCCTGTCTCCCTGCATGGGACTGGACAGATTCCTAAGCACAGAACCCTTCGAGCACAGTGCTTTGCACACAGTAAGCTCTCAATAAATACGATTGAATGAGTAAAACATAGTTGCTGTGTGTCAGCCAGGAGGTCAGATTGCTCCTGGGGGAGAAAACACACACAGGACTGGGTTTGCTTCTCCTCTTGGCAGAAGGGATGGTTTGATTAAGAGCCTCTTGTGCCCGGAGCAGGTTTGATTAAGAGCCTCTTGTGCCCAGAGCGGGTACCAGCTGTGACTTCCCTAGATGGTCATTCCCGCTATCCACCCTCAGGAACAGTGTAAGGAAGGACAGAGGTTAGTCACAGCCTTGAGGCCTGCTCTGGGCCAGTTCCCTCATTTCCCAGAAGATTTTGTGCAGATCTGTACTTGCTGCTCTTTCCTTTCCCTGCCTCTGCCAACAGCAAGCACTCGAACGTATTTACTCACATAACAGTCCCGCTTTGGGGCCTAATTTTTGTAATCTTTAAGTAGGGGTGGATGATTAGGTGAGTCATGTAAGAATTAGGTCTTGCAATAAGGAAAGAGGAGAAAGAGGAAAACAGTCGGCAGACCACTAGCCTCCCCTTCTCCGAAGCTCTTCTAAAATTATATTTCCTCCGGAAAGCCTTCCCTGCTTAATCGCTCATCTCTCCTCCCCATTTCCCTTTCTGCTGTGGTGTCTTGTGCATTTGAATTCTCGCCACCTAAGCCTTGAAGTAGTCACCTCACCCCCACAAGACTTAAAGTAAGTATATTCTGTTGCTTCCCCTACCTGCGATTTATTTTATTGTCTCCCTCCCCCCTTTAGGTTGCCAGCTTTGAGGGCAGGGAATTGGCAACTTAGACTATTGTACTCTTCTAAGTGCTTAGTACAGTGCTGAGTACCTAGTAAATACTAGGATGAAGCCAAAGGGCACTTGAGACTATATCCCTTCAATTGCTGCATACAATAGGCATTCAGTCAAGGACACCTATCCCCTCCAAAATTGTTCTCACCTTTCTGAGCTTCCTCTAACTTGGGTCTGTTTTCCTTCTTATCTCCTTTTTATCTCCTTTCTGTTCCTCCTCTTCCCCCCCATAGATGGCTCTCACTGCTTACAATTATGAGGTCTAAAAATAATCTTTTATGTGGTCCTCTAAATTGGGAAGGTGCAGTTGTACAAGCGAATCTGGGGACTCCCGGCAGGGCTGGCTGCATATGGTAAGGTTTATCAATCAGTCAATCAATCGCATTTATTGAGTGCTTACTAGGTGCAGAGCACTGTTCTAAGCGCTTGGGAGAGTACACCACCACAGAATTAGCAGAAACGTTACCTGCCCGTAACGAGCTTAGAGTCTTGGGAGAGACGGGCATGCATGTGAATAAATAAATAATTTATAATATGTAATTTAAAGATATGTATATAGTAATTAAACCAAAGTGGCCTTTGGAAGGCCAAATAACTCGACTTAGATTAGCATATTTTGGACACATAATCAGGAGGACTAATTCCCTGGAGAAGACACTAATGCTAGAAAAAGTCCAGGGAAAACATGGAAGAGGCAGACCAGCAGCTAGATGGATAGAGACCATAACAACAATAACAGAAGAAGTATCAGAAAGGTTGAGGATCATGGCAGAGGACAGGAAGTTCTGGAGAAGGTATATCCGTGGAGTTGCTATGAATTGGAAATGACTCGATGGCACTTAATAATAATAATAATAGCATAGTGTCCAGGCTCCCTCTGCCAGTCCGAACGGGCCCTTGGGATGAGGACGGTGGCTCTGGGGTGGGGAATGAGGTAGGGAGGGACACTGTTTCCGTCTACTTTAACAGAGTATTGGGAGATAAATGAGTGCTTTTTTCTTTTTGAAGTCTTGAGCCTGAGCTCATTGTGGGTAGGGAATACGCATTGTTGGACTGTACTGTTCCAAGCCTAGCAGAAAGGGCATGGTTCTGGGGTCTAAGAGTTGTGTGTTCTAGACCCACTTCCGCTGGGTGACCTGGGGCAAATCTTGTAACCTCTCTGAGGCCAGTCACTTAACCTCTTTGAGGCCCGCTTTCCTCATTGGCAAAATGGGGATAGAATACTTGTTCTCCTTCCCTCTTAGACTGTGATCCCCTAGTGGGACAGGGGGCATGTCTGATCTGATCGCCTTGTATTTACCCCGGGCCTTAATTTGGGCCATAATAGTAATTATTAACAAGGTGCCTATAAACTCCATTACCTAGATCCATTTCTCTTATCTCTATTGTTCTCTCCCAAGCTGTCAGTACAGCCAGCAAGCATTCAGTGAATCCTATTGATTAGTTGGTTAACTGGCCAATGCTCTTTGATCCTGGCTCTTCACAGTCCCTGATGGGTTAAGATGTTATTAAATCTCTTGTGTGTGACGCCCTTACCCACATCATTCAAAGACCTGTCAGTGTTTTCTTTTCAATATTCTCATCATCGCTGCCAGGAGGGGAAGGGGACTAGCCCCCATTCACAAAGAAGGTCCCTTGGCCTCACTGGGCTGGAGCTGGGAGAACACAGCCCCTTTTCAGAGACTATAGAGTAATTATTAGTATTATTTTTGTAAAAGCGCTTACTAGGTGCCAAGCATTTAGAGTTGCACTCCTCACGTCCTCGCTGAAGACTTGCTAGGCACCTCCCCCCACCTTTCCTACGGGTTTCCAGTGTGATTTCAGTAAGCAGGCAGCCCTGTGAAGTCAGCAGATGAGTAATCTTGAGAGAATGGGTCCAGCCATGAACACCGGGTACATGTCTAGGGGTGGGGCTCCCTGGGCACACTCCAGATGTTTGTGCCTGGAGAGCTGGGGCACCCGGTAGAATTGACTTAACACCTTTGCCGTGCCCAAACCGAACTGCTACGCGTTTAGTACCGTGCCCCGTGCTCGGGAATTGCTCAGCAAACACCATTTCTACTCCTCTTGCCTCCTGGCTAATCCTTCACTCTCCCCATCTTCCAAGCCCAACTAAAACCACATCTCCTCCGGGAGGCCTTCCCCGATTAAGTCGTCGTTTTCTGCATCTATTCGCCCTTCCTTCTCAGTCAATCAGTGGCGTTTATTTGAGTGCTTACTGGGTGCAGGGCGCTGTATTAAGCACTTAAGAAAGTACAGGACAGCAGAGTTGGTAGATGCAGTCTCTGGGAGTTTATGGTCTTGGCTTAAGTGGAAAGAGCACAGGCCTGGGAGTCAGTGGACCTGGGGCCTAATCCCGGCCGCATCACTTGCCTGCTGTGTCCTTGGGCATGCCTCAGTTTCCTCATCTGAAAACCGGGGAATCGGTCCTTATTCTCTCTCCTACTTAGACTGCGACTCTCATATTGGGCAGAGACTGTGTCCAACCTGATTAAAGCGCTGGCACGTAGTAAATTCTTAACAAATATCACAGTAGTTATTATTTTTTATTACAGGGAGAACAGATGCTAAGGTAGATTAGGGATAGAGGCATAGTAGAGCATAAGAATATTTACCAAAGTATTGTGGAGCTGGGGTGAGTATCAAAGTGCTTAAGGAATACATACCCAAGTACATACTCAAATGATCAGTCCGTTGTATTTACTGATCATATACTGTGTGCACAGCACTGTACTGATTGGGAAAGTCGATATAACAGAGGTGGTAGATACATTCCCTGCCCACAAGGAACTAACAGTCCATAGAAGAGGAGAGGGTGAATAGAGGAAATGTGAGGCTGGGAAGGCCTCTTTTTTTTTTTTTTAAATGACATTTGTTAAGCCCCTTCTATGTTCCAGGCACTGTACTAAGCGCTGGGGTGGATACAGCTTAGGTTGGACACAGTCCCTGTCCCATGGGGCTCATAGTCTTAACCCCCATTTTAGAGATGAGATGACTGAGGCCCAGAGAAGTGAAATTCCTTGCCCAAGATCACACAGCAGACATGTGACGGAGCCAGGATTAGAACCCAGGTCCTTCTGACTCCCGGGCCCAGGCCCTATCCAATAAGCCACACTCCTCTTCTTGGAGGAGATGTGATTCTAGGAGAGTTTTGAAGGTGAGGAGAGTTTGGGTCTGTACCCCTTGAGTACTTTGCTAATTATCCCAGCCCCACAGCACTTAGGGGAAATGACATCCGTCATTTTTCTTAATGTCTGTTCCCCCGACCCACTAGACCATAAGTTCCTCCAGGGCAGAAATCGTGTCCACTCTTCCAAACGCTTAGTATATTACCACCGATTTGATTGACTTCACAAGGGGATGGGCAGACCCAAAGACAGGCCTGTGTCCTCGCTTAAGCTTTAGGAAACAGAACTACCTCCCTGCTGCCTGATTGTGAGAGCTCGGGAGAGTACAAATGAAGCAACGTATTAACGATAGTATTTATCAGACGCTGCAGTCGATACGAGATAATCAGTTTGGACAAAGTTCCTGTCCAAAACAGGGCTCACAGTCTATCTTAGGCCCATTTATAGATGAGGAAACTGAGGTCTGGAGAGATTAAATGTCTTGCCCGGGGTCACATGGCAGGCCAGTTATAGAGGCAGGATTAGAAAGGAGGTATCTTGACTCTCAATCTCTCTTTCACCGCCCCCTCCGCGTCCTCTGCCCTTGAAAAACCTCCAGAAGAATAAAGGAGACATGCGGACTGGAACTCTTCACAAATAGCCGGGGCAGGGAAAAGAACAAGAATAGAATCCGGAAAAGAACAAGAGTAGGATGTGGAAAAGCTGCCTGGCTTAGTGGAAAGAACACAGGTCTGGGAGTCAGGAGACTGGGTTCTAATCCCAGCTCCGGCACTCGCTTCGTTCGTGACTTGGGTAGGTCACTTGGCTTTTGTGCCTCAGTTCCCTCATTTGTAAAATGGGGTCTCCCTCCCTGTGTTTCCCAGGTGGAATAGCGACTGTGATCTGATTGTAGATGACACGGTGTTTGGCATATAGTAAGAGCTGAACAAGTACCACTGTTCTTATTTGAGCATCAGATATAACTCTACCTGCCTGTTTACTTCTCCGTTCCACAACATCAAGAGCAGTCACCTTGGTGCTGCCCTGAGACACTGAACTTTTCACCTCCCCTCTATCAATCAGTGTTATCTGAGTACTTACAGGGGGAAGAACACTGTACCAAGTGCTTGGGCAAGTACCCTACAGTAGTCTAGTCTTGTCCTTAAGGAGTTTACGGTCTAGCAGGGGACAGAGAGGCTAAAACAAATCTCGCTAGATTGTAATAATAATAATGATAGTATTTGTTAAGCTCTTACTCTGTGCCAAGCACCGTTCTAAGTGCTGGGGTAGATATAAGGTAATCAGGTTGTCCCACACGAGGCTCACAGACTTAATCCCCATTTCTCAGATGAGGTAGCTGAGGCACAGAGAAGTTAAGCGACTTGCCCAAGGTCGCCCAGCGGACAAGTGGCGGAGCCGGGATTAGAACCCACGACCTCTGACTCCCAAGACCGTGCTCTCAGCCACTGGGCCACTCTGCTTGTAAGCTCCGTGAGGGCAGGGATCGGGTCTGTCATTTGATTTTTTTCGCTCCCAAGCTTAGCCACATCGGAGGCACTCGATACGTAGCGTTGATTGAATAAAATAAATTTCAGGTAGGAGAGCGGGGCCGACTTTCCAGCTTGAGTCGGGCCAGTGGATGAGGAGGGCTGGGAAGTGAGCCCGCCCATTGTCTTCCCCTCCTTCCCCCGATGATGCATCGCGCCGAGTGACCCTGGGAGGAGGGAGGTGCCGTAGCCGCCCCTTGGCCCCGCGGGATCCCCGCGTGGGCACGGATGGCCCAAACTTCCATGCTCCCCCGGGGTTGTGGATTTGGAGGGAGGGGTCGGTGACTCATGGTCCCAAGGCCGCGCCCCGTCCGTATCCTGCCCGGCGGCTGGGTTGGTGCCCAGTGGTTGGGTTGGGGCCCAGAGGCTGCGTTGGTGCCCAGCTGAGCACTGCCAGTGCTCAGGGAACACGCATGCTCCGACTGTTTGGCTCCGGCTGCCTCTGCCTCCTGGGGCTTGGCTGGGCCAAGGGAGCGTCACGTGATAGCGGCTGCTCCTTCCTCTCTACCTTCTCCTCCTTTCTCCTCCCTTCTCCTCCGAGGCTTTTCCTAAAGCCTCTTCTCCCACTCCCATCTGCATCCCCTCTGACCTGCTCCCTTTGTCCATCTCCCCTCTCGGCCCCGCAGCACTTATGTATTTATCTGTAATTTATTTATTTCTATTAATACCCGTCTCCCCCTCTAGTCTGTAAGCTTATCGTGGGCGGGGAATGTGTCTGTTCATTATTATATCGTCCTCTCCCAAGCGCGTAGTACGGTGCTCCGCACAAAGTAAGCACTCAATAAATACGACCGAATGAATAAGTGAGTGAATCCTCCTCCCTCTCTTTCCTTCTCCTCCTCCCTTCCCTCTTCTTTCCCCTTCTGCTCCTCCTCCTTTTCGAAGCAGGCCAGGTCATGAAGCTTTAGTCCCCCAGAGGGTGTCAGTTCAGCGCCCCCTCCATACATTCTGCCGGTTGGGGCTTGCCCCAGCGTTCGACATTCCTGACGGAGGGCTGGGGCATCTGGGGAACCGGCAGCTAAATGTTGCTTCTGCTCTTCGTGGGCACCGGGAGGAGGAGGAGGGAGAAGAATGGGAGGAGAAAGGGACGGCTACCGAGTTCCCCTAAAGCTGTTGGTTGAGCACCCACTGGATGCACTGGTAAACTCTTGGAAAAATATAATAATAAATAATAATATTGGTATTTGTTAAGCGCTCACTATGTGCAGAGCACTGTTCTAAGTGCTGGGGTAGACACAGGGGAATCAGGTTGTCCCACGTGGGGCTCACAGTCTTAACCCCCATTTCACAGATGAGGTCACTGAGGCACAGAGAAGTTAAGTGACTTGCCCCCAGTCACACAGCTGACGAGTGGCCGAGCCGGGATTCGAACCCATGACCTCTGACTCCAAAGCCCCGTACTCTTTCCGCCGAGCCACGAGGCAACCAATGCACTCTGCCCACAAGGAGCTTCCACTCCAGTGAGGGAGACAGACTTATATTTGTCAATAAAAGAAATGGAATGAATGACTGGGTGTGTAAATTCAAGTCCTTTGAGGACTAGGATTGCGGTAACCAACCCTACTGTACTCTTCCAAGTGGTTAGTTCAGGTCTCTGCAGATAGTAAGTCCTCAATAACTACCAAAGATTGCAATCACCCTGTGGTATCTTAACCTTCCCGAAGAGTCGTCATGATCATCGTCATCCGGATCATCATCGATGGTATTGACCGAGTGCTTCCTATGCGCAGAGCACTGTACTGAGCACTTCGGAGAGTACAGTCCGACAGAATTGGCAGACGCTTTCCTTGCCCACGACGAGCTTGCGGTCTAGAGTCTGCTTGAGGGGACGCCCTCCTCTCTTGACCTCCGCCTCACGATGGGTCGATTTGTCTGTTGGAAGGTCTTCGGCAATCTGCTGTCTTTGTTTTTCGTTTCGCCAGATGAAATGGGATTAGGCATTAGGCATTGGGAGAAATGGGTGGAGGTAGCGTACCCGAGCAGCTTCTACATGGCGGACTGAGATGGGGCAGGTACAAATGAGGAGGGGGCGGCGTGGTCTGTGTAACGGCAATTGAAAAAGGTAAAACTCAGCTGCGTCGCAAAGCTCCAACGAGACATTTTGCTGTGTCCTGGCTGGGGAGTTACCCGGAATCCCATGCCGAGCCTGGCTGTGGATTTGATCGATCTGGAAGATGGGCTGGAAGCAGTAATAATACTAACGGTGTTTATTCAACACCTGCTTCCTGCACTGTGCTAAGCATTGGGAGTGGCTTTCAGAGATGAGCCGTAGACACGGTCCCCGGCTTCCAAGGGGCTCACTAGCTAAGAGTAGGGGTGGAGGGGGTTGGTATAGGAGCAGGGGAATTCAGGCTGCTCCTCACAGAAGGGATGGAGAATAGCGAGGTTGGGAGTGGTTTTAGAGAACTGAGCCACCTAAAGGGTGGGATGGGGTTGGGGGCAAGATCCTGCGGTCCTGGGGGGCTCTGTGCTTAGGGGGGAGGCTTCCAAAGTACAGATTGTCTCTATCTGTGGCCGAATTGTACATTCCAAGCGCTCAGTACAGTGCTCTGCACATAGTAAGCGCTCAATAAATACTATTGAATGAATGAATGAGGAAATCTGACTCCATTTTGGACTCCATCTTCCCGAAAACTTTGCTTGCCATAAATCAGGGGTCATCTCCAGCAGTGTTCTGGAAGAAATGCAAATATTACTAGTACTGTTAGTAATAATAATAATGTTAAAGTACCTGGCATGGGGGTAGACCCGAGATAATCAGATCAGGCACCATCCCTCTCCTACCCAGGGCTCAGGCTAAGAGAGGAAGAAGACCTAGTAGATGAGGAAACTGAAGCACGGAGAGATTAAGGCGCAGAAGCAGCATGGCCTAGTGGATAGAGCATGGGCCTGGGAGTCAGGAGGACTTGGGTTCTAATCCCAGCTTTGCCAGTTGTCTGCTGTGTGACCTTGGGCAAGTCACCTCACTCCTCTGTGCCTCTGTTACCTCAACTGTAAAATGGGGATTAAGACTGGGAGCCCCATGTGGGACAGGGACTGTGCCAAACGCGATATGCTTGAATCCACCCCAGCGCTGAGTGCTTGACGCCTAGTACGTGCTTAACAAATACCACAGTTATCATTATTATTTACTGACTTACCCAGAGTCACACAGCAGGCGAGTGCACAGCCGGGACTACGGTTCAGCTTTTCCAAAACGACTCTGCCTCTCAGTCCGGCCCCTTTCTAACCATGGGGAACGTGAGGTTGTTTCCATTTGCGCCCAGGATGTTTCCGCCCTTGTTTTTGAGGAGCGTTCGCCTAGAGAGTCGATTCGGCACTCCATCTTCCGTTCTCCCTCACTAGGGGCAAGGAACCTTCTGGATTTGCCTTGCACCTTGGCGGGGGTCCAAGGGCGAGGGCGAGCCGTGCCTCTAGCAGGCTCGGCTCCAATCCTTCCCAACACTTCTCCTGATGGGATACAAGTCTCCTAATACACCCAAGCCCGAGGCGCGCTCTTTTTCATTCAGTCAGTCGTATTTGTTGAGTGCCTACTGTGTGCAGAGCACTGTACTAAGTGCTTGGGAGAGTACAATACATCAGTAAGCAGACACCTTCCCTGCCCACAGCGAGCTTACAGTCTTAGAAAACAGAATCAATCACAGTGATAAACCTCATGGGTTGGCAGGTGAAATCATTTTTTTTTTTTTAAGGCATTTGTTAAGCACTTGCTAGGTGCCGGGCACTGTACTAAGCACTAGGGTACATACAAGCAGATCGGGTTGGACACAGGCCGTGTCCCCCATTGGCCTCACAGTCTTAATCCACATTTTACAGATGAGGTAACTGAGGCCCAGACTTTCCGAAGTCACACGGTAGATGAGGGGCAGAGCCACGATTAGAACCCAGGTCATCCTGACTCCCAGGCTCGTGCTCCGTCAATCGATCAACCGATCGATCGAATGGGGGCGGTCGGTACAGGAGTCTCTGAGCTTGTCTTCCCTCCCTGTCATTTCAGCACTTCACAGAGCTCCTGGACGAGTTTTCCCAGAACGTCCTGGGCCAGCTCCTGAACGACCCCTTCCTGTCCGAGAAGAATGAGCTGATGGAGGTGGAGCTGTCCCCGGCGTCCCCGGCCCCCCTCATCCAGGCGGAGCACAGCTACTCCCTCTGCGGGGACTCCCGCCCCCAGTCCCCGCTCACCCACATTTCCACCGACGACAACTTCCATGAAGGTAACGAACGGGGAACCCACGGGCGGGACTGGGTTCGGGGGATTTTCCGGTGGGCTCGGCGGCCGGACTGCCCCACCCCACCCGTTGGATGTCTTGTGGATGCCTCTTCCCTCGGCGTTTGGGCCTGGCGTGTCGTACTCCTCAAGGGCTGTGTGCTAAGCGCTCTTTGGGACCGGTGCGGTCACCACCCAGTGTGAACCCTGTGGGTCTGAGCAAGCTCCCCTTCCCTTGGCTCGTTCCCAACCTTCGCTGGGGAAGTGGATCTGAGCTGGAGAGTTCCGTTGTACTGGACTCTCCCAAGCACTTAGTACAATGTTCTGCATGTTATAAGCACTCGATAAATACGATTAATCGACCCACACGCACACGTGCGCACATAAACACTAACGCATGCCCTTCCCTGACCCTTTGTAACTTCCACCTCTGTGCTGCTGTTTTTCTCAGTGTTTTGCCATGCGGGACAGGGTCACGTTAGTCGTATTCGTTGAGTGCTTACTGTGTGCAGAGCACTGTACAGAGTTCTTGGGAGAGTTCAGTATAACAGACACATTCCCTGCCCACAGCGAGCTTACAGTCTAGAGGGAAGTTCCCTCATTCCAAGGAAGTTCCCGGCCAGAGGCCATGAGCGGGGCTGGGGCTCTTGCTTTGGCCCGAAAGGCCCTGGCTCCGGGGTAGCCAAGCAGGACAGACCGGCAGAGTCCCACCCTCGGTATGTCCTCCCTCCTCACCGGATTCCCCGACTATGAGGCAGATCTCATTTCCTTGGCGACAGGGATGCTCCAATTTTATTTCATTTTATGGTATCTGTTAAGCCCTTACTATGCGCCAGGCACTGTACTAAGGGCTAGGGTAGATACAAGCTAATCAGGCTGGGCAAAGTCCCTGTTCACAGTTTTCATCCCCATTTTACAGATGAAGTAACCAGCACAGAGCAGTTAAGTGACTTGCTCAAGGTCACACAGGAGTGAGAGAGAATGCATGTGGGGTTTTTCTTGCAGCCCCTCCCCATCCCACTTCTCTCCTGCTACCGGCGCCATCCTCTCCCCGACCCCGTCACGCGGACGGTGTATTTATAAAGTAGCTAGCACTACCCCCGACTCCTGCCTTAGAGCTTAATTATAATCTTTTTTCGGAAAGCCACTCTCTGGCCAACACAGCCAGCCGTAGTGTATCTGGAATTAACCAAATTCAGCCTATCCCTGCTCCCGTGACTTCTGGGTCATTCCAGGGTTGTTTTCTGTCACTTGTTCCTCCACTTTGAGCTTTGGTTCAGGGGAAGAAAAGCCTAACAGAAGGATGATGTTAAAGCCCTGCCTCCCATCACCCTCCTCTCCCTCCCGTCGTGACAGACTTCTTTCCCGGGGACATGACTTGCTGGCTGCTCGTTCCTTGGTTTTTTAACAGGGAAGATGGATGGACTCGATAAATCTGCTCCTCGCCCAAAGGTCGGGTTTCAAGAAATAGCGCCTTAGTTTAATTGAACCTGTCAGAACTTCCTGCTCATGATTTTGCTCCCGACATCCCCCGAAGTTTGGGGAAGGGGTGGGGAGGGGCTTGCGCTGATTTTTCGAGGATAAACCTGGTGCCAAGGTCATCGAATACGATGGATCATGTCGGTGAGTACATTTAATTGCCAAAGTTCGTTCCTCAGCAAAATCCATCTCCCATAACCCCGTTTTAACAGAAAGCCGCATGGCCTAGGGGAATGAATCCCATCCTGGGATGCAGAATTCCTGGGTTCTGTTCCCGACTCTACCACTTGCTTACCGTGTGTGACCAGGGGAAAGCCGCATCATTTCTCTGGACCTCAGTTTCCTTACCTGTCGGATGGAGATTCGGTACCCGTTCTGTGAGCCCCAAGTGGGACAGAGACTCTTGTCTCCCATTTGATGAACTCGTATCTACCCCAGTGCTCAGCTCAGTGTTTGGCACGTAGTAAGCATGGATCTGAAAGCTGGACGGTGAAAAAAGAGGATAGAAGGAGCGTCCATTTTTTTGAAATGCGGTGTTGGGGAAGGCTTTAGCGAATGTCGTGGACGGCCCGAAAAATAAACGAATGGGTTTTGGAGCCAATTAAGCCAGAGTGGTTTTTGGAAGGCCAAATGACTCAACTTAGATTAGCATATTTTAGACACATAATCAGGAGGACTAATTCTCTGGAGAAGACACTAATGCTCGGAAAAGTCCAGGGAAAATGTGGAAGAGGCAGACCGGCACCTAGATGGATAGAGACCCTAACAACAATAATGGAAGAACCGCTAGGTTACGGATCACGGCAGAGGACAGGATATTCTGGAGAAAATATATCCACAGAGTCACTATGAATCGGAAACGACTCGACGGCGCTCAATAACAAATACCGCAGTTATTATTTTTCTCATTATTGTTGGGGAAAGATGGGGGGTAGGGTTAAGAAAGCGGGTTGAGAGTAGGAGTAGGAGAATGCGGGGTGGTCTAATGGAAAGACCACGGGACTGGGAATCTGGCCACCTGGGTTTTTAATCCCGGCTCTACCATTTATCTTCCGTATGTCCTCGGCCAAGGCTCCTAACTTCTCTGTGCCTCGGTTTTCTCATTTGTAAAATGGGGATTACATACCTGTGCTCCCTCCTTCCTCCTCAGCGTATGAACACCATGTGGGCCAGGTCTGATCTGATTATCTTGACTCTACTCCAGAAGCTGGCACTTAGCAAGTACTTAATAAATGCCACTATTATTGTTATCGTTTGAGTTAGAGTCAGATGAGGTAATCGAGTTGGGGCTTTTGGCTACGAATTGATCTAGGCCAGTTATGAGCTGTCGGAGTTTCTTGTCTGACCGGGTCGAACGGTCATATTCCCGGAGCACTTACTGTGTGCAGAACACTGTACTAAGCGCTTGAGAAAGTATAGTAGAACAGAGTTTGTAGACACCTTCCCGACACTGCACAGTAGATAGAGCACAGGCCTGGGAGTCAGAAGGTCATGGGTTCTAATCCCGGCTCTGGCATTTGTCTGCTGTGCGACCTTGGGCAAGTCATTTAACTTCTCCGTTGCCTCAGTTACCTCATCTGCCAAAGGGGGATTGAGACCGTGAGCCTCACGTGGGACAGGGGCTATGTCCAACCCAATCTGCTTGTACCCACCCCCGTGTTTAGTACAGTGCCTGGCACATAATAAGCACTTAAATACCATTATTATTATTATTAATATTAATAAAACAAGCATACAGTCTAGAGACTGGACAAACTGCATTTGTGTAGAGACTGGATGCATGGTTTTTGTAGGTGATTTGTTATAATAGCAGCTTGGGAACACTTCTATGCCCTAGGGACACCACTTTCTCCTCTCAAACCATTTACATAGATTTGCATAAATTATCAGTCAATTTGCACTTTCCCGGGGCTCTAGACAAAATAGTGGCACTTTATCTTTAAAGGACATTTCTTGGCTTCTTTCCCCAGTTTGTTTTTAAAAAATGGAACTGTTGTGTTTTCCTCTTCTCATAATTGTGATTTTTAAGTGTTTACAATGTGCCAAGCCCTGTACTAAAGGTTAGGGTAGAACGAGATAGAACAGTATCAAATGACCTTTGAACATTTGATATTCGCCCTACCCCCAACCCATATCTTTAAATTATTTTATAAATTACTTATTTATTCATATTAATGTCTTTCTCCCCCTCTAGACTGTAATTTCATCATGGGCAGGGAACGTGTCTGCTAATTCTGTTGTATTGCACTCTCCCAAACCCTTAGAATAGTGCTCTGCAAATAGTAAGGACCCAATCAATGCCACTGATTGATAATAACAACATAATGAGGCTCACAGTCTAAGTAGGAGGGAGAACACATTTCGAATCCCCCATTAAGATTAGGAAACTAAGACCCAGAGAAATTAAGTGACTTGCCCAAGATCACACAGCAGGCAGAGGGCAGAGCCAGGATTAGAACCCAGGTCCTGTGACTCCTTGGGCTCCTTGTTCCCCAGCTCCCTTGCCAGGGCTTGGCTCCCGGGCACCCCCGCTCCGGGCGGAGCTCTCTGGCTACCGGCGGCTGAGTCTAGTGGCCCTGCCTGAAGACCCCCGGCCAGCGGCGTCTCCCTCCAACCCCTGGACGGGGTCGGGAGCCGTCCCAGGTGGGCCTTGGTGAGATCTGTCAGCTAGCCAGCCTCCTGCAGAGAAGCAGCGTGGCTCAGTGGCAAGAGCCCGGGCTTAGGAGTCAGAGGTCGTGGGTTCTAATCCCGGCTCCGCCAGCTGGCAGCTGGGTGACTCTGGGCAAGTCACTTGACTTTTCGGTGCCTCAGTTCCCTCATCTGTAAAATGGGGGTTAAGACGGTGAGCCCCAAGTGGGACGACCCGATTACCCTGTATCTGCCCCGGCGCTTAGAACAGTGCTCGGCACAGAGTAAGCACCTGACGAATACCAACATTATTATTAAGAGGACCTTGTTAGAAGGCTCTGCTCCCCGCCCTAACAGAGGTGACTGAATCGTTACGACCGTCATCGATAATAATGTTGGTATTTGTTAAGCGCTTACTATGTGCAGAGCACTGTTCTAAACGCTGGGGTAGATACAGGGTAATTGGGTTGTCCCATGTGAGGCTCACAGTTAATCCCCATTTTACAGATGAGGTAACTGAGGCACAGAGAAGTTAAGTGAGTTAAGTGAGTTAAGTCAACCCTCCCAGCTCCTCCCAGGACTCAGCGCTGGTCAGTGAGGGCTTCCCCAAGGTGGGGAGGGGGGAAGTGGGGTTTTTCTGGGTGTTAGTGTCCTGTTTCGGGGTCTCCCCACGCTCATCCCAGTCCGTCTTCTTGGACAACCATTGGCAATCCACGGTCACACAGCCACTCACACCCCCAGCCTCCAGGGAACAGACTACAGCATGGCCTAGAGGGTAGAGCACGGCCTAGGAGGCGGGGGGGAGCCAGGGCTCTAATCCTGTCTGCTGTGTGACCTTGGGCAAGTCACTTCTCCCAGCCTCACTCTCCTCCTCTGTAAAACGGGGATTCAACGCCTGTTCTCCCTCCCACGTAGACCGTGAGCCTCGTGTGGGACGGGGACTGTATCTGCCCTGATGATCTCGTAACTACCTCGGGGCTTAGTACGGGGCTTGGTAGCTAGTAATAGATATTATCGTTATTAAATCGCACATCATTTGGAGGATGGTTTGGTGGAAGCTGGGGCTGTTCTCCAGTCCAGATTAAGGTCTAAGGGGCCCACCCTCTGCCCCCCCCCCCCCCCCCAACCCCGCACACACTCTGAGCACATTGCGAAAGCACGTCTCCCACCGTTTTCTTCCCCACCCACTGTAATTTGGGGTTTTGGGGACCCGTGGTTCTCTTTAGAGCGGAGGGATCCTGTTTCCTTCTGTCCGTGCCTCCCCACAGCCTGCCCTCAAGCTCTGTGTTCCCCGAGCTTTTACTAAAATGGTTTGCCACTGGAGGCTACGGGAAGCCTGGGTCCCCCGCCCCTGGGCACTGAGCAGATGAGGACAACCATGCTCCCCCAGCGGACTGAGGTTTCTGATTGCCGAAGCTACGTTAGTTTCCATTCTGAAGCCGGGGTCATCTGTAGTTATCTAAATTGCATCTCTTCTTGGCCCCCCGGGGCGATCGGGTTTCACCACAGGAAAATTACTAGCAACGGAAAGAAGCTGGACTGGTCTCTGCCTTCCCCATCTCCCAGTCACCCACTAATTGTGGACAAATATATATTTTTTTTTTTTTTGGCCGAGGGGGAGCTCCAGAACCAACCATGGTTTTAGGGGACTTTGATTTTCTTCTCCACTCCTTCGCCAAGAAGCAGCGTGGCTCAGTGGAAAGAGCCCGGGCTTGGGAGTCAGAGGTCATGGGTTCGAATCCCGGCTCTGCCATTTGTCAGCTGTGTGACTGTGGGCAAGTCACTTCACGTCTCAGTTACCTCATTTGTAAAATGGGGATTAACTGTGAGCCTCATGCGGGACAACCTGGTGACCCTGTATCCACCCCAGCGCTTAGAACAGTGCTCTGCACATAGTAAGCGCTTAACAAATACCAACATTATTATTATTAAAAGAGGGGGTGGGCAACAGGGTGGTCACATGGAGCTCCCCCGGCCCCTCGGATTTCCAGATGCCTGCCCCAGCGCCGTACCACGGTACCTGCCGGACCGCGGCGTATAGAGCCCGGGCCTGGGAGTCAGAAGGCCGTGGGTTCTAATTCCAGCTCCGCCCCTTGTCTGCTGGGTGACCTTGGGCAAGTCACTTTACTTCTCTGTGCCTCAGTTACCTCAACTGTAAAATGGGGGTTGAGACTGTGAGCCCTTCCTGGGACAGGGACTGTGTCCCACTCGATCTGCTTGTATTCACCCCGGCGCTGGTACAGTGCCCGGCACATAGTAAGTGCTTAACAAAGACCATGAGTAGTATTATTTGTCAGGGAAATGGTGCCCGTGGACAGGCCTGCTGATGATAATGATAACAAAGCCATGGTCTTTCTTAAGTGCTGTGTGCCCAGAACTGCTAAAAACTGAGGTTAATACAAGGTTGGATCCTGTACCTGTCCTGCACTGGATGCACGGGAAAGAGGGAGAACGGGGGTTTCTTTCCCATTTTACAGATGAGGATAGTGAGGCCTAGAGTGGTTCAGTGATTTGCCCAGGGTCACACGGGAGTCTGGTGGAAAAACCGGGACAAGAATCTGGGCCTCCTGACTGCCCAGTTTCCTGCCCTTTCCAGTAGGATCTGCGGGGCCGGGAAGTGATTCATTGGTGATCCCTCACGGACCTGGGGGTAGATTTTCCCTCTCTCACAAGCCTCCCCCTTGGCCTCCTGTGAGATCCTCATTCATTCAATAGTATTTATCGAGCGCTTACTGTGTGCAGAGCGCTGCACTAAGCGCTTGGAATGTACAGTTCGGCAACAGATAGAGACAATCCCCGCCCAGTGACGGGCTCGCAGTCGAGAAGTTACTTTTGGGTTTCTCTTCCAGGAGCAGCAGGAGCAGCAGTAATCGTAGCAGGAGCGGTAGGAATCGTAGCCCAGCTCCGCCACTTGTCTGCTGTGTGTCCTTGGGGAAGTCATTTAACTTCTCTGGGCCTCAGTCACCTCATCTGTAAAATGGGAATTTAGACCGGGAGCCCTGGGTGGGACAGGGGCAGGCGTTCAACCCGATTATCTTGTCTCTACCCCGCACTTAGAACAGTGCCTGGCGCATAGTAAATGCTTAACAGATACTATAAAGCAAATACCGAAGTAAACGTGACAGGGACGCGGTAGTGGTCGTAGCGTTTACTGAGGGCCTCCTTGGTGTGGTGCTTTGAAATCGATGCTCAAGAAGTACTGAACCCACCGGTCGTATTTATTGAGCATTTACTGTGTGCAGAGCCCTGAACTAAGCACTTGGGAAAGTACAATGCCGTAGAATTGGTAGGCGTGAAAGTATTTGCCGCTAGAGCAGTCAGTAGAAGTAACCGAGGGCATTTACGCACACCGGTGCTCTGGAGGGGATAAATTAGTCCGGAAGTGCCGCAGGCGGCTGAGGGGATGGTGTGGCTTGCAGGGCAGGGAGATGAATCCAGGGAAGTGTGTTGGAGGGGGTGGGATTTTAGGAGGGCCCGGGACGTGGGGCGAGCTATCGTCTGGCACTGTGGGCGGTCTTGGGGCCTCCAGTCTCCCCCTTGCAGGGCAGCCCATCGTCACCTCACCGTTGTGGGGCTTCTTGAGCTCCCTGTCGGTGAAATACATTTTGGCTTTCCCCAAGTGTTTGCCGTCAAAGGATCCTTTGTGTCAGACTGTGAGGAAGAACATCCTCAGGGTACCGGTGGAGACATCCGTTTAACTCCTCCGGGCCGGAGTGGGAGGGTCTGGTTATTTGCCATGAAATTAAGAACCCCCGAGCCTAGTTTGAAAACGACTCCCCCACCCCCAACCCTGTTCCCTTTTTTTATGGTATTTGTTAAGCACCTACTGTGTGTCAAACGCTGTTCTGAGCGTTGGGGTAGGTACAAGTTAATTAAGTCAGATACAGTCCCTATCCCACATGAGGCTCACAGTCTATATGGGAGGGAGAACAGGTATTTAATCCCCATTATGCAGTTGAGGAAACTGAGGCCCGGAGAAGTTAAACGACATTCCTTAGGTCACAAGGTAAGCAGTTGGCGAGGCCGGAATTAGAACTCAGGTCCTCTGACTCCCAGGCCCGTGCTTATTCCACTAGGCCCCGCTGCTTGTCATTTGAGTCCGGTCTGTTTGACTCGGGGAGCTGCAGAGCTGCAAGCCGAGGAACGAGCCAGGGAAGGGCTGAAGTTGGGGCCTCCCTAGTTCCGGTGGCTTGTTTCGTCTTGTCTGCCACTCGTTTGCCGGCAGCTCTTTGCGAAGCCGTTATTTCCTCCCCTCTGCTCTGTCTGCTCCTCGCTGCTCCTCCTTGCTGGTGTTCTGAGCCTGGTCAGGAGATAGCCTCAGTATCCCCGTTAAAGGGCTCCAGGGCCCACCGATCGCACCCAGACAACATCGGGGACAAAGAGATGGGATCCATATAATGATAATAATAATTGTGATATTTTTCAAGCACTACTGTGTGCTAGGCACTGTACTAAGCCCTGGGGTGGTTACAAGCAAATTGAGTTGGACACAGTCCCTGCCCCGCCTGAGGCTCAGGGTCTTAATTCTCATTTTACAGACGAGGGAACTGAGGCACAGAAAAACGAAATGACTTGACCAAGGTCACACAGCAGACAAGTGGCAGAGCTGGGATTAGAGCCTAGGTCATTCCGACTCCCAGGCCCATAGTCTATCCACCGACCACATTGCTTCTCTACCCAAGACCACACCCTCACGCCGGGGCAGAGGACCACGGCCTCCGCAGTCCTGGTTTAGAGCTAGGCTGAGACTCGTTGTGGGCGGGGAACGTGTCTTTCAACTCTGTTCTGTTGTTATCTTGTCCTCTCCGAAGAGTTTAGTACAGTGCCCTGCACACAGAAAGTACTCAGGGATCGATTGATTGATATACCTCGGCCGATGTCCCCCACTAATAATAATAATTGTTGAGCCAAGAACTGGGCTGATAGCTGGGGGGTAAATGCTTGACAGTCAGATCAGACCCAGCCCCTGTCCTGTGTGACCAGTTCTGTTTTATAGCGTTCTGTGCATAGTGTGCTCAATAAGTACGATCGCCGAATTGATCGAATGAGGCACTGACTGGGGGCGGGGCTGTCTTTCTCTTTTGCTTCTCTCCAGCAGACCTGGAGGGCGAGGAATGGTGCCTGGCGCCGGAGTTGACCCCAGAGGCCATCAAGACGGAGCCGACGGCGTCGTGCGAGACCCCCGGGCTCGTCCCCTCCGTCACCCTGACCGTCACGGCCGGCCCCGGCCCTCTGGGGGAAGAGGAGCCCCAGCTGCAGAGCGAGGCTGGGGTAAGCGCTGCCTCCTCCGTGAGAGTCCCCGGGCCTCTACCTCTTCCCTTCTCCCCGCCATCCGGCTTGATGTGGCTCCGCGGTGGGGCAGACCCCAGCCTGGGCCTGCTCTGGGCCGGGAGTCTCTAGAGGTCCAGAGGTCTAGGGTCTCCAGAGTCTCCCCTGGGCAGGGAGAGAGCTGCGGGTGGGCTCCCTGGGATTCCTGAAGCCTCGGCCTCTGCCTGGTTGGAGGAGGGAGGGAAGGTCGTGGCCGGGGGAGGCGCGGGGTCCTGTCCCGCCGCCCCTCCTGTCAGCCATCACCTGCATCTCCTCACGGACAGGGAGCCGATCTTTGGGTTCAGGGCCCCGGGCTCCGGGCTCTGGCTTTGGGAAGCTCCCTTTGGTCCCTTTGCCAGAGTGCGAATCAGCTCTGTGCCACCAGCCCCGGGATGCAGAGCCAGGTGCATGGAGGAGACCAGGCCTCTGATTTAGGGGACCCTCCCTTCCTCATCCCCCAACCTCACCCCGCCGGCCTCACCCGGGTTCAGCTGCCTGCCTCTCTCCAGGAGGCCTGCCCTTCTCTCCGCTTCCTGGACGGGGGAGCGTGACTGCCCACGCCCTCCCACCCTGGCCCAGATGAGAGAGGGAGCTCTGCAGGGGGGCCCACAGCTTCCCGCTCCCGACCTCCGAGGCGGTCCCTCTGGTGCAGGGTGTCGGCGTTCCCGGCCGTCCCCGGAGCTCGGCTCCGATTCCCGGCTGCCCTGTTGGAGGCCGAGGTCGGAGTGGCCCTCGCCTGGCTCGGACAGGCCCCGCCGCCGGGAGCCGGGAGGAAACAGCTGTTCCATCGCGCCCTATCCCCGAGGCCAGTTCAGATCCCGTAAACCCGGCAGGCTCATGTCCGGGCAGGCCCATCCCGGGCTCCCCCGGGGAATCCGCAGGAGCAGGGCTGAGCCGAGCTGAGCAGAAGTTTTCCACGCGTCCTCACTGCCGGTCAGCCGTGCCGGTGGTTAGCGTGACGACGGAGCGGTTGTCTTTCTCGGCTTTGGGAGAGTCCTAAGGGTCCGGGCGGCTTTCTTTGGGTGAGGGACCCCGTCCAGCTGATCCACCGGGCCTTTGAGACCAACGTTTAGGAGCCCAGAACAATGGGCAATGTCACAGGGTTAAGAATGAAGCCACTAGAATGGCACTGACCAGTCCTATAGTTTTTTTTAATGGTATTTGTTAGCCGCTTACTATGTGCCAGACACTGTTCTAAGTACTGGGGTAGATACAAGGTCATCAAGTTGGACACAGCCCCTGTCCCTCATAGGGTTCACAGTCTTACTCCCCATTTTACAGATGAGGTAACTGAGGCACAGAGAAGTGAAGTGACTTGCCCAAGGTCACATAGCAGACAAAGGGAGGGGCCGGGATTAGAGCCCAGGTGCTTCTGACTCCCAGACCCGCGCTCTGTGCATTAGGCCACACTGCTTCTCTGCAGTCCACCCTCAGGCCGACGTGACCCAACATGGGAGAGTCATCCCACCCTCCGGGGCCTTGGAGGGGTGAGTGACCAAAGGCTAGAACAGGACGTTCTTGGAGCTTTTTGCAGAAGAGGTGTTCTGGGTTTTTGTTCCTTCAGTCATTTCACCCCAAAGGCCTGAGCTCCTGACCCATCTTGGGGTCTGCTCAGCCTCCCTGGGGGAGTGGCCCCACCCCCTTAAGATCAGCGACGTCGGGGTTCTGCCTTCTGATCGTCAGACTTCCAGGCCACTCCCAGCTCACTGTTCGATCTGGGGCGCCCCACTGTTTCACCCAGGTGTCCCGAGCTGTGGCAACCCAGAATGTGGGGTGCCCCGACCTGGACGGAGGCCTGGACTGAGGGGACTTGGCGGGAGCTCGGTCGTGGGCTACCTTGAGGAGGAATCTTCTGTCAGAGAAGAAGGGTGATCCAATTCAGTGGTTTTAGCATCGGGCTTGGATTCCCTGGGATCAGGATTTGGCCTAGGGAACTGGATTGTGGGTGAGCTGCCCCTCCGCCCATCCCGACCAGAGCTTTGGCCTCCCAACTCTTGGGACGGCTCAGTCTCCGTTTGGCACCTCTGTCGTTCCCTGCCTGTTTGTGGGAGCCTTGAAATTGGCTTAGAATTGAGTTTCCGGCTGTGCCGAAACCTCCCCTGGCCATGTACACGCCCGGCTGTGGCCTCAGAAGCAATTGCGGCCCTGTTTCTTCATCCCTGACCAGCTTGAAATGGTGGTGGTGGAAATAAAAGCTGTTACCCTCCACTTGCCCCAGCCCTGCTGACACTTGGAGCTGAATCACCGATTCTCAGAGTGGTTGGCTTGCAGACTGCGGGTCTCAGTTCTTTCCTGCTGATGAGGTTGGAAACTTGAGAGTTTTAACCTCTTCCCTCCTACTTAGACTGAGAGTCCCACGCGGGAGGGGACTGTGTCCGACCTAATGAATTTGTACCTCTCCCAGCGCTTAGAACAGTGTTTGACACATAGTAAGGGCTGAACAAAAAAACCATAAAAAACCAACCAACGAAAAACCCCCGGCTTCTCGGCGCTGAGTTTGGAGACTCTGTTGTATCATAACCCAGCACTGGATGGTGGGGGACTTTCTGAACCCCACTCCTGGCACCCCTGGCTGTGCCGGTCGCCCAGGGGGAAGGCCTTCAAAGGGCCACTGACTTCAAGAGGGGGCTGGAAGAGGGAGGTCTCTTCGGATGCACCGTTCTCCTGTTCCTCGACTTCACTTTGCTTTTTTTATTCCTCATTTAGATCCAATCCCCGAGCCACAAGGCTCTTCCCAAGATTAAACTGGAGCCGCACGAAGTGGATCAGTTCCTGAACCTCTCTTCTAAGGAAGGTGTGTTCCCGGGCGCAGATTGTTTTAGGGTGTGGCGTGGGCTCCACGAAGACCCTGGATGGGGGTCACCTCTGTCCCCTTGGGCGAGGGGCGAGAAAATGCCATCGGCTGGGGACTTTGCGGGACGGCTGAGCCCTTGGGACCCAAATTCTGAGTTTGTTCTCTTTGCTGTAGCCTGGGGGTTCCATTGCCTCTTTCCTTTTCTCGTCAAAATTTCAGTTTTGAGGCCCACCGATCCGTCAGCCCCATCTGCCAGAGCCCCAGACAAGCCACATTCTCCTGCCTGTCTGTAGGAGATCACACTGGGTTTGAGTGACTTCGAGTGTGAGAGCCTTTCGGGTTTGAGCGAGAAATTTTTGAAACGATTTTGCTCCTTGAACCCACAGGGAAAGGCACTTCCCAATAGTATTCTAGGCCCAGCTCTCAGATTCCACGGTGAGCTGCCTGGACACGGATGGGTCAAGGGTAATAATCGTCGGAGGTGCTGGCTGGCAAGGGAGAGGAGCTGATAATGAAACCAGATGCCTCTGAGCTCATCCGGGGTTCTTCCTGAACCATCCCAGAGTTGCCCGTGCCCCCTCTTCCCGCCCGGTAACCTGAGAACATCTTTCCCAGGTCCTGCAGTGAGCACTGGAAACGTAATCCGTGTGTTCTGGCTCCACAGGAAGGGACTTCTGGGCTTGCCTCTCTCCCTTTCTCTCGGGATTCCCCTCAAAGCCTGGGAATCTCCGGGTGTGGAAGAGGGAAACCCACCAGGAACCCTTAACCTGGGCCCAGAGGAGGATCAGAGTCCCAGATGCCCTCGACCTCACCAGGAAACCATAGCAGCCCAACGGTCTTATGGGAGGCGATGGAGACAGGAAGGAAGGACCAACCCCACGGTCGCAAGAGGACGTACCTTCGGAAGGGGCCAGGGAGTCGGATGGGTGCAGGGAGATGCCGCCGACATGGTCCCCCCGTGTGATTTGCCTCACTGCCGGGCGTGAAACGTGACCTAGGAGTTTGCACACGGCCCACCTTGTGGCGGACGGCGAGGCCGAGACCTCGGGGTTGTGTCGGCATCGTCCCGCCGCAGCCTGAGCCGGAGAGGGAAGGGGAATCTTCTGCGGCTCGTTGCCTGTGGAAACGGAGCAGACGTGGGTAGTGGTTGGTAGTGGTCCTTGCCTAGGGTCCAATCAAGCCTAAGGCCTTCTTCCCTCCGAGATGTTCTGTGGCTTGGAGAAGACTGTTAGTGGTGAGGCTTGCCTGTTTCCTCGATGGGGAGAAGAAGAAACTTCTCTCCCTGAAATCCGAACCCTGGCGTTCTCCGGTTGAGTTGTGCAAAGTTGAGGTTGTGGTGCCAGTGCTCCCCCCAAAAACACCGCCCTCCCCCTCCGCCCACCAACTATCCTTGGCCCCAGTGACCCACAAAGACAGGTCTGTGGTGCCCATGTTTGCTCAGGCTGGGGATGGTGAGGAGAAGTGTTTCTCATCTCTCCAAGAGGGCCGCTTTCACACCTTGTCGAGCACAGAGCCTGTTTTATGAGGCAAATGAAATTATAAGACGAGGGAAATCTCATGTCCTTCAGTAAGTGATGTTCCATGAAACAAGCCCCCACCCCACCCCCAAGTAGTTTCTTTCAGCCAGGGTCTTTCAGGGTCAGAGGCGTGGAAAGAGTTGCCATCTTGGAACTGGCCAGAAGAGAAACCTGCATCGTGGATTTGCTTAGTGACTGCCCAGGAGCATTTGAGGAGCTACCCAGTTTGGTCGGCTTTGTTCCGCCTCAGAGAAAGCTGGCCGGTCTCCCTGGCTGAGAGGCAGAAGTCGGAGTGATAGCAGCATTTATCGAGTGCCCATTTGGCGCAGTGCACTTTACTAGGCACTTGAGACATACAGAATGAATGGCACCTTCCCCGCTCACCAGGAGCTTCTGCTCTGAAGGGGATGACAGAGGTAGATATATTTACAACTAAAATGGTCACGTAAACAGCTGAGAATGCATAAGTGCCGAGGAGGGTGGGGCAAAGAAGAGGCCAAGATGGTGGTTGGCGTCTCAGGACCCAGAGCCCCCTTCTTTGGTCAAGGAGGCCCTGCCCAGAGCCTGAGGAGGAGGCCCTGGCTGCTCATGCTACTTGATCTATCCCTTTCTCCCGCCGAGGACTCCCCTTTCGACAACCCCTTGCCCGTTTTTCACTGCGAGCGGGGAACGTATCTCCCGACTCCGTTACACTGTGCTCTCCCAAACTCTTAGTACAGTGTTCTGTGCACTCTAAGCGCTCATTTAATACCACTGATTTTATTTCGACTCAGCCCACACCTCCCCGCTGAGCCTCTCAGTCCATTTGAGGTTGGGGAAGACCTTGGCAGAGTAGCGAAGGCTTGGCAGAGGAGAGGAAGACAACCATGGCGGAGAGTCCTGAGAAGCCTCTGGGAGAGGGAGGGGGACCAGTTGCTCAACAGACTTAGTGGAGAACACTGCAGAGGAAGAGTTCCAGGGAAGGGAACCTTTGGTGTAGATGCGGTCTCGCTTGACGTTTCCTTTTCTCTCCGCAGCCATGGACCCCCTGCAGTTGCCTCCGACCCCGCCCAGCAGTCACGGCAGTGACTCGGAGGGAAGTCAGAGCCCCGGCCGGTCTTTGCCGCCCTCCAGTCCGGTCCAGACCCAGTCAGCGGCCGTGAAAGTGACCCCGCGGGCCGCCTCGGCCCTGTCCAGCTCGCCGCTCCTGACGGCGCCCCATGTAAGTTGTGGCGCCGGTGGGTTCCGATAACGGCGCTCGTCGTCATCATCGTCGGCACTGCTGCCGTGATGATCACTGTGGCATTGGTTTATGCTTACTGCGTGCCAGGCCCTGGGCCAGGTAGAGACACAGTCCCTGTCCCACATGGGGTTCACTGTCTAACGGGGAGAACGGGTTTTTATCCCCATTCTTCAGGTGAGGAAACTGAAAAGTGAAGTGGACTTGCCTCAGGTCACACAGCCAACAGCCGGAGGAGCTTTGATGGGAACCCAGTTGGAGGAGCAGTGTGGTCTAGTGGGTAGAGCACGGGCCTGGGAGTCAGAAGGATTGATATCTATCCCAGTGCTTATTAGAGTGCCTGACACAGAGTAAGCTCTTAGCAAATACCATTTAATAAAAAAGAAAAGGAGCTAAGGAAAAGTGGATGAGTCCTGTTGGTTTTCCCTCAAGTGCATCCCGCCCTGGTCATCTAGTTCATCTTAGGGCCTCCTGCCAGGCCTTCCCTGACTCCCCACAGACAGCCGGGCCGGGGCCTATCCTGTCCACAGGACGTTAGGGAAGACGAGTCCTCGGCCTCCCGGGCTGACTCACTTCAGAGCCTTCGGGCCTATGTCTGACATAACTTCTTGACTGCCCCTCCCCTCTTCTCCATTTCCCCGGAACTCCAGAAGCTTCAGGGCTCAGGCCCTCTGATCCTGACAGAGGAGGAGAAGCGGACATTGATCGCCGAGGGTTACCCCGTCCCCACCAAACTGCCCCTGACCAAAGCAGAGGAAAAGGCGCTGAAGAAAATCCGAAGGAAAATCAAGAACAAGGTAGGTGAGGCCCCTGCTCCACCCTGCTCCACCTAGAAAAATCTCCCACCTTGCCGGGCCCAAAGCCCTCAGTAAGCGCTTAATGCCCCACAGCCAATAAATACTATTACTACAGCTAGTAACTCCTGGCTTTTGGACAGCGAGGTTGTTCCTGGGGCTGAGTCTCAACTGGGGTCCAGTTGCCATTAGTGAAAAGCTGCTCTAGAGCCATTAGAGGCCATCATCGTTCCCCCAGGCTGTTAAACCCCTCCAGGGTCTGGAAGATCATTCACCGAGACCTGAAGAATGAGCAGAAATCTCACACTGCACGGTTTTGTGGCGAGGGCCCTCACATACTCTGTTTCGTCTGAAAATGCCTCTGCAGATCTGGCAGGCCCACAGAGATGGCCTCAACTTTGAAAGCCGGTCTTTTCTGAGTCCAGCTCCCAAGGAGCCAGTGTGGGTGAACTGATCCCTTCCCTGCCTTTGGGAAGTTGGTTCAGAGTTGCCCAAGGAAGAGGGGCGAGTGAGAAGCGTTCATCCGTCACTGGGCAGTGCTTGGCCTAGGGAGACGGAGACCAGCAGGGAAATTCCCCACTTCCTGTCACTGACCTCTTGGGAGGTCGGAGAGCTTTGGGAACCCCCGGGCGGGGGTTCCTTCCCTCCTCGGCGGAATGGCTAGCTTGGGGGGGTCCCGAATCCTAGTCCGTCCTTTCTCTCTCCCCAAGATCTCGGCCCAGGAAAGTCGGAGGAAGAAGAAAGAGTACATGGACAGCCTAGAGAAAAAGTAAGGCCCGCCCGCCCAACCGGACGAGGGAGCTGGGGACGAGGGACCCCCTGGAGGGGGGCCGGCCGGCTTTGGGCCTCGGGCGGGGGATGTTTTTGGAGAGTGTGAGGTGGTCTTCGGTGGATGGGAGGTGGGCTTCTTCCACCCCTAAAGGGGCTTTCCAGCCCCCCCGGGGGGTATTGGGCCACCTGGGGTCTGCCTGCCATCTAGTGTCCTTTGGGTGGTGGAAGAATCACGCCGCCCCTGGAGAGTCTTGTGGAGCAGTGTCTGCCCACGGCATCCCCCCTGCCCCCCGACCCTCTCCAAACCCCTTCATCCAGCCACACGAATCCACGCCGAAAAGGAGGGAATGGAGAGGGGAAAGTACTCAGAGCCCTTGGAGAGCAAACACTCTTGTCTCTCTCTATCTCTCCATCTCTCTCTTTGTGTCTCTGCCGCAGTCTCTCTGTGTCCTCTCTCCTGTCTATCTGTCCCTGCCTCTCTGTTCATTTTCTGTGTCTCTCTTTCTGGCCCTCTTTCCTCCCACCCCTCTGCCTTCATTCCACCTCTCCCTAAGCACACACACACTCACGCTGACACACTCACCTACCCTTCCAAGTCAGGAGACGGAAGCTCAGAGTTATTTTTTCCATTCTACTTTGTTCCCAGGAAGAATCAATCGCCTTCGGGCTCCTTCCCCTCTTGGTAGGGGTAGTGAGCTCCGCCTCCCTGGCCAGTAGCTCTCCTTAGCAGGCCTGTGAGGCTCGGGATCACCAAGCTCTGATGGGTGGAAGTGGGATCTCTGGGGTGGGAAGAGATTTTGGTGAGCCTTTCTGGAGCTTGGTTCTCTCTGTGGGCCCGATGTTTGTATGGGAGAGCCGGAGCGGGGCCCGACTCTGGGGTGGCTTGCTTCGGGGATGACCGGCATTGGCCGTTCTCCTCTCTCCTCACCCCTTTCTCTGCCCCGTGCAGGGTGGAGTGCTGCTCCAACGAAAACAATGAACTGCGCAAGAAGGTGGAAGTTCTGGAGAGCACCAACAGGTGAGCGGTCACCGGGGCCCGGCCCCGTAGAGCCCACCCGCTCCGTGAATCGGGGGCGCGGGCATGGATGGGTTGGGGGAGGCGAGTATCAGAACCAGAAGAGAGAGGGGTCGGCAGATCGGGGTGGTGGCCGGGATGCTTTTTGGGGGAGCGGTCAGTAGAACCCGGGTCTCCTGACTCCCAGCCCTGTGCTCTTTCCACTAGCCCACGTGTCTCCTCCTTCCCTAGTAACAGAGGAAAGAGGAGCCACGTGGTCTCGAAACCCATAGAAGTAGCTCAGAAGACTCACGTAGCAACGTGGCCTGGTGGAAAAAGCACAGGATCGGAAGCAGGAGACCTGGATTCTAATCCCTGCTCTGCCGCTTGGCTGCTGTGTGGCCTTGGGCAAGTCACTTGGCTTCTCTGTGCCTCAGTATCCTCATCTTTAAAATGGGGCTTAAATACCTGTTCTCTCTCCCTCTTAGGCTGTGAGCCCTGTGTGGGACAGGAAATGAATCCACTCTGATTTGATCTCCCCCAGCGCTTAGGGCAGTACTTGGCACGTAGCGAGCGCTTAACAATTGCCACAATTATTATTATTGTTATCGTTATTATTATAAGCAAAGCTCTGTCTGCTTCCTAATGGGTCCTAATGAGATGCATCATGGTGTAGTGGGTAGAGCACGGGCTTGGAAATCAGAAGGTCATGGGTTCTAGTCCCGGCTCTGCCTCTTGTCTGCTGTGTGACCTGGGGCAAGTCGCTTCGCTTCTCTGTGCCTGTTACCTCATCTGTCAAATGGGGATCGAGACCTTGAGCCCCACTTGGGACGGGGGCGGCGTCCAACCCGATTTGTTTATATCCGCCCCAGTGCTTAGTACAGCGGCTGGCACACAGTAAGAGCTTAACAAGTACCATCCTTATTATTCTTGGAACAAATGGAATGACCGAAGCTAGGCGGAGTTAATCTGGGAAGGCTTTGGGGCGGAGGCAGGCTGTAGCAGTTTGGAAGGGATGATGTGGCCAAGAGGATGGGGAAGGGCATTCCAGGTAGACGGAAAGGCATTTCTGACTGTTGGGAGGCAGGAGAGCTGGATGCCAGGGTCGGTAAAGGGGTTAGCTTGGCTGGAACACAGGGTCACAGGGGAAGAGGGTAGAGTATTGTGGAAATGCATGAAGGGTCAGCATCCCCCTTCTGAGGTCACTTGCCGGGGTGGAAAGGAAGAGGGAGAGAAGAGAGACGTTTGGGAATCCCAAGTGGCTTCTCTCCCTCGGCTCTTATGGCGCTCTGGTGATCAGTGAGTTAATGAGTGAGAAATTCTTTGAGCTCTTCAGACATAAAGGGCTCCAGGAATCTGAAAGTACAAAGTGGCATTAGTCATCGTGCAATTAGGTTGGCGGCTCCTTTTTAAATCCCGGGCGATGGCGGAGAGCGGCAGGGTGCGTATTGACAAATAGCTGCTTTTAGAAAGCAACCTTTCCCCAGCTTTTCAGGATTCAAATAGAACCCTGACCAGAACCCTGTCGTCACGCTAAGCGGAGGGTTGGCTTCCCTCCCCTTCGTCTTTTATCCTCTCCTGTTTTGGATCTCCTTCCCACGTTCCCTCCACTTTCTTTCTAAAAATAAACGGGGGGGTCACCAATGACCCAGAGGGCTGAGGATGTCGGCCATTTTCCAGCTAAACAGGGGTGGGGGGCAGGTGCTTCTTGGCTTTGGGGTCCCCCTCCCACAACCCCAGATGCCACTGCAGAGCTCCCAAGGCCTGGGGCCAAGGGTCTGGATGATCTCCCCATCTGCAGATGTCCCGGGCATTCTGGGCTGGGGGTCTAAATGGTCTCCCCTATCTCTCCCCGTCTGCAGCTGCCCCAGGGGTCCTGGGCCAGGCAGGGAGGTGGGGAAGTCCCTCCGCTCCCCCCCCCCCCCCCGCGCCACTCCAAATCGTCTGGAATTTGGATAGAAATTGGGCCACTTGGATGAGGGAGAGCTGGAACTGACCCGCAAGGATCGTGTCCACCAACTCTGTTACAGTGTACTCTCTGAAGCGTTTAGTACAGTGCTCTCTGCACTCAGTAAGCGCTCAATAGACACCACTGATTGATTGACTCACAGGATGGGGTGAGTGCTTACCGCAGTCACACAGCAGACCAACAGCAGCTCTGGGATGATCAGAGCTCAGGTGTCCTGAGCCCCAGCCCCCTGCTCCTTCCCCGTGGGCCTCACTGCCTTTATGGCTGGACTTTGAGAAGGTCTGTGACGTTTAATGGCAGGGCATCGACCCTACCCAACAGCTTACCAGAGTGAGTTATTTCCATTGCTCCATTGTGCAGGTGAGTAAACTGAGGGGCAAGGGAGTGAAATGCTTTGCCCGGGCCACGGGGGTGAAGAGGTCTCAGAGGCCGTTGGGTGGGTGAGAGGGTTCCAGATTAGGACCGGGGGTCCACGTCCACGCCCTGGGTGCCCGGCTGCAGCTCTCCTCCTACCCGGACAGGGTGCCAGGGAACGGCCAGCCGCCAGCGCGCCGGCTTTGGCTTCATCGGCTCTATCAATATCCACCGTAGATGGAGGAAAACATCCATTAGCGGGAATGCGGTGTTTGTTGTGTGTTGGGGCCTCGTTTTCTCTAGCCTATTTCCCTCCTCCAGCTGGTCTTGAGGGAGCCAGGAAAGCCCAACAGAGGGGGAGCCCTGTCCGGCCCGTGTCTTTTGGGGGACAAGGGTGGGAATGGGGTCCTGACCCAGCCTGGCCCCCTCCTGCCGAACCAAATGGGCAGGAAGGACAGTTGGCTTAGTGGATAGAGCACGGACCCGGCTTCTGGTCCCGGCTCTGCCACCTGTCCGCTGTGTGACCCCGGGGAGGTCACTTAACTTCTATGTGCCTCAGTTCCCTGATCTGTTAAAACAAAATGGGGATTAATCGGGACACGGACCATGTCCAACATGATTACCTTGTAGCTACCCTAGCGCTTAGAACAGTGCCTGGCACGTAATGAGTGCCAATAACAACAAAAAATTCCCAAGATTTCCCAAGGCCTGCATTCCTGGCAAATTCACACTGAGAAACTTCCCCGTGTCTCGGAGGATTTGCACATGGATTTGCTCCCTTTTTTCACCTCTCCCTCAACCCCACAACATTTATGTCCGGATTCCTAATTTCTTTCTTTCTATTCGTATCTGTCTCCCCCTCTAGACCGTAAGCCCTAGATTGAGTCTGCCAACTTTGTTATATTGTATTCTTCCATAGGCTTAGTTCAGTGCTCTACACACAATAAGAGCTCAGTAAAGGAGACTGATGATTGATTGTGGAGGAGTAGGAGAGGGAGGAACAGGAATGGGTCTTGCTAAAGTCAAACATTGAGGGGAACATCTCAATTTGCATTCAATCCCCATCTCCCTCCCTGTTCCGTCCCCTTCCCTTCAGAGAGTTGGGGGTCTTTGCAAGATCCTCTCCCTGCCCCCTCATGTCCGGGGAACTGTGTTTACCTACCCCCCCGCACCCCCAGCTCCGTCTCCCGGGCCCTGACACAGCCCTGGTCACTCCTAAAGGGCCATTCCACTCCATTTCTCTTAAAGAATTGTGTGTTTTGTTTCATCGGTACTCAACCACACACACATCGGGTGTGAACAGACCTCAGTTGTCAGAAAGCTGGGATGATCTTCCCACTCCTCTCCCGTAGGACCAGTTCCTTCACTCCTCCAAGCTCCATTTCTAGTCTGGTGAAAATGGGGGACAGGAAGCCCAAATCAGAACCCTTCTCTGCTTTGTACTTTGTGTGTTGAGATGTTGTAATCCATCAGTGGGATTTACCGAATACCCAGTGTGTGCGGAGTGCTGTATTAAGGGTCTGGATGAGTACGGTAGGGTAAGCGGACACGATCTTTGCCCTCAAGGAGTTTCCAGTCTAGTAGGGGTAACGGACGTTAAAATAAATAGCAGGGAGAGGAAACAAAGGATCGTAAGGCCACAGGAGTCCTGGTGAATTTGTCTTGGTTCGTTCATGGCTGGGTATGTGGGGAAGGGGCCCGGATGATCAGTGGGTGGGTCAGGGGGGTTTGGCCAGTGATTTACTCTCCAGGGAATGAGTTGAGGTGGGAGGGGGGTGGCTGGGAGGGAGATTAGCTGGCCACTTTGCAGCTTTCTCCCCAGGAGCCTTTCTCAGGGAGATGGTGTGATATCACATTCATACCTCTTCCTCCTAGGGGCCCCGCTAATTGCCTGGGAAAGGAAACGTGAATAGGAAATGTGTAAAATGGTACCTGATTCAGGATTGTTTTTTTTTCTGCCGGGGTTTTCAAGAGAAGTAGGGGGCATTTGGGAATGTCAGATACCTCTTGTTCCCAGGAGCCACACCTCCCAGGTACTCGACAGGGGCCGACTGGTTGGTAAACAAGACCTGTCAGACAATCGTATTTATTGAGTGCTTATGCTTATTGTGTGTAGAGCACTGTACTAAGTGTTTGGGACAGTACAGCATAACGGAGTTGGTAGACACGTTCCCTGCCCACAACGAGCTTGCCGTCTAGAGGGAAAGGCTAGCGCGGGGTTAGCGTCTCCCAGCTTTCTAGGACTCCCATATTGCAAGTCGCAGAACGCTGGGGCACTGAAACGAGCCAGACACCGAGAATGTTCCGGCCCTGGTACCAAGGTCCAAGTCTTATTGCAAGTTATCAAAAACAGCTGGCGACTGAAGCAAGGTGTCAGTATATTTTTTCCAAATCTTCCCGGGGCAGCCTACAAAAATCCAGGCTCAATGGGACTGGGTGACCAGGTTCAAGAGCGAAGCTTAATTTTGAGCAGGAATTGGAAGCGGTGTGGCCTCCTGGAAAAAGCACCGGCCCGGATGTCAGAGGACCTGGCTTCTAATCCTGGTTCTGCCCTTTGTTTCCCGTGTGACTTTGGGCAGGTCACTTAACTTCTCTCTGCCTCAGTTTCCACAACTGTAAAATAGGGATTCAATACCTCTTCTTCCTCCTACTTAGAGTGTGAGCCCCAAGTGGGACGGGGACTCTGTCTGACCTGATTAACTTGTATCTACCCGAGCTCTTAGAACAGTGCTTTGCGTATAGCGCTCAAGAAATATCATGATTGTTGTTTTTAATTTGGGATCATCATCAACAACAATATGGTTTGAGAACTAACTGTATGCAGGGACCTGTACTAGGCACGTGGCGACAGAGAAACTGAAATTCCCTGGGCCCTGCCCTCAAGGAGCTTAGAGTCTCAATGGGATCTGGCTTTGGACAATGCTTTGCCAGGGGACCCGAGCGAGCGGAGCAATCTGGTTCATTTCTACACATCCAACCCCGGGTCGTCGGACACAGGTTTGTCACGGTATTGGACATCCTGCCCAATAAATTGAGGAAGATCTGCTGGCCCAGATAAACCTGCCCTGGGAGTGTTCCTTACACTAAATTAAGAGCGTGCTCCCGGAAGTCCGTGAAGTCATTAAACCTTAATTAGCCACGATCGTTGATGATTAACAATTCTGTAACAAAGGAGAAGTAATGTACATTGAGCTTTGAATGCACCACCGGGTCTCCTCTACAATTGGCTTTTAATAACCTCACTTTTAAAATAACTCTTCCATTTCATCCGCCGGTCGCCCATTCCCCGCTCAGTCTTCCCCGTCAGCGAGCCGTCAGTACTGTTCCCCGGGGTGACCGGACCTCAGCTCGTCCCTTGGCTTCACGGGAAAGGATCAGGTCGACGTCGATCCGTCCTGGGTTTGAAGTTAGCCCGTCCTCACCTTCTGCTCCACGCCACCCTCCCTGTCTCATGAGGTCACAACCTCGGGGTCATCTTGGACTCCTCGCTCTCATTTACCTCTCACATTCAGTCTGTCTCCCTCAATTATGTTTCACAGATCCACCCCTTCCACCCGCCACCCTTTTAACCACTCCCTGCTTCGTGGATTACTGGGCCAGGCTCTTTACTGGTCTCTCTGCCTGCTGGCCTCTCCCCTCCCCAGTCTGCCCTACATACAGTTGTGCTTTCTTTCTCTAGGGCTGATAATAATAACAATGTTGGTATTTAAGCTCTTACTATGTGCTGAGCACTGTTCTAAGCACTGGGGTAGATACAGGGTAATCAGGTTGTCCCACGTGGGGCTCACAGTCTTCATCCCCATTTTACAGATGAAGGAACTGAGGCACGGAGAAGTGAAGTGACTTGCCCAAAGTCACACAGCTGACAAGTAGCGGAGGCGGGATTAGAACCCATGACTTGTGACTCCTAAACCTGGGGCCTTTCCACTGAGCCACGCTGCTCAGCACATCCCTCCCCTACTCAAGACCCTCCCGAGGCTCTCCGTGGCCTCTGGCCCAAAACTAATCCAATTGGCCATTGCTTCCGAGGCCAGTCGACCGACTCCCTCCTTGCTCGCTGATCTCTTCTCCTGCCTCCCCCTCAGCTCTTGCTCTCTCCTCCTCGCCCACAAATGCCCAAACCGTCCCTCACATTTCACCTCTTGAATGTGATCCGTGGCTCGTAGCCAGAACGCCCTCCTGCCTTCCCCGGATCGTGACCCTCCTCTCCTTCAAAACCCCTCTAAAAAGCCACCTGCCTCCCCACCCCCTCACAGACCTGCCTTCTCCTCCCCAACCTGAGTGTCACAATGTCACCTCAGCTAAATTTTTAAAAGAATTCATTTATCCACTTTTTATTTTTCATTCCACGGTGCTGCCCTTGTAAGGAAGGGAATGTTTGTCCTTTTAAACGTGTGTGTTCTCCCATTCTCTTATTAAATCCTCCAGGGTGGGGTTCGGGATTTAGGCTTCTGTGTAATCCCTCAGTGCCGTGCACCGAGTTAGAATTCGCTAAATACCGTTGCAACTGATGGTCTCAGAAGGGCCTGACATTCGGTGCCCCGATTCTATCTCCTTTAAGAGGTGTCACCGTAATGGCCTGGGCATGGCAGTTTCCCAGCCCTAATTGGAGGACTTTGGGAGAGTTGTTGCATCTTCAAGAACTGAGTCACGAGGCTCTTCCCCCTCTCCTCCTCCTACCGAGGACTGGTACAGTAGTGAGCCGTTCTCCTTTGGGTTTTTCCCTTTCTAAAATCTCTACCGCACTGTTGGCTCCTTGGCCTGCAAAGCAGGGCCGGGGGCTGCTATTCTACCACGTTATGGCTTGGTCTGAGGCCTCAGGTTGTGACACGGGGAGAAATAGTTTCTGGGAAAAGTGGAAGACGGTGTCTGGAAACTAATCGATAAACCGCGCGGCCTAGCGAGAAGCAGTGTGGTCTAGCGGATAGAGCACGGGCCTGGGAGTCAGGGGACCTGGGTTCTAATTCCCGCTCTGCCACTCGTCTGCTGTGTGTGATCTTGGACAAGTCACTTCACTTCTCGGTGCCTCAGTTATCCCCATCTGTAAATGGGGATTAGGACTGTGAGCCCCACGTATGCAACCTGATTAGCTTGCGTCTACCCGAGCACTTAGTACTAGGGTGAAACGTAATTAGTACAGTGCCGGGCACATAGCAAGCCCTTAAGTACCGTTAAAAAAAACGGGGACCACTTACGCTATCCTTGTGTCTTGACCTGGACCTCCAAAAGGCCAGAGACTCACTTGGATTGGTTCGCTAGATTCACCGCAGGACTGATTTTCATTCTCAAGGATGTAAAATGCCCCAACGCGCTTTGGGATCTTGGTACAGCAAGTCAAATCACTAGGGGTGGGGGAGATGGGAGAGAATCGGGTACCCCAGGTTTGGTTACGGCAATCTGAAAGAGATGTCGAGAAGGTGGAAGGGGGCCCAGGGAACGCCAACCAAACTCGTAGAAGGGGTGAGAAATGGATCTAATGAGGAAAGATCGAAGGATCTGGGACTTAGCCTGGAAATGAGGAGGCTGATGCATGTCTTAATATTACATTTCTTTTTGGGTGTGAAGGGTTTTTATCGGGTGGAGGGTGATCGATGGTTCTTCACGTTCCCCGCGGACTAAGCAAGAGAAATCGGCTTAAATTAAACCGGCCGAATTTCTGTTGGACAGGAGGAGTTTGGTATGTTCAGGTAATAGCTCATCGGCCTAGGAGGGTGTAAGTCTCACGAGGGCAAGGATGGTGTCTTGCACACCTTATGGTACGCTCCCAAGTACTTAGCAGAGTGTTCTGCACGGAGTAAGCACTCAATAAATACCACTAATCGACCGATCCGAATAAATCATCGAAAGTACAGTGGACCTAGTCTTGAAATGTGCCGCGATTTCAGGGGAGGGGAAACAGTGTGACCTAGTGGGAAGAGCTCAAGCCAGAGGAACTGGATTCTAATCCCGGCTCTGCTGTTTTGTCTGCCGTATGCCCTTGGGCAAGTCGCTTAATTTGCGCCTCAGTTACCTCATCTGTAAAATGGGGATTAAATCCTCCTCCCTCCAATTTAGACTATGAGCCCCATGTGGGACAGGTACTCTGTCCAACCGGATTATCTTGTAGTAGCCACCCCAGCGCTTAGTACAGAGCCCGGCACACAGTAAGTGCTTAAAACAAATCCTATTTGAAAATAAAAAAGCCACATTTCTGGTAGTCCCCAGTCTTCAGTCATCCCTTCCAAGAGGCCTTCCCCGACAAAGCCCTCATTCCCCCTTCTCCCACTCCCTTCTGCGGTACCCTCGCACGGCCCTCGGCACTTGTGTGCATATCCGTAATTTATTTATTTAAATGAATTTATTCTCTGTAAGCTCCTTGTGGGCAGGGGACGTCTCTACCGTCTCTGCCGTACCGTACTCTCCCAAGCCATCACTGCTGTGTTCTGCACTCGTTTGGCGCGCATTAAATATGATTGATTGGCCTGGGCAAAGCTGACATCCCCGTCTTGCAAGAGGGCGGGTTGGGGCCAGAAACGGAAGCCCGAAGCCAAGGGAGCGTCACTTGGCGGGCGAAGAAGAGGGGCCCGAGCGCTCCCGTTTACCTGCGGTCGTGGTGTCTGTCGCCTTCGTAGAACTCTCCTGCAGCAGCTCCAGAGGCTTCAGGCCATGGTCGCCAGCAAGGTCTCCCGCTCCTGCAAAGCCGCCAGCACGCAGACAGGCACCTGCCTCATGGTGAGTCTCTTCTCTCCCTCTAGATTGGAAGTTCCTTGAGGGCAGGGAACAGGTCTACCAACTCTGCACTCTCCCGAGCGTTTGGAACAGTGCTCTCTGCCCACAGTAAGCAACATGGCCTAGCGGAGAGGGCACCGGCCTGGGAGGCAGAAGGACCTGGGTTCTAATCCCGGCTCTGCCACTCGTCTCCTGGGTGACACTGGGCAAGTCACTTCACTTCCCTGGGCCTCAGTTACCTGCTCTGTAAAATGGGAATTAAGACGATGAGCCCCATGTGGGACGGGGACTGTGTCCAACCTGATTAGCTTGTATTTGTCCCAGCGCTTAGTACAGCACCTGGCTTAACAAATACCATTAAAAAAAAGTTCTCAGGAAATAGCATCGATTGTGAGAGGAGGCTTCTTGAGGTGGGAACTCGAGCTATCCCTCTTTATCCCACAGGCCTCTCTCCCCCTCTGTGATCCCTCTCTTCCTCGACTTGCTCCAACCCCTGTGCTGCGGGTCTGTAGGAATCGAGAAGCAGTGTGGCCCACTAGACAGGGCCCAGGACTGGCTTCCGATCCCGGCTCCGCCACTTGCCTGCCGGGTGACCTTGGCCAAGCCACTTCACTTCTCCGTGCCTCAGTATCCTCATCTGTAAAATTAGGATGCAGTACCTGTTCTCTTTCTCCCTTAGATTGTGAAACCCATCTGGGACCTGAGACCGAATCTGATCCGACTGTATTGTATTTCCCCCCCCGGCCAGCACAGTGCTTGGTCCATAGTAAGAGCTTCACATGGTCCATGGTTATTGCGGAGAATGGGGGAGCATCTGGTCTAAAAATGGCTGAGTGTAGAATTCCCTCTCTGTGGTCTCCCCCCATCGCTGGGCTCCCACGTCAGGCAGGTCCACTTGGGGTGAAGCCGCTTTCGTGAGGCTGGTCTGCCTCAGCCTCTCTCCCAAGGTTGGTGGCACAGACCTCCCTTGCCCTGCCCTCTCCGGCTGCTCTGAAGATTCGAAGCCAGAGACTAACCATCTCTGCTCAACCCCGGGCTTCCCTCCTTTCCTAGGTGGTGGTGCTCTGCTTCGCCCTCATCTTCGGCAGCTTCTCCCAGGGCTCCGGGCCCTACCCGTCGGCCACCAAGATGGTCCTGCCGAGCCGGCATTCCACTCCCGAGTCGTACACCGCCTCCGTCGGTAAGAGAACGGCGCCTGTTCCCTGACTTTGGATCCCTTCCTTCCTCCCTGCCCTGCCGGGGACCATCCTGGAGACCCTGAGGAGGAACTTCCCTGAGGAACCAGGGTTCTTGGGGCTGGAAAAGGGCATTCAGGAGTAGTGGAGAATGAGAAGTGGGGAATTGTATCTGGGTGAAGGAGGAGACATCAAGGGCCGTGTCAAAGGTGAGGCGGTGAAGAATCCATGGCTGTTGGGGGAAGAAGAGAGAGGAGCCTCTTGGGGCAACGTGACGGGGAGCGAGAGACCCAGAATCTGGGGGTTGTCCAGAGAGACCCTCGAGAGACATTCATCTCTGTCTTCTCTGTCAAGGTCCCCCAGCTGTGCTGCCCCTTTATGATGAATCTGGGTTTCTACCCTGGGGGATACTGAGGGAGAAACAGACCTTCGGCAGGCTCGCTGTGGGCCTGACTGTGAGCCCTCCCTCTGCCAGGCTGGGGAATAGAGCCAACTGTCACTAGGCTTCGACTTCCTCTGTCCTTCGGGTCCCCCTTTTTCCTCCCGCCGGCCCCCCAAATCCCTAACTGCCTTCACCCTGACGCTGTCCCCCCACAGGCAGGGAGTGGATGAGGGAGCAGGGGAGTTTAATTTTGAAGGCAGTGAGGGGGGTGACAGTTGTCTTTGTGTTTATTTGCCTTCAGATTATTTTTACAGTGCCGGGTAATTAGTGTAATCTTTGAAGGAACAAAACATCGCACATCTTCAATGGCTTATTGTTATCAAACCTGCCTGAAAGTCATCCCGCTTGCTATTGTAGAGTGAGTGAGGGGAGGGAGGGAGGCTGGAAATCAGCTTCGCCGTGTGGCAGGGGGTCTGCAAGGTGGAATCCGGATGTAGGAGGCCTCACCCCGCCGCTGTTTTCCTGCCCCCCACCCCGACTCCAGTGCGATCGAGGAGCCTGTTAATCTACGAAGAGCATCCCCCGCTGGAGGAGCCGTACCGCACCGCCTCGTCCGTGGAACGCGGGGACGTCTGGGAGCGCTCCAGGGCTCCCCCCTTGCACGGGATGTCGCTCCCCAAAGCCGAAGGGGATGAGGGGGACGAAGTGGCCCGGTTCGTCCTAGCCAACCAGACCGGGCTGGAGAAGTCGGTGCTGTTAGAGCTGCAGCAACACCTGTGAGTTGGGGGACTGGGGCTGCCTGCACTGGGGTCCTGGGAGGCGGGTGGGGTCGGTTGGAGCGCCCCACCCCCCACCGCCATTTCCTACGAGCCCCAGCCTGACCCTTCCCGAATGGCCACCCTGCGATCCAGGCTCTTTGCCGCCGGGCTCCCAATCGTCTCCCCGCCCCGCCCTGGGACCGTCCGTGGTTGGGATGCGCTCAGTTGGCCTGTGGGAGATGGAGAGAGACATGAAGGGTCCCGAGGGGAAGCAGCACGGCCTAGTGGCAAGAGCACGGGCTTGGGAGTCAGAGGATTTGGGTTCTAATCCCGGCTCTGCCCCTTGTCTGCTGGGTGACCTTGGGCAAGTCATTTAACTTCTCAGTGCCTCAGTCACCTCATCTGCAAAATGGAGATTAAAACTGTGAGCCCCATGTGGGACAGGGACTGTGTCCAACCTGATACCTTGTATCTTCCTCAGCGCTTAGAACAGTCCTTGGCACATAGTAAGTGCTTAACAAATACCATAGTTATTATCATCCTGCAGCCATGGACCATTGTGGGGAGGGGGGCTGAGAAAGGGGAAATCTACGGAGAAGTCCCAGTTGCTGGTTTCAGCCCCCTCCCTCGCCCGACCCATCCGAGCACCCGAGGGGGAGTGAAACGGACTGGTGGGTGGTTTCCTCCCTCTGCTTCCACCACTCTCTGGTAGAGGTGCTAATGAGCTGGGAAATGGCCAGAGGACCGCAGGCATAGGGCCCGAAGGAGGAGGTGGGAAGAGGAAGAGTGTGTTGGGGGAGAAAAAAGAGGAGGGGAAAGAAGGGGGGAGGAGGGAGACGAGGAGGAAGAGGGAGTTGGGGGGAGGGGGGAGGAGGAAGAGAAGGGGGGAAAAGGGGGAAGGAGGGAGAGGAGGTGAGCGATGGAAGGAGGAAGGAGGAGGGAGAGATGGGGGGAGGAAGGAGAGGAGGAGAACGGAAATGCCAAAGGCCGTAAGCAAAGCTGCATGACAACCTGATTCTTCTCCCCTCCCGCAGGGTCAGCTCCAAGCTGGAGGCCAATGAAACACTGAAGGTCATCGAAATCGACAGAACAGTCAACGCTACACTCTGAAGACCATCCTCTTCCTAGGAAGCCAAGCCTGCTCTGGGCTTGCCCCCACCTACAACCAAGAGGCTGGCAGAGAGCCTTCACCCCGCCTCAGACAACAGGAGAGACCGGGACTGCAGAGGCCTCCCTTCTGTCCCCTTCCCCCATTATCCCCTCCCCTCCCCTCTTCCCTCTCCTCTGCCTTTTTTACACCTCTTTCCCCCCCCTCCTCCCTGCCCGGAGATAGTATTAGTGTGGAGGGAGGAGACCGAGATCTACCAGCACGCCAGAAAGAGTGGGGTTTTTTTCCACCCTGTTTCGTTGGGGGATGACCCAAGACGTTGAGGGCGGGGAGCTCATTGGTTGAGTTGGGCGCAGGGGAGGAAGAGTCTTCAGAAGAGACAACCCGATGGGACCGCTGGGGGGATGACGGGCAGGTGACGAACCACTGGCTTTCCGGGCCGCTTCGACCCCGACGTGGGACAGCGGTTCCCAGAAGGCAGCAGGGTGGGATCCGAACATCTCCGAGGCCCCAGATAGCCCCCGCTCCCGCTCCGCCGGTGCCCCAGCCTCAACCCGAACCTCCCTTCAGATCCCGCCTCCCCTCACCCCTCGAAGAGAGCTTTCCTCATGAGGAAAGCCCCTACTCCGCCTGCCCCATCTGCTTTTGTCTCTCGTAGGCTTTCCCCTCCCAGCTCTGCCCGTAGGCCTCACTTCCCCAGGTCCTACTCGTTGTAAATAGTATTTATTAGTTTTCCCGGCCTTCCCCGGGAGCAGCGCAAGGGAACATTCTCGGTGCCCGAGTTCAGAGTTCCTACTCCAGGTTGCTCTGAACTCCCCCCACACCCCCCCCCAACCCAAATTGGTGCCACTGAGGCGATGAGGTGGCCGGGCCTGCCTCTACGCGCCTCAGGTCAGTGCTTAGGGATGGGAACAGCGGGAGAAAGCAGGGGAAGCCCAGTGGAAAGAGCCCAGGACTGGGAGCCAGGAGGCCTGGGTTCTCTTCCCGGCTCTGCCACTTTCCTGCCGTGTCCTGGGCGGGTCACTTCCCATCTCTGGGCATCAGTGTTTGCTCAGCTGCCAAGTGGGGATTCGATCCCCGGATTCCCTCCTACATAAAATGGGAGACCCACGTGGGACAGGGACTGTATCCGATCTGATATACTGTATCTACCCCGGCGCTCAGTACAGTCCGTGGCACTGTAGGTGCTCAACGTGGACCACAGATGTTATTACTAGAACGGTGCCTTGCCCTATCTCAGGGGAACTACCTGGGACCCCGTGCAGATAGGAGCCAGGGATATCCCCTCCCCGCCCGATTCGGGGTCACAAGAGGATTCTCTTTGACCTCTGGCCTCTGACCCTGCCTCTTCACCTCCTACTGCCTATAAGAGATCATCTACTGCCACTGGAGGAGAGAGGCTGTATAGTGTTTTTGTACAGTCTTTTCTTTTTTTAGAAGGCTTAGACTACTTTCCAGTTCATCCAAAGAGACCCAAAAGAGGCCCCCCTTCCTGCTTTTATTTTTGTGATGAAAAAAATAACCGGTTTTTTTTTTTAAATCTGTCCTTTTCCATATGCCTCTGAAACGAAAGTTGCCTTTTTATTGTCATGTGGAGGACGCTCCTTTTTTTTTTCTAGCTTGTACAATTTTTTTTTTGTAGGAAAAATATTTTTGGTTTTGTATTTTATTAGAACTAGCAACAGGGATGCCCGCCCATCCTTTTTTCCTCTGCTTCTTGCATCCCATCTGTCCTCTTCCTTGCTACCACCACGCCCGTTAGCAAGGGAGAGTGGGGGGGGGGGGGACATTCCGAACGATCAGCCGAGACCCGGGACCCGAATCCCCCCTCTGATAGCGGGATTTGGTGCCATCAGCTTCTCTTTGCCCGACTTGGAAGAGGATTCGTGCTTTGCCCGCCGCTGTGCATTCGGGGAACTTGGAGAAGGGTCTGGCACCCCCTTCCCACCTGCCCTTTCCCCTACCCCACAGCTCTCTGCCCCGAAGCCACCGGGCAGCTTCTGGACTTGGAACTCGTCTCCTAAGACTGATCTCCTGGGACCACCCAGGTTCCTCCCTGGGCCTCGGGGTTGCCATGGAGACCGCCTGCCATTTTGGATCTCTCTTCTCTTTGGAAGGGCTCCCCCGCGGCGCCCGTGGGGAGAGGGAGGGAATCGAACGGGGTAGCCGAGGTAACCGCCCGGGAGCTCGAGGAGGAAAACGCTGATGGAAGAAGTTGGGCAAAATCGGCCCAGGGGCCTCCAAAACTGGGCCGTTGGATCCGCTAGAGCCCCTGGGAGGAGGCGGGAGGGATTGTGGCTTGGGCCTGTGAGGAGGGAGAGAGAACCAGCCAGGGGAGTCTGGATCTCTACTCACCTCAGTGCTCCTGCCCCTCCCAGGCCCCAAGGACTTGGCCCCCAAGAGGGGAAAACCGGGGCTCAGCAGCCTTGGTCTCTCCCCCGGTTTCCACTGCTGCCCTGAAGAGAGAACCCACGTTCCCCTTAACCAGCCAAGAGGGCTTATAAGGAGCAGTGGTTCTTCGGGGGGCACCAAAGACCGCTGGAAGGGGCAGCGTGATAAGATGCCAATCGACAGTATCCCACAGGGGAATAGTCTTAGAAGCGCTCCCATCCACGCTCCGAGCCACAGCGGCAGCAGATTCTTTTCCTCCGGAAATGCCGGCTGTCCCTCCAAGCCCGATCGGCGAGGGATGGCTTTTTTCTCCCGAATATTTTAGCTGTTCCCAGGCAGCAGCAGGTGTTGGGTTCTAGAGAACTCAAATTTTGATGGATCGGAGGCTATTAAAGCAACTGTAAAGAATAAATAAAATATATTTATGGAAATCAAACACATGGCATGCGCCAGTTTCAATCGTGTTTCCAGCATGAAGGCATTTAAAAAAAAATTCTCACTATTTGGTTACACTATTTATAGGAGGCACAATTACAGTGACTCAATCTGTACCAATTAATGCCTTTTTTTACCATGAAAATATCATTGTTTTTTACCAGGCAGAGATGCACAGCTCAGCCTACACAAAAGAACAGGCTGAGATGCATAGCTCAGCCTACACAAAAGACCTACATTGATTCCTCGCTCTCTGTTTTGTTTTCTTCTTTCTTGTTCTCCACTGAGTTCTGAGGGGAGATAGTGCTTGTAGACCAGAAAAAAAAATCACCCTCCTGTGCTCCTTATTTTCTGAGCACCCAAATGAATCGGTCAGTTGCATTTATTGAGCGGCTTCTGTGTGCACTGCCCTGGAGCAAAATCCCTGCCCTGATTGAGCTTATGCTTTAACAGGGGGAACCAGACATTCGCAAATAGGAAGAATTGCTCAAATAAGAGTGTGTGAATCGTGACGTACTAAACAGCCAGGAGAGGTTGAGAATGCAAAAGGGCTGAGAGAAGTGCTCAGAAACAGACACTGATCAAGTAAAGGTGCTATTTTGCTGGATTTCTCCTGAATATTTGGGCCTAAAGTCAAAAAGTGACCTCTAAAATCTGAATTTTAGGGTTTTTTTTCTCTTTTTGGGGAGCTCTTTCCCTTTAGACACCGAGCCCCTTGTGAGACATGAACTGTTTTAAGCCTGATTATCGCGTATCTACCTCAGCGCTTAATACAGTGCATGGTACATAGTAAGCGTTTAACAGATACTACGGTTATTATGACTTCATGAATTCTAATTTTAAAAATTCTAGTCAATCTACCACTGTACCTTGTACTCTTTTGAAATGGACACTATAAGGTAGCTTTTGCGAGAGGGTTAAATGCTTTTTTTGAAGTGCAGAATTATTTATTTTTTCAGGTCCATCGGTTAGTTTGTGTTATTCGCCATCTTGACCACCCAGGGTTGTCGGAAGGAAGTTGGGCATTGGTTTTCTGGGTACCCAGAGCAGTTGTCTGTGTGTGTGTGTGTGTGTGTGTCTGTGCTTTTCAGCTCCGTATTGCCCTGTGAGTATCTAGGTGAGTCACTTGGAACCTAGTGGTTTTCTGACCCAATCACCCTCACCGGTGTCCTTCTTTTTTTTTTAAAAAAAAGGTATTTGTTAAGGGTTTACTCTAAGCCAGGTGCTGTACTAAGCACTGCGATAGATACAAGTTAATCAAGTTGGACACAGTCCATGGCCCGACAAGGGGCTCACAGTCTGAATCCCCATTTTACAGGTGATGTGATTGAGGCACAGAGAAATTCAGTGACTTGTCCGAGGTCACACAGCAGACAAACGGCAGAGCCGGGGTTGCCCTGAGACCTTCACGGTGAACGATTCAGACCGGCGACGCGGACAAGAGCCTCCGTCTCAGAGTGCTGCCTTAAGCTTGTTGTAGGCGTGGAATGTGTTTACCCACTCCATTCATTTATTCATTCAGTTGTATTTATTGAGTGCTTACTCTGTACAGAGCACCGTACTAAGTCTACTCTGTTACAGTGTAATATGATAACGGTGGTATTCAGTGCTTACGACGTGCCAAGCTCTGTTCTGAGCACTGGGGTAGGTACAAGGTAATCAGGTTGTCCCGCATGGGGCTCACGGTCTTCATCCCCATTTTACAGGTGAGGGAACTGAGTAGCAGAGAAGTGAAGCGACTCGCTTAAGGTCACACAGCAGACGCGTGGCGGAGCCAGGATTCGAACCCATGACCTCTGACTCCACCAAGCCACTCTGCGTTGCTGTGTACTCTTCCAAGCACTCAGCATAGTGCGATCAGTAAGTGATCAACAAATATGGTAGATGGGATCAGCAAGATGCCTAATAATAATAATGATGATGATGATGATGTTCAGAGCTTACTATGTGCCAAACACTGTACTAAGCGCTGGGGTGGTTATGAGTCAATTGGGCCCCACAGTCTAAGTAGGAGGGGGAACAGGTATCGAATCCCTCTCCTGCAGATGAAGGAACCGAGTCACAGAGAGGCGAAATGACTTGCCCGAGGTCACCCACAGCGGGCAAGTGGCCGAGCTGGGATGAGAACCCGGGTCCTCTGACTCACTCATTCAGTAGTATTTACTGAGCGTTTACTATGTGCAGAGCACTGTACTAAGCGCTTGGAATGTACAGTTCGGCAACAGATAGAGACCATCCCTGCCCAGTGATGGGCTTACCCGGGCCTGGGCTCGTGCCACTGGGCCACTCTGCTTCTGAGATTCTTTACTCCAAATCAATCAATCGTATTTATTCATTCAATAGTATTTATTGAGCGCTTACTATGTGCAGAGCACTGTACTGAGCGCTTGGAATGTAGAAATCGGTAACAGAGACAGTCCCTGCCCTTTGACGGACTTACAGTCTAATCGGACTGAGCTCTTACTTATTGAGCTCTTACTGTGAGCTGAGCCCTGTACTAAGCGCTTGGAAGAGTACAGTGAAGCTGCGTGGCTCAGTGGAAAGAGCACGGGCTTTGGAGTCAGAGGTCACGGGTTCGAATGCCGGATTCACCACTTATCAGCCGTGTGACTGTGGGCAAGTCACTAAACCTCTCTGTGCCTCAGTGACCTCATCTATAAAATGGGGATTAAGACCGTGAGCCCCACGTGGGACACCCTGATTCCCTTGTGTCTACCCCAGCGCTTAGAACAGTGCCCTGCACATAGTAAGCGCTTAGCAAATACCAACATTATTATTATTACAGTGCAGCAGAGTCGGTAGAGCAGTTCCCTGCCCCCAAGGAGCTTCCGGTCTAGGGGGGCCTGATCTCTGCTGGGTGGCGCCCCATGACTGCTTAAAGCAGAGCGGTGGGCGTAAGGTTATTGACAGTGAAACGGGTGCAGTTTTCAGGGAGCCGCTCTGCTTCTAAAGCCTCTCCGATCGATCGATCGATTAATCAGTCAGCGGTAGAGCATAACTCAGTGGCTAGAGAAGCAGCGTGGCTCAGGCGAAAGAGCCCGGGCTTAAGGAGTCAGAGGTCATGGGTTCTAATCCCGCCTCCGCCACTTGTCTGCTGGGTGACTCTGGGTAAGTCACTTCACTTCTCGGTGCCTCGGTTACCCCATCTGGAAAATGGGGATTAAGACCGTGAGCCTCATGTGGGGCAACCTAATTACCCTGTGTCTACCCCAGCGCTCGGCGCACAGTAAGCGCTTAACAAACACCGACGTCATTATTGATGATTAGACCGATTATGGGAATCAGAAGGACCCGGGTTCTAAACCCTGTTTTGCCACTTGTCTTCTGTGTGACCTTGGGCAAGTGACTTCAGTTCTCTGTGCCTCAGTTCCCTCATCTGTAAAATGGGGATTAAGATTGTGAGCCCCATGGGGGACAGGGCCTGTATTCAACCTCACTAGCTTGCATCCACCCTAGTGCTTAGTACACATCCTGGCTCATAATGTCTGTTAAATGCTTTTTCTGGTATTAAATGCCAGAAAAAAATTGAGCGCTTCCTGGGTGAAGAGCACTGTACTAAACGCCTGGGAGAGATGGTAGACACTGCAGTCTCACCCTCCTCTCCTCCCGGTGTCTCCAGATCCTCTAGTTTGGGGGAGTGAGTATTTTACGGTGCTCTCTGGTAGCAGCAGAGGTATTTATTGAGCACCCATTGTGTGCAAAGCACTGTACTGAGCACCTGAAAGGGTGGTGGGAAGAACAACTCTTAGAATAGTCTCCGGAAGAATTCTCCCAGTTGGTTCCACGGGCGAAGCTTCCATCTGCCGGGACACGAGAGGAGGACGGCTTGTCTCTTCCGCTGCCGGGGCCGGAGAGGAGGGTGTTTCTGGACGCTTAGTACAGGGCTCTGCACAAAGTTAGTACCTTAAAAAGTGCCATCGATTGAATGCGGGCTGCCCGCCACTTTAAAGGGGAAGCTCTCACTTCCTGACTTGCCATGTGGCTTAGTGTATAGGCAGGTCTCTCTGTCTCTCTCTTTGTCTCTGTCTCTCTTTTTCTCTCAATTTTTTTTTTTTCCCCAGCTTCAACTTTCTGCTGATGTTTCCCGAACCAGAAGCAGCGTGGCTTAGTGGCAAGAGCCCGGGCTTGGGAGTCAGAGGTCGTGGGTTCTAATCCCGTCTCTGCTACTTGTCTGCTGTGTGACCTCGGGCAAGTCACTTCACTTCTCTGGGCCTCAGTGACCTCGTCTGTAAAAATGGGGATTAAAAAATGTGAGCCCCACGTGGGACCATCTGATAATAATGTTGTTATTTGTAAAGCACTTACTATGTGCAGAGCACTGTTCTAAGCGCTAGGGTAGATACAGGGTGATCAGGTTGTCCCACGTGAGGCTCACAGTTAATCCCCATTTTACAGATGAGGTCACTGGGGCCCAGAGAAGTGAAGGGACTTGCCCACAGTCACACAGCTGACAAGTGGCAGATCCTGGATTCGAACCCATGACCTCTGACTCCCAAGCCTGAGCTTTTTCCACTGAGCCACGCTGCTTCTCACCTTGTACACTCCCCAGCGCTTATAACAGTGCTGTGCACATAGTAAGCGCTTAACAAATGCCATTATTATTATTTTGGGGGAAGCAGCGTGGCTCAGTGGAAAGAGCCCGGACTTGGGAGTCAGAGATCGTGGGTTCTATTCCCGGCTCTGCCCCTTGTCAGCTGTGTGACTCTGGGCGAGTCACTTCACTTCTCTGGGCCTCAGTTCCCTCATCTGTAAAATGGGGATGAAGACTGTGAGCCCCACGTGGGACGACCTCATCACCTTGTATCCCCCCAGCGCTTAGAACAGTGCTTTGCACATAGTAGGCGCTTAACAAATACCAACATTATTATTATGAAAAGTGGTAACCACTTGAGTGACAAGGTGGTTATCCTGCTACGGTACCTCGCCCGGCCGTTAGGTGGCGCTTTCCTCCCATAGAGAAAGTGCTTTTTTTTTTTTTTTTAAAATAAAGTTGGCATTTGTTAAGCGCATACTATGTGCCGAGCACTGTTCTAAGCGCTGGGGTAGACACAAGGGAATCAGGTTGTCCCACGTGGGGCTCACAGTCTTCATCCCCATTTTACAGATGAGGCAACTGAGACACAGAGAAGTGAAGTGACTTGCCCACAGTCACACAGCTAAGTGGCCGAGCCGCGATTCGAACCCATGATCTCTGACTCCAAAGCCCGTGCTCTTTCCACTGAGCCACCCTGCTTTTCATGGTATTTCTCAGGCGCTTAATAATCAAGGGTATTTATTGAGCGCTTACTATGGGCACAGCATTGTACTAAGCGCTTGGAATGCCAGGCTCCGAGAGGATACAAGCTCGTGACGTTTGACACAGTCCGTGTCCCACAAGGGGCTCCCAGTCTTTATCGCCATTTTATAGATGAGGCAATTGAGGCCCAGAACTGTGAAATGGGTGGTCCCAGCTCACACAGCATCCGAGTGGCAGAGGGAGGATTAGAACCCGGGTCCTGATTCCCAGACCCGCGCTCTGACCACTAGGGATTCTTCCCTATTTGTTGGGCACCTCCCCACCTCCGTCTTCTGGAGGGGCAGGGAACCACCTCGGCAACTCCCCGGGCCCCCCGTGCCGCCTTCCAAATATCCGGGGTTTGGATCTTTCATTTCCCTTCAGGCCGGACGAGGCGATGGAAGCCGGGCTTCAACAGCTTGGGCATCGGCCTCTCGGAAAGCGTTGGTTCTCCTGAGAAATCTCTTCTCATCTGCAAAAGTGTCCAGATCAGCTGCTGACTGCAAAGCCATCTTTCAAAGGAAATCTTGAAGATCATCAAAAAAGGGAGAAGATTAAGGCGTTAGATAATAGAAAATGGAGAGAGATTCTTCTTCATAGCTGCACAACAGCCTTTCTCTGAAGGCCTCAAAGCGCTTTCACAGATTTCATCTTATTCCCCGAGCACCACGGTTCTCCTCCCACTCCCGCCCCACAGCACTTGCGTACGTACCTTTACGCTCTGTCGGTATTCGTTAAGCGCTTACTGTGTGCAGAGCACTGTTCTAAGCGCTGGGGTAGACACAGGGGAATCAGGTTGTCCCACGTGAGGCTCACAGTTAATCCCCATTTTACAGAGGAGGGAACTGAGGCCCAGAGAAGTTAAGTGACTCGCCCACAGTCACCCAGCTGACAAGTGGCAGAGCCGGGAGTCGAACCCGTGACCTCTGACTCCCAAACCCAGGCTCTTTCCACTGATCTATGATGCTGTTGCTTCCCCTACCTGTGATGTATTTTCGTGTCACTCTCCTCCACTAGACTGTAAGATCCTTGAAGTCAGGGATCATATCTACCGACTCTACAGTAATCTCCCAGACGTTTAAGGACAGTGCTTTGTACACGGTGAGTACGCAATAATGCCATTAATTGATTGAAGCACTCCACACCCACAGACACTCCAGTGACCCCACGCTCACACAGAAACAAGCTTTTTTCTTGCTAGGAGTGGACATCCTGGGAGCCCATCTCTCTAGTGATGGGGTTAGAAAGAAAGAAATGATGGTGAATTCAGTTTTAACGTACAACCCGACTAGGAGGGGGATGAGCAAAAAGCAGGAGAAAGAGTGAAATAGCTTAACGATATCTCGGATTAGGATGATAATTGTGGAATTAAGCGCTTAGGCTAAGCGCCGGGGTAGATTCGAGATAATCAGATTGGACCCAATCCCTATCCCACGTGAGGCTCACACTCTACAGAGTAGAACAGAGGTGTTGATAAGTGGTTTGCCCAAGGTTCCATGGCAGGTCAATGGCAGATTGGGAATTGTGAACCTAGGACTCCTGACTCCCAATTTCCTGATCCTGACGTGTTCACGTCTATACCCTTCTACTCTTCTGCTTCCTCTACCTGTAATTTATTTGCAGCGTGGCTCAGTGGAAAGAGCACGGGCTTAGGAATCAGAGGTCATGGGTTCTAATCCCGGCTCCACCACCCATCAGCCGTGTGACTTTGGGCAAGTCACTTAACTTCTCGGTGCCTCAGTTACCTCATCTGGAAAAGGGGGATTAAGACCGTGAGCCCCGTGTGGGACAACCGGATAACCTTGTGTCTGCCCCAGTGCTTAGAACAGTGCTTGGCACATAGTAAGCGCTTAACAAATACCGACATTATTATTATTTAATATCTGTCTTCCCTTCTAGACTGTAGGCTCCTTGTTGGAAAGGAACATGTCTAACCACAGTGTTATATTTTACTCTCCCAAGTGTATAGTACAGTGCTTGGCACACAGTAAGGTTTCAATTAATACTATTGATTGACTGATTGATTTATCCTTCCCTAGTTACAGAGTTTCTGGAATCTTGCTTTAAAAGAAGTTTCCATATCTGGACTGGTTCCTTTTCATTCCTTAGGGTGATTTTTTTTCTCTCTCTCTCATTCGTAGTCAGGGAAAAATCAATCTCGAGCACCCAGTGCCATCTTTTTATTTATTCACTCAATCACGTTTATTGAGTGCTTACTGTGTGCAGAGCACTGTATTAAGCATTTGAGAGAGTACAATCAACAGCAGACACATTTCCTGCCCCAAAAGAGCTTATGCGTGTTACGATCCTTTAAAAATGTAAAAGCTTCATAACTGGTACACAGAGTCACTAGTCTGGTGGAAGGACTGTGCTCTTGGTTGCAGATGGTGAGAAAATATTTATTTATAGAGCACCTTGCTCCCCACAGACTGTCGCTATTTTACAGACCAGGAAACTGAGGCCCAGAAAGGTGATGGGGTTTGTCATAAGTAGCACAGTAAGATGAAGGAAGAGCTGGAGATCGACCCCAGGGCCTCTGACGGCCAACCCGGGATTCTGGCTGCTAAACAGGCTTCACTCGCTGTTACTTTTAATAATGTGAATGAAGAATAGAACCCATGCCGGCTTTAGAGGCGGGTGGGGCCTGAAGGCTGAAGGATTGAGGGTTTATGTTGAAAGGAAGGGAGAGTGTCCCACCTTAAGATAAGCCTTCTGCTAGATCTCCTGGAAGGCTTAGAGTTTGAGAAGCAGGGTTGCCTCCCGGAAAGAGCAAAGCCCTGAGAGTCACAGGACCTAGGTTCTAATCCTGGCTCCCCCAGTTGCTCGTTATGTGACCTCGGGCAGGTCACTTAATCAGTGATATTTGCCGAGAGCTTCCATGGTCCAGAACGCTGTATTAAGCACCTGAGAGAGTACAATACAATGGAATTGGTATACACGATCTCTGCCCACAAGGAGCTTACACGAAACCCCTCTCTGCCTCTGTTTCCTCACCTGTTCAATGGGATTCAATACCTGTTCACCCCCCCTAATTAGATAGGGAGTCCCATGTGGGACAGGGACTGTTTCTAACCTGATTATCTGACTCCTCGTACAGTGCTTGGCATATAGTAAACGCTTAGAACAGTGATGCAGTGCTTAGAACAGTGCTTGGCACATAATAAGCACTTGACACTGTAATTATTATTATTGTTATTAACAAATGCCACAATGATCGTTACTGTTGTTAGGATCTCCTTTCCGGGCCGAGCGGGAAATGTTTCCACTCTCACCCCCTCAAGATAAGACCCTTCCCCGAAGGGTCTCTGTCCATCCGCTCTTCCCGGGCCCCACCCCAAAATGTCTCCACTGTCATATGGTGACTAACAGCCCAGATGGGTGAGACTCTTGCTGGCCACCCCTTGGAATGTGAGCCAGCCGATCAGAATCTTCCTCTCCCTTTGGATTCCATATGGTGGCCATCTTTAGAGAAGCAATCTCCACCCGCCCTCCCCACCGCTGCCCCTGTGGAAGGTCCATGTGTTCTCCTTCCACCCCCTCGGCGGCTGCTTCGAGGTGGCGGGATTTAGAACACAAAAATAGGCAATGTGGAATAACACGCAAGCTGCCAAGAGGCTGCTCGGCTGTTCCCCGAGGATGCTGTTTCAAAATGTTTAGCGTTGCCGAAATCAAAGAAGGGTTTGGAAGGAGATGTGCCTTGGAACCGGTGGCCCGCTCAGCTGCGGACCGCGGCCGTCCGCTCAGCTTACGGGCCCGTCCGTCAGGAATGCCGAGGTGCGGCGGGGACTACCGTCAGGGCAAAGTCAGGATGGCATTCAATCGTATCTACTGAGCGCTTACGGTGTGCAGAACACTGTACTAAGCGCTTGGGAGAGTACAATACAACAATAAACTTGTAATAATAAAGCGATTAGACCGTAAGCCCGTCAAAGGGCAGGGACTGTCTCTGTTACCGATTTGTACATGCCAAGCGCTTAGTACGGTGCCCTGCACCTAGTAAGCGCTCACTGAATACTACTGAATGAATAAACAGTCAGTCCCTGCCCACGAGGAGCTTACAGTCTAGAGGCAAGGACCCTGCTCTCCACCTCAGCCTCCCCTGCAGCTTTTATTGCTAGCCTCTACTGCAGGTTCAACTGCTAGCCTCAATTGCTAGCCCCCATCGTTGACCTCCACTGCAGTCGCCGCTGGTAGCCTCCCCGGCAACCTCCACTAACGACCCCTCCTGCCCACCTCCATTGGTGGCCTCAACTGCTGGCCCCCTCTGCTAACTTTCACTGCAGTCTTCGTCGATAGCCTCCCCTTCAGCCTCTGCCGCTAGGCCCCGCTGCAGCTCCACCGCTGTCCATCGATCGGATTTATTGAGCGCTTAAATGTGTGCTGAGCCCCGTACTAAGTGCTCGGGAGAATACGCTAGAACGGACGCAGTCCCTGCCCACAACGAGCTCGCAGTCTAGAGGAGTTGACAACTGCTAAGCCCCTGCTGCTAATCTCCACTGCAGTTCCACCGCTACTTTCCCTGCGAGCCTCCTTGCGTGTTATGGCAGTGGCCGCCATGTTGCTTGGAGCCGTCTCCTACTGTTCTCTTCCAGATAGTCACCGGTCACACTTGTCCTGAATCTCCTAAAATTCTCCCGTCTGGAGGGCTCTCCCTGCTGCTTTCATTATCTACCTCAGTATTTGGTACCAGTGCCTGGCACGGAGTAAGTGCTTAGCAAATACACTTTTAAAGAAGAATTAGAAGTTAGGAGTCCTGACTCACAGCCCCAGGTTCTTCACACTAGGCCATCTGAAGGGGAGCTGCCTCATGGATAAAAGATGGCACCTGGCAGCTCCTGGGATAGAATGCTGCTCTGGGCAACAGGGACGAGTCCTATCGGAGGTCCAGGGCAGCTGGGAAATGGGGCTGGGATCAGGGCTCCCTTGGTGGCCAAGGCCACCCTCCTTAAGGCAAGATCCGCACTTCATCCTCACCTCCCTCCCTCCCTCTTTCTTCTGGCATCCTGTAGTTGAGGACGGTTTAACCCGGACCCAAGGTCCTTCGCGTTGATGCCGCGATGGATGGTTACTTAATGCTCACTGAGTGATGAGGCGGGAAGTGTTCTCAGGAGCCTTTGCTTGCGGCCTTGGGCTTTTCCATTAAGGTGGCCAGAGCTGGCTCGCGGACAGGTTCTGGGAGCTCCGCCAGGATCTCCCCTTCGGTCCAGCCCACTGAACAGTAGGAGGTGGTTTCTCCCTCAAGGAGGGTTCCAGGTTTGGCTCCATTTTGTATTATGGGAGATTTGGAAGTGCCTTCCCCACGGCAAGGGGGGCTCTCAATCCCATTTTGTCCTCTAAATGAAAGGCACAGGAAGGGGACTAGTGGGAAGTCCTGTAGCCAAGTACAAAGAGCATGGACTTAAGAGTCAAGAGACCTGATTCCCGATCCCAGCTCTGCCACTTCCCTGCTGGGTGATCTTGGACAAGTGGCTTCATTTCTCTGTGCTTCCAATTCCTCATCTGTAAAATGGGACTTCAATTCTGTTGCCCCTTCCTCTGAGACCGTGAGTCCCGTGTGAAATAAAGATTATGGTAGAGCTTATGATCTAGAAACCCCAAACTTAAGCACAGTCTCTGGCATAGAGTAAGCGCTTAAATAAATACCGAAATTTGGAATTGAGTTTGTGTCAGCAATATCTGCAGTCAGGCCTGGAGGGATCAGAGAGCTGCAGATGGGTATGTAGGGAAAGTTGGGGTGTGGGGGCTGGGGGAGGGCTGTTTAAAGGGCGAGGCACCTGTCAGGGCACACCCCTTTTTTCTACTGGATTAGACATCTTATTCTTTCTGTTTTTGCAACCCAGGCCACTCAGTAAGCAGAAAAGAAGTCTCTTTGGACAAACATCCATGGTTGAACACTCCCAGATCCTAAATGCCAGATGCCCTTCCCCCCATGATTCCCAAACCCTCAACCCCCAAGGGAAAAGAAAATCTTTCAACTCACCCATATTGGGGGACTTGTAGGAACAAATGCCACCTCTCCTCATGGAGGGTCGGGGGGGAGGGGCAGTGGTTTGAAGAGGCAGAAATTGGGGAAGACTTCAGAGCAAGCAAGGAAACCCAGCAGAACAGCATTGTCTTTGATTAGCCAAGAGGGCCAGGGAGGCAGAGCCTCCACCTGAAAGGTATTTTTCCCCTCAAGCTGGGCTGTTGGGAAGCGGAGCGGGGCATAGAGCGCTTTACATCTTGCTGAAGATAAGGTAGATCAGAAAGTGATTTGATGGCCCTTTCACCCTTGGTTTCAACAAGACTTTGAGACTTAAGGGTTGGATTTGAACATAACTGTGGTATTTCTTCAGCACCAGGCGCTGGGGTAGATACAAGGTAATGGGATTGGGCACAGTTTCTGTTCCACGGAGGGCTCCTAGTCTTAATCCCCATTTTACAGATGAGGTAACTGAGGCACAGAGAAGTTAAGTGACTTGTCCAACTTCGCACGGCAGACAAATGTGGCAGAGCTGAGTTTTTCTGACTCCCAGATCCTTTCTCTATCCACTAGACCAAGCTGCCTCCACATCTCTCTTTTGCCTCCTTCCTGAGATGCTCCAAGAGACTGTTCATTCATTCACTCGTATTTATTGAGCACTTACTGTGTGCAGAGCACTGCACTCAGCGCTCGGGAAAGAACAATACAACAATAAACTGACATTCCCAGCCCACAACCAGCTCACGGTCTAGAGCTGGGGAGACAGATATCAATACAAGTAAATCAAATTAAAGATACGTACATAAGCGCTTTGGGGTGGGGAGGCGGGAAGAGCAAAGGGATAAATACAATTATAGGTATGAACATAGGTGTTTTGGGGGCTGGGAAGGAGGAAGGACAGAAGGAGCAAGTCGGGGAGGTGCTTGATTCTGATTCCATCCCCAGTCCAGTTTACTGGATCTGATTAGCTGGGATTTATGATGTTGGATCTGAAAGTTGGAAAGGAATATTCCTTCAACTCTGAAGCATCTTCATCCGGAAGAAACCTTGGTGCTTCTGAGCAGGTGCCTCTGGGAATAAGATATTGTGCTTGAGATTTCTTTATTTCTTCCTTTTCTAGAGCTGTCTGTGGCCCCGTTTCCTTGCTGACGAGACAGTGTCACCTCGGTAAGCTATCCAGAGGATAAAATCTCCATGTGAATCATCCCATCTGTGTCACCGTCTCTGACAACCAATTACTGCCGCAATGTAGTGTCCCGGAAAGGCCAGAAACGCCCCGTTCTGACACCAGCAGGGGAGAGGGGTTTGGTGAGATGTTCTCTACGATACCCTCAGGAACCCCGGATCGGGCTCCGCCCCATCTGCCCTTCCCCTCCCTTGTTATCTTGCTCCAGTAATTGCAGTAATAGCATTGGCCGAGCATGCACTGGGTGTAAAGCACTGCGCTAAGCGTTCAGAAAGATCAGCTGCCCCCTAGGTCTCACCGTCTGCCTACCGCGGGACATTTACCGTCGCCTCCTTTACCTCCTGCCTCCTCTCCTCTGCTCTGGTTTGGCAGTATCTCTGAGCCCACCTTCTGTGAGAAATAATCACGAAAGAGAGCTCTACTTTCAAGATATCCCATTGAAAGCAAAGCTCTCCCCAAAACTCACCTCTCCTTCCAGGAGAGAGGAGGAGGAACGGGGGAAGCTGTTCTCTTCCAGATAGTCACCGGTCACACTTGTCCTGAATCTCCTAAAATTCTCCCGTCTGGACGGCTCTCCCTGCTGCTTTCATTAACCCATTCTCTCCGATCACTTCCCGTTCTTCCACCGCCACACGCTCCCACACTTCCCTTTTCCTTTTTTTTAATGACATCCGTTAAGCGCTTCCTATGTGGCGGGCACTGTATCAAGCGCTGGGGTAGATACAAGATAATCAGGTCGGGCACAAGCCCTGCCCCACCTAAGCTTACAGTCTTACTCCCCATTTTACAGATGAGGTAACTAGGTATAGAGAAGTGAAGTGAATTGTCCAAGGTCACACAGCAGACAAATGGCGAGGTCAGAATTAGAACCCAGATCCTTCTGACTCCCAGGCCGGGGCTTTTTCTACTAGGTTACACTGCTTCTCAAACTAGTAAACTGTTTAGTTTGGCCGGGCATCTCCCTAGCACCTGTAAAGGGAGGTTCCATATCAAGTGACCGTGAGCCCTTTGTTGGGTAGGGACTGTCTCTATTTGTTGCTGAATTGTACTTCCCAAGCGCTTAGTACAGTGCTCTGCACACAGTAAGTGCTCAATAAATACGATCGAACGAATGAAGGAAAGTGAAACCTACAGTCCCCTCTAGACTGTAAACTCACTGTGGGCAGGGAACGTGTCTACCACCTCTGTCTCACTCTACTCTCCCCAATGAGGAGCAGCGTGGCTCAGTGGAAAAGAGCCTGGGCTTCAGAGTCAGAGGTCATGAGTTCGACTCCCGGCTCTGCCCCTCGGCGGCTGTGTGACTGTGGGCGAGTCACTTCATTTCTCTGGGCCTCAGTGACCTCATCTGGAAAATGGGGATTAACTGTGAGCCTCACGTGGGGGCAACCTGATTCCCCTGTATCTCCCCCAGCGCTTAGAACAGCGCTCTGCACATAGTAAGCGCTTAACAGATACCACCATTGTTATTATTATTAAATGTTTAGTACAGCGCTCCGCACACAGGAAGTGCTAGATAAATACGACTGATTGAAAGTGAAAGACGGATCATCTATATCGCGTAGGTGGAAAACCCCCTCCCAAATAGCCTCTGAATTCCAGCCCACTTCCTAAACAAAGCACGATGGAAGTGTAGGGGAGAAACTGGGGAGTAGGAAAAGAATTCCCGCTAGGAGCAGCCAAGAAGCAGCGTGGCCTAGTGAAGAGAGCACGGGCCTGGGAGTCAGAAGGACCCGGGTTCTGATCTCGGCTCCGCCGCTTGACTTGCTGTGTGACTTCGGGCACGTCATTTCACTTCTCTGTGCCCCAGTAAAATGGGGATTAAGACTGAGAGCCCCATGTGGGACGGGGACTGTGTCCAACCCGATCAGCTTGTATCTACCCCAGCGCTTAGAAGAGGAGAATCTCCCCTTAATCTTTCCCCAACGGGTCTCCCCCCTGCGCTAACGTGTTTCCTCAGTGCCCACACTCGTGTTTCCACCTGCCTCCCTCTGGCTTTTGAGGATGCCCTCGACCCTCCCGTCCTATCCCCCACCCCCGACGCCCCCACTCGTCTCTCGGCGGTGCCGGGGGGTGGGTGGGTGGGAGGGAGGGATGCCGCTCTTTGGGTCCCAGGGGAAGGGCGGTCGACGGGGGAAGCGTCGGCGGGAGGGGAGCGGGTGGGCGGGGAGCGGCCGCTGATTGGCCGGGCCGGGGGAGGGAGGCAGGGAGTTTCCCACAATGCCCCGGTGCGGTGCAGCCGCCGATGGATGCTGCGGGAAGGGGCTGCCATTTGCTGCCCCGGCCGGCGGCGCGGTGACCTGCGTGAGCCCCCTTCCCCCGCAGCCCCCCGGCCCCCCGGCCCGCCCCGCCGGCCGCCACCATGAACCCGGGCTCCCCGGCCGGAGAGGACAAGGGGGCTGCGGGCGGCAGCTGCTGCCGCGGAGCCGAGGGCGGCGGCGGGGACACGCGGAGCCCGGTGGCGGCGGCGGCTGCCGCCCTGGAGGAGCCCGGCGCCGGTCAGGAGAAGGAGGAGGCGCTGGAGGAGAAACTGAGGAACTTAACTTTCCGGAAGCAGGTCTCCTACAGGTAGGGAAGGGGGCGGGGGAGCCCCGGGGACCCGGGCGTCCGGGCGCCCAGCCGTCCCTCGCCCGCCCCGGGGCGGCCTCCAGCCCGGAGGGGCGGCCGCCCTCATCCCGACTCTTCCTGCCGCTCTCCAAGAGCTCCGGAAACCCCCCGGGGTCGTTGCCCCCCCCCCCCCCCGACCTTGCTGAGCGCCAGAGGGATGCGCGGAGCTGCCCACCCCGGACGCCCGGCTCCCCCGGGTCCCCGAATTCCCCGAGGAGGAGGGAGGGGGGAGAAGCCCGGCCCTCCAAAGGAGAGTTCCCCCTAACGCCGGGGAGCCCGCGGGGGACCTGGGGGTGCTGGGGAGAATCCCTCTCCCCAATCCCACCGGGGCGCGGAGGGAAGAGCGGTCCTCACTCCAACAGGTAGGAGCGAAGGAGAAAGAGCAGGTCCAGAGCCAGGAGAAAACCCTCCAGCTTCCGACCCAATTCGAAAAAACGTGCGGGTCTAGTTCATTTTGTAAAATATCCCCGGGTTCTGGCGGCGGGGCCGTGGGGCTAGTGGGTGGGGTGTAGCCCGGGGGGTGGGGGTGGGGGCGTTGGGGGAAAGGACGAGGGGTCTGGGACAGGGACCGGTCATCTGGTTCTGCCCCTTTTTGGGTGGGGGGGGGGGGGGAGGCCCCGAGACGGGGGCGACCAGGAAACGGAGCTGGAGAGGTGCGAGGGATGGGGGGGCGGATAGGACTTGGGATGGAGAGGAGGGGCTGGGTCAGGGTGGGAGAAGATCCTGACCACCTTCTGCCCTTCCCGGGTCTCCAGGCGTTTTGGGGAGAGGGGGCGGAAGCGGGATTCCGGCAGCCCGGATCTTTGCGAGTGGTCCGTTCCCTTCCAGAAAACCCACATGAAAGTACAAAAGCCTCCCCCTCTCTCCGTCCCTCTCCGTGCTGTTACGTAAACCGCGCCAGACGACAAGGGCGAGTGGGTGGGAGTGGGGCGTTCGGGGGCCCCGGGATCCCCCAGTCCCCTCTTCGCCTGCCAGAATTCAGACCGGAATTTCTTGCAGAGCCGAGTGGATCCCTGCCATTAATCTCTTCCCTGCCAGAGAACGCCCCCGGGGCCGTGGGCCCCGGCGTCTTGACTCCCGGAGGCGGAGGCACTTCTCCATCGGAGCTGATCTTTCAGCATCTCAGCTCCGGATCGATCGGATTCCTCCATCTCTTTCCCTGGCTTCTAAAAACAGAAGGGTGGCCCTGGGGAAGCAGGCTGGGGTCAGGGACCGTGCCCCCCTTCAGTGGTATTTATTGAGCGCTTCCTTTGTGCAGAGCACTCTACTGAGCGCTCGGGAGAGTACAGCCCGGTGGAGTTGGTTGATGGGACGCCTGCCCTCGGACAGCACGCCTCGTCCAGACCTGAGGGTCCCCGGATCCTTTTCTTAGGCACCGACTCCTCCTCCTCTCCACCGCCTCCTCCTCCGGGGAGACCCCCCGGAGCTCTCCGAGAGCGGCAGGGTGAAGGCGAGAGCGGATTCGCCTCCTGCTGCAGCCGTGACTCCCTGTCACCCAAGCTCCGAGCCACCCCGACGTGGAGGCCCGGCCCTCCCCAAGCACTTTCGGCCTTTTCTGCCGGGACGCTCGTGTTTGAACTCCGTGGGTGCGTGTGAACGCACGTGTGCACCAACACACACACTCGCTCACTCTAGGGCTCTTGCGTTCCACCCTAGGGAGTCGATTGCTCCTTCGGGCCCTTTCTCTCCTTTCGCCGGTCTGATTCGACGTGGTGCTCCGTGATGCGAGCGGCTGATTTAAGGGAGCCCACGGGAGTGTTATTAATAATTACGGTGTCTGTTAGCTGTCTACTACGTGCCGGGCCCTGTACTGAGCGCTGCGGGTGGAGACGAGGCCCGCTAGAGCAGCGGGTGCATGTGCGCGGGGAGGAGAAAATGACCCCGGCCAGGACATCTGGACCTGGGGCAGGCTCCTCTCTCTCTATCTTGTATTTGACAGCTTTTCTGAGACACTGATTGGCGAAATCCCTGCTAGCCAGCTGCACCGGCTTGAGTGGAGGGGGGCAAAAGGGGTAGGTGAGGTGGGGAGTAGTGGGGGAGGCCGTGAGCGTCGACACCTTCTTCCCGGAAAGACAAGTGGATCCGTGCCCGCTCTGGGTTCAGCTGCCGGTTGGGAGTGTGAGAGACCCTGGGGGAGAGATGTCACTCTCCCTGTTGCCGCCAAGAAAGAAGGGGAGTCGAAGGGGGAAAGGGGCTGCAGGAAAGGAAATAAGGGAGTAGGGTGTCGTGGAAAGGGAAGTACATCTTTTGAAGAAAATGAGCTATTGGTAAAGTGGAACTTTCTGAGGGGGGAGCGGGGAAGGGTACTTGACGTGGGGGGGTGGGGGGGAAGAGTCTCCTCAATTTCTGTTGCTAAGGAATATATAAGCCAAGGTTTAAAAATAAATGAAGAGTTGTGGGGAGGAGGAATGGCACAATCTATTTTTTTTCTTCTCTTCCCATGTGTGGGCATGTGGTGACTCCTGTATCTTTTTCAGAACCGAAGCCCTTTTCAAAAAGCCTTTAAATATCCATTTCTGGGGGCAGATTATTCATTTGGCTTGACTTAGCCTTGGTTAAGGGAAATAAGGTCCTATGCGCTCCCAGATTTCCACTCATTATCTTTACCTTCATCTCTCTCTTTTTCCTTTTTTGGGAAACTGCTTTCCTGGGAGGAATTTTCCTTGATTCTGGCTGCTGCTCCCCCAGAGCAGACATTCTCTGCGCACCCCAAAGAGATGACTCTACTCTGCTGTGCTGGGAGGCTGTATTCTCATCCTCTTAAAATTACGGCCTCCTCTCTCCAGAGAAACGATGGTGCCGCGGGAGATATATAGGTGCAGATGACTTTATAACGTGTTGGGAACTGTGTTTTCACTGGTCTTCAGCTCCCGTCTGCCTCAACTCTGTCGGTACCACGGGAAATATTCCCAGAAACCAGCTCTCAGAGGATCATTCTGGGACTGTCGTGTGTGAGTGAGTGTGTTGCTCTTCCTCCCCTCCATAAGATCAACTCACAGATATGTATATATTTATGTATATGACTATCTCTTTATGGGTCCTCACCATTTTTTGACTCTTTCCCCCGACTCCGTATACTACAGTATTATCTAGAAGATTCTCTGTTGTTCCTCCCAGGGTTGAGGTTAGAAATTTGAACCCAGGAAAGTCAAAGAATATAAAGGGTTCAGGGTCTCACAGCAACGTGCACACGCCCAGATGGCACATACCATCTCTAAAAAATTCACCATATAAGATTTTATAGAGTAAGGAAAAAAAAATACAACCCAGTTGCCGTGTGGGTGAGTGTATATTCCAATAAGGAACTCGGTGTTATGTAGGAACTCGGTGTCATGTTTGGCTTCTAGCAGAGTGCTCAAAGCGCTGGGGGGGGGCGGGGGGGGGTTGGAAGGGGGGTGCAACCTAAGTTCTCGCACAGCCCTGGTGTGTTGACTCCCTGGGGGCCTGGTTCTGATTCTAGCCCGGTCAGCCTGGACCAATTAGTCTGCCTCTCTGGGTCTATTTTCCTGCTACTTTCCTTCCCCAAAGAGGGGTTAGGAAGGTAAGTTATATAATGTCCACCAGGTGCTTTAAGCTGCTTAGAAATAGGGCCCGTGTAAATAGAGTACAAAGAATGATTCATTTTACCCAGCTTAGGAAAAAGAGCATTCATGTTTGCAAAAACCAAAGAGGAGAGAGGGTGGGCAGGAGGAGGAAGGGAACAGGATGACAGAAGGACCTTTTTCTAATTTACCACCACTAGAGTGTAATACTAGGCCCCGGCTAGTTATGGGATGATGAAATGGATGCAGATAACTCGGTCTCTGGTAGGTAGCCAACGCTGATGTAGCCAACACTGATAGCCTGCAAGCCCAAGCTCCCGTCTCCCAGCTATCAGTCCGCTGGGACTCGTATCTAGGAAATTTCATACTGGGCCCAGGTTCTAGTGATCTTCTGATTCACCAGATGCCTCACTGCTCTTGGCGTTGATTCCTCTAGAATTTTCCAGGCTCGGGCTTGGACCGAGAGTTGGCTTCCTCATCGAAGAAATGAGAAATGTTTGTTTTTTAGCAGCTCGGGCGGGGTTGCGGGGAACCCACCATAATCTGAATGGGCTTTTCCATGAGAGAAAAAAACAATCATTTCTCCTTAAAGCTGCAAAAATAACCTCAGGAGTACTCTCAAATGAGTGAAACTGAAGGTAATGGGAGTTGGTTTTTTATAAAGTAGGAAGAAAAGTTTTCTTTCTTAAATTGTAGCTCCAACTTCTGGCAAACTCCAGGCAATCCGTAATCTTTGCTGAGCACCTACAGGTCGGAAGAGAATAATAGAAGCAAGACTCCTGTTACCTTCCCTTAAGGAGCTCACAATCCAATGGAGAAGGCAGATGGACAGATAAAAGTAACTGACAAATGAAGGGAGGGGAGGGAAGAATAAGGACAGAGCAGGAAATAATGCACATACGTCAGGCGTGAAGTAGCCGGGAAAATCATTGAATTTACAAATGATTATATTAATCAATATACATGTGCACCTAACTGTTCTTAGAAATTTGACTTGGAATTACTCATACCCATCAATAGACGTCTAGACATAAGAATGGCATCTTCCTGGAAGTATGTGTAAGTCCATGTAGCTGCAGGTGCCAGCAGAATATGCCTGCCTGACAAATGGCATTCCTGCCTCTTACATCATAACTTTATTTGCATGGGTCTGACCCAGCTGCTTAGTCACAATTCACTAACTTGGAACAACCCTTCAGCTGTTCTATCAAATGAGTGTAAATAAGGCAAATACAGTGCAGGAGTCTTGTCAGTCTAGTAAATCTCCCATTCTCTCTAGTATGTTGACTGGGGAACCAAGTTAATCCCTCATTCCTTCCTCCTTCTCCTCCCTCTTTTCACCTGTCTGTCCTACTCCCCTCCCGCATTTTCCCCTTTTCTTTCTCCTCCTCCCTCCGTCCTCCTCCTCCGTTCTCTCCTCCTCTTCCTCCTCTCTGTCTTCTCCCTTCTTCCCTCTTCTCCCTCCTCCTCCTCTTGCCCCTCCTCTTCTCTCATTTTTCTTTGCCCTCCTCCTCCTCTCCGCCCTCCTCCTCTTCTTCCTCCTCCTCCTCCTCCTCCTCCTCTTTCTCATCCTTCTCCTCCTCCCTCTTCTCGTCCTCCTCCTCCTCCCCCTTCTCCTCCTGGGTTGCTAGGCTACATCTGTTTCATTGTAAAGGAGATTCGGGTAGGGTAATGACATAGGTACTCCAAGAATAGCAGGCTAGTTTCACAGGAACTATATTGCAAGACCACATATAGCATGCTTTCATATGGCGAAGTACATCTTGGTAGAAAACATATTCCTCTTAATCTGATATGGCAAAAGGAGGGAGAAGAGACATCCCAATCGACTGAACTGGGGGCAACGGGGGAACTTTAGGCCTTCTCATTTTCCTGATCTTGGGGAAAACTTGGAAGAGACAACAGGGGAACTCGTAGGAATAAGGATTTTCAAAAAAGCAACAGAGGAGATCACCACATCTATCTTTATTCCTCCCGAGAGGAAGGTGGTAAGAGCAGGCATTCATGCCTTCGTTTATGGTATTTATTGAGTGCCTACAGTGTGCAGAGCACTGGGCTAAGCTCTGGGGCAGGTTACAGGAAGCTGGAGTGAGAATTGGGAGCAAACTGTGAGTCCAAAAGGGCCTGACTGTGTGAAGTCAGGAAGGTAATCACTATGGTATTTAAATTTTTGCCTTGCTTTGTACTAACTACTGGAATAGATACAAGACTAGCAGTTTGAACACGGTCCCTGTCCTCTATGGGCTTCAACGTCTAAGGGGGAGGGAGGATATGTACTGACTCCCCATTATACAGATGAAGAAACTGAGGCCCAGAGAAGTTAAGCAACTTGCCCAAGGTCACACAGCAGGCAAGTAGCAGAGCCACAGATCGTTAAGCAGCAAAGCGAGCCCGCTGTTATGTGAATGTGTGTGTCCTGCCTGTACAATCACTAGTTGTGAAACCCCACAGAGAAGATATTTTTCCAGATCGTATCTGCCCTGCAGCCCAGCTGGAGAACCGGGGGAACTGTTCTAATCCTGGCTCTGCCACTTGTCTGCTGTGTGACCTTGAGCGAGTCACTTCACTTCTCTGTGCCTCAATCACCCCATCTGTAAAATGGGGATCGAGACTGTGAGCCCCACGTGGGACAAGGATTACGTCCGACCTGATTACCTTACGTCTGTCCAGCACTTAGTACAGTGCCTAACGTATATTAAGCGCTTAACAAATACCACACGCCGCCCGCCCCGCAGAACCCCCCAAACCCCCCAACAACAGTGTGGCTAGACTAGGCAGGGGGAAACCCCCTTCCCTGTTGTTCTAACCTGCGTTCATCCCTTTGGGGCTACGAATCTCCCCAGGTAAAGCCCGGTCACCCTCTTCTGAAAACCTAGGAAGGTAAGGAACAACACAAGGAAACTTTGCCCTCTCTTGGAAGCAAGCCACCTCCAACCCCTTGGGAAGGCAGATGGTCTGCCTGGAAGAGGGCATTTGCTTCCAGCAAACTCCTCTCCCTTGGGAAGCAAAACGAGCTCTTCCAGGAACTAAGCGCATTCCTGGAAGAGCTGATTTACTTCAAATGGGTGAGCACAGGAAGGAGGGTGTCGGTTTGCTGGAGTCCTCACAAGGCTGGGCTCCTTAATCAATTACCCTTAGGAAGTGTGACTCTAATCCCTTCTCCTTCCGTAGCTCTGGTCGTCCTTTCCTTGCTGTCCCTCACAGAAGCCGGGCGCTGGAGTTTGGAATCCTCATTTCTTTTTCTTTTTTTAAGGGTATTTGTTAAGCATTTACTGTGTGCCAGGGACCCTACTAAGTGCTGGAGACAGATAAAAGGTAATCAGATTGGACGCAGTCCATGTCCCGTATGGGCCTCACGGTCTTCATTCCCATTTCACAGATGAGGTAACTGAAGCACCATAGTCTTTTCCACATGTTTTTACTAGTGAGAATATGGGTAGAGAAAAAACTGTCCCTGCAGAGGCATCTGAGTAAAGCAGGTGACACAGCTTCCCCATCTCCAAAATGAGAAGCGGCATAATCTGGTGGACAGAGCATGGACCTGGGTTCTAATTCCTGCTCCGCCACTTGTCTGCTGTGTGACCTCGGAAATGTCATTTAACTTCTCTGTACCTCAGTTTCCTCATTTGTAAAATGGGGATTAATACCACGAGCCCCACATGGGACAGGAATTCTGCACAACCTGATTAGCTTGGATCTACCGCAGTGCTTAGTACAGTGCCTGGCACATAGTAAGCTCCCTTGGGGAAGGAAGAAGGATCACCTACTTGCCAGGGAGCAAAATGCGTCAACACAACACCTGTCCCTCTCTTACTCTCTCACTGAGGCTAGGATTAAGTCACCCCCATCCAGGCAGGAAAATGCAGAAATTTGCCTCAGTTGCTTTTTCTCATATTTTTTTTTTTGTATTATGAAAGATGTGGGATTTTTTTTCCTGGGCTCTTGAAACAGTGGTTCAGGAACCTAGTGCTCATTGGAAATCCATGATCCCTCTAGACCGTAAACTCATTATGGGCAGGAAATGTGACTGTTACATTGTTCTGCTGTACTATCCCAAGTGCTTAGTATAGTGCCCTGCACACAGTAAGTGCTCAATAAATATGATTGATTGTTGTTTCTTTAATATCATTATCATCATCATCATCGTTATAATTATTATATCATTCTGTCCTGTTCATTTTTTCATTTTGAAGAAACCAAGAAGTACCCTTTTTGTTCCCACTTTACAAAGTGCATCTCTCTAGATGTGTTTCTCCATGAAGCCGAGGCAATTTCCGAACTACAAATTTTCAGATTAACAAATGCAATCCTAGGATCTCCTGAGTGCTATTCCAACTAGTTCGCTGTCCACAGAAAGGATTCAGAGCAGGAGAAGCGTAAGAGCAGTGTTATTTTGAAACACATCTGCCATAAAAATAAAGCCCCCAAAACGTTTCTAACTGCCTAGCTCCTCCTCCCCTCACCCAAATTAGAATTGATGGCAGGGCCAGCTTCCAGGAGGGGGTATGTGTTGAGGGGTGGGAGGCTGGGAGGCACAGGTGCTCAATCTCCAGAAGCCAGGTTGAAGTTGCTTAACTTCTCTGTGCCTCAGTTTCCTCATCTGTAAAATGTGGTTTCCAAACCTGTACTTAGACTGAGTCCCATGACTGTCTCCAGCCAGATGAGCTCGTATCTACTCCAGTGCTTAGTAGAGTGCTTGACTCATGGTAAGTGCTTAATAAATGATAAATATTGGTATTTGTTAAGCACTTACTCTGCGCTAGGCACTTTACTAAGTGCTGGGATAGATACAAGCAAATCGGGTTGGACGCGGTCCCTGTCCCACGTGGGGCTCACAGTTTCAATCCCCATTTTACAGATGAGGGAACTGAGGCACAGAGAAGTACAGTGACTTGCCCAACGTCACACAGCAGAGAAGTGGCGGAGCAAGGATTAGAACCCTTGACCTTTTGACTCCCAGCCCCATGCTCTATACACCGTGCCATGCCGCTTCCACGATATCGTCGTTAGTATTGTTATTGCTGCCCGAGAGTGCTCAGTCAGGACTGAAGAATCCCCAGATGGTTTCTGGCCCGAGAGTACTTTGTAGCCAAGTGTTTGGGAGAGTATAATACAACAGAGTTGGCAGTTCCCTGCCCACAACAGGCTGTTGTCATCCCCCTTAAATCCCTCTCACTTTGTCACCTCCCCACTCAACATGAGAAGTTGGCCCCATATTTATTAAGCGCTTACTGTGTGCAGATCACCGTTCTAAGCTCTTGGGAGAGGACAGGATAATAAAGTTGATAGACATTTCCCCTGCCTAAAGGAAGCTTACAGCCTAGGGAAGGAGTCAGACGTTAAACAGGACGGGTATTGATTCTCCGTTTTACTGATGAGGAAAGTGAGGCACGAAGAAGTGAAGTGACTTGCTCAAGGTCACGCAACCGACAGGTGGAGGAGTAGGATTAGAACCCAGGTCCTCCGACTCCACTTGGCCATGTTGGGAGGCTGCATCAGGCCCGATTATAGCTGTTTGCAGCAGCAAAGCTCCCAGAGACAGGAGCCAATCCTAGAGGGATATTCCTCTTCGTTCCTGAGCAAACCAGAAACAGACGTTAATCTTATTACCGGCCCCTTCGGCCCCCGGCCCAGCCCAGGTAATGGATCCTAATGCCGAGCAATCTACCGTTGTCGAAGGCTTTCTGAGATTCTCCAGAAGGGAATAAGAAAACCCAGGAGGAAAAGGTTTCTCACTTTCGGATCCTCACAAGGCCAGAGAAGAGTGCTTTCCGTTAGCCCTCAGTCTCTCAGGTTTCTGGGAAGTTCCAGAAGACGGTTGAAAGGCCACCAGGTAGAATGGGGCTCCATTTTCCTTGTCTCCAGTATTTATTGAGTGCTTCCTGTGTGCAGAGCACTGTACTAAGCACTTGGGAGAGTTCAACATAATAGACACATTCCTTGCCTACAGCGATTGTCCAATCCCAACCTCTTTCTTCAGATCTCCAGAGGACAGAGCAAGAACTCAACAAATACCCCCAAGTGACTGAAAAGACCCTCTGCCTTCATGCCAACCTACCTCCCCATCAATTTACGGGCTCCTCAAATTTCCGAAAGGGTCTCGAGGACTCGGAAAAGCCCAGGGGATATCGGGACCGAAGACGGTAAGACAGCAACCTCAGTTGCCGAGAAGCAGTAGCGTGGCCTAGTGGAAAGGGCACGGGAGTCAGAGGACTTGGGTTCTACACCCGACTCTGCCGCTTGCCTGCTGTGTGATCTTCGGCAAGTCACTTAACTCCACCTCGGTTCCCTCGTCTCTAAAATGGGAATTGGATACCTGTTCTCCCTCCTACTTAGACTGTGAGCCTCATGTGAGACCTCAGGATCGTTTATAATAATAATAATGTTGGTATTTGTTAAGCGCTTACTATGTGCCGAGCACTGTTCTAAGCGCTGGGGTAGACATAGGAGAATCAGGTTGTCCCACGTGGGGCTCACAGTCTTAATCCCCATTTTACAGATGAGGGAACTGAGGCACAGAGAAGTTAAGTGACTTGCCCACAGTCACACAGCCGACAAGTGGCAGAGCTGGGATTCGAACTCATGAGCCCTGACTCCAAAGCCCGTGCTCTTTCCACTGAGCCACGCTGCTTCTCAATAATGTTGGTATTTGTTAAGCGCTTACTATGTGCAGAGCACTGTTCTAAGCGCTGGGGTAGATAAAGAGTCATCAGGTTGTCCCACGTGAGACTCACAGTTGATCCCCATTTTACAGATGAGGGAACTGAGGCACAGAGAAGTTAAGTGACTTGCCCACAGTCACCCAGCTGCCAAGTGGCAGAGCCGGGATTCGAACCCATGAACTCTGACTCCCAAGCCCGGGCTCTTTCCACTGAGCCACACTGCTTCTCTACCCCAGCGCTTAGTACAGTGTTTGGCACATGATAAATGCTTAAAAAATACCAGTTATTATTGTTTTATTATTATGATTATTATTATTCTCTCCCCTTAGAGCAATTACTACGTGCAGAGCTTTGTACTGAGCACTGGGAAAGCATACAGAGTGGGGGATTAGACATCAACCCTGAAGCTCAGAGGGCTCAGTCCATCCTTAACTGCGTAAGGGTCTTCTCAGGGGAATGCAAAGTTGTTGTTCTAGTCCCTGCTAGTCGCTGCAGGATGTGTGGGGCGTTGTATGCATGATGGTTTGAGGAGCCAGACCTCTTTATGTCTGTGTTTGTGTGTGCGTGAGGTGTGATCAGCCCTGAGGTCTGGGTGGGGGGCAGGTTCGGAGCAGGGGGCGCACTGTTTGTTGCCCTGCACAGCAAGCGCTCAATAAATACGATCGAATGAACCTTAGCGTTCTGTGAGCTGCAGTGGAGTGGGGTGTGGATGGAGGAAGGGACACACGCCATTAGCAGAGCTTGTCTGACAAACCCTCATCGACAGTTTCCTCTATTCAGCCACTGCGGCTGTGGCTGCGGAAGGGAGCGCCAGCTTCCCTCTGGGACCCGGTGGGGTGGGGAGGGGGCCCAGAGGTGGGCCGGGGGGCCTGAGCTGGGATCTCAGTGGGCTCCTCTTCAGCCCCAAGATGCCCCATCTCCAACTTTCTGGGCATCTGCCGTTCCCAGAGCGGCCTCTGGAGAAATGGGGATTGGGGTGGGTGGGTTCCCCTTCTCTTTCCTCATCGAGGCCTCCCACTCCTTTCTACCCAGCAGCTTTTTCTCCCTAGGACCTTCAAGAGACAGCTCTCTCCTCCGCCTGACATTCAACAACTCGCCCCACCCAACTCAGCACAGAGAACTGAGCACTCGGACGGGAATTCCGATTCACAGATGGAGATACTTCGGGCCAAGCGGGAAGTGCTTTGCAAAGTGCTTTCCTTTGGCCTGAACCGTCTTCACGGCTTCACGCCGGTGTTGTTTCCCACAGGGCCTAGCCCTCTATCCCAGGACCCCAGGGAAGACCTGACCAGGGAGGGTTCAGATCATTATGCCATGGGGTCTGGGGCTGTCCTGAAATGGTTGGACCCCCAACTTTCCCCGGAGAAGCAGCATGACCCGAGTTCCAATCCCGCGAGTCAGGACACCTGGGTTCTAACCCTGTCTCTATCACTTTCCTGCTGCGTGCCTATGAGCAAGTCATCTAACTTCTTTGTACCTCAGCTACCTTATCTGCAAAATGGGGATTAAATACTTGTTATTCCTCCTCCTTAGACTATGAGCCCCATATCGGACAGGGACTGTCTCAGATCTGATTATCCCGTATCTACCCCAATGCTTGGTACAGTACTTAGCACAGAGTAAGCACTTAACAAGACCACACTTATTATCGTTACTATTATCATTATTAATAAGCCTGGCGGGGAGCTGTTTTCGTTGTGTAGAATATCCTGATATCAGTATTGCATCAATTCTTCCTCCTGTACTTGGATCCACTAGAGCTGGTAGCTAGGAGAGGACTCTGGTGAAACCGTATCCTGTTCTTTATAATCACTGGTTTGGAGTCAGTCAGTCAGTCATATTTGTTGTGCAGACTACAGTTCTAAGCACTTGGGAGAGTACAATATGACAATAAACAGACACACTCCTTACGGGCAACGAGCATAGGGTCTAGAGGGGGAGACAAACGTTGATAGAAATAAAGAAATTATGGATATGGACATTAAGTGCTGTGGGGCTGGAACGGGGAATAAATAAAGGGAGCAAGTCAGGGCAAGGCAGAAAGGAGTGGGAGAAGAGGAAAGGAGGGCTTAGTCAGGGAAGACCTCTTGGAGGGCATGTTCCTTCAGTAAGACTTTGAAGGCGAGGAGAGTCATTGTCTACCCGATATGAAGAGGAAGGGTGTCCCAGGCCAGAGGCAGGACGGGGGTGAGAGGTCGGCAGAGAGATAGATGAGATGGAGGTACAGTGAGAAGGTTACTATTGGAGGAGCAAAGTGTGCGGGTTGGGTTGTAGGAGGAGAGTAGCGAGGTGAGGTAGGAGGAGTGAAGGTGATTGAGAGTTGGGACTTGCCCAATGCCGGAGGTCCAGGCTAGACACCCCGGGACGGTGCATCTTCTTGAAGCCGGAAGAGGTCGGAGAAGCCGGATCGGGGAGCCCCAACTCTCCGCCAACAGGGAGGTGGATTAATAGTTCGTGTTTGAGAGCGCATTCCCCGAGGATCTCAAGACTACCCGTTTGACGGATAAAGGCCACTTGGTTTAATAACATTACGGCTTCCCTCTCCTGAAATTAGATTTCGAGTTGATGCTTCATCTTGGTTTGGTTTGAATTAAATCAGCAAAGTCTGAGAAATCCTTAGCAAGAGGAGCTGGAGGCTGAGACTTCCGGTGCAATATAGACGGGGTCCCCGGGGATATGCAAGTAGCTGGGATGGACTTGGGGAGGTCATCGGGAGCATCCCCCTGCCCCCGGGCAGAACATCCCGGACGTCTTCTGAGGTTTTAAAGCTCTTCAGGGGGAGAGATGCCAGGGAATCCTTATGGAAGACCCCCTCTGATTTCAATTTAAGTCCTTCTCCTACCCCTCCATTCTTTGGTTTGGCCCCCTTCCTTCACTTCCTCTCTGTTCCACTGTTCTAAACACTGCAGTAGAAACAAGATGATCCGGTTGGACGCAATCCCTGTCCCACGTGGAGCTCACAGACTAATACCGACCAACAAGGGGCTGATTGGCTTAATCAATCAGTCAACGGTATTTATTGAGAGCTTGCTTTTGCAGACCACTCTACTAAACGTTTGGCAGAGTACAATGCAGCAGAATAAAGAGTTTATAATCTAGAGGGGCAGACAGACATTAATATGAATAAAGAAGTAATTTGCATCATACGATTTAAAGATACGTACACAAGTGCCGTGGGGATGGAGGTGGGTGAACACCAAATGTCCAGAGGTCACAGATTGAAGTGCATAGATAAGGCAGAAGTGAGTTGCGGGAAAGAGGGCTTAATCAAGGAAGATGTGACCTTAATAAGGTTTTGAAGGTGGAGAGTGTGGTGATCTGGAATATAGGGAGGGGGAGGGAGTTCCAGGCTAGGGGGAGGATGAGGAAAAGTGGTCCATGAAGGTGGTGGAGATGGGAATGGAAGCCGTGAGTACACTATCACAGAATTGGTAGACAAGTTCCCTCCCCACAGCAATCTGTCAGTTTCCCCCTCCAGCATTGAGAGATTGATTGACTGAAGATAATTCCAAACAGAGGAGACATAAGGTAATATCACAGAGTTTTACCGGACCCAAGTGAAGATGTACGCTCAGGCTGAAGCTCCTTGTGGATGGGGATCGTCCCTACCAATTCTATTCAACAGAACTGTACCAAGTGCTTAGTACAGTGCTCTGCACACAGTGGGTGCTCAATAAATACGATTGATTGATTTCATCCTTGCTGAATCTGGTGCTGAGTCTTGTGAGGAGGGCGGGGAGAGCTCTGCGGTTGCTTGACGAGAGGAATGGGGATCCTGGCATTTGGGGTTTGGCATAACGTCTAGATCTATTTTTGTAAATGCCTAGTTTAGCAAAACCCATAATGCCTTTTCTCATGGGCTTTCGCATCTAAGAGCATTTCAAGGGAAATTTAATCCATATGTTTGATTCATTCACACTGATCTCATCAAAAAGCTGTTTAGATTGAGCCATTAGATATGCCCAGAAAGTCTTATGAGCCTTTTAAATAAGCCTTTTTTCCTTTGAACCAGGAAGTTGTGTTTTGCCACTAAATGGAGGTCGAAAATGGGAAGGCTTGAGTTGAAGATGCACAAGTGGGAGGGCATTTGGATTTGATAATAATAATGACAACAGTAAAGATAATAATAATATTAACAATAATAATGGTATTTGTAAAGCGCTTACTATGTGCCAAGCACAAGATATTCAGGTCCCACATGGGGCTCTCAGTCTGAGCAGGAGGGAGAACAGGTATTGAACAGAAATTAACAGATTTACAGGTATTTATCAGGAGAAGACTCTCCTATCTTTAGTTCTGAGGACACTGTCCTCTAGATCATTTATCCCTCATGTGCTTGGTATTTAAGAGGGATAAGCACTGTACTAAGCACTGGGTGAGGTCCAACATGATCAAGTCAGTCCCTGTCTCTCTTGGGCCTCACAGTTTAAGTAGGAGAGAGAACAGGTAATTTAATCCCTGTTTTCTACATGAGGAAACTGAGGTGTAGAGAAAATAAATGACAAGCCCAAGGTCACACATCAGGCAAGTGGCAGAGCCAGAATAAGAACCCAGGTTCTCTGACTTGCAACCCTGTTCTTTTCCCACTAAGGTATGCTGTTTTGTAGAGGCGTATTCTAATTGATTCGCAAAGATCTGAAAAAGTGGAGTCAGGGCAGGGACGAATAGTAATTGCTGTACTTATTAAATGCCAACCGTGTGCCAGGCCCTGGGGTAGATGCAAAACAAATGTGGGGTTTCTTATGGTATTTACGAAGTGCTTATTGTGTACCAGGCACTGTACTAAGCGCTGGGGCAGCTACAAGCTTATCCGGTTGGACACAGTCCGTGTCCCACTTGGGGCTCACAGTCTGTCACCTCTGTTTGACAGAGGAGGTGACTGAAGCCCAGAGAAATGAAATGACTTGCCCAAGGGCACACAGCAGACAAGTGGCAGAGCCAAGATTAGAAGCCAGGTCCTTCTGATTTCTGAGGCCCGGGCTCCATTTGAACGTGCATCATGACAAGGAAAGTGAGAATTGCTTGGGGAATGACTCTTGGAAGACGTGATTCTTCCAGAGGGTTTTGAAGGCGGGGAGGGTCAGGGTTTGGGCAGTTAGGGGTACAGCACTGCTGCTTCTTGTGCGTGCCTCCTGACTGGCCTGGGAGAATGAGCAGAGGCGGCCACTGATGAGGGGAGGGGAGCTGAAGGAGCTGATCACCTTGATGCCCACCCCTCGCCCCCCGTCCCACCGGCCCAATCTCCTCGATGATTTCCCGGACCACATGCTAACAACCAGTCTGTCTGCGATAGCTTCCCACACCCTCGTTCACCTAACCAAGTTTAGGAAGCACCATTACCTAGTGGAAAGAGCACAGGCTTGGGAGTCAGGGGACCTGGGTTCTAGTCCTGACTCAGCCACTTGCCTGCTGGGTGACCTTGGGCAAGTCACTTTAACTCCTTTGGGCCTCACTTTTCTCATCTGTAAACTGGGGATTCAATACCTGTCCGCCCTCCTTCTTAGGCTGTGAGCCCTATGTGGGACAGGGACTGTGTAATCTGATTGACTTGTATCTACCACAGAGCTTAGAACAGTGCTAGACACATAGTAAGTGCTTTAAAAATACCATTATTATTATTATTATTATTATTGTATTCCCAGTAGCCCAAATTTATGCACTACAGCCATTTCTAAGTCAGGAAGGGTAATGGCTCAGAGCACCGGCTGACCAAACGGTCCTTCTCCAAAACTAGAGGCCCAAACCGAGCGGGACCAAGGGAAAAGTTTATGCCAGAGTCTGGCTCAAATTCACTGGCCCTCAGAGAGGTCAAGATTCTTATTCTGTCCCCTGCTCATCGGAGAGACAGGGGCCCTGGGGAGATGGAGAGAAGTTTTGGGAAAGCTGGAGGAAAATCCCGAGCTAGCCACAAATTCAGATATGGGAGGGAGCCCCAGGCCAGGTCAGACTCCATGTGGGGACCCCACAGAAGAAGCCCAGTGGAAAAGCTGCATTTTTCTCCAGGGTCTGATCCGGGGACATCCCTGGGGGAAAATTCAGTTTTGGCTACCCATTGGCCAGCCTGGCAATCTCACCATTCCCCTGCCCAATTTCTGCTGGGTTGGGCAGACTAAAGACTAGCTCCCCCAAGACTGTAGCCTGCCCGCTCAAGATTGTAAGCCCATCAGAGGCAGGGAACATAGCTAATTCTGTGTCGTACTCTCCCAAACGCTTAGTACAGAGGTCTGCACATATTCATTTATTGAGCGCTTACTATGTGCAGGGCACTCTACTAAGCACTTGGAATGTACAAATCGGCAACAGACAGAGACGGTCCCTGCCCTTTGCCGGGCTTACAGTCTAATCGGGGGAGACAGACAAAAACAATAGCAATAGTAAGCACTCAACAAATACCACTGATCTATTATGGACAGGGAACGTATCTGCTAATTCTGACGTACTGTACTCTCCCAAGTGCTTAGTACGGTGCTCTGCACATAGTAAAGGCCCAATAAATACCTTTGATTGACTGACCGATCGATTGCTGCCATGGAGCCCCTAGCCTCAGCCCCTGAGGCAGGAAATCTTCCTGCTGCGTACTGCCCTCTCCCAGAATCTCCCCCATCCCTGTCGGCTTGTCAGTCTCACCACTGATGGAGACGCAGGTCTCATTGTGAGTCAGTTCTAACAGCTTTCCCCAAGCGCAGCCGAAAGACAAAGGGATAAATTTACCAGCGCTCAAAGCAAACCGGCGCCCATTATGTTCGAAAACATAAATACAAGGAGGGGAAAAAAAAAGAACCCAAAACATTGAAATCATCTTATAAGGCATCTCAGCAAATAGCAGTAAATACACACCGACACAAATAGCAGAGTCACCCGAGTGTGACAACCTGTAGCTTTTAATGACAGAGCCATCCAAACAACTAGATGATACACAGAACTAACGGTGTCTGTTTCTCAAGCTCGTTATCTTAAAGACCGAGGGGTGGACGTGTAAGCAGTCCAAGCTGGAATCTCACAGATCTGGACCTTGAGCTATTCCGGTTGAACAGAAAAAAGGAAGAGGAAGGATGTTTTTATCATCATCACCAATGGTATTTATTGAGCGCTTACTATGTGCAGAGCACTGTACTAAGTGCTTGGGAGAGTACAATACAGTGTTTAGGAAGAAATACCACTGGGCTCTTGACTTACATATTATTTTGGTAAATAGGTGTTGTCTCCCTGGCGCCAAGGATAATCAATCGATCAATCAGGGGTATTTACTGAGCACTTACTGTGTGCAGAGTATACACAGTACTCTCTTGGAAGAGTACAATATAACAGCTGGTGACACATTTCCTGTCCACAGGGAGCTTCGGTCTTCCTTCTCTCTACCCTCTGCCTAGCACTGCGGCACTCCGGGATGCTTGTATCTGTTTTTTTCTATTAAAAGGACCAGAAGCCACATGGCCTGGTGGAAGGGCTCAGGTCTGGGAGTCTGAGGACCCGGGTTCTAATCCTGACTCCACCACCTGCCTGCTGTGTGACCTTAGGCTGGTCAATGAATCTCTTCGGGCCTTTGTTTCTTCAGTAAAATGGGGATCCAATGCCTGTTCTCCCTCACCCTTAGATCGGGAGCCTCATATCAGTCAATCAATAGCATTTGTTGAGCGATTACTATCTGCAGAGCACTGCACTAAGCACTTCGGGAGAGTACATACAGTACAACAGAATTAGCAGACCCGTTCCCTGGCCATAACAAGCTTCGAGTCTAGATGGGGAGACAGACGTTACTATGAATAAATAAGTAATTTATAATACATGATTTAAAGATAGGTACATAACTACTGTGAGAGTGGGCCGAATATCAAATGTTCAAAGGTCACGGATCCAAGTGCAACCGAGACTGTGCCTGGCCTGATGATCTTGAATCTACTATAGTGCTTGGCATGAAGATAACCCTTAACGAATACCACCGTGAATATTATTATGAAGATGATGCAGTTCTGGTCTCCACTGAATATCCCCCAGAGCCCTCTGACCATCTCCGCTCTCCGACAATGCTTTCTTCCCTGGGAGGCCTGCCCTGATATAAGAGCTGGAATAATCAGGAACAAATCCTTATCGAGGCTCTTGACTCCCATGATTTAGCGGATGAGCAGAATGAATCGTCTCCAGGGGCGGAAAAGGCATTTCCGGAGCCAACGAAGCATCTCAGTGCAATTGCCTCGGGATGACTTCGCCCCCCCCCCCCCGATCCTTCCCCCCATTCCTATCTTCCCCCCACCAACAACCCACCCCTTCCCAAACCACCTCTAATGCAGCCGGTCTGGGCTGTTGGCCGAGAGAGGAAAAAAATACTAAATCGGATCATCGTCCAATCCAAAGAAGCCCTATTTAGATTAAAGAGAGGGGAAAAAAATAAAAAAAGCTCCGCTATTTTCCCATCTAAAGTCATAATCCTGTTTGTGACATCACAGCGGGTTGCTGTGGAAACAATTATGGTGTCACAAAGAGAGGACTGTTGTGATTTCAGGTGAGGGAGCGGCAGCTGGAACAGATGAGCTCTCCCTAAACAAAGCTCCTGTTTTCAGACAAACACTGTTTGAAGTCAAGAACAAAGGAAGAGAGCTGCGGAAAATACACGTTTGAGATGGGGAGGTTTCTAAAAAAGAATCGTTTGTTGACAGGTTGGGTGAAGTGGGAGGCAGCTGCTCCAGCTGTCAAAGTTTCTGGGACGGGGTGGGGGGCGGCTGGGAGCCGGAACAAAATTCTCACTTTCAGGTCCTCATCTGCCAACCTGGATCCCAAGGATTTTTTTCTCCCAGGATCCTCCTTCGACTGAACTTCCCCTTTTTTAGGTTTAGAATGGAACGGATCCCGGCCTTTAGTATTCTACTGGAACACAGAAAAGATGTGGGTGCTATTCTTTAAAAACGGATTTCAACGTCATCTAATCTTTCAGGGCTGGGAGGGTGTCGTGTTCACAGAGACTCATAACAGCATCCAGAAGCCGGGAAGTGTATACTGCTGTTGCAGGGTGGCCTAGTGGATAAAGTACGGGCCTGGGAGTTAGAGGACCTGAGTTCTAATCCCAGCTCTGCCACTTGTCTGTCGGTCAATCGCGTTTATTGAGTGCTTACTGTGCGCGGAGCGTACTAAGCGTTTGGGATAGTACAGTGTAACGATATTACAGATACACTCCCTGCCCAAAATGAGTCTAGAGGAAGTTTACGGTCTGGAGGGATCTTTCGATGTACAGTTTACAGGCTGGTGTGTGACCTTTAGCAAGGCACTTCACTCTCTGTGCCTCAGTGACCTCATCTGTAAAATGGGGATTAAAGCTGGGAGCCCCACGTAGGACATGGACTGTGTCCAACCTGATTATCTTGTATCTACCCCAGCACTTAGTACAGTGTCTGGGACATAACAAGTGCTTAACCGGTATCATAATCAACGGCAAAACATCCTCACTGAATGGAGGCAAGAGGAAGATGGAGGGGAGAGATTTCTATCCTGTGCTTAGGACTCTCTAGGGAAAAAGATTGCACAATCAATCAATCAGTCATATTTATTGAACGCTTACCATGTGCAGCACACTATAGTAAGCGCTTGGGAGAGTATAGTACAACAGAGTTGATAGGCACAATCCCTGCCCACAGCTCTGGGCCACTTTCCAGTGCTTTCCTCACTCTCTGATGTCTAACCTGAGTCTTTTTTGCTTCCAGTGAATGGAGTTGGTGCGTTCTGATGAGGGGTACAAGACTGCATGGACCACTTTCTTTTGGCTTCCCATTAATCCCGCAGCGGGAGTCAGGGAAAGGCAAGCCTAACTGAGGAGGTGGGGCTGCAATCTGTGCTGCTCAGGACTGAAGCAGCCCCTGGGGATCTTGGATCGATGGAATCATCTGCTGACACTCGCAGTCATCTGCGAACAGATCAATCCGTGCTGTTGACTGAGTGATTACCGTTCGCAGAGCACGGTTCTAAGTGCTTGGGAGAGCACATCCAGTAGAGTTGGTAGATGTGATCCCTGTCCCCCTAAGTCTACAGATCATGTTTACTAACATTATATGATGGTAGGCTAAATTCTGACATAGGGGAGTGTTTGTGGTGGAGAGTTCACGAATGTGGTAGGGAGAGACAAACGAGGGGGGAGTCACACTCAAGGGAGAGTCCCCAAACCTCCAACATCAATCAGTCGATCGATGCCATGTTATCGAGCTCTTAATGTGTTCAGAGCTCTCTGAAGTGAACACGAAGTGCTAGGGGAGTACAGTATAACGGGGTTGGTAGACACGTTTCCTGCCCACAAAGAGCCGATGTGCAAAGCACCATACTAAGTGTCTGGGAGGGAATCGCAGAGGCAAGTTACACCGGCCCCACCCTCAAGGGGCTCACAGTCTAACAGGAGAGGCAGACGAGAAGTATTTCCACGTATTGTGAGTAGGAACTAGTGTAACTATGCTAGAACAGACTAGGTGATGGAATATGCAAATGCAAATCCAAATTAACGTCTACATATGTATATAAACACAGACAAAAGATAGTTCGGGGGCCGTGTCGGACCTTAAGACTCCTGATGCTAAGATCAAATTAAAGTTTGCGGGGTTAGTCCTGGGCGGGTGAAACTACCGATTCCTACAGACACCTTCCTGTTGACTTTTCGAGGTTTCCCTGTTCTCTCTGGGTTGATTATGCCTTTGCCCGTGTACCCCTAAGCACTTGGATACTTATCCAGCTCCAAAGACTCATGTTCGTATCTGAGAAATGGAGTAGAGATACTGCTTCACCTATCTATAATTTATTTGAAGTTCTGTTTCTCCCCTCTAGATTGTAAGCTCCTTGTGGGCTGGAATCGTTTCCATCAACTCTATTGTGTTGTCCTTTCCCAAGCTCTTAGTACAGTTCTCTGCACATGGTAAGTGCTCAATAAATACCATTTGTTGATCGATAGTTTGGCCAACTACTCCTTAGTCCTGACTCAGCCAAAAGAAAAAAGCTCGAATGAACCACGAAGAACCACTTCTGGCTCTGTACCAAAATGTGACTTGGCTGACAATTTCTTGCGTCTGAACCTTTTTTCCCAGGGACCTTCTGACTCTGGTGACCTTTGTCCTTTGGTAGTGAGAGTGGCGGGCTTAGTCCCTGGGTTCAAGGCCCCTCCTCTCGGGGGGTTTGAGGTCTCTGGAATGGAGGACGGTAAGCTGGGGGCCCCAGGGGTAAAATTGGGAACTTGAGTCAGAGAGCGTCCTGCCCCATCAAGCCTGAATCAGCTGAGGATTTTCAACGGAGATACTGGAAAAGCTGCTGAATGGAAAACTCTCAGAAGGGAGTGTAGGTGCCTCCTGACTGAAGTGCAGGGAGTTTCATTTTCCTTTCAAGGAGCTTAATGGCCTCGAATAAAATAAATAAAAATAAATCGTGGTATTTGATAAGCGCTTACTATGTGCAAAGCACTGTTCTAAGCACTGGGGGATACAAAGTGATCAGGTTGTCCCACGTGGGACTCACAGTTTTAATCCCCATTTTCAGATGAGGTAACTACCGATCAATTGATTGATTGATTTCTTTTAATGGTATTTGTTAAGAGTTTACTCTGTGCTAGTGCTGGGGTGATAATAATCATAATAATGATGGTATTTGTTAAGCGCTTACTATGTGTCAAGCCACATTCTAAGCGCTGGGGTAGATACAAGCTAAACAGGTCGGACACAGTCCCTGTCCCACATGGGGCTCACGGTTTTAATCCCCGTTCTACAGATGAGGGAACTGAGGCCCAGAGAAGTGAAGTGAGTGGCCCAAGGTCATTCAGCGGACAAGCGGTGAAGCTGGGATTAGAACCCAGGTCCTTCAGACTCCCAGGCCCAGGCTCTATCCATAAGGCCATGTTGCTTTCCTACTAAGCCACTGATTGAGATAGGTGTGTCCAGAATGGAAATCAAGTTTTGACTGTGCAGGTAGTCTAAGACCCCAGAGCTCCTCAGAGCTCAGACCCTCGTGGCTGGAACAGACCCCCGGCTTCAACATTCTCATCGACACGGGCAAAGCAAAATGAAGGCCTCGGGGGGTTCAGGGCCTCATCCTTGGCTCTGGGCTTGTGGAGCGATGGTGGCGGTGGCCCTGGATGGGTAAAAGGGGTTCTGGATGGCCGAGACATTTGGGTAGATCGAATGTAGGCCAGCAGAATGCAAGAATGCAATTACCCCAGTTGGAATTTGGCCTGAAAACCCCATCGCCGACTTCAGCGATGCATTCTTGTTAAAAAAAAAAGAAGCCCAAATTGGAACTGGGCGAGCTAAATTTAGCAGCCTGGAAGGGAAGTGGGCCCGGCTGCTCACACGGCACTTCCAGTGACATCACTGTGACTGTCCTTCCTCCAGTGCCGTCGCTCATCCCCCCCGTGGCAGCAGGGGCCTGGGGAAAGGAGAACTCCCGCGGACGTCCGGTCCGAGGTGCCCGCCTCCCTAGGCCTGCTGTCCGACCGTCCTGCAATCCGCAGGCCCGTTCCTGGCCGGGGAGGGTCCCTGGGGGTCACCGGCTCGTGTGACTATGTGGGACCGCTGGAGAGACAGACATCGCCAGAGGGGGAGAAGGTTGGCTTGAACTTGGGGTTTTTGCTTCAGGGTCTGGGGGAGTTTGAGGAGGGGCACAATGGGGGGGGATTGCGTCTGTGGCCATCCCTGCCGGGAGGGGTGGATCCAAAGCCCGGCAGGATGGGCTACGACCTTCCGATGAATCGATCCATCGGTGGTATTTATTAGGCTGAAAGCTCCTTATGGACAGGGCATGTGGCTACCAGCTCTATGTATTATACTCTCCCAAGGGCTGAGTACAGTGCTCTGTACGTGGTAAGCTAATTACGCTTCGTGATAAGCATTTACTATGTGCCAGGTACTGTTCTAAGCGCTGGGATAGATTCAAGTTAATCAGGTTGGACACAGTCCCCATCCCACGTGGGACTCAGTCGAAGTAGGAGGGAAAACAGGGATTGAATCCCCATTTTACAGATGAGGTAACAGAGGCACAGAGAAGTTGAGTGACTTGTCCAAGTTCCCACATCAGAAACATGACAGAGCCAGGATTAGCATCCAGGTCCCAGGCCCGTGCTCTTTCCATTAGCCCTCAATAAGTACCATTGATTGACTGACTGATTGATTGAGCTCTTACTGTGTTAGAGTACTGTACTAAATGCTTGGGGGAGCACAGTACAGTAGAGTATGTTGGCATGGTCTCTGTCCTCAAAGACTAGTGGAGGAGCTTCCATTTCAACCCTTTCCCATACTCTGTAAACCAGTCAGTGGTATTTACTGAGCACTCCTCTGTGCAAAGCACTGTACTAAGTGCTCAGGAGAGTATGGTAGATTTAGTAGAAATGATCTCCACCCTCAAGAAGTTTACAGTCTAACAGGGGGAGGAACACATTAACACTAATTATAGGATGGAGAAGCAACCCAGGATCAGGATAGGGACATAAATTCTGTTGACTAGGGAGGTGGGATATCTACTTCTTAGGTGGAGAGGACTCAAGTGCTTGGTGATGCAGTAGGGAGGGAGAATGGGATTGGGAGATAAAACTGTAAATTCGTTATGGGCCAGGAACATGTCTGCTAATTCTGCTATATTACCGTACTCCCAAGCACTTAGTACGGTACTCTGCCCTTAGTAAGCTCTCAATAAATGTCATCGATTGGTTGATTGATGAGAGGTTAGGCAGGGAAGGCTTCCTGGAAGAGAGTGAGCTCTTGGGGAAAATCTTATTTCACTTTGTTCTGAGTTTCAAAGATGATGTGGATTTTGCTCTTTGCTGCTTGGGGAATTTGGAGGTCAGAATCCTAACCCAGGTAGATTCGCTGTCTACTGAAAATGTTAAGAGCCGCTGCTTTATATTGCCCCGAGAGCAAATTTGATTTTGTCGTCTCCTCTTTTCAACTCCAAATCGGCAGGAGTTTGAGAGTTTAATCAGTGAGGACGGAGTGCCCGGGTGTCTGATAGAGTTGGAATTAGAAATCTGAAAAAAATGACTAAAATTTAAATGTGAATCACTGAGGTTTTTGTGCGTGAATCCTATTTTGTGAGTGCATTTTTCACTGGGAACAACTGCACCAGGAAAGGCATCGTACATTTACGTAAAGCTGGGGTGGTCATTTTGTCTGGTTTTATGCCAGACGGTCACAGTTAGAATTCGATTCAGTCGATAAATGGTATTTATTGAGCGCTTGCTTTAAGCAGCTCACTATACAAAGCACTTGGGAAAGCACAATACAATTGAGTAGGTAGACATGATCCCTGCCCACAAGAACTTACAGTCTAGAAGGGGAGACAGACATTAAAATAAACTACGGATCTGTACATAAATGCTGTGGGGCTGGAAGAAGGGTGAATATCCGAGTAGTTAAAGGGGAACAGTCAAGTGCTAGAAGGAAGGGCTAAGACGAAGAAGCGGGAATTAGAACCCAGGTCCTTCTGACTCTCAGCCCTGTGTTTTAACCACTCATCTGTCTCCCTGACTCGACTGTAAGCCCCTTAAGGAGTTGGGATAGGGGATACTTACTCTATTGTACCCCCCAAGTTCTTAGGCCAGTGTTCCGCACAGAGTAAGAATTCAATAAATACCACTGATGGATTGATTGAATTACCGAGACTAACAAACAAAGAAAGGAGACCAGAGCCTTCCCTTCTGGTGGAAGCCCCCGAAACCTCCAGAGAAGCCGGACTTTGCCCCCCGTCGTGGGAGGTTCTGGGAGCAGGATCCAGGCTCCTTCTCGCGGCTGCGGCTCAGCCACGGGCTACACGTGTGAGGGTGCGTGTGGGCGTATGTGCGTGTGGGCGGGAGACCTGAGGGTGAACCCGGGAGAGTGCTCTCTGGAGTTAGGCTGAAGGCCCAGGATGAGGAAGGGCCCGGGACTTGGACGGAGCTGGGATCCAGGTCCCCGTCTCAACCCCAGCTCTTAGCCCAGTGCTCGGTGCAGAGTGAGTGCTTGATAAATGCCATCGCCAGAGCATCGGATGGGTGGTGGACCAGACTCTCCTGCCTGTCTTCAAAAAGGAATAATAATAATATTAATTTTTGTATCTGTCAAGTGCTTACTACGTGCCAGGCACTGTACTAAGCACTGGGGTGGGTACAAGCAAATTGGGTTGTACACATTCCTTGTCCCATATGGGGCTCACAGCCTTAATCCCCATTTTATAGATGAGCTAACGGAAGCATAGAGAAGTGAAGTGACTTGCCCGAGGTCACACATCAGACAAGTGGCGGAGCCGGGATTAGAACCCAGGTACTTCTGACTCCCAGGCCTGGGCTCTAACCACTAGTCCACGTCAAGGGGTTGGGGAAGGGGACAAGGCCAATGGAAAGATTCGGTGAGATGGTTTTTCAAGTATAGGAGAAGGAATTTAGGGAAGAGTCATGAGAGGCCTGAGATGGCTCAGGGCTCAGTAGCTGGTCCGCTAACGGCGGCAACAATCTTACGCATCACACTGGACTGCTGCGGTGCCTGGTTGACCTAACAGATGTGGTCGCTCTGTTCCAGAACGAAACACTGGGGTAAAAATAGCTTGAGAAAGGGAACCTACCCCGGCCTCCTCGTATGCGAGGCCCGGATGCCTTATGTAGGTGCTATTTCAGCGGTCGGTGAGGACAGCGGCCTCCTATCTTGTCTGCCTGGGAAACTTCAGATCCGCTGTCCCGATGGGCAGAATGCGGCTCGTGTGTCTGCTATAAATTCCCAAACCCTCATGACCAGTCAGTCAGTCAGTCAATCATATTTATTGAGTCCTTATTGTGTGCAGAGCACTCAGAGGAGCACTCAGCAAATGCCATTCCCACCACCAACATCTGGAAAACGATTTATCAATCAATCGATGGCATTTTTTTGAGCACCTACCGTGTGCAGAGCACTGTACTAAGCGCTTGTTAGAGTATCCTAAATCGGAGTAAGTAAGCACTTTCCCTGTCCGCCATGTACTTACAGTCCATACGGGGAGACAGACATCGATCGAGTCCCTTGTCTGCTTCTGGGGCTACGGTTGGCACCATAAAAGGAGAGTTAAACTCGATGCGTCCCCTGCCTTCTTGGGGTTTTCGATCTACAGCAGTTGGCCATAGTGTCCATTAAGTGCTTAGGATAGAGCACTGGCCTGGGCCTCCGAAAGATCGGACCGTAAGCCCGTCAAACGGCTGGGACCGTCTCTATCTGTTGCCGACCTGTTCATTCCAAGCGCTTAGTACAGTGCTCTGCACATAGTAAGCGCTCAATAAATACTATTGAATGAATGAATGAATGAAAGATCTGGGTTCTAATCCCAGCTCTTCCACTTGTCTGCTGCGTGACCTTGGGCAATTCACTTCTCTCTCCGCGCCTCAGATCCCTCACCTGTAAAATGGGGATTAAGACCGTGAGCCCTATGTGGGACAGGAGCTGTGTCCAACCCAATTATCTTGTATCGTCCCCAGCACTTAGTACAGTGCTTGGCACATAGGAAGTGCTTAACAGATACCATCATTATTATTATTAATTATTACTATTATTGACCGTGCTGAGCTCTGCGGTAGATACAGGGTGTTGGGATAACAGCCACTGGAGGTCTTGGCTTCTCAGCAGGGGAGAGCCTCGTTCAAACACAGCAGACAATTTCTGCCCATCCCTGCCTACCCCTCCCCTCCCAGTCCCATATGGGGGCAGAACCTCTGAAAACCAGCCTCTCCGGTATGAAATAGGGCAACGGGCCCCCTCCTCTCTTCCCAGCTGCTGCAGGCCTGATCCAAGGAAATAGGATGGTTACACTCGATATTATCCCTGGCTCTGTGTAAAGGAGACGGTTTGTTATTTATGCCAATCGAGAAGCAGTATGGCCTAATGGAAAGAGCACAGGGCTGGGAGTCAGCGGACCTGGGTGCAAATTCCAGTTCTAACTCCTGCCTGCTGTGTGACCTTAGGCCAGTCATTTAATTGCTCTGGGCCTCAGGTTTCCTCATCTGCAAAATTGGAGGCACCTGGTGTCCCTCCCTCTTGGACTATTGTGAGACAGGGATGGGGTCTGACCTGAATATATTGTATCTTCCCCAGTGCTTAGCACAGAGTAAGCTCTTAATGAATACCATCTCCTATAAGAGGCCTTCCCCAATTAAACCCTCTTGTCCCCAGCTCCCTCTCCCTTCTGTGTCATCGGTGCACTTGGATCGGTGGCCTCTGGGCAGTCACTATTCACTTCACCCTCAAACTGCACACCACTTAGGTACATATCCGTAATTTATTTATATTAATGTCTGTCTTCCCATCTAAACTGTAAACTCACTGTAGCCAGGGACCATATCTGCCAACTCTGTTGCATTATACTCTCCCAATCAATCAATCAGTCAGTCAGTCAGTGGTATTTATCGATGGCTTACTATTTGCAGAGAACTGTCCAAATGCTTGGGAGAGTACAATACAACAGAATTAACAGACACGTTCCCTGTCCATAACAAGTTTACAGCCTTCCAGGAGTTTAGTACAGTTCTCTGCACATAGTACACACTCATTATTTTATTTATTTAAGTGCTTACTATGTGTCAGGCACTATACTAAATGCTGGGGTGGATACAAGGTAATTAGGTTGGACACCATCCCTGCTCCAAATAGGGTTTACACTGTTAATCCCTCTTTTAGACATGAGGTAACTGAGCCACAGAGAAGTGAAGTGACCCGCCCGAGGTCACTCTATGTGGCAGGGTCAGATTTTGAACCCAGGTCCTTTTGATGCCCAGGCCCGTGTTCTAACCATTAGGCATGTTGCTTTTCTGCTCAATTGATTAATGGGTCGATTGATTGACTACCACAGTTACTATAAATGAAAACTGGGGATGGGGGTTTCTCTCCCTATGAACCTATCAGAGACACCCAGACCCCTGTACAGAAGCCTTCAAATCAGGGTTCTCATCATTTCCTCAGGTTGTGATACAATGGGGAGGAATATAATTAGGGAGGACTTTATTCTCACTAATTGAAAGTCCCAATGGAAGCTGATCCTCCTGTTGAAATAGAATATGCCAGTTGGAGTAAGACAGGTGCTCTTATCAGCTGAAACTTAGATCCAAGGTAATAAGATGGGAAGCAGCATGGCCCAATGGAAAGAACACGGGCTTGGGAGCCAGAGGACCTGGGTTCTAATCCCGGATCTGCCACTTGCTTGCTTTATGAACCTGAACCACTTGCTTAACCTCTCTTTGCCTCAGTTTCTTCAACTGTAAAATGGGGATTCGATACGTATTCTCCCTCCTACCTGACTGAAAGTCCCATGTGAGATCGGTACTGTGTCCTACCTGATGCGCTTGTCTCTCCCCAGAGTGTAGAACAGTGCTTGACACATAATAAGCTCTTAACAAATACCACTTTTTTTTTTTAAGAGTCTTCTGTGAAGTGAGAGAAGGTTTGGAGAAATATCTTCCTTCTTTCCTTGAGTGAGAAACCACTGGCTCTCGGTTTGAGTTTATGGGAGAGTGGAGAGAAGTCTGCACTACCCCTGACCCCAGCTGCTGTTATTTATCGAGGGAACAATAATAACTGAGGTATTTGTTAAGATGCAGGGTCCTCAAGTTGGACACTGATACTGTCCCACATAGGGTTCACAGTCTAAGTACTGAATTCCCATTTTACAGATGAGGAACCCAAGGCATAGAGAAGTGAAATGACTTAATAATAATAATAATAATGTTAGTATTTGTTAAGCGCTTACTATGTGCAGAGCACTGTTCAAAGAGCTGGGGTAAATACAGGGTAATCAGGTTGTCCCACGTGAGGCTCACAGTTAATTCCCATTTTCCAGATGAGGTAACTGAGGCATAGAGAAGTTAAGTGACTTGCCCAAGGTCACACAGCAGGTGAGTGTCAGCCAGGTCTTCTGACTCTTTCCACTAGGCCATGCTGCTTCTTGGTGAACAGTGACTTTTCCATCTGTAGGTCAGTGTTGCGACTCAATCCATTCCTAACTAGATCTGATTATCTTCATTCATTCATTAGTATTTATTGAGCGCTTACTATGTGCAGAGCACTGTACTAAGCGCTTGGAATGTACAAATCGGTAACAGAGACAGTCCCCGCCCTTTGACGGGCTTACAGTGTAATGGGGGGAGACGGACAGACAAGAACAATAGCAAACGATTAATACAGTGCCCAGCACATAGTAACTGTTTAACAAAAACCATTAAAAAAAGTCCAGGAAGCGAAGAGCCAGGGCTGGCTCTGGCTGTGTCAGCAGCGGCCTCAGCAGGGAAGAGCGAGACGAGAGTGGAGGATTCTGGTAGAATTGGCCAAAGTGGGGGTCTTTTCTAGCCCCTCCGAGGCCGGGGGGCCAGACAGCCACCTGCTTTGTCCTCTGGCCCTGGGCTTCAAGACCGGCCACTGAGGCAGGGAGTTCTGGAAGCAGGGGGCTCTGGAGATCTTGCCCGAGGGCCTGCCCCGGCCAGATTTTCCAACCTGTTCGGGAAGCCCCGAGAGGTCTGCTTTTTTCAGAATCTGTGTTTTTTTCCGATTTTGACTTCCAAACCCAGAAACCTTTTCCGCAGCCTAATTGAGGAGCGAAGGCAGCGGGGCATGGAGCACCCTAACGAGGCCTGAGAAATGACGGGGCCCTGAGGGTCGGGAGAGAAGCCCACATTTTGTTCCAGGTGCTGGCTTCAAATCGAGTGATGATTAGGGCTGGAGAGTCCCAGGAGAAATCGGGCGATTGTCCAGACAGGGAAGTTTAAAACCGAGTTGCCGGCACCGGGCATCTAAATAATTCCGTCTCCTTACCCAAATTCATCTGCTGGACGTATTTACCTGGGGTTGTTCTCCTGGAGGTTGGCACTATGCCTGGCACATAATAAACCCTTAAATACCATTAAAAAAATAGCATTAACCCATCACCCTGGAGCCCAGATCTGCAGCATGGGGTAGTGGATAGAGCCTGGGTCTGGGAGTCAGAAGGTTGTGGGTTCTAATCCTGGGCTCTGCCTCTTGTCTGCTGTTTGACCTGGGGCAAGTCACTTCACTTCTCTGTGCCTCAGTTACCTCATCTGTAAAATGGGGATCGAGACCCTGAGTCCCACACGAGACAGGGACCGTGTCCAACCCGAGATGCTTGTATTCACCCCCATGCTTAGAACAGTGTCTGGCACAGAGTAAGAGCTTAACAAATACCATTAAAAAAAAAAAAGACGGGTTCATGTATGGGTGACTGGGCAAGGGGAGTGCTGTAACGGGGAGGGAGTACGTAAGTGTAAAGTGTACAGGTAACAAGTGCACAGGTGGCAAGGAGTGGGGGAGGGAAATGGGTGGAAAAATGCAAGATTAGGCAGGGAAGGCTTCCTGGAGAAGGTGCGGAGGCTTTGCAGGGAAGTAAGAGACTAGATCCCATGGAGAGGGAGAACTCAGGAATGACAGGATGCAACTTCTCTTCCTCTTAGATCAAGAAGGAGATGGGAGGATGGTTGAGGGGCAAGGCTGAAGTTGGGGGGTTCTGGGGAGGAGAGAGAGGAGGATGCTTAACAAGCAAAGGAGAAGAAGATAAAGGTTTCCATGGCAACCAGTTGCTGGCAGACTTGCTTTAGGTTTGGGGTGGAGGGAGGAGTGAGTGAGCCAGCTGAGCCCAGAATCTGATGGAGGGGCCCTCTCCCCTCCCCGCCTCCCTCCCCCCAGGGTGATTCCTCTTGAGTAGTTCAGCCTCACCGGGGGCCTGGGCATTGAAGGGGTGAATCCAGGAGCTCAAAGGTGGGGTGGAACAAGGCCAAGGGAAACAGTGATGCTCTTGCTAGTGGACAGCCCCACTTAGAGGCCTGACGGGAAATTCCGCTCTTCTCCATTCTTTCCCTCTATCCTCCCGTGGCTGGGGCTTCCAGCAGGGCTGGAAGGAAAGCTACAGGACTTCCTGCCTTGATCCCACTCTACCTGGGGGGCTGACACCCCCCACAGACCTCAGCAGACCTCCTACCGTGCTACTTCTAGGCCCGGGAGAGAGTTATCTGCTGGACCTTCTCTGGGAAATAGGGAGAAGTTGTGGGGACCCTTCTGCAGACCTGGGGCACCCTCAGATCACAGCTGCTTAGGACCCTGAGGATGATCTTCTCTTGCTTCCGTGTTGTTTCCCAAGCACTTAGCAGGCTCTATTGCAATCAATCAATCAATCAATCCATCCATCAGTGGTATTTCCGGAGCACCTACTGAGAGCACTGTGATAAGCCCTGGGGAAAGTACAATTCAGTAGAATTTTTAGTCACGATCCCTGACCTCAAGGAGTTTACAAGTCGACGGACTGCACTCGGACTGCACTCTGGAGTTGCTCAATTATGCCACTGATCAATCAATCATATTTATTGAGCGCTTACTGAGCACAGAGCACTTAACTAAGTGCTCGGGAGAGTACAACAGAGTTGGTAAACACGCTCCCTGCCCACAATGACCTTACAATCTAGAGGGGATCTTACTACCCCCACCACTCTAGTTGTAAACGTTTGCATTTTTAGAGTGTAAGCTCCTTGAGGACACCGAACGGATCACTGTTTTCTTCAGTGTTTCCCAAGGGCCTAGTACAGAGCACCGCACCAAGTGGCTGCTCAGAAAATGCTCCTCTTTCTGCTATTGCTACCCTCATTCCCCAAATGCCTCAGGGCTGGAATCCCTCTTCCCATCTCCCCTGGCTGCTTGTGGCTCTCGGCCCAGAAGGGCTGAAATGGCACAGGCCCGGGAAATGGAGGCTCAGGCAGCGTAAGCAACTTGCCCAAGAACCGGCAGCCAAACCCGAAGCACAAGCCGGGCCCCTTGCCTGCCAGGAGGAAATCCATCTCCTCCCGGAAATTCCCGACTGCTTCCTTTGCCCGATCCTCTGGCCTCCCCTGGATCCCCGCCTCCTTACCCCAAGTGGGTAAATGCCCTGCTTTGCTTTCAGATTAATAGAGGAAAGAAAATGATAAAAACTCTTGAAGGAAGCCCGAACAGTTAGTCATTCGGACTCAGAGGGGAAAGATGGAAGGGGATTCTAAATGACTCTTGTTAAGAGCAGCGGGGAGTGGGAAATAAGCAGGTTTCCTCCCTCAGTTTCAGTTTGCGGGCAAGCTTTTCCCGAAAGATTCCTTTGTCAGAGTTGGCCCTGGAGGGGTCTTGTGCCTTCTATTTGGTGATTTCTTTAATTGGATTGTGTTTGCCAAGCTTACTTTCTTGTATTCTACAATTTTCATAAATCATTGTAATCATTCCCTCTTGCCGAACCAAAAATAATCTTTCCCGTGGTTCTAGAACGATGATTCCTTCTCCTCGCTCCCGCCCCTCTTCTTCTGGCCCGGGTGAAGAGTGCAGCCCGATGTGGAATAAGGAACGAGGCGTGGATTGGACCGGCGGCTTCTCGCCATGGTCTGCTTGCATGTGGGGAGGACTGGTTAACGAGGAGGTGCTGAGGTGGGGGTCACTTGGGGTTGCCAGGAGAGGTTGATCCTGGTTTGGCTGGGGAGAACCAGTGTGACCTATGTCAGGACCATAGCACTAGGAGACGGGAGACCTGGATTCTAATCCCGGTTTTGCCACTTGTCTGCTGTGTGATCTTAAGCAAATCCCTTAACCTCTCTGGGCTTCCTTTTCCTCGTCTTTAAAGTGGGGATTCAATACCGTCTCTCCCTTTAGACTGGGAGCTCCCTGTGGGACAGGGACTGGATCCGATTGGATTATATGGCATCTACCTCACTGCTTGGCGCATAGTAAGCTCTTAACAAATCAATCAATCATTTAATCAATGGCATTTATTGAGTGCTTACTACCTACAGAGCATTACACTAAGCATTTGGGAGAGTACAACAGAACTGGTGAACGCATAACTGTTTTTAGTGTTATATTATCTGGTGGATGGTGACGTGGTCTGGATTGGAGGAAGCCGGGATGGAGGAAGAGGTGAGAGTTGCCAAGGGGGTAAATTCTCTGGAAGAAGCCCTGTGATGAGAGTCCTGCAGGATGGGGGCAGAGGGGAATGCAATCTCTCAGGCCCCAAAGCAGTGCTGCCCAGGCTCTGCTCACTACCGAGAATTCACCGCTGCTCCTCCCTCCTCCACGTCTAGAGCAGGACTGGCCCCTGACCAGAACCAGATCCAGATCCAGACCAGAGAGGTCTCCAGGATGGGCAGCGGTGAGACGCTGCTTGGGGGCCTGGACTCACTCCTTCGGAGCACTTACTGCCATGACGTTGGCATGCCGCGATGTCATAGCATCGAAACTTTGTGAGGTCACGGGTTCTGGCCCCGCTAAGCATCTCTGCATTTATTCCTACCCCTTTTCAGCGTTTAAGTGTATTGGAAAGACCATGGGCCTGGGAGTCAGAGGAGCTGGGTTCCACTTGTCTGCCTGCCAGGGCCTCAGTTCTCTCATCTGCAAAATGCCTGTTCTCCTTCCTACTTAGGCTGTGAGCCCCATGTGGGACCTGATTATCATGTATAATAATAATAATAATGTTGGCATTTGTTAAGTGCTTACTATGTGCAAAGGACTGTTCTAAGCGCTGGGGAGGATATAAGGTGATCAGGTTGTCCCACGTGAGGCTCACAGTCTTAATCCCCATTTTACAGATGAGGTAACTGAGGCCCAGAGAAGTTAAGTGACTTGCCCAAAGTCACACAGCTGACAAGCGGCGGAGTTGGGGTTTGAACCCATGATCTCTACCCCAGCACTTAGTACAGCGCTTGACACATAGTAACACTTTACAAATTCCCCAATTATTATCAACTGTACCCTTTGTTAATCAGATTTCACTCTCTGTAAATACTTTTATGTCCATCTCCCCCAGGAGGCTGAAGACTGAGAACTTCTCAGGTCGTGGGTTCTAATCCCCATTCCACCACTTGTCTGCTGTGTAGCCTTGGGCAAGTCACTTAACTTCTCTGTGCCTCAGTTACCTCATCTGTAAAATGGGGATGAAGACTGTGAGCCCATGTGGGACAGGGACTGTGTCCAACCCGATTTGCTTGTATCCACCCCAGTGCTTAATACATGTCTGGCACATACTAAGCGGTTAAGAAATACCATGATTAACCAATACCATCATCGATTCTTTTGTGCTTAGTTCAGTATATTGTACGATACTTAGAGAGCACTTAATAAATACCATTTCTATTAGTACCTCCCCAGCTATCCTTCAAGCCGCTCTGATCCTCCAGGGGATGTAAACATCAGACAGCAAATGGGTCCAGAGGCCAAACACGCAAAACATCCTTTGCCCCATCAGATTGTAAGCTCCTTTGGGGTCAGGGATCAAGTACTTTCCCAAGTGTTTAGTACAGTGCTCTGCACACAGTAAAAGCTACTGATTGACTAGATAATGGATTCCCGTTTCAAAAGATGTCAGCCCAAGACCTTGTCTCAGACGTAATGGCTTCAGCTAGGGAAGAACTTCATAGCTCTAGGGAAGATTCGCTGTAACATCTTGGGTACATTCCCTGCCTTGCGAAACTGAGGGGGATGCAGCCATCTGCTAATTATGGAATTTATTGAGAATAATAGCATTTGTTAAGCACTTACTAGGTGCCAAGCACTGTTCTAAGTGCTGGGGTAGATACAAGGTAATCAGGTTGTCCCACATGGGGCTTACAGTTTTAATCCCAATTTTACAGATGAGGTAGCTGAGGCAGAGGGAAATTAAGTTGCTTGCCCCAGGTCACACAGCTGACAGGTGGCGGAGCCAGGATTAGAACCCGCATCCTCTGCCCCCTAAGCCCGTGCTCTTTCCACTGAGCCACGCTGCTAAGTTCTTACTATGCGCTAAATGCTGGGGGTAGAAACCAGGAAGTCACATGGGGCTCACAGTCTAAGAAGGAAGGCGAAGCAGCGTGGCCTAGTCGAAAGAGCACGGGCCTGGGAGTCACAGGACATGGATTCTAATCCCAGCTTCGCCACTGGTCTGCTGTGTGACCTTGGGCAAGTCACAACTTCTCTGCGCTTCAGTTACCTCATCTGGAAAATGGCGATTGACTGTGAGCCCCACGTGGGACAACCCAATTACCTGGTATCGACCCCGGCGCTTAGAACGGTGCTCGGCACATAGTAAGCGCTTAACAAATACCACCATCACCACTCATTCAGTCGTATTTATTGAGCGCTTACTGTGGGCAGAGTGCTTGGACAGTACAATTCGGCAACAAATAGATGACCCCGGCCCAACGACGGGCTCGCGGTCTAGAAAGGGACAGACTTCAAAGCAAGTAAGCAGGCATCGATATTATTATCTAACTCGGCGCTTAGTGCCTGGTGCATACCAATAATGAACACCACTAAAAAAATAAATCCACCTCAAAGTTTCAAAGCCTGGGCTATTTCGGTGTGGCCTCTCTGATAGCCCTGTGACCCGTGGGGGGGGGGGGTCAGGACACTTGGAGAATTTGGAACTCTCCCCCTCTTTTTCCCTCTCTCCTCTGAGGTAATGCTGCCGTGGCTTCGGCTGGCTCCGAAATCGGCAGACGGGGTCTGTAGGGGGTCTATTTATAGAGCCCGCGTGTCTAATCACCTGGTTCCTTTCTTAGGCCCGGCGGGCTGCGCTCTCCATTATCCAGGAGCTGCATGCCAGTGGGCGGGAAGGCTGGGCTAGCCAGGTGCGGGCGGGGGTCGTCACCCCGTGCCTTTCCCTTCATTCCCCACCGGGATCCTGGAGCTTGGAATTCCTGGAAAGGGGAGGCCGAGAAGCGTGGACGCTCTGTCCAGCAGAAGACTGGTGGGAGGGAAGCGTTTGCACGAGGCTCCCTCCCCTCTTTTTCCTCCTTCTCCCCTCCTTTTTCTCCGCCTCTTCCGCTCGGGGTCAGTTGTCTGGCTCCCTCCAAGAGGGAGGGAAATCTCCCCGTCCCGGGGCCCTTAGAACCCTCGCCTATGCTTTCCCCCATCTAGAGAAGCAGCGTGGCTCAGTGGAAAGAGCCCGGGCTTGGGAGTCAGAGGTCATGGGTTCGAAATCCGGCTCTGCCGCTTGTCAGCTGTGTGACTGTGGGCAAGTCCCTTCACTTCTCTGGGCTTCAGTGACCTCATCTGTAAAATGGGGATGAAGACTGCGAGCCTCTCGTGGGACAACCTGATGACCCTGTATCTACCCCAGCGCTTAGAACGGTGCTCTTCACCTAGTAAGCGCTTCACGAATACCAACATTCTTATCTCTCCTTCCCCTACTCCCCAAATCACCCTTCTCCTCCATCTCATTCCTCCTCCGTCCCTTCTTCCCATCCTAATAATAATGATGGTATTTGTTAAGCGCCTACTCTGTGCCAAACCCTGTTCTCGGCCCTGGGCTAGTTACAAGGTAATCAGGTGGTCCCACGTGGGGCTCCCAATCATAATCCCCACTTTACAGATGAGGTCACTGAGCCACAGAGAATTTAAATGGCTTGCCCAAAGTCACAGAAGAGACAAGTGATGGGATTAGAACCCACATCCTCTGACTCCCAAGCCCGTGCTTTTGCCACTAAGCCAAGATTCTTCTCCCACCCCTTTCCTCTGTCTCCTTCCCATCCCACCCCCCTCCTCAAACCACGGTACCTCTTACCCCACCTCCCCATCCTCCTCCTCTCCCCCCACTCCCACCGTTCCTTCGCATACTGGCCCTCCCTTCCTCAGCCCCAGCCCCACAACACTTCTTCATTCAATCGTATTTATTGAGCACTTACTGTGTGCAGAGCACAGTACTAAGCGCTTGGAAAGTCCACTTTGGCAAAGAGAGACAGAATCCCTTCCCTTGGGTAATTTATATTCATGCCTCGACCATGGTTTTCCACTAGATGGAAGCTCTTTGGGGGCAAGGAATGTGTCTGGCATGTTGTTGTCTTGTATTCTCCCAAGCGCTCAGCACAGTGCCCTGCAACCAGCAAGCGCCCAGTACGTACCATTACTCGATCGATTGATTCCTCCTATCCCCAATTGGCCTTACCCCTCTCCTACCTCCATCCCCACCCTCTCCTCTCCCTCCTCCACCTTCCCTCCCATCCCAGTCCCTGCCCCCCATTTCCCTCCTTCCCAGATCCCGTTTCTCGGCTGGTGGCAGGGAGGGGCGATGCTTCCGTTGCTTGCCCACTGGCCGGTCCGTCCATCCGTCCGCCGTCTAATCCACTTTGGAGGGTGGTGTCCGGCGTCAGCGGCCGCCTGGGGCTGGGAGGGCCCTAGGACCATTTAAGGCGGCTCCGGCCTCGTCGCCATCAGTTTGCAGGCTGGACTTTGGGTGGAGCGGTCAGCCGCACCGACTCTTCCCGGGGCCTGGTGGAAACCGAGGGCCCGGCCGGCCCGTACCCCGGCTGGGGCATCGTCTGCCACCCTTAGCTTGCCCCTCCAAGATGAGTGGGGGCCTCTTGGACCTATTTTGTGTCAGCTGCAGGAAGCGAGACAGGTGTGAGTCGACCAGGTCGGAGTCCTTCGATGGAGAGTAAGTCCCGTGGACTGTCTTCCCTCCTCCTCTTCCTCTTCTTGCTTTCCTCCCCTCCCCCATCCCACCTTTCCCCATCCGAGGATCTGCAGATGCTCACCTGTAGCCCCTAAATTAGGGTTCGCTGTTAGCTCCCCTGTCCCCGGTGACGTTCATTAATTAATCAACCAGGCAAGGGGATTGCCAGGTGCTCAGCATTCTGGCTGATGGCCAGTGCTATGCTGTAGGGTGACGGGTCTGGGAGTCAGAAGGACCTGCATTCTCATCTCCGCTCTGCGACCCTGGGTGAGTCACTTCACATCTCTGGGCCTCAGTTTCCTCAGCTGCAAAAGGAGGATTAAGACTGGGAGCCCCATGTGGAACAGGGACTCTGTCCAACTTGATTAGCTTGAATCTACCCCAGTGCTTACTATGGTTCCTGACACATAGTAAGCGCTTAACAAACACCATTATAAACACGCATCACCCTCCCCACCGTCCCCCTTCCCTTCCTGGCAAGCAGAGCCGGATGCCCAGGGCTAAGGGCTGGACTTTCCAACAGAGATGTGGGTGGGGTGGAGATGAGTATCTGGGGCGACCAATGCCGGGCTGGGACTGCAGAGGGAGGAAGGTAGAGGCTTGGATTTCCATCCCGGGAGGTGAGGGGGGACCCTAAAGTTCTGACCCCTGATGCAGTTCTGGGGGGTGGAAGGTACCCCTCCCAGTTTGGTTATGTGCCCTCAGCCTTCCGTTGGACGGAACCCCACCTGCGAATCTGGAGGCCAAAGACACCTCTGCCAACCCCCTAACCACAGCAGGACTTGAGGTGAGCTGTCTCCCTTTACAGCCTGTTGGTTTCCCTATCCAGAAGATGTGTCTGAGAATCCCTCGTTTGCAGAGCGGGTCCTAGGAGACGAGTGGGATCCAGGTTGGGGCTAAGAGTAGGGATTAGGGGTGGAGGCTAGAAGGGATGAAACGAGTGGCCAAGTCCATTCCCTTCTCCTCCCCAGCCCTGGGCCATTGTTTCCTTCTGCCTTCTTGGAGGGGAGAGGTCCTCGTGTGTGTTGGGGGGCAGGGAAGGAAAAGAGTGGGGGGAATGGCTCAAACCAACCCTATGGTCCCGATCCAGCCCTCCACCCTCTCCTACTTTGTCACAGGTCGGCAGGTGTTTTCAATTGCCTGATAAAATTTGCCAAAACACCAGATAGGTCAAGTATTCATGGTATTTACTGAGTGCGTACTGTGTGCAGAACTCCGTGGTAAACACTTGGGAGAGTACAATATACCCCTAATAGGTGTGATCCCTGCCTTTAAAGAGCTTCCTGCCTAGAGGGGGAGACAGCTGTTAATACAAATCAATTACAGATATGTATATAATTGCTGTGGGACTGAGGGTAGAGTGAATATCAAGTGCATAAAAGGTACAGGTCCAAGGGCTTAAATGATTCAGAAGGGAGAGGGAGTTAGGGAAAGAGGGCTTAATTAGAGGAGGAAGGCTTCTTGATGGAGATGTGGCTTTAATAAGGCTTTGAAGGTGGGGAAAGTGGCGGTCTGGTGTACACGGAGCGGGTGGGAGTTCCCGGCCAGAGGGAGGATGTGTGAAAGGAGTCGGTGGTGAGATAGATGAGATTGAGGCTTTTTGAGCAAGTTGGTGCTAGAGGAGTGAAATGTGCGGGCTGGGCTGTAGGAGGACATCAGTGAGGGAAAGTAGGGGGCGGTGGGAGCTGATTGAGTCCTTTAAAGTCGATGTTAAGGAGTTGCTGTTTGATGCGGAGGTGGATGGGTGACCACTGGAAGTTCTTGAGAAGTGGGGAGATTTGGATTGGAAGTTTTTCTTTTCTTCATTTCTTTCTTTTTTTTTCTTAGGGAAAATGATCCAGGCAGCAAAGTGGAATATGGAAGAGTGAAGAAAGGACTGGAGTAGGGAGAGAGAGGTCAGTGAGGAGGAAAATGCAGTAATCGAGGTGGGAGAGAATAAGTACTTAGTTCAGTGTGGAAGCAGTTTGGATGGAGAGGAAAGGGCAGATTTTAGCGATGTGATGAGGATAGAATCAACAGGATTTGTGACCGATTGCATAGAAGGGCTGTTTCAAGAGTCCCTTCCCCAAGTGGTCCCTTAAATTCAGTCCTACAAACGCCTTGTGCAGTAAAGAGGGAAGGAGAAAGGATCCTCTCCATCCTCTAGCCTCTTCCTTTATTTTCTCAGAATTCCCACTCTTCTGTTCCTGTGGTTTCCATGGGACTGGCCAGAGAGGCAGCATGGCCTAGTGGAAAAAGCCCAGGACTGGGGGTCAGGAGACCTGGGTTCTAGTGTTATTCCTGCCATTTACCTGCTGAATAATCTTGGTTGGGCCCCTTAGCTTCTCTGTGCCTCTGATTCCTCATCTATAACATGAGGATTAAATATCTCTTCCTCCACCTCAGACTGAGCCCCATGAGGGACAGGGACTGTGTCCGATCTGATTGCGTTGTAATCTACCCTAATGCTTAGGACGGTGCTGGGCACATAATAAGCACTTAAAGCAGTATGACTTAGTGGATAGAGTACAGGCCTGGGAAGCAGAAGGACCTGGGTTCTGGTCCCGGCTCCACCACTTGTCTACTGTGTGACCTTAGACAAGTCACTTAACTTCTCTGGGCCTCAGTTCCCTCATTTGTTACAAAAAAAAAAAAAGGCATTAAGACTGAGAGTCCCATGTGGGACATGGGCTATGTCAAATCTAATTACCTTGTATCTACCCCAGCACTCAGAACAGTACCTGGAACATTGCACTTAACAAATACCATAAAAAAATGACCCCTGCCATTATTAACATTAGTGATGCCAGTTGTCTTCTGGGGATGTGGGGAAAGGAAAGACTAAAGTGGGAGATGAGCATAAAGGCTGATTGGATTGGATTCGTCCACTCAACTGTATATATTTCCATTACCCTATTTATTTTGTTAATGAATTGTACATCGCCTCGATTCTATTTAGTTGCCATTGTTTTTACGAGATGTTCTTCCCCTTGACTCTATTTATTGCCATTGTTCTCGTCTGTCCGTCTCCCCCGATTAGACTGTAAGCCCGTCAAATGGCAGGGACTGTCTCTATCTGTTGCCGACTTGTTCATCCCAAGCGCTTAGTACAGTGCTCTGCACATAGTAAGCGCTCAATAAATACTATTGAATGAAATACTATTGAATGAATTCGAGTGTCGACCTTTGGTGAGACCAGTCTGTTGATTGTTATATTGTACTCCCCCAAGTGCTTAGTACAGTGCTCCGCACTAAGCGCTCAAAGAATATGATTGAATGAATGATCAGAGGGCTGGCACCCCATGGGAACTGCACCGACAGAAAGAATGACAAATTGGTCCATTTCTGGTTTTGATTCTGAGGGCCCTAGACTAGACTCTTCTTCTGGCTAGTCGTCATTTGTCCCTGCTGTTAAATGGACTTGGGAAGGACCTCTCTGGGCCTAAAATGAGCATCAGACTCAGAGGATGAGCTGTGGGGAGGGACCAGAAAACCAGAACGACTGTGAGTCGTCCCTGCCTGTCTGAATGGCCGAGGGATGGGACCGCTAGGGAAAATGAATAGCCACCAGCAAAGGCAAAATCCTTTCATCTCCTCGGAAGAAAAGCAAATCAATACGGGTTAGGCCGGGAGCAGAGAGTGGAAAGGAGCTGGTGATGAAGGATGGTTTTATTTATTTGGCCGTCTCTGTGTTGTGCAGTCTGGAGCTATGGGGAGGCTCAACTGAGGGTTTTTTTTTTTTGTGGTCCTCTAAATTTTGCAGACTTCTCTTTATAGCTGGTATAAATTCTTGGGAAGATGTACTGATGCCATTGGCCTGCCCAGAAATTCCTAGAAATGGAACCATGAGCCCTATAGTTTCTGGATCCCCTCACAATTTTGCAAGTTTGAGAGGGTAGGGCGTCCACAGTTTGGAAGAGGTTATTTCAACCAAATCAAACTTCAGGCCGAGTGCAGATTGCCTAGACCTGGTCACTTGAATCGTTGAACACCTAGTCTGTGCAGAACACTGTTTTAAGTGCTTGGGAGGGTACAATACGGTAGAGTTGGTAGACATGATCTCTGCCCTCAAGGAGCTTTACAGTATCACAGGGGAGGCTGGCTTAAAAAATACACGGGTAGGAGGAAACACTATTAGTCACTGTGATTTATTGAGCGCTTACTCCATGGTACTCCCCCCAGCCCTTAGTACACTAGAAGTGGACACAATCCCTCTTTCAAGGAGCTGGCATTAAAAGAAATGAGATAGGGGAAATGAGAGTATAAGGATATGGACGTAAATGCCGTGGGTCTTCTTTGGGGTGAGTACCTAAGCGCTCAGGGGTATGGACCCAAGCGCAAAGGTGATACAAGAGAGAACTAGGAAGGGACGATAAGAGGCTAATCAGGGAAGGCTTCTTGGAGGACACAACATTTTAATAGGGCTTTGAAGAAGTGGGGCATGCCAGTCTGGATATGAAGTGGGGAGGAGTTCCGGGCAGAAGGGGGCTTGTGAGCGGAGTGTTGATGGCAAGAGAAGTAGCGTGGCCTAGTGGATAATGCACGGGCCTGGGAGTCAGAAGATCTGGGTTCTAATGTCGGCTCCACCACTCGCCTGCTGTGTGACCTCGGGCAAATCACCTCTCTGGGCCTCAATTTCCTCTGCTGCAAAATGGGGATTCGATACTGTTCTCCCTCCTACTTAGACTGTGGGCCCCATGTGGGACGGGGACTGTGTGTGTCCTGATTAACTCGTATCCACCCTAGCACTTAGAACAGTGCCTGGCACGTAGCAAGTGCTTAACAAATACCATTTAAAAAAAAATCAAGGCGCAGTGCGTAGGTTGGTGTTAGAGTGACGTGTGTGGGCTGGGTTGGAGTGGGAGAGGAGTGAGGTTAGTTAGGAGGGAAGAGATAACTGATTGACTACCTTAAAGCTGATGGTGAGAAGGATGCAGCCAAATGTTACGTGTGTAAATGGTATGGGATTGGGGTGTGAGTATCCTAGTGGTGATGGGGAAAGTGCTGAACTGGCAGTCGGTGGGAAGATGAGAGATTAATCAGGGATGGGGTCCTGCAGAAGTGCTTTCAGAAGGACTTTGAAAATGGGGAGAGCAGTGGTCTGCCCAAGTGGAGGGGAAGGGGTCGACAGCGAAAGAGAAGCAGGCTCCGTGAGTCAGTCGGTTGGCTCAAGAGGAAAGGAGCATGAGAGCTGGGGTGTGGTGGGAGAGGTGGCTGATTGAGTGCCTCGAAGCCAACAGGAGTTGATGGGGAGAGGAAAGGTTTCTGAGGAGTGGGGAGTCTGTGCTGAGCAAAATTTCAGGAAGCCAATCCTGCTTTGAGTATGGACTGAAGTGGGGCGCGTTGGGCCGTGGGCTTTTCCTTTGCTGCTTCAGGGAACTCTGGGACACTGCTCTCCTGAGGAAGAACGGTCTTCTCTTAGCACTTCCTGAGAACGAAGACATCCACAGAAGTTTGAAACTCTGTGGGATTCACTCTTTTTTTCCTTAAATTCCCTCAGCGGGGGGAGTGTTTTCCATCCACCCAAGTTTCACGACTCGACATTTCAGTTGTCAATCGGCGTTCGTTCTCGACAGAGGTAGCATCAGGTGTGTGGGGAGGCGTCCGTAAGACTGGGCTGAAGTGAGTAATGCCTCTCATTATCAGGTCGGGGGAGAGAGTGCTTCTGTTCGCCTTCAGCAAACTGTGCTTGGATTTTTCTAATTTTGAGTCAGGAAGATAAGTGTTGTAATAATTCCAGGGTCTTTCCTATTGCTTTCCCGATCCAGTTTCTCCTAGAGATTGCCCTGTTGTTGTAGAGAGGGATCTTGAGTTAACATGGGGGGAAACCAGGGCCAGAGAGGTTAAATGACCTGGCTCACCCAGCAAGGTGAGGACACATCTAGGTCCAAGCCTCGGTTTCCTGACTAGATCACCCTGCCTCCCCCTGGATATGAGATATTTTTGATACCTGCTCGTCTTCTACTTGCAAGACATAAGAGGTCTTTGATGTCTGTTAGTCTTCCCCGTGCAGAGGGGCCCGATGTTTAGGATTTAAGGAAGCCAAAGAGAGGTTCCATGGCCAGTAGATTGCTTATTCGTAATGCCCTGGTCCTGCTCATGTTTACTGGTGTTTTCTTGCCACCTCTCAGCCATTCCCACAACATTCTCCTGATTCTGGATACCACTCTGTGTGTGAAGATTCCTTTAAATTTGTGCTCATGTCCACCTGCCATTAGAGGCCTCAGCTATGAGCCGTAAGCTCGTAGACCGTGAGATCCTTGTGGAACATGGATAGTGTCCAACGCGATTAGCTTGTATCTACCCCAGGGCTTAGAGTACCTGCCACACAGTAAAAGCTTAACAAATACCATAAAGGAAATGGCAGAGCCAGGACGAGAACATGTATCTTCTGGATCTGGGTCCCATGCTCCGAAGGAATTGCGTGCTGAAGGGACGTGGGCGCTTGAGGTATAAGGAGTACGTGTGTAGGTGCATGTGTCAGCCAGCAGAACATTATATCAGGTGAGGTGTAAAGGGAGAGGGACAGACTGACTCTCCATCCATGCAGGGAGGGCTTTCCAGGCCAGAGGCGGGACTTGGGCAAGAGTTCAGCAGCGAGACAGAAGACACCGAGACACATTGAGTAGGTTGGCATTAGAGGAGCACAGTGTGTGGGTTGGGTTGTTGTGTGGGCCTCGATGTCGTCCATCTCGCCTCTGCCCTGTAACCTCCCTTTTCATAGGACTGGGGCCTGTCTCCCTTGCAGGAAGGCTTGAGGAGTAGGTGGCCTCGGTCGGCCCTCGAAGCTGGACCCTGAGACACGTGTGAAGTCGCGCGCGCTACCCACGACATCCGCCGTCTGGAAGTCCGCTCGGCTGGCCATTCATTCAATAGTATTTATTGAGCGCTTACTATGTGCAGAGCACTGTACTAAGCGCTTGGAACGAACAAGTCGGCAACAGATAGAGACGGTCCCTGCCGTTTGACGGGCTTACGGTCTAATCGGGACCAGAGTCGGCCTGAAAGGAGAACCCGTCTACAGAGGTCCCTCGTCTCCTTATCGCTCGCCTCTGCCAACCAAGTTTTCATACCTTTCTTTTTTTTTTTTCCCCACCCAGATCTCCGCAGGCTTGGGACAGTATGTACAAGTTGCAGAGCTCGGCAGGATGAGCTTTGGCAGAGTGAAGCACAGAACTGGAAATGATAATAATAATTGTATTTCTTGAGCACTTACTATGTGCCAAACACTGTACTAAACACTGGGGTAGATACAGAAAAACAGATCTCACAGTCTGAGTAGGAGGGAGGACAGGGATTAGAGAAGCAGCGTGGCTCAGTGGAAAGAGTGCGGGCTTGGGAGTCAGAGGTCCTGGGTTCGAATCCCGGCTCTGCCACTTGGCAGCCGTGTGACTGTGGGCAAGTCACTTCTCTCAGCCTCAGTGACCTCATCTGTAAAATGGGGATTAAGACTGTGAGCCTCACGTGGGACAACCTGATGACCCTGTATCTACCCCAGCGCTTAGAACAGTGCTCTGCACAGAGTAAGCGCTTAACCAACACCAACATTATTTATTATTGGACCCCCATTTTGTAGATGAGGGAACTGAGGTACAGAGATGTTAAGTGATTTGTTCAGAGTCACACAGCAGGCTAGTGGCAGAGGTGGAATTAGGATTCAGGGCCTCTGACTTCCAGGCCTCTTTCCACTAGGCCTCACTGCTTCAGAAGACCTGGCAGAAAAGCCCCTGGGATCATTAACAGCCCTGGACTGTTCAGTAGCAAGCTACATGAATTACCAACCTAGTGAGGGGGCAGTAGATTTCCGATGGGGTTATTCTGGGTCAAATGCTACCTCCTGGGAGGGGGCGGAGCGGTGGGTGCTTTATTCCCTGTGCCAGGCTCAGCATGCTGTCCTCGCCAGCCAAATCTCTGTGTCTCCTCATCGGGCCCATAATTACATTGATTGGCTTAAAAGTCTATTCCATATTTTATCGGGGGCGTGCTCCGAAGGAGACGAGTGTGCGGTATACGGAACGTTTAGCTAATTCATTTGCGTTCTTGTGTCTCATTCTCTTGGAGACAGAGCCTCCTGGATTCACTTCACTAAATGATGATGAAATGGAGTGGTCGTCTTTTTGAGGCAAGAGGCTTGGCCCTGACAAAAATGGGGCTGAAAATCTGGGTGGAATGAACTGGGTGCTGTGGGACCCCAGCAACTTTCCTCATCTGGCAGAGGGTCAGGACCATTCTTGGGAGAAGACCACTGAATTAAAGGAGGGAGACTGTCTGGTTTCCAGAGGGTCCGTCCCCTGTCTGATATGCTTTGGATCAATCAGTCGTATTTATTGAGTACTCCCTGTGGACGGAGCACGGTCCAAAACGCTTGGGAGAATCCAAAACAATATCATAGACAAATTCCCAGATTCCTTTATATCCAGGGTTTTTATTTTCAGTTCTCAGCATCAACCAGTGGCATTTATTGAGCACTCCCTGTGTGCGTGCAGAGCTCTTAGGAAAGTACAATATAATAGAGCAGGTGGATGCAATCCCTGCCTACAAGGAACTTATGGTGACTGGATCTGGCAATATTTCAGAAATATTTAAATAATTGACTGGGATTCTTGGCAACCTGTTAATTTATTGACCCCCGTGGCCCCGATGCCGTTCAAGTGGAATTTACTGGGTGTGTCTACTGAAGCGAAGCCAATCATCCTTTCCATCATCATCCTCATCAGTGTTGACCGTGTGCAAAGCACTGTACCGAGCACTAGGAAACCTACGACAGGAGTGAAAGACACAGCCTCTGTCCTCAAGGAACCAGTGGTCTGAGGGGAATGAGCAGACATGAATCTACGGTGGGTGAAAGTGGAAGAGTTTAGGTGCACCTCTCCACAGTTAAACAGATAATAATTGTGGTGTTTTAGCACTTACTATGTGCCAGATACTGTACTAGGTGCTGGGGTGGATACAGAGTAATCGTGTTGGACCACATAGGGCTCCCGGGCAAATCCCCAGATATCCATTTGTTAAAAGGTATGATAAGATCATATGACCAGGAAGGCGCTTAGTCAAGGGATACCACTCGGAGAAGGCTAGATTGTAAACTCCCTGAGGGAGGAACTATATATCTTATTAAGTTGCACTTTCTCAAGTACTTAGTACACACCCAAACACAATACAAAAGGCTTGTATAGAGCTGCCCTATGAAAGGTTTTTTACGGTCTTTAAATCTTACCCTGTACCAGGTGCTGTGCTAAGTGCAGGGATAAAGATCACAATCCATCTCGCCCCTGGACTCAGTCTTCATTTAAGATGAGGGAACTGAGGCACAGATGCACCTGTGCTAGGCAATAACAGCATGGGAGAGAGTTCAGGGTGGAGACTCAAGTATACTGCGTAGGAGGAGGCAGTGGTAAACCACTTCCGTATTTTTGCCAAGAAAACTCTGTGGATACACTACCAGAACGATTGCAGATGGAGGTGGGGCATTCTGGGAGACACGTGTCCGTGGCGTCGCTATGGGTCAGAAACGACTCGACAGCACAAGGCAAGACCGTATGTGAAAGAATCCATATGGCCCATAATCTTATTCCCCACGTTCCCGTGATTTCTCCTTGGTGAGGGTCTTAACTTTGACAAGAGAATGGACGTCTGGGATTTGCTCCGTTGAGCTCTCGGGTTCTCCCGAGGATTGGGGATGGGGGAACCGAGGTGTAGCCGTATTTCCTATCTCTCAGGGGTTAGTGGTTTCAAGGTGAATGGTACCCCACTTGCTAGAGAACCACATACTGTGCAGGAGGAGGTGACTCTGAAGCGGCTACCGAGAACTCTCTCAGGGCAGGTGGTCTGGTGGAGGGAGATGCAGTATTGGCTGGTGATCACCGATTGGGAAACCACGAGTAGGTTCAAGATTTGGGTGATGTGGCCGCCATGTTTTCTTCAAATCGAATTAATGGCAGGCTTGTAGTGTTGGACACTCCAAATGCTTAGAGGAGAGAAGCAGTGTGGCCTAGTGGAAGATTGGGAGTGAGAACCCAGGTCCTCTGACTCCCAGACCTGTGCTCTTTTCAGTAGGCCATGCTGTTTCTCTTTCAACTCCATGAGCCCTACGTTAATCCAACCTTGCCCTTAAGGGTTCCATCTGCTTTCAACTTATCTTCTGGGCCTTGCACATCTGGCTTGGCTTTTAATCAGTGGTATTTATCGAGCGCTTTGGCGTGCCCTGTACAGAGCGCTTGGGAGAGTACACTATAAAAATAGACACATCCCCAGCCCACGAGCTTTCAGTCTAGAAGGGATGAGCTTACATTCAAGAGAGTACACTATCACAGAGTTGGTAGACACGTACCCCGTCCACAGAGACCTGGGAGCTTTGAGGGTGATTCTTCTTTTGTGACGTTACAGATCATCAGAAGGGAAAAGATGAGGCCCTCCCTACCCCATGGACTTGATTTGGCGGTGCACTGCTCTTGTGCACTTTTTCTCTCTCTCTGACTCTGTGTGTATGTCTCTCTCTGTCATCACTGGTGGCGAGGGGGCTCAGAGAAGCTCGGGCGGGTTTGTCTGAGGATCTGCTATTACCGGGTAACCCAATAGCCTTCAATAAAAGCCCATGCCCTCTGATGACAACTCTTTATTCCAGCAAACTGCTTGAGGATTAAAAATAAAACCAGCCAGGAGAGTCCCTCCTCTGTTTTGACACACTGAGATCCGCTCAACTCCTTGTGGATTGACTCCCCACAGGCCGAGGGTGTATTCCCCAGTGAAGAGCAGCTGAATAGCTTGTAATTTCTGTCTTTTCCCTCCCTTTTGTGCTCCTTTAGACACCTGATTATTAATGTCATCTCCATTAAGGAGCCAAGTTCTGTTGCCATAGAAACACAAGCAAACGGCCTTAGGAGCGAAAAGGACCTTTATTTACTTGATAACAATTTATCTTCTTTTGTAGATCGGAGAAACAGCTACCAAACCCCCAAGATTTAATAAATGCAAGTTGAATGGAATGATCGTCTACATTGAAAGGATGAGTGGCATTTAGCTGGCATTTTCATCAATCCTGTAATTTAAAAAAATCTTTTTTTTCTTATTTTTGGAAGAATCTTCCAAGGGGAATTTATAGAGACCTCATCACCGAAGACACTTGCGGTGAAGAGCTTGGTTGCGACATATTGAGCGAGAGCGGAAGTCAAATTGAGTTTTCTTAAGGACAGAGTCAGGCTAGAAGCGGGTTAAGCCTGAAATAATGGTTCCCCAAACCCCAAGAGGCTGAGAATGGATCTCAGTGACCACTGCAGTCCTTTTGTCTTTGGTGTGGGTTTAAGGGTGCAGGTTTTGAGAGGATAGAGATGGGGACCTTCCAGGGGCTAATGATAATTATGGTACTTAAGTGCTTACATTGTCCCAAGCACTGTTCTAAGTGCTGGGATAGACACAAGTTAATGGGGTCAGACACAGTCCCTGTCCCACATAGGGCTCACACTCTTAATCCCTGTTTTCCCGAGGACCTAACTGATGCCCAGGGAAGTTAAGTGACTTGCCCAAGGTCACACAGAAGACATGGTGGAGCAGGGATTAGAACCCAGCTCCTCTGACTCTGAGGCCTTCAGATTCCAAGGGAGAATACTCGGCGACTGGAAGTCTCTTCACATTCAGCGTATTATTAGAATTCAAGATGATTTTTTTCTCTCTTCTGTACTCTGACCACATCCTTTTTCTTTTCTCATCAGCTAACATATCCAGTGTCTACCTGGTATTTTACTAACCACTAGTAATAATTGTGGTATTTAAGTGCTTACTATGTGCCACGTGTTGGACTAAACGCTGAGTAGATACCAACAAATCGGGTTGGACACAGTTTCTGTCCCATATGGGGCTCACAGTCTTAATGAAGTGATTTGCCCAAGGTCACCCAGTAGACAAGTGGCGGAGCCGGGATTAGAATGCAGGTCCTTCTGACTCCCAGTCCCGTGCTCTATCCACTAGGCCGTGCTGCTTCTCTACCGCCTCGCTTTATGGGATTAACTCTGAAACGCAGGAAGCGATGAGTTGAACGGGAAGTTCAGGTTTTAAATTGGTGTCTAGTGGAAGGATGTTAGGATAGGACTAAAGATTGTAAGCTCCTCGAGGGCAGGGATTGCATCTTCTACTCTATCGCGTGTTCCCAAGTGGTCAGTATGGTGCTTTGCACACTGTGTGTGCTCAGTAGAAGTTCCGGCTACGGAAGATCTGGGGTTCTCTGGGAGGTTCCGTTGGGTGACTTGGCTGCTTAATAATCATCACCATTTGATACTTCAGAGTCAATAAGGCAGCCTTGAAAATTAGCTCTGACCCATTTCACCGGTGCCTAAAAATAGATCCAGGCAGGTCTGAAGGAAGTCAGTCTTTGGGTCTTTTGAGAACCAGGCAGCAGGCTCAGTGGGAAACTCAATATTCTGCCTGTCCTATTACCTTTTATTTTAGTTTTTTTTTTTGGTGTGTGTGTGTGTGTTTTGATGGGGAACACTTGAATGGATGTTCAAGAAGATGTTTGTGGGTTTTTGTTTTTTGTTTTAAATGGTATTGGTTTGCCAGGCATTGTACTAAGCACCTTGGCGGGCACAGGGACAGTGTCCAATGTTCCACATAAGGCTCACAGTCTTAATCCCCAATTTACAGATGAGGCAACTGAGGCACAGAGAAGTTAAATGTCTTGCCCAAGGTCACTCAGCAGAAAAGTGGCAGAGTTAGGAATAGAATCCAAGGCTTTCTGACTTCCAGGCTCAGCCTTTATCCACTAGGCCACGCTCCTTCTCAGTATGTACTCTTAGCAGAAAGAAATCGAAGGCCAGAAGGGGAGGTGATTTGAAGCAGCATGATCTAGTGGAAGGACCTCAGGCCTGGGAGTCTGGAGACCTGGGTTTAAATCCTGTCTCCACCACCTACCTGCTGGGTGACTTTGGGAAAGTCACTTAGCTTCTCTGTGCCTCAGTGACCTCATATGTAGAATGGGGATAAGGATCCACCTTGGATAGTGAACCCCATGTGGGGCAGGGACCGATCTGCTTCTAGTAGATCTACCCAAGTGCCTTTCACATAGTAAGTGCTTAATGAATATTATTATGATCTGGAGTGGGGGTCTGTAAATGGGTATATGTGAGCAGCATAAGTACAAGGGTTGTCTCTTGTCTGAACAACTGTTATTCGTGGCTTCCCTGCCTTACTAACATTTGTTTAGTGCTTACTATGTGCCAGGAACTTTTCTAAGCGCTGGTGTAGATACAAGTTTAATCCATACAGACCTAAGTTCCTGTCCCACAGTCTAAGTAGGAGGGAGATCAGATATTGAATCTCCATTTTACAGATGAGGAAACTGAGGTTACAGAGAAGTGAAGTGACTTGCCCAAGGTCACACAGCTGTGTCGCTATGGAAGACTGAGGGTAGGAATTGGGCATTCATCCATCCCACCTGCAGGTACCCCCTTGAATTTATTACCTTGATTTTCCCACCTCTAAAAATGGGAATTACATGGCTCAGTCTTCCTGCAATTGGTAGGTTATATGAGAGAAACCCTTACCATGTATTGTACTCGCCCAAGCACTTAGTACAGTGTTCCACACACAGTTCGTGCTTAAAAGCATTGATCGATTGATATCGGAAAGGGGGGATGCTGATGGCTTAAGGGTTCTGGATCATGCTTTGACTTAAATTTGGAGCTACAGGAAAAGGAGAAGGAGGAACTTGGGGAAAACTGGATTTTGGGGTCTTTTTTGAATGGGCTCAAGGACAGCTGTAAAGAGGCTGCCCCTCTACCTCTCAGAGTCAGCCTCATGGTTGGTATCTGTTCTATGATTGCCCAGAGAAAGATCTGGATGCTGACGGGTTTGCTATTTACAGGCCCTGGTGCTGTTTGAGAATTTGTCTTTTGGTATCCCGGTCCTGGGCTCTTTCCACTAAGCAATGCTATTTTTCTTCTTCTCTTCTTAGATGGTATTGGGCACATAGTAAGTCCTCAATAAATACACTGGTGATGGGTGAGAATTAGATTTGGTCCCTGGACTGGGGCTAGTTGTAATTAGCTAAGTGCCTACTGTGTGACAAGTGCTGGAGTAAACACTATGCAATCAGAACAGGGCGGTTTCTGGTTCACATGAGGCTCACAGTCTGACGAGGAGAATTAGTACTGAATCCCCATTTCACAGATGAGGAAACTGAGCACTGAGAAATTAAGGGCCTTGCCTAAGGGCACACTGCAGACAAGTGGAGGAGCCCGCCTAAGAATCCCTGTCCTTCTGATTCCCAGGACCGTGCCCTATCCACTAGGCAACACCACTTCTCTCAGTTCAGTCAGCATGGAGCAAATCTCCAATAAAAAGGATGATCGGGCTGAAGAAGAATTTCATTTATGAAGTATGTCTTCTCCTAATCCCCTTATCCTAAAGACGGCAGCGAGTCAATAACTCAGACATTTGAAAAGAAGCCACAGCCAGGTTGAGCAGTGCTATAAATAGGCCCATCACAGTGATAGCCTTTCTAAGTCCCTCCCTCCACCCCTCTTCTTCAGTAGAAAAAGCCAGAAAGATGTGTGTGTTTGGGGGTGGAGGAGTGGTGGGGGGGGGGTGGAGTCCAACCATAATAATAATAATGTTGGTATTTGTTAAGCGCTTACTATGTGCAGAGCACTGTTCTAAGCGCTGGGGTAGACCCAGGGGAATCAGGTTGTCCCACGTGGGGCTCACAGTCTTCATCCCCATTTTACAGATGAGGTCACTGAGGCGCAGAGAAGTGAAGTGACTTGCCCACAGTCACACAGCTGCCAAGGGGCAGAGCCGGGATTCGAACCCATGACCTCGGACTCCCAAGCCCGTGCTCTTTCCACTGAGCCACGCTGCTTCTCTCTGGGGAGAACCATGGGGAGCCAACTGTGATGGAAGAATTTTTCAGGCAATATTTGAAATGGGAAGAGCTGCAGCGAATACTGCCATGATATAGATATAGATATATAGATATAGATATAGATCTATCCATCTATCTATAGATATATATCGCTTGGATTCCCTTAGGACTTCCACGTTAGGTCACTTTAGTCCTCCCAGCATCCCTGTGAGATAGGCAGAAGGTGCTCTGGGGCACAGAGAAGTTAAGGGATTAGATCAAGGTCACACAGTGGGCCAGGGGATGAGGTGGGACTGGAACCCAGTCCTCCACCTCCTGGACTCACAATTTTTTCCACTCCACCATGCTGCCTCGGTGTGCTTCTGGAATGGAGGCTACAGGCCCTCACCATGGGCTCCGCGGGTCATGTGACGAGGCAGTATCCAAACATGGATGCCCTGCGAGGCAGGCCACTCCCTTCTACCTTTTCCTCCCAGAGCTCTAATTATAATAATTTTGGTATTTGTTAAGCACTTACTGTGTGCTAGGCACTGGGGAGGATACGAGCAAATTGGGTTGGACACAGTCCCCGTCCCACATGGGGCTCACGGTCTCAATCCCCATTTTACAGGTGAGGTAACTTTGGCCCAGAGAAGTGAAGTGGCTTGCCCGAGGTCACACACTAATTCTCTGCTGTGTGACCTTATCTCTCCCTTTGGAGGAATCCCTCTGCAATTCCCCCAAGTCTCTCCATCTTGAGCTTCTTTTGTACTTTTCCAAGTGCTTAGTGTAGTGTTCCCAGTAAATTATTATGGTATTTGTTAATCAGTGATATTTACTGACTGCATTACCATGTGCCGAGCACTGTACTGAGCACTGGGGAGAGTACAAAGAGGTGGTAGACACATTCCTTGCCCACAACAAGTGCTTACTGTGTGTCAAGCACTGTAATAAGTGCTGGGATAGCTACAAAATAATCCAGCTGGTTACAGTCCCTGCCCCCTTGGGGCTCACGGTCCCCAAGGGAGACCAGGTATTGAATCCCCACTCGAGGAAACTGAAGCCCAGAGAAATGAAGTGACTTACCCAAGGCCACACAACCAGTAGTTGGCGGAGTCAGAATTAGAATCCAGGTCCTCTGACTCGCAGGCCCGTGCTGCTTCTCGGCAAGTGCCCACGAAGCACCGTCACTGCTGTGGCCAGGTGACCAGGAATACTGCATTTAGGTGGAATGGTCTTGGAATAGCCACCTGCCTCATCTCCCCACTTTAGGCGCTTGAAATTGTGTCCCGAGGAATCTAAAAGGAAGATGCCTTTCTTAAGCTCCCCTTCCTGCCCTTCTCTCTCTCCCCCTCCTTTTTTTTTTTTTTTCATCCGCTCATCTTTCCAGGCAGGATAGGACAGTGCAGGAGGAAGAGGGCAAGTGACCAGGCTGGATCTCGGGAAGCCGCGTGACCTAGTGGAAAGAATCAGCGTGGCTCAGTGGAAAGAGCACGGGCTTTGGAGTCAGAGGTCATGGGTTCGAATCCCGGCTCTGCCACTTGTCAGCTGTGTGACTGTGGGCAAGGCACTTAACCTTTCTGGGCCTCAGTTCCCTCATCTGTAAAATGGGGATTAAGACTGTGAGCCCCATGTGGGACAACCTGATTCCCCTATGTCTACCCCAGCGCTTAGAACAGTGCTCTGCACATAGTAAGCGCTTAACAAATACCAACATTATTATTAAGAATCCAGGCCTCAGAGTCAGAGGACTTGAGTTCTAATCCCGGTTTCCCTCCGAATCTGCTGTGTGGACAAGACACTTAACACCTCTGGGCCTTAATTCCCTCAACTGCAAAATGGGGATTTAATGCCTTTGTCCTTCCTACTTAGTCTGTGAGCTCCATGTGGGACCTAATTATCTTGTATCTACCCCAGTACTTAGAGTGCATAGCACACAATAAGCGTTTAACAAATATCACAATTATTATTATTATCTCAGAGGGACAATTCATTAGGGGAGAGAACTTTTGCTCCCTGTAGAGTTGGTGTCTACATGGCGAAAAGCTTCAAAATCCCATGGACCCTCGCATTTGGGGCCTTTTGTCTCCTCTTTTGTTTTTTGTTTTTTTTTTGCAAACCAGCAGGCAATTAATCCTGTTGTGCCTTTTTCCCCTTCCATCAGAATCTCTTCTGAGAGTGACCTTTTATTGAGAATCTCATCTCTCAGCTCAGTCTTCACTTTCCTTGTCAGTCTGGGTTGTGATTCTGCATTTCACAGCTTTGGAATGCTTGGAGGGTCACGGCGACCTCAGGAAGTCTTCCTAAGTTCTGGGTTTGATTGGGCAAATAGGAAATCACATCTCAGATGGTTGCTTCTGTTTTGTCGTGTGCCAGGCTAGTCACCAGGAAAAATGATTTGAAGAGTTGGAGAGTTTTTTTCCCATTATCAGTATCCCACCATCATTCTCCTCCTTCTTCCCCCTCTCTGGCCCCCCCCGTTTCTCCTCTCTCCTCTTTCTCTTTCTTTCTCTCTCCCTTCTATTTCTCCTTTCTCTCTCTCCCTTCCCTTTTTCTCTCTCCCTTCTCTCTCTCTCTCCCTTCTCCTTTTCTCTCTCTCCCCCTTCTCTTTTTCTCTCTCTCTCCCCCTTCTCTTTTTCTCTCTCTCTCCCCCTTCTCTTTTTCTCTCTCTCTCCCTTCTCTTTTTTTCTCTCTCTCCCTTCTGTTTTTTTCTCTCTCTCCCTTCTCTTTTTCTCTCTCTCTCTCCCTTCTCTTTTTTCTCTCTCTCTCCCTTCTCTTTTTTCTCTCTCTCTCCCTTCTCTTTTTCTCTCTCTCTCCCTTCTCTTTTTCTCTCTCTCTCTCCCTTCTCTCTTTTTCTCTCTCTCTCTCCCTTCTCTCTTTTTTCTCTCTCTCCCTTCTCTCTTTTTTCTCTCTCTCTCCCTTCTCTCTTTTTTCTCTCTCTCTCCCTTCTCTCTTTTTTCTCTCTCTCTCCCTTCTCTCTTTTTTTCTCTCTCTCTCCCTTCTCTTTTTCTCTCTCTCTCTCTCCCTTCTCTTTTTCTCTCTCTCTCCCTTCTCTTTTTTCTCTCTCTCTCTCTCCCTTCTCTTTTTCTCTCTCTCCCTCTCCCTTCTCTTTTTCTCTCTCTCTCTCTCCCTTCTCTTTTTCTCTCTCTCTCCCTTCTCTTTCTCTCTCTCTCTCCCTTCTCTTTCTCTCTCTCCCTTCTCTGTTTCTCTCTCTCTCCTTTTTCTCTTTCTCTCTCTCTTCCTTTCTCTCTCTCTCCCCCCTTCTCTTTCTCTCTCTCTTTCCCCCTGCTTTTTCTCTTTATCTCCCCCTGCTCTTTCTTTTCTTTTTTTTCCTTCTTTCCCAGAAGATCTTCTGTAATTTCCTGTGGGCAAGAAGGCACTGATGGAAGGGAAAGCAGAAGCTCGGTTTTGCCAAGGGATGTTGTAATTCCATTTAGGGAGTTGCTGAATACCAGAAACCTGGAGAGGCCAAGGAGTTCTCCTTACATCAATCCCAGCTGCAGTGCCAACCACATTTAGGTGGCATCTGAGGGTGCCAATTTCCAAGTAATTCCTCATCAATCCCTCTTACCTCTGGACCTCCTTACCCTGTTTTTGTTCCTACATGCGGTCTTTCCTTCCACTGATCCTTCCCAAGCTTTTCCTTTTCTGTAACACTTTCCTTTCTTCTCATCTTCGGCACCCTGTTCCGTTTCCCTTGGTTAGTCTCTGAACTCAGTTTCGTCTCAGCCAGGGGCAGAACTCTGCAGCAGCATGGCCTAGTGGAAAGAGCACAGGCCTGGGAATCAGGACCTGGGTTCTAATCCTGGCTCTACTCTGTGTCTGCTGTATGACCATAGGCAAATCACAACTTCTCTGTGCCTCAGTTACCTCATCTATAAAATGGAGATTCAATACCTCTTCTCCGACCTATTTAGATGGTATGTCCTGTGTGGGCCAAGGTCTGTGTCTGACTGGATTATCTTGTCTCTTTCCCCGTGCTTAGTGCCTGGCACACAGTAAGTGCTTAATAAATACCACAACTCATTATCATTACCCTTCAGCCCAGTGGAGCCCTTGGAACTGTGTGAAAGGCAGGTGTGATTAACAATCTGCTTCTGTTCAGACTTGAATCCCTTTCTCTTCCTTTTCTGAACCTCACTGCTCTTTGAGGCTCTCCCACAGAAGACCAAGACAATGGACTCGTTCAATCGGAGATATTTATTGAGCACTTACTGCATGCAGAACCCTGTACTAAGCGACCTGGAGAGTACGATATAGGGTTATACCTTGAATTTGTTCCTATTTTCTTCAAAACTGGGTGGTGATGCTGAGTATAAATCTCTTTCCAGCCCTCAACCATCTCTCTGCCTGTCTGTTAAATAACAGAAATGAGGTCCTGGCTAAGGTGAGTTTACACCTCACCTTACACCTCACCTCTTTCCTAGACTGGGTATTTGCTATGGGGGGAGAGGTTAAATTCTGTCTCTTACCATTCTCTTATATGAACCTCTGTCAGGCTATCCCCATATAGCTAAGAGACAATAACATAGAGATGTAATTTCTTTCCCCACTCTTTTTTTTTTTTTTTTAACTCCCCAGATTATTTTTTTTTCTCTGTTGGAACTGAACCTCTTAAGGATGAAGCAGTGCTTGATACCAGTAGATGTGAGCGAAGGGGTTGTTATGGCAACCTGCTCCTACAGCCCTCCGTGCAGCTGCCTCTCAGGATGGGTTACGGGGCTCGGGCAGCTTGGAGATTTCTTCCGTCTTTGGCCTCTGACATGGAAGCTTTCCCCCTCAGCTTGTAGAGGAAAGCGGTCTAGGAGGGAGCAATTGGGTGGGAGAGGAGGGAAAATTGGTTGGTTGGTAAATTGGAGAACATCATTAACATTTTGGGCATTTATTGAGCGCTTACTCGGTGCAGAACACTGTACTAAGTGCTTGGGAGAGTATAATACAATAAAGCTGGTAAATTTGTTCCCACCTACGATGAGCTTACAGTCTAGAGCGGGAGACAGACATTAATATAAATTTATAATATATAATTTCTAGATGAGTACGTAAGTGCCGAGGGTGGGGAGAATATCAAATGGCCAAAGTATACAGAACCGAGTGCATAGAACACAGCATTAAGCAGAATCTAGGTCAGGAGGGACAGGGAAAGGTACAATTATAAGCCAGGGCAAGGACTGGCTGGAGCAAAATGCAGAAGAAAATGATCCAGGGGTCATAAGGGGTGAGCAAGAAACTCAACCGTTAATCATTCAGTGGTATTTATTGAGCCAATTATTGAGTCAATTGATGCCACAAAGGGGATCATTATCATGTCCGGGCAGAGGGGCACAGGTGGCAGAGACACTTACCAGCTTCTTCTGTGCCCAGATCCTTCCTAGGTGTGGGCACAGTGCAGTGGGGACCATGGGTCCCGCTTTGGCCTTTTCAGCCCCACCCATCCCCCCCCGGGGTGAATTTCACCATTGGAGGTGTCTTCTCCGACTGCGAAGGCCAGCTACGGACAGACGATGACACTCCCCTGCTTATTCATTTTTTAATTCAATCGTATTTATTGAGTGCTTCCGGTGTGCAGAGCACTGTACTAAGCACTTGGGAGAATACAACAATAATCATACACCTTCCCTGACACAACGAGCTTATAAGTCCAGAGGGGATGTTGAAAACACATCTCCTCCAAGAGGTCTTCCCTGACTAAGCCTTTTCCTCTTCTCCCACTCCCTTCTGCGTCGCCCCGACTTGCTCCCTTTATTCGTCTCCCTTCCCAGTCCCACAGCACTTGATGTCCATATCTGTCGTTTATTTATATTAACATCTGTTTCCCCCTCTAGACCATAAGCTCGTTGTGGGCAGGGAATGTGACTGTTTATTGTTAAACTCTCCCAAACGCTTAGTACAGTGCTCTGCACACAGTAAGCACTCAGTAAATGTGATTGACTGACTGGACGGTTGCCCCTCCAAACAAGCCTCCTCACGGGTTCAGCTCTACAGAGGCATCACCCCGGAGCTGTCGGGGAGAGCTGTAGTACGGAGCGGAGCAGACTATTCCTGGAGAACCACTCGTAGGCAATTAACGAGCCCGTGAAATCGCTGGGAGCTCGGTGGCTTTCCGCTGATTTTTTTAATGGCCCACTGGGGTGATGGTGAGACAGAGTTTGTGGCTCCTGCCAAGGTGTTTCTCGTCGTTCACACATCCCGGCGGATCACCCTCGTAGGCAGGCGGGATTCCGTTCTGCAGGAGGCAGCTTGGGAAATGCCATTTGCGTGATTTTTTTTTTTTTCCCTCCATCGGAGTCAATAAGTAGCTTCACTGCCTAATAATTATGGTATTTAAGTGCTTAAGTGCTTCTATACTAAGTACTGGGGCAGGTACAGGGTAATCAGGTTGGACGCGGTTCTTGTCCCACATGGGGCTCACAGTCTAATAATAGTAACTGTGGTATTTGGTAAGGGCTTACTATGTGCCAGGCACTGTACTAAGTGCTGGGGTGGATTCAAGCAAAATCTGTATAGGAGATTTTGTATAATAATGATTTTGTCATCTACTGAGTACTTATTATCTGGTAGATCCTCAGGGTAGACTCAAGGTTATAAGATTTGGAAACATGAGGCTCATGATCTATCTTATCCCTATTTTACAGATGAGGAAGCAGGCCCAGAGAGGTTCTGTGCCTTGCTCAAAGTTTCCTAATAGGCCCGTGCCCGAGATGAGACTAGAACTCATGTCTTCTGAATTCCAGTCCCGAGTTTGTTCTACAGTTGTCTCCAAGTGGTCCATGACCGATTTCAGGACTCCCCTTCTCTCCCTCACAGCAGCCCCCCACCTCCCCACCTCCCCTTTGCTCCTCTCTCCTGCCCAGATCTGCCTATTTTTTCCAGCTCCCTTCTCCCTTCATCCTTCCTGAAGTTTCTTGTGGCTCCGTTTGATAAATAGGAGGTCGTGGGTTTATATCCCAGTGGTGCCTCTGTGCTTGCCCAGCTACTTTGGCATCAAACAGAAACTCCTTAACTTCAGCTTTAAAGCATTCAATCTTCTTGCCCACTCCTACTTTACCCCGCTGCTCTTTTACTACAGCTCAACCCGCACACTTTGCTCCTCTAATGCCAACCTACTCACTGTACCTCGATCTCATCTATCTCGCCGCCAACCTCTCGCCCACTCCCTGCCACTGGCCCAGAACGCCCTCCCTCTTCACATCTGACAGACGATCGCCCTCCCCACCTTCAAAGCCTTATTGAAGGCACATTTCCCCTCTGAGACGCCTTCTCCAACTACGCCCTCATTTCCCCTTCTCCCACTTCCTTCTATGTTGCCCTCGCACTTGAATTAGCACCCTTTATTCACCACTCCTCCAGCCACCCAGAACTTATGAACTTATCCATAATTTATTTGCATCAATGTCTGTCCCCGCCCCCCTCCTTCTAGACTGCAAGCTCGTTGTGGGCAGGGAACGTGTCTACCAACACCGTTATATTGACTGTCCCAGATGCTTAGTACAGTGTTCTGCTCACAGTAAGCACTCAATAAATATGACTGACTGGTGGCTTACATTTCTAATATAGAGGATGTGGGGCAATGAGAGATTGGGGAGGGACAGGAAAATCAAGAAATGATGAGCTTTTGGGGAGCAGTAGTCCAACTGAGTGGGGAGAGCCTGCTCCACTTAGAAGTGTTAAATATAGCATTCTTTTCCATTTTGAAAGATCAGAGAGGAAAGACCAAAGAAATGTTCATTGACCTGCTGGATATTTTTAAAGCACAGAAGTCACCTTCAAAGGAAGATTGATGGATGAAAAGGAGAGAAACTAGGTTAGATTATTTATAATTTCCAGATCCCTGGCAAATCTGTTTACTACTTACCTCGTATCTCAATGGAGGCCAAAACCTGGGCTGTAGGGACTGTTGGCCTGACCCCCTGGGGATGGCCTGAATTTTCCTACATACATTCCCTAGCTCTTCTTCTCTTCCCATGGAAAGACATACCACATAAAGGAGCGTGGTCAAGGGGAAAGAGCATGGACGTGGGAGTCAGAGGACCTGGGTTCTGATCTTAGCTCCACCATTCGCCTGCTGCGTGGCCGTGGGCAAGTCACTTAATTCTCTGTAACTGTTTCCTCATCTGTAAAATGGGATTAAATCCTACTCCCTTCTATTTGGACTGTGAGCCCTGTGTGGCCAGAGACTGTGTCCTGTTGGAGGTATTTACTCCAGTGCTCAGTACAGGGCTTGGCAACACAGTAAGCGCTTTACAAATATCACAGCTATTGTCAGAGGCGGTGATGTTGTTTTTCGGAACTTGCTTCTTGTAGGGAATACGGGGGATTAGCTAAAGTGTTATTTCTGTAACGGTGGTTCGATACAGGATATTCCCACTGCTTTAGCTGGGGTAGTCCTTAAGTTCTAATCAGAAGCAGCAAGGTATAGTGGATAGAGTATAGGCCTGGGAGTCAGAAAGTCCAGGGTTCTAATCCCAGCTCTGCCACTTGTCTCCTGTGTGACCCTGGGCAAGTCACTTCACTTCTCTGTGCCTCAGTTACATCATCTGTAAAATGGGGATTGAGACTGTGAGGCCCAGGATAGGGACTGTGTCCAACTCAATTTGCTTGTATCCACCCCATTGCTTAGTACAGTGCCTGACACATACTAAGCACTTAACAATTGCCACAGTCGTTGTTGTTATTATTATTAAGGGCCTGCCAAACTCCATGAACTGAAGAATTGCAAACCAGAAACATACCGTGGCTTTAGTTCAAAAGTAAATCCTTTAACCGCAAGGTGGGCAGAGATTCTAGGGGTGGGGGCGATCAGGCATTCCTGGTGGGGTGGGGGGGGGGAGGTGGACGGTGAGCGGGAGCTGAGCGCTGGGGGGGGTGGGGGCACTGGGGTTGCCACTGCCAGGAACTAGAGCAGTGGCCCACTGCAGCCCCACTGTGGGCAGGGATTGTGTCTAGCTGTTGCCGAAAAGTAAATTCCAAGCGCTTAGGACAGTGCTCTGCGCACAGTAAGCGCTCAGTAAATACGACTGAATGAAAATAATCAGTGCTAAAGAAACGAAAGTTTGGCCATTGCACGAGCTACCCCTGCCTTTCATGCCAAGCACTTCACGAAGCACTGGGGTAGATGTGAAGTAATCAGATCAGCGCGGCCTGGTGGATGGAGCACGGGCTTGAGAGTCAGAGGGACCTGGGTCCTAATCCCGACTCTGCCGACTTGTCTCCTGTGTCACCCTGGGCAAGTCACTTCACTTCTCTGGGCCTCAGTTGCCTCATCTGTAAAATGGAGGTTAAGACTGAGAGCCCCAGGTGGGACGGGGACTCTGTCCAATCAGATTTGCTTGTATCCGCCCCGGCGCTTAGTACAGTGCCTGGCACGTAGAAAGCGCTTAACAAATACTACAATAATTATTATTGCTTACGGACATGGTCCCTGTCCTCTGAGGGGTTCCCATCCGAGAAGAAACAGTAGGTATTTTTATCTCCATTTTGCAGATGATGAAACTGAAGCCCAGAGAAGCGAAGTGACTTGCCCGAGGTCACATAGCAGTCCAGTGGCGGAGCTGGGATTTTAACCCAGGTCTCCAGACACCTGAGCCTGCGACAGGGAGCTTCTGCTCGGCTGGACCCCTGCCAACATTTCTTGAATGAGAAGCGGTCGGTTCTCAGGTTTCTGTTTGGGTAGAGGGGATGGTTGAGATCGGTGTATACCCGGTCCTTGGCTTTTAATAATAACTGTGGTGTTTAAGTACTTGTGTGTCAAGCGTTGGGTTAGACACAGGATAATCCTCTAGACTGTAAACTCTTTGTGGGCGGGAAGTGCGTCTGTTATATTGTGATAGTTTTCTCTCCCAAGCACTCAGTACTGCACCCAGTAAATAATCAACCCATGGTATTACTGAGCCCTTACTAGGTGCAGAGCACTGTCCTAAGCACTTGGGAGACTACAAGAGAATTAGCAGATACGTTCTCTGCCCATCACGAGCCTACAGTCTAGAGGGATGAGCTTACAGTCTAAAGGGAATTAAAAAGATTGATCGATAATCCGATAATGCTCATACCACAGAAGGTTCACAGTCTGAGGAGAGAAAACAGGTATTTAATTCCCATTTTACAAACGAGGAGACTGTAGCAAAAAGAATTTAGGTGATTTTTCCAACGTCACACAGCAGGCAGGTGGTGGAGTGGGGATCTGAACCCAGGTCTTCTGACTCCCAGTTCCGTGTTCTTTCCGCTAAGCCACCCTGTCTTGGTTCCCGGCTTTTGGGGATTGGTAACCTGAGCACATGTTATCTATACATTGTCCTTTGCCCTTTATTCCTTCCCTAGCTATCTAGAAGAGGAACAAGAGTCTACTCTGTTTCTGCTTTTACATTTGCTCTCTAGTGGCACCTTACCGCTATTTATACATTTTTAATTAGCCACCTAAGCTGAACTTTGGGGCCCCTCCAAGTGGAACCACACACATGACACCCAGTGCAATTCGAGAGGCAGGAGGGAAGATGCTACGGAGCCAGCCTGGATGTGGAAAGATCCGGGGACGGGGGAAGTGTGAGGGCTGGTTTGTAGTGGGGGAGGAGAGAGTTAAGGTAGGAGAGAGAGTACGAGAGCTGACTGACGGTCCTAGAGCCAAGGCGAAGGAGTTTCTGCTTGATGCGGAGACGGACGGGCAGCCACTGGAGGAATTTGAGGACTGGGGAGACGTGAGCAGAATGATGAATTAGAAAAATGATCCAGGCAGCAGACCGAAGTATGGCCTGGGGAGGGGAGAGGCTGGAGGCGGGGAGGTCAGTATGAAGGCCGATGCGGGAAATGGTGGGATGTGATCGGCTTCAGAGTTGGCCAGGAAAGTTCCCAGGAATCAGGCAAGAGGATGGAGTTTGCTGGAGGTGGGGCTTCCGGGAATCGGTGGCAGCCCGGTTGGCATCCCAAGAGGCAGGATGGAAGTGCTGCTGACCCTAATAATAATAATAATAATTATGGTACTTGTTAAGTGCTTACTGTGTGCCAAGCACTATACTAAGCACTGGGGAAGATACAAGTTAATCAGTCTGGACATAGTCCCTATCCCACATGGGGCTCACAGTTAAGTAGATGGGAGTGGTATAGAATCTCCATTTTAAAGATGAGGTAACTGAGGCATGGAGAATCAATCAGTCATATTTATTGAGTGCTTGCTGTGTGCAGAGCACTGTACTAAGGGCTTGGGAGACTACAATACAGCAGAATTTGTAGACACGTTCCCTGCCTACAACGAACTTACATTCTACAGGGTGAGGAGCGAAGAGATTTGCCGAAGGTCCCGCAGTAGAAACATGGCAGAACCAGGATAAGAACCGTGTGCCAAACGCTGTGCTCAACCCTGCCTTGTACCTGCTGTATGACTTTGGGCAAATCACTTTACTCCTCTGTGCCTCAGTTCCCTCATATGCAAAATGGGGATTCAATACCTGTTCTCCTTCCTGCTTAAACTGTGAGTCCCATGTGGGACTGGAAGATCTGGTATCTACTCCAGCGTTTAGTATAGTGCCTGGCATATAATGCTTAACAAATGCTATCATCATGATTATTATTGGATTAAAAGAGCAGTTAAGCCAACAGATCATCGGAGAACTGTCAGATGTACTCTGGAGGGGGCTGGGAGTGGGGTGTCGGGGGGGGGTCTGATTCATTCAATTCTATTTACTAAACGCTTACTGTGTGCTTAGCACACATGGAGGCCCATGACCCCTCCCTCCAGCCCTTCAGGAAAACTTGTCCCAGGTGACATTAACAATAGAATTTGTTCCAGACTTCATAATGTACCTGGCAGAGTGAGTGCAAAGTCAACGTGGCAACAAAACAGTACCTCTCTGTCTGCGTATTATAGCTTAAATCAGCAACTGCACCCTAACACTTTTTTTCCCCCCTCAGAAGACTTTGCAGTCCTCAGGATTCAGGCTCTCTTCGCCCGCTACTTCCGCAGATTGCTCCTTTCCTCCCAAATTCACCTAACTGTACGCCACTCTCATCTTTCCCACCCAGGTCCCCTCACTCCCACCGTGCCCGCCCGCCTTCTCTCAATGATCGCTGTTTAATCCTCCACTTCCCACCTTCCAACAGTTCACCGGAGGAAGGCGAATCTGAGTTGGAGGGGGTCCGCTCTCCTCCCACAGTCCTGGTTCACAGGGCCAACCCATCGCGGGTGCCATCGACCACCAGACTAAGCTTTTTGAGGGCAGGGATCTGGTTCAGTAGCATCCATAAGATGGGGATTCAAAACCTGTTCTCTCTCCTTCTTGGACTGTGAACCCCACTGAGGAAAGGGACTGTGTCCACCCGTTTGCCCTGTATCTACCCCAACGCTTAGTACAGTGCTTGACACACAGTAAAGTTCTCAAAGAATTCCATTATTATTATTATCCGCAGAAGCAGAAGTCAGTGGAAAAGCAGAGCAAAGGACCCCCTCCCATCCCCCCTTTTGTATTTTCATTCATTCTCTCTCTTCCCCCCTCAGTTCCTAGTCCCAGTCCTTCCTAACCAGGGCAGAACTGATCAGGAAAACAACTTGCTTTTGTGGCAGCTGAAAGAATTCAGGTCACTTTTCAGGAACGGAAACAACAGTTGTTGCAGTCTTATTAAGGAAAAGGATTTTTTTTTTTTCCACGGTTATTCACACCGGCGAGCCTGTGAGAAATGAAAAGTGTCATCAGCGTGACGTTCGGCCTGCTACGGTCTCCGGTCTCTCCCCTTGTTCCTCTCTTACATAATGACTTTTGTAAAACCTCTTTTCACTTAAAAGCTAAGAGCCCGTCCCTGTGACGCAGCTGATTTCTCTTCTCCCCCGAATCGATCCCATCTTTTTCCCAGTTCGCGGCTGCGTTCGCCTTCTCTTGCCTCCTTGATAGTTTAATCTTTGACCTTTGCTTCCCAGAAGTCTTCGTTAGGAGCCGGAACCGAGCTGGAGCAGTGAAAACCCCGTGGTCGGAAGATGGACTTTTCAGTTGTTTTCGGGTTTCATTCATTCATTCAATCGTATTTATTTAACTCTGAGCTTCCGCGTGGCTCTCTGCCTTGCTGACCTTTTTGCCTTCCTCTCTCTTGTCTGTCTGACTGTCTTCTGGCTTTGGGCCCTGCGACTTTTGGTTATTGCTTCTGCTAGAATATCTAGAGATGTGGGTTTCACCCACACAGCTGTGAGGAAAGAGTGGCAGCTCTTTGGTTGCAGAGAGGGGAGGGTGTGAAATGAACTCCCTGTTTTCCGGTGGGCAGGAATAAGGATTGAACATTAATATTGATGACTCTCTCCCCCTCTAGACTGTAAACTCGTTGTGGGCAGGGAGCATATCTGTTAAATGTACTCTCCCAAGCCCTTAGTATATTGCTTTGCACACAGTGGGCACTCAAAAAATAGAAACGGCTGACTGACTGAACACCATCCGGCTTTGACACGGTCACAGGTGGAGGCGAAGTGATCTAGGAGAGGGAAGCCATAGCTTTAACAAGCCTGTTGAAGGCCGGCCCTACCCTCTTCCCGTTGGACGGGGGCTTGGGGGGGGGTCCCCTTCCTAGGGTGCCTGCTGTTGATCCCCAAGAATTCCATCCGTGAAAAGTACATGACATCACACACGTGACATGGGGCGCACAGTGTGATCCGATGGTATTCTGAATGCTATTTGGTGAAAAGAGACTAAGTTTGTCCAAATTTTGGAGAGTTCTCTGGTCAGTGTTTAGTAAATCAATCGTATTAATTGAACATTTTCTATGAGCAGAGCACTGTACTGAGCAGAACACTAAGTACTGTACAAAGCGCTCAGGGTTCCCCGCCTCCAGGTCCGCCCTCCTAAATGCCCGTGAACACGGGTGTGCGGCTCAACGGCAGGGAACTGAACATTTAAAAAAAAAAAACACCCCACAAAAAACAGAGAAAGTCAATCTGGTATTTATTGAGCACTACAGAGTACCTCTTGCCTGGAAGGCCTTCCTTCCTCATAGCCAACAAGCAATTACTCTCCCTGGATCTCAAAACCTTACTGAAGGCCCATCTCCCCGTCCCCCTGACTAAGACCTCCTTTCCTCTTCTCCCTCTCGCTTCTGTGACTCCCTGACTCGCTCCCTTTTTCCAACCCCATTCCCAGCCCTGCGGCAGTTACGCCCATATCTTTAATTTATTCCCATTAATGTTGGTCTCCCCCTCTATACTGTAAGCTTGTCGCGGGCAGGGAATGTGTCCGTTATATTGTACCCTCCCATGCGCTTAATGGAATCCTCTGCACACAATAAGCGTTCAGTAAGTACGACTGACATGGTACTAAGCTCTTGAGAGAGTTCAGTACAGTAGAGTTGATATACATGGTCCCTGCCCCTCAAGGAGCTTTTAATCCCGTTCTGGGAAGCAGCATGGCCTAATGGGTTGAGCACTGGCCTGGGAGTCAGAAGGACCTGGGTTCTAATCCTCACTCTGCCACTTGTCCGCTGGGTGACCTTGGGCAAGTCACGTCGCTTCCCTAGGCTTTAGTTACCTCCACCTGTAAAATGGGGATTAAGATCGTGAGTCCCGTGTGGGACAGGGACTCTGTCCAACCCGATTAGCTTGTAGCCGCCCCAGTGCTTAGAACAGTGCTTGACACATAGTGTTTATAAAATATCATCATTATTATTATTGTCTGCCCTACAGGAGAATTGACCAGCTGAGAGCTGGACATACAGGTAGAAAACCTCTCCCTTTCTCGCCCCATCCCTCAGTAGCAAAGCGGGGTCCTGTTGGGTGGCTGCTCACAGGGTTGGGACTGAACACCCCTGAACACCTGCCTGGACCATCCCCTCCCCACAGGGCTAATGTGCTCTCCAAGTGCTTGCTACAGTACTCTGCACACCGAGGACGCTCAATCCATACTATCTATTGATCGATATTGTCCAGTCAAGGCTGTGAGCTGATCAGAAGTGTCAGCGATTTTGCGATAGGCCAACTTCTCTGCTCTGAGCGATCACGGTGGGTCTAGGGAGCTCTCCACCCATCGGGCAGGAGGCTACAGGGGGAAGAGCCTAGGGTGGACGGTCATCCAGGTCAGATTTATTCGGAGAGCCTAATACGGGGTCTAGAGGTCATGGGTTCGAATCCCGGCTCTGCCACTTGTCAGCTGTGTGACTGTGGGCAAGTCGCTTAACTTCTCTGTGCCTCAGTTACCTCATCTGGAAAATGGAGATTAACCGTGAGCCTCACGTGGGACAACCTGATGACCCTGGATCTCCCCCAGCGCTTAGAACAGTGCTCTGCACATAGTAAGCGCTTAACAAATACCAACATTATTCATCCTGGCTTGCCCACTGTGTGATCTTGGGCAAGTCAGTTAACTGCTCTGGGCCTCAGTTTCCTCAGTGTGTTAAAGGGGCTGGAAGAGCTAGTCTCTCTCCTTCTGGACTGTGAGCCCTGTGTGAGGCAGGGTCTGTGTCCGATCTGATTATCCTGTATAGAGCACAGTGCTTGGCACATAGTAAGTAGCAAGTGCTGCTGTCGTCATGATCACCATAGGGATCCCATATTCCTCTCTTCCTCTTCTTCCCAGTATTAGCCCATACCCCCCCCCGCCCCCCCCATTCTTTAGCGGCCTCTCCTGTCTCCACCCAGTTTGAACCTCTTCCAAAGCTCTTTTTTTGGATCAGAAAATGACACCTAGCTATCATATTTGAGTGCTCACTGTGTGCCAAGCACTGCGCAAAACACTTGGGAGAGTACAACGCAACAGTATAACCGACACGGTCCCTGCTGACGACAAGCTTACGGTCTAGAGGACCACTTCCAGTGGGGATATAAGAACTATGCTACAGCCTCTAATTTCCTTTTGGTATTTTTGTGTCTTCCCGCTGCAGGAAAGCGATCTCTCGCTCTGGCCTTCAGCTGCTGGCTCCCGGGCCCTCCCTCAGCCTGCCGGTCTCCAACGGTCCAGTGAAGGAGCCCAAGGCCACCCTAGACTGGAGCGTAGGTGTCGCTTTGGGCTTTTGAATCGAAATTCGACTTCTGGTCAGGTGACTCACTCCTCTTCCGCTCTGCTCGCACCTGGGCCTCTGGCCAGCTCCGTCTCCTGCCTCCCTCCTGTTTTATTTTTCAATCGGCTCGTTGACCGTGATACCCGGAGGCAGCATCAACCCCCTGGGAACAGGTCAAAAGACTACCTTGACGGGGAATAGGTCAAAAACCCCACCCTGCTCCCTCTTGCTCCCAGGCCTGAGGACCAGACTTCATTTTCGGGGCCGACCTTGCCGGCGTGGAGATGGTGGGCAACCTTTGACAACCTTCTCCCTCTCAGTGCCCTCTCACGGCTACGGTGTTGATCTGACAATTGGCGGGTCAGTGCCGTGTTGTCTCCTCTCCCTGACTGGGTTTTGAGCTCCTTGTCTTTCCACTTCCAGATCTGGGTTTTAATCCCGGCTCTGCCAGTTGTTTCCCGTGTGACCTTGGGCGCATGCTTCTCTTTGCCTCAGTTTCTTCATGGGTAAAATGGGGTTTGAGTCCTACTCCCTCCTATCTAGACAGTGAGCTCCATGTGGGACGAGGACTGGGTCCAACCTGGTTATCTAGTGTTTACCCCAGCGCTTAGTACAGTGCTTGGAACATAATACCTTTAATTATTAATTATAATTATTATCCCTTGCCCAGCATCTTCATCAGGAGCCAGGTTTTTTTTTTTAAAGGTACTTGTTAAGTGCTTCCTATGACGCCGAGCTCTGTACTAAGCACCGGAGTAGATGCAGGTTTATCATGTTGGACACAGACCGTGTCCCATAGAAGGCTCACAGTCTTAATCCCCATTTGGCAGATGAGGGAACCAAAACACAGAGAAGATGAGTGACCTGTCCAAGATCACCCAGTGGACAAGTGGCAGAGCCGGAATTAGAATCCAGATCCTTCTGTCTCCTAGGCGGGTGCTCTGTCCATTAGGCCACTCTGCTTTTCTGAACACTTGGTAGGACAGATTGGGTGAGCACCGTTGGCCACCTGACCAGCCCTTCACTCAATTTCAAGCTCTTCAGACTGTTATTGGCTATGACTCCAAGTGGATTCACCCGTAAAAATACCTTCTCTTTGAACGCCTCAACCACCCTCTTGGTTCCCAGGGAATGTGTCTGCCAACTCTGTTGAATCGTACTCTCCCAAGCGCTTCAGGGCCCTTCATCCATTCATTGATTCATTCGCTCTCATTTATTAAGCGCTTACTGTGTGCAGAGCGCTGTACTGAGTGCTTGGGAGAGTACAATGCAACAACGAAGAGTGACAATTCCTGTCCACAAAGAGCTCAGAAGCGCTCAATAAATACCGCTGATTGATTTCCCCCCGGCAACGTGGGGCACTCAGTCACTTAGGAAGACCTCTCCAGGGGCCGGGTCACCAAAGGAGTTTGCATTTCAGGTTGTAGGTCATAACCTCTCACCTCACTAGCCACCTCCAGGCTGCTGCCCCCTGGTAAAAGTCGAGCTCAGCCACTAGAGGAGGAAAAGTGGCTCAGCCAGTCCCCTGAGTTGGGAATGATGTGCCCCGGGGGGAGAAGGGGTTAACCAGTTGAAAACTCTGCCCGTTGTCCGCTAACTTGGACCTCCTGGTAAACGTCAGTGCTCCAAGCCCCAGGTCACTGGGGATGGAATTAAGGCTTTGAGCGGTGGCAGTTTGCAATGCTATCACAGGGTGTGAAGAAGATGATTTTCCTCTCCTTCCCCACTGTTTTTTAATTTCCTCCTCTCAGACTCTCTCCCTCAGAAACCACATGGATCTCCAGGCTCTGGCTGGGGCCGGAGGCTCTTCCCCGAGGCGGGCTGGTTTGAAACCACCCTCCACCTGATACTCTTCTCACCCGCTTGAGTTCAGGGGTCTGGAAGTGACCCAAGATCACCCCAGCCCCCAATCCCAACCCGCACCAGACCCTCAGTTTGATCCAACCCTCCGCCCTTTCCTCTTCCTCCTCTCCCTCAACTCTTTCCCTCCCTTTTCCGGCCTCAGCCACCCGCAGATGAGCTCCCTCCCGAGCGGGAAGGAAGACATCGGGGTTCGGACGGGGCCGCCCTCGCTGTTTCGGCAGCGGGTCTGGGGACGGAGCGCTCCGGGGCTGGCGGCCCTTTAAACTGGGGCATGGAACTAGGCCGTCTTATCTTAGAAAGCCGAAGGAAACACCCCCGGGCAGGTGACCCCGATGGCTTGCTCGGATAAGGGAACCGCATTCCCGTTGGGTTCCGCCGGTTCTGTTCCGGGAAGAAGCAGTGTGCCCTACTGGATAAGACCAGAGGCCTGGGAATCAGAAGGATCTGGATTCTAATCCCTGCTCTGGCACTTGTCTGCTCTGTGACCTTGTCACTTCACTCCTCTGTGCCTCATCTGTAAAATGGGGGTAACACTGTGAGCCCCAAGTGGGTCGTGGATTTTGTCCAATCTGATTGTCGCTGCTGACCCCTGTCTTTGGCCTGGAACGCCCTCCCTCCTCAAATCTGATAGATAATTACTCTCCCACCCTTCAAAGCCTTATTGAAGGCACATCTCCTCCAAGAGGCCTTCCCTGACTAAGCCCTCCTTTCCTCTTCCATTTACTTCTGCATCGCCCTGACTCGCTCCCTTTATTCATCCCCTCTCCCAGCCCCATAGCACTTATGTACACATCTGTCACTTATTTATATTCCTGTCTCCCTCTCTAGACTGTAAGCTCGTTATGGGCAAGGAATGTGTCGGCTTACTGCTATATTGTACTCTCCAAATCATATGTTCGCTCTGCGCACAGCGCTCAATAAATATGAAGCAGAGAAGTATCATGGCGTAGTGGATAGAGCGTGGGCCTGGGAGTCGGAAGGTTCTAATCCCAGCTCTGCCACTTGTCTGCTGGTTGACCTTGGGCAAGTCACTTTACTTCTCTGGGCCTCAGTTACCTCATCTGTAAAATGGGGATTAAGACTCTGAGCCCCATGTGGGACAACCTGACTACCTTGTATCTCCCCCGGTGCTTAAAGCAGTGAATAGTAAATGCTTAACAAATGCCTTAATTATTATTATGAATGAATAATGACTGAATGAAGACCCCAGGGCTTAGTACAGTGCCTGGCATATAGGAAGTGTCTAACAAATACCATTAATTAACAAGAAGAAAAAAAACCATCTGGTTTCCCGGGGTCTGAGCTGCCTCCTCAAGCATCTCACTCTCTTGTTCCTTCTCCGTCTGCCTCGTTTCCCTCCGGGATGGGGTTTGCTCCTCTCCTGGACCCCAGCTTGGGTCACCCCAGGTACCATTCAAGTCTACTAGCAGGGGCCCAAGAAAGCCTAGTGAACACTGAACTCAATAATGATAATACTAATAACAACTATGGTTTTTAAGTGCTTGCTCTGTGCTAAGCACTGGGGAAGATACAAGATAATCATTTTAGGCAGGGAACGTGTCTACCAACTCTGCCTCCCAAGTGCTTAGCGCAGGGCTCCGCACACAATACATGCTTAATAAATATGATCGATAAATCGGAAGCTGTCTCGGCCCCAGTGAGGTGCTCAATGTATGAGGGAGGGAGAACTGGTATTGAATCCCCATTTTTACTGATGAGGAAACTGAGGCCCCGAGCAGCAGGTGACTTGGCCAAGGTCACACCTAGATAAGCGGTGGGGTTGGGATTAGAACCCAGGCTTCCTGACTTCGAGCCCTGCGGTCTTTTCACTAGCTCAGCTCTGGTGGGAGACTCTCTCATCAGGCGTGCCCCTTCCCCTGCCACCGATCTGCCTCAGTCTTCATGAGATCCTTTCTCTCCCCCAGGAACCCTTCCTGGACATCCCCCAGAGGTAGTTTTGGGGGAGCAAGAGTCAGAGGGGTTCCTGGGGGCTCCTCCTCTCCAGAGAGGGCATGGCGGGGAGAATCGATCCTCTCGATCCCACGGGTCTGCGGCTCTCCACTCCATCCCAATCTTTCCGGCTGCTCTTTCAGCCTTCACCTTGACCTCCCTCCAACCTTTTTACTCTCTGCCCCAGCTTCTGGTGCTTTTCCGAGCCTTTCCTATCTTCCTCCTCTGGTCTCTGCCCCTCAACCACTTCAACTGGTTTTCTTCCAATACTCGCATTAGTGGCCTCGGTTTGACGTCATCCAAGACATTTCCGCTTCTGATCCTCTTTCTCCTTTTTTTTTTTTTTGCCTTCCTGTGGTATCTTACTTCACCTCTCCAATATTTTACCGTCTGAAGTCTTTAAAAAGTTTCTAGTCCAGTGTATACTTCGGGAGATTGTCCTCATGAATCATCAGTGGTATTTATTGAGCACTTACTAGGCTAAGCGCTTGGGAACGTTCAATACGGCGGGGTGGGGGCACCATGGCAGCGAGCTTCAGGCCAAACTGATGGCCTCGATCGATCAGTAGTATTTACCGAGGGCTTATTCTTGTGCTTAGCACTGAATGAAATGGTTGAAGTGGTGTTAGTAGACAGCCCCTGCCCTAGGGCATTTTTCAATCTAGAGAGGAGAGCGGCCCAAGCACATTCAACAGCGGTTTGGGTATCTTGCTGTCCTCTCTTCTCCTCGGTAGGTTTATTGGTGGGAATGTGGGAGGAGAATGGATGTCGAGGAGAATTGTGGTATCTCGTTGTGAGGAGGGAATGTCACTGCTTTTTGTTGTGTTGTACTTTCCCAAGCTCTTAGTACAGTGCTCTGCACACAGTAAGCACTCAATAAATATGATTGAATGAATGAGTTTAAGCACTTTATATGTGCCAAGCACTGCCCTAAGCTTTAGGATAAATACAAGGTAAGAACAGGCAAGTCCCTGTCCCATATGGGGCTCAGAGACTAAGCGGGAGGGATGACGGGTATTGACTTTCCATTCTGCAGAAAAGAAATGTGAACGTGCCAACTCTGTTATATTGTTCTCTCCCAAGTGCTTAATATGGTGCTCTGCATACAGCAAGCTCTCAATAAATATGATTGATTGATCTGGTGTCTGACACAGAAAAATGAAGTGACCTGCCCAAGATCGCCCGGCAGACGAGTGACGGAGCCGGGGTTAGAACCCAGGTTCTCTAAATCCCGGGCCTCTTTCCGCTAGGTCCCCCTGATTTTGTTGCCAGCAGCACTTCCGGAGGTGGTTAGAGGGCACGAAGGGGTATGGTCAGAATGGCTACTGGGAGCCTCCATGCCAGCTGGTTGGAGGGAAGGGGGAGCTCAGAAAACTGTCTTTTCTGTAACTGGTTCAAGAAAACCTGGATATCTGCTGGATCACGCCCTGGGGGCTACCACCTTCCCCTTGTCATTCACCTGCACCAATTGACTCCTCTCTCTCTCTCTTTCAGCCCACACATTGTCAGTCACCAAATCGATCAATCTTATTTATTGAGAGCTTGCTGTGTGCAGAGCACCATATTAAGCGCTCGGGAGAGTACAATATAACAGAGTTGGCATGTTCACAGTGAGCTTACAGGCTTCCTGCTGGATCTTTCTTGCCCGGGACCAGACCTGTCGGGGGCAGATAGGAGCCCGACAGGATTAACAGGAAGGTCCTAGGACCTGGGCTTGCTACCAGGCTGAGGGTTCCCTTGGGTAGGGCTCCTGGGGTCGTGTTAGAATGGGATGGCTCTTTGAGGCACAGGAACTGGCTTTGTGCCCGGGAAGAAGGCTGTCTGCTGGTGCCCAGGTGCCCCCCCCCCCCCCAAAAGTCACTGGCCTCTGCCCCGGTCCTGAGAACCAGGAAGGTGAAAAGTGTTTTTGAGGTTACTCCCCAGGAGTGATTTGTCACTCCACATAAATTTAGTTGACATTAAGCCAATGTGCCAATCACTGGGCTATGCCTTGAGATAGATAAACGATGATCAGATCAGACACGGTCCCTGTCCCACAAAGGGCTTGCCGCATAAGAGAAAGGGAAAGCAGCAGTCTTATCCCCATTTTGCAGATGAGGAAACTGAGGTCCAGAGAGTTTGAAGTGTCCCAGGCTGCTCCTGATCTCCACTGTCCACTCCATCCTGACCCTCCCGTAGCTCGCTGTCGACCGGTGGCTTAGCCTGCTACCTACTCCCCGAATCTGGGTGGGGGCGACTCCACGACGGTTTCAGCAAAAGGCCAGGGAGCCCTCGGACCGGACTCGCGCCAACGGTTTCGGCTCCGCCAGAGACGGAGGCCCGGGCTGGCACCCTGTCCCCTCTGATCTCCCCGACAAATGTCTCCCCCAAAGCGAAGAACCAAGTTGTCTCCCCCTCTAGACTGAGTTGGTTGTGGGCAGGGATGTGTCTGACTGTTGTACTGTCCCAAGCGCTTAGTACAGTGCTTTGCACCCAGTAAACAATAAATACTGTTGAACCAACGAATGAATGAACCGAGTTGACGTCTCGTCTCGGCCCCGCAGGAGAATGCCGTGAATGGAGAGCACCTATGGCTGGAGACCAATGTCTCAGGAGATCTCTGCTACCTGGGCGAGGAGAGCTGCCAGGTCAAATTTGCGGTGAGTTTCACCCTCCGCCCTCTTGACCTCTTTTGACCCTCGCTGAAGACGGAAACCTGATTAAGCCCTCCTTTCCTCTTCTGCATCACCTTGACTTGCTTCCTTTATTCGTCCCCACAGCACTGATGTGCACATCTGTAATTGATTTATTTGCGTTAATGTCTGTCTTCCTCTCTAGACTGTAAGCTCGTTGTGGGCAGGGAACGCGCCTGCTCATTGTTGCGTTGTACTCTCCCAAGCGCTTAGGACAGTGCTCTGCACACGGTAAGAGCTCCATAAATATGATTAGATGAATGAACCCTGAACGTTCTACCTTGTCCCGGGGCCCGATGAGGTAGGGAAGGGGGATGTTCAGGGGTAGCTCAGTGGACAGGCCCAAAGGGGCCTGAAAGAGAGCACTTAGTACAGTGTCTGGGATGTAGTAAGTGCTTAAATACCATTTAAAAAAAAAAGAGAGAGAGAAGATGACTGTTTCAGCCCTTTCAGTAGCATTTATCGAGTGCTTACTGTGCGCGGAGCACTGTGTTAAGTGCTGGAGAGGGCACGGTACAGTAGAGGGCAAGTCACTTAACTTCTCTGTGCCTCAGTTCCCTCATCTGTAAAATGGGGATGAAGACCGTGAGCCCCACGTGGGACAACCTGCTTCCCCTGTGTCTACCCCAGCGCTTAGAACGGTGGTCGGCACATAGTAAGCGCTTAACAAATACCAACATTATTATTATTAGAGTAGGTAGACCTGATCCCTCCTATTAAAGAACTTCATTCATTTAGTAGTATTTATTGAGCGCTTACTATGTGCAGAGCACTGTACTAAGCGCTTGGAATGTACAATTGGGCAACAGATAGAGACGATCCCTGCCCAGTGATGGGCTCATAGCAGCGTGGCTCAGTGGAAAGAGGTCATGGGTTCGTATCCCAGCTCTGCCACTTGTGGCAAGCCACTTCACTTCTCTGTGCCTCAGTTCCCTCATCTGTAAAATGGGGATTAACTGTGAGCCTCAAGTGGGACAACCTGATGACCCTGTATGTACCCCAGCGCTTAGAACAGTGCTCTGCACATAGTAAGTGTTTAACAAATACCAACATTATTAACGGGGCTGTGCTTACAACCCTCTTCTCTCCACAGCCCATAAATCCATCCCTTTCTCTCTGCAGAGCACTGTCCTGTGGACAGGAGAGTACAGTAGGGATCATGGCAGGGATCATGTCTAGCAGATGTATTGAATTCTTCCAGTGCTTTGCACGCAGCAAGTGCTTCGTAAATACCACTGATATGAAATGCTTAACGGATGACATTCTTACCATGTGCACAAGCACTTTATTCTGATATGCAGCCTACTGGCCCCAAGCAGGCCTCCTGCTGTAGGCCGGTAGCTCTCTGATTCCCTAACAAGCAGGGTAGGATTTTGATTGCACGCTTTATTCGCTCCCCAGCTCTTATTCATTCAGTAGTATTTATGGAGCGCTTACTATGTGCAGAGCACTGGGCTAAGCGCTTGGAATGTACAAATCGGTGACAGATAGAGACAGTCCCTGCCCTTTGACGGGCTTACAGTCTAATCGACGGGCTCTTGTGGACATATCCACAATTTATTTTAATGTTCTGCTTCCCCTTCTGGACTCTAAGCTCCTTGTGGGCAGGGAGCTCGTCTACCAACTCTGTTATGTCGTCGTTCCCCGAGTGTTTAGTACAGTGCTCTGCACACAGTAAGTGCTCAGTAAATACCTCGCAGATTGACCTGGCTGTGCTCACTGGACGGCTCTGAGGGACCACCAGCCTGTTCTGCGTTTTTTGTTTTGTTTTTTGGTTTTTCTGTCCTGGTGTCTCACTCTCCCGCTTCTGTGCCAGAACCCCCTGAGGGATTGTGTGAGCGCGTGTGTGTGACTTGACAAGGACACTCTTTGGCATAAGCCTTACGTGTCCCGAAAAATTAATGTCACGGTTAAAGCTTCCAAGTTGTGTCCTCTAAATAATAGAGCGCTTCCTCTGTCTCTCACCTTGGGTCGGGAAAAGAGAAGGATGTGAATGGGGGCTACAGAGATAATGGGTCTGGATTTTCCACTTTGTTCCAGAAGCCTCAGTGTCCTTTCTGATCCCCTTGTACATCCAGCCCAGTTTGGAAATGATCACGCGTCACGAGACCGCTCAGCCCCGAATGCATTCGGCCCTTCCCTTCCCGTGGGCTGGGAGCAGGCCACGTGGATCAGCCGCATCTGACGACATCCCCGAGCGGTGCAGGGAGAGCGGGGTGGGATCATCCCCGTAATAGGAATAATGATGGCACTGAGTGTTTACTATGTGCCAAGCTCTGAGCTACATGCTGGGGTAGATGAAAGATAATCAGGTCTGACACAGTCACTGTCCCTCCCAGGGCACTCAGTCTAAGAGGGAGGGAGAATCCTACTTTACAGATAAGGAAACTGAAGCCCAGAAAAGGTAAGTGACTTGCCCAAGGTCACGCAGCAGGCAGAGGGCAGAGCCAGGACTAGGACTTGGGGGGGGGGGGGTCTCATGATTCCGAATCCCGTGTCCTCTCCGCTGCCTCCACATATTTTGGATGAGGAAACTAAGGCACTGGCCACTAACGTGAATTGCCGGAAGTGTCCTCGGTGAGCAGATGTACAGAGGGCGAGCACGGAGAGTCGGAGCGGACCCCCACCTGCTGTTAACATCTCTAACCTCACTCTCAGCCTCGTTTTTCAGTTCAAGAGAAGGGGGTTGGAAACTGGCAGTGAGCTCGGTTTGCTTTGAGAAAGGACGTTGGGCTCTTGGACAGATGGCGGTACCCCCAGGGTACACCTTGTGCGGGCCTCATTGGTTTAAGGATACGCTCGATCGACAGGTGACGGCTGGAGGTGCTGGCTGTCTTGTCTACCCCGAGTTCACCCTACTGCCGATCTGCCTGCCTGGATATTGGGGTGGGCTGGGCTTCGGGCTGGCAGCGTGGACTGTGAAAGTGTCAGAGGTGGTCCTGCTGATATCCACGGTGGTCCTCTTTGCCGAGAGTGGTTGAGAATATCCGGCAGACTGGTTAGGTGCCAAAAATCAGGCTTACCTGGTACGGAATCTGGGTTGGAAAGGCCTTGGCCACTGAAATATCCAGTTGGAAAGCTAAGCTTTCCTGGCCAGGGCAAGCTCAGTGAGACAGCGAAGAAGCAGTGTGGCTTGATGGATGGAGAAAGGGCCTGGGAGTCAGAAGAACCTGAGTTCTAATTCCAGCTTCCCTTGTCTGCTGGGTGACCTTAGGCAAGTCATTTAACATCTCTGTGCCTCAGTTCCCTCATCTGTAAAATGGGGACCAAGACAATGAGCCCCATGTGGGATAAGGGACTGTCCAGCCTGATGAGCTGGTATCTCCCCCACTGCTTACTCCAGCGCCTGGCACACAGTAAGCACTCACACAAACATCAGTTAAAACACAAAAGCTGACCTACTGCCCAGAGCAGCTGAATTTTGGGAAACATCGGGACCTTGCTCTCTCTTCCTTCCCTCCCGTCAGAGCTGGCTTTGGATATTGCCTTTTCATCCATTTGGGTGGTATGAAAATGCCCAAATGATCGGGTGAATCTGCCCTGCTTGTAGTCCCCAGCCCTGACTGGAGATAGTTCTCTATAAGATAGCAAGCTCCTTGAGGGCAGAGACTATGTCTGGTGGGCTGGAGCGGGACCCTCGGAGGCCGCCCGCCCCTACTATCCCAAATTCCTCTTCTTGGGCAAGAAGCCCCTTTGAGTAGCTGGTAAGTGCTTACTCTGCTGAACGGTTGAGGATTTCTATTTATAGCTTCTGCATCTAATCCTCCGGTGCCCTTTCCAGGGAAAAACGGAAGGAAAGGAGGATTTCTGTAAAGAGGAGGAGGGAGCACCTGGCAAGACCTCAAGAGAACAGGTGGAGCTGGCCCTGGGGCCTAAAAAACCCTAAGCTCATTGTGGGCAGGGAACACGTCTACCAACTCTGTTAGTACAGTTCTCCGCCCGCAGTAAGCACTCAGCACATAAAATTGATTGATCATCGCCTCCATCTTTTCTCTGTTAACTCCCACTGCCCAGATTGGTCTGTGCCTCTGTGCCTGGACCCCTGAGAGGTGGGCAATGCCCTGTCACCCCAGAGAGACCTTGCTCTTGGCCTCTGAGAGCCCAGGTGAGCTAAGCCGCGGTCACGTTGGGTGTCGGGGGGCCACCGACCCCGGGGTTTTGCGGAGAAGGCTCACTGTGCTGGACATCTCAGGGCTAGGGTGGCCATCCTTCTGGTTTTATACTGGACAGTCCAGTGCACATCGTACGTACCCCCAGCGAATCCCACAGTTATCGCTATTTCCCTATTAATTTGATCCCTCTCCTTTTAACCAGCTTTGGGATAATCCAGGGATTCCTGCTTCCACTTAGACTGATGATTGAGGCTCCAAGATGGCCATCACAACAGAAATAATATCATGTATTTATATAATGCCTGTCTCCACGGTGCTCTTAGTACTTAGGAAATCCTAGAAGAATTAGCGCGTAATCAGATTTAGAGAAATGGAGATTTAAATAAATGGGCAGCTCTCACAGGCTGTGGATTCATCAGTGATGTTGAGAGATAAAGAATCCCTTTGCAGCCTTTAAGCCCTGGGGTGGGCAATTGCTCCAATATTCCAATTAAATCTTTTTCCTGGAAATTTTAAAGGCAAAGATTCCTTCAAATCCCCCCAGAAAGGGAAAGCATGCAAACGAAGAGGACTTCCAGTCCACGAGCATATATTCAAATTCCAAGCAGATGAGCATCATTAAGTGTTGGCTGCGGACTCCCTAATTTGCAGGGAGCAGGGTGGACAGAAGTCGAGGTCTTTGGCTCGCACAGTCCTTCCTGAGCTTTTCAGCTTGGCTGAAACAACAACAGAAGTGCTCAATCAGTCATTTTTCCATTCTAGTTCTTTCCACCAGGAAGACCCCCACTAAGTCCGGTTGGGGTCGGGGGTGAGGCAGAAGGGGTCTCCACTGGGGGATGTATCCGGGCACACGAAACAGTTGGTGGGGCTCCAAGGTAGCAATGTCTATAAATCTCTGGTGTGTGGTTCGCATATATCGACACGGTTCTAGCTGTTGGCCTCCTGGTACTTTTCAAGTTCCTTTTCTTGTTTCTGCCTCCCTGGAGGAGGCATGGGACCCCGAGGAAGAATTCTGGTTATTTTGCACAGGTACCGCCGGGCCGGAAAGCCCCTCCTCCTGCTCTGACCTGTGAATTCCCTGTGGGTAGAGAAGGTGTTTCCCAGCTTGCTTAGTACAGTGTTCTGTACCCAGTAAGTGCTCAATAAATACTACTGTTTATTATTCATCAGCTTTGTGAGTCTGCCTCCCCAACCTGTCATACTTCTGGACACTTTTGGCAAATGTCGAACCCAGAATTCTTTTGGCTTTGAATTGCCACTCAACATTTGCGGCCAGACGCGAACCTTCGCCTCCCCACCGGGATATCGGTCTGTGGAATTTGCCAGAAGTCCGTCGGCCTAGGTTTTAGCCAAGTGGGGAGGGTGTCCTCTTGAACTTGCATAGGTGCTGAATGAGCTCTCTCCAGTGAATGAGCCTCCGGTAATTGCTTTTTCAAAATTAATTGTAGAAATCTGCCCTCCGGAGGAAGTGTGCGGTGTGTAAAATTGTGGTCCACGCAGCCTGCATGGAGCAGCTGGAAAAGGTAAGGCAGCGCCACTGTGGGGTCATTCCTCTGTAGCACTCGCTCAAACTTCCAGAGATCCGTGATCTTAAGAACAGTCCCGTTTGGTCCCGTTTTCTCCGCTTCAAGCGTATGCGTGTGATTGTGGGGGGGAGGCCCGATTGATCCTCTCCCTCGACGGATGTAAGAACACCAGCAGCGCCCTTCCGATCCTCCTGGCCCAGGGTTCGATCGCCAGCGGTGGCGGCAGGTATCCTGAGAAGCAGTTCGGCCAACCGGATAGACGTGGGTCTGCCCCTTTTCCAGTCCCGGTTCTGCCCCTTTTCCGTTAGTAACTCATTATGGACATCTCGCCAATGAATTCGTTCACATCCCGCTTTGACGGTTTCTGATCTGACGGCTTTGGCCTTCTCGGCCCCCTGAAGGAACACGTCTTCCCAAGTTACCTGAGGAAAATGGGGCAGCCAGAGAGTCTGCCTCTCACCCGTGAATTAGTTCAAATCCTGCTTGGACAAACTGCTGGCTTTGGCCTTCGTGGTCTCCTGAGGAAACACGTCCTCTGTGGTTAACTCAGGGAAATGGGGCAGCCGGAGAGTGTGTGGGGACAGAAGACTTGGGGGATTCGTTTTCCCTCTTCCTGCTCAGGTACAGGTGACCCTGTCACTCAGCTTCAGGGCTTTCCATGTGTGGATGGCCAGGGATTCCTTTTGACTTTTACCTGCCCCTGTGGGGGCTGCAGAAGAGGATGCTGGACTGGCCCACCTACGAATTTCCCTTTGTCAAAACGCTCCTGTCAGCTTCACGTGGGGTGCTAATGGGGCCCCTGTGCCTCGCCATTGTGGGGCAGATCAAAGTCTGTGGATGCCGGCTCAGACCCTTTGGTTCTAGATAAGGAACACTTTCCACCAGGGTGGGTTGCTTGCCCAGTGAAGATGATTTCCGGGGACCCATCGCTGATCATTACGCTCCCTTCGCTTTCAGAACTTAGATTTGCACCTTTTATTCACCCCTTCCTCAGCTCCACGGCACTTATATTCATAGGTCTAATTTATTTGTCTACATTGATGACTGTCTCCCCCTCTAAACAGTGAGCTTGTTGTGGGCAGGGAAGGTATGTACCGACTCTGTTATACTGTGCTCTCCCAAGCGCTTAGTACAGTGCTATGCACCCAGTAAGCGCTTAATAAATAGGATTGATTCAGAAAGTTCTTCTCTCTCACTCTCCAGCCATTCTCTCTGCTCCCTGTGCATATTGGCTCTCAATATGGATCGCTTCAGTTCTCGACTTATTTAAGTATCCCTTTTTGTGTTTTTACACTTAATGTTCGCGGACCTGGTGCTGTTTTCTCTTTTGCCTTCTTGTCTCTCTCTTTTCAAATGAAACTCAGAACCACTGTCTCCTTGAGAGCAGTGTGCCCTACTGGTCTGTCCTCAGGAGCTGACTCCTGGTTTTCAGCTGGAATACGGGGTTATCCAAGACTTTGTTTTACCATAACTTTTAAAAAGTTTCCTCTGTCCTTCTCGCTTATGGTTACCCAATGTCAGCTCACCAGGAAACAGCTATTTGGGTATCCCGCTGTTACTTGTTCTTTGTTCAAGTAAAACTAACCGGCTTTCACTATTTTTTCCCCGTTTTTTTTTTTTTTTTTTTTAAATTACAGATTAATTTCAGGTGCAAACCCACATTCCGGGAAGGGGGATCCAGATCTCCGAGAGAGGTGAGTAGCTCAGAGCCCAGCTCAAAATATCCCTTTTGCCTGTCCACCGGGGCTCCCTGAGATCTGAATGTCTTGGCCCTGCCTGATACATGCTGCAGGAAGTGGACCCGGGTGGCCAGATCAAGTGGAATGGAGCCTTTTTTTCTTTTTCAGTCATTGTGTTTAGTTGCTCCGGGCAAGCCGCACAAACAGAAAACCAAAAGTGGATTCTGAAGGCATGAGGGATCTGATTGGGCTGGCGCATCAGAGCAAATGGGACTGGGTAATTAAAAAAAAAACCCTCCACTTGGTGTTGTGCGTACCACCCACTTACAAAACACCCCTGTCCACCTGCTTGCTCGTTGCATTTCGAGGGACGAGAAAATGCACATGACACCAGCCAAGCCATTAGCTCTGTACTAAACTCCTCTGCATAGATTCTCGGTCCTAAAGTCTCAGAATCAGGGTCCATCTGCCGTTCCCGACAGGAGACTCCATCTTCATCACAGGCTCCTCCCGCCATCCCCCAGTAGCCCGTTTCAGTCAGTCCGAGGGAAAGACACACCCTTTTATAGTCCTCCTTTCCATCCCGCCTCAAGCTTGCTCTTTATGTCGCCAGTTTACCCAAGTGTGCTGTCTAGCCTTCGTGTCTCCCTGAGCACTGGGAATTTCACACCGACTAGAGCCCGGAGGTGACAAAATGATGGTAAAGGGAAGACGCTGTGCCGTCCTGAACACCCCATGCCACACCCGCCTGCAGTCAACCCAGCTCGTCGACACACAGTTGTCTGGGAGCGTTCCCTTCTCGGTTATGTTTATCTTTGTCCTTCTAATGACTGAAGGGGTAGGGGAAATGGAGGGTGATGCATCAGCCTCAGTGGAAAAGTCTGGATGTGGTTTTTAACCTGCACTGAAGCCTTCCGGGAAAACGCGTCTTCTGCTTCTGAGAAACAAGACTCTCAGAGGTTACTTTATCGAATGCTGAAAACAAGCATCTGACTGTCTGACCCGGATTCTTGTTGGCCAGTCTCGGGATTGTTAGAAAAATGTTCCGATATCCTGGCATTGGGAGCCACCTGGCACCTGACTCAGCCGCTCCTTCGCTTGTTGGATACTTGGGCCTCTGCCGGGCCGGAGCACGCTCGGTTCAGGCTTCGGTATTCTGGGATTTTCATGTGGAACATTCCAGACTGAGAACCCCTTTGCTGCCACTGGGGCCTCTGTTGTATTTGTGTGTGTGTGTGTGTGTGTGTGTGTGTTCCAGGAGCTCGGTTTTCGAACAAAAACAGTGTGCTGCATCTAGAAAGCAATAACTATTTTGTCGTAAGCTGTGAAAGGAACTACTACTATGGTATTGGATAAGTGTTTACTATGTGCCAGGCACTATACTGAGCTCTGGGGTGAATACAGCAAATCGGGTTGGACGCAATTCCCGCCCCACGTGGAGCTCACAGTATTAATCCCCATTTTACAGATGAGGGAACTGACTTGCCCAAGGTCACAAGCAGGCGAGTGGCAGAGGCGAGATTAGAATCCTTGTCGTGACTCCTAGGCTCGTGCGCTATTTATCGGATGCCCACTGGGTGCGTGCACTAAATACTAAGCACTTGGAGTGTCCTAGACACTGTACTAAACATCTGAGCAAGTTAGAGTACTTGAAAACCAAGAGGATAATGTGGAATCGAAGGCTGACGATGAATCGGCCCTGGGCTTCAGAGGAGTTTGATGTCTTGCTTGAGCAGGGGAAGCAGCGTGGCTCAGTGGAAAAGAGCCTGGGCTTCGGAGTCAGAGGTCATGAGTTCGACTCCCAGCTCTGCCGCTTGTCAGCCGTGTGACTGTGGGCAAGTCCCTTAACTTCTCTGTGCCTCAGTGACCTCATCTGTAAAATGGGGATTAACTGTGAGCCTCACATGGGACAACCTGATGCCCCTGTGTCTACCCCAGCGCTTAGAACAGTGCTCCGCACATAGTAAGCGCTTAACAAATACCAACATTATTATTATTATTAGCTGGGATTTAGAACTCTCTATATTTGCTGAGCACCGCTGCAGCATCAGATCCGTCATTCATTCAGCTGTGCGAAGCACTGAACGAAGCGCTCGGGAGAGTACAACACCACAATAGACAGATACATTCCCTGCTCACGAGGAGCGATCAGAGGCTCACCCTAGACAGCATTCTTGGTCACCAAACTCCCAACCCAAATTAGGTGGACCAGCGACTTAATGGACTGTTAAAAAGAGCCAGCTGGAGACTGGGATTTCCGAGCCAAAGCTCATCGTGTGGAAACTAAGCGTTAATCTTCTCGAAGCACTTGGCATCTGTCCGGCTTTCTGTCCAGGTCTGGGGCCCTGGACAGAGAGCCTGGGAGGACTCGGAGAATCCAGACGAAAAGCAGTGCCCTGATTAAAGGAATGGAAATGGATCTTCTGAAAAACTGACTTAGCCTGGAGGCAAGAAGGCTGAAGGGTTATTTAATAACGGACTTGGAGATTATGAATGACAATGAGGCCAGCTGTCTCTAGTGAAAATAGAAGCAGAATGACGAGGCATGAATTGTAGCGGGAGAGAGAGTTGACCTGAGGAAGTATTTCGTGCTGGGAAGGATGGTCAACAATGAGGCTGGAGGTGGGCCCTCTGTTTGCTTTCTGAGGAGGCAGGGTGGGGGTACCCCATTCATTCATTCGATCGTACTTATTGAGCACTTACTGTGTGCAAAGCACTGTACTAAGCAAGTGGGAGAGTACACGATAACAGTAACAATAAATAGACATGTTCCCTGCCTACAGCAAGCTTAAAGTCTACCCCAGAAGGCAGAGGACACTTGGATATTTACCCAGTGATTTGACACTTCTTGAGCTTTCCAGAATGGAATGGGGAGCAGCACCTCCCACCCCTCACCCCCAGAAGGCTACCTCGGTTGCTTGGGTTGCGGGAGTCTGCCCAGCCTGCTGGGTGGAGATCAATAAATGCTTCACAAATACCATTTAAAAAAAAAAGGCTCTTGAGACTTGATAGTCTTGCCCTCCTTTCTCCCCGCCCCCTCTCCCACCCTTTTCCGGTTTTGAATTTTAGCATAGTCTGCTGAAGGTTCTGCCTACATTTTCAAGTTCTTTCACGAGCCTCTGAACACCTCACAATACAGGGTTCTGAAGTGCTCATAATAAAAATAGTACTAAAACCTCTCAGATTTCTCGAACCACTCTTCTTCTGAGCAGCTTGAAGAGTCCCTGTCTCATCGTGGGAGGCAGTGTGGTATGGATCGCTTGGCTCTCCTGACTGCCCGGGCGAGAGGCGCTTGTCTGCCGAGATGAGAGAAGCGTTTCATTCATTCAGTCGTATTTACTGAGTGCTTACTGTGTGCAGAGCACTGTACTGATCGCTTGGGAAAGTACACTGTGGCAATAAAGAGAGATGATCCCTGCCCACAACGAGTTCACAGTCTAGAGGGACTGTTTCCCATCCACCGTTGACTGCTAAGTCGTCCGGGTTTGTTGGGGGTCCTAAGGGTCATCCCCCTGTCTCCCAGCAGGACTGTACTTAGTTCGAGGTGTTCATTCATTCATTCAGTGGTATTTATTGAGCGCTTACTATGTGCAGAGCACTGTACTAAGCGCTCGGAATGTACAAATCGGTAACAGATAGAGACAGTCCCTGCCCTTTGACGGGCTTACGGTCTAATCGGGGGAGACGGACAGACAAGAAGAATAGCAAAATTATGTCTGAAAAGCTGAAAGAGTCTTCTTTCTGTAAGCATCTCTGGGGAGGGACTCTCTAGACCGTTAGCTTATTGTGGCCAGGGAACGTGTCTCCCAGTTCTGTTCCGTTGACCTCCCCCAAGCGCCTAGTACAGTGCTCTGCACGCAGTAAGAACTCAACGAACACCATCGATTGACTCAGTCTTCCCCGAGACCAGCCCCGGGTCCCGTTGAGCACGCTACAAGTCTTGTTAGACTGGTCCTGGGCTTTGCGGGGGTCGAGGAATGGGGTCGTGGAAGCGGCATGAGGCGCTCCCATCCTCTCCGTTAATTATCACATCTTGTTTTCCCCTAGAACTTTGTCCGCCATCACTGGGTGCACAGGAGACGACAGGAGGGAAAATGCAAGCAGTGCGGTAAGGTAGGTGGTCAGACGGGCACCCGGGGACTCCTTTGGGGTCTCCTCTGCCGCGGGCCACTGTCACTGGGGGAGGGATGGGCGACAGAGCCCCGTCCGTCTGGTCCGGGGTCCGGGCCGGGAAAACCTGGACCAACGGGCTGGTGTGGCGGTCTACGGACCTCACGACGATAGACCGACACCCCTACTGCCCCTCTAGGGTGGTGCTCTGTGGCTGCTCTTCGGTCCTGACCTCCCCCGCCAACCTCCCTCATCAGTCTCTGCTCGGTGGGAACCGGGAAGGATGGGATGGTAGTTTGGGGGGGGGTGAGCCATTCCTTGGGATCAACAGGAACAGGGCTGGCTGGGGGCTACCCATCCCAGGGAACTGGATGCTATGCCCCTCCCACTTCTCAGATCGACTCGGCCCTGAGCCAGCGCCGATGCCGGAGCGTGGCCCAGTTCTCGGGGGGGCCAGGGGGATCTGGGGTTCTCCAGGCTGGCAGGTAAGCAAAGCAAGTTGAGGCCGGGATGCTCTCTGCCTTCAACAATATTTACCGAGACCTGCCACGGGCGGAGCATTGTACTAAGCACTTGGGAGAGCACAATAGGAAGACATGATCCCTGCTCAAGGAGCTTCCAGTCCAGCAGTAGAGGCTGACACTAAATGGGAGGAAGAATGAAAAGTGGTCGGAGAAGCAGTGTGTCTTAGTGGAAAGACACTGGCCCGGGAGTCGTGGGACCTGGGTTTTAATCCCAGCTCCGCCACGTGTCTGCCGTGTGACCTTGTGGCAAGTCATTTGACTTCCCGATGCTTCATCTGTATTTACCGAGTGCTTCCTATGTTCAAAACGTTGTACTAAATGCTCGAGAGAGTACAGTACAACAGATATGGCAGACGCCTTCCCTGCCCATGTCGAGTTTACAGTCTAGAGCGGGAGACAGACATTAATATGAATAAAAATTGATAATATAAAGATATGTACCTAAGTGCTGTGGGGATTAAGACCGAGTCCCACATGGGGCGTGCACCGTTTGCCACATGATTATCCGGTATCTACCCCAGCTCGTAGTACAGTGCCCGGCACCCGGTAAGCTTAACAAATACCATTTTAAAAAAACCCCAAATGAGTGGATATATCGATGAGTGAGTTCTTGATCAGTAGCTTACGTACGTCGACAGGATTGCAGGTGGCTGTGGATACGCAGGTGTGAAGTTGGTGCAGAAGTGGTGCGGTGGGAATTCAGGGGAAAGATAATCGGGGAAGGCCTCTAGGAGCAGATCGTCAGATCTCCTCACAAGACCAGCCCTGCTCTCTCGAGAAGCGGCTGAGTCTTTTTCAGCAAAACAGAACGAACGCAGGCTGACCCTTCCTCGGGTTGACACAGAGGGGCAAGTGGTAAGCACTTAATAAATACCGCAGCTATAGTAGAAGTTGAATGGACTCGATCCTCAATCAATCGATGGTATTTATTGAACACTTACTATGAGCAGATCCCAGTAGTAAGGACTTGAGGGCGTACCGTACCACACAGCAGACAAGTTCCCTCCCCGCAACAATCATCCTTTGAAGTCAGATCTGAAGAATGCTGACATGGTTCCAGAAGGGAAATTGCAATCTCCCCAGCCCACATGGGTCAGTTGCTAGTGCTTTTTCAGCCAGGTATGCTGCTTCTCATTTTTTCCTGGTCTGGGAGGGCTGCCAGCTTCTTGAACCACTAACCAGCCCACCTGTAGCCGTCCTGATTCTTGGCCGGTGCCCAGTGGGCCGGTAGTCCAATGGTGTTTTAATGAACACGATGCCAGGGTATCCGCAGATAAACCCGGCCAACAGCATTGCCAGTGATGTCTCCCTGAGAATGCCCAGGGACCAGTGACAAGATGCAGGTCCCTTTTCTCAATCAATGGTATTTATTGAGCGCTTACAGCGTGCAGAGCACTGTCCTTAGTGCATCATCTAGTACAATAAAACAGAGTTGGTAGGTACATTCCCTGCCTGCAACTGTCTATATAATAGTGATCGTATTTGTTAAGCGCTTACTACGTGCCAAGCACTGTTCTAAGTGCTGGGTGAGATACAGGGTTATCAAGTTGTCCTACGTGGGGCTCGCAGTCTATGTAAAATCCGCATTTTACAGATGAGGTAACTGAGGCCCAGTGAAGTGACTTGCCCAAAGTCACGCAGCTGACAAGTGGCGGATTCAGGATTTGAACCCACGATTTCTGACTCCCAAGCCCTTGCTCTTTCCGCTAAGCCGCGCTGCTTCATGCCCCTCTAGACCGTCAGTTTGCGGTGGGCAGGGAATGTGCCTACCAACTCTTTTATATTGTACACTCCCAAACGCTTAGTACAGTGCTCTGCGCACTCTTAGCGCTCAATAAATACCATTGATTTACTGAATGAGTTTCCAGTCTAGAGGGGACCAGTTTTCCGCTTGTCTGCCCTTAGAGCATTGACATGAGCCCTTTCCCTTCTAGGACTCGCAGGTTGGGTTGCAGGAGGAGGAAAATGTTCAGAACCCATTCCCGACCAGGCTGAGGGCCCGAGACAGGGACCTTGGGGTCGGGGGAGTCGGCCGACTACCGTGGATGAGGGTTCCGGCGGTCCTAGGAGCCGCACGGGACTCTCTCCCGAGGCAGAAAAGAAGCAGATTGCTTTTCCTCGTGACGTTTTTGTTGTCCCTCTTGTTGGACTTTGTTTATTAAAGACTCATTTGGAGCCATATGGTCCCACCCCGTAATAAAAAGAAAAGGGAAGCCGGGGAAAGGCCTAGAGGAAAATGAATCAACCAATCCAGCAGTGGTATTTGAGTGCTTAGTAAGGGCAGAACGCCGTACTAGACACGTTCCCTGGACTCAGTGAGTTTATAGTCTAGAGAAGCTGCGAATAAGCTGGGTTCTCCTTCTGTTTGAAATGCAGCAGCGATTTAAGGGGCTGCTGAGGTGTGGCTTCGCCCCCCCACCCCCCCAATAGTCCAAGGTTTTTGCAGCTGTGACTCCCCTTCCACCCCCATAGAATTATAAAGACACTTTCAGGAAGTTTTTTCTTTGTACTGGCGCTGAAGAAAACAGGATGGCTATATGCTCGATTTTATACTTGAACGGTCTGGTTTTCAGGGAATCTGTCACCATGGTGTCAACCCCCTTTAGAAATTGTATTTTTTATCTTCAGCATCCAGTCACCCTGTTCCTCCGAGGGAGACTCTAGTTGTGCAGAGAACCTTTTAGTGAGTCCTTCCAATCCAGAATGCTCCAGTCGTTAGGATGGTAGTTTAAGCTTGTTGTGGGCAGGGAGTGGGTCAGTTTATTGGTGTATTCTCCCAAGAGCTTAGTACAGTGCTCTGCACACGGTGAGTGCTCGATAAATACGATTGAAAGGATGGATATAACATGCGTCTGTGGCTTCTGAAGCAGCAGCATGGCCTAGTGGAAAGAGCATAGGACTGAGTGTCGGGACACCTGGGGTGTAATCCCACCTCCGCCACTTGCCTGCTGGATGACCTTGGGCAAGTCACTTGACTTCTCTGGGCCTCTGTTTCCTCCTCTGAAAAACTGGGTTGAAATACCCATTCTCCATCCCCTGAGACTGTGAGCTCCACATGGAACAGAGACAGTTCTGATCTGCTCGTATTGTTTCTGCCCTAGTGCTTAGCTCCTTAGTAATAATTAAATAAGATAATAATGACGATTACTATTATATTCACAGCCTTTCATCTTCCTACTCAATCAGTGGTATTTATTGAGCATTTACTGTGTGCAGAGCACTGTCCTAATCACTTGGGAGAGTTGGTAGACTCCTTCCCTGTGCCACCAGAAGCAAGCGCCGCTTACCAGCTGCGTGACTTGGGGCAAGTCACTTAACTTCTCTGGGCCTCAGTTACCTCATCTGTAAAATGGGGATTAAAACTGTGAGCCCCACATGGGACCACCTGATCACCTTGTATCCCCCAGCGCTTAGAACAGTGCTTTGCACGTAGTAAGCGCTTAACAGATACCACCATTTATTTTATTTTTTTTCCCTGCCCACGAGGAGCTTACAACCTGGAGACTCCTGGGGAAAAGGAGATAACGTGGTCATTTAAACTGGAAGGCACTGATCACTTTGTCTCTGATGAAACTTAAGCAGGACTGGGGAGTTAGAGCTGAACTGGAAGAGCTGGGGAATGGGGCCTGGTGGACAAGGAGCTTCTCTTTAACCAGGTGATTGAGGGCACGTGAGGATCCAGGGAAGCTGCCGCCTCAGAGAGACAAAAATAAAAACCTCTCTTTCTCTCCTTCCAGGGGTTCCAGCAGAAGTTCTCCTTCCACAGTAAAGAGATTGTGGCCATCAGCTGCTCCTGGTGCAAACAGGCGGTAAGTGGGGGGGAGATTTGAGGCGGGGGGACACTGGGAATGGGAAGCCATGCAGCTGCAGGTCTCGCGGTCGCTAATCAATCAATCAGTGATCTTCGTGGAGCATTTACTATGTGCAGAACACTGTCCTAAGTGCTTGGGAGACTATAATACAACAGAATTAGCAGATATGTTCCCTGCCCATAAGGAGCTTACAGTCCAGAGGGAGGACTGATGTTAACATGAATAAAATAATTTATAATAAATGATTCAAAGACATGACCATACCTAGCTATGCCCACGTGACCAGCCCTCGGTGGGTCACCTCTATCTCACAGAGATATGTCTCCGGTCACCTGGACCGGCCCCGGGACCCGTATGTATTTCCAGAAAAAAAGAAAGGATATTTCCGGCCTTCCTCTTCTGACTTCCCCAGCTCCCTGCTGGGTCGCTCCTAATTTGGGGTGTTTTAAGACACCAGGACCAGTAGCCTGCTCCCACGCCCTTTGCTGGTCACTTGATGGGCTGCATGCGGATTGAGGAGGTTCCATCATCATCGATGGGATTTATTGAGCAGTAACTGTGGGCAGAGCACCGTACTAAGCACTTGGGAGAGTACAGTACAACAGAGTGGGTAGACACGTTCCCTGCCCGCAACGAGCTTACATGGCAGTGCCCCCTGAGGGGAGGTGTGGGATGGGGAGGATGCTAAGTCCTGCTAGGCAATGATGTCATTTGCTGGTGCTGCCAACATTTGAACTGTCATTATTATCCTTATTATTGTTGTTGCTGTTGTTTAGGTTCTTACTGTGTGTCGAGCACGGAGGTAGATACAAGTTTATATCAGTTTGGACTCTGTCCTTACCCCATATGGCAATCGCGGTCTATATAGGAGGGAGAACAGGCATTGAATCCCCATTTTACAGATGAGGTAACTGAGGCCCAGAGAAGTGACGTGGCCAAGGTCTTAGAGCCGACAGTTGGCAGAGCCAGAATTAGAACCCAGGACCTCCGACTGCCAGGCCCGTGCCCTATCCGAAAGGCCGTGCTGCTCCTTGGGGATCTGTGAGGCGAATCCACTGTGGTCATCCCCTCAGGGAGGGTCCCGACTGGAGGGCCGACGGAGAAGCAAGCGGAAGGTGGCTGGCCCTTGCTGATCCCGGCGTATCCCGGTCCCTCGCTCGCCGGCGTCGGACATCCCCTTCACTCTGGGCTCCTCCCGCTTTCTCTCTTCCAGTTCCACAATAAGGTGACCTGCTTCATGTTACAGCACATCGAAGAGCCGTGTTCACTGGGGGCCCACGCCGCCGTCATCATCCCGCCCACGTGGATCATTAAGGTGAAGAAAACTCAGGTAACCGCACGCTGTCGTCGGTCACTGCTGCGGGGGGCGGCCCGGCCCCGTGAAACCACGGCTTCCCACCCCGCCGTCAGCAGTTTCACCGGCTCTGTTTGTCTCGGGCCCCGGCCCCTCATCCGGGAGCTCCCTCTGGAGCCGATCCGGCCCCGATGTTCCGCCCGCCCGCTGGAAAGAGCATTTCTGTTCTCCCGGTGGAAGCAATCCGGACCCCCACACTGCCCGGCGACCCCACGTGTCTCTGACCTCAGATGGCTTGTGTCCCAGCGGCAGCCTGCCCTCGTCAAACGCTGCCGACCGGATCGGTCGGTGTCCGCTGCCCTCCTTTCTAGCCTGGGCCCTTAACGCTAACCGTAGCGCTCATTAAAATCCGACTTCACCCTTGCCCTATCCATCGTGCTTTGCAGCAGTTCCTTTTTTTGCCATTATCCATGAGCATCCCCAGGCTCAACCGTTAATGTTTGGATTCTCCATCGTCTGTAGTCAAGTCCTCTCCAGGGGTTCCCTAAACGTCCTAGATGGGGCCAGGTAAGTCACGGACTGAGGGTTGATTTCCTCCTCACCCATGTGCTTTACTTTTTGCGTTGCCCCGGTCGGAGTAGCGGTTATCGGATGCCCATCTGGGGCAGTGATTGGCAGCCCATTTGCCGTTGGCTACTTCCGAAATGCTTCCCGTGATTTGGCTACCCCGCTGTCGGTGCCTGGATGTAGGTCGAGGGTGGGGTCCCAGAGGGAGAGGTGGGGAACTTGGAAACCTAGGACACTCCGACAAATCCGGTTGAATCAAATACTTTTAATGGGCAGTGGCAATCTTTCATCAGAAGGTCCCAGCGTCAAGTAACTTCGTCCCACTGACCCAGTGAAAGAAATGGCTGAGAGATGGGGCCTGTGTGAGCTTGCTGGGGTCAGATAAAGTATAAGCCGAATCCCAGCATGGCCTAGTGGATAGAGTACAGGCCCAGAAGTCAGAAGGACCTGGGTTCTAATCCCGGCTTCCCCGCTCGTCTGCTCTGTGTCCTTGGGTCGGTCACCTCACTTCTCCGGGCCTCAGTACCTTTATCTGTAAAATGGGGATTAAGATGGTGAGCCCCATGTGGGACAGAGATTGTGCGCAATCTGATTAGCTTGTATCTTCCCCCAGCGCTTAGTACAGTGACCGGCACACAGTATGCGGTTAACAAATATATTAAAAAAAAAAAAGCAACGAAGAAGGATGCACCGTTCATAGCATTCGAAACTTCAGTGTGTGTTCAGTGCTGTCTTATAGACAAATTAAGCAATTGCCTAAGATTCTCTAAGGCCGGAGGGGGCCGTTTTCCAACTCCCAAGTCTTGCTTCTGGGTCCAGCTTCCCTTCCTTTGACTCAGTTGACCCGAGCTGACCCTGCTGGTGGGTTTCATTGCCGGAAGATTCTTTACCCGTAGGGAGCGTCTATCTTGGGATGGCTCCTGGGGCCTTCCCACGTTCCTCATCGTGCCTCCCTAAAGAAAAAAACGGGTAACAAGATAGACCGAAAGTTCGTTACGGGCAGGGAACGCGTTTGCTGATTCTGTTTTATTGTACTCTCGCAAGTGCTCTGCACATAGTAAACATTCCCTAAATACGACTGACTGACTTTTAAGCTCCTTATGGGCAGAGAATGCGTCTGCTAATTCTGTTGTATTGTACTCTCCCGAGAGCTTAGCACAGGGCTCTGCACTTAATAAGCACTCAGTGAATACGCTCGATTGATTGAAGAGGAGAAGAAAAGATCTTTAACTCCTCTGCTTGAATTTGCCCAGGGACTTGGGTTTTTGGAGGTTCTCTACTCTCCGCCTCCAAGGTTGAGGCCCAGGGAGGTTGAGGAAGGGAGCCGGTGGGTGGCGGCTGAGGTGCAGATGGGAAGGGTCCGGGAGAAGAAGAGGAGAAATGGGCAGGGCTGTCGGCAGGGTTGCTGTCGATACGAGGAAGAGGCTGTAATAATCGCTGCGGTATTTATTAAGTGCTTACTATGTGCCAGGCGCTGAATTAGTGCTGGAGAGGATACAAGCACATCAGTCTGGACACAGTCCCTGTCCCACAAGGGGCTCAGGGTCTTTATCTTCATTTTACAATTGAGGAAACTGAGGCGTAGAGAAGCGAAATGACTTGTCCGAGGCCGCACAGCGGACAAATGGCAGAGCTGGGATTAGAACCCATGACCTTCTGACTTCCAGGCCCGGGCTCTAACCACTACGCCATTCTGCTTCCTGGCCGGGCCTTGCCCAGTTCCTTGGCCTCGGTGTTAGGCTTCTTCAGCTTCCAGGTGGAGAAGCCTCCACTGTTTCTCCTTGCCCTCAGAATGTAAATTCCATATTAATAATGTTGGTATTTGTTAAGCGCTTACTACGTGCAGAGCACTGTTCTAAGCGCTGGGGTAGATACAGAGGAATGAGGTTGTCCCACGTGAGGCTCACAGTCTTCATCCCCATTTTACAGATGAGGGAACCGAGGCCCAGAGAGGTGAAGTGACTTGCCCAAAGTCGCACAGCCGACAAGTGGCGGAGCCGGGATTAGAACCCATGAGCTCTGGCTCCCAAGCCCGTGCTCTTGCCGCTGAGCCACGCCGCTTCTCCGTAATACTCTTGTAATAAAAATGGTGGTCTTTAAGCGTTGTTTAACGTGCCAAACACTGTTCTAAATGTTCCCGACACATTCCCTGTTCCCCAGTGAACTTACAGTCTGTGACGAAGAACAGGTATCGAATCCCCATTATGCAGGTAAGAGAAGTTAAGTGACTTGCCTGAGGTCACCCATCCAGCAGGTGGAAGATCCGGGATTAGAACCCGGGTCCTCTAACTCCCGGGCCTGTGCTCTTCCCACAAGGTAGACACTCAACAAATACCCAATTTACCGTTTGGTTCTCTGTTCCAGTATGTGTGGCTCAGGGCCACCTCGGCTCCGCGGCCAGGCTGAACCCCAGGTTCTGCTTCCGTTCGGGACGTTCGGGGGCCTCGCTGATGGATAGTTGGACCCAGTCAGTACGAGCCCCGAGGGTGGCAGATAAATCGGCTTCACGGGTAGCCGAGGAAGGAGGCGGATGAAGGGATTAGTACCCGAGCTGGTCCGGGGAGATGGGTGGCGGCCGCCGCCTTCTGCCCAGAAGTGCTCTGTAGGTGGAGATGGCGTGAATCCAATCATTTCTCTCAACTTTTAGGAGAGGAGATGGCTCCGGGAGGTTGTAGCTCTCTGGTCTCTAGCTCGAGGGATTAGGCAGTTCAGGAGTGGTGGCGGGGGGCGGGGGGGGGGGGTCTCCCCTGGGGTATTTAGTCTCTCTCCCCACCCCCCGCACCAAATTAAGTTGATCTGCAGAATTTCAGACTAAAAGGAGTGAATTATCAGGAGGCCGTAAGCTGAAATTTGAAGCTCAGCTTTGACCTGGGCAACCTTTCTGTGCCTCAGTTTCCTCACCTGCTCTTCCTTCCTCTTCTGAGCCTTGTGCAGGATGGGCCGGTATCTGATCCGATCCCCTTGTGTGTACTCTAGGGTTTAGTGTCTAGTAAAGTCTTACTACTCTAGGGTTTGGCGCCTAGTAAAGTCTTACTAAAGACCATAATTCTACTGTGTAAAATAATAGGAAGCAATCTGTCAATTGGTATTTGCTGAGCATCTGCTGTGTTCACGTGCGCTGTCCTTAGTGCTTGGGGGAGTACAGTGCAATAGAATTGGTAGATACAATTCGCTCCTGCGAGGCGCTGACAATCGGGAGGCGTGTATTTCGATCGAGGACCGAGAGCAGCTGCAGAAGCACTGCTAGAGGATTGAGCACGGGCCCGGGAATCAAAAGACCTGGGTTTGAACCCCAGCTCCCCCACTTGTCTTCTCTGTGACCTGAGGTAAATCACTTCACTTCTCTGTTCCTCAGTTCCCTCATCTGTAAAATGGGGATTAAGGCAGGGACTGTGTCCGGCCTGATTACCTTGTATCTACCCCTGTGCTTAGAACAGTGCCCGCTGGCACACAGTAGCCTCTTAATAAAGACCATTTAAAGGAAAAAAAAGAAGCCAGACCTGGATGTGACGCCCGGGGGGGGGAATTCTCTTGTATCGCTGGAGATTTTCTGGCTCCGATTGCTGTGGTCCAGGGAATTTGGCCCCATCTGGGGTTTAACCACTGACTTCAGGTGGGCTTTTCCCAAGTTCTCCCCGAAGTGGGAAAGGCTTTGGAGATCCCGAGGAGCACCTGTCACCAAAGGAGGCCGTACAGGTGGCCAGAGTCGCTTGTGGACGGGCCCCCGGGGAACTTCCAGAAAGGATGGAGTGAATCTGGAGAAGCAGACCACAGTCGACTTAAAGCTCCAGAAGCGAGGGTCAGATGGATCAGATGGGAAACAGCGTGATGTCATGGATAGAGCAGGGCCCTGAGAGTCAGAGGTCATGGGTTCTAATCCCAGCTCTGCCTCTTGTCTGCTGTGTAAGCTTGGGCAAGACACTTCACTTCTCTGTGTCTCAGTTACCTCATCTGTAAAATAGGGATTGAGCCCCATGTGGGATAGGGACATTTTTCCACCTTATTTGATTGTGTCCACCCCGGTGCTTAGCACAGTGCCTGGCACATAGTAAGCACTTAAAAAATACCATTATTATTATTATTATTACCGGTAGGTGGCCTAAGAGGCAAAGGAATCCAAGAGATGTGCTCTTCCGACAGCCCAGGAACAAAGTTGATTTAGGCCTGTGCCTTCCCTCGTCCCTGGGCCGTCAGGCCCGGTGGTGTTCCTCTCCTGAGACCCTGCGGCGCCACCTGCGCAGGCAGGGGAAAAAAAAAAAAACATGAAAAATGGTCCCTTTTATCATGTTTTTTTTTTTACGTTTTCATACAGGTGGTCTCCATACCAGGAGACGAACCTGATTGGGAGGGAGACTGGAGCTCCCCAGAGAAAACGGGAGTCTCCCCCCCGAATGGGGAGGGTTGGCAGGTATAACGTGTGTTGTTATGCGAGTCCATCGGGGGGTGACTCTTGTCCCCCCCAGCTCACTGGGAGGAGTCTCTGACTCCAGAGTACCGGACTGGTTTCTGTCTGTGGCTTTCTCCATGAGCAGTGGCTTGGAAGTGTGAACGCATGAGAAGCATGTGGTCTCACGGCATGTACTGGACACCGTCCCATCCTCCACATGGAGCGTGCATGGGGGAAACGCCCGGCTGGGGCTCGAACTCTTAGCCGGTTCTCCCTTTCTCTTCCCACAGAATTCGCTCAAGGCCTCGAGTCGGAAGAAGAAGAGGACGTCCTTCAAGAGAAGAGTCAGCAGGAGGGGCGCCGAAGTAAGTATCCTCTCCCCAGCTCCATCTGGGGCCCGGGCGGGATGACTGGGGGAGGTCAGGTCGGGTGGAGGCAGGAGACTGGGGGTGGGGACTCGGGACCGGGGGTCCGAAGCCCAAGCTTCGTCCTTGAAGGGTTTTGGGGAGAGTTTGGGAACTGTAGGGTTGCCCCCAACCCCCCGCAATGCCAACTGGGCCAACGTGAAGGAGAGCTGCTTGGCTAATCCGCTGGGCATCCCGGCTTCCGGATTTGGCAGCTGGTAGTGGACGCTTTTAGGTATCCTCCCAGGTGGAGTGTGCACTTTGAGTCTGCGCAACATTGGGGATGGTTGGCCCCGAGCCATCGACACGATCGACCGTATTTATTTAGCACTTAAAAGCGCTCGGGAGAGTAAGAGTTGGCGGGCACGTTCCCTGCCCACAAGGAACTTACAGTCTAGCCGGGGAGACAGATGCTAAAATAAATTGTGTCTATATACGTACGTGCTGTGGGCCTGAGGGTACCTTGGCCCTGGGCCAGCCTCCTCCCCTGGTAGTCCGCAGATTTGCCCCCCTCCTCCCTTAAATGCTCCCCGGCAGTGATTTGTTGGTCAGGAGAAAGTGGAACCCCGGCTCACCATCCGAACTTGCTCGGTGTGCGCGTTTGGCTTTCCCGGAGATGCCAGAGGGGCCGATTGTGCTCCCGCTTCCGTAAGGTCTTCCGATCCCCCCCCCCCGGGCTTGGGGATTCGGTCTGGCTTTCCCCGGGCCACTCTGCTGTCCGTACGTTCTGTCACTGCAGGAAAACCGAGGCCGCCCGTTTGTGGTGAAGCCCGTCTCCTCCCCGCTCATGAAACCGCTGCTCGTGTTTGTGAATCCCAAGAGTGGAGGGAACCAGGTGAGATCCTCTGCAGAAGAGTAGTAGTCATACCAATGCCTGCCAAATGATTTCCGAGTGCCAAACGCTGTGCTAAGCGCTGGGGTAGAAGCAAGACGATCAGCCGGACACGGTCGCTGTCCTGCACGAGGCTCACAGTCTAAGGAGGGAGAGCAGCTGTCTTAGCCCCACTTTTCAGGTGAAGAAACTGAGGCCCAGAGAGGTTATGTGACTTACCCGAAGTCACGCAGCAGGCGAGTGGGAGGGCGGGACTAGAAACCGGGCCCCCCCCGTCCCAAGTTGTGGGCACTTCCAACCGGACCTCCCGGCATAGTGGCTTCATAGAGAAGCCGCGCGGCTCAGTGGCAAGAGCCCGGGCTTGGGGGTCAGAGGTCATGGGTTCGAATCCCGGCTCTGCCTCTTGTCAGCTGTGTGGCTGTGGGCAGGTCACTTCACTTCTCTGGGCCTCAGTTACCTCATCTGGAAAATGGGGATTGAGACTGTGAGCCTCACCTGGGACAACCTGATGACCCCGGATCTCCCCCAGCGCTTAGAACGGTGCTCGGCACATAATAAGCGCTTAACAAATACCGACGTTATTATTATTATTATTATTCAGCGGGTTTGTGGTCTAGGACGGCCTCGGAGCTCTCTTGCTGGCTGTGAACATTTCCTTCTGGCCCTGAGGGAACCGCTTTGGACACGAAAGCCGGGAGCCAGGGGTCCCCACGGGGACTCCTGTGTCCACTGGGCAAGCGTGTGTGGGCTAGGAGAGGTCTCGGGCCGGGCGCGAAGAATGGCAGCCTGTCTAACCTGATTGACTCGTACCTCCCCCCAGCGCTTAGAACAGCGTTTGACACAAAGTAAGTGCTCAACAAGTGCCATTAAAAAACCAAAGCGAGCGCGGTATGAATGTCTGAACTGATGATGCAGATCCTTCGGAAGAGAGAAGCGTCACCCTGTCCGTCAGTCCGTGGAACTTAGTGAGCACCAGCTGAGTGCCTTGCACAGTGCTAAGCGCTTGGGGGAGGACAACCCCCCAAGGTACACGATCCCCGCCCTCAAGCGGCCGGCAACGCAATGGGGGGAGATGGACAGACTGAAACTCTTCCCAAATGTAGGAAGCAACAACGGGGATCGTCATCTTCAATAGTATGTATTGCGTTGTTTTGAGCGCTTACTATGTGCAGAGCGCTGTACCTAGCACTCGGGAGAGTACAGTTCAACAGAATTAGTGGAAACGTTCCCTGCCCAAAACGAGCTTACAGTCTAGAGGGAGCTTACAGCCCCCTGTGAGAGACCTCATTACCTTGTATCCAGCGCTTAGCATAGTGTTTGGAACGCAGAAAACGCTTAAAAATGACCACGGTTATTATTACTACTAATAAAAATAGTCATAAAAATGATAGCCTAGAGCTCTGGGCCTGTACAACCTTTCGTAGGAAGAGTTTCCAGCTCCCGTTAACAGGTTCGCTGGCCATCTGGCACCCGGGTTGACTTTGTGGGTTCTGTGTGAGGGGGAGATATTCAGGCGCTTTTTCCGTTCGCTGATTTTCCCTTTCTCTTCAGGGGACCAAGGTTCTCCAGATGTTCATGTGGTTCCTGAATCCGCGTCAGGTTTTCGATCTCTCTCAGGAAGGGCCAAAAGATGCGTAAGTTTTGAAATCGGAAGCCCGGGCCTACCTTCTCGCCCCACCAGCCTGGGAGAGACCTGCGCTCTCATCATCGTGTGGGAGTTGATTTCTGTTGGGAGTTCGGATCAGCCTTTCCATGACCCAGCCTTGGGATGGGTTTATATTTTTTTATGGTACCTGTTGAGCGTTTACTATGTGCCAGGCGCTGTTCTAAGCGCTGAGGTAGATTCAAGGTAATCAATCAGTCAAGGGCATTTATTGAGTGCTTACTATGTGCAGAGCACTGTTCTAAGCACTTGGAAGGGTACAGTACAACAGAATCAGCGGAAATGTTCCCTGTTGGACACAGTCCGTGTCCCACGTGGGGTTCACAGTCTTTCAGATGAGGTGATAGGCTCAGAGGAGTTAGGAGACCTGTCCGAGGTCATACGGCAGACAAGTGGTGGAGCCCAGATTAGAATCCAGGTCCTGTGCTCTATCCACTAGACCCCCAAACTGTGTCTGGGATCTGGAGAGTCCCCGTGTCTTCCCTGTCCTTGAGAGTGGGGAAAAAGCACTGCTCTGGAATTTGGATTTTAGCTCCCCATCCCGCCTTTAGCTGACGCTCACGGACTCCGGGGACACCTGACTTCCTCAAAGTGTTGCGCCTCTGCCCGCCCTCTGACTCGCTGCACTCTGGGCCGCAGAGTGGCGGTAAATCAATCGGTCCGTGGTATTTATTGAGCTTTTTACTGTGAGCAGAGAACTGCGCTAAACAGTACCTTACGATAGAGTTGGTAGAGACTCTCCTTGCCCCCAAGGAGCTTACAGTCTAGAGGGGAAGACAGATATTAAAATAAATTATGGATGTGTTCATAAGCGCTGGGCGGGCTGAAGGTGGGGTGAGTACAAGGGTACGGGTGGAAGGGCGATGCGGAAGGGAGAGGGAGTAGGGAGAACGGAGGCTCAGTGGGGAAGTTTTGCTTCGCGCGACAGGGACGAAAGGCCCGGGGCTCGTCTTTTGTCGATCCTCGTGAGGGGGGAGGCGGAGAGACCCCAACCACGGAGACCCCGCTCTAGCCCTTGGACACTGAAGTGTTCTCGTCAGCACCACGAGAGGGCAATGGAGGATTGTGGAAGGTCAAGTCCACAGTGCTCTGCACATAGCGAGCGCTCAATAAATACTACTGAATGAATGAAAGTCCCGCTGGCCGGAGTTTGACTGGACCTTGGCCGGGGTGGTCTGCAGGGCTGGCCTTCCCTGACCAGGGGTCAGTGCTGGGGGGCTGCCTCCGTGCACCCCTCATCTGTAGCCGGACGGAGGGCGGGCAGTCGCCCTGCAGGTGGGCCCTGCCCTGTGAGAAGTAGGGATAGACGATATATTCCCTCAGCCCCAGAGCAGTTATGTTCATATCCGTGCAGCGTGGCTCAGTGGAAAGAGCACGGGCTTGGGAGTCAGAGGTCATGGGTCTGAATCCCGGCCCTGCCACTTGTCAGCTGGGTGACCGTGGGCAAGTCACTTCACTTCTCTGTGCCTCAGTTACCTCATCTGGAAAATGGGGATGAAGACTGTGAGCCCCACGTGGGACAACCTGATTCCCCTGTGTCTACCTCAGCGCTTAGAACAGTGCTCTGCACATAGTAAGCGCTTAACCAATGCCGACGTTATGAATTCATTTATTAACGTGGTCTCCCCCTCTAGATTGTCAGCTCCTTGTGGGCAGGGAAAGTGTCTACCAACTCTGTTACTTGGTACTCTCCCAAGCTCTCAGTATGGTGCTCTGCACTCAGCGCTCAATAAATGCAATCGATTAATTGATAGGAGGGTGACGGTTGGTCGGAAGCTGGGACAGATGAAAACTCTCAGCAGGGAAAATATTTTTCCCCTTTGGATGGCCTCTCCTTCGCAAAGCTCTTCAGGGAAACTTTCACTCCCCTCCAAAGGAGCTCTGGATAGGGGAGACATCACTCGGTTTTCCTGGAAACCAGAATTTAGAAGGCGGCTCCAGTGAGGGGGGCGGGGGGGCGGGAGGCCAGGTCTCCAACCGGCCGCCCAAGACTTCAGCGGATCAGGTGAGTGCGACACAGAATGATGAGTTACTAGGTATCCGACAAAGCAGGAGGCCCCGTTGAACCCTCCTGTTTCTCCTTCCTCGGCTGTACTGTGGTCTCCGTGCCTCAGTTACCTCATCTGTAAAATGGGGATGAAGACTGTGAGCCCCACGTGGGACGACCTGATTCCCCTGGGTCTACCCCAGCGCTTAGAACAGTGCTCTGCACATAGTAAGCGCTTAACAAATACCAACATTATTATTATTTGCATTCTGGCTCCTTAGCCTCTGGGTCGCAACTGTTTTATAATTACCTCTCATGAATACAGGATTTCTCTTGATAGGACTCTCGGTGCACTTAAGATCGCTTTCCTCCACATCTGTATGGTACTAAGCACCAACTGTGCGCCAAGCTCCTAGGACGCACAAAATAATGAGATTGAACGCGGTCCCCGATCCCCCCAAGGCTCGTAGTTTGAGAGAGGGAGAAAAAAGTATCTTATCCCCATGGTACGGGTGAGGAAACGGAGTGGTCGGGACTTTTTTATGATCTTTGTCAAGAGCCTGCTGGGTGCCGGGCACCGTACTAAGCGCTGGGGTAGATACAAGCTAATCAGGTTGGGCACGGATCCGTGTGCCCCGTGGAGCTCGCCGTCTTAATCCCCGTTTTGCGGATGAGGTAACTGAGAGGTGAAGCCACTTGCGCAAGGTCACTCGGCGGACGAGTAGTGGAGGCAGGATTAGAACACAGGTCTTTCCGACTCCCAGCCCCGTGCTGTATCCACTAGGCCACACAGCTTCTAACTAGGCCAGTAGCAGAGCAGGGACTCGAATCCAGGCCTCCTGTTCCCCAGTTCCTCGGGCTTCCCGCCAGGCGATACTGCCTCGAAGCCGGCCCCGTTTGCAGTTTTTATCCTTCAGAGTTGCTGCCCTCTTGGCCAATTGCTCCTCCTTTACCGTGACCTCTCTGCTTCCTCCGGTAGGCTGGAGCTCTATAGAAAAGTGCCCAACCTACGGATCCTGGCCTGCGGTGGGGATGGAACGGTGAGTCTAACGTTGTCCCCGATTCCCTCCGGGAAGTGCTAGACCCCTGCGGCGGGGTGGGGGTGCGGGGGTGGTCGCAACAGTTGCATCTACCCCTGGGACATCGGAGAGACGCTCCTCTCTCGTTGCTGTAGACTGTGGGGGAGACGGAGGCGGGTGAGGGGTGCTTCAATATGGAAGGTCCTCACGTCTTTATTGACAGTCCTTCTCTCTCCCTCTCTCTCTGTCCTCCCCTCTCCCCCCCTCTCCCCTATCCTCCACTCTTCCCCTCTCCCCCAACCCCCTTCTTTCCCCCTCCCTCTCCCCTTTTCCTCCCCCCTCCACCTCTCTCTCCATCGCCCTCTCTCCATCGCCCTCTCTCCATATCCCTCTCTCTCTCCCTTTCTCTCTCCTTCTTTCTCTCTTCCCCCCTCCCCCCCCCCCCCCCCCCCGCCTCCTTCTACCCCTTTCACCCTGAGGGTGCCCACACCCAGCTGGGCAGTTGGATTCTTAAAGGGGCACTGGGGAAGGGAGGGATGCAGCTCACACGATCTGGGGACCGACGCAGAATCGGGTTCATTCCACTGGACGTTACTGCCAAATCAGATCAGACACCGTTCCTGTGATTGAAGACGAAGGGAGGGCGGGGATTTTTCTCCCCACTTTACAAATGAAGGAAAGGAGGTCTAGAGAGGGTACATTGACTTGTCCAAGGTCACTCAGAACCCCAGTGGCAAAACTGGGTCTCCTGACTCCCAATTCAAAGCTCTTTTCACAATGGGTCATGATTAAGTTTAACGGTCAAGTGCTTGCCTCTTTCCTTTCAGCATACTTCTCAGTTTTTTTCTCCCATTTTAATCAGTTGATCATATTTATTGAGTGCTTACTGTGTGCAGAGCACTGTGTTAGTACTTGGGAGAGTACAGTATAAGAGTTGGTAGACATATTCCCTGCCCACAGGGAGCTTATAATTGAAAGGGGGAGACAGATATTCATAAAAATAAATAAGTTTTGGATATGTACGTACTTAATACTTAATTAATCCATTTCCTTCCTTTCTTCCTTTCCTTTTCCTTCTTTTCCTTATTCTTTTCTTTTTTCTTTCCTTTCCTTCCCTTTCCTTTTCCTTCTTTTCCTTATTCTTTTCTTTTTTCTTTCCTTTCCTTCCCTTTCCTTTCTTTTTCTTCCTTTCCTTTCCTTTCCATCCCCAGACAGCTGAGGTTCAGTTTCTTTCCTTTCCCATCGGTCTTTCCTCCCGATATCCCGAGGTCCCGAGAGTCCCAAACCCCCCACAGTATTGCATGCACGTTGCTTTCCTGCCTGATGCATTCAGACACATTCATTGCAGTTCCAGAGATGATTCTGTTGATGAATTGGCTAGATTTGGTTTCTATTAAATGGTTATACTGTGTCAAAGACTGTGCTGAACTCTGAGGTTGACTTACTGTGAGCCAGGAACTGTACTAAGCACTGGGTAGATACAAGCTAATAATAATAATGTTGGTATTTGTTAAGCGCTTACTATGTGCAGAGCACTTTTCGAAGCGCGTCCCACGTGAGGCTCACAGTGTTAATCCCCGTTTTACAGATGAGGGAACTGAGGCTCAGAGAAGTGAAGTGACTTGCCCACGGTCACACAGCTGACGAGTGGCAGAGCTGGGATTCGAACCCATGGCCTCTGGCTCCCAAGCCCGTGCTCTTTCCACTGAGCCACGCCGCTTCTCTAATCAGGCTGGACACGGTCCATGTCCCTTGTGGGGCTCAGTCTTTATTTTATTTTACATTTTTACAGTTCTTTATTTTACAGTTGAGGGAACCGAGTCCAGGGAAGTGACTCGGTCACGTCACACGGCGGATAAGTGGCGAAGCGGGGATTAGAGCCCAGGTCATTCCGACTCCCAGGCCCGTGCTCTACCCACGAGACACGCTGCTTCTGTGGCACAGTGCATCGTCCTGTGCGCCACAACACTGAACTAAGCGTTGGGGAAAGCAGATCTCTGCCTGCAAGGAGCTTACAGTTTAGTGCCATGCACACGAACCGTTTGGCTCTACCCGTACAGGCGCCTGCGGGCAGGAGAACGTTGGCTTCCACTCCCTATCCCCGCCTGCCGGTCTCCCCATCCTGTTTCCCAGTCCTTTTTTTCCGCGGGAAACTCCTCATTTCTCCAATTTTTCCAGCAGAGGGAAGCATGTTCCCAAGCATCAGAGAGCTCGCTGGTGCCTCTTGGCACTGGAAGCAAAATATTCATTCATTCGATCCTATTTATTGAGCGCCTACTGGGTGCAGAGCCCTGTACTAAGCGCTCGGAATGGACGATTCGCAACAGTTAGAGACAATCCCTGCCCAACAACGGGCTCGCAGTCTAAAACAAGTAGGCGTCGATACCATCAAGATAAATAGACTCATAGATATAGACACGTCATTAATAAAATGAATAGAGTAATGATAGATACAAATATACACAGGTACTGTGGGGAGGGGAAGGAGGTAGGGCAGAGGGAGGGAATAGGGGGAATGGGGAGGAGGGGCAGAAGGAGAGGGAGGGCTCAGTCTGGGAAGGCCTCCTGGAGGAGGTGAGCTTTCACTAGGGCTTTGAAGAGGGGAAGAGGGTTAGTTTGGCGGGTTTTGTCTCCCGGAGCCATTTAGCCTCCAGATGAGGAACTCCTGGATTATGCTTGGATCTCAGAGTCAGATGACCTGGATTCGAATCCCAGCTCCGCTACTTGTCTGCTGTATGAATTTGGGCAAGCTACTTCACTTCTCTGAGCGTCAGTTCCCTCATCTGCGAAAAAGAGTCCCATGTGGGACAAGGACTGTGTCCGGGCTGATTAACCTGTATCTATCCCAGTGCTTGGTACAGTACCTGGCACATAGTAAGTGCTTAACAAATTCAATTTAAAAAAAAAAAAAAAAGAGGGGAAATCATTCTCTGGGCCTGGTCATTTATTCTACTGCTGGTATTTACTGAGTGCCGCAGCGTGGCTCAGTGGAAAGAGCACGGGCTTTGGAGTCAGAGGTCATGAGTTCGAATCCCACTCTGCCACTTAGCTGTGTGACAGTGGGCAAGTCACTTAACTTCTCTGTGCCTCCGTTACCTCATCTGTAAAATGGAGATTAAGACTGTGAGCCCCCCGTGGGACATCCTGATTCCCCTGTGTCTCCCCCAGCGCTTAGAACAGTGCTTGGCACATAGTAAGCGCTTAACAAATACCAACATTATTATTATTTGATCAGGCTACTGGGTGGACTAAGCGATTGGAAGAGCGCAGTGGCGTAGTTAGGCCCGATTTTTTCCTTTCAGTTCATATGCAGTCTAGCCGGGGAGATGGACGCTGCAAAAAATTACAGGTGAAGCGGGGAGGTAACTAAGTGCTGAGGAGGTGAGGACTCAGAGTGATGAAGTAGGGAGGCAAATAGAGATGGAAGATGAGAACGTAAGGTCCTTGAAGGAAGGGGTCGTGTCTACTGACTCTTGCATTAAACTCTTCCCACTATTTAGTACGGTTCTCTACGCGTAGTAATAATGATGATGATGGTAATTGTTAAGCGCTCACTACGTGCCAAGTACTGTACTAAGTGCTGTGCCAGGTACCGTACTAACCGTAGAAAGCACTCGATAATAATGTTAATTGTCAAAGGCTTACTGTGTGCCAAGCACTGGGTATATATAGAATAATCAGGTTGGACACCGTCCTTGTCCCACATGGGGTTCCCAGTCAAGTAGGAAGGGGGTAGGATGTAGTCCACATTTTGCAGCTAAGGAAACTGAGGCACAGAGAAGTTAAGTGAGCTGCCCAAGGTCACAGAGCAAGCAATTGGAGGAGCCAGGTTTAGGACCGAGTTCCTCTGACTCCCGGGCCCGTGCTCTTTCCACACTAGTTGATTGACTGAAAGGTTAGATAGGGAAGACTTCCTGGATAAGATGGGATTTTAGTAGGATTTTGGAGAAGAAGAGAGTGGTGGTCTGTTGGATAATAATGATAATGATAAGGGGGAAGGCGTTCCAGGGAGAAGGGAGGACATGGACGAAGCGTTGAAGGTGCGAGAGGGGCAACTGAGGCACACGTGGGCATCAGACGATCGAGGCAACGTGAATAGGTTGGCGTTAGAGGAGTGAAGTGTGTGGGTCTGGTTGAAGTGGGAGATGAATGAGGAGAGCTAGGATGGAGAGAGACCACCTTCTACTGTCTTTAGGATATTTGTTAAGTGCTTGCTATGTGCCAGGAACTGTATTAAGCGTTGGGGTGGATACAAGCTGATCAGGTTGGACACTGCCCTCATCCCAAATAGGGCTCACAACATTAATCTCCATTTTACAGATGGGAGAACTGAGGCCCAGAGAGGTGAAATGACATGCCCAAGGTCACACAGCAGACAAGTGGCAGAGCTGGGCTTATAACCCAGGTCCCTGCGACTCCCAGGCCCGTGCTCTCTCCACCTGGCAATGCTGCCTTAAAGTCAAAATGAGATTACTACCCCAGAGCTTGGGGGAGCTGCAAACTGGGATTAGGGGGCCAGCGGGAAGGGAGCGGAGCCAGTAACCCAGCCACCGGGCCTTCGTCTCCAGGACACGTGTCCTGGAAGAACCCTGGCAAAGGGACATAGATCCCCTCTTGATGGTAAGCTCGTTGTGAGCTGGGAATGTGTCTGTTATTTTGTTGTAGCGTACTCTCAAGCGCTTAGCACAGAATCCTGCCCACAGTAATTGCTCAATAATTGCAGTTGACTGGCTCCCTGAAATCTGAACTTGAATTCATCTTTATTCATTCTCTCCAGGCTGGAAGGCCACGGGTGCGGTCCTTAGGGAGCTGCAGGAGGCTGCCCCAGGGGCTAGACTTGGTCCAGGCGGGAAAGATGTTCGGATTGATGTGCACAGGGTGGTGTGGGGTAGAGTGGGAGGGAGGCCCCTGGAAGGAGGTGACCGTCGGTGCATCGACCGGATGCCGCCGCTTCACGCTGTCAGCTTCCACTCGGCGATGGTTTCGGGAGGCCGAAGTCGGTCTGCCCGGGAGGAGGAAGTTTGGGCTTAGGGCTGCCCTCCCCGGGCTTGGTTGCGCAGAGACCGAGATGAAGAGCTTCTGAGTCAGAGCAATTCCAGCCCTGGACTCTGCAGGTCGCTGGGAGGATGGGCTTTCTGGACCAGCCGGCTTACCAACCATTTCCTTCACGTGGAAAGGCGAGCTTTTTCGGGGGTCCACGTGGGATGATCTGTTCCGCTGCCGGCCGATGACGGGTGAGGGAGGGGAGGGAAGCGGTTCTGTCTGGCTGAGGAGTTGAGGCGCGGATGGGTTTCACGGGCAGTGGAGGGAGGGGTCCAGAGGGACGTCGAAGGGGCTTGAGGTCGGAGGGTCACGGAGGTCCAACGCCCACTGACCTTAAACTGGCAGTCAAGTTCACAACTAGCGGACCTAAGCAGAACCAGTTTGAAGTGGTTTATTGAAAGGACAATGGGCTCTGTCCATTCCGTAAGTCGGTAACAGTGGTGGTGATTAAGCCATGTGCTGGGACCTTGGGAAAACAGGGTAGGAGCACAAGTCCAGTTCCCTGCCCACAAGACCAGGATTCCTCAGAAACGAGGCCTGGTCCTTCGTTGGCGACTCGAAGCCGGGGAACATGGTGGCCTGAGGCGGGCAAGCCTGGGTAGTGACTTGGGAGTTCTGTAGGGCCCAGTCTTACGGGTCCAACCTCCCTTACTGACCTGTATCAGGCATTTAGACTGGGACCACTGTGATGGAAACCCTTGGGATTCCTCTTCTTCCCCTCACTGCAGGTGTCAGGGTTCTGATTCCTGTCCGAGGGCGCTCCCCCTCACCCCCACCAGACTGTGAGCTCGTTGTGGGCAGGGAATGTATCTGTTTATTGTTGTATTTAACTCTCCAGAGCGCTTAGTACAGTGCTCTGCACATAGTAAGAGCTCAAAAAATACGACTGACCGACCGACTCGGCCAATCTGCGATTTAGGGCTCTCCCTCCGTTGGCCGGGGTGGGCTTCCCATCCTGGTCACCGTTCCCTCCCAGACCCCTCTGTGTCTTGTAGGTGGGCTGGATCCTCTCTGTCCTGGATGAGTTGCAGCTCAGTCCCCAACCACCCGTGGGGGTCCTGCCACTGGGGACGGGCAACGACCTGGCCCGCACTCTCAACTGGGGAGGGGTAAGTGTCGGCTCCCACGGCCCTGCCATCCAGGGTCTCCGAGCCCCTAGGCAGCTGCCCTGCCCCTGGGCAACCAGTCGAGGGGGGGGGGCGGCACCCCAGGGCTGGCGTCGTGCCCCCCCAACCCCCGGCTCGTTCCCCTGGGTTGTCCGGGATCAAGCTGAGACTTCACCTCAAGGAGCCCAACCACTTGGCATCTGTTGGTTGTTGCCTCAGGGCGTGGCGGGGGTTCACTGGGCGGCGCTCAGGGTTCCGGGGACAGTGGTTGGGAGACAGAGGGTCCAGGTGTCCCGGCGGCCCCAAGCTCCTCCTCTTCGGGAGGTGGTGCTTTGGTTAGTTCTAACTGGAGACTGGGCTTCTCCAGCCGTCACCTCCTGATGATGATGCCTGTACTGTTTGGCGATGAAACTGTGCCAAGCGCTGGGTTAAGCGCTGGGGTAGATACCAGAGAATCGGGTTAAGCACTGTCCCTGTCCCACATGGGGCTCGCAGTCCAAGTGGAAGGGAGAGCAGGTCCTTGGTCCTCATTTGTCGTATGAAGAAACCGAGGCCCTTAGCCACCCCGGATATCGGTCGTGGGTGGAGTCGGGTCTGGGGCCGATTAGTTTCCCCTCATCCCCACCTCCCTGCTTTTCCCTCCACGATGGGCGGGGAGGCGGAGGAACTGTAGGTGCCTCGCGTGACGTCTGAATCCTGGGAATAATGGCGGGCCTCCTGCCCCACCCCCAGGGTTACACCGACGAGCCCGTCTCCAAGATCCTCTGCCACGTGGAAGACGGGACGATAGTCCAGCTGGACCGCTGGAACCTGCATGTGGAGCGGAACCCAGACCTGCCTCCAGAAGAGCTCGATGATGGTGTCCATAAGGTCAGAGACCCTGCCCACCCCCTGGACTCCCACCCCTACAGTCGAGGCTGGGCTGAGCCAGAAGAGAGGAGCCCTTTGGGGGAAGTCTCCAGAGTCAGAACAGCCCCTCCGAGGGTCAAGATCCCTTCCTCTTTTTGGGAACATCCTCGGCCTCCCTCCTTCCCTCCCCCAGCTCTCACAGACGGGGCGCGGTCCCCCCGGAAGCCCCTCTCACCTTTGGAGAGACCAGGTCCCCTTAAAGGGGTTAGGTCCTCACTCTAGTGCATTTAGCATCAACCAGTCGGTGGTATTTATTTAGCACCTAAAGTGGGCAGAGCACGGAGCAAGCACTTGAGAGAGTCCAAGAGGGGATGAAGACACGATCCCTGCCCTCAAGAGTTTAAATAGTAAGCTCCTTGAAGGCAGGGATTGTACCTACTAATTAGTGTGCTTCCCCAGGCGCATCAGTGGTATTTACTGAGAGAAGTGCCTGGAAAATACATCACGACAGAACTGTTAAACATGATGCCTGCCCCCGGGGAGCTTACAATTTCCAGAACAGCACGCTGCACGGAGTACGTGCTCAATAAATGCTATCGATTGCGTGATTAGTAAAGAGTAAAGTAAATCATTCGAGTAAAATGATTGTATTAAATGCTTACTATGTGCCAACCACCAAAGGAAGATCCAGGACTGATACATCACAGGTGGGTTGGACACAGTCTTTGTCCCACAAGAGCTCCAAGCCTGAGGAAAGAGGAGAGGCTGGGAGGTTCTAAATGCTGAGGGGACAATGCAAACTGAGGAGAGGGAAATGAATCGGGGAAGACCTCCTGGCGGAGGTGGGATTCGAGGAGGGCTCTGAGGAAACACTTCTGACCAGGGAAGAGTTTTCCGAGGGGGAGAGCTCTGCCGTGACCGAGGAGACAATCCGGACCTCTCCGTCTTTCATGACAGCTTCCCCTCAGCGTCTTCAATAACTACTTCAGCCTCGGATTCGATGCCCACGTCACGCTGGAATTCCATGAGTCGCGAGGTGAGAGAGATGTTTCCCCCTCACTCAGATTTAGCCTGGTGGTTTATTTTGGATCCAGGCGGTGGGGCTGTCCTGGGAGGGTGAGGTCCAGATGCATCCCGGAAGCCCAAGGGAAACTGCCAGGTGGTTTCTGGTGGAACCTGGCAGGAAATGTGGGGTTCTGTGGCTTCTCATTTAGGGAAACTGAGAGAAGGACAGCCTCTGGGGGAAAGGGGCTGGGGGGCTGGTAGGGGGAAAGCATGATTGGTGAGAGGGTCTGAGAACACAGCCTTGCTCCCATGGGAAGGAGAAAATGCAGAGGAGCTGAGAAGATCGAGAGGAGAATAGATAGAGACAGCCAAGATGGCTGCAGGAGACCAAGGTGGTGGCTGAGGGAGAGAAATCCTCAGAACCAGCTGATTAAATCAAAAATCAGCCCCACAGGAAGACTGTCAAGGACTCCGACTCTGCTAATATAGACTGGACGGTTCTGCCTTGAGTGGGCAGACATGTAATTCCCCGCTTCAAAACCTTATTGAAGGCCCATCTCCTCCAAGAAGCCTTCCCTAAGTCCTCCTCTCCTCTTCAAAACCTTATTGAAGGCCCATCTCCTCCAAGAAGCCTTTCCTGACTAAGTCCTCCTCTCCTCTTCTCCCACTGCCTTCTGCCCTGCTCTTACTTGCTCCTTCATTCATCCTCCCTCCCACCCCCGCAGCACATATGTAAATATCTGCTATCAATTTATTTATCTATTGATTTATATTAATGTCTGTCTCCCTCTCTAAGCTGTGAGCTCGTTGCGGGCGGGAATGTGCCTGTTGTTACACTGTACTCTCCCAAGTGCTTAGTACACTGCTTTGCACACAGTAAGCACTCGATAAATATGACTGAATGAATGAGTGGATCGGAGGTAACTGAGTTTGCCTTGAGCTGGATTATTTCTGGGGCTCCCTGTCCACCCTCCCAGCGGGCCGGAAGATGACGTTAGCTCCCACGGTGTTCGGAGAGAAATCGGGCTTTGAAGGCTACCGGATAGGTGCCTCTGAGGTATTATATTGATGAAGATGAGATTTAATAAGCACTAAGTGCTAAGCACCGTGATGACAGCTGTGGCAGATACAATGTGATCAGGTTGGACATAGTCTGGGTCCCATATGTACTCACATTTTATGAGGGAGGAAGCACGGGACTTTTATCCCCATTTTACTGTGAGGAAATCGAGGCATAGAGAAGTTGAGGAACGACAAAGAAAAGTAGCCTGGCCTACTGGAAAGAGCACGGGCCAGGGAATGAGAGGACCTGAGTTCTAATTCCGACTGTGTGTGATCTTCGGCCAGTCACTTCATTTCTCCGTGTCTCAGTTACTTCATCTGTAAAATGGGGATTAAGACTGTCAGCCCCATGTGGGACAGGGACTGTGTCCACCCCAATTACCTTGTATCTTCCTCAGAACGTAGTACCGTGCCTGGCACATAATAAGCGCTTGACAAATGCCACAATTATTATTATTATTGTACTCTCCCAAGTGCTTAGTACAGTGCTCAACAAATACACATATATAAATCAATGGTGGATATATATATATATATATATATATATATATATATATATAAAAAGGGTCTCACAGCTGATAAGTGATAGATTCAGGACTCCCAGGCCTGTGCTTTTTCCACTAGGCAACACTGCTCCATCGTGGGGGTGTCTTCGGAGTTTCCAAGCTGAGTCAGATTGTCATAGGACGTTCCAAATGGTGTGTGTGTATGCGATCACGCACTAGGCTCAGGCTATGCCCACAACCGAAGTCATAATTCCATTTTCCCTCTTCAGCCTTTGCTTAATTTTCACTGCTTTGTGAATTCTAACAAGCCCTCTCACTTGTCCTCATTTTAAGAACATCAGAACGCGGGCTTAAAAAATGGTACCGCTCAAATGCCAGGCTAAATAAAGTTTTGAGAGTCTGACAGAATGAGCTGATGCATATTTTATAATGTTTAAGACTGCTCCAAGCTTTCAGAATAATAATCAAGGGCCATGGGAGGAGAGAGGAATGAAACAATGACAGGAATCGGCATTTCTTTATTAACTTCGGTCCCGCCATGCATTCCTAATGCAGCTGGAGCTATCCTGGGGAAGTGGGCCGGTCTGTCTTCGAGTTGTCTGTGAGAGGAGATTAGAAAGTCCCCTCCGTTATTACCTGTATTGGCGGTGAAGCCGTTCTTTTATAATGAAGTCATAAATCATTAAGAAGAAGGGGAGTTAGTTGAAAGATGCAAATGTAGATGAAATGGAAATGAGAGCCTTATTAAAAGCACATCTCCCAGAGGCCGCCCCGACTAAGCCCTCATTTTCCGCTTCTCCCACTCCCTTCTTCATCACCCGTGCACTAGGATTTAAACTCTTTTTGCACCCCTCTCTCAGCCCCATAGCACTTATGCACATATCCATAATTTGATTTATTTATAATAATAATGATGTTGGTATTTGCTAAGCGCTTACTAGGTGCAGAGCACTGTTCTAAGCGTTGGGGTAGATACAGGGTAATCAGGTTGTCCCCCGTGGGGCTCACAGTCTTCATCCCCATTTTCCAGATGAGGTGACAGAGGGACAGAGAAGTTAAGTGACTTGCCCACAATCACACAGCTGACAAGCGGCGGAGCCGGGATTCGAACCCATGACCTCTGACTCCCACGCCCGTGCTCTTTCCTAATGTCCGTCTCCCTCTCTAGACTGTAAGCTCGCTGTGGGCAGGGAATGTATCAGCTCTGCTCAGTTGTACTCTCTTCAGAGCTTAGTACAGTGCTCTGCACCCACTAAATGCTTAATAAAGACAGTTGATTGAGAGAGAAATGACACTGGGAGAGTTGATGCTGTCATGAAACTCCTTAATGTTTATGTACTTTTAAGCTCCTAAATTGGTACTTCTTTTATCGTGGTGCGTCTTAAAGCTCTTGTATATGTGCCAGACACTGTGCTAAGCCCCAGAATAGGTATGGCCTCCTTCATGGATGCGTGTTTCATGTGAGCCCCGTACCTCTTGGTTTGAGCTTTGAAACAGAGAAAGAGAGAGGAAAAAAAGAAAATGAATGTATCTAAGTGTAGGGTGTATGCAGTTCTTCTTTCTTTCCCCGTTGTGTTATGGGCCAGGGTGGAGTTTAGGGGGATCAGGTTCTTCGGCCCCTTCCTTCCCCTGTCTCCCCCCACCTCCCAGCTCCCAGTTCTTCCTCCAAACACCTCCTCCATCTTCCCCACCAATATTTTGGGAGCAGAGTCTGGAGTCGCACACTCCCAGTTCCCTTCTGAAGTGCGGACCCTGAGAGAGCTGTGGAGCGCAGACTCAGATTGGCCGATCAATCCATGATACCCATTGAGCGCTTACTGGGTGCAAAGCACTGTACTAATAAACAACTGGTAAGATAGAGTTGGTAGATACCATCCCTCCCCACAGAGAGCCTACAGTCTACAGGGGAAGACAGACATGCAGATCAACTCCAGGTTGTGGACAAACACTCTTCGTGCTAAGTCTTCTGCCTGGTCCAACATTTCTGGAGGCACCTCAGGGCCAGTAGCATTTTCTATTTGAGCCAATAATGTCAAAATTCCTTTGCAAAGAGAAGTGTTCTCTGGCCTTTATGGCCAGGGATCCTTCTCATTTCACTAAATCAGTCATTCCATCGGTGGTATTTATTGAGCTCTTATTGTGCGCCCAGCCCTGGACTAAGCGCTTAGGAGAGTACAATACAACAGAGTTGGTTACCTGCCCGCAGTGAGTTTCCAGTCTACGGGGGACGGAGGATGTGGCTGGTCTGTAGCAACCGGGCCCTTCCCCGCTGCTCCTTCTGGTTTGGGAATGATGGGAGTGCCCGGCCTGGAGGCCCTGCTGCCCGGAGAGAGATTCTCCTGGGACTCCTTGGCCTGGCCCGTGCCTGTTTGATCTGCTGTTCCTAATGAGGTCATCATCACAAATCAAGCTTTTCCCTCTCCGCAGAAGCAAATCCGGAGAAATTCAACAGTCGGTTTCGGAATAAAATGTTTTATGCGGGGGTGAGTATGGACCTCTCCCTCTCTCCTCCTTCCCGCTCTTGCCTCTTAGAGCCCTGATGGGGTTTCCTGGGCTGAATAGTGTTCAGGGATGCCCCCCATCTACTGGCTGGCTCCTCCCTGACAGCACGGAGCACGGGGAGTGAACAGAGGCTAGCGGGGGACGGGGTGCTCATCAATAGATCAGTGGTATTTATTGAATGCCTACTGTGTGCAAAGCAGAGTACCAAGCCGTTGGGAGAGTAGCGTAGAACCGAGTTGGTAGACATCCTGCCCACAGAGGGCTTGCAGTCTAGAGAGGAAGAAGAGCATTAAAATAATAAAATTGACCTGGTTATTAGGTGACTCTGGGAACACAGAGGCTCCATATGGTCTTTCAGCTTTGCTCATCGTCATGGCTCTCCCTGTTATTTTGGGGGTCAATATCTCCTCCTGCTAGGCTCGGGGAAGAGAAAGCTGAAGAGTGTGTCTTTGAGACGGGTTGCGGGGATCAGAGCTGCTATCCCTTTTTAATCACTTCAGCTGGATACTTATCTTATCAGGCCCCTACTCAGAAGAAATCACTTCTAGGAGGGATTGGAAGGAGGGAAGGGCACTTTAATAGCATGAGAGAGACATGGAGGGTGGGTGAAGAAGAGGGAATAAAGAGTAAGGTAACATGGAATGAAGAGGGGACTTCTGCGGGCGGGGTATAGAGAGGTGGAATAGTGACTACCGGTGAGCACTCACAACAAAGTTGTTGACCAAGTTGCCTAGCCTGTGTTGAATGGTAGCATAAACGGTCATGCCCTGGGAGGTGATTTCCGTTTCAGGGCGCAGAGCGGGAGACCAGCATGAAGGAAGCAGCCTAGTCATAAAGCGGTCAGAGTTTAAGCAAAGGGTTCATCGGTAGGACTGAGAAGAAGAGGATTCTGGGGAAAGGAGAGGCTTGACAAGATATTGCCTGGCTGTAGTAATAATAGGATTAGAAATAGTAGTAAATCATCAGTGGTACTTATTAGCCCCTACTGTGTGCAGAGCACTGTTCTAAGCATTTGGCAGAGCACACGCAGCAGAGTCGGTAGACATGTTCCCTGCCCACAGGGAGCTTATAGTTTAGAAGAGGAAATCAGGATATTTTGTGACAGTAGTCGTGGCTTTGGAACTGTCCTTTGGTTTGATGACGTTTACCAGACGGTGATGATGGTATTTGTTAAACGCCTACTGTGTGCCGAGCGCTGTTCTAAGCGCTGGGGTAGATACAAGGTCATCAGGTTGTCCCGCGTGGGGCTCCTAGTCTGAATCCCCATTTTACAGATGAGGGAACTGAGGCACAGAGAAGTTAAATGACTTGCCCAAAGTCACACAGCTGACAAGTGGCAGAGTCTGGATGAGAATCCACGACCTTTGACTCCCAGCCCGTGCTCTTCCCACTAAGCCACACTGCTTCTCCACTGGTGGGAACACAGTGGTGTCTACTGCCTGGGAACATGTCTACGAACTCTGCTGTCCTCTCCCAAGCACTTAGTACAGTGCTCTGCACACAGCAAGCATCCAATCCATACCACCGATTGCTGTCTCAGAGATATTCTGTTTTGCGACCACAGGCAAATTGCTGTAGGGACTGAAAGACAGAGGGCAGCAAGGATTTGGGCTGGGGAAATGGGTGTTGAAGACAGTGAGAGAGAAGATGATACCCTTTAGAAGAGAAAGGGGCATGTTGAAGCCACTGAATGACATTAGTTATGATGCAGAAAAGGAGAGAAAAAGGTAACCAGGGAAAACTAGAAACAGTGCAGTGATTTCAAGAGGCTTTCCCCCTTCCCTTTCCCTGTGGTACAGGCCGCCTTTTCTGATTTCCTGCAGAGAAGCTCCAGGGATTTATCCAAACATGTAAAAGTTGTGGTAAGTACCAAATACACGGGATGGTCCCTTTGACAAAGCGAATGTTGTTGCAAACACACGGAGAAGCGTGGCTCGGTGGAAAGAGCACGGGCTTTGGAGTCAGAGGTCATGAGTTCGAATCCCAGCTCTGCCACTTGTCAGCTGTGTGACTGTGGGCGAGTCACTTCACTTCTCTGTGCCTCAGTTCCCTCATCTGTAAAATGGGGATGAAGACTGTGAGCCCCACGTGGGACATCCTGATTCCCCTGTGTCTACCCCAGCGCTTACAACAGTGCTCGGCACATAGTAAGCGCTTAACAAATACCAGATACCAACATTATTAACCAATATCGGTCAACACCTCTGGTTTCCACAGAGACGCTTGGTCAAAATGTTCCTTTCCAGTATAGTTCTTTTGCATAGAGGAAGTCAAGCCTTCTTTCTGCTCATTGCTGTCACTTCTATGTACCTTACAAGGATAAGGCCCCTTATTCAACCACTTCCCATTTTTGTTTAAAAAGATAGGAAGATTCCATCCATTCACGTAGACGGTTGGAAAAAAAAAGATCTGCTTAGTGAGGCTAGCTCCATCAGTCATCTCAAAGTCTTCTAAAAGAGTATTTTGCAAGGCAGGGTAAAACATTTTAGGAAGTAAAGTTTCTTTGCAGAGCACATTCTCTCCACACAGTGATCTGTGATTTTTTTGAGAGACCCAATTCGAGGGGACACCTGCACCTTAGTTTTTGATAGGGTGAGTTTTGGGGTTCGGCGACGGGGGAGGGATAAGCTTGGAACACAGCAAGCCAATATTAGTTCTTCCCAACCAGGGTCAGGGAGCGGAGGGATATGTTGCTCCCTGGTTGTCACAGTTGAGCCACCCCATTTGAAAGCCCTTGTTGTGTTGTTTTTGATTGTTGCAGTGCGATGGAACGGACCTCACCCCAAAGATTCAGGAGCTGAAGTTCCAGTGTATAGTGTTTTTAAATATACCTAGGTAAGTCCTGGCCAGCACCCAGGGGCAGTGGCCTTCTGGCAGGAACTTTTCATGTAATCAGTCAGTCAATCACTTGTATTTATTGACTGCCTACCGTGCGCACAGCACTGAACTAAACATCTGGGAGAGTACAATATGGTAGAGTTGGTCAACGTGTTCACCGCCCACAACGATCTTACAGTCTAGAGGGGGATATAGACATTAAATAAATTACAGATATGTACATAGTTCCTGTGGGCCTGAGGAAGGGAGTGACTAAAGGGTGCAAATTCAAGTCCGAGGGTGACACGGTAGGGAATGGGAGAAGAGGAAATGAAGGCTTAGTTGGGGAAGGCCTCTCGGAGGAGATGTCATTTCAGTGAGGCTTTGAAGGTAGGGAAGCTGATCGTCTGTCAGATATGAAGGGGGTGGGAGTTCCAGTCCAGAGGCAGGACGTGGACCACAGGTTGGTAGCGATTTAGATGCGGTCAAGGTGCAGTGAGTAGGTTGACATTATAGGAGTGAAGTGTGCGAGTTGGAAATCAAGGAGGGTAGGTAGAAGGGGGAAAGGCGATTGAGTGCTTTTAAGACAATGGGGAGGAGTTTCTGTTCGATGTGGAGGTGGATAAACAGCCCTGGAAGTTCTTGAGTGGGCAAACGTGGGCTGAACGTTTTTGTAGAAAAATGATCCAGGTAGCAGTCTGATGTATGGATGAGCCGGGAGAGAGAGGAGGCAGGGGGGTCAGTAAGGAGGCTGATGGAGTAAGCAAGGTGGGATAAGATAAGTTCTTGGATTACCGTAGTAGCAGTTCAGATGGAGAGGAAAGGGGAGATTTTAGCCAAGTCGTGGAGGTTGAATTGACAGGATTTGGTGACAGATTGAATATGTGGGCTGAATGAGAGAGATGAGTTGAAGGAAATGCCAAGGTTATGGGTTTTGTAAGACAGGGAGGTTGGCGGTGCTGTCTACAGTGACTTTCCCATTAGGAGGAGGACCGAGTTTGGATGGGAAGATAAAGTGTCTGTATTAGACATGTTAAGTTTGATTGTTGGTGGGACATCCAAGTAGAGATGTCCTGAAGGCAGGATGAAATGAGAGACTGTTGAGGAGAGAGATCAAGGCTGGAGATGTAGATTTGGGAGTCACTCAAACAGAGATGGTAGTTGAAGCTGTGAGAGCGAATGAGTTCTCCAACGGAGTGGGTGTAGATGGAGAATAGAAAGTGATCCAGACCTGAAGCTTGAGTGAAGGGAGGCAGAGGAAGAGCCCATGAAAGAGACCGAAAAGGAGCCGCCAGAGAGATAGGTGGAGAACCAGGAAAAGGAGGTGTTAGCGAAGCCAAGTTTGGATACTGTTTCTTTGGAGAAGGGTGTGATTGTCAGTGTTGAAGTCAGCTGCGAGGTCGAGGAGGGTTAGGATGGAGTAGAGGCCATTGGATTTGGCAAGAAGGAGATCAATGGTGATCGTTGAGAGGGCAGTTTCTGTGGAGTGAAGGGGACTGAAGCCTGATTGGAGGGGGCCAAGGAGAGCATTTTAGGTGAAGTGGAGACAGTGGGTGGAAAGAACTCCCTCAAAATGTTTGGAGAAGAATGGTAGGAGGGAGATGGGGCAATAACTCAAGGAAGACATGGGGTCAAGGGAGGGTGGTTTTTTAGGATAAAGGAGACATGGGCATGTACTCTCTATCGCTCTAGGTTCTCCAGGAACATCATTCCTGTTTCCCCATTTGCAAGCAAAGCCATACTCCATTGCATGATAATCATCCTATTGATTGGCCCACAGGAGGCTGATCTTTGCAAATGGAACCCACAGGGCAACATTTTGACAACCACACCCATCCAGTTACCATTCATCTCTTGACAAACATTAAAATAAAAGAAAATTCTGCCTAGAATTTCCCACACCCTCCAAATCTGGTTAAAAACGTCAAAGCCCCGTCTGGATTTTGGGTCTTTAGGACATAACTCCCTGGTGCTTTGTCTACCAAAATCTAAAAGCCAATGGAGAAAGGAGTTACCCATTTTGTCTCCTTAGGCTGGCAAAAAGAGCCAAAAAAAAAGTCGAGTTTTTGAAGGCTCCTGGTGGCTGTCATTTTCCTGGTTGAAGTTGGGATGGGGGTTGGGGTGAATGTTTCTTGTTTATTTCTCTAGTGGGTGAAATTGGACCCCGTCACTATGTAACAGGAAGTTCTCCAGAGGTGCTTGGTGGTGATGCTGATGATGTCATTATTGCAGCAGAACAGAGGGTCTAGACGATCCTTCAAGCTGGTTTTCGTACCTCACTCTGCAGGTATTGTGCGGGCACAATGCCGTGGGGAAACCCAGGAGAGCATCGAGATTTTGAACCTCAGCGTCATGATGATGGCTATATTGAGGTCATTGGGTTCACCATGGCCTCTTTGGTGAGTATTTTGGATTTTCCTGGAATTCACGGTGCTCGTAATTTTGGCCAAATGTCTCCACTTGGGAGGGATTTCAGCAGAATTCTGCTTTATCACCACTGCACCCTGTGCGTTAGAGTGTAGGAAAATGATAGCAGTGAGTCTAAGTGGGAAAGGCACAGATCCGGGAGTCAGAGGGCCTTGGATTCTAATCCCAGCTCTGCCACTGCCTGCTGGGTGACCTTGGATGAGACACTTGAATGATCTGTGCCTCAGTTTCCTTGTTTGCAAAATGTGGATGAAATAGCCGTTCTCCCTTTCACTTAGATTGTGAGCCTCACGTGGAACAGGGACTGTGTATGTGGCTGGATTATCTTGTATCTTCCCCAGTATTTATTGCAGTGTTTAAAACATAATAAGTGCTTAATAAATGCCGCAGTCATTGTTATCGCGTCTCGAGTCAGAAGAAAAATCAAGATGCATTTATTGGTGTATTTAAAAACAAAACATAGCAGTAAGAGAGAAGTTTTTCCTGCAAGTTAGATGGCATCTAATTATGGACACATCCCTCTTTACCCTGCATTGCTTAACTCGGGAAGAAACGGACATTTCAAAGCTGTCCGGAAATCCGGTTTCTCGAATTGTGAGGGAGAGAGGAGCGTGATGGATGCCCACTTCCTGTCTGACCTCCAGGGCTGAAACATGGCACTTCCATCTCTGGTTTGAAGCCACTCTGCTCTGGGGCAGTCCTCCAGTTAGCCACTCCCACTCCTGCCTCCTCAGGTGGTGGGAGCTTCCTAAGGGGTCTAGAACAGTCAGTTAGTTGTATTTATTGAGCACTTACTGTGTGCAGAACACTACTATGCACTTAGGAGAGTACAGTACAACAAAATAACAGGCACGTTCCCTGCCACAACAAACTGCTCTCTGGAGCACCTTGCGTCCAAATATGGCTGAACCTAAAGTCCAGGATAGTTCTCTGGAGCCCCTTGGACTCAGAAATGGCCAGACTGAGGGTCCGGTGCCTGCCGCTCCTAGAAGAGCAGATGATTTTTTCCTCCATTCATTCCCTCCCTCCTCTTGTTATGGATAATAGAATTTCCCCTGCAACGCACATGCCGCCACCCACCCAAGCCCAGCTTCTTTTGGTGGTTTTGATCTCCAATTCCGCTGTCTTGGAATTTACGTTCCAGGTCTAAAAACTACCTCTAAAAAATCCTCATTAAAAATACATCTGAATGGCTGCGGCTAAGCAGAGCCCATGTTCATAATCTCTCGTATTTCCGTACAGTCAAATGCCTGTCAGATCACATTACTTTTATAATGCCTTGGCCTTTCCCCCCCCCCCCCCCCCTTTAGGGTGAAATAATCTCGCTTTTCTAAATGCTCACTCCCCCCGCAAACTGTCCTCTGCTTCGTCCTCCTCGTTGTGAGAAAGTGAATTTTATTTAACGAATGTTCGGTTGGTTATTATGTTGAAGTAGGAGGGTGGTGAAATAAGACTGTGAGCCTCTTGTGGGACAGGGACTGTGTCCAACCTGATTAGCTTGTATCTACTCCTGCACCGAGCACAGTGACTGGCGCATAGCAAGCGCTTAACAAATACCATGATATATATTTATAAACAACTATCCTGAAAACGAAGGGCATTACTTTTCAACATCACCCTGGCTGCTAGGGACTCCTTAGAGATCAACTCAGTCAATAAGGAGCGTGAACCCTGTAAGGCTTGAAGCAAACTGCAGTCTCTTAACAGTATAAGATCCCGAACAAAATAAAAAAATGCCTGTAACGTTTCGTTCCCTCATTATTGATTGGAGCCCCTACCAAAGGCGTGGAACGATCCATGCTTGTTCTCTTCAGGATGTCTCAAATAGGCCAAATTCTGTGAGGAAAAGAAGATTCTATATAAACTCCATAGCTAGCTTTTGGTCTCAAAGCAGAGGTCCCCGGTTCATTCTTTCTGTTTGAAGTGTATTCCCTGCCAATGAAGATTATCCTCCATTTGATCCTGGCAAACCCAGGTCCCTTTCTGAATTCTGAATGGCCCAGACCTGACTGGAGATTTCTGTTCATTCCTCCACCTCTGGGGTTTCTTGAGGACTCCACTTCCAAGGATAGGCAACTTTTTGTGACTGGGGCCTTTTGAAACTGTGAAGAGTCCAGGGGTGATTTAAAGAAAAAAAAAAAGCAACAAACCTCTGTCTCTTGGAAGGTTTAAAGGGATGTGTCCAGGTTTCTTTACATGGATATGTGTTGAAATGGCAATTGGACAGTTCATTTTCGTGAATTATTTAGAAGAAAAGTTATTAAAAAGGGAAAAAATCTTTTTGCAGAGACTCAGAGGTAGAGGTTAAAGATATGGCCTCTGGTCTCAAGGAGTTTAGACTCTAACAGGGAAGGCAGGCAGCCATGTAATTTACAACCAGTGGGAGCTTGTGGGAGAAGTGATGATAAAAATATTAACGATCTCGTATTAAATGCTTACTTTGTGCCAAACACTGTACCAGGAACCGGGGTAGAAGCAGGATAATCAGATCGGACACAGTCCCTGTCATACACGGGGTTCACAGTCTGAGGGGGAGGGAGAACAGGTATTATATCTGCATTTATAGATGAAGAAACTGAGGCACAGAGATGTGAAGTGAAGTCACCTCTCACTGCCTTAGTTTTCTCATCTGTAAGATGGGTATTACGTACTTGTTCTCCCTCTTACTGAGACTGTGAACCCTATTTGGGAATGAACCCTATGGGGAAGCAGCGTGGCTCAGTGGAAAGAGCACGGGCTTTGGAGTCAGGGCTCATGAGTTCGAATCCCAGCTCTGCCACTTGTCGGCTGTGTGACTGTGGGCAAGTCACTTCACTTCTCTGTGCCTCAGTTCCCTCATCTGTAAAATGGGGATTAAGACCGTGAGCCCCACGTGGGACAACCTGATCCCTCTATGTCTACCCCAGCGCTTAGAACAGTGCTCGGCACATAGTAAGCGCTTAACAAATACCAACATTATTATTATTTGGGACAGGGACATTGTCTAACCTGATTATCTTGTATTTCCCCTGCTGCTCAATACACTGCTGGGCATATAGCGCTGAACAAATACCATAATAATTATCATTACTATTATTATGAGAGTAAGGGAATGAATATCTAGAGTCTACAGATGGATACATTCATGAGGGTTTTGGTGGTTGCTGTGATGACAACAGCAGGAATGGGAATTGAAGGGGAATAAGGGAGTCAGGTGGTCGGTCTGGACCTTCGGTAGCGCCCCACGGCCCCGCCGGCTGGATTTTCTCTCTCTCTCGCACCTCCCGGTCCGGTTTGGCGGTGCATTATCCAGGCATCCTGAGGGGAGGAGAGAAACCTCTCTTTCACAGCCTCCGCTGCAATCAGGCGCATGTCCGGCTGCTTTGTGAGGTAACAGCCGGAGTTTCGGCCGCCTCATGGCCACTGCTCTGTGAGGTAACAGCAGGTGGGTGAGCTGCTGCGTGGCCTCCCGCCCCAAGCTTCCCAAGCGTCTTTGTGAGAGGTGGTCCTTGCCCTCGTGAGGGGAGCAAAACTGCCTCACCTGTTGAGCTACGAGGACCCTGCTCCCAAAATGTGCACCTGGTGAGAAGCAGCATGGCCTAATGGATAGAGCCAGGGCCTAGGAGTCAGAAGGTCCTGGATTCCAGTCCTAGCTCCACCACTTCTCTGCTGTGTGAACCTGGGTGAGTCACTTCACTTCTCTGTGCATCAGTTACCTCAGCTGTAAAATGGGGATTCACACTATGAGCCCCATACTGGACGTAGTCTATGTTATTAGCTTTTCCCCACCCCAGCACTTACAGTGCCTGGAACATAGTAAGCGCTTAAATACTATTTAAAACAAAATGAAACACAAACCCTGGAGGATGGCCCTGCATTTATATGGCAGGAGAGGGATGGCCGGTGATCAATCTTTCCCACCTCCTCTGCCCACACCTCGCAGTGCCCTGTGGCCTAGTGGAAAGCCACAGGACTGAGAGTGATGAGGCTTGGGTGCCGATCCCGCCTCTGCCACTTCATTCGGTTGTATTTGTTGAGCACTTACTGTGTGCAGAGCACTGTACTAAGCTCTTGGGAGAGTACAGTGCAACAATAAACAGACACATTCTCTGCCCACAACGGGCTTCCAGTCTAGAGGGGAAGACAGGCAATTTAAATAAATAAATTACAGATATGTACATAAGTGCTATGGGGCTGGGAATGGGGAAGGACAAAGGGAGCGAGTCAGGGCGACAGAGAAGGAAGTGCGGCCTTGGGCAAGTCACCTCACTTCTTTGGACCTTGGTTTCCTCATCTGTCAAATGGGGATTAAATACCTGTCCTCTCTCCCTCTTAGATTGGAGAGCTCCACGTGGGACAGGGATTGTGTCTAATTTGTTTAACTTGTATGTATCTGAGTGCTAAGTCCAGTTCTTGGCACACAGTCATCACTTAAACCACAGTCATTATGCCAGTTTTTTCAGAAAATCTGGTTGCCGGCACAGAGGGATTCTGATCACCAACCTACGACCTCGCGCCTCGCTGCGGTGAAACAGATTTTTTGACCTCCAGCAAGTTAAAACCTTGGCCTACTATAGTCCAGAGCTACACAGCCAGGTGCCCCATGCTGACATCACTAGATAACGTCGATTGAAAATTTGTCTCTTGAACTACACAGCAGGGATGCTCCCTGACCACTTTTTCTAGGTCCCCAGGGAGGATTGGGGGTGGAAAATCTCTTCAGTACAACTGCGCCACCTTCTATCCGTCCTGACAATCGCCACCCAGCAGTAGGGATCTGTTTTCCTCCGATTCTTCCCGGGAAAGTTCAACAGTCCTCTCTGTTCAGTTAGAAGCATTTGAAGTGAATTTCAGGTGTAGAGCATTCAGTGACCATGGTCCAAACAACAGCAGCAGCAAACACACTCCTGACACTGTCAATCAGTGATATTTATTGAACATTTACCGTGTGCAGAACACTGGACTAAGCATTTGGGAGAGTATGCTACTGAAGAGTCGGTTGACATGATCCCTGCCCTCAAGGAGCTTACAGTCTCATGGGTGAGATGGACGACTAACTATGTTACAGATAGGGAAGGAGGTAGAATATAAGGATACTGCGTCTCGTATTTCTGTTGTACTTTGCCAAGTACTTAATTCAGTGTACTGCTCTAAGAAAGTGCTCAGTAAATATCATCGTTACAACCAGGCAGAGGGTAAAAGATAAATCCGGAGCATGCCGATCATCTTTGGAGGTGGATCATCTTTAGGATCAGGCCAAGCATATTGAGGTAGGTCATCATGTAACTCAGCACACCGAGTTCTTGCTGGGGAGCATCAGTGCTTCGTAAACGTTTCCTGATATGCTTAGGAAGCTTTTCTCCTCTTTCAGGAAATGTTTTTTTTTTTTTCCTTTTACCAATGGCTTTTCAATGGATCTTCAACACAGTGATGTCTACTGTGGCTGCCGGCACTGTTCTGGGTGCTTGAGAAGGAACAACAGAAGTACACGATTGGGAACTCCACGAGGGAGAGGGGCTGTGTCTGACCTAATTAACTTGTACCTACCCCAGAGCTTAGAACAGTGTTTGACACGTAGTAAGCACTTAACAAATGCCATTAAAAAAACATGTTTTCTGCCCATAAGAAGCTTCCACTCTAACAAGGTGCACAGACATACAGATATGTTCCAACTCAGTTGATTTTTGACCATCCTGTTGATACTGCATATTTACACCAGCACAGGGGTAGGGCACAGGACTCTTAAAGGCTAACTTTTTGGTCCAAAATGGCCAACTGAGAGAACACGCTTGCCAGCAAGCCTAAGGCTCTTCCGAACCCATAAGAAATAGATGCCCACAGTCCTTTTCCCTTCTTATCTGATTTTTCTTTCCTCTCACCTCCCATATTGTCTTCTCAGAACTCGATTAGTTTCTCTGCTGCTCAGTTTCTGTGAGGTGCTTTTGTGGAGGCAAGGAAGAGAGACAGGCGTGAGGAGGTGGCTTTATGTTATTTTTCTTTTGTTGAAACTTCAAAAAGAAGGCGCTCCCCCGCCCCCGGTCAAATGGGAAAACTGTCAACCAAGAAGCCAGCCAAGCAAAGAAAATTCAGGGCAGTTTTATATGAGTTGCCCTGTGCCACTGGCTTTCTCCCTCTCTCCCGCCTCCCTCGGGTGACCCTTAGGCTCCCAGGGCAGATAAAGCAAGAAGCCTTGAAACTACTCTGTTCGGCCTAGTACCCGCAATGTCCCTTCTCTCTGCTTCCTTCCCCGCTTCTCTGTCTTGTTTCTGTCTTTGAAAATCTCACCTTCCCTGTCATCCCGCTGTTAATCAATTTCCATACAGGATAAGTGAACGGGCGAGTTCTGGGTGACCTTTTTTTTTTTTTTTTTACCTCTGTCGAGCTGAGGGATGGTGCGGCTTCGTAAGCCGGTCCCAGACGGAAAGGATTGTAGATTCATTCTCCCGTGTACCTGAGTCGGTAGCCAATGACTCGGTGGAGACCGGAGTGGCTGCTTAATATTTTCCTCGCGTCGTAAGCGTCCTCGGCTTTCACCAGAGAGTATTATGCTGGGACAGTCGGTCAGAACCCCCGCTCCTGGAACCTGCTGTCTGACATGAGGCTTGAGGGCTTGGGGGAGAAGGGCAGAAGCGACCCGAACTCAATCACCTTGCTCCCTCCTACCTCACCTCACTACTCTCCTACTACAACCCAGCCCACACTCTTTGCTCCGCTAACGTTAACCCTCTCACTGTACCTTGATCTCATCTATCTTGCCGCTGACCTTTTGGCCCACGTCCTGCCTCTGGCCTGGAACACCCTCCCTCCCTCCCTCCCTCATATCCGACAGACCGCCACTCTCCCCCACTTCAAAGCTTTATTGAATAATAATGTTGGCATTGGTTAAGCGCTTACTATGTGCAGAGCGCTGTTCTAAGCGCTGGGGTAGATACAGGGTCATCGGGTTGTCCCACGTGAGGGTCACAGTCTTAATCCCCATTTTCCAGATGAGGGAACCGAGGCACAGAGAAGTGACGTGACTTGTCCACGGTCACACAGCTGACAAGTGGCAGAGCCGGGATTCGAACCCATGACCTCTGACTCTCAAGCCTGGGCTCTTTCCACTGAGCCACGCTGCTTCTCCAAAGGCAGATCTACTCTGAGACCTTCCCTGATTAAACCCTCCTTTTCTCCCACTCCCTTCTTGAACGCCCCGACTTGCTCCCTTTATTCATCCCTCCCTCAGCCCCACAGCACTTATTTCATATCTGTAATTTATTTATTTTAACGTCTCTCTCCCCCTCTAGATTGTCAGCTGGTTGTTGGCAGGGAACGTGTCTGTCTCCTGTTGTACTGTACTGTCCCAAGCGCTTAGTACAGTGTTCTGCACACAATAAGCACTCAATAAATACTACTGACTGACTGCTAGACTGACGTAGGGTAATGAGTGGAAATAATAATAATAATAATCGTATTTATTCAGTGTTCGCTATGCACTCAGTATTGGTGTAATAATTACAGTAATAATAATTGTGATATTTGCTATGTGCTAAGCACTATGATAAGCACAGGGAGAGGTACAATTTGATCAGATCAAACCCAGTTCCTGTCCCACATGGGGCTTGCAGTCTAAGTGGGAGAGAGAACGGGTATTAAACTCCCATTTTACAGATGTAAAGTGACAAGAAGTTAGGTGACAAGCCTAAGGTCGCACAGCAGGCAGGTGGCGGAGCTGGGATGAGAAACCCCGGTCTCCTGCCTTCCAGTCATTCATTCATTCATTCAATCGTATTTATTGAGCGCTTACTGTGTGCGGAACACTAAGCCCTTGGAAAGTACAGTTTGGCAACAGAGACAATCCCTACCCAACGACAGGCTCACAGTCTGGAAGGGGAAGACAGACAACGAAACAAGTAGACAGGCATCAGTAGCATCAAAATAGATAAATAGAATTATAGATATATACACAGCATATAAATAAAATAAATAGAATGATAAATATGTACAGATGACTCTAGGCCACGCTGCTACTTTCTCACTTCTATTCTTGGGCCTTAGGGATAGAAGTCGATACAGGAGGAGGAGGTGGTAAGAGGCCCCAGTCAATGCAGGCGGGCTTGTGAAAGAGGTAATGGGTTGGCAGGGTGATCTGAGTCTCTGAAAGGCTGACTTAGACCAGTTTACGCAAATGATCTATTAATCGTATTTAATGAGCGCTTACTATGTGCAGAGCACTCTACCGAGTGCTTGGAAGAGTACAATACAACCGAATTAGCGGACACGTTCCCCGCTCATAATGACCTTACGTTCTGGAGGGGGATACAGACATTAGTATGAATAGATAGGTAATTTATGAGATGTAATTTAAAGATATGGATTCAAGTGCTGTGGGGTTGGGGATTAGGCCAATATCAAATGTCCAAGGCTCACAGATTGAAGTGCATAGATGACACAGAAGGGGAGCGAGTGGAGGAAAAGAAGGCTTAATCGGGGAAGACCTCTCGGAGAAGATATGACCTTTAAAAAGATTTTGAAGGTAGAGGGAGAGAGCTGATCTGGTGTATATGGAGGGGGAGGGAATTCCAGTCTGGGGGAGGATGTGGGAAAGGGGTTGGCGACGAGCTGAATGAGATCAGGGCACAGTGAGTAAGGTAACAGGGACGCGGCACTGCCGGAAACATACAGTCTGAATGGGCTTTGGATAATGATAATAAGGATAATAAATATTCTAATAGTATTTGTTAAGCGCTTACTTCGTGTCAACCATTGTTCAAATCACTGAGGTAGATACAAGGTAGGCTGGATACGGTCACTGCCCGCAAGGGGCCCACAGTCTTAATTCCCAATATACAGATGAGGCAACTGAGGCCCAGAAAAGTGAAGTGGCTTGTCACCCAGCAGACAAGTAGTGGAGATGGGATTAGATCCCAGGTCCTTGTGACTCCCGGGCCAGGGCTCCATCCGCTCGGCCACGCCGCTTCTGATCCGGCCGCCGTCGTGAGTGGCTGCTCCCTGACGCTTGTCCTGTGTTTGGCTCTGTCGTGTAGGCCGCCCTGCAGGTGGGAGGCCACGGAGAGAGGCTGCACCAGTGCCGGGAGGTGACCCTCCTCACGTACAAACCCATCCCCATGCAAGTGGACGGGGAGCCCTGCAGGCTGGCCCCTGCGCTCATCCGCATCTCCCTGAGGAACCAGGCCAACATGGTGCAGAAGAGCAAGAGGAGAACGTCCGTGCCTTTGCTGAATGAGTGAGTCGGACCCTTTCCCTTCCTGGAAGCAGGGGGACCTTAGAGGGAGGAGAGTTTACTAGTAATGATGATAATCACGGTACTTGTTAAGCGCTTACTATGTTCCGGGCGCTGTACTAAGGGCTGGGGTAGAGACAAGATAATCAGGTTGGATACAGTCTCTGTCCACATAGGGCTCACAGTCTTCATCCCCAGATGAGGAAATTGAGGGACAGAGAAATTCAGTGACTTGCCCAAGATCACACAGCAGACAAGTGGCAGAGCCAGGATTAGAACCCACGTCCTCCGATTCCCAGGCCCGTGCTCTTTTCATTCAGAGAGTGTCCCTGAACCGGTGGGAGGAGAAAGAGGAGGAAACCCCAGAAATACCTGGTTTTTTTACCCATATCCTCCACTTAACTGGACACTGCCTCTTCCCTGGGCTCTCTCTGTGTGCTCTGATCCAGGAAGAATAATAATAACCCCGTAACTGCGGAACAGAGAATCAATCAGTGGTATTTATTGAGCACTTATTATGATCAGGGCACGGTTCTAAGTACTTGGGAGAGTAACAGAAAAGTTAAGTGGCTTGCCCAAAGTCATACAGCGGGCAAGTTCCGGGGCTGGAATTAGAACCAGGTCCTCTGCCTCCCAGGCCCGTTTTCTTTCAACTAGTCCATGCCGCTAGTTGGGCTGTAAACTCCTCCGATTGTAAAATTCCTCGCCTTCTTCAGATTGTAAGACCTTGGCTAGATTATAAACTCCTTGAAGGCGGGGATCGTCTCCATTTCCGCTATTGTACTTCCAAGTGCTTAGCGCAGTGCCCCGCACACAGAAAGTGCTCAATAAATACACTGGTGGATGATGGATGGCCCACATATGGCTCTTAGGTTTGACAACCTCCGAAGAATTGGCAAGTCTCAGTAATGACGATAATAATTATGGTACTTGTTAAATGCTTAATGTGTACCAAGCATTCTTCTAAGCACCGGGGTAGATTCAAGTTAGGAAGGGTTGGGTTTGGGGGCCGTATCCAGATTGATAATGGGAAATTACAGAACAAGAAAAAATGCAGCTGGGGAATTGTAACATCCGCTATGAAAAGGCCAGTCAATTTATTGAGTGCTTACTTTATGCAGAGCACTGTGCTAGCAATTGGGAGAGTACACTACAATTGTGTTAGTAGACACGATCCCTGCCCCGAATGACAGTCTGGTGGATTTAGGTTGGACAGTCAAGAAGATTGTTCGATGCCAGGTTGGTTTTTCCAAAGCAGAATTCCTTCCTTGAACGTGGTTATGGACAGGTTGGGAAGAATGAGACGTAGCCAGTCCTCGAGCCTGGAGAGCCATTTCCACGCCCAGTTGATTGGAGTATCAGGAGCTGAGAATAAAAAGGGGAACATTTTTCATATAAAAGTGAATGAACCCAGTCGTGAAAACAATTCCTAGCCTCTAGGCCCAAGGTCTGAAAATATCAGGCCAGGCCTCTAAGAGACGAGACAGTGGTCTTAAAAGAAATGGGCCACGCTCCGCCCTCTCCCTTCCGTTGCCTGTTTTATTACTGGATGTTTGTGAAGAAAGAGAGGGTAGGAGCTGGATTCAGATGGTCCCGTTGTTCTCTGTTCTCTGGTGAAGGAGGTGGGGATGCCAGCTGGGTGGGTGGCATTTTTGAAAAGGCCAGGGTCAGTGCAAACTTTGAGCATCGGATAGAATTTTTGCAGGCTAATGATTTTGGGAGATACTTTGCAAGGTTGCATCGCCGTGGACTTCTGACAACTAGCGCCCCTGATTAAAAAGCTCTATGTAAAGAACCCCGCAGATAATGGTTCAGATGGCATTAAATTGGTCCACAAAAATACCTGAGAAGGTGAAACCTGCCTTGAGTTTTAGCTGAGTTCAGCCTCTCCTCTGTAATCTCCCAAAAAACCCGACGTCGTCCCTTTGGGATGGATGATAATCTTTCTCCCGTACATCCAGGCTAAGCGTGATGAAGCATAGGAGGGCTCCATTTGGCTCGGGGACTGTGTCCAATCTGATTATCTTGTATCAACCCCGGGGCTCGACACAATACCCAGCTCATAGTAAACACTTAACAAATACCGTAGAAAAAAGAGAGGCCACAGGCATGCGTCCCCATCTCTGTGGAAAAGTGGTTCCCAGTCAAAGAAGCATCGATACCCGAAGAAAATTGCTAATAGGATCTTTTCCTGAAATGGTTGAATACGATCTAGCCTCTGTCGGGAAAAGGAGCTGTTTTCCATGATGATGATAGTAATAATAATGATGGTATCTGTTAAGCCCTTACTGTGTGCCAAGCACTGTTCTAAGCACTGGGGCAGACAGAAGGTTATCAGTTGTCCCACGGGGAGTTTGCAATCTTAATCCCCATTTTACAGATGAGGGAACGGAGGCACCGAGAAGTGAAGTGACTTGCCCAAAGTCACACAGCAGACAAGTGGCAGAGCCAGGATTAGAACCCACGACCTCTGACTCCCAAGCCCATGCTCTTTCCACTAAGCCACCTGGCCCTGTGTCTACCTCGCTCACAACAGCCCGCATGCTTCACCTCCTTCCTTCCGCATTGTGCCCTGGCTTGGTACCGGCTCACGGAACTGGCTGCGCCTGGTTCTCGTCCCTAAAGTCTTCGTGACTGCACCAAGGTTCATTTGTTGCTTATGAGGGGACACTCCGTCACCTGTTTAGTTATAGTAATGATAACTGTGATATGTAAGTGCTTACTCTGTTCCAAGCACTATACTAAGCGTTGGGACAGATACAGGATAATTAGACCAGGCGCGGTCCTTGTTCCACACTGGGCTTACTATCAAAAGGAGATGGAGAAAAGGTATCGAGTCTCCATGTTACAGATGAGCAAACTGAGGGCCAGAGAAGTCAAGTGACTTGTTCAAGGTCAAGTGACAGAGGCAGGATTTGAACGCAGGTCCCTTGACTCCTAGGCCTGTGCTTTTCCAACTAGGTTACTGGCCTTCATTCCACAGCCCATTCTTCTCGGTTCTTCCTATTTTTCCTTACCATTCCCCATCCTTTTCCTTTCCTTTTCCTCTCTGTCTTGCCGCTCCTCCTTTCATCTCTTCCTACTCTTCTCCTTTATTTTTGGGTTTCTCTTACCCTTCTCTCTCTAATCTGATTTTCCCATTTCTTCCTCCTTTCTCCCTGCGCTTCTGTTGTTCTCTCTCCCCATTCAGGAGACCCCCTTCAGACTTTTTTTTTGTGGCATTTAAGTGCTTAATAAGAATAATAATAATAACGTTGGTGTTCGTTAAGCGCTTACTCTGTGCCGAGCACCGTTCTCAGCGCTGGGGTAGACACAGGGGAATCAGGATGTCCCACGTGGGGCTCACAGGCTTAATCCCCATTTTACAGATGAGGTAACTGAGGCCCAGAGAAGTTAAGAGACTCGCCCACAGTCACACAGCTGACGAGTGGCAGAGCTGGAATTCGAACTCATGACCTCCGACTCCAAAGCTCGTGCTCCTTCCACTGAGCCACGCTGCTTCAGATGTGCCAGGCACTGTACTAACTGCTGGCATAGATGCAAGCTAATCAAGTTAGACACAATCCGTGTCCCGCATGGGGCTCACGGTCTTAATCCCCATTTTACAGATGAGATGACGAGGCCCAGAGAAGTCAAGTGACTTGCCCAAGGTCACACAGCAGACAAGTGGCAGAGCCTGGGTTAGAACCCAGGTCCTTTGACCCCCAGGCCTGTGCTGTAGCCACTAGGCCACGCTGCTTCAGCATAAATTAATTGAACAAGCCCCAGTCCCTTCTTCCCCCTAAGGAGGGGGAATTTGGAAGCTTGGTGGATGCTTCAGCGTAGGGCAGACCCCCCCGTGAGATCTGCACCCCTCAGGCTATGAAGTTTGATGATTAGTAGGGGCTGAAGATGACCGAATCGTCTCATCACCCAGAAAGGCAGTGTTGAAGGCATAGGAGGCCCTCCGGGGGTGGGGGCATTTGGTCTGGGAGCTAGAATTGGTTGAAATGGGTTCTTGAGGAGGTCTGAAGGCCTATCGGTCCGTCGGATGTACTTACGAATGCTTACTGGGTGCGCTCTACTCAGAACCTAAGCTTCACTTAAGCATCCTGGAGGGTAATGTTTCCCCCCAGTGAAGGCACTTGGGGTAAATCTTAGGGTTTACTGTGGGATTCCCAAATTCCCCGCTCCTCAAAGTTGTCGGTCATCTGGAGATGCTCCCGGGAGGGGTATGTACTGCCCCCGGCTTGACCCTAGAGCCGGCCGCTCTCCCTCCCTCTTCAGGGCCGCGGAGCAGGAGTTGGGCACAGCCCAGTGCTCGAGACCCCGATCCCCCACCCGCAAGGCCGACGGTGGCCTCCCTCTCCCGTCCGCCCACGCCTCCTCCCTCCTCACCGCTGTGGCCTCCCAGCACCAGCATTACCACTCGGCATGCGTCCCCGTTCCCCGTCGTCGCCCGCCCCCGGACCGTCGTCACCCCGGAAGTCAGCCCCCTCTATCTGTTCCGTTCGCCTGGCTTCTCTCGCTTTCTTCTTGGATGCTTTCCCATGGCTTGATTTGTTTTCCCTCTCTCTTTTTTCGTTCAGCATTTGGCGAGACATTCTCTCAGTTTCCGTTTAAATGTTATGTGTCTCTCTCTCTCTCTTGCTTGTTCCTTGTCTGTCCACACTGTCGTGCTGACTCTGTCTTCGCCGTTCATCCCCCCGCCGCCTCTAGCATCCATAAGGTGCAAACTGTTGACCTGCGAAGAGTCTCCGCCCCCCCTGATTCCTTCACCACGTAAGTATGAGGCGGTTTTGTTGCATTTTCCTCCGTCTCCCCTCTGCCCCTACATCTATCTCCATGCCCTCCATCCTGCTATCTTCCTCTCCAGTGGCGAACTCCGGGCATCGCCGGAGAGGATGGGCAGCAGGGCTGGAAGCTGTTTTCACTCTGCCCCCTTTGCGATGAGTCCTGCCCCAACTTGTAGTCCTGGCTCTGTAAAGAATTAGCAAATCTAGTGTTTGTGTTCCCTTTTGGCTTGGGGAAGACATAGAATCTAGTCCCTGGGTTCCCCCCTTTCCCACTCGCTTGGTCCATTTCCTTTTCTTTTGCAGTTCAAGCCAGGATTGGCTTCTTGTCTCTGCTCTTGGGACCTCTGGATGTACGATCCCTTTAGATAGCTCCTTTTCTGGGTGCGGGCTCCTGTCCGTGGCGGGGATTGTCTCTATTTGTTGCAGAATTGTGCTTTCTAAGCACTTAGTACAGTGCTCTACACAGAGTAAGCGCTCAATAAATACGATCCAGTGAGAGAATGTCAATGGTAGTGACGTGTTCTTGAAGATGTCAAGGAGCAGTGAAGCTTTAAGAGCTAGATCGATTTCTGTAGCATCATTCTATCTCTTGGGAAGCACCTCTAGAGGCCTTAGCTGAAACCCAGGTTTCGTTGTGGGCAGCGGGGGTGGAGAGTCAGTCGATCAATCGTATTTATTGAGTGCTCACTCCTTGTAGAGCACTGTACTAGGCACTTGGGAGAGTACACTATAACAATAGACAACACGTTCCCTGCCCATAACGAGCTTACAGTCTAGAGGGAGAGGAAAAGGATCCCCTTTCCCTTTGTGACGTGCCGGCCAAATGGGATCTTTCCAACCCAAAACCCAGATCGTTCAGTAGTATTTATTGAGCGCTTACTATGTGCAGGGCACTGTACTAAGTGCTTGGAATGTACAAATCGGCAACAGATAGGGACAGTCTTGATGGGCTTACAGTCTAATCGGAGGGAAAGACCCTCTCCCCGTCGGGGAATCGAATCCCGGTCTCCCACGGGACAGGCGGGGATACTCACCACTATACTAACGTGGAAATCCCACGCGTAAAGCACCCCACACCTGGGAAGGATGAACCAGGGGCCGTACAAACTGTTGGTGAGAGAAATTCCACCATTGTTCTTGTGGGAAAGAGGATGTCTGTATCGGGAGTTTTGAATTCTGGAGTCTCAGCAGAGGGACCCACTGAGTCTAATCTGCAATGATGTGGATTGGACACTAATCCAGTCTGGAGTGGCCTTTCTCTGGGGTGGCTTCCGATCCCGTGGGCCCAACCTGGTCCAAATCCAAGCCATCCCAGGGTTTAGGGAGACCCGATGGCGCCATGGGCTAGGATGCATGAGGGCCTAAAGTGACTGGGGATTTCAGGGTTGCCAGAGGAAGGAGAGGAGGCTGGGGCTGGTTGTTTGGGTCCCACGTGCTGCCTGTCCCTCGGCAAACTGTCCTCTTGATTGATTGATTGATTGATCGGTATGTGTTAAGGGCTTACTATATGCCAGACACTGTACTAAATGCAGGGGTAGATACAAGGTAATCGTGTCAGACACAGTCCCTGTCCCACACAGGGCTCACAGTCATCATCCCTATTTTACAGATGAGGTAAATGAAGCACAGAGAATTGAAGTGACTCGCCCAAAGTCACACGCAGCAGACGGGGCGGAGCTGGGATTAGGACCCTTGTCCTCTGACTTCCAGGTCCGTGCTCTTTCCACTAGGCCACGCTGCTTCTCAGTGAGGCTTTCCAGATGGAACTCCTAATCCTCTCCTTGCTGTTCCCCATCCTCTCGGTCGCGTCTCTTCAGAGGCCCGAGGATGAGAAATGTCTCGAATGATTTTAGCAGTGAGAGAGTGTCCCTGAGCTTTGGGTGTTCAGAATCTCCAAATACCAGAATACCTTTCAAGGAAGAGCCGTCTGCTTTTCCTTGGGGACTCCACGTTTCCCTTCGAAGGGGTGGAAACAAGATGGCAGCTCCCAGGATTTCGCTCGTTACGTAGTGCTCTTAGATAGGCACCCAACTCTGTGTGCCCTTTCTCTTCCTCACATTCTTCCCCCTCGCTTCAATCTTCCCCGAGAAATAAGGTGCCCCAGCTCTTTCTATAAGATGTAACTGAATTATTCATGTGTGCATAGGCACGGAAGCAATCTTGGGAGTCAACTCTCGGTGACCTTCCTTCAATCAAAAGGTCACCATGCAAATCGAATGGTTATTCACTCCAACCGCTTGCTCCGGGTTGGGGATGGAGGGTAGAAGGCAGTTTGAGAGGGGCTGAGTGAAAGCTATCAAGCGTAGCTAATGTTCAGGGTTGCTTTAGGCTCAATTTTCACGATCGTGTCTTTCCATTCGAAAAACCTAGATACGATGATTCTGTAGATATGACTGAGAGTCTCGGGACCCCAGGGCCTTGAATGAAGATGAGGAAGCAGAAGTTAGAGTGAGAATGTTACAAGAAAACCTAGAGGGGAATCTCCTTTAAGAAAAAATGTGAATCAAGGGGTTTTGAGAACTGAGCAATGTAGCTGTCTTCTTGATGATAATAATAATAATAGCGCCCACTGTGTTCCAAGCACGGGAAGAAGTGCTGGGGTAGATACAATACAGTCAGTCATTGATTAATATAATCGTACTTATTGAGTGTGAAAAGTACCCTACTAAGCTCTCGGTACAGGGCAATATAACAATACAGTCAAATCAGTCACAGACCCTGCCCCTCCACAAAGGTCGATCAGTTATTCCCATTCGTGCAGAAGAGGAAATTGAGTCACAGGTAGGCTGTGCCTTTTTTGTGGTATTTGTTAAGCACTTACTATGTGTCAAGCACTGTTCGAAGCACTGGAGTAGATACAAGTTAATCAGGTAGGATTCAGTCCCTGTTCCACATGGGGCTCGCAGTCTACGAAGAAGACAGGATGGGTATTGAATCCCCATTTTGCAGATGAGGAACTGAGGTACAGAGAAGTTAAGTGATTTGCCCAAGGTCCCTCATCAGGCACGTGATGGAGGCAGAATTAGAACCCAGGTCCTCTGACTCCAAGGCCCGGGCTCTCTCCACTAGGCCGTGCTGCTTCCCAAACTCATACCACAGGCAGGTAGTGGAGCTGGAGTTAGAACCCAGGTCTCGGGACTCAGAGGAACAGCGGGGACTAGTGGAAAGAGTGCAGGACCGGGCGTCCGAACCAGTTCTGCCCCTCGTGAGACCTTGGACAAGTCACTTGACTTCTCTGTGCTCCAGTTTCCTCACCTCTAATGTGGGGATTAAATATCCGTTCCCCTCCCCCTTAGGCGGTGAGCCCTGAGGGACAGGGACTATGTCCGACCTGATTGTACCCTATTTACCCAGCGCTTGGCATACAGTAATTGCTTAACAAATACCACAATTACTATTATTATTATGATTATTGTTATCAGGTCTCCTGACTCCCAGGCCCATACTTGTTCTACGAAGCCACGCTCCTTTTCCTCTACCGTCTGGTCTTCGCCGACCGAATGGTAAGACGATGGCCGAATGTGCCGCCTTTTACCCGTGCGCCTTTTCCGGGCAGGTCATTAGAGTGAAGGTAAATTGTAGAAAGCCAGCCAGAGGAACAAAAGGGGAAATGCCGGGGTGTGCAGGAGGAGATTTAATTGATCGATCAATACATCGGATTTATTTATTGAGCGCTTACTTTGGGCAGAGCACTGTACTCGGAGCTTCAGCTTGAGGAAGAAAGGAGGTAAGAGAGCCCTGGATCTCTTTGCCCCCATTTTTGCCCCTTCCCTCTGTACGGGCAGTACTGGGTTCCTGGAGCGACAGTGACTTCTCCCAGCTCCCAGAGCAAAAAGGGAGGGGTCGGAGGGCTGGAGAGAGGAAGAGATCACGGGGAAATTAGTGCCACTTTGAGAGAGGTTGCGGGAGCTGTTTGCCGGACTTGGAGACAAGAGCTGTTCTGTAAGGAAAAAAGCACATAAAAGAATCAAGGCGCTAGCTAAATGTGTGTCTGATTTGAGCGCGTTTGATCATGAGCAGCGGGTTATGGGTTCTTTGTCAGGAGGGCGGCTTGCCCAAGTCCTTCAGTTGGAGCGGCGTCTCGATTTAATTATACAGATACAATCGGGCCTGTCATAACACTGTGTAACGCTCAGGCCGACAGACAAGGGAGTGTAGTTTAAAGGGCGTGAAAGAGAAGATTTGGGGGAGAAGGGTACAATTAAGCCACAGAACTGGCTGTCAGACACTAGATCTCAGAACTGGAACTTCAGAAGCGAAACCCATCGTAAACAGTTTGCAGAAACAGGAGTCACGTCGGAGACACCCCCCCCCCCCTCCCCTATCCAACAGCCAAGGCCAGCCGGGATCAGAGCTTTTAATATTTGCGTTCCCAGGCACCGTTGACCGCATCTAGGGTGAAGAGAGGGCTGCCAGCTTGTCGAGAGAGCTCTAGAGACATTTTCCTTCGAAACATCGGCTCTTGACGACTGGTGGAGATGGGGGCGCCAGATTGGAGAGACGCTCATCAATTTGTGTGGCGATTCCTACGTTGTAAATAAATGGGAACCCCGTCCCTAAACCCAGACAGTTTTTTGATGCCTCTATTCTGAGCCCTTCCATCCTGGTTTCAATATTGGGGATGATTTCTTTTCTTCCCCTACCAAAGCCATTTCCTTTCCTCTGTGGTACCAAGCTGGGATAATTTCATTCGTCTTGTGGGCTTATTTCTTTTTCAAGAGTCAGGTACTTCATGAGCCTGCCCTCGTGAGCCGGGCCCTGCCGACTGTATTTTGGGTTCTCTAAAGTTTATTGTGATTTTTCTTCAGCTAGATCATTTAACAGCATTATTCACTGCTGGGGCGTGATTTTTAGCTTGGAGTCAAAGGATCAGTCAAAGGAATTACTCCTGGTGCTGGGAATTGCTCACTAATGGGAACGGGGTCCGAGGCGTAGATGGTTGAGAGGTTTCCTCTGGCGGTGTCGGCTAGGTGTTTTGGCTGCAGTGCTTACGGCTGATCCAAGGGGATGGCGAGATTGAGGAGGGTCTGTCCCTGGGCCCCCAAAATTGAGAGACGGCGCGGTGGTGGATGAGAAGAGCTGTGGTCTGAGTAGATGTCCAGATACCTCTAATAATAGCAATAATAATGATGGTGTTTGTTAAACATTTACTGTTTGTCAAGCACTGTTCTAAGCTCTGGAGTAGATACAAGCTAATCAGGTTGGGCAAAGTCCCTATCCCACATGGGGCTCTGATCTTAATCCCCATTTTACATAGAAGGTAAATGAGGCCCAGAGAAGTGAAGTGACTTACCCAAGGTCACACAGCAGATAAGCGATGGAACCAGGATTAGAACCCAGGTCCTTCTGACTCCCAGGCCTGTGCTCTATCCACTAGGTCATGTAATTAACGGGCAGTGCTGAATGGGTACTTTTTCCCTGCCAGGACTATTGAATTCTGAAGGTCTTGACAACCCTACCTAGAGGAACCTTTGGATATGAAGCCAAATGGGTAAAAGTGGTCATTCCTCAGGGTCTGTCTTTGAGGTGCTCAGACTATCTATCTCAAGGATCCCTGGGCTTAATAAGATTGAATCATGAATCACCGTTCTCAGTGAAATCCATCAAAGCAGCCGGACCCATCCCAGTTTCTGACTCTGTTCCCAAGTGGTTTGTACCAGAACCAGCAATTTCAATCCCTAGTAAAAGTAATTGTGATATTGGTGAAGTGCTTACTACGTGCTAAACACTGTGCCCTACTATGCAGTCAAATCAGTCAGTCAATTATATTTATTAAGCGCTTATTGGGTGCAGAGCACTATACAACAGTACAACACAGTTGGTGGACACTTTGCCTTCGCACAACGAGCTTAGTCTAGAAGGAGCTCACAGTCTAGAAGAGAGGGAGAAAGGTATTTAATCCCCATTTTACAGATGAGGAAGCTGAGGCACAGGGAAGCTAAATAACTTGCCCAAGATCACCCCGACAAGGGGAGGAGAGGGGATAAGCCCCCGGGTTTCCTTACTTCTTGTTCTGTGCTCTTGCCACTAGATTTGCTTCATCTCTTTTTGGTTGAAAGCACTTGGGAAGGTAGAGCAACATTTTACCATTATGAACTTGAAGCTCACTACCCCTGCTCCCTTATTGAGTGCTTACTGTTTGAAGGACACTGTATTAAGCACTTAGGGTTACCCAACTGGACCCCCCCAGTGTTGCTCGCCATTTTAGTTTCTGTGATAAACATGTGCTTCCGCCCCCACTCCCTCCCAACCAACGGCTTCCACTCTTTTCTCGGCAGTTGTGGTTCTAATTCTTTTTCTGACTTTTCCCCATTGTCCGTTTTTAATTCTCAAGCGGTGGCTGGGAGTACTTGAAACGGCTGGATAGGTGCATCAGTCAGTAATATTTATTGAACCCTTACAGTGGGCAGACAACACTGTGTTAAGCACTTGAGAGAGTGCCATAAAGTAGACCGCTCCCTGCCCTCAAGGACCTTCCAGTGTGGATCAGGGAGATGGGCACTGAAAGAAATTACAGGTAGAGGGGAAAGCAACAGAGTTGGAATTTCATTCCCTGTCTTCCCCAGCTGTGCCTCTGGAGAACTGTCTCTCTAAGCTTGATCAATTTGTCCGCTTTTAAACAACGTGAACAGGATAGAAATCGTTCCGACTGCTGTGCAACAGTCATTTGGAAGATTGTCTCCGTGTTTCCTGGAAAGAGATATTCAAAGGGAACAGGTGTGGGAATATTACTAATGCAGTATGAGCAGGTGCCCCTTTTGGGGGGGTGTGGGCTAGGAAGGTGTGCTGTCCCACCGAAATCATGGGCTCTGGGAGGGTTTGGGCAGCTTGGGTTCAGTGGCTGTGAGGATCACCACCGCCAAAACTATTATTACTACTAAAAACCATCCCCTCTGGACTGTAAACTCACTGTGGGCAGGGAATGTATCCGTTTACTGTTGTACTGTACTCTTTGGAGCACTGATTTACAGTGTTCTCCACTCAGTAAACACTAAAAACACCGATCTGTACATTCCAAGCGCTTAGTACAGTGCTCTGCACATAGTAAGCGCTCAATAAATGCTATTGAATGAATGAATATGGTTGAATTAATGAATGAATTACTACGAACCCTCTCAGAGTCGCAGGGAAGAGACCGTCCCTTTCCACTTCTGGAGGCTTTTGTTCTCCGACCTCGTTCTCTTTCCTGCTCTGGGGCGGCTGGGAGGCAGAAGCCTCGGGTTATGACATCAAGGAAGTGGCCGCAGTTAAAAATTTGTAATCGATTAATCAGTTGCAGTCATTGAGTGCTTACTCTGTGCATAGCTCTGTAGTAAGTGCTTGGGAGCATGCGGTGTAAAGGAGTTGGTAGACACGCTAATAATGGTGATGAAAATGACAATAATAATAACAGTGACAATAATTGTGGCATTTACTAAGTGCTTAATATGTGCCAAGCATCGTGCTAAGCTCAGGGGTAGATCAGACATAGTCTCTGTTCCACATAGAGCTCCCAGTCTAAAGGGGAGAGACATCAGGTATCAGATCTCCATTTTACAGATGAAGAAACTGAGGCCCAGAGAGGTTAAGTGTCTTGCCCGAAGTCAACCAGCAGGCCAGTGGCAGAGCCAGAATTAGAACCCAGGTATTCTCTACGGTTATTCAATTCCTCCACCTCTAAGAAAGCTTTGTGCTCCTCAAACCTCAAGCAGCTAGACTGTATTTTACCTGAGGCTAATGTTCTTAGACAGAAAGGAACAAAATCCCATTACACGTGTCTCACTTCAACAGCGTGCCCTTCCCTCCCCCTTCCATACTCTTCCTTCCCTGGCTTTTTTTTCTATTCTTTCCGCCTGCCATTTTGATGGCTAATCAGCAGGTAGAGAGGAGCTGGTTACAGGTGATGTCAGAGCCGGGTAAACTAGTGAATCGTCTCCCAGCAGATCCGTTAGAATTTCCTGGCCCAGCTGCCTAGCACTCATAGCGCCTTTTACAGCTCTCCTCATTCACCAACCGTTTTCTGCCAGTCCTAGGCTCTGTCTGTCGGCGTTACTGGCAGTTTTCATGCTGCATGTCATCTCTCCACCTTCATTTCGGCCTCGGCGATCCAGTTTTCATTTGCGGACTTGCTAGGGTCCGGGGTTTCTGTCATAAAGCACTCCTTGGAGAGTTTTCTCCCGACTGAGAGCTTCTTGTTAACCAACTCTATTGTATTGTCCTCTTCCAAGCTCTTAATACACTGCTAATGATGGTAGGTACTGAGTAAGCTCAGGCTGAAACACTGGCCAATTGCTGTCTCTGAAGGGTCATTTGGAGACGACTAGAATCCCTTGATAGCTTGGAAATGGCTGCTCCTAAGGTGATGGTGGTATCACAATTGTGAAAAAAAAAAAATGTTCCTCTCTGCCCTACTCCTCTACTATCAGTATTTTTGTTTTTGTTTTAGGAAAGCGTGACCATGTTCTCAAGCGATTAGAAAACAGGAGGAGTCAGATAGAAATCAGAGTTCTCTGATGTGGGTCACCTTGAATAAACTCCCTTTCCGAATGGCTGGACCAGGAGTCTGATTTGCCAGGGGCCTAAAGAGCAGTGGGTGAAGAGGGCTCAAGAACTGTGGGTAGGATCTAAAGGACCCAGGGTGCAAGTCCCCGGCCCCTCTGACCGTCCTTTTCCTGTTCTTCACTCTCAACCTGCAACCTTTCTCCTTAGAAGCCGAGATCGGGATGAGCTTCCTAATGTCAGATCTTTTAACAGAGTAGAAGGAATGCAGCAAGTGGAAAAGACCATGGTCTTTTTTTTTTTACAGTATTTAAGTCCATACTATGTGCTAGGCACTGTACTCAGCACGGGGGTAGGTACGAGTTTATCATGTTGGACACAGTCCCTGTCCCACCTAGGGCTCACCGTCTTAATCCCCATTTTACCGATGGGGTAACTGAGGCACAGAGAAGTGAAGTGACTTGCCCGAGGTCACCTGGCAGACAAGGGGCAGAGATAGAATTAGGACCCAGGTCCTTCTGAGTCCCAGGCCCGTGCCCTATCTATGAGACCACACTGATTCTCTGCTTCTATTCCACTAGAACTGTCAGCTCCTTGAAGGCGGGATTGTTTTAACCAACTCTATGGTACTGTATTCTCTCAAAGGCTTAGTTTGATGCTCTGCACATAGTAAGCACTCAATCAACACCACTAAGTCCTCTGTCTCTGCCCCCTCTTGGAGCTCAGTATTGGAAGCTCTTCCTCCCTACTCAACTCTTTCTCCTCAGCCTTTCCTTCACATGAATATTTCAGCCGAGCCCCCCCAGAGATCTCTTCTGTCCAAATCTGGGTTACCCTGACTAGAGCTTCTAAAAAAGGGCACCTCCCAACCCCTCTGGGAGCCGTGACGCACACGCTCCTCCTTCCTGTCTCTCTCATCCATCCTCCCCGTCGGCAGCTGATAGGAGAACCACTGTCAAAGGACCGGATCTCCCACTTCTGACCCACTCGTTACATGGGTATCTAACAGGTGGGGAGCAGAACGAATGGGGCATGAGGAAAGCGGAAAAGGGTCCCACCAGCTTCACCCTTCCTCCTCGCCACCGACCCCTTTCCCACATCCTCCCTCGGTCCTGAAACTCCCTCCCCGTCCACCACTCTCCCCACCTTCGAAGCATTATTAAAGTTACATATCTTCCAAGGAGCCTTCCCTGATTGAGACCCTCTTTTCCCCGATTCCCTCTCCTTTCTGCATCGCCTATACACGTAGATCTGTACCCCTGGGGTATTTAGTATTTAACCCACCCTCAGCCCCACAGCACTTACGTATATATCCGGAAATTGTACATATTGATGTCTTTCTTGCTCTATGCTATTAGCTCGTTGTAGGCAGAGAACATCTACCAACTCTGTTGTATTGTGCTCTCTCAAGGGCTTAGTACAGTGTCTTGCGTATAGTAAGCACTCGGTAAGTACGATTGACAGATTGATCCCCATTGATTCCCAACACAGTTTCCATGGAGATTCATAGCAGTAGAGTCGCCCTCACCTATACTTTTATACCTTTGCCTCGCTCTGGTAAGGAGTTTTCTCTGTGGGCGGTGGTTGCCTCTTGCTGGTTGGTTGGCTGCAAGGGAAGCAGTGTAGTCTGTTGCAAAGATCCCGGTCCTGGGTGGAGAGATTCCCGGTCCTGAGGATCACAGAGTTTGGCACAATAGTAAGTGCTCTGGGTCTACCATACTTGTTATTAGAAAAATAAAAGGAGGTGGTTCCCCTCACCCGTTCCCTCCTTGCGTCTGGTCTCCTGACAGTTGACGGGGGAATCCAATAGAAGTTTTTGAAGCAGTAATAATAACGTGGCATTTTTTAAACACGTACTATGTGTCAAGCACTGTACTAAGCCTTGGAATAGATCCAAGTTAATAGGATTGTACACAATCCCTGTCCTACAAAGGGCTCCCAGTCTCAATCCCCATTTTACAGATGAGGAGACCGAGCCCCAGAGAAGTGAAGTGACTTGCCCAAGGTCACACAGCAGACAAGTGGCAGAGCTGGGAGTAGAACCCCGGTCATTCCGACACCCAGGCCTGGGCTCTATTCACTAGGCCACGCCGTTTCTCAACCCAACACCTTCGCTCAGGCCAGGCGACCCGCAGACTTCTCCTCCCACCGGGGTGGAAGATGTGCGGTGAATGAAGGTCGGTCCCGGGGCCCGACCCCGAGGGGACCGCTGAAGGACGGGTCTTCCCTTCCTTGTTTTGCAGCCCCCAGTCCGTCCCGGACCGCCTGCGGATCCGCGTGAACAGGATTAGTTTACAGGACTACGAGGGACTGCACTACGACAAGGAGAAGCTCCGGGAAGCTTGTAAGTCGAGCGCTTGGCTCCGCCAGCTGCCCCGGGGCCTCCGGTTCCTCCTGTGAGGGGCTGAAGGGTGGAGGGTTGAGGGGTGAAGGGATGGTGGCGGTAAGAGCATTTAGTAACCACTTACTGAGGGCAGAGCGCTCGACCGAGCGCTGGGAGGGAGCAAAGGGTGGGGATTAGACACGGTCCCTGACCCTCAAGGGGCTGGTCACAGTCTAAGTATAAAAAAGGAGTCAGGTGCATAAGTAGTGAAATGATGAAAACAATAAAACAGCGGAGACAAGAACACATGCAGCGTGTGAGAGAAGCAGAGTGATTCTACTAGAAAGAGTCCAGGTCCGGAGTCAGAGGATCTGGATTCTCAGCCCGGATCCACCTCTTGTCTGCTGTTTGACCTTCACTTTGACTTTCACTTCTCTGAGCCTTAGTTTCCTCATCTGCAAAATGGGGATTCAATCCTGCTCCCTCCTACTGTGAGCTCCATGTGGGGCAGAGACTGTGTCCAACCTGATTAACTTGCCTCTACCCCGGTTCTTAGCACAGTGCTTGGCACAAAGTAAGTGACTAGCATAAGTTATTTTCTAATTTTTTTTTACATGCACAAGATGAAGGAAAGAAAAAAGCAGAGGGTCTAGAGGAGCAGGGTTTTAGGTTCATCGGACCTCAGAGTCTACTCCGGGATCTACAGCCTCCCCTACATTTTACATTATGTGGAGGCCGCGTGTTGTTGCGGGATGAGAGACTTTTTGTGGTTTTTATTTAGCCCTTACCCTGCGCCAGGCATTGTACTAAGTGCTGGGGTAGATTCAAGCTAATCAGGTTGGACACAATCCTTGTCCCACTTGGGGCTCACTGTCTTAATCCCAGTTTTACAGATGAGGCAACTGAGACACAGAGAAGTGAAGTGACTTGCCCAACTCACACAGCAGGCAGATGGAGGAGCTGGGATTAGAACCCAACTTGGGTGGAGAGAGGTCAATGAGGGCAATTTGTGAAATGCTCTGCATCTGTCAGTCAGTGAATCCACCAGTAGCATTCAGACTTGGGAGGAGCGAGTAGAGATCCGTGACAAGATTCTTACTCTCAGACATCTCATGGTCTAACACAAGGAGCAGACACAAAATCATTTGCAGAGGTGGGGAGGGAGTGGTTAAGCAGTAGAGTTTGGAAATCAATACCTAATAATAATTGCGGCATTTGTAAAGTGTACTAAGCTCTGGGTAGATACAAGATTATCAGGTCAGACCCAATCCCTGTCTCGCATGGGGCTCGCAGTCTCAGGGGTAGGTAAAGCAGGTTTTCGATCCCCATTTTACAGAAGCTAAAGTTCAAAGAATCAATCAGTGTTATTTATCGAGTGCTCCCTGTGTGCAAAAGACCGTGTAAATGCTTAGTGGGGTCCAATACATGTTCCCTGCCCACTTGGAACTTAAAATCTAGAGAAATGAAATGATTTACCCAAGATTTCACAGCAGGCAAGTGGTGAAGCCAGGATTAGAACACAGGTCTTCCGGTTCCCAAGCCTGTGCTCTATCCACTGGGCCACACTGTTACCGAAGTGCTATGAGTGGCCGTGAGGGGAGTAGGACTGAGGTGGTCGTTGGTGGAAGAAAAATGAATCAGGGCAGGGCATCAGGATCCTCTTAATTCCAACTTCGATCTCTCGTCGCGCTGTCGGTGAGAATCCGGTGAACTGATTGCCGGGTACTGACTCCAAGCAAAATCCCATTATAACGAAAAACTGTAGGAGGAAGGGGCTCGATGCAACCAAGTGTTTCTGAGCCCCAGTTGGTGAATTTTAGACTTTATTAAAACGAGCCTGGATGCTCAGCCCTGCCTCAACATGGTTTGATTTGGCGAGGATGAGGCCAGGGAGTTGGAAATGTTCGATCAGTAACATAAACTACTTAGTACTCTGATCTGAGTCTTCCTTAATCTGGGATCTTGCAAGAAGGCGAAATGGGTGGGCTGAGTTTCCCAGGTTGTATTATTGGCACAGACTCCAGAAGCCTTGGCAGTTTTGAGCGGGGTTGACTTTGGAAGGAGCCGCGGTGACTCCACCCTGACACTCCGGCCTCCTTCCCAAGACCCCCCCCGCCAAAATTTCCCGGAACAATGGGAAGGCAGTGCTGCCAGTCAGAGAAATCCACGTCCAGGATAAATGGAATACCATTACATCGCCAGGATTTGGACACCCCTACCGATCTGTATTTGTAATAATGATAGCATGGAAAGCGGTTACTATGGGACAAGCACTGGAATAGATACAATAATAATTGTGCTATTTGTTAAATGTTTACTATATAGTCAGTTGTATTTTTCATTCAGCCGTATTCATTGAACACTTACTGTGTGCAGAACACTGGACTAAGCTCTTAGGAGAGTACAGTACACCAATAAACAGTTACATTCCCTGCCCACAATGAGCCAAGCCTATGCTAAGCAGTGTTGTATATACTTTTATCATCCTATTTATTTTGCTAATAATAATTTCGGTATTTGTTAAGCGCTTACTATGTGCAGAGCACTGTTCTAAGCACTGGGGTAGCTAATGAGGTGTCCATCCCCTTGATGCTATTTATAGTGATTATGTTGTCTTGTTTTTGTCCGTCTGTCTCCCCCCGATTAGACTGTGAGCCCGTCACTGGACAGGGATTGTCTCTATCTGTTGCCGAATTGCACATTCCAAGCGCTTAGTACAGTGCTCTGCACATAGCAAGTGCTCAGTAAATAGTATTGAATGAATGAATGTATGAAGTAATTGCAAGATAATCAGATCAGACACAGTCCCTGTCCCACGTGGGACTATCTGTTGCCGAATTGCACATTCCAAGCGCTTAGTACAGTGCTCTGCACATAGCAAGTGCTCAATAAATACTATTGAATGAATGAATGTATGAAGTAATTGCAAGATAATCAGATCAGACACAGTCCCTGTCCCACGTGGGACTCCCAGTCTATGAGGGAGAACAGGCATTTAATCTCCATTTTGCAAATGAGCCCAGAGAAGTGAAGAGTCTTGGCCAGGCTCACACAGCAGGCTGGTGGCAGAGCCAGGACCAGAACCCAGGTCTCCAGGCTCCCAGTCCCGTGCTCTTTCCACTAGGCCACACTGTCTCCCGGGATTGCCTCTGGAAGTACCCTGAGAGGTGAAAGGCTCTCTTGCCTTCTGTGAGCAAATCCCCTGGGCCTGGGTCAGAGGGTATATAACTGGGTTCGTTTGGGTTGGTGGTGGTACCTGTAATCTTCCTGGACTGTCCGCTGGGTACGATGCAGTGTGACGGAAGGAGAAGAAGAGAAGCAGCATAGCCTAATGGAAAAAGCATAGGCTTGGGAGCCGGAGGACTGGGATTCTAATCCCAGCTTGCCACTTGTCTGCCGTGTGACCTTGGACAAGTCACTTAACCTCTCTGTCCCTCGGTTCCCTCATCAGCAAAACGGGGATTTGATATCCGTTCTTCCTACGTCGAATGGGAGCCCCCTATGGGACCTGATTATCTTGTATCTACCACAGTGCTTAGTACAGTGCTTGACAAAGAGTAAGTGCTTAACAAATACTATTATTATTACTTTTATAAGCACTTGGGGAAAGAATAACACAAAGAAGGGATGCATTGTAAGTGCCTGCACCGAAGCGGTGATTTAAAGGGGAGCAGTAGCGGGGCGTTGTAATGGTTGGGGCACCAAACAAAATGACCCCAAAATGGGAAAGCTGCTAAGAGCCTGCTGAGGACGACTGTATCTGTTACCGATTTGTACATTCCAAGCTCTTAGTACAGTGCTCTGCACATAGTAAGCGCTCAATAAGTACGACTGAATGAATGAATGTTCACCAGGCGCTTCCATTCTAACACAAGACCAAGTTGGCAGACATTCAATCTGATCATCCCTTAATCAGGAGTTCCGAATCCTGTTTTTCCTTCAAGAAGACCTCTGTGGAGTTTTGGAGTTTTGTATAGAGTCCCTGGCTCTGAAATGGCTGCAAGGAAGTCCAGAAGGCTGTAGGTCTTTCTGCCTGAGCAGGCAGTCCTTTTGTCTCCTTAACTCAGCTGGTGAAATGAAGAAATTCCCCTTATTGGGTAGTTTCTTTCCTCTAGACTGTAAGCTCGCTGTGGGCAGGGGATGTGCCCATCGACTCTTTCATACTGTCTCTCCCAACCACTTATTACAGAGCTCTGCACACAGTAAGCGCTCAGTAAATACCATCGACTGACTGCCCATTTCATTTGAGTATTTATAAAGCAGTGATCCAAGCGTCCAAATGATTAAGGACCGTGCTTTCTTTGCCTACTCCCCATTAGAGCGGAAGTTCCCTATGGATTGGGACTGTATCACTTGCTGGTTTGTGCTTCCCAACCGCTTAGTACAGAGCATTGCACTTAATGGACACTCAAATACCACAAATAAGTCAATGATTCCACCCCTAGCCTTGCAGGAGGGGGCCAAGTCTCTCACAAAGGAAGTTAAGAACTTTTTCCATCCAAGATTTGTTTCTCTTTTCCCCTCCCGCTCCCTCTTTTCTCCTTTTCCTTTCCCTCAGTCCCAGAAGGGCTAGCATTAAACCATTTTGATTTGAATATTTCCGTGCCAATCTACCCCAATCACAGCCCGAGACAGTGGTCTGTGGGTAAAAAATTGGGATGTCTGTTTCTCTGGGTGCTGGCCATGATCAGATTTGAGAAAAAACGTGGCCTAATGGATAGAGCATGGGCCTGGGAGTCAAAAGGACCTGGATTCTAATCCCGGCTCTCCCACCTGTCGGCTCTGTGACTTTGGGGAAGTCACTTAATTTCCCTGTGCGTCAGTTACCTCATCTGCAAAATGGGGAATAAGACTGTGAGCCCCATCTGGGACAGGGACTATGTCCAACCTGATAAGCTTGTGTTTATCCCAGCACTTAGTCCAGTGCCTGATACATAGTAAGCACTTAATGATAACATATTTAAAAAAAAAAAAAACACAAAAAAACCCGAGGGAGTCTGACGGGACCTCATGGGGAGAAAAGAAGGGGAGACTTACCCTTTTGGGGGAGGTGAGGTGAAGCAGGAGATTGTGGGATGAGTTAGCTTTCCTCAAGCTGGGGTTTAAGCTGTCGCATTTGAGGTGCAAGTGCAGCAGGCAATCGCAGTCCTGGTTTAACACGATTAAAAATAAATCCTGTTCCTTGATGACGGTCAGGGCCATTAATCAATGCAAGACATATGGCTGTTTGCGATAACAGTTTAATAGAGTCTTGTTCCTGAGTCTGGATCATTATTCATATTAAATTACAAACATGGATGTTTGTTGTGTAACAAAACTGCTGCTTCCTTCAAAATACAGATCTCACTGGTAATTAGAGTATGGCGATCCTTTTCATTGCGTTGCTTATTTTGCTGGAGGGAGAGAGGGAAGGGGAGAAAGGGGGATTGAGGGAGAAAGAGGGAGAGAGGGAGAAAATGGGGGGAGAAGGAGGGAGGGAGAGAGGAATGGAGGGAGGGAGAAAGGAAGGGGGGCAAGAAAGGGAGGGAGAGAAGGGGGAGGGAGAAGGAGAGGGGAAGTGAGAGGGAGGGAGAGAGGAAAGGGGGCGAGAGATGAGGGAGAGTGGAGGAGGGAAAGGAGGAGAGAAGAGGGGAGGAGGCAGGGAGAGAAGAGAGAAAGAGGAAGACAGAGGGACATATCTCTGCTTGCCATCTCCCCACCCATTCGTCCTTCCTTTCACACCTCCATCATTATCATTTCCCCTCAAAATGGCAGAATCGAGACGGCTGGACACCTTCACCCGCTCCTGCTGGTAAATTTCTTCCATAATTAAAGTAACATTCTTCATCCCTGCACTGATGGGCGTAACCACCAGACGATGACGGTGAATTGCAGAAGGGGATTAGCTATTAGATTTCAACTGAGCATTTAGTGAACCACAAAGAAGGGACCAGTTTTAAGAAGCGGGTGGGGGAAGCAAAAGCAAAAATATACCACTCCAATGATAATGGTTGAAATCGCAAGTCAGACCTTTGGACTGAATGATGCCTCTCAGCGGGTCTCTGCTCTCCCAGCTAAGAATCATATTTTCTAGGGAAGAGGGCAATCAGACTCTTAGTAAATCTGTTTTATCTTTATCTTCCAAAATAGGTTTGCTGAAAAGTCCTTTTTTTCCCTTGGCAAAAGCACAAATTTCTGATCCAGGATTTGCTGAGTCTCACGGGAAACCTGGTAAATTCAGTGCCCGGCCCCTGACATGCTCTTGACCTTGCTCGCCCAAGCTCCTCAACTTTCTCAGATCCCATCTGCCAATTTATGCCCTGCTAATGGATCATAGATAACCGATAATGAACCACCACTATCTTTGAGAAGGGCTGGGTCTTCTTAGTGGGGAGCCACAAGGCTGCTGTCTTCGACGGGAGCTGCATGACCCCCATTTTTGTAGAGAGCAGCATGGCTTCCATCTCTGAAGGTTGGACACAGTCCCTGTCCCACATAGGGCTCCCAGTGGCTGGGGATCCCAGGCACGACCTGCCTCAGGCGCCTGCCCCAGGGGGGGTCCAAGCTACAGCCCCCTACATCCTAGCCTCCTTCCAGGCCTCCTGTGTCGCTGACACGTGGAGACGGGATTGATGCAAATGCGCGCTGGGGAGTACGTTTGGAGGGTGGTTTTTATTATAAAGAACTGTTTCACTGAGCTATCAAATAGAGATTTGCCATTATCAGGGTGGAAAGGAAGACGTGGACTGTGACTTTCAACAAAATGTAGTTGACCGGGTGACGCATTTCAGACGGGGGCGAGGCGGGTGAAGCGGTGAGAGCCGCAGCAGTACATCCCGGGAAAGGACGGAGGGATCGCCTCACTCAGGAGGGCTGAAATCTGGCCTGCCTCGCTGAAGCAGGTTGTCTGCGGAGCCAGATATGTAACCTGAGGACTGACTGTTTCGGGAAGCGGGGGTGGGTACTGGGGGGTGCTGGGGGAGGCGATAGCCGGTGGCCATGTCGTTAGCAACTTACTCTGCAGTTCCATCTTGGAGATGATGGCGGGTGCTGACTTTTAAGACGAGGCACGCCGTAGATGCCCTGCAACAACTTTCAACGGAATCGTATCACCTTTATCCTCGAGAGCCACTCCACTCTCTGCCATTTGAGACCTGGTTTAGGGCAGTGGCGGTCCCCTCGCTCCTTCCAAGTAGAATAAATCGTTGTCTGTTTCTCATGCAAGTTTTTTTTCCCTCTCGGAATCATCCATCAACTTTCACCTTCTGCCTTTTTTCCCCTGGAAAGGCCAGCTGAGCTCAGTGGCCTCTATGGGACCCAATCTTTCACCCTGTGCCGTTGGGGGGATTAGCAGGACAATCAAGTTTGGACAAGATTAAAAGTTGCTCGAGGCCTGAAGGGGATTGGGTGGATTTCTTTTCTGGAATGTTGTCATCATCATCAATGAATGTATTTATTGAGCACTTAATGTGGGCAGAGCACTGTACTAACTGCTGGGGAGAGTACAATAGAATAAGTAGATGCAATGCCTGCTCTCGAGAAACTTACAATCCAGCGACGGAGAATATTTTGCATATTCAGAAGACAGTCTCAAGGTATGAAATGTGCTAATGAACGGTAACTGGTGAGCAAAGCTAGCAAGCAATGGTATTTATTGAGGGCTTACTGTGTGTACTGGATTCAGTTCATTCATTCATTCAGTAGTATTTATTGAGCGCTCACTATGTGCAGAGCACTGTACTAAGCGCTTGGAATGTACAAATCGGTAACAGATAGAGACAGTCCCTGCCCTTAGTGCTCTGCACACAGTAAGTGCTCAGTAAATATGATCGATTGACTGCACTAAGCACTTGGGAGAGCACAATACAGCAGAATCGCATTGTACCCACTCCGTGTACTCTGAGACCCACTTAGCTTTGTTCACTGGGTTAAGAAAAAACAGTTCTGTTTCTCTTTCCAAGTGACACAGCCATAAAGAAAGATATAGACAAGAGCAACGAAAATGTGAAAAGCAAGCCTGGCTAATAACCCATTTCATTATCCCTGTAGGAACGCCCAAAGGAACCTATTAAGATTTTTTTCCCTCTGATGTGTCTTCATAATGGAAGTTTGAGAGCTAGAACATGAAGTGTAATAATCTGGGTGGGCCCAACTCAGAGTAAATAAATTTTGCTCTCCTTGCTGGCTTGAAATACTGATTTGATTCTAACCGCCGCTTCATCTAAAATTGAATTTTTTTCCCCCCTCTAACAACTCAACATTCGAAACTGGTGAAGATTAATCTCCGCCCTGTTGGAGGTAGACATCTCATTTGAAAATCCTTCTAGGCAATTAAATAATGTCAGTCTGTCCTCTGAAGGGCACAGACATTGTCGTATGAGTCTCTCTCGCTCTTCTTTCTCCTAATTTTTTTCTTTGGCAGTGTTTATCTAGGGTGCTCCGTTGACTTGTCCCTACCTCTTCGTTTTCCTTCTCTCTTCCTCTTTTGGCTTATTTCCCGTATTTGGTTTAGGGAGGGGTTAGAGGGTATATCTTCATGCTAAAGAACAAAGGGAAAATTTCTCTATTTCACCCCACCCTGCCTTTCCTTTAATACAAATCGATCCCTTTTGTGTCCAGAAGCTGAGAAGCTTTTTAGCAATTCCAGTCCAGATACATTTTTTCTGCCCAGGCAGCCCGCTGACTCTGTCCTTTCTTCAAGGGTTTGGCAGACACGCTTCTCTCCCTAAGCCAGGAATGTCTTGTAATAATGGTGTTTGAGTGTTTACTATGTATTAAGCACTGGGGTAGATACAAAATAACAAGTATCTATAACAACAAGTATAATATACAAGTATAATAACACAGCCCCTGTCCCACACCGGGCTCACAGACTATGCGGGAGGAAGAACAGGTGTTGAATCCTTGTTTTACGGATGAGGAAGTGGAAACACTTAGAAGTTTAGTGACTGGCCCAAGGTCACATAGCAGGCAAGTGGCAGAGCCGGGATTTTCTTTCCACAAGGCCATACTCTCCTCAAAATCCATTTATAGCAGCAAGTGCCATTTCTGTGCTGGAACGCCTTAGACTGTGGCCTTGAATGATGGACAGGTATCTCTATGCGTGGGCTTTATATTTTTGGCTTATGCCAAATAAATTAGTCTTCCAAAGAGAAGTTAATCTTGCTCCTGAATTTGATTTTATCTCCTTATATAATGATGATTTTGTCTTATGTATATCTGCACAATGTTGGGTGGATTTTAGCAGCCCTTGATGAATCTAGAGGTTTTGTAATTTCACGGAGAAAGGTGAAATGGTTTGGTCTTCGTTGAGATGCTCCAGACAAAGATTAGTCCAGCTCCGCTGGGCAACCTCAGTGTGTTTTGGGAGAAATGGCTCAATAGGGTGTGACCCACCCGGGGCACATGCTGAAAAGGTGATGCCTCAGGTGATCATATTAATTGAGCGCTTACTGTGTGCAGAACACTGTATTAAGCACTCGGGAGAATACAGCCTCTTTATTAAATGTCAGTCACAAAACCCCACAAGATAGCATGTGACACACACACACACACACACACACACACACACACACACTCATACACAAAATTAAGTGTGTATTATACATTATTTATATTAATGGCTGTCTCCTCCTCTAAACTGTTGTGGGCAGGGACCATGTCTACCAACTCTGTTGGGAAGAGCCTGGGTGTCTGGATTTTCTAAATCTTCAGACCTTCCTAAATGATCTCAGCGAAGCTTTTTTGTTGGAGATTTGAGATCCTGCACCGCATCTGCTTAGGCCTCAGATTAGTTGGAGATCTTTAGGTTTTGTTCTCCGAATCCCATAGCGATCGCAAATGGGGAGATGATGAAGTCTCTGTCTTTCCATGGTATTAATTCACTGGGTTCTAGCACCTTGGGTTCTGGTATTATAGCTTGACTAACTGGCTGCAGGCGCTTTTCGTTTTTTCCCCAAACTGGTAGTTTCAGGCGGATTTCATTTATAATTTCTTACTCTGTGTCAAGTACTGTTCTAAGTGTGGGTTAGATACAAGTTAATCAGGTCAGACCTAGTCCCCGTCCCTCACAGGGCTCACAGTCTAAGTAGGAGAGAGAACGGACAGTGAATCCCTGTTTTACAGATGAGGTAACTGAGACCCAGAGAAGTTCAGTAATTTGCCCAGCGTCTCATAGCAGGCACGTGGCGGAGCTGGGATCAAAATCCGGGTCTTCCGACTCCCGGGTCTGTACTGGAGGGCGAATTCGATTCTCCGGACCTCACAGAGAAGATTTTAACCTCTAGACCGTAAGCTCGTTGTGGGCAGGGAATGTCTGTTTATTGCTAAGTGGTACTCTCCCAAGTGCTTAGTACAGTGCTCTCCACCCATTAAGTGCTCAATAAATAGGATTGAATGAAGGAAGACTTTGCCATTCCTCTGACCGATCATGGTCTCGTCATTCAGTCAATCGGTGGTATTTGAGGGCTTACTGTGTGTGGAGCACTGTACTAAGTGTTCGGGCAAGTAGAACGTAATAGAGTTGGTAGTCACATTCCCTGCCTAGAAGGGGTTTACAATCTATAAGTGCTTTTATTTGGGGGTTCAGCCGTCAGGCCGTCTGCCTCAAAGGATTGAGATTCTATAAGGGCAGGCTCCAGGCTTTAGCCAGCGCGTGATGCTTGGAGCTTCAGACCATGAAGGAGGCTCTGTTGTTGTTGTTGTTGTTATTATTATCATCCTTATATTTACTACATATCAAGTCCTGTTCTAAGCGCTGGGGTAGGTACCAGTTAATCTGGGACTCCCTGTCTCACATGGGGCTCAAAGTCTAAGTAGGAGGGAGAACAGGTATTTAATCCCTATTTTACAGGTGAGGAAACTGAGGCATAGAGCAGATTTGCCCAAGGTCACGCAGAAAGTAATTGGCTGGGCCGGGGTGAGAACCCAGGTCCGTTGACTCCCAGGCCCGTGCTCTTTCCACCAGGCTGCGCTGCATCTCCGTTGCTGTACTCAGGGATGTAGGAAAGAGCGGTGGGAAGGAATTTGACGTGATCGCTTGCCCGGGCCCCTTCTCCTGCAGTTATTCCGAAGAAGTGACTCCGACAGGCGAATGAACAAGTCTTCTCTCTCTCAGCAGTTTAGATGGGGCGCCTGATAATTCTCTAGATCAGGAGACAGGTCACTTTATCTTCAAGCGGGAGCAGGGGTTTGCTTTGTGGCCCCCAGAGAGACAGGTGGAGAGACGGAGAGAAATGGGAGATACAAACAGCTAGAGCTGGGAGCATCCCAGCTCTGGCAGACCTGTGGAAGTGGCCCTGGCTGGCTTCCTCTCTATCTCTGAGGTCCCCCGGAGGACCATGTTTGGTTTTCTTGTTTTTCTAGTTTCCATCTGTTACTTCTTCGGCCTCTGCTTTCATCTCGTGTTTATGAATCCCGGAGCTCTGTATCGTAGGAGTCAACTTTCCACTGCGATCTGGGACAAAGGTGGAGCAGAGAGATCTTGGCGGAGATGGAGGCCGGGAGGGCACTGGCTCCGGAAAGTCTCCCTTTAGGGCCTCTGGGCCCCTGCCTGGAAACTCTAAGTTTTTGTCAGAGATCTGAGTTGAGCAAGTCTGGGAGCTGGTTTAAACTGGACTCACTCTAGACTGTAAAGACTCTGTGGGCAGGGAATGTGGCTGTTTAGTGTTATATCGTACTTAACTACCGTGCCGTCCACATGGTATAGAGAAGCAGCGTGGCTCAGTGGAAAGAGCCCGGGCTTGGGAGTCCGATGTCATGGGTTCGATTCCCGGCTCTGCCGCTTGCCAGCTGTGTGACTTTGGGCGAGTCACTTAACCTCTCTGTGCCTCACTGACGTCACCTGTGAAATGGGGATGAAAACTGCGAGCCCCATGTGGGGCAAACTGATTACCTTGTATCCCCCCCAGCGCTTAGAACAGTGCTTTGCACATAGTAAGCGCTTAACAAATACCACCATCATTATGGTAAGCACTCAAGTAAATACGGCTGACTCCTTGACTTAAAGAGCCATGGGGGCCCTTGCCCGTAGGGGGTGGGCACCCGGGACCCTCCGTTTGGCTTCTAGCCGTTGCTGATCAAGTCCTCCATACTGGTAAGGGACCCGGGGCTAACTGGCCTATCGGTCAGTTAACGTTCAGTTGGGTTTCTCCGACCGACCGCTTACAGCTCATGTGATCGGCAGGACATCTCATTAGTCAGTAGTATTTTCTGAGCACCTGCCGTGTGAATTAGTAGATACGATCGGGCCCTCAAGGAGCTGACATTCTCCAGGGAACACGGACATTAATATAAATTAGAGAGGAGGAGGAAGAAGGAAGAGTCCACGCCTATGAATTAGGGCTTAAGTAATAGGGTAGGCAAGATGAGTACGTAAGTGGTGCTAGAGTTTGAGAATACTTAAGTACTCAGGTGGCCCTGAAGGGCTGAAGTAGCAGTTGGAGGAATATAAACAAGGGACATTTAGGAACTAATTGGGGAAGGCCTGCTAGAAGGGATGTGATTTCATCAGGGTTTTGAAGATAAGAGCTGCGGACTGTCGGATATAAAGGGGAGAGGAGTTCTAGGGAGCTGGGAGGGTGTCAACAAGGAACTGGGAGAAGCAGCGTGGCCTCTGGGAGAAAGCCCAGGCTTGGGAGTCAGAGAACCTGGGGTCTAATGCTGTCTTTGCTATGTGGCCTTGGGTAAGTCCCTTAACTCTTCTGTGCCTCACATGCCTCATTTTTCAAACGGGGATTAAGACTGTGAGCCCCATGGGGGACATGGACTGTGTCCAACCTGATTAGGCTGTATCTATCCCAGCACTTAGTAAGCCTGGCACAGTGAACACTTAATAAATACCATAAACACTCCCAAAACTCAGAGTAGGCTGGAGAGGAATGAAGGATGCAAACTGAGGTATAGAGGGAGGGGGAAAAGAATCGACTGAGTGACTTAAAGTCGACGGTCAGGAACTGTTCCTTGACGTGGAGAGGAATGGGTGACCACTGGAGGTCTTCTAGGCATTGAGTCATGTGCCAGGGAGTATTTTAGAAAAATGAGCCGGGCAGCAGAGTGAAACGGAAACAGGAGAGGAGAGAACCTGGAGACAGGGACCCCAGGAGGAAGTCCGATCCGTGAGTTAAACTGGGAGATGACAATTTGCCAGACGGTTTGTCTGGATGGAGACGAAGAAGCAGATCCTGGAAAAGTGGTGTAAGACTGCACGATAAGCGGTGTAGCCTTATGGATAGAGCACAGGCCTGGGAGTCGGAAGGACGTGGGTTCTGATCCCGGCTCTGCCGCGTGTCTTCTGTGTGACCCTGGACAAGTCACTTTACTGCTCTGTGACTCAGCTGCCTCATCTGTGAAATGGGGATTAAAGCCGTGTGCCCCATGTGAGACATTGTATCTGACCTGATTAGCTTGTATCTACCCCAGTGCTTAGTACAGTGCCTGGCACATGGTAAGCACATAAATATCGTAAAAAATGAAATAAAAACAAAAAGCATCCGCTATTAGGGTGAGACTCCTACTGCGGTCTGGGCAGCCTTCAGGCCGGGATCTGTGGTGTGCTGGCGGATTAGAGGTAACGCCTGCCAGTGAGTAAACGGGAGGACGGGGATGTTTGACAACTGTTAATTCCATTTTCAGAGGCTGGGCACTCCTCTGTCAGAGCTCTCGAGCAAAGAGAACTCATCAGTTTCAGAGTTTTAGACTGAGCCAGGTAAGATTTAAAGCTGGGAAGGAAAGTATGTTCAGAATCCCCAATCAGGAGCCGATGCTAGGATCTGATGGACAGGCCAGTTAATCCGTGCCCATCATCTCTCTCACTAAAGGGAAGTGGAGCCGTTCAACTGTTAGCTAGAGCGGCATCATTACCGGTGTGTGGGGAGAATGACGGGTGAGTGGAGCCAGCATTGATTGGAGAGGAAATTAGAGGTTGGAGCAGACATGGGAGAGAGAAGATGGATTTGTGCTTCCCATTTAGTGTTGAAGAATTGAAAAGTAAAATTTTTAAAATGTTGCCATCACTAAAGAACACGAGCACCCCTGACTTTTAGTAGCAATAATAATAATAATGATAGTACTTGTTGAGAGCTTACTGTGTGCCCAGTTCTAAGCAATGGGGTAGATACGAAGTAATCAGGGACACAGTTCACGTCCCACATGGGACACACACTCATCTCCATTTTGTAGATGAGGTAACTGCGGCCCAGAGAAGTGAAGTGACTTGTCCAAGGTCACGCAACAGATATGTGGCGGAGCTGGGATTAGAACCCAGGTCCTTCTGCCTTCCAGGCCCGGGCTCTATCCACAGAGCCATGCTGCTTCTCAAGACGTTTGAACTGTCAAGTGCTTCATCAAACACTCTTTTTCCTTCCCCCTTGCCCGTCAGCCCTCCCTTTGGGCATTATAGTTGTCCGAGGAGACTGTGACCTGGAGACGTGCCGAATGTACGTTGACCGCCTACATGAGGTGAGTTGGTTTGGAGTATTATTTATTGCTGATTTGCCTGGCGTTTCTTGGGACCTAGCTGGTCCGGGGCGGTCAGGCAGGAAGGAAAGGTGGAGAGGAAACCAAGGATCTGCGAGCTACTAGTTTTAGTCAGTTGTATTTATTGAGCACTTACTGTGTGCAGAACACTATATTAAGCACTTGGGAGAATGCAAAATGATGATAAAACAGACACATTCCCTGTCCAGAAGGTGGGAAGCTGGGGTTAAACTGAAAGGGGAAAGAAAGCGAGAGGGAACTTCTGAATAAGATTCACTGTGAGTCTCCTAATATTGCATCCATCTGCCCACCCACCCACTCACCCATCCACTCACTCATCCATCCATCCATTACCATTCTCTGCCAAAAAGGTGGCTAGCATGGCCTTGGTGCAGTTACCAGCGCTTTTAAGGGGCAAAACCTAGTGAAAATAGGAGTTACATGTAGTCAAACAAACTCTTAAAGAGACACTTTTGATTTCCTGGTACAAAAGGCAGAAGAGTCAACTAGAGAAGACACCCTTCTCGATTTGAACACCAGGAAGTAAGAAGGAGTGCAGGCAGATTCCAAAGGCGAAAGTCAGCTTCAGGGAAAGTGCCCAGTTCATTGCATAATTTAGGAAACAACATTAAGGGCACTAGAAAATAATATTCCACGCCCAAAAGAGTTGACAAAGGAAAAGGACATTTCAGTGGCTAAACAGCCCGAGGAGCCAAGACATAGCTTTTAATAAACATAAGGAATAAGCTGAAGGAAAATGGCATCCTTGTATCAGATGGGGATGGAACACAGTGAGTTTTTCACCTCTACTTATAAAGAGCCGTGAGAAAAGAAATGAACAATCCATGGTTTGTGGGTGCAGGAAACCAGCTAGATTGAGGTGTGAAAGACTACCTAGGATGGATGCATTCCTTGTCTAGATGCCTTGGAGTCTTGCATCTTAGGCAACTCGACAACAGCATCAAACAACTTCAGTTGCTTCCCTATGTGGGGGTCTGGTCCCAAGAGGTCCAGACTGTACTTGCTTAGAGAGTCTGTACTGGTCCAGTGATCAATGATATTTTTTGGAGCACTTAATGGGTGTAGAGCAATATACTAAGCGCTTGGCAGAGTTCCGTGCATTTGGCAGACATGATCCCTGTCCATGAGAAGCTTAGGGTCTAATGGGGGAGACGGACATTAAAATAAACTACAGTTAGAGGAAGCAGAAGAGATTCAGGGCTTTGGGGGCGGGGGAAGGTGAGTATCAAAATACTTAAGGGATAAGGACCCAAGTGGGGAGGTGATAAGGAAAAAAGGGAGACTATGGTGGGGAGGCGAGAGGTTTGTCAGGGAAGGTTTCCTGGAGAAGTTATGATTTTAGTAGTATTTTAAGGATAGGGAGGGGGGTCATCTGTTGGTGACGAAGGGGGAGGAAGTTCCAGGAAGGAAGGAGGGCACGAGCAAGGAGTCGACAGAGAGATCGAGGCACAGGAAGTCGGTTGGTTGTTAGAGGAGTGAAGTCTGTGGCCAGGGTAGTTGTGGGAGAGGAGTGAGGATAGGTTGGAGGGAGAGAGCTAACTGAGGACTTTAAAGACAGTGTTGAGGAGTTTCTGCTTGTTGCGGACATGAATGTGTACCCACTGGAGGGTTTTGAGGATTTAGAAAATGTGCTCTGAATGTATTTTTAGAAAAATGATCCCAACATCAGAGGGAAATATGTCCTGGCTGGGGAAAGTTAGGAGGCAGTGGGGTCAGCAAGGAGTCTGATGCAGTTGTTAACAAATGCTTAGACTAGTGTGGCAAGAGTTTACATGGAGATGAAGGGTAAGATTCTTGAGATGAGGTGGAGTCTTGCCTTAGAGAAGCATTAATAATGTTAATAATAATAATGTTGGTATTTGTTAAGCGCTTACTATGTGCCGAGCACTGTTCTAAGCGCTGGGGTAGACACAGGGGAATCAGGTTGTCCCACGTGGGGCTCACAGTCTTAATCCCCATTTTACAGATGAGGTAACTGAGGCACCGAGAAGTTAAGTGACTTGCCCAAAGTCACACAGCTGACATGTGGCCGAGCAGGGATTTGAACCCATGACCTCTGACTCCAAAGCCCGTGCTCTTTCCACTGAGCCACGCTGCTTCCCGTACTAGAAGCATTGTAGTGTAATGAAAAGAGAACAGGTCTGGGAGGAGACCTGGATTCTAGTTCTGGCTCCACCACTTGCCTACTTTGTGACCTTGGGCAAATCACTTAACTTCTCTGGGTCTCCGTTTCCTCATCTGTGAAAATGGGCACAAAACCCCTGTTCTACCACCCTCTAGACTGCGAGCCCCCTGTGAGGCAGGGATTGTATCCAAACTGCTTATATTGTACCTACCCCAAGCTTGGTAGATATTAAGCGCTTAACAAATACCACAGTTATTATTATAACCACCATCTCGGATTAGACCAACGGTAGGGAGTCCATGTCTACCAACGGTGTGATATCGTGCTCTCCCATGCACAGGTGGCATATTACCGACTACCGGTAAAGTTAAGCATGGAATGGTTGCCTGAGGAGATAATGATAATAATTATGTTTATTGTTCACTGTGTCTCCTGAGGGACGGGGATCGTGTCTAATTCCCATTCTTTCCCAGCGCTAAGTACGGGTTCTGCACATAGTAAGCACTCAGTAAGTACACTTACTACTACTCTGAGCCAAGAATTGTGCTAAGAATAAATGGATTGAACACAATTCCTGTTCCCTGTGGGACTCACAGCCTCAGAGAGAGGGAGATCAGGTAGTTAATCCTATGTTTCAGGTGAGGAACCTGAGGCTCAGAGATGTAAAGTAACTTGCCCAAGGCCACACAACAGGTAAGTGGCAGAGCTGGGACTCGAACCTAGGTCTCTTGGCATAATTTAAATGCTTATCTTCTCCTCGTGTCCACCAGGATGGAATGGTTTCTGTGTGGCCTATCTGGAAAGGCCGGATGGGGTTGGGCCAGATGAGCTAATCTAATCACTCAATCCCGTGAGTCTCTGGCCTTATCATCCCTCTGAGTTGGGAGAGAATGTGCCAGAGGAAGAAATAATAATTATGGCATTTGATAAGTGCTTACTTTGTGCCGGGCACTATACTAAGCTCTGGGCATTCATTCATTCATTTAATCCTATTTATTGAGCGCTTACTGTGTGCAGAGCACTGTACTAAGCACTTAGAAAGTACAGTTGGGGAACAGATAGAGACAATCCCTACCCGACAATGGGCTCACAGTCTGGAAGGGGGGAGACAGACAACAAAACAAGGAGACAGGCATCAAGAGAGTCAATATAAATAAATAGAATTATATATACACATCATTAATAAAATAAATAGAATAATAAAATGATAAATATGTACCTATATTCACAAGGGAGAGGGGTAGAGCAGAGGGAGGGAGTAGGGGCGATGGGGAGGAGGAGCAGAGGAAAAGGGGGGCTCAGTCTGGGAAGGCCTCCTGGAGAAAATGAGCTTTCAGTAGGGCTTCGAAGGGGGAAGCGTGCTAGTTTGGTGGATGTGAGGAGGGAGGGCATTCCAGGGCAGGGGTGGGATGTGGGCCAGGGGTCGACGGCAGGACAGGTGAGAACGAGGCCCAGTGAGGAGGTTAGCGGCAGAGGAGCGGAGTGTGCGGGCTGGTCTGTAGAAGGAGAGAAAGGAGGTGAGGTAAGAGCCCTCAGCGATGGCAAGTGGAGGGAACCTGGGCAGGTGGGTCCCGAGGGCGGGTGAGAATAGGGAGGTAGATAGGTCACGGGGATTCCTGGAGGTTGGGCATGCTGCCCCTTACCCTGCTTCACCAGTGAGTCAAATCCAATGGCTAAGACTCTTCGAGCCAATGGTGTGAAAACAGACATGGACGGGATGAAGATGTGGGCAGGGCTGCACCACTTCCTTGATCCTAGAGAGCCCAGCTTTATTTCAGGTGGTGGATAAATACACACTCTACCTCAAGTTAGAGCAGTTCGAGTAGAACCTTAACATGACGGAACAAATCACTACCGGCCAAAGGACTAACGGTTAATTATCGACCCATCCAGGCATCGAATGTCATATCATCATCACCATCATCATCATCATCACACCGCCAAATCAACCCAGTCAGTCATCGCCACCAGGGCCGGCTTCAGATGGTAAGCGAGAGAGGCAGCGGCCTGAGGGAACACCATTAGATGTGGGCGACTGCGTCTGAAGGATGGGAAGGGCTCAGTCTCTCCCCGCCCACATAGGAAGTGGTGCTGGAGTTCACAGGGACCGGAGAAGAGATGCAATCGCTCTGTAGCGAGGTGCAAGAGGAGGGACTTGTCTACCATCCTCGATGTATTGTCCTCTCCCACATGCTTAGTACGGTGCTCTGTATACCGTAAGCGCTCAGTAATTACCACCGATGATGATAATGATGAGGGAGCTCAGGGTACGCCCCGGTGCAGAACACTGTACGAAGTGGAGAGTGCAACACAAATGACATCATTTTATCATCCCAACTTTACATTATCCTGTTTGCCCAGTGTAATAATCCCCTACTAATGCCCACAACACCGCGGGCATTGGGATGGTTGGCGTCTCTAAGGAAGGGGTATATATATGTTGGGATTTGTTAAGCGCTTACTATGTGCAGAGCACTGTTCTAAGTGCTGGGGTAGACACAAGGGAATCAGGTTGTCCCACGAAGGGCTCACGGTCTTGATCCCCATTTTACAGATGAGGTAACTGAGGCACAGAGAAGTTAAGTGACTTGCCCACAGTTTTGCCTCATCAAAGCAGCGTGGCGCAGTGGAAAGAGCACGGGCTTTGGAGTCAGGGCTCATGAGTTCGAATCCCAGCTCTGCCACTTGTCAGCTGTGTGACTGTGGGCAAGTCACTTCACTTCTCTGTGCCTCAGTTCCCTCATCTGTAAAATGGGGATTAAGACTGTGAGCCCCACGTGGGACAACCTGATTCCCCTGTGTCTACCCCAGCGCTTAGAACGGTGCTCTGCACATAGTAAGCGCTTAACAAATACCAACATTATTATTATTATTATTATTATTATTATTAATAGTATTTATTAAGGGCTATGTGCCAAGGACTGTACTAAGCACTGGGGTAGGTAAAAGATAATCAGGTCAGACACAGTCCCTGTTCCATATAGGGTTCAGAGTCTAAGGGAGGGGAGAACAGGTTTCGAATCCTCATTTCACAGATGAGGAAACTGAGGCCAAGTTGTTGAAGCTGGCCTGATTATCTTAGCCGGCCTCAGTGGGATAATTGATCTCCTCGTGAGTGCAGCGCATGGGATTAGCCTGTGGGAGCGGCAATAGAAATTAAAAAAAGAGGCGGTCTCTGTCCTAGAAGAGTTGACGATCTAATCGGCCTATCGCCAGACCTTGGTCTTAATGTCTTTTTCGAAGCTTGATTTTGGTTCACGACTGAACTCTGATTTCCGACACGGTCCGTGAAATCAACCCATTGATGCTGACCGTCAGCTGATGGATTTTTTCAACCATTTACCACGTCAAGCGGCAGCTCAAATGACTGAACATCTCAGTGGTTTCCAGCTGAGAGGCATTTCAGGGTTGCTAGAAGCCAGCCTCCCTCTAAAGAAGAGAGAAAGCAAGTTGAAAAAACAGGGCTAGATCTGAGAACCCACAAGCTGGGGGAAAGGGTCGGGGAGGAACAACCAGTTTCTTCATTGCTAAGTCGCTGCAGGATGACAAGGGAGCCACTTATTAAAAATGTAATAAATTAGATCAGAGTTTATGGATCCTTGACGACTTGACAGAATGTCTTCGGACACTGAGGCATTTCGCTAGGATTTTTAGTGGCATTTCGGTTGAGGCTTGTTAGCATGAGATCTGAGGAGTTTGACACAGCTGTGTGGAGAGCTTGTTAAAGCCACTCTAAAGCCAAGGGTATTTCTTTTATTTTCCCGCAGGACCTGCAGTCGGTTTCCTCTGGTACCCAGAGAGTTCATTACCAGGTAAGACACGATTAGCTCTTCTGATTTCTTACCCGGAGGCCCGGGGAAGACAGTGTCTTTCGGTTCAAGGCTTATTGGAATTCGGGTGTCTCGGCTCGTCTTCGAATCAAGGCCCGGGACTCGGTCTTGCTTTGGCATTTATTCTAAATCCTTCTGGACCATGGTAGTTTCTCTGGGGCCTGTCTCTGTCATGAAGACCTCTGGTTTCCAGAATGATTCCGAGGTGGCGCCCTGCTCCGTGGGATCTCAGAGGGGAATTCTGCTTAACCTGGTTCTCAAGGCGAACTTCTCTATCCATCAGTGATGTTTGCTGAGGGCCTACTGAGGCCAAAGCACAATTCTTAAGCATGTGGGAGAGTTAATCAGAAGAACACACTCGTTCCCTGTCCTCCAGGAGCTCCCAATCTTAAGTGGGGAGTCAGACAAAAATGATATCCAGGCTCGGAGGGTTCTCCAGAAATATCAAATTTACCTAAGAGGACTCTTTCGATTTGGATCAGTCAACTGTATTTATTGAGTGCTTACTGTGTGCCGAGCATCGAGCAAAGTGGTTGGGAGAATACAGTAGAACAGAATTGGTAGACACACTCCCTGCCCACGACGAGCCTACAGTCTGGAAGGGGAGAGAGACATTAATATCAATAAATTACAGATATGGATGTAAGTGCTGTGGGGCTGAGGGACGAGTGAATAGAGGGGGCAACTGCAAGGGCCATGCAAAAGGGAGTAGGAGAAGGTGAAATGAGGGCCTAGTCAGGGAAGGCCTCTTGGAGGTGGTGTGCCTTCAGTGAGGCTTTGATGGTGAGGAGAGTGATTGTCTATCAGATATGAAGATGAAAGGCATTCCAGGTCAGAAACGGGATGTGGGTGAGACGCCAGTGGCGGGATAGTCAAGATGGGGGTACTGTGGATCGGTTGGCAATAGAGGGGAGAAGTGTGAGGTCTGGGTTATAGTAGGAAATCAGGGAGGAAGGTAGGAGGGGCCAAGGTGGTTGAGCGCTTAAAAGCTGATGGTAAAGTGTTTCTGTTTGATGGGGAGCTGGACGGGCAGCCGCCGGAGGTTCTTAAGGTGTGGGGAAATGTGAACTGAACGTTTTTGTAGAAAAATGACCCCGGGCAGCAGAGTGAAGCATGGACTGGAGTGGGGAGAGGCAGGAGGCAGGGAGGTCAGCAAGGAAAATGATGGTCTTCAGTGAACGCTTACGGAAGGCGAAAGCCCTGTGCTAAGGGAAAGAGGCAGAATACGGGAGTCAGGTGACCTGGGTTCTAATTCTGACTCTGCCGTTTGTTTGCTGGGTGACCCTGGGCAAGTCACTTAACTTGTCTGTGTCTCATTTTCCTCATCTGTAAAAAATGGGAATTAAATCCTACTCCCTTCTACTTAGATTGCGAGCCTCATGGGGGACAGGGACTGTCCCACTCCCTTTTGCATGGCCCTGACTTGCTACCTTCCTGCATCCTCCCTTCCATCCCCACAGCGCATATGTCTTTAATCTGTATATATCGTAATTTATTTATTTAATTATTTATGTTGCCGTCTGCCTCCCCCTCTAGACTGTGAGCTCATTGTGGGCAGGGAATGTGTCTGTTGTTATATCGTACTCTCCCAAATGCTTAGTACAGTGCTTTGCACACAGTAAGCACTCAATAAATATGAATGAAATGAATGAAATGAAATGAATGAAGTGTCCAACCTGATTATTTGGTATGTACCCCAGAGCTTAGTACAGTGCCTGGCGCCTAGTAAGCACTTGATAAATACCATTAAAGGAATGCTTCCCTAGAGACAAGACCGACAGAACGGAAAAAAATCCCTGGTCCTCTCTGAACTGCCTAATTGTCATTATCGTCGTGATTAGTAGCAGTAATATTGTATTTGTTAAGCACTTACTGGGTCAAGCACTGTTCTAAGCACTCTGACAGATATGGGCTAATCAAGTCAGACACAGCCTCCGTCTCCCATGGGGCTCACGAACCAAGCAGAAGGGAGAACAGGTAATAAATTCCCATTTTACAGAAGTGGAAACCGAGGCACAGAGAAGTGAAGTGACCTGCCTGCAGTCACAGAGCAGGCAAGGGGGAGAGTTGGAATTAGAAGCCTGGTCCTCGGACTCCCAGACCCGTGCTCTTTCCACTCGACCACACTGCTGCTTCTTAGCTGCCCAGGTCCCGGCAAGATGGAAGACTTGACATTGGATCCACTTTTTAATTCTTTTTATGGTATTTTTTTAAGCATTGAGGATGAACCAAGCTCTTTACTAAGCGCTGGAGTAGATATCAGGTAAGCAGATGGGACACAGTCCCTGTGCCAACACGGGCCTCATTTGTTGACGCCGTGTCATTGAGAATCCTACACTCTGCCTTCAGTTCTCTGCCTCTTCTTGCTCAGGTTCCCGGAGATTATATAGGCCCACTGAGTCCCGGCATATCACACGCTGCCTTGTTAGGTTAATTTGGTGTGTCATTCTGAGAGCGCGAGGGCTCGGTTACACCGTGAATTATGGAGGAGAAGAAACCTGAGAGAGGGTAGCAATAAACCGCTTAAACTGTTGGGCTCAGCGCTATAGATCAGTAATCAGGTGTCTCGGGCCCTTTTAGACCTTCTAAACGCTGCATTTCTCTCCTGGGTTTACTTTGGCCTTAGAAACGGGGAGAGTCAGCAGAAATTCCGGGCTGCAGATCTGAGGGTTGCCAGCAATTTGTAGAAGATTCAAATGCCTTTTGGTGGTGGGGATTTTCCTTCATGCTGATTGTTCCGCAAACATGTTTAATTCATCTGCAGTCATTTTGTTTATAAGAATTAAGCTTCAAGGGAAAGATTTTTTTTATATATAATTTTTTTCAAACGCTGTTTTGTTTGGCCTGGTTCCCCTTCTCCTGGAAAAGACCACAGCATCCCCAGGGAAAAGCTGAAACGGAACGTTGGATGCCGCTTCCCTCGGAGGCCGGACCCCGGGCCCTCCAGGGATCTCTGGGTTATGCTCTGACCATTACGTCATCCCCACGGCCCCTCCGATGTCCCAAGGAACTCTTATTTCTTACAAGAAGGCTCAGACTCAGTGCCGGCCAGAGAAGGGTTGTTCTGAGGCGTGGGTTTTGAGGAGGTCTCCGGCCTGGTGGGGGAAAAGAATCCAACTTTTAACCACGACTCCCCCGGGTAACATCTCATTCTGAAACCCATGTGGCCCAGAGGAAAGAGCAAGGGACTGCGTGTCAGGAGACCGGGGTTCTACTCCCGGATCTGTCGCTTGTCTGCTGTGTGACCGCTGGCAAGTCACCAAACTTCTCTGGGCCTCGGATTCCTCATCCTTAAATAGGGATAAAATACCTTCCTTTGGTCTGTGAGATCCGTGCAGAACGAGTTCTGTATCTGATCTGATTATCTCATCTCTAACTCGAGCGCTTGGTCTATCGTAGGCGCTTAATAGTGCTATTATTACTATTAATAATAATAATAACCGGTGAAAAATTCAAAAGCAGCCTGACCTACTGGAAAGAGCCCAAGACTGGGAGTCAGGAGACCTGACTCAGCTATCTGCCTGCTATTTAACCTTGGATAAGTCACTTGACCACTCTGTGCCTCTGTTCCTTATTCCTTAATTTGAATTTCCTTAAAATGGAGATTCAACACCTATTCTCCCTCCCACTTAGACTCGAAGCTCCAAATGGGAAAGAAATGGTCTCTCATCTGATTGTCTTTTGTCTGCCCCAGTTCCTAGAACAGTGCTTGGCACATAGTAAATCCTTAGCGAACGCCACAAGTATTATTATTATTGTTTTGCTTTAGCCCTTTGATGCCCGTAGCCCGAGGCAACAGGCGTTTTTTGAGGACAGAGGCTTTGGTTTCGTGATGGAGCCTCTGGGGGGGGAAGTGGGAGGGATAGTTGGGTTTTTATCCTTTGGTTCAGAAGCTCCTCAGGGGCACGAATCACTTCTTTCCACTAGCTCCCCACATGAGTAAGTATCAGTGGCGTTTACTGAGCGTCTGCTCTGCGCTGAACACTGTGCTGACGCTTGAGAGAGCACCATAGAAGTGAGAGACACGTGATTCCTGCCCTCGAGCGGCTGAAAATCCAGTGGCGGAGACAAGTCATTTACGAATGGTGGAAAGAGGAAGAAGAATGGGGCTACCGCTTTGGTAGCGGGAGTTTGACCAGAGAAATAAACACAAAAGGGTGCGGGAACATAAAATGTTCTCTCTCTCAGTGCCGAGAGTCTGTCCCAAAGGGCTGAGAGAAGTGGCTCATGAGACTTGGCCCAGAGAGGAGGAGATTCAGCGGGCCTACTCTCCCACATTGCCAAGAACTGGACTGTCTGATTCCCCACAGTCCAGACTTACTATTAATAATAATAATAAGAATAATAATGGTATTTGGTAGCACCTACTTTGGGTCAAGCATTGTACTAAGCACTGGGCAGATATAAAATCATCAGGTCAACCACAGTCCCTGTCCCCCAAAGGGCTCCCAGTTTAAGGGGACAACGAGTATTCATTCATTCAGTCGTATTGATTGAGCGCTTACTGTGTGCAGAACACTGCACTAAGCCCTTGGAAAGTATAACTCGGCAACAGAGACAATCCCTACCCAACAACGGGCTATCGACTCTCCAATTTACAAGTGAGGAAACCGAGGCCCAGATTGGTCCAAGGTCACACAGCAGGCACACGGTAGAGTGAAATTAGAACCCATGCCTTCCGACCGCCAGGCCCGGACTCCCTCCGCTAGGCCACATGGTCTGACAAACCGGTCGGGAAGAGAGCGAGGGAGACAAATATGCTTTATGTTAACGACCTAGCGTGGAACAGGATGGCTCCGATTAGAGCAGTGCGGGAGAGAGAGAGAAAAAAGAATGTTTGCAGCTGTTGGAAAACAACTTGCTGACACACATGGGAAACATTCTTGTTTGGTTTTCGCCTTCATTATGCCTCCTGGGTTGGGGGACGTGGGCTGGCTTTGATCCCCTTGAGCTCAGATCCCTTGTACTTCCAGTAATTGCGGTCCAACTGGCAACGGAGCTTGGAGTGGCCTGATCGCGGGACGGAACTCTACCGTGCCTGGATGGAGGGGACGGGCCGAGCTGAAGTCACTCAAGTCAATCTTAATCCCCATTTTACAGTGTGGCAGAGGGTGGGTCAGATGACCAGATTTCCATTCGCCTCCTGGAAGTCTCATTTTGGCCCAGCTTTAGACTGTGGCCTGGCAGCAAGATCACAGGTCTGGGAATCAGAAGGACCTGGGTTTGAATTTTGGTTCTGCCACTTGTCTGCTGCGTGACCGTGGGCAAGTCGCTTCTTTGGGCCTCAGTTACCTCATCTGTAAAATGGGATGAAAACTATGAGCCCCCCCCCATGTGGGACTGGGGTACAATCTGATTAGCTTATACCTACCCCAGCACTTAGTACAGTGCCTGGCACATGGAAAGCACTTAACAAATCACGCTTTTTAAAAAAAAAATCAGGAAAACTGGCCCCATCATAGGCCTGTTCGGCAACCTTGGATACGTCACTTAACCCCTCTCGGCCTCAATTCCTTCATCTGTAAAATGGGGAAGAGATATCCTCTCTCCCTTTCTGGTTAGAGGGTGAATAATAATGTTGGTATTTGTTAAGCGCTTATTATGTGCAGAGCGCTGGGGTAGACACAGGGTCATCAGCTTGTCCCACGTGAGGCTCACAGTTAATCCCCATTTTACAGATGAGGTCACTGAGGCACAGAGAAGTGAAGTGACTTGCCCACAGTCACGCAGAAGACGAGGGGCGGAGCCGGGATTCGAACCCATGACCTCTGACTCCTGAGCCCGGGTTCTTTCCGCTGAGCCACGCTGCTTCTCTGTGAACCTCATGTACAGCTGATTACCTTGTGCTTACTCAGACGCTTAGCATGGTATTTAGCGTATAATAAGCACTTAGCAAATAGCATCAAGATGATGATAGTTATAAAAAGCAAAAAGTTAGGAGGACCAGGGGTTCCTTATGTCTTACCTGATGCACGGTAGAAAGTATAAATTGATCACGGGGCATTTATCCTGGCTGTCTCCATTTATCCAGCAGGACTCATGGTTCAGAGAGAAGGGGAATGGGGCAGGTAATTCAATCTCTTGGCTGCATCCACTTCATTCGTTCAGATGTATTTATTGAGCTCTTACCGTGTGCAGAGCACTGTACTGAGTGCCTGGGAGGCTACGATACAACAATAAACGGACGCGTTCCCTGCCCACAGTGAGCTTGCAGTCTAGGTTACGTCCTCTGCCTTGGCAGAGAGGCCCTGTCGCTTGAGGAAATAGCACAAGACGAGGAGTCGGGTGACCCACATTCTAGTCCCGGTCCTACCACTTTCCTACTGGGGAACCTTGGGCCGATCCCTTAACTTTTCTGGGTTTTGGTTTCCTCTCCTGTAAAAAGGGAATAGAAAACTTATTTTCTCTCCTTTTTAGACTGTGACTCCTCTGGAGGTGGGGACGGTGTCCAATCTGCTTCTTTTGTATCTATCCCAGCACTTGGCACAGTGTTTGACTTGTAGTAAGCACTTTTTTATGGTTTTGGTTAAGCGCTGACTATGTGTCAGGCACTGTACTAAGCACTGGGGTCGATAGTAATCAAGTTGGACACACTTGCCGACCCACGTGGGGCGCGCAATCTTAACCCCCATTTTACAGATGAGGTAACTGAGGCACAGAGAAGTGAAGTGATTTGCCCAAGTTGACACAGCACTCAGGTGGCAGAGCAGGGATTAGAACCCAGGTCCTTCTGACGCCCAGGCCCCTGCTCTATCCACTAGGCTATGCTGCTTCTCTTAATAAATAGCCTTATCTTCGTCATCAAGAACAGAAAAAATAGCGAAGTGAGGTCCTTCATTTCGTGTGGCTGTTTCACTAAGTGGCCGCTCTTTGAGTCTCATGTTGATATTTCGTTTATAATAATGTTGGTATTTGTTAAGCGCTTACTATGTGCAGAGCACTGTTCTAAGCGCTGGGGGAGATACAGGGTAATCAGGTTGTCCCACGTGAGGCTCACAATCTTAATCCTCATTTTACAGATGAGGTAACTGAGGCACAGAGAAGTTAAGTGACTTGCCCGCGGTCACACAGCTGACAAGTGGCCGAGCCGGGATTCGAACCCATGACCTCCGACTCCCAAGCCTGGGCTCTTTCCACTGAGCCACGCTGCTTCTCCCCCTTCCCTCTTGAAAAGAGTCCGAAGACGTGCAGGTTGCTTCCAAGTGGTTGCATTCAATTAATGGAGTTTACTGAGTCGCTTGCAATGTGGCTTAGTGGAAAGAGCACAGGCTTGGGATTCAGAGGTCGTGGGTTCTAATCCCGCCTCTGCCACCTGTCAGCTGTGTGACTTGGGGCAAGTCACTTCACTTCTCTGTGCCTCAGTTACCTCATCTGTAAAATGGGGATGAAGACTGACAACCCCACGTGGGGCAACCTCATTACCATATATTTACCCCAGCATTCAGAACAGTGCTCGGCACATAGTAAGTGCTTAAAAAATACTATCATTATTATTGTTATTATTATTAACTAAACACTACAGCCCTGCCTTCAGGGGTTTCACAGTCAGGTAGGGGAAGTTGATCATCACCAGTGGTATTTATTGAGTGCTTAATGTGTGCAGAGTACTGTACTAAGCACTTGGGAGAGAGTTTAGTACAACAGTTGGTAAACAGGTTACCTGCCCACAAGGAACTCAGAGTCTAGTGCGGGTGACGGATATTAAAATAAATTATAGGTAAGGGGAGCAACAGAGTACAAGGCACATGGGCAAATGAGAAAAGATTGACTACCTAAAGACAAAGCAGTGTAAGAACACAAAGTCAACAATTCATTGAATTTGAATATGCATAAAGCCAGCCAAATGGACTCAAATTTTTTTGGCCTTCTCCCTGAGCCCATTTTCAGGGTCTTTCATATCCACGTGAAACATTCAGAATATCCCCTTGGACCAGTTTGTAAGCAAAAATCTATGGAAAATTCCACTCTATCCAGGGCCAAGTTGTCTCTTTATGGTATTTGTTAAGCGCTTACTCTGTGTCAGGCAATGTACTAAGCTCTGGGGTAGAGGCAAGCTAATCTGGTTGGACACAGTCCATGTCCCATCTGGGGCTCACAGTCTTAAACCCCATTTTACGGATGGGGTAATTGAGGCACAGGGAAGTCAAGTGAATTGCCCACGGTCACGCAGCAGACAAGTGATGGAGCTGGGATTAGAACCCAGGTCCTTCCGACTCCCAGGCCCTGGTTCTACCTCCTAGGCCATGCTGCGTGGTAGACTTCCAAGGAGTCGGATCATCTGGGCGTCGTCTGAGGGTTTGGGCAAGGAGGAATTAAAACCGTTGCATTGATGGAAACCCCGTTCTTGTTTCCAGGCAGAGAAATGGCTTTCCAACACATTGATCGGGCTGGAGAATCTGGGCACAGATGTAGGAAGAGTTGAGTTTTCCAAACTGTCAGGAAGTCGGGTCAGAAACCCAGCCGTGACGACATTCCTCGATTAGACGGGGTATACGCTGACTTGACCCCGAAACTAACAAACTAGGTGCTGCTGTTTTTGCTCGGCGCGTTGTTTAATTATCTAAATAGTTTTTCATAACATGTCTCAGATCACACCCTAATAAAAGGAGAGGGGAACGGCAAAAAAAAAAAAAAATTACAGAGTACACTGAGCCACCGAGGGGGACAATAGAGTATTCGTGAGTTTGGTAACGTTTTCGGTTTTACAGACTTTGCGAAAACATTCATTAAATAGTTCCTAATGACCATATTCTACAATGTGATTATTGAGTTACTATAAGGTAGTAGTGATGGAATTATAGGGTGGGTTGGATGGAGCGGAGGTACTCAAGCCTTCTAATTAAATTTTAAATGCCCAGGGGCAACCTTATAATTACATAATAAAACTGTGTAGAAAGCCAAACCAATATTAAGTCGGGGGGAGGGGGGAAGGAGCTTTTTCTTGATTTTCTTGCCACCTGCATCATCTCTTCTATAACCGTGAAGAAAGAATCGTGTTTATTCACAATAAATATGCAATCCACCTTAAGTACTTGTAATTATATCATACCTTGAAGTGGCCTGGTGCATTTATTTTGGCCAAGTGCTTTCACATCAGTGATCCCCTTTTATCTTCAAAACATCCCCGGGAAGAGGCAATTAATGGTATCGATTCAGCACTTACTGTGTGCGGAGAACTGTACTAAGCGGTTGGGAGAGTACAGTACAACAGAACTTAGCAGACACGTTCCCTGCCCAAGATGAGATTACAATCTAAAGGGAGAGGTGGATAATAATATGAATAAATAGTCATTTATTATATATAATTTAAAGATATGTACACAAGTGATGGGGGGGGCGTTGAGGATGGGGTGAGTATCAAATAACATTGAGGTAACTGAGGTCCAGAGAGGTTAAGTAACTTGCCTAAGGTCACACAGAGGGCCAGCAGCGGGACTGGGACCAGGTCCCGGGTATCTCCACTCTCAGACCTGTGCTCTTTCTACTAGACCCTCCCCCATTGCTGAAATGGGTAATGATGCCGTATTGCCCTGGCTAAAATTATGTGCACATCTGCTGCAGCTAATTGACTATGGATTAAATACGTCCTTCTTTCTATTTGCAGGCCGGATCGAGGTAGAGTCTTCCCTGATTGATGAAGTAATAGCTTTAGCTAGCTGACTTGTAGGAGCGAGTACCTGGGAGAGAAACTGGAGTCCAATAACCATTAGTTTTAAGTATCACGAGGGTCCTTGGGATTTCCATTGATTGATGGCTGAACCGAAGAAACCGGGGATTTCTGGATGGGAAATCCATGAAGGGAAACTCCCCCGGGCCCATTTTGGGTCGTTAGCCATCGATCGAAAACATACTTTGTAAGAGAAGGGTGCATTTGAGAATCCACCTGCATCTGCATTCAGGAGCACTAATGAGGACATTATCGAAGGAGCTCTGAAATGCAATTGGGGTATTTGTACAGTCCCACTGTTTGAGGGAGTGTGGTCAAAATGTTGTCATATGGACCAGAGTGGGATGGATCCTCTTGCCAGATGTCTGCTCGAGAACAGGTCCGATCTTAGAAACCTAACTGCCGGGGAACTGTGTGGGTGTGTGTTTCTGTGAGAGAAAGAGAGAGAAAGAACACACCCGTATGCCTCGTGTGAGGGTTCAGTGTATAGGGTACCTCAGATCAGCTCCACCACAGCGCTGTAGTGGACCCCGAGAAAGGTGACCATCTGTAATAATGATAGTATTTCTCTCACGCTTACTATATGCTAATCGCTGGGGCAGATACCATACAATCAGATCAGACACGGTCCCTGCCCCACAGACTAAGGGGGATGGGGAACAGCTATTTACATCCCCATTTTACAGAGGTGGAAACTGCGGCACAGAGAAGCTAAGCGACTTACCCAAGGTCATGCAACAGACGGGCGACGGAACGGGACTTAAAATCCAGGCCTCGCGGCTCCCGTCCTGTGCTTTTTCCATCAGGTCTTGCTGCTTCACAGCAGCACAGGAAAAGTTCAAACCTGGAAATAGGGAGCGTTCCGAAAAAGTTCGGACACTGACTCGTCTGGAGGAAAAAGTCTATTCCGATTCTGGCCTGACTCCAGGCAGGGTATGGGGGGTGGGGGGGCGGGCGGTTCCTGATTGGACCTCTCACCTCTATCTCAGAACAAGAATTCCCCACAGGGCTGGGATAGGGATTTAAGATTCCCCGTTCTCCCCCTTCCCAGGGGGCAGAATAGACTCAACCTCGGCAGCAACTTCTTCCCTCCCTGGCACAGCCAGGAATTTACGCCCGGGACATCGTGGTCACTGGTGGCAGGCTGGGCGGTTGTCGATGCTGAAGGAATGTGGTATTCCTTCACGGAGGATGTATTGTTGTAGGGCTCTGAAGGAAGAGGGGCACAACTGCCCCAGGAAAATGGTAGGAGTTGTAGAAGTAAGAGTAATATCAGTGGTAACATCAGCGATAATAGTAGAAATAGTAGTAATAATAGGAAGAATAATTGCAACCATACGGAGTGCCGACTCCGGGCCATCGGCCGGCTGCAGTCTTTTCCGCCCCTGTGAGCCGACGAATTTCAGGATTAGAGGAGCCTAGTGAAAAGAGCGTGGGCCCGGGAGCCAGAAAGACCCGGTTTCTAATACCGGCTCTGCCACTGCGTGCCGTGTGACCTTGGGCAAATCACGTCACTTTTCTGTGCCTCGGTTACCTCCTCTGTAAAATGGGGATTAAGACAGTGAGCCCCAGGTGGGACCGAGACTGGGTCCAACCTGATTAGCTTGTATCTACCCCAGCGCTTAGTACGGTGCCTAGCACATAGTAAGCACTTAACGAATACCCTTAAAAAAAGATAAAAAAGGATTCCTGCCAGGCCTGGCCCCCCCGGTGAGACACACTATGTGGTTCTGCGGTCAGAACCCTTTGCCAAGATTGCAAGCTCCTTGAGGACAGGGATAGTGTCTGCTAATATAATTATGTAATAATGTTGGTATTCGATAAGCGCTTACTAGGCGCCGAGCACCGTTCTAAGCGCTGAGGTAGACACAGGGGAATCAGGTTGTCCCACGTGGGGCTCACAGTCTTCATCCCCATTTTACAGATGAGGGAACTGAGGCGCAGAGAAGTGAAGTGACTTGCCCACAGTCACACAGCGGCCGAGCCGGGAGTCGAACCCATGACCTCTGACTCCAAAGCCCGTGCTCTTTCCACTGAGCCACGCTGCTTCTCTCATTGTATTGTCTTCTCCCAAGTACTCAGTACACTGCTGAGAGAGCACTGAGCGTCTGAGGGAGGAAGGGGGGTAGGCCTGGTGGTCAGGGGTTGGGGATTGGGATGTCCTTTGGGTTGAAGCAGCCAAGAGAAAGAATCTCAGCCAGCTCATCGAGAGAGAAGTTTATTTGGGATGCTTGCAGCCTGTTTGCCCCCCAAATCTCCTGTGCTTTTCTGTCTCTCATTCTCGCTCCCTCATCCGCTCTCTCTCTCTCCCCTCCCCTGTTTCTTTCCAGGACCAGGAAACCGTGTTCCCAAGGGCGCTGTCAGCCCAGAGACTTTCCCCACGCTGGTGCTTCCTGGACGGTGAGTGGCCGCGTCCCATGATTGGGTCGGGGGCTGGCCCTGGGGGCAGTGGAGGGCAGCAGCCTCCCCGGGCTTGCTGGCAGGGAGCCGTCGAGCCGGAAGGAGAGGTAGACGGGGGATGAGTCCGGGGGGTGGGGGGGACTGGGGCCGATGATGAGGAACCCACTGGTTAGTCCCCGGGGGAAGGGAACCCCCGGCCTGGTCCAAACCTCGTCTCATTCGTTCAGTCGGTCGTATTAATTGAGTGCTTACTGTGTGCAGAGCACTGTACTAAGCGCTTGGAAAGTATAATTCGGCAATAGAGACAATCCCCGCCCACAACGGGCTTACAGTCTTGGTCGCGGGAGCCGGAGGGGGGAGACAGACATCAAAGTAAATAAACAGGCATCAATATAAATAAATAGAATTATTGATATATAGATACATATGTACGTAAGTGTTGTGGGGCAGGGGAGGAAGAGCAGAGGGAGCGAGATGAGGTGACGCAGAAGGAAGGGGGAGCCGAAGAAAGAAGCGAAGGAAGAGCAGTCTCCTCCTTCAGTCTCCTCCCCCGGCCCTTCTAGACCCGCTGCCGCGGAAGACCCGGCTTCTGGGCCCATCCCACTGGGGAGGGATGTTCCCAGAGGCCCGACGCGGCAGAGGTCCATCCCGCTGGACCGGTGAGGACCTGGCTGCCCTGAGCCTTCCAGAATGGGGCCTCGGTGCCTCGGCTCATCTCCCCCTAAGTGGACCAACCCCAGAGAGGGATGGGTCCGGCAGGGCCTCAGGGAAGCCCGCCCTCCCCATTTCAGCAAACCCAGGACCACTGCAGTGTGCAGGAAGAGCTGCCGGCTGGCCAGAGTGAAAGGCCGCTCGACCAGCCGGTATCCTCCCCTGCCCCGGCATTGGTCAAACCCAGGGCCCTGAGCCCCACACGCAAAAATGGAAGGCCGATCTTCAATCCCAAATGAGATCAAGAAAGGCGGTGGGCGTCCTGGCACGGGCGAGGAATTTTTGGAAAGGAATTTTCTGGCGGAAAACTCCATTTGCCTGCCGCTCGCCAGGGGCCAGCCTAGCATTAGCGAGCAGTGGAAGGGAGGGAGCTTCGTGCCAAGTTTAATTCGTGGTTTGGAGCCATCGATCGGGCCACCGGGCCCCGCCAGGGAAATCCGAGTCAGCCCCCGGCCCGCCCCTGCCGACGGCCTGGATGGCAGGCTCTTCCATCTTCCTCTGCCCGGTCTCTGTTCCTTTGACGGCTGCCGCGGCGAGGCCTTGGGAGTCCAGGTGGGCTAGTGGCGGGTGGGAAGAGGAGATGGGCTCCAGGCGGCCCAGAGAGGGAGGCTGAGGGAGAGGGAGAGAAGGAACGTGGAGGACAGGAATGGCTGCTGTAGCTGCCACTGCTGACGTTGGCTTCCCCCGGGCAGCCTCGCCCTCGACACGCAGATGAAGGGGCTAGGTGGCCCCGGGGAGGGACCTCCCAGTCCCCTCGTCCAGCCCGGAGACATCCAAGGGAGCGGTCTAACCGGAGAGGCAGTGTAGCCTACTGGAAAGAACACAGTCCTGGAAGTCAGAGGACCTGGGTTCTAATCCTGCTCTGCCAGACCTCGGGTAAATCACTTCAGTTCTCCGAGCCCCAGTAACATGGAGATTAAATCCTACTACCTCCTACATACACTGCGAGCCCCATGTGGGACAGGGACTTTGTCCAGCCTGATAAAATTGCATCTACCCCAGTGCTTAGAACAGTGCTTGATACACAGTAAATGTCTAACAAATACCACTACCAAAAAACCCCAACAAAAACCAAAGCCAGTCTGGCCCCCACAACCTCTGCCTGAGGCCTTTATGTCTTGAGGGCTAGTTTGTTGGTGAAAGGGCCCCTAGCAAATCCCCCGAACCTTAGTGGACTAACTCATGGGGGGATGTCAGAGCTCTAAGCAAAATATTCATCCTGGACCAATTTTTTGTTTTTAAACGGTATTCGTTAATCACCTACGCTGTGTGCTAGGCACCGTACTAACTGAGGTAGATATAAGATAATCAAGTCGGACACAATCCCTGGCCCGCCATGTATTAATCCCCATTTTACAGATGAGGGAACTGAGGCACAGAGAAATTAAGTGACATCCCCAAAGTCAAACGGCAAACAAATGGCGGATTGAAATTAGAACCCGGTTCTTCTGCCAGATGTTTAACATGCCCCCATCCATTCCCTGCCAGAAATGCAAAGGGCCCAAAGAGACTTTCCCTTCTTTCTTCCTCCATCCCTCTGTCCCAGCTCCAACCCTAACATGAATGTACCTTTTGTCAGCTCATGAGTTTCAGTTTGGGAGTGCTATTGTTGAAATGGACTTTTCTTGTTTCATCTTCGATTGGGTTCACACTCAGACACTCAGTCTAGCCGAATTAGACTGCGATCGCCTTGCGCGTACGCTGCTTCTTGAAGCCTCCCTCCGAAATGACTCCGCCGTTCTCTTCCCTATTCACAGCCACTTCTGCCGATCGCTTTTATCGAATTGACAGATCTCAGGTGAGTGGCCAGCCGCAGTGGCGGGATCTTGGATGAGTGATCGCGGCTGCTTCCGGTTCTTGGGAGCTCTTCTCACGCCTGTGGGAACCGACGGGAATTTTGATTCGGTGAATGCCCGGACGAGGGGAACAGCCTCGAAGACATGTTCTAAGCAAGTCTAGCATGCTAAAATGCTTTCAACAGCCTACAGTGTTTGAATCAGTGTTAGAGTTCTTTCAAAATTCATCCCCAGTCTTCCCGGCACTGGCTGGGAAGCCCACTTTCTTCGAGAAGGAGCACGGCTAGTGGATAGAGCAAGGGCCTGAGAGTTGAAGGACTTGAGTTCTAATCCCAGCTCCGCCGCTTGTCTGTTGTGGGACCTTGACCAAGTCACTTTACTTCTCTGTGCCTCATTTACCTCATCTGTAAAATGGGGATGAAAACCGTGAGCCCCCTGCGGGACAGGGACTGTGTCCAACCTGATCAGCTTATATCTACCTGAGTGCTTAGTACGGTGCATGGCACGTAGTAAGCGCATAACAAATACCATAAAAATTCAGTCCTGCCTTTATTCACAAGGGCTCCTCCCCTTCTTGCAGCTCTAACTCCTTTAACCTCTTCCCAAAATTTTATGTTAAGAAATTGTGCCTGGGCCTCCACCCAATTTTTTATCGTTATTCTTAGTATTTATTAAGCACTTGCTTTCTGCTAAGCCCTGGAGTAAATACAAGGTAATCGGATTGGACACAGTCCCAGATTCACACAGGGATCATGATAAGAAGAAGAGCAAGTATCCCCCATTTTACAGAGGAAATGGAGGCACAGAGGAGTTCAATGATTTGGCCAAGGTCCCACGGCGGGCCAGTGGAAGGACTGGGATTAGAACCTGGGTCTTCCCACATACAGGCCCAGGCTCTTTCCATAAAGGCCGCACACCCCCTTGGACGTCCATCTCAAAGACAGTGCTACTGATATCGAAGGCCGCGTTCCCTCTCTCAGTCCTTACCTCCGTTCTCCTATCGGACTTGCGGCCTTTCCACATCCTTCACCCAGGAAGAGCCCATCCAGGATTTCCCATTCCCAGTTCTCTGGGAGATTCCCTTGAAAGACCAGGGAAGAAAGGATTCACTGGATTAGATGGAGAGAGCACGTCCGTGCTCAGTCACTGCCCAACTCCCTCCTTCTGGGCAGACTAATTCTCAACACTGGTTGAGTCTTTGGAGCATCCAGGGATGCCCGGTTGGGGTGCGTCCAGTAATCCCTGCCAGACCCGGGTCTCTCTCCCTCATCCCCTCCTCGCTCTCCTCCACAGGAACATTTGCACTTTGTGATGGAGATTTCGCAGGATGAGATTTTTATCCTGGATCCAGATATGGTGGTGGCGCAGCAGGGGGGGACATCTCCGGGGATGCCCGATCTGGTGGTGGAGCAGGCTTCTGGGTAAGTGCTTCCTCTCCTCGTGGCCAGGGCTGGGTCCCTTGTCCAGGCTGACTGGCCTCACTTCCGGCCTCCTTCCTCCCGACCCCCACCCACCCTGAACAAAATAGGGTAGAAGCTGGGGTACCCACCTAGGCCCAGGGCGAGTCAGGACCAGATCCACTGTGAGGGCGGGCTGGTTTGAGCAGGAGGCCTCTTGCTCCTTTTCAGCTTCAGATGTGGGCCAGGAGAAGACGCCCTATGCAGGCTGTGAGGGAGAAGGGGAGACCTGGGGATCCAGAGAGATGAGGTTTTGCAGGGCGCTGAGGAGCAGAGCTGGTGGGGGAGGGAGACTCGGTTTCCCCTCCCCTTCCGACAGTCCCTCCAACCCTCAGGAGAGAGCCCCCTGACCGGACTTTTGGGGCCCATCTGGGAATCTCTTGGAAATTCCTCTGGATGAGACACTGCCAGGGCAGGCCAATAAGGGGCAGGCCCTAGGTTCTGCCCCTCCACCCCCAATCCCAGTCCTTCACTCTCCTCCCCAGTGTCTGGACTCTCCATATCCCCTGCTCCCCTTTCCTTCTGGGACAGACTCCCTCTTCTCCCCAAACCCAGAGGTGCCAGGAATCGGTGAGGTAAAAGTAGGGAGGCGTGGTCCCGGAAAGGCCTCCCATTCCCTTTGCTCTCCCCAGAATGCCGGACCGGTGGAATCCCGCTGTGCGGAAGCGCGTGCTGAGCGACAGTGGGTTGGCGAAGATGACCCCGCACTGTGAGGTGGCAGAGAAGAAGGAAGCCGCCCATGCCCACACGCTGCAGTAAGTCCCTGGCATGGTCATATTGCCCAGGATGCCCAGCAACCAGCCACGGGGCACTTAAGAGGCCCCCACTCTAACCGCCTGGGGCAAGTCTCCTAGTTGCTACCCCTCCACCCCCACTTCCTGTCTCCTTCCTCCCATTTTCGCCCTCGCCTCTTCTCCAACCCCTCTTGAAAGGGGCTCCCAGGATCAAGCACGACGTAGAGACCGGAATCATTCAAACAACGGTATTTATTGAGCGCTTACTCTGCAGAGCATTGTGCTCCTCTAGTTCCTTAACTGTAAGCTCCTTTTAGGCAGGGATTCCTTCTCCCTACCCTTATTGTATTCTGTTGTAGCTAGCACTGTGCTAGCCTAGTCCCTCTAGACCGTAAGATCCTCGTGGATGCAGATTCTTTCTAACCACTCTATTGTATTGTACTTTTCCAACCCAGGTTATGTTCAGTAAATACGATTGATTCCAGAGCAGTTGGGAGAGTACAATTCAGTAGCATTGGTAGGCATGATTCCTACCCTCAAGGAGTGTACGATCCAGTGGAGGAGTTTACAGGGTAGCCAGTGTGCTGCTTGCCAGCCTTGGGTAATTTTTGTCAGCCTGGAGCATGTTCTTAATCAGTCGGTGGTATTCGCTGAGCACTTAGGGTTTGCAGTAAGTGTTTGGGAGAGTATAACACAATAGAATTAGTGGACATCGCCACTGTCCACAAGGAGCTTACAGTCGAGAGTGTACTTAACCTTACATAGTAGGAACCCTAACCCTAAAACCGGCCCCAGATCATAGATAGCTGGACTGCCATCAGATAGCAGGGGCACTCCTGCCTCAAAGCTTTGCTGTTTCAACGCGTGGCTTTTCTCCCTCTCCCCCGGCCCTTTCTCTTTACCTACACCCTCCCTGCAGCTTGGGACAGGGTGGTAATGTAGAAACAGTCCTGTGTTTTTCATCCCCGAACACCGGTCGGCTTACCCACACACGTCGCTCCTCTCGTGCTGACCCGCTCGCTGTACCTCGATCTTGTCTTTCTTGCTCCTGACCTTTCGCCCGCATCCTGCCTCTGGCCTGGAACGCCCTTCCTCCTCAGATCCAACAGACAGTAACTCTCCCCCACCTTCAAAGGCTTTCCGAAGGCACATCTCCTCCAAGAGGTCTTCCCTGACTGAGCCCTCCTTTCCTCTCCTCGGACTCCCGCTGGGTTGCCCTGACTTGCTCCCTTTATTCATCTTACCTCCCAGTCCCGCAGCACTTATGTTCACACCTGAAATGTATTTATTTATATTAATGTCTGTTTCGCCCTCTAGACCGTAAGCTCATTGTGGGGAGGGAATACTTCTGTTTATTGTTATATCGTACTCACTTGGGAGTACGTACATTGTTCTGCACACAGTAAGCACTCAGTAAATATGATCGACTGACTGACCTCCGGCCGGTTGACTCCTTCCGAGTTTGGGCAGACAGGCACCGTGACTCACTGGAATCAGCCCCGAATCAAGCCAGCCCTCCCAAAACGGGTCAGGAGCGAGGTGATCCCCCTGCGTCTGGCTTGCAGGAGAGCCTTGGGGGCTGGGAGGTGGGTCCCTCAAGGCTCCTGCCAATCACTGACACCCGCCAGATGGGCCCTGGCTGGGCATCCCATGCTGGAATGTTTCTGAACCCCCCGGAAAAGCCTTGAGGCCTAGGGTTAGCTGATATGACAAGAGACTATGGGAAATAGACTCCAGAAGCAGTTTCTGAATGAATGAGAGGAGAGTGATGAGGAGGAATCTGAATCTGAATCTGAAAATAATTATGACATTGGCTCAGATCCTGCTCCTTCACCCCCGGAGCAGAGAGAAATGACATTTTAATTGTCCCTTTGTACGGAGTGTTCGGGGAAGAAAATTAATTACCGTTTTGCTTTCAATAAAGCCAACTCGTTGGTCATTTGCAGGTGGCATTTTGGTGACTTGAAAGGGGTCCGAGCCTTGGGCCCACCGGTGAAGGGGGATCTGATGGTTTCAAGAGAAATTCTGCAGTTAATTGTTGTCATCAATCACCCATTCCCTCTCTCCCACCTTTCCCTTCCCCCAGCCTTACAAACGAGCAACATGCTGATAATAATTCTGATTTCTAGTAGTAAAAGGCCAAGCAGAGGTAGCCCCCAAATTATAGCATTTCCTTTGAAATCTGTCAGGACCCTAATTCCAACCACGCGGGAAGGGGCCGGCTAGGACGATAATAAAGATAACATTGATGATGATGATTATTAACATCATCAGCATCATGGTATTGAAGTGCTTGCTTTGTTTCAAGTACTGTAGAAACACTGACGTAGATACAAGGCAATCAGGTTGGACACAGTTTCAGTCCCACTTGGAGTTCACAGTTTAAGGGTGAAAGAGAACATATATTGAATTCTCATTTAAATTGAGGAAAGTGAAGCGCGGAGAATTGAAGTGACATGTCCAAAGTCATACGGGAAACGAGCGGCAGAGCTGGGATTAGAACCCAGGTCCTTCATAATGATAATAATGTTGGTATTTGTTAAGCACTTACTATGTGCAGAGCACTGTTCTGAGCACTGGAGTAGATAGAGGGTAATCAGGTTGTCCCACATGTGGCTCACAGTCTTAATCTCCATTTTACAGATGAGGTAACTGAGGCACAGAGAAGTTAAGTGACTTGCCCACAGTCACACAGCTGACAAGTGGGAGAGCCGGGATTCGAAACCACGGCATCTGGCTCTTTCCACCGAGCCACGCTGCTTCAGCTCTGTTCTGTTAGCAGATGTCCTCTAAGGAGAGGATATTAAAGAAAAGAAGTGGCCTCCTGGAGACAGAGCACAGGTCTGGGAGTCAGAGGACCTGAGTTCTAATCCCAGCCCCACCACTCGTCTGCTATGTGACCTTGGCAAATCACTTCACCTCTCTGTGCCTCAGTTACCTTATCTGTAAAATGGGGATTAAGACTGTGAGCCCTATGTGGGACAAGGAATGTGTTCAACCCAATTATCTCGTATCTACCCCAGTGCTTAGTATAGTGCCTGACACATCGTAAGTGCTTAAAAAAAACCACAGTTGTGACTATCATTATAATAAAAATAAGAGAAGCAGCCCGGCCTAATGGAAAGAGCATGGACCTGGGAGCCATCCAGGGTTTTAATCCCGATTCTGCCACGTGCCTGACGTGTGACCTTGGGTCAGTCACCCAGCTTCTCTGTGCCTCTGGTTCCACATCTATAAAGTGGGGATTCAATACTTGTTCTCCCTCCCGCTTAGACCGGGAGCTCATGTGGGACACAGCCTGAATGTAACCAGTTTATCTTATATCTACTCCAGTTGTTGGCCCACAATAAGTGCTTAAAAAATGCCATGATTAGTAATTAGTATTATCATTGTTATTAATGCCGGTGGGCTGAGTCAGTGACATTGGAGGAAGCCAAGAGGTTGTCCAGTCAAAACTGATGCTTTGGTCCCCACTCAGGGCACTTGATCTGCTCATTTTGATCTGTCAGGGAAATGATTTTGAGTGAGACCTGAAGGCCTGAAAACCTGTGGGAATGGAAGGATCATCCTTAGCTTTCTTTTCACCGCCTTCGATCTCCCAGGAGAAAATGTCATCAGAGAAGAACGAGGCAGCTCGGATCCCCCCCCACGGGCCACCATTTTACCCAGGGGAGCGTAAGCGCCCGGTGACTTTAGGGGTCGAGGCCCCGGGGCCGAATTTGTCCAAGCTTCGATGGAAGCGAGGAGCGCTGAGGCCCCGAAGAACATGATTTGTAAATGAGCCAAATCAGATCCGCACGTCACCTAGAGGGAACGACTATCGCAGCGCAGAATGATATTCACGCGGTCTCGCTTTGGGCTTGGGTTGCGTTTCTAGCAGTTGAGTCGAGCTGTCAGAGACGATGTATTTTGGAGGGAAAAAACGAGACAGAGGCGCCGTCTCAATTTGCATTTGCAAGATACTACTTGCATAAGCAAATCAGCGTCCACGGCTGTTTCCGGAGCTAGGTCTCCCACCCAGCCCCTCCGTTGTGCGGGGCAGAGTTGCCCCAGGACTAAGCAGCTAACCCTCCCTTCCCCCCCCACAACCCTCCCAGCCCAACAAGGAAAATCTTCTCTCCTTTGGAGTGGTCCGGGAAAATAGTGGAGTTCTTGCCCTATAGCACCACCCTCCGTGCCCTCCCCCCCACATCAATTCACCACTATGTTCCTAAGAAAGTGATTTTATTTTTAAAGATTCAGACCCAAAGCGATGGGCTTTACGCCACTGGCTCCCCCTTCTCTCCAAGAGCCAGGCTTGGAATCGAAGCCACCTAAGGATTTTGCGGCATCCCTCTCCACCCGGAGGATATTTGCCTCCCGCTGACGAGCCTCTTCGACGGACGGTGAGAGTGGCCCGCGGGCCAGGAGATTGTAAAAGACTGCCTCGGAGAGACGTTGCCGCAATCCCCAGCCCAAGTGTTCCAGACAGATGTGACCCTTCCCCGTCTCCCTGTCTTCCCCAAGTCCCAGAGCCCCAACTTGGTCCTTTTGACCTCTCCCTCCTGCCCTCTTGGCTCTTCTCACCCAGCCTCTCCTCCTCTCCCAGACCCCGCCTCCCTCTGGACCCCCTTAAGTCTTCCACTCTCGATGCCCTCTTCCTTCCCGGCTCCCACTCCCTTCCCCTTCTGCGTTCTCTTGGTCAACAAATGATTGACTGGTTCCAGGAGACGATGGAAGAGAGCTAAATGGGCTCCTGTCCCAGGCTCCAGGTCCCCTGCCCCCAGGGTGGGCTGATCGGCTTCTGTGCGCTGGTGAAATGCCCTTTGAGTAGCATCAGATAAAGGCGAGAAAATGAGTTTTCTCAGTGGAATGTCGGTTTGGGTCCGGGTGTTTCTCTGAGACGGAATCAGCGTGGACGGACGAGAGATAGCGCTGCCCGCATCTGCTTCACGGAGATATTTGCCACCAGAGCTGCTAATCTTCTCATCGCCCCCTAATCACTAAGAGGAGCAGAATTGCAGCTGAGCCTGCCAGAATCCTTTCTCCTCTTTTCTTCTGGCCCGCTCCCAAATGGCGGTGGCTCTCTCGGTTTGGGCCTGGTGAGGGAGAGCTGGTTTGTATTGAAAAGGCCCTTCTTCCCAAGCATCCCCCCGGCCCTTCCCCTCGGTGGGCCTCACCCACCGATGAGCATTTTCCTGAGATCCCGGAGGAAGGTAGATATTTCTTCGGGCCGTCTCATCACAGGGGCTTAATCCGGTTCTCCCTACCCAGTGAATGCTTAATAAATTAGGGAAGCGGCGTGGCTCAGTGGAAAGAGCCTGGGCTTCGGAGTCAGAGGTCATGAGTTCGACTCCCGGGTCTGCCACTTGTCAGCTCTGCGACTGTGGGCGAGTCCCTTCACTTCTCTGTGCCTCAGTACCCTCATCTGTAAAATGGGGATTGAGACTGTGAGCCTCACGTGGGACAACCTGATCACCCTGTATCTCCCCCAGCGCTTAGAAAAGTGCTCGTCACATAGTAAGCGCTTAACAAATACCAGCGTTGTTATTAAATGTGACTGATTAATCCAGCAACCCCAGTGCTCGGGGGCCACTTTAGCCAAACCAAACTTTGCTCTTGGATTGACAACCTTTATTCACCCTTCCGTCAGCCCCACAGCACTTATGTGCATATCTGTAATTTATTTCATCCATTTATTTATTTATTTATTTATATTTATTTATATTGACATCTGTCTCCCCATCGAGACTGTAAACTCACTGTGGGCAGGGAGCATGTCTACCAACTCTGTTAAATTGAACTGTTCCCCTCCTAGCCGCTTGTCAGCCGTGTGACCGTAGGCGAGTCGCTTCACTTCTCTGTGCCTCACTTACCTCATCTGTAAAATGGGGATGAAGACTGTGAGCTCTATGTGGGACAACCTGATGACCCTTTATCTACCCCAGCGCTCAGAACGGTGCTCCGCACAGAGTAAGCGCTTAACAAATACCAACATTATTACCCTTCCTTCTAGCCCCGGGAAGCAGCGCTGACCTAGTGGAAGGATCATAAGACTAGGAGTTGGAGGACTTGGATTCTAATCCAGGCTCCGCCACTGGCCTGCTGTGTCACCACGGACAATAATAGTTATACTAATAATGATGGCATTTGTTAAGCGCTTACTGTGTGCCACGTCCTGTTCTAAGCGTTGGGGTAGATACAAGGCAATCAGCTTTTCCCTCATGGGGCAGTCTTAATCCCCATTTTACCGATGAGGTAACTGAGGCACAGAGAAAAGTCACACAGCCGATAGGTGGAGGAGCCAGGATTAGAACCCACAACCTCTGACTCCCAAGCCCGTGCTCTCTCCACTAAGCCACGCTGCTTCTCACAAGTCATTAGCTTCTCTGACCCCGTTGGGAGTCAGAAGGTCATGGGTTCCAATCCCGCTCTGCCACATGTCTGCTGTGTGACCTTGGGGAAGTCACTTAAGTTCTCTGTGCCTCAGTACCTCATCACAGTAAAATGGGGATTCAGACTGTGAGCCCAGTGTGGGACAGGTACTGTGTCCAACCTGATTAACATGTATCTACCCCAGTGTTTAGAACAGTGCTTGGAACATATTCATTCAGTAGTATTTATTGAGCGCTGACTGTGTGCAGAGCACTGTACTAAGCGCTTAGCACATAGTAAGAGCTTAACAAATGCCATAGTGATTATTTGCCTCAGCTAAATGGGGATTGCATATCTGTCCTCCCTCCTACTTAGAATGTAAACACCCCATGTGGGACAGGCACTGTGTCCCACTTAATAGTAATCATGTTGGTATTTGTTAAGCGCTCACGATGTGCAAAGCACTGTTCTAAGCGCTGGGGGGATACAAGGTGATCAGCTTGTCCCTCATGGGGCTCCCAGTCTTCATCCCCATTTGACAGATGAGGTCGCTGAGGCCCGGAGAAGTGAAGTGCCTGGCCCAGAGTCACACAGCTGACAAGTGGCAGAGGCGGGATTCGAACTCTGACTCCCAAGCCCGGGCTCTTTCCACCGAGCCACGCTGCCGCTCCATTAATTGACTTGGATCTACCCCAGCGCTTAGAACAGCGCTCAACCCATAATAAGGACTTAACACACACCATAAAAAAGAATCTTTCTGGCTTTCGACTTCTCCCCTCTCCTTTCTCTCGCCTTTTCTGTTAAAGTTCCAGGGAAAGGCTCTAGGTGGCGGCCACATTTCAAGACCTTCCTCCTCGATGCCCCCCTAAAACCTATCATCCCTAAACCCATCATCCCTAAACCTTCCCTGTAATGTGCAGGGATTTGGGATAAAGGAAATCCAAACGGGGAAGCTTTTTCCTTCTCCATCGTGCAGTCCAAGGGGAACCACACCGGGGGACCGGAATTTCCTTTTTCAAATCCCAAGATGTTTCGGTAGAGCGGGTCCCCGTACGGGGACCTGTAAAGTTGAACTGGCATCAGATACTTATAGGTAGGTGTGTGAGTTCGCATCAGTCATTTCCTGCTCTCCATTTAGGAGAGAGCAAATTAACAGCTCCCGCCGAGAGTTACGGTTTCGCGATTGGTTTCATTAAAACTATCCCCTCACATCTTTCTCTCCCTCTCCACCCCCCTCCTGTCTCTCACATCCCTTCCTTTCCCTCCCTGATATTGAATGTTACTTTTGAGACGCTTTGGCAGCCCCTGAATGGATTTCTGACCATCTGAATGTAGGCTACGTTGGCGGTTCTTCTGTTTGAATGGGACTCTGTGTGATCGCTGTAACTTTAATCTGGGTTTCCCCCCCCCCCCCCCCCCCCCCCGCTGTACAGTGTTTTGTTTATTGTCTTTAAAGAAATATTTGGAAGTTAGAAAAGAGCCCGGACAAAGGCAAGACTGTATGGTGGATGAGAACGGTCAGCTCTGAGGGATTTCTCAGCCTCTCCCAGCTGGAGGTGCCCTAGAGAAGAGAAGGGAGCTGGAACGGTAGCCTTGGAGCACGCTCTCTGGCTACTCGGATCCTGAAGTTCTCGCCCTGGAATCTCAAAATGGTGCCTGGGATTTCGCGGACGTCCCAGGATCCTGGGTGCAGAGGGTGGGAATGCTGGCTTTGGAAGGGCTTCCCCTCAGCAAGAGTTAATTTATAGCCCTGCTTCTGCGCCCTTTAAACCTCCGCCATCTTCGAACTGGATTAAAAATTCTTCCCACGTCCCCTGGTTCTGAGTTTAGTGGAGCACTGCGGTTGTAAAACAACACCGATTAACTTGGCTGTATTATCGGAGTGGGATGCGTTTGGGCCAGGATGCTTATAGGTTTAGGGGAGGGGGGGGTTAGATTCTGTGTGTCCTCCCTGATTCTTCAGAGAAGCAGTGAAGTTCAAAGAGGCATCTGAGAGAAACAAGTAGAAATGGTATCGATTGAGCATCTGCTGAGTGTACTAAGCACTGGGGACTAATCCCTGATTAAGCCCTAATTTCCCCCAACTGAGAGAGCCCAGAGAAGTGAACTGACTGGCCAAAGGTCACACGGCAGGCCAGAGGTGGAGCCCGGTTTAGGACCCGAGTCCTCCGATTCCTACTCCTGTGAATTTTCCCCTGCACCGCACCGCTTCCCAGGGCTTGAGGGAAGGAGAGGGCTGGTGGCAGAAGGGGCCAGAGAGAGGCAGAGGGAGAGACGGGAACTTTGCGAAGCACAGTATACATGCTAGACAGTCCGAACATCACGTGCTTCCCAATGCTTACCCTTAATAATGATGAAAACAGTATTTGTTAAGCAACGGATGTGGGATATTTTTTATCCTTTTATTGCTTTACAGTGCAGTTTAAAACTTGTGTTGGCTTAAAAACCAGAGGAGAACCTACAGAGCAGCAGTGTTGCCTAGTGGAAAGGGCACAGGCCCCTGTTCTAATCCTGGTTTCCTGACTTGTCTGCTGTGTGACCTTGGGCAAGCCACTAAACTTCTCTGTTCTTCAGTTACCTCACAGGTAAAATGGGGATTAAGACTGAGAGCCCTCTGTTTGGCTAGAGACTGTGCCCAACCTGATTATTTTCTATCTTCTTCAGTTCTTAGAACCGTGATTGGCCCGTAGTAGATGCTTAACAAATATTATGAAGAGAACCTACTCTAATTACTTCTCCTCTGAGAGGTCTTCCCCGATTAAGCCCTCACTTCCTCTACCTGCCCTCCCTTCTTCATTATTCTCCCTTCTTACTGTGTCGTCAATGCCCTTGAATCTTTAGCCCTTAAGTACTTTTCATTTACACCCTATCCCCAGTGTATTTATGTACATAACTAGAAGAAGCAGTTGAGAAGCAGCGTGGCTCAGTGGAAAGAGCCCGGGCTTGGGAGTCAGAGGTCATGGGTTCGAATTCCGACCCTGCCCCTTGTCAGCTGTGTGACTGTGGGCGGGTCACTTCTCTGGGCTTCAGTGACCTCATCTGGAAAATGGGGATGAAGACTGTGAGCCTCACGTGGGACAACCTGGTTACCCCGTATCTACCCCAGCGCCTTAGAACAGTGCTCTGCCCGTAGTGAGCGCTTAACAAATACCAACATTATTATTATAACTATCTGTAATTCAGCATCTGTCTCACCCTCTAGTCAGTAAATACCTCTGGCTCAGAGTTCATGTCTACCTACTCTGCTGTACCTCCCAAGCGCTTAGCACTGGGCTCTGCACACAGTATATGCTCAATAAATGCCACTGATTGCTTAATTGAGAACCTTAAAACTGGGAGAATAACTCGGATGTTTGAAACACAAAAATACAAATGGAAATCCCTTTCATTCCAAGTACCACAGAGCTGCCAGTGTATGTTACAGAGGATTACAAGGTTAACCCTGATTAATGAATAGCTAGGATTTATTGAGCACCTACTGTGAGCAGAGTTCTGAATAAGTGCTTTGGAGAGGCAGTAGAGTTAGTAGATATTAAAATAGTGGGGATTATTAGGTGGGTTCTATGTCTCGCAATAAGGGGAGGAAGAGAAACAAAAGAAGAAATCATCTGACAGACCACTACTTGCCCCATCTTCGAAACTCTATGAAATTGCCTCTCCTCCAGAAAGTCTATCCTGATTAATCTCTCATATCCCCCCCCCATTTCAGTCTCTGCAGTGGTCACCTCTACATTTTAGTCCTCACCATCTAAACATTGAAGTAGTCACCCCACTCTCTGAGTACTTAAAGACACGTCTTTATGCTCCGTTGCTTCCCTTACCTGTAATATATATTGGTGTCTGTCTCGGCCTTTATTCATTCATTCAGTAGTATCTATTGAGCGCTTACTATATGCAGAGCACTGTACTAAGTGCTTGGAATGTACAGTGACAATCCTTTGGATTGTCAGTTCTTTAAGATAAGGGATCTTCGTCTACCTATTCTCCCAAGAGCTTAGCATAATGCTCTGCCTACGGTAAGTGTTCAATAAATACTGTCGTTTAATTGATACATATTGTCCTTGCCCTCAAGAAGCAAATAGTTTAGCGGGAAAGTCAGGTGCTAAAATAAATTACGTGTAGGAGCTGGTAGAGTGTAAAGAATTATACAAAAGTGCTTTGGTGTTAAATTTGAGGATATCTGAGAACTTAGAAACCCCAGAAGTGGCAATTGTCGGGGGCGGGGAGGAGGAACCGCACGGGGGAATAGGAGGTGAGGAGTTAAGCCATTAATCGGGGAATTATTAATCGGGGAATTATGCTCGTGAACACCAAGAGAAATTAGGCACTGGGAAAAAGTGGGAGAAAACTGCATCCAGAGGGTAAATAAGCTTGCTTTCAGTCGTCTCAACGCTGACCGTTCCATCCAGCTACAGGTTCATTGGCCAAATTATGTTACACACAAGCACAGTGTTTCTCTCTCGGAGCTTTTGTCTCCGTGAATAATGCACCCTTTGGCAGGAGCTCTGTGGAATTAGCCCGCAGGAAGCCGGGTGGATTTTTCTGGATTCTCAGGCCCTGTAGGTGCACACAGTTACAAATCAATGAATGGAGAAGTTGAGAAGGTCTCTAGAGTGGAACAAGGCAGACGCGGAATTGTTCAATCAACCAATCAATCGTATTTATTGAGTGCTTACTGTGTGCAGAGGACTGTACTAAGTGCTTGGGAGAATACGATGCAACACTATGACAGACACACTCCCTGCCCACAACCCCATCCTTCTGGGGTGAGAAGCCCCCTCCCACTTCCGGAAGTTTGAAGGCGGGAAACTCAAAGCAAACGAAAAGGAAATACTTCTTCCCAAAGCGGTTGTTAAACCGAGGGAATTTGCAACAAACAGAGCTACAAAGAGATGGTGGGTTTGGGGTGTAAGGACTGAGTCAACTGTGAGGATCTAATCGAAGAAAGAACTCAGAAAGGCACCCTAACCTCCCATCGAGGCTGTAGTTACTAATCAGCATCTCCTGAAGGACTGGAAGGGAACTTGAGAGATCACCTGCCTTCAGGTGGCTCCAGACACCAAACACCCCAGAAAGATCCCGGTTACCCTCCCGACCCTATTTAATCTCTTCCTAAACCTTCCCAGCCCTTGTACCTGGTTGGCTCCCGGCTCCCGGAGGAGTCTGTTGGAATGCCTAATGGCTGTTGCCTTTAAAAGTGAAATGTGGGGAGAAAGTGGATAGATTGCACGTGCTAGATTCCGCCAGTCGCCCGAGTGTGGGGGGCAGTTGACAAACCCATACGTTTTCCCTGAAATTCTTTGCAGATGCTCTGAACTCAAACAGTCCCTCCAAGGTCACGAGGTGTTAGAGGTCCCTTTGGGATTTCAGAGAGACCATCTGGACTTTTTCAGGTTTTAGATTTGGCTTCATTTTTTTTTTTTTGGCCTTTTCGGAGAGGAATCAAGCATCTCCCTGCCTCTCCCAATCCTGGGAGATGGTGGGGGTGACCTTTGGTACTTCCTGCTCTCCCTCTCCCGAAGTCCGGGGTAGTTAATCTTCTTCGGTCTGAGAAGCAGATACTCCCCTCCCGGCGGTCCTTCCCGACTACCGAGCGAAGGCACAGAAGCCACTTGGCTCCCAGCTGACTGGGCCGAATCTCACCCAACCTGGGTCTTGGGGTTTCTTCCTTGTGTGTTTGGTCAAGCCATAGTCCCCAGAACGGCAAAAAGGGCTGACTTCAGCTGGGGGTTCCAATCCATTCAGACATTCCCTCTGAGGGTTCCCAGGAACGAGGTCAGTAGGCACCCGCCCGGAAGGGAGCAGTTGTTTCTGTCACAAGACACTGTGGGCCTGAACGGGCTCAGCGGGGGTCACCTAAGCGGCGTGAGGTCAAGTGATCAAAGAAACTTCTTTTACTTCTAGACCGTAGTCTAAGCTTCTAGTCTTCTCTAAGCTTGTTGTCGGCAGGGAGCGTGTCTACCAGCTCTCGCCCCGCGAGCACTTTAATAAAGTGCTCTGCTCCCAGTAAATGCTCAATAAATCCAGATGATTGATTGATTAATTGATTACTTCCTCCATGTGGCCTTTGAGGGCTCCATGACAAAGAGAAAGGCAGGAGGGGCATGTGGAAAACGAGAGGACGCACCCTGTTCCTCAAGCCCCCAACCTTCCCCTCTCCCCGACTCTCACATCCCTTGCTAGGACTTCAACCAGGGCTCCCCCAACCTGCCCCCCCGCCCCCGAGCTGCTGGCAATCAGCCTTTGGGTCCCCAAATGCCCCCAGGACCCTCCCTCCTCCTCTTCAATCAATCATAATTAAGCGCTTACTGTGTGCACAGCACTGCACTAAGTACTTGAGGAAATACAACTCTCCATTTCCCTCGATGGCTCCCGCTCTGGCAAAATCCCTACCTTGCATTTTCCTCTTACGGTCTCGGCTGCGTCAAAGATTGATCAAACCTTATTGTCTTATTTTAGGTCACCGACCTCTTCGGAAGATCAAGGTAAGCTACCGTTCTATCGCGGAGGATGGAGGGGCTATCAGACTGGGCCCGGGGCAGGGAGGGTTTTTCGTCCTGGGAAAGAGCCGCCATATCCACCCGGCTTTCAGGACGTTGGCCTTTTATTTCTCACTCAGCAACTCCCAGGCGCTTATTTACTCAGTGCAATCTAGCAAAAGTCAGCATTATGTATTGTCATCCCTGACCCTGGAAAATGAATCTCGCTCGGCAAAATTGCCAAGCTAAGTGTTTTCCGCCCGTTCCCTCTCTCCTCGTCCCCGGTGCTCAGTCGACGGGAAGGAATTCCCAGACCCGAAGAATTGACGGTGATGGGATAATAAGCTAAGCGATTTGGACCGGCCGAAGCCACAATGGGGGGGAGCCAAGGGATGGATTAGCGCGGGAGGCTCAGCTCTGGGGACTCGGACACCGGGGCGGCTTCGGCTCCCGGAGAAGTGAGTCGTGGGGCCGACGAGCCCCGTCTGCCCGGTTGCCAATCTGCTCTTAGGCAGTTCTGGAATTCTCAGATGAGGTGGGCAGAGCCAACAGGCAACTGAGGGCTATGAGTTCGGGGGGCAGGAGGGGTTGAGGATCCCGTGATACCTCAATACTTTGGCTTCGGGTCAACAGGCCCGAAGGATGTCATTTGCGGGAGCTGAAGACTGTCGGGTGAGTGGTGTGGGATCCAGATGGTCCGTTCCTGAACGGCATTGAAATCCTTTTTGATTGAGAGCGAATCTCAGCAGGAAACTGGATTTTCTGAAATCGGGCTCTCTCGTTGGGCGGAGAACCGGCTGCTTAGTGTTTGCCAGTTAATTCCACGTCAGAACCGTGCCAAGCCTTCAGGACTGCCCTAATGGGCAATTCTCCCGGTCAACCGTGCCCTCCTTAATTAACAAGCCCTGCCTTCTAGACCGCAAGCTTCTCGTGAGCAGGGAACATACCTGCCAACTCTGTTATATTGTACTTTTTATGGCATTTGTTAAGCACTTACTATGTGCCAAGCACTGTTCTACGCTCTGGCCTAGATACAACATAGCCTAGTGGCAAGAGCATGGGCTTGGGAGTCAGAGGTTGTGGGTTCTAATCCCGACTGTGACTTGTCTGCTCTGGGACCTTGGGCAAGTCACTTAACTTCTCTGTGCCTCAGTCACATCATCTATAAAATGGCGATTAAAACTCTAAGCCCCAAGTGGGACAACATGATTACCTTATATCTATCCCAGCGCTTAGAACAGTGCTCGGCACACAGTATACACTTAAATAATTCCATTACTATTATTATTACTGTTACAAGGTAATCACATCAGACACAGTCCCTGTCCCACATGGGGCTCACAGTCCTAATCCCCATTTTACAGATGAGGTTATTGAGGCACAGAGAAGTGAAATGACTCGCCCAAGGTCACCCGGCAGGCCAGCGGCAGAGCCGGGATTGGAACCTAGGTCCTGCCGACTCCCAGGCCACTGCTCTCTCCGCCAGGCCACACTGCTTCTTTTGAAGATACAGAGTCCCTGGACTCTCTTGGAAGGGGGCACTCAGTAAAATATCCCTTTCTCCTTCCTCGCCTCTGGCGCAATAGCTCCCAAATATGGAGGCAATGAGGAGAGCAGATAAAACACCTGGCGGACACAGCTAGGAAGAGGCGGGCCAAGGAAAACAACGAGGGCTGGGACTCGCCGGCAGCCCCGGAGAGAGGCAAGGGTTGGGGATGCAGACGGTTCAGATTCCTAGACCTAGAGCGAGGCCCTGGGTTGGGGGGAAGGAAAGAGCGGGGGAGAAAGCAGCTCTGGGTTTTGATGAATCGTCGGAAGAAACTAAGGGAGCTTTCCTCAGCCCCATTCCTTATGGAAGGTTCTGCTCTCGCAGGCAAGCAAATTCCCTCTCCCATGCCAGTCATTAATCTCCCTCCTCCTTCGCTTGTCCCCAAGGACTGAGCACATACGTTCCCCACCACCTCCATCCCCGTCACCACCATCTCCCGGTTGATTGATTGGGTGAAACTGAAGCTTTGGGGAAACCTGACCTGCTTGCCTCCTCCCCCTCCCCACTCCTTAGTGAACATTTTTACCTTTTAGCATGACCTATGTTGAACTGGGCTTACATCCCTTGTCCAGAGATCAGCTTGCCCGTGATCGATGGGGCTCTGCTCTGAGGTTCGGCTGGTAATCTTCCTCGGGGATTACCTCCGTGAATGGGGCCGGAGCCAACGTTCGGCCCGTCTCTTCTGGGACGGGGGGGGCCAGTGAAGGCACTCGAAACAGATCGACCTGACCTGAATCAGGGGATGTCCCGCATGTCCCTTCGGTACCATCTGCCGACGTCCCGTGGCTCCTATCTTGGCGGAAGTCCATCCAGAATTGGTCTGAAACGTGAGCGCTTCTCTGGGAGAATCCCGATGCTTCCCGTCGCGTTCCCCTCCTGGGCCCTGGTGGGTCTCGGACGGTGCATCTGAACAGTGGAACTCACTCTGTCTCGCCTCCATTTTACAGAGGGAACAGAGAGTTAAGAAACCTGGCCAAGATCAAGCAGCAGGCCAGTGGAGGGGCAGGAACTTGAACCTAAATCTCCAAATTCCCTATCTAGTATTCTTTCCATTAGGCCATGCTGTTGCTGTGAGTCTTTGGGTAAATCGCTTGTCTTCTTGGTGCCTCAGTTTCCTCACCTGTTCTCCTTCCCTCTTGGATTATGAGTCCCATCCAAGGATTGGGTCTGACCTGATGATCTCGAATCTACCTCAGCGCTAAGCCTAGTGCTTGGTGCGTAGCAAACTCTTAATAAATACTCAATAATGAAAAGGTCCCCATGTGGAGAAGGAATGGCTGAAACCAGGAGGCAAATAAATATCCACCCCCGTTTGGTAGAGGAGGAAAACAATTCAGCCCTGAGGGAGAAGCCTGTTGCCCGAGGGATTCCTTATTGGATTTAGGAATTATCCATAATTCCCGGAGGATTTTCTTTCTGTTGTTTCTGCTTGGGCTCTTCCATTTAAGGATATTCCCAAGCACTCTGAGCTGGTACTTTATGAAAATGGAGAAAAAATCCATTTTGCAAATGAGAAAATGCTGCAGGCACGTCCAATCATCCAGTTGGCTTGAAAAACCAAACAAATCCCACCATGGTGTAATCACGCCGTCTGCAGGTCTCCTTGCACCGAAGCAAAGCCAGGCTGATAAAGTACCCGTGGAAACAGCCTAAACATTCAATCGTATTTATTGAGCGCTTACGATGTGCAGAGCACTGTACTAAGCGCTTGGAATGTACAATTCGGTAACAGATAGAGACAGTCCCTGCCCCATAACAGGCTCACCCCGCCCGTCTCCACCCCTCCTCAGGCCAGTGACGTTTCCCCCAGCTCCCCACTTCAGCTCCTTCTAAAGTGCCATTAATTGCTCCTGCCTGGGCCTGAACAAGAATGCAAAACTGCCAAGATGGCGGCCAAATGGGACTGTTCCATCCACTGCTTGCTCTGGGGCTCGGACAGCTTGTCCCAATTTCCTGACTCTCCTCACAGATGCCCCCCACCCGGTTCCTCGTTGCCTTCTTTGATGGCAAGACCTCTCTGACAAGTTGACCTTGCTGGCGGCGTGAGGTTGCTGACAGTGTGACCTCCCGAGCAGTGTGACCTCGCCAGCAGCACAACCTCACCTACACTGTGACCTCCCCGACAGCCAATCCAGGGCACTGCTTCTCCATCCCCAAGCCACAGTTGGATTCTGCTCCTCACAGTGCTCCACAGGACTCTGATTCCTTTTCCCCATTCCAGGCCGTTCTCTCCCTTAGGGAACCGAGGGCCACTCTTCCAGGCTCCTCATCTCACCGGTGGAGTCTGAAAATGCTACCTGTTGGACGTACTTTGGAAAGTAAAATTAAACAGAGAGGCCCAGATAAAACCAAGCCAAGCGGTATCCGCAACTTCACTCGAGGGTTGATTTAAGACCATTGGGTGATACTTGCCCTGACCGAAAAACCTCCAGAGGAGTTCCTGGGAGATTGACCCAGAATGGTTTATTGGAGGGAAAATTTAGAAAGCCTGAGGAGGGATACGATAGGCACATTCATTCATTCATTCAATTGTATTTATCAAGCACTTAGTGTGTTCAGAGCACTGTACTAAGCGCTTGGAAAGTACAATTTGGCAACAAAGAGAGACAGTCCCTACCCAACAATGGGCTCGTAGTCTAGAAGGGGGGAGACAACAAAAGAAAACAAGTAGACGGGCATCGAAAGCATCAATATAAATAAATAGAATTATAAATATCAATGGCACATGAATGGCTGACCTGTGAAAGGACCTTAGAAGGAAACTAAGGGCTCACCAGGTCCAACGGGTTGCCCACTGCAGACGGATCAACTATTTATTGGAAGCCCCATTGCAAAACTTTGGAGGGCAATGGGAACTGGGAAAGAGTAGGCCCCAGTTGGCTCCCAGGCCAGAAACCTGCTATTTTAGGTCTTTTCAGCGCTGGTTGGAAATTCTAAGGTCTGCTCAGAGATCTAGGGTGAACAAAGCTGGGACTCCAGTTCTAAAAGCTGCAGGGGCAATCACCCCAGTGGCGTGGACACTGATGACCTCCTGGAACGAGCTAGGGACCTGAGACAGTACGATCCAAAACAGAGAGGCTGGGCGCTCTGGTGGAGAGAGCTTAGGATAGAGTTCAAAGACCTGGATTCCAGGCCCAGCTTTGCTACAGATGTGCTGTGGGATGCTGTGGGAAGCAGTGCTGCCTAGTGGATAGAGCGCAGAGGGGATTAATCGTGGAGAGTATGAATATCTCCAGATCTTAGTAAAAACAGTTTTTCTCCCATTCTTTCCTAATGGTGGAAAGTAAACGGTGTGGGATTTTCTCTCCCTTGCTACCGTCTTACCAGGTAGTCGGTGGCAGGGTGAACCGGGGTGAACTCTTCCATTTAATCCCTACTGGCCCTGGCTTGAACAGTGGGAAGTGAAACTCCTAATACCGCGAACCCTCTTTTGAACACCCAGCCGGCAGTCATAGTGGTAGTAATGGCAGAAATGTTGTTTATTGAGTACCCACTGGGTGCAGTGCACTGTACTAAGCATTTTATTACTGTGGTATTTGTTAAACACTCTGTACCAATTACAGTTTTATTTATTAAGCACTTCATATGTGCCAAGCACTGTAGGGGTAGACACGAGCTAATCAGATGATTCATAGTCTCTGAGACCCATATGAAACAGGGACAAAGTGGGAGAGAGAACAGGTATTTAGTCCCCATTTTAAGAAGAAGAAACTGAGGCCCAGAGACCTGAAGTGACTCGCCCAAGGTCACGCTCACTACATGCCAAAAATAAATGTGTTAGGGGCTAAGTGGTATGGTATTTATTTTACGGTGCTTGTTAAGCATTTACTACGGTAGATACAAGCTATTTAGGTTGGACACGGTCCACGTCCCACACGGTGCTCACAGTCTCAATCCCCATTTTACAGAGGAGGTAACCGAGGCCCAGAGAAATGAAATGACTCATCGAGGTCACACAGCAGACGAGTGGCAGAGCCGGGATTAGATAAGACTTGGAATCCAGTTCTTTGGACTCTCTACCCCGTGGTCTGTCCACCAGGGCACCCAGCCTCTCTGTTTTGCATGGTATTGTCTCCAGGACCTAGCTCATTACAGGAGGCCATCAGTGTCCACTCCAGGTCCTTCTGATTCCCAGGCCCGTGGTCTTTCCACTAGGCCACGCTGCTTCTTCTTGCTCCTCTTTACCAAGTGTTATGACAAGCGCAGAGGTAGAGATGGAATAATCAGCTTGGACACAGTTCCTGCCTCACCCAGGGCTCCCAGGCTAAGAGTGGGGAGGACAAAAGTCCAATAGAAACAAGAAGCTTAGAGTCAGAAAGGGGAGACGGACACAAACGTATTTACAAGTTGAGTCATCAGAATGCAAAACGAAGGAGGCAGTTGAAAATGCCCGTACACTCAAGCCTTGAAGGATGTACACATAATTATTTAAGCGCTAGTAAATTGAACTTCGACCCAACATGGTTCCGCCTACCCCGGTGAGGGGGTCTCCAACAGAGTACCCGATCAGCTGGCCTCCGGCTACAACGGACACTTACTGGGCTACTGGACAGCCAGCCGACCAACCCCCCCTTCTATTTTTCTGGAACACAAGTCGACACACATCACCGATCTCGCTCCCGCACCTGGAAGTCATTTCCCACGCAAGATCACCGCTCCGGTTCAAACCGACGGCCATCCGTCACTCCAGTCGTTTTGCAGACCGAGTCGGTCCACTCGGGGATATTACAGCTTGAAAAATGTGAACGCTTTTCAACTTGAGTTCCTTTTAAGAGGCCCTGAAGGACCCTCGTTCACATCAGAGAAGTGTGCTGAGACAGCTGGCAGGCAGAGACTTGGATCGAACCCATGAGGTGAGAGGAAGAAAACCAACCTTCCCTCTGCAGGCCCGGAGACCCTCGGTAAAACGGATAAGGCAGGCTGGGATCTGGGTTGCTCCGCCTCACTCTGCTCCACCCGGAAGACTTCAAGGCTTTAGATCTTACTTGCGCCAGAGCTTGAACCTTCCCAGGCATGTAGAATTACAAGTCAGGGGAAATCGTCGAGCACAAGAACGGAGCAGCAAGGAGGCTGATGGTTAGCAGAGACCCGGTAGCAGGCCTCAGGAGCTCAGCGGAATAAAACTGACCGTGCCGTCCTGGTGTTCTGCTGCTTTCTGCCCGTTGCCTTCGGCCTCGTCTCTCTCCTCCTGCCTCTCTCTCGTCACCTTTTGCTGCAGTTCCACCTATAGTCGAAAGGGAAGACAAGGTCCTAGCACTCGGAGGACCAGGGATCTAGTTCCTGCTTGGCTATTCACCTGCTTCGCTTCATCTCTCCATTCCTCAGTTTCCTCATCTGTCAAATGAAAATGACATACCCATTCTTCCACCCCCTTAGGGTGTGAATCCTGGGTGGGGAAGGGACCATGTCAGTCAGTTTACCGTGTGCAGAGCACTGTTCTAAGCTCTTAGGAGAGTACAATACAGCATCAAACAGTCACATTCCCTGCCCACAACGAGCTCAGAGTCTAGAGAGGGGCACAGACTTTAATTTAAATAAAAATAAGCTAAGTGCCGTGGGGCTGGGAGAGGGGATGAATAAAGAGAGCAAGTCAGAAGGGAGTGGCAGAAGAGGAACGTTCTGAACGGATGAGTTTGATTCTAGTGCTGAGGACGGAGCTTGGCGTATTATACGTGCGCAACAAATGCAATCATTCTTTAAAAGGGCCCTCTTTAAAAGATGCCTCGTCGGGAGCCCGGGGACTGAGGTCAAGCTGAAGAGAATGTTCCAGCTTCGGCTCTTCCCTGGCCTCTGACCAAACTTGAGGGTTTCCAGTCAGGATGGAAAGGGACCAGAAGGGTGGCTATCCGACTGGCTAGCCCTTCAAAGCCTGCCCCCTTCCAGTCAATCCCTCCGTGGTATTTATTGAGCACTTACAATGTGCACAACACTATACTGAGAAGTTGGGAGAGTACTATACTTTAGAGTTGGCAGAAATGATCACCGATTAGACCGTAAGCCCGTCAGTGGGCAGGGATTGTCTCTATCTGTTAGCGAATTGTACATTCCAAGCGCTTAGTACAGTGCTCTGCACATAGTAAGCGCTCAACAAATACTATCGAATGAATGAATCGCCACCCCCAAGGAGCTTACAAACTAGAGACTCCATTTCCTCACTAACTTCCTAAAATTTCCATTCCCTTTTTGCCCCAGTCCTCGGTTCTGACCCTCAGCTGGGGACTACAAGATAAGGGGACCCAGGATTTCCCTCCAGCCTCAGTCCCTTTTTAAGTCGGTGAGACTACGACAAGGCAAGGTGTGGCTTTCCCAGCCATGGGATATAGCAAGAGTTTACTGTGGGGATTTACGTCAGTACACATGTATTTATTTGCTTGCTGGCATATTGATTCATCCACTTTCGAATTGCCTCAGGGCAGGCGGGCCAAATATTTCAGCATTATATTACATAAACATTAGTGTAAAATGGAAGTAGCAAATTAAACAGCATAAAATAGTATTCAACAAACTAGCTGTTCCCCCTGAAATATTTAGATTTTGCTACATTTATGTGCCACCAATCCATCTCTAACTCACTCTCCACAACCTTTCTGGTTGCTCTGTGTTCTCTCCTTATCCTTCTTCTTAGTCTTCTCCTTTGTCTCTTGTTTTCTACTTTCATTCTATGCACGCCCAACCTCCTCTTCCTAGTGTCCTGTTCTGCTAGGCGTGGTTGGCACATAGCACTTAACAAATACCAGAATTATCATCATCATTATCATTATTATATTGGCACTTGCCCTCTATCTTCTTGCTTCTTAGAGAAGTAGGGTAGTCTAGTGGATAGAGCCCAGGCCAGAGAATCGGAAGGACCTGGGTTCTAGTCCCGACTCCGCCACTTGTCTGCTGACTGACCTTGGGCAAATCACTTCACTTCTCTGTGCCTCGGTTCCTTCACCTGTAAAATGAAGATTAAGACTGTGAGCCCCATGTGAGACAGGGACGGTGTCCAGCCCGATTTGCTCGTATCCACCCCAGTGCTTGGTACAGTGCCTGGCACATAGTAAGCGCTTTACAAATACCGCAATTGTAATTATTGTTTTCTATGATTCTCCCCAATGCCATTTCAGTTATTGATCACACTTCCCACACTAGGTGGGACAATAAGGTATTTTTTCCCGTACCCCTCTGGTCCCATTCCTGGAAAACTGGCCGGTGGGATAAACACAAATCCCTCTTTCAGCCACGGTTGCCAAAGGGACAGGAAGCCAGGGTGGAGCAGAGCAGCAGTACCGGGTAAGAAGAAAATCAATCAATGCTATTTATCGAGGGCCTCTGGTGGGCAGATCCCTGTACCAAGTACTTGGGAAAGTACATTAGAATTAGTTGACGTGATCCTCGTTCGTGAGCGGCTTACAATCTAGTTGGGGAGATGGACACTGAATACTTTATAGGTAGCAGGAAGTAATAGAGTGTAAAGAATGTGCCCAAGTGCCGTGGGAGGATGTGATTACCCAAATGCTTTGATGCAGAAATGCTGAAGTGGCAACGGGGGGGATGAATTTGGGATGGGGAGATTTGAAATGATCCTGGAGGAGATGTGATTCCAGAAGGACTTTGAAGGAGGAGGGGGCAGTGATCTGTTGGATGTGAAAGGGAGGGAATTTCCAAGCAGAAGGGAGGGCGTGAGCAACAGTTCAGTGGTGGGAGAGATGAGAGCGAGGCACGGTGAGTAGATTAGCTCGAAAAGACGAAAGAGTAGAAGCTGCGATGGAATGGAAGAAGACAGTGGATAAGTAGGAGGGAGAGAGCTGTTTGAGTGTCTTAAAGCCCGTGATCAGGAATTTCTACCTGAAGTGGAGAAGAAGGGGTCACCATCGGAGCTTTCTGAGGAGTGGGGAGACGAAGGCGGAACGAACCTTTGGAAAAATGGTCTGGGCTGCAGAGTGAAGTGTGGGCTAGAGAGGGGAAAGACAAGAGGCAGGAAGATGAGTGATGCAGTGAACAGGCTGGGAAATGGCAAGTGTTTGGATAAATCTGATGATCTTTTGGAGCAGCAGGGCCTAGTGGAAAGATCACGGATTTGAGAGTCAGAGGATCTGGTCTCTAGTTCCGGCTCCCCCGCCTGCCTGCTGGGTGACCTCGGGCAAGTCACTTCACTTCTCTGGGACTCAGTTACCTCATCTGTAAAATGGAGATTCAATACCTGTTCTCCCTCATACTTAGACTATGAGCCTCACTGGGGCAGGGGCTGTGTCTGCCCTGTTGATCTTGTATCTTCCTCAGTGCTTACAACAGTGTTTGACACCGAGTGAGCACTTAACAAATACCACATGTTTTGATGGAGAGGAAGGGAGAGATTCTGGAAATGTGGAAGGAGAACAAATATGTTTTCGTTTGTTTATCCCATTAAGGCCCTGATTGTAGTATACATTCTGTGGACAGAGCTCATCAGCATCTGTTGATCTCAATCGAGCACTTCTTAGAAGCTCTGACGTCATCCCTGTAATGAAAGAGTCACGAAAGCTCTCCAAAGAAATGTAACTCACTCCTTCTCCCCCAAGGGAATGTTAGAAAATAACTGCTGGATTTAATCAATCGGTCATTTGGTCTTTATTGAGCACTTACTATGTGCAGAGCACTTTATTAAGCACTTGGGAAATTACCACGTAACAGAGTTGGTAGACAAGTTCGCCGCCAACGAGGAGAGCTTACGGTCTAGAGGGCAATAGAGGAGGGGAAGAGAAAGCCTTCTCTTGTTCGGTGTCAAAGCAGGGTCTTGGTCGGGGTGGCTAGAAGTCATTTATTCAGTCGTATTTATTGATCACTTACGGTGTGCGGACTACAGTTCTAAGCGCTTGGGAGAGTACAAAATAACAATAAACACACCCATTTCCTGCCCACGATGAGTTCCCCTTCTTGCTCTCAAACTGGCTTCATTGGTCCCCGAGAAAGCAGCATCGATTGTCTCTTCCTCCCCTTTCAATCTCATATCCCTTGTGTCGGGTTGATCCTAGTGGAGATGTAGAGTGGCCTAGTGGATAGAGTACGTGCCCGGGGGTCTGTTGCCGAATTGTACTTTCCAAGCGCTCACTACAGTGCTCTGCACACGATAAGCGCTCAATAAATACGATTGAATGAATGAATGAGTCAGAAGGACCTGGATTCTCATACAGGCTCTACCGCTTGTCAGTTGTGTGGCTTTGGGCAAGTCACTTAACTTCTCTGTGCCTCAGTTACCTCGTCTGGAAAATGGGGATTAAGACAATGAGACCCACATGGGACAAACTGATAACCTTGTATATATCCCAGGGCTCAGGACAGTGCTTGGCACATAGTAAGCACTTAACAAATACTAATATTATTATTATTAGCTTGTACCTACCCCAGTGCGTAGTACATTATCTGGCATATAATAAGCACTTAACAAATACCCTTTAAAAAAATGGTTGTCAGAGAAGCAATGAGCTTCTGGAGAATTCCAGCTGGGAAGCTTCCAGCGGATGGATGTGTAGGCAGCGCAGTGAGGCGTTTCCCTTTTCCTTCATTCCTTGTTGGCCACATTTCCCCCGGAATGCTCCTCTCGCTGTTATGTTGGGCAACATCCTCATGGGATGGGAAGGGCCCTCTAGCCCCGGGCCAGAATGAAGATAGGAGGGTTAGGCACTGGGCCTGCCTGCTCATCGGCTTTAAGGCACTCAATCACCTTGTCCCCTCCTTCCTCACCTCGCTACTCTCCTACTACAACCCAGCTCCACACTTTGCTCCTCTAACGCTAACCTTCTTACTGTATCTCGATCCCATCTATCTCACCGTCCCCCTCTCGCCCCCGGCCCGACTCTGGCCTGGGAAACCCTCCCGCTTCATATCCGACAGACACTTCCCTCTCCACCTTCCTTACCTTACTGAAGGCGCATCTCCTCCACGAGGCCTTTCCTGACCAGCCCTCCTTTCCTCTTCCCCCACTCCCTTCTGCGTCGTCCTGACTTGCTCTCTTTATTCATCTCCTCTCCCAACTCCAAAGCGCTTATGTACATAGCTGTAATTTTATTTATTTATATTAATGTTTGCCTAGCCCTCTAGGCTGTAGGCAGGGAATATGTCTGTTGTACTCTCTCAAGCGCTTAGTACAGGGCTCTTTACACAGTAAGCACTCAATAATATGACTGACTGACTGGTATCGACCAGCCCATTGGCCAACAGGAAATCATCTGTCACCCCCAGGGGACACAGCCGTGTCCTTGGGGTTCATGCTAAAGCAAGGCTGTGCCAGCAGCCGAAAAGCTTTACCATCTGATTGAGGAGACAAGACACAGTCTGGACAAATATAGATTAACCCGACAATCAACCAGTGGTATTTTTTGAGCATATGTGCAGAGCACCGCCCTAAGTGCTTGGGAGAGGGCAGTTCAACAGAATTAGCACAGATGTTCCCTTCCTAGAGCAAACTTACAGGCTAGAGGGGGAGGTGGACATTAATATGAATAAATAAGTAATTTATCCCAGTCATACATTCCCTGGGTACAGTATAGCGAATAATGGACTCCCTTCCCAACTCGGCAATTCATTCATTCATTCAGTTGCATTTATTGAGCACTTACTGTGTGCAGGGCACTTTACTGGGCTCTTGGGAGAGTACGACATAACAATAAACAGACACATTTCTGCCCCCAGTGAGCTACTTTCTAGAGAAGCAGCGTGGCTCAGTGGAAAGAGCACTGGCTTGGGAATCAGAGGTCATGGATTCTAATCCCCGCTCTGTCATTTGTCAGCTGTGTGACTTTGGGCAAGTCACTTAACTTCTCTGAACCTCAGTTACCTCATATGTAAAATGGGGATTAAGATTGTGAGCCCCACGTGGGACAACCTGAATACCTTGTATCCCCCCCCCCCCAGCGCTTAGAACAGTGCTTGGCACATAGCCCTTAACAAATACCATCAACATCCTTATTATTATTATCCCCTGGTTCTGGGAAAGTCCTTCCCTGTCTATTCCTTCCACCTTCCTCAAGGGAACACCTATTTCTTCACCTTGCTTCCTCTCTTCTATCAGTCAATCACATTTTCCGAGTGCTTACCGGGTGCAGAGCACTGAACTAAATGCTAGGGAGAGGACAATATAACTGTAAATAGATCCGTTCCCTACCCACAGGAAGCTTCCAGTCTAGAAGGGGAGACAGACATTAATAGAAGCAGTAAATTACAAATAGATACGTAACTGTTGTGGACCCGGGAAGGGGGCTGAATAAAGGGAGCAAGTCAGGGTGACACAGAAGGGAGTGGGAGGAAAGGAGGGCTTAGTCAGGGAAGGCCTCTTGGAGGAGACGTGCTTCCAATAAGGCTTTGAAGGAGGGGAGAGGAATTGTCAGATATGAGGAGGGAGGGATATGTGGGAGAGTACAACACAACAGTATAACAGACACATCCCCTGCCCATAATGAGCTTACAGTCTAGACGGGGAGAATCACTTCAAGGAATCATTTGGAAAGCCTTGGAAGGAAGGGGCCATGGCCGTCTATCCACTAGGCTATACAACCGAATCAGTTCCAAAACGTGAACGGATTCGACTGCGGTACTCACTGAGCGCCTGCTCTGTGCCGAGCTCTATGCTAAACACTGGGGGAGACCCATAACAGAACCCGTTCCTGTTCCACCCGGGGCTTACGGTTTAAGGAGGAGGGCGGACCCAGAGATACACCACAAGGAGAATGCTGCAGACCGTGGTGGTGATTAAAAACCCAGAATTCAGATTGTTACGCGACGTAGCCGAATCCGCAGACTTTATTGCTCTGCTGAAAATTCAGGGCCGAGAGGAGCCTGTAACTGTGAAACGGAGCTGAGTGAGCCTCTCCGTGGCTCCTCACCTTTGGAAACTGAGCACAGAGCCATACTCTGAAGGGACCGAAGGAGCAGCTTCCGGAGGTTGGGCTTGGGCAGTCTGAAAGGCAGCATCTCCGGGTGCAAACTTGAGCCGGGGCCAGGCCCGGAAGAGGCCGTCCTTTCTCCCGGATGTAAACGGGTGCGTGTTTCCTTCCAAATAGGGATATTATAACGCTTCCCCGTTCCCCTATTGCCGCACAGTTCCAGAATGCAGATAGTTTTCTCAAAGAGCCAGTTCCCTCACTGCACTGCAGATACCAGTTCCCTTTGATAAAACAGTTTCTCCCCAGTTCCCAATTTCTCCTCAGGCATTAGCTCAATGCCAGGGTATTTGCGTGTCAATAGGCGCTTTCCGATCTGCTGAAGTGGCCTTTCCTTTCCTTTAGTTAATGATTCCCCATTGAGGATCTTTGCAGTGACCCTGTTCATTTCCCCCTCCACACTTCCTTTCTGAATCCCTGACCCCCAAACTGGATGCATTTCCCGGAATAGGGTGTGGGCCCTCTTTAGTGAAAAAGGCGTCGGACAAGGAGACCGGAGGCCAGGGTTCTAGTCCCGGCTCTGCGACTCGCTTGCTGTGTTGCCTGGGGCGAGTCGCCTTACTTCTCTGGGCCCCAGTTTCCTCATCTGCAAAATGGAGATGAAACACCTGTTTCCCTCCCACTTAGCCTCTGAGCCTCAAGTGGGACGGGGACTGGGTCCAACCTGATTGTCTTGTATCTACTCCGGCTTGGCACATTGGTAGGTAAGAAGTAGGTTGGCCTAGTGGAAAGAGTCCTGGCCTGGGAGTCAGAGGATCTGGGTTCAAATCCCGGCTCCTTCACTTGTCTGATAGATGACCTTGGGCGAGTCACTTAACTTCTCTCCGCCTCAGTTCCCTCATCTGTAAAATGGGGGTTAAGGCTGTGAGCCGCATGTGGAACGGGGATCGTGTCCAACCTGATTATCTTGTATCTACCCCAGCGCCCAGAACAGTTCCTGGGACGTAGTAAGTGCTTAACAAAAAAAAAACTACCATTTAACAGGTATCATCAAAAATGATTATAAATATTAATTATTATAATTAAAAGGAATGCAGGGCTAGGACTCAGGAAACCTGGGTTCTAGGCTTGATTTTGGCACTTACCTCTTGTGTGGCCTTGGGAAAGGCACTTAATCGCCTGGTGCCTCAGTTTCCTTATCTGTAAAATAGAGTTACAATAATTGTTCTCCCGCTCCCTTAGACTGTGAGCCTCATGGGGGAGTGTTTGGCACCTAGTAAGCACTTAATGAATATATTCTTTATTAATAAGGATCTGATAGCTAACTGTAAATCTTTCTTTTGTCTTTCACAGCCCTCTTACAGGCCGTAATAGCTGGAGATCTCCTGAAGGTAAGTACTCCCTCGCCGCTCAAAAAACCATCTATGCTTCATCCAGGGATGATAAAGCACTCTAACCTCTCGCTGCCTAAAGGGCTACAGTATTGAGTAGCAGAGAATAGATGAAGTATTTGTTTAACACTTACTGTGTGTCAAGCACCACTCTATGCGCTGGGGTAGGTGCAAGATAATCAAGTTGGACACAGTCCCTGTCCCACATGGGGCTCACAATCTAAGTAGGAGGGAGAATAGAGAAGATGGAGGGCCAGGTGAGATGGTCAATCCATAGGCGTGTGCCCCATTCAACAACTAGTCAGAAGGACCTGGGTTCTAATTCTGACCACCACTTGTCTGCTGTGTGACCTTGGTCAAGTCGCTTCAGTTCTCTATGCTTCGGATACGTCATCTATAAAATGGGGATTCAAACTGAGAGCCCCATATGGGACATGGACTATGTCCAACCTGATTAGCTTGTATTTACTCCAACGCTCAGGACAGTGCCTGGCACGTAGTAAGCGCTTAACAGAGGCCATTAAAAAAGAAATAACTCCCGTGAGTCATGGTGGGAGAGCCAGTTGGCTGAGGACCCAAATCTAGTATTACCATCAATCAAACCCCACCCGAGCACCGTGGTCAGCGCTTGGGAGAGTACAGTGCAACCGGGGCGGTAGACGTGATCCTCGTTGAGGACAGGGAATTTGTCTACTGTTATTTTGTACTCTCCCAAGCGCCTAGTACAGTGCTCTGCACCCAGTAAGCACTCAATAACTTCAACTGAATGAACAAGGAGCGTGCAGCCTACACTTTTACAGTGAAACTGAGATTGGAAATAGGAGGTGACACACACCTCAGTGATCGCTATCTGTGGCTTTTGGCATGCAAGGATTGAGAGTTCTGGTTTTCCAGTCAGTCTCTTAGTTAGTAGTAGTCCTACTCTGTGCAGAACACTGTACTGGGCATTTTGGATGGCACTGCTGGCATTTACTGAGTGCTTACTCTGTGCCAAGCACCATGCTACGTGCCGGGCTAGCTACAGGATAATCAGCTTGGACACGTTCCCTGCCCGACGGGAGGCCGATAGTCTAAGCGGAAGGGAGAGCAGGTGTTTTCTCCCCACGTGACAGATGAGAGAGCTGAGACACAGAGAAGTGAAGTGACTTGCCGAGGTCACACAGCAGACAAGCGGTGGAGCCGGAATTAGAACCCTGATCCTGTGATTCCCAGGCCCGTGCTCTATCTGCTGGGCCGCACTGCTTCTATAGGAAACAGAGAAACAGAGAGTCCATCTGTGACGGCTTTAGCGAGGCGAGGTGGTTGGAATGTGAATAATTGCTCCCTACATCTTCTCCATCCCTCCCCGCACGAGGCAGCCGGGAGAACAGAAAGCACCCACAATACAAACCCAGTCTTCTGACAACCGAGACCAGCCTCTTCACCCCCATTTGGTCACTTGAAGAATAGAAAAAGCCATAGTCCCGTCTGTCACCGGCCCGATGTGTGACCTCGTGCGAGCCCCTTTAACCTCTCTGGGCCTCAGTCGCCTCATCTGTAAAATGGCGGAGGTGATAATTATAACCACCTCTCCCTAAAACCCAAAGATGTCGTGAAGATGCAACGAGAGAGCTGACGTGATAGCTGTTTGGAGAAATGAAACCGCTATGCAAGGAGCAAGACCGTAAGCTCGTTGTGGGAAGGGAATGTGTCTACCAACTCTGTTGTATTGTACTCCCCCAAGTGCCGAGTAAAGTGCTCCGCAAATGGTGAGTGCTTAACAAAGAGCAATGATGAAGAGCATTCTGGGCCCCAGAGGAGGCTCTGTTCGGTGGAGAGAATGAATCCCACCACAGGCAACCAGGCCCCAAATTCGTAAACGCTGCAGAGCTCAACGGTGACTCTCTGAGCAGACTCCAAACACGTCAGGTTGTGAACACGAGGCAGACGACGGCCTCAGGGGTGGGATGGAGAGGGGGCCGAGGAGTAGGGTTAGCTGCCAGTTAGTTGAGGGAAGACCTAGCGATTTCAGTCCACCTCCCTGGCCGTCGAGGGAGGTCTGGTAGCCCAGCCCCATCTCTTCTTCCGCGTTTCCCTTCCAGCTCATTGAGTGCTGCAGGAATGGGGGCAGCCTGTCGATCCGGGGCCCTGACCACTGCTCCCTCCTCCACTACGCAGCCCAGACGGGGAACGGCGACATTGTCAAATACATCCTGGACCACGGTGAGTAGGTCAGAGCCGGCATGCTGGGAACGGAGCGCGGCTTAGTGGATAGAGCACCGGCCTGGGACTCAGGTGGACGTGGGTTCTCATCCTGACTCTGCTGGTGACCTTGGGCAAACCGCTTAGATCCTCTATGCCTCAGTTACCTCATCTGTAAAATGAGGATGAAGACTGTGAGCTCCACGGGGGACACGGACTGTGTCCAACTGGATCAGCTTGTATCTACCCCAGCGCTAAGTACAGAGCCCATACTTAGCGCTTAATAAATACCGTAAAAAATATGAAGGGCTTGTTGTGAGCAGAGCACTGGGGCTGAGTGCTTGGGAGAGCACAGTACAGTAGAGTGGAGAGACACAGTTCCTGCCTTCCAGGAGTTTGAGTCCCTGGTCTTACTGCTGGCAGGAGGTACCAGCAAGGTCTCCTTAGCAGGGGCAGGGGTGAGGAGGTCATGAGGGTGTGGATAAGTCCAACTTTCCCCTCTGTCTTCCGCCTAAATTGAGGGTCTGACCACCCCCCACTAGATATCGCTGCTATCCAGAGCTCTCACCTAACTAAAAGACATTCGCCTCTAAATCTGGGCGGCGATTTAGGGCCCAAAATATACAAACTCCCTCACAAACATCCAATCTCCTTCCCAACCCCTGCCTTCTCCATTCCCACAAGCCCTCCCCTGGACATGAGGCCTCAACATTCCAGGATGTCCAGAGGCGGGAATGATGCTGGGAGCAATCCCTGGTGGGGATGAGGGATGGGAAAGTCCAGTGGACTTTGATCCATCTGGAAAAAGTGCCACCTCACCCTGCCCAACCCCCCCGAGACCATGAGGATCCGGGCATCCTTACTGATCTGGTCCCTCAGCCTCAGGTCAACCGGGCAGCGAGCAGTCGCCGCAAGGCTCAGAAGACCTTATTTACAAAGGGCGCCAGGACTTCCTAAACTGGGGTCAGCTGAGCTCTCCAAAGGACAAAAAACTGTCCTGGCCCCAGGTCCGGGGTCAGGACTCTTTCCTGGCTACTCCCTCCTCAACCCCTCCTCCCGTTCTGAGCGGGGCCCCCCCAGAGGTCATGATCTTGGCTCTCAGTGGAGAGGCCTCAATCTACGGGCCCTGAGATTCTCTCGCTTGCCTCAGGCAGAGCTGAGGGCTCAAACGGTCCAAGTCCCACAAACTGCACTGCTCACTAGCACTCTTTCAGAACCGGAAATCGTATATTTTCCGGATCGGGACTGGGGAGGTGTGTGAGAGGGGGAATTGACTAGCCTTTCCCCTAGATGGGGTCACAGAAAAGAGCCTGGCCCGCCCTTCCTGCTGTGAGGGGCTCCGACCTCCGGTGGTGGCCATCTTGCTTCCAGAGGTGGCCATCTTGTTGCTTCTACCACAGGCACAGCGCGCCGCTTTCCTCTCAGAGGAGCAGGAAGGTGGGTGTTGGGAGGAGTGAAAGGGGGAATCACTGAGGAAGAAGAGTTAACAATTCCAGCCAGTCAGTGAGAGTCGTTAAGGATGGAGAGGGCCCCAGCTGAGTTCTCCCAGGAACTCTTTTCAATCCATTTTCCTCCCCCCACCCCTTCCCCTCTGAGACTTTTTTTGGGGGTAAGAGGTTATTTCTTCACCTCCCCACACATTTTGTTCTTTTGTCTTTATTTTCCACCGCCCTCCCCCCCCCCCCCCCCGCTGTTTTCTTTGATAGAAATCTCACTCATGCATTTCCTTTCTGGATTTCTATGGGGTTATTTTATCCTGTCTGTGTCTCTCTCTCTGTCTCTCTGCCTTCAGTCTCTTTTTCTTTTTCTGCCTCTTGTCCCCAAGAGAAACTGCAGGCTTCCTGCTGGGACAGGATGACAGTGCCGTTAGCTTTCCCAGTGCCGGCTTTTCCCACATCTGTGCGGCTTTTGTCCCGCCGCACAGGGGATTTGGAATGGTCCGCTGACAGCGTCTGGGAGACTGATGGAAAATGAGATCCGGCGAGGGGAAGGGGGCAATTGGGGAGGAGAAGGAGAGGGGCTTGGAAAGGGTGGGTGTGGGACAGAGGAGAGAGACCCACTGCTGACTGTTTCAGAGGGGGCGAGGGGCGGGGGGGGGAGGGGGAGACGTTTGGCTAAGGCCTGGAAGGCTCCGGTTTTCTTTGGAGGAATCTGTGCCGGGATGAATGAAACATTTAACACTGGAGCGGGTTAACGGACGGGGGCGGTTGGGGCGCGGGTTCGGATGGGGACAGGAAGGTGCTGTCCCGTCGCTGCTAGATGAAACTCTCCTGCGCTCTTGTTCATCCTCTCGCCGTGACTTAGGGACATTGACGCAACCTGTTTTTCCAAACGGTCCACACTGTCCTTTGCCTTCCTCTGCCCTCCTCCTTTCCACCGGGGCCCCTGATATTAGGTTCTTCCTCCATTTCTCTCTTCCTTTCTTTCTCTCTCACCCTTCCTCTTCCCCTCCCTCCTTATCTCTCTCCCTTTCTCCATTTCATCCCTTCTCCTTTTTCCATCTTTTTTCCCCTTTCCCCTTCCTGTTCTCCCTCCCGCCCGCCTCCCCCCCCCCGGCCCCTCCTGCCCTCCCTCCTTCTCCACCACATCTTTTAGGTTTGAATCCGAAATTTCCCAGCATCCACGACGTTCAGCGATGCCGTCTGCTAGCCACTTTCCTCTCCCAAGCTTCCTGCCCCAACCTCATGGCCGCACCTCCCCCCTTCTTCCCTACCCGGCAAAAGCTGGACAAGATATCAGCTATCGGGGCTAATGGGAGTGGGGTAGAATGGAGCATTGCCCCCCTGCCACCCTCCCCCCGCCCTCCCCCATGCCTTCCGCCCCGCTCCCGGTCCCCTGCTTACCGGAAGCCGTGAGAATAAAAGAAGACTTCAAGTGTTTCGGTTTCTTAAAGAGAAAGAGGCCTGTCATTTTTACGGAAGTTCATGGAAACTGTATCTACCCCAGCGCTTAGAACAGTGCTTGACACACAGTGAGGGCTTAACAAATCAGAGAAGCAGCACGGCCTAGTAGAAAGAGCACGGTTCTGGTAGTCAGAAGGACTTGGGTTCTAGTCCCGGCTCTGCCACTTGCCTGCTGTATGAACTTGGGCGAGTCACTTCACTTCTCTGTGCCTCAGTAATCTCGTCTGTAAGATGGGGATGAGCGCTATGTAGGACAGGAACTGTGTCTGATCTGATTAGCTTGTATCTGCCCCTGTGCTCAGAACAGTATCTGGCCTATAGTAAGCGCTTCACAGAGACCACAGTTATTATTATTACTGTTTAGACCTTTAGCTGGGCAGGTTTTCCTTTGGTCCTCCCTCCCCTACTTTGCTCACTGGCTCGGCACTCGGATCTGGCAGTTTAGTGAGCTGGGGTTCTAGCACCGGCTGGTGGGAAGCATGAACGTTGGGCGGGTGTGGGGAGAGGCTTGTGATGTTCCTGTGAAGGGAAGCAGCGTGGCTCAGTGGAAAGAGCCCGGGCTTGGGAGTCCGAGGTCCTGGGTTCGAATCCCGGCTCCGCCACTTGTCAGCTGGGTGACTGTGGGCAAGGCACTTCTCCGTGCCTCAGTTACCTCATCTGTAAAATGGGGATTAAGACTGTGAGCCTCACGTGGAACCACCTGATTACCCTGTATCTCCCCCAGCGCTCAGAACAGTGCTCTGCACATAGTAAGCGCTTAACAAATACCAACATTAATTAATGTTCTTATCTCAAGAATGTAAGCTTGTCGTGAGCAGGGAACGTGGCTCCCAACTCTGTTGCATCATACTCTCCCAAGTGCTCAAGGCGTAGTGGATAGCGCCCGGGCCTGGGAGTCAGAAGGTCACGGGTTCTAATCCTCGCTCTGCCACTTGTCTGCTGTGTGACCTTGAGCAAGTCACTTCACTTCTCTGGGCCTCAGACACCTCATCCGTAAAATGGGGATAGAGACCGTGAGCCCCATGTGGGACGGGGACTGTGTCTAACCCCATTTCCTTGTGTCCACCCCCGAGCTTACTACAGTGTCTAGCGCATAGTAAGCGCTTAACAAATACCACTATCATTATTATAGTGCCCTGCACACAGTACGTGCTCACTGACGGCTTATTCCCCCGGGCCGCCCCCGCTCTGTCTACCCACCATCCTGCTCTAACGCCATTTTTGTTTGTCAGTGGGCAGCCACTCCTTTTCTCTAAAGATCTCTAGGGGGTGCTTCCCCAGCTCCTCCCGGTCTCCTGCCCCTCGGGAAATAAGGGCTCTTGTCCACCTAGACCTCTTCCGATGTGATCTGAGCGGTTCCCCTCCTCTCCTAATTCATGGCCGCCCCCCAGACGTCGCATCCGAAGGCGGGTCAGCGGACGGCCACTCTCCGGAGAGAAAGGGTGGCCGACAGGGGTCCAGATTTGGAAGGGAAGTCTCTGCCCCGAAGCCTACGTCTGATCGTCCGGGCGGACGGACGGGCAGGCGGGCGGCTTTCTGTGCCCAGCTACCAACGATCTTATAGACGTGGTCAGTTCTTCCAAGATGACCCCGCTGCTCGTCCTGACCCCCAAGAATGGTTGGGCGGGATGGGGAAGGGGCCTCTCTGGAGTCTACCCGACTCTTCCAGCTCCGGTTCCAGGGGTGAGAGGAGGAGCGTGAGTCGGAATCCCGGACGTGGCCCTCCTCCCCAGAATGGCTCTACTTCTCCCCTTGTTTTCCAGCGTAACAGGGGGCTGGCTGGCTTCTGCCTCCTGTCTTAGCTCTCCGCCCCCTGAAGTGGCTTCCTTGTTCTTTTGCGCAGGTCCTTCCGAGTTACTGGATATGACAGACAGCGAAACGTGAGTGGAGCCCTCCCGCATCTGGGCTTCGGAGGGGAGAGAGGGCAAGAGAAGTCAGAGTGGCTGGGGGACCGATGGACCGCGATGGGGGACAGACATCCGTTGAGAAGCAGGGTGACCTAGTGGAAAGAGCCCGGGCCTAGGGGCCAGGGACTCTGGTTCTAATGTCGCTTGCCTGTTGTTTGACCTTGGTCAAGTCACTTCACTTCTCTGCCTCAGTTTCCTTATGAGCAAAATGGGGATGAATTACCTATTCTTTCTCCTCCTTGGACTCTGAGTCTCACGTGGGACAGGAACTGTGCCCAGACTAATAATCTTGTACTTCCCTCAGAGCTTAGTACAGTGCTCTGCGCCTAGTAAGCACTTCACAGACACCTATTATCATCGTCGTCGTTATTATTAACGAACACCTTCCCGGTGCCCTCTGCCTGAGAGGGAGCTTTTTGCTCCGGGAGCTACTTGGCGGGGCGCTGCCTCGTTGCCAGATTGCCAGAATTCCTCCGTCAGGAGCTCCACACCCCAGAGAGCCAAAGCCCCCCGCCGCCCCGAATTTCAAGCCCCTCACTGTTACGCCCTCTTTCATTTCGGTTTAGGGGTGAGACAGCGTTGCACAAGGCGGCTTGCCAGCGGCACCGTGGCGTATGCCAACTCTTGGTGGATGCGGGAGCTTCTCTGAGAAAGATGGATTCCGAGGTAGGTCGCCCGATCGCCCCTTGGCCCCTTCCCCCTCCGACGGTCACTTTCCGGGGCTCTGCATCCCTGCCGGCGTACTGGCTCGTTGCATTCCTGGCCCCGGCGGTAACCCGGCCGGCTGGGACGAGAGAGGCACGAGCGGCACCGCGCAGCCCACTAGCACTAGAATCCACTCCTCCGCACGGCTCCTCAGTCCCGAAGAATCGGCCACCCTGCCGCTCCGGAAGCGGGCGACGCCATCCGTTCGGAGACCCCTTGGAAAGAGGAGCTTGGAGAGATGGTCTAGGCAGTTCTTTGGGCCGGCCATCCCCCCGCTCCCTTCCCTCCCCTCCACCACCCGATCCCACGTCTGCACAGTTCGGGAGCCTGTGAAGGCCCCCCGCACGAGGACGCGTTGTCCGGTGGGACAGGTGGCGTGGGGAGCCCCACCCCATGACCTTAGGGCTTTCCCTCCCCCCAACCGCACGTGCCAGGCCGAGGCAGGCAACCTCCTGCCCTCTTTCCCTCTCCGCCCCTGTCCGTGTAGGGCAAGACGCCACAAGACAGAGCCCGGCAGGCCGGAGACCCGGACTTGGCTTCCTACCTCGAGAGCCGCCAGAACTACCAGATTATGGGGCACGAAGACCTGGAGACGGCCGTCTGACACCTCAGCCCGAGGAGGGGCACCTCGTGGAATCGGCCGGACCCGTGTCCGGGGCAGCAGACCCGGCCGTCCGGGCCGGAGAAGCCGACGGAATCGACCTGTCTGTCTCCCTCGTGCAGGATCTCGGAAAAGAGGCCACCGCCTCCTAAGGGCTACTGAGACGGGCCGCGGATCGGCTGCGCCCTACTCCCCAGCCCGCGGCGGGGATGAGGCGGGGGGCTACCGTGGAATACCGTGGTCCCCGAGATGGGATCCGTATTGCTTCCAGCAAGTAGCATGAACTTCTCCTGTGTTCACCTGTACAATGTATTTTAAAGCAACAAAGGAAGAAATAAAAAGCTAGGATGTTCCTATCAGACCCCACTACCCTCCTCCCCCATCCAGCACCAGGCCGCTTCAGAGCTCTGATTCTGGCAACCTCTTTGGTTTTGAAGCGAGATGCTCTCTCTCCTCTCTGAACCGACCCCTGCCCGACGGGAAGGGGACAGATGTTTGAGGAGCTCTGGGTGACCCGCAGAAACCCGCCGGTGGAAACTGCCCCGGGTGTCCGGGATCGGACTCCTTTCAAAATGGGGCCGTCCTACCCCTTCCGTGACTGGACGTTCTTCTTCTTCCTCTTGCATGAACTCCCTTCCCTGGCTCCTGCGCCCGGAAGCCAAATCGTGGACGCCGGACCGGTTTCTCCGTCGCCTCCTGATTACCCACCGAGATGCCAGGCAGGGCTGGCTTGGGAGGCTGAGGGTGGCGCCGTGGCGCTGGGCCGCGTCACCGTCGCCCGGTCATTCCCAGGTGGCCCGGGTTCCGGGGACAGCAGGGGCGGTAGCCTTGGCTTGAGCGGTCTGTCGAGCCGAGCCCTGGCTAAGCACCGTGGCCTCCTCCTTCGGCTCCTGCCGGGTCGGGAGTCCAGGGAGGCCTGGGCGGGTGTGTCCGTGGCCAGCCGGCCCAGCGTCTGCTCCTGACGCCCACTTAATCGGACAGGATAACCATCGAGGACCTGGAAAGGGCAGTGGTGAGGAGGCGACCAGTGGCAAGGTTGATTTCCAAGCACCGCGGGGCGGGAGGAGGGGAGGTGGGAGACGAGGGACGACGTTGATCTCTCTTTAAGGAGATGGCACATTTGACCTCTTTGGTCGATGACCGGTGGATTGGGGCGTGTCTTCAAATGTTTTTCCCTCCAGCTTTTTTCTTTTTTTTCCTTTCTGCATTGAGAGGGGGCCGAAGAGCCCACTCGCAATCCCCTCTGGGTTTTCATTGTGGTGGTCACCCCCTCCGAAACCCTTTTAGCTCTCCAGACCCAGAACAGAAGCCGTCACATTTCAGTTCCCCACTGAAGATCAACACTTCCCTCTCTCTCTCCCTTCTCTCTCTGCCCCTCTCTCTTTCTCTCTCCCTCCCTCTATCTCCCTCTCCATCCTTCCACCTCTCTGTCTCTCCCTCTCTGCATCTCTCCGTCTCCTCCTCTCTCCCTCTTTCTTCCTCTTTCCCTTCCCCCCGATTTCTCTTTCTCTCTCTCTCTCTCTCTCCCCCACTCAGTCCACAGTTGGAAAGGGTTAGCGCAGAACAGGCTGGGAGCTCCGGGCTCCCACCTGGGAAATCAGAGGACACTTTACAGCCCGGGCTCCCTGACAGTTACACTCCCTATATCTCCTGGACAGGCAGCAAAAAGCGGATCCCAGGTTTAAACCCGCAATGGAGCTCGGCAACATACACACGCACGCAAACACGTACACACGCGCACACAGCGGTATTCTTGAAAATGAAAAGTCTGCAGTGGCAGTGTTGGTTGAGACAAGAGGCGACTCCCAGGGCGCTCGCGTTCTCGCGGCCGAGAGGAAAGAGAAACGACGAGAGCCGTCTCGTCGGCTCGACCGCCCTGTCGGAGATCGAGCTGCCCAGACGAGAGGCACCGAATGAGAATAACGTGGATGACTGTGCCTTTGTTTGGTTCCGTCAACGGGGGGAATTGGGCAGCGGGCTAAAGCAGGCTTCCCCACTTGGCCTCCGTCGCACGGCTCACCATCGCCTCTGCGTAGGGCAGAAATGTGCTTTTTACCTGGGAAATGCAACCCTCGGGTCTCTAGTTTTAATTTATAGATCAGCGTTGACCCGCACTTACTTGCCTTCTGTTTCCTGTTTCAAGTTGTGTTCGAGAGGCTTAATGGATTGCATGAAACGGGGAGGAATCCTTCAGCGGAGAGAGAATTTATCACCGGTGTCTCCCTAGTCACTTCCAAACCGGGCCAGTGGCGTCGCTCTCTGTGGTGGGTGAAAGGGCGGAAGGTGGAGGAGATATTTTTAGAGAGTTTCTTTTGGATTTAGACGTGTCGGCTTGATCTTTGTGGTGGGAGGGGAGGACTTGCCGTTGATTATTTCCAGCCGCCGAAAAAGAATTGATGATCCGGTAGAGTTTTATCACCTGTCTCCCCTGAAAGTTTATCAACTTGTGACCCCCGTCAGGGAGAGGCAGTGATGAGAAGCAGCGAGGCCTAGTGAAAAAAGCACAGGCCCGGGAGTCAGAAGACCTGAGTTCCAATCCTGGCTCCGTCTTTTGTCTGCTGTGTGACCTTGGGCAAGTCGCTTAACTTCTCTGTGCCTCAGTTACCTCATCTGAAAAATGGGGATTAAGACTGTGAGCCCTAAGTGGGACAGGGACTACGTCCAACCTGATTACTTGTATCTACCCCAGCGCTTAGTATAGTGCCTGGCACATAGTAAGCGCTTAACAAATAGCATTTAAAATAAAAATGGACCTTGTAGAGTTGTTTCTCCTAAAAGGTTTTCCGAGTCTTTTCACTGTTTCCTGGTCGGAGGGATCGGTTTTAAAGGGGAAGCGGTTGTGTGTTTGGTCTCTGCTGATCCACCGGTGCCAACAGGCACAGCAAGGGGAATTGGGAGCTTCCAGTAAATACTCATTTGGTGGGGGGAGGCTTAGTTTTTTGCCAAAATTGCCCCCTCCTCCTTCCGAATGAGGGGATGGGGTCAAATCTGGCCAATGAACATGGCCCTGACCCAATTCCGAGGAAGCCAGCCCTGTTCTCATTGGTACCTACCCAGAATGGCAGACCCCGTAATAACAGTAATAATAGTAATAATAATAATAGTGAATAATTGTAGTATCTGTTAAGTACTTACTATGTGCACAGCGGCGTACTAAGCGCTGGAGAGAGAAGAGACAAGCAGATTGGACAGAGTCCCCATCCCATATGGGGCTCACAGTCTAAGGGATATAGGGGGCAAGTATACAAACGAGGGAACGGGAGATCAGAGAAGTTGAGTGACTTGACTTAGGTCACAGAGCTGGCAAGTGGAATCTGGATTCGAATCCAGGTCCCCTCAGCAACCTCCCTCACGCACAAGCATGGTGGGGTTACCGAGGGTCTCCACAGGTGCCCCCGAGCCATATGGGGACCACCCTGGAGGGCTGAAGGGGCACTTCTCCCTCTCTCCTTTCTTGCTCATCTCTATAGTCCTACAGACATCCCCAAAAGGAGAGGGCAATCCAGGCACCAAAATGGCCATCCATATCCAGTGGATTCCACTCTCCCCGCTCAACTGAGCGGTGCCAGGAATGGGGTTTCCCATCTTCCACCTGCATTTCCGGGAATTCACGACAGGTCCTTTGGGTATCTCTCGCTTCCCCCTCACGTTCTGCCCTGACTTCGGCTTAAAGGGGAAACGCTGAGCCGGTTGACCAAGATGAATGGGGAAAATAGGGCCACAGCCTCTGCAGGGAGCCAGGTTGGGGGGGGGGTCTTATCTCTCCAAGAGAGTCCCGACGTTCTCCTTCCCTCCATTCTGATGTCGCGCTGGCATCAGCTGAGCTCCCCCGGGACAAGACCTGGAGCCAAGATGGTGGTCGGGCCCAAACACGGTGTCTAGTCAGCAGCTGGCCAGGCCAGAGCCAATGATGCCATTTGGGGTCAGGCTTGACTCTCCATCTCCATGGCACCCTGATGGTCACCTCCCACCACCGTCCAAACCTTTCTCCTTTTGTCCTCTTCTTAAAACCCCTCTATAATGCCTGGAAATGTTCCGCCCTTCATCCCTGTTACGTTTAATATGCTGGTTTCCTCTGATCTCTAAGTAGGCAGAATTTTCCTTGGGGTCCTCATGGCATTTGGTCCAACGATACGGTGCTGCCTGCTGACTTCTTAACCGCAGGGCTTAACTGCCTGTGGAGATCTTGAGTTTTGGGGGCCCGTCGGAAGCTGGGAGTTTTTCCCAGGGAGTACGGCCTCCGCTCTCCGGAGGAGTGGAGAGGCTGTTGGAGGGGAGAGCTGTCTGTCGTGTCATGGCCTGGCATGCATTATTACCACGATGGATTGCAGCTCAACTGTTCCTCTGTGCTGCTTTTCTGGAAATCTGTGGATTTTTTTTCCCCATGTCACCCCGCCATCTTTTGGGCCTTTCTGATGCCCGACCATCCGATTTGTAATATATCGAGAGAAAAGAGGAAGGTTTATTCTTCACTCTCCTCTCATTTCAAATGCCCAAGTTAAGACTTTCAGACTCACCCTTGTCTTTTTTCACTTGACCAGGTTCATGTTTTGACCTAGAAATTTGCCAAACTGACATATTTGCCTTTAACCCGGAGGAAGGAGCCCAGGTCCGAGGTCTAGCAGATCTGAGTTCTAGTCCCAGCTGTGTCACCTGCCTGCTGTGTGACCACAGGCAAGTCAAGTGCATAGACGCCCGCTTCTCGGGGATGTGGGAGGAATCGCCCCCACAGCTTGTGTGAGCCAGAGTCCCAAATATCCTGATCCAAGGCCTCTAAAAAGGCCTCGGAGAGTTTCCAAACAGATTACTCTGTTGGCAAATCCTTTTATGTTTGTCTCTTCGATAGAGTGGAAGTTTCTTGTGGGAAGAGACTGTGTTTGGGATTTCTCAAACACTTAATACAGAACAATGAATCCAATCAATCAATGATATTTATGGAGCGTTTACTATGTGCGGAATACTGTACTAAGCGGTTTTGAGAGAACGGGGGGACTAGGTTTTAATACCAGCTCCCCCGCTTGCTGGCTGTGTGACCTTGGGCAAATCACTTCATTTCTCTGTGCCTCAGTTTCCTCATCTGTAAAATGGGGATTTAATTCCTGTTCTCCCTCCTATTTAGACAGTGATTACATTCTTCTAGAAATTGGAGTAGATAAAAGTGATGGCCCTGCCCCGCACTTTTCTCTACTCCAATTCCTAGAACAGTGTTCGACACACTGTTGACACCATTTTAGCATCTGGTGTTTTTAAATGGGAAGGGGATTCTTTCAGCGATGAAGCCGAGGAGTTCCGAAACATAGTCACCTATCATGTAGCTGAGTTTTTCCCCAGGCTCTTCTTGCCTCCCTCCGTACTCGGAGAGGAGTAATTTTCGTGCTCATTTAGAATTCACCACCGAGTCAATGTCGAATCGTCCCGACGATCTGGCGGAGTGAGAAATTTCAGTCCAGAGCTCTGAAAGGCGACTTCTCGCCAAAATCTCTAAGGAATGGAAAACGTTAAAACCTTTTTAACAAAAGTGCTTGCTCTCTCTTTTTTAACCCACATGCACATCAATAATTCACTGAAAGCTTTCATTTTTAGTCTTCTAAACGTATCCGGTTACATGGAGGCAGCTCTGGGTCCCACAGGGATGGCCAAAACCCTTCAGGGTAATGATGGTGTTTGATCAAAAACAGACCGAGGGCCCAGATTGAAGAGGAGGTGAGTGGGGAGGGACTTGACAATCAGAAAAGGCTCTAATTCTGGCTTGGTTTGACATTCTCAGTCATCTCCTGGTAGGAGCAGAAGCCAAATTAGAAACGAGTCCAGCCTTTCTACCCAAGAAACGTGTCCTTGGTTTTCTACATTTTTTCCACGGAACTTATCAAGGAGGCTATAGTTTCAGAAAATTAGAGATGAGTATTCCTGGCTCTCCGCACAAGAAACGTGTCCTTGGGCTTTTTTTTCAAATGGTATTTGTTCAGCACTTACTACGTGCCAGGCACCGTACTAAGCACCGGGATAGATAGATACAGGTTATTCGAGTGGGACACAGTCCCTGTCCCACACGGGGCTCACACTCTCGATTCCCCTGCCTGAGGCCCAGAAAAGTGAAGAGACTTGCTCGAAGTTCTTGTGACTCCCAGGCCCGTGCTCTATCCACTAGACCACGCTGTCTCTATGCTTTTCCCTGCTTTTTTCACGGAGCATATCGAGGAGGCAATGGCTACAGAGGAGAGATGAGGCTGAGAGGAAATTGTGAGCGAGGAGCACAATGGCTGTAGGGTGGATGGATGCAGGAAGCAAAGCAGGCGTTGCCAGTCCAGGGTTAAAATGGCTGAAGAGACACAAGCAATAAACCGCTGCCCTGGTCCAGTCCCACCACAACTTTCTAAAGTTTCAGTGAGCTCATCCGCATAGCATGTGTAAGTCCAGAAAATCAGCAGGAAGCCACCACAGCGAGATGCTCCCCACATCTGCACGTTACCGAGCTCGAGGGTCTCGTTACCATATTTCTTTCCCAGAACACTCAATACCTTTGCTTCGAAACCACCGGCATTGGCATTCATTAGTGGATCCAAAGCAGGCCAACTGCTCTGCTGTGGGAAAATACCACACTAGGCATCTGGTAAATAGCTTCTTTGCAGGTCCTCCTGGTTGGTCAGGGGGTAATAATAATAATGTTGGTATCTGTTAAGCGCTTACTATGTGCAGAGCACTGTTCTGCTCTGGGGGGAGAGACAGGGTAGTCAGATTGTCCCACGTGGGGCTCACATTTTTGAATCCCCATTTTTACAGATGAGGTAACTGAGGCCCAGAGAAGTTAAGTGACTTGCCCAAGGTCACACAGCAGACAAATGGCGGAGTCGGGATTAGAACCCACGACCTCTGACTCCCAACGCTACTTTCCAGTCACTCCCACATATCCGACCTCAAACCTCTCCTAAATTGGTGGGGTGGAGTGAAGGCTCTCTGGCCGTTCCCCATTTCTTTTCACTTCTCCCTGGAAGAGCTCCCCATTTCGCTCCCTGGCCCTTCCTCTCACAAACACTTTTTCCGTGAGGGAGCAGAGCCGAGCGTCTGTCTTTAGTCCAGGAGAAACAGGAAGAAGAAAGAGGTGCTTTTTGGCATTTTTTGTAGAACGACTGATCAATCAATCACTGGTGTGTAGTGAGTACTTATTGGGTGTAGAACACTGAACTGTTGGGTAGGGATTGTCTCTGTTGCCAAATTGAAGTTTCCAAGCGCTTAGTAAAGTGCTCTGCACTCAGTAAGTGCTCAGTGAATATGACTGAATGAAAAAACTAAGCATTAGAAGGGTACAATCGAGTAGAGCTGATAGACACAATCCCTGCCCAAAAGTGTACAGTCTAGAATGTATATGTTCATTCACAATCCCTCTCCATTCTTCTCTCTCTCTCTTCCTCTCCTTTGTTTCTCTTTCTCCCCTCTCCCTTTCTCTCCCACTCCTCCCTCTTGACGTCTCTCTCTCTTTCTTTCTTCCTCTTTCCCATCCTTCTTTCCTTCTCTATTCCTCTTTCCCATTCTCTGTCTCTTTCTCCCTCTCTTCCACTCCTTTTTCCCCTCTCTGCTTCTCCCTCTCATTTTTCCTCTTCTCTCCCTTTTCTTCTCCTTTTCTGTCTTACTTCCCCTCTCCCTCTCATTCTCTCCATTTCCTGGTCCCTTTCTTTCTCTCACCTTCTCTCTCTCTCTCTCTCTCTACTGTCTCTTTCCCTCTCTGATTCTCTTGGCCTCTCTCTCTGTCTCTCACCCGACAACCTCCTCGAGCCGAGCCTCAAATCATTTCCTACCCTCACTGCTTCTCTCAAGATGTTAAAGAAAGGGGGTAGAAAGTTGGTTACAAAGGGGCAGGTTAAGAGAATGATTACAAACAGCGTTACTTAGAGAGACAAGAAACAAGCTGTAGACACCCAGAGGGCAGGGAGAAGTGGGTTGGGGAAAAAGAGTTGAATCAAGGGATGAATTATTTTTCAGATCTTAAGCATCATTTTTTGAATGTTCCTTGTTTGACTGTTCACTCAAGCAACAACCCGCTGCTTTATTTCTATTCTTTCCCTCCAGTCATTTTTTAAAAATTGTCTCTGTTAAGCACATACTCTGCGACAGGCACTGTACTAAGCACTGGGGTAGATACAAGCTTATCAAGGTGGACGGAGTCCATGTCCCACATGGGGCTCACGGTCTTAATCCCCATTTTACAGATGAGGGAACTGAGGCACAGAGAAATGAAGCGACTTGCCCAACGTCCTTCAGCAGACAATGGATGAGCTGGAACTAGAACCCAGGTCCTTCTGACTCCCAGGCCTGCGTTCTCTCCACTAGACCGTGCTGCATCCCATCAGTTACGGAAGTGGTTCAGATTTCCCCGTTTTCACAGCTCTTGTAGGTTCAAGACTTCATTTTGAGGTTGTGTATGAGATTTCATTCCGTTTGTCATCATTTCCTAAGAAAGTATCCCAACAGGAAAAGCAACTTTCCAATCCTCTTCGGAACCCTGCCATCTCCACTCTACCTGGGTACTAACCTCGCCCCTTCCTGGCTTTTTCTGGCCCTGCCCAGCTGTGCCAGCCTCTTCCACTATGTCCACCTCTGAGAGGCAATGCCAAACCCGGGCCTAAGAGTCAGAGAACCCGGGTTCTAATCTGGGCTCTGGCACTGGCCTGTTGTGTCACCTTATCTTCTCCGTGCTTTGGTTTCCTCAATGGTAAAATGGGGATTTAATACCTGTTCTCCCTCCTACATAGACTGTGACCTCTATGTGGGACAGGGACTGTGTTTAACACACAGTAAGCCCTTAACAGACACCATCAGAAAGAAATAAAAAAGAAGAGTAGGAGACAGTCCTCGCCCTAAGGGATCTGACAGTCTAATGTCCAAAGGCCTCAGAAGTCGGGATGGAAGGCGGGGAGTGGAAGAGTGTGATGGCGTGATTAGAGAAGCAGCACGGTTCAGCGGATAGACCACGGGCCTGGGAGTCAGAAGGACCTGGGTTCTGATCCTCACCATCCCATCTGTTGCGTGAGCTTGGGCAAGTGGCTTCTGTGGGCCTCAGTTACCTCATCCGTAAAATGGGGACTAAGACTACGAACCCCAAATGGGACATAGACTGTGTCCAACCTGATTAATGTGTATCTACCCCATTGCTTAGAGTGGTGCTTGGTACATAATGAGTGCTTAACAAGTATCATTATTATTATTTTGGGGAAAGAGTAGGCTCAGTTTCCTCATCTGGGGAATGGGGATTAACTACCTGTTTTCCATCCCTCTTAGACTTTGAACCCTCTGTTGGCCAGAGGCTGTGCCTGATCCAATGATCTGGTATCTATCCTAGCGCTTAGCTTTATAGTAAGTGCTAAATGGGTGCCATTCTTATTATGTGTGAAGCAGTGCAGAGAACTCTGTTTCAGCGATTAGGTAGCATCTTCAGCACCGCTAGAATTAGGAGAACTTAAAGAAGCAGCAAGTCTTAGTGGAAGAGCATAGACCTGGGAGTCAGAGGACGTGGGTTCTAATTCTGGCTCTGCCACTCGTCTGTTGGGTGACTTTGGGAGAGTCACTTCACTTCTCCCTTCCCTCATCAGCAAAATGGGGATTCAGAATCTATTCTTCCTTCCTATTTAAACTGTGAGCCCCTTGGGGGACAGGGACTGCATTCAAACTACCCCAGTGTTTAGAATAGTGCTTGGTACATAGTAAGTTGTTAACAAATACCACTATTATTATTATTAATAACTTGGCCTACATTTCTGATTCATTTATCAGTGGATAAGATGCCAGTCTGGGCCAGCAGAACATGGATAAATATTGACCGGAGGAAGTTAATTTGTACCCAGAGCTGGCCAATAATGAAAAAAAAAAATCAATGCAGAGGCATCGGGTATCACTTGGAATGAAGACTAGCAGCTTTTCCCAGCACTGTTTCCAAGCACCGACAGAAGAAACCATAAAAAGTAATTTTGTTTCCCAGCTAGAAAACAAACAATCCTGCCCACTACTTCTGACACAGTGTTTAGAGCGCTTAGCAACAGGCTGAGTGATCCTGGGTTCAATAAAATCCTCAATTTCAAGAGCCAAGTCCAAAGTCCAGTTCCCCTATATCCATAGTGCTTGAGGGTCCTTTGTAGATAAGGGAGAAGTCAGTGGTCAGGGAAATTTGGGCCCCAGGTCAGACCCAGAGATAATAAAATTTGTAATATTTGTTTAGTGCTTACTATCTACCAACTACTAGATACTAAGAGCAGGGGTAGATACAAGATCATCAAGTTGGACACAATCTCTGTCCCACATGAGGCTCAGAGAGGGAAGGAGAACAGGTATCAAATCCTCGTTTTACGGCTGGGGAAACTGAAGCCCGGAGAAGTGAAGTAAATTGCCTAAGGTCCCAAGGCAAGCAGGTGACAGAACCGGGACTAGAATCCAGACTCTCTGACCTCTTTGCTGATTCTCTTTATGTTAGCCTGTGATGCTTCCTTCCTGATAATGGTCATGGAATATTAAACTTTCTTCTCTCCCTGGCTCCCGTTCCCCTTCTTCTCTCTCTCTCTCTCTCTCCTTCCAACTCTTCCATTCCCTTTCATATGTCTTCTCTTCCTTTGATTCTGTCCCTCTCCCTCCTTCCCAGCGTTCTTCTCACTGGTGGTCATTGAGAAGCAGAGAGCGATTAAGGAAGGGTCTAGAAGGGATCCACTCCTTTACTTGATGGGGGACATCTAGAATCTCTCACTGGAGTTCGGAGATCTCCTCCAGTTTTCATAGCAATCTCTGACAGCTTCCCCTTTTCTCTTTCCCTGAGTTGGCAGGACACCTACACGGTATTTGCCTAAATGGTATTTGTTAGGCACTTATAATGTGCCAGGCACTATACTAAACACGGCGGTAGATGCAAGATAATAAGGTGGACGCAGTCCGTGTCCCACGTGGGACTCGCAGTCTTAATTCTTATTTTACAGATGAGGGAACTGAGGTCCCAAATCAAGTGACTGGTCCAAGGGCACACAGCCTACAAGTCGCAGAGACAGGATTAGAATCCATGTGGCCTGGCTCCCGACCTCCTCCCACTAAGCCACACTGCCCCTCGGGGCACGCTACGCTTGTGACCCAGCCCTTGGCCTGACCCTAACTTGGGACGGTCTTCCTGGAGGCCGGAGACTAATCTCCCTCCAGCCCTGTGATCCTATGAAAGTCTCTCAGGAGACTCGTAGAGGCAGAGAAGAAAAATCTGTTCTGAAGGCTAAACCATGCTGAGCGTTTCAATGGGTAAATTAAACATGGCTGAACTTGGAGAAAATAAACTATTTGGAAAGTTTGACTTCTGTGTTGACCTCCTCTGTGGTCTCCCTGCCTCCCACCTCTCCCCTTTTCCAGTCACTCAGCTGTTCAGATCATCTTTCTAAGCGTCATTCTGCACGTCTCTCCAGTCCCCCAAAGACCTCCGGTGGCTGCCCGTTTGAGAAGCTGAATGGCCCAATGGATAAAGCACGGGCCTGGGAGTCACGGGTTCTAATTCCGACTTTGCCGCTTGCCTGCTGTATACCCTTGGCAAGCCACCTTACTTCTCTGTGCCTCAGTTCCCTCATCTATAAAATGAGGATTGAGACTGTGAGCCCCACTTGGGACAGGGACTGTGTCCAGCTCGATTTGCTTATATCCACCCAGGGCTTATGACAGTGCCTGGCACATAGTAAACGCTTCACAAACACTATCGTTTTTATTCCTTTCCTCATCACGTAGAGACTCCTGGCCGGTGGCTTTATGGCCCTCTATCAGCTCTCTCCCTCTTCCCTCACCCCTTTCTTGTCCTGTTAATAGTACTAGTGGCCATATAAGTAATAAGGCTTATTGAGCAGTCACTGGCTGAAATGCACATTTGGGGAAAGCAATACCTGTAGACTGTAAGCTTGTTGTGGGTAGGGAACATGTCTACTTCTTCTGTTGTACTGTCCCAAGTGCTTATTACAGTGCTCTCCACCGTGAGTGCACAGTAAATGCCCGGTGATGGTGTTCTTAAGGAGCTTCCTCTCGGCCGAGGGAGACAGGTAGAAAGGTAGTCGCCATCAGAGGAATCAAAATCAGCTACTGAATATGTAGTTGAATGAATGTCTACTCCTAAGTGGCCAAGGTAGATATAAATTAAGCGATACTAGACTCCAGCTCACCTGTGTTGGGCAGCAGCGGCAAGGGAATTAACTGAGGGACTCAAGTTACTCTGCGGAAGAAGGCGGTGGTAAACCTCTTCCGTATTTTTACCAAGAAAACTCTCTGGATACACTACTAGAGCGATTGCAGGTGGAGAGTGGTGAAGACTGGAAGAGAAATGTCCACCAAGTCCCTGTGGGTCAGAGACGACTCGACATCAGAGACGACTTGACATCGTAAAGCAAGACAAGACACTCCAGCTCACATGCCCTGTTCTCCCAAACTCATCTCTTCCCTCGGCCTTGTTCTCAGCTTTCCTTCTTGTGACCTCTGACACACCCTTCCTTTTGCTTTCCCCCCCTTCAAATCCGCCACTGGTTGTCACTGCCTCTTCCCTTCAAGCTGGGAGTCACTGTTCAAGCTTGGGCATCGGAGGTACACTCCAACTGAGCCGGAACCTTTCCTGTCCCACTCAGCGGGGACTACCATGCGTTCATGGATGGTGGAGCTGGCCCTGACCAGTGGAGAGGTAGCCACCCAGTCAGGTTCTACGTCCAGCCTTCGTCACCAACCGGAACCCAGTGCACCGGAGACATCCCCTCCACGCACCCGGAGAATCCATTTGGGTTACAGAAAACTTTGAATGCTCCCTCTTCCCAGAGAGGGGAGGCCTGTCCAGCTAGACAACAAGATAATTCGTTAAAGGGTCATTTCATGCGGCGATTGAAGGGAGCAGGGTAATAGGACGTGCTATGAAGACACAGCCGATGATGCAGGTCAACTTGCTGGAAGGGACAACATGTTTTAATTAACTTCTGGGAGGAATTTCTGACTTTCTTATTTAGCATTTATATAAATCACCGCATTTACATGAACCGTTAAGTTATTCCTCCCGTTTCCTCTGAATTAGCCTCCCTCATTTGCACAGGCAGAAATGGAATTTCGGAAGGGAGAAGAGACTTCCTTGAGGTCATAATCACACATTGGGATTTGCACTGCATCTACATAGAGCTGAGAGAAACCTGTCTGATACGGAACCAGGACTGTGTTTGGCATCCTGTGTTTTTCTAGAGAGGGAGACGGACATCTCAGGCAATGCGGCTTCCCAGTGGAAAACTGGGAGCCAGCTGCCCCAAGGACCAGCATGGCATATAGTGTTCCAGAACAAAGTGATTCTTTTCAATCAATCAATCAATCGTATTTATTGAGCACTTACTATATGCAGAGCACTGTACTAAGTGCTTGGGGGAGTACGACCCAACAGAATTAGCACATTCCCTGCCCATGACGAACTTACCGTCTAATAATAGTAACGATAATGATGGTATTTGTCAAGTGCTTGCTATGTGCCAAGCACTGTTCTAAGCGCTAGGGTAGATACAGGGTAATCAGGGTGTTCCATGTGGGGCTCACACTTTAATCCCCATTTTACAGATGCGGTAACTGAGACACAGAGAAGTGAAGTGACTTGCCCAAGGTCACAGCAGGCAAGTGGTGGAGGCGGGATTAGAACCCACGTTCTCCGACTCTCAAGCCCGGGTTCTTTCCGCTAAGCCACACTAGTTCTAGAGGGGGAGACAGACATCAATATGAATAAATAAGTTTCGAGCAGAAACTTCGGAAGGATCTCGACACAAGGAGATAGAAGTGAAAACAGCGTCAGGCCGGCAAGCAACACGAAAGCACGAGAGACGGTGTTCGTGTGTGTACACTGGCCAGGATCGCGAGCCCCGATTCATCCTTTTCAGCCTCAACAAGAAGTGAATTTCTACCATCAGCGGCTTCTTCTGCGAAGGACAGCTCTGGCGAGCAAACTTGATTGGTTGGCGAGGATTTTGCTTCGTTAGGATTCTTGACAGACTGCCTAGGGAGAGCTGTGTAGCTGAATCTTCTTTCCCTCAGGGGCAATTTGGTCTGGAGGAGAGAGGCCTCGACCCAGTGGGGCTCTCACATTATCTTATCCGTTGTGGTAAGTTGTGCCCTCTCCCCTTTATAAAGTGAATGGTTTATTTATCAGTATTCCTGGAAGGGAGGCTAAATCACACTATGGACATCATACTCCTTGAGGGGAACTAAAATACACAAACCTCCACAGCAATGACCCGTGCTCTGAAAAGTCAGGCAAAGCCCAAACTGACCTTTCTTAACCCTTTCCTATTGGAGAGATCGGAAAGAAACCCGGGCCCCTCTTCACCCCAAACCCCCGAGCCACCACTAGAAAAGTGAAGCGACTTGCCCAAGGGTGCACAGCAGACAAGCGGCGGAGCCGGTATTAGAACCCATGACCCGCACTATGGATAAGGTACACGGCCGCTTGGCCTGTGGAAAATACTGAAATACTGCACCTGACGGGCCCTTTGCGGTCTGTAAGAGTTGATGACGATGATGAGTTAAAGTGCCTGCTGAAGTCTTGACTTCCATCCAGGAACCGGTCGCTAGAATAATGAGGCTCAATTGAATTTCAGGGATCAGGTAAGTGGTATCCTGATCAATGACCACCTCTGTTTTTTAATGTCGAATTCTTCTAAGAATTATCGACCGTCTACATTCAGAGAAAGCGCTCTGAGCCTGTGATATTTCATGCTACTTACACTATCGATCTACACCGGCGATCCGCCCCCGGCAAACGCGGGGAGGGTGAATTTCAGCTTCGACGAGAATTCCCGCTGCGGCGAGAGCCTTATCTCTCTCCAGCCATCTGGGTTTCCATCCTCAAATAGACGATGGCTTCCGTGTGACTCGGCGGGACCCATTCTTTCTTCCGAAAGGAAAGTGCCTTTTTGGCCCAAATCTCGGGCTAATGATAATAAGAATGTCGGTATCTGTTAAGCGCTTACTATGTGCAGAGCACTGTTCTAAGCGCTGGGGTAGATACAGGGTAATCAGGTCGTCCCACGTGAGGCTCACGGTTAATCCCCATTTTACAGATGAGGTCACTGAGGCCCAGAGAAGTTAAGTGACTCGCCCACAGTCACACAGCTGCCAAGTGGCAGAGCCCGGATTCTAGCATTGGTGGCCCTAATGAAGATGCTCATAAACTAAGTCCTCTCTAGTGTCCGTGGAGGTGGATACGGTTATGGGCTGATGTGCTGCTTTCAGTGAGGCGTGCGTAAAAATCAATGGCGGGCATTTGCTCTGACCAAATGGGAGTTCCCCTACCCACTGCCAGTTGGCCTCTCTGCGGCTTGAGCCGCCACAGAGAGATTCAGTCTTTTATGGGAAGATCAGGATTGGCTCTCCTGGCCTGGGGGCCACCGAGGCTCCCATTCTAAGTCAGTAAATGGTAGAAAGGCTTTTGACTTGACCACTAGTGCTCCTAGATGATCACCCATTAAAAATTAGGGAATTTGGATAGTCGGCCATGGACACTGCTAATATAAGCGGGCTCTGCTGCTTTTGTCTTGAGGGGACAAGGAGAGGCGGAGAGAGATGAAATTAGTAATAGTAATGGTAATTGAGCGTCCGCTATATGTAAAGCACAGTATTAAGCAGATGGGAAAATATAACAGTAGCGCAGACATTTTCTCTGCTCACACGGAAATTACCCTCTGATCCTTAATTTATATGAGCCGTTCCAAAGACACAGCTCACCTTCCCTTAACTCCTTAACTCCCCAGATATAATCCTTTGCAAGAGGGTCATTCATCCATTTATTCAATCTTATTTATTGAGCACTTACTGTGTGCAAAGCTCTGTACTAAGCCCTTGGGAGAGTACGCTACAGCATCAGACACATTCCCTGCCCACAGCGAGCTCACAGTCTACAGACAAACTCACAGTCAGTATCATGACCCCGTATCCCACTCTGGGGGAGTCAAGGACAGGATCGGTTGGTCTCTCGAGATCGCTGTCAGCCTCTGGGTGTGATTCTTTAATTCCAGGAACACGGAGAAGACGACGCCACGAACCAGATTCTCCCCAGGAAGACAGCCACTCCCGGAAACACTAGATATTCAGGAAAGCTCTCAACATGTTGTCAGGTCCAACAAACAAATCAAGTCACAGCAACACAGCACAGGGTTTCGTACTGCCATATTAATATAGACTGTATGGGTGATGACAGAGTCTCTTGCCCTAAAAGCTGGATGAACCTCCTCACCGGAAGGTACGAGAGGTAGGTAGTGACAGTTGGTGGTAGGCCCGTTATTCCTTCACACCAACAACAGGATCCAAGCTAGTGTGATTGCAGTTTTCTTTCAATGAAGACACGGCGTGGGTGAAATTGTTGACGGGGGAAGGGTGTGTCCGAAGCACGATTTAGGAAAACAAGGTAGACCAATGCAACACGGAGACCGAAAACGACATGGAGTCAGGCTGGTCAGCCCTTGGTTTCCACATTGTCAATCTGGCCATGGCTGCTGTTGAAAAGGAAGTAGCTTCCCGATGACATGAGATTCCAACCTGGTCCTCCTCGAAAGCCTTTATCGAGCAGCCACTGTGTGCAGAGCACTGAACTGCCTTTCAAATGTTTCACTCTGAGACTTCAGTATTTCTCAAATGTGGACAGAATTTCTTTCAAATCCATAGTTTTACCCGCCTCAAATTGAAATTTTTGTTAATCTGCAGTGCGTTCTCTCACGGAACATCAATCAGTAGTATTTATTGAGCGCTTACTGAGTTCACCGCATTGCATTAAGTCCTTGGGGGAATACGTTGCCTGACTTTTTTTTCCCTTTATGGTGTTTGATTGATTGATTCGGTAAGCACTTACTACTACGTGCCTAGCACCGTTCTAAGCACTGGGGTTAGACGATCAGGTTGGACACTGTCCCTGTCCCACATGGTACTCAGAGTCTTATGGGGAGGGTGAATAGGAATCGAAGGGGTTTAAAATCTAGTGGGGGAAGCAGACATTAAATTAAATTATAGGTAGAGGAGGCGATTGACTATAAGGATATGTTCATTAAGTGCTGGGGTTGGGAGATGCTAAGCACCTAAAAATGCTTATGGGACAAGACTCAAGTTCATAGGTCATGTAGTAGGGAGGGAGAAAAGAGAGGGAAAATGAGAGTTCAGTCAGGGCATGTTTCCTGGAGGCGAGGTGATTTTAGCAGGACTTTGACGATGGGGTGAGAGGTGGTCTGTCGGATACGAAGAGGAGGGGATTTCCAGGCAGAAACAGGAACAGATTGGCACAGCAGAACTGTGCTAGCAGCGTGGCTCAGTGGAAAGAGCAAGGGCTTGGGAGTCAGAGGTCATGGGTTCGAATCCCGGCTCTGCCACTTGGCAGCTGTGTGACTGTGGGCGAGTCACTTCACTTCTCTGTGCCTCAGTTCCCTCATCTGGAAAATGGGGGATTAAGACTGTGAGCCTCACGTGGGACAACCTGATTCCCCTGTGTCTACCCCAGCGCTTAGAACAGTGCTCTGCACATAGTAAGCGCTTAACAAATACCAACAGTATTATTATTATTATTATTATTATTAGGCCCAGAACCCATAGGTCAATGGATTGTAACCATCCTCCAATAAATCTTTCCCTCTAGACTGTAAGCTCATTTTTTTTTTAATGGTATTTGTTAAGCGCTTACTACGTTCCAGGCACTGTACTTAGTGCTGGAGTAGATACAAGATTCATCAAGTCGGACAGGGTCCCGTGCCACATGGGGCTCGTAGTCTTAATCCCCATTTTACGGATGAGGTAGCTGAGGCCCAGAGAAGTGGACTGACTTGCCCGAGGTCACACAGCAGACGACCGGTAGAGCCGGGATTAGAACCCAGGTCCTTCTGACTCCCAGGTCGGTGCTCTATCCGCCGGGCCACGATGCTTCTTACTGGGGGGAAGACAGCTCATTGTGGGCATGGCACGTGACTCCCAACTCTGTTGTATTGCACTCCCAAGTGCTTGAAACAGCCTCCCGCAACTCAGTTATTCATTCAATCTTATTTATCACGCAATAAACAACATTAACTGATCGACTGACTTGAGCAAGGGGTCGATGGCAAGAGACACAAGATGGAGGCAAAATGAGTAGGTTGGTATGAGCGGAGCCAGATGGGTGGGATGGACTGGAGTGAGAGAGGAGTGAGGAAAAGCAGTGGGAGAGAGTGGACGGTAGGAAGATAGTTACCTTTACCTCCCCAGGCCTGCTAAATACAAGTCTTCGAAAGGACTGCTGAATACAAGTCCAACTCCAGCTTGAATTACCTGGTTTTCTTCAAGATTACCTGTCAATTAAAGTCCACGAAATGGGTGTAAGATAGACAGGTAATCTACTGTCTATCTCTCCCCTGCTCAAGCTATGGTTTATGGCTGGAGCCTTGATAGCCCTCACCACAGCTCTTCACCCCTCTAAATAAGCCTCTGCTAACATCTATTAAACTGTTGGAGAAGCAGCGTGGCATAGTGGATGGCGCACGGGCCTGGTAGTCAGAAGGACCTGAGTTCTAATCCTGGCTCTGCCACTTGCCTGCCGTGTGAACCTGGGCAAATCTCTTAACTTTTCCGGGCCTCAGTTCCCGCATCTGTAAAATGGGCACTAAAACTCGCGAGCCCTATGTGGGAGACGGAACGTGCCCGACCAGATTGTCTGGTTTCTACCCCAGCGCTTAGAACAGTGCCTGGTCCATGGTAGACCCTTAACAAATACCATAATTGTTATTATTGTTACTCTAATTCCCTCAATTTTTCAGAAAAGGTAGCTCAAAATGCTTAGACCTTTAATCAGACCACGCTGTTCATTTCGACCTCATGGTGTGGAAATTGTCGGGCGGGATTGCATCATTCCAAGACCGGGGACGGGGTTGTCATCCTGTGTGGAATTTCGGAACCACAGTTCGTGACCATTTCCAATGGACCTCATTCTGCATACTTGACCGGGAACCTGCGCCAAGCCAATGCTGGGAAAGAAATAGCTCTTCTCCGAAACCACGAAAAATTAAATGAACATGTCGCAAATTGTTTATAGATATTTACAAAAAAAGAGATCCCCATGGCAAAAAGAGGCCTCCGTCCCCCTGCTCATCTTCTTGAAGATTTTGGCAACCAGTCAGAGACCCAGGGAAAGAAGGAGCTTCTAACAGAGCTGATCTTGGAGTTGGGTAGCCACTGAATAATTCAGGATCGCTAATGGACATCGGATCCGATGCTTCCCCAGCGGAGAAGCCGGCCTTCGCCCGGTACTCAGGGCTTTGGCAGTTGAAGAGCTGGGAGAATAATAAGAGAGTTAAAGGTGAAAAATCTCTCAAATGTTTTCTGTGTCCTCCCGTCCGCCTTTCCCGGAATCGAGTTACCACTTCCCGGACGCTGCTGGTCACGAGAGGATCAGAGGGTGAGAGAAAGGAATCGATACTTAAATCTGAGACAACGAAAAAGTTGTCTGGGCGTGTGTGTGTGTGTGTGTGTGTGTATGTGTGTGTCGGGGGAAGGAGGTTATTTTTCTCCCCTTCCCCCAAACACAAAAGCATCCTTCTGAAGGCTGCAGCCCCCCAAGCGAACCACAGTGCTTGAAATTTCATCGCATGGCTGCGGAGCCACTTAGAGACGAGTATTTGGGGGGCACTTTTGATCTGGGAAGCTCATTAAATGAATGAATTGTAGCATAAAATGGAGGAGCCCTTTAAGAAGAGGATAAATACCATTCCCTTCCTTGGCCTCCTTCTCCTGGTCCCTCCAGCCCCACTCCTGACTCACTTTGAGAATTAGGATTAATGAGATAATGTCTCTAAAGCACTCGGAGTTCCTCAAGAGAAAGGTTCTGTATAAATAAAATGCATTATTATTATTATGAGCCGGTAGGAAGTTTGAGAGAGAAGGAGTTGGGGCACTTGTCAAAGGCTGTTGGGGCACAGACATCTGATGTCAACTGGAGAAAAAAAGGGCTTTGAAATTCATTGTATATAACCACGCCTGGCACCAGGCCCGGGATACAGTGGGGCTTCTGGCCACCGGCCCAGGGATTAAGAGACCTTTTATGTCTTCGTCTCATTGATATTAGTCACAGAATCGCCCTCTTCATGCCAAGATCCAATATGGCGGAGCAGGAGGAGAGCCGAGAGTGCCTTAAGATGGGCGTGCCCAGGGATCAGAGTGCCCAGCTCCAGATTCTAGCTAAATCAATCCATCGAGCGATGGCATTTATTGGGCATTGACTGTGGGCAGAGCACTGTATTAAGCAGTTAAGAAAAATACAGTAACAACACAGTTGGCAGGCATGTTTCTGACCCACTGGGAGCTTGCAGTTTACAGGGGGAGACAGACATTAAAAATTACGCAACTGGATGTGCATCTGGAAGCTCACTGGATTCCCAAATTCATTACTGAGGCGAACCTGGGCTATATGGACACAAAATCCCGTTTGGCTAAAATCGAAAAATGAAGTCCCCTCTCCTGGCAATTAACATTTGTTGGAAGATTTCTTTCAGTTGCTTCATTTGCTCAACCCTCTGTGAGTTGTTACGTGGCTCTGTGCTTGAACAGCGTGGCTTAGTGGAAAGAGCCTGGGCTTGGGAGTCAGAGGTCGTGGGTTCTCATCCCGGCTCAGCCACTCGTCTGCTGTGTGAATTTGGGCAAGTCACTTAACTTCTCTGTGCCTCAGTTACCTCATCTGCGAAAATGGGGATTAAAAAATGTGAGCCCCAAGTGGGACGATCTGATTATCCTGTATCTACCCCAGTGCTTAGAACAGTGCTCTGCACATAGTAAGCGCTTAACAAATGCCAATATATATATTGATTCTCCGGATTCTCGTTCTTCATCAGCCTCTGGAAATTCTTTGCGGCTCTCCGGAGGCTGAGGACCGAGGCACTAATGTTTTATTAGACAACCACGCCCAAAGGTCCAGGTTTCGTCTGCTGCAAGACCTTGGACAAGTCACTTAACTTCTTGGTGCCTCGGTTTTCTCATTTGTAAAATAGGGTTTAAATCCTTACCCCTCTACTTAGACTGTGAGCCCCATGTGGGACCGGGGCCGTGTCCAACTTGATATCTTGTTTCTATGCCACTGCTAATCCAGTGTTTGGCTCATAGTAAGTGCTTAACAAAAATATTATTATTATTATTAGAGTTGGGAGAAAGCACTCTCGACTCATTTCCTGGGTCCTCTCCAGCAACATAATAATAATGTTGGTATTCGTTAAGCGCTTACTATGTGCCGAGCACTGTTCTAAGCGCTGGGGTAGACGTAGGGGAATCAGGTTGTCCCACATGGGGCTCACAGTCTTAATCTCCATTTTACAGATGAGGGAACTGAGGCACAGAGAAGTGAAGGGACTTGCCCACGGTCACACAGCCGACGAGTGGCAGAGCTGGGATTCGAACTCATGAGCCCTGACTCCAAAGCCCGTGCTCTTTCCACTGAGCCACGCTGCTTCTTTCATATCACTGGGCCTTCTTAGAAGGCCCACTCTGCCCATCTGGCAGTATGAGATTTGCTTCCAGGATATGAAAAGCAGCATGGCTATTGGGAGCTAGAAGACTCGAGTTCTAATTCTGCCACTGCCATTTGCCTGCTGTGTGTTTGTGTGTGCGACTTAACTTCCCTATGCTTAGGTTTCCTGTAAAATGAGGACTCAATACCTGTTGCCCCTCCCCCCATATATTGTGAGTCCCATGTGGAACAGGGACTGTGCTTGATCCGATTGTCTTGGAACTACTCCAGCGCTTAGCACAGTGCTTCGCACATAGTAAACACCCAATAAATTCCACTAGTATTGGAGGGAGCTTACTAAACATGGTGAAAGTTAACACAACTAAGCAGAGCCTGTTCCCAGTCATTCCTACAGTGCTGGTTGGAATGCTGGCGAAACCCAGCCAGCCTTGATCGATCGATCGATCGATCGACGCATCCTTCTCCAGGACCCAATCTCTGGGCTCTCGGGAACTACGAGCCCCTTTGGAAGCTTCTGGTAACCCAAGATCACACGGCAGGCAAACGGCAGCGCCGGTATTCGTCTCTTCGCTCTTTCCAAGAGGAGAAGGAAGGAAGACAGAGGGCAGGCATCAGAGCCACATCGGAATCAGGTGATGAGAGGCTAGGTAGGGAGCCCGGGCTGGCATCTAAGGAACCACACTGACATCTCGGAGTTGACTTTGGGATTTAGGGGCTGGAGCCGGGACAGATGAAAACAGAGCTGGTGCTGAGGCAGGGGTCCCCAAACCTCACTTTCCCATGATCCCTGGCCGTCCAGGTTGTGACGGCTGCCTATAAAGACCTCCCACATTTGGCCTCATTTTTTAAGTTCTGATTAGGGTTTTGTTCTCAATTTTGACCTTACATTTCAAGGGAGCGAGGAAAGAATTGAAGAGCCCTAGGAGACCCATTTGATTAAAGGCATGGAAAATAGGATGCGGGGGGAAAGGTTATAGACATCGGGCCCGTTTTGTTTGGAAGAGTGAAGAGTGGTTTTTAAGTTTCTGAAGAGCTACCGCATAGATGACGCTGGCCCGTGATTCCCGTCACACAGGAAAAAGAACAAGAAGAGATAGCCTCGAACTGTCGCCAGTGAGAGTTCAGCTGGATATAAAAAAGAAAGAATGGTAAAACAATCCAAGTCTGGAGCGGATAATGAAAGACGGCTGTTCGATCTCCATCTCTGGCAGTGGACCGTCTTCTGGGAGGGAAGGGCAAATACCACACAAATACAAATACCATAAAAAGAAATTAAAAAGGTGTAGGAGGTGGCAACAGATGATATCTTGAAGATTTCTCAGGGTGAGGAGCTTGGTCTCCCCATCCACCTACATATCACAGGTTTAATCAGTCATATTTATTGAGCACTTACCGTGTGCACTACATTGTACTGAGCACTTGGGAGAGTACAAAATCATAATATAAAAGAGGCGGTAGACACGTTCCTTGTCCACAGTGAGATTACACTCTAGAAGGGGAGACGGGCATTAACATAAATAAATATATCACGGTGTGCACGTAAGTGCTGTGGGGCCGAGGGAGGAGTGAATAGAGGGAGCAAATCAGGGTGACGCAGAGGGAGTGAGAGAGAGGAAAAGAGGGCTCAGTCAGGGAAGGCCTCTTGGAGGAGATGGGCCTTCGATTAGGCTCTGAAGGTCGGGCGAGTGATTGTCAGATATGAAGCGGGAGGGCATTCCAAGCCAGAGGCAGGATGTGGGCTGGAGGTTAGCACAGAGATAGACACACGTTAACTTTGCTTTTCAAAGTTGGTTGTCACAAATCCCCTTCTGCTCTATCTCCTGAAGTTCTGCTTCCTTCTGCCAAGCTTCAGTGCTTCAAACTTGCTCCAGGCTTTCTTGAAGGCAACGGGGTGCGGGAGAGATCCTGGGTACTACAATCTTCTGGGAATTGAATTCAGTCAGGGCACGTCTGGAGCTGAGGAAGTCGAGTCGGGCTAGCCCCTCCCCTGGGATCAATGTTGGCAAAGCAAAATGAAAATCAATCCTATCCTGTCGAAGGGACAAGAGAGAAAATGGAATCAACTCCTTTCTTGGGAAAGTCGATTGCACAGGTCAAAGTATCTCCCTCTCCTCCATCTTGTAGTTGCCAACAAGGCAAGTTCGGAGTAACGATGTCATTCCCACCTACCTTCTCCATCTTTCTCCCTGGGATGGAAGGAAGGTAACTGAAATAACGTTTGTGAAGTCCTCTTGAACTCCTCAATTGAAACCCATGCGTGTGAAGAGGGGGTACCGTATTATTAAAATTGCAAAGCAACACCTATAGCAAGGAAGAATAAAGATTATAATACTGTGAGGATCCCCAAACATTCCGCCTTCTGTTCCAGGCCTGGAGCTGCTGCTTAACTGTCCCCCCACAGCCGATTCAGTCTGACTTGCGGCTAAAAGGAGATCGGGAGAAAACAATTCATCCATTCAATTCATTCAAACATTTATTGAGCGCTTACTGTGTGCAGAGTGCTAAACTAATCAATCAGTCAATCAATCAATTGAGTTTATGGAGCACTTACTGCGGGCAGAGCACTGTACTGTAATTTGGGAAAGTATGACACAAGTCACAGACACATTCCCTGCCCACAACAAGTGATCATATTTATTGAGCACTCACTGTGTGCAGAGAACTGTACTAGGGGCTTGGGAGATTACAAGTTGGAGAGTTGGAAGACACATTCCTTGCCCACACTGAGCTTACAGTCTAGGGGGGGGAGAGAGACATTAATATAAATAAATTACGGACACGTAGCTAAGTGCCGCCAGGCTGAGGAAAGGGTGAATAAAGGGAGCAAATCCAAGCTCGAGAGCGATGGGCCGTTGAAGTCTTTCAGGGTGGAGGAAAGAACTCCCCGTCAAGTGGTATTCACTGTTCCGGATGAGTGTTTTGGGATCTGCGAGTCATGGGGAAGGGGTGGGAGGATGCCTGTTCGGGCAGTGAAATGAATCTTCTTTAAACTCAGACGTCAATTACACCCCGCAGGTGGAGGTTTTAGAGGAAGAGAGTAGGCATGTGCTTGAACTGACCCAGATGTCCGAGGGCCTCGAAACTGTGCCCTCTAGATTGTAAGCTTCCCGTGGCCAGGGGATGTAGCGTCTCTGTCCTATTATACTTTCCCAAGCGCTGAGTTCAGTGTTCTGCACACAGTAAGTGCTCAGTAAATGCCACTGACTGATTGTTCTTCCGGAGGGGCATAATAAGAGATGTGCTCTTTGAAGCAGGATTCGGGGGGAGTATTTTTTTGCCATCGGATGGGTGACTTCTGGCTGTAGAGGTTGGTAAGAGAAGAAAATGAAAGGGTGGGTAGCCTCGGCACAATCTTGGGCCGGCTTCGTCTGTGCCGAGTTGCCAGACTGCCTGGATGGAGGGGGTGGTTTATCAGTTAGTCAATCAGTGATATTTATTGAGCTCTTTATATGTGCAGAGCACTGTAATAAGGGCTCAGGGGGGTACAGTACAGCAGAATTAGCAGACTTGTCCCATGCCCATAATGACCTTACAGTCTAGAGAGGGAGACTCCCAAGCACTTGGTACAGTGCTCCGCACATGGTAAGCAATCAATAAATACTATTAATTGATTGATTAATTGAATTCGGAGAAGATGGGACTGTGGGTCCCATCTAAGCTCATGGACTCGGGAGTCAGAAATGGGTTCTAATCCTGTCTATGCCACTCACCTGCTGTGTGACTCTGGGCAAGTCAGTTCACTTCTCTGGGTCCGGGTTTCTCAAACCGTAACATAGAGATTCAGTGTCTCCCCCTACTCATCTGGCGAGCCACTTAACTTCTCTGTGCTTCAGTTTCCACATTTGTAAAATGGGGATTTTTGTGTATAACACGTTGGAGGTGTGTTTTAGCATAATGCAGTATTCGAGTTGGTGCAAGTAGATTGGTGTAGGGAGAATTGGAGGTGCGCATTCGTTCATTCAATCGTATTTATTGAACACTTACTGTGTGCAGAACACTGTACTCAGTGCTTGGAAAGTACAATTCGGCAATAAAGAGAGTCAATTCCTGCCCACACTGGGCTTACAGTCTAGAAGAGGGGAGACAGACATCAAAACAAGTAAACAGGCATAAATATAAATAAATAGAATTATAGATATATACACATCAAATCAAGTAAACAGGCATCTATATAAATAAATAGAATTATAGATAGGTACATATATACACAAGTGCTGTGGCGGGGGAAGGGGCGACTCGGAGGGGAGGTTGAGTTGAGGAAAAAGGGGGCTTAGTCTGGGAAGGCCTTTTGGAGGAGGTGAGCCTTCAGTAGGGCTCTGAAGGGGGGAAGTGTGATCGTTTGGCAGATTTGAGGAGGGAGGGCGTTCCAGGACAGCGGTAGGACGTGGGCCAGGGGTCGACTGCGGGATAGGCATGGAAGGGGGACGGTGAGGAGGTGAGAGGCAGAGGAGCGGAGCGTGTGGGCTGGAATGTAGCAGGAGAGAAGGGAGGTGAGGTGGCGGGGGGCAAGGGGATGGACAGCTTTGAAGCCAACAGTGAGGAGTTTTTGTTTGATACGGAGGTTGATAGGCAACCACTGGAGATTTTTGAGGAGGAGGGTGACACGCCCAGGACGTTTCTGTTGAAAGATAATGGGCAGCATGGCCTAGTGTAAGGTCACGGGCCTGGGAGCCCTGGGTTCTAATTCTGGTTCCAATACTTGTCTGTTGCGCAACCTTGGTCAAGTCTCTTCACTTCTCTGTGCCTCAGTTACCTCATCTGTAAAATGGGAATTGAGACTATGAGCCCCCGGTGAGACAGAAACTGTCCAACCGATTTGTTTGTATACATTCCAGCACTTAGAACGGTGCTTGGCACATAGTAAGCACCTGACAAATACCACTAGTATCATTATTTCAGGTTAATCAGGTCAGACACAGTACCTGTTCCACACGGGGCTCCCCCGATTAGACTGTGTCTCCCCCGATTAGACCGTAAGCCCGTCAAAGGGCAGGGACTGTCTCTATCTGTTGCCGATTTGTACATTCCAAGTACAGTGCTCTGCGCATAGTAAGCGCTCTATAAATACTATTGAATGAATGAATGAATGAATGAATGAATGGGGCTCACAGTCTAAATTGGAGGGAGGAGGATTTAATCCCCATTTTACGGTTGAGGTAACCGAGGCCCAGAGAAATGAAGTGACTTGCGCAGGGTCACGCAGCAAGCGAAGACACAGCCGGGATTAGAACCCAGGTCCTCTGCCTCCAAGTGTGTGCTCTTTCCACTAGGCCGGGCTGCTTCTCTATCCCAGCTGTGTGACTGTGGGCAAGTCACTTCACTTCTCTGTGCCTCAGTTACCTCATCTGTAAAATGGGGACTAAGACTGTGAGCCCCACGTGGGACATCCTGATTCCCCTGTGTCTACCCCAGCGCTTAGAACGGTGCTCGGCACATAGTAAGCGCTTAACAAATGCCAACATTATCATTATTATTGCTATAGTACGGTGCTCTGCACATAGTAAGTGTTCAATAAATACCACTTACTGATGAACGGAACCAGGAGAGACATCACCTAGGCTACAGAGAGGGCATCTGGGAGGATGAAAGTTTAACTCCAGGTCCCTTCTCTGAACTGATGGAAGCGAAGGCCTCCTGTCACTCTTTCTCTTTCTTAAAGCACCTGCTCTGCATCGGTTTTAGGAGGGCAGACGGGACCTCGAGCGATCTGCTTTTCATGAGCTTCCCAATCAGATCACATGAGGGAAAAGTGCTCTTTCTCTGCCGCTGGCTTTCTCCCTCTCCCTCCCCAGCTCCCTAGCTCCCTCCCTCCTCCCTCTTTTTGTGTCCCTCTTCTGCACAGTCCCTCGCTCACTCATAGCCTGCATGCAATTGAGTCAAAGCGAGGATCAGGTTCCCTGCCTTTGCGTATAAAAATCTGGCTAAGGAAGTCCCCACAGGAGAGGAAAACTGAAACTGGAAAGAGAGGGAGGAGAAGGGAGGAGGAGGAGGAGGAGGAAGAGAAGAAGGAGGAGGAGGAGGAAAAGCAACTGGAGCTGTGCTGGTGTGTGCGTGTGAGTGTGTGGGTGTGTGGAGCCAGCAGGCAGCAACCCTCCTCTCTTTCTGAACTGAAGACAGGCCGAGCCGGAGGGGAGATCTGCAACTCAAAGTAAGTAGAACTTGAGGGTTTGATTTATCGGAGAGGCGACAGGAGCCTGGCTCTTTCTTTCTTTCTTTCTTTCTTTCTTTCTTTCTTTCTTTCTTTCTTTCTTTCTTTCTTTCTTTCTTTCTTTTTTTCAGTTCATCTCCCTTTCCCGACACTAACCTGGAAGCGGGAGCGGGACGGAAGAGTTGGTGGCCGGGGGATTTGCAGATGGGGGGGATGGGGCAACCCCTAAACTGGAGGGTCTTCCCAGCAGTGGGTCTTGGAGGGGTGAGGGCAGTCTGAAGTGGGAGCTATAGATTCTTAGGCTTCGGACGCGGTGTGGTTTCAACGGCACAGGTGTCCAGTGACACGATCTCTCTTCTGGGAGGGGCAGCGTGAGGCGGTAGACAATTTAGAAGAATGCCAGCATCCTTCCTCCCTGGCACTTGCCGGGTAGGACAAGAGCTAGGAGTAAGGGAGGATTAGGGAGACGTCCAGGAGGAAGTTAGAGGCGGCCGGACAATCACGAAGGGGAATAGACTTTTTGGAACTCACTTCTCCAGTCCTACTCTATTTTAATGTCTGTCTCCTTATCTGGACTGTGAGCTTCCTGTGGGCAGGGATCATATCTCCAACTTGGTGATGTTACACTTTCCCAAGCACTCAGTACAGTGCTCTGCATGAACTAAGTGCTCTCTGAATACCACTGATTGACTGACTAGGTGGGCTGCCAGAAAGCGGAGAACGGAATGTTTAGTACGGTGCTCTGCCCCAAGTAAATGCTCAGCAAATGCCATCGATGGATTGAGAACGAGCCCCTCTGCTCCCTCGCCTGCTCTTTGTTGGCCTCTCTGAATTCCCCCGGTGCCAGAAGCTTCTTCCCTTCTAGAGAGCGTGGCGGCGGAGAAAGAAGTCTTGCGTGAGACTGTCTGGGCTCACGAATGCATGCCTGCGTGACACTTCGACGCAACAAGTTAGAAACTGTTCGGTTGCAAGTTTTTCACAAGAGAATGGCTGCCCATCTTTCAGTGCCGATCTAAACGGTCAAAGCTGGCACGGCTTTGAATTTTCTCCTATCTACATCCACATCCATCTCAAAAAGTTCAGGACAAAGATAGCAAACCCTCCCATCCCCTTGAGGATACCCCCCCCCCCCATTCCCCCCACCCCAGGTTGCTGGGTAATCTACCCCAGTACTTCTCCCTTCTTCTTCATCCCTCCCTTTCTGCTGGGGAAAGGCTTGGGAATTCTGGGGGAGGGGGGCATTCAGGAGCTGGGAGGGGGAAGGGAGCGGGAAGAGAGGGAGGGGTTAGGCTTTAAAGTTCCTTTCCCTTCAGCTTTTCTTGGCGACCGGTCATCCATGCTGCTTCCCGAGGTGCCACAGCTTTGGAAGGGCAGTCTTGAGCGCTAATAGGATAATGGAAAAAATGCCATGATCTCAGCCGAGGGGGGATTTGATGAAACAGCAGCAGTGTATTTAACCACTTGATGAGAATCATTTCCTGTGGCAGGACTGTGGATCAATAAAGGGAAATTAAAGGATGGCGAGTGGGAAGAGGCAAGGGAGATGGGGGAAATTTCTCTCCCTTTCCCCTCTCCTCTTCTGTCTGCTCCACTCAGCTGCAGGTGGTCCCAGGAGACGGGGCCCACGCAAGCACAAACACGTTTAGCCCACGGTCCCTCTGAACTGACTGGGCCAGGGCCGATCCAAAGGAGAACTCTTTCCAGCTAGATCACCGGGGCACCTGTTATTTTTCTTACTCTTTTAAAATGGTCATAACCTCTTCGGGGTCCTTTTTTTCCCAGTGGATTTTATCTTGTTAATCCTCATTAAATAGTAAAGAAGACAGAAGTGCATTCCAAGGGCTTAGTACAGTGCTCTGCACATAGTAAGCGCTCAATAAATGCTACCGATGAATGAAGTAGCCTCCCAATCTCCAAGAAACACAGTGGAGATTTTTTTGTCTTTTGCCTTCAGGGCCTGGAAGTCAGAAGGACCTGGGTTCTAATCCCAGCTCCGCCACGTCTCTGCTTCGTGACCGTGGGCAAGTCACTTGACTTCCCTGTACCTCAGTTACCTCATCTGTAAAATGAAGATTAAGATCGTGAGCTCCGTGAGGGACGTGGGCTGTGTCCAACTGGAAGGTCGGTTGGGGAATAACTGTGAGCCTCACGTGGGATAAACTGATTCCCCTGTATCTCCCCCAGCGCTTAGAACAGTGCTCTGCACATAGTAAGCGCTTAACAAATACCAACAATATTATTATTAGTATTTACCCCAGCGCTTAATACAGTGCCTGGCACATAGTAAGTGCTTAACAGATACCATCGAGAAAAGCCATATTTTGGTGCCGCAAGCCCAGATCTGGCTCGTTGGATTGCCGTGGCTACAGGGGTGCACTAACGCGGAAATAGTTAATTAAAATCCCAAATCGAGTGTTCCACCTGAGATTCCTTCAGTGAGCACTGGGACTTTTGAATTAAATAAACTCTTCCTTGAGCCTTTCTGCCCATAAAAGCCAGTGGTAATTTCAACCAGATGGCCTTGTTAGGTGAGAGCCGGCCACTTTCCCCCTCCACGTCCCAATTTCTGATTCGATTTCCCCTCCCACGCCCCGTCCCCTACTCTCTCAGGATGGGAAAGCCCAGCAAAACCCTCCTCAGCAGAAAGGGATCAAGCGACCTGCCCCTCACACTGCGTCCCCCAATCCTTTTCCATCATCTCGGCCATCATGGTCAGCTACCTCACCGTGGCCTAGTGGATAGACCGCGAGCCTGGCAGAAGGACCTGAGTTCTAATCCTGCCTCTGCCATTTGTCTGCTGTGTGACCTTGGGAAAGTCACTGAATCGCTCTACGCCTCATTTACCTCATCTATAAAATGGGGGTTAAGACTGTGAGCCCTGGGGGTGACGTAGACTGGGTCCAACCTGATTAGGCTGTATCTATCCCAGGATTTAGTACAGTGCCTGGCACACAGTGAGTGCTTAAAAAATAATCAATCAGTGGCATCTATTGAGTGCAGAGCACTGCACTAAACTCTTGGGAGAGAACCTTGACTGATCTAACTTTTGCTTGGCTTAGTCTTAAACCATGCAGGAGCCTTAATGATGAAAAATGACTTGTGCCTGAACCTAAATGATAAAATAAAACTCCCCTCCCACCCCACCTTTGACTTCTCACCTAATTCATCATCGGAAGAACCGTCAGGTCATTGAACTTACACGGTTCCCTCAAGGATGGGAATGATCTGGAAAGGGCTCATCCAGTTAATAATAAAATTAATTATAGTATTTGTTAAGCGCTTACTATGTGTCAAACACTGTTCTAAGCGCTGGGGTCCACTTGCATCTCCATTTTCGCGGATTCGGTCATGTACTCTTGTACCCAGCTTGTACCCCAACTTCTGCCTAGATAAAAGTATCCCTGCTGTCGGATGTTGATCGGAGGTAATGTGGATTAAGCAAAGCTTTCGTGACTGACTTTGGCTGGTCAGAATCTCACTGACAAGTTACTGAGGATATGGATTAGTACAGTGCCCAGCGCATAGTAAATGCTCAATAAATACCATTGATGATGATGATGATGATGATGATATCGGCTAACCTCAGCACCACCACTTGCTCTGTGGCATCGGACAAGTCATTTCACTTTGCGCTTCGGTTTCCTCGTCTGTAAAATGGGGTTTCAATAGCTGTTCTCCCTCTGATGTGGACCGGGAGGCCATGTGGGACGGAGACTGTGATCCGTGCTCAGCGGAAAGAGCCCGGGCTTGGGAGTCGGAGGTCATGGGTGCGAATCCCGGCTCTGCCACTTGTCAGCTGTGTGACTGTGGCAAGTCACTTCACTTCTCTGTGCCTCAGTTACCTCATCTGTAAAATGGGGATTAAGTCTGTGAGCCTCATGTGGGACTTTCTGATTACCATGTATCTCCCCCAGCGCTTAGAACCGTGCTCTGCACATAGTAAGCGCTTAACAAATACCAACATTATTATTATTATTATTATGATTGTTATTATACCTACCCCAGCAGTTGGGGCACATGGTAAGCGTTTAACAAATACCACCATTGTTAAAAGGGAAATTAATTTACAAACAAGCCACAGTAAATAGAAGCACATAGAAGACAGGATTCAAAAGCACGGGGGGAAAGAAAGGTAAATGAAACCAGTGATCCTTGGATAGACCCTCCTCCCTGCCATCCCCCTCCCCATCCCCCTCCAGGCACCATTCTTGGTTTAAGCTGCCATGGCTTCTGTCAGGTTGTGACACCGTACGCTCTTTTTGGGCAGGAAATGTGCCTACCGACTCCGCTGTACCGTACTTTCCGAGGCTTTTAGTCCAGTGCTCTGCAGACGGTAAGCGCTCAGTAAATACCCTGATTGATTCCAAATCTCCGTGATCACCGTTTCCCACAGTTTCCGACCTCCGGCTCCCGTGGGGTGAAGTCTGGACTCCCTGCCTGCGGGCCTACACTTTCCTCAGGACCCAGTATGCCCAAAGACATACTTCCGCTCATATGGAACCCTTGTCCTCAGAGCCCTGTCAGCATTTTTGGCACCGTAGCAGAAACCACAGACTCGCTCTTACCCAATCAATACCACTCAGGAGGGAGGGTGGGTTTCCGTGGTGCCAAACAACTCCTGCCTAGATAAAAATATCCCTGCCGTCGGGTGTCGATCTGAGGTAATACGGATTGAGCAAAGCCGTTGTGAGTGACTTTGACTGGGCAGAATCTCATTAGCTAGTTAATGTGGATGTGGCTTAGCGCAGTGCTCGGCACACGGTGAGCGCTCTGGAAATACCGTTGTCGACGTCGATCAATCGGTGGTATTTATTGAGCACCCACTGCGTACAAAGTGAGCGGGAGAGTGCGATCCTGGCTTCGCTGCTTGTCTGCTGCGTGACCTTGGCCTAGTCAGCTCATCTGTAAAATGGGGAGAAAGGAGTGTGTGTGTGTGTTGGGGTGGGGTGGGGTGCGGGGGAGTGCACGTGCATACTTCCATTTCCCTGGGACTTGTGCTTCCAGAAACACTTGTGGTTCCAGAAACACTTGTGGAACTGACAGGAAAATCTATTCTACACCATAGATTAACAAGGGTATTCTCTGCCGCTGAAGCTCTCTTGTTTAAGACTTTCCATGCAAGCGGCATCCTTTCAGTCAGTGGGAAGTGTATTATTTGCACAATTCCGAGATCAAATGATGCTTTCAATCCCCAGTGGTCTATCCACAGAGACGAGGGGACTCGCTTTATGGAGGCTGTGGAAATAATGCACTTAGCCTGTGTCTTCATCCGTTCGTTCATTCGATCGTATTGATCGAGCACTTAATGTGTGCAAAGCACTCTACTAAGCAACAACAGACAGACCCATTCCCTGCCCACGGTGAGCTTAGACACAACTCCCTTCCTCTTCACATCTGATAGTTCACCAATCTCCCCTAGTCCTAGGAAAATGATAATAATAGTATTAGTTAAGCGCTTACTATGTACCAACCATTGTACTAAGCACTGGGGTGGATATAAGCAAATTGGGTTGGACACAGTCCCTGTCCCACAGGGGACTCCCAGTCTCAATCCCCATTTTATGGACGAGGTAACGGAGGCACAGAGAAGTGACCCAAAGTCACACAGCAGACAAGTTGCAGAGCCGGAATTAGAACCCGTGACCTTCTGACTCCCAGGCCCGTGCTCCATCCACTACGCCATGCCGCTGACTAACCTCTCATCCCCTCACTCTATTCTCCCTCCCTTCTGTGTCACTATGTACTGAAGTCCACACCCTCTACCCACTCTGATCCTCATCCCACTCCCACGGCACTTATGTACAGATCTTATTCCTTGCTGCTTTCCCTCCCCCTGTGCGTTATCTGAAGGTCCGTCTCCCCGACTAGATTGCAAACTCCTTGAACGCAGGGGTCTTTTTTCACCAACACTCTTCTGAGTGTTCAGGACAGTGCTCGGCACATAGTACGTGCTCAATAAATACCACGGATGGATGAATTGAGAATAACAATTGGCATAGCGTGACAACTACTGTTGGAGGGGAATGCTAAAATCATCTGCTGTGTTTACACTCTGCTAGCACATCTGACAGTTTCATTTATTCGTTCATTCATTCATTCAGTAGTACTTATGGAGCGCTTACTGCGTGCAGAGCACTGTACTAAATGCTTGGAAAGTACAATTCAACAATAAAGAGAGACAGTCCCTGCCCACACCAGGCTTGCAGTCTAGAACGGGAGAGGCAGACATCAAAACAAGTAACAGGCATTAATATGCATAGGTAGAATTATAGATACAGACAAATCAAAATAAGTAAACAGGCCTCAATATGAATGAATATTGGGGACAGTGGGGAGAGGGAGTTGAAAGTTCACATGGTCATTACTTTCCATTTGGGGGTGACATCTGTGTCGCTGCGGTGTCTTTAAAAAAGAATTTCTTTTGGCCCGAAGCTGAACAGGTGGTTAAGTTTCTATGGACAGAGTCCTAAGTCAGAATTGATTTGGAGAAGCAGCATGGTGTCGTGCATAGCGTAGGGGCCTGAGAGGCAGAAGGTCATATATTCTAATCCTGGCTCTGCCACCTGTCTGCTGTGTGACCTTGGGCAAGTCACTTCACTTCTCTGGACCTCAGTTACCACATCTGTAAAATGGGGATTAAGAGTGTGAGCCTCATATGGGACAGGGACCGTGTCCAACTTGATTAACTTGTATCTATCCCAGTGCTTAGAACGGTGCTGGGTGCATAATAGGCACTTAACAAGTACCGTGGATTGTCTCGTCTTAAGCTGTCGAGCTGTCTCCAAGCCATAGCGATGCCATGGACACGTCTCCCAAATGCCCACCTCCACCTGCAGTCGCTTTGGCGATGGATCCATAGAGTTTTCTTGGTAAAAATCCGGTTTACCATTGCCTCCTTCCGTGCAGTAAACTTGAGTCTCCGCCCTCGACTCTCTCCCAGGCCGCTGCTGCCCAGCCCAGGTGAGTTTTGACCTGTAGCCGATGGCCTTCCACTCTCTAGCCGCTGCCCAAGGTCGGAATGGAATGGGTGGGCCTCTGCTTGACTCTCTCTCCCGTAGTCGAGACTGGTAGAGTCCCGGAAACTCTCCAGGTGCCATCCTGAGAGGGGGACAGGTACCGTAATCGTTATTATTTGCTCATCTCTTCTATTGGGTTCTCATTCTTCTCCCTTGAAAATATAGACCCATCCTCGAGTCCAGTAATCTAACCTAAGCAGAACTTTCTCATCATCTGTCATCTGGTAGTCGTGATGTTTGGCTACTGAGTCATTCAGTCGCCAGAAAGGCCTATTAAAAGACTATTCCCGAAGGAGTCCTTGACAGGTAGCTGATGTCGTCGTGTGTGACTCATCACCGTAATAAAAACTAAAATAAAATCTGAAACTTCAATGGAATTTTACTCCCACTTGAAATCTAAGTACTCCCTAATATGACTAAGCCTTCCCCACCCACAAATCCATGCCCTAGAAATGGACTGGTGATGGAAAAAGACTAGAATTGGACTCGGCACTTGAGGTGGGGTTGTGGGGAGGGGGCTGGAGGGGAAGACCCTGATGGGGATGTGACCCAAAGCCCCTCTCCTGTCTCCACAAGAAGTACTCTCGGACTGCGGTGAAGTTCCCCATAAGAGAGGTTGCATGGCTTAGTGGAAAAAGCGTGGGCCTGGGAGTCGGAGGACGCGGGTTCTAATCCAAGCTCTACCCCTTTTCTGCTTGGTGACTTTGGACCAGTCTCTTAACCTCTCTGTGCCTCAGTCACCTTATCTGTAGAATTGGGTTTAAGATAGTGATCCCCAGTGGAGACATGGGATGCGTCCAACTTGATTAGCTTGTAGCGCTTAATACTGTGTCTGACATAAAGTAAGCACTTATGCTATTAAAAAACACATAGACAGCAAACTCACTGGTCGTGGGGGCACTCATAAATAATACTTTGTTCTGTGGATCAATAGTATTCCATAGGGGAAGACGGAAGGAGGTGATGTTTATTGAGGGTTTCTCTGGAGTCGATTTCTTTTGTTTTCAGAATCTTGGCTCCCGGTTCCTCTTGGCTTAATTCTCTTTGTAAATTGAAGCCACCCCTCTGCCACTCCTCCTCCCCCAGCACCCTTCCCAGAGGAAGTGTCTGCAGACAACGTGTCCTTCAGTGCTGCACTGAAATGATCTTTCCGTGAAATGAAACCGGGGTCGACGCCTTCCCAGCTCTCTAGATCGCCAGCTCCTTGAGGGCAGGGAACATATCTACCATTTCTGTGGTATTATGCTCCCTCAAGCACTTAGTACAGTGCTCTACACACAGTAAACATTCACTAAATATGATCTATTGATTGATATGGCCATTCTAATGTCCTTTGCCCCTTTGGTCCTCATTCTCTGTGGACTTATGGCGTGTCTCTGGGTTGGGCCCCCAGCCCCCCTCTAGGCTGTGAGCTTATTGTGGGCAGGGAACGTGTCTTCTAACTCTGTTATATTGGACTCTCCCCAGAGCTTAATGTACTACTCTTCACAATTATATTGATTGATTGAAACATAGGAGAATGCCTGGGTTGGGCTGCCTTCTCAGGTCAATCAATCCATCAATAATTGAGTGCTTATCGCATGCAGAGCACTGTATCGCATGCAGAGCACTGTACTAAGCACTTGGGAGAGTACAGGATGAAAGAATAGGTAGATAGGAGAACTAGGCATACAATATAAAAGAGCTGGTAAGCAGGAGAATAAGGCATAAAATGTAACAGAGTTGGTAGACAGGAGAACAAGACATACAATATAATCCAGCGTAACGGAGTTGGTAGACATGTTCTCTACCCAAAAGGAGCTTACAGACTGGATGGGAGCTAGGTCCACTTGTATTTCAGAAAATGAAAACCATCTCTGTCCCCTCCCTCCCGCTCCAATAGTCACGTGGATTCCCGGACCCAATTCCTATTGGTCCTCTTCATTTAGGTGTTTATTTTCCCTTCTCTCAACCACAGTTCAATTGTCAATCAATCAATGACATTGATTAAGGGCTTACTATGTGCAGAGCACTGTCCTGGGCCACGCGGCTTCTCTGCCTGTTGCATAGGAAGCGCTTAACAAATACCATTAGGGCGCCTGTCACCTGATTCCCTCATTTATTTGGACTGCCATGTCACGACCTTCCCCCTGGGAAGCCACGCTGATGTGTGTATGTATGTGTTTGTGTGTGGATGCCTATTTTTGCCTTATATTAGCCCCCCCACCCCCCACAGTTGATCGTAGAGTGGGGATCAAAGGAAAGAAAGGGAAAAAAATAATTGCTTCATTTTCACCGTACAAAGCCAATGGGTGTCTCAGAGTGACCCAGTCAATCAATTGTATTTACTGAGCACTTACTGTGTGCAGAGCAGTATACTAAGGGCTTAGGTGAGTATAATATATCAGAGTTGGTAGACACATTCCTTGCCTACGACGAGCTAGAGTGGCATAGAGTCTAGCCCCAGAGCCAGGCAGAGTTTGCGTTGGGGAGAAATTTGAGGAGGGGTCCTGTCTGGGAACGGCCGGGGCCAGAAAGAGAGGGAATTGTTTCGGCCTCAGATTCGGAACTTGACTCCTTGTTCCCCCAAATCTGGTACAGGGAAACGCTCGGGTGGGTCACTCTGAGGGAGTTTGCTTCATCGAGACCCAAAATTAAGGATCTTTTTCAAAACTGGGGAGCCGGTAGGGTGGTACTGGGAAGGATCAGATAGTACCCTAAAGGATAAATTAAATCAGAAATGTCACATTCGTGAAAGGACAGGGAGTTGGGTCAGAATCCCAATTCAGGGATCACTGTCCCTCCCCTCAAGCTCAGTCCTTCCTCGGACTTGTTCTGGTTCTTCTGGGCTACCATCCTTATGGGTGACATTCTGCCGCCGCCATGAACTTGCCTTTGAAGAGTAGTGCCAGAGAGTAAGCACATCCACAGGCTCCTTGGAACCCCCTTCCCCTCCTCAGGGACGGGGGACAATTCCAGTAATCGGCCTCACCACAGGGCAGGATTCTGGAAGTGGATCAGGGAATCACCATCCGTCTGGAAAACGTTCAGAACTGAGGATACTCAGATGCGCAGTCTCCAAGCAAGTGCTTCTGGGAAATCCGGAACCCAACTCTGGAATCCTATTTCTGCCTCCAAGCAACAAACCCCATCCCACCTTGACTAATGCATCATGGTGCCATAAACATGAGCTCATGGTTTGCCTTGAGCCTCTAATCTTTAAGAGTGACATTTGCTAGGCCATTTATTTTCAAATATTTACTCTCCATCTGCCTTCCTCTTTTTTACTCCACAGCTGTGGCTCTTGGTTTCCTCCCCCTACTCTATCTCCGAACTTAGCCAGGTATGAGTAAGAGGGCGATGTCAGATAATATTTGGGGCTTCTTGGACCTCATCCAGGTCTCTAGGGAAAATGTTTTATTTGATTACATAGGGCAGCTCTTCGAGGAAATCGGGCCAAGACCTATAAGGAATTTTTGCCTTGGAAGTACAAGGGGTTTCTATTACTCATTGCTTTCAGCTGTATCGCCACTCTAGGATTAGTCTACGGGCTAGGTGTCGGGGGAGGGTTTCGAAGTTTGGAAAGTGGACAGAAGCATTTTGCCAAGTCGATCTAGCCAACTCTGCTCTATTGCGCTCTCTCAAATGCTTAGTCCAGTGCTCTGCATCCAATAAGCGTTCGCTAAGTACAACTGATTGATTAACTGATCTAGCGGGAGGGTAGAGAAAGTAAAGTCACCAGAAAATACACGCTACAGCCTGGTTTGAGGAGCTTTTGAACAAGGATACCGTCATGAATTTGACTTTTCCCTACAGTCTAGAGGAGAAAGTTTTTATCCTCAGCCTTTATGCTCCACCTGTACGGTGAAGATAATAATAACTTCAGTGATTCATCAACAGTCTTTTCTGTCCTAACTGGATAATTATGTTTCCTAAAAATATTTTCTTTATCTGTTTCAAATGGATTCGCTGTTCATTCGACTAAAGGTCCTGCCATTTGAGATTATAGAGGAGAATTTGACTGGTTTCCTCCAAAGAATTCTTTAGAGAAACTTCAACCCTATTTCTCCTTCTGTACTTTCCATTTCATTAAATAGCAACAGCTAATCTCTCTTCTTCCTTCTAACTCCATCCTTACATAACTCCGTAGTCAATTACTTCAGTTTTAATAATAGTATTCGTTAAGCGATTACGATGTGTCCGAGATTGTTCTAAGCTCTGGGGTAGAACACAAGTTAATCGGATTGGGACACAATCCCTGTCCCACACAGACTAAGTAGGAGGTGGAAAAGATATTGAGTCCCCAATTAACAGATGAGGAAACTGAGGCACAGACAAGTTAAGTAACTTGCCCAAGGTCACACAGCGGGTAATAATAATGTTGGTATTTGTTAAGCGCTTACTATGTGCAGAGCACTGTTCTAAGCGCTGGGGTAAACACAGGGGAATCAGGTTGTCCCACGTGGGGCTCACAGTCTTAATCCCCATTTTACAGATGAGGGAACTGAGGCACAGAGAAGTTAAGTGACTTGCCCACAGTCACACAGCTGACAAGTGGCAGAGCTGGGATTCGAACTCATGAGCCCTGACTCCAAAGCCCATGCTCTTTCCTCTGCAGAGGCACCATTAGAACCCAGGACCTCTGACTCCCAGGCCCGTGCTCTTGCTACTAGGCAACACGGCTTCTCTGTAGTTTTCCCTGATCCCTTTTTCTTGTTTTTTCTTCTCCTTTATAGAAGAGTTGGCCAGAAAAGAGTATTCCAATCCAGATGAGGACGTTCTATGCAGTATCATACATAACAACAGTGCTATGATTTCTTTGGTCATCTTAATCAATCTGTAGTATTGATCGAGCACTTACTGTGTGCAGAGCACTGTATTAAGCACTTGGGAGAGTAATAATAATAGTAATAATAATGTTGGTATTTGTTAAGCGCCTACTATGTGCAGAGCACTGTTCTAAGCGCTGGGGTAGATACAGGGTCATCAGGTTGTCCCACGTGAGGCTTACAGTCTTAATCCCCGTTTTACAGATGAGGTAATTGAGGCACAGAGAAGCGAAGGGACTTGCCCACAGTCACACAGCTGACAAGTGGCAGAGCCAGGATTCGAACCCATGACCTCGGACTCCCAAGCCCGGGCTCTTTCCACTGAGCCACGCTGCAAGAATTTGCAGATATGTTCCTTGCCCATAACCAGCTTACTCTGGTCATCTTAATCGCTTGTTGTGGGCAGGGAATACGTCTACCAACTCTTTTAGTGTACCCTCCCTAGTCCTTAAAAGACTGTAAGCTTGTTGTGGGCAGGGAGAGTGGCTGTTTTCTTGCTATATTGTACTCTCCCAAGCGCTTAGTACAGCGCTCTGCACACAGTAAGCTCTCAATAAGTCCCACCTGATTCTTTCATTAATACAACCTAGCAGTTAGGTTTCTTTCCTCTTTCAGGTCTTCCTGCCTCTTCAGGAGAACTCTGCAGGGCGATGTAATAGATGACTTCCAGTCTTTCGCTTGAGACTACAAGGAAATCAGAGCCCATCTCGGATGTATTATGCTTAAACTATTCCTCCTGATATAAATCACCTCAGACCCGTATTTGAATTTTATTTGCTTTCCCCTGATCAGAGAAGAGAATAAATCCCTGTAGATAGTTATCACTATAGACAGATTTGCCTCTATTCACCCTGAATTTTAATATAACGCTGAGGAGGTGGAACAGCTAAGGTAGTTCAGTGGTATCGTAGTGTTTGCTTTATTAGGACTCTACAAACATCCCCACGATCCTTTCTGAGCTGGATTTAAGCTTCTGATCCAGTCAGCAAACTCGTTCAAATGAATATCATGTCACGCTTGCAGTACCTCTAGTACTTACAGAGTGAGTGACTTTGAGCCCAAGACAGCATTTATCGAGCTGTCGTTTAGGACTACCCGGAGGTATTTAAGGATGGGGAACTCCTTCCCCTGTACGTCTGCCAGGCTACGGCTCTCCCCATCTTCAAAACACTCCTGAAAAATCACTTCTCTTCCAGGAAGACTTCCCTGTTGAGTTTTCCATCTCCTTACGGGATTTTCCCTACTACTGCCGTTCCAGGACTTCCGTGGTCACCTAAGCCGTTGGATACTGCCGTCCATTCCCTACCTCCCCAAAACACTTACGTATACATTTAAAACTCGGTTGCCATCTCTACTGTAAGCTCGTTTTTGTTAGTTCGCTTTGGGCGGGGAATGTGCCCAATTTGTATTGTACTCCCCCAAACACTTAATACATTGCTATGCCCCTAGTAAGCACTCAGTAAATACCACTGATGGATTAACTGCTTCTCCTTACTTGTTTAGTGTCTGCCCCTCCTTGATTTTTGTAAGCTCTCAGATATAGTGCTTATACAGTGCAGAAATAATGCCGATTAACTCTTTTGTACTCTCCCAAACGATTAATAATAATAATAATGTTGGTATTTGTTAAGCGCCGAGCACTATGTGCCGAGCACCGTTCTAAGCGCTGGGGTAGACACAGGGGGATCAGGTTGTCCCACGTGGGGCTCACAGTCTTCATCCCCATTTTACAGATGAGGTAACTGAGACACCGAGAAGTTAAGTGACTTGCCCAAAGTCACACAGCTGACAAGTGGCCGAGCTGGCTCTGCAGCGATAGCACTAACTGCTACTTTTTTTCCTTTATGTTGTCATATTTATGTTTTTTCCCTCAGCCCAATATAATCAAACCTTTATACCTCTTAAACGACACTTCCTGAAAGCTCCCTGGAAGTGGTCCCTCCCAAGCTGCACTTGACTTACGTAATCACTTAAATATTCACGCATCTTTTTTTGTTTTTTTCGGTACCAACAAGGTCTAGGCTCTTCGGGAGTTTAAATCTAGTATTCTAACATTCAGTACCGTACTAAGTGCTGGGGTGGATACACTCAGGTCAGACACAGTCCCTCTCCCACATGGGGTCACTTCCTAAGGGACAGGGAGAACCAGTATTTAATCCCCCCCGTTTATAGACGAGGAAACTGAGCACAGAGAGGTTAAGTGACTTGCTCAAGGTCAAAGAGCAGGCAGGCGGTGGAGACGGCAATAGAACTCACATCTCTTGACTCCCAGCCCTGTGCTCCTTCAAGTCAAGTCGCTTTCTTGACGATATCTGAGTTGTTAGCCAGCTCACCCAAGTTTTGTGTCTAGCAATCATGACCATCATCTATCCTGGTAATACCGAAAAATCAATACATTTAGATGGTGGAAATGGTCTCTCCCATTGCAGAACTGCACTGCTGTCAGTCCGTCCTAATTAATCCAGGAATCTACTTAATTGGCTGCTCCCCAAAGTCATGGTGCCATATTGAGACTTCCTCTATGCGGGAACACTAACTGGGTGGAAGACGCTTCTAATAAGGGACAAAAGTCTTTCAGTGGAAGCAGCATGGCCAAGTGGAAAGACCATGGGCCTAAGAGTCACGGGTCCTGGGTTATAATTCCAGCTCTGCCACTTATCTGCTGTGTGACTTTGGGCAAATCACTGAGCTTCTCTGGTCCTCATCTGTAAAATGAGGATTAAATTTCCGTTCTCCCTCCTTCTTAGACCGTGAGCCCTCAGTGCCTGACCTGATTAGCTTGAATCTACCCCAGTGCTCTGTACGATGCTTGGCCCATAGTAAGCCCTTACGAAATACTACAGTCGTTACTACGCGCTAAATAAATCCCGCCTCCTTGTCGGATATCAGGGCAGCCTCAACTCCCTAGTCATTGTGTTGCCCAATCCTTGGGGCAGATCTAAGATGAGGGACGGGGGGGGTGGTAGGGCGATTCGAATCTGTAATGCAACTGAATACGCTGGCAGCGAAGTTCCCGAGGAAAACTTCGAGGCAGGATTAGTGGAACATGTCTTGGGAAAAAAACCACCTAAATAACATGATGCAATCTCTATTAACAATAGGTTGGCCCTAAAAGCCTGCTCTGCTCAGATTCAGATGCCACATCATATTTCAGCATGGAAAAAACAATACTCACTGAATCTCTCTAGCCAATCTCCCACTAGGGCTCCGTCTGCCCAGGACTAATTCAGAGCACGGTTGGGTATGGCAATCCCTCATGACAGCTCGGGGAATATTTGTTCCTGATAATGAGCAAAGCAAATCTGGCTTTTCGCTTCCTTGTGCCTGGCTTTCGATCTCTCCAGTGGGGCTGTCCGCACCCTCCCTTTCCGGGCCGCCCAGGAATCAGGCCCCGGAGCACTTGCCGTGCTCTATTTCATCTACCCCCACCCTGGACCCAGCTCCTTCTCCCTCTTGATTATTTTTATGCGATTCCATAGACGCTAATGAACGTTGCAAATCAGGACGGCTTAGGTTTGCTTTCCCCTCTCTTTAGCCCCAGACGGTGTCACTCCGATAAAAAACCCTCCAGTGCACACAAATGCCTGCGTGGACCCCCACTTCTGTTCCTCCTTTGTTCTCAGGGTCTTTCGGGGCTATGTGAACCCACAACTCTTAAGAACTCCCCTTCCTCTCCTCCCTTATCTGGAAACTTTGTGTTTTTATTGTCTGAGTTTGGATTTCTAGCTTTGTGATGCTGGGTTACCATCCAATGAACAATTTTTGAAAGTTCACCCTCTACAACCTATTTACTAAAAAGTGTTACACGAATGAATGTTATCAGTCAGTAGTTTTTATTGAGTGCTTACCTTGTTCAGAGCACTGTACTAAGCATCTGGGAGACTACGATACAATAGAGTTGGCAGGCACATTCCCTGCCCACAAGGAGCTTACAGTCTATTAGACAGTTCTTCTAAACATCTTGGTCCAAACTACCATATCTCCTTTTCTCTCCTCATTGTCTCCTGGAGATAAAAATAACAGTATTGATTATGCGCTTACTCTGTACCCAGCCCTGTACTAAGCACTGGGGTAGTTAAAAGATAATCAAGTCAGACACCGTCACTGTCTCACGTGGACCCACAGTCTAAATCGAAGGCAGAACAGGAATTTAATCTTCATTTTTACAGAGAAGTTAATTGACTTGCCCAAGGTCACCCAGCAGGGAAGCGGAAGAGATGGAATTAGAACCCAGGTCCGTTTTGTCCCCAGGCCCATTGTCTCCCCACTAGGCCTCAATCTTCTGGTACCAGCCTTCCTCTTGTTCTCCCACTTTTTTATATCCCCATCCCTCCTTTCTTCTGTAATTGACCACTGTGTATATAATAAATACATCATTGTTTCCCCTTAGATTGTTAACAGAGAGAACATTAGACCTTTCCCTACCCCTCCTCCCAAGCTAGAATGGTGCAATCCACCCAGGGCACATTCTGTGATCGGGGACAAGCTACGAACATTTGGTCAAACGATCTAATTTTTCCTTGAGACTTGCATTCTTACGTAATGACTTCACCATCTCCCACCTGTTAAGTTCAGCACCTACACATTGCATTACTGAAATCCCACAAGATGCTAATATCTAAGGCTTCGATATGCATTTTGTGAAACAGGGCCACCTCATACTTCAGTCAATGGTAACTGAACACTTACTGGGTGCAGAACACTGTATTAAGTGCTTGGGAGAGCATGATACGAGAGATGGTGGATAGGTTCCCTGCCAGCAGTGAGTTTAAAGTCTAGATACTTGATGAAAAGTCTGTATCAACGAAGTGATCCTCTTTGGATGGATGGATGGATGGTTGTGTGTGTGTGTGAGAGGGAGAAAGACGTATATCCACACTCTTCCCCAAAGGGCCTAGGTCCCAGTACGGGCACGGGCTCTGAGACAAACCTACACCGGAAAACTTAGTTTCTGGGAAAACCGATCACCTGTAGCTTTAACTCGATGAAGTACTCCAGACTTCAGGGCTGGGGTGGCTCCCCAGATTAAGTCTCCACTAGTTCTCTCTCTGGGCACGGAGCCTTCCTCCTCCCCCTCTCCCCCACTAACCCCCTCCCCCTGCCCCCAGCCCATCAGAATTTTATTTGGTAGAAAATCCCCGCTTCACTGGGGGAAGTCGATAAAGTTCCAAGCTCAGTGCCAAGTCTGACCGATGAAAATGGGTAGGGAGAAACACATGGCGAATCCCTGAACGTAAAATGGAATCCCGTCGGTTCCCTATCCTTGGAGAGCCTTTAATAACCTGCTTCATCTTCACCCCGTCTCCTTTCCAGACACTTCGCTCCCTGGTTTGAGGGCTCCCCCTGAACTCACAATACTTTCGTTGTCCGGGCCGGGAAACTCTCCCTTCCCCTAGAGAACTTGGCCAAGGCCATCAACGTCTTTCCATCTCAAGATTGTTTTAGTTTCCCTGAAAGGAAAAGCAGGCTCAGGAAATCAGGACGGCTTGAGTTACAGCTTGTCTGATTTCCAACTCTCCCTCAAGCCTCAGACGGAAGAGGCAGACAGCCCCTGGAGTATGGATCAAGAGCAGGGTGTTTGCTAAGAAAAACTGTTGATCCCAGAATTTTGCTAATCCTTAGAGAGTCTGACTGGCTCCCAGGTTTTGGTCACACGTCCCTACGTTTGACCTTGCCATAATTAATTTGGGACCTGGGGACTTCCCTGCTCCATATTAAGTCTATCTCTTTCGTTGGCAGAGTCCGCAATCGATTATAAATATCTGTTGCCATTTTTTTGCATTTCCTCCACACTTCAGGGCTGGGATTTGCCCCCGATAAATCTCCACTAGTTCTTTCTCTGGGCCTGGAGCCTCCCCCGATCCCCTCTGCCCATCTGGGTTTTATTTGGGTAGAAAATCCCTGCTTTACCGTCGGAAGGATACCCTCAGCGGTCAGTGAGAAAGAGGAGGAACTGTTCTTTAGAGAGGTGAGAGATGACTCGCAAAAGGCATCCCAAAGTACTTAGTAGTAGTATTTATTACGCTCTAACTGTGCGCAGATCATTATTCATTCAATAGTATTTATTGAGCGCTTACTATGTGCAGAGCACCCTACTAAGCGCTTGGAATGTCCAAATCGGTAACAGATACAGTCCCTGCCCTTTGACGAGCTTACAGTCTAATCGGATCCTTATATTAAGTGGCATAGCCGAGTGGACCTGGGAGTCAGAAAGACCTGGGTTCTAATTCTGGCTCCACCACTTGTCTGCTGGGTGACGTTGGGCAAGCCGCTTCGCTTCTCTGTGCCTCAGTTACCTCATCTGAAAAGTGGGGATTAAGACAGGGAGCCCCTTGTGGGACAGGAACTGTTTCCAACCTGATTACTTTGCACCTACCCCAGCGCTGAGAACAGCGCTTGATACGTAGTAAGCGCGTAACAAGCGCCATCGTCACTATGAAGCACTGAGAGGGAATACACATGTGGATATTACGTGTGGTCCGTATCCCGCAGGGGAGCAGGAGCATACCATCTAGGCACTCTAGTACAGTGAAAGTTCAATACTTGTTACTTTTCTATCGCTTCTTTCCTCCTTGGAAGGCGGGGGCAAGACGCTTCTCACCCCCCAGGGCTGGGCATCCCTGGTGGGACCCTCAGGTTTAGGACCCTCAGGGGTGTCTGTGGACTGTCACTGAGCCATTGTTCTCGTCTGTCCGTCTCCCCCGATTAGACCGTGAGCCCCTCAAAGGGCAGGGACTGTCTCTATCTGTTACCGACTTGTCCGTTCCAAGCGCTTAGTACAGTGCTCTGCACATAGTAAGCGCTCCATAAATACTACTGAATGAATGAATATTCAAAATTGCCAATACTATTGATTGGTAATGGCACGACATCCACTCTGGTGCTATGAAGAGGCTGCTTCCGTTCGTATCCAAACGGGCTTGTGTCGTTGGACGAATGATCCTAATCCCCTCATCGAGTAACCATTCAGTGGTATTTATTGAGCGCTCACTGTGTGAAGAACACCGAACTAAGCGCTTGGGAGACTAATATAACAGAATTGGTAGACACATTCCCTGCCCACAGTGAGCCCCTACTAACATAGCCAGAGCTCGGAGAGAGAACATGTGTTCTGTCAAAACTGGGAAGCAGCGTGGCCTAATAATAATAATAATGATGTTGGTATTTGTTAAGCGCTTACTAGGTGCAGAGCACTGTTCTAAGCGCTGGGGGAGATACGGGGTCATCAGGTTGTCCCACGTGAGGCTCACAGTTAATCCCCATTTTCCATATGAGGCAGCTGAGGCCCAGAGAAGTGAAGTGACTCGCCCCCAGTCACACAGCTGACAAGTGGCAGAGCCGGGAGTCGAACTCATGACCTCTGACTCCGAAGCCCAGGCTCTTGCCTCCGAGCCACACGGCATAAAGCCTGAGCCTGGGTCAGAAGGACCTGAGTTCTAATCCCCTCTCTGCCACTGCTCTGCTGTTTGACCTTGGGCAAGTCACTTCACTTCCTCTGTTCCTCTGTTACCTCATCTGTCAAATGGAGATTAAGACCGTGAGCCCATGCGGGACATTGTGTCCAACCTGATTACCTCGTATCTACCCCAGCACTTAGTACAGTTCCTGGCGCATAGTAAGTGTTTAACAAATACCATTAACACCCCCAAAACAACAATAAAAAAAACTGGGTCCATTTAATGTGGTGGGAAGAGATCCGACTGTAGGTGTGGGAAAAGAGGAAATCCTCCTCTGAAAAAGACCCATTCAAAAATGATTTTCAGGACTCGAAGGAAGGATGAAAGTTGGGCGTGGCTAGGAATGAGTCAAGCGAGCCTGGAATTTAATAATGTAATAATGTTGGCATTTGTTAAGCGCTTACTATTTGCCAAGCACTGTTCTAAGCGCTGGGGTAAATACAGGGTCATCAGGTTGTCCCGCGTGAGGCTCACAGTCTTAATCCCCATTTTCCAGATGAGATAACTGAGGCACCAAGAAGTTAAATGACTTGCCCATTTAACATGCTCCCGGGATGTAACACATTAAGCAAGGGGTACCTTGGCCTTATTCTGAAATGCAATCTCCAGATGAGGGAGTGTCAGAAGCATTCATTCATTCATTCGATAGTATTTATTGAGCGCTCACTAGGTGCAGAGCACTGTACTAAGCGCTCGGGATGTACAGATCGGTAACAGATAGAGACAGTCCCTGCCCTTTGACGGGCTCACGGTCTAATCGGGGGAGACGGACAGACAGGAACAGTAGCAGTAAATCGAATCACCCAAGATTTGTTTGCTTGGTGGGTTGTCCTGCTCCTAGCCGAGCTGATTACTCTCCTCCTCTGCAAAGCCTTATTAAAATCCCATCTCTTCCCTGACTAAGGCTTCCTCTCCTCTTCTCCCACCCCCTTCTGCGTCCCCCCCTGCCTTTATTCATCCCCGCTCCCGGCCCCACAACCCTTACGCACGGATCTGTAATTCATTTATTTCAATTAATGTCCGTCTCCCCCTCTAGACTCTAAACCGGCGGGCAGGGAACGTGTCCGTCATATTGATCTATTTTACTCTTCAAAGCACTTAGTACAGTGCTCTGCGCACAGCGAGGGCTCAATAAATACGACTGACCGATTTTAAATGCAGCATTCTCCTTCTGCGCTACGGTCCCAAAACCCTCTGAGAATTTCTTTCTCCAGGAAAGACGTCGCCTAACACGGTGAATGTTTAATCGGCTCTATTCATTCATTCATTCATTCACTAGTATTTATTGAGCGCTTACTATGTGCAGAGCACTGTACTAAGCGCTTGGGATGAACAAGCTAGCTCTTGGGAAGCTCCGAAATGTGCACTACCAAGTTCCTAAAAGCGTGGCCTAGTGGAAAGAGCACGGGCCTGGGAGTCGGAAGGACCCGGATCCTAATCCCGGCTCTGCCCCTTGTCTGCTGGGTGACGCTGGGCAAGTCATTCACTCTCTGTGCTCAGTTAGCACATCTGTAAAATGGGGATTAAGATTCTGAGCCCTTTGTGAGACGGGGACTGTGTCCAACCCGATTATCATATAGCACATAGCAGACACTTAGCAAATAAGAGTCGGAGGTCATGGGTTCTAATCCTGGATCCTGTCAGCTGTGTGACTTTGGGCAACTTCTCTGTGCCTCAGCGACCTCATCTGTAAAATGGGGATTAACTGGGAGCCTCACGTGGGACGACCCGATGACCCTGTATCTCCCCCGGCGCTTAGAACGGCGCTCTGCACGTAGTAAGCGCTTAACAAATACCAATATTATTGTTACTGTCTTGTCTTATGCTACTGAGTCATCTCCATCCCAGAGTGACTCGTTGGACACATCTCTCCCACTGTGCCCCAGCTCCATCTGCAAACGTTCTGGTAAAAATACGGAAACCGCTTACCGTTGCCTTCTACTGGGGAGTCGACTTGAGTCGCCGTCCTTGACGCTCTCCCACGCCGCTGCTGCCCAGCAAGGGTGAGTTATGACTCGTGACAGATTGCTTTCCACGCGCCGGCCACTGCCCAGGCTAGGAATGGAATGGGTAGGCCTCGGCTTGACTCCGTCTCCCGTAGCCGAGACCGGCGGAGGACTGGAAACTCTCCAGATGCGATCCTGAGAGGGGTCTGTTGGCCTTAATTCGATGCCCACGTTACATTATCGGCTGAATGCGGTCACACCGTCGGACGTTGTTAGGCAAGAATCTCTCCTGAGATGGCTCTTGGTCGAATAACCTGACAGCGAAGGAAACTCGGGACGAATGAAATGATTGTCCAGATGCTCCTCATACTTGCGGGAGACGGTGCAGTCTTGTGTTGAAAGATAGATGGGGGAAATAATAATAATGATAATAATGATGTTGGTAGGTGCAGAGCACCGTTCTAAGCGCTGGGGGAGATACGGGGCCATCGGGTCGTCCCCCGTGAGGCTCACAGTTAATCCCCCTTTTCCAGACGAGGGAACTGAGGCACAGAGAAGTTAAGTGACTCGCCCACAGTCACACAGCTGACAAGTGGCAGAGCCGGGAGTCGAACCCTTGGCCTCCGACTCCGAAGCCCAGCCTCTTTCCACTGAGCCACGCTGCGTTGGTCACCGTGGTAATAGTTGTGGGGTTCGTTAAGCACTACTGTGTGCTAAACACTGAGGTAGATTCGGGAAAGTCAGGTTGGGCACAGTCCCTGGGTCACATAGATTCCCGATCTAAGAGTGGGGAGAGAATGGGTTCCTCCACTTCCCAATCTGTAAAATGAGGATGAAAAACCCGTTTCTTCCTCATTTTACTAATGGGGAAGTGGAGGCCCGGAGAAGTCAAGTGACTTGCTCAAGATCACTCAGCGGGCAAGCGGCGGACCTGAGATGAGACTCCAAGCTTCTAGAATCCTTATCCTTGGAGTCAGCGATTTTTGCTAAGCTGCTTTTCATGGCGGTAGCAATGGGAGGACTGAGCAGCCGAAGGCTGAAGTCTGTTTGCAGCCCAGGATCGGAGTCGGACTCCGGTGGAGGGGCAAAGCCCAAACTGTGTGGCAGGAACACTAGATTTCCGTTTTAGGGGTATAAGACAGAGGCCAAAGCCAACCAAGAGGAAGGCAACTTTTGGATGAAACCGTGAGAGAGATTTGATGTTCGGAGGCGGGGGAGATTCCAGGGAAACATCATAAAATTCAGATGACAATTGTAAGCTCCTTGTGGGCACGGAACATTTCTTCCAACTCTGTTCTATTGTACTCTCTCAAGTGCTTAGGACAGTGCTCTGCACACAGGAAGCGCTCCATAAATTCCACTGACTGATTGATTGCTATGTCAGTGTTTGTTAGCCCCGCCATCCAACCCTGTCTCACGCTGTATGTGCAAGTTGGTTGGCATATAATAATGTTGGTATTTGTTAAGCGCTTACTATGTGCAGAGCACCGGTCTAAGCGCTGGGGTAGACACGGGGGAATCAGGTTGTCCCACGTGGGGCTCACCGTCTTCATCCCCATTTTACAGATGAGGTAACTGAGGCCCAGAGAAGTGAAGTGACTTGCCCACAGTCACATAGGGGGTCCGTGGGTAGGTTTCTTCACCCATTCACCTGGCCTTAGTGAGGGAGCCATTGAATCAGACTGGGCAAACTCTTGGACTGCCAAGGCTTGGGAAGTAGCATGGTTAGTGGAAAGAGCCCGGGCTTAGGAGTCAGAGGTCATGGGTTCGAATCAGTTTTCAGCTGTGTGACTGTGGGCAAGTCACTTAGCTTCTCTGTGCCTCACTTACCTCATCTGGAAAATGAGGATTAACTGTGAGCCTCACGTGGGCCAACCCGATGACCCTGTATCTACCCCAGCGCTTAGAACAGTGCTCTGCACATAGTAAGTGCCAAACAAATACCAACATTATTATTATGATGGCTCGAGGCGCAGAATGCCTCTTTCCCACTCCACTGGATGATTCCCTCAGGCCTCCTTCTCAGAGGATGGGGCATGAAGTATGGCAGCCACAGCAGAGAACGGTCATGAAGCAGCGTGGCTCAGTGGAAAGAGCTCGGGCTTGGGAGTCAGAGGTCATGAGTCCGAATCCCGGCTCCGTCGCTTGCCAGCTGTGTGACTTTGGGCAAGTCACTTGACTTCTCTGTGCCTCAGTTCCCTCATCTGTAAAATGGGGATGAAGACTGTGAGCCTCACGTGGGATAACCTGATCACCTTCTACCCCCGGCGCTTAGAACAGTGCTTTACACACAGTGAGCGCTTAACGAATACCGCCATTATTATTATTATTACTATGTCCGTGATGAGTCTGGAGGAAATGACCTGGGCTCATAGACTTCTCAAGACCGAGGGCTTGCCGTTGGGTCACTTTTTTACCGTATTTGTTAAGCGCTTATTTTGTGCCGGGCACCGTACTAAGCTCTGAGGTAGATACAAGCTAATCAGATTGGACATGACCCCGTCCCGCATAGGACTCACAGCCTTAACTCCCATTTTCACAGACGAGGTACGGAAAAGCGAAGTGACTCACCGGAGGTCGCACGGCGGTGGTGGAGCCGGGATCAGAACTCAGGTCCTTCTGACTTCAACCTGTGCTCCGTTAGGTCACACGACTTCTGGCCGCGGGTGGTGGTCGGATGCTCCCCGATTGGGGCGGCGGAATTGAGTCAGGCCGAGCGGGGCCCGGTTGAGCCAGAGCAGAGGGAGAGATGGGGTCACGTCCGGGACGTGGGGAATCAGAGGAGGGTGGGACCGGGGACGGCCTGCGGTGAAGGGGAGAGTAGCCCGCCACCGGTGGGAAACCAGTTGAGAAGCAGCGGGGCCCAGTGGAAAGAGCACGGGCTTTGGAGTCAGAGGTCATGGGTTCAAATCCCGGCTCGGCCCTTTGTCAGCTGTGTGACTTCGGGCGAGTCACTTCACTTCTCGGTGCCTCAGTTACCTCATCTGTAAAATGGGGATTAAGACTGTGAGCCCCACGTGGGACAATCTGATTCCCTTGTGTCTACCCCAGTGCTTAGAACGGTGCTGGGCACGTAGTAAGCGCTTAACAAATACCAAATACCAGTTTCTGGCCACGGGGAGGATGGGGGTTTGGAGCCCGGATAGGTTGACAGTGGTGGAGCCAGCAAAGCCGGGCAGCGGGGCAGGGGGCACCGGCCTGTGGGGGAAACGGTCGGCTCGTGGACGTGGACCTGGTTGGACTGTGCCAACCCAATTATCTTGTAACGACCCCAGCGCTTAGAAGAGTGCTTGGCACATAGAAAGCGCTTAACAAATACCGCAATTATTATTATTCACGGTCCAGCCCTCCGGCACGCCGACACACTAACAGGGTGAATGTCTGAATGACCGCCAGGCGAGGCCAACCTTTCCATTCAGGATGGGGTTTCCGAAATGCCTTCCAGGTTTGCTCTGATCCCTAACCAACAGCTGTTCCGTGGACTCTGAATGGCCGAGGCCGCCACCCCGTTGGCAGCCTCCAACTTTGCTCCTCTCCCCCTCCCGGGGGGATAGTCAATCCTTCTCCCTCCCCCCGGGCCAGCTGGAAACCCAACTTGGAGGGGGCGAGGGGACCAGAACTGTGCTATTGGTTTCCCTTCTTCTTTCTCCTAAATGCCTTAAATCGGGGGTCCGTCTGGAGACACCACACTGTCCTGGAGTAGTTTTACTCTTTGAAGACCTCCTTGTGGGCGGGGGACTAACGTCTCCCTCACGTCCTGCGGATTTTTTGGTTTCTTTTTCAAACCGCACAGTGTACTGCCTGTCACATCCCCCTCCCTCCACTCCAAAACTGCGCATGCACGTTCGTGTGCATGTCTGTACGCGTGCGCGCTCGGGCCGGTGTGTGTCTTCTCCCACCCCCTCTTTTTTTCCTTTCCCAGCTTACTTTTCAGTCAGTATCGCTCTCTCAGTCCCCCGCTCATTGATGAATGAGTTTCATTCATCTTTCTCTCGGTGGGAGTTGCGGGGAGCTGCGTGAATAGCTTAAAGACTACGCCTGCCCCCATTTTTCCTCTCTGCCATTCATTTCCATGGAGACGGGGAAAGGAGGGGGGCAGCGGAGTGGGTGGCGGCAGGGGTCGGAGGTCAAGAGTGGCCACTTTTTGAGTTTAAAGCTTTGAATCCCACTAAGGATGGCGCATTGTAACCTTGAGTGACTCTCCAAGAACTCGACCGTCAAAGGATTCAAAGCAGAGCGAGGGAGAGGAGGAGCTGGAGAGAGATCAGAGAAAGGGAGCGGAGCATAAGTTCCGAGTGTCTCTGTCAAGATAGTGTTGGGTGACTTAATATAAGAGCAATTCATTTGTGTCACTTGCATAACGTGGCGTCCGATGGCCCTTGTCAAGAGTCTCTATGGAAATGGATCCCGCCCTCCCTCCTCTTTCCCCTCGGTCCCCACTATCCGATCCCAACCAAACCTGAATTAGCCTCAAGAAACTATTTCTTCGCTTGTAAAGGAGAAACGAGAAGAGCGAGTGGAACAGGGCTCGGAGAAATACACCTGTTCCTCTCTGGATGGTTTCCAGTTTGGATAGCTTTTTTAAAAAAATTTGGATCTTAGTATTTAGCGTAGGTCATGGGGTGACATAAACTGACCAAGAACCAGCGTTCCTTCAAACTATAACCGTGAGCTGGGAGAAAATCCGGGGCCCGGTCTGGACTCTAGACCATAAGCTCATTATTGGCGGGAATGTGTCTGCCAATTATGTGGCATTGTACTCTCCCAAATGCTTAGCACGGTGCTCTGCACATAGTAGGCACTCAGTAAATACCACCGATTGACCGACCGACTCAAAAGTCTATTGAAAACAACAAACTTTCCTTCTGATTGCGAAGACGGTGACTTGATTATACTGTGCACAGAACAAAGACTGAATGGGAAATGGCGATCAAACTCATTGGCCGTTCTTAACCCTTTCTGCCTCCGGTTCACTTCGGTTCCCTTCCCAAGAGAACCTCCGGAAGCTGTGTGGACGTATCGGTCGGGAAGAGCGGAGCAGTGCTTTGAGGTAAATTCATTCTAAATCCTCTGAGCCCAAGGGACCCTCTCTCCTCTGTCTTGGACACTGACTCCATCTCTTAGCTTTTCCCTCTGACCGTAATCGTGACGACCACGTTTCCCCATCCATGTCCATCCCCCAGACAGGAGAACTACATCCCCCTTCCTAATCCAGCTGATTCCCTCCTGCCATCGGTGTGACGGGAGCCTATAAATTCCTAGTCAAGGAGAGCTGAATAAGGATGCCCGGGCTTTCTTTTCAAGGCTCACTTAGAGAGGTAGAAGTCATTTGGCTTGCGTTGCTAGTTGCCGGCTGTGGGTTTTTTTTTCCTATTCTGGAAGCTCCCTCTGGCGATCCAACACTATCCCGTGAAACGTCCTTTGTCCTGGCCAGGGCAGAGCTGGGCGTAGGAAGGGGACGGGGCTTGAGAGTGAATAGACCTGGGTCGTGGAGTGCCAAAAGCCAATGAAAATGCCTGGAGATTCCACCAACTCTCTCTAGTTGCCAGAGCTGTTGAGAGGATTCTGGGTCCCGAGAGATGTGTAAAGGGCTTGTGAGTATGGGTGTGTGTGTGCTCGTGTGTGTAAACGTAACAGGGGTGGGGAAGTTCCAGGGCCTTCGGCAATTCCACCTTACCTAGATCCCGAGAAGGAGCAAGGGCACAGATGGGCCAAGTCCTTGAAGCCCGCTCCCCAAAATGATGCCCAGAGCACGGAATTCTTGCTTCTCTTCTATAGCCTGAGCTATTTTTGGCTGGGTAAATGGGTTAGCCTAAGCCTTGAGTCTTGTGAAGAACGAGAGCCTAATTACCAGCGATTGTTTGGGTAGAAAGCTGCTTAAAAGACCAGCTAGGGAGTGGGGGCAGGGAGGAGAAGCTTTCCCAAGCCGGGGGTCCGGCGGGGGGGCGTGAGGCCCGTCCACCCCGCCTCCCCCAGGCAAGCCTGGGACGTGGGAATGGGAGACTCGAGCTTTGCTGCTCTGGGCTCCCTGTGGCCAACCTCTCCACCGCTCATCAATCAATCAGTGGTGGTATTTGTTGAGCGCTTATTGTGTGCAGAGCATATACTAAGTGCTTGGGAAAGGTCAATATAAGAGAGTTGGTAGAGGTGACCTCAGGGGCCCAGGAATATTTCCCGGGGATGGGAGGCAAGGCCGGCAGCCCCTCTAGCTTGTTGTGGGCAGGGAATGTGTCTGTTTATTCTTATATTGTGCTCTCCCAAGCGCTTAGTAGAGTGCTCTGCACACAGTAAGCTCTCAATAAATACAGTTGACTGGATGACTACTTCGGTGGAAAGAGCCCGGGCTTGGGAGTCAGAGGTCATGGGTTTGAATCCCTGCTCTGCCACTTGCCAGCTGGGTGACCGTGGGCAAGTCACTTCACTTCTCTGTGCCTCAGTTCCCTCATCTGTAAAATGGGGATGAAGACTGTGAGCCTCACGTGGGACGACCCGATTACCCTGTATCGATCCCAGCGTTTAGAACAGTGCTCTGCACGTAGTGAGCGCTTAACAAATACCACCATTATTATTATTTTCATTATTACTTAGTACAGTGCGTAGTAAGTGCTTACCGAGTGCCACGATTAGTATTATGTTCTGATAACACCCAGCCTTTTTGCACTTGATTGGAAGAGCCCCATGTTGCTTTTGACAAGGTATGAGAGAAATCTTCTGGGGCCAGTGGAGAGGACAGAGTCCTTCGCTAATCCTGCATTTCTAACCTTAATATGCACCCAATATATATTTTTATATCAAGTAGTCATGCTTGTGGTATCTCTTCAGCCCTTACTATGGGCTAAATGCTGAGGTAAATAAAATACAATCAGGTCAGAGAGACTCCCTGTCTCTCAAGGCTCTCACAGTCTAAGGGGGAGAGAGAACAGGTATTTAATCCCCATTTTACAGATGAGGATACTGAGGCACAGAGAAGTTGAGCGATTTATCCGAGGTGAGTCAGTCAATTGTGTGTACTAAGCACTAATTACGCGCAGAGCACAGTACTATGCTCTTGGGAGAGTCTAATATAGCAATACAACAGACACACTCCCTGCTCACAGTGAGCTTACAGTCTAAAGGCAAGGTCACACGGGAGGCAAGGCGTAAAGCCGGAATTTAAACCCAGGATTCCTGACTCCCAGTCTTGCGATTTTTCCACTAAGCCAAGCCACTTCTCCAAAATAAAGGGATAGTTAGTATAAATGTACATTCTATACCAATCCCCTTCCGGGAATTACTTTCAACTTTTTTCCTAGAAAGACGTAGTGTTTGGTCAAACCACGCTCCAGACCAACAGCAAGTCAAGCAACATTCCAGAAGACGTTAGAAGCATCTGAGGGGTTTTTTTTTCCTTTGTCTTTTCTTGTTTTTTGCTTTGATTAGGTCAGTGATTTCTGGGCTCGCAAATGAAAAGAGCCTGGGAAATGGAATCCTTTTTCTCCTCTTGAAAATGCACAGCGTGAGAAGTCCCTCTGCCAACTTCTTCCGTGTCCTTCTTTGATCCTGAGAGTTGTGGAGATTCTCTATCCCACTTGGGCTTGGCTGCTATGCCTAGCACCGTGAGGGACCAGTGTTTAGTACAGTGACCGGTATATAGTAAGCGCTTAACAAATACCATTAAAAAAAGTCCAATGGATGGCCAAATTGGTGCCCCTGGAGGCAGAGTTCTTAGACATAGTGCTTGACCTCCTCCCTCCCCCAACATACAATCTACTTTCCATTATCCAGGGGCTGATTACAAGGTTTGTGGACTAGGGACTAGGGAATGTGGAATAGGGAAGCAGCGTGGCTCAGTGGAAAGAGCCTGGGCTTCGGAGTCAGAGGTCATGGGTTCGACTCCCGGCTCTGCCACTTGTCAGCTGTGTGACTGTGGGCGAGTCACTTAACTTCTCTGTGCCTCAGTTCCCTCCTCTGTAAAATGGGGATTAACTGTGAGCCCCACGTGGGACAACCTGATGACCCTGTATCCCCCCCAGCGCTTAGAACAGTGCTCTGCACATAGTAAGTGCTTAACAAATACCAATATTATCATTGTTATTATCCAGGCCCACTGCATCTCCTCCTCCTCCTCTTCCCTCAAGTTCAATCAGCAGCATTTATTGAGCTCTCACTGCGTGCAGAGTATTGTATTAAATGCTTGGGAGAGTACAATAAAACAGAGATGGCAGACATTTTCTTCCATCTACCTACATGAAGAAGGGTGGAGCTTGTTTCACGTGCAGTCCTCTAGACTGTAAGTTCCTTTTGGGCAGGGAATGCATCTACCAACTCCGATGAATTGTACTCTCCCAAATGCTCAGCACAATGCTCTGAACACCGTAATCGCTCAATAAATACAGTTGATTGATGTACTCTTGCTGGAGAAGGGGCTTTAATGCAGAAAACAGGGCTTGCCCAGGGCACCCAGTGGCCTCTTCTCTATTCATACCCCTCTGCAGCTGCCTGTTCATAATAAGGGTGGGCGGGGGGGGGGGGGAATGTTGCCAAGAGAGAAAGAGATGGAGAAGGAGAAAGCAGGAAAGAGGGGACAGTTTTGGTGTGCCCCATAGGGATGGAGACTATGTACCCTGGATTCTCCCATCAAGACCTCCACATAAACCCAAACTGATCTCCAGATAAAAGCCCAGTATACAGTGTGTGTATGTGTGTACGTGTGTATTTGCCTGCAGAGGGCAAGGAGAGGGGAGATGGACTTTAATTCAATGCAAAGCAAATTCCTAGCTAGCCAGAACAGAAAGAACCTTGTATAATCCTTGGCACGGGACAGATCGACACTGGCACATCATTTAACCTATAATTGCGTGTCATGTTGTGTATCAAAACAGAAAGACCATTCTCTCTCTCGATGTCTGAAGTCCTCCCAACCTTCCTGGGTTCCATCGAACCCTGCCGCAAAGAACTGGCCGGAGCCGATCTCCCCAGAGGCCAGAGCCCCTGGTTCGCCTCCCTACTGCTAGAAAAGTCGCGGGGCTCGGGACCCGATTTTAGAGAATCACTGCCTTCCCCGTAGTAGGAACCTCTGTCTCTAAGTCCTAAGTGTCTTGTAATCAATCATTTGTACTTACTGAGCGCTTACTATGTGCAGAGCACTATACTAAGGCCTAGGGAGAGCACAATGCAACAGACTCAGACACATTCTTTACCCACAGCAAGGTTACGGTCCAGAGGACGAGCTTAGGCCACTGATCGAGTTTTGCCCTGGACAGACCGGCTTTCAGCTGGTCAGTCTCCTGACGGGTACGGATACAGCACTGGACGCCTAAATGCCCAGTATTTCTATTTTCAGTGCCCAGCCTCCCTCTGACAACTCTTGCCACTGAGTTCCGTGGCTCACAAGTGGCACCTGCGTTCAGAGGAAGCAAAGTGGCAGCAAGTGGGTGGGGTTTCTAGCTTGAAAATGAGCACAACAAACCTATCTTGACCTAGGAGAGCCTCTTCCAGGCACCTTCCTGTTCCATTTGGTGTTCTCGGGGACACTTGGTCTGATATATTCCGGGGTCCAGATCCCTGGAAACAGGCCAGAAAGGGGAATCTTGGAGTCATTTTGCCAAGGTCGCGCTCAGTCCTGTGATCTAGATTCAAGGGCCACTAATATCTTTGAAGAAATTGACGCAGCCTTTACGTACCTTATCATCTAGTGTCGTATTCATTTATTTACATTAATGTCTGTCTCCCTCTCCATGCTGTAAACTCTTTAAGGTCAAGGAACGTATCTGCTAACTCTGCTGTATTATACTCTCCCAAATGCTTAGTATATTGCTCTGCACATTCTAAGTGCTCAAGAAATATGATTGATCGATTGATTGATGGATGGCATTTTCCATTTAAAAGGGTGCTATTCTGAAGGGTCTCGACCTAAATTTTTTATTTCCTTTTGAGAAGCTGTTTGGCCATGTGGAAAATGCCTGGGAGTCGGAAGACCTGGGTTCTAATCCCAGCTCTGCCACTTGCCCGCTGTGTGTCCTTGGGCAAGTCACTTAACTTCTCCGAGTTTTGCTTCCCTCATCCGTAAAAGGGGGATTCAAGACCTGTTCAGGGACAATATCAAACCTGATGATCTTGAATCTGCCTCAGGGCTTAATACAGTGCTAGGCACAGAGTAAGCACTTATCAAATTCTACAATTATTATTATCTATCCTACCGTAGCCATTCGGAGATCCTCAAATTTGGAGAGAGGGCACCCTTATTTGATCCGATCAGCCTAGGAATTCATCACCCAGTGCTGCTGGTAACATCGTCTACATATCTGAAGGCAGCCATGAACAACTCAAGCTCAATGAGCTCGAAGACCCCGTTTAGATGAAATGAGCATCCATGGACTTGCCTAGATGTGTGGATTTAGCCATGGCCTTCAAAAATGATCTGGGGAAACTACGGATGAAGTAGCTGGAATGTTTTCCCAGTGTTGGCAAAGATCGTGCACACCTTGTTTGATTATCCGATTCCCTTCTCCAACTAAGCCCTCTTCTCCTACTCCCGTCTGCATCACCCTTGCACCTTTTATTCACCCCCACCCTCATCCCCACAGAACTTATGCAAATATCTGTAATTTACTAATATATATGAATATATGAATATATGTTAATGCCTGCTTCTCCCTGTAGACTCTATACTCCTTATGGGGAGGAGCCTGTCTACCAATTCTGTTATACGGTAACTTTCCAAGCGCTTAGTAAAATGTACTACATGCAGTAAGAGTTCAATGAATACGACTGATTAATTGATCTTCTTGCTATCTATACTTTATTTTAGTCCCTGTCGCCCCACTAAATGGTAAGCTGGTAAGGGCAGGGATCGCTTCTATTTGTCTTATTGGATTCTCCCTGGAGTTTAGTACAGTGTTCTGCACACAGGCTCTCAATACATACTGTTGATCGGCGGCAGATGCAAGTAGCCAGAAGGAGAAATGGAGTTTAACCCCTATCTAAGTACCGTCGTTAACCTTTTTAATCCGAAGAAAAGGCTCCCTCTGGGACTAGTTCCCTTTTGGATGCGGTTTTCGGTCGAGTCTCTTTATTTAATCAGCTCTGTCCCTCCCGGTCCTCACTCTTGGCTTTTAGTTTTTCCTGTTGCTTTGAAACTCTTCCCTTCATCCCCATCCTTGAAGAAAAAAATCCATTTCTAGTCAGCAGCTCTGCGAGGGCTGACCTAAAGCTAATTAAAGGAGGCAGTTCTGCAAAGAAACCGCGGATCCCCGGAGTCGTCGTAGCTTCTCCAGATGCCGCGAAGAGCCCTGAATGCTTGTCCGCGCTAACCGGCTGGCAGTCTCACTCAACCCCCTCGCCTGACCCGCTGGGGAACTTCGTGGAAGGACCCCTGGCTCACCAGAAATGAAAGCAACTGATCCCTTGATCAATCAACTGTATTTATTGAGTGCTTGCTGTGTGCGGAGCACAGTACTAAGTGCTTGGGAGACTACAATATACCACAGTTGGTAGACATGTTCCCTGCCCACAGTGAGCTCACAGATCAGAGCGGGAGACAGGCATCCATGTAAATAAATAAATTATGGATATGTACGTACATCTGAAGGGCTGATGGGGTTGGTGAATGAGAGAAGCAGCGTGGCTCAGTGGAAAGACCAGAGGAGGCAGAGGTTGTGGGTTCTAATCCCGGCTCCGCCACTTGTCAGCTGTGTGACTTTGGGCAAGTCACTTCACTTCTCTGTGCCTCAGTTCCCTCATCTGTAAAATGGGCATGAAGACCGCGAACCCCACGAGGAACGACCTGATTTTGCAGCGCTTAGAACAGTGCTTGGCACATAGTAAGTGCTTAACAGATACCGCAATTATTGTTATTATTATCATTATGAGAACAGATCAGGGAGTTTCAATCCCTCATTTTTCCAGGCAGTTTCCACCTCTTGTTTCGGTGGGGCGAGCAGGGCTGGTGCATTCAGTCTGCCTTCATCTCTTCCCCTCTAGATCTTAAGCTCCTTTGAGAGCTGGGTTCAAGTCTTCTAACTCTATTGTTCTTCCCCAGATGGTTGGTCCAGTTCTCCTCACATAGTAGACGCTCAGTCAATACTGTTGATTGATTTTCTTACACTCGTCTCAAATCGCTAATTCCCCTTCTTTCCCTGCAATGGATTTGCTTGTACACCCGCTTCACTTGTTCTCCTAACCTATGCCGAAGAAGAGCAGAGGCAGAACTGGAGGTTCTAGAAAAGCTCAGAGCACTGAGATCGGCTGGCTGCCGCCTCCCGGAGATTTGATTTTCCGAAGCAGTGGGAGGGAAGACTGCCACTGGGAAGCAGCGTGGACTAGTGGAAAATTCATGAACCTGGAAGTTGGAGGACCTGGGTTCTGATCCCAGCTCTGCCACTTGCTTGCTGTGTGACCTTGGGCAAGTTGGTTCACTTCTCTGGGCCTCAGTTTGCTCAGTTGTATAATGGGGATTCAATCCTACTTCTTCCTACTTAGACTGCAAGCTCCATGTGTACAGGGGCTGTGTCCAACCTGCTGATCTTGTATCGACCCCAGGGTTTAGAACAGTGATCGACACATAGTAAATGCTTAACAAATACCAACCTTGACCCCCCCCCCCCAAAAAAAAACCAAAGCCCCGAAGTTGGGGGATTTTCAGTTAGATGCAAGATAATGAGGTCACAGAGAACCCCTGTTTTACGTTGGGTTCCCAATTGAATAGGAGGGAGAACAGATATTGAATCCTCATTTTACAGATGTGGAAACCGAGGCTCAGAGCAGCGAAATGATTTGCCCGAGGTCACCCAGCAGGCAAGGGGCAGAGCCAGCATTAGAGTCCAAGTCCTCCGACTCCCAGGCCCGCGCTCATTCCGCTAAATCACGATTGCTCCGGGTGACCGTAACCGTTAGTCTTGGTGTCGGCCGCAGGCCGCGGTCATGAATGAGTTGGCTTCTAATCTACCCTTCGCCCTGGCCTCTAGACCTGAAGACACGTTGGAATGGCAAACTCCGTGGGGGTTTCGGTTACCTCAAATCCTGTCTCCCGGAGCCTGGATGGGGTCCAGAACGACAAGCAAAAATTGCAAAAAAAGAAGATGTGCGGCCCCAGTGACCCCTCCCATGCTTTCTGCTTGTTTCCCCGGCCCCCGCGGGTTTGCCGATAAATATTTCGGTACCCCAGGCAGGCTGCCGGCAGCATGATCCTGCTCTCTCTGCTGCCACCCTGTGAAATTTCACCAGCCTGATGGCCTTCCTCCCCGTCCCCTCGACAGTCGAGAAAACGCAACCTAAACGGCAACAAAAACATTAATGCGTCTTCTCTTCCCGTCTTTTGGCCTCTCTTTACCCAACCTGAAAAAGGCAATAGAGTCTAGAGATGTTACAGCCGGCAAAGGATAAAATCTTGGATCTACGTGGGTTCTGTGGGACTCTAATAATGATCACCGCGGTGCTCGTTAAGTACTTACCACGTGCCAAGCTCTGTTCTGAGCGTGGGGTAGATACAAGTTAAGCAGGATGGACACATTTCCTGTGCCACGTGGGGCTCACGCTCTTAATCCCCATTTTACAGATGAGGTAATCGAGGACCAGAGAAGTGAAACGACTTGACCGAGGTCACAAGGCGGACGTATGGCAGATATGGGATTAGAACCCAGGACCTTCTGACTGGCAGGGCCCTGCTCTATCCACTCACTGAACTACGCTGCTTCTCCTCTAAGACTGAGAAAAATCAACCTGATTAGATTGAGCGCAAAGGGATTTTAGTAATATTCCCGCACCCCCTCTCTTCTGCCCCACTGACCTCTGTGTGTTTTCTGTGAGACTGAATAATAACGGGGTTCCAGGCTTTGTACGCTAATAACGGCCTATCTCACTTTGTACAGCAAACCGTTACCTCCTCGACTTTCTCTTCGGCCTCAGTGGCCCCGGTCCCTGCCTCTGTCTGGAAGGCCGAGGCCAAAGATAATCTTCAGGCCAATAAAATTTGCATGAGTCCTGCTCAGATTTCCAATCCGATTCTTATTGCTCCCCCTGGCAGTAGGTTGCAAGAATATAAGTCTCCGTGTGGAGCAAATGTACTGAGTTTCCTCCAAATGAAAATACTCAGAAACCGCAACTGAGCGGCCACATAAAGGAAAAGCACGGATGATTGAATTTCTTTCAGCCTCCCCGACTTGATTTTCTTTGACTTGTTGCCTGACTTCCCTTCAGCCAGCCCTGGGCAATGGGCAGATGTGTTTTTTTGTAGACTGACTTACCCCACCTGGACCCAATTATCTCTTCCTGGCTCTCTTTTTGGTCCTGTCTAATGTCTTCTCATCACCCTTAAGGTGTGGGTTCGCTCCAAACTGGGTCCACTGAGAAAAAGACAACGCAGCCAACCCTCAGAACCTGGCCTCAACGACACAGTGCTAAGAACTGTGGTATTCACTAAGAGCCTACTATCTTGTAGTGGATGCTAGATGATCAATCAAACAATGGCATTCATTGAGTGCTTATTACGTGTAGAGCACTGTACTAAGCGCTCGGATGAGTACAGTGTACCCGAGTCGACAGACAGGTTACCTACCCACGGCGTGCTTACAGATTAGAGGATCAAGTCAGATACAGTCCCTGTCCCACATGAGACTTACAACCTAAGGGAGAGAGAGGACGAGTATTTATTCCCCCGTTTTAAAGAGGAGGAAACTGAGGCGCAGAGTCTTTAAGTGGCTTTCCCAAGATCACACAGCGAGAAAGTGGCAGAGTCTGGATCAGCGTAGGGAAAACCCATCAGGAAAACACAGGGAAAGTGTCTCAAAGCTGTAGGGTGAAGGCAGTTTATAGTAGACTGGTTCAACTTCCTAATTTGAACCTGAAGTCTTGGGAGATTCATATGAAAACCAACACGCCAGGTGGAAAATAAAGCTTATCTCTTTCTCCGAGCGAAGACGGATTACATTTTTCTTTAATTACCTCTCCCCCCAATTCCTCCCTTTCCCGTCTCTTCCCCTGCCCCTCCCCGTGAAAAGTCTGAGAAGCCAAACGAAGGCCAGGGAGAGCATGAATCAACTACTCTAGAAAAGAAGTTGAAAGAGAGCCCAGAGAAAACCTGCGTACTCACCTCTTCTGGCCCTGAAGAACTCTCCCCATTCTCAATCGCTACAGCTTTTGGGGACACGAAGGAACCCGGATGGAGACGCAGAGGGTGGATTTCCCCGTGTCCTCCAGGTCAGGAAGTCATCACCTGGTGTGGCAGGAGGGTGGGAGAGATGTGCTAATGGTGAGCTACATTCCATCTCCAGTGGCTACAGAATGGAGCCATTTAAAGATAGAGAGGGAGACGGCAGACTCTCAGATTCCAAGAACACAACCAATTCTCTCTATCTGGGCCGTGGCGGATGTGACTGGTTTTAGCGTTGTGAATTTATGAGCTCTGATTCCACCAAAGCTGCCAGAGGAATATGGCACTGAGATTTTTCTCTCCGCATTTTACGAGGCTTTCAAGGTGGCAGGTTCTTGTGAGGCACCAGGATGAACTGGGATTACAAACCTGCCTGTTTCCGCCAACATCCGAGACAGAGAAGCGGCCTGGCTTAGTGGAAAGAGCACGGGTTAGGAAGTCAGAGGTCGTGGGTTCTAATCCCAGCTCGGCCACTTGTCAGCTGTGTGACTGTGGGCAAGTCACTTAACTTCTCTGGGCCTAGGTTCCCTCGTCTGTAAAATGGGGATTAACTGGTGAGCCTCACGTGGGACAACTTGATTACCCTGTATCTACCTCAGCGCTTAGAACAGTGCTCTGCACATAGTAAGCGCTTAACAAATACCAGCATTATTATTATCACTTAACATCGCTGTGCCTCAGCTACCTCATCTGTAAAATGGGGATTATTTGTTTAATCGTATTTATTGAGTGCTTATTGTGTGCAACTGTCAGCCCCACGTGGGACAACCTGATTACTTTGTTTCTACCCCAGAGTTTAGAACAGTGCTTGGCACATAGGAAGCGCTTAAGAAATACCATCATCGTTATTATTGTATTTCTTAATCAAAGACCGGTCTTCTCTGAGCCCTGCTTGGCTTTTCTCCCAGGAGACTAGAAGAAACACCATTTCAGAAATAGTGGCAGTAAGAAGTAGTTGTAATAATAATGATAATAATTGTAGTATTTGTTGAGCGCTCGCTATGTGCGAGACACTGTACTGAGTGCTGGGTACAAGCAGATCGGGCTGGACACAGTCCCTGTCCCACATGGGGCTCACAGTCTTCATCCCCACTTTACAGAAGGGGTAACTGAGGCACAGAGGAAGGGAAGTGACTCGTCCAAGGTCGCACAGCAGACAGACGGCGGAGTCGGAATTAGAACTTGTGTCTGACTGGCAGGTTCATGCTCTTTGCACTAGGCCACGCTGCTTCTCTTCTCAGAGAGTCTGGGATTATAATGGAAGGCAGAGAGGAACAGGCTCGCTCTAACAGAGGAAGGGAAGCAACATGGAGTGGCTCTTGTGAGATGCTTCATGCAGGGGCTCAAATTGGGGGCATAACTTGCGCCGGTGCAAAACTATCTAATTACACTAGCGGGCCTAAGCCTGCCTTATGGTCATCTGAAGGAGAGAATAAAAATGATAATAATTATAACAATCACAGGAACAGTAATTGTGATATTGGTTAAACGCTTACTATGTGCCAAACACTCTACTAAACACTGGTGTAGATATAAGATAATCAGGTCCTATAGGAGGCTGAAAATCAAAGTAAGAGGGAGAAAGGATATTGAATGCCCATTTTGCACGTGAGGGAACCGAGGCACAGAGAAGTGAAAGGACTTGCCCAGGTTCACACTGCAGACAAGTGGCAGGGGCGGGATTGGAACCCAGGTCACGTCCAGTATCCCAGCCCCAGCTTGAGACAGTCCTCCCTCTTCCCCTTTCCTCCTCTTCCTTTCCCTACCACCTCACCTTACATCCAGGCGAGACATATGTTCTGCCTTTGCTCCCAAGTAACATATAGTAAGATATCTCCCTCTAGACTCTAAGTTCATGGTGGGCAGGGATCGTGTCTACCAATTCTGTCGCCCAAGCGCTCAGTATAGGGTTCTACACACAGTAAGTGCTCAATAAATACCACTGATTGATTGAAAAAAGAGGACTACTAACATCTTAGTACCAGAGCTACCTTTTCTAACCTCATTCAGCTCCAGAGAATAATTCCAAAAACAAGACATACCTTCACATCATGATCCTATCACTGATGGAAACACCCCCCCCCCAAAAAAACCCAAAATCCATTTACACTGGACATTTGTTTGGGTTGATTTAATTTTCTCTCTTTGATTTCCGCCCGGTCCCCTGGTGCTCCTAGGCTTTTCATCTGGAGCCGGGAGGCAATTTTCAAGAAAAATAAGCGGGGCCCCGCACGTCTCTGTGAAGATTAATAGAGGGCAAAGGTGAAAAGGGCACAGGCTCTGAACCCCAGTACATTTCCAGCTGCATTACGTATGCAGGAGGAAGGGACCGGGGAGGGTGTCGTGGCTCAATTAAATCATCATTCTCGGAGGCAGAGAGCGTCGGCCAGGGTCGTGCTTTCGCTGATGTCGTTTTCTTTAAACCTGGGTCGAAACAGAACGCAGCCCGGGTGGAAACAGCCGTTCCACCTGAGAGACTGGGGGGTCAACGGAAGAGGAGCTGCCGTTTAATATGTGGGGAGAGGTTTGGCCCAGGGGGTTGGAAGCGAGCTAGAATCTGTACCCCGACTGCACGGTACAATGCCCACTGGGGGTGGGGAGAAGCCCCGTTGGAGGAGATGCAATTTTAAAAAGGCGTTGAAGGTGGGGAGAGTGATGGTCCGTTGTATAGCAAGGGGAAGGGAGTCCCAGGTCAGAGTCAGGACGTGGGCGAGGGATCCGTGGAGTCGGTAGCGGTAGAGGAGCGAAGCGTGCGGGCTCGGTCACAGTAGGAAATCAGTGAGGTACCTTAAGTCAGGGAGAGGTGATCGAGTACTTAAAAACTGACACCCCTTTTGGGCCTCAGTTCTCCCCAACTTCAAAGTACTCCTAAAAACCTCACCTCATATAGGAAGCCCTCTGGGATCGACAAAAACCTAGTCCCACCACCAACCAGCCATCTCTAACGTCGGTGTATTCTATCTCTACTCTCAGCACTTAGGTGTGTCGGACTGTTTATTCTCAGGCTTAATAATTCAGCCGTTTCATTCTGGCATGCTTATACTTGTACCCCTTCTATCCTTGCTCTTCGTCTTCCTCTCACCAGTCATAAATCATTCTCTTCGGTCTCCCTCATTACATTGTTAGTTCCTCGAGGGCGGAGAACTGGTGTCTTGCTGCTGGGTATTCCCCTAAGCGCTCAGTGCAGTGTTTCGCCACTCAGCGGTGCTCAGTACATCTCAATGATGGATAGATTGGCAGGGGGACACTGGATTCCTGGCTTGCGTTGGTTGCTCTTTGGGAAGTTGGGGAAAAGGTGAGCCAACTTGAATTTCGCCTCTCCATCTCCAGTGGCTCCTCCAGTTTGGAATTAAGGTCTGGATGTGGGTGATGTGAGAAAAAGATTAGTGCCCTTGTTTTCGTAGCCCACGCAGTACTCTCTATCGGGTGACCTGGGTTGGGTAAGCTGTTGCAGAGTGTGTGTCCTTCCCCTCCTCTCCTCCCCTCTCCTCCCCCAACCCTCTTGGAGCAGCAAACGGACAATCAGCAACACCGAAGCCGAAGAAACTTTATTCCGCAGCCTCACCAATTATCCTTGCTTATGTACTCAGATGGCATACCACTGGGCACGTTAATTGGGCATCTTGCACATTTGATCTTTATGTTATAATGTTGGTATTTGTTAAGCGCTTACTATGTGCAGAGCACTGTTCTAAGGGCTGGGGCGGATACAGGGTAATCGGTTTGTCCCACGCGAGGCTCACAGATAATCCCCATTTTACAGATGAGGGAACTGAGGCACGGAGAAGTGAAGTGACTCGCCCACAGTCACGCAGCTGACAGGTGGCAGAGCCGGGAGTCGAACCCATGACCTCTGCTTCCGAAGCCTACGCTCTTTTCACTGAGCCACGCTGCGGGAAGGGAGGGGACAACTTGAATAATTTCAGAGTCCCCAAACTTGAGCATACTTTTCAGTGCTGCTTCTTTGATCCTCTCCCTAAGCGCTCTGCAGGGCTGAACACACAGTTACTCTGTAATGATTAATAACGATTATAATTGTGGTATTTTAGCGCTTACAATGTTCCAGGCACTGGACTAAGCGCTAGGGCTATCCAAGCAAATCAGGTTGGACACAATCCCTGCCCCTCAGGGGGCGCAGAGTCTTAATCTCCATTTTACAGATGAGGGAACTGAGGCGCAGAGAAGTGAAATGATCTGCCCAAGGACCCAGGGTAGACAGGTGGAGAAGCCAGGATTAGAACCCAGGTCCTTCCAACTCCCAGGCGCGTGCTCTATCCACTGGGCCGTGCTGCTTCCACGGGGGAGGGCAGCTACCGATGTGGCTCTGCCACTTGTCAGCTGTGTGACTGTGGGCAAGTCACTTGACTTCTCTGTGCCTCGGTGACCTCGTCTGTAAAATAAGGATTAACTGTGAGCCTCACGCGGGACAACCTGATGACCCTGTATCTCCCCCAGCGCTTAGAACAGTGCTCTGCACAGAGTAAGCGCTTAACAAATACCAACGTTATATTATTATTATGTGGCGGGGAAGGCAAGAAGCTTCCATGGATGTTGCGCATCTATGGCCATGAAAGAGCTGCTGTCCACGTTCACCTTGCTTTCTTTTTATCATTTAATAACAATGTTGGTATTTGTTAAACGCTGACTATGTGCGGAGCACCGTTCTAAGTGCTGGGGTAGACACAGGGGAATCAGGTCGTCCCACGTGGGGCTCACAGTCTTCGTCCCCATTTTAGAGATGAGGTAATTGAGGCCCAGAGAAGTGAAGTGACTTGCCCACAGTCACACAGCTGACAAGGGGCAGAGCGGGGCTTCGAACCCATGACCTCTGACTCCAAAGCCCGGGCTCTTTCCACTGAGCCACGCTGTGGCTTAGTGGATAGAGCACAGGCCTGGGCTTCAGAAGGCCCAGGGGGTTTAATCCCGGCTCTGCCACTTGTCTGCTGCGTAACCTTGGGTAAATCACTCAACCTCTCTGTACACCAGTTACCTCATCTGTAAAAAGGAGATTAAGACTATGAGCCCCATGTGGCTCACAATTATTATTATTTCTATTGTTAGTGTTGTTATTTCTGGGCTTTGGCCCTGGCTTTTACCTCTTCAGACATCTTGGCCCACATCCCTCGGTTCAAGCTTTCCGTATTGAGCCACTCCAGGCTTCTACTTTGAGGCTGCTCGGAAACATCTTGAATCCTGAGCTGTTTGAGAGTAACTCTATCAGCGGGCCTCCGGGGAATCGGGACGTTCAGGTTTGGGCATGTTTCTGCATTTACTGAACAGTGAAATGAAACTGCGGATGCAGGGATTTAGTGCTGAAACGTAAAACATCCTCTTAAAAATCCATGCTCTTTGAAGTTGCTCCTCTTAGGACACGTGAGGGTAATGGTCCCTTAAATGTCTAGAGCATCTTTTTTCCCAAGGGTTTTAAGTCCTTCACTTGAATCGTTGACTCTCCTTTTGGAAGAGAGAGATGGAGCTGAGGCGTCTCTTATAGTGCTCAATAGATACGATTGATTAATTAATTGATTGATTGATAGGGTGATCAGAAGTCCGGAGAGATTAAGGAAGGAGCATAGCCTAGTGGATAGAGTATGGGCCGGGGAGTCAGAAGGACCCGGTTCTAATCCCGCCACTTGTCTGCTGTGTGACCTCGGGCAAGTCACTTAGCTAGAGAAGCAGTGTGGCTCAGTGGAAAGAGCAGGGGCTTTGGAGTCAGAGGTCACGGGTTCGAATGCCGGCTCGGCCACCCGTCAGCTGTGTGACTTCGGGCAAGTCACTTCACTTCTCGGTGCCTCAGTTACCTCACCTGTAAAATGGGGATGAAGACTGTGAGCCCCACGTGGGACCACCCCATTCCCCTGTGTCTACCCCAGCGCTTAGAACAGTGCTCGGCACATAGTAAGCGCTTAACAAATACCAACATTATTATTATTATTCTCTGAGCCTCAGTTCCCTCAATTTTGAAATGGGGATTGAGACTGTGAGTCCCATGTGGGACAGGGGCTGTATCCAACCTGATTAGCTTGTATCTACTCCAGCCCTTAATATAATGCCCGGTAAATAGTAAGCACTTAACCAATGTTATTATTATCGTTGAGCTTGGCCAAAGTCACCCAATGAAACTGAGCCTTACTGCTCTCCCAGCACTCTTTAATTCAGAAGTCAAGTAGGGCTGGCCTTCTCGTTCAACTTTTTCCCCTAAGTCTCTGGCCCCATCGCCCAACGTAACGATAATAATGATTATAACGGTGATACCAAACATTGTACTTAGCTCCGGTGTACATACAGGATAATCAGGTCAGACACAACCGCTGTTCCTCAACAGCCTTGCAGTCTAAGGAGAAGGGAGCACTGGCATGGAAACCCCATTTTACAGAGGAAGTAACTGAGGCAGGGCAAGTGAAGTGACTTACCCAAGTTCACACAGCAGACAAGAGGTGCAGCTGGGATTAGAACCTCTGACTCTTTCCCCTAGGCCACGCTGCATCTCTGAAGGTTAGAAGTGAGAAAGTTTTCTTGAGGAGCGCATAGAGGACGAGGCGGGGAGCAGTGGGTGAGGAGAGGTGACAGGAAAAAAGGTGGGAGAGACCCTCCAAAGTCACTGATCAGGAGTTTACATTTGAGACGGAAGGAGGACGGGAGGAAAGTGTTGTTTAAGATCTTTCAGGTCCCATTTCCTCGTTTCCCACTCCCTTCTGCATGACCCTGACTTTACTCATCACCCCGCACCCAGCACCACCGCACTAATGTCTATATCCGTAATTTATTTCTTTATTCATATTAACGTCTGTCTCCCTCCCTAGCCTGTAAGCTCACTCTAGGCAGGAAATGTGTCTGTTATATTGTTGTGTTGTACTCTCCCAAGCACTCAGCCCAGCGCTCGGTACCCGGTGAGCACTCAATAAATAGGATTGATCGATTGGTGAGGCGCCGGTGGAGGGATAAAGTGGAAACTTAGCAAAGATGAGCTATGTCCCCCCCCGTCTAGATTGTAAGCTTGTTGTGGGCAGGGAATGCGTCTGTTATATTGTTATAGTGTATTCTCCCAAATGTTTAGTACGGTGCTGTGCACACTGTAAAGGCTGAATAAATAAGTCTGACTGTGACTCGCCTCCAAAACACCAGCGAAACGCGTCCTTGAGGGAGCCCATCGATCCCCGTCCTCCTCACTCTGCCTGACGCCATGTTTTTCTGTTTCTCTGTCAGAATGCAGCCGCAGCCCCAGCAGCGTCGCAAACTTGCAGCTGTCTTCTTGGCCTTCGTTTTCATTCTGGCAGCTGTGGGAACTACTGAAGCTGGCAAAAAGGAAAAACCAGGTAAGACCGGCAGCAGCCAGGAACCGTGCAGACCAAATAGCTTTTGGGGAGTGTCTCCATTAAGCTCCCCGGAGTTTTGCCGGTGTGGGGGGGGGTGCCAGGTACCACGTGATCAAGGGCAGGAATCTGCTCCTTTTTTAAAAAATAGAATGGGGCCCCAGAGTGTGGGCCTAGAAGGGGGCAGGGGGATGGACTAGATGACCTCTCAAGGATTTGCGGCCTGAAAGTAGAGCCGAGAGCGTTGTGGGGGCGTCGGCGCACCACAGGGGAAAGCAGCTCCGTTATGGGTACAGGTGCTAGGATGCATCCTTGTCATGTACGTGGTAGTCGGATGCCCTGAGGTAGGTTGGTACCACCTGGCGTGGGGCAGGAGATGGAGAGAGGGTGAGAAGGGCACTCCCTTCCCCAGGGCTGGAAGTGGTGGGGTCTCACTGCCTCTCCTCAGTGACATTGAATCCGACTTTGCCTCAAGGGGACACTTTCTTCTGATCAAGGGCCGGGCCTGTTGAAGTTGTGGGGAGAAAGAAGCCCATGCTTGTCACCGGGGTGATGTCATGACTTCCAGTCTTCTCCTTCGACCCCTCAACCAATGGGAGGGAGATTTTCTGGGTGTATTGTTCCTCTTCCCCGTTTCTGACCGCCACCTGCCCTCTCCCTCACCTCCTTCTTCCTCATCTTCCTCCCCCCACTACCCGGAACTCTTCCTCCGCCCCCCTCCCATTCCCCTCCCACTCAGCCTTAGAAGGAAGTGGGTCGGTGGGTCTCCTGGAAATGTTGGTGAGGGCCAGGTTTTGACCCAATTTCTTCCACCCTGTGTAAGGGGAGGTGAGACTCAGAGGTCTTGGCCAGATTCTGGGGCCCAGAAGGTCTCTTAAGGAGTTGAGTCTGTCTATTCGCAATTCACAATTCAATTCCCGTTCATCATTTTACCCCGCTATTCACTGGCATTAGTCACTAGACATCATGTTCACCATGAAGGGAAGAGCCTAGACCTCGACCCAGAGAACAATGGGGTCTAATTCCAGCTCCACCACTTGCCTGCTATGAGACTGGGTCATCACTTAACTTCTCTGGACATCAGTTCTGTTATTTTGAACTCTCCCAAGCTCTTAGTATAGTAAGAGCTCAATAAATATGACTGATTCCCCCACCTCGGAACAGGGATTCAGTACCCGTTCTTCGTCCTTAGACCGTAATCCCCATTTGGGACCTGATTACCTGGTATCCTCACCAGTGTTTGTATCTACTATGCTTGGCACATAGTAAACTTGTTACAAATATCATAATTATGGTTACGATTACTATTATTTTTATCAACCAAGCATGGAAGGTTGCTCACACTTGGGTTTCTGAAGCCCAATCAATCGATCACTGGTATTTATTGGGGGTTTACTTTGTGAAGAACACTGTACTAAGCGCTTAGGAAAATACCATACAACAGAATTAGCAGACTCATTCCCAGCCTATAATAATAATGTTGGTATTTGTTAAGCACTTACTATGTGCAGAGCACTGTTCTAAGCTCCGGGATAGATACAGGGTAATCAGGTTGTGCCACGTGAGATTCACAGTCTTCATCTCCATTTTACAGATGAGGTAACTGAGGCACAGAGAAGTCAAGTGACTTGCCTAAGGTCACACAGGTGACAAGTGGCAGAGCCGAGATTCGAACCCATGACCTCTGACTCCGAAGCCGGTGCTCTTTCCACTGAGCCACGCAGTTTCTCTATAACGAGCTTGGAATGGAGACTCTGAATCCCCTCTCTAGTTCACTCCCCAAGGGAATTTGCCCTCCTCTTTCCTTCAGAAATGCTGCCGGTTCGTCTTTAGGGAACACCTGTCCCAACCGTCAGGAAAAACTTGTCCTAATCATCAGAGAACATCTGCCCCAGTCTTCTTTATCCCTGATCACTTCTGGAGCGTGATCGTCCTGGGAATTACACCCCAGGCTGGAAGGAAGAGGGGCTGCTGAGGGTCCAGGCTCCTAGCACCTCTCGGTGGGCCTCGGACATTAGAAAGACCACGGCAATCCTTTGGGAATTGCAGGGGATTGCGGACGCGGCTTTGCCTACAGGGCTCCGACCCGTCTCGTCGGCTTTATCCCAGCCGGGCCTCCCTTGCCTTCTGCACTATTTTAAATAAATATAAATCAAGGAATGTGTTTTGGGAAGTCAGGAAAGACCTTGAACCCTCTGTGGGATAGGGACTGTGCCCAACCTGATTAGCTTGTATCTATCCCAGCACTTACTATAATCAGTCAATTGTATTATTGAGTGGTTACTAAGTGCAGAGCACCGTACCAACTGCTTGGTGGAGTCCAATATAACAGTTAAGCAGACACGTTCCCCGCCCACAACGAGCTTACAGTCTACAGTCCCCGGCACATAGTACGTACTTGACCAATACCATTAAAAAACATAACAGAGAACTTCTGGAGGTCTTTTTGGAACCGAGGACGGTGGTTTCCAATAGCTGACTTTCCTTCCTCCACGGCTTCTCCCCACTTCAAATTCCTTTCAGAGAAAAAGGCGAAGAAGTCGGACTGCGGGGAATGGCAGTGGAGCGTGTGCGTGCCGACCAGCGGGGATTGCGGGCTGGGCACCCGGGAGGGCACTCGGGCAGGGGCCGAGTGCAAGCAAACCATGAAGACCCAGAGGTGTAAGATTCCTTGCAACTGGAAGAAGCAGTTTGGAGGTAAGGCGTCTCCGGGCGGCCGACGTTTCCTTGTAATAATAATGGTGGTACTTAATAATATTAATAATAATAATTATAGTATTTGTTAAGCATTTACCATGTGCCAGACGCTGTACTAAGCACAGGGGTGGATACAAGCAAATCGGGTTGGACACGGTCCCTGTCCCATGTGGGGCTCACTGTCTCAATCCCCGTTTTACAGATGAGGTAACTGAGGCAGAGGGAAGTGAAGTTCCTTGACCAAGATCACACAGCAGACGAGTGGCAGAGCCGGATTTAGAACCCGTGGCCTTCTGACTCCCAGGACCGTGTTCTGTTATTTCATGCTGCGTCTTGTTAAGTGCTTATCATGTGCCAAGCACTGTTCTAAGCCCTGGGGTAGAGACGAGGTAATCAGTTTGGACACAGTCCTTGTGCCACAGGGGACTCACTGTCTTATTCCCCATTTTCCAGATGAGGTATCTGAGGCCCAGAGAAATGAAGTGACTTACCCAAGGTCCCACAGCAAGCAATGGCAGAGTCAGGATTAGAATTCAGGTTCTTCTGACTCCAAGTGTTTCATCCAGTGAGCCATGCTGTCATCATCACAAATGTTCCCCACTCTGGTTTCTTAAAATAATAATAATAATACTAATGATAATGTTGGTATTTCTTAAGCATTTACTATGTGTAGAGCTCTGTTCTAAGCGCTGGGGTAGATACAGGGTAATCAGGTTGTCCCACGTGAGGCTCACAGTCTTCATCCCCATTTTACAGGTGAGGTCACTGAGGCCACCCTTGGCCCTTACACCCACCCTCCATACTTATATCAACTTATAGACCTGAAGCACATCTTGATCTGATGTCACCACTCAATACGATTGATTGTTTGACTGATCAATTGATACTCCCTTATTGACTATTTCCAGGCTCCTGCTCCATTTGCTTTCTCCTCTCCATGGCATTTATTAAGCACCCACTGAGTGAAAAAACACTGTCTTAAGTGTTCGGGAGAGGGCTAAAGTAGCCAGACGCCCACCTCTTAGGCCTTCCTGGGTCTTCATGGGAGGTAGCATGGCTTAGTGGAAAGAGCCCGGGCCTGGGAGTCAGAGGACCTGAATTCTAATCCCATCTCTGCCCCTTGTCTGCTGTGGGACCTTGGGAAAGTTACTCAACTTCTCTGTGCCTCAGTTCCCTCATCCGTAAAATGGAGATTAAGTCTGTGAGCCCCAAGTGGGACATGGACTGTGTCCAACCTGATTAGCTTGTATCTACCCCAGTGCTTGGCACATAGTAAACCCTTAATAAATGCCACAATTATCATTATTATTATTATTCCTCCTGTTCACCCTATTTGTAAATCATACTTTCCTGTCTTTCTGCCGGTTTCCCCCTCTAGAGGGTTAGCTCGTTGAGGGCTGGGAGTGGGTCAACTGCTGCTGTCAAACTCTCCCAAGTGCTCAGTACAGAGCACTTCATCTGGAACGGACTGAATAGATGTCCCTGACGGATAGATTGAAAACAAACCCATGGAACTCCACTTAGACTTTCCCTGGGTCTAGTCTCTGAGCCTCACCCCATATTCTCCCCTCATAATCCTATCAGGACCCCACTTTAGGCTTCTCTCCTGGGTCCACAAAGGAGGAGAGATGCACCTCAGGGAGCGAGGTGACCCAGTTTGACCGAGGCCTACGTCCCCCGCAGTGGGCAGAGCCAGGCCCCAGTTGTGGTGTTGAGTTCCGCTTGGCTCCTTTGCCCTTTCCAGCAGAGTGCAAATACCAGTTCCAGGCCTGGGGGGAGTGTGACCTGAACACGGCCCTGAAGACCCGGACCGGGAGCCTGAAGAGAGCGCTTCACAACGCAGACTGTCAGAAGACCGTCACGATCTCCAAGCCCTGCGGAAAGCTCACCAAACCAAAACTTCAAGGTAAACCTCACCCTCTGCCTAACCGGACCGGCCGGTCCCCCGGGGCCAGGTGGTGGGGCGAGGGCAGGCCTTGGGGTGCGGGATCGGGCTGGGGACGGTTGAGGCTGACTGACCCTGGGCCGGACGAATGTCTCGGAAAGCAGCGCCTACTTCGGGAAGCCCGGGGAAAGCGTGGGCTTCGGCCAAGCTAGAAGCCGCTCTGCCCCACCTTTTCTCCTTTCCTCTCCGGCATCTGCCGCACTCCGCACTCTGCCTCTTCAGTCTTGTCCTGGCTGGCCCGCTCTGCCTCGACGGTCAATCCTCACTGGTATTTACTGAGCACTTACTGTGGGCAGAGAACTGTACTTAGCTGTTGAAAGAGTAAATACAATACAGTAAGTAGACATGGTCCCTACCTCCAAGGAGATTATAGTCTAGTGAGCCAATAGGGAAAAAAAGTCGAACCCGTGCTAAAATGACTATCCATTGCTGACTAAAATAGAGTCTGTGAAATTCTTGTTCTGAGCCTGGCATAGCAGGCCTGAGAACCATCCCCTTTTTTCAAAAAATGATATTTGTTAAGCACTTATTACATGCCAAGTGCACTTTTAAACACTGGGGTAGGTGTAACTTGGGTCAGAGATACCTGTCTCACATGGGACTCACCTTCTAAGTAGGAGGGACAGCAGGTATCGAATTCCCATTTTTACAGATGAGGTTACGGAGGCACAGAGAAGTGACGTGACTTGCCCAAGTTCGCCCAGCGAACCAGGGCAGAGCCGGGATTAGAACCCAGGTTCTGTGACTCCCAATCGTGTGCCTTTTCCGCTAGGCCATGCTACTGCTTCTCTATTCTAGCATGGAGACTTCCCTATCTTCCCATGCCAAAGTTGAAAGGGATTCTTTATGTTCTTTTCATCCAGAGTTGGCCAACCAGGCCCCTGAAGCTGTAATCAAGCTTATTCATCCTCCCTTCCAACCCCACAGCATTTATGTATATATCTGTAATTTTATTTATTTTTATTAATGTCTGCCTCCCCCTTTAGATTGTAAACTTATGTGCAGAGAAAGTTTCTGCTATACTGTACTCTCCCGAATGCTTACTACAGTGCTCTGCAGACAGTAAGAACTCAATAAATATGATTGACTGACTAATTAATCCAACAATAGAAGGTATTTATTAGCACTTACTGGGTGCAGGGCTAACTGGAAGAGTACAATATAAAAAAGTTGGTAGACAACAATTCCTGCCCTCAAGGAATTTACAGTCAATCTCTGAGGCAATTTTACATGCATCAAGTAAGGTGAGAAGGGCATGGGGGCCTATACGCTTTTCTTGTTTTTAAAAAATTTTCACAATGGATCAACCAGCTCCCTGAGCTTCTGGGCAAAAGAGTATGTGGGCCCCTTCATAATAATAATAATGTCGGTATTTGTTAAGTCCTTACTATGTGCAGAGCACTGTTCTAAGTACTGGGGTAGATACAGGGTATTCAGGTTGTCCCACGTGAGGCTCACAGTCTTCATCCCCATTTTGCAGATGAGGGAACTGAGGTACAGAGAAGTGAAATGACTTGCCCACAGTCACACAGCTGACAGGTGGCAGAGCCGGGATTCAAACTCGTGACCTCTGACTCCCAAGCCCGTGTTCTTTCCACTGAGCCACGCTGCTAGAACCCTCTGTTTAATCCCTAATCTAATCTTCTAAAATCACCCCAGACAATCCCTTTTACTTTTTAAGATTTCTAGAACCCAAATATCACAGCTTCGATTAGACTGTAAGCCCGTCACTGGGCAGGGATTGTCTCTATCTGTTGCCGAATTGTACATTCCCAGCGGTTAGTACAGTGCTCTGCACATAGTAAACGCTCAGTAAATACTATTGAATGAATGAATGACTGCTCAATAAATACTATTGAATGAATAATCTTTGCTACTCTTCCAAGAGGGTTAGTACAGTGTTCTGCATATCACTTCTCTCTGCCTCAGTTCCCTCATCTGTAAACTGGGGATTTAAAACTGTGAGCCCCGTGTGGGTCAGGGACGGTGTCCATCCACAGTAGCTTATTTGTCTTTTCAGGCATTTATAAAGAACTTAGTATGTGACAGGGACTGTTCTAAGCATTGGGATAGATAAAGTAATAATCAGGTTGGACACAGACCAGGTCCCAAATGGAGCTCACAGTCTTAATCCCCATTTTACGGCTGAGATAATAATAATAATGAAAATAATAATAATAATGGTACCTGTTAGGTGCTTACTATGTGCCAAGCACTGTTCTAAGCACCGATTATGAGGCACAGAGAAGTTAAGTGACTTGCCCGAGATCACACAGTAGATAAGTGGCAAAACCGGGATTAGAACCCAGAGCCCTCTGACTCAGGTCCATGCTCTACCCACCTGGCCACACTGCTTCCCTCCTATCTATCTTTCATCTAGCGAGTAGCAACCCTAGTTCTTAGTTCAGTGCCAGGCACGTAGTAAGAGCTTAACAGATACCATGAAAAAGGCATCACCCTCCTCTGCCAAAGAGCTGCTTTTATGAGAAAAAAGACTCACGGTCAAACCTTCCTTCATCGTCAAGCTAGCGTGATCGATTATCCATGTTCCAGACAGCCAGAAAGTAACAGAATAGGACACTGGGGCGGGAATATTTTGCTCTTCTTGCTCAAAGGGAAACTCTCTTTCTCACCCTTTTGCTTTGCTTTCAGATTTTTTTCTCTCTTTCTTCAGATGAAAATGGGATTTCCCACCTCTTTCCTTTTCTCGGGCCTCCGTTTATGCCCCTGTATGAGTCTTTCGATGAGGGATGTCCCACAGTGTAGAGGTTTTAAAGTCTTAAAGACTTAAACCGAGATTCACACTCCGTCCTCTCAGAAGGACCACTGAGACTTGACTCTCAGGCCCTTTGATCAAAAGTCCCGGTCAGAAAGGTCCGGAGAGATCAATCAATCAGTCAATCGGTGGTGCTTATCGAGTGCTGACTGCGCAGAGCACTGTACTAAGTGCTCGGGAGAGTATCAGAGAATTCCTAGCCCTGATGCCTGCCCTCAAGGACCTTACAATCCAGCAGGAGAGTTGAACTCTCACTCCTCCTCGACTTCCACTCTCCTCTTTCCCCCGACATCTCTTCTCTCTGACAGATTTACAGTCTTTGAAATGAAGGGTGGTGAGGTTAAAATGAGGTAACTGGTGTGAGAGTGGTTTGGAAATATCAAAGCGTAAATAAATTCCGAAGAAGTAATATTATCTGTAATAATGGCAATGGCCTCATCCAGGCAATAAGCCAAGAATGAGAGTTTGCTTGGTCAGAATGGACAAAAATCTACAGCGGTACAACTTTGATTTTGAACAATGTCCTCAGTAATCGTAAGAACTCCTAAATCAATCAATCAATAGTATTTATAGAGACATGATCCGTACCCTAAAGGAGCTTACAGTCTACTTCTCTGCCAAATGTTTAAATTACCTCGATATTAAAATGACAAAAGAATAAAGGGAGGGGAGAGAGAGCTGTCTGCTTTTGAAGCGGGCTAACCCAGAAAGTGGTTTAGACAGCTTCTCTCCCTTAAACCGTAAGCTCCTCCAGGACAGGGATTACATCTTTCTTCTGCATAATAACTGTGGTATTTGTTAACCGTTTACTATGTGCCAAGAACCGTACTAAGTACCGGGGTAGAAACAAGATCATCAGATCCCACGTGGGACTCATAGTCCGCATACGGTAAGAGCTCAATAAATACGATTGAATGAATAATCCGAAAGGGAGGGAGGAAAAGTATTGAATCCCCAGTTTACAGAAGATGGAACTGAGGCACAGAGAAGTGAAATGACACAGCAAGCACGTGGCAAGGCCGGAATTGGAATCCAGGCCCTCCTGCCTCTCAGGCTCGTGCTCTTTCCATTTGGCCACGTTGCTTCTGCACATTTTCCCAGTGCCTGGGCCAGAGCTGTTTAATAACGTGCTCGATAAATATTGATGATTCCAATCCACGAGATAGGGCTGTCCTTCAGGGGGCTGCTGGCAGTGAGGGTTTATCCATGTGTGTGCTTGCCCAGTCCTGTTGTAGCTTCTCCTTCTCTGAGGCATGATCTTTCCAAGGGCTGCATTCTAGTGACGCAGAGAGGCTCATCTTTCCTTTTATTTAATTTTTTTTTGGTATTTGTTAAACACTTACTTCGTGCCAGGCACTATCCTAAGCGTTAGGCTAGATACAAGGTTTTTAGGTTGGACACGGTCCCTTCCCATGTTGGGCTCACAGTCTTAATCTCCATTTTATAGACTAGGTAACTGCGGCACAGAGAAGTGAAGCGACTTGCTCAAGGTCACACAGTAGACAAGTAGTCAATCTGGGAGTAGAACCCAGGTCCTTCTGACTCCCATTCCCGTGCTCTGATAATAATAATAATGTTGGTATTTGTTAAGCGCTTACTATGTGCAGAGCGCTGTTCTAAGCGCTGAGGTAGATACAGGGTAGTCAGGTTGTCCCACGAGAGGCTCACGGTTAATCCTCATTTTACAGGTGAGGTAACGGAGGCCCAGAGAAGTGAAGTGACTCGCCCACAGTCACACAGCTGACAAGTGGCAGAGCCGGGAGTCGAACTCATGACCTCTGACTCCGAAGCCCAGGCTCTTTCCACTGAGCCACGCTGCTTCCCCCCTAGACCACGCTACTTCTCATGCTGCATCCGGTCACCTGATAGACCCCAGAGTGGTGTCATATACAACCTCTGTAACTAAAGAAGTCACTGTCCAGACCCAAAACCTATGTACTTTAAATGTTTATGACTTTTAGTCACATATTCTGGCCTTCCGGTCCCGCCTCCACCTCCCCGGGCAATTTCCAGACTCTGAGAGCCGCTAATGTTCTTCATCAGCTGGTCACGAATGCAACTAGAGCAGTATTTGGTATTACAGGCAGCTGAAAAATAGGACGCCACTCACACTAATGAGCTAGAGGAGTGAGGGACTTTCTGGCCTTCTGTAAAGAGCTTCCAACAGTAAATCAATCAATTAATCGGTGGTATTTAGTGAGTGCTCACTATGTACAGAGCAAACAAGTAGAACGGTGACTAGCGGTCTCTCCCATGTCACCTCACTCACTCTACATGGTGAGTTTTATTGAAGCCCTGCCAATTTTTTTAATGCTATTTCTTAAGTACTTACTACGTTCCAGACACTATTCTAAGCTCCGGGGTAGATACCAGATAATCGGGTAGGACACGATCCGTGTCCCACAGAGGGGGTCACAGTCTTAATCACCAATTTACAGCTGAGGGAACTGAGGCACAAAGAAATGAAGTGACTGGCCAAAGGTCACCCGAGCAGAGACGTGTCGGAGCTGGATTAGAACCCAGGTCCTTCTGACTTCCAAGCCCATGCTGTAGCCACTAGGACAAACCTAACCCGACTAAATCAAAGGGGACTAAGCGATGCCACCAGCAGGGTTTGGGCTTGAGCTGTTTTGTTCCGGAAATGGTGATGGTTTTGCATGGAAGCATCCGCACTCTCTCACCGCCCCCGACCCTGTGCCTTAAATCGTAAGGTGGCTGGAAGGGTGAGCCGGTGCCGTCCGTGCACGGAACGGACCGTCTCCAAGCATTGTCTGAATAAATATTATCGGACGAGACGGTCAGGTAACTCAACTTGTCATCTGGGTAGCTGACCAAAGATGACCGTTTCCATCCTGCTGTGAGGGGCCGCACTTGCATGGCTTTTGACCCAAATTTAAGAGAGGAGAAGCAAAACCTGACACCTAAAAATCTCCCTAGAAGCCCTCTTCCAGTTAACACCTTAAGGATGAAACCTCGGCTCCTTATCTGACAGGGAGCAGGATGGTTCTAACAGCTCCGGGGGATGAGAGGGACAGTCAGCGGCCATCTTCTCAGGATTGCTTCACTATTCCAGTGGCTCATTGCCACCATCTTATTTATTTCAGGGTATCTGGTTGGTTTGGGTAAGAACCAGGGTCCTTCAGGGAGAAATATGCCTGACAGTGTGCAGTGTATTGTAGAAAAAGAAATGGCATCAGCATATATGACTACCCATTATCTCACAGAGCAGGGCTAGCCTGCTTGGTTGAGAAGCAGCGTGGCTCAGTGGAAAGAGCCCGGGCTTGGGAGTCATGGGTTCGAATCCCAGCTCTGCCACTTGTCAGCTGCGTGACTGTGGGCAAGTCACTTCACTTCTCTGTGCCTCAGTGACCTCACCTGGAAAATGGGGATTAACCGTGAGCCTCACGTGGGACAACGTGATTATCCTGTATCTTCCCCAGCACTTAGAGCAGTGCTCTGCACATAGTAAGTGCTTAAGAAACACCAACATTATTATTATTATTTTCTTGCTTCTTCCTGGCCTCGTTCTCCCTACCGTACACACAGTTTTCCACTCTCCCTTTCTTTCCTAGTTACCTTTTCCCACTTTGCCTCTCTTGTCGCCTCCATCTCTTTCCTCTTTTATCTCCCCACTCTCCCCTTCCTTCTCTTTTCTATAAACTTGTCAAAGCAGCATTGCAGGCAAGCCCCAGAGTGTGGAGCTGTGATAAAGAAGAGCCCAGGCTCTCTCTTCGGATCCCAGCTCTCCCCTGCATGCTGACAAACAGCCGGGAGTGAAAACAAAAGAAACTCTCCCTGCCTCTTTCACGGTTCCTACGCAGGGGTTTGTTCTTCTCTCCCCTTTTCAGAAAACCGTCAACACCTGTGTACTAAGCGGCTGCTTCCTAATCTCTGAAAAGATAACCAGCTTGTAGTTCATCGATGGAGATTTTCCACCCACATCTTTTTACATTCACCATCCGGGTGGCCCAAAATACCCAAAGTGCAGGGTGTGATGCATCCCGTCAGTGAGTCAGAGGGAGGAGTGATTATTTGGTTTTTGGAACAGTTACTATACTGGGAGGGGGAATCCTGAAATGACTGCAGGTAGCATTTGTGGACATGAATCTCCCTTTGGGAGCATTGGAAATTCTGTCCCTGGCCCTGTCCAATATGGACTGATTTTGGAGTTTCTTTCCACCACATCTTTCGCCACACTACAGCCTAAAAAAAGGACCAGCCAGCTGTGGGAAAAATGTTTTGCGTGTTCCCCGCTGCTCCAACCCAATAAACAGACAAACACACAGGCACCCGCCCCCCACACGCACATGAGTATCACATATCGACCTAGAACCAAAACCATTTCCTATTCTTATTCCTATCCAAGTCTCCTTTGTCAAATCTTGATGACAGGAATTGCGTATCCATACACTGTTGGAGGCTTTAGGTCCTGAGGTCTTTCACTCTCATGAGATAATGGTAATATTTGTTAAGTGCTTACTATATCCTAAGTGGTGGGGTCGATATTCTTTCTTCTCAGGTAAACAGAGATGAGGGGAATCCAGTTTGGGTCGACTGTAGGAGAAGCAGTGTGGCTTAGTGACAAGAGCCCGGGGTTGGGAGTCAGAGGTCGTGGGTTCTGATCCCGGCTCCGCCACTGGTCGGTTGTGTGACTGTGAGCAAGTCATTTAACTTCTCTGTGTCTCAGTTCCCTCATCTGTAAAATGGGAATTAAGACTGTGAGTCCCACGTGGGACAACATGATGACCTTGTAGCTCTCCCAGCGCTTAGAACAGTGCTTAGCACATAGTAAGTGCTTAACAAATACCATTATTGTTACTATTATTATTGCATGTTGGAGGGAGAATTTTTCCCTGCCTCAGTATGACCAAATTTTTGATGCCAGGCCTGGGTAAGCCTCTGCTGTCTCTCATTTCATGTTGAAACCAATGCTGTGTGTGTATGTGAGAAAGAGAGGATATCTGTCAACGATTCCTGTGGTGCTTGGTCCTGATAATAATAGTAACTGTGGCATTTGTTAAGCATTTACTATCTGCTAATCCCTGAACTGAGCACTGGGATAGACACAAGATAATCAGGGCAGATACAGTCCCTATTGCATATCGGGCTCACAGTCTAAGTAGAAGAGAGGACAGGTATTGAATCCCCATTTCACAGATGAGGACTTGGAGACCCAAAGAAGCTAAATGACTTGCTCCGGGTCACATAGCGGACAAGTTCTCCGACTCTCAGGCCACGCACACTGGGCCATGCAGCTTCTCTGGTTCTCGTTCCAGAGAAGTCCAAGCAGAGCCCAGAGCACAGTGTATTTCTTCTCCTGCAGGCCCAGCAGGAAGTGCTCCCCCTTCCCCTTGCCCTTCCATCTCCCACCCCCGACCTTTGGTGCGGGTGGGGATCATTGCCCAGGAGAAGAATCAAACCTTTTCCCTTCAGCCCCAGACGCAAGCCCGTTTCTCACGGGACTTCCCTGCTTTAATCACTCAGTCGATCTATCAGTGGTATTTATCGAGAACTCAGTGTACTGAGCACTGTACTAAGCGCTTGGAAGAGTACCCTGCATCAGCGTTGGTTGTTCCCTACCCACCAGGAATTTACAGCCTAGAGGGAGAGACAAGGATTAAAATGAATTATGGATATGGACTTAAGTATGATGTGGCTGAGGGTGGTTTAGAAGCTGCCAGCTATTCTCTTCAGTTGGTGGACACGGTCCGGAGAACAAAGAATTTTCTAATGCTTTTTCCTCACCCCTCTTTCCCGAATGGATTTGAGGAACTCATGAGATCTGACCCAACTCCACCTCTGTCAAATGGGGATGAAACAGATCAGAGACTGTAAGCTCAGTGTGGGTGGGGGGAATGTGTCTGTTTATTATTATACTGTACTCTTCCAAGCACTCGGTACAGTGCTTTGTACATAGTAAGCGCTCAGTAAATACGATTGAATGAATGAATGAATGCCCTGTATGGGACTGATACTGTATCTGATCTCATATGCATAATACAAATAATTTATTCATATTCATATAATAATAATGTTGGCATTTTAAGCGCTTACTATGTGCAGAGCACCGTTCTAAGCGCTGGGGGAGATACAGGGTAATCAGGTTGTCCGGCATGAGGCTCACAGTCTTAATCCCCATTTTACAGATGAGGTAACAGGCACAGAGAAGTGAAGGGACTTGCCCACAGTCACACAGCTGACAAGTGGCAGAGCCGGGATTCGAACCCATGACCTCTGACTCCCAAGCCCATGCTATCTGTTTCCCCCTCTAGATTGTAAACTCCCTGTGGGTAAAGAACGTGACTACCAACTCTACTGTACTCTATTCGCCCAAGCGCTTCGTACAGTGCTCTGCACACAGTAAGCACTCAATAAATACTTTGCCCAGTGTGCTGCAAGGGGTTAGAACATGTTGGGGTGGAAGGCATTTATGGGTTCTAGCGAAACTTTGCTGGGATACTTCCAGGTACGGGAATCTTTTGTCTTAACAAGTTCAGGAAGATCGTTTTCCCCAGGATACAATTCTCATGGCAACGTACCAGCCTGTCAGGATTTAAACTTGACCCAAACAATCACTCACTCACCTTCTGTTCCCACAGTGGTACTGGAGTATCCATGTGGATCTCATTAGCTTTAGATTTTACATCCAAATATGAGTTTATTTAAAATCGTAGGCATAGATTATTTATTTTTCTATCCTTCGTCTAGTTTCAAGAATTACTTCAGGGGGCGAGGTTGAGGGAATTTATGGAAATGTTAACAGCGAAAAATCGAGTGCCAAAGTCACAGTGTTCCAAGGACTTTGTCTTTTAGAAGCCAAAATGTGATTACATCCATAAGAAGTAACTCCGATGTCATATTGTATTAAAGGAAAACTCAGATATGGTAATAAGAAGTATTGCATATGCTTGGTAGAACCAAGTACTTATGGTTAAGAGAAAGTAATAAATTTGATATCCTTGGCTTGGGCTTCCAATATTATATTAAAAGGACCTTGTTTTTCCACTGAATAATACTAGTCTGAATTTCTTTTATTATTCCTGGACTAATTCAGTAATTCACAAGTGTTAGAAGGAAACCAGGCTGTGAATCATTTACCAAACAAAAGATTAAGTCAAAAAACTTATTATTCTCCCCTTGAAACGTGCTACTTCAATGCAGATAACCTAAAAAAGTGCAAGTTTCCCCAAAGTTAAATATCTGGAGCTATAATAAGAGGAACGGTGGCACGAAGCAGATGCCTCCGAGGTAAAAAGATGGTCACCAAGTGATTCTTGGGTCAGAAGCCGTGTGGTCTAGCGGAAAGAGCATCTGACTGATTAGATCTGGCTTCTGATTTCGGCTCCTTCACTTGTCCGATGTGTGACCCTGGGCAAGTCACTTCACTTCTCTATGCCTCAGTTCCCTCAAATGTAAAATGGGGATTAAGACTGTGAGCCCAATGTGGGACAGGGACGGTGTCCAACCTGATTAGTCCTGGAATCATAATGTTAATAATGTTGGTATTTGTTAAGCGCTTACTATGGACCGAGCCCTGTTCTAAGCGCTGGGGTAGACAGAGGGGAATCAGGTTGTCCCACGCGGGGCTCACAGTCTTAATCCCCATTTTACGGATGAGGTCACTGAGGCACCGAGAAGTTAAGTGACTGGCCCACAGTCACACAGCTGACAAGTGGCCGAGTCGGGATTCGAACCCATGACCTCTGACTCCAAAGCCCGTGCTCTTTCCACTGAGCCACGCTGCTTCTCAAGCAGCTTCTCTGGAAGCGGGGCCTCAGGGGCCAGACACATTTTTACCACCACCGAGGTGCCTTGGTGCTTAGACCGAAGCTGTCAAGACTTGTCTCCCATAAAGACGCACTCGACTTCCTCCTAGAGTCCACGGATTCTCCCCACTCTCCACCTTCTCCTCCCACGGTGGGGTGGAAGAAGCCGAACCCCTTCTAGTCGTCAGTAGGCTAAGCCCCTTCCTATTTCTTCCCGTGCTCGGCGTGTGGACGTTCACTGACGGGGCCGTCTGTTGTCTCGGCAGAATCCAAGAAGAAGAAAAAGGAAGGCAAGAAACAGGAGAAGATGCTGGACTAGCGAGCCGACTCTCGGAGCGTGATGTGAGGGGGACCGTCGGGAACCAGATCGGTTAACAATGTTATTCACGTCTACTGTAGGGATTTATCCAAAAGTTATTTATAGCTTAATTACACAATAGGAAGAAAGGAAAAAAAAAAGAACCTTTTTTTTAAGTAGTATTTTTAAATGTGTAACCATAACTCCATTTGTAGAGGCCTGCAATAAAGGACTGTATTTCCATTTAGAAATTGAATTCGAATGAATGATGAAGAAACGAAACCCCAAAAGTAGTCTAGCTTTGTGGTCGGTTTTCTGAAGTGAAGCGACGATTTAGGTTGGAATCCAACACACTTTTAGTCTTTTCGGTTCTCTTGCGGGAGAAAGGGGATGGGGCTGGTGTGGGGGTGTTGACACAGTAGTGTGTAATTCTCAGGAGATGTCAACTAACCCTGGGACGGCTGCATATTTGCCCCTGCCAAGATGGGCTTCCCAGGTCTGAATGGAATCTCAGCCCTGAAAGTCATCCAGGAGTGAAATATCACCACTTCTGCCAGCAGATCCCTAATGACATTCATACCATTCAACGGGGGAAATTCAATGGTCCCTCCCCTAACAAAACTGAAATATTGTGGTTGAGGTGGGCTAAAGAAAAATATCCTATGAGGGAAAATATCCAAGTTCAGTAGTATTTTTACTCCCCAAAATTCAACTTTCAAAGTACCACTTATGGGAAAGAAAATCCAGCCCGTGGTGAGAAAAGGTTTCTTCACGAAATTAGTTCTCTGTAGAATTTCCCTCCTCTTCCACCTTGAATCTTCAGGCTCTAGTTGAGCCTGAATAGCTCAGTTTGGAGGATGGAGCTATTCTCTGAATGAAACCCTGTGTAGATGGCTCTCTGTTCTCCCAAGCGCTTAGTACAGTGCTTTGCACACAGTAAGCGCTCAATAAATATGCTTGATTGAATGAATTAATGAACTGAATAATTCAGGGCAAAGTGTTCACTTTGGGGTCTGAATGATGAGGGTGGGGTGTCTAAACGTACCACATTAATCTTGTAATTGCCCCGCTCTCTTTCTTTGAATTGGATAGAACCAGCCCGCCAGATTCTAACAACATCTGGGTCCTTCCCATTGTGAGCAAAGGACAAGTTCAGGAATTTTCTTTGCCTTTATGACCATTGTGATAAACTAGGGCAAACTGGTGCTATCGTCTCCTGGAAGATTCACAAACAGTTTATTGGGATTTCTGGAGTCGGGGTAGGTCTAAGTACTGTTCTCCCCGTGATATGGTGGAATGAACTTCAGATTGCCCAGCACAAATCCTTCCCTTTCCTGCCCTTAGTCCTGGAGCAACGACACCCCCGTTCCCTGTTTTACAGTTTGCCGGACTTCTTCCAGAAAGCTCCAATCCCAGGAGTCCTAGCTCTGCTCCAATTCAGTTCTAGGCAGAGCAGGGAATTCTAGACCTGGAAGGACCCCCAAGGAGTAGCTGAGTGACCCAACCATCCATTTCAAATAGGCTGGAGGTTGTCCATTTTTTTCTGACACGTCTCCAGAGAGAGAAACTCTCCCACTTGCCTGTTTCGAGGTATTTTTCTCTCACCAAGTGTCCGACCAAATATTCCCTCCTTTAATTCTAAATTCATTTTGTTCCTCTTTCTGGTTCCTCGGTACCCTTCACCTAGAAACCCTTCGTATACTTGAAGAGAATCGCTACCTCACTGCATTCTCTTTTCCTGAACAACCCGATTCCTTTAACTTTTCCTCATAGGATCCGGCTTTTCCATTCTACTCTGGGCCGGTTCCAGTGTTTTTACTATTCCTTCTTCAGAGTGAGTCAGCTGAACAAAGTACTCGAATCAAGTTCTGATCGGTGCAGCATGTGTCCTACGCATCATATTTCTGGGGATTCATGTCAATTCCATGCTGGTTCTTTAACGAGGAGCATCATGTGGCCGATATATTCAGCTCGTGGTCCACTAGGACCAGAGACTCTTACCTGTCCACCCCTAGGAAATATTTGGTCATGGCTTGGGTTTGCTATATCTGCTTCTACAAAGTCACTGAGCATTAAATCCATCAACGGAGATGATACAGGTTCACCTATGATGGAGGCGTCTCAATGTGACTCAGTAAAAATCAAGGCCTTTCTTAAGACCTGACTATATGCTGAGCACTGGAGTAGATGCTTTATGGGGTCAGACACAGTCCCTGTCCCACGAGGAGCTCACAATCTATCTTATGCCCATTTTACCGGTGAGAAAAGTGAGGCTCAGAGAGGTTAAGACTGTAAGCTCAATGTGGGCAGGGAATGTGTCTGTTAAATTGTTATATCACACTCTCCCAAGTCCTCAGTACAGTGCTCTGCACACAGTAAGTGTTCAATAAATACAACTGACTGACTGATCGACTGACTTGCCTAAGGTCAACCTAAGGCCAGTGACAGAGCTGAGACTAGAACGGACCCTTGTCTTCTGATTCCCAGGGTCTTGTGCCCTTTGTATTAGACTGTCTCCCCACTCAGTGCAGCTAAAGATGAGAGATTAGGTTTAGGGGGTGATGGGGGCAGAGGAGAATCAAGAATACTCCCGTCTCCTGTGCTCGGGGCCGCTTTTGGCTTCTCTATCAGCCTGTTGAATAAGGCAAGCCAATTATCCCTTCAGGGAGAGATACTTTCACTGGAAGACACTTTCACTCTGTGTATCTTCCTGAACTAGAAGGAAGGTCCAATAGCATGAAAATCTCTCCTTTGGCTCCCGTGTCTATCACTATCAGCCTGGCACCTCTTCCTTGTAAGACACCCTAACACCCTTTAGCCGGGCAATGCCTCAGACCACAGCAAAACCTTCCTTAGAAACGACAGCTAGGGCCCACCCGGTGCTGAAAACCACTTTCCTATGCTCTGCCATGGGGAAGACCGGAACCATCTTCAGAGGAAGTGGGGGGGAGCCTCTCATCCCCTCCAAGCTCTTAGGCCTGGCACTTTTGCCGAATATGGCTGGAGAACTGAGGCAAGAAAGAGGAGGGGTGATCGAGACCAACCCATCTAACGAGGTGCTTCCAGTGCTTGGAGAAAGAATCAGACTGCTAGTAGCGCAAGGGACAGTCTGCCCGAACCAGGCAAGAAACCCTCTCTTCCTGTGACCTTAATCAAGGGCAGCACGCGAGGATCAGGTTCCTTCATGCGGGATGCGATGAGGGCTGGGATGGATGGAAAGGAGCGAGTCCGAGCGTCACTGTGGCAGCCGGAATTCTGAGCACGACAGAGGAGACCGTAACCCAATCCAGTCTTCCCTTCCTTGTACGAGGCTCTTCCACCGCCATTAGCTTCAGGTAGAGCGGGAGCAGATGAACTCTCAACAGGCCAGGGGCAATTGTAAAGAAGACCGACACAGTGAAAATAAGCCCGGGATTTCTCCTACCATCTTCCGGTGTGGTTGGGGCCCGATGGAAAGCCCAGGAGTGAGGAGATGGTGGGTTGTTTTGTGGGGAGCCCTAAACAAAGAACCATGATGATTTCGAGGGTCAGACAGGGGAAGTTCATCAGCTCAGCCTGTTGCCCCACCCTAATTCGATTTGAGTTCCTATAAACTGCTGGGATTTTCAGTGTTTGCCATAACAGAGCATCGTGAAGGCCACTTCTGGGAAGGGACATCAGACAGCCCCCGGAGGATTTGGGGACCTTGTGGGGAGGGGGTGCTGCCCTTCCTTTAATCAGCTGTGTGTCAGGAATTCTCTTCCCGAACCACTTAACCCCGATGGAAGCAGTTAGTTGAGGTGACAAAGACATTCCCTCTAGACACAATTCCCTGTTGTGATAATAGCAATAATAATTGTGGTCTTTGTTAAAGTCCTTTCTATATGTCACACACTTTCTTCTAGACTGTAAGCTCACTGTGAGCGGGGAACGTGTCTACCAACTCTACTGTACTGTATTCTCCCAAGAGCTTAGTCTGATACTCTGCACACAGTAAGCACTCAATAAATCTGATTGATTGGGTGGATACAGGATAATCAAATCAGAGACGGTCCCTGCCTCACATGGGCTCCCACTCTAATGGGGGAGGGAGAACAGGAATTGAATCCCTATTTTACAGATGGGGAAATGGAGGCATGGAGAAGTTAAGTGACTTGCCCAAGGTCACACAACAGACAGAGGAACAGGGATCAGAACCCAGGTTTCCTCTTCCCACTAGACCACACTGCACTCTCTCAAGCATTTAGTACAGGACTCTGTGCAGAGTAAGTGCTTAATAAATATTGCCGGTTGATTGCGAGAATGTCCCCTGATATGTCCTCAACAGGACCAGAAGTACGGCAGGGAGATGGATGTTCTCTCCCACTGCTTTGACAATGAAAACTGGTTTAGAAGCTTCTACCTCCAAACATCCTGAAGACGGGATGTTGAAGCTTCTCCCAGAACACCGAGGGCATTTCCGATGCCGTCTTTCCTTTCCAGTCCTCTGCTCAGGCAGATTCACTCAGGGGAGGAGCCGGATTTAGGAACCAAAAGATAATCTTGATTGTGGAAATCCAGGGCTGTTTGTGAAGGGGAGAACTTCCTTCCAAAAAAGTCCTATTTTGGGTCTCCTTTCTATCAGCCTCCTGGGGACAGGCTGGTGAGAAATCCATCCTGCCTTCCCAGTTTGAGATTAGGAGGGATGAGGAGAGAGTGATTGAACTTCAGAGATGAGGGAAGCCACTTCGATTGGTTGAGGTTTTCTTGGATCCAGGAGACCTATTGTAATGGCAGAGAGGAGAAATGGACAGTTGTCAATCTCTGCCTTGGTCCCCTGGGGAAAAAAGACATTTGGGTCACACAAGAGAGTGTTCCCAAGGATGGGAAAAGTGTCTGCCTGGACTGTGAAAAAAAGCAAAGTTTTGAGTGGCAGAGACTCCGAGGAGCAGGGTGCCTCCATCTCACCCATCCCCAAGTCTCTTTTTTCAAGCCACCTCCTACCTTGGCAAGAAACGGACTTTCCCTTTTCTTCAGCTAAGAAGAGGGGTACAGGGATCCAGGAAGAGAACTATCCCAAGGGAGGACAAAGGTTCACACCCTGCATTGTTTTTAAATCATTTCCAAGCCTGTCAATGGCAACATTTCCAGAGCTCCAGGCCTGGAGTTTGTGGATGAGGACAGGAGGAAAGAGAGTTAGAGGGAGAAAGTGAGCGACAGAGAGAGTGAGAGAGCTTCTCTCCTGCCTTGAAAAATACATAATGGGCAGAAAATGACGTAGGAGACAGGAGATCGAGGACCTGATGCAGTTTCTGAAGGACTGATGTAATTACTTTTGGGGTGGTGGGCGGGGGGAAGAGGGCCGGGATGTGTGTGTGTATGCAACCGAGAAGGGACAAGAATCAGTGACATACTGATTCACAGAGCAAGGAGTGTCTGCCTCATTCTGACCCGGAGTCTGGTTCAGGCTCTGCGTCAAAGAGGTTGCTGGCTTCTCTTAATCCTAACGGGTTTCTTTTGGCCTCGTCTCCCCTCACATCCCCTCCTTCTATCCCACCAAGAAAAAAAAACTCAGTTGTACTGTAGCGCCTATGAAATCGCTCCACACGCGAGAATTTTAGACTTTGGAGACTGAGTTAGTGGCTTGAATCTTTGTGCAAGGATAAGAAACCCAAATCCAAGGTCCAGCACCTGCCATTTTGCTCTTGCAGCTTGAAAAACAGAAAGAGTGTTTAAAAGAAATCCTTTACAGGCAGAAGATTGCTTGATGAATCTCTAATGTATATACCCATTAAGCTTTAGAATACTAAGCTACTTCTCTCGTTTTCTCGTATATTGACTGTTAGCCCTGTGTTACCCTTTTGGTCTTTGACAACCTTTACGAAAGCCATATATCTGCATTATCGAATGAAATCGTGCATAATCCTTTTTATAATATATCTAATGGTTCACCAGGCTGTCTGGAGTGAGGCACCCTAGAGAATGTACATGTCTATGATTGTATCTTCATGATTGATTTACTCTTAGTGGAGATAAGAATGCTAAATAAACTAATCCAGGAGAGCTTGTTGGTTGTTGTTTGACTGAGAAGACCATCAGGCGCAATTCAAATTGGCCGGAGAGGGTTATCAGAAGCCTTTGGACCATTGTTTTGGAGACAGGTAAACCATTTTCTACCAGGTTTGGGGGTAACAGGGCTATTGTTCTATAACTAAAGTCCTGTCTATGAAAGGAGGCTAAATCCAGCTCTGCTAGGCTGAATGACCCAAATGATTCCCTGCCATATTATTTATTCATTCATTGATTCAATAGTATTCACTGAGCGTTCACTATGTGCAGTGCACTGTACTAAGCGCTGGGAATGTACAATTCGGCAACAGATAGAGACAATCCCTGCCCATGACGGGCTTACAGTCTAATCGGGGGAGACAGACGGACAAAAACAAGACAACGTAATCACAATAAATCGAATGATTTATCCACATAGCACTATCAAGAGTTTGAATTGGTTCAAGTAAGAGGTTAATCTCTCCTCGGGATCCACCCACTCTAGCAAGGATATCTTGGAGAGGATTTTTCCGGAGTGGTAATCCATCTTTAATGCAATCCTAGAAAAACCAAGGTACTTTCAACCCTCTTGCAGTACCATCCAGCGTCTTTATAGCCCCATCCCCTCAGTCCAGCCTCCTCTGACATCACAACTAGGGACTGATGAGCAAACTGATTTCAGGCTATTCACTGCCATTCTCCCAGCCCTGTGCCCTTTCCCCGCTGCTGCCCTGTAAAGCTTGGAGAAAACAAAGGCCCGAGAAGACTGAAAGGGCTAGATTGTCTTACTCTTACTCCGCCTCTGCTACTCTTTGGTTGTTCCCCCTAAAAGGCAAATCCTTTCAAGATCTTGGCGATAAAGAGAGCCAGTAAGAGTGGGATAAGAGGTAACAAAAATAATAATAATAATGCTGGTATTTGTTATGCGCTTACTTACTGTGTGCCGAGCACTGTTCTAAGCGCTGGGATTGATTCAGGATAATCAGCTTGGCCCACGTGAGGCTCACAGTCTTAATCCCCATTTTACAGATGAGCTAACTGAGACACCGAGAAGTTAAGTGACTTGCCCGAAGTCACACAGCTGACAGGTGGCGGAGCCGGGATTAGAATCCATGATCTCTGACTCCTAAGCCCGGGCTCTTTCCACTGAGCCACGCTGCTTCTCTAGAAGTGTGCCCATCAGCAGATCGGATATAAGAACAATCAGTCCATCATATTTACTGAGTGCCTGCTGTGTGCCTACTGTGTGCAGAGCACTGTGCTAAGGGCTCAGGAGAGTACAATATAACAGTAAACACATTCCCTGGCCACAACGAATTTACAGTCTCGAGCCTCCCCTCTACACCCATCTGCCTCCACCGCTCTATCCCCCTTCTCTTCTTGGGCAACGATATGAATCAGACAGATTCCCACCAGATGGCCTCAAGAGCAAATCAGGATCCACAGTCAAAGATGCAAACTTCAAGAGGGGGGAGGAGGGTTTCCCCTGATTTGAACAAACGACGGCAGAACCATCCATGCACAGGACCCTGAAATGAGGCTGAAATTCAGAAGGACGAGGCTTGGTATTTTCGGAGTTGCTTTGACCTTGTGTTTGCCCCACCAGTGATTCTTGGCTCCTCCCCACGTGAGGCTGGGTGGATCCAATCTGCCTCGGCGCCAGACGGGGCCCCTGGTTTTTCACCCCTGACCCCGGGGGCTCCCTCAGCCCGCCTCAGTCTTCCTGTTTACCAAAAGAGATCACCTGCCCCAAGACGCTTGGGCAAGAGTAGGGAAGGGGTGAGGGAATTGAGTTCCTCCAATGTCACCTTGGTTTCGGTCCCCAGTTGAAGGGGCATCCTGTTGTTTGGAACTGTCCTAGAGAGAAATGACCCGCAAGGTTAATAGGACTTTTCAGTGGCCCAAACAGATCTATAGCTATGTCTCAGAACCTCTTGACTTGACTTTTGTTCTTGCACATGAAGTTATAAAAAGGGTCCAGGGTCAAACCCATGAAATGATACCTCTACCAGAGATACCTCTACCAGAAAAAATGATACTTTTTTCCCTAGGTAGGTGGATTCGTGACTCCAGTTCCAGGGAGTCAGAGAGAACAAGGAGCAGAGAAGCCAAGAAAAAAAATTTTTAACATATCTGTTAAGTATTTACTATGTGACAGGTGTTGTACTTTCTCTGGGGGTAGATACAAGATAATCATGCTGGACACAGTCCATGTCCCACATGGGGCTCACCGTTTTAATCCCTATTTGAAAGATGAGATAAACGAGGCACAGAGAAATTGAGTGATTTGCCTCCAGACATAAAACAGACAAGTGGCGGAGCCGGGATTAGAACTGGGTCCTCTGACTCACAGGCCCCATGCTCGTTCCTCTAGGCCACGTTGCTATTTTAGGAAGAGAGAAGAGGGAAGTTCTCTCATCTCTGCTCCTCCTTCCAATCCACACTCCCTCATTACACATTGTCAGAGGGAAGCGTGCCTAATAATGCCTACAAGATGCTTTGAGCATTTACAAAACCACTCTATAGCAGACACTGAGAACTTTAACTACCTTGACTGACTCCACCATTTCAAAGGCAGCCCAGTTCGGGGTTAGAATTTGTCTTTCGAGGACTAAATTAGTGTCTAGAAACTGCAGCTCTCAAGAGGTCTCCCAAGTCAACTCTGTAATGTGGCCAAGTGGAGAGAGGATGATGTGGACGTGGGTTCTAATCCCGGTTCGGCCAATTGCTTGCTGTGTGACTTTGGGCAAGTCACTTAACTTCTCTGTGCCTCAGTTTCCTCAACTGGGGATATGTATTCCCTCCTACTTAGACTGTAAGCTCCATGCAGGACAGGGAAGGTGTCTGATTTAATTAATTTGTACCTACTCCAGCGCTTAGAACAGTGTTTGACACACACTAAGTGCTTAATAAATAGCATTTTAAAAAAACCCCCAAAAAACCTCTGGGGTTGGCAACAGAAATTGGACCCCGTGAAGAAATGCTTGGAGAGAAGAGCATACCAAATGTAGAGTTTAAGACGATAGTGGCCATAGAAAATCCTCTTCTCGTAAAGGATCTAGTGAAGTAAAACTTCACGTCTAGGCAGTAGGAGAGCAAAACTCCAGAATGGAGTTGGCAATTTTTTTTTTAAGTGCTTACTATGTGCAAAGCACTCTTCTAAATGCTGGGGATGATCAGGTTGTCCCACGTGGGGCTCACAGTCTTAATGCCCATTTTTACAGATGAGGTAACTGAGGCACAGAGAAGTTAAGTGACCTGCCCAAAGTCACACAGCTGACAAGCGGCAGAGCCGGGATTTGAACCCATGACTTCTGACTCCCCAGCCCGTGCTCTTTCCACGGAGTCACACTGCTTTCGAACCGGGCTGTCAGACGGTAGACCCTTAGAAGTAGCGGCCGCGGGAAAGATAACTCTGAGCTCATCTCTCAGTGCAACCCATGAGTAGGCATCGACCCGTATCTGCCGAGCATCATTTTTCTCATCTTCAAAGCACTTCTGAAATCAATCAATCAATGGTATTCAATGAGCTCTTACCGGGCGCAGAGCGCTTTGTTCATGGTAAATATGTTCCCTGCCCACAGTGAGCTGACAATCTACTGGGGGAGACCGACTTTAATAAATAAATAAATTCAAATATGTACATAAGAGCTGTGGGACTGAGCGAGGGGTGAATACCCAGAGCAAAAAATTACCCCTCCTCCAGGAAGCCTTTCCTGATTCATCTGTCAATTTCTCACTCTATACCTTCGATTACTGCTACTTCAGAACCTCACCTAAAAACTTGGGCACTCACCTCCACCTCCTTTTATGTGCGTCACTTCCTCTACTGGTAATTGTATTTTTATTTTATTTTAGTGTCTGCCTCCTCCCACTAGATTGTAAACTCCTTAAGGGCAGGGATTTTGCCTACTACATATCTATTCTACTCTCCCAAACGTTTAGTACACTGTTCGCGCACAAGATAGGCGTTCAATAAACTCTACCGATTGATCATCTGGCCCTTCACGACCCTCTCAAATCAAAAAGCCTCACTAAGATTGCTGGCATAGGAGTCTGACTTTAACCCAAGACCTTTTCTTCCAAGCTTCCAGGTAGCGACCTTTCTTTCATGTCCACGGCGGTCAATTCCTTCCAACGGCTCAACCTAGAAAGTTTCAAAGAGGTTTCCCTTCTCTCCACTTTTACTGCCCATGGATGACGCAGCACTTCATGAAACAGATTCTTTCCCTCTAGATACAAGATAACCAAGTCTTACTCGTGGCTCACAGTCTAAATAGGAGGGATAACAGGTATTGAATCCTCATTTTTTAATGATATTTGTTCATTCATTCATAGATTCAGTCGTATTTATCGTGCGCTTACCGTGTGCACCTATCTTACCTACCTTATCTAGGCTTCGGGGTAGATAGATAATAATCAAGTTGAACACAGTCCATGTCCCACATGGGGCTCACTTTCTTAATCCCCATTTTACAGATGCGGTAACTGACGCCTACAGAAGGGAAGTGACTTACCCAAGGTCACACAGAGACAAGTGGCAGAGTGGGGTTTGACCAGTTGGGGTTGGTGTCAGGTTCCACAGTGTCCCCTCCACCCCAAAGACTACTTTGTCCAACTCCGTCATCTTGATCTCATCATTACAAAAAGCATTTTTTTTTTTTAAATAAACGGCCTGTTTTCTTTCAGGAGGAACTCTCAAGGCAAAATAATAAAGTTGCCTTTTTTGTGCATGTGTACAATGGCATCTATCTTCTTTCATTTGATTTTGTTGTTGTTGTTCCTAAAGAATCGCCCTCCAAACGAGAGGAGGGATGTCCGTGGCTTTGATTTCTAGTGTTCTGCAATTGTCAGAGACATGCAGTCGTCAGAGGCAGGCCTGCAAGCTGCTCCTGTCTCTACGTTTGAATTACAAAATGCTCACAAATTCAGTTAGCTATATCACCCTGCCATACCTTTTAAATAATGTATGAGCATTAGCTTCTAAATGTTAATATAATATTTAACCATAAACACAGTTTATTCATGTTGCTGAAGTAAATTCAGAGCTAGGACTTTTCCCTGTCTCAAGATTTCTTACTTGAAGATGATAAATATTTGAAATCAACCGACTAGTTTTCCTTCTCTCGCAGAAGCTTCTTGGGAAGCAGCGCGGCCCAGTGGATCGAGCCTGGGCCTGGGATTCGGAGCACCTGGGTTCGAATCCCAATTCCACCACTTGCCTGCTGTGTGACCTTGAGCAAGTCACCTAGCATCTGTGCCTCAGTTTCCTCATCTGTATAGTGGGGATTCAATACCTATTCTCCCTCCTACCTAGACAGTTAGCTCCACATGGGACAGGGACCTGATTAACTTGTATCTACCCCAGAGCTTAGAACAGTGTTTGACACAAATTAAGTGCTTAACAAATACCATAAGAAAAAACCCTTCTGGGTGACAAGCAAATCCGGAGATGACACTTTGAAAGGGATAAGAAACCGAAGCCATAGCCTCCGTGGTGTTTCCTATATAGCATACTATAGTGTACTCTATGTTCTCCCTAGGAATATGGTAGATTATAAACATATTAATATGTAATACAGTAGCTACTTTATAACAGCCCATAAATTGGGAGCTGTGCCCATGGAAATGTCACCGAGAGTGAATTCTTAAATAATGCGGTTATTTAAATAAAGGATTCGGGCTCTCCTGCAGTTGTTACTGGTACATTAACGACTCCTCAGGAAGGAACCAAGGAGTATTAATGCGGCTGAGAAGGAATCATAAAACACCACTGGATGTATGGCAAAGCTAACCTGCCCTTCTGCAGTTACGACGCACACCAGTTCCTTCCCTCAGTCCTTTGGGGGTATAATTTGGGTCCCCATAACTCTTCCCGCCTCAAATTTGCTGCTATATCTTTCATTCTGGAACATTGTAGCACTTTACTTCCAAGTATAAAGGGATTTACTTCTCCCTTCACAGGGGAAACGAGATATTGTCTGTTATCCGAAACAGTAGGACTGATCTTTTTCTTCCGGAAAATCTTTCCCCATTGAGGGAAAATTGAAACTTGCAGCAGAACAAAAGGCGGATAGGTTTTAGGCTCAATCAATCAATCAGTCACATTTATGGAGCGCTTTCTGTGTGCAGGACACTGTACTAAATGCTTGGGAGAGTACCGCACAACAATATGTCAGACACGTCCCCGGCCCACAGCGAGCTTACAGTCTAGAGAGCTCGAACGGTAAACCAGCAGAAATGCATTCCTCTGTCGCTCAATCGGTGGTATTGTTTGAGTTCTTACTATGTGCGGAACACTGTACTAAGCACTTGGGAGAGTACCGTACAAAAGAATTAGCATCTCAGTATCAAAACAATTAAAGAAACAAGAGACCTGTATGTTCCGACCTCAGGTGTAATAGTCCTGAAATATCCAAGCCCTATTATTGACTTTTATATGCCTCGTGAAGGGACATGCTTCTGAAGCGACCTTCTTTGCCGTGTCCATCAATCCATGAATAGTGTTTATTGAGCAACTCTGTGCAGAGCACTGTATTGAGCGCTTGGGAGAGTACTACAGAGTTAGGAGAATTTCCCTCTGCCCTCTACGAGCTAAGAAGCTTGTGACCCAAGCATCAGTTTTGAAGGCATTTTAATTGCTTAAACTCTTTACACCCTCTTTGGTATGGGTCACTATGTTCCTAGGGAAAAAAAAATGGACGGATTCCACATCAGTTCCACTAAAAATACTTTAGGATAAGCCATTTAAACCAACCTAAACCTAAGCTCCGATATGGAAAGATTTTACAAAAACTTCTGACTAGCTCTGTCAATGATAAGATTGCAAACGATACTTTCGCAGAGATGGAATCACCCCCTGACTGAATCCCATCAAGTTTGATGGAAAATCTGAAGGCCATAAAATGGGTCTCGGCAAAGAACTTATTGGGTTCAATCTCCGGACTTGGGGATATTTAGGGTTTGGTTTAGTTTGGTTTAAGGGTTAGTTTTGGGGGATTAAAAAAAAAATTAAACCTTTTGTACTAAGTGCTGGGGTAGATACAAGCTAATCAGGTTGGACACGGTCCCTGTCCCACATAAGGCTCAGAGTCTGAATTCCCATTTTACAGATGTGGAAACAGAGGCCCAGAGAAGTGAAGAGACTTGCCCAAGGTCACGCGAGTGGCACATCCGGGATTAGAACCCAGATCCTTCTGACTCCCAGGCTGGTGCTCTACCCACTAGGCCATGTCTCCTCCCAAGTGTTTAGTACAGTGCAGAGCAGAGCACATAGTAGGTGGGCAATAAATACCGTTAATTGATTGATTGACTTCCTGGAAAGAAATGATTTACACCACTGTTTCCTGGTTCCCTGAGAATTAATGTTCGTACGTTACTTCCAAGAAGTATTTCACCCCTTCACTCCCTCTCGGATTGGAGCCTCTATTAATAATTTCTATATTCTTAAATGTCCTTGTACAAAAAGATTTACTTGTCATAGTGGGAACCGGGCCATTGGGGATTAAGTGGATTGGACCAAGGAGGATCCTGAAAACTTCATAAAATAGAATCTTGGCCACTCTAAAAGCTCTTTAGATAATTGCATTCCTTCCCAAATCTGTCAAAGTGACTATAGCATTCTTATTTTGGACAAAGTCTGGTGGAAAGTCCATAATCCTACCCATCGTGTCCTGCTGTTTTTATTCTCAACATTTCATCATCCTGTTTCACCTTCTACGAGTCAGCGAACTCGGCTCTCGGGGTTCGAGGCCCCCCGTGCTCCCAAAGGCGTACTCTACAGTGGGGTGGGAGGGGACCCCCATTTCCCCTCTCCCCTCTCCCTTCTCTGATCCGCCCTACCCACCCCTCCCGCCTCTCACCAAGCCACAGAGGGAACAATCCCGTATGGCCGAAGAATGCAGAGAAGCATCACTGCCAGAGGTGTGGGCAGGCCTTGAGCTGGCACCAAGGGGGAGGGTGCACCTTTCGCTGCATTTAGGATGTCCTGGCATCTCTTCATCTGCTCAGGTAGGTGTTTCTTTCCCTGTACAAGGAGCAGATTGAGCTCCTCATTTGCAACCAAACACCCAGTCCCACTGACCCCGTTGCTTTATGCAAACAGCAGTGACTGGAACTGCAACGGCCAAATCGGTCGCTGAGCACTTTCTAGGTGCAGAGCACTGAACTAAGCACTCGGGAGAGCAGAATATAACACAGCTGGTAGATGCACTCTCTGCCCACAGTGAGCTTATGGTCTAGAGGGGGAAGAGGTAGAGTGGTTCTTTAATTCTGACGCCCTCCCTGCCTCCAATAGCACGGCCAACTGGACCCATTGAGGTTCCGGTTGTCGAGCACTTGGCCACGTGGCCAAAGTTGGTCGTGTTGGAGGAGATGGTGGCAGTGGAGGCGATGATGGTTGTTGGGACAGGGAACACTCCGCCTGCCCCAAACAATCACACGGAACGGGGGTGGTAACGGGCATCATAGGAAGTAAGGTCCACGGGGCAGCCCTTCCCTTCCACTCTCATCATATGCCAAATGGCCGATGCCAACTGCCAAGGCCAGTTCTACCGTGTTCTCTCAGAGAGCTTCCCTCCCCCTTAGACTGCAAGTCCCAGGTGGGATCTGGACTGTGCCCATCTGATTATCCTGTATTCACCCTAGTGCTCGGCCCCTAGTAAGTGCTTAATCAATAGAAGGACCTGGGTTCCACTCCCAACTCTGCCACTTGTCTGCCGTGTGACCTCGGGGAAGTCACTTCACTTCTCTGGGCCTTGGTTGCCTCATCCGTAAAATGGGGATGAAGGCTGTGAGCCCAGTGTGGGACGGGGACTGTGTCCAACCTGATTTGCTTATATCCACCCCAGCGCTTACAACAGTGCCTGGCACATAGTAAGAGCTTAACAAACACCAGTAACGACAAAACAAAACTTTAAATACTACAATCACTATTATCAGCCCCCAGGATTATGGTCAGGCAGGCGAGAAAACTTCTTCTCTTCCAAATTGACAAAACATTTCCGAAAATGCAAAAGAAAACGGAGACTGTGAGCCCTAGGTGGGACAGGGACCGTATCCAACCTGATTATCTTGTACCTACCCCAGTGCTTAGAACAGTGCCTGACACAGAGTAAGCACTTAACGAATTCCACTATTATTATAAAGCAAAGAGACATCCCCATCTGATCACTTCAAGAACTGAGTCTGGTTCCAGAGGGTGGACCAGTTACACAATTGCCATGGTAACCTTTGTCTCTGCGGTGAGGCTAGCTTGTTTCCTAGGTGTACAGACTCTGATCGGAGTTGCATTTTCCTGGGAGTAATCGATGACTTGGGCTCATTTCCATCCCCAGGTGAGAGGTGGAAGCAGTGAGATGTCCTGCCAGCAAAGATGACATGGACCTCCAACTGTCTCTTACTAGAGTTTCCCTAGCAGCCTTGAGAAAGGGAGAGAGGAAGCTAAAAGGGGAAGGATGGATGGAGGGAGATGGGGGAGACGGAAAGAGGGAAAGGGGAGAAGAAAGAGGGAGGAGAGGTGGGTGATTAGAGAGAGAAGAGGTGGGTGATGCGGGGGGAGAGAGGGAGACAGAGGGAGGGAGGAAGGTGAAAGGGCAAGGAGAGGGAGAGGTGAGTTAGATGGAAAGAGTGGGGGAGGAAGGAGGAGGGAAGAGGGGAACGGGGGAGAGGAGAGAGACAAATGGAGGGGGGGGGGAGAGAGAGGGAGGCGGGGGAGATGGAAAGAGGGAGAGAGGGGGAAGAAAGGGGGAGGAGAGGTGGGTGATGAGAGAGAGAAGAGGTGGGTGATTGGGGGGAGAGATGGAGACCGAGAGGGAGGAAGGCGACAGGGCAAGGACAGGGAGAGGTGGGAGAGGTGGGAGAGATGGAAATAGTCGGGGGAGGGAGGAGAAGGGGGAGGGGATGAGGGGAATGGGGGAGAGGGAGACAGACAAGGAGGGGGGAGAGAGGAAGGTGGGGGTGAGAGAAGAAGAGAGAAGGATAGAGGAGTGAGGGGGCGAGGGAAACGGGGAGAGGGAGAGGGAAAAGGGAGGGAGAGAGGGAAAAAGAGAGGAGGCAGGAGAAGGGGTGATTAGCTGTAAAGCTGCTGGAATTGAAAGGAAGAGCAGGCAACAGAACAGAAGGAGGAGGAGGGAGAGGAGGGGATGCAGCAGGCAGGGTCTTCGGAGGGGAGGACCAGACAGGTGATTCCTGTTGTGGGAAGAACTTTCCAGGGGGCCCAAGGAGTGTCTTGGCTTTTGTTTTTCCTTGCATGGGGTCAGTACTCGGGCACAGTTTTTGTCTCCTGCTTAGCGTAACTTCATTTTGGGTAGGGAGCATGTCTACGAACTCTGTTACATTGTGCTCTCCCAAGTGCTTATTACAATGCTCTGCACATAGTAAGCACTCGATAAATACGACTGACTGATTAGCAGATTCCTCAGCTCTGCTTTAGATTCTTAGAGCCGCCCCCACATCTTATCACTTTGTGCTTCCCGCACCAGGAAGAAAAAGCAACAAAATAATCTCAGTTATGCATTCGCTTGTAGGACACCCTGAGAATGCTTGAGCGGCACAGTTTGGGATTTACTGCCTCTCTCTTACAGGTAATGAGATATCCCACGGGGCACCCAACAGTCCATATAAAATCCTGAAGTTGACACATCAAAACGGAAGCCAGTCAGTCAGTCATTCAGTTGCATTTACTGAGAGCTTACCGTGGGCAGAGCACTGTACTAAATGCTTGGGAGAGTCCAATATGCCAATCACAGATACATTTTTCTAGACTGCGAGCCCCGTTGTTGGGTAGGGATTGTCTCTCTCTGTTGCCGAATTGTATTTTCCAACTGCTTAGTAACAATAATAAGAATGGTATTTGTTAAGCGTTTAATATGTGCCGAGCACTGTTCTAAGCGCTGATAGATACAATCAGGTTGTCCCACGTAGGACTCACGGTCTTAATGCCCATTTTACAGATGAGGCACAGAGAAGTAAAGTGGTTTGCCCAAGGTCACACAGCCTACGAGTGGCGGAGCCGGGATTAGACGCCACATCCTCTTTCTCCCGAGCCGGGGCTCTTTCCACGGAGCCACGCTGCTTCTCAGTCTCTGCACCCAGTAAGCGCTCAATAAACACGATTGAATAATAATAATAATAATGTTGGTATTTGTTAAGCGTTTACTATGTGCCGAGCACTGTTCTAAGCGCTGGGGTAGACACAGGGGAACCGGGTTGTCCCACGTGGGGCTCGCAGTCTTAATCCTCATTTTACAGACGAGGTAACTGAGGCACCGAGAAGGGAATGAACTCCCGGCCCACAACGAGTTTACCGTCTGGAGATTTACAGTCCCTTGAGCTCTCTGGCTGGCCTGGCGTTTGCCCTCTAAATCTGTTGCTTTTCCAAACGCACCGTGGATCCGGGGCTGACTCCAACTAATCCTATGGCTATCCCAGTGCATACAGGCCTAGGGCAGTGCTTGGGACGTAGTAAGGGCTTAACGAAAACCATCATCATTATTATTATTAATAATGTTGGTCTTTGTTAAGCGCTTACTATGTGCCGAGCACTGTTCTAAGCCCTGGGGTAGACACAAGGGAATCAGGTTGTCCCACGTGGGGCTCACATTCTTAATCCCCATTTTACAGGTGAGGGAACTGAGGCGCCGAGAAGTGAAGTGACTCGCCCAAAGTCGCACAGCTGCCGGGTGGCCGAGCCGGGATTCGAACCCATGACCTCTGACTCCAAAGCCCGGGCTCTTTCCACTGAGCCACGCTGCTTCTCTAATTATTATTATTATGTGGGGAGGGATGGACATTTCTCCTGTCCAGCTGCAGCTAGTCGGGTGGGGAGGCTTGGAAGGGGAGGTCAATCCCCAGATTCCTTGGCTCTTCCCTAGGACGCGGAGCTGGGATGGGGAGACAAGGCTTCCATCCGGTGGATACGGATGAAACTACAATCGACTTCTCCAGCAACCAAAGATCTGGGCGGCGGGTCTTGGGGGAAATCAATCGGCCACTTAATCAAAAAATCAACTTATTGAGCACTTAATAACAATAATAATAACGTTGGTATTTGTTAAGCGCTTACTACGGAGGGTAGATACAGGGTAATCAGGTTGTCCCACCTGGGGCTCACAGTCTTAACCCCCGTTTTCCAGATGAGGTCACTGAGGCCCGGAGAAGTGACGTGACCTGCCCACGGTCACGCAGCTGACAAGTGGAGAGCTGGGGTTCGAACCCATGACCTCTGATTCCCAAGCCCGGGCTCCTTCCTCTGAGCCACGCTGCCTACTGCGACGTGATGTTGATAAAGGTATCTGCTAAGCGCTAATTATCGGCCAGGCACCACCGGACACAGGTGTTTCTGTTAAGGGGGGGATCTCGGCAGGAAACATAAAAGATAATCATTATAACGATAATGGGGAGAGTAATGAGAAAAAAATAATAATAACCGTAATAAGCGAAGCGAGTACCATATCCTCGGCATCGAACCAAGGGCCGGGAGAGGTACAGGGTAATCGGGTCGGACACAGTCCTCCACCTTTTGAGGTAATTATGATCACGGTGATGTGGTGGGGTGGAATCAGAATAATCAAATCCGACATAGTCTCTGTCCAACAGGTGACTCACAGTCCATGAGGGAAGAAGAGCAGGCATTTAACACCCATTTTACAGGTGAGAAAACTGAGGCAAAGAGCAGTTAAGTGACTGCCCCAAGGTCACATATCATGCAAGTGGCAGAGCTCATATTGGAACCCAGGTCCTCTGACTCCCGGTCCTCTTTCCACCAGGCCAAGCTACCTTGCTCCTAGGGAGTTCAAATATTTATTCAATGTTTAAGGTATTTTGTTGCCATCGGACATAGCTGGATCTCCCTTTGGATCTGACAAATATGGAATAGGATTTCTTTCTCCTCTGTTATTGATTATGCCAGCTTTAAGCTGCAGGCTTTCTCTGAGGGAGAGATATGCTTCGGGAAATGCCTTTTTGGTAGAATTATTCTTGGACTCTGAAGGGGTTTGGCTCCATCCCCCCTTGAAGAAGAAGAAGAAGAAGGAGGAGGAGAAGAAGAAGGAGGGGGAGAGGGAGAAGAAAGAGGAGAAGAAAAAGAATTCTTAATTCTTAATTATCAATTAAGAAGAAGCACTATCCTGAGAGGGAGTAGATATAATAAAATCAGATCATACGCATTCCCTGTCCCACATAAATTAATCTCGCATTTACGCTGCCCATAACACATTTACATGGGACTCGCAGTCTCAGGGGGAGACAGAACAAGAATTTAACCCCATTTGATGGATGAGGAAACTGAGGCACCAAAAGGTTCAGTGACTGGTCCAAGTTGTCACCCTTCAGGCAAGTGGAGGATCCAGTCCGGGGATAATTCCCATAGACTATAGTTTCTCACACTGAAACGTGTTGCCTAATCTCCCCCCTCCCCCCGTAATTTCTCAGAGTGCCCATCTCCGCGCACTTGTCCTTCTCCGCGCACTTGACTGTAAGTTTCTTGAGGGCAGGGATCGTGACTACCAACACTCCTGTCCTCACCCAAGTGCTTAGTACAGTGCTCTGCACATGATAGGTGCTCAATTAATACCACTGATGGATTGTTGTTCTGCCCAGAGTAAGAACTCAATAAATGCCATTGATCGACTGATGGATTGAAATCTCAAACCGTCTGAAATAATTACATCCCTCTTCTGGGAGCCAGTTGTCCCCATCTCTCTCCTGGTTACAGGAGCCAGTCCACATTTAATTAGCAAATGGATTTGTTAATGAGGCAGCACAATCAATTCCCAGCTTGGCACGGAGGCTGGGAGGAATTTCCAGCAAATATGACATCTCCCGGGACGCTTGCAAAGGACGGTGGTGGTACAGGGGGTGGTTGGGGGAGGAGGGGACCCCATTTTTCTTACACAAGAGCCGCAGTGCTTTAGTTTCTTTCCTCCTAATACCACACCTTTCTGTTTCCAGCCTCAAAGGTTCTCAATTCCCTTGAAGATGCAGACCTTCCTACTGATGATCCCTTTCTTTCCACTTCCCCACTTTCCTGCATGAAAAACACAAATGTGATCACTAAGAAACAGTATGGCCTAGTGGGTAGAACACGGGCCTGCGAGTCAGAAGGAACTGGGTTCTGATCCCAGCTCTGCTTCTTGGCTGCTGTGGTACCTTGGGCAAGCCACTTATCTTCTCTGGGCCTCGGTTATCTCATCTGTCAAATGGGGGCCCCGTTCGAGCTCCGCTTCATTGTATCTACCCTAGTGCTTAATGGCTGGCACATAGTAAGCGCCTAACAGATACCATTTTAAAAAATTCACTCTTCTGCTTTTCTCTTTTTTTTTTTCCGCAGTTCTTTCCCGTAACTGTGTTGGAGGAGGATGAGAGGGCTGGACCAGCGGAGTCACGGAGGGAGGGCAAAGGGCCACCTCGACAGGCTTGGAGATGGCAGGTTCCATACAAACGAAAGGAAGCACTTTTTCATCAGGTATGAGATGGCCTTGGGAAGAGAGTAGAGGGAAGTTAAGGATGAGGAGAAGAAGCGTTAGAGATGTTAGATGGTTCATTTTGGGGGAAATCAAAGAAATAAGCCAGTCTTGTCTGCAAACTGTGCCGTGTGTAAACTTCCTGTTGGCAGGAATCACGTCTCCTCTCTCATGGGCTCAGTTCAATATTCTGCACGCTGTAAGCGCTCAATTAATACCATTGACTGATTGATCAATTGACCTCCCAGATCCTCCAAATATCCTGTTTCCCTTTGGAATCAAAATGTAGGTTACCTCACTGTGGGCAGGAATTGTATCTGTTTGTTGTTGTATTCCACTCTCCCAAGTGCTTAGTAATGCACACAGAAACATTCGATAAATATGACTGAATGAATGAATGAGGAATCTGGGTGTGATCCAGTGATGATTTCCTTTATATTTTTATGTTTGTAGGATTCTAGGGTGAAACTTACCATCATTTAAAATATTGATGGAATATTTTTGACACTTTATTTTTAAAAAGGACTTTCCTAGCAATGATCTCATTTTATCCTCAAAGCACCACTGTGAGGTAGGGAGAGGTAAGCTTTACTAGCCCTCATTTTACAGATGGGGAAACTGAGGTCCGGAGAGATTGAGATTTGATCAAGGGCACCCAGCAGGCCAGAGATGGCGTTGGGACTAGAACCCAAGTGCCCTAACTCTCCAGCCCATGTTCTCTCCATTAGACTAAGCTACTTCTTGTCTCCAAGTTCCTCCAAGGAGTGCCGTTTTAAGCAAAGCACCGTTTTATTTTTTTGAAGTGGTATTTGTAAAATACTTATCTTGTGCCAGACACTGTACTAAGTGCTAGAATAGATGCAAGATAATCAAGTTGGACAGGGTCCATCCATATGGGGCTCAAAGTATTAATCCCCATTTTACAGATGAGGTAACCGAAGCAAATGGAAGTTCAGTGACTTGCCTAAGGTCACCCAGCAGACAAGTGACAGAGCTGGGGTTAGAAACCGGGTCCTCTGACTCCTAGGGCCGGGATCCTTCCACTAGACCACGCTGCTTCCCTAAACCTCCACTTCCCCTCTGCTGGGGAGGGTCTGGTCACCGATACGGTGCCGGACGCAGAGGGAGACGTAGAGGGGTCGAGGGGAAGAGGGGCTGGGCGGGAGCGAGGATTTAGTTTCAGGGTGCTCCCGGAAGACCCGGGGATGGGAGTGAGGAGGAAGAGAGGGTTTACACCATTCAAACCTGCTTCACCGGATGTGAAATCTGCCCGGCTGGCTGCCCCTAGCCACACAGCTCTCCTAGCCACAGTGCTCCTTGCTTCTTCTCTCCCAGGAGACACATCTCCCCAGGACTCCCACAGCTCTCAGCCCCCGCCACGGCCCCCTCCCGCAGAGATGACCTTGTTTGTGACCGTCACAAATCCCGGAGGCTTTTGTGACCATTTCCTTTCCTTTGTTCGCCAACAATGCCATTGTCAAGGCCACTCAGATGCTCGCCAGATTCCAGCTGCCTCATTTAAGGCCCATTCAGTGTTTGGCTTGGGGAACTGAAAAGCCCCCATCTGGAGCAGTGTCAGGACGGAGAGCCCAGAGGAGCGGCGCTCTGAAAGGACTGAAGATCCTTGATGAGACGAAACGTCCGGTAAAACGGTCGTCCAATCGGTCAGTCAGTCATATTTATTGAGTGCTTACGGTGTGCAGGGCTCTTTACTAGGCACTTGGGAAGTACAAAATAAGCAAGCGACACATTCATCCACACAGCAGAAATCCAATTCCCAGGGCTTAATTTCTTGGTGCCTCAGTTTCCTCGTCTGTAAAATAGAGACTAAATATCTGTTTTCCCTCCCAAGACCGTGAGCCTCATGAGGGTCAAGGACTGCATCTGAACTGATTATTTTGTGTCTCCCTCAGCACTTAAAAACAGTGTTGGGAACACAGTAAATGCTTAACAAGTCTCCCAACTACCATTATTCTTCTGGTAGAGGATTTTTTCTGGGGAATTCAGGAGAAGAAGAACAGAATTAACCTCGGCTGTTAAGGAAAATACTCCAGAAAGGAAATGTTGTTGGACGAAAACAACCAAGTGGGGAAGTGGGGCAAGGGAAGGAGAGAACCTTGTCCTGTGAGGAGGTATGAGGGTTGGGGGGTCTGCTAGAAGCAGAGGGAGGTGAGTCAAATGGTGGGGGGGACAGCTGAGTAGAGGCCTAGGGAAAGAATGAAGGGAGAAGGAGGAGGACAGACTATCTGTGAAAGCAGAGAAGAGTGCGGGAACTGACATTGCACTGCAAGAAAAGGCAAATAATTTGGATTTGGTGTGGAAGGGGAGGAGGTGTCCTGTGAGAGATAGCGGAGGAGTGTGATTGTTTAGGAATGTGAAGAAGAAATTATTTGAGGAGTGGTGTTTGAAGAAGTGGGTGAGGTCCAGAGAAGACAGGGGCAAAGGAATCATTTATAGGAAAGGAGAGAAGTGATTTTTGGAGGAGGATCAGAATCTTGGGAGAGAATGTTGATCCTTGTGGTGAAATCAATGAAGCCTTTTTTGTGGCAATCTGGGAGGAGAGAAGGAGCAGGGAGTTACTTATTACGTTATATCCCGGCCAACAGAGTTTTCATCCGTTCTGTCCCCTCATCAATGATTTTATGTCTGGGTTTAAAGTTTTCTCCTACCTCTGATTCTGCAGCCAGGGGAAATCAATCAATAAATGGTATCAATGGGTACATGGCACTGTACTAAATTCTTGGGAGGGTACAATGTAACAGAGTTAGTCGCAGCATTCCCTGCCCACAGTAAGGTTACATTCTAAAGGGGGAGACAGGCATTTATATAAATAAATCATATATACTTTATAAAGCAACAGCTTTGGAGTAATTTGGGGAAATTGGGGCCCCCAGAGAATTGTTCTCACTGTGGGCGTTTACCCGTGAGTAGGGTGGACTTCTGCAAAATGGTGGCCACGTGATGTCATCACTTACCTCTCTGTAATGTCTCATCCTCCTCCTAGTCAGCAGCCAGTGTAATGACCACTGGACCTGGACCCCGGTTTTTCTCGGATCCAAGTACCTTTCACGAGTCACAGTTTTCCATATTTAATTTGATTCTAATACCGGCTCTGCCATCTGCCCGCTGTGTGACCTGGATGAATCGTTTCAGTTTTCTTTGCCTCTTTTTCTTCATCTGTAAACTGGGGATGAAACACGTGACCCCTCTCCCTCTTAGACTGTGAGCCCTATGTGGGATAGGGACTGCGTCTGATGATTTCTTTTATCTATCCCAGCGCTCAGGACACTGAACCTTTAAGAGATACCGCTATTATCATTATTTACTGAATTCCTTCAATTCATTCAGTCATATTTATTGAACACTTACTGTGCGCAGAGCACTTTACTAAGTGCTAAGGAGAATACAATATAACAATAAACAGGCACATTACCTTCCCAGATCGAATTTACAGTCTAGAGGATGAGCTGAAGGTCTATTATTATAACACTAAGATATATCTAATAGTAATAAAAAACTGAAACCTGACCTATCCTCTCCCCTCTCCACTAGTTTTGATTTGAATTTTGAGGTTGCTTGAACCTCCAAAATGCTAAAGGGGTGGTGAATCAGACAAAAAAGGCGTGCAATAAAATCTTGATTAAACCCAGAAACCTAGATTGTTCCTCTGGCTATCAACCCATCTGTAACACTCCGTCGACTTCTGTGTCTTGTCAGAGAAAAGTTGGACTGGAACGTGGAAGGAGGGCAGACTGGGAAAACGTAGTGAAGAGGAGACACCCAAGATGAAGATCAAATTCTGGCTCCAATCTTCCTTTCCCTTTTCTCCTCTGAAGCTTTTATCAGCTAAAGAACCGCCCTCCTGTCTCTGTTGGAACTCGCCTCTCTGAACACTGATTGTAGGTGGCTGCTGAAACATGGCCTTTTCGGCAGGGTTAGAATAACCTCGCTCTTCCCCTATCTCTTTCCATTAAAGCCGCCGTCACTCTTGACTGTTTAACGACTGAAGGGGAGATGCAGAGAGCATCACTCCCTCTATTCCGGTTGGTGTTTTTCTCTCTAGGCCTGGTCCTGGCAGAGAAAAGGCCAAGGGAAAGTCTAGTTGGATTGTATCCCATCCAATTTGCTTGTATCCACCCCAGGGCTAAGTACGGGGTCTGGTACATGGCAAGCGCTTAACACGTATCGCTCTTCTTCTTCTTCTTCTTCTTCTTAGTTCCTGAGTAGAGTGCCCATGTCCAGGATTTAGATTCCCCCCAAATTAAAGCAGGATGGATCTCCTGTCACTGATGCTAGTTATGGATTATTGTAATATTTGTTCAGCATTAATACTTGCCAGGCACAGTATTAAGTTCTGGGGCAGATGCCAGGTAATCGGGTTGGACAGAGTCCCTGTCCCACATCGGGCTCACAGTCTTAATTCCCATTTTACAGATGAGATAACTGAGGCCCAGAGAAGTGAAGTGACTTGCCCAATATCACACAGCAGACCAGTGGCAGAGCCGGGATTAGAACACAGGTCCTTCCGACTCCCAGAACCATGAACTATCCACGAGGCCCCATGGATAGGAAGAAGAGTAACACTAGAGACAGAGCTCAGAATTATCCATCAATCAGTCAATCAATCTGAAATTGTTTTAGAGTCTGCCTTCCCGACGAGATCCTGCCTCCGCCACTTAATAATAATAATGTTGGTATTTGTTAAGCGCTCACTATGTGCCGAGCACTGTTCTAAGCGCTGGGGTAGACACAGGGGAATCAGGTCGTCCCACGTGGGGCTCACAGTCTTAATCCCCATTTTACAGATGAGGGAACTGAGGCACAGAGAAGTTAAGCGACTTGCCCACAGTCACACAGCTGACAAGTGGCCGAGCCGGGATTCGAACTCATGACCCCTGACTCCAAAGCCCGTGCTCTTTCCACTGAGCCATGCTGCACTTGTTTTTCTGTGTGACCTTGGACAAGCCACGTAACTTCTCTGTGCCTCAGTTAGCTCATCTGCGAAATGGGGATTAAATCTGTGAGGCCCACATCGGACAAACTGATTACCCAATATCTACCCCAGGGCTTAGAACAGTGTTTGGCACATAGTAAGTGCTTAACAAATGCCACAATTACTGTTATTATTCTAAGCTCCTTGAGGCTAGGGATTGTGTCTACACACTGTGCTGTACTCTCCCAAGCAGTTAACAGGGCTCAATAAATATTACTTATTGATTACCACATCTTTTCAAGAGGGGACTATAAGGACCCACTTTGACCCAATCACGGCTTAGATAAAGAGTTGGTACCCGAGCTGGTTTTTCTCAGACCCTGTAACCCAAAGCCCTACCCAAGCAAAGAGCTGAATTTAGCCAATTTCTGTGATTCGAGGATTGCCAAATCTTTGGCCTATGCTAGTTTCTCAGTCACTAGGCAAGGTTTTAGTAACTATTACTGTGGCATTTGTTGAGCGCTTACTACGTGCTATTCACTGAACTAAGTGCTGAGGTAGGTGTAGGATAATCAGATTGGAGGCAGTCCCTGCTCCACATGGGGCTCAGAGTCCAAGAGAGAACAGGAAATGAATCACCATTTTACAGATGAGGAAAGTGAGGCTCAGAGGAGTCGAATGACTTCTCCGAGGTCACAGGTAGCAGGCCGGTGGTGAAGCCAGGACTAGAACCCTGTCTTCACCACCCTAGCTTCAGGGAAGTGGCATGGCCTCGTGGAGAGAACACAGGCTGGGAGTCAGGAGGACCTGTGTTCTAATCCCGGCTCCACCCCCTGTCTACTGTGTAACCTAGAGCAAGTTACTGAACTTCTCCGGGCCTCAGTTACCTCAGGTGTAAAATGGGGATGAAGAGTGAGATCCCCATGTGGGACAGGGATGGTGTGCAAGCCGATAAGCTTTTATGTACCCCAGCGCTTCATACAGTACCTGGCACTTAGAAAGTGCTTAACAGATGCCATAAACAAAAAAATAAACAAAAAAAATCCCCTGGTCTCCCGAGTCCCGATCTCACACTCTTTCCGCTGGACTTTGCGACCTGCTCCTCTCTCACAGCAAAGATGGAATGTCACATCACCGCAAACAGGGCTTTTGGCTCGCCCCACCAGATTTCATTTCCATATCTGTGTCCCAAGACTGATTAGGAATGTCTCCAGCCAGACCTATCTGTATTCTTCTCCAACTGCCTACAACACTCTCGGGATTAAATGGCACATCTTGTGAGCTGCCTGTCTCTCCCTTCCCTCCTCCCCACAACTCCCAGGTCCTCCTGGGTCAGAATCCACATCCCTGCTTAAAGGATGGTAACAGGGAAAGGAGATCTGGGTGCCTGGTCCTTAATGATGGTATTTGTTAAGCGCTCCCTTTGTGCTTAAGCACTTTTCCTGGGTTCCTAGGCCTCTGAGTCTCTGGGTCTCTGACATCATCAAGCTTTTCCAGAAGCCTAAATTCACCACATAAAAGTTGAAGGGAAAGGGGAAACGACTGAGAAGCAGCACTGCCTAGTGGATAGAGCACCGGGAGTCAGTAGGACCTGAGTTCTAATCCGGGCTCCACCCCTTGACTGCTGTGTGGGCAAGTCACTTAACGTCTTTGTGCCCCAGTTCCCTCATCTGTAAAATCGGGAATAGGACCGGGAGTCCCACGTGGAACAGTGACTGTGTCCAACCTCATTAGCTTGTATGTACCCCCTGTACTCATTATAGTGCCTGGCACACAGTAGGGGTTTAACAAATATCATAAAAAACCCCCAGAAATAGCAAATGGACAATTTAGTGTCCATCCCTAACCTTTTAGTGAGATATAACAATCGAATTTACTGAGCACCTTGGGTCCTTATCCTTCTATCTCCATATCTCAGCCTCTGAATCCCACTCTATGTCTCTCTTCCCACTCCACCTGCCTCCTCTCTCTCGATTTCTCTCTCCTTTTCTCTCACAGTTAATGCCTTTGTCTGTCTTCGGGTTTTATTGCTTCATTTCCTCCTCCATAAAACAGTCTGCTCTCTGGAAAAGATGAAGTTGAGGGGTTTGGAAGGAGTAATTCCTCTGTCCTTCGCTCTCCCGGGCTGTGGCCCAGCCAGATTTCCAAAGAGATAGCGTCTGCTTCCATCGGATCCATTTTCAGGCCTTCTTTGAGACACGGTGTTTGTATGGTGGTGGTGATGGTGGTGGTCGTTTTCGAGGGAGGAGAGGAGCAGGGCAGAATTTGTAGGCGAGTGAAGAAGAGACACGAGAAGAACAAATAAGAAAGCCAAGTCCCAGTTATCAAGATATTCCCACCAAATCTTTCAGGAGTCGCTCTGGAGCTCATGGATGTGCAATATACCCACCGAGTCCTTTATTCTACTCTTCCAAGTGCTTACTATACTACTCTGAAGTAAACGATCAATAGATTGATTGAGTGGAGCAGGAAGTCAAGGGCGTGGAGAGGGACCGAGGCCAAAGATTGCTTCTGAGGAAAGAGGCTGAGTGGAAGGTGGTGTGAAGCGACTCTAAGACAAACTAAAACAGAATAGAGATATAAAGGAGGTTGGGTTCTTTGTTTGCACTCCAGATCCAAACATAGCATGACTCAGTCTGATTTCGAGGTGTGAATGCTCCGAACCAATTTGGGAGAGCCCTCCTCTATGTCACTCTTTTAGACACCGGCCCCTTCCTGGCTGAATAGTTAGTGGAGGGCTCAGACGGAAATAGTCCGCCTCCTGATAATTTGTACATTCTTAGGGGGTACTTAGTGCACCGGCCCCGTTGGACCAGGCTTTGAAATCTTCTGAAGTTAAGGATGAGCATCTTAAGACGCAGGGGTTGCTTGCTTTAGGAAACTTTGCTACTGAAGTGGTGGTGAAGATACTTATCAATCAATCGATGGTATTTATTGAGTTCTTTTATTATTTACAGAGTTCTTACTGCACCAAACCAAATGTCCTGATGAGAACAATACAACAGAACTGGGAGCCAGGAGCTTAGAATCCTGAGGGAGAGACAGACATTAAACTAAATTACAGATAGGAGAAGCCGCAGAGAATAAGGATATGGACAGCGGTGCAGCGGAGCTTAGAGTCTTGGATCTGGAAGTGATTCCAAAGGTTATCTGTTCCATCTCCCCGCTCCCAGGGAGCGGAATCTCACTCCATACTTTCTGTATCAGTCATTTGTTTGAAGGTCTGTCTCTTGGACTAGACTGTAAGCTCCTCGTGACAGGAAATGTGTCTACCCACTCGATTGTATCGTACTCACCCAAGTGATAATAATAATAATGTTGGTATTTGTTAAGCGCTCACTATGTGCCGAGCACTGTTCTAAGTGCTGGGGTAGACACAGGGGAATCAGGTTGTCCCACGTGGGGCTCACAGTCTTCATCCCCATTTTACAGATGAGGTAACTGAGGCACCGAGAAGTGAAGCGACCTGCCCAAAGTCACACAGCTGACGAGTGGCCGAGCCGGGATTTGAACCCATGACCTCTGACTCCAAAGCCCGTGCTCTTTCCACTGAGTCACAGTTCTCTGCACGCAGTAAGCATTCAGGAAATACCCTTGATGGATCGATTTATCAAGCTCCTAACTCTTTTGTACTCTCCCAAAGGTTTAGCGCAGTGCTTAGCGTATCTGATTGTATTGTAGGTACCCCAGCATTCAGCTTGGGGCGTAACACGCACTTAACAAATACCACAATTATTACTACTATTAATATTAATAATTGAGATTGGGGAGTGACACAAATTTCCTCTTCTTCCTTTGATCCCTTCTGTCTTCCTTTGGGAAGCTACCACCATTTCCACTGTCTTCCTTCGACAGAGCAAGGGATTTTCAAGTTCGCCTTTGCCTTCTGTGTGACGGTCGGATCCCCCACTGAGAAATCAGAAATGGAAAAAAACCCCATCATTTCTTCTTGTTTTGGCCCCGGGACTGCTTGGAGAACAGTTTCTTAGGAGAGAGTTTCCAGCTCACAGTCCCGGGGCAAATGTCTTTTATCTTTATGGGCAAAGGTACAGAGAACTATGCAGAGGGAAACTTCTGGAGTTAATAACACTCAGTGAATCACTGTGACCATTTTACCCCAGCTCAGATTGGATGCTGGTCCCCTGTCTCACTTACAATCTGTTTTCTAGACCGAACTCTTCATAGATATGATGAAGATTAGGTGTTCATGTCGTATGTGTTACGTGTGGGAGACTTGAAGGGGACTGGGGGAGGACCAGAGGAAGGAGGAGAGATCTGATGGGAGAGAGCATGTCTCACACGGTGGCTTTTTCTTCGGGATCTGCAACTCAATAAACAGACTTGCTGTTCTCTAATTCTTACCCAAGGAATAATGGATCGTGACTCTCACTGTTAACATTTCATTTCACTTCTCATCTGCCACCAAGATGTCAGTCTTTTCCAAATGACCTCGGCTAAGTGCACACCTGCAAGGAAATGTGCCTTTAAACTATGAGCTAATAGACCGTGGAATACATGACGGGGTGAAGGGCAGAAAGAAGCTATAAAAATGACAAAATAAGAACGTTTCTCTAGTAATGGAAAAGTGAGATCTGATAACATAAGCAGAAGGAAAGAGTGTAGGCAGGCCAATTCCAAGTTTTACCAGCTGCTGGAAAGTCTGAGATGACTCCCAAAATCTACTTCTGTTATTTTCCCGATTATTCCAATGTCATAATCTCCTTCAGCATCTCCAGACTCTGCAGTTTTGGTCTGACCTATGCAGGCACCATTTGGTTCAAAGAGGATGTGGTTTTTGGGGAAGCATTGCTGGAGATGATGTTGATGAAGATGATCATGATAATAAAAATGATAATAATACTCATATTTCAAATTAGTGGGAAAAGTACAATATAACAATATAACAGGCACATTCCCTGCCCTCAGTGGGCTACAGTGATGTCATGCCAAGACGCCAGCCCGGTTTCTTTCTTCCACTCTCTCTTTCTCTGAAAACCCTATGCCCTTGTCCTATCTCTCCATGACTCAGTCTCTGAATCCCACTATATGTCTCTTTTCCCACTCCACCTGCCTCCTCTCTTTTAATTATTATTTTTTAGTACTATGCACTAAACCTGTGCCTGACCTTATTTCCTTGTTTCTAGCTCAGGGCTTTTTACACTGTTGGGCATCAAGTAAGTGCTAAACAAATATTATTATAGTTTTTATACATATGGACTGTGATAAGCATTGGTGTAGATGCTCTATTTCTAACCAATCAATCCATAAATCAATCAATGGTATTCATTAAGTGTCTACTGTGTGAAGAGAACTATCCTAAGCAACTGGGATAGTACAATAAAGCTGGTAGACACGCCCACAAGAAGCTTGCAATCTAGGGACGGAGACTGACAGTAAAATAAATTACAGATAGGAAGATCAACTAAATGCAAGAATATACGCACAAGGTCATAAATAGATAAGAAACCAATAATTGAACAGAGACGTGCATCAGCGATCAAGCCAGAAATTGTTACCTCGTCTCCTGAACTGGAGTCCAGTGCTCTAATCATTCACCAGATCTAGAAACTCCTCCTCAACCCAGTTGCCTTTGAGGGGCAGCAGAATCTACTGGTGTTTATTTAGCACTTACTATGCGCTCAGCACCTTACTAAGGGCTTGGGAGAGTAAAGCACAAACAGAGAAGCAGCACAGCTCAGTGGGAAGAACCCGGGCTTGGGAGTCAGAGGTCATGGGTTCGAATCCCAGCTCCGCCACTTGTCATCTGTGTGACCGTGAGCAAGGCACTTCACTTCTTTGTGCCTCAGTGACCTCATCTGGAAAATGGGGATTAACTGTGAACCTCTCGTGGGACAACCTGATGACCCTGTATCTACCCCAGCGCTTAGAACAGTGCTCTGCACATAGCAAGCGCTTAATAAATACCAACATTATTATTATTGATAGTCACGATTCCTATCCTCAAGGAGCTGACAATCTAGAGCGTGAGACAGTCAATTTCTTAGAACTGCAGCCGCACTTAAGTTAAGGGCCGATAATCTCTCCTTTGGGCAGAAGTCGCCTATATTTGGCTAATTCCACGCCAGACCCTTGGCAGAGAGAGCCGCTCCCTGAACCAGCCAGGTTAATCCATTTCCTAACGTCAGTCAGAGTGGTTTGGAGCTGTCAGCTGCGGCTTTACGCAATTCTAAAAACTCGATTCGAGCACCAAAGAAAGATCTCAACTCAGTTGGCCTGATTTTTCATTAGAGCTCCCTCTTGTGTCATTAAAACAGAGTCAGTTAGCTTCAGGAAAGGAAAATAATAATGATAATAACGATAATAATAATAGTTACGGTACTTGTTAAATGCTAACTACGTGCCAAGCACTGTTTTGAGTGCTGGGGTAGATACAAGTTAATCAGGTTGGACACAGTCCATGTCCCAGATGGGATTCACAGTCTAATCCCTATTTTACAGATGAGGTAACCGAGGCCCAGAGAAATGAAGTGATTTGCTCAAGGTCACACAGCAGACATGTGATGGAGCAGGGATTAGAACCCAGGTCCTTCTGACTCTCCCTATCACTGTTGCACCCGGAGAGTTTTCCAGTACCCTACCAGTCTCGACTATGGGAGGGAGAGTCAAGCAGAGGCATATCCATTCCATTCCTAGCTTGGGCCGTGGCTAGTGAGTGGAAGGCCATCTGCCACAAGTCAAAACTCCCCCGTGCTGGGCAGCAGCGTCACGGGATAGAGTCGAGGGCGGAGACGCAGCAGGTTTACAGCACGGAAGGAGGAATTAATAAACCACTTCTGTATTTTTACCGAGAAATGGATACACTACCAGAACAATTGCAGATGGAAATGGGAGGTTCTGGGAGAGATGAGTCCATGGTGTCGCTATGGGTCAGAGACGTCTTGACAACATAAGACAAGACAAGACCTTCGGACTCCCAAGGCTATGCTTTATCCACTAAGCCACGCCGCTAAAAGTTTTGGCCTTCCCTCTGATTCCCAAAAGTCGATGCTCTCTGGCTTTGTAAAGGTCTCCATGGGGAAAGCATATAATAATAATAATAATGTTGGTATTTCTTAAGCTCTTACTTCGTGCAGAGCACTGTTCTAAGCGCCGGGGTTTGAAACAGCGGAGTCCCTCCCTCCGGGGCCCTACGTGGGAGAAACCAACCGTTCACTGACTTCATTCTCGGTAATGAACCAGCAAGCTATCTGAACTTATTATCGGCTGGATGACTAATACGCCGTTCTTTACCAGATTCGGGTTAACTACCTGGTTCATTTATTGATTGCCTCCCAGGATATTTGCAGCGGTTGCAAAGCTTTAAGGGTGAGAGTCTATGACTTAGCCCAGCTGGCGGCCATTACCTTGACAAAACCTGGGACTCGGCCCTTGGGCCCCGAGAAATAGCATCCTGTCTTGCGCTGAGGTATCGACGTACTCTTGGCGTGTTTTTCGGTTGCAAATAAACCGACGTGACGGAAATGGTCTTCCTCTGGACTTTCTTATCACTGTGAAAGAGAACACGAGAAGTTGGAGGATTTCACTGATTGTTTTGAAATTGTTTCCTGGCTGAGTTAGTTGGTTATCAATCAATCGTATTTATTGAGTGCTTACTATGTGCACAGCAGTGTTTATTAAGCTCTTACTAAGAGCTGAGCACCATCCTAAGGGCTACAGTAGATCAACAGATCAGACAGATTTCCAGTCCCCCAAAGGGTTTCTCAATCTAAGAGATAGAGGGGAGCAGGTATCTCATCCCCATCTTCCAGAAGAGAAAATTGAGGCCCAGAGAAGTAAGTGACTTGTCCAGGGACGGTGGCAGAGCAGGGATTAGAAAAGTTGTCTTGTTTTTGTCCGTCTGCCTCCCCCGATTAGACTGTAAGCCCGTCAATGGGCAGGGATCGTCTCTATCCGTTGCCCAACTGTACATTCCAAGCGCTTAGTACAGTGCTCTGCACATAGTAAGCGCTCAATAAATACCATTGCATGAATGAATGAATGAACAAGTCTCCTTACTTCCGAGTTCCATGCTCTTTCCTCTCCCAAATTCCACCTGGGCTCTTTCCATCTGGGCTCACTGACTCGTTGTGATTGAGTCAATATATTCCTCCTTATGGGCGACATCTAGATTCAGTGAACCTCATTTTTTTCAAATGATGTTTTCTCTGGAAATCCTATTTCTTTGGAGAAAAATGTCCATATTTCCTTCCTGAGAGCTTAAGAAGTTTCATATCCAACCAGTGATGTTTATTAAGCGCTTCCTCGGTGCAGAGCACTGTATTAAGTGCTTGGGAGCATTTCCTCTCTCATACTACAGAAAAGAATAAAGGCAGTGCTGACTCCCCAGGGCAGAAGTCTGAATTCAGTAGGCATTACCCAAGTTTTTCACTTGTATTTCTACTCTCTATACACCGCACCCTCCGTCCCACAGCTCTTATATCCGTCAACGTCATTAATTTTAATTCCCGTCTCCCCTTCTAGTCCGAAAATTCCTCGTGGGCAAAGAATGTTTCTACCAACTCTGTTCTGTTTGTACTCTCCCAATCACTCTGCGCATAGTAAGCGCTCAATAAATACCACTGATTGACCGATGATCACTCCTTGGAATCGATTATAATGAGCTCCCCCGTTTAGACTGTGAGCCCGTCACTGGGCGGGGATGGTCTCTATCTGTTGCCGAATTGTACATTCCAAGCGCTTAGTACAGTGCTCTGCACATAGTAAGCGCTCAATAAATACTATGGAATGAATGAAATGAACGAGCTAGGGGATAATCAATCGATCATATTTATGGAGCAATTTCTGGGGGCAGCGCACCGTAGAAAGCACTTGGGAGAGTACAGTACAGATAATACATTCCAAACGCTTAGTACAGTGCTCTGCACAGAGTAAGCGCTCAATAAATACTATTGAATGAATGAATAATAGGCATGATCCCTGCTTGCAAGGGCCTTACAGTCTACTGGGGAGACTTACAGGAAAATAAATGACAGAAAGAGGAAATAATAGAGAATAAAGATACGTATGTAAGAGCCGCCGGGTTGGGAAGTTATATGAATAGCCAAGAATTTAGGTGACAAGGAAGCGCTGAAGTGGCAGTAGGGAGGAAATAGGATGAGGAGATAAGGAATTAATCAGGGTTCCAGGTCTAGAGAAGGGATGAGCGATGTCTTGCTGTTCTGCAAACCAGCCACTTGAGAAGGGAACTCCAACTGAGCCCTCTTTCCTGTCTTCTGATCTCTGGCATCTTGCTCATCTAGGAGGCATCCGCTGTGATTTCTTCTCTGTTTTGTTATCCTCCAGTTCGTCTATGAATATTTCATGACTTCTTTTGTCTTCCTTCTTCCAGTCTTGTCTTGTTTTAGTAACATCTAAAATGCCTGACTAACTCTCTCTGGGGCCACTGCCCTCCCGCTTTCAATTTTCTTCCCCGCCCCGGCTCCCCGCTACCCAATTGCCAGCAATATGAAATTCTTCCGGAAAATTGCTTCTCTGCGAGAGACCCCGCTATCTCGAGTGAAATGGTGGGACAGCAGAAAGTACAGCAGGGCCTACTCGGGGAGTAAGGGGGTCATTCAGTGAACCGGCCAGAGCGAGAGCATATTGACATTTTCATTCCGGACGGGACTGATCTGTTTTTTGCCAGTCCATCACTTTGGAAAAGCGTTGGCTCAGCTAATCTGTCACTGCCATGGAAATGAGATTTTCCCTCCTCTAGACCTCTGGGAACAGGCACCTGGCGGGATGGGCCCGGGAGCACCCGTGCATTCGGTGCATTCGAGACTAGCCGTCCCCATGGAAACCCATCAAACTGTCACGCGGCTCTCCAGCACCCTGCCACTTCTCTCTCTTGCGATGCCTCTTGCTCCCTATTTTTCCCGTACACCCATGAAGAGGAAGCTGATATTAATAATCATCATATTTGCTGAGCACTTGCTATGTGCCAGACGTTGCTGTAAGAGTTGGGGAAGATACAAGTTCATCAGGTTGGACGCGGTCCATGTCCCAAATGGCTCCCGGTCTTAATTCCCATTTGACAGATGAGGCAGCTGAGCCGCAGAGAAATTAAATGACTCGCCCAAGGTCACACAACAGAAAAGCGGTGGAACCGGGCACCAGGATGCAGGAAGGCAGGACCTTCCGACTCCCAGGCCCATGCTCTATCCGCTAGGCCACGTTTTTACTTTCCATTTTTCCAAGACCGCAGATGATAATGTGTGATACTTTTTGATTGACTGTTTGATGGATTGATTGATTTGTTAAGCATCTACTACGTGCCAATCAGTGTATTAAGCGCTGGGGTAGATAAAAGATAGCCAGGTCCCACATGGGCTCACAGTCTAAGTAGGATGGGGAACAGGTATTGAATCCTTACTTTGCAGGTGAGGGAACTAAGGCACAGAGAAGTTAAATGAGTTCCCCAGGGTCACCCAGCAGGCAAATGGCAGAGCTGGGATTAGAACCCAAATCCTCTAATGCCCAGCCCTCTTGCTCTTTCCATGAGGCCACACCGCTTCTAATCATAATGGTATTTAAGTGATTAGGATGTGCCAAACACTGAAATAAATGCCAGGGTAGATACAAGGTAATCAGGTCGGGCGCAGTCCCCTTCCCACACAAGTAACACTCTTATCTCCATTTTATTGATGAGGTAACTGAGGCACAGAGAAACTTTATTTTAATTTTTAGTCACTCGTTCGGTTCTCTTCCCCCTGCTTTCACGGGCTCCTCTTACACTTGACCTCATCTTGCACGTTTCTCTCTTCTCCAACCAACTTCCTCAAGGTGGCTTGAGATCATCTCTCCCACCACTGACCTCTTGCTCTCGCCCTCCCTTCCACCTAGAACACCCGTCGCCTTCACGACTGGCAGACAACTGGAACGATTGCCAAACTCTCCCCATCTTCAAAGCTCTTCTAAAATCCCATCTCCTTCAGGAGGCCTTCCCTGATTCACCCCTCATCTTCCCAAACATCCACCCCAGTGGCCAGTCCAGCACTTCCGCATCAGGTAAGCACAAAGCTGATTGGAGAGCCTCAGGAGGGCCGATCTCCGGATCCCCCTGTGAGGATAAGGGGAGTACTGGACCACGGAAATGTCGGCCCGGGAGGTACGGCTCCAGAGGTCTTTTCTAATGGCATTTTTAAAGGGCTTGTTCTGTGCCAAGAACTGGACTAAGCACTGGGGTAGATAGAAACTAATCAGGTTGGATTCAGTCCCTGTTCCACATAGGGTTCACAATCTTAATCCCCGTTTTACAGATGAGGTAACTGTTGCGGTCTCTGAGGCACAGAGAAACTTTATTTTAATTTTCAGTCACTCATTCAGTTCTCTTCCCCGGAGAGGTGAAGCGACTGGCCCAAGGTCACGCGGCAGAGAAGCGGCGGAGCTGGGAATAGAACGCGGGTCCACTAGGCATCGCTGCTTCTAGAGTCACTGAGTCCAACACCCTGCCTCCAAGCCACCATTATGACGAGAAATCCAGACAGATGGGGGAATCTCTCAGCTACTTCTGGGACTCGAGAACTAAATTTACCATGAAATCCATGGTGGAAAAATGTCCTCGCCCCAGCAGGGGGGGTAGTTGCCCACACAAGAATAATCTGGGGCCAGACGTGGAAGGTTTGGCTCCCTCTCAACTGGAAGCCCAGGGAGAAGGGGGATGTTTGCCAGAAAGAAAAGAACGCATTATGGAGAAAGACATTTTGTTTTCAGGCTTCCCCCGAGTCTTTACACACACACTGAGAAACTGTACAAATAAAAAGCCTACTGGAAAGCTGTTCAGACTGGCAACTTGGCACACCCGGTCTTCCGTGCCAGCCCAGAGAGCAGACCGGGCTTGGGACTACCCGGAGGGAAGCATATTTTGGCAGATTTTTCCATTAGAAAATGATTTGGGGGAACAAAATCTGAACGGGACCGATGAGACCTGGGGGGGGGGGGGGGTTCAAATTTCTCCGCATCTCAGTCTCCTCATCTGTAAAATGGAGAAAGTTGTGAGGAGAAACACGGTGCTATGAGCTCATGGAGGGATTCTGGTGGCCAAACACTGTGGGTTTGCCAGTCCAAGTCCTGTTCTACCTTCTGCATCGCCTCTGCACTCGAATTCACAGTTGGACTGTGCACTGAATTGTATCCTCTAGATTGTAAGCTCGTTGTGGGCAGGGAATGCATCTGTTTATTGTTGTATTGTACTTTCCCAAGGCTTAGTACAGTGATCTGCACACAGCAAGCACTCAATAAATATGATTGAGTGAATAAATGGATGAATGGACATGAGGCCGGATGTGGCAACAGATGCCTTTATGTTGGTATTTTTATTTTAGAGAAGCAGAGTGGCTCAGTGGAAAGAGCACAGGCTTGGGAGTCAGAGGTCATGAGTTCGAATCCCAGCTCTGCCACTTGTCAGCTGTGTGACTGTGGGCGAGTCATCTCACTTCTCTGTGCCTCAGTTACCTCATCTGTAAAATGGGGATGAAGACTGTGAGCCTCACATGGGACAATCTGATGACCCTGTATCTCCCCCAGCGCTTAGAACAGTGCTCGGCACCTAGTAAGCGCTTAACAAATACCAACATCATTATTATTATTATTATTTTAAACTTCCAGCCTCACTCTGCTTGGCTCCTGCCACCGAGTTCTGTGGTTCGGAAGCGGTTCCCTAGTTCATACAGTCTTGGGAGTGGAAAACAAAGTCTCTGAGGAAAATGGGGTGAGGAGCAGTGGGGTGAAGGGACAAGGGTAAGCTTTATATGCAGATGAACTTGCTTCCTCAAAGTGTCTTTTATGCCACCAGTGTGTGTGTCTCCTTCAACTGATGGATGGTATTTACCGAGCACGCAATGTGTGCAGAACTCTGTCCTCAGCATTTAGGAGAGTACGAGAGATCCCTGCCCTCAAAGAGGTTTCGATAGAGTCGGGGAGATGACATTAAAGTAAATTAACAGATGGGGTAAGCAGCAGAGAAGAAAGATACTTAAGTGTGTTGGGGTTGTGGGGTGTTGTATCCACTCTGGCTGTCAGCAGCTTCACTGGGCTTGCAATTCTAGAAATCTACTGAGTTGGAAAGCATGTTTTTTCTCCAAGTTGGCAGACTTAAGTCAATTAAATTTTGCTGTACAGTCTGTGACTGAGACAGATTTCATGTTTGAAAATCTCCCAACACGTCATTTCTCCAGGATGTTGTCTCTATTAGGATGATGTAACTCACAGGAGCGCTAACTTTCCCCCCCTATTACTGGGAACAAATAGAACATTTCGCTCTGCTCTGTCCCCCTGAAAGCGCTCCCTAAAAATAAAATGACAGCTGCAAAGTTTTGCTCCAAGAGAAAAACCTTGAAAAACCTTTGGCATCGTTTCCCGGGCCGTGTCTGCCTCATTCGCTCCTGACAATAACTAGGGGGATGAGGGAGCCTTGGGCAAGAGTAATCCCAGCTACCGAGACTTATCGAGCAAGAAATGATCCGTGACAGAAGCTGTGTTGTTGCTCAGGTAGCTGGAATCCTGCATGCGTAGTCTGAGCTACGGAAATATTGCCCTAATTGCTGTTTTTTGGGCAAGCCTAGCTCTTGTTAGGAGCACATTCTCCCCTGAAGGCTTCAGAATTTTGTAAACATCGATTTTCCCAATGCCCGTCTGATGTATGTGGGTCAGGGAATTATTTTTGCCTGCTTGGTAGCCAGGGAGTTGGCACAGAGAAACGTTCTTACCGAGTGCCGATCCCTTGGCCAGACAGTAGCATCCGGCTGGATTTGGGGGATCCTGGCCTGGGATCCGCCCTTCGATTTGTCCATTTAGGGCGACCAGTGGCAGCCGGAGGCACAAGGACATCACTCGTATCACGCCGGACGTGGGGCAGGATGTGATGATGTCACGGGCACCATTTTGGAAAAGTCAACTGTCTCTCATGATTCTAGGGCTAATCTCTGGAAGGGGACCCCTGAATCCCTTCTTCTTCTTTTTGGTATATGTTAAATGCTTACTAGGTGCCGGCTACTGCACTAAACACTGGGACAGGCACAAGCTAATCAAGTTGGACACAGTCCCTGTCCCACATGGGGTTCGCAGCCTTAATCCCCATTTTATAAATGAGGTGACTGAGGCACACAGAAGTGACTTCCCCAAGCAGCAGACAAGTGATGGAGCCGGATTTAGAAGCCAGGTCTTTCTGACCCCCAGGTCCTTGCTCTATCCACTAGGCCGTGCTGCTTAGAAGAGTGCCTTTCACACAGTAAGTGCTTAACAAATACCACAAAATACACGAGTGATTAATGACTTCATACTTACTCATTTTTCTCTAGGACTATTGCATTCCAAGCCCAGGCTTTTGGGAACACTCGTGCCAGTTCCATCAACTGAAAAGCGTTGGATGAAACCAGACGGGTGACCCACGGCCTGTGCTTTTTCTTTTTCTTATTTTCTGTATCAGTTAAGCACTTGACTATGTGCCAGGCACTGTACTAAGCAATGGGGTGGATACATATAAATCGGGTTGGACACAGGCACGCAGAGCTCACAGTCTCAATCCCCACTTTACAGATGAGGGAACTGAGGCACAGAGAAGTGAAGTGCCTCGCTCAAGGTCACACAGGAGTCTAGCGGAGGAGCCAAGATTAGAAGACATGACCTTCTGACTCCCAGGCCCGTGATCTATCCACTATGCAATACTGCTTCCCTACACCCATCCCCTCTTACAAAATGGCAGCTCCCTGGGAGTCAGAAGGACCTGAATTCATTCATTCAATTGTTCATTCAGTCATATTTATTGAGCACTTACTGTGTGCCGAGCACTGTACTAAGCGCTTGGGAAAATACAATGCAACAATAAACAGTGATATCCTCTGCCCGTATGAGCTCATTCTCTAGAAGTTCTACTTCTGGCTCTTCCGCTTGTCTGCCGGGTGACCTTGGGCAAGTCACTGAACTTCTCTGGGCCTCAGTTACCTCATCTGGGAAACTGGGATTAAGACTGTGACAAGGACTCTATCCAATCTGATAAATGTATATCTACCTCAGTGTTTTATTCAGGTCTTGGAACATAGTAAGCATTTAACAAATACCGTTAAAAAAATGTATTTATTCGGCGCTTACAGTGTGCGGAGTTCTGTACCAAATGCTTGGGAGAGCACAATATGGCAGAGTTCGTGGACACGTTCCCTGCCCTCAACGAACTCTATGATTGAAGAAATGAATCAGAACCTTGATCTCAGTCCGGCCAGCGCCGGGGGAAGAATGCTTGGAGCCGTCCAGACTTTTGATCTTTCAGCTCTGCCCCCAACCTTACCAACCAGGGCCTCTGTAGGGGAGAAAAGGACAGGGAGCTCACCTAGCCCCAAATACCTGGATCCATCGCTTCATTTCTTGCCCAGTCTCTGGATTATTATTGGTCTCATTCTCCGACAACACTCCCAGGGCATCTGGGCCGCGCAACCTTCGTTGGAGAAACGAGCCGCCAGAACCCCGAGGTCTCCAAATTCCTCTGGACCTCTTAGAAAGACTGTCAGCCTCGCTGGCATCTACCACCAGCCCTGCGATAGTAAGAATAACAACAACATTTATCCAGCACTGTTTATTAAGCACTGACTATCACTGTTTTAAGCACCGTGGTAGATACACATTAATCAGCTCCGTCACGGTCCCTGTCCCATATGGGACTTGCCACCTAAGCGGGAGGAACAGTAGGTGTTGAATCCCCATTTGACAGAGGAGGAAACTGAGGCTCAGAGAGGTGAAGTGACATGCCCAAGGTCACAGAGCAGGCCACTGGTATCTCTTGATATCTCTTCTTGAGTCCTTCCCACTAGACAGCAGTAAATAATGAGACGTCTTGGAACTGAACTTCAGGGTTCGATGTTTTATTGTACTCTCCCAAGTGCTCAGTACGGTACTTTATATACAGTAAGTTCGCAATAAATTCCACCGATCAGAATGACTGTTCCTTTAGAGGGGTGCTTTGATAAAAGAAAGGGCTTTGGAAGCCTCCTCACTGGAGCCCCCCAAATTCTAATTCAGATGCTCTCGCCAGTTTGCCAACACCCGACACCAGTGGTAAATCAGGGATTACCCTTTCAGAGCGATTTAGCTGCCTTGACAACTCAAGGGAAAATATTTTCCTGCCAAGGAATGAAAACAAAATTTTCAGATTTCTTTTGGAAGCAAATATTTTTGTCTGTTAAAGTCCTGAGGAAAGCATTTTCTTTGCACATAAGACATCTTACATTTCAGCGTGTTGCTTTTGGCCTCTGTGAACAGAATGAATCGTGGTATTTGTTAAGCGCTTACTATGTGCCAAGCTCTGTCCTAAGGTCTAGAGCAGATAAAAGATAATCGTTTGGCCCCACGGTGAGCTCACAGTCAAAGGGGGAGGAGAAGAGGTGTTGACTCCTTATTTTGCAGATGAGGAGAGACTCCTCCTCCCGTTCCCTTCAGGCAAATCACGTGATCGATTTAGGAATCAGGGGTTCCATCCTGGAAACTACTGCTCGTGCTGACAGGAAACATCCGTGACGTGACTGGACTCTCCCTGAGATACGCAGCGTGGTCTAGTGGTTAGAGCAAGGGCTTGGGAATCAGAAGGACCTAGGTTCTAATCCTGGCTCCGCCACCTGTCTGCTGTGTGACCTCAGGCAAGTCACTTTAGGTCTCTGTGCTCCAGCTTCCTCATCTGTAAAATGGACATTAATACTGTGAGCCCCATGGGGGACATGGACTTTGTTCAATCCGATTAGCTTATGTCTACCCGAGCACCTGGCCCATAGTAAGCCCTTGCCAAATACCACTGAGGAAAAAAAAAGGCAGCAGAAGCTTGATGAAAACCAGAAGACACTCTCATGGAGACTTCTCAGAAACCATCAATGGCCCCCAACTCACAGGCAGATTCATAATGGCGAATCATAAATTTCTGGGGCTCGCTAAAGACGAAGAGGATGGCATGATCTTCTCATGCCGTCAGCACTGTAAGCTCCTGCACTTCCCTGCAGTGGATGGTTTCTAATTGGCTGAAGTCATGAAAGTGATTTATGGGATAACGGCCTTGACAGGGATAATGAGGAGGACGGGAGGAGGAAACTGTGCTTCTGAGGTAATTCAGGCGGAGGCATCCAGTCGGCTGCAGGCCGCCACTCCTTCTAACCTTGTTCCTGGCCTTTGGCTGTGGAGAGTTGGTGGCCGAAGGGAGAGGGAAGGTTTTGCGCGGCTAGTGCTTCGGTTTTATACTGGACAGCCTGGTTTTCAGCTGGACCATCTCCAGCCTGGTCCTGGCCGAGCACCAGATGCTGATTTGTCTGAGATTTTTATGTTCAGCCCGACCTTCCCTGGTCCACTGGGTTCTGTAGCCCAGATTCTGCCGGCTCTACACCTCGAGCTGACCAGTGGGGGAATCTACAGAGACTCAGGAGCAGGAGGAGGGGTCCAAGAGACTCCCGGAAAAGCGCTCTAGGACGGTTCCCCTGCCTACCTGGCGTAGCAGTGTGGTTTAGTGGAAGAAGCAAGGGCCTGGGAGTCAAAGGGCATGGGTTCTAATCCCTGTTCCACCACTTTCTAAAAAGAATGATGGAGTTTGTTAAGTGCTCACTTTGTGCCAAGGCACTGTATCGTGTGACCTTGGGCAAGTCACCTAACTACTCTGTGCTTCAGTTCCATCATCTGCCAAATGGAGATTCAAGCCTATGCTCCCTCCTACTTAGTCTGTGAACCCCAAGTGGGATCTGATTATTTTGTATCTACCCCTAGCTTTTAGTATAGTGTCTGGCACATAATAAACACTAAATAAATATTATTATTGTTATTATTATTGTAGTGGTTATTTCCTCTTATGATATTTGAGAGGGTTGTGGGGAACCGCTCTACACATATCCTACCTTTCTGCTTCTGAACTGTTTTTTCAGAAAGTCACAATTCTTGTCCATTTCAGATTCAATCAGCGGTCCGGTTATTGGCAATCTTAGGGTGAGCCAGGATCTCTAAGGTCTTCTGGTTTTTTTCCCTCGGTGTCCTGAAAGATGGATCCCATGCTTTGGGTTGAGAAGAGAATCAATCCCTCAGATTTTAGGGGGGTTTCCACTGTAACCCTTGAACTTGGCAAGTTTGTCCTCGTGCCATGAGGAGAGAAAGACCACCTCTCCAGGGGTTTAAATGTTGCATGGATCAGGACATTTACAAAGGCCTGCAAGGGTGTGGGCTACTCTCTATCTCCCCTTGGGAGAAACTGAGGCACAAGTTTTTGAATCCCCAAACCTGTCCTTAGGCCTCTGGAGGGGTGGGCCTTCTCCACCAAGATAATCAGGCCAGATGTAGTCCCTGTCCCGCTTGGGACTCACAGTCTAAGTAGAGGGAGAACAAATATTGAATCCCCACTTTGCAGTTGAGGAAACTGAGACTCAGAGAATTTAAGTGACATGTCCAAGGTTACACAACAGGTGGGATTAGAATGCACGTCCTCTTGTCTCCCGGGCCCGTGCTTTATCTACTAAGCCATGCTGTTTCCCTCTGTGTCTGACCTAATTAGCTACCCCAGTGTTTAGTGCAGGACTTAGCACACATTATGTACTTAGATAAATTCTAGCGTGTAACAAATTAAGATCTAAATTCCAAACGACTTTATGGCATCAAGCTTTCCATTACCCATTGGCTCGCTCACCCGATTTCCCCTCCTTCCTTACTCCTAACACTCCCCCACTTGACTCCGCTGGGATGCTATGTGGAACAAATGCACAGACTTGTCACGTACAAAATCATTTTTGTTAGCATATGTTGCTGCTTAATGCAGGGCTTCAATTCGGAATGCAGCTTGGCAGAAGCCAGACGGGGATGAAATGGGAGTTTGCATTACCTTTGGACTACTGCCAGTTTTTTGACTCCTAACTTCCTAGGTCCTCCACTTAGTTTGGGCGTTGGCATCACTGCTTCGGTGTACTTAATTGAGACTTCAAGCCTAAAGCTTCTCTCTATATACCACCCACCAACCCACTGCTAAATTATGCACTTGCTAAATAACCTGTAGGCTGGATGGTTGAATATTAATATCTCAGTCACTCCCGCAAGCCCCCAGAATCAGGTGGCGTTTCTCCAGTCGAGGCATATTTACAAATTATATATTATCAATTATTCACTTGAATTTGTTTCTATCTCCCCCTCGAGACTGTAAGCTCATTGTGGACAGGGAACGTGTCTTCCCATTTTTTTGTACCGTACTCTTCCGAGTGCAGGACAAATTCTCAATAAATACCATTTGATACGATTCATTTCCAAGAACATCCATTGCTTTCTCCTTACGAATGCCGTCTACAGAGTGAATTCATTTATTTACATTCATAATGACAACTTGGAAATAGATGCGCATGTATAACACATGGATGGGGTTTATGTACCCTCCCGTAAAACCTGTGCTTATCTTATTCAAAGGAGATCAAAAGGCTGGCATCAGCAAGATCATCGGTCTCCACAGATTCGGTCTGATTAAATAATCTCACCAATGCAAACATCAATGCACTCTCTTTATTACAATAGGTTTTTTTTTTCTTTCAAGGCAACAATACTACTTTTTCAGATGAATGACGGGTTTTATTGTCCTTAAATAAAATTAAAACAAAGTTCGAAATCTCAAGAAGGATCAGAGTCCCTCACCATGAAGGCAGTGTGAGGAGTAATTGGATATCACTGTGGGCAGGAAACCAGTCTACCAATTCTGATGTGTTGTACTCTCCCAAACCCTTAGTCCACTGCTCTGCACACAGTAAGTGCTCAATAAATACTGCTGATGGGCTCTTATTTACAGGATAATTTTGGCTGGATCATATTCTGCATATTGTATTATTTCTATACATAGCCAAGGTAAGCATTTGGTCATGTTTAAACCACTACTTTTCAAGTATGTACACACTGAGCTCAAGCTTACAACTCACCAATGACCTGGTTGAAATGGTACCAGTAGCTGAGGACTTAGATGTGCACTGATGTATTCTTTAGAGGTCTGGGGATCTTTTGTTACCTAGTTGAGAAGAGGTGACCTCTTTCGGGTGTCACTATGAAGGTGACACAGCCACCTCCTCGACCAAAGCCCTTGAACCAACTTGGGCTAGTGATGGAGGATTATCCAGAACTTCAATTAGTTTCAGAATGAATGACCGTTTGAAAGACTGGATGAGGGTTGTGTCTCTCCACGGGACTCGAGACCCAGAACTTTGTCTGTCATGACTCATTTTCTTCAGGACTAGGACGATAATCCGATCTTTCGGATGAAACGACTGGACACGTGCCCTGATTCACACCCTAGAGTTAGCTCTGGGGTGTTGCCCTTTTCTGAAACTGATCACCATACTCTCCTTTGGAGAAAAAACAGCGTTTTTTTTCGGCTATTTTTTTCCTGGTGTTTCCCCAACCAAATAGTTGAAGCAAGAAGTATGGGAAGCTTCAGCTTTCTTGGCTCTCTTTGGGGCATTTTTGCTCATGAAAAGGGCTGGGGCGTTGGCTCTGTCTTACAAGGCCCTTCCAGTTGCCCGGAGACTGGTTCGGTCCAAGAAGCAACTTCCTTACCCAAGCACCTTTCTTTTGCTCTCACTTAGAGGATTGGCTCCTGACATCCACTGGGGACTTCCATTTGGGTCGTCTGTCTTGTTCTTCTTTCGATTCTCAAGGGACTGACCAGTGTGGTATGAAAGTGGTAGCGTTTATGGCATAGGTGTGTTCATCCCACTTGGATAGGATGTCCCTGATCTCGTGGAGAGTTGTTCTCTTTTTTCAGTGACAGAGGAGAACACTGGTTATGTCACAGGGCTGGCATGAAAGTGGGTGCTTTGGGCAAGAAAGTGTCAAGAAAGCGTCACAGTTTTCTCATCGGAAGGAGAGGGGTAGACCAAGAGGCCCTGAGACGGACAGACGCCTACTAAACTCGAGAAAGCCGATCCCCGTGCCCTTCGGGTACATTTCCAACCCCCAGAGTGATGTTACCACCATTTTGGTTGAACAGACTACCCAGAGGGATTTTTCATTTAGTGTGAAATGCATCACTTAAATGGGCTTCTGATGGATGTGTCCTACTCAAATGGAGCAGGTAAATATAAGCACAACGTCGGGGGGCTCCTTTGAAAGTAGAAAAAGAGACTTGGGTTAATTCCAAGGCCATTAAGGGATGTTAGTCACCAGTCCCGGGTCTCTAACACAGTGGGCAGTATCTCCCGCTCCATCTCCGTGTCCACCCAAGAAACCCATCTATTTGTCAGGTGCAGCCCTGCCGGATGTGGGGATACCCCTGGATGCTTCTCAAGATGGGGAGTAGGGAGATGGCCGTTGTTCAGACCTACCCTTGGTAACCACTGGCATGCTGGAAAGAGAGAAACCGCTAGAAAAAGTTCCCAAGTCTATGACAGATCACAGTGGAATGGTGGAATAATAATGATGGTGGAGAAAATGAAGATGAAGAAAGGGAAAAAAACATTAAATTGATGGTGAGCAAAACGATAGGAAAGATACCATTTGACAACCCCTGTAGAGTTCTGAAGAGTGATCTACATATGAGATGATGTATACATGTGCCAATGAGGAGAAGTGTGGCCTAGTGGAAAAAGCACAGGCCTGGGAGTCAGAGGATCTGAGTTCTAATCCTGGCTCTGCCACTTGCCTACTGTGTGACCTTGGGCAAATCATTTCACTTCTTTGTGCTTCAGTATCCTCATCTGTAAAATGAGGATTCACTATCTGTTCTACCTTCTGCTTAGACAGTGAGTCCCATGTGGGACAGGGATTGTATCCAACCTGATTAATTTTTATCTATCTAGTGTTTAGAGCAGTGCTTGACACATAGTAAGCCTTTAAGAAATATCATAATAATAATGATAATATTAAGATGGTGCTCTCTACCTGGTCAGTGTCTGGCCAGAAGTCCACGTGCTACGTAGAGATTGAAATATCTTAGAGGGAAACTATTTTAGTGAAGGTCACAGACTAGTAGATGCGGTTATTAAGACTATTAAGAAGGTTATTCCTCAATTGATATTTATAGTACACATATGTGTAACTGTCATTTGTCCTGGTCCAGTAAATCCTTCTTTTTAATCATTGTCCACGTCTCATTTGGATAAGCATTCAGTCCAGGGCTGGGCGCCCAACCATCTCTTAATTCATTCATATTTACTGAGCACTTACTTTGTGCAGAGCACTGTACTAAGTGCTTGGAAAGTACAATTCAGCAACAAAAGGAGATAATCCCTCTCCACAACGAGCTCATACTCTAGGAAATACTATTTACAGACTGAAGAGGACGAAGGAGACAGATCACTATTCACCTCTCTTTTCTATGTATCAAGTGGTTTGCTGGGCCTCGAACAGCCAAACTAGCATTCGAGGGAACAACGAACAATTAGTACCCAGAGAACAAATGGAAATCAGGAGAGAGACAGGGTAAGAATACGGCATTTTGGAGAGTTATGCTTAAATCCCGAGAGTTTCATGCGTGGTGAACTATAACTGGGACTGAAGGAGGAAATCGGACTATTTTAAATCCCCTAAGGGAAGCTTTCTTGATTTTTTTTAATACAAGATGACTCTCCAAATTAGCCATTCCATTCCTGAAAGGCATGTAGTGGTATACCCAAATCATACAAATCAAGTGCCAAATAAATCACGAATCCAGACATTTTCTCATTCTTAGGATTGACTGACTGACTAGGACAACGAGGTCGGAGGTGGGGAGAATCGTCGATGTATATTTATTCACGTGCTTAAATGTTTGTATACACACACAGAAATACCCCTGATTGATTGATAACTGCCCAAATCCAGGACACATAAAGACATATCAAACAATCAATCACTCAATCATATTTATTGAGCGCTTATTGTGTGCACAGCACTCTACTAAGCACTTGGGAAAGTACAACATAACAATATGACGGACACATTCCCTGCCCACAATGAGCTTACAGTCTCCCACATGGGTAAAGAAGGTGTTTGAGACTCCCTTTAATAGGTCGAAGGGTTTACATCTCCCTCTTCAAATTTGTTTAGTAACTTCTTGCATTTAAAATTTCTGCTGCAGAAGCAATGAAGTCAATCTGCTTCCTAGGGATGGAAAATGTTTAAGATCATGATAGGAGCTGTCAGCCTTGAGAATCAAGCCCTGTCCTTCCTTCCTCCCAGGAATTATTTTCACTGTAGGGTAGTTATTGCCCAGGGAACGTCTGACTCACAGTTCATGTAATGAGTTCTGGATTTCTCTAGTGATGACGCAGCAATCAGTGGTATTTATTGAGCGCTTACCTTGTGCAGAGCACTGAAGTACGTGGGAGGATGATAAATTCCGCTGCTTGATTGGAAGGTCCTTGAAGGCGGGGACTGTCTTCAACTTTTTATCATAGATCCCTGAGCATCTAGCACAGTGCTCTGCACCACGGAAACACTGAATAAATCCCGATGACGGTGACCATGATTATAGGCTTGGGAGTTAGCAGCTTCAATCCAAGATCTCAGGTACGGGGTTGAGGGAGGCCATATTTTGGGAAATTCATCTCTATGTGGCACCTAAAGAATATAAAGATCCAACTTTTTTGTTGTCGTTGCTACTCCAGCGCTTAGAACAGTGCTTAGCACATAATACTCTTAATGGTGTTTGTGAAATTTTTACAACGTGCCGCGCCTTGTACTAAGTACAGGGGTAGATACGAAGAGCGGGTTGGGCAAAGTCTGGGCCCCATGTGGGGCTCACAGTCTTAATCCACGTTTTACAGATGAGGTAACAGGCAGAGAAGTTAAGTGACTTGCCCAAGGTCACCCAGAGGACAAGTGGCAGAGATGAGATGTGAACCCAGGTCCTCTGACTCCACTAGGCTACGCGGCTTCTGGTTCAGGCCTGTGAGCATTTGTACTAAAGACCAAAACCATTACCTGTGAAATCGGATTCTGCCAGTGCCCCTTCCTCGTAGCAAAGGAGACTCTGGCAGAAACTGCAGGAACTTTGTCATCCTCCTCACCTGTATCTGTACCTAATGAGCACCTACTCTCAGCAGAACACTGTTCAAAGAGTCAGGGTTGGTCAGGGGCTCTTTCTGAACCAGCAAGGAACACAGCCAACAGTCTGCGGACAGACAGTCACCACCAAACCTAAGGTCAGAGCACTTTAAACCTGAAATCCTGTCAGAGAGTAGAGATTGAAATCTGTCTCTCCAAGCCTTGCTTGAAAAGTCACAGAGGATTCGGGGAATGCCTGGTTTTTACTTCAAGGATATTGAAGAATTTCGGGGTTTGATTTTCACTGATGTATTTTCGATGGTCCGTAACGGATGCAAAAGTGAGCGTGTGTGCGTGTGCATGTGGGTTGTATGTATTCTGTGTGTGTACGTGTAAGGTGAGAGAGGAAAGTGTGATTTAGAAATCCATACGATGTCCAGTGTGTTTTTTTAGACTTATAAGCCGCAGCTGACCCCCAGTGACCAAGTCCATCCTCTGATTACAGAAATGTTCACCCTTCGTTCGACTTACGGCTCGGGGAGCCAGGAGGGAACAGAATCTGTCAGGAAGCAGACTCCTTCCGGGATGGGAAGCACAGAACTCATATTCCCATTCCCCCGGAAGCTGCTGACGTTTCATCGTCGTGATGTCTCAGCCACGCCAACAGCCACTCTGAAGCGGCCCTGCCAGTTCTCGGCGGAACGATAGGAAAGAGAGGAACGCAACGGCGTGATCTTCAACCTTCGGGGATGGGGTAAGCGGGACATGGTGCTCTGCTCCGTGACCTAGCCTGAGCAGCGAGGGCTCAGTCTGGTTGACGTTGAATCAAGTGACCCAGCGGCCTCCAGCTGAAACCTGGAGTAGTATCCTCGGCCTTTGAACCCTGTTTGCAGAAGGACCCCTGCGAAGCATTCTCCTCTGCCATTCTCCTTTGAATGGTCTTCCCAAAAAGTCGCTTTCCTCTTCACGTCCCGTGACCTCCATAGCCGAGGAGGGCAGCGAGGGGCTTGAAGACTGGACTGAGATTCCTTGCCAACGAGCCTCAAGCACAAGATCGGTGCCTTAGATGGACAGGTTAGCTGGAACGAATGCTACCGTGGAGTGGGAGGGGACACACAAGCACAAAATGCTATTGTCACATCAGTCTAGATCAGCAGTAGATTTATTCTTTCTTTTTTCTAAGAGATAATGAAAATCAGTGCCATGCTATTTGAGATTATAAAACAGTTTCATATAGGTATGGTTTTGGCCTTATTTGCTTGACTCTTCTCTGTTAAAAAAAAACAAATATTATATCTCTTGAATAAATGGGAGCACAAACATCTACTTCTGCTATTCGGAAAGCAGATCGACACATCTCCTTATGCAATATATGCCATATTACATAGTAAGATCGGGCGTACAGTTTATCGATGCATACACAGATATGGATACACACTGTACACGTCCGTTACTTCATGTAGAGTGCGTGTACTGTATGCACACAGCACATTCCAGTAATATAACAGCCAATGCACACACGATCCATGCTGCAGCGTGCACCCTGTTAAGACAAGCACAGTTAAGAGGCCTGGGATTGTATATACATGCTGAAAATACACTGCACCATTCAACCAACACTGGGAGCTTCTCGAGTCTTCAGTGTTGAGACTGTGGAAAGGGAGATTAATTAACCTAAAAAAACTAGGAATGACCCAACAAATGGGGACACTATGGTAACGGAACATACCCTCAAGCTCCGCTAATCCCAACTCTCTGATCTTTCTGAAATTCATTCAATCGTTTTTATTAAGTGCTTACTGTGTGCAGAGCACTGTACTAAGCGCTGAAATGCTTTCTCTGGGCTCCAGCTCGTGCTATGGACAGAGAAGCAAGAAGCAGCCGTAACCTAGTGGAAAGAGCAGAGTTCTGGGACTGGGGAGACCTGGAATCGAATTCCATTTCAGCCACTTGCCTGCTAGGGGCCCTTGGGCAAGTCACTTAACCCCACCAGGGCCTCAGTTTCCTCAACTGTAAAATGGAGATAAAGATATCTGTTTTCCCTCCCTTTAGACTGTGAGTCTCCAATGGGACTCAGACCATTCAATCCAATTGTCTTCTCTTTACTCCAGCTCTTGGTAAGTAAGAAGCACTTAACAAATACCAAAACTAAAACAGACAAAGTTTCAGGGCTGTAGTAAAATGTCATTTCATCTTAAAGATCTATTCAAAAATCCAGATGGATATGGGATAGTGTAGCCTTACTCTCAAAAATGGGGACCTGGGGAAGGTCAAGAGAAGAAGGTGAAAGATGCTCCTTAGAGCAGTGAACCCTAGAAAGCCCTTTAGAAATATAACTCATTTATTGGGAGGCAAGAGTTGGCAGAGGCTTTAGGAGAAGTCACCTTTCTGGATAAAAAAAGCGTTCTGGAATTTGTATTCTCACCATCCTTTGGGGATGGAGCTTCTTTAATCTACAAGAAGGGGAAAAGTTCCTACTGAACCTAGCTTTTCAGCTTCCCATACTCATTTTTCCTCCGTAGAGTATCACAGAAACTCTAGACTCACTCTCCCCCAACTAGTAGAGTATCACAGAGGCTCTAAATTTCCCTCTCTCCCGCAACTAATAGAGTATCATGTAAGCTCTAGAGTCACTGAGCTACCAAGACTGTGTCAGACCCCTGGTGAGCATTCATTTCCTCTGACGACTTATAATCGGGACGAGAATTTATAACGTCATGAATACTGTCCATGGGAATGATGCTAGATCTAAATAGAGACCTTGCTTGACATCCCCAGCAGGGTAACTACACCACAATAAAATGAAAAGTCAGACGATCACCTCCCTATGTCACATCTGACCGTTTCCTCATCCTGTCAGGTACCAAATTTGGAGTCTCACTTCTGGACATGAAATGGGGGTCTGTGCTACCTTTAATGAGACACACTCTATTTGATATGAAGGAAGAAAGATTAAGCTTCCTAGGTGAGTATCCCGGGAATGCAAAAGGCCATCATTTTGAAATCTGGCTCGGAAGACTATGTATCTTGGTATTTTCCCCATCTATAACTGAATCACGTGTTTGAACCACAAATGAGAACCTAGGACATCACTGGCTTTTTCCCGGGTGAATGTCAGTCCGCACAGCGCTTCCATACATTTGGATTACAATGGACCCATCTTAATAGGAAGGACTCTATAATGCCGCTCTTTGGATAATAAAGTCCCTGGCAACACCCTGTGTGGCTGTGGAAGCTCAGAGAAGCTGACAAACCATCTACATTCATTTGTGAGACTGTTCTGAGTTGGTCCTGTTTTCTTTTAGACCATAACAGGCATTATTACCAGAAGGACTCATTATTTTATAGCCAGAAGGACCCTGAAGCAGATCCAATGTAGACAGAATTGGCAATATTCGAATGGCATTTGGAATCTGCTCTCTTCGTGGACTGCCTTAAATTCCTCTCTCCTTTCTCATCGCCGTCCCGCTACAGACTATCACGAAAGCAACAGGGCCTGGAGAAGAGGAAAGGCTTGGAAATCTGCTGTCTGGGGCCAGAGCCAGGAAGCATTTGAGGTGACTGGTAATCCAGGGATTAAACAGTTGGCCTCCTGCCTTTCATGGTGGTGTGATGACCCTGGAGTTGGCATTGCAGAAATATGGCAGAAAAGGACACAGATTGGGTAGCATATGCTTGCCCATCACAGTGGAGGCCCCTGCTCCATCTCCCAGTTTCCATATCTGACGAGCAGAATGACAGTTGTTACCTTTAGGCTCCACCAATATAGGGGACGCCACCCCCGAAGGAGCACCTGAGGTGTCAACTTTCCCCACTCCAGCCCTTAGAGGCTCCCCTGCTGATCATCACATGAACCGTGATTGGCCACCTGCTCGCCCGATCTGGGAGGTGGGAGAGAGGAGGAGGAGGTTGGCTCGGATTTAGAGGCCCGACTCTACTGGACTTCGATGGTGGGCACGTTTGGTCAGCTGGAACCTCCAAGGCAAGAAGTAGCCGTGTCCCTCTACCGACTGGATCTGAATACGTGACCGTACCTCTTTCTGCTAACGTTTCAGGTGAATCAGTCAGACGTGCTCAAACCCATTCAGGCCCGCATCATCTCTATCCCTTCGGTCCCTGTGGCCCGTTGCTCATAACTGTGATATCAATCCACACGGTCTCCATCGGTTTCTTCTAACCAAACTCTCCGACGACTAATCTGATGAAGGCCCTAAATGCACAGGTGACTTTGTGTCCTCATCATCGTACCTGGGGCAGGTTGTTGAGTCACATCGAGGTCTAGGGGCAGGGAAGGCCGAGGAGATACAAGGTGCTTTAAATGAACAAGTCCTCAAAAGCTTTGGCTTCGCGGACCCAATTTGGCTCAAAGGGCAGAGTTAGTTCCCCATCTTCTCAGTCCAAGCTTGGCCAGCCGGACCCCAAAGAAGCCAGGAGATTCTCCCAACACTTGGGGTTTTAGATCGTTTTCTCCTGGTGCTTTGTCTGTGGGACTCCTTTGGGTGATGGGAAAGAGGTAAATGGGAGTAAACACGGCCTCTAGTTACATTCGCTTTCTCCAAGCCAGATTCTGACCAAAGGAACCCAGTTATCCTCAAGTTCAGCAGACTCTCTCTCTGCCCCTTTGTTTCCCTGACTTATTTTCTTTGCTACTCATCAAACAGATTTCCAAACGGGTTGGTATGTGTACATATATGTTTTTCAGACCGACATTTAGGAATAAACAAAAAAACCTCCAAAAAACAACCCAAAATGGGGACGGATGGGGGTATCGTTACTGTACAGGAACGGACACAACCGGAGAGTCAGAAAGCCCTTCCGCACGGTAGCATGATCAGTACGGCAAGTCCACGCCGCCCACCGGCTCCTATCCTCCCAGCGGTCTTCCCGGTCCCGGAGCGATCCCAGACCGAAAAGGACGTCAAAGGGGAGTCCTCCAGCGACGGCAGAGAGGGCCGGCCCCCGGTGAATGTCTCCATCGGGCGCTGGGACCGCCCGTTCCGTATGAAGAGCGTAAAGTGCTGTGGCAGTTTTTAAAACTGGGAATCCGTCCTTCCCTTCTCCTCCACCCCTTCCCTGTCCCTCCCCCTTCTTGTATTTTTCCAAGCTCTCTCCCTCGTCACCCTTTACCTCGTGGCTCCTATGTTCTTGTAGTGACACAAAAGTAGGTGCTTGAAGGTCTTCTTGAAGGTGGCGTTGCACAGGGCGTAGCAGGCGGGGTTGATGGTGCTGTTGATATAACAGAGCCAGTAGCCTATCGTCCAGACCGTGTTGGGGATGCAGGTAGCGCAGAAGGTATTGATGAGCACCATGACATTGTACGGGGTCCAGGTCATGATGAAGGCCAAGAGAATGGCCAGGATAGTCCTCGTCACTTTCTTTTCTCTGGAAGGGGGCGGTTTCTTCTTGGCCGGCTGCTTGGTCATCTTGACGATCTTGCGGGCCACTACGTTTTGCCTGTCGTCCCCGTTCTGGCCCCGGGACCCCGCGACTTCCGCCGAAACGTGGATGGGGGCACAGCAGTCTCCCTTCTCGGTCTTGGTCACTACACGGATGCCCTTGGACTGGGAGTTGTCTCCTCTGGAGCGCCCCTGGGAGGCGGCCCCCTGACCGGCCTCTCTGGCGACCTCTTCCTCCCTCACGTTGGAAGCGACGACGCTGACCGAGGTGGAGTCATTGGAGCTCTCTTTCTCTTCCCCCGGGATGCAATCTTCCAGGCCGGCCTCCCCGGGGGCCTTGCCGTTCTGCACTTTGCCGTGGTCCAGCCTGTCATCCCCGCTGGGGAGGTTATTGTTGCTGGGCTTCACTATCCTCCCGTGGACCAGGCTGGGCGAGACCGGATCCTGATTGGCCACCGGCTCTTTCTTGTCCTTTTTGATCCTGCTCTTGCTGGCCCGGGATATGTGCCAGTACAGGACCGTCATGATGATGACGGGCAGGTAGAAGGCGGCTATGGCCGTGCCGAAGGTCACGGCGGCGTTGGAAAAGAACTGGATGTAGCACTCCCCTTCTTTGACAGTCCTCACCCCGACGATGAACTGCCAGAACAAGATGGCGGGGGCCCACAGGATGAAGGAGAGCACCCAGGCCGCCGCGATCATCATGCCCGCCATCTTGGTCGTACGCCGGACCGGGTAGGTCAGCGGCTTGGTGACGCAGAAGTACCGGTCGAAGCTGATGATGAGCAGGTTCATAACGGAAGCGTTGCTGGCCACGTAGTCCAAGGCCAACCACAGATCACACACTACGGCCCCCAGGGGCCAGTAGCCGATCACAGTGTAGAGCGTGTACAGGTTCATGGAGAAGACGCCGATGATGAGGTCCGCGCAGGCCAAGCTGAACAGGAAGTAGTTGTTGACCGTCTGGAGGTGCCGGTTGACTTTGATGGAGACCATGACCAGGATGTTCCCGATGATGGTCACCAGGCTCAGGGATCCGGCGACCAGGACGATGAACACCACTTCCACGGTTTTATAGGGGCTCCCCAGAACCAGTCCATCCTCGGTGGAGTTCAAGGACGTTGAATTATTCATTTTGGGTTCTGGGCTCGGTCGCTACGTGGCCAATTAACCATTTAGTCCTGTAGGAAAAAGAAAAAGAACAGACTCCATATAAAATAGACATTGATTTTCACCCAGAGTCTTCTTTCCCTGCATCCCTTCCTCTCCCTTCTCCCAAAGAGTGACACTGGAGAAGCACAGGACAATCAGCAATGGATCGTTCTTTGGCCAAAGGAGCAACAGATGCGAAGTAAGCCATGGGGAGTTTTGGAGAGAGGGTGAACTAATCTATCTGGTGCTCACCCAAGCCAATTGGTCCTGGCTCATAATCTGGGAAACCAGGAAATCAAGCGAGATCTGGACATTTTCACCTGCGGGCCAATAAGAATGAAGGTAACATCATAAGCTTGTTGTGGGCAGAGAATGTGTCCACTGATTCTACTGTACCGTACTCGCCCAAGCTCCTCATACAGTGCTCTGCACATAGCTTTAATGTTTAGTTTTAATGTGTTTTAATGAGCTGCTCTTCCCCTCGATTCTATTTATTGCCATTGTTCTTGTCTGTCCGTCTCCCCCGATTAGACCGTGAGCCCGTCAGAGGGCAGGGACCGTCTCTGTTACCGATTTGTACAATCCAAGCGCTTAGTACAGTGCTCTGCACATAGTAAGCGCTCAGTAAATACTATTGAATGAATGAATGAATAGTAAGCACTCAATGAACACCATCGATTGACCGACTGATTAATTCACAGCAGAATCTTTTTCTCCTTCAGCTTCCGAGGCCCTCTCAATGTAACATGGGTCCGTGTGGGAAAAGCTTTTGAGAATTGGGGAGGGCTGATATTTTCATCCGGAACTGGAAACTATTAATCGGTTGAGGTTTTGAGACGCCAATCGGGTGCATAGCACTGTTCTAGATGCTTGGAAAAGAACAATAGAGGTGGACAGGACCATTCTCCTCTAGACTCTAAGCTCCTCTAGGCTGTAAGCTCGTTGTGGGCAGGGAATGTGTCTGTTATATTGTTCATTCACTCATTCATTTATTCAATCAAATGTACTGAGTGCTTATTGTGTGTAATGCACCGTACTGAGCGTTTGGGAGAATACACTACAACGATACTCTCCCAAGTACTTAGTACAGTGTTCTGCACAGAGTAAGAGCTCAATAAATACAATAGGCTGCCTGATTCTACCCTCAAGGAGCTTCTAGTCTGCAATTGATCTGTGCCTTTATCTCTCTGCGCACAGAGACCCACATCTCTCAGATTTACTGTCGAAACTAGGAGACAAAAACAGTTCAAACAGAAAGAAAAGTGGGGTCATCATTACTTTCGAAACAGCCCAATCCCAACGGCAGGAAAACGAAGGAACAAATATTAATAGAGTGGCCACCAATATCGAGAGATGAACAGGGTAACAAGCAATAATATAGCAACGTAGTCTATCGGAGATTGGATTACACGGACAAGCTTTTTCGTCTGGCGTCACAAAATAATGGATGAAAGTAAAAAAGAAACTGGGCATTTTCTCGGTTACACCTCGCTTTCCGGGTTTTCTAAGGGTTAGCGACAGGAGGCAGGGCTCGATATGCAGAAGGGGTCAGTAGGAGGCCTTTGGCATAGCAGAAGCCATGGTTGTAGAAAATAGCACAGCTCCTGATATTTCGAGCTGGGAAAGGAGCCTGAAAATCATTTACAGCCCCACACGATGGGGAAGCGCTGTGGCCTAGTGGAAAGAGCACAGGCCTGAGAGTCCAAGGACCCGGGTCTAATCCCGGCTCCACCACTTGTCTGCTGTTTGACCTTGGGCAAATCATTTAACTTCCTATACCTCACTTAATTCATCTGTAAAATGGGGATTAAGACTCTGAACCCCATGTGGGACAGGGACTGTGTCCAACCTGATTATCCCCTGCAGCGCTCAGGTACAGTGCCTGGCACAGAGTAAGCGCTTAACAAATACCATAGAAAAAAAAAAAGCGAACCCAACTCTCTTCATGGCAGTTACTTCTAATTGGCTTTGATCCACAGACTTTCCCATCTGGTGAAAGCAAGTTGAATCAAGTTGAATAGATAGGTCCGGAGACTAGACAGTCTGATGAGCTATTTTCACTTAATCGCCGCAGATTGCCTTTGACTAATCACATGTCCATGTTTAATCTAAAATATTCTGCTTATTGAAATTTCCTATGGGGAATAACTTAGAGTTGCAATTCAACTTCCTCTGGGCATTCTAATTAATCCAACAGCGAGTATGTGTAATTGTTGGAATCTTGGCCGTGTACGAGACTTGAAGTTGCCTGGTTAAAAATAAATCATGTCTCGGAGTCGGATATTTTCATTCACCCAGAAGGTTTACCTAACCATTTACACATCCAAAGAGAATCGCTTCTTCCTTTGATTCGTTATAGTCTCTTGCCTAAAACCACTGGAACTTAATGGGCCATAAGTCCAAATCTTTCATTTAGAAATGAGTTAATCAACCATATTTAGAGCGCTAGAACCTGCTGAAATCTCTCGCCCAGAAGTGACTTGTGAAATGGGTGAGAGCCCAGCGGTGTCTACTGCTGTAAAGGCCTCGGAGACATTCCATTCTGTGTCCAGAGACAGCTCACACTCTCCCGACCGCTACTCTTTCATTGGGCACCTCTGGGTCCAGGGGGATAATAATAATAATGGCATTTGTTAAGTGTTTAATATGTGCCAGGCACTGTATTAAGTACTGGGACACTGTATTGAGCTCCGGCACCATACTAAGGGCTGGGCCACTGTACTCAAGGTGAAAGATCGGCCCCATGCCGATCATCACTCCAATTGCAAAAACACCCAAGTCTTCCCACTGGTGGCGGGACAGACCTTACCCCCATGAACCGTGGGGCCATGTTCACCCCAAATGGCGAGGGACCAGAAAAGGTTAACTTCTGTGTTTTCAGGGGCACAGTGGGCGAGGAATTCTCTCTCAGCGACACTCACGCTCACAGATAGAATCTAACTGTCGGCAGCAGTGTCTACTACGGCTCTTCTACTGCAACAGTGTCCAGGGTACCGTGGCCCACGTAAAAGAAAAACAAGACATGCTGCCAGAATCCAAGAGGTGACCACTCTTGAAGAGGAGGGGGAGCAAATAGCTTTGGACATCATATAGAACATACAAACTACATAGCTGTTCAACACAGAAGAGAGTAGCACTTGATTTATGGAGGGTACATGAGTGCTCAGTCTTCATCAGAGCGACTGAAGTTAAGTGGAGTAATCTGGAGGTGATTCATGAAGGAAGTGTTTTAAGTAGAGTTTGAAAGAAGAACGGGGGTATGGCTGACCAAGGGGAGAATTTCATCATTTTTGTGTGATTCACAGACTTCCCTGAAATTGCTTTGGATGGAGGACTTTTTACCCTGGAGGAAAATGCTTTAATTTTATCTCTCAAATATACCCATTCTTGATCCCCCAGACTTCACTCGAAGCAATCAGTTCCTCGGCTAAGACATCTCACTTTGCAGCTGTGGATGCAATAATAAATAATTTATATTGATGTCTGTCTCCCCTTCTAGACTGTAACCTCTTTGTGGGCAGGGACTGTGTCCACCAGCTCTGTTGTTTGGTACTCTCCCAAGCGCTTAGTACATTGTTCTGCACACAGAAAGCGCTCAATAAATACCATTGATGATCATCATCATGATGATGAATGGTGATGATGGAGAAGCCCCTTTCAGGTTAAATGGATTCCCGGATGGCAAAGTAACGGTAGCAGAGGAATACTTCAAAGAATGAAAGATTTTATTTTGAAACCATTACTGAATTATCTACTGTTATGAGTCACCTCACGATTTAAAATTTGATCCATCAGTGTTTGTCGGTAGCTTCTGGTTGTCCGTTCTTCTCTAAAAGCAGTGTCTGGTGGAATTTGAAGGCCAGTGGTACAATCCTCCTCTCCTTAACAGGGCGACCTTTGCTAAATCACTTAACATTCTGGCCTTCAGTTTTGAAAATTGCTCAGTGTGGGTAATATTGGATGTGAACAATTGTAAAGCACTTTGCCAGTGTCAAAGGACAACTTGGAAAACAACCCTTAAAAATCGGTTGGCCCACCAAAATTCAGGCGGACCCCAAAATGGGCATAGGCGTCAACCCACGTTCACCGGGACTGCCTCTCCGGCCTCCTCCTTGTCCTCACCAGGTTCCGCCACTCTCCACCGCATCAGGTAAAGAGAACTTGAATTCATGCCTGCAGCTTCTAGACTAGCTTCTTTACTGATCAAATCTCTCACTAGACAATCAGAGGAGGGTAGAAAGGAGAGGCATAAGAGTCAGTCAGTCATATTTACTGAGCACTTTCCATGTGGAAAGCACTCGTGCTCAGTGGTTGGAAGAATACAATATAAAAGTAGGCAGACATATTCCCTGCTCACAAGGAGCTTACAGTGTAGAGCTGCTCCATCTCTCAAATGGCTCTATGCTTAAAGGTGTTTAGAACCCAGGTCCCTAGATATTGGCTTATAATAACAATAATAATGGTATTTGTTAAGTGCTTACTATTTGCCAGACTCTGTACTATGCGCTGGGGTGGATACAAGCAAATTGGGTTGGACACAGTCCCTGTTCCATGTGGGGCTCCCAGTCTCCAATCTCCATTTTCCAGATGATGTGACTGAGGCACAGAGAAGTGAAGTGACTTGCACAAGGTCACACAGCAGACAAGAGGCAGAGTCAGGACTAGAACCAATGACCTTCTGACTCCCAGGTCAGAAGGCTCTAGCCACTATTCCATGACCCTTCCGGTTGGAATACAGCGGCACCCGGGTCCATTGGTTCCCACAGTGATTGCAAAAGATGGGGATTGGTCTATTTCCCATTAGGCTTTGAATGTGTTGAGTCTTTTTCATTCTTTTGTAATCTCTTAACCTTTTAATGTGTGACAGAGGGGAGAGCAAATGCCATCCCTTTGTTATTAAGTATTTCAAAGTGGTTCTGCTCCACACGCCCTCGGAGATTGACAATTTTCTGCTATTCAAATAGGAACCAAATGACATTATGCAAGTAAAATCCCAATTTCATAGCCAGGATAACCTCTCTCCAGAACAAACTTACCATTTCTTGGTTTCTCCAGGACCTGAAAGTACAAAAATGATAAGGATCGGCAGAGCATGAATGTGGCATCGCAGAAAGGCAGAAGCCAGTAGAAAAGGGGTTGGTGTTCCTATACCCGATTAATTCCCAACAGTCTAAGTCCTGTAAAAGCATCAGCCTTAACAAATTATGATATTTGTTAAGTGCTAGGAGCCAAACATGGTTCTAAACCCTGGGATACTTGCAAGATAATTAGGTCAGATAGAGTCTCTGTCCCACATGGGGTTCACAGTCTAAGTAGGATGCAGAACATGTATGTAATCTCCATTTTACAGAGGAGGAAACTGAGGCCCAGGGAAGTTAAGTGCCTTGCCCCAGGTCACACAGTGGGAAAGTGGCAGAGCCGGGAGTAGAACTCAGGTCCTCTGACTGCCAAGCCCCTGCTCTTTCCACTAGGCCACACCGCTTCTCTGGTGTTTATCCAAATATACCCGTCCTGAGCACCTCTGTGTATTCATTTATTCAACTGTAGATTCAATTATTCATTTTCATTATTCTGTTTGTAAATATTTTTTATGGCAGTCTGCCCCACTAGACTGTAAATCTTTTAGTACCAGGAGATCTTGCCTACTGAGTCTATTATACTCTCCCAAATGCTTGGGACAGTTCCCCGCACGAATGAGGTGCTTAGTGAATACTCTAGATGGATTGATTGAAAGAAGATACTGGAAAAAAGTAATAAGGAGGAGGGATTTGTTGTCATTCTCTCTCAATCTTGCCTCATCCTCGTTCGCCTCTGCCCCCGCCCTTCTATGGGCAGCCATTTATCACTGCTGCCAATACCTCCCTTATTCAGTCAGTGGCATTTCTTGAGCGCTTATTGAGAACACAGCAGTGTACTAAAGGCTTGGAAGAGTACAATACAACAGAGTTGGTAGACGTGGGACATGATCCCTGCCCACAATGAACTGGAAGAAGTCTGGAGATACAAGATCATCAAATCCCGGTCCCTCTACCACACAGGGCTCACAGTCTAAGAAGGGACAGAGCAGGTATTTAATCTCCTTTGTACCGATGAGGAAACTGAGAACAAGAGAGAATAAGTGACTTGTCCAAGGTCACACGGAGGCCAGTGGCAGAGGTAGGATGGGAACCTGGGTCTCCTGACTCCTAATCTCTTGGTCTTTCCACCAGGTCCCATAGTCTCCCTCTAAAGTCCACGGACACTTGGTTAAAACAGGTCTTTATAAGAAAAGGGGCTGCCAGGGATGCAGGATTTAAAAGGAAAACAGGAATTTTCCATTCCTGAAACCATCTCAAACTGAATTTATTCCTGAAGAAATACCAGAATTGGTCAAGTCCGATACCCATCTGCCTTACCCATCCCGAATTCCCTTTTCTACCATTTTATCAAAGTGCCCAAGTTCAGTTCTAGCGAAGTACACAGCATTCCCAGATTTGATCCAAGGAGCAAGAGTGAGAGCGATCTAGGTAACAAACCTAAATGTATTCAGAGCCAGGTCTGGCTCTCGGACAAATTCATTCTCTGCAGGATATAAAGGCATGACTCAAGTGTAATGAAATGGGCTTTGAAAACAATTCATAAAGCAAACCCAGCTAATTAGAGTGCCAGAATTGGCTTTTGGCAGATAATTGTTGTATATCTCTCCCTGTGATATTGGGGTTTTGTGCGTATAACCAACCACCAGGACACAATACATTCTGAAAATCATAACAGAGAATGTTAGGGAGACCATGAGCCTTGGGAAGGAAAATCAGGGGGCTAGTTAGTTGACGAGCCAAAAACAGAACAGAATCCACTTACTGTGAAGGAATCTGGAATGGGAGTGGTAATGACCTCAACTGGAAGAGTAATAGATCAAAGGGAGGATGCTTGATGGGAGAGGTCTCACTGTGCCCAATTAATACTCCTATCCATCCAGGTGAAATAATGTTTATGTCATTTGTTAAGTGCTTACTATGTGCCAAACTCTGTTCTAAGCAGTCAATCATATTTATTGAGTGCTTACTTTGTGTAGAGCCCTGTACCAAGAGCTTGGGGGAGTACAATATAACAGTAAAACAGCAGCGTTCCCTGCCCACAGCGAGCTTATAGTCTAGAGTTAGACAATTACCTTCCCTCCTTCAGAGCCTTATGGAAGGCACATCCCCTCCTTGAGGCCTTCCCTGACTAAGCCCTCCTTTCCTCTTCTCCCACTCCCTTCCACATTGCCCTGACTTGCTCCCTTTATTCACCCCCCTTTCCAGCCCCACGGCACCTATGTACGTATCTGTAATGTATATTGATGTCCGCCTTCCCCTCTAGACTGTAAGCTCAATGTGGGCAGGGAATGTGCCTGTTTATGGTTATGTTGTACTCTCCCGAGTGCTTAGTGCTCTGCACGCAGTAAGCGCTCAATAAATATGACTGAATGAATGAATGGGCAGATACAAGATAATCAGGTTGGATATAGTCTCCGTCCCATATGGACCTCACAGTCTAGGTAGGAGGGAGTAGTTCAATCCCCATTTTGCAGGTGAGGAAACAGAGGGGCAGAAAAGTTGAGTGACTTGCCCAAGATCACACTGCAGACAAGAGGCAGAGCCAGGAGTAGAATTTGGGTCCTAGGCCCCAGCGTCTTTCCACTAGGCCATGGAGTTGAGCAGGATGGTTATCCCTCTAGTCCTTGATGTCTGGAATAAAACGTGCTTATAAAGAGTGTGGTGAATGTCCCTTGGTGCGCCCTACCAATAGCGACTGCGGCGGAGGAAGAACAAAGGGAGAACGAGATGAAGGAGGAGGAAGAAGAGGAATATATTCATTTAAGATGGAAATGGGAAACAGTTTTGAAGAGAGGGGCTGAGCAAAACCTGTCTGGCGGATAATCAGACCTTCACAAAAGCGGCCTGTTTCCATTCAGTGACTATAATTTGGAAAAAAAAATAAGGACAAAGGAAATGAAATTTACCCTTGGAGAACAGTGGAGTTGTACATGATTAGGCAGCTGTACTCGAATCAGCATCAATGTCTCATTTCTGTCTTGAGGGCTTGGGGATTTGTATTATAGTCAAAAAAAAAAGTCAGCTATGGTTTAATTGCTCCAAATTGGTTAATGCGCTGCTTTGAACACACTCGGGTGAATCCAGATTGTCCAGATATCAAAGTTGGCTCAGGCCCCGTGGTTGGAAGTTTCTGATCGAACGCTGCCGTTCTCACGGCAACAATAACAACAATAATAATACTGATGATAATCATAATAATGATATTGTGCTATTTGTTAAGCATGCACTATGTGTCAAGCACTTTACTAAGCTCTAGGATACATACCCTATAATCAGAGGGGGCACAGTCCTCGTCCCACCTGGGGCTCATGCTCTAAGAGGGAGGGAGAAAAGATATTTAATCCCCATTTTGCAGATGAAAAACTGAATCACAGAGAATTTACCTGACTTGTCCAAGATCACAACAGCCAGGAAACAGTGGAGCCGGGATCGGAATCAGTACCGTCTGCCTCCCAGCCCTGTGTTCTTACCACTAGGCCACTTTCTTACACCACTCCCGCTGCTTCCGCTGGCAAAATCTCATCAATCCATCGATCAATCAGTAGTATCGATTGAGCACTTCCCGGGTGCAAATCATTAGGTACTAAGATCTTGGGAGAGTGCAGTTGTAAAAGACACAGAAACGTCTCCACGCTAAACCTCACAATTCCTGCCAGAGCCCGGGTACAATGGCTGAAAATCAAATGCCAAGACGTCTCATGTAGAAAAATCCACTGTCCCACTGGAAAGGAATAGAAAAGAGAGTTTATGACTCTTCTCGTTGGGCCTGCTGCCTGATTTCTATTAGATCCTAGGTGTTTGGCTTTGTTTTCATGGCTGTATCATGCCCAGGACACGCCTGATGTTTCCAGTTGGCATCAGGCCTGTATGTGCTAGCTCTGGATAATCTCCCAAAAGCTTCAACGGGTTTAATTCCTAGTAGCATTCCCCTGCCAGCCACCCATTAATTAAACGTTTATCTAATCAACCAAACGGGGACGAACGTGAGGCCAGAGCCCCGTCAGAATCTCCCCTTTGCCTATTTCGGGAAAAGACAAAAATTCCCCAAGAATACTGGGTAATTGTAATCTTGTAGCTGATCCCGGGCTCTAACAAAACTGGGTGTAGTGATGGAAAAAGCAAGGAAAAAAAATTCCATCCTCTTTCCCCCCTCAATCAATCAGTAATCAATCAATCAATCACATTTTTCAGCGCTGTTTGACTCAATATAACAGAGTTGTTAGGAAGGTTGCCCGCCCCCAACGAGCTTGCAATCTAGGTGCCATTTGATGATGACTGATGAATTGATTCTGATCAAGTTTGAACTCACTTCCTCATGGGCAGTTGCCCCATGAATGATTCACCGCCTTCTCTCTTTTCCATAGTGCTCTATTGGTCTTCTTGCATCAGCTTCTTGGCTACACTGGGCCTCTTTTTTATGATATTTGTTAAGAGCTTACTGTGTGCCAGGCAGTGTACTAAGTACTGGGGTAGACACAAGCTAATCAAGTTGGAAACAGTCCATGCCTCACACGGGGCTCACCGTCTTATTTCCCATTTTATAGATGAGGTAACTGAGGCACAGAGGAGTGAAGTGACTTGCCCAAGGTCACACAGCAGACAAGCGGAAGATCCGGAAACAGAACCCACGTCCTCTGACTCCCAGCCCAGTGTTATTTCCACTAGACCACACTGCTTCCCTTGCAATCACTTGGTTTTGAGCGGCCATAAGATTCCTTAATCCAAGCACTATTAAGTACATCGAAACCTAATCTGAAGGTTGGAGACCATAGGACCATTATAAAAAACCCTGACCTTCTTGTTTGCCCCTCCCCAGATCATTTAGGTTTCCAAACCTAAACCTTAGTGCATATAAATAGCCCATATATAGTAGCCCATATCGACCAGGGTAAGAGAAACAACGACAACAAAAATATCTCACAAACTAAGAGACTTCTCACAGAGAAAAATATTTTTTACGAGGCAAATTTTAGTCTTTGGGAAAATCTAAAACAAACCACTGTTAGAAGAATGGAGGATGTTCTGCTATTGATGTGAAAGAAAAAAAAGTTCCAGGATGGAAAAAAATCCACTGAGTGTCAAAGCTGTTGAATGATGATGATGGAGTTTCTCGTTGGGGATAATGGATGAGTCTCACTTGTGAGACTTCATGACCAGAAACCTGCAAGGAGGAGTTGATTATAGTGCTAGTGGCTGGCACAGTGCCAACCTCACTCTTTTCTCTGCCAGCTGCACTATAGCTGAGAGACAGGGGACAAGAAGGGAGTAGGAAGACACAACATGAAATGTCCATGGATAGACACAGGTTGAAACTAGGGAGTGTCCATTCAGCACAGTTTTAAGGAGCCCAAATTCAAACATCAACTGAGTCTCCACTGAGACTTTTTGCTAGAAAGAAGAGCACACCTAATACCCGTAGGGAACCTGTCATCCTGTGAAAACCCATTCCAACACTCATCAGTCCTCGTAGTCCAAGTCCCGTTGCCAACCTGACTGCCATCCTGGACATGATGACCCAATTAATCAATCAGTGGTATTTATTAAGCGCTTTCTATGTGCAGAGCTCTGTACTAAGCCCTTGGGAGAGCACAATGCAACAGAATTAGCAGAATTTTGCACAAACACGCCTGAAAATCTTCAATCTCTGCAAGTCAATCTTTGCCCTACACTGGATCAGTTGCCTCTCATTTTAGGGAGTGGTTCTTTGTAAACAGAAAGGAAAAGGGAGGAAAATGAGGCAATGAAGATTGGGGAAAGTCTCTCCCCCCCCCCCCCCCCCCATTACTTTAAGGAAGCTACATAATGGGAGGGACCAGCTTGGAAATCCCACACTATAACTCACATATTTTTCTGTTGGATCACAAATACAGAAGAGCAGCAGGTGCCATCTTGCTTGAATGAGCACAACATTGGAACATTTTGGGGGGAAAAAAAAACAGACAAAGATGCAGGAAAAATAAATTGCATCGCCTTTGAAGGGCTTATGCCTTAGTTTTTGGATAGATTGAGGGGTGAGATCACTGGACCAGTTTTCAACAATTACTTAGACTTCGAAAGGAGATATTCCCCCTCCCTGTGAATGGTGGTTGGCTCCCCGAGTGGGTAATTCCAGTGTGTAGATGCTGTCTGAAAATCTCTTTATCTGTGGAGATTTCCAGTAGGGATGGATGTTGGATAAACATAGTGCAAATGAAGAAAAGCAAAAAATCACAGCCGCCTGAGCTCAGAAGTATAATCCATTCCCTTACCTTTGGGCTAAAGTGTACTAATGCCAAACCAGAGTGAAAGGCACTACCTTGGGTTTATCAAAACTGCTCTCCAAAGAACACATCTTCATCCTGTGAAAATCCATTCCAATACTCATCGGTCCTCGTAGTCCAAGTCCCGTTGCCAACCTGACTGCCATCCTGGACATGATGACCCAATTAATCAATCAAGGGTATTTATTGAGCGCTTTCTATGTGCAGAGCTCTGTACTAAGCAATTGGGAGAGTACAATGCAACAGAATTAGCAGACACGTTCCCTGCCCATGAGGAGCTAACCTCTGCCGCCCCTGAGCATGAAAACAAATCAATTCCAAGGATAGACAATCTATGAATGCTACCTCTGAATTTTTCTGACTGCTGATAATACACACCAGGCATCTGGGACTAGGTTTGAGGACGTGAGCCACTTGCTTCCAGCTCTTCTGCTGTTTTGTTGCTTTCAAACAACACTCTGAGGTTGGTGAGATAAAGATTCGACCTGCGTTGCTATTTATTTTGTGTTATTAAGATAACCATTCTCCTTGACAGAGATGAAATAACAAACCAGAGGGGAAATGTTTGTCAGAAAAAAAAAGCAAAAAGAAATCCACAAAAATCCCCCAAAACCAACATCACTGAAACTGAAGGGAAAACTGGTAAAAAGAAAACAAATCCTAGTTTCAGTTTCTAGCTTCTATGATCTGATCTTAAATTTTTAAGGGAGAAAGCGTGTTACCAGGCTTAGAATATGTCCTCCAGATTGTAAACTCAATGCGGGCAGGTAATGTGTCTACTCACTCTGTTTTATTGTACCCTCCCAAGCGCATAGTTCAAGACTCTGTGCACAGTAAGCGATCAATAGACACTGACACTGTGGATTGATTTGTTCCTCTGGGTGCTTGAATCTCCTATAAAGATCTTAGTGCTTCTATCCAGACCCAAGCCAAATTCTTTCCGCTGTAGTCAGAACAAACTCATCCTGACTTTTAAAGTTTCATCCTGGCTATTTGGCATTCAACAGCTCTTACAAAAAGCAAATACTTGGAATAGTTGAGCGTGAATGAACCAGGACCCTGTGGAGTGTGTTTCCTGGAAATACGTGGATCAAATAGCTCAAGAGGAAAGGGATAATATCTACTGGGGTTGAGTTCTATCATTTGGGGAATCTATCAGAGATCGGCTTCATATCCTCCAAGGTTCAGGATGATCTGAATTGGTAACCTGGAGATTTTCCCATGAGAACCCTGCTGTCATATTTCTTCTTTAAGGTACACATTGGAAAGGAGTTCTAGTAACAATCCATCCATCAATCAATTATTTATTGAGCACTTACTCTGTGCAGAACACTCTACTAAACATTTTGTAGAGCTCCATACAAGAGAGTCGGTAGCAATGTTCCCTGCCCTCATTGAGCTTCCAGTCTAGCGGGGGAATGAGATAGTAATATAAATAAATTATGGATATGTACAAAGGCGCCGTGGGGCTGAAGGAGGTGTGAATAAATGGTGCTTATAATAATAATAATAATGTTGGTATTTGTTAAGTGCTTACTTCGTGCAAAGCACTGTTCTAAGCGCTGGGGTAGATAGAGGGTAACCAGGTTGTCCCACGTGAGGCTCCCAGTCTTCATCCCCATTTTACAGATGAGGGAACTGAGGCACGGAGAAGTGAAGTGACTTGCCCACAGTCACACAGCTGACAAGGGGCAGAGTCAGGATTCGAACCCATGACCTCTGACTCCCAAGCCCGGGCTCTTTCCCCTGTAGAAGGGAGTGGGAGAAGGGGAAATGAGGAAGGAGTGCCTAACCTCTCCTCCAATCACAAGCAGGACTGTAGGATAAGCAGAAAGAAAGCCAACAGCAAAATCATCCTAGGGGATGGTAAATCTCAGTTTGCCAAAGCCTCAGGGAACCTGTAAAAAACAGGATGGGGGACAGAAAGGATATTCCAAAGTTTTAAACAATATCTCTCTCCATTCTTCCAAAGAATCCTCCTGAATTTCCCACTTCCTAAAGGAAGGCAGACCAGGATAGGGTCCCTCAGTCACCTCAATACAACAACTGTATCTCCTCAAACCTTGTATCTCCCCAAAACCTTCCAGATAAGAAGTGAAGCATAAGGGAAAATCCAAAACCGTCAGCGGGGCTGAATAAATGGACCAAAGATCATTCTTGTCTCTGGGTTTGGAACCCATCAGAAGGGCAATCTTGTCTGGGCAGTGTCAGCCACTCTCAAATTTTATTGTTGTTAATATTTATTATTGTCATATTTTAAAGCGGTTACCAGGTATCAAGCACTGGGATAGATACCTGTCATCAGTTCAGACTCTGATCCAGTCCCACATGGGTCTCACAGTCTAAGAGAGAGAAAGAACAGGTATTTTACCCTCATTTTACAGATAAGGAAACTGAGGCACAGAGCAGATAAGTGACTTGCCCGAGGTCACCTAGCAGGCAAGTGGTGAAACCGGGATGAGAAAATGGGGCTCCCGACATCCCTTAAACCACTCTGCCTCCCTTATCTAATTCCTAGTCCCTTTTTATGGTATTTCTTCATCACTTACCATGTACCAGGCACAATCTACCCCGGCGCTTAGAACAGTGCTCCGTACATAGGAAGCGCTTAACAAATACCAACATGATTATATTAAGCACAGGGGTAGAAACGGGCTGATCGGGTCGGACACAGTCCGTGTCCCTCGTGGGGCTCACGGTCTTAATCTCCATTTTACAGATGAGATAGCTGAGGCCCAGAGAAGTGAAGTGATTTGGCCTAGGTCACATAGCAGACAAGTGGCAGAGCCGGGTTTAGAACCCGCATCCTTCTGACTCACAGGCCCGTGCTCTATCCAACAGACCGCACGTCTTGCATGCAATCCTTCATCCCTGCATGGCTGGAAATCTGATGAAAATTGCGATGCGTGTCTTCTTTGTTCTCCCAGTATTGGGAACACGACCAATTCTCTCAGCCTGATTCCATATTTACCTATCGACTCCCTAATAATTAGCTTTCACACCCGAGCAAGAAGCCGTATATTAGCAAAGGAGCGTCGGGTCTGTGTGTTTTTCCAGTTGTCATAGCAGAGGTTTGGCCTTGGGGGATGGAGGTGTGGACTCTCCCGCTCTTGCAGTAAATCCACGGAGCTATGGGAATGACTTCACCTTTGATTCTCATCGTGGAGGAACGGCCCGGAGTGGCCGAGAGATGCGCCGCCGGGTTTGCGGTAATGGTATTTAAGAGCCGGAGGGTGAGTTGTGAAATAATCAATGCTTTTAATAAAAATAGCAGGCTCATAATAACGGTTTCAATTTTAAGCTGAGGAAGGAAGCTGATTCCAGTGCGGAGGGCCCCACTGAAATCCCCGTACGCTACTCTCTGAAGCCGGTAATGGAGATGCAAAGTAAACCGCTCTTACTGGGGGGATCGCACTTTAATAATACTTCTGACACCTGTTAAGCACTTAGTACATGCCAAGCGAAATAGGGGGAGGAGGGTCACCTCGTGGATAAAGCACAGGCTTGGGAGCCACAGGACCTGAGTTCTTATCCCTGTTCCGCTACCTGGCTGCTCCGTGGGCTTGGGCAAGTCACTTAACAAGTACCATAGTTATTATTGTACGAACTGTGTCGACCCGATTTGCTTGTATCTACCCCAGTGCTTAGTATGGTGCACTTAAATAAAAGTTAAAAGTGCTTACTAAGTGCCAGGCCCCGTACTTAGCGCAAGGATAGATACAGGTTAATCAGGTTGGACACAATCCCTGTCCCCACATGAGGCTCACTGTCTCAACCCCCATTTTACAGATGCGATAACTGAGGCAAAGAGAAGAGAATCGACTCGCCCAAGGTCACACAGCAGACAAGTGTTGGAGCCGGTGTTAGAACCCATGACTTTCTGACTCCCAGTCCCATCTTCTATTCACCACGCCATGCTGCTTCTAAATGGGGCTCACAATATTAATTCTCATTTTACAGATGAGGTAACTGAGGCACAGAGAAATTAAGTGACTTCCCTGGGGCTCATTTTCTTCAATTGCAAAATGGTGATTCTATCCCCGTCCTCCCACCTACTTAGACTGTGAGCCCCTTATGGGATAGGGACTGTGTCCCACCTGATTAACTTGTACCCCAGTGCTTAGAACAGTGCGTGACACAGAGTAAGCACTTCACAGATATCATCAAAAAGCCCTGGGTCAGAATAAATAATATCGTACAAAGTGCCCTGTTGCACTGGGGTCCCGTAATAATAATAATGATAATAACTGTGGGATTTGCTAAGTGCTCACTATGCGTCAAGGTCTGTTCTAAGTGCTCGGGTACATTCAAGGTCACAGTCCCTGTCCCACACAGGGCTCACGGTCTTAATCCCCATTTTACAGATGAGGTAACCGAGGCGTAGAGAAGTGAAGTGACCTGCCCAAGCTCACACAGGCAGACACCTGGCAGGGCCGGGATTAGAACCCAGGTCCTCTGACTCCCAAGCCTGTGCTCTCTCCACTAGGCCAACGCGGCACATCATGTCACATGTAAGCTCGTTGTGGGCAGGAAACGTGTCTGCTAACTCTACTGTACTCTCCCAAGCGCTCAGTACAGTGCTCTGCACATGGTATATACCACTTTCGGATTGACGGATTGATATGTCCGTGACTTCGGCCGACAAAGTCCCGTGGGGTGTTCTCAAGGGGGTTCACTGGTTATCTGATGCCGCCGTCTGTGGGCAGATGATAGATTTCTGCCATCTTAACCTCGTCGGCTAGAAAGAGCACTGAGCACCGTGGCTTGGTCCGCGGGGAACCTGAAGGTAAAGCCGAGTCCATCTGAATTGGACGAACCCGTTGCATTCCAAGTCTAGCTTCTGCGGGACGGTTTCTGGGCCTGGATCAATCCAGGAAGGCAAAAGCTGGTTAAAAAATGGAAAGTTCAAAAGAATCCCATACCTCAAAGGGCCCAAATATTTATTTTAAGAGGAGACAAGCTTCTAGATGCACATCATTCTAGCTTTGAAATAGTAAAGATTTTATGAGTTTATATCTCTGTTATCTCCACAGGAAAGGAATTATCGAGATGCAAAGTGCTTTTATGGTTTCACTAGGGTTTGCCAAAATCAGTCTGGCTGATGCTTTTTCACCTTGAAAGGTCAAGATTCCCCCGTCCGTGGCAACACCGTATCCTCCCAGGAAAGAAGTGCTGACAGGTAATTGTCATAGTTAGGCATTTGTGGGGGTTTTTTTAAAAAGTGAAGTTTTTAGACTCTAGATGCTTCGGGTTTTTGCGGAATACCCACATTCAATTTTGTTACATATGTTAATTCATCATCGTAGGTAAGGGAAAAGGAGGCTTTCATTCTCAAAGTTATAATTTTCATGTACGGAAATATCATGTAAAATACAGAAATTGGGGGAATATTGGTAGAAGCAGCGTGCATTGGAAAGAGCACAGGACTGGGAGTCCGAAGTCCTGGATTCTAATCGTGGCTTCTCCAGTTGCCTGCCGTGTGACCTTGAGCAAGTCACTTAAATTCTTTGTATCTCAATATCCTCGTCTGTAAAATAGGAATTAAAGTCAGATCCTCCCTCTCCCTTGGTCTGAGAGCCCCGTATGGAACAGGGACCGAATCCAACCTAATTTTCTTGTCTTTACCCCACTGCTCAGTGCAGTGCCTAATAAATGCTTAATGAATACGAACCTTACTGTTACATGGTCACAGGTAAGACATTAAATTACAGGGATTGCGGGGTGGGGGAGATTTCTAAATCCAAGAAATGGAATTTGGGTGGAAATGACCGCGAACTCGTTTTGGGGAGGGAACACGTCTGCTAATTCTGTTTTATTCTATTCTCCCAAGTGCGTAGTCCAGTGCCCTGTACAAAGTAAGCGCTCAATAAATATGATTGATTGATTAATTGATTAAATGACCATCTACCAGAACTAGATTGAGTCCTTTCCCCTAGTCCTCTCTGGAACAACCCAACCAAAATCCATCCAACCAGAAGCAGGGTTAAATGGAAAAGGCAGCAGTTCCTTCTTGCATTTGCCAGGCACCGAGGCGCACGTGATGTCACTTGCCTGACGCAGGGAACGCAGCATGACACGCTGCTGTCGTATGCAATAGTTTGTGGAAATCTGCCTGTACCGAGTGTTTCTCCAGGGGGTCCCCTGAACCCCCCGCTGGCTTCAGATCTATTGCCTTTCCTTCCTACGTCCCTGTAAACACGGGCACCGCTTCCAAGTCTCGGAATTCGATAGCAGGAACCTAGGTGGAGCAAAGCTGTACACTTAAAATAGAAGTGTGGGACAGGAGGAATCCAGTGCCGTCGGAGACTAGCCCAAAACTAAACTTTTCCGATATAAAACCAGGAGGAAGTCCACACTTGCCCTGTCCAGTCTTGCCTGTACAACCTGCCATCTTACATCAGTCAGAATTCTCATTTCACTCTGTCTCTCGGTGGGCATTGGACAGTTTACGGTTTCTATCTTTTCTGGGGCGTCTTCAACCCCGAAGCACAAGTCTACACTCTGCTCATTCTCCTGCCTCTCTAAAGACATTTTGGGAGCGAGCAGCAGTGTTGCCAGGTGGAAAGAACACGGGTCTGGGAGTCAGAGGATGTGGGTTCTAATAATCCCGACCCTGCTGCTTGTTTGCTGTATGACCTTGGGCAAGTCAAGTAACTTCTGTGCAGTAACTTCTGGATGATTCAGTTACCTCAACTGTAGAATGGGGATTAAAGTTGTGAGCCCTATGTGGGACAGGGACTGTGTCCAACCTCATTATCTTGTATCTACCTCAGTGCTTAGTAGAGTGTCTGGCACATGGTAAACATTTAACAAATACCATTAAAGAAATGGGTGGATGGACGGGTAGATGGATGGATGGATTGATAGATTCCAACCTTCCATGTCCCTTGCATGTCTCTCAACATCCGGCAGAGCTTTTCATAGCCCTGATCATTCTTTACTAGTTTTTTCTGTGAATTCCTGGGCCCCGCTCCATGATCTCACACATTTAAATAGTTGCATGCATACAACAAAGGGAGATTTCCATATGATTAATGGGAAAACACTATTCATCGAAAAGATGTCTGTTCCTATGGATATATTATCCCACTTGGCTTTAGTAGGTTTTAAATCTTGAGAGTGGCTGACTCTTTATTGGTTCAGATTCCGGTTTCTATACACAACATAGGTTGTTCTAATCATAAAAACGATCCTCGAGACGTGTCACAGCGATAAAATAAACCCAATACCCCAGCTTGATAAGTCTCTGTGGGCTTTAAGTAGCTTTACCAGAAAACATTTCGATGGGCTAATTTAAGTGAATCTGACCCAGTCCGATAGAATGCCCCTTAAAATGTGTCTGGCTTGAGAATTACCGGATAAAGTGTTCTCTAAAACATGACTGACAAACTCAAAAGGTTTGATATAATAGCCTGAAATGGTTTCACCAGGTTCTATGCCATGTCAATCTCAATCACCAGGAAGGTTTTGTTCCCTTGATTTTTAAATCCACTTACAAGGGGTTTTGTAGCTCCACTATTTTTTCTCTTAATCAGTCTTTCCGTTTGGGGGGTTTCTCTCCTCGGTTTTGAAACATCAGCGAGAATCGCTCTTCGGCTCACCACAAAGCTCAGACCAACAGGAAAGAGATCTATGAAACACACACCACTGATGTTTGAACCCAAGCGGTTTTTGTCACTAGAAATGACAGCTTTATTTTTGGAGAAAACTCTTCTCTAGACAAGCCCGAGGCCCGTCGTCTCTGTGGAGGGAAGGTCAGAACAGAGGCTGGGGGAGAGAATGGAGAGTGGGAGAAGCAGAGAGAGGCTTGAGAAGGAGTAAGGTCATAGCTTAGGAGCATTCTTTTTTTTTTTTTTTTGCTATTTTCAGTGAAAGGGACTTCAATACGCAACAATAGAGATGGTGTGATGGTGCCTGTGTGCGGGTGTGTGTTTGTGTTTGTGTGCATTCGATTATCTCTCCTCTTTCCTCTACATCCCCTCCAGGATTTCTGCATAAGAACTACGTGGGTCCAACATAATAATGACATTGCTTCAGACCCTGCCTAGCAGGTTGAGGAGTGCTGATCAGAAAGAAATCAGTCTATCTTAATATTCTCGTGCATTAATGTGGATGAATTTTTGGGTGCAGTCTCCCCTCTTGGTTCCGTGCTACACAATAATCTTCCCGTTTAGCGTAACGCTTCACCGGGTGAATGTTCTCTGCGCATTTTGCATATTTATGCGTACATGCATATATAGATATAGCGAGTGAAGCGTGTGCACATGTCTACAGAGTGTGAGCATATCATGCAGCACAAACAGCAATCACTCAGGGAGTGTTGTCTTGGGAGGTCTCGTTGTATAAATCACGGAACCAGCAGGGGAGAACGAACAATAAAATTAATGCACATTATAAAGAAAATGAGGCAGGATAACTAGATTGAAATTTCGCCACACTTCAATAGGTGTGTTTTCTGGCCAGCTCTTTCGCTTTTCCTCGTTACCAAAAGGTCTGTTTTCTTTGGAGAAATGGTTGTTCCCTCCATTTCCTTTGTTGTTCCCCTCCAACTTCCTCTATCCTCTGTAGGGTTAAACAACATACCAGTTTTTTACTGGACAGTCCGGTCTTCGGCCGGTCTGTCCTCTGTATGGTTTGGACATGGGGTGCAGGACTCTTCAGGTCTGGAAATTTTGTATTTCAGCCATCGAGTGTCCCTTGACCACCGTCTTGCCACTGAGTCCGTTGGCTTGGAGGTGGAATCCACGTTAAGAAAGATCGGGACGAGGGATGGAGCGAGTGAGAGACGGGAGACGGGATCTCCCACGGAAACACTCTAAATGAGCAGTAGTAACTGTGGTATTTGTTTAGCGCTTACTGTGTGTCAAGCACTGTTCTAAGCTCTGGAGTAGATACAAGCTAATCTGGTTGGACACAATCCCTGTTCCATATGGGGCTCACAGTCTTAATCCCCATTTTACAGATGAGATAACTGAGGCCCAGAGAAGTCCAGTGATTTGTCCAAGATCGCACAGCAGACAAGTGACGGAGCCGGGATTAGAACGCAGGTCCTTCTGACTCCCAGGTCCATGCTCTGTCCAATAGGCCTTGCTGCTTCTGGCCTACTTCCGTAAGATTTTATGATGATATCACGTTATGCTGAGATCTTGGTGCCACACTTGTGATTTCCTGTTTGGTATTATAGGATCACATCAACATCTTCCGTGGTATTATTGAGCTCTTACCATGTGCAGAGCACTGTACTAAGCACTTGGGAGAGAACAGTGCAACAGAGTGGGCAGCCATGTTCCCTTCCCACAACAAGTTAACAGTCTAGAGGGGGATACAGACAGGAAGATCAATCAGCGCTTACTTCAGTGCTCTGCACAGTGAGCGCTCGATAAGTATGATTGAATGAATGAATGATTTATAATATATAACTTAAAGCTATGTGTACTTAGGTGCTGTGGGGTTGAGGGTGCAGTGAATATCAAATGCTCAAAGGTCACGGATCCAAGCGTCATCAAGGGCCGCCTCGGTCCTCAGCCGACCCTTCCATGCTGATCCACTGCCTGGTGTTCTTTTTCATCCCTGGGGAAAGACCCTGGCACAGGCCTACCATGGCCCTACAGGAGATTCAAACAAAAACTCCTCATTCTAGGCTTCAAGGCTCTCCATCACCTCGCCCCTTCCTACCTCTCCTCCCTTCTCTCTTTCGACCGCCCACCCCGCACGCTCCTCTCCTCCGCCGCCCACCTCCTCGCCGTCCCCCGGTCTCGCCCGTCCCGCCGTCGACCCCCGGGCCGCGTCCTCCCGCGGTCCCGGAACGCCCTCCCTCCTCACCTCCGCCAAGCAGATTCTCTTCCCCTCTTCAAAACCCTACTTAAAAGTCACCTCCTCCGAGAGGCCTTCCCGGACCGAGCTCCCCTTCCCCCTCTACTCCCTCTACCGCCCCCCCCTTCACCTCTCCGCAGCTTAACCCTCTTTTCCCCCCATCTCCCTCTGCTCCTCCCCCTCTCCCTTCCCATCCCCTCAGCACTGTACTCGTCCACTCAAATGTATATATTTTCATTACCCTATTTATTTTGTTAATGAACTGTACATCGCCTCGATTCTATTTAGTCGCCATCGGTTTTTACGAGACGTTCTTCCCCTCGACTCTATTTATCGCCATCGTTCTCGTCCGTCCGTCTCCCCCGATTAGACCGTGAGCCCGTCAGACGGCGGGGACCGTGTCTATCTGTTGCCGACCTGTTCATTCCAAGTGCTCAGTACGGTGCTCTGCACATAGTAAGCGTTCAATAAATACTATTGAATGAATGAATGAATGAATGAAGATTCCGTATGAAACCCCCATGTTTAGAAAGTGCAAAGTTCAGGGACCACCATTTTGGAAGGTGGCTCGGTGAAGTACCAGTGAGAGCTCATCTGGGGCCAACTGGACTCTCAAAACGGAGATCTGAAAGCTAAGCAAGGCTCTCAAAATGGAGATCTGAAAGTTAAGTGACCTGAAAAGGCTGCTAGAGTCAGCTGAAACTCTCACTGTCCTCTGGTAGTGTAGATTTCTGGCTGACCCAAGAAAAAACAAATTATTTGGCGAGCACTAAACACCCAGGAAATACAGATCCACTTGAGAAACGTAAAGGACGGCAGAAGAAAGCTTACTAAAGGGCAGGTCTTTCGAAGACACCTCAGAAACCAGCTTTTCTAGGTTCTTGGAAGTTGGGAGCAGTCAGTGATGCATTTCAAAGCCGTCTGCCCTAATGAGTGGAAGCTCAGTTAACATGGCGTAAACTACATCTGTTCACCACAATTACCGAATGGCAGGGATACCCTCTAGCAAAACATCCTTCAGGAGTCTTCTGTACAGTTAGAATACAAGTCGGAAGAAGGAGCTCCAAGAGGCTAGACCCTTGGGACCTCTGAATCTGACTCTCCTCTTTAAATTAGGCTGAAAAGAGGAGTTGGCTTCATTTCCATCATGGAAGTTAATAATAATAATGAAATAAGTATTTATTAAGCACTTACTAAATGCCAAGCACTGTTTTAAGCCCTGGGGTAGATCATCAGGTCCCACGTGGGGCTCACAAAGTAGGAGGGAGAACAGGTATTCCATCCACATTTTGCCAGTGAGGGAACGGAGGCACAGAGAAGTCCAGTGACATGCCCAAGGTCACACACAGTCACACAGCAAGTGGAAGATCTGGGATTAGAACCCAGGACTTCTGACTCCCAGTTCTGGGCTCTATCCACTAGGCCAAGCTACTTCCCGAGAGAGGATTCACGAGACGGCAACAGGATGACGTCATGTCTACCCTTCCCGACATTCCAGGTGAGGCGCAGAATATTGAAGATGCTGCTAGATCGGGGTGACGTGCACCTCCCCCAATTTTCCTGAAGCCTCATTCCATCTAAGAGCAATGAAGAATATTGAAATCTTAGGACACACAACGCATGCCTGAATGGAGCGAACGGAACGCAGGTGCGTGTGCACTGAGGGGCTGCTGCTTGGAGAGTGTCTAAAAGGCAAATATTTAAAGGAAGGAATAATTTCCAGGAAGGCACTCTCCTCTTGCTGTGTGACTCTGTAATAGTAAAATTAATAATAATGGTGATCATAGTGGTATTTGTTGAACGCTCACTGTGTGCCAAGTTCTGTACTAAACTCTGGGATAGATAGAGGGTAATCAGGTCGGACACAATCCTTATCCCACATAGAGCTAACAATCCAAGTAAATGGAAGAGCAGGTATTGAATTCCCATTTTACAGATAAGGAAACTGAAGCCCAGAGGACATACACGAACCACAACACTCTGATTTCCTTGTGGACCTTTTTCTATTACTTACGGCAACTTATTAAAGAGAGTCTTCCCATATTTGTCCAGATTGTAATATTAGGTGGTCAGATAAGTTCGTCTCCTTTTTGTTCTAAAGGGAATGATATGTACCCTTTTATTAAATGGTATATGTTAAGTGCTAACAACGTGCCAGGCACTGTACTAGGCACTGGGGTAGATACAAGATAATCAAGTCGGGCCCAGTCCACGTCCCACGAGGCTCACGGTCTTAGTCCCCATTTTACAGATGAGGTAACTGAGGCACAAAGAAGTAAAGTGACTCGCCCAGGGTCACACAGCAGACAAATAGTGGAGCCGGCATTAGAACCCAGGTCCTCTGACTCCCAAACCCGGGTTCCTTCCACTAGGCCGTGCTGCTTTCTCGTATACCTATTTCTGAATGCGTTCAAAAGATCTGAGTGTATGTATATCGGCATATTTATATTCCGGGAGTTTGCCTACTCGGTTTGTTTGTCGTGTTACTTATTGAGCACTACTTCTGAAGCTCTGTCCCAGTTAGAAGATAATCAGATGAATACAAGATAGATCAGATGCAATCCCTGACTCTGTGATGCTCACAGTCCAAGGATGAGAGAGACCAAGCGTCTCATATCCTTTTTACAGAGGAGGAAACAGACATCGAGAGGACAAGTGATCGGACCAAGTCTACCTAAAAGACCAGTGGCTGAACATAGATAGGCCTTTGGATTTCCAGTTTCATCAGTCTCAGTCCCATGTTCTTTCACGGCATTCTCTACGCGTGCTACTTGGCATTCACGGAAACAAAAGAAGAGTAGTACTGAGTCATTCAACTCAGAAAGTCTAGATAAGCCGGAACGATGATTAATTTGTGTACAATTTTATTTCCTTTTTCTCCTGTCTTACATCTTTACTTGGAAAGGGAGTTATTAAATTAGCCGAAGTTTTAATCTGAGTGTCTGCCTCATAAAACTGTGCCAGTCGGGGAGTGTTTGCATCCAGCTGCAGAGCTGAAGACACCTACACTGAGACTCAAAAGCTACCACCTGGACTGGCCTCACACGCTAAGTAAGGACAGTCACCTCGTCAGGGAGCCGCACGGGCCCTCTCAAAGATAGCTGCCTTTTGGGACCTTCCCAATATGGCGGCCATACGACCCCTCTCCAAGTTGGTCGTACCACTGTCCTTCTGAAAGATGGAAGTGACCGCTTCGCAAGGTATAAATCTGGGCGTTGGAACTGAGGTTCAGGGTTGATCCGGCTCAACAAATACCGTAAAAAGGGTGTTTCCAGGCTCTAGGCCCCAAGACAAGAAAATAGCACCTGCCCAAACCCACCCTTTCTTCCTTTCCTCTTAGCTTTGTGCCTCTCCGGGACAGCCTCAGCTTTACAAAGAAAATAAGATGATTCCGGGCTTTTGTTTGCCTCGGGCTTTTGTTGACGACTTAATGGAGAATGCCAGCTGGTCTCTCCTTGAAAGTTGGAAGAAACGTTAACTTTATCATGCCCGCACTTCCGGACCTGAACCCTGAGAGACTCTCCCTGTGCAGGGATGCCTCGTGAGTCAGATAATCTGCAGCAAGCAGTAGTGGATAGGGCACGGGCCTGGGAGTCAGAAAGTCACGGGTTCTAAAACCGGATCCGCCACTTGTCTACGTGGCCTTGGGCAAATCACTTTACTTCTCTGTGCCTCAGTTCCCTCATCTGTAAAATGGGGATTGAGACTGTTAGGCCCACATGGGACAGGCACTGTATCCAATGCGACTTGATCGTATCTTCCCCAGCGCTTAATACAGTGCCTGGCACATAGTAAGTGCTTGACAAACGCCCCAATGATAATAATAGTAATAAGGCTGAGTGTCCCAGTTGATTAACCTGGGAGAGCAAGGAAAGACACCGACGTTGGATGGCGTTGTGCTTGGCACATAGTAAGCGCTTAACAAATGCCATCGTTATTATTATTTAGGTTAGAAAAAGCGGGGCCTAGGGGAAAGAGCATGGGATAGGGAGTCAGGAGACCTCGATTCTAATCCCATTTCTGCCACTCTGTGACCTTGAGCAAGTCACTTAATCTCTCTGAGCCTCAGTTTCTTCATTTGTAAAATGGGGGGGTGATACCTACTCTCCCCACTCACTCACATACCGTGAGCCTCATGTGGAACAGGGATGGTGTCCAATCTGATTATTTCATATCTACCACAGAAATGACCATTTCTGGTCCATTCTGAAAACTCAAAGTGAGACTCCAGCTGATCAATTAATGTTGGTATTTGTTTAGCCCTTACTATGTGCAGAGCACCGTTCTAAGCGCTGGGGTAGATACAGGGGAATCAGGTCGTCCCACGTGGGGCTCACAGTCTTCATCCCCATTTTACAGACGAGGTAACTGAGGCCCAGAGAAGTAAAGTGATTTGCCCACAGTCACACGGCTGACAGGTGGCAGAGCCGGGATTCGAACCCATGGCCTCTGACTCCCAAGCCCGTGCTCTTTCCACTGAGCCACGCTGATTGGAAGTATGGGTTTAAAACCCCGGCTGGTAGTGGTCATGGCAATTGTCTTCTGTTTCTCCTGGTGAGGTCGCATTTTGAACAAACCCCATCTATCAGCACTTCAGCATCACCCAAATGCTTAGATAATTTGTTCCTCCACCCCCGACACCTACCCCATACCATTTCTGTCCCAATCTTTATATTCTATTTCTTCCCTCTATGTGAAATTTATTTTTGTGACCGTCTCCCGAGCTAGATTGGAAGCTTCATGAGGGCGGGGGTCATATCTACCAACTCGATTTTACGCTCCCAAGTGCTAAGTGCTCTGGAAAGAGTAGCTGCTCAATGAATAGGGTTGATTGATCAGAATTCCCAGGGATTTGTTGCCCTTCCAATTTTCAACTCTCAGGCTAAAACCAGGGTGGCCTAGTGGAAAGTGCACCGAGGACCTGAGTTCTAATCCTGACTCTGCCACTTGCTCTCTGTGTGACCTTGGGCAAGTCACTTCACTTGTCTAGGCCCGTTTCCCTTAAAATGATGATTCGATACCTGTCCTCCCTCCAACTGGGACTGCGAACTCCATTAGGGACAGGGACTGTGTCTGACTTTATTTTCTGGTACCTACACCAGCCCTAAATGCGGTGCTTGGCACATAGTAAGCGCCTAAGAAATACTACAGTCATTATTATTATTACTAGCACAATAGGAACTCTGCTTCAGTGGCCGATAAACCAGTCCTCTATGCTCATGCATTTTGTTTGTTTCTTTGTGTTGTCTGCTTTTACTCCTACTCTGTGCCGTGGATGGTCCCCAGTGCTGGGGTAGACACAAGATAATCAGGTCGGGCACAGTCCCCATCTCATATGGGGCCCACGGTCTAATTAGGAGAGAATAAGGTTTCATCCCCATTTTACACACAAGAAAACTGAGGCACAGAAAAGCTGAGCGACTTGCCCAAGGTCACACAGCAGACAAATGGTAGAGCCGGTATGAGAACCCACGTCCTCTGACTCCCGGGCCTGTGCTCTTCCCACTAGGTCATGCCGCTTCACTTATTTAAATGGGGAAGGACAGGGACAGCGCGCTATCCTACCCAGTATTATCCAGCGAGGTGAATTACGATTCTCATTAATCACCAGGCAGGGAATATCCAGGGTGATTCACCCGGCTCCGGGCTCTTCCCTGGTGGAGATATCTACCGCGTGCTTTCCTCACTTTGGAAATTAAACCCGAAGTAAACGCCAGAGGGTATGGAGACTTGGAATGAAAAAGTAGAGTTTCCAGCCAGAAGTAGACTATCGTGTCAGTAACAGAAGGGAGAGAATAAATAAGGAAGGGCTACGGGCCACGGTTTCTAGAAACAAGATCTGTAAGATAACAGGCTTTGTCATCAACCTGGTCAGATGGAACGAGGCCCGGCTACGAAGCGGGAGGACAGATGAGTTATGTTCAAAATTAGCACAGGTGGGAGACACCTCCTCGAGGACGTCTGTGAAATAAAGCAGCGTGTTCCCTCTGTGACACGAAGCAAGAAGGAAATTGTATTTCATTTTATCTTGCAATTGATTGGGTAGAGTTCTCCTGAAGGGTCGTGGATAAAGAGCTCTTGAGACGCAAATCTTCTGAGCTGCTGAAAAAGTGTTTTCAACGATGGGAGACGTTTGGGGGTAAGTATTGACCGTCTCCTCCCCGCTGGTCGCCTGCTGCCCGCTCTCGGAGACGCTCCAACCTTCTGCTGAGATAAACACTGAGTTTTCCAAAGGCGGTGATGAGCCTTAGTCACAGACACCTCGGGAAAGTTCACTAACGTCTCAGAAGGTCATTTATTTCACCCCGCCCTCCCGTCTCCAAGCATTTAAACCTCCACCGGGGTAAATAGTAAGTTCCTCGGGGGCAGGAATCACGTTTACCAACTCTGCTTCCAAAAAGCATCACGGGCTAGTGGAAAGGGCCCAGGCCTGGGAGTCAGAAGGATATGGGTTCTAATTCCGGCTCTACCGCTTGTCTGCTGTGTGACCCTGGGCAAGTCACTTCACTTCTCCACGCTTCAATATCCTCATCTCATTATTTTGTTAATGAGGTGTACATCCCCTTGATTCTATTTATCGTGATTAAGTTGTCTTGTTTTTGTCCGTCTCTCTCCCCCGATTAGACTGTGAGCCCGTCAGTGGGCAGGGATTGTCTCTATCTGCTGCTGAATTGCCCATTCCAAGCGCTTAATACAGCGCTCTGCACATAGTAAGCGCTCAATAAATGCTATCGAATGAATGAATAAAATGGGGATTAAGACTGTGAACGCTATGCAGGCCGGGAACCGTGTCCAATCTGATTATCTTGTACCTACCGAAGCACTTAGAAGAGTTCTGGCACATAGTAAGTGCTTAATAAATACCATAATTATCATTATTATTACTTAATACATTCCACTCAATATGGCAAGCACTCAACAAATACCACTGATGGACTGACTGAAGCTGCCACAAGCTCTCCCTTCTCTTACGCCACTTCAACCCTCCCCGCTCCTTAGCCTTTTTTCCATTACAGATGTATTTTCCCACACTGTAAGCATTTATGTTCTCTTCTTTGGAAACTCCCCCTTGTCCGTACCATGTCTCAGACTGTAGCAGAGGTGGAAAATATAGGCAGCCGGATGCTTTTGCCTTAGGTGATTTTTACCCCTTAGCTCCACCTTTATTGGGACTCCTAGAATTCAGGGAGGAGCTCAAGGTGGATCCAAGCTTCGTGGTTAAGTCTGAGGTAACGGCAGAACATCTGGAGGCGAGGGATGTTAAACTTCTCTTCCCGCACGAACTTCACTGCAGTTCTATGCCACCCTAGGGCTGCCCAACCTCTCAGGGATCCTCCGGTCTGGTTGCCACTCAACTCCGCTAAACAAAGCAGAAGCAGCGTGGCCTAGTAGAAAGAGCAGGGGTCTAGGAGTCAGAAGGACCTGGGTTCTAATGCCGTCACCTGTCTGCTGCGCGACCTCGGGCCAGCCGCTTCACTTCTCTGTGTCTCGGTGACCTCATCTGTAAAATGAAGATTAAGGCCACGATAAGGCCTTAAAATAAGGCCTCCTGTCTCCCTTTACGCCAGCGCACACTGCACTCTGCTGCCCGGATCATTTTTCTTCAAAGACGTTCAGTCCACGTTTCTCCCTCCTGAAGAATTTCTAGTGACTGCCCATCTCCCTCAGCGTCAAAGAGATCCTCCTTACCATCAGCTTTGAGGCACTCGATCACCTTGGCCCTTTCAATCTAGGGACTCTAGATTGAAAAGAAAAGATGGAGTCATGAACTCTGGAGGCGCGGGAGACAGAACGGAGGTGGCAGGTTGGAAAAAAAGAGGCGCTCGGAAGGCTCTGGACGTGCCGATCCCAGGAGGAAGACGGGACTTCCTTCGCTAACGCGGGCCCAGGGATCCACCTCACCTGCCCTCAGCTAGCGGATCGGTGCCTTAAAAATGGGATGGGGAGGAAGGAGTGGGATGAACAAATTAAGCCGTTTGGATAGTATCATCCCATCCTTGATCCAAATTCGCTCTTCTCTTATACTATTAGAGAACACCAGAAACTCATCTGTTTGATTCCCTTTCCCTCCCGTCCTCCCCTCCGCTCCACCTCTCCTCATGCAGCATAGAGGGAAGAGAACGGTAATCGGTCAAGCAGGCTATAAATACCTCAGAACCGGGAGTGGGGGAGGAGGGCACTCCGGCCACGGTAATAACATTTCGTGAAGCCGGCCAGCCCGCCCGCCTCCCCGGCGAGCCGCTCTTTTACGACGTTGGGCTCCCAGTGTCATTCCCCTGATGTCCCCCATTCATCTTGCGTGGGGGATACAGATCGAATCTGCATTCGCCCCCGCGTTCCCTGGCTTGGAAGGACCAGGCAGTGGCAGGCTTAAGACACACGATGTACGTCACCGGTATCGCCGGGGGTTCCCCGGAAATTGATGCGTCTGGTTTTCTCTGCCTCACTGATGCTGCCATCCAGGGGAATTTGGGGGATGGGGTCGAGGGGCTTCTCGTGGGTGAAGCTTGCGTTCATCGGCGTTTATGGGGTGGGGGGTCCCGCCGTCCCCCGCTGTCTCCTGCTGGCCCAGGAGTTGGGCTTGTGGATTGGACTAATAATAACGATAATAATGTTGGTATTTGTTAAGCGCTTACTTTGTGCAGAGCACTGTTCTAAACACTGGGGTAGATACAGGGCAATCAGGTTGTCCCACGTGAGGCTCGCAGTTAATCCCCATTTTACAGATGAGGTAACTGAGGCTCAGAGAAGTTAAGTGACTTGCCCACAGTCACACGGCCGACAAGTGGCCGAGCTGGGATTCGAACCCGTGACCTCGGACTCCCAAGCCCTGGGTCTTTCCACTGAACCACGCTACTTCCCTGCGGTAGCCTCACCAGCCAGCCTGGGGGGATTTTATTTTCCCTCTAGACTGTAAATTCCATGAAAGCAGGGATTGGATCTGCCTATTCTCTTCTATTCTCCCAAGTGTTTAGTACAATGAGTCGCACACAGTGAGCACTCAGCAGTGCTACTGGTGGATTGATTTGTTTACTGTGGGGCCTGGACCGTGCACCCCTCTTTATCGGCACCGTGTCCAGTAGCGAGAATGAGGTGACGATAACAGAAGTCGTGCCCGTCGTGCCATCCCACCATCGCAAGGACACCGCCCATCCTTTCGTAGAAGTGGGAGGGGACACTCTCATGCCCCGAATGACCATCGGGTATCCTGTCACCGTGGTTCTAGTCAAGGTTTGGACTTGCACGGATCAATTAGGGGAAGTAGTGTGGTCTAGTGGATAGAGCACGGGCTTGGGAGTCAGAAGGACCTGGGTTCTAATCCCGACTGCGCCCCTTGTCTGATGTGCGACCCTGGGCAAGTCACTAAACTGATTCCAGAGATGGCCAATTCAACATTCGTTGGTGGTAATCCGAACACTTGTCAGGCCTCGACATCAAATGACGGAATCAGTGAGGAATCGTTCCTTTCATTTCGGTTGCATTCCCCACTCCAAAGATGGGGATGGCGAAAACTCATGCTTCCGACATTCACTAAGTCACCTATTTAGCTTTCCAACTGGGCCATGATTCTTCTTCACATGTCAGCATCTCTTCTTTCATAAAAGAGCCTTAAGGGAGGGGCTCATATTTCCCAACTCTACTGTGTCGTATTTTTCTGACTACATAGTACAGTGCTTGGCAGACGGTAAGTGCTCGCTAAACACCACTAATTTGCCATCCCCTGTGGAATTTGGCTTCTCTGATATTGACCCAGTTACCACGAGTCTCACCAGATTCCTATAAAATTTATTTTTCCTCCTTGCTAGCCAACTTTGTCGATCTGTTTCCCCCTCTCTCGCTCTCTCTCTCTCACTTACACACACACGTACACACACACACTCTCCCCCTCGACTGTACGCTCACTGTGGGCAGGGAATGTGTTTCTTTACTGTTATGGCACACTCTCCCAAGTGCTTAGCACGGTGCTCTGCGCACAGTAAGCTCTCAATAAATAGGATGGACTGACTGATTCTCTCTCTCTCACACACACTCTCTCCCTCTCTCACAAACACACACGCACACACCCACCAGAGAAGGACGAGGAGGAATTTTCCAGCATTCCTCCATAGGCCGGAAGCCTCTTTAGCGATAGAATGACCGATGTTTTTGTGGAGTTCCGGATCATCTGTTGGGATTGAACACCCGGTTGGCTCGCACTAAGGAGGCACAGGATGGCTCTGTCAGCTTGGCCCTCCCTCGAAGAGCAGCCCCGGCCCGTCGGGGTGTTAGCACCTGGGGAGGTGGGGGGGGGATAAACCGATCGAAATGAGTTTTCTGGGATCGATCCCTGTTCCACAGTGGGGTCCTGATCCGCCTCCCCAAGGCACCCTAGCGACTCATGAGAATTCTCAGTTTCTACTCGGAGAGGCCCCGGCGAGAGCTGTGTGGGTTTGAAGACAACCTCTGCGTCGTCTCGTTAGACAACGTAACACCGGATCAGGGCTTTAAATTGCTTTGTGTCTCCATGTACAGTGAGCCGTTGTGCGTGGGGGGGGGGGGGGTGTATGTGTGTTGGGGGGGAGGTGCGGGTGTGTGAGACAGAATGGAATTGTAAAAGATAAAAGGAACGCACTTATGATGGGTCCCAGATCAGGAGGGCTTCCCAGGACCTATCGCTTCTGTAATTCCTGACGGGAGCAACACCGGAAGGTGGTCAGCTTCCTTCTCTCCCTGATTCCTGGATGGCCCGTGTCCTGGTTGCGGAAGCTCCGGGCCTTGGCGTGAGACGGGAGGGGGCAGGCTGGGGTGGGGGCTTCTGCAGATGGCGTAGTGGATAGAGCGCGGGCCTGGGAGTTAGAAAGTCACGTGTTCTAGTCCTGCCTCTGCCGTTGGTCTGCCGTGTGAACTTGGGGAAGTCACTTCACTTCTCTGTGCCTCACTGACTGCATCTGTAAAATGGGGATTGAGGCTGTGAGCCCCATGTGGGACAGTAACTGTGTCCAACCTGATTAGCTATATATATATATATATAGTAAGCATGTAACAAATACCATAAAAAACCCAACCAAAAAACTGTATTGTATTCTCCCAAGAACTCAGTACACTGCTCGGCACACAGTAAGCGCTCAATAGATACCACTGCTTGATTGAGGGATTGAAAACTAAACCACGGTTCATAAAGCTATTAGTTGATGTCGCCATCAACTTCCGAATGAAAAACATATTTGGAATAAAGAGCAGCATTGACATAAAACACCTCCTCTATATAAGTCAAACAATAGTATTTATTAAGCACTTAACCTCTGCAGAGCACCGTACTAAACACTTGGAGAGAATTAGTGGAGACGTTCCCTGCCTAAACTGCACCTTCGGTACAAAGTGTAGCTTCTGTATAAAATATAGCTTCTCTACAGAGCACAGCCTGTGAATAAGGTACAGCTTCTGAGCAAAGCCCTCCCTCGATATAATAAAATCTTGGGGGAAAACACAGCTTCTTCATGAAGCACACGCTCTCTACATAAAGCTTACTCCCTCTCTCTGCAGCTGCTCTATTCTCCGTATTTGCCCCTCTTCCCTCTTAGAGGCCAGCAACTTTTTCATCAGTGGAGAGCAGATAGGAAGAGGTTACGCCCGTTATATCCCGGTCCGCTCATCCTCGTTGCCGACGTCTTGCTCGTGCCCTCCCTCCGGCCTGGAACTCCCTCACATTTCACATCGGACAAATCACCGTTCTCCCCGTCTTCAGAGCCTTACTGAAAGAATATTTTCTTCAGGAGGCTTTCCCTCACTAATCTTTGATCTCCTCATTCTGTTTCCCTCCTTATCGTGTCATCTGTACATTTGAGCTCTCACACACACCCCACTGACACCTGACATACGTGCATATCTTTTTACTCTATTATTTCTTCCTCCCTGTAATTTATTTTAGTGGCTCTCTCCCCGGCTAGATTGTAGTGAGAGGCAACGCGGCCTAGTGGAGAAAGCAGGGGCCTCGGAGTCAGAAGGATCTGGGTTCTAATCCCAGCTCTGCCGACTGTGTGATGCGTGACCCAGGGCAAGTCGCTTAACTTCTCTGTGCCCCAGTTTCCTCAACTGTCTAATGGGGATACCTGTTCTCCCTCCTAATTAAACTGCGAGCCCTGTGCAGGACAGGGATTGTGTCTGACCTGATTAACTCTACCCCAGCACTTAGAACAGTTTTCGTCACAGAATAAGCGCTTAGGAAATAGCATTAAAAAAATACCCGATTGGAGAAGCGGTGAGGGGAGTGAGTCAAATGCCAAAGTGCGACAGCGGGCTAAGTTGGCTGGTTTCCTCTCCAAATTGGCATGAGAGAGGAGCGAATAGGTCTGACGGGGGAGAAGAGGGGGAGTCCACGGCTTCAGGCCAGCAGAAGCCTAAGAGACCGAGCCGTTTAGTTTTCCTGGAGAATGCCACGAGGAGAGATGAGATTATTATGCAGGTAAGAAGTAGCTACAAGAAGAACGGCATTGGCATTGACCTGGAACCATTCTCAGGAGACTCTTAAAGGCTTTCACCCATGTGAGTTAAGGCCAGTGAGATTCTCCTATGCTCACTGCCCCATTAATAATAGCGCCTTGGATTTATAACGCACAATTCCTCCCCAGAGCTCAAAATGGACTCACATCTCTCGGCTCATTTATCTTCACTGCAACCTTGGGAAGGTACCATTAGCCCCATCATACAGATGGGGAAACGGAGACACTGAGAGATCAAATAAGCTGTCCTTCTCGGAATCGGTGGGGGGAACCGACGACAGCTCCTAGGTACTTCAGACATGCAGGCGAGCGACCCATCCCGCACAACCCTCTGCGGGGAAGAAGAGAGGGTTGATGAGAAGCTAATACAGCTCAAATAAAAGAAAAAAGTCCAGGGAAAAGTGTCCAAGAGTGAAGGTCAAAGGACCTGACTTCAAAGAACCTGGCGCTCCCTCAGATGTGCTCTGGAACTCCATGGAAATAGGGGTGAATTCTTCCCTACCTCAAGCGGCTTCAGATATTGGGGAAATTATTTCAATCAGTCAACGATTCAAGAATGAAACATGCCTGATTTTATCTGCCTTTTAATACTGGGGGAGATGTTTGAGTGAAAAATGCTACGAAAGAACGACATCTAACCCCCAGCTCCCTGGGTGGTCGAGTAATCGATCTCAGATGATGGCAACTAAAAGCACTGGGAAGAAATCTTTGCTGATGACCCTTCCTGACCCTCTAGACTGTGAACTCATTGTGGGTAGGGGATGTTTCTGTTTGTTGTCTTATGGTACTCTCCCAAGTGCTCAGCACAGTGCTTTGTACACAGGAAGCACTCAATAAATATAATCGAATGAGCATCCAGTATTAGGGCCACAGATGTGAATTCGAGCATCCTCTAGGTCTGTCTAAACCCCGTATCACTCATTCGCTTGTTCCAGTTGCCCACGTTCTGACTCCCCATTTTCTCTCATATCCTCCCCCCAGATCGCGCATCACGATAATAAAAATAATGGTACTTGTTAAGTGCCTATCTTGCGCCAAACACTATGCTCAGTCCTAAGGTAGACAGAAGATAATCAGTCCGTTACATTCCCTATTTCACATGAGGAGGCTCGAAGTCCAAGTTGGGGGGAGAACAGGTATTGAATCCCCATTGTCCAGATGAGGAAACTGAGACACAGAGAAGTGAAGTGGCTTTTCCAAGGTTACCCAAGTGGTAAGTGGTGGAGCCAGGATTAGAACCCAGGTCCTCTGACTCCCAGGCCTGTGCTCTTTCCACTGGGCCATACTGCTTCCAACCTATTCCATCTCCAGCGTTTTTACAGCCCAGCTATTTTCTTTTTATGTTATTTGGTTAAGTGCTTACTCTGTGCCAGGAACTGTACTAAGTGCCGGGACAGATACGAGATGATCAGATCGGACAGAGTCCACGCCCCACACGGGGCTTCACAGTCTTACTCTCTGTTTTACAGATGAGGGAACGGAGGCCTAGAGAAGTGAAAAGCGACTCGCCCAAGCCCACACGGCAGACGAGTAGAGAAGCCGGGATTAGAACCCAGGTCCTTCTGACTCCCAGGCCCGCGCTCTAATCCGCTAAGCCATGCTGCTTTTAATTTGGGGGACAGCCTCTTGACGAAAGCCGTCCGTCCGCCTGAAAGCCTGGGTAAAAAGGATGACGGACAACACACCTCTAAAGAAGATGAAGAACTTCAGGCTGCCTTTCGTCGGCTCTCCAGACATGAACAGCTGCTGCGGGAACACCAGCCGCAGATTCGGGCCGGGCCTTTGTGTCCCCCGCGTCTATCCTGCCGAAAACATACGTGAAACGAGCCCTTTTCTTCACCCGGGCTGGATGAACCGGAAGGACGTGCGGGCCCAGAAATCGGTAGAAGCATCTGTGCTTCCCCGGTGAGAAGAGCCAACGGGATGGGGGAATTTTAGTCACGGCCACTAGATCTTTGGAGGTGACTGAAATATAGAGAGGAAATGGCTAGGAGGGCAGCGTCCTGGCTCCTGAATCCTCACCGGTCCTTCCGTCATCTTCAGGGGTCCTGCGTGGCCCCTCCCCAAGTGTTGTTGATGACGATGATGGCATTTGTTAAGCTCTGACTATGTGCCGAGCACTGTTCTTTTGGATCGATGTAATAACGTTGGTATTTGTTAAGCGCTTACCAGGTGCAGAGCACTGTTCCAAGCGCTGGGGGAGATACAGGGTAATCAGGTTGTCCCACGTGAGGCTCACAGTCTTCATCCCCATTTTCCAGATGAGGTCACTGAGGCCCAGAGAAGTGAAGTGACTTGCCCACAGTCGCACAGCTGACAGATGGCAGAGCCGGGAGTCGAACTCGTGACCTCTGACTCCGAAGCCCAGGGTCTTTTCCACTGAGCCACGCGTACGCGCCCCATGTGTGAGCGACTGTGTCCAACCTGATTAACTGGTATCCACCCCGGCACTTAGAACAGTGCTTGGCACATAATAAGCCCTTGGGAGTCGGAGTCAGAACTTGTCTGCTGGATGACCTCTCCTCAGTTACCTCATCTGTAAAATGGGGATTAAGAGTGTGAGCCGCGTGTGGGATAGGCACTCTGCCCAAACTGATGAACTTGTATCTACCCCAGCGCTTAGAACAGTGCTGGGCACATAGTAAGCATTTAACAAGTACCAATCTTAACAAGTGCCACAGTTATTATCTTCATTATTATTATTACTATTATGTGAGAAGCAACGTGGCTTAGTGGAAAGAGCACAGATTTGGGTGTCAAAGGACCTGGGTTCTAATTCCACTCGGCCACTTGTAACTACAATAAATACGATTGAATGAGTGAATCAGTGAATGACCATAGTATGTGCTTAACAAATACTCTTAGTAGTATAATCATCATTATTATCATTATTCCATGTGAAGAACAGTAGTGATTATAGCATTCCTTAGGCAATTACTACGGACTGAGCACTGGCAAAAATGGAAGGCTATGAAACTGAACACAGTCCCTGCCCCATAACGGATGCGCAATCCATTTCATCCCGATTTTACAGAGGAGGAAACTGTGGCCCAGAGAGGTGAAGTGACTTGCTCAAGGTCACACAGCAGGATAGTGGCCGAACTGGGATTAGAACTCAGATCCCCCCCCTCCTGACCCTGTGTTCTTTCTACCACAACACAGGGCCTCCCCAAGGCTCCCTCGCTCTGCAATTCAGCGGCCAGCCCGTTTGGATGGAACCAGATGTTCTTTTCAAGAGCAACGGCTGAGGCGAGCAGAAGGTTTCGGTCCATCAGACGTCAAACGTCCACACCGACTCCAAATCACCCCTCAGCCGGGAGCCCTTAGCGAAAATGCCGCCCCCTCCGCTGCCCGCCCAGCTCTTGTTTCGCTTCTTCGTTAATGATGAAAACAGCCCAGGGGTTGAGCAAGCTGGAATGCGGTCCAGGATGAAGAAGCCAGACCAGCCCCGTGGTAGGGAAATAACTGACGCCGCTGTGGAAGCAAGCCGTTGGAATGTTAATAGCGACCGCTTCAACCTCAGATCTTATTATCCCCTCGGCTTCTAGCTCAGCTGCCGGAGCCGGGCGGGGAAGGAATCGAGTCGGCAAACTTGGCCAGCCTCCAAGATGTCTTCCGAACTCAGGAGGAGGCTGCTGTCGGTTCTGAGAAGATCTGTGGATCGTTCCTGACTTTACCTATACCGGTGTGAGCATCCTCGGCTCCAACCTGTTCCTCTCTGGGTTAGATGGGAATGATGCAGATATCTAATAATAATAAGAGCGGGATTGGTTAAGCGCCTTACTGTGTGCCGAGCACTTTACTGAGCACTTGGGTCGTGTCAGACAGTGTCCCTTTCCCACACGGGACTCAGGGTTCATGTGAATTCTTCATGGTAATTAACCATTCAGTCATATCTATAATTCATTCTAGATATGACTGATACATCAATCAATCAATAAATAATGTCAATGATATTTACTGAGCACTCATTATGTGCTGGGCACCATACTAAGCGCTTGGGAGAACACAATACGGCAGAATTGGTGGATACGTTCCCTGCCCACAGTGAGTTTACAATCTTTGATCAGAGTTCGGTGTGGAGTGGTTGGAAGACTTCAATAAAGAAGGACTGTGTTCTCTCTGAGGGCAGGGTTCACAACTTCTGCCTTCATTCTTCAGTCAGTGTTACTGCTTGATTGATCGAGTGATTGGGGAGGAGCATCACAGGCTTCACCCTGCCAGGAGCCCTATGCCCAAGGCCCAGTTTGGGGATGGGCATCAGTGAAAAACCCCCCCAGGCATTTTGGTTGGTGCTTTTTGCATCATTTCCGTTAGAGCGGAAGTGAGGCGGATAGTCTTCAATCACACCACAAAAAATCTCCCTTACAATGGGATGCTTTCTGATTGCACGGGCTGATTCTTCTCCAGGTCTGGGATTCCCAATAGATTGTAAACCTCTCCAAGACAGGGATGGTGTATTCTAACTCTATTGTACTCTCCCGAGGGATATCTATATGAGGCACTGAATAAATAGTGTCCGGTGATCACGTTTTCGACGATGAAAATGATGACCAGGATTTCTACTTCTTTCCGGTACACAGAGGACTCTCTTTGGGGATCTATCTTATTTTCAGACTGTTAGCATCTCAAAAGCAGGATTCTTCTTTCGGTGAGGGGTGGGAATGTTATGGTACTTGTTAAGGGTTTACTGTGTGCCAAACGCTATCCTAAGCACTGGGATAGATTCAAGTTAATCAGGTTGGGCAGAGTCCCTATCCCACATGAGGCTCACACTCTTAATCCACCATTTTACAGATGAGGGAACTGAGGTCAAGAGTAGTGAAGTGTCTTGCCCAAGGTCACACAGCAGACGTGGAGTGGAGCAGGGATTAGAGCCCGGGTCCTTCTGACTCCCAGGCCCGTGCTCTATCCGCCGAGCCACGCTGTGTCCGCACTGTAATCAATCTGTACCGTTGTATATTTGTTTCGTACTTATAACGGCTTAAATACTTGAAAGAGTACAGTAGAGTCAGTAGACAAGATACCCTCAAGGTGATTGCCCTATAGTGGAGAGATAAACACTGAAATAGCTGATGGGGGAAAGAAATAGTGCAGGAAAAACTAAATGATGGTGATATTTGTCAAGCACTAACTGTGTGCCAAGCCCTGCGATAAGATGCAAATAATCACACCAGCTACACTCTCCGTCCAACATGGGGTTCACAGTCTAAGTAAATGGGAGAACAGATATTTAAATCCCCATTTCACAGATGAGGAAACAGAAGTCCAGAGAAGTAACCCGCCCAAGGTCACCCAGCAGGCCAACGGCAGGGTCGGCATTCGAACCCGGGCCCTCTGACCCCCCCCAAGACCACGTTCTTTCCACTAGGCCATGACCGCTCCCTCCTTCAAGGTGACTGAACACGGACTGACCAGTGAATGACTGAAAAGGTTGAGAAACTACAACCTGCAAGTGCAATGATAAATATTGTGATTTAGATGGGCTGAGACCATCGCAAGGAATTCACTGAATGTGTGTGGTGGGCCAGCGTGTCCTGGTTTTCTAAGTTTATCTCTTCTTATAAATAGAATTTCATCAATTATGTTTCTGTGCATCTGACAGCTGCAATAGGAGGGTTAGCAGGAAGTACGGCAGATCCAGTAAGTGGCTCGTTTCCTTCACTAATGGCGGAACATGACCTAAGACCCGTGAGGACAGAAAGGATGAGAAAGAGACCCAGGGCAAAGTCCCTCCTCTTACACAATCCGTTCCTCCTTCAGGCTCCGAACCCCTGAGCCCTCCCCGAGACGGGGAGCGAGCAGTTTGGATTTCGGGCTTCTGACTGTTAATCCGTGACATAATCTGTCTCCGCCTCCCTCCTCCCGCCACCCCGTTTGACCTTGACATCGAGTTAGCAAAACCCTCTGAAATGCCAAGACCAGAGAGAAGCGAAGAGACGCCATCAGCTGATGAGACGAGTTTTCGACTGTTCGGCCAAACCCATGTCTGATGATGACAGATGACTAAATCTGGTAAAAGAGGGACGGATTGGGCCGTTTCCGAAGGGAAGATATTTCACGGTGACTTGAGAATATTAAGGAAGCTGGAAGTTTTTTCTGATGTCTCACATTATTGGCTCCTTCCCCCAAGGTCACCCAGCAGGCCAACGGCAGGGTCGGCATTCGAACCCGGGCCCTCTGACCCCCCCCCAAGACCACGTTCTTTCCACTAGGCTTACACCTGGGCATGTGAGAGTCGGAAATCCAGACCTCAGAACAGTGCCCAGCACTCAGAACAATACCCGGTACACAGTGAGCCTTTAACAAATACCGTAATCACTATTACTCTAGGAGAATGGGAAATTCTGCTATTTCCTCTTTTTATAATAGCAAGTTCAAATTACCCTAGTGAGTCAATCAGAGGTATTTACCGAGTGCATATCGTGTGCAGAGCGCTGTACTAAGTGCTTGGGAGAGTTCAATACAACAATAAACGGACTCCTTCCCTGCCCACAAGGAGCTTGCCATCTAAAGAGGGAGGCAGATATGAAAATAAATTACGTATAAGTGCTGCGCAGCTGAGGGTGAGGTGAATGAAGGACACAGATCATAGTGCGTAGACAAGTCAGAAGGGAGAGGGAGGAGGGAGTCGCTAATCAGCTTGGATACCATCCCCGTCCCACACTGAGCTCACGGTATTAATCCCCGCTTCACACACGAGAGAACTGAAGCACGGAGAAACGAAGCAACTTGCCCCAAGTCACACAGCGGACACATGGCGGAGGCGGAATCAGAACCCAGATCCTCTGACTCCCAGGCTTGTGTTCTTTCCACGCTGCTTCCCAATGCACGCGCCCATAGGAGCCGGGCGGATTGCCACCGCTATCTGCCCGGGTGAACACAAGCAGGGCAGATGACCACTACCGTCTGCCCGGGTGAACACATTTCTTCTCGTTTCGCCCGTGCGCTCCCTGTCCGTTCAACCAGGCATTCGAGAGCTGGGATTCGGAGGCAGGAGAAATGACGGCGCGCTAGGCCACGATGGTCTGCGGTTGAGGAGCAAGGGCGTTCGGCGCAGCACGGACCGTGTGGCCAATGCTCTGTCCCACGTCTCTCGCACCACCTCCGCTCCGGACCAGGCAGCCCCAGCAGCGTGATGGATTGGAACAAGCCGTACCACCGACAACCCATCCGGGGCCGCTGACTCCGGCTGCCTCTCCAGCTGGAGGGAGCCCGTCGTTCTTCCAGGGAGCCGCCCGGTTTCTCCGTCCCTTCATGTTTCATCCTGAGCAAGATCACGGGGCTAAACGGGACAGGTCATTATTCTCCCTTGGCCTTAGACGGGGAGCCGGGCGGAGGAGAGGGGTTGTGCCTGACCTGACTATTCGAGCAGCGTGGCCTGGTGGAGAGGGCACGGGGCTGGGAATTAGAGGACGAGGGGACTCATCCCGGCTCTGCCGCGTGTCTGCTCTGTGACCTTGGGCAGGTCGCTTCACTTCCTCCGTGCCTCAGTGACCCGTAAAATGGGGATTAAGCCTGTGAGCCCCGTGTGGGACACATGATCGTTTTGTACCTACCCCAGTGCTTGAAACAGTGCTCGCCAAATAGTAAGCGCTTAACAAATACCACAATCGCGATGATTGTTATTATCACCCCAGTGCCAGGCAAAGTGCATTTATTTTCAAAGAGAAACTCCTTACCTTGGTTTTAAAGCAAACAGTTATCTTGAAAACTCACCTCCTCCGAGAGGCCTTCCCAGACCGAGCTCCCCTTCTCCCTCTACTCCCTCTCCCACCCCCCCTTCGCCTCTCCGCAGCTTAACCCTCTTTTCCCCCCATCTCCCTCTGCTCCTCCCCCTCTCCCGTCCCATCCCCTCGGCACCGTACTCGTCCGCTCGACTGTATATATGTTCATCTCCCTATTTATTCTGTTAATGAGATGTGCATCGCCTCGATTCTATCTAGTCGCCACTGTTTTGAGGAGACGTTCTTCCCCTCGACCCTATTTACCGCCATCGTTCTCGTCCGTCCGTCTCCCCCGATCGGACCGTGAGCCCGTCAGACGGCGGGGACCGTCTCTATCTGTCGCCGACTTGTTCATTCCAAGCGCTCGGTACAGTGCTCTGCACACAGTAAGCGCTCAATAAATACTATTGAATGAATGAATGAATGGTCTTGCATCCTCCCACCGTACCTCTCCGATTTCCTACTACGACCCAGCCCGTTCACTTCGCTCCTCTAACGCTCAACTTCTCACGGTGCCTCGATCATTTATCTCACCACCAATCTCTCAACCAGTTGCCGCCTCGGTCCTGGAACGTCCTCCCTCTTCCCATCCAACAGATGATCCCCCTCCCCACCTTCGAAACCTTATTCAAAGCACATCTCTTCCAAGGGGCCTTCCCCAACCCAGTCCTCGTTTCCTCTTCTCCCTCTCCCTTCTACGTCTCCTTGCAGCTGGATTTGCACCCTTCTTATGTCCGTGTCGATAAGTCGCTCATTTATATTAATATCCGTCTCTCCCTCTAGACCGCAAGCTCACCGGGGAGAGCGAACTCTGTTAAACTGGACTCTCCCAAATGCTTAGAACGGTGCCAAGAGTAATCACTCAGTAAATATGACTGAGCATTTGATTGATCATTTGTCGAATCCCAAAAGATTGCAGCTCCGAAGGCGCAGTGAAGGTCTAATAATGTTGGTACCTGTTAAGCGCTTACTACGTGCCGTGCACTGTTCTAAGCGCTGGGGGAGATACAGGGTCGTCGGGTTGTCCCCCGTGAGGCTCACAGTTAATCCCCATTTTACAGACGAGGTCACTGAGGCACAGAGAAGTGAAGTGACTCGCCCACAGTCACACAGCTGACGAGTGGCAGAGCCGGGATTCGAACCCATGCCCTCTGACTCCGAAGCCCAGGCTCTTTCCACTAAGCCACGCTAGCCTCAGCTTCCAGTCGGTGAACTTTAAGTCTTGAGGGGCACGGTTTGATTTCAATCCCTGACAGCCTCCCTCTTTCCAGGCCAGGGTCGCCGAGAAGTCGCCTGATCATGGCGGACAGGACCGTTTTTACCATAAAAGGAAGAGAAGCAGCACGGCCTTGCGGTTAGAGCGCAGTCCTGGGAGTCAGAAGGACCTGGGTTCTAATCCTGGCTCTACCCCTTGTCTGCTGTGTGATCTTGGGCAAACCCCTTCACTTCTCTGGGCCTCGAATAGGGATTAAGACTGTGAGTCCCATAGGGGTCATGGACTGTGTCCAACCTGATTACCTTGTATCTACCCCCTGCGCTTACAGCAGTGCCTGGCACATAGTAGGTACTTAACAAATACTATAAAAAAATAAATAAAAGTGAAAAATCAATAAATATTATTTATTCAGCTCTTACTATATGCAGAGCACTCTACGAAGCACTCGGGAGAGTACAATACAGCAGAGTTGGTAGGCACACCGCCTGTCCACAGCGAGTTTATAGTCTAGAGGGGACATTGTCTATTCTCAGCGTGGCTCAGTGGAAAGCGCCCGGGCTTGGGAATCGGAGGTCATGGGTTCGAATCTCAAATCTGCCGCTTGTCAGCTGTGTGACTGGGGGCAAGTCACTTAACATCTCTGGGCCTCAGTTCCCTCATCTGTAAAATGGGGATTAACTGTGAGCCTCGTGTGGCACAACCTGATGACCCTGTATCTCTCCCAGCGCTTAGAACAGCGCTCTGCACATGGTAAGCGCTTAACAAGTACCGACATTATTATTCTGTAATTCCCTGGTCTCAATAGAACCCGGTTTTCACCGCAGTCATGGACCAAGTGCCATGTAGAAGGGGGACTGCCTGATCTCCCCTAGTGTTTAGCACAGTGCTTGGCACAGGGTAAGCACTCACCAAATATCACACTTATTTTATTATCATAAACGTCGTATTAAAGAATGCTCCCATCCCATAGATAGTATTTTATAGGTATATTTCCCGGACCAGACTGTGCCCCACTATAAGGGGGTCAATGTTCTAAGGAATGTTTTTATAATCGGGTTCCGCTAGCATTTCCTTATTAAATCTACCGCAACACACATCTTGATATTGGATGATTCTTTTCTTTTTTTTTTGCTTCCTAACGATCTAACCACCGTATGAATTCCGATGCCCGGGGAATTTTTTTACCCTGGAAAAGAAAACACTGGAAACAAAGGTGAAATAGATGAAAGTCTCTCCAACTCTACTGAGGATGCAAAAGTAGCAGGAGGAGTAGGTGAGTAAGAGCATTTATTGAACATGTATCGGATGCAATACACTGTGCCAAGCACTTGGCGAGCAGAAAATAGAGCTGTGAAAATTCAAGAGACTGAAGGAGCAGGATGAAGGATTTTCAATTAGATTTGAAGAAGCAGTTGCGGAGAATGAAGTTCGCACTACACTGGACTGGCTTATGCAGTCAATCAATCACATTTATTAAGTGCTTCCTGGGCACTGGGGAGAGCACAACATATCAGAGTTGGTAGGGACGTTCCCTGCCCGCCACGAGCTTACAGTCTAAAGGGGGAGGCAGACATTAATATGAATCAATAAATTACGGATATGGACGTAAGTGCTGTGGGGCAGAGGGAGGGGGGAACAAAGGGTACAAATCCGGATGCCGAGGGAGAGGGAGAAGAGGAAATGAGGGCTTAGTTGGGGAAGACGTCTTGGAGGAGACGGGCCTTCAACGAGACTTCAGAGGTGGAGAGAGTGATCGTCTGTAGAATCTGAAGAGGGAGGGCATTCCAGGCCAGAGGGATACGGGCTAGAGGTCGGCGGAGAGATAGATGAGATCAAAGTACAGAGAGTAAGTTGGCATTGGAGGAGCAAACTGTGTGGGCTGGGTTGTAGTAGGAAATCAGGGAGGTAAAGATAGAATGGTAGATTGAGTGCTTTAAAGCCGATGGCAAGGAGTTTCTGTCTGATGAGGAGTGAAAGGGAAGAATCTCTTCCCTGGATTCTTGAAGAATAGGAACAAGGACCAGGTGATCATCTGAGAGCCCTTCTTGACTTCCGAGTTTTTGATTCTGTGCTAAATCCCCATCTGCCTCAAAAACACCACGTGCCGTCTTGCCGGTTTGTATTCCAGATCAACCTACTGAGGAAGAATTGGGGCGGGGGCCAATGGGATGTGGGAAGGGAGGATTACGGGGGAGACCAGAGGTTGGACGATTGGAGGATCGAGGAATGGAAGAGTGGAGGAGTGGGAAATAAGAAAAAGAAAAGGAGGAGCTGGAATGATGCTTTGAACAATGAAGAGAGGCAAAGAAGAGGGGAGAATTCTGGGATACAAAGAGAAAATGTAGAAGAATCTCTGTGAAAAATCTCCTTGGGGGAGTGAATTCTGTCTTCTAACTCTATTCTACTCTCCTAAGTGCTTAGTACAGTGCTCTGCACACAGTAGGCATTCAGTACCCACTAATAACTGATTCATAACACTTTGAAGAAGGCCAGTTGGAGGTCCGGAAATGGGGAGGGATTAAAAACCGAGGCAGAGGGGTCGGAAAGAGGCGTGAAGACACATCAGTAGACGGCGGGGAAAACCGCCGCACTCATCTGATTCACCTAGGGCCAGTTCTGATTTCCAAGGGCAGACTCCGCGCCCAACTTTCTATTAGAAAGAGAGGCTCCGAATAGGCCTATTCTAAGCTCAACAAAATCTGTTTTCCCCTCTCCCATCCCCCACTAAGCCGAGGCGCTGAAATTAGCACCAAGGTGACAACTCAGTTGACGTGAGAGGAATGAAAGCAGAGTGGGGCTTCAGTGGGGCTTGTGAAAGTCATAGCTCGACTGGGTGGGTAAACCAAAGACTTGACTCCGGCAGGCCTTAGAAGCCTATCCTGAGACAGAAAATTCCTCTTCTCTGACACCGCTTTTCCGACGATGATTACGCTTCACTTTTAAGTGGGCCACCTGCTCCCTTTCAGAGTCACATCAATCCGAAGCGTACTATTCGCTCCTGCTCTTCTGCGGATCGTTCGGTGGGGCAGGCTGGGATAATCTCACCAGGGCTCGGGCACCGGCAGCTGAGACGACATCTCGGTTAGAAAGAGGAATCGAAGGAGTTCTCCCCTCAGTTGTCCTCTTGAGAGACCTTGCTTTACGGCAGCAGTTTGTACTGTCCCTTCCGGGGAGGGAACGTGCCTCTCAACTCCGCCGTACTGTACTTTCCCAACCACTCTGTCCAACGGTCTGCACACGGTAAATGCTCAATAAATTCCACCGATGGATTAAGCATTTTGATATTCACCCGAAGCACTTAGATCCATGTCATTAGACTCTGTCTCTTCCCCTTTATGAAATATAACTTAATGTCTGCCTCCCCATCTAGACTCTAAACTCCTTGAAGGCAGTGCTCGTGAGCCCCTGAAGGACAAGGATTTTGTCTAATTCCCACCTGTGTGTCCTTTCCAAGCAGCACGGCCCAGTGGAGAAAGGGTGGGCCGAGCAGTCGGAAGACATGTGTTCTAATCCCGGCTCTGCCACTTGTCTGCTGTGTGACCTCGAGCAAGTCGCTTTACTTTGCTGTGCCTTTGTTATCTCATCTGTACAATGGGGATTAAGACTGCGAACCCCACGTGGGACAGACACTGCTTCTCCCGTTTCTCCCATCTATTGCTGCTCCATGCCACGCCATGCTGCTTCTCCCATTTATTGCCATTGTTCCTGTCCGTCCGTCTCCCCCGACTAGACCGTGAGCCCGTCAAAGGGCGGGGACCGTCCCTATCTGTCACCGATTTGTACATTCCAAGCGCTTAGTCCAGTGCTCTGCACATAGCAAGCGCTCAATCCATACTCTTGAACGAATTTCTCCCACTTTTACCACCTTCTTCATTCATTACTATTTCTAACAGCATTACTGTTAATAAGCGACATGTAGCATTCCCTGAATAGACGCGCCCCGCTGCCCCAGCTGCGTATTCTAGATCCCCAAAGCTGGACAATTCAAGCAATCACGAGGCTCTACCCGAATCATCCGGACAATCGCCTCCATCCTCTAAAAGCCCGGGCCCAGATGGGAGGTCTCGGCGTATCTTTGCTCTTTCCAGGTGAAGCAGCATTCAGGATGACGGTCGTGTGACTGGGGCGAAGCCGCTCTGAAAACCTCACTTCACACCTGAGGGAAACGAGCATCTTCAAAGGCAGGCACCCCCAGTCTCCCGACACTTGAGTCTAATAATTATGGTATCTGTCAAGCGCTCACGATGTGCGGAGCACCGTTCTAAGCGCTGGGGGAGACACAGGGTCGTCAGGTTGTCCCCCGTGGGGCTCACGGTTTTTAATCCCCATTTTTACAGACGAGGGAACTGAGGCACAGAGAAGTTACGTGACTTGCCCAAGGTCTGACAGCAGACAAGGGGCGGAGACGGGATTAGAACCCACGACCTCTGACTCCCAAGCCCGTGCTCTTTCCACTAAGCCAGGCTGCTTCTACCTTAGGTATGTTTAGTTTAGGTAAACTCCTGGGGTTCCGTTTTAAGAGGAGCCGGCTCTTCCCTGTATCACGCTGGTGACTATTTCTCCCCTCACCCTTATCGCCGACCTTCTACTGACGTCGGTGCGAGATCTATGGGGCGAGTGACAACGGACCATCTACCCGTCCCCGAGTCTACGGAGTGTCTCAGTGGACTTTCCGCATCCTTCGACAGAGTGCCGAGTCCGCGGGAGGAATTCTGCTCGTCGGTCAAGGGTTTATTACTAATCACTCAAAATCTCTTAAGCATTCACCGAACCCTCTCCTCACTCAGAGGGAAATAGACAATAATCCAGATGATTCAATCAGTGAAAGCTGCATTCCCCAGAAATATATGAGTTAAGTAGACTGAATGATAGCGACACAGGCAGTCCTTGGATTTATGACACGATCAGTTCCCGTGGAAAAAAAGAGAGTCCCGGATAGGTGGCTGGAATTTCCTGGAGACTTCCGGAGGGCCGACGGGAGGAGGAGGAGGAACTCTCCGCCTTTGCTACGGCCTAGATTCTCTCTCTCTCTCTCTCTCTCTGTGTCTCTCTTGGAAGGAGCATGGAACTGGGAGTCAAGAGACGTGTTCTAGTCCCACCTTTGCCGCTGACTCGTCGAGCGACCTTAAGCGAGTCACTTAACCTCTACTGGCCTCAGTTTCCTCTTCTGTTGAATCAACATTAAATAGCAGCTCTCCCTCCATCCTAGACTGCTTCCAGTCGGATTATTCCGTATCTAGCCCAGTGCTCGGGACAGTGCTTGGCACGTACTGAGCACGTAAAGCGATACGTTACCAGATGTAAAATGGGGATTAAATATCTGCTCCCTAGCTCTTTTTGACTGTGAGCCCTACGTAGGACAGGAACTGTGACCGTCTTGATAATCCGCCATATCACTCGGTAGTAATAATAATAATGATAATGTTGGTATTTGTTAAGCGCTTACTATGTGCAGAGCGCTGTTCTAAGCGCTGGGGTAGATGCAGGGTAATCAGGTGGTCCCACGTCAGGCTCACAGTTAATCCCCATTTCACAGATGAGGTAACTGAGGCACAGAGGAGTTAAGCGACTCGCCCACAGTCACACAGCTGACAGGTGGCAGAGCCGGGAGTCGAACCCATGACCTCTGACTCGAAGCCCAGGCTCTTCCCACTGAGTCACGCTGCTTCCCCAGTACAGGGCCTGTCCTATAGTGCACGCTTAATGAATGCCACATTTTATTATTATTACTATGATTATTGTTATTACAGTACATGGGACAGAGCAAGGACTCACTAAATTCCACAATTAATTTCGTTCTCCCCCTCGACTCTATTTATCGCCATCGTTCTCGTCCGTCCGTCTCCCCCGATCAGACCGTGAGCCCGTCAGACGGCGGGGACCGTCTCTGTCGCCGACTTGTTCATTTCAAGCGCTTAGTACAGTGCTCTGCACATAGTAAGCGCTCAATAAATACTACTGAATGAATCATCACTGTTCCACTACCTGGGTCAGAAGAAGCTCTTTCCAAACACCAGCATTATCGTCGGTTCACGATCTCCCTCCTGTTCCATTTACTTCTTCCTAGGGTCAGAGTGGCTTAGCCTGGAGAAACCGACCCCTCACCCCTCTTCCAGGACTGTATCCGCTGGCGAGGCTAAGGATCGCTGAAAAAGGGAATTGGCTGTGTCTCGGGTTTTGACATTTTCCATCTGATCTGCGCCCACCACTCGCCGTCTTTCTCGGAAATCTCACGCAGCACACCACCTGACCGGGGAACTGGGTGAAATCGGCTGTTTCGGTCTGCTTCACGTTGCTCTTCTAGGTTGCGTCGTCGCCACTCAAATGCCAACTCGGGGGTGACAACGTCGGGTTGCGATACTATTGGGCAGAGGGGAGGGGACAGGGATGAACAGGATAGGACAGGACTAGGGGGGCCTGGAGCGGGGCCTGCTTTGACTTAGAGCAGGGCAGTCGACTCCTGTCTTGCCTTACGCTGTCGAGGCGTCTCCGACCCATAGCTACCCCAAGGACACATCTCTCCCAGAACTCACCGCCTCCATCCGCAATTGTTCTGGTAGACTTTCCACGGAGTCGTCTTGGTAAAAATACGGAAGTGGTTTACCACCGCCTCCTTCCACGCGGTAAATTTGAGTCTCCGCCCTCGTCTCCCTCCCATGCCGCGGCTGCCCGGCACAGCTGAGTTTTCTACCCTGACTCCATTCCGTACCTCGCACCCCTGTCCGGATCACCTTCTCGAGGTGTCACTCGGCGCACGTCTCCCCACTTCTTGAAAGCCTCCCTTAGCTTTCCGTTTCCTTCCACATCGGACAACGTCCTCTCCGCCATAGGTTCGTTGTGGGCGGGGAGCACATCGACTAACTCTGTTACATCGTACTCTCCCAAGCGCTTGGTACCAGGCTGTGCACACGTTAAATACTCAATGAATACAATCGACTGATTAACTGATTGTTGGATCTTAATAATAATGGTATTTGTTAAGTGTCTACTATGTACCAGGCACCGTACTGAGCACGGAGGTGGAAACAGACAAATCCGGCTAGACGCAGGCCCCGTCCTATATGGACTGTCCTATTACAGTTCTTCATTCCCATTTTACCGATGAGGTAACTGAGGCATGCGGAAGTGACTTGCCCAAGGTCACCAAGCAGGCAAGTGGCAGATCTGGGATTAGAACTCAGGTCCTTTTGGCTCCCAGGCCCACGCTTCATCCACTAGGCCACACTGCTTATTCTATTTAGTGTTCTTGATTCTATTCAGTTGCCCCTGATTCTGTTTAGCTGCCACTGTCTTGACGAGACGTTCTTCCCCTCGACTCTATTCATGGCCATCGTTCTCGTCCGTCCGTCTCCCCCGATCGGACCGTGAGCCCGTCAGACGGCAGGGACCGCCTCTATCTGTTGCCGACTTGTTCATTCCAGGCGCTCGGTACAGTGCTCTGCACATAGTAAGCGCTCAATAAATACTACTGAATGAAGGAATGAACGAATGCTTATTAACTCTCAGGTCTCTTCGACCGTCTCTCCCTAACTGGCTCGCTTCATTCCTCTCAAGTGCTCACCTAACTGCACCCCACTCTAAAGAATCCTGCCCTTTTATCTCAAGGAGTCGCTTTACTACTCCGTGCCTCAGTCTCCTGGGCTGCAAAAATGGGGATTCAGTAACTGTTTTTCCTCCTACTTAGACCCGAAGCCTCATGTGGACCCGATTTATCCGCTATTGACCACCGCGCTAAATACAGCGCTTGGCATACAGGAAGTGTTTAAGAAATAGTATTCTTATTGTTATTATTACTATTATTGTTATCCCTGCTTCCGTCCTGACTCTTAGTCCCATTCTCTTTTCACTACACCACCTCAATGAGGAGCTGCAACTTTCCTCTTGGATTCCTCCTCCTCGAGAGATGAACACTGGCTGGTTGCCAAGAGGATGCAAGTGAACGGCAAGTCTGTGTTCTGGAAGAGTGAGATGGGCATCAGCAGCGCAGCATTCATAATGACGGTGGCATGGATTAAGCGCTTACTAGGTGCAGAGCACCGTTCTAAGCGCTGGGGGAGATGCAGGGTCATCAGGTGGCCCCACGTGAGGCTCACGGTCTCAATCCCCATTTTCCAGATGAGGGAACCGAGGCCCGGAGAAGTGAAGTGACTCGCCCACAGTCACACAGCTGACAAGTGGCAGAGCTGGGATTCGAACCCCTGACCTCTGACCCCGCTGAGCCACGCTTTGAGCACCTACTTTGCTCTGAGCCCTGGTACTGAGAATTAGTGTGGCCCAGAGGAAAGCGAACAGGACTAGGAATTGGAATAATAATAATTACGATGGCATTTAAGTGCTTACTATGTGCCTAGCACTGTTCTAAGCACTGGGGTAGATACAAGGTCATCCGGCTGCCCCACGTGGGGTTCACGGTCTTAATGCCCATTTTATAGATGAGGTGACTGAGGCACAGAGAAGTTAGGTGACTTGCCAAAGTCGCACAGCTGATAAGTGGCAGGGGCGGGATTAGAACCCTCCACCCGGGAAGACCCGGCTTCTGATCCCAGCTCTGCCACGTGCCGTCTACGTGACCTTGGACAAGTCACTTCCTTTCTCAGTTTCCTCATCCGTAAGATGGGGATTGAAGCAGCGTGGCTCGGGGGAAAGAGCCCGGGCTTGGGAGTCAGAAGTCGTGGGTTCGAATCCCGGCTCTGCCACTTGTCGGCTGTGGGACCGTGGGCGAGTCACTTAACTTCTCTGTGCCTCTGTGACCTCATCTGTAAAAAGGGGATTAACTGTGAGCCTCACGGGGGACAACCCGATGACCCTGGATCTACCCCAGCGCTTAGAACGGTGCTCTGCACGTAGTAAGCGCTTAACAGATACCGACATTATTATTCTCCCTCTCCTTTACGGCGTGAGCCCCACGTGAGACAGGGATGGTATCTGACCTGATGATATTGTACCTAACCCGGTGCGTAGTACAGTGTTTTGCACAGAGTAAGCGCTTAACAGATAGGATCATCACAAACCATTATTATTATTATCATTACTGTACTCCAGTGCTCAGTACTAGGTGCTTGGGAGCACCTCAGTGAAGACTAGAAAAAGAACGCTAATGGCATAGTGTGAACTTAACCCGGGGGTTGGGGTTGAGAGGCTGCGATTACTGGGGACACCAATCAATCAATCATATTTAATAAGCGCTTACTAAGTGCGGAGCACTGTGCTAAGAGCTTGGGAGAGTCCAATATAACAGAATTAGCAGATACGGTCCCTGCCCATAACGAGCTATGAACAAATGGGTAATTTCTAATACACGATTTAAAGACACGTAAATGAGCGCCGCGGGTTTGGGGCAAATATCAAGTGTCAAAAGATCACAGATCGAAGAGCAGACGCCAGAACCTGAAACACCCAACCCAACTCCACCTTTGCACAACGACTGCAACCAAACCAGAACGATTCTGGATGGATGCCAAAGGACAGATGAAAATCACCCCTCTCATTAACTCTCCCCTCTCATCAACTGGTTAACGAGGCAGATTCCAGTAGGGCCGGAAGAAATAATGATAATAATAATGTCGGCATCTGTTAAGCGCTTACTACGTGCCGAGCACCGTTCTAAGCGCTGGGGTAGATACCGGGTAATGGGGTCGCCCCACGTGAGGCTCACAGTCAATCCCCATTTTCCAGATGAGGTAACTGAGGCCCAGAGAAGTGAAGTGACTCGCCCACAGTCACCCAGCTGACAAGGGGCAGAGCCGGGAGTCGAACCCATGACCTCTGACTCCGAAGCCCGGGCTCTTTCCGCTAAGCCACGCCGCTTCCCCTAAGAAATGAGGAGCCTCTGCGATTTTTTTTTCCAAAATGAGGTTAATTCCACCCCAGGCTGACATGACGTCTCTGGAAGAGCTATCCGGTCACTGGGTGTTGGAGAAGCAAATATCCCGGCCTCGGGCGTTATCGACTGCCTCGATTTCCACCTCCTACGACATCATTTTTTAGGAAGATAAGGGAAGTCAAATGAATGCCCGTCCAACCGTGAGTCATCCGAAGATACCTAGGAAAGTAAAGATCAAGAGTCCCGGTAATTCCCAGTAACGGCACACGCCCACCGCAAAATCAATACCCCATAAAGTAGACGAGCTATTTATCTCGTGGAATCATTTTTCCCTTCAAAGATTTCGCCCCCCCCCTTCCCGCCCCTCCTCGCCTTTGTCTTTCTTTCAGAGAAACTGTAAAAAACACCGAGAAGCAAGTGGAAAATCCATCGCTCGAAAGCGGCTTGTCACCGGCCATCTGACCGTATTTAAATCATAGTCCAATTCTGCAGAGGAATACGTCGTCTTTTTTCATTCGTCCCCCTCTATCTCTCTCCCCCCCCCCCCCATGTTTGACCCTCTCTACTTCTGTCTCCCAAAACAAGAACCCCAAATCTTCTGGGCTGGGTGGACAGCGAGCCCATAAAGCACCTCGGGAATGGTGGCCCTCGTCTCCCCGCTGTCCGCCGTTACCTCGCCGTCTTAAACTACGCACTCTTTCAGACCCCTCCCAGGGAAGCATTAGAACCAACGCTCCTTTGACTGTATCCGAGGTACGAGATATCGTGTGTCTACCCCAGTGCTTAGTACAGAACGCTCGGCACTTGGTGAGCACTTAACAGATAGAAGAGTTATAATTCACTGAATTTATTCTTCTCCCAGCTCTCGCAGGTAGAAAGGAAGTGTGTGCGGTCTTGATGAGGTCACTTTTCCCCGATGGCCCGCGGAAGGCACGGCGCCCTCCGCAAACTGAGAGCGCCGGACCGGAACCTCAGGGCTCCTGACTCTGCTAAAAGCGTCCGTTAAGTGCTTGCTACGTGCCTGACACTGTGCTAAGCTCCGGATAGACACAAGCTCATCTACCTGGACCCAGTCATTTAGTCTATATCCTTCATGGACTCACCGCCATTTTACAGATGACGTAGCTGAAGCACAGAGAAGTGAAGGGACCTGCCCGAGGTCACACAGAAGATAAATGGCCGAGCTGGGATTAGGACCTAGGTCATTCTGACTCCCAAGCCCACGCTCCATCCACTAGACCACCCTGCTTCTCTTGATGTGGGTCCCCAGATAGGACACGACTTCCAGGGAGACCGGTTGTCCACGCTTGTCGGTGCCGGGGGAAAGGAATCACCAGCAGACCGTGGACGCCAGCCTCAACAGGGGCTAAGACCTCCCCAATCAATCGATCGTTCAATCAGCGCTACTTATTGAGCACTTCCTGTGTGCAGAACACCATAGTAGGTGGTAGGGAGGGTATTATATTAAGAGATGATAGAAATGACCCCTCCCTACATAGACTATCCCAGCTCAGCTCCGATTCCATTTCCCCATCCAGAAGCCCTGGCTTCCCTCCCAGTCTGGAAACCACCCGAGAGTCTCGGCCGTGGCTTCGGAGGACTGAGCTGGGAGCCACGCTGTGTCTTCTTTTGATGCATTTCCCACTTTTTTTTAATGGTATTTGTTAAGCGCTTACTGTTCGTCAAGCGCTGTTCTAAGCTCTGGGCCGGGTTCAAGCTAATCAGGTTGGAAACAGGTCCTGTCCCATACGGGAGATCAGGTAATGAATCGCCATTTTGTAGTTGAGGAAACTGAGGCACGGAGACGTTAAGCGACTTGCCCGAGGTCACACCTCGGGCGGGTGGCGGAGCCAGGATTAAGACCCGTGTCCTCTGACCCTCAGGCCGTGATTTATCCACCGTGTCTCAGACCTACAATTGGCTTCTTTGCAGTCTGACCATTAAACATAATATACATTACGCATTTATCTAAACGCTTTGCATTTTCTATTTCTTGATGGACTTCCATATCTTGCCTCAGGTTCAGGCCTTTTTACTTAGTAAGAATAACAGTGATTTTCGTTAAGTTCTTGATTGCTAGTAGGCGCTCAATGGATGGCAAACACTGCGCTGAGTGCAGGAATAGATATAAGATAATCAGGATGGACACAACCCCTGTCCCACATGGAGCTCTCCGTCTAAATAGGAGGGAGAAGTGTGAGGAAACTGAGGCTTAGGGAAGTTGAGTGACTCGCCTAAGGTCACACAGCAAGCAAGTGGCAGACCGGAGATTAGAACCCAAGCCCTCGGACTCCCAGACCCGTGTTCCTTTCACAAGAGTACGCCACTTCTGTTACTTTCACCGACAACGTTCTACGCGTCGCAGTTTCCCCATCAATATAAAGAGGTTAGTAAGCCCCGTCAGCAGCGGGGTAGGAAGGGGGTAAGCTGAATTCTGAATGAATTCAAATATTCCCATTAAAAATAAGAAATACAATAAGCCCCTTGCAGCGCTTTTGAGCATGGCACTAGATGAATAAAGATATTGTTAACAGCTATTCTATCTCAATGACTTTTCTATTATCAAAAGACCATATCCAATAAATCATTTAAATACACAGATAGATGTCATATGGCTACGATCCCGGCTTTTCGTCATTTCCTCGTTCTTTCATTACAATTCTCCGGCGCTACAACAGATCACCAAAAATCAAACAGCTATTAAGCACGGACATAGCCAGTCGAACGGATGGTAATTCATTAACATGCCAACCGTAGCCAAGACAGTCGTCCATCTATGTCCCCAGCCCTTACCGGAATGAGCAAGGGAACGGAGGCACGGTGGATTCCGGACCAGTCTGACCCACTGGGATACTGGGAAAACCCAATCGGCCTAAACCCGCGTGGGCCAGCGGGAGAACATTCTAGTTAAAGCCGCTTCTTACAGCCTGGAGCTCGGGCCCAGGGAAGGCAGAACCTCCCACCCAACTAGGAATTTGTATCGGAATTTCCCAGCAACGATTTCTGAGCCAGCCTGGCTCACGGTTGGGGGGTTGAGGAAACAGGGATTTTTCATTCTGCACTGACAAAGGCAGAGAAGAGGCATGACCGAAATCACGGAGGGTGTGAACAGGGCAGACCGCACCCGGACCAGAGGCCTCCCAAGGGAACTTGAGGGTGGCGGGTTCTAAACGAACATGGGAAAAATATCTTCCCACCGCAGGCGGAGGGCGTTTGAAATTTTCTACAGCCGGAATCTGCGCAGGCAGAAAATCGTGATACATTCAAGAAGCGTTTGGACAAATTCATGGATGGTATTCACATTCGGTTATCGGGAAGAAAATTAGGAATGTTAGATGACAAGTGTAAAATCATGAGCACGGGTCCCCGGCAGAGCAATCATCACATCCCTGCTTACCGGAAACGCTACGCAGCGCCGTTTTGATTCGGTAACGGCATTGCTTATGTTTATTCTTTCTGATAATGACCCTAGCTCTCCCCTTTTCCCCCTCCCTAACCCTTCACCTTACTCAAAATGCTAAAATCACTCCTAACTCTAACCTGATCCATTGCCTTCCCGAGGCATCTCGGCGGCAGCGACGGACAGATTCTTCCTGCTCACTGGTACAGTGAGGCAGCGGGCGTCTTCCCACGGAGAGCTGGCTCCAGTTAAATGGCGGATGTTGCCGCCCAAGAGAGTGGGGACTCTTGCGTCTGTTGCTCGTGATCAGCTCGACAGCATGGAGTCCTCCAGGTTGGTGCGTCTCTAACCTTGACCCACCTGGAGATCCATGGCGTCGAACCGTGAACTTTCCAAGTCTCCCGTGGCTCCTCTTCACCCCCAAAGGGCAGACCCATCCCCGGCTCGAGCTCGGTTCAGCCGACGTAGCTCCTGTCTCCCGTCTTCTTTCCAGACGACGCCAGGGTGTTACGTTCCGTGTCCTCCTTCAGGCGTTGAGCGCCTCGGGGGCAGGGATCATGTCTACCGATTCTATTGCACTGTACTTTCCCCAGCGCTTAGTACGGTGCTCTAAACGTGGGAAGTGCTCAATCAATACTATTAACCGACTGACCGGTAAGCAAAGCCTAGTGCATGGAGAGCTCTTCCCAAGATTCATCCAACTTCCTCTTTCCTTTGGTTGGATTTTTCGGTCCACGGGCTGAGAAGAAGTGGCATGGCCCAGTGGATAGAGTAGGGATTCTAAATCTCCCTGGATTCTAATCTCCGCTTTGCTGCTTGCCTGCTGTGTGACCTCGGGCAAGTCACTTGACTTCTCCGTGCCTCAGTGGCCTCACCTGTAAAATGGGGATGAAGATTGTGACCCCCCCCCCCCCCCCATGAGGGACAGGGACCGTGTCCAGCCTGACACCTGGTACGGTGCTTGGCACATAGGAAGGGTTTAACGGATAAGCAGCGTGGCTCGGTGGAAAAGAGCCTGGGCTTCGGAGTCAGAGGTCATGGGTTCGACTCCCGGCTCTGCCGCCCGCCAGCTGGGTGACCTTGGGCAAGTCACTTCACTTCTCTGGGCCTCAGTCACCTCATCTGGAAAATGAGGATTAACCGTGAGCCTCACGTGGGACGACCTGATTCCCCCGTATCTCCCCCAGCGCTTAGAACGGTGCTCTGCACATAGTAAGCGCTTAACGAATACCAACATTATTATTAGATAACACAATTGTTGTTATTATTATTATTAATAAGAAATGTTATCTTTCCTATCAGAGGTATCCAGAGAGAGCCTAGTGCTAACGAACTCAACGGTTCGGCCTGTCTCGTGATAACAGTTCTTCCCCATTTCAACCAGGACAGACCCAGGTTTTTAGAGTTCGTCCCGGGCGATTTTAAAAAGCAAATAGTCCTAACCCGATCCTGGGACTATCCCAGCAAAATTGGAATTCCCACCGGCCCAAGCCCTTCATGAAATCGCGAGCCTCACGGGGAACAGGGACTTTGTCCAACCCAATTTGCTTGAATCCACCCCAGCGCTTAGTACAGTGCCTGATCCATAGTAAGCGCTTAACATACCGCAATCATTATCATTACAATTTTCAGGTTGAGCCCTGCTCGGAACCCGCCCAGTTCAGGTCCTCCAACACGATGGGACTTGTAGTGCAGATATCCCAGCGCGTTAAGGGACTCACGTCCCCTCTTTGCCTCCCATCTTCGGCCCACCTCCTAGTCGCGGAGCTGCGGAGAGAGCACGGGCTTGTGAATCAGCGGGACCTGGGTTCTAATCCCGGCTCTGCCGCCTGTCTATGTGGTCTCGGGCAAGTCGCTTTGCTTTTCTATGTCTCGGTTAATCTCATCTGTAAAATGGGAATTAAGACTGTGAGTCCAGTGAAGAACAGGGACACGGGGAGTGTTTCCAACTTGTTTAGCTTGGATCTGTCCCTGTGCTTAGTACCCGATACATAGTACGAGCTTAACGTAGACCTTTTAAAACAAAAAACAAAAAACCTCACCCGGCATCTAACGCTGTGCTCATGCATGCAACTAATTCCTCCGACGTGAGGGTGCTGTATCAAGATGGATGCCCACTGTTGGAAGAAGGATCCCTAATTCTGCCATGTTGTACCAGGGAAAACTCTTTCTGGGTAGCTGCATCCGCATCAGACTCCTCAGTTAATGTTGGTATTGGTTAAGCGCTTCCTATGTGCAGAGCACCGTTCTAAGCGCTGGGGGAGATACGGGGTCATCGGGTCGTCCCACGTGAGGCTCACAGTTAATCCCCATTTTACAGATGAGGCGACTGAGGCACAGAGAAGTGAAGGGACTCGCCCGCAGTCACCCAGCTGGCAAGCGGCAGAGCCGGGATTCCGACCCGTGAGCTCTGGCTCCCAAGCCCGGTCTCCTGCCACTGAGCCACGCTGCTTAGTTAATTCTCTCTCACGGGCATCCTTGGCTCGGATCCCCTTCAGTTTGGTCTACTTCCTATGCCAAGAGAAGGGAGTCAGACGGAGCTCGCTGTGGGCAGGGAATGTGTCTGTTTATTGTTATATTCTATTCTCCCAAGCACTTGCTCGGCGCACAGTTAGCTCTCATTGAAAAAATGACTGAACGAACGAATGACCTGGACTCTAATCCTAACTCTGCGCGGCCTTAGGGAGGTCACGTCACTTCGCTGTGCCTTGGGTTCCTCAGCTGCAAAACTGGGATTCAATACCTATTCTCTCTCCTCCTCAGGCTGTGAGCCTCATGTGGGACAGGGATTCTGTCTGAAATGGTCATCTTATTTCTCCCTTAGTCCTCGGTACAGCGTTTGCCACATATTAAGCACTCAACAAACCCAGCCATTATTATCATTCTTATTACTCCGGGATGTTCATCGGATGAACAGGGTAACCAGTGCTTCTCTTCCAAGTAGAAAGAATAGATAAGATTGCAGCACACCAAGGGATTTAATGAGCTGATGTATTACAACTAAATGTAATAAAAGACACCTGCCATTTTTAAAATGTTGTCTACTGCTAAGCCATGGAGATAAAATTGTCTCACTGGACTCCTGTGTCTATGTGGTTTCATTTATTTAAAAGGGCCCCTGATGCCTTCTGAGAAACTAAAGGAAATATGACAACAATAAAACTAAACACTTTTGTTTCTTCTTCTCAATCAGACAATTTTCTGAATTTAGTTCTCTGGAGCACTGACTGGAAACATATGCAAGAAAACACACCGCGCTCTAGAGCCGACTTGGTCTTGCTGCTGTCTTGCTTACTGTGGTATATTATACTCTCCTAAGAGCCAAGTGCAGAGCACAGCAAGTGCTCAATAAATAACACTGGTCGATTAAGCGCCGTATCTGGAGTCTCTCCCGGAGGCCTGAGTGGAAGACATATTTTTCAGCCCATCCAAGGGTGGAGTGATTCCTGGCGGGGCTACTAACCAAGAATAAGATCAATTGATCGTATTTATTGAGCCCTTGCTACGTGCGGGGCACTGTACTGAGCGCTTGGGAGAGTACAATATGACAGAGCTGGTATTTGTTAAGCACTTACTATGTGTCAGGCCCTCCGCTAGGCTTCCGGAGTAGCAACAGGGGTAGGCCCGGGGTAGACGCCGTCCCCGTCCCCCACAGGGCTCAAAGGCTTCATCCTCATTTTACAGATGAGGTAACTGAGGTCCAGAGAAGTGAAGTGACTTGCCCAGAGTCGCACAGCAGCTAAGTGGCAGAGCCGGAATTAGAACCCAGGTCCTTGGGAGTCCCAGCCCGTGCTCTTTCCATCGGGTCACGCGGCTTTTCTGCAGCAATTAAGCCATCTGTAGGCGTTGGACAGCTGGAGTTCTTTTGGTTTCTTCCTCCCCACGAACAGTAAACAAGTCAACTCCCTTAGCCTTAACGTCTCTGTGGAATCTCCCGTGGCAAAAGACGGATTCTCCCCAGGCTGGTCCCAAGCCCATCCTTGCGCTTTGCTACTTCTCCTCTCTCTGACGTATTTCAGCGTCTGTCCTCTGTGCCTCAGTTCCCTCATCTGCAATAGGGGGATTCACTACCTGTTCTGCCTCCTGCTTAGACTATGAGCCCCTGAGGGACCTGATTATCTCGTGTATTTAATAATAATAATAATAATGTTGGCATCTGTTAAGCGCTTACTAGGTGCCGAGCACTGTTCTAAGCGCTGGGGTAGATACGGGGTGATCAGGTCGTCCCACGTGAGGCTCCCAGTTAATCCCCATTTTCCAGATGAGGTCACTGAGGCACAGAGAAGTGAAGTGACTCGCCCACAGTCACCCAGCTGACGAGTGGCAGAGTCGGGGGTCGAACTCATCACCTCTGCCTCCGAAGCCCAGGCTCTTTCCACTGAGCCACGTTACCCCACCTCCTAGTACGGCGCTCCGCACGTAGTAAGCGCTAAACAAATACCGCAATTATTAGGCTCCTGAAGGGCTGGGATCGTGTCTACCGACTCTATTTGACGGTTCTCTCCTAAGAATTTCAGACAGTGCTCCGCTTTCGGTAAGCACTCAGTAAATACCATTGATTGATGGATATGTTGTACTCTCCCAAGAGCTTAATAATCATAATAATGATGACGATGGTATTGGTTAAGCGCTCACTGTGTATCAAGCACTGTTTTAAGCACTGAGGGAGACACCGGTTGCCCCCGGTGGGGCTCACGATCTTCATCCCCATTTTTCAAGTGCGGTGACTAAGGCACAGAGAGGTTGAGTGACACAGCCGAAGCTTCTCGGCTTGGTGCAGGGCTCTGCAGAGAGTAAGTGCTCAATAAATACTGCCCTTGCTAAGTGCTCAGTAATTGACTGATCGATGACTCTGGGTTGAAGGGCTGCAGGGAGGAATTCCTGGACCACCGGTTGCACCGAGTGCAATGAGAGAATCAGTCGGCCCAGGGCAGCCCGTCGGGCCAAGCAGGCGAGGCTTTTACTTGGATTGGAATCATTAGCCTGATCCTAATAATAATAGTGTCGGCATTTGTTAAGCGTTTACTCTGTGCAGAGCACCGTTCTAAGCGCTGGGGGAGATCCCGGGTAACCAGGCTGTCCCAGGTGAGGCTCACAGTCTCAATCTCCATTTTACGGACGAGGTAACTGAGGCACAGAGACGTTGTGACTCGCCCACAGTCACACAGCTGACAAGTGGCAGAGCTGGGATTTGAACCCATGACCTCTGACTCCCAAGCCCGGGCTCTTTCCACTGAGCCACGCTGCTTCTCTGGCTTCTCTGACATCATCTAAGATGTTACACCACTGCAAATTCTGAACCCACAAGAAAACCCCTTTTCCCCCATTCTTTCTCTAGAGCAAAAAAAACCCAACAACTGGAAATTGAGGAGAAATTAAGATATGCGGCCTGATTATTTTTCCTATCGCCGCTTAGAGAGTCGGAAATTTTGAAGCCCTAAGAAAATCATTTCCCCTCATTCCTTTTCTGGGGAAGACACAGGCCAACTGGAAATTTAGGTGAAATTGAAATCTGTTTCAGGATTATTTTTCTTATCACCGCTCGATCTCATTTTCCCCCCCCCACTTTTCAGAGGAAAATCTACCGCGTTTAATTAACTTTGCGCCTCGGTCTTAGGGAAATTTGGAAGCGCTAATGCCTTCCTGTTACGCAAACTGCAATTACAAATAAATATGAAAATGGAATAATTGCTGCATTTAACGTTGGAGATGGAGCTACAGACGGCAGCAACCTGAACCCTGACCCAGGTAAATATCCCTCCTTTTATCCCCACTTCATAAGAAAGAGGGGGAAAAAAAGAAGTTGAAAATAGAAGCCATCAATAATAAACAAAGACAAGTTTTCTAACGTTTCACCTAAGAACAGTCTCCTTAGAGTCAGCAGTCTGAAAGAAGGAACTCATATTTTCAGAAAATAAGGCCAGGAAAGCAGGATAAAATCAAATTAAATATTTTTTTAGGGCTGAAGACAAAAGTGCCACAACCAGAGCCCACACGCAAATAAATTGAGCACCCTGACATCTTTCTTTAAGACAGAGTTTCAGGCTCTGATTCCTCAGTGATATCTATTTCTAAAGCTGTAGATCTTTTTTGCATTAAACGTTTTCAATTCCTCAGGTAGATCTCACTGTAAGTTAGAGACATTTTCGCGGAACTAGCTATTTCAAATGTAAGAATGTCTAGTTGCCCAAACCCCTAATGTTAGAAGTGAGATTTACAATCTTACTTTAATAACCAACCAAATATCTGTTAAGAAGTGTTTGAATAATGTTGTGTTATGATGCAAAATTAGGAACAGCATCGGTGCTGAGTGAAAGGCAGTCTACTAAGCTCTTGGGAAAGTACAACAGAATCGCGGAAAGAGCCCAGACCTGGGAACCAGAGGATTCGGGTTTTAATCCCGACATGGCCACTTGCCTGCTGTGTGACCTCGGCCAACTCACTTCCCCTTTCTGTGCCTCAGATCGCTGCAAAATGGAGTTTCAGTAATCCGTTCTCGTTCTTGTGAGCTCTATGTGGGGCACAGATTTCAATCGCACCTAAATTTCCAGTTCGTCTTCTATCTGGCTACCTGAGCACGTAGTACAGTGGTTGACATATAGTAAGCACTCAATAAGCCCCACGATTATTATTATTATTATTACAGTTTTTACTCTAATGGGAGAGACAGGCACAAAAATATTTTAAAACAAATAAATTAGCTAAACAGTTGACTATACCTACCTACATAAACGAGTGCTGGGGGAGGGAATAAATAAGCTTTTATACGTATATACTTAATACACATACATACATATATACATAAAATATCCATTCATGCATTCAACACTATTTATTGAGCACTTACTGAGTGGGGAGGACCGAACAAAGAGCTTGGAAGAATACAATATAACAATAAACAGACATATTCCTTGCCCACAATGAGTTTACAGTCTAGAGGGGAAGCTTACAGTCTAGAACGAGGAGTTTGATGAGTTGATGTCATTTGGCTGTTGGGCGTTACCGAGGGAAGACAGGTTGGAGAAATAGGGATTACATTTTTTAGCGGAGTCTTTGTTTTTACCTCTACTTTGTCCTGGACATTCACAGTAAGTGCTCAAAAAAATACAAATATCGAGTGATTAATCGACTGGCTCTGCCAGTCTTAATACCCATTGGATTTATAACTTTCCTTTATGTGTGGGGTATTTATTGCCTGCCTCAATCTCCCTCTGCATCAGCTCCCACCATCAGATGCCATGGCTTGGAGGTCACGTCCGGGACTGTAGGGAGTTGGGGGGGTAAGGGGTCGGGGGAATGGTTCTGGGGTACGTTCCAAAACAAGGGAATTTACAGGGAAAAAAAGCTGCCCCCTCCCTCTTTGGTAATGAGCGTGCAAAACGATAACACCCAGATGCCTGCGAGCACATATTAGAACTCATTTGGAGGGAATCGAGGATCACTTTGAAATTCACCCCAGCCCCATACCGCTTACCTTCTCATCATCTACTATTTCCCCTATCCGTAATTTCCTTCAACATCTGCTTTCCCCTGTAGGTTGTAAGATCTTCTAAGCGGGGAACATGTCTACCAACTCTATTGAATGATAATAATGAATAATTTAATTGTGGTGATTTGTTAAGCGCTTCCTAAGTGTCTGGCACTGTTCTAAGCCCTGGGATAGACACACTGTCCCAGGGGCTTAGTAAAATGCTCTCTGCGCGGTAAGCATTCAGTACGCATCGCTGATGGACTGACCGCTGATCTTTCCAAAAGAACCATTTCCCTGAAAACCCTTTTTGGCCTTCTCTCCCCGTTCCCCCACAGTTCCAAATTTTCCACCCAAGAAGGCCAGGGAATGCTCAGAACTCAACGCTCGTCTTCCCTCGCCAGATCCCGTCCCGGAACGAATGGCGGCAGCGGCCACCGAGTCTCCCCTCTCCTTCCGACAGGGTCACCGGGCTGAAAGAGGGCTTAAAGATCCCTGCTGGCTGAAACCCCTCGGGGAGTCCGGCCAGCCCCCGGAGCGGGCGAAGAGACGGCAGGGTTTCATAAGCATCAACAGTATCTACTGTGCTACTTGGAACAGATCACCATCCTAGGCTCCCGTCCAGATCTAAAGCAGTAGGCTGCAGACAAGAGTTTATCAGAAATCCATTCCCCAAATGCCATACCCAGGCTGTGGGGGAGGGCGGGGAAAGCGATGAACCTTGGCAGGGCGAAGCGTAGAACATTGAATGTCAAAGTTAAGGGGAGATGAGGAGGGGAGGGGCTACCCTTCTTTCAGGATAACAATAATAATAATAATAATTGGGCTACCTGTTGAGTGCTCACCGTGCGCCAGGCACTCTCCCAAGCCTAAAATACAAGATGATCCGGTTGGACACGGTCCCTGTCCCACGTGGGGCTCACAGTCTTCATCCCCGTTTTACAGATGAGGGGACTGAGGCCAAGAGAAGTGAAGTGACCGGCCCAAGGTCACACAGCAGCCCGTCAAAGGGCAGGGACCGTCTCTATCCGCTGCCGATTTGTACATGCCAAGCGCTTAGTCCGGTGCTCTGCACAGAGTAAGCGCTCAACAAATACTACTGAATGAACGAACGGCAGTCAAGCGGCAGAGCCAGGATCAGAACCCAGGTCCTTCCGACTCCCGGGCCCTATCCACTGGGCCACGCCGCTTCAGATGACTCACCGTCATCCAGTGAAGGTTTTCCACCCCTTGAACTCACCTCCAGAGAAGCAACGCTTCCCGTCCTCTGGATCCTTCTGGCGAGTCACTCTGCTCACGGAGCTATCTGCCGATCACACCTCTGGCTCTGCCACCTGCCTGCTGTGTGAACCTGGGCGAGTCACTTCACCTCTCTGTGTCCCCCTTCGGTAAAAATGGGGATTCGATACCTCTTCTCCGACTCGGAGCCCCGTGTGGGACAGGGACTGTGTCTAGCCTGATTTTTTTTTTTTGAATCTGTCGCAGCACTTCGGACAGTGCTTGGCACACAGTCAGTGATCGAAGGATGCCACGGCTATTGATATTGCGACTGTGATCATTACAGCGATGACACTGTGATTACAGCCACCGACCCCTAACGCACGTCCCGTCTCCGGCCTGGAAGGCCCCTCTCTCCTCTAATCCGACAACCACTCTTCCCCGCTTCGAAGCCTTATCGAAGGCACATCTCCTCCAAGAGGCCTTCCCCAACTGAGCCCCCCTATTCCTCACCTCCCCCTCCCTTCTGCGTCGCCCTGTCTTGCGGTAGGAAAGAAGACACGAGGGGTGAAAGTGTGAGACCTCCCCCTGCCACCCCCCGATGTTCAGAGAGACAAAAACCCCGTCCCCTGTGGCGCTTTTCCCGGGTGTCATTAAAACTGGTTAAAAATGGCTCAGTGCAATGGCAAAACCCAAGACCCTTTCAGTAGACTGTAAACTACACCTACGGCACCCTCGGCCAAAACAGAGCGCTGCCTAGAAGACGAACCCTATCGGACGAAGAAAAACGATCCAGCCGGGAGCTCCGGTTTGGGAGACTACCGATGGCAAACCTGCCCTTTCTTCGGTGTCGGCTGAGTGACTTTTCCTTTCTGGAAGGCGAGGGACAGGGGGAGATGGATTGGGACGGAGTGGGGACGATGGAGGGTGAATATTTCTATGCGAAGGGGTAACCAAACGATTCTCCGCCACGCGTCAGGTTGCTCTTCCCTTCCCGTTTGGGAGGCCGGATTCAATCTTGCCACCAGGAGGCAGGAAAATCCCAGTCAAGTCGCCTTAATCCAGCTTCCCCCCCCCTCCCCGGACTTTCCCGTTACCATGGTTACCGGGGCCTTACTCCTGCCTGGGCCTCAGTGAGGAACTGGGGGAGTCGATCACGGTTACTGCTATTTATTTAACCTGCCTCTCGGGGCCCCGGGGTCTTGCTCTCACTCCCGCTCACTCTCCAACTGTAACGACGATGACGATGATGAGAATGATAGCGGTACTTGTTAAGTGCCTACTCTGGGCCGGGCGCTGAGCTAAGTGCTGGGGGAGAAGGCCGAAAACCGGGTCGGACCCAGTCCCTGTCCCTCAAGGGGCTCAGAGTCTAAGCAGGAGGGAGGACGGGCGTCGAATCCCCATTTTACGGAGGGGAAAACCGAAGCACGGAGAAGCCAAGCGGCCTGCCCTAGGTCAGACAGCGGACAAGTGGAAGGGGCCGGAATTAGAACCCAGATCCTCGGCTTCGCAGGCCTGTGTTCTTTCCCCTGGGGCTTCTCCTCTCCCTGGCATCCCGGTGACCGCTTCGGGTAAGCTGTCCCAACCCCCAAGTTTATCCATTCAATCGGTAGTGTCTATTAAGCGTTTCCTATGCGCAGAGCACTACACTAAGCGCTTGGAATGGCCACCTGTCTGCTGTGTGGCCTTGGGCAAGTCACTTAACTTCTCTGTGCTTCAGTCACCTCCTCTGTAAAAATGGGGATTAAAACCCGTGAGCCCCAAGTGGGACAATCTGATCACCCTGTGCCTACCCCAGCGCTTAGAGCAGTGCTCTGCACATAGTAAGCGCTTAACACATACCATAATTAATTCTCGAGCAATCAATGAATTATTTATTGAGCACTTCCTCTGTGCAGAGCAAGTGCTAAGCCCCGCAAAGTGACGGGCTCCCGGTCTAAACGTGCGGCAGCCTCTTTCCCCGAGTCCTCCGGAGTCGCTCCCCAGGGAGGTTGGGCTTCTGGGAGTCTGCTGGGGGAGCTAAGGCAGGCTGATTTGGGGCTCCCATGTCGTTGGGGGAAACTGGGGCAGCTGCTCCCCCCACTCTCGCTCCCAAGGAAGGGGGATGGGCCCCGGTTCCCCCTCCTCCCCCCAAACCCATTTTGCATTACTCCGGGCAAGGAGTGTGGCCTAGTGGAAAGAGATCGCGCCTGGGAGTCGGTCGGATCTGGGTTCCAATCCTGGTCCTCCACTTTTCTGTTGTGTGACCGCGGGCAAATGACTTGACCTCTCTGGGCCTCAGGTCCCTCACCTGCGAAATGGGAATTCAATCCCTGGTCCCCCTCCTACGCTGACTCTGAGTCCCGTGTGAGACAAGGAGTATGTCCAACCTGATTAACCTGAAGCTACCCCAGCGCTTAAAACAATGCTTGACACAAAGTAAGTGCTTAACAGATAGCGCCTTAAGCTCAAGGCTCCCCTTCCAATCCGAGAGAGCAAACAACGGCAGACCGGAATTTACCTGTAGATTCTCATAGATACAGTCTAACGATCTATCAGTCCGTCTATCTCCATCAAAATAGAGAAACAGCGTGGCTTAGTGGAAAGAGCCCGGGCTTGGGAGTCAGGAGTCATGGGTTCTAATCCCGACTCCGCCACTTGTCTGCTGCGTGGCCTTGGGCAAGTCACTTCTCTGTGCTTCAGTCACCTCATCTGTAAAAATGGGGATTAAAAGCTGTGAGCCCCAGGTGGGACAATCTGATCCCGCTGTGCCCACCCCAGCGCTTAGAACGGTGTTCTGCACATAGTAAGCGCTTAACAAATACCAGAAGTAATTATCGATCAATCAAGGAATTATTTATTGAGCACTTAATATGTGCAGAGCACGTACTAAGCGCTCGGTTTATTTCACTACCGCACACCCTTCCTGCTATCTTTTTACACTCACTCATTCAGAAACAAGCAAGTTTAGCACATTAGCGGGGAATGTGACTTGCCCGTGAAATCGTCTTCCAAAGCAAAATGGAACCCAAACAAAAAAATTCTCACAGATGAACAAGGAAGACAGTTTCGTCTCCCGGCGGATCACCGTCCCGTCTGTCCAACGAAACCATACGCCTCAGTGAGCAGAGCAGCGGTAGTCTTGCGGGGGCTGAGGGGAGGCCTACCGATAGCCCCCCTACAACTCTCTTTTTCTAGCTGGAACAGGGGCTTAGGTTAATGAGCCTGGGTTTGGTTTCCTCCTACTCTTCTCCACATTTTTAATAAACTTCAAAACGTTTAGAACCTGTCTGCTACGTGCTCTTGGGCAAGTCACCTAACTCCTATGTGCCTCAGTTACCTCATCTGTAAAATGGGGATTAAATTCTCCTCCTCCTTACTTAGACTGGGAGACTAAGGTGGGACAGGGACTATTCGGTATCTCCCCCAGCGCTCAGTACAGTGCCTGACACACGGTAAGTGCTTAAAAAGCAAAAAACTTAAGAATTTCCAATTCGTCCGGTCCATGCGGATGTAGTTATAGGGGGGCGAGGCTCTTCTCCTTGATTGAGGCCCCCTAGTCCTTCCGATCGAGTCCGTTGCTTTTTCCTGGATTCCACCCATTCGGCTGCATCAGATTGTTAATGAAAAGCACAAACTGAAGCTCTAACCGCAGCAAGGCTTGAGTAACGAAAACTTGTCACTTCCCTGCCGAGTAATAGGATACCTCATTTTCTTGACAAACTATGAAAAAAGCCTTTTGTCCAAAGGTCTCAAATCCAATCTAGATAATTGAACCGCACATATTAAAGGAAGCCATATTCACCAAAATGCCAAATGTTTCATCCAATGGGGCATTTCTCAAGGGTATATTCTAGAAGGAAGTCCTCCTGCACATCTACTTTTTCTCCAACACACTGTGGTTTTAAAGAATCCATCATGGATTTATACATGGCAACTTGCTCAGTCTGATTTCCTTCTAATCCCTCTTGGAACTTTCTATTTGTTTAGCGGACACCATCTGAGGCAATTCCCACCCTGAATAAATTCTGCCTCCTTTCAGGTCTTGTTCTTCAAAACAACCTTTGTGTCCTGGCTTTCCTCGTAGTAGACTCCTTTTGATAACACTTCCCCTATTCCTTGGCCTGGATTTCTCTCCTCCTCTTAAACATTTTCCCCTCTCCCTGCTGACCGAATGGCTTGAATTCTCCAAAGACCCCGGGGGAAAGAGCTTCCCTCCGCCCCCATCAGCGCTTACTAAACCGAAAAGTACACGATCAACGGCCTCTGACCAAGTAAATGGGCGAGGGACTGCCCTTGCCTGCCGCTTTTGAGGCCTCAGAGATATCCCACTCCGCATCCAGAGACGGCACCCGATCTCCCAACCGGTCGTTGCCCGCTGGGAACCACTGGGTGAGAGAGTGTGAATGACTCCATGTCGACCACCACCACTACTGCAAAAAACAACCAGGTTCGTGGCCTCTGGGCGACAGGGCACCTTCTTCTCCTGTGAATAATCGCTGCCTGAACTACGTTCACGCGAATGGCAACCGATCGGCAAAGGTGCCTAGCTGTTTTCATCGGTTAAGGGTTCAGGAGTGAAAGTGAGCGAGTGATTCTCTCTCAGACCCTGAAACTCTCGGAGGCAATGTCACCGATGACAGTGTCCTCCTCAAAACGAGACAACTCTACTTCAGTTGGTCTCGACCGTGTTTCTATCAGTCGTCGGTATTTATTAAGGGCTCAGATCCCCCATCTGAAAGATGGAGATTAAAACGGTGAGCCCCATGTGGGCCAGGGACTGTGTCCAACCTGATTAGGTCGTATCTACCCCAGCACTTAGAACAGTGCTGACACATAATGAGCACTTGATAAATACCATTATTAAGGTCTTGCTGTATAATACATTACAATTATCTAGTTGCCAGCAATAAAATCCTCAATGTCTAATCAGAGCCTACTAAGCATTTTAACTAATAGCCAGAGGAGCTGATTCAATCAATCGATCAGTCAACTGTATTTACTGAGAGCTTACCGTACATAGACCACAGTACTAAACACTTGGGAGAGTACAAAAAAACAGAATCGGTAGACACGTTCCCTGCCCGCAGCCAGCTTATAGTCCAGAGGCGGAGACAGACGTTAATACCAACTAGTGAGAGGTACATAAGTGCTGTGGGGCTGAGGGAGAGGTTAACGAAGAGTGCGATTCCGAGAAGGGAGAAGGGCAGAAGGGAGAGGAAAAAGAGGAATTGAGGGCTTAGTCAGGAAAGACCACTTGGAGGAGATGCTCCTTCAATAAGACTTATTGGAATTCCAGATCGGAAGCAGAAACCTACCACGGGCTGGTTGTTTTCGCTGAAGGAGGCCAATTTGCTCTCACGGTTTCAATTCTTCACTCTAGACCATAAAAATAATGACCCGTGATGGGTCAGAGCAAGAGTTGAAGCTTAAAAGATACTGGATCTCCTCCTGGCCGACCAGCCTAGGGGATGGAGACCGCCTCGATAAACTCCCAAGGCGAACCAGAGTTCAAACTTTTCGATCCACTGGTTATGGTGCTACATAACAAGCCAGGTGACCCGCTTAATAATAATAATAATAATAATAAAGTTGGCATTTGTTAAGTGCCTACTATGCGCAGAGCACCGTTCTAAGCGCTGGGGTGGATACAGGGTCATCAGGTTGTCCCACGTCAGGCTCACAGTCGATCCCCATTTCACAGATGAGGGAACTGAGACACAGAGAAGTGAATCGACTCGCCCACAGTCACCCAGTTCGAACCCATGAACTCTGACTCCCAAGCCCGGGCTCTTTCCACGGAGCCACGCTGCCAGTGCTATCTAGGTGGTGAAGAACACTGTACTAATAACTTGGAAGAATACATTAGAGTTATTGTCTCCCTGCCCTCGAGAGATTTATTAATGATAATAATAATGATGATGATTTTGGTATTTTTTAAGTGCTTACTGTGTGCCAGGCAAGCAGAGTGGCTCAGTGGAAAGAGCACGGGCTTTGGAGTCAGAGGTCATGGCTTCGAATCCCCGCTCTGCCACTTGTCAGCTGTGTGACGGTGGGCGAGTCACTTCACTTCTCTGTGCCTCAGTTATCTGTAAAATGGGGATGAAGACTGTGAGCCCCACGTGGGACAGCCTGATTCCCCCGTGTCTACCCCAGCGCTTAGAACAGTGCTCTGCACATAGTAAGCGCTTAACAAATACCGACATCATTATTATCATTACTGATCACAATCCAGCACTGGATTAACTGCTTGGGAGAGTACCCCATAACAGAGTTGGTAGACATGTTCTCTGTCCACAACAAGCTTACGGATAATTGAATAAATACTGGAATGATATGTTTATATGTCTGCCCACTGCGGCAGAATGTAGGAATAAAATCTTGTAAGCCCTCTGAGGGAGAGGATCTGTGTGCTTAATGACTATTTCACTTCTATCCCATCGTGACACATAGTAAGCGCTTAACAAATACCACCGAAGACTTCTCGTCTTCCTCTACTCTCCCCTGCCGTGCTTCGTCTCCTCCTTCTCCTCTTCCTCCTCGTCCCTAGAGCCAAGGGGCTGCAGCCAAACTTCAAATAACGGGATGGCTCCGCTTTACGGCCGGCACGTTGGGGATCACTTGACCATCGGCCAGTAAGCAAACCGCTCTCGTCACTTAAAACGATAGAGGCAACAGCAGCAGCAGTCGCGATCGAAGCAGTAGGGAGGGAGGCCGTCAAATCCCACGTCGTGCAGAAATAATCCTGGGCGGAACTAAGACGGTCTCGAGCCAGGGCCGGGGGAAACCGATCTCGCGCGGAACTGACGCCGCGTTGAGCCAACGTTCGAGGGAACTAGTTGCGTGAGGGAATGGCGCTGCCCGGGGGAGATTATATCGTGGGAAAATAAGAGTTAACTAAATTTAATTTGGGTTCATCCTCAAGTGTGGGGATGCCTGTCGGTCTGTCAGCTCCGTCCTAAGAACCTCACCGCTTTGCACGCGGGCAAAATGAACAGCACCCACATATTCGAGCACCTCCTTTCTTTGGCGACGCGTGTTTCTGGAGTGAGGCGGCTCTTCATCCCCCCCCCCCCGCCCCCAACTGAATGTTGGCAGGGGGGAGAGGGAGAGAGAGGGGAGAAGCAGTCCAGGCTAGTGGATAGAGCAGGGTCTAGTAGTTAGGAGGCCCTGGGTTCCAATCCCGATTTGCTTACACTCACCCCAGCTCTTAGGACGGCGAGCGTGCTTAACAAATACCGTGATTAGAGTCAATTAAATTACCCAGCCGACCCAACCCGCCATCTCCGTCACGATCTCTAGGATTGTAAGTTCCTTGTGGGCTGGGAACCTGTCAACTCCGCTGCACTGTACTCTTCCAGGCACTGAGAATTCAGTGCTCTGCACACCGACACGCTCAGTAAATACCACGATCGACTGATGCCGACCAGGCTGTTAAATGAAAACACCACTCTGCCGGCAACTGCGATAATGACTACGATCACCATGGACATCACAGAGTTTCCCATTCCAGGTCAGACGATCCGTCACGTTTGGGATGCGACGGTGGCTAACATCTGGAGGTCCCAGGGGGCACAGATTCCGTAGCAGGCAGGATGATGTAGCCTAGCCGGGCCCTGACAGTTTGGGCATGAAGAATGTTCCTTCTTCCGGACTGAAGGGAACACGGCAGTGTCTGCGGCAAGAAGTCGAGGACACAGCAGAAGTCTCTGGATCCCACTTGTCAGCTGTGTGACTGTGGGCAAGTCACTTCACTTCTCTGGGCCTCAGTGACCTCATCTGTAAAATGGGGACGAAGACTGTGAGCCCCACGTGGGACAACCTCATTCCCCTGTGTCTACCCCAGCGCTTAGAACGGTGCTCGGCACATAGGAAGCGCTTAACAAATACCGCCATTATCATTAACTCTCCCCTGGAGTTGAGTCCCCGAACGTAACTACGGCCAAACTGTTCACCCTGACTCGGGCCGTTTCCCCATATGCGCTCCGACTAGCGCTCAGCCCACGTAGAGAAGCGGCGTGGCTCAGCGGAAAGAGCACGGGCTTTGGGGTCCGAGGTCAGGGGTTCGAATCCCGGCTCCGCCGCTTGTCCGCTGTGTGACTGTGGGCAAGTCACTTAACTTCTCTGTGCCTGTTACCTCATCTGCAAAATGGGGATGAAGACTGCGAGCCTCACGTGGGACCACCCGATTACCCTGTAACTTCCCCAGCGCTTAGAACGGTGCTCTGCACATAGCAAGCGCTCAACAAATACCAATATTATTATTCTCTGTGCCTCAGTTACCTCATCTGTATAATGGGGATGAAGACTGTGAGCCCCACGTGGGACAACCTGATTCCCCCGTGTCTACCCCAGCGCTTAGAACAGTGCTCTGCACATAGTAAGCGCTCAACAAATACCGACATTATTATTATTATACTTTGGTCCTCTGATGCCAACCTAGTCACTGTACCTCGATCTCGTCTATCTCGCCGCCGACCTCTCGCCCATCTCCTGCCTCTGGCCTGGACCGCCCTCCCTCTTCATATCAAACAGACGACCGCTCGCCCCGCCTTCAAAGCCTTATTGAAAGCCCATCTCCTCCAAGAGGCCTTCCCCGACGAAGCCCTCGTTACCTCTTATCCCACTCCCTTCCGCACTGATCGACTGATTAACGTACCTTTTCTTTCATAAGGAATCCATCAACCAATCGATGGTATTTATTGAGTCTTGACTGTGTACTAATTCTGTACTAATGACTTGGGAGGGTTCAGTACGCTTCAGTTGGCAGTCACGTTCTCCACCCACAAGGGGTTTACAGTCTAAAGCGGAACTATCCTGTTGAGAGGAGAGCTGCTTTTTAATTTTTAGAGAATCGAGAGGCGTGGACAGTATTTAAAGAACCAGGATAAGGAGAGGTGGAAAGACTCTAGAGACAAAGAAACACTATTGAAAAGGATGACAGAGTCGGGAGGGGAAGGGGAAGAAATGAATTTAATCATCATTTTGGCGATCTTAGTGCGTACTATGTGTTAAACCCTGGGGTAGCTACAAGATTTTTCTAATCCCACTGGTTCTACGAGAGAGAGAGAAAGAGAGCCGGTATCTCTGTTAGAGATGAGAGGCAGAAGGACCTGGTGGATAGAGTATGGACGTGGAAGTCTTAAGGACCTGGGTTCTAATCCCAGCTCTGTCACGTGTCTGCTGGGTGACCTTGGGCAAGTCATTTCCCTTATTTATGCCTCACTTCCCTCATCTGCGAAATGGGGATTAAGGCCGTGAGCCCACTGTGACACGATGGACTGTGTCCAACCTGATTAACTTGTATCTACTCCAGAGTTTAGTACAGTGCCCGGTACAGAGTAAGCGCTCAACAGATATCACAGTAAAGGGGTGTTTTTCATCAAAGATATCAGGGATCTTTTCCTTGAGGGCAGGAATTTTCTCCTTGTACTATTCTACGCTCCCAAATGTTTAGTACAGTGCTCTGCACACACAGTTAGTGCTTTGTAAGAACGGCTGATTGATTGATTGATTGATCTTCATAGTTTCTACCCATAAGAGCAAGAAGGACCTGGTTTCCAATTCCAGCTCTGCCATTTGTCGGCTGTGTGACCTTGGGAAAGTCACTGCATTTCTCTGTGCCTCAGTTACCTCACCTGTAAAATGAGGATTACGACTGTGAGCCCCATGGGGGACGCGGATTGTGGCCAACCTGATTAGCTTTTATCTGCTCCACAGCTTAGCACAGAGCCCGGCGCATAGTAAGCGCTCAACAGATACCATTAAAATAAAACAGGAAGTACAGACTTGTCCCAGAAAATCATTCAGGGACAATCTGGCCAAAAGAAAGCATCGCACAAGCCATTTTGTGGAAGTCTGTCCCGAAACTAGAGTACTTTTTAGGGGAAAGAAAAAGAGTGCTATTTGTTAAGACTTACTATTTGCCAAGCACTGTTTTAAGCACTGGGGCAGATAAGAGTATATGAATATCGGACACAGTCACTGTTCCACACGGGGCGCGTAGTCTGAGGAAGAGGAGAACCGTTATTTAATCCCTACGTCACAGACAAGGAAGTCGAGGTTCAGAGGAGTTCAGTAACTTGACCAAGATCACCCAGCAGGCAAGTGGCAGAGGCAGAATTAGAAGCCAGGTCCTCTGACTTCCAGGCCCGGGCTTCTCCCACCGGGCCACACCGCTTCACCGACCCCCCAAATCCTTCCCACTTCCTTCAAAGCCAGGTCCCTCTGCACACGGGTGTCGGGTCTGAGCCATGAAAATACACATCAGGATCGCCGTGGAGAGAGGCAGGACATCAATCAATCCATCAGTCGTATTTATTGAACGCTGACTGTTTGCGGAGCCCCGTTACCAAGGGCTTGGGGGAACACGATGTAGCAGAGTCGGTAGATACGTTCCCTGTCCACAGCGAATTTACGGTCTTGAAATAACGATCCCAAAGATATCTGATCTCCTGTCTGTCACAAACTGAGGGCAGGCCAGCTGAAATTCAGACTCTCTAGTAGGAAACCAGACCAACAGACAACCTGAGTAGAAGGCTCGATCGCAGACTGCTTGGTATGCAAAAGATTGTCGGTACAATTGGCAATCAAGGTAATGGACCAGAAACTAAAAAATGCCTTGGGAAAGGTTGGATGGAGTTATATAGAGTGGGCAATGAAGACTGCAATTCAATCTCTCTCTGTGCATGAACACAACAGGGAATTAGAATTATGAATTTCAGAAACAAACCAGATCACTAATGAACTAGGGAAAAGAACGACATTCATCGAGAAAGGGGTACGGATGGGCGACCGTCGAGTTGATTCGTCTTTGAAAAACGCCACGACCCCAGAACCGGATTCAAGTTCCGAAATGGCCCCGGATCCTTGGTAACTCCCTGGATGCCGTGAGGAGGAGGAAAGAATGATTGGGAAGTGCTTTGAGTTCCCTGAAAACCAGGGGCTAGATAAATCCTGGCTATTTTGGCTCCATTACCCATCCTCTTGAAAAGTCCTGGAAGGATTTCACTATTTCCATTTGACTGTCTCACCCCCCGCCTGTTCAGGGAGCCAAGAGCCAACATTCCACCCCCGTGAGGTTATTGACCCCGGCCCTCACTCCCGCCCCCACCGGGGCACACAGATCAACCACTTGGCTGGGCAAATTTCGACCACTGGCTCTCGGAAACGGACGGCCAGTGCGTTCGAAACCTCCGCTGTCCCTCTCCCTCCTCGTCGCGAACGTCTTCCGGCCTCCCGCTGAGTTCACTCCCATCTCCCCGGTCGAGAGGCCTCGTAAGAGAAGAGCGGCTGTTTCTTTCACTTCTCCATCCCCGCCCCTCCGCCTCCCAAAATAACTTCGCTAGCTCCTTTCCAACATTCTGCAGGAGAACAACGCGTTCCCGGGATGAGTGACAGTGCCCTGAGAGCATTCTATCACCTCTCGGCAAACATTTCCGACGCCCAACCACCGCTGATCCCCCAACCCCGCGGCGTGGCGCTCCTGACAGCCCCCGGACTCACGTCTCCCCAACACCCCACGTCTCCCCCGGCCCCACGCCGACGGAGCTGATAGGTGGACCGTCGATCTCGCGCACGTTGGCGGCCCACATCCTCACCTCCACCCGGAGGATGGCGCGGAAAGCGGGGGACGAGACGATGAAGGTCCCTAATTTCTCGGAGCCTCTAAACCCAATCGCCCCTCGGGGGCAGCGGCAGAGCCAACTCGGCTGCAAGCTAGCTGACGGAGGTCCCTCACAAGCTGGTGAAACACGCAAGCCAAAGGGTAAGCGGTGGCTTTGGATTAAAATTAAAGATTAAAAAAAAAAACCAGTTCCATCCGACATACCTTCACTCCCTCCTGCAACTGAATTTATATTCCGCCAGCCTCGGGAGAGTAAATACAATGCGCAATTTACTTGTTTGTGTCTTTTCAATCATTCTTGATTGGGTGGAGTAGGAATTTTTCAACCTTCAGCTGAAAACACCGTTCAGGGGATGGTGAGCCCCCGGCTCCTGTAGCGGAGGTTTTCCGGTGAGCCAAAGGGATGGGGGAATTCGGAAGACACCGAAGGGGACGGAGTAAACCTTAATAGCAGGCGACGAGGGAATGAGTCCTTTTCTATTCGAGAGACCCAGCAGCTACTTGAAGCGAACGACACGGCAGGCAGATTGTTCCCATCCGCTCTTACTCACCCAAACACAGCCCAGAGCTGCTGAGAAGTAGCAGAGTGGGCTGTCGATCGATCAATCAGAGGGAGGTTTTGAGCCCTTACGGGGTGCAGAACACGGTACCGAGCTCGTGGGTGAGTCCGCGAGACCTTAAGCTCCCGGAGAGCAGGAATCTGCCGGCTCCATATTACTGGTCTCCCCCGAGCGCATCGTACAGCGCTCTCTGTCCACGGTAAACGCTCAACAGACACCTTGAAGTCAGGGGTCGTGTCCCCCAATTCCGTCGTACCGTACGCTCCCAAGAGCTTAGTTTAGGGCTCGGCACACAGTGCACCCTCGATAAACACCCCTGATTGATTGATCGATAAAAAGATGGATTATTTGAGCTCCTCGTGGGCAGGGGACGTGTCGACTAACCCTGTCATATGGTAACAATAATAATGTTGGGATTAGTTAAGCGCTTACTCTGTGCAGGGCACTGTTCTAAGCGCTGGGGTAGATACAGGGTCATCAGGTTGTCCCACGTGAGGCTCACAGTCTTCATCCCCATTTTACAGAGGAGGTCCCTGAGGCCCAGAGAAGTGAAGTGACTCGCCCACAGACACACAGCTGACGAGTGACAGAGCCGGGATTCAAACCCATGACCTCTGACTCCCAAGCCCGGGCTCTTTCCACTGAGCCACGCTGCTTCTCTGCCTCCTTCGCTGCTTCTCTGTGTATTCTGCACCAAGTAAGTACTCAATAAATACAGTGGAATAGAGTAAGCAGACGTGGTTCCTGCCCTCAGGAAGCTTACTAGCTAGCGGGGAGACAAACAGGAAAATAAATTACACGTAGGGGAAGCAACCGAGTATAAAGATAGGAACACGAGTGCGGCTGGGAAAGGTCTCAAATCAAATGCTGTGAACTCCCGTACCAAAGTCATCTGGATTCCACCTTCCGTGTCTCTTTTTTTAAGCCCGAGACCTAATTAAAAAGGAATCTGGTCTGAATGCAAATTTGGGTGAGGTTGATGGAAGGGAGGGATGAATAACGATAACTCCAACTCCCGTAGACACATAGGGGAAAAAAAAAAAAAAGGACTGCGTCCTCAGAGCGGGGCTGAGATGTAAGGAAGTCAACGTGATTATCCCCGATTTCCAGCAGTCAGGCTGTGAGACAGAGTGGATAAGTGGTTTTGCCATGTGCCCAGGAACGTGGAGACCACTGTACTGAGCACTTGGCAAAAAGAAAAGGGTGATGATTAGACACAGAGCCTGGCCCTCAGAGGTAATGTCACCTAACGTCTGAAAACTTCCTGGAAGACATGGAACTTGCCAAGTCAGACTGAAGGAAAACAAACCCACTGTGGGACGGGAACTGTATCCGATCTGGCTGAATCTGCCCCAGTGCTTAGCGAAGTGTTAAGCCTTGGGTCCTTCCCTTCCAAGCCTGCAGCTAGGCTATCCAGACCACTCGTACCCCCTCCCCCCCCCACAGGAGGATCCAGAGGCCCACCCCCCCCCCCTCCAGTGGATGACCTTATTGTTCCTTCCAAGGAACCAAGGGGGAAGGAGTTGGGGACTCCAGTAGCCAAAAGGTTTCTTCAGGGAAGAGGAAAACCACCGTGGAATCCATTCAACTGGAAACTCCTCGAGGGCAGGGACCTTGGGATTTGACTTCTATCGCATGGTCCCCGGGACCCGGTCCAGTGCCCTGCCCACTGATGACAGATAGAAGATAAGGCCGATGATGTGAAGACACGAAGCTTCTCCCGCTGAGATGTGGGAAAGCCTTCCTCTTTCTGCAGGTGGATGTGGAGAGTGACCCGTGAATGAAGTTCCGTAGCTGGAGGAGCGGAAATAGCCATATGGGGCCAGCGGGTCTGTCAGAAGCTCAGCACTCGCCAGTGTAAATGACCTCATTCTCCCGCTGATTCAGAGGAATTCATATGTTCTCTCAATAGCCCTACTATTTTCTAAGCTCCTCTGAGGGAGCTTATACTGTACTCTCCTAAGCGCTTAGTACAATGATAATAATGTCGGTATCTGTTAAGCGCTTCCTATGCGCAGAGCACCATTCTAAGCGCTGGGGTGGATGCAGAGTAATCGGGTCGTCCCACGTGAGGCTCACGGTCTTCATCCCCATTTGGCAGATGAGGTAACCGAGGCCCAGAGAAGTGAAGTGACTTGCCCACGGTCACACAGCTGACAAGCGGCGGAGCGGGGATTCGAACCCATCACCTCTGACTCCCAAGCCCGTGCTCTTTCCACCGAGCCACGCCGCTTCTCTAGGGCAACGCCCTGCACACGGAAGCGCTCAATAAATACAACTAAATGAATGAATTCCACTACTCCACCCTGCCTCCCTAAGGGAATACGCACGGTTCATTAGAAAAAGCTGCCCAGGTGGGTTGGAAGAGAGTGCCTCCGAAATACATGTGGACGGGGCCGAGGTGAGGTCGATTAAGCAGCTGAATTTGTCAGTGGAGTTTTGGAAATTGCCGTTGCCCTAAGCACGTCCCGAACTGCGGGTGGAGACTGAAGCACCCAAAAGAGCAGATCCAATCAGCCACCGCGTGTCCTAATATTTAAACCTCTAGAGGAACTCGGATCGTCTCTTCTCGGACCGCAACCCAGGAGGCTATCCTGCGGCGCAGCCGGACGTTTCACCTCAACTGAAGACGGTTATTCATTCGATCATTCACTAGTATTTATTGAGCGCTCACTATGTGCAAAGCACTGTACTAAGCGGTCGGAATGTACAATTCGGCAACAGAGAGAGACAATCCCCGCCCACTGACGGGTTTACTACAGGAATGAAGATCTCGACTTCACCTCGGACTCCCAGGCGCGGCAAGGAAAGCGGGGAAAGCGGCCCCATCTGGCCCCTTGGCTTGGTCTCTTTCAGAAGCAGACAAACAGAGAAACCCGGGTTTCCCAGATCCCCATTCTGGCGGCTCATTCTGGGCAGAGAACATGTCGGCCAACTCTATCTTGTTGTCCTCTCCCAAGACTTGATGCAGGGCTCCGCACACAGGAGGTGCACGGGAAATACCATCGATCGATAGAAGCGGGTGGGAGGGAGGGAGGATGGTAGCCAGGCTTTGGAGAAAAATAAAGCTGGAAGGCTCAGCCCCTTTTTCCTCCCATTGTCCGGGGTGATGTTTCGGGAGGTATCTCTTAGTTGATCTTCGAGGACCAGGACCTCAACCGTACTCTAGTAAAGTGCTCTTGCTCACTTAAACTCTAATACGGTGGTCTGCCCACCCCAGTTGCTCAGTCGCTACTACTGATTGGCGGGCGATCAGTCTAGAGACGGAGAGTCATTCTTCTGACCGCTCCTTGGGCCATGGACCGCTTCAGCCCCCCCCCCCCCCCCGGTTGACCCCTGGCAGCCCCGTGGGCCATCCACTGCTCCCCTTACTGCCCACCCCTGGGCCCAGCCACGCCGGAAGGACGCTGTATCCCTCTCCCAAGGCAATGCGGCCCAGTGGAGAGAAAACAGGCCTGGGAGTCTCTCGCACTGTACTCTCCCAAGTGGTCAGTCCAGCCTGCACATGATACACGCTCAATAAATAGCACTGATGATGACGATGACTCAGAAGACTTGGGTTTTCATCCCGGCTCTGCCGCTTGCTGCTGGTTGTGTGATCTTGGGCGGGTCACTTCATTTCCCTGGGCCTCATTTTCCCCATCTGCAAGATGGGAATTCAACAGCTGTTCTCCCCACTCCCCTGTAGACCGTGAGCCCCACGTTGGACAGGGACTGTGTCCGCTCCAATCGTTCTCTCTCCACCACAACGCTCGACAGAAAACGAGTGCTAAACGAACACCATGGTTGTTGTCTGGGCCGCATCGTACAGCGTTTCTGAAAACGCTTCCCTCCAGCGGGGCGGGGTGGGGGGCAGAAGGGTTGGAAGAGAACCGACATCCACAGATGTGAGAGAGAAGCGCGGTCTTGTCCATTAGAAACCGAGAGATCTAAATTCAGTCGTTACTAAAATGAAGGAACTAAAGAGAGCGGGAACATATATCCCCTGATACCTGCCTTTCGAGCGGGAGCAGTTAAGCAGCACCGGGGATTTGGAAAGGGAAAAGGGACCCAAGAGAAGCTGAGTCTAGCGTGGCCCGGCCCATCCTTGGGACTAGAAAAGGCATGTGGTATTTTAATAGCGTATGAAGAAGCGTCACATCAAAGAGGAGGCAGCCGGCAGACCGCCTCTCTTTCTTCATGAACCTACTCCTGAGACATCACATGTAACCCTCAACCCCACTGGGCCAGAAATGTATTTCTTCTAAATATGGCCTCAAGGTAATGGGTAGGAATTGGGAATGACAAAATTTCAATCGCGGACGTGTTTTTTTCAGAGACGTGAGAAGCAGGGTTAACCGACAGCCCGCTGCTAGGGCCGGGCTCCCCGCCCCGCCTTCCCCTCTCCCACCTCCCCCGTCCGTGCGCTAAGTCTACCTGAGATCCCGCTCCGCTCGACTGTCAGAGTGGAAAGAACATCTAAATGCCCTGATGGGCAATCACTGGCATCTTCCAGTTCAAGACTGTGTTTTGGTGGTTGTTTGGAAAAAGCAAGACAAGACAGTCTCAGAGAAAGAACAGGGAAAGAGCGAGCCAGGCAGAGAGAAACAGAGGCAGACGCATTCGGAGACAAAAGTAGAGTGAGAGGGACAGTCAGAGAGAGAGAGAGAGAGAGAGAAAGAAAGGAAAAAGAAGATACAGCATCCCATCTTGGAAGACCTACAGAGTGCTAGATTTTCCCTCAAGTTAGATCTTCCTGCCTGGAATCTCCTGCAGTGAGTTTGTAAAAATGAACCGCAGGAGAGACTTTCCATACAGACGGGGCCTCGGCTACTACCTCAGCGTGGTTGGCTCCCGAGACCAGCCTTGACCTCTCTTCTCCTTGGCAGATCTGCATCTCCTCCTGCCTCAGGACAGGCACTTGTCGTTTGCAGCATCAGCTATTTCCCCCAAAATGCAAGTGCTTAGAATCCCGTTTTTATAATGTCATGGAGTTTTAATCACTGATTTACTGTGTGACTTTGGGCAAGTTGCTTACCCTCTCTGGGCTTCGGCTTCCTCTTTCTTCACAGGGCCCCAGAAAATCTTACACCACCTGCAACACCTATCAATCCGTTGGTATTTAATCCAATGCCTACAGCGGGCGGAGAGCCGGAATAAGCACTTGGAAAAGTACAGTAGAATAGGTCGATTGGATTCCTACCCTCAAGGACCTTGCAATCTGGCCCGGGAGGCAGACGTGACAAAAGATTACAGGTAGAATCATCTTCACACTGAAGGTTGACTCCGCCAAACACCGCCTGACTCCCAAAATGAGGAATTCAGGGTATCCTCGTGACATCGACTGATGCTAAGAGGGTTGGTGAGGAGGAATAGAACGGGAAACCAGGTAGAAATGTCGGGCCAAAAGACAGACGAAACCACTTCCATTGCTGGGTGACCTCGGGCACGTTGCCTCACCTCCCTGGGCTTCATCTGTAAAACGGAATTAAGACTGTGAGCCCCACGTGGATTACGGACTGTGTCCGACTTGACCAGCTCGGCTCTTCCCCAGCACTTCCGCAGTTACTGCTTAACAAGCACCGTAAAAAAGCCTCCGGCGGGTCACCTAACTTTGCTGTAGACCTTAGCTTCCCCATCTGTAAAATGGGGATCGCATACCTGTCCTCCCTCCCTTTTAGGCCTCTCCTCCCTCTCCCTTCTGTATTACCCTGCCTTGCTCCCTTTCTTCATCCCCTCATCCCAGCCCCGTCCCACTTACGTATCTTATCTGTAATTTACTTATTTATATTAATGGCTGTCTCCTCTTCTGGACTGTCAGCTCGTTGTGGCCAGGGAATGCGTCTGTCTATCGCTAGATTATATTCTCCCGAGCACTTAGTACGGTGCTCTGCACCGAGTAGGTAGGTACTCGATCAATACGATTGAATGAATGAATGACAGGTGGCCCGGCCCTGGACCGACGGGCAGCATCGACAGGGGAGTTCAAGCCTTTTGGGAACCGGGAGGTCAGCATCCAGAAGAAAAGGTGTCCTGCAGGCGCGCGCGCTAGACATAGAGGGAACGTCTCTACCCGTTCTCTGAGCCAAACCAGCCTCGGGGTCTTGAAACACCTGCACGCCTCGGGAAAGAACCTTAAAACCGCCAACTCTCATCCCTGACCGTTTTCGTAGGGAAGTGAGAAAGACCTCGTATGTACCTGAATTTGGCACCCAGGAGCTGAGAATTCGGGCTCGCTGTAAATTATTCAGGGGATGGTTTCAAACTCTTTAATGAGTCCAGGTCGAGGCTTCGGTGCTGCTCTTAGTAATGCTAATCATAATAATCATGGTATTTGTTAAAATAGATTAACGAATTGCGGTATTTGTTAAGCGCTTACTATGTGCCAAGCACTGGTCTAAGCGCTGGGGGATACAGGGTGATCGGGCCGTCCCACGTGGGGCTCACAGTTTTAATCCCCGTTTTACAGATGAGGTAACTGAGGCACAGAGAAGCGAAGGGACTTGGCCGAAGGCACCCAGCCGGCAAGCGGCGGAGCCGGGAGTAGAACCCACGACCTCTGCCTCCCGAGCCCAGGCTCTTTCCACTGAGCCACGCTGCTTCTCTAAGTGCTTACTCTGAGCCAGGCGCTGTACTAAGCGCCGGGGTGGGTACAAGCAAATCGAGTTAGACACGGTCCTTGTCCCACGTGGGGCTCGCGGCCTCGATCCCCATTTGACAGATGAGGTAGCTGAGAAGTGAAGCGAATTGCCCGACATGGCACAGCAGAGAAGTGGCGGGGCTAGGATTAGAACCCAGGTCCTCCTGACTCCCAGATCCGGACTCTACCCACGCGGCCACTCTGCTGCGATCGAGCGGTTGACCGTGGGCGCGGGAGGAAGGGAGATTTGGAGAGATCTCTTTCAAGGCTTACCCATTATACAGAATCTGGGGGGGGGGGGGGGGAGATCACTTTGGGGTTGCAGGACAAACATTGTAAACTGACATCGTGGCCACTTGAAGAACAAAGCCTTCCACAAACATTTAGCGAGCTCTTGTCTCCAGCCCTGCCAACTCTGCCTCTACTCGGAGCCAAATGATGAAAAGACGGGAACACAATACGATACGTCTCCAATCCCTAGGAATCGTAACTTGAATAACTGTGGTACTGGTTAAGAATTTACTATCTACCAGGGACTGAAGTAAATGTCTACCAGGGATAAATACAATATAAGCAGATCTGAAACAGTCCTTGCCAGTGAGTCGGACGGATTAATTGAGCCCTTACTGCGTGCCAAGCCCCGTGTCAGATTCTCCGGAGAGTGTAACGGAATAAGCGGACACATTCTCTGCCCACGATGAACTTACCGTCTAGCGGGGAGACGGACATGAATTTGGAAAAATAAACGAATGAGGATCACAGTTCAATCAGTCAGTGGTATTTATTGAGGGCTTTCCATGGGTGGAGCGTAATAATAAGTACTCGGGCAAGTAAAATACAACAGAGTTGGTAGACACGTCCCCTGCCCAAAACAAGGTTATAGGGGAAGGAGAGGAGATAGCGAATTCCCCATTTAACAGATGAGGTTCATTGACTTGCCCGAGGTCACGTGGCAGAGCTGGGATTAGAACCCAGGTCCCCTGACTCCCCCCTCCAAAGAAATAGATCTGACATTCCTACTATCTCCAGGAATGCACAAGAAGCTTATACGGGTCTTTTTCCTTAATAGAGGCCTTAGAAGATAGGACCCATGGCTTGGTCGGAGGAATCCCCTCCATGGGATTAAGGACCGTAAGAGTGATATGAGAGACCAGTTTCTGTGCCTGGAGACTGGTAGGGTGGAAAAAGCCAGGGAGGAGGGCGGGGAAGGGAGGGGAGAAGGAATGGAAAACTCGCCGCCGACCCCTTAACCACGCCCTTCCTCCGTCCTGGAACTCCGTCCTACTTCACGTCCGACAGACGATCACTCTCCCCACCTTCAAAGCCTTGTTCAAATCACATCTCCTCAGCCTTCCCCAGCTAAGCCCTCATTTCCCACACTTCCCCTACGTTCTGCACCGCCCTCGCATTGGGACTTGTACCCTTTAAGCACTTGATATCCACCCCACCCTCAGCCCCACAGCACTTGAGGACAATATCGCTAGTTCATTTTAACGTCTGTCTCCGTCTCTCGGCTGTCAGTTCCCCGTGGCCACGGATCGTAACCGCCGATTCTGTTGAGTGGTACTTTTCCGGGCACTTCTTAATACAGTGCCCTGCACACGGTAAACGCTCAGTAAATACCACTGATCGATCGCTACCCCAACCTTGGGCTCGACACGGCGACGTTAGAGATGAAACCAGCAGAGACGGATGAAGCGATGGAAGGGTACTTACCGACTGACAGCGAGAACTCTGACTTTCCCCTTTTCGACACACTGCCGATGCTAAAAACACGTTGAACAGCTGCGATCGGAAGAAGATGCAGGATTTCCATAAAGGACGGCGCAGTAATATGTCTTCAGGAGAATTATTCTTCTAGGATTTGAAGGGAACTCCCTCTCTTGGGGGTGGGGAGAAGAAAGAGGAGTTTTCCCCCAAGCACAGTAAAGCTAATTCTATCTTCCACAGGAAAAAAACAAAAACTACTCAGTCGTGGCAAGCTTCCAGGAGAGGGACACTGTGGCCCTGCCCGAAGGCAGGGGAAAGAGATGCTGAGCGGTCTAGTGAAAGGACCGTGGGTCCGGGAGTCAGAAGACGTGAGTTCTGATCCTGGTTCCTCCACTTGCCTCTTTTGTGACCTTGGATGAGTCACTTCGGTTCTCTGAGCTTCAGTTTCCTCGTCTGGAAAGTGAGGATTGAACATTTATTCTCCCCCTCCCGATGGGGGACGGGGAGTGTGTCTGATCTGACTGTACTGTGTGAACCTCACGCTCGGCTTATATAAGTGTTAACCGATACCATTATTATCCATCACATTAATTTTCTCACCGTGTGCAGAGCACCATACTAAGCATTTGGGAGAGTCCAATATAGCAGGGTTGGTGAGACACACTCCCTGCCCACCACAAGCTTACGGTCTAGAGGATTAGTCCTCAGTTTCCGCGCAACCAACAGAAGTCAGGTCCTCGACTCCGTTTCCCACCTCCAGCATCCTGCTCGACACGTCCGCTTGGCTTTCGAACGGGACTCCAGGGTTGTTTACTTGGGAAGGGAGTCCCCATCCCTGAGTTTGTCACAAGAGGGCAATGCTCTGCTAGACCAGGATAGGAAACATGCAAGAAATCGAGACCCTTAAAGGGCTGTCAATTTCGGGGATACGGGGTTGGGGGGGGGGGGGCGTCCCATCGCTCACTTAAGGAACTACTTAATGCAAGGGTTCCCCTTGTTTTCGGGACCGCGTCGCCCCGGAAACGGAAACAGTGAAGATGGTGGTGTGGGTCATAACTTTCAAAACGGGGAGGAGAGCAAGGAGGGAGGGAGTGAAGGCCAAAGAAGGGGGGAAGAGGAAAGGGAAAGAGGACGGAGAGAAAGAGAGAGAGCAAAGGGATAGGAAGAGAAAGAAGGAAAGGGAGAAGAGAGAGGAGAAGGGAGAAGGAGAGAGGGGACGGGATGAGGAAGTAAAGGAGGAAAGGGAAGGAAGGGAGAGGGGGAGGAGGAGGAGGAGGAGGGTGATGGAGAGGAAAAGAGGGGATGAAAAGGCGCAAGGGGGAGAGAGAGGGAGAGCAGGAAAGGAGGGGGAGTGAGTAAAGGAGGAGGAGAAAGGAAGACAGGGAAGGAGAGTGAGAGCGGTAGGAAGGAGAGGTAGGGAGACTAGAGGAGAATAAGAGTGCAACGCGTGTAAATGAGTGGAGGGAGGGCAAGTCTTGTGGATTTCTTTTTCTCGGCCGGTGTCGCGCACACGGACGCTCCTAAATACACACAGAGGGCTCAGAGGTCAGGGCTCAGGACTCAGGAGTCAGGACTTGGAGCTAAGGGTTCAAGGTTCAAAGTTCAGGGCTCAGCTCCCAAGTCTCGGGGCTCCGAGTCCGGGATCACATCCCGGAGACAGAGGGCGGAGGGAGGGGACCCCCAACATCGCACATTCGGCTTGGGCCTGCAAATCCAGTTCCGGGCCTCGGGCTCTCCTGGGAGAAGGTTTTCCCCAGGAGGGAGCGGGGGTGCAGTCCCTGGCTGCCCCGACGGAGAGAAGAGCGAGCGGCACCGCAGTGCGGCGAGCAGAGAACTCTCCGTCGCAGCCGTGGGAGTGGGCGCTGGGACTCCTGGGACCCTGCCTGGGATCCTGCCCGGGGCCCTGACGAGACCAGGACCCCCGGGGGCAAAGGGACAAGGGGGATCGGGGTGCCGAAGGAGAAAGGGTCCCCCGGAGCCGCCCACCCATCGTGACGGGGGAGATAGAGGTGAAAACAAAGACAAAACACGACCCAAGCTAGGCCAAAAGTTAGGAAGGTGAAGCACCCGGAGAAAGGAAGGCAGTGCCCGGCTCCGACCCAAGGCCTCCTATCAGGTCCGGGGAGAAAGAACAGGGAGGGCCAAGAAGATGAGACACGGTCTCAGTCTCTCTCAGTTCCTCTTTCTCTCTCTCTCTCCCTCTGCCTCCTTCCCCTTCTCTTTCTCTTCCCCTTTCTCTCTTCCTCTGTCTCTTTCCCCTTCTTTCTCCCTCTCTTTCCCCTTCTCTCTCCCTCTGTCTCTGCCCTCTTTTCCGTCCCTCTCTTTCCCCTTCTCTCTCTTTCTCTCTGTCTCTCCCCATCCGTCTCTCTCCCTCTCTCTCTTTCTCTCTGTCTCTCCCCTCTCTCCCTCTGTCTCCCCCCCTCCGCCTCTCTGACTCCCCTTCTCTTTCCCTTTCTCTGTCTCCCTGTTTCTTTTCTCCTTTCCCTCTGCCTCTCCCCCTCTCTCCGTCTCTCCCCGTCTTTCCCTCTACCTATCCATCTCTCTCTCTCTCCCCCTTTCCCCCCAGCCCCCGGGTTCCTGGAGTCCCCCAAGTGGATGCCAAGTCCCCCCCGAGAGAGCAGTCAGGCGGAGGCGACCAGTCGGCTCTTCTCCGCACATCCCCAGGAGGGCAGATCCCTGCGCCGCCCGCTCGGCCCCGGGCTCGGAGCCCCTGGATCCCGAGATCCCGAGAGGGATAATAATAATGATAGCATCTGTTAGGCACTTACTACGTGCCAAGCACTGGCCTAAGCCCCGGGGTAGATCCGAGGTCATCCGGTTGTCCCACTTGGGGCTCACAGTCTCAATCCCCATTTTGCAGATGAGGTCACTGAAGCACAGAGAAGTTAAGTGACCTGACCGAGGTCACACAGCAGCCAAGTAGCAGAGCGGGATCGGGACCCATGACCTCTGACTCCCAAACCCGTGTCCTTTCCACTAAGCCACGCTGGATCCCGTGGGCCATATCGCCACTCCGCCCCCGGGCGGCCGAGACCCCCCCCCCCCGGGCCAGGCCAGATTCGGGGGAGGTTCGAGCCAAGGCGGGCATCTCTCCGGACGCGCTCCCCTCCCCACCCCCCCAGATCCGCCCCAGCGCCCCGATTGAGCCCGGGACGCGACTTGCGGCCCTCTCCCTCTCTCCGTCTCTGTGCGTCTCTCCTCCTTCGGGTCTGTCCGCCCGGCTCGCACACGTGGTGGGACGTGTACACACTCACGGGCCCCGGCAGGCCACGGCCAGGGACCGGGACACACGAAGCTTCGCGGTGCGACCCCGTGGGTTCGCACAGGCTCGGCCCCGCTCCCCCTCGGCCTGGGTTCGGGAGCGTGGGGAGTGGGAGAGGCGCCGGTGTCGTTGGCGGTATAGCGAGCGGCTCTCGCTCTATAGGGGCAGGGAGGATGGGTCCCCATGGGAAAATATCTGGGGGCGCCCCTGGGGGAAGCATCAGCCCCCCGCCACACACACACACACACACACACACACACACCTGGGGCAAGGCAGGACCCGCCCCCCCCACCAGTCCAGCGGCCCAGCCCGGGGAGACGCGGGCCGGCGCGGCTCAGTGGAAAGAGCCCGGCCTTGGAAGTCAGAGGCCGTGAGTTCCAATTCCACCTATCCCCCTCGCCCGCTGGGGGACCTCGGGCAAGTGGCTTCACTTCTCTGGCCCTCGGTTCCCTCATCTGTAAACCGGGGGTGAAGAGCGTGAGCCTCAGGTGGGACGACCTACCTGCCTCGGATCGACCCCGGCGCTTAGAATAGGGCTCGACGCGTTGTACGCGCTCAACAGATACCGTTATTATTATAATTTTTATGAAAGAGGCTCCGTCCAAGGGGACCCTGCCCGTTCACCGGAGGTGAAGGGAAGGGGGGAGCCTCCTCCCCCCCACCTCGCAACGGGGCGGCTGGCCGCCGCCAAGGGCGACAGGCCCAGGGGTTGGGGGCACCACTGGGCGCGCCCGCGTGTGTGCGTGAGACCAAGGTAAAACGGGTGCCAAGGGATCCAACGACGGGCAGTTCTGAGTTTGAGGAAGCGGGCGGGAGGCAGAGAGCGGACTGGCGAGAGCCCCGCTAGCCCCCGGGGGGCCAGGGGGCCCCGGCCAGGGCTGGAGGCTCTCTCCACCCCCCGCCCCTCTCCCCTCGGCCCCAGCGGAGGGAACGGGACGGGAGGAACTGAAGGGAGGAGGAGAGGAGAGAGGGGAAGAGAGAGGAGAGGAAAGGAGGAAAGGAGGAAAGGAGGGGAAAGGAGGAGAGGAGAGAGGAGAGGAGAGAGGAAAGGGGGAGAGGAGGAGAGGAGAGGAGAGAGGAGAGGAAAGGAGGAGAGGAGAGAGGAGAGGAAAGGAAGAGCAGAGGGAGAAGAGGAAAGGAGGAGAGGAGAGAGGAAGAGAGGAGAGGAGAGGAGGAGAGGAGAGGAGAGAGGAGAGGAAAGGAGGAGAGGAGAGAGGAGAGGAAAGGAAGAGCAGAGGGAGGAGAGGAAAGGAGAGGAGAGAGGAGAGAGGAAGAGAGGAGGAGAGGAGAGGGGAGAAGAGAAAGGAGAGAAGAGAGGGGAGAAGAGAAAGAAGAGAGGAGAGGAGGAGAGGAGAGAGGAGGAGAGGATGGATCGGGGGAGAGGATGGACGGGGGTAGGGTGCGGGGGTGGGGAGGGGTGTCCCTCGGGGTGAATGGAGGTCGTCTCCGGCGGGGTCGCGGGGTCTCAGGGTCTGTCGGTCCTCAGGGGATCCCAGCTCCCCTCCCCCCCACCCCCCAAGCCCGGCCCCCCGGCCCCGGGCCGGTCCCCGGCCGGCCTCCTCCCCCTTCCCCGCTGGGGCGGCCCGAGGGGGCCGGGGGAATTGGAGGTGGGGGGGAGACAGAAGTGGCCCCCGGGGCCCAGCGTCCGCCCCCCCGCCCCCGCTCCCAACCACCGCAGTCTCCAGACGTGCCTCCCCGCTCCGACCCGCACCCCGCGCCGACCCCCCGGCCGGACCCCCCTCCCCGGGGCCGGGGGACGCAGCGGCGGAGGCCGGCCCCTCTCCGGCCCCCGCCCCCCCGGCCCGTCAGGGGTGGGGGGTCCGGTCCTCCGCGCCCCCTCTCCCTCCCCCCCCCCGCGGCCCCCGGCCCCCCCAATGCCCCCGTCCGGGGGTGCCCCTCCAGCCCGCGCCCGCCCACACCCCGGAGCCCCTTCGACCCCCAAAGCCCCCCTCGGTCCCTCCGGGCGGCGGGGCGGCGGGGCGGCGGGGCAGCGGGGCAGAGGATCCCTCGGTCCCTCCGGGCATCGGGGCGTCAGAGCCCCCCTCGGTGCCTCCGCTCGGTGGGGGGCGGGGGGCGGGCGAAGCGGGGGACCCAGCGGGCTCCTACCTCCCTCCGATGCGGGGGGCGGCGGCGGGGGCGGCCCCGTCCGGGCGGAGCGGCGGCCACCGAGGGAGGAGGAGCGGGCCCGGACAGGGGCTCCGTCAGGGCGCCCACCCAGGCCCCGTCATCTGCCCGCAGCAAAGGAGAAGAGACGAGTGGGGGCCCTGACGCCCCCTCCCTCCCCCCCCCCCCACACACAGCCGGGGGGAAGGGGAGGGGAGGAGGGAGGGAGGGAGAGGAGAGGAGTGGGGAGGGGGCTGCCGGCGGCTGGAGGTCGCCTGGTCCTCAGAGAGGTGTCCTCGCCCTCGCTCCCTCCCTCTCCCTTACACACGCACACACACACACACACTCTCTCCCTCCCTCTCTTACACACACTCCCTCTCTCTTACACACCCACACACACCCCCCCCCTCCCTCTTACAGACACACTCTATCTCTTCCACTCACACACCCTCTCCCTCCCTCTCACACACACACTCTCTCTCTGCCCTTCTCTGTCCCTTTCTCTTCCACACACACACACACACACACACACACTCCCTCTCTCCCTCTCTCTTACACACACACACTGTCTCTCTCCCTCTCTGTCCCTCTCTCTTACACACACACTGTCTCACACACACACTCCCTCTCTCCCTCTCTGTCCCTCTCTCTTACACACACACACACATTCCCTCTCTCCCTCTCTCTCATACACACACACACACAGACTCACCCTCTCCCTCTCTCTCTCTTACACACACACACACAGTCTCTCCCTCTCTTACACACACGCACACATTCTCTCCCCCACACTCTATCTTACACACACACATCCTCTCCCTCTTACTCTCTCCCTCTCTCTCATATACACACACACACAGACTCACCCTCTCCCTCTCTTACACACACACCCATTCTCACCCCCACACTCCATCTTACACACCCACGTTCTCTCCCTCGTACTCTCTCCCTCTCTCACACACACACACACACACACTCTCCGTCCCTCTTAGACACACACGCACACTGCCTCTCCTCCTCTCTCTTTCACATAGGCACACGCTCTCCCTCTCTCGCCCTCTCTCTACACACGGAGACACTTCTATCCAGGGGTGACTCTCCGACCTCCTGGCCAAGCCGCCCCGACTCCCCCCCTGCCCCTTTCCGTCGCGGTCACCTCGGGTTCCCCCCGGGTCCCCCCAAGCAGGAGAGGCAAAGAGCGACAGGACGTCCCCGCCCGGCTGGCGGGGGTCGGGGGACGGGGCAGGACGCTCCATCCGGTCGCCCTCCGAGGCCGCGGGGAACCGGTCCCGCGGTGACCCCGCGGTGACCCCGCGGTGACCCGAAGGATGGAGCCCACCGCCCGCCCTCGGGCCTTCCCGGGCCCACTGGACTCTGTGTGTCTGTCTGTCTGGGGGGAGGGGGGGGGAAGTCTGTGCCTCTCTCTCGATGTCTGTGGGCGTGAGTGTGTGTCTGGGGGGGTGTGTGTCTGTGCGTCTCTCTGGATGTCTGTGGCTGTGTGTGCGTGTGTCCCCGTCTCTCTGGGTGTCTGGGGGGGGGTGCGTCTGGGTGCGTGTGTGTCGGGGTCCGTGAGGGAGTGTGAACGCGCGAGGTGCACTGGGTGACTCTGTGTGTGTGTGTGTGTGTGAATGTGTGTATACGTGTCTGGGTGTGCGTCTCTGGGGGGCGTGTGTATGCGCGATGTGCCCCTGGCGACTGCGTGGATGTGAATGTGTGTGTGTAAATGTGTGTGGAGGTGTGCGCGCCTAATGAGCGACAACGGGAAGGCGATCTCCGGAGAGAACATTTACAGTTTTCTTCCAGTGTGAGAGGATCCGCGGCCGTTGAAGGCTCTACGCCAGTGAGAGCCTTACCGCTTGCCGATCTGGTGGCTTCCCTCGATAACGGAAGGACCACCGCTCCTCTTCCTCCTCCCCCCCCCCCCCCCAGCAGATCCCTTCATCTCCCATTTTCACCTCAGAATCAAAGCCCTCCCCAGCCGGGGCCCTCCCAATAACCTTCCCTCTAGCTCCGATTCGGCACACGCGACCCCTGAAATAAAACATCGGGTGGGACCCGGGTTTGAGATGATCGTCGGAAAACCACCGTTGCCGTAAATCCGGTTTACTTTTTAAACGGGGGACTGGGCTGAAAAATTCATGGGCCGCTTGCTTCCTCGGCCCACTGATAGACGCATTAAAGAGGGGGATCCATTTTTTTTTTTTATGCTAGTGAATTCTCCTTGCGGGAAGTACATTCCTCTTTAATTAACAGTCATTAGACCGGTGAGTACTTATTGAGCTTTGGGCGATGTGCGCTTCGGATGAAAAATAATCTGGATACAGACATTTCGCGGCTCGATCGATGCTGGGATTTTTTCTCTTTTTTTTTTAAAGAGGAACGCGGGCACCGTCTTCCTCGAAAGTGTAAGTGGATTCTGTGGGGATTTCTGTTCGAACCTCGGGATAGTGCCTTGTGATAGTCTTGCAATCTGTTCCCCCTGAAATATTTGGGCAGAGGAGACAGCCAGATGTGTTCAGAGACAGTTTGCCGGGTGGAAATGTAGGGAAGCCCTGTCAGGGCGGGGACTGTCAGGTCGGCTCCTCCCCGCTCTGAAGGATCACCCCCGACTGCGACTATTTCCGACTTGAACTGCATCGATCTGGTTGTCTCGTTCGTACGTTAATATCTTTAATCTCCGTCGCTTCCTCCTACTCTTCATTTCTTTTCGCGTCTGCTGTGCCCCTAGATGCTAGGCTCCTTGAGGGTAGGGAGCACGTTCGGTAAGTTTCTTGGAGGATCCCAAGTGCTTAACTCAGTGCTCCGCACTCTGAATACAACTATTTCTACCTCGCCACTTGGCGCAGTTCTTGGCCTAGACCGAGAGCTCAATAAATGCCATAATCGATTATTATTGAAGATAGGCAGTGAATAACCCAGGGCAGTAGCATCTCCTTTTGGAACGAGGCAGATACACCAGGATCCTTATCAGTACCCAACCCCACGGCACATAGATCCGTAGCACGGACTTGGGAGACAGAGGTCGTGGGTTCTAATCCCGGCTCCGCCACTCATCGGGCGTGTGACTCCGGGCCAGTCACTTGACTTCTCTGTGCCTCGGTTCCCTCACCTGTAAAATGGGGATCAGGTCTGTGAGCCCCACGTGGGCCAACCCGATCACCTCGTATCTACCCACGCCAGCGCTTAGAACGGTGCTTGCCACATAGTGAGCGCTTAATACCATCATCATTATTATTATACTCTGCGGTTCCCCCAGTCTGCAACGTATTTAAACGTCCGTCTCCCCCGTCAGACGATAAGCTCCCTGAGGGCAGGGGTCCGATCTAACTCTGCTGTAGTACACTCTTTCGAGTGCTTAGTACGCAGTAAGTGCTCAATAAAATACCATTAATCGATTGTTTGAATGATTGATCCAGCTACGTGTCAGCTGCTCTGCAGTGTGCCTTCCGAATCAGAGTTATCTGTTACATCGATGGAAACTCGACTGGTGGTCGGAAGTTCTGTCCTGCCCCGCTCCGCTGAAACCTTGTAAACGTAGATCTCCCCTGGCCTGCTCTTCCGTGGTCCCGCTAACTCATCGGCTTCGGGGAAGGCCACGGTAAGGACTAGGTTCTTCCCCTGTAGAGCTGCCCGGGAAAAATCCGGTCAACCCAGTACAGGAAGAAGACAGAACAGAACGGTCTGTGAGAAGCAGCGCGGTCTAATGGATAGAGCACGGGCCTGGGAGTCAGGAGGACGTGGGTTCTGATTCCCGCCCCGCCGCTTGTCTGCTGCGTGACCTTCGGCAAGTCACTTCACCTGTGCCTCAATTCTCTCATTTGTAAAATGAGGGTTAAGACGGCGAGCCCCGGGTGGAACGGGGACTGTGTCCAACTCCATTTACTTTTATCCCCCCCAGCTCTTAGTACACCACCTGTCACCTACTAAGCATTTAACAAATACCACTATCATTGTTCACTATTATTATCGTTAGGTGCCCGCTTCCTTCTCCCCTCCCTCCCTTCAGCCGAGGTTGAATCTGCCCCGTTCTCACTCTCATCGCCCTCTTTCCCTCTAAGTTCCCTCGTGGTTGAACACGTTTGCACCTAAGAACAAAGCTGAACCTGAGGCTTCTAGGGGGTAGAGGAAGCAGCGGGCGATCAGTGTGACTTTGGAGCGGGCCCCCGGCTTGCAGCGGGCTCTGGAGAGCCCGTCGGTGATATTTACTAAGTGCTTACTATGTGCAGAACGCTACGTGAAGTACTCGGAAGAGTAAAATGCAAACTGGTCTTGGGAGGGTGGGGACAGCCAAGGCGGTGTGGAGAGAGCACGGAACTGGGAGTCCGGCCGTGTGGCCTTGGGTGAGTCACTTGGCCACTCTGGGCCTCAGTTTCCTTCTCCGCAAAATGGCGACGAGATGGAGTTGAGTCCCGTGCGTTGACTCTGATCTATATGGTACTTTTCATCCATGTTGAACTCTCCCAAGTGCTTAGTACAGTGCTCTGCACACGGCCAACACCCAGTAAATGCAACTGATCGATGTATGGCTTGGCCTTCCGGGCAGTTGGCCTGTCAAAGCTATTCTCCCCAGGGCTAGTCATCGAGGGATGAATGGGCTTTTTCCTCTCTCCGTCGTCGTCGTCCCCCTTTATTGTCCCACCAGCCAGCCCCCCCCCCACCCCGTATCCACAACAAAGTCACTTCCCTCCACAAGGCTCCTAGGGCTCCCCACAGGAAGCCGTGACCCCCGCAAAGGAAGCAAGGTCACAGCTAACGGCGGGCCTCATCCCCGGGAGCGTGGTGAATATTTGATTGTGCACGTTGATTTCGGTGCAGCGTTAATTAGGCTTCAGTAATTAGATGCACAAATCAGCTCTCTCTCTCTCTCTCTCTCTCTCTCACACACCGAGGCAGATTAAGAGGGCCGCGCGTTCGGTTCGAGATCTTTCCCACTTAGGCACGGCTGCCAGCACGCGCTGCTTTTCCCTTTTGCTGAGTGGCTGGGGATACTCGTGACCGAAAGCGGAGACCCTCGGGCGTGATGGAAGGCCACAGTTGGGAAGGGGGGGGGCTGCCATTTTGGCCCGCTCGCCCACCCCAAAGAGTGCATTCCGGGATTTTAAGACTTCAAACGTACGGCAGCGCGCGCGTCACTCCGAAGAGTTGTCTCCTAGACTGCCGGCTCCTTGAGGGCAGGGATGATGGGTGCTAACTCTACTATATCCTCCCAGAATTTAATGCGGAGTTCTCATATGATAGGCACTCAGTAGGTACTATTGATTCATCCATGTTGTCCGTGCTTCTGAATGTCTATTCGACGGGATCTGGCCCGTGCCTCTGCCTATCGACTCTGTCCTATCAATCCATCCGACCGTATTTAGTGAGTGCTTACTGTGGGCAGAGCACTGTACTCGGCTCCGCGGAAAAGTGCAACATAGCAGAGTCGGTAGACGCGTTCCCTGTAGAGAAGCAGCGTGGCTCGGTGGAAGGAGCCCGGGCTTGGGAGTCAGAGGTCATGGGTTCGAATCCCGGCTCCGCCACTTGTCAGCTGGGTGACTGTGGGCAAGTCACTTCACTTCTCTGGGCCTCAGTTACCTCATCTGTTAAACGGGGATTAACCGTGAGCCTCACGTGGGACAACCTGATTACCTCGTATCTCCCCCAGCGCTTAGAACAGCGCTCTGCACGTAGTAAGCGCTTAACAGATACCAACATTATCACTATTAGAGCTTAGAAAGGGAGGTCCTCTTGTCTGCCTTTCGGGAACGCTGAGGTAGAGATGAAGCGCCTTCTCCACGCTCCGAACAGCAGATGAACAACGTGAGTTTGTTTTGGTCTCCTCATCTGTGGGCTCATACAAATCTTCCTCCCTGACACACACTGTTCTTTTGCTTTTACTGCATTCCTGCCCGGAGATGATGATTTGTACCTGCAATTGGCCACCATCGCGATGAATATTTCTCCTCTAAGAAATCTGGGAGGCTTTTCTCCCCTCGAACTTCAGGCGGATTCCCGGCGAGGCTTTTAACGGGAGCCCGGCTGAGCAGGCTTTCCTCCTTTTTGTTTTTAGGGTTTGGCTCTCCAGCTGCTTCACGCTGCTCCTCTCCCGGCAGCGGTGGTGTCATCCAAACCATCTGAAAACATTTAACTGCTGCCGCGTCTAAAATATTTAAAATACGGAGCCCTCGTTCAAATGGGGAGTTGAAAAAAAAAAGAGAGAAGCTCCTGCGATACGTTAGACAGCCGCCTCGGAGATAAATCGGTGATAAGAATGAGGGGGCGAAGCTGAGTGGAAAGAGCGCAGGCCTGGGAATCAGGGGACCTGGGTTCTGATCCCTCTCTGCCACTTACTTGCTGGGTGACCTTGGGTCAGTCACTTCGCTTCTCCCTGCCTCCATTTCTAAGCCGTGAATTGGGGATTTGGACTGTGAGCCCCTTGTCGCACGGGGTTTCTGCCCAATCTGCCTCCGCTGCGTCTGCCCTAGCGCGTAGAACTGTCCTTATGGCACATAGTAAGTGCTAAATAAATACCGTCATTATTACTGGAGCGCCCGTTTACTTAAGTGAAGCTTCCTCCCCACTCTCTCCACCCACTCCTCTGCTTCTCAGTGGAAATGTTGGGAGAAGGAGGAAGAAGAGTTTCAGCTCTGCCAGTTTTCCCGGTCTGACACACTCTCCGCAGTCAGGGAGGAATCCTGGCAGCATCTCCGCTGGATCGTAAACTTCTTGAGGGCAGGAATCACGCCAACCAACTCTGTTGTATTGCATCCTCCCAAGTGCTTAGTACAGTACTCGGCACACAGAAAGTGCTCAGTAAACATCGCTGCTTCTCAACTCCTTCTAGATCGCAAGCTCGCTACTCTAGACTGTAAAGCTCACGGTGGGCAAGGAACGTGTCTGGTAATTCTGCTGTATTGTATTCTCCCAAGCACACAGTACAGTGCTCTGCACATAGTAAGCACTCGATAAATACCACCGATTGACAGACTGTCTTCCCTGAGGACATCTTGCTGAGTCCAAGGAGTCACTTTGTCCCTCACTCTCTTGCCCCAGTTCAGCGGCCTCTGTCCGCTCTGAAGGAGTTGGGGACCCAAGAAGGACTTCGAATGTGGCCCCAGCAGCCACGCACCTAGTCGAGACAGGGCTGGAAGCAAAACCGGCTTCCATCTTGGGGCAAGCCTACATGGAGCTCGACCTGGCAGCCACCAGAACGTTTCCCGGGCCCCATTTTCCTTTCATTTCTGGTGGGGGTCGGGTGATTGCAGAAGGCAGTAGTTCCCTAGGTTGAATCGAAATGAGCAGCGCTGTTCCTGACCCACTGAGCCGTGCTCTTCCCCGGGAAGCTGACGGAGGTCTGTGTGGGGCACCCAGGGGAAGGCCCAGCTCCTGTCCACCGGGCTTGGCCCTCGCCCCATCATCTAACAGGCCACAGACCCCCGAACGCACCCGTAAGCTGACCCACAAGCCCGTTACTAATCACAACACACACTGTCCCACGGTGGGCCGGTGGCAGAGCCGGCATGAGAAGCCACATCTCCAGTCTTCCAAACCCACGATCTTTCCGCCGGGCCACGCTGAGTCTAATCAACTAGTCACACCCATTTCCTTTTCTTATTTTCTTTTAGTATCTTATTATCACCTGGCAGTCCGTTTTAGAGGTGCAAGCTCGAGCTGGTGATGATCGGAGCCAATAAGCGGCACCTGAAGCCGGACGAGCCGATTCCTCGTGGTCGCTGGTGAGTGTCCTTTTTGCCTCCATGCGTTACCTTCACTCCTGACTCATCTGAAGCCTGCAGATGGTTGACCCATGGAGCTTTGGAAGCTGGGAGGCGGCGGGGTGGTGACAGAATACAATGACCTTGCCTGCCTGGACCGAGGACATTTTGTTGCCTCGAGACTGTGAGGTCCTTGTGGCTAGGGAACGTATATACCAACTTTTTTACATTACATTCCCCCGGACGTTTAGTGCCGTGCTCGGAACAAAGCAAGTGCTCAATAAATACGATTGACTGATTGCCCGGAACCGCTGAGAGGCAGCTCCTCATTAAGCACCACCCTAAAGGGAGAATGGCCCAGGCCATCGTATTTATTGAACGTCTGTGTGCTGAGCACTGTCCTAAGCACTTGGGACACTACACCATAACGGCCAACAGCCACTCCCCGTCCACAGCACCTCTCGTCCTGCCTCCAAGCCTGCCCGAGGAACCCAAGGAATCCTAACCTTGACAGATCGAGAATGTGGGTGGGAAGCACCCGCTCGCGGTGTGACTTTGGGCAAGTCATTTAACGTCTATAAAATGGGTATTAGACCGTTCTATTTTCCTCCTTAGGCTATGAGTGCCACGTAGAACGTGACCGATGTGTCTTGTACCTAGCCCAGCCCGTAGCACAGCGCTTGGCACAGAGTAACTGCTTAACAAATACCACAGTTGCTCTCATTATTATTATTACTGAGAGCCGAGCCCGGGCCTGGAGTAATCCCCGCTCCGCTGCCTGCCTGCTGTGTGACCTTGGGCAAGTCATCTCGCTTCTCTCGGCCTCCCTTCTCTTATCTGCAAAAATGGGGATCCCCTCTCTGTTCTCCCTCCTGTTTAGACTGCGAGCCCCGGGAGGGATTGGGTTATCGTGTATCCTACCCAGAACTTAGTACGGCGCTTGACCCACAGTGAGCGCTTAACAAATACCGCTCTTAATACGTTCTCCCTCTACCTGTCTCATCGCTCCACTGGAGTGGGGATGGGGACACTCAGGGCGGACAGAGTTCGGAGAGGCCGGCGGTGGGATGAGAGGGAGAATGTAGTCATCGTACTCCCCGGCAGTGCCTGTCAATCACTAGCACCAGCACTTCAGCTCATAGAAACATAACTCCCCGGTCTGCACGACCTCCACCTATTGCTATTTTTTGTGTGATATCTGTTAAGCACTTACGATGTGCCAGGCACTGTGCTGAGTGCCGTGGTAGATACAAGCTAATCAGGTTGGAAACAGTCCGGGTCCCACATGGGGCTCACGATCCCCATCCCCATTCTACGGAGGAGGTGACTGAGGCACAGAAAAGTAAGGTCACCCAGCAGAGAAGGAGCAGAGCAGGATTAGAGTCCGGGCCCATCTGACTACCAGACCCATGTTCTACTAAGCTACGCTGCTTTTTACCCTTGCAGACTCCATTGTGACCAAGAGTTCCAAATGCCTCTTACATTTGCCATCTGACGATCCAGATATTGGCACAGAGGGCATGGCGCGGGGATGCCAGGCTCTACGGTCTTTCACTCGGTCTCGGCCCGGCCCCACACAGACTTGTTCCCCGTGAACCAGGAACATGATCCCCAAAGAGGCGGAGAGAGGAGCATGCAAAGGAAGAGTGAGAAAGGCACTTACCGATTGAAATGCACCATTCCGAGCTGACGCTCACGGTTCTAACGGGCAATGGCACAAAACCAGTTTGCGGCATCCATCCCAGTACTCATCCAGCAAAGTATTACCAAGTAAAATAAGATCTGCCAGGGGCAACCATCGATCCGCCCCTCTACCGGAGTTCTCAAGCTAAGAAATGCCAGGGAACTACAGCACCACTCTCCTCCTCAGCTGAAAGCTCAGAGATTCCCAGACACGGCTTATAAAAGAAACGCCTTCAGCTCGAGAAAAAGAGACCCAAAACATTAAACATCGAATTAATTTTAGAAAGACTGCTGGTCCTTTCTTTCCCCCTCCCCGGAGCAGTGACGGTTCTCTCTGGGAGCCTCTTCAGAGACCCGAGGCTTGGGATGCAAAGGATTTATTCAGAATAGTCCAGCGGGAGGGGGGCAGATAGGGGAGGTGAGCGGGGGAACTAAAATTTTCAGCAGCCTAATTACCAAGGATGATGGTCAGAGCCTTATTTCCATCGCCCGGGTGACACAGTGTCTCTCAAAATGGATCGGTGGTGAACTGGAAAAATTAAATCGAATGCCTGATTAGGGATATAAATAGCTTCTTCCCTGCACATTTCACAAGACACGGTGACGCTAGGGAGACACAACATTTTCAAAGCTCTTCTCCGTGAGCCTGTATAAACGTGCAGTGTTTCGGTCCAACTCTCAATCATTTCCAGATAATGCGCTTGTCTCGGGGCGTCTCGGTATATTTGGTACCTCACCAGCAAACCGTACGGGGCTTTTAAGTCGACGGTCAAGGGCTCGCTGTGGACAGACAAGCCTCCGGCAGACGAATCCGCAAAGTCTATTTACCGAGTAAGCTCTGACACCAGTCAAAACTCCCCCAGACGAATAGTTGCCTGCTCTCTTCAGGGAACGGTGCTATAAAAAAAGCGATCGCGGAATGGCCCGAGATTGCTCCATTTAAAACTATAACACCCTGAGACATTTCAACTTCTAAATGCACTCGCTCTTCTTCCACAACCGTTCGAATTCCATCGTACAGCTTTTCGCCTAGGTTTCACGGACACGGTTCCGCAGGCACGACAGTTTCGAAATTATCACCGTAACGGGAGTACACACAGCTAGAGAAGGAAGTCACTCGAAACACCCCCGCTCACCTCTTAAAGAAAGCTCTCCTCTTGGTTACTGCACGATTCGCCACAAATCCATCTGACCCGAACTCCCAGCCGTCTGCTCGCTTGCTAGGGAGAGCTACCGCCTTGCGTCAAGCCAGACTCTATGGCAGGAACAGTCAAATGAATGTGAAAGCTACAGCAACTGGAGAATTTCAGCTCTCGGGTAAAAAAGCCGCCGAGGCTCACGCCCGTCACTTAGCGCTTAGTACAGTGCCCGGCTCGGCCCCCGTTACTTGGGATATTTCAGCAGCTCGGAGAGAAGGCGAGGTCTGCCTGCCTCTGCAGTTGGGACTGGATTCGACCTGTTCCCCTCCGTTTGCACAAAGCATTGGTTTCCCACTCGATTATTATTCCCCCCCCCCACACACACCCCCCCCCAGGAAAGATGGAAGAAGGTGAAAGGTGAATTTGCAGAGCCTGTGGACACAATCTCTTCCAGTTCGAATGGACGAGCCCGCGTGCGTCCGCCTAGATCGCGCCTTCGCTCATTCCATCCCATTTACTGAGCGCTTACCGTGTGCTAAGTGCTCATACGCCTTCTGTTCTCCTCCTCGTCCGCTCTATTTCCTGGGTGCAGAGCACCGTATCAGGTGCTCGGGAGCATTCCATTAAATAGAAGGCCCCATCCCCGTTCTGGGGAGCCTTACAACGGGGCCCTTCCGGGGAAGACTATTGTGAAGTTGGCACTGCTTGATTTTTTTAATGTTTCTCTCACCCCCACCACCATTAATCTCGATCTATAGCCCGCACCCCAGAGGTTTCCAGCTGAGTAAGCACACACACACAGAGGAAAGTAAGAGGGTGAAACAAAGGGCTTCAAAAAGCCTTTTAATGTGTGTTCTGTGAACACAGAGGAAGGCTATTACCTTTAAAGCTATGGCCTCTTTAACCAAATATTCTCATTCTTGTCTCCACAGAGAAAGAGAAGGAAAATCTTAAAATTCTCCTTTCCCAAATTCACGGTGATTTCCTTTCCTCCAGAAGTGCGCGAGGCTGGGATAGTGAAGATTGCCTGTTATTATCCTTCTGCTCACCGGTTAACCTTCTTTCAAGGAAACTAATAGCTTTCGGTGACTTTTCCTTAGGGCATCATCAGCTCGGCGTGAAGAAAGACTTTTAAGGGTCCACGAGCAGTCGGGCATTCGGGGAATGATAACTATATTGAAGTTGCTATTGTTTTTCAAAGAGGGACCCAGATGGTTTCTCTGAAGGAAGATCACCCCGGGTTTTATTCTAGCGAGCTACAATTCCACTCGCTCAAGTGAAAAGGAGTGTTCTACGGATGAATATTTCTACACAATCTTGGGTGTTCTCTTCGGGTGGGAAAAAAACTCAATACGGAAGGGCCTTTTTGTCTTCAGGATCCATTTATGAACTTTTTGGCTTAACCGGCAGAAAGCGGTGAGTGCTAGGCCATTAATCTGGCAAACTCCACCCTACAGAAGCTAAATACGTCACCAGTTAGTTATGTTACTACTGAGGTGTCAATGCAATTCGCGCTTCATGAAGTTCCAGTCAATAAGAAAAGACCTTTGGCGAATATTTAACGCACTTCTGCGTTTATATTTTCTAAATGAATGATCTTTGCCTTGGCACATCCACACATACGTACGCCCCAATGAAATCAGATACCACGTTGTTACAATCTTAATCAACTAAATAATGAAGTTGTTGAAAATGGATAGGTTCAAATTGCACTTGCAGGCATGGAGGTGCTGAGTTTAGAGCTCCATAAATCTCTCACAAGAGGATGGATTCCCTACAAACTATGCTCAAAAACAGAATTAAAAAAATTGGGAAATTGAAGCCAGTCACACCAACCGTGCGGATCCTCATGAACCTTCCTTGCAATCCAGAGGGAACTGGGACCAAAGAAACGTGTTTTGACCTGACTTAAATGGCTCTTTGGGATACTCTAGACTGTAACCTCATCGTGGGCAAGGAATGTGTCTACTAACTCCGCTATATCACACTCGCCCAAGTGCAAGTCACTTAACCTCTCGGGGCCTCAGTTACCTCATCTGTAAAATGGGGATTGAGACCGTGAGCCTCTCGTGGGACAATCTGAGGACCCCGCCGTATCTCCCCCAGCGCTTAGAACAGTGCTCGGCACTCAGGAAGCGCTTAACAAATGCCGACATTATTACTATCTACCCGCTGCGTGACCTTGGGCAAATCTTTGAACTTCTCCGTACCTCAGTTATCTCATCCGTAAAATGGGGGTTAACGCTGTGAGCCCCACGTGGGTGTCGACCGTGTCCGACCCGATTGGCTTGTATCTACCCCGGAGCTCAGAACAGTGTTTGACACAGAGTGAGCGCTTAACCGCCACCACTAAAGGAGTGTTTAATACAGTGCTCCACACTCCTTGAGCGCCGACTAAATCCAATCGACCGATCCGTCGACAGTGTTGGTATTCGTTAAGCGCTTGCTCTGTGCGGACCACTGTTCTAAGCGCCGGTGCAGAGACAGGGTAACGAGGCGGTCCTCTGTGAGGCTCGCGGTTAATCCCCGTTTTACAGATGAGGGGACTGAGGCCCAGAGAAGTGAAGTGACTTGCCCACAGTCACACAGCTGACAGCTCGTAACCTCGGCTTCCCAAGCCCGCGCTCTTTCCACTGAGCCAGGCTGCTTCTCCAAATCCGGCCCGAAAGGAGTAAGAGGGTCGATGCCTTTCTACCAACTCTGTTAGGGCGTATTCTGCTAAGGATCTGGTAGAGTGCTCTGAACGCGGTGGGAGTTTTCCTCTGACTTTCAAGCAACTTTACCTCACTTTTCAACCCGTTTCTGCGTAGTTCCAACTTTAACACGAGAGAACCTCAAAACCACTAGGGGTCGCACCACTCAACAGAGACTCAGCTTTCCAAGAGGGGATTGAAAGCCGCAAAAATGAAAAAAAGTAAGCATCCCCCCCCCCCCGCCCCCCTCCCCAAATTCAGTCCCCCGAGAATCCTCTTGCTGGTCTTTTCCTGTGGCCACGTTGGCAGAGGTCCCAAGCGGCGTGGCTCAGTGGAAAGAGCACGGGCTTTGGAGTCAGAGGTCGTGAGTTCGAATCCCGGCTCCGCCACTCGCCGGCTAGGGTGACTGTGGGCGAGTCACTTCACTTGTCCGGGCCTCAGTTCCCTCATCTGTAAAATGGGGATGAAGACTGGGAGCCCCACGGGGGACGACCTGATTCCCTCGTGTCTACCCCGGCGCTGAGAACAGTGCTCGGCACAGAGGAAGCGCTTAACAAATACCAACATTATTACTCAGCACCGCCCGCGGCCTAGAGAAGCCAAATCAAACACCGCCCTGCCGCCAGCTTCCGCCCCGGCTCCTCTTCTCACCTGCTGTGTGACCGTGGACGAGTCATCTCACCTCCCTGCGCCTCGATCTCCTCATCCGTAAAATGGAAATGAGATGCCTGCCCTTCCTTTCCTCACGGGGATGAGGTGAGAATGACATAGCGTTCATCGAGGTGATATCGCTTTAGAAAAATAATACTTTCTTGCGGATCCGTGTTGTGGGGATTTGCGTCGTTTGGGAATCCCACGTGGAGCTCGTCCTTTAGAGTGGGAGCTCGGTGTGGGCAGGGAATGTGTTTCTTTATTTTTATAGTGTACTCTCCCGAGTGCTCTGCGTAGTACAGTGCTCTGCGCATAATGAGTGCTCAATAAATGATTAAATGAGGACAGGGATCGAGTCTGACCCAATCAACTGTATCTGTCGCAGCGGTGACCGCAGAGTAGGTGCTTAACAAATACCCAAATCATTATCATTATGAAGCCCATAAAAAAAAGTGAGGAAGCATGGTCTAGTGGAAAGAGCAGGGAACTAGGTGTCGGGAGACCTTGGTTCCAATCCGGATCCTGCCACTTGCCTGCTGAGTGACCTTGGGCAAGTCACTTAACTTCTCCGAGCTTCGGTTTCCTTTATCGGTAAAATGGGGGTTCACTACCATAGTGCCCTCTCTCTCAAACTGGGAGGCTCATGTGGGACGGGGACCGGGTCCAATCTAACTATCCCGTGTCTGTCCCTGAATTTGGCATAAAATAGCCCCTAAAAATACCACAGTTATTATTAGAGTTCTACGGTCACCGGGGTCTCTGTAAGGGGGAGTTGGTGTGGCTCTTCCACTAGATTTTTACCCCAAACCTTTGAGTAATTTAAGCAGTGTGGCTTAATGGGTCGTGGGTTCTAATCCCGGCTCTGCCACTTAGCTGGGTGACTTTGGGCAAGTCACTTAACTTCTCTGTGCCTCAGTCACCTCTTCTGTAAAATAGGGATTAAGACTTTGAGCCCCATGTGGGACAATCTGATGACCTTCTACCTACCCCAGCGCTTAGAACAGTGCTGGGCACATAGTAAGCGCTTACCAAATACCGCTATTGTTCAAGAGAGGACAAGGGAGGGTGCAGATACAACAGAGAGGGTAGGACCGGGAACCACGAGCAACAGAAGGTATTTATTGAGTGTTACTGTTTGCAGAATACCGTACTAGATGCTTGGGAATGTATAATGCAACAGCGTCGGTAGATGGGATTTCTGCCCACAGCGTGCTTATAGTCTACAGTGGAGTTTTCAGACTATACTCCGCTCCAGAAGGCCTAGGAAGTGACAGTGGCTAGAGGGGAGGGCCAGAGTCACAGGTCTCATAGCTTCATTTTTCCTCACACCGTCCTGAGAGAGGGGATGGGTTGTTCCCCATTTTGCAGGTGGGGAAACCGAGGTGCACACATGCCAGTGTTCTCTGTCCATGGAACACAGTCCATGAAAGAGCCAGAACGGCAAGTGAGGAACCCCTAGAAGACAAATCCTTCTCCCGTCCACCCTGTCCTAAAACAAAAGAAAGGCAATCCATTCTTTTGCTCGGTCACATGCTCAAGAACCGTAGCCGACACGGTGAAAAATTGCCTTTCGGGCAATTCCCCCACTTCGATTTTAGTATTCTTTTGATGCTGGTATTCACTACTGAGCAGAGAATGTCCTTGAATCGCTCTGAAGAATGGGTGCACAGTTTAGGAAACTCTGATCGTAGAAGATGAGGTGAGGGAAATGTACATGGTTTTGAAATAGCAGGTTAGAAGGAGGAGAAATATTAAAGCAAAAGGCATGTATGCCGCAGGCTTGAAGTAACAGTGTGACGGAAGGGCAGGTTCAGTTCGAACCCCACACGTACACACACAGAGAACACATCAAATATTAATTTTGCCATCCAAAGGGAGAGTTTATTAATGGAAACCAGGCAGGTAAATTAAATAGATCTGAAACAGTCAGCGGGGTTTTGGGTTTTTGTTTTTATTTTAAGATCAGTATTTCTGGCCACGAATATCCCAGTCCCTTAAAGTGCAATATGAAAGACTCTGCTGAACTTTAATAACGCAACCCATTTAGGAGAGTATCGGCAACTCTGTCATTCTGAGAGGTCTAAGAAGGATCATCCCCTGAATCTGGCCCCCAAAATCACGGTCCCAAATCTTGTTCTGTTAGGACCCTAAATCTCTACATAATACATCCATTCCATTAAGCTCCTCACTGCAATTCCAAGGGGTGAGAGAAACATCATTCCTTCACTTGCTCTAAAGGTATAGAATACTCTGGTTTAACCCCAAATTATAAGTTCTACCTCTGCATACACCCCTGATGGTCTTTCCTCTCCCCTCATCATTGCCTCCTCTCCTCACGTAACTGTTTCCTTTCAGGCACCTATTCGGAACGAGCCTCTGTGTTAGCCTGCACCCGTTTTCCAATTACTCAAACGCACCTTGCTTTTCAACCGCAACACCAACGCTATTGTGTGAGCACCTACTACTCATCCTATATGGAACAGGGACTGCAGACGATCAGAATATCTTTTATCTACCCTATAACTTAGTGGAATCCTTGGCATTACTGTAAGCTCTTACCACCACAATTATTATTATTATTAGAGAACTGCTTTGGTTGATCCGTGGATGCAGCCGATTGCAGATGGATTGCCTCAAGCTCTAAATCACCCTCAGTGTTTCTGGTAGGGGCGCCCCGGGAGAAGATACCCAAGGTTCTAGGTTTCAGGCTATTTATCCCACAAAAAGTACAATCCACTTCATCTTCAGCATATACATCGCTCTTCCCTTTTCTTATTATTCCTCTCTACTCATCTTTGGAGTAGAATCCAACTCCATTCACCTTGCCTGCCCTCGTACATCGAAATGACCTTTCCCCTCCCGATCTCATTCTACTCTCTCACCATAACCCCCTCTGTGCATTTCCCTCCCTCCTGCCAGACGTGCCCTCTTGTCTACTTGGTTTTTCTACGGCTAGCCTTTGGGCGCGAAGGTGATTTTACCAGAATCTGTGACAGATGATAATCATTATTGCGAACCCGTTGTTGGGTAGGGATTGTCTCTATTTGTTGCCAGACTGTACTTCCCAAGTGCTTAGTACGGAGCTCTGCACACAGTAAGCGCTCAATAAATACGATTAAATGAATTATTGTGTTTAAGTGCTTACTATGTATCAAGCGCTGTCCCGTGCACTGGAAGAATGATAAAAATAACGCGTAAGCGATAATCCTTTCGGCGCCTTCTCTGTCCTTACCCATTGTCCCCTGCCTTATATATTCAATTGCTACCCACGGGATGGGTGTTTTCCTTTAGTATCCCACCCCCCCCCCATTTCTGATCACTGCCTGCTAAACCGATCGGTCTCCTTCAGCTGTCTCAACTGTCCAACGCTAGGATAGTTGAGACAGCTCAAACTCCACTGTTCGACGAGCTTATTAGGTCTTTAAAAAGTTTCCTCTCTTCTCCCTTTCCAAGGTTACCCGGTCTCTGCTCACCATGGAGCACTTGTTCGGGTATCCTATTTTTTTTTGATGGTTTTTCTTAAGCCCTTACTATGCCCCAGGAACCGTACTAAGCGCTGGTGTAGCTCTAAGATACTCAAGTTGGACACAGTCCCTATCCCACTTAAGGCTCCCAATGTTAAACCCCATGTTACAGTTGAGGTAACTGAGGCACTGGGAAGTGAAGTAACTTGCCCAAGGTCACAGAGCAGACAAGTGTGAAAGCGGGATTAGAACTCAGGTCCTTCTGACTCCCAGGCTCATTCTCTTTCCACTGAGTCATCCTGCTGCTCCACTGCTCTCATCCATTCTTCTCGCGTTTCCTGCATCCTCCTTGTGTTGTCTGGAATGGAGACACCCATTTCACAGATGAGGAAACCGAGGGTCAGGATTAAGTGACTCTTGGGTCAGTCGACCAAATAGTAGTATTTAATGAGTCCTTCGTCTATGCAGAGCACTCTACTAAGCACTGGGGAGAGTACAATAGACTCAGTCGACACAGTCCCTCCCCTTAAGGAGCTGATGAACTAGTAAGGGAGTCTTCCTCAAGGGAAACGGTACTGAATTGAAAGCAAAAATGCCTCATCTTCAATCACTCCAACAAACTCCAGTCCTTTATAAATCATCTTATTTTCTGAAACTTTTGAGAAGCAGCATGGCCTACTGGATAGATCACGGGCCCTGGGGGTCAGAAGAACGTGGGTTCTAACCTTGGCTCCTCCACCTGCCTGCTGGGTGATTTTGGGCCAGTCTCTTCACTTCTCTGTGCCTCAGTTCCCTCATCTGTCAAATGAAGATTAAGATTGTGAGCCCCAGCTTAACTTGTATCTACTCAGCGCTTAGTACAGTGTCTGGCACATAGGAAGCACTTTACAAATACCATTTACAGCACCATCACTCTCTATCCTCCCCAAGAGTCATTAATTTGAATTCCACCTCTGACCTGCCCCTTGAATAACTGCTTGAGAAGCAGGGTGGCTTAGTGGAAAGAGCCCGGGCTGGGGAGTCAGAGGTCGTGGGTTCTAATCCCGGATCTGCCACTGGTCGGCTGTGTGACTTTGGGCAAGTCACTTCACTTCCCTGTGCCTCCATTACCTCATCTGTAAAATAAGGATGAAGACCGTGAGCCCCACGTGGGACAACCCGATTACCTTGTATCTACTCCAGCGCTCGGAACGGTGCTTGGCGCACAGTGAGCGCTTAACAAATACGATCATCGTCGTAACGGCCTGCCCCAGTTCCTCTTAATACCTTTATTTCCGAGTGTGAGAGTGAATTTTCCAGTTGGAAATCTCCAGGGGCCGGGATGCCAGGTGGGAGGTGAGGACTTTTGTATTTCTGGTTTTCGAAGGAGGAACTGAAGACCGGGATGACTCAACACCACCCAGCAAATCACTCATGGATAGAGGCTAATGATCAGGTCTTCCATCCCTAATGCTCTTGCCTAGTGCTAGTTAGCATTTTCTTGTATTCAGGGTGACCAGCAGCATTCTAATCGAGCCTCACAAATAACCGCGGGCCTAATTATTATTATGTTGGTATTTGTTAAGCGCTTACTATGTGCAGAGCATTGTTCGAAGCGCCGGGATAGACACAGGGGCATCAGGTCGTCCCACGTGGGGCTCACAGTCTTCATCCCCATTTTACAGATGAGGTAACTGAGGCACAGAGGAGTTAAGTGACTTGCCCACAGTCACACAGCTGACAAGTGGCAGAGCTGGGATTCGAACTCATGACCCCGACTCCAAAGCCCGGGCTCTTTCCACTGAGCCACGGGCCTACTCACCCAGGGTGTCCCCCGGGGAAGCAGAGCGGGTGAACCCCATAATAATAACTGTGGTATTTATTAAGCACTCTACTAAACACTGGGGTAGGTACAAGATAATTAGGTTGGACAGAGTCCCTGTCCCTTGTGGCGCTCACATTCTTAATCCCCATTTGCAGATGAGGAAACTGAGGCCTGGAGAACCGAAGTGACGTGCCCAAGGTCTCACAGCAGGCAAGAGGCAGAACTGGGATTAGAACCCAGGTCCGCCGACTCCAAAGTCTGTGCTCTTCCCACTAGGCCATGCTGCTTCTGTCCGTTGGGGGACGGGGACGGTGTCCAAGCTGCCAATCTTATGCCAACGCCAGAACTCGGTACAGTGCTTAGCACGTAACTGCTTGATCGCATTTATTGAGCACTTACTATATACGGAGCACTGTACTAAGTGCTTGGAAGAGTTCAATACAGCAGACTCGGTGGGCGCATTCCCTTCCCGCAATGAGCACCTATCATAATTATCATCATGTTATAATTAGGGGAAGCAGCGTGCGCGGTGGAAAGAGCCTGGGCTTCGGAGTGTGAGGCCATGGGTTCGACTCCCGGCTCTGCCACTTGTCAGCTGTGTCAGTCACTTCTCTGTGCCTCAGTTACCTCATCTGTAAAAATGGGGATTAACCACCAGCCTCACGTGGGACAACCCGATTACCCTGTATCTCCCCCAGCGCTTAGAACAGTGCTCTGCACATAGTAAGCGCTTACCAGATACCAACATTATTATTATTAATTATAAAGTGAAAAATAGGGAAGTCATTTTACTGACCACCACCCATGCCCCCCATCTGAGTTCTCCTTCCCCCTTTACCTCCCCAAAGAAGCCTTACCCTGGGCTTCTTTGAGCTCCAGACACACATCCATTCTTACCTTTCCTCCCAGTGGCCCTCCAACCAGACTCCTTCCGTATTTGCTCCTCCGATGAGTTACATAAAACTGCCGGAAGAGTCCTCCGAGTACGCGTGGAGGCTCCCTGATTTACCAGGATTATTCGAGCTGCGGTAACGTCTTCTGTAGCACAGCTGGGAGGGTTTAGCAAAACACCAGCATTCTTGGGCTAGAAGGGGAAAAAAAAACCCTCACCCCTCTACCTACTTGATATAATTGGGTGATTTTTTTTTTTTTTAAAAAAAGAGAAAGATTACCGATGGAAATGGACCTCAGGTCTCCGGATCTCGGCGCTGTCTTGGTTATTATTCAGAGGTGCTATCTGAGTAACTCCGATCTTTGCAGCAATACATCGAGCGAATTACTTTACACGAAAGAGGAGAGACTCTCTTGAGGAGGTCTGACAGTGGCTCAGGAAGTCAGAATTGTATTGTTTCTGGAGCGAGCCGCCTCTCCATCCGGCCCTCTAAATTACAGTGGGGAGAAGGAGCCCAGGACTCAGATGAAATCTGAAATAGCAGCAACCTGGGGCAGTACAGCTTTTTTTATATATGACATTTGTTAGGGACTTACTACTTGCCGGACCTGTACGATACGCTGGGGGTGGATACAACAAGACAGTGAGGTTGGACACAATCCACGTCCCACGTGGGGCTCACGGTCTCCATCCCCATTTTACAGTAGAGGTAACCGAGGCACCGAGAAGTGAAGTGACTTGCTTAGGTCACAGAGCAGCTATGCGGCGGAGTCAGGATTAGAACCCATGGTCGATTTGTCCACTCCAAGCGCTTAGTACGGGGCTCTGCACATAGTAAGCGCTCAATAAATACTATTGAATGAATGAATGACCGACCTTCCAACTCCAGACCTGTGCTCTATCCACTATGCCATGCTGCTTCTCTTCTGTACTAAGTGCTTGGGAGAGCACAATATAACACATTTGTAAGACCCGTCTCCTGCCCACAGCGAGCTACCAGTCTAGAGGATAAAACATGATCAGACTACAGCCTTTAAAAGGTAGGGAGAACAGAAGTCTCATTTGTATCTTGCAGTTCAGGGAACTGAGGTCCAGAGACTTTAAGTGACTTGCCCAAGGTTATTTTGCTTGTTTTGTTTACTCCATCTGTCAAGGACTCCCTATATGCCCGGCACTGTACTGAGCCCCGGGGTAGATTCAGGATCACGCGACAGGCCGGTGGCAGAGCTAGGACCACAGTTCGGATCCTTATCATCGTCATCGTCATCGATTCTATTTATTGATCGCTTACTGCGTGCAGAGCACTGTACTAAGTCCCTGCGCACAACAAAGTTACAGTCTAGAGGAGGAGACAGATATTAATATAAATAAGTAATTTATAACATATCATTTATAGGTATGTACTTAGGTGCTGTGATGCTGAGGGGTGGGGCTAATATCAAGTGTCCAAAGGATCCCTGACTTGCAGCACCACGTTTTTCTTTTAGGTCATGCTGCTTTTCTTTTCCACCGATCACCAGGGAAGAGACAAGCCCCCCCCCCCCCCCCCCCGCCCCGTTTCCCTCCAACGCCAACCTCCCGAAAATCACTGAATTCACTTGAAACACCTCTTACTTTCTTTCAACAATTTTGAAGGAAGTAAAAAAATCCATTTTACAAATCTCCATTTATTGGGCAAACAGTTCTGTGAGACAATTCTCTCTGGGATTTGGCTCCCTTTTCAGGGACATTTCAGCTCAGTGGAAGCAGATGGAATATAGTGGTTAAAAATTTAAATGGGGAGAGAGAATGAAATGAGCCCAGGAAAGATAACAAGGCAGGAGCACCCACTGGAATGTTATTTAGAAATGAAACTTCTTTCCACCACCCACCTCTCCCTTTCTCTCTCTCTCTCCTTTTCTCTGTCTCCTCTCTCTCTCTCTCTTGCTTTGTCTCCCTCTATCTCTTCCACTTGCTCTCTCTTCCTCTCACTCTCTCTTCCTCCCCATCCCATTTGCTCTCTCTTCACTCTCCCCACCCTTCTTCCCTCTAAATGGAAGGAAGTAAGAGAGGTAAGGAGACAATTAATTCTTTCCAGGACTGCTTACCTGCTGTTGTAGCAGGCTGCTCAAAATCAAAGCCATCAACAAATACTGGGAACATTCTGCGTTAGCTTCATTGCTTCCAGGACTCATCCAATTCATCCCTGGTTAAAGGAGAAAAAAAAATCAGAAAGGACTGGGTTGTTTTAATAACATCTGGTTCCGGAAGAAGGGGCAGCGGAGTCCAGTTGGATCTCCTCATGGTAGAATTTATTGAATGCTTTCTTGATGCAGTGCACTGTACCGAGTGTTTGAAAAGTGTAGAGCGAAGAAGTGACCTATACCCTGCCCACAAGGAGCTCAGACTCTAAAGGGGAAAGACAAACAGAAAAAATAGAGAAATTAAATGGATTCAAGCTTTATTGGGAGCTCAGAAAGCCTCTGAGGCCAGTCTTAGAGACCCCATTTCCTCTGCTCTTTGTAGAGAAGCTTGTGGGATTCCGAAGAGAAGAAAACTTGTATAAGGTTCTGGTGGCCAAAGTTGTTCCCTGGTGGGGAAGTACAGAAATCCAGGCAGATTTGGGTTTTAAATATTGGATTCACCCACCCTTTTTTTTAATGGTATTTGCTAAGTGCTTGCTATTTGCCAGGGAAAGGATTAAGCACTGGGGAAGGTACCATTTAATCAGATTGGACACGGTCCGTATCCTGCACGGGGTTCTCAGTGTTTATCTCCATTTTACAGATGAGGTAACTGAGGCCCAGAGAAGTTAAGCGACTTGCCCAACGTCACGCCGCAGAAAAGTGGCAGAGCCAGGATTAGAAGTCAGGTCCTGCTGACTCCCAGGCCCATGCCCTCCTCCAGAAGCCACCGGCTTCCTCCTCCTCCTTTTCCTCCCCATCCTCCTCCTCATCTTCCTCTTCCTCCTACTCCTTTTTCTCCTCATCCACTTCCTTCTCTTTCTCCTCCTCCTCGTCTCATGCCCCTTCCTGAGACCACCCACAAACTGCAAAAATGCCCCAGAAGCTATCCTTTTCTGGCCTTTCATTCTACCCTCTCTGATCTTTGCCAAGACCTGCTGAAGGAAAAGGGTAACTGTGACATCAGCCTGAGGGAAAGGTACAATTATTAAGTCATCCCCTCAGCCTGTCTTAGGGCTGGGGCGTTGTTGAGTTTATGAAAAATACGGGGGGGGGGGGTTGTTTTTTTTTTGCATCATTCCACGTGGATCCCTGAATAGAAACCCTCGTCATGAGCTTTTGTTCTCCAGGAAATATTTCACGTCCCCGGGAGACGGAATATGACGAGCACCCGGTGGAATTACGGACGGGACCGAAATCAACTGCAGTGGCCTCAGATTCAATCTGGATGCCCACTGTCAGTTCGGGAAGAACCGGGAAGATTTCAGCTCCAATTTTCAGCTCCATCTCTTCCCGAGACAGATTACTTGGTCCTCGGCTTCAGAGGGACTATTGTTGAATGAATGCGGCATTCCTTGCTTCCCACTGACTCAACCTTCTTTTCATCACATTTGTGTGTCCAGCACCGTGCCAAGTGCTGGGATAGACACAGGTTAATCGGGTTGGATGCAGTCCCTGTTGCACATGGAGCTCACAGTCTAAGTAAGAGGGACAACGAGTACAGTTGAGGAAACTAAGGGAGAGAGGCATGAAGTGACTTGGCCAAGGTCACCCAGCAGACTAGTGACAGTACCTGGGTCGGAACCCACATCTTCTGATTTCCAGAGCTGTGCTCCTTTCATTAGATCAAGCTGCTTCTCTCTGCTTACTGTGTGCAGAGCACTGTACTAAGCACCTGGGAGAGTACAGTATAAAAGAATTGGTAGACACAATCCCTTTTTCAAGGAGCTTATACCCAAGTGAAGCAGCGTGGCTCAGTGGAAAGTGGCTTTGGAGTCAGAGGTCATGGGTTCGAATCCCAGCTCTGCCGCTTGTCAGCTGTGTGACTTTGGGCGAGTCACTTAACTTCTCGGTGCCTCAGTTACCTCATCTGTAAAATGGGGATTAAGACTGTGAGCCCCACGGGGGACGACCGGATTCCCCCGTGTCTACCCCAGCGCTCAGAACAGTGCTCGGCACATAGTAAGCGCTTAACAAATACCAACATCATCAAGTGGGGGAGACGGGTATTGGAATAGCAGGGTGGCCTCATGGATAAAGCGTAAGTCTGGTAGTCCAAGGACTTGGGTTCTAATCCCTGCTCACCCACTTGTCTGCTGCGTGACCTTGGGCAACTCAATTTATCTGGTTCTCAGTTCCTCATCTGCGAAATGAGGATTCAATCCCCTTTCTCCCTCCTACTTGGACAGTGAGCCCCATGTGGGACCCGACGGAGCACTTAGTAGAGTGGTTGGCACATAGTAGGATCTTAGCAAACACCACAATTATTAATTACTACATTAAAATAAATTACAGGTAGGGGAAACGGCAGAGAATAAGCGTATGGGCTTAAGTGCTGTGGGACTGGGGATGGGATGAGTATCAGATCGCTTAAGGGGGCCAGACCCAGGTACACGGGCAACGACGAAGGGAGGATCGTTCCACCGGAAGCCCCTGGAGGGGGATGGTTGTGTCTACCTGTTAAGGGAGACTCATCCAAAATCTTAGTACGGTACTTTGTGGTAAGTAGGAGCTCAATCTTCCTCTCAGGATCTCACCTGGAGAGTTTCCAGTCCTCTACCAGTCCCAACTATGGGAGGGAGAGTCAAGCAGAGGTATACCCATTCCATTCCCAACTTGGGCAGTGGCTAGCGAGTGGAAGGCAATCCGCTACAAGTCAGAACTCACCCGGGCTGGGCAGCAACGGCATAGGAGAGAGTCGAGGGCGGAGAATCAAGTTCACGGTGTGGAAGAAGGCAGTGGTAAGTCACTTTTGTATTGTTACCAAGAAAACTCTGTGGATCCACTACCAGAAAGATTGCAGGTGGAGATGGGGTGTGCTGGGATAGACGTGTCCATCGAGTCGCTGAAGCAGCGTGGCTCAGTGGAAAGAGCGCGGGCTTGGGAGTCAGAGGTCACGGGTTCTAATCCCGGCTCCGCCACTAGTCAGCTGGGTGACCTTGGGCAAGTCACTTGACTTCTCTGGGCCTCAGTTACCTCATCTGTCCAATGGGGATTAAAAAACTGTGAGCCCCACATGGGACAACCTGATCACCTCGTATCCCCCAGCGCTTAGAACAGTGCTTTGCACATAGTAAGCGCTTAACAAATACCACAGTTTATGGGTCGGAGATGACTTGACAGCATAAGACAAGACAGGACCCCATTGCTTAGTGCAGTGCCTGGTACATAGTAAATGCATAACAAATACCACAGTTATCTCTATTATGAGGGAGAGGGAGTTCTTCATACGAGACAAGTACTAGGGTAGACATACGATCCTTCTAAGAGGAAAGGAGAGCAGGTATTTTATCCCTATTTTTTATAGTATTCGTTAAGCACTTGCTATGTGTCAGCACTATTCTAAGCTCTGGGATAGAGAACATTAATCAGGCCCCAAACAGTCCCATGTGACGCTCACAGTCTAAGTTGGAGGGAGGAACGAACCCGCATTTTACAGTTGAAGAAATGGAGGTCCAGAGAAGTTAAGTGGCTTGCCTAAGGTCGCACAGCAGGTAAATGGCAGGACTGGGATTAGAATCCAGGTCCTCTGCTTCCCAAGCTCACGCTCTTTCCACTAGGCAAGACTGTTTCCTCATAAAGCACACTGTATTGAGCTGGCCTAAATCCACATCAGGGCTTAACCTACATGAGAAAGAATAAAACAAATGATTCGACCATAAGCTTTTTTCTTCAGGATACATTTGGGATACTTTTCAGGGTTGGAAGCAGCGTGGCCTAGTAGAGAGAGCACGGGCCTGGGAGTCAGAAAGACATGGGTTTTAATCTCAGCTCAGCCACTTGTCCGCTGTGTGACCTTGGTCAAGTCACTTCATTTCTCTGTGCCTCAGTCTCTCAGCTGAAAAATGGGAATAAAGACTGCCCTTGTGGGACAGGGACTGTGTCCCACCTGATTGTCTTGTAGCTACCCACTCCCAGAGCTTTGCTCAGTGCCTGGCACATAGTAAGCACTTTACGAATACCATCAAAAATGCTTGGAAAAGCCTTTTCAATAGAGGATAACCGCTGTGATCTTCCCTTGAACGTTCAAGTGACTCCAGGGGTTTTGGAAATCTGAATTCCCCTGACTTGAAACAGACGATATTATGTAGCCCTCCAAAATGAGGTACCAATCCTCAAAAAGGCACTCCAAAGGAAAGCCGTGACACATCGACTGAGAGGGCTTTAATCATTTCTTTTCATTAACGAACATGAAGAATAATTGAAAGAAATACTAGGCACTTCAGAAACTCCTTCAATTCCTTTTAAAGTGGCAGATTTGTAGTTCCCTCAAGATTTATTTGGTTGTCACCGATTACCGACATTCCCCCGAATATCGTCAGGAATTCAGCTCTATGGTAGTGAAATGCCCTCTGATGGGGATAAAATGGGGGTCAGGACACTCTGCTTCCGTTTAAGGATCTGGGAACTGTTAGAGAATTGCTTTTCTCCTCAGATTTGGGACAATCTATTGATCCGTAGTATTTACCAAGCACTTGCTACGTGCAGAACACCGTGCTAAACAATTGGGAGGATTCAGTGGTGTTACTAGACAGATTCCCTGCCCTCGAGCAGCTCACAGTATATAGTGAGGGAAACGGACACTTTGATCACTTGCAGGTAGGAGGACAAGACAGTCTTTTCAGACCTCAGGTCGTGTCAGAGGGTTGAGATCATCTGGAGTCGAGCTCAAAGATATTTCTCCCGTCATCCTTGAGGAATGGGAGCCTCAGCTTCACCTGGGGCAGTTCGCCGCCCCGCGCCGGGGGTTCGAATGTCTTGAGAACCATCAGCGCCAGGTTGGCCTCTTTAAAATGTCTCGTTCCCAAGAGAAATAAACATCGCTACTCTTTTCAGCGCTTCCAAACATCTGCCATAAACTCTCCTCACTTAAACCGTGACCTACCCTGATAGCGAAATACTTAAATAATAATAATGTCGGTATCTGTTAAGCGCTTACTATGTGCAGAGCACCGTTCTAAGCGCTGGGGGAGATACGGGGTCATCAGGTTGTCCCACGTGAGGCTCACGGTCTTCATCCCCATTTTACAGATGAGGTCACTGAGGCCCAGAGAAGTGAAGTGACTTGCCCACAGTCACCCAGCTGACAGGGTGGCAGAGGCGGAATTCGAACCTATGACCTCTGACTCCCAAGCCCGTGCTCTCTCCACCGAGCCACGCTGCTTCTCTAAATACTCACTCTGCTTGGAAGAGAACCAGTGCCTACCCTCTCCACACCCAATTCCTTTATTTCTAAATCCCCAGACTGGATCTGGTCCCGGTTGAATATTTCTCAAAATATTCACGAGACTATTTACTCTTCCCCCTCAGTGATTCCTTGCCTAGTATGGGACTTGGGGTATTGTTTCTCACACTGCTGAAACGAAAAACGTCGCTCCCACCGAGCCACTCGAAACCATACGGTGTTGGGGAGAGGAAGTGTGGACTTGACACGACCCAGTCACTCCCGCTGGGATTTTTGGGAACAGCAGATAAAGACCACACTCTTGGATGCAGTTAAAAAACTAAACTATGGTACTTGTTAAGCGCTTACCACGTGCCAGGCACTGTACTAAGCGGTGGGGTAGATACCGGATGGTCAAGCTGGATGCAGTCCGTTCCTCACGTGGGGCTCGCAGGCTTAATCCCCATTTTAGAGACGAGGTGACGGAGATGCAGAGCAGTGAAGCCACTTGCCCCAGGTCAGGCAGCAGACAGGCGGCGGAACAGAGATTAGAAACCAGATCTCTCGTGGCTCAGTGGAAAGAGCACGAGCTGGGGGGTCAGAGGTCATGGGTTCGAATCCCGGCTCAGCCGCTTGTCAGCTGTGGGACTTTGGGCAATTCACTTAACTTCTCTGTGCCTCCGTTACCTCAGCTGTAAAAGGGGGATGAAGACCGTGAGCCCCATGTGGGACAACCCGATCACCTTGTATCCTCTCCAGCGCTTAGAACGGTGCTCTGCGCCTAGTAAGCGCTTAACAACCGCCATCATTTTACCAGGCCTATCCTCTGTTGCCTAGGCCATGCTGATTCCCTCCCCTTCTTAGGTCGAGGAGCCAGAAGGATAGTTCGGTAGCTGCGGCGACTCAGTGGAGCTGGTGCTCCACCCAAACCCCAGGAATCGGCCGCTACCTGATTGAAGAGCTCCTTGTGGGCCGGAAACGTGGCTACCAACTCTGTTGTTTCCTATGTCTGCCAGATCTGTAGCATCACACCGTCCCAGGTGCTTAACACGGTGCCCTATACACGGTATTGCTCAATAAACACCACTGACTGATCGAAGAGACAATCGCCGAGTCTTAAAACCTGGCATCGTAGTGAATGTCACCTGAGTGACGAGAGGCTGACGGGGAATTACGGAAGATTTCAGCTCCTGCTCTCCCTCACCTTGGGGGTCTCTGGTCATAATAGAGATCCTTGCTCCCGCCTCCTTCCCTTCCCTCCTACTTAGACTGTGAGCCCCATGGGGGGCCTGATTACCTTGTATCTACCCCAGTGCTTATTAGAGGGCTTTGCACATAGAAGCCACATAACAAATAGTATTATTTTTATCATCATCATCAACATAGGCTTCAGAAGCCCCTGGCAACAAAGACATTCCGGGGTGTTGATCATGATTTCCTTAGGAAAGAATCTGAACTGAGTTCGCAAGTGCTTCTAAGTTGTCAGGTGGGCTTCTGGCTGGAGTGGAGAAGGGGTCTCGGCTCAGACTTGTCAGTGAGCAGAAACTTTCATACCTCCCCAGAAATCTGGGCCTCGAAGTGCTTGTCCTCTCCACTACTGTTATTACTAATAATCTCCATTTTAGAGACGAGGTAAGTGAGGCACGGAGAATAATAATAATAATGGCATTTAAGTGCTTACTATGTGCCAGGAACTATTCTAAGTGCCGGGGTAGGTACAAGATACTCGGGTTGGACACAGACCCTGTCCCACATGAGGCTCACAGTCTCGGTCCTCATTTTTCAGATGAGGTAACTCGGGTACAGAGAAGTGAAGTGACTTGCCCTACGTCACATGGCAGACCCAGTGGTGGAGCTGGGATTAGAACCCAGGTCTTCTGAGACCTGGGCCCAAGCAGCGTGGCTCAGTGGAAAGAGCCCGCGCTTGGGAGCCAGAGGTCATGGGTTCGAATCCCGACTCTGCCACTCTTCAGCTGTGTGACCGTGGGCAAATCACTTAACTTCTCTGTGTCTCAGTTCCCTCATCTGTAAAATGGGGATTAACTGTGAGCCTCAAGTGGGACAACCTGATTACCCCGTATCTACCCCGGCGCTTAGAACGGTGCTCTGCACATAGTAAGCGCTTAACAAATATCAACATTATTACTGTTGTTATTCTTTCCTTTAGGCCATGCTGCCCCACCTTGTGTGAGGTCCACTCTACCGTGCGAGAGACATCCGACAGACAATTTACCGGCAGCCGAACAGAGAAATAAACCGTCCTCTATTTAAAACGGCCCAGCCCTCCCCGACGTTCACGGAGAAAATTCACCGAGTCGAAAATCTCCTCGGAGCCGCGCTCATCCCATTGGATCTGGAAGCAGAACCCATCAATAACACCGCCATCGCCTCGGCAAACAGAACGAGAGAGAAAAGATGAAAGAGAAGTCATAACAATGAAGTGCACGCCTCACAGAGCTCCGCTTCCAAATCTGTGAAGAATGGACTGGAAGGCTGAAATTAGAAAAAAGCAAATCATTAATTCTGCAAATTGCTACCGGGCGCATTGATCACTGAAGGTGCCAGCTGCAGGAAGCCCGGGGAGAAAAAGCAAGTCTCGTTACCTCAGCCTCGTGGGCAGTGTATCTCTCAGTCACAGGCACAAACGTTCCTCACAGCCACGACCTTGTGCTGGATTTTATATGGCTCATCTCACCAAGGGGACACATGTCAAAACCATCCAGCCTCTCAATTTCCAGAATGAAATCGTTCCTTATCAGACAAGGAGACGCATGTGACGTTATGCTTTTTTAAAAATGGTATTTGTTAAGTAATAACGATGGCATCTGTTCAGAACTTACTGGGTGCCAAGCACCGTACTAAGGACCGGGGCGGATGCCAGCAAATCGGGCTGGACACAGTCCCCGTTCCACGTGGGGCTCAGGGGCTCAATCCCCATTTTACAGATGAGGTAACTGAGGCAAAGAGAAGTGAAGTGACTTGCAAACAGGTGATGGAGTCGGGATTAAAAAACATGACCTTCTCCCAGGCCCTGGCTCCGTCTACTTCGCCGTGCTGCTTCTCATGGCGGGCTGAGCTGTGGTTGGTTGCATTAACCATGAACGGAGAAGCATTAACGGAGCAGCAGCGTGGCTCAGTGGAAAGAGCACGGGCTTTGGAGTCAGAGGTCATGGGTTCGAATCCCAGCTCTGCCACTTGTCTGCTGGGTGACCCCGGGCAAGTCACTTATCCGTGCCTCAGCTCCCTCATCTGTAAAATGGCGATTAAGACCGTGAGCCCCATGTGGGACAACCTGATTCCCCTGTGTCTACCCCAGCGCTTAGAACAGTGCTCTGCACATAGTAAGAGCTTAACAAATACCAACATAATTCATAGGGAGAGGGGATGGTCATGGGTTCGAATCCCCGCTCTGCCGCTTGGCAGCTGTGTGACTGTGGGCAAGTCACTTCACTTCTCTGGGCCTCAGCGACCTCGTCGGTAAAATGGGGATGAAGACTGTGAGCCTCCCGTGGGACCCTGTATCTCCCCCAGCGCTTAGAACAGTGCTCTGCACATAGTAAACCCTTAACAAATATCAACATTATTATTATTATTATTTCCAGAGTGGATGATGGAGGTGGGAGAGTCAAGAGTGAAGTTTGTCTTGGTCAGCTTGGTTTACAGCCCTCTGAGAAGGAGATGACCTACCGGATAGACCACAGGCCTGGGAGTCAGAAAGATCCGGGTTATAATCCTGCTTCCACACTGGTCTGCTGTATGACCTTGGGTGAGTCACTTCACTTCCTCTGTGCCCCAGTTCCCTCACCTGCAAAATGGAGATTACGACCGTGAACCCCATGTTGGATGGAACGTGTCTAATCCGATTAACGTGTATCTACCCCAGTGCTCGGTACAGTGTCTGGCACCTAGTATAAACTTGACAGATACCATAAAAAAAATCTAGCAGCGACCAGAGTAAACGAGAGATACCAAAAACATTAATTTTTCAGGGACTCTCCCGTCCAGAGGGGTCCTGAGCAAAGGTTCCCTTGCCATCTTGGGGAGTAGAGAGAGAGGTTGAACGGAAGCCAGCTCTCTTTTTAGATGTCAATCATATCTGCCCCTGGGATACTTCTTAGCGGGAGCAGGAAAGCACCTGAAATCATAAAGTGAATTAAACATATAAATAAGCCTCATGCAGGTAATTACCGGCCAAACGAATGAAAGAAAGGAAAGGCAGAAACAGGAGCAGCTTAAATGAAAAGTTGATGAAAGACTCTCAGGATCTTCCATCCTAATTGATGACTTACATTCATATTTATGCATTTTGGAGGGGAGAAATCGAGGAGGGGAAATGAAAGGAAGGCAGTTGAGATGTGGGGCGAAATTCCCCTGCCACTGCCACCGACGCTCTGTCATTATCCAGGGCGATTATTTAGTGACCTGCGAGGACAAGCCGCCTCCCCCGTCGTTCGGTAAGAACCGGTCTCTTTATTGCCTTGCCTCCTGATCTTCAAGGTTTCCCTGACAACTTTATTACAAGCCTGACGCCGAACGCCCCCTTGAAGAATGGATCGGCTGAGGTGGCTTTAAAGTCATTTCCTGGCGGGCGCCGCAGGGTGTGGGTGAGGAGGGCTGTCCCAGATGGAATTTTTCCAGGGTCAGGACTTCCACAGGGGAAGGTTCTGGGTAAAGGGATCTTATCCAGTTGGATGGAAGGTAGCTTCGGGAGAGGAGACAGAGCTCTGTCGTTGCAGGGATAAGGTGGGGAGAGAAGGAATGTCAACCCATCGACCAAAATTTTATGTATCGTGTCCTTATTGGGTGGAGGGAAAGTGAGTCCCCGAGTGCTTACATGGAAGTATCAGAGTCGTGGTAAGGAAGGTAGCAGAAGGGGAAGGTGAAAGATTAATCAAGGGAGGCACCCGGAGGAGATGAGATTTCAGTAAGACTTTGAAGATCAGGAGAGAGGAGGACTGAAAGATGCGCGTGAGGAGAGTCCCAGAAAGAAGGGAGGCAGAACTAACGGTTTGAGGTTCCGCTCCTTCTTTCTTGCATGCCTCATCTTTACCGATATAATAAAGATATCCGTGGTTTTTCTGTCAAGTGCTTTCTGTGTGCCAAGGACTGAATTAAGTGCTGGCGTAGATACAAGATAATCAGGTCGAACAGAGTCCCAAACCCTCGTGAGGCTCAGTCTAAGGGGTAGGGAGAGCAGGCGTCGAATTCCCGTTTTACAGATGAGGAAACTGAGGCCCAGAGAAGTTGCTTGCCCGAGATCACACCGCAGGTCTGGTCTAAGCACTTAGTTCATCACTCTGCACTAAGTGAATGCTATTGACTGATTTGTAAAAACAAAACAGAACAAAAAAACAGAAAAAAGTCATTCATTTTCAGGTCCATTTGGTTATCTACAAGTTTCCCCTAGCTAGGATTCCCAAACACTGAGGATGGAAACAGGGAGTGGGCACGATCATACATTTGGTATCACAAGCTAATACCCTCACAGGAGGTGCTAAATAAACACAACTGACTTTAAAAATTAAAGCTCTCGGCATTTTCCCCCCAGATTCACTCCCCGTCTACCAGCCAAAATCAGAGGTTTTGGGTGACCTCCGGTGGGGACGGTATGATCTGATTGTAGTGCGTCTACTTCAGTAGTTAGTACAGTGCTCGGCACATAGTAAGGACTTAACAAATACCCCAGTTATTTTTGATATTATTATGATGGCAGAGTCACCACCCGGGGGGAATGACCTGGTTCGATGGGACACCGAGAAGGTGATCTTGGAAGCAGCAATAAACCAGCTAAAAGGAACCCGGGCCCAGGGAAGGGAAGATACGAGGGGAAAATGTCAAGAGTCCAGAGGTCGTGTGGGAGAAGGGATTAAGAAGTGTGGTTTTGGACCTGGGGCCTGGGATTGGGTCGAAGGGAAAGCAATAGGAGTGGGAAATTTGGAGCAGGAGAAAGCCGCAGGCTTCTATCGATGATAACTTCAATCGATCCATAATATTTATTGAGTACTTACTGTGTACAGAACACTGTACTAAGCACTCGAGAGGATGTGATACAATCAATCCATCAGTGGTGTTTATTGAGAGCTTCCTCTGTGCAGAGCACTGTACTAAGCGCTTGCGACCTACCCTAAAGGAGCTTAGAATCGTGAATATTTTCCCTTCGAGAGATTGGGATCCAAATGGGATAAATTCAAATTCGGGAAAAGATGCTCCCCAGACTTTCAGGGTATCACTAAGCAGCTGCTCCCAGATAGGAGAGGGGCCGATGGGAAGTCGTGGTGGAGGAATTTCTGAAGGAAAGATCTGGCCCCGGAAATGGCAACCCCGGGCAAACAGCCAGTGGAGCCACCACCGTGGTTGACCACGGAGGGGTTGATGGGAAGGTGTGGGTAAGGACTTCCCGAAGGAAAAATTCAGCCCTAGAAATGCCAGTCGGAGCAGACTCGGGCATCCACCCAATGAAGCCACAATGGCGGCTGACCGTAAGCTTGGCCGGCTCTCTGGAGTGATTAGCCGCACTGACGTCCCGTTCCTGAACTTCCGCTGTTCCCTTCAAGCGAAGAGAATACGCTTCCTTCAGTTATCACGCCGGGGCTGCTATCTGCTCCACTGTCTTGGAATGAAATCAATGGTAATGGTTTCTCCGACTGAAGTTGTTGTTTTATTGATGTTTCTCTCCTTCTCCCTTTCTTCTGCGTTCCGTAAGAGAAAGAGCTCATGAGCTAACCAGATTTGATCAATGATTTTACTCCTCTCTGAAATAACTAAATTTAATAGCGCTTTGCTGGCTCCGTTTAATTATCGACACGAGAGTTCCGCAATTGAATGGTGGCTCAAACAAGAGGCTAGGTGGCGAGCGGCGGGATCTGGGCGAAAGCCCGAGTCGCACACCCGACTGGTCAACGGCCATGTATTTTCCTCTTCAACAGACGGCTGCAATGGTTGTTGAGCACGTACTGTGCGCATGCACCCTGCTAAACGTTTAGGGTAGATTCAAGACGACCAAGTCGACCAGGGTCCCTCTCACCTGGGGTTTACAGTCTAAGAAGGAGGGAGGACAGGCATTTTCCCCCATTTTGCAGATGAGGAAACCGAGGCCCGGAGAAGTGAAGTGACCGATTCGTGGTCACATAGGGGTCAAGAGGAGCGTCCACCGATGTGACTCCGGAAGGCAGAATCCCACTGGTCTTGGGGAGCCCTCCTGTCCCCGGAATTCTCCAGGAGTCTGCGCACTTAATAATAATAATGATGATAATAATAATTATTATGGTACTTGGCAAGTGCTTACTACGTGCCAGGCACTGTACTAAGCGATGGGGTAGATACCAGCTGATCAAGCTAGATGCAGTCCGTGTCTCACATGGGATGCACAGTCTAAGTAGGAGGCGTTAGGATTTAATCTCCGTCGTACAGATGGGGTAACTGAGGCACACAGAAGTTAAATGACTTGCCCAAGGTCACACGGCAGACCTACGGCCGGCCTTCTGACTCCCAGGCCCACTAGGCCATGCTGCTTCTCACCCCACGTGCTTAGTACAGTGCTCTTTGTAATCTTCTAGAGGTCAGGCATCATATCTATTAACTCTATTGTCTCTCCCAAGCGCTCAGTACAGTGTCCGCACACAGTAGACTGTAAACTACAGCAAGTATTGTGTCTTTTTAGTCTATGGTTCTCCCCCACAGCGGTCATTTCTATTAACTCTGTCGTTCTCTCCGAAGTAGCTAGGTCGGTGGTCTGCACACGGTAAACACTCAATAAATACGAGTGATTGATTGCGTGGCTCAGTGGAAAGAGCAGGGGCTTTGGAGTCAGAGGTCACGAGTTCGAATCCCAGCTCTGCCACTTGTCAGCCGTGCGACTGTGGGCGAGTCACTTCACTTCTCCGCGCCTCAGTTACCTCATCTGTAAAATGGGGAGTAAGACTGTGAGCCCCACGTGGGACATCCTGATTCCCCTGTGTCTACCCCGGCCATTAGAACAGTGCTCGGCACATAGTGAGCGCTTAACAAATACCGACATTATTATTGTTAGTTTCCCTTAGCAACGAAGAGGACATGGTCGAGGGCGGAAGTGGGTATTTTGAGATGTGATCACGGTGTGCGCCTGTAAATCAAGCTAGTTTTCACTTTCCAGTTCATCCACCGTCCATAGCTGTGGGCAGCTAAGCTCAGTGGCCAACGCCAGGTCAACCTAGGTCCCGGATTCATGGGACGAAGTCCCATAATCTAGGCTGACTCACACTGGGAGCAGCCGGGATCTCAAAGTGGCAGAAAGACCAGCTGTGCTCTCTCTCTTTCATCCTTCCCATTCAGAAACACAGTCAGCACTCAATGAAGATGACGGCGTGAAAACACGTGAGGGAAAGGCTGGGCGAGGGAGGTGACAGACTGCTGGGCTCACTGGCTATCGATGATAATAGCAATGACAATAATAATGTTGGTATTTGTTAAGCGCTTACTATGTGCCGAGCGCTGTCCTGAGCGCTGGGGTGGATACAGAGTGATCAGGTTGTCCCACGGGAGGCTCACGGTTCATCCCCATTTGACAGATGAGGTAACTGAGGCACAGAGAAGCGAAGCGACCTGCCTACAGTCACCCGGCTGACAAGTTCTTCCCCTCGACTCTGTTCATCGCCGTCGTTCCCGTCTGTCCGTCTCCCCCGATCCGACCGTAAGCCCGTCAGACGGCGGGGACCGTCTCTATCTGTTGCCCACTGGTTCATTCCAAGCGCTTAGTACAGTGCTCTGCACATAGGAAGCGCTCAATGAATACTGTTGAATGAATGAATGAAGTGGCAGAGCCGGGAGTCGAACCCATGACCTCCGGCTCCGAAGCCCAGGCCCTTTTCCACTGAGCCACGCTGCTATCAATTAATCAATGCCAGGATGACATATGCAAACTCACGGAACATTCCGTATTTCTGTCGGGGAAGCAACGTGGCCGTGTGGAAAGAGCATGGGGCCGGGAGGCAGCGGACCTGGGTTCTAATCCTGGTTGTGCCACTCGCCGGCTTCTTTGGGCCTCAGTTACGGCTTCTGTAAAATGGGGATTAAGACTGCGAGCCCGCTGTGGGGAAGGGACGGTGTCTAACCCGATTTCTCTGTATCTAATCCAGCGCTTAGAGCAGCGCCTGGCACATAGTAAGCGCTTGACAACCACCATATAAAAAAAGCCCCTTGTAACGAGGTGAGCCACCTCTTGAGTCCGAGAAGAACTGGGGAGACCGGCAAGGGTCACGTTAGTTTGTCTCAGGAAGGGTAAATGTAATATTTTCAATACGCCCAGTGCTAGTCTGGGGGGGGAATATTCATTAGTATACACTTGGGAGGCATACAATAGGCTCTCGCAGCTGCCCTCTTTGCAGTTTGTATCAAAGCAGATTTATCTTCTGATAAAAGAATGCTGATAAAGGAAAATCAGTTGCATTCGGCAAACTGCGAGGAGCCTTCAAAGCCCATGATGACTCTTTCAAGCCCTGATGTTCCCGGGGCTCCTGCTGGGCCCGGATCTAGGGACTCGCAGTTGACACGTCGACTCCGAGACCATCTCTCTGTTGCCAGCTGTACCGCAGGTTGGGTTCAGGTCTCGGGTCCCCCACCACCGGCGCAGGTGAAAACTGAGTCACCTGGCAAGCCGTAGGAGCCGCTCAAATAAAAATAACGATTGTGGTACTTGTTGAGAGCTTACTAGGTGCCAGGCACTGTACTGAGTGCTGGGGGAGATACGAGCAAATTGGCTTGGACACAATCCCTGTCCCGCTTGAGGCTCTCATCCTTAAGCCCCATTTTATAGACGAGGTAACTGAGGCCCAGAGGAGTGGCTCGCCCAAGGTCACGACACAGCAGGGAGGGGGCGGAACCGGGATTAGAACCCAGGGCCTTCTGACTCCCAGGCCCGGGCTCAATCCTCTAGAAGGTGCTGCTCAAAGGCAGGGGGGTTCAGCTATTCCAGTAACATCACTACAGTGCGCCAATTCGGTCTTGTCCACTCCGGAGAGGAGTCGGCAGGGAAAGAATCGCTTCGTCCATCAGTGGTATTCATTTCGGGCTTACAGTGCGCCGCGCTCTTGTACGAAGGAGTTGGGAGAGTACAACGCAACAGAGCTGGTGACTCGTTCTCCTCCCCCAGTGAGCTTACAGTCTAGAAGGGGAGGCAGACATTCATAAAAATAAATAAATTATGGCTATGGACTCAGGTGTGTTGGGGCTGAGGTGGAGTAACAAGAGGCAAGTATTTTCAACTCGCAAATAGGCCGCGTGGACGCCGCCCGCCTCCTTTCCGGAATGGGTGAAAATGGAAGAGGAGAGGGTAAATTCTAGGAAGTGAAATGTGTTAGCAGCAACTTAACTTTTACAAATCCCTTCGATGCTTCAGCCCGGCCTAGTGGAAAGAGAACGGCATTGGTCCGGGGGGCTTTCGGAACTCTCTCAAGTGCTCAGCTCAGTACTGGGCACACGGTTCACTCTCGAGGCATATCGTTGACTGATTGATTAATTGATCGGAGGAGGAGGTCTGGGTTCTAGTCCTAGTTGCTCTGCTGGCCTGCTGGGTGACTTCAGCTCAGTCACAGTTTCCGCGGCCCCGTTTCCCCATCTGTAAAATGGAGATAAGGTAGATCGTGAGTCCCAGGTGGGATGAGGACTGGGCCCAGTTAGAAATCTCTGCATCTACCTCAGCGCATAGTGAACATTTGATAAGTCAATTCAATGGTATTTATTGAGCACGTACTGGGTGCAGAGCACTGCACTAACTGCTTGGGAGAGTACAGTAGAACAGACGCATTCTCTGCCCACAGTGAGCTTCCAGTCTAGAAGGGGAGACGGACATTAAAATCAAATACAGATATGTACGTAAGTGTGTCGGGGTTGAGGGTGGGGTGAATATACGTTGCTTGAAAGTGCCAATCCAAGTTCAAACTAATAAGTAGCATAATCATCATCGGTCTTCCTTGGAGCAGGCTGAGGTAGGAAATATTTCCCTTTCTAAAGGCGAATGGTGAAAGTTCTCTTAAGCATCAAAGACTCCGTAAAAGTACAAAAGGGGAAAAGTGGAGGACTGGCTAGCAATGCAATTAAATCTGCGGTTTAAACTTAATTGCTGTCCTAATACGCCGGGACATCTCTTTGGCTGGAATTCTGGGTTGCTCTGCCAGAGTGAGCGGACACCTCAGTGACCACGGACAGAAGAAGGATCTGTTAATGGGGATAAGTCGTGAATCCGGCAAAGGGACCACACAACCTTCATTCCAACCTCTTAGGCTCCAATCTCTTCTCGCCGTTCTCCATCTGATGGGTATCGCCAGTGGAATTTTTCCAACCAGGAAAGAGGTCCCGGGTGCCGTAGGTGGGTTTGCGGTAGAAGTTGGGATGTTTATTAGGCACCTACTGAATGTGAAACACGACCCTAACTGCTTGGGAAAGGGCCACAGACCAAACCCACACCTTCCCTGCCCACAAGGAGCTTAAAGTTTCGAGAAGCGATTTCAGGATTTGGCTAAGAAGCGTCACTAAAGAGCCCTCACTAAGCGCTCTCTAAAGAAGAACCAGACAACTGATTTCCCAGCACAGAGAGATGCAGGCATGTCTGTGAAGCACAGATAAGGGCACCCAGTAATGATAAGAATGAGAACAATAACAATTGTGATGTTTACTAGGTGCTTCCTTTGTACCAAACACTGTGCTAAACACTGGGGTAGATTAAAATCTAATCGGTGCGGATATAGTTGCCGTTTCACATGGGGCTCACAATATAAGGGACTCAGAATATACTTGCCCATTTTCAGAGAAAGAAGACATATTTAATCCCCATTTTATAGAAGAGGAAAATGAAGCCAAAGCGGTTAAGTGACTTGCCCCTGGTCACGCGGCGAGTCGTGGAGGTGGGATTGGAACCCAGGCCTTTCTATTTCCAGGACTGTGTTCTTTCCACACCCAGATCCAAATGCTGAATGACCATTTCTCCATGTTGGAAGGGGTTTTAACCCATGTCTCCTGTCCTAATACGCAGGGAAGATACAGGTTTAGGGTTTAGCAACCGAGTGAGAATGTGTTATTCTACCACAGTGAACTCTGAGGATCTTGAGAGCTGTTTCCTACTGACTTCTTGGATTAGACGCCCACTCTGGGAGCCTATTCCAGTCTACTTCAAGAGTTTAGCGCTGCTTGTATCTACCCCAGCACTTGGTACAGCGTCTGGCTCGTAGTAAGTGTTTAACCAATACCATAAAAATATAAATAAAAAGGTGTTTTCCCACAGGAGAGGGAGGGGCTCTCTGAGTCTCTCCTTTCTGAGGGGAGGGATCACATCTCCCAACTCTTGGGGATCCCCCCAGTGCTTAGGATCGTGCTTAGCACTCAGTAGGGGCTTGGTAAATACTTCCGACAGATTGATTATGGCAGAGCTGGGTGTTTTGGAAAATTTAGGAAAAACAAGCATGTCCTCTGCCTGCACTATGATGGAAAGTCTTGGAACGGGAAGAGCTTCTGCTGTCAACCTCAATAAATCTGAATCGTGAAAACACAGGGTTCTGGAAAATGCCCAGTGACAAACACTCTCCCAAACAAGTACCTACTGATGCCTTGCAGCTACTAAGATTTCTGACCCTCAGACCCCTCCCCAAGTCTGTTCAGAAGAGAAGCATTGAGCTACTGCATCCTGGTTATAGCCCATCCATAAGCAAATCAAGGGAGCTATATTTTTAGATGGAGATCAGCATCCAACTGGGATGTTTCCATTCTCTACTGGAGCACTCTCTCAAAGTCAGTTAGTCGATCCTATTTATTGAGCATTTTCTGTGTGCAGAGCACTGTACTAAGTGCTTGGGAGAGTACAAAATAACTGCGTAACACAGATTCCCTGTCCACAACGAGCTTACAGTCTAGAGGGGGAGGCAGACATTAATATAAATAAATAAAATTACAGTTACGTGCCTAGGTTCTGTGAGGCTGGGAGCGGGGATGAATCAAGGGAGCGAGTAAGGGTGATGCAGACGGCTGTGGCTCTCGAAGTTCGGATCATCATCACCATCATTATCCCCTAATCCCGGCTCCACCACTCGTTTGCTGTGTGGCAAGTCACTTATCTGCGCCCCAGTTACCTCATCTGTAAAATGGGGATGAAGGCTGGGAGCCCCATGCGGGACAGGGACTGTGTCCAATCTGAACAGCTTGTATCTATCCCAGCACTTGACACATAGTAAGCGCTTAACAAATACCGTTATCATTATTATTATTATTATTACTATCATTACCCCCGACGATGGCATTTACTGAAGGACTGCTATATGCGAATCCCTGTACCAAGCACCAAGGAGAGTACACTATACACATAGTCACGAACCCCAGGAGCCCGTGATCTAATACGGTGAACGGACGCAAATTATTTAAAGCTGGTCGGAGCCAGATGAAGAACAAGGATCTAATCCAGAGTCGTACAAATATCTCAGGATGAAAATTGCTGGAGGACTAACTGTATATACCAAAAAGAAATATACAAATAAAAAGCCATTTGGGTATATAAAGGTTGAGAATGGAGTTGGCCTGGCTGAAATCATCGATCCCCCTCTCGGAAGAGAGAGATCTGAGACCTAATTTTGGATTCCTTGAAGGCTTTCCTCTGCCGGAGGTTGACTTGAACTCGAATCACCTCTTTCCCAAATGACTTCGGCCCTCTATTTCCCAAACCCCGCACGTTTCCGAGGGAACCTCTGGAGACGCCTGATTTCCCCTTACGCTGAAGTCAAAGAGTTTTCCGCCGGAGTTATTTAGCTCGAACCCCGGACGGCCCCTTTCCATTTAAAACCCAAACGTCGAGACTCTTGCCGAGGGGGAAGCCAAGTCAGATGACAGCGAGCGGTACTGTGCTTGGCTCGGAGCTCCCAGCCCGTGAATTTTGAGTGGTCTCTAAATCTGGCTAACCGCCTCCTCTTGGCCCCCATAATCGTCCTTTTCTGCTCTTGTGGGCAATGTGTCGGATACCCCAAAATAAAGGACGCAGAAATAGACTCCTCTATTTCGAGCTAGGCTCAGGCAGGGTTTGGGTTAGGATTCCAGCAGTAAGTTGTCTGGGCTTCTCCAAAAGCTGTGGGTCTCGCCAATCTCCACACTCCACTCTCAAATTCCTTCCTCCTTCGGAAAGTCAGTTGGTCAGTCAATCGTATTTACCGGGCACTTACTGTGTGCAGAACACTGTCTGGGCGCTTGGGAGAATACAATACAAAAATATAACAGACGCTTTCCCTGCCCACGAAGAGCTTACAGTCTAGCGGGGGGAGACAGATATTAATATGATATTCTCTGACTAGGTCTGCAAACATGCAGGTCAGAATGGGGATAGCCTGGAATTTTTTTTTATGGTAGTCAAGTGCCAGACACTGTTCTAAGCACTGGGGTAGATGTAAGAAAATCACTTTGGACACGATCCACGTCCCAACTGGAACTCCCAGTCTTAATCCCCATTTTACAAATGAGGTCACGGAGGCCCAGAGAAGTGCACTGACTTGCCCAAGTCTCACAGCAGACAAATGGCAGTGACGGGATTCAAACCCAGAGCCTTGTGACTCCCAGGCCTGTGCTCTGTCCACTAAGTCACGCTGCTTACCGTTTGCAGAGCGCTGTACTAAGCGCTCGGGATAATACAGTGCAACAAAGTAGACACGTTCCCTGCCCACAGGGAGCTTACAGGCTAGAAAGGGAAAAGGAAAAGAAGCACACAGTAAGCACTCGATAAAAAACGCTGCTTGCTTGATTGAGTGATCTGGAAGAGTACAAGAGATTTAGTAGAGACATCCCTTGTTCTCAAGGAGCTTACAATCAAACGGGAAAGACAGGTATAAAATTATTTATAGATCTGAGGAAAAGGAGAATAGAAAGTTTGCTAAGGAAAGAAGCGTTTATTGGGAACAGGTGACAGAGTAGCACAGCCCTCTAATTTATTTTAGCCCGTGAGCTCCTGGAGGTCGGGGATTTTGTCAACCAACTTTTTTTGTATTCTCCCAAGTGCTTAGAACAGTGTCCTGCCAAAATAAGTACTTTATAAACACTATTACTATTATTATTACAGAGAAGCAGCGTGGCTCATTGGAAAGAGCCCAGGCTTGGGGGTCAGAGGTCGTGGGTTTTCATTCTGGCTCTGCTGCTTGCCAGCTGTGTGACTTTGGGCAAGTCACTTAGCTTCTCTGTGCCTCATTGGTAAAATGGGGATGAAGACTGTGAGCCCCAAGTGGGAAAAACTGATCACCTTATATCCCCCCCCCCCCAGGGCTTGGAACAGTGCTTGGCTCATAGTAAGCACTTAACAAATGCCACTATTATTATTATTATTATTATTATTATGACTACTTGAGCATTGTTTTCTGGACTGTAAGTTCACTGGGGCCAGGGAAAGTGTCTACCAACTCTACTGGACTCTCGCAACTGCTTAGAACAGTGTTCCGCCGACAGAATATACTCAAAAAATACCAGTGATTGATTTGACTGTAAATGCATTCTGCCCGTCAAAGCTCTTGGGTAGTTGCTTGCCAAAGTGGGGCACCTCTGCCCACCCATTCATTCATTCATTCATTCAATCGTATTTATTGAGCGCTTACTCTGTGCAGAGCAATGTACTAAGCGCTTGGGAAAGTACAATGCAGCAGTCAAGGGAGAAAATCCCTCCCTGCAATGAGCTCACAGTCTAGATCTGGGGATATCCACTGCCCCGAGGGAGCACGACCGGCAGGGACTAGAGTACGCGTGGCACTGTGAGTCACAGTCATTTCCAAGGACCTGGCTTTTAATCCTGACTTGGCCTTGTGCTCTATCCGTTATTACCCTATTTATTTTGTTAATGAGGTGTACATCCCCTTGATTCTATTTATTGCGATTAACTTGTCTTGTTTTTGTCCGTCTGTCTCCCCGGATTAGACTGCAAACCCGTCAGTGGGCATGGATTGTCTCTATCTGTTGCCAAACTGTCCATTCCAAGCGCTTAGTACAGTGCTCTGCACATAGTAAGCGCTCAATAAATACTATTGAATGAATGTGCCTGCTGTGTGACCTTGGACAAGTCATTTAACTTCCCTGGGCCTCAGTTCCCTCATCTGTATAATGGGGATGAAGGCTGCGAGCCCCACGTGGGACACGGACCGTGTCCATCCTGATTAACTTGTATCCACCCCAGTACTTAGGACAGTACTTGTCACAGAGTAACAACTTCACAAGTGCTATTATTATTATTATTAATATTAATATTATTGTTAGCCAGGTTCTTGATCTTGAAGTCTCAGGTTGGAAGCTGCCTCCCGCTCTAGGATAAGGGCAGGGAAGACATCTACCAACAATATTATATTGCACTATCCCAAATGTTTACTACAGTGCTTAGCACACAGTAAGTGTTTAATAAAAACCATCCATCGATTAATCATCCATCTCTGCCGTGGGAAGCTCCATCTTCCTCGTCAAACTTGGACGCTAAGTGCAGAGCTCGGATCACAGCCTACTCTCCTTCCAGAAAGACGCTTCAGCAGGGTGTCTAGTACAGTGTTCTGCACTTTGTAAGAGCTCAATAAATACCACTGAAAGATTGGGGCCGGGGACGGGGGGACAGGTCTCCAGACTCCCCCCCTTTGGACGAGGCAACAAACAGATGGATGTGGTTTTCCTTCCTGCACATGAGAAGATGAGAGTACAGGGCTGAGTTCCCCGCAGATGATGTGTGCGGGCCATCTGACGTTATTATCCTTAATGGCTCTGGGTCTCAGCAGCACGCGCTGATGTATCGATACTTCAGAGAAACAGGGAAGCATTTTTAGATTTCATTTGCTTAATGGCTCCGCGGACGGCTTGAGTTCCACGTAGACCTGGGCGTTTTACAAGTTCCCCTAAAGTATACAGTGCTGGGTTTTTTTTTCCAACGGTGAGGCCCTTCAAAATGTAGACCAGGACAGAAACCCACCATAGCTCGTCTAAAAAGGCAGGACTGTGAACTTCTTGTGGGCAGGGATTATATCTACCATTTATTCGAGCACTTACTGTGTGCAGAGCACCGTGTTAAGGACAGTTCGGCAACCGATAGAGACAATCCCTACCCCACAACGGGCTCGCGGTCTACAAGTGGGAACGCTGTTGCACTGCATTCTCCCGAGCACTTACTGCAGTTGTCTGCTCATAATAAGCGCTCAATAAATGCCATCATTATTATAATTAATAACGATAATGGTGGTATTTGTTGAGCACTTGCCGTGTTCCAAGCCCTGTTCTAAGCACTAGACTAGATACGAGAGACTCGTAGTGGGCACAGTCCCAGTTCCACATATGGCTCACAGTCTTGATCCGCATTTTACAGATGAGGTAACTGAGGCCCAGAGAAGTCCGCTGATTTGCCCAAGGTCACACAGCAGACATGTGGTGGATGCGGGATTAGAATCCACGACCGTTGATGGATTGATTGATCGATGTAGGGCCGCCGGAGGCCATATCAAAAATTCCACAGGAATGTACGTCCCTGTCCCAGCCCTCTCTAAAATTGGATCGTGGTGTCCTACCTGATTTCAACCTTGCAGTTTCACAAAGAGTAGTTCTGTCGATATGTATCAGGTTCTTACCCGGTATAGAGCACTCACCTAAGTTGCTTCTCTCCCCCTCTGAGTTGACCGCTGAGAAACAGGCAGACGTGGCCGCACCTTCTCCACAAGCGCCAGGGGAGCGGGTGGTCGGTCCTTATTCCTCCGGAATCCTGACGGAGGAAGCGCCGCCGAGGAGAGCTCACTGTGGGCAGGAAATGTGTCCGCTTATTCTTCCGTTGTACTTTCCCGAGCGCTCAGTACGGTGCTCTGCACACGGTAATTGTTCAATCGATTTGATGGAAGGAATGAATGAAGGGCGAGGGTAAGAGGAAGACAGAGGTTGAACCGCTTTATTTCTGTCAGAGAGCAGGACCGGAAGGCCAGAAGCGGTAGGCCAAGAATTTTCAGGCAGGACTCCAAAGACACCCTCTGGGGAGAGGTACTAAAGAGTTAGCCAAATTACACCCTAGGGATAATCCTCCCTCGCTCTGAGGAAAGGTAAACCTCAATTTTCCAGTCAGTAGAAGGTACAGCATTCCTCCTCCGCTGGGAGGTGAATTTAGAACACTCTTCCGGGTTTCCCCTGAAATCTGACTGCTTTAAGGAAACTGAAAACACCCACGTGAGGCACTGAGGAATAATTTTTTGATGTGCTGAGTTTCCAATGTCCCCTCTTCTGGCTTTCTTCCTTTACGGAAAAATCACCCGTGTCTGGCAGGGTCACTGAGCTGACCTGCTAATGAATTGTCTGCCCAACTGTATCACTGTTGGAAAGCCTCCCAATGGGAGATAATGAGACCACGGTCATGGATTAAATCAAAGCCTGGAAAGACCCGGGTCCTGGGGTTGACTGGAAGGTCCTTGAAGGCGGGGAGAGCGCCGTTCGATTCTGTTGCGTTGCGTTTTCCCAAGTGCTCAGTACAGTGCCTCGCACAAAGTAAGTTCTTAGCGACGGTATGGAGAAGTGCTCTGCGCATTAAGTACTCGGGAAGTAACGCGGCTTAATGGAAACAGCACGAACCCGGGAGTCCGAGGACCTGGGTTCTAATCTGGCCTCTGCCAACTGCTTGCTGTGTGACCTCGGACAACTCATTAACTTCTCTGCACCTGTTTTCTCAAGTGTGAAAAATGAGGATTCAGTACCTGGTCTACCTCCTCCTTAGACCGTGAACCCTGTGTGGGACAGGGACTGCTAGCTTGTATCTTCTCCTAGTGCTCAGAACAATGCTTTTCACATGGCAAGTGCTTAATAAGTGTATTGATCATGACAATGATGATAATAACTAAATACTATTGCTTGATTAATTGTTAAGTAGAGGAAGGAGCGAAACCTTCCCTATGAATCAATCAGTGGTATCTACTGAGTGCTTACTATGTACAGAGCATTATAACAATAATAATGTTGGTATTTGTTAAGCGCTCACTACGTGCAGAGCACTGTTCTAAGCACTGGGGGAGATACAGGGTAATCAGGTTGTCCCACATGAGGCTTACAGTCTGAATCCCCATTTTACAGATGAGGTAACTGAGGCACAGAGAAGTGAAGTGACTTGCCCACAGTCACCCAGCTGTCCAGTGGCAGAACGGAAATTCGAACCCATGACCTGTGACTCCCAAGCCCAGGCTCTTTCCACTGAGCCACGCTGCTTCTCAGCGTTTGGGAGAGTAGAGTACAGCAGAGTTAGCAGACACGTTCCCTGACCACAACAAGCTTACAGTTCAGAGGAACATCCCATTCCCTGCCCTCTTCGGGCTTACCAAGAGGATGTAAACGCCTCGAGGTGAACACTGTGTAGTTTGGAAGACACCGGATCCAGATTGGCTACTCCCACTCTCCATCCTGATGGGGCACGGAGGGAAGCCTGGGTTTCCCCTATAAGATGTAAATCATCCCTCCCTCCCTCCCTCCCTCCAGTCCTTTCTGGAAAATGGGACTTGGAGGCGAATGAGGCACGGTCCCTTACATCTGGGATGACTGGTCATCCTACCCTGGGTGCTGACATTAATCAAATGATCAGTCGATCAGCGGTATTTATTGAGCACTTACAGTGTGCAGAGCACTGGCGCTTACACAGAGTTTAAGGGTGACCCCCAGTTCCCCCCAACAACCAACCCCATCCTTCCATTTCCAGAACATGGTAAACACGTGATCAAAATAGTTATTCTTCTCTTTCTTCTTCTTCCACTACCGAGAAGCAGCATGGCGTAGTGGATAGAGCACAGGCCCGGGAGTCAGAGGGCAGTGGTTCTAATCCCAGACCTTGGGCAGGTCACTTCTCCGGGCCTCAGTTATCTCATTTGTAAAATGGGAGTCCAGAAGGTGAGACCCACCTGGGAGAGGGACAGTGTCCAACTCAATTTGCTTGTATCTACCTACACAGTAAGCTCTAAATAAATACCATAATTATAATGAATTATTATCATTACTACGACTATTAAGATATTTAGGGCTGTATCCGGCAGGGGAGTTACAGAGGGCAGGCTGTTGAGACGGCTATGGTGGGTGGAATCTCCCTGCCCCTCTTCGAGCCACAACCAAATGTCTGGTTCACCGACCGGATTCAATTCAGTTCGGTCGTATTTATTGAGCTCTAACTGTGTGCAAAGCACTGTACTACACACCTGGGAGGGTACAATACAACAATAAAAAGATACCTTCCCTGCACACGGTGAGGGTCTGCGGAGGCCCTGGGTCTGTAAGATGCTGGCTAGGAGGGTATATGACACAGAGGCAGCAGAGGTGGTTTCAGACGTCCAAACCAACCAATCCATCAGTTGATCAGTCAGTTATATTTACTGAGCGCCTGCTGAACGCCAAGTTCGGTGGAAGCAGAAAACAGCCCCATCCCTCAAAGAGTTCTCAATCTCGAGGGGCAGTCGGTTTGCCTGACGGGATCTTTACCCGGCTCCGCTACTAGTCCGCTGTGAGCTCTTGGTCAAGTCACTTCACTTCTCTATGCCTCCGTTATCTTGTCTGTAAAATGGGAGTTGTGACTGTGAGCACCACCTGGGGCGGGAACCGTATCCAACTCATTTTGCTTATATCCACCCCAGCACTTAGTAGTGCTGGGCACAGAGAAAGCCTGTAACCAATACCATTATCATTATTATCATTATTATTATTATTATCATCTCTTTCCAGGTGAACCTATTGTCCTCAAGGGAAGGGCAGGGGGAATTTGGCTCAGGAGTGACCCAAGATTTCCAATTCCCCAGGTCTACTGAGTCTTAATAAGACTCTAGACTGTAAGCCCGTGAGGGGCAGGGGACGTGTCTGCTAATTCTGTTGTAGCGTGCTCTCCCGAGTGCTTAGTACAGTGCCGTGGACCTAGCGAGTGCTCCGTAAATACGACTGATTGATGGACTGCGGTGAGGAAAGAGACCCGTAAGACCTAAGGAAAGTACAGTCTCCTGGAAGAGAAGAAAACCAAATAAAAGGGCCATCTGGAGAGATAGCACTCTCTCTCTCTCTCTCATGTATAGTTACAAGTGGAGGCAGCTGAAATTTCTGCCAGGGAGAAGAAAGGAATCAGGGAAAGCTGAAATGTGGGCTCAATTTAGAAGGGTATAGGATGAGTTGGGGGATGTGTCAATGTAGGCTCGTTGCTAAGGGTGCTGGGACAGAAAGGTCCAGGACCATCTCTTTCTCAAGCCAGGAATGACAAGCCCTTCCCCACTCATCTACACCTCAGGCTTATTTTTATTACCCTATTTATTCTGTTAATGAGATGAACATCCCCTTGATTCTATTTATTGCTATTGTTTTTGCCTGTCTCCCCCGATTAGACTGTAAGCCCATCAGTAGGCAGGGATCGTCTCTATCTGTTGCCAAACTGTCCATTCCACGCGCTTAGTACAGTGCTCTGCACATAGGAAGCGCTCAATAAATACTATTGAGTGAATGAATGATGGCATCAGATGGGCGGTTGGAGGGTCTCTGCGGCTCTGCCTTAAGTGAACATGAGTTGGCTTCTCCAGAAAAAGGAGCGTGTTATTATTCAGGACTACCTGGAAGTGAAAGCTTTTCTGAGACGGTCGCGTATTATAATTAAGTGAATGCGGCAGCGTGGCCGTGCTTTATGGACAGTAATCCAGTTTTGGAGGGGATAAAATGACACAGCTGAAAGCAGGGTATTTCATGTCTACGAACAAACCAGATTACAGGGGTCTTCCGTCATCCCTACAATGCCACCGAGGCTGGTCGCGGCGAGGCGGTTGGGACTTGAGAGCTGGGGGCTGGGGGACCTCGCTCATCTTAATAATAATAATAATAAAATACTAATAGCATGTGTTAAGTGCTATGTGTCAAGCACTGTTTTAAACTCCGGGGCAATTCCAAGTTTATGAGGTCGGACACAGTCCCTGCCCCTCACGGGGCTGACGGTCTAAGTAGGAGGCAGTAGAATTGAATCCACATTGGACACGAGGAAACTGAGGCGCAGAGAAGCTAAGTGACTTGCCCAAGGTCACACGGCAAGCAGTCGGCAGAGCGGGGATCAGAACGCGGGTCCTCGGGCCCCCAGTTCCGAACCCTTTCCACTAGGCCAGGCCGCTTCGAGCGTCTCTGTGGCTGCGGAGTTGGTGGGTGGGCTGATACGTCTAAGGGGAGGAATCGGGGTCTTCTGAAAGCCTTAGGCCAGGGACCCAAGTTAAAAGGGGGAAGTGGGGGGGGGAGGCGGGAGAGGGGGAGGAGGAGGATGGACGGGGAGCCAGGGGGAAAGAGATTGTCTACCGCCTGGCAGGTCGGCAGCCAAGGGGAGGCTCCCAAAAAGCCCCATCTAGCCTGAGTAGCCTGGGAGAATTCCTTTTTCTTCTGGACCCGCCCTCCTCATCTTGCTACCGGCTGAATTTGAGGGTCCCCGGCGCAGCGGCAGGATGAGGGGGGTGAGACCGAGAGATGGAAAACCCCAAAATGTCACCTGTCAGTAGTACCTTCTAATGGCAACATTTGGGATATTTGTTTATAGCTCATGATATTTCAAGCACCGGGGTGGATACGGGATCATCAGATCAGACACAGTACCTCATCCCACCTGGGACTCGTAGTTGAAAAGGGAGGGAGTGCGGTTACTTTACCCCTTCTACAAATTAGAGCCTGGGTTCTAATCCCGGCTCTGCCACTCATCTGCTGTGTGACCTTGGGCAAGTCACTTCATTTCTCTGTGCCTCAGTTCCCTCATCTGCAAAATGGGGATTGATCGTGAGCCCGCTGGGGGACAGGGACCGTGCCCAACCAAATTAGCTTGCCTGTACCCCAGAGCTTAGTACAGCGCCTGGCACGTAGTAAGCGCTTAACGAATTCCACAATTATTCATTTTTAATCTGCTCCTTCATTTCCACGACGGGAGCCTCGGACTCCACACACTGAAGCCTTGAAAAATCAGTCTCTACTTCCCTTATGGGGGAGGACCGGGTTGAGCCGATTCGTTTCTGTCCTGCAGCCGATCTTGGCCTCTGGCTTTCTTCCGGACGCAGTATAAGATGGAGGAACCTCAGAGCCGACGGCAGGGATTTCATGCCCCAAATAACATCGCCGGCCTGGCGATATCAACTGGAAATATCAGACCCCCGGCCCTCTCCTCGCTCCTCTGGTCTGGGGGTGATGCGAGGCCAGATCTGAAGCGAGATCCGGCCATTCCCTTTTCACCATCCCGAGGCCTAGGATCAACGAAGCAATCCCGGCGGGGATGGGACGCCCTGCCCCAGCTCTTTCTGAAAGAGCAGAACCGAACCCGAGGGGCTCCAGGGTGCTGGTTCCTATCCATCCAGATCAGCTCCTGTCTGTCTTCCCCGACACGAGTCGGTGGCAGGGAGCCTCGCTATTCTCCTACTACAACCTAGCCCGCGCACTTCGGTCCTCTCTGATGCAAACCTTCTCACTGGGTCTTGATCTTGTCTATCTCGCCACCTCCCGCTCTCCCACAGCCTGCCTTTGGCCTGGAACACCCTCCCTCTTCATATTCAACACCATCTTAATAGCATTGTTGAAGGCACATCTCCTCCAACGGGCCTTCCCTAAATCCTCCTTTCCTCTTCTCCCACTCCTTTGGGTGTCGCCCTGATTTGCTCCCTTTATTCGTCCCCCCCCCTCCCAGCCCCATAGGACTTATGTCCATATCTGTCATTTATTTATTTCTATTGATGTCTGTCTCCTCCCCTGGACTGTAAGCAGCTTGTGGACAGAGAACGTGTCTATTTATCGTTACATTGTATTTCCCCCAAGCTTTTAGTACAGTGCTCAGCACACGGTAAGTGCTCAATAAATACAATTTATTGTACAATTTATTGCCAGGCACTGGGGTGGATACAAGCAAATCGGGTTGGACACAGTCCCCGGCCCACGTGGGGCTCACAGTCTCGATCCCCATTGTGCAGAGGAGGTAACTGAGGCCCGGGGAAGGATTGCCCAAGGTCACACAGCAGACAAGTGGCAGAGCCGGGATTAGAACGCATGCCTTTCTGACTCCCAGGCCCTTGCCCTATTCACGGGGGGCGGCCAGTTGAAAACCAGACCACTGGTCACCCTGTCTCCCACGGAGGCCGCCACAGGTCCGCCTGGCTACGTCCCGCCATATTTTAAGTGGCGATGAGGTGGCCGTTGGCTCGGAGGATTCTGCCCAGGCTCTGCAGAAACAAACGATACAGGTGCTCATGGAGTGAGAGGCTGGGAAATGTTCCCGACGATCTTTGTTCGCTCTGATTTTAAAAAAATCTCTCTGCTTTTCATGCCAACTCCAGTGCAGTTGGGTTGGATGAGCAGCGGGTTGAAGGCCCGGGGCCACTCTGATCATCCGCCACCCCCCAGCTCGGGGAAGGGTGAGCTCGGCCCGGGGGAGGGGGAGGGAGGCACGGTCAAATGAAAACGGTCACCTGCTCAGTGGGATGTGCGCAGAGGCTCACGTCAGGCTCTGATTGCACAGCTGACACCTGCATCCCATCAAGATATCCAAGAATCAATTCTGCCACCAAGGAGTGCCCGTCGGAGAACGGGACCCAACACCCCCCTTTCCCCGCAACGGGGTCCGAGGCAGGGTCAGAGGGCACCGGTCCCCGGCCGGCCCCAGCGACAGCCGCCGTCTCCACCACCGGGCAGATTCGGACTGGAATCACGCTCGCTCTTCCTCCCTGAGAAGCTGTGGATGTGAGGATTTCGAGCTAGAGGCAGAAAGCAGAGTGGCTTAGTGGATCAACCATGGGCCTGGGAGACAGAAGGACCCGGATTTAATCTCAGGTCCACCGTGTGTCAGCTGGGTGACCTTGGGCAAGTCACTTGATTTCTCTGGGCCTCAGGTACCTCATCTGAAAAATGGAGATTAAGAGTGTGAGCCCCGTGTGGGACGGGGACTATATCCAACCTGGTTAACTTCTATCTACCCTCGTGCTTAGAACAGTGCTTGGCACATCATAAACACTTAACAAGTACAATAATCATTATTACCTGCATATTTCTCTCCCTCTAACAACACATTAGAGCCGGACTTATTAGCGATCTTTTTTTTCAATGTTATCTGCTAAATGCTTACTCTGGGTCAAGAGCCGTTTTAAGCACTGGCTAGATATAAGTTAATCGAACTGGATCCAGTCCCCGTCCCACGTGCAGCTCACAGTCTAAGAAGGAGGGAGAAGAGGTACCGAATTCCCATTTTGCGGTCGAGGAAACCGAGGCACAGAGGAAGGGAAGTGACTTGTCCAAGGTCTCCCGGCAGGCAGATGGCGGAGAGAGGATTAGAATCCAGGTCCTCTGACTCCCAGGCCCACGCTCTATCCCCTGAGCCGTACTGTTTCCCAGGATTCTGACGATTTCTGAGAGAGCCCCAGGGACAAGCCCAGGGAACCTTTTCCTAGGGCTTCATGATTCAAAACAGCCACTGACCTGCCCCCTAGGCCGTCTTAGAGTTCACCACGGGGGGTGTGAAGTGGGGAGGGGACCTGAAGAGGAGGGTAGTCTGGCCCTAAACCCCACCTCCCTGCTCTCCAGACAGACCACTCACCTCAAAAGAAACGGACTGTCAAAGCAAGATAATAATAATCATAATTGAGGTATTTGTTAAGCGCTTACTATGTGCCAGGCACTGTGATAAGCACTGGGGTAGATACAGGTTAATCGGATTAGACACACTCCCTGCCCCGCAAGGGGCTCACAGTCTTATTCCCCATTATACAGATGAGGAAAATGAGGCACAGAGACCTGAAGTAACTTGCCCAAGGTCCCAAGGCAGACAAGCGGTGGAGCCGGGATCAGAACCCAGGTCCTTCTGGCTCCGGGCCCGTGCTCCGTCTACGAGACGACCCCGCTAGATCTGACGAGCGGTTTGCCATCGGCAAACCAAGAATCCTTTTTAAAAGGGTTCCCATCTGGGTAACAGCTGAACAAACAGGCAGGAGAGATGGGCGTGCGTCTTTAGCCCCGAGGAGCCCGCAGATTATCTGAAGCTCTCTGACATTTAGGTCGCGTGGATGAAGCTTTCCTCTAACCCCCTCCCCAAGCTCTGCGGTCTGACTCTGGCCAAAGCCAATTTACAGATCTTTCCTACGGTCCTCGGGCGAGAAGCAGCATTCTGGCTCACGGAAGCAAAATTCCAAGGCAAGGAGACTCATCAGACTCATCGGAGAAGCAACGTGGCTCGGTGGAAAGAGGGCTTTGGGAGTCAGAGGTCATGGGTTCGAATCCCGGCTCCGTCACTTGTCAGCTGTGTGACCGTGGGCAAGTCGCTTCACTTCTCTGGGCCTCAGTGACCTCATCTCTAAAATGGGGATTGAGACTGTGAGCTTCACGTGGGATCACCTGATTACCCCGTATCTCCCCCAGCGCTTAGAACAGTGCTCTGCACATAGTAAGCGCTTAACAAATACCAACATTATTATTATTATTATTATTATCCTTAGGTCATCTATCTCCTTCCCCCGTCTCCAGGCAGGGCTAGGCCTATCTCATCCTCAATTTATTCGATAGGTAAAGATCTTCATGGATTTTTGTTTCCCCCCAGAAACCCATCCGACGGGCTGGAGCTCCTTACTGCCTTTGCTCGCGGATCCTACGACTCTCTTGATCAGTTCGTTGTGGGAAGGGAAAGTCTGTTATATTGTCAGACTGTACTCTCCCAAGTGCTTAGTACAGTGCTCTGCACACAATAAGCGCTCAATAAATACAACTGATTGATTCTCCCAACTCTGCTATATTGTACTCTCCCAAGAGCTTAGTCCAGTGCTCTGCACACAGTCAGGAGAAGCAGCATGGCCTAGTGGATAGAGCAGGGGCCTGAGAGTCAGAAGGACCTGGGTTCTAATCCCGGCTCCGCCGCTTGTCTGCCGTGTGACTTCGGCAAGTCCTTTCACTTCTCTGTGCCTCAGTTCCCTCATCTGGAAAATGGGGATTAAGACTGTGAGCACTGTGTGGTATAGGGACAGTTTTAGGAAGAATTCCAGGGCAAATCCCCTTGGGATGGGAAAAGAAATTTCTCTTCTTTACCCCTCCACCTGCCTGCTATATGCAAGCGGCAGGAGCCGGGGGCCGGGAAGGTGGAAAGAATGATCAGGAACCGGGTAGTAGATCATTTCTCCGCGAATTGGTTCCTTCCCTGGTGACGCATGTTCCCTCCCTGTTGGCTAAGGGCACCTGCTCCAAGACAGGAACACTGCTGCAAAGATGTCGCCACCAGAAAACTATTCACATGATGCACGAGCCCCTCAGGATCCTCAGAGGCGGTGGCCCTGGTCCTTGAGACTTTCCTCAGGCAGCCCGATGCTGCAACAATTTCTTGGGAAATGTTGAGGCCAAAGGAACGTGCCAACGTTCGTCACCTTGGACCGCATTTTAACTCAATTTCCAAGGACGGCCCCCCGATGTTACGGGGGAATGCGGATCCATTTTGAGATTCAGGAAGAAAAGAGGGGACGTTCAAGGTTCGGGGCTATACTAGCAAAATCAGGCAAGCCGCTTAACTTCTCTGTGCCTCAGTTTCTTCAACTGTAAAACGTTTCTTCAACGTTTCAGTTTCTTCAACTGAAAACCTGTTCTCCCTCTTATGCAGATTGTAAGCCCCATGAAGGACAGGGACTCTGTCTGATCTAATTGACTTGTACCTTCGCCAGTGCTTAGAACAGTGTTTAACATATAGTAAGCACTTAACAAATGTCATAATCAATCAATCAGTGGTAATTGTTGAGCACCTACTGTATGCAGAGCCTGTAGTAAGTCCTTATGAAATTATTTTCCCTCTCCTTGGCATTCATATATCTATTATCTGCTCGTTTATTCATTTTTGACTGTTAACTCCTTGTGAGTAGGGAATATGTCTACCCACCCCTTTGCATTGCACTCTCCCAAGAGCTTAGTACAGTGCTCGGCACCCAGGAAGTGCTCAATAAATGCCATTGATAGATTGATTATTGATTTGACCTCTCCGGCTGTAAATGATTACCGTGACTTTGTATAATGCTTTCTATGTGTCCAGCGCTACGCTAAGCACTGGGGAAGATATAAGATAATCAGGTCAGACCCAACCCCTATCCCACATGGGGCTCGCAGTCTAAGGGGAAGGAAGAAACAGAAGTGAAACCCCATTTTGCAAATGAGGAAACTGAAGCACAGAGAAGTGAAGCGACTCGGCCAGGGTGACACAACGGGGAAGTGGCCGAGTCAGAATTAGAACCCGGGTCCTCCGACTTCCAGGTCTTTGCTCTTTCCTCCGAGCCACGCTGCTTCTCGAAATATTTTTATGTTTGTCTCCTCCGTTAGAGCGTAAGCTCCCTGTAGGGGGGAACAAGCAACTTCTTTAGTCTGAACTTCTCGGGAGTCTAATGTAAGGTACAACCTACCACATCTACTGGGGACTCAATAAATACTACTATTTGATTTTCTCCCTTCCCTCTACTTTGAGGATTTCATCAAGGCTTTCCCTGGGCCATTCCGTCTTCCAATGAAGTGGAAACAGAGTTGCTCGAGGATGTATGTGAACCATCCTCGGGTAGACTTGTCGTGGGCAGGGAATGTGTCCGTTTATTGTTGTATTGTACTCTCCCAAGCATTTAGCACAGTACTCTGCACTCAGTAAATCATCAGTAAATTCAAGAGAATGAATGAATGAAGGATATGTCCTACGTATAGATGAGGGTTCTCATCAAAGCAAGGTCCTTCCTGGGAGCTTCCCAAATATAAGTGCTCTAATTTAGGCGTCCCCTCTCGCATGTATATGCGGGTATACAATTTAATTCTTTGGACCCATCGGGCTGTTGTTAATTTTATGTTTCCCCGTTTAAAGTGTAAATTGTGGGCAGGGAATGTGTCATTTCTTTATTCTACAAAGTTTTCCTTTCCTTTGTTCCACTGCTCACGCACAGATATCTTCCTCTCTAGACTGTAAGCTCATTATGGGCGGGGAACGTATCTGAGTGGCGCAGTGGAAAGAGCACGGGCTTTGGAGTCAGGGCTCATGAGTTCGAATCCCAGCTCTGCCACTTGTCGGCTGTGTGACCGTGGGCAAGTCACTTAACTTCTCTGTGCCTCAGTTCCCTCATCTGTAAAATGGGGATGAAGACTGTGAGCCCCACGTGGGACAACCTGATTCCCCTATGTCTACCCCAGCGCTTAGAACAGTGCTCGGCACATAGTAAGCGCTTAACAAATACCAACATTAATTAATTAATTATTGCATTGTACTCTCTCAAGCCCTAAGTAAAGCACTCTGCACCTAGAAGATCAGTCAGACTTATGTACTGAGCACTGCACTAAGCGCTTGGGAGAGTAGATGATAACAATATAAGACACATTCCCTGCCCACATGAGATTAGAGTCTAGAGGGGAGAACAGACATTAATATAAATAAATAAAATTACAGATATGCCTAAGTGCTGTGGGGCTGGGAGGGGGAAATAAGGGAGAAAGTCAGGGTGATGCAGAAGGGAGTGGAACAAAGGGAAAAAGGGCTTAGTCAGGGAAGGCTTATTGAGTGCTCCATAAATACCATTGATTGATTGACCGATTGATTTGTTAGAGAAGCAGCGTGGCTCAGTGGAAAGAGCCCGGGCTTGGGAGTCAGAGGTCATGGGTTCAAATCCCGGCTCTGCCACTTGTCAGCTGTGTGACTGTGGGCAAGTCACTAGACTTCTCTGGGCCTCAGTTACCTCATCTGTAAAATGGGGATGAAGACCGTGAGCCTCACGTGGGACAACCTGATTACCCCGCGTCTACCCCGGCGCTTAGAACAGTGCTCGGCACACAGTAAGCGCTTAACAAATACCAACATTATTATTATTACGCACCATCTTGAATATGCGTTTCAGTGGGTGTCTCTGGCCCCTGGTGCTGTAGGATGGAGATCAGCCATTCCATGTTTCCCCAGCTTACACCCTTCATGAACTTGTAACCATCGATCAAATCCCCTCTCAGCCTCTGCCTTTTCATTGCAAAGATTTCAGTCTCTCCTCTTGCATTAGTGTGGCTTTCGTTTTCTCCCCAAAGCACATTCACATCAGCAGCCTCATCATATCTGTCTACCGGGTAGAAGCGAGACTCACTGGTCTTCCCAGGGCCACTTCCTTAGGGACGGGGTTCCAAACTGACGAGCCATCGACTCCTCTGATAAGTGGCCATTTACATCTTCCCCTTCTGATGTCTCAGGGTAACGCCATCCAGGCAGGCCCGGTGATTTGCTTCCATCCAGTTTATCAATTTGGTCTAAAACATCCTGTGTGGTTACCACAATCTGATCCAGATCCCCCTACAATATATTAAATTCCTTCCTGTTTTAGATGTAGTCATTAAGACAAGTGAAGAGCCAAATGACATTTGAACGAAACATACTGTACGTCGGACATCTCTTTTCAATTCATCCTTCTAATTTCCCTCTGACCAAGTGCTTCTGTGAGAGCGAAATGAGCCGATCTCGCGATGTCTTGCGGCCCCACGCTGCCTCATGACTCAGTTTTCTGGTTACTATATATGTGTGCTTTTTTATTGCGGCTTTCTTCTCGTAGGGCCATTAGGAAGCAGTTTATGTATTGCAGGAAGTCGATTCCCTGTTTATTGCTAAATAAATAACCCAACAATTAATAACCCTCTATATCCACACCTAGATACGTCCAGAAAAGTCGCCAAGTGATGACTGACATCATCTTTTCCAAGATTCTGCCGTCGGTGTCATCCAGTCAGACCTGCCCCACTAATGGGCATTAGCTCCTGAGGTTTTCCAGGGAGACCTGTGGAACCGAAGCTAGGATTCTTGGTTCATTTTCTACCTCAAGTATCAATCAATCAATCAATCGGTGGGATTTGTTGAGCACTCACTATGTGCAGAACGCAATGCTAAGCGCTCGGAAGAGTACGACACCACAGAGTTGGGAATAACGACGATAACTGAGGTATTTGTTAAGCGCTTACTAGGTATAAGGCGCTGTGCTAAATTCTGGGCTGGATACAAAGCCAATCGGGTTGCTGTCCCTCGTGGGACTAAACGGTCTCAACCCCCATTTTGCAGCTGAGGTAAATGAGGCACAGAGAAGTGAAGTGACGTGCCCAAGGCCACACAGCGGACAGGAGTCGGCATTAGAACCCATGCCCTTCTGACTCCCAGTCCTGTGCTCTATCCACCTCCCCAACACACGATCCCTGCCCACAAAGAGCTTACAATCGGTGGAGAAACTGTCAGCTGGGGGGATATAAAACACCAACCACGAAACCAGAAGAAGTCTGATGTCCAGGTTCCTGAAACCGTCATTAGAGAGAACGGGATCGATGCTTTCTGGGTGACTGGCTTCAGAGCTCTCCATCCCCTTTGCCCCCTCTTACCTCACCTCCCTTCTCTCCTTCTACATCCCAGCCCACACTCTCCACTCCTCTGGCGCCGCCAACCTCCTCACCGGGCCTCGTTGTCGCCTGTCGCGCCGTCGACCCCTGGCCCACGTCCTACTTCTGGCCCGGAATGCCCTCCCTCCTGGCATCCGCCAAACTAGCCCGCTTCCCCACTTCAAGGCCCTACGGAGAGCTCACCTCCTCCAGGAGGCCTTCCCAGACTGAACCCCCCTTTTCCTCTGCTCCTCCTCCCCTCCCCATCGCCTCATCTCTCTCCCTCTGCTCTACCCCTCTCCCCATCCCGCAGTGCTGGTGTATGTATATATGGAGAAGCAGTGTGGCTCAGTGAAAAGAGCGTGGGCTTCGGAATCAGAGGTCAGGGGTTCGGCTCCCGGCTCCGCCACCTGTCAGCTGTGTGACTGTGGGCGAGTCACTTAACTTCTCTGTGCCTCAGTTACCTCATCTGTAAAATGGGGATTATCTGTGAGCCTCATGTGGGACAAACTGATTACCCTGTATCTGCCCCAGCGCTTAGAACGGTGCTCTGCACATAGTAGGCGCTTAACAAATACCAACATTATTATATGTACATATTTTTCTATTTTATTAATGATGGGTATGTATCTATAATTCTATTTATTTAATATTGATGCTACTGATGCCTACTTGGTTTGTTTTGTTGTCTGTCTCCCCTCTTCTAGACTGTGAGCCCGTTGTTGGGTAGGGATTGTATCCAATGCAGAATTATACTTTCCGAGCACTTAGTACAGTGCTCTGCACACTGTAAGGGCTCGAGAAATCCGGTTAAATGAATGAATAATTCACTGGGAGAGAATCAATACGGATTTCCTGAAATCATCTTTGACCTGCAGGGTTGAGAGGAATCAAGAGGTCACCTGGTCTATCCCCTGCCTCCAAGCATCTTCACCCATTAAATCACCGGGCTGAAGATGTCACCTCCACTCCCCAGTCTTCCCCCCTCATCAGCTACAGGGCCTAATTTCCTTTCTAATCGGAAGTTGCAATCCGAAGGACCCGGATCCTAATCCCGCTCTTCCCTGTGCAAGAAAAGCGCACTACAAATAAGTTATTATTACAGTATTTGTTAAGCGCTTACTATGCGTCAAGGAGAGAAGCAGCGTGGCTCAGGGGAAAGAGCCCGGGCTTGGGAGTCAGAGGTCACGGGTTTGAATCCCGGCTCGGCCCCTAGTCAGCTGCGTGTCCGTGGGCGAGTCACTTCACTTCTCTCTGCCTCAGTTCCCTCATCCATAAAATGGGGATGAAGACTGTGAGCCTCACGTGGGACAACCTGATTACCCTGCATCTCCCCCAGGGCTTAGAACAGTGCTCTGCACATAGTAAGCGCTTAACGAATACCAACATTACATTATTATTAGTGGATAGAGCACGGGCCTGGGAGTCAGAAGGACCTTCATTCTCTTCCCAACTCTGCCGCTTGTCTGCTGTGGGAACTCGAGCAAATCACCTCACTTCCCTGATGCCTGATGTAAAACGGGAATTAAGACTGTGGACCGTAAGCTCGCTGTGGGCAGGGAGTGTCACCGTTTATTGCTGTACTGAACTTTCCCAAGTGCTTAGTACAGTGTTCGGCACCCAGTAAGCGTTCAGTAAATAGGACTGAATCAATGAATGTCCGTGAGCACCATGTGGGACGTGGACTGTGTCCAACCTAGTTATCGCGTATCTACCCCAGTGCCCAGTACAGTGCCTGGCACATAGTGAGCTCTTATTAATAATAGTAATAATGATAACAGTGGTGCTTGTTAGGCGCTTAACCTATATCGTTAAAAAAAAGTTCTTACTCCACCTACTCTACCTACTCTAAATCACTCTTGTGGCCCTTGAAGCTATTTTGTTCTTGCTCCATAATCAGGAGAGAGGAAACAACAGATCACCATGCCCTGTGTGACCATTTTTCATTTATTCTTTTCTATTAGTTTGTTTGTGTACCATTATAAAACATTACAAAACCGTGCCCTTTACTGTCATTCCCTGCAGGCCCAAGCGAAAAAATGTGCCACCATTCAGGGAGACGTTGAACTCAAACAGCAGCGGGCGGGATGAGGAAATCTTGGTTTGAAACATTAAAATAATTTTTTTTAAGACATTCAAAGCATCCCTTCCAGCTGGTCACCTCCTTGGGCAGAGCCAGTTTGGATAACGGTGGGCCATGGACTGAGATCCTGGGGGTGGGCACAGCTTGGAACTCGGCCAGCCTCAGCCTGGCAGGGAATTTCTTGGGCCAGGGTCCTTGACAGTTGCCCCCCTCCCTCCCGTCCCCTGCCCCTGGAAATCCGGGCTCCTGTCAGCAGGAGCGTCTCCGGCCCCAGGCCGCTCCTAATTGCTAGGCCAGGGAGAGTGATGCTATCTAAGGTAATCAGGATCCAAATCATTTAGCTTCCAAATGATCAAGTCTCCCTTGGACTTCTCAAATCTCAATTCCTCAAACCAATCTCGCCTGGGCTTTATTTTGGCATTTAAATTAGGGATCTGATTGAGAGCCACAGGAAGGAGCATTCTCACTGATCTTCTACCCGCGGACTGTAAAAAAAAAAAACCCAAAAGAAAACATAAAGATGATCTCAGATGTTTACACACAGAAAAGGAGACAGAATTGCAAAGAGCGGGAGTCTTTGAGCAGGAGACGGGTTATAGGGTAGAGGGGCAGATCTGGGGAGAGAAGGGCATGGCCTAGGTTAGAGCTTGCCAGTGCCAGTGATTGTAACAATGTCTGGCACATAATAAGTTCTTAAATACCATTTTTTTTAAAAAAAGGGGGAAGGATCTAGGTGTGGCAGGCGGGTTTGAGTGGCAGCGAAAAGTTCTAGGATACAACGGCAGTCATTCAGTCAAACATTTATTGAGCATTTACTGTGTGCAGAACCCTGTACTAAGCACTTACGAGTCTACAGTAGAACAACATAACAGATACATTCCTTGCCCACAGCAAGCTTAAAATCTAGAAGATCAAGGATAGGCACCTTGACAAAATGAAGAGTGTAGCTCTCCCTCTTCAAAACCTTACTGAAGGCCCATCTCTTCCAAGAAGCCTTCTCCGACTAAGTCCTCCTCTCCTCTTGTCCCACTCCCTTCCGCGCCGTTCTTACTCGCTCCTTCATTCATCCTCCCTCCCATCCCCATAGCACACATGTATATATCTGTAACTTACATATTTATCTTATTTATTTTTATTAACATCTGTCTCTCCCTCTTGGCTGTAAGCTCACTGTGGGCAGGAACGTGTCTGTTGTATATCGTATTCTCCCAGATGCTTAGTACATTACTATGCGCAGAAGGAGCGCTCAGTAAATATGATTGAAGAGTCATCCTGTCGGCAGTTGTTGACGTGTAGGTCTAGGCTCATTGTGGACAGAGACTGGGTCGACCAGTTCTGTTGCACTGTATTCTCCCAAGCGCTTAGAACAGTGCTTCGCACACAGGAAGCCCTCAATAAATCCTACGGATTGAATTCAGAGTCAGGGGGAGGCACGGGATATCCTGAGGCAGCCCTCTTCACAAAGCTGTGCCCACCCCCTGATTAGATTAGATTAGAAGCTCGAGAACTCTAGAGCTTAGATTAGCTGGCCTGGCAGATTTATCAATTCTGGCTCTCATTTATTTTGGTTTTCACCATAAGGACCTTGGAAGAAAAGGTCACTCTGTTTTACCTTTGGCCTTCTGATCCACCAGAGAACCAATTCACCAACCAAAGGCACTGAGCAACCTCTCAGTCGACATTTGCTAGCGTCAGATGGTACCCACCACGCCCCGTGCTCTCGAAGGGAAGGGACCACGTCGGCTACGGATGGGCAAATTGCTGAAGGAAGAAAGAGAAAGAAGAGGCAGTGCCGGGGAAAGACAACAAAATCTTCTGAGGGGTTGTCCTTAAAACAATGGAATGAAAGTACCTTGTAAGAGAAGCCCTATATTTTCAGCTCAATGCAATCAAGACAACTTCTCCTCTCTTCCTGCCTGGTGGGTGGGAGGTGGAGAAAGTTTAATCAATTTTTAGCTTTCCAAAACCATTTTGGCATGATCCTGCCAAGTATAGATTTTTAGCAAGGCAGCAATGCCTGCTGGAATCTGGAATCCTCTCCTTTCCCCCTCCGAAGGGCTGCTGGGAATTTGGCAAGCCGAACGTCACCCGTGACATTCTCCAAAGAAACGTGAGTCATCCCGGCCACGGGCACAGAAACCTTCCACGGCACCGGGATTCACTGGTCCGGCCCTCTTCGCTGCCCAGATAATGACGAGAAGGTGGACTCCATTTGCCGGAGAACAATCAGTGACCTGCAGCAAAGCAACGATGGTAGAGAGGCCACTCCGTATCGTGACTTGGGTTAGGTAGACGTCAAGGCCGCGATGGCAGAGGTCAAGCAAGGTGGCAGATGGTCGCGAGAGAAGCAGCGCGGCCTAGTGGATAAAGCCCGGGCCTGGGAATCGGCAGGACCCGGGTTCCGATCCCGGCTCCACGACTAGTCTGCTGTGCGACCTCGGGCAAGTGGCTTAACTTCTCTGTACCTCAGCCTGGTGAAGACCGAACTCTTCAGTCTTCCGAAATTACTCTCCGCCTCCACAATCCCCCCACTCCCTTCGCCTATCTTGTGTATGAGTCCGGCACTCCCCCCCACCCGACCATCGTCGTGCTTTTCCCCCGAGCCCTATACCTGTGTGTCATCTCTGAAACCCATTTCCCTCACCCACATCCCACCTTATGCTAAATCATGCCCGGTCCGTCGATTTCTCTCCTTTTTCGGAACAAATTCTGGGTCACGGATTTTGACAAATTCATAACCGAGAGTGGTAATGATAATGATAACTGTGGTAATTAAGCTCTTACCGAGCGCCAAAGACTGGAGTGGATAAAGGATATTCGGGTTGAACCCAGTCCCGGTCCCACATGGGGTTCATAGTCTGAGTGGAGTAATGGTGCTCTTTGGATACCTGTTTAGCACAATGCTAAGTACTTGGCCAGGTCTGTCAGTTAGTCAACCGTATTTATTGAGTGTTTGCTGTGCGCAAAGCACTGCACTAAACGCTTGGGAGAGTACGCTATAATAATAAAACCGACACATTCCCTGCCCACAGTGAGCTAATAGTCTGGAGGGGGAGGCGGACGTTAATATAAATGAGTTACAGTACATCAGTAGCCCGAGACACGACCCTTGCCCACGAGAAGCTTACACCCTGATGGGGGATGAGATCGGGTTTAGAACTCAGGTCCTCTGACTTCCAGGCCCACGCGCTTACCAGTAAGCCACACTGCTCCTCGGTGGCTTCTAACCCCCATCCCCCCCAACTTCTTGCGTTGTCTCTGACATACTACCCAGTTCCATTCCCAGATCAATATTCAACTGCGGGCTGAGGGCCAAGAATTCAAAGTCAGTATTCTTCTGACACCAAGTTCCGAAGCGAAAACGCCGGGGTCTGCCAGGCCTCGAATTTCATCCCAGTCGGCCCTCTGAGTCCAGATAGGCCATCGTAATGACGATGACATTATTCAAGTTCGGTTCCAAAGACACCCCGTCACAGAAGCAGGGCTCCATCGATCGGTCGTATTGATTAAGCATCTACACTGGGCAGAGCACTGCATAAAAAGTGCTCGGGAGAGCAAAACCGAATTAGAAAACGCAATCCCCTTCTCCAAGAAGCTGACAGTCACCCCGCGATAGAAAGCAGCAAGGCCCGGTGTCAGAGTTGAAACCAGTAAACCTTCCTGTGAGTAAGTTGCATAGTTTGGTAGGCTAGTTTAGCTTGAAGAGCCCAGGAATCACGTGTAGGGCTCTCAGAAAAAAGCATCTTGGTTTCTGGTGGGTTTCCTCAACCGCTAAACCCACAGAGAGATCTTGGTCCCCAAATAATTACAATAGTGAGCACTTCCTCTCCCTCCCTCACATTTCCAAGGTACTTTTCTCTATGACGACATTCATAATCTGAGTGTATAAACTCATACAAGGCAAAGATTGGAGTTCGGGCCTTCTCCGACTAAGCCCTCAATTCGTCTTCTCGCGCTCCCTTCGACTTCACCCTTGAACTTGGATTTTCACCCTTTATTCACCTCTTCTTCTGCCACACGGCACTTATGTACATAACTGTAATTTTTTAATTTGTATTTATGTGTGTCTCCCCCTCTTGACCGTAAACTCCCTGTGGGCAGGGAACATGTCGGCCAACTCGGTTGTATTGTACTCTCCAAAGAGTTTAGAATAGTGTTCTGCACACAGTAAATGCTCAGTATATACCATTAACGATTAGTCGTGCGCTAATATAGGATTATTTATTCTATTTGTTATTCTGTACTCTCCCAAGTGCGTAGGACAGTGCTCTGCACACAGTAAGCGCTCAACAAATACAACTGATTGGCTGATTATTATGCAAAACTTAAATGCCATCTCCAGATGATTCAGGAACTCAATCGTGTCCTTTAGTTTGGGAGTTTTAATAATAACAAAAAGACTAAGGATGGTATTTATTAAGCACTTACTAAGTGCCAAGCACTGTGCTAAAGGCAGGAGGAACAGTGTTGTCTAATGGAAAGAACGGGGGCCTGGAAGACAAGGGACCTGGGTTCTAATCCTGGCCCTGCTCCTTGACTATGTGTGACCTTGGACAAGTCACTTACCTTCTCTGTGCCTCAGTTTCCTCATCTGTAAATTGGGGAGTCGATATCCGTTCTCCCTCTCCCTTACATTGTGAACTCCACGTGGAATAAGGACTGTGTATCTACTCCAGTTCTTAGTAGAGTGTTCGGAACACAGTAAGCACTTTATCGATCAGTCAATCCTAATTATTAAGCACTTACCGGGCGCCAAGCACTGTACCGAGCGCTTGGAAGAGGACAATGTAACAGTGAGTAGACATGTTTCCTGTCCACAAGGAGCAGTCTAGAGGGGAAAATGCCAAATATCAAATGCCACTATGATTATTATTTTAGGGATAGATACAAGATAATCACAGATTTATCATAGTCCCTGTCCCAGTTGGGGTTCACTCTCTAAGGGGAGAGGGAACAGGTATTTCAATCCCCATTTTACAGATGAGAAAATCGAGGCACAGAGACCGAAAATAATAATAGTATTTGTTAAGCACTTACTAGGTGCCAAGTTCTGTATTAAGAGCTGGGCTAGACACAAGATAATCTGGTCAGGCACAATCCATGTTCTTATTCAGGCTCACGGTATAGAGAGGGAGGGTGAAGAGGCACTTAATTCCCATTATTACAAATGAAGGAACTGAGGCATAGAAAAGTTAAGTGACTTATCCAACGTCACACAGCAGGCAAGTGGCAGAGCCCGAATTAGAACCCGGGTCTCCTGACTCACAGGCCCGTGCTCCTTCCATTAGTCGCACTTTCTCTTACCCTCGGTTTAGTCCAAAAAATAATCACTGGCCTTGATCATTTTATTCTCCACATCCAGAGCGTTGTGCCAACCCACCCAGCTCTCTGAGACTTTGTTGTAATTGCTGGGCTCCATGACAAGGCATGGAAAATAAAGCCACTAAAATCCAACCTTCTAAAATAAAAAAAATCAAATGATACGTCCGTCCAAGAATCCTGAAAAAAACCAACTAAAACTAAAACACATGAACTGAGGTTTTCCATCACGTCCTCCACAGGGTGGCCACTTTAGAAGCGGCGCGGCCTAGTGGAAAGAACACGGGCCTGGGCGTCAGAGGACCTGAGTTTCAATCCCGGCTCCGTCACCTGTCCTGTGTGTGACCTTGGGTGAGTCCTTTAACTTCTCTCTGTCTCGGTCCTCTCCTCTCCAGAATGGGGATTCAATCCTGGTTCTCCCTCCTACTTAGACGGCGAACCCCAAGTGGGACCCGATGATCTTCTATCTACCCCAGTGCTTAATACAGTGTCTGGGAAATAGTAGCACTTAACGAATACCACAGTTTTCATTCAATCCTGACAGATATCGAACGGATAAACAGATGCAACATCACCATGATTTGCACAAGGCACTTCGGGTAAGGAAGTGACGACACGTGAAGCGTTACGTGGGAATCTGAGCAAGGCCATCCAAATCTCTGTGCAGGCGGGACCCCCACGGCTCAACACCTCCTCAACTTCTTACGAGCTTCCCGATATCAGCCAACCGGAAAATCCCCAGTGGCTGTAAATCCACAACTCCAACTAGGCCTAAAACAAAAATTCCTTGAAAATAAACTAACCTGGAGAAACGTGGTTCCCAGGGGCACAGCCGAGACCCGTGCAGCTCTGCAGCTGGAAATATCAGCCAGGAGAGATAACAATACTAATAATAATGTTGGTATTTGTTAAGCACTCACAATGTGCAGAACACTATTCTAAGTGCCGGGGGTCATAAGGCGATCAGGTCGTCCCACGTGGGGCTCCCAGTCTTCATCCCCATTTTACGGATGAGGTCACTGAGGCACAGAGAAGTTAAGTGACTCGCCCACAGTCACACAGCTGATGAGTAATAATGTTGGTATTTGTTAGGTGCTTACTATGTGCCAAGCACTGTACTAAGCGCTGGGGGAGATACAGGGTCATCAGGTTGTCCCACGTGAGGCTCCCAGTCTTCATCCCCATTTTACAGATGTGGTCACTGAGGCACAGAGAAGTTAAGTGACTCACCCACAGTCACACAGCTGATGAGTAATAATGTTGGTATTTGTTAGGTGCTTACTATGTGCCAAGCACTGTACTAAGCGCTGGGGGAGATACAGGGTCATCAGGTTGTCCCACGTGAGGCTCCCAGTCTTCATCCCCATTTTACAGATGTGGTCACTGAGGCACAGAGAAGTGAAGTGACTCGCCCACAGTCACACAGCTGACGAGTGGCAGAGCCGGGATTCGGACCCATGACCTGAGACTCCCAAGCCCGGGCGCTTTCCACTGAGCCACGCTGCTTCCCGTGGGATCTCAGGGGTACGGCAGCCACGAGATATCCGGGGGTGTGGATCGGCTCAACTGCGGAGAGAAGAAGTATACGGGATCCCTTGCTACAGGAAGCTGTGTGAACGAATTACACTAGCAGATCAGTCGTATTTACTGAGCGTTTAGTGTGTCAGTCGATCATAATATTTACTGAGCGCTTACCTTGTGCAGAGCACTGTACTAAATGCTTGGGAGTGTACAGTATAACCATAAGACAGACACATTCCCTGCTCACGACGAGCTTAGAGTCTAGGGACAAGTCTAGACATAGTTGGGGGATGAAGGACACTAGATATCTGGGGGTGTGAATGGGTTCAACTGAAGAGAGAAGCGTACGGGATCCCTAAATCCAGGAAGCTGTGCGAGCCAATTACATTACCAGCTGTGTGACCATGAGCAAGTCGCTTAACTTCTCTGGGCCTCAGTTCCCTCATCTGCAAAATGGGGACTCAATCTCCCGCCTACTTGAACTGTGAGGTCCATGTGGGACCTGATCATCTTGTATCTACCCCAGCACTTAATAATGTTGGTATTTGTTAAGCGCTTCCTATGTGCCGAGCACCGTTCTAAGCGCTGGGGTAGACACGGGGGAATCAGGTTGTCCCACGTGAGGCTCACGTTCTTCATCCTCATTTTACAGATGAGGTAACCGAGGCGCCGAGAAGTGAAGTGACTCGCCCAAAGTCACACAGCTGACGAGTGGCCGAGCCGGGGTTCGAACCCATGACCTCTGCCTCCAAAGCCCGTGCTCTTTCCACTGAGCCACGCTGCGCTTGATCCATAGTACGTGCTTAACAAATATTACCCTTATTGTTATTGGTCAGTTATGAGGACTCTGAGAGAAATGAAGGATGAAAACTACCTCACTGAAATGGCGTCACAGACTTTCCAGAATGTCACCCGTTCCACCATCGGGTTTCTTGACCACTTTAATTACCCAACCAAACTATGAGAGCCTGGGAGAGGCAGGAAGCAGTTTGGACGAGCATCGAGCACTGGAGGTAAATTTTCTGGAACGGTAGATAGGCTGCTGAAAAAAATAATAACTCAACACTCCTGATGTATTCATCCTAGGGGAAAAAAAAATAAAAACCCTCCAGCACTAAAAAGAGTTTAGTTTGAGAATTGCAGTGCCTGATCCTATTTAAGTCTCTCTGACTTTTAATTTATTTTCTAAGAATGTTTGGCCCTCCAAGTGCAACCGCTAGGTACAGTTTGTTAGAATGCATAACACGGTAAAGTTAAACAGACTAGCCTGATGGGTCTTATTAGATTACAGTGGCTGCCAAAAAAGGGCCCGGTTTACAAACAGATGTCGAAAACTGGACGTTTTGAGTAATATGGTGCAAATCAGCTTGAAAATATATAGATTCTCGCCAGCATCACAGCCGGGTCGATATGCACGCTGCCTACCCAGAGGGCACTGTATTGCGCTTTGCTTTTGGACCTGATCTCAATCATTCCTCTTCTGAATACTGTTTTCTCTTTTCCAAAACTCGAAAAAGCTACGCGAGATCCCCCCTTTTTCTTCACCCTGGATCCCATCCCCGCTCTATTTCTGTCCTCCTCTGAGGCATTATAATTGGAAGACTTACCACTCTGTCACAGTGTCTATCAGTGATTCCCTCTATTCCTTTCCCTATGGGGGATTGATTTTGAAGGCTCCCCGTGGCTCCGCAGGAGGCCAGTGCCTCCCCCGTCCTGCTCCCTGGCTTCCCCCGCCCCCCGCGCCACGTGCATTTTCCTTCCACCCGTTTTGCTCGCGGAACCTGAAGATGAAATGGTATGTGTCCCTGCTTTGAAAAGCATGGGACCATTCTCATCAGCTGGCAGGAGGGAAATTCCGCTTCTGAGGGAATGGACAAAAAGATGAGCCGCTCGGAGGGGTGACGTACAACCTGGCGACGTGGATTCTTTGCCAATTAAATGTCTGAAAATTAGCCGCGGGGGAGACAACGGAGCTTGGGTTTTCTGGGCAGAAAGGCCTCCAAGAGGAGAGAGGGCAGATGTCCACTTTGGGGAAATGAGACACGATTGAAAGACTGGGCAGCACCTTTATGCTCGTCAGGAAGTTGAGCAAGAATCGTTATCATTATTACGATTAAGTGCCATCGGGTCGTCTCCGATTCATAGAGACTCCATGGATATAGTTAGTCCCGAACGTCCCGTCCTCTGCCGTAATCTGCAACCTTTCTAACGGTTCTTCCGTTATCGTTGTCAGGTCTCTATCCATCTAGCTGCCGGTCTGCCACTTCCTCGCTTTCTCTGGACTTTTCCTAGCATTAGCGTCTTCTCCAGAGAATCGGTCCTCCTGATGATGTGCCCAAAATAAGCTAATCTGAGTTGAGTCATTTGGCCTTCCAAAGACCACTTTGGATTAATTTGCTCTAAAATCCATTTGTTTGTCTTTTGGGCAGTCCAGAGTATTCGCAAAAGCCTTCGCCCACACTGCATTTCAAAAGAATCGATGCCCTTTCTATCCTGTTTTTTCACAGTCCAGCTTTCGGATCCAAACACTGTCACTGGAAACACCATAGAGTGGACAATTTGTATTTTTGTGGCAACTGTTACGTCAGCACATTGCGTGATTTTTTTTCCGGGCTCTTCACAGCCAGTCTTTTAAAGCTCCTTAAATGTCCTCATCGAAAGCATGAATGCTGAAAAGCAACGGGGTGGGAATTTTTCGAATGAGGGGGATTGTCGTGTCTGATGGAGGGGAGTGGGGTGGAATGAATACTGGGACACCTACACCTGCCCTCAATTAATCAGTCAATCAATTGTATTCTCTGAGCACTTGCTGTGTGCAGAACACTCTACTAAGAGCTTGGAAGAGTACAATAGAACAGAGCTGACAGACACATTCCCTTCCCACAAGGAGCTGACCCTCCTTCAGATCAATGCCCCACGGCTGTTCAGGCCCTCTATCACCTATCTCAAAATCAGTCCATCTTACTACCTGAAGTCTAGATTAACTAAAATCAATCGATCTATCTATGGTCTATATTAACTAAAGCGAGTACTCTGCGTGCCCTTTAAACTCCCAATTTAAAGGGAGAGACAAGAACCCAGAAGCCAGGATTCAGCGCCCAGAGGTTCCCATTTCCTCTAGACCGTGAACTCGTTGTGGGCAGGGATCGCGTCTACCAACTCTGCCGTATTGTACTCCGGTCAATCATCTTTACTGAGCGCTTACTGTGTGCAGGGCTCCTTACTGAGCACTTGGGAGACTACAATATGACAATATAACAGATGAATTCCCTGCCCACAGCGAGCTTACAGTCTAGAGGGGGAGACGGACATTAATAGAAAGAAAATACAGACGTGACCGTAAGTGCTGTGGGGCTGGCATGGGGGATGAATAAAGGGACCAAGTCAGGGCGATGCGGAAGGGGGTGGGAGAAGAGGAAAGGGAGGTTAAGTCAGGGAAGGCCTCTTGGAGGAAATGCACCTTCAAAAAGGTTTTGAAGGCGGGGAGAGCGATCGTCTGTCGGATATGAAGAGGGAAGGCATTCCAGGTCAGAAGCAGGACATGGACGAGAGGACGGCAGTGAGATAGATGAGATCGAGATACAGTGAGTAGGTTAGCATTAGAGGAGCAAGTGCTCCGCACACAGAAACGCTCAATAAATGCAAATGATTGATTTTACAGAGGGGGGCAGAAATTAAGTTGGATGATTTTTTCATTATGGATATATTTCCCCAAGCTAAACCAATAGGGTGAAACGCCCCGGTGGGGAGGAAACGAATGTGTCTGTTATATTGTCATATCGTACTCTCCCGAGCTCTTAGTACAGTGCTCTGCACACAGTAAGCGCTCAATAAATACGATTGACTGATTGGTGATCATTTTGCAGTCGTTCAGTTCAGTGCATTATATCGAGGGGTTGCTCAATAAATCACATTAACTATTAGCTACTTTTGGTTTCTAATTTTTAGGTTGCAATCATTCGTATTTATTGAGTGCTCATTCTGTACCAAGTGCTCGAGAGAGTACAAGAGCAAAAGCAAACATGATCTCCACCCTCAAGAAGTTTCAGTCTAACAGGGGAGACAGACACTAAAATGAACGACGAGCAGGGGAAGCAACTGGACACGAAGATCGGTTCATAGGTGTTTTGGGGAGATGGGTGGGTGTAAAACCTAAGGGCTTAGAGGGTGAGGACTCAAGTACACAGGTGACACAGAAGGGGGTGGAACTAGGGTGGGGAGATGAGAGATGAATCAGGGAAAACTTCCTGGAGGAGATGTGATTTTTTTTTATAGGAGGACTTTGAGGATGGGGAGAAAAGTGGTCTCTCACACGTATCATTTACTTAATGGATCTTCCAAGTAAGCATTATAATAATAATAACAATAATGAATAATTATGGTACTTGTTAGGCACTTACTACGTGTCAAGCACTTTTCTAAGCACTGGGGTAGTTACAAGTTAATCAGGTTGGACACAGTCCCTGTCCCACCCCGGGCTCCCACTCTTAAACCCCATTTTTTACAGATGAGGTAACCGAGGCCCAGAGAAGTGAGGTGACTTACCCAAGGTCACACAGCAGGCAAGGGGTAGAGCCGGGATTAGAACCCATGACCTTCTGGCTCCCAGGTCCGTGTCCTATCCACTACGCCCATGATCTACACAAGTTCTCACCAGAGCGCCGACACTCCCGTCTCAGACATCAGGAAGAATCCGGGTTGTCCGGTCCTCACCCTGACCCCTGCCAAGCCGCATCAGACACTTTCCCTGAACCAAACCCACTGCCATTCATCACGGTTCTTTGTTTACCGGCCCTCGGCCAAGTTTTAGTCCATGTGCCTGTTCCTGTTCCAGTCGACGTGACATAATATCACAGGCAAAATCCCATGCTCCCCCATCCATCTTTCTTTCTCTCCTCCAACCTGACGACCACCTCCCCTTTCGGCACAGAGGTGGAGATTTCAGAGCCTCCAGCCCTTCTGACAGTTCAGATTCCCGTGGCGTTGTTTACATATATCCCTTATTTGCAGGGCTATATGGGGGTGGTGAAGACCAAAACTCGCCCAAAATAACAAGTTGAAAAAAAGCATGGCCTAATGGATGGAGACTGGGAGTCAGAAGGGTCTGCATTCTCCAGCACTGGACTGCTGTGTGGCCTGGGGCAGGTTGCTTCACTTCTCTGGGTATCCTGCCTCCTAGTCCTATGCTCTTTCTACTAGGTCACGTTCACTGGGTATTGTAAATTTGTCGTGGGCAGGGAATGTTTCTATCAACTCGGTTGTACCGTACTGTCCCAGGTGTTTAGTAGAGTGCTCTGCACACAGTAAGAGCTCAATAAATATAAATGATTGATTGATTATTGGCTATCCTAAATATTGGATCTGTTCCAACTGAACTGGGACATAAGGGGAAGTACAGCTACCAAATTGTAGACTTCTCAGATTGAAAGTGTCTTCTCGAAGTTGATCAACTCCACACTCCTGTCTCTGCCCACCCTAATCAGGTGGGGATGTCTTTCCTTTTTTTAGAATTATTCTGGATAAGATCAATCTTCCTCCCTGGCCCCTTCCACGCCTGGGGAAAAAGAGTCTAGCACCTCACTAGGACAACTCAACCAAATGTCTCAACTGTTACAACTGAGGTGGTCTTCGGGTTTGACCTTCTATTCTCCTGCGTGATTTACATCTGTTTCCTCTTCTCTCAGGGGCAAAAAAAGAAGAGGGCTCAGCTTCTCCCATATCCCCGTGCATGGTCAATGTGTTTCCTCAGTCTGCTTTCCTGTCAGTTCTCCTCACGGGTCACAGAGTTGATGAGCAACTTTATCCGAGCTTGAATAAGAAGGAAATCTGGTCTAAAGTCAGAAATGACAAAAGGAGGCTGGGCAATTGCATAACCCCTTGGTAGAGCTGGGGCAGATGGGAAGATCTTTTGGACCAGAACAACCCAAAATTTGGTGATGGAAGACATAATAATAATAATTATCTTTGTTATGCACTCATTATGTACCAAGCACTGCACTAAGAGCTGGGGTAGATACAAAAAAATTAGGTCCCACATGGGGCTCACAGTCTAAGTCAGAGGGAGAATAAGATTGAATCCCCATTTTGCAGATGAGGGAACTGAAGCACAGAGAAGTTAAGGGACTTGCCCAAAGCCACCCAGCAGACAGCGGAGCAGAGATTAGAGCTCAGGTCCTCTGGCTCCCCGGCCGGAGTTCTTTCCACTAGGCCACATCGCTTCTCATGAAATACAACTACAAAGGAGCCGCCGCCGGTATCCAGCCAAGGAGTTGAGGAAATCGCATCCGATTGGGCAGGGAAGAAAACTTTGGTCTTGAGAATCTAGCCTCCAACCCGGACCATCAGACCCATGGAGTTTTAAAGCAAACATCCAAAGAGAGTTTTCTGGAAACTTAGTCTGATTCCCCTGGACCTCTCAAGGCCATAACAGGTGCCGTCCAACGCTTGGCTGAGGACCTTACAGAACGCTCACAGATAACAGATGGGTAGGTTTTATCTTGTGGTCCTCTGTGATTGCTTTTTTTTTTTTTTTAACATTCACCATCACAGTTAAGCTTCTCATTGCTCAGTGACACTGTTTAATTTCACTGAAAGAGAGAGGAATTGACTTTGAAATGCAGTAAAGGGTATTGGAAATATCAACAATCCTGAGCTTCTCCAAGCGAGGAGAGATGCGGGAAAGAGGGGGCAGTGAGAGGGAGGAGAGGGAGGGGGCACGTTGACGTGATTATAGACGGAAGATTACGCTTCATTTTTTAATGTCTCGGGAGGAAAATCAGGTCGGAGTCTCTCCCTCCGAATCTATTCGATGGGAGGGGGGAAGAGGGCATGCAAAATGGGAAAGCCGTTTCATGCGGGTTTCTTAAGCTCCCGGTTTTCTGCCTAGGAGATACTGTTTGTAGCGTGAGCTGCATCTTGTTAACTCTGAAATAATTGAGTCCGTGCGAGATTGGCAGGAGATCGGTTCTGGGGAAAGAAAGCGAAAAAAAAAAATCTGGCACAAAATATCTTCGCAGGTTGAATTGCTCGGCGTGCCATGTCGTTTTTTCCTTCCACCGGCCTCCACGTAGAGACCTATTAACACAATCTCCTTAACAAGAGTTCCAACGAGATATAGATTTCCCGACAGGTTGCCATGGGAACCGGTTCCTCATTATGCTCTTCCGCTAAACGTCCAACCCCTTTCTATATCCTCAGATCCCGCGGAGGGCCGTCCACCTCGACCTGGGCCTTTGATTTCGCCGGGGAAAATTCTGCCGTCTCCTCTGGTGCCCGGGCATTGGAACCTGTAACTACAATGAAATCCGAATAGCCCTCGGGGAGAAGTCATCGCTTTCTCTCTGCCCAGCTGGAGAAGATGTGCTGCAAAGTCAGCCCTCCCCGAGGCGGAACGGAGATGTTGAAATAGCGGATAGAGCGCGGGCCTGGGAGTCGGAAGGTCACGGGTTCTAATTCCGGCTCTGCCATTTGTTTGCTGTGTGAGCTTGGCCAAGTCACTTCACTTCTCTGGACCTCAGGTTCCTCATCTGGAAAATGGGGATTGAGACTGTGAGCCCCGTGTGGGACGGGGACTGCAACTTGATTTGCTCGTATCCACCCAACACAGTACAGTGCCCGGCACATAAAAAGCGCACGGTTGTTATTATTATCATCGGTTGTATTTATGGAACGCTCTCGGCGTGCCAAGCGCTCGGGAGAGTATAAGATAACAATACAACAGACAACAAGCTTACAGCCGAGAGGGGGAGACTCACGTTAATATAAATAAATAAATAAATTACGGGATACGTACGTAAGTGCGGTGTGGATGAGGAGGGCGGGTGAATAAAGGGAGCAAATCAGGATGACGCAGAAGGGAGTGGGAGAAAAGGAAATGAGGGATTAGTCAGGGAAAGCCTTTTGGAGGAGGTAATAATAATAATAATGGATTTGTTAAGCGCTTACTATGTGCCGAGCGCTGAGGTGGGTACAAGGTTATCCGGTTGGGCCCAATCCCCGTCCAGCATGGGGCTCCTAGTCTAGGTAGGAGGGAGTAGGATTTAATCCTCATTTTGCAGATGAGGAAACTGAGGCCCAGAGAAATGGAGCGATTTGTCCAAGGTCACACAGCAGATTCACAGTTAGAACTCGGGCCCTCTGACTCCCAAGCTCTTTCCACTAGGCTACTCTGCCTCTCAGTAGATAAGGGAGTAACGCTTTATTGACCATCCACTTGGTGCACTGTCCTAGATGCGTGGGAAGTTGATGATGAAGACATGATATGTTCCCTGCCCTCGAGAAGCTTCATCTCACGAGAACATACCTGAAGTGAGTCGGACGATTATCCGGACCACACCGGGGGTCCCAAGGACACTCAGAGAAAGAGTTTGTCTTTTTTTTGGATATTTATTAAGCGCTTACTATGTGCCAGGCACTGTACAAAACCACTTGTCAGCTGTGTGACTGTGGGCAAGTCACTTAGCTTCTCTGTGCCTCAGTTCCCTCATCTGTAAAATGGGGATTAACTGTGAGCCTCACATGGGAGCCTCCCCCAGCGCTTAGAACAGTGGTCTGCACATAGTAAGCGCTTAACAAATACCAACGTTATTATTATTACTAAACAGTGGGGTAGATACAAGTTAGGCTGGACACAGTCCACGTCCCACATGGGGCTCACGATCTTAATTCCCGTTTTACAGATGAGGCACAGAGAAATTAAGAGACTTGCCCAGGCTCACACGGCAAACAAGCAGCAGAGGTAGAATGAGAATGGAGGTCCTTCTGGTTTTCAGGCCCGTGCTCTATCCACTAGGCCATGCTGCTTCTCTTCGTCTGGCATTCCCCCGAGGGACAAGGACCATATCCAGATCTGACCTGCTCACTGTCTCCCAGTGCTTAGGACAGTGCTCTGCGCATGGTAACTGCTTAATCAGTAAATCGATCATCGGCACTGACTGTGCTCTTACTGTGACCAGAGGACTCTAAACACTTGGGAGAGAACGGTATGAGAGAGTTGGTACACATTTCCTGCCCACAGGAAGCCTCAACAAATTCGATTATTCATGGTGGTATCTGTTAAGCGCTTACTGTGTGCAGAGCACTGTTCTAAGCGCTGGGGTAGTTACGGGGTCATCAGGTTGTCCCACCTGAGGCTCACAGTTAATCCCCATTTTACAGAGGAGGGAAATGAGGCCCAGAGAAGTGAAGTGACTTGCCCACAGTCATCCAGCTGACAAGTGGCGGAGCTGGGATTCGAACCCACGACCTCTGACTCCCAAGCCCGGGCTCTTTCCACTGAGCCACGCTGCTTCTCAACTACCTATTCAGATAGGAGAGCAAACTTGACCCTGACTTTTCGCTACAGAGGATATGTAATTTTCAATCCGGAGGAGACCTTGATGCGTCTCACTCAGATCAGAAAGAGAACTCTCTCACTTTCACCCCACTTTCTCCAATTTTGGCTGTGAGCCCCATAAACCTGACCTCATTATCTCATCCCTACCCCAGCGCTTAGTACATTTCCAAGCACAGAAAAAGCGCTTAATGAGTACCTTAAAAAAACCCATTAAACCCCAGTTTGCCCAAGCTTAATGCAAAAATACAGGCACCTAAGGAAACGGGCCCGTATTTTAAGCACCATTCTACGATAATTAAACGCTGACCTCTTTGCCAAGCAAAGTCACTAGTCCAGTAGAAAAATGAGGTTCTGTAGTTTCAGTGCAGGTTGGGCTTTGTTTTCTCTCTTCACTGTCAAACCCAGCTACCTCGACGAACAGCCTCGGCTTCCAACGGCCGCAGCCGCATCCTCTTCCCGGTGCAAAGCTACCGAGTGAGGGGGTGTTCCCTGTTCAAGTCATTCTTGGGGAAATTGAATATGCTGCAAAAACACGGCCGGTTATTATCTCTAAGCCGTGTCTGTCGGGGAGTCGGGGTTGTGGGGGGGGGGGGGTGGCTTTGGAAGCGGCAAAAGAGGGAAAGCATACAAGTCATCTGAAATTATACCTGTCACAATACTGCAAGACAGAATATATCCACTTGCCTCTACTACACGGGTTTTGAATTTGTTTCCTTTTGTGGGCTTTAACACGCTCCCTCCTCAAATCTGACAATTATTTCCCCCTCTTCAAAGCCTTATTGAAGGCACATCTCCTCCCAGAGGTTTTCCCAGACTAAGCCCCACTTTTCCTCATCCCCCACTCTCTTCTGTGTCAACCTGACTCGCTCTCTTTGCTCTCCCCCATTTCCCAGCCCCAGAGCACTTAAGTACACGTCTGTAATTATATTTACTGATGTCTGTCTCCCCTCCTCTGGACTGTGAGCTCATTGTGGATAGGGAATGTCACTATTTATTGGTGCTTTATACTTTCCCAAGTGCTTAACATAGTTTTCAGCACAGGGTAAGAGCTCTATAAATACAACTGAATGAATGAAAACTGGGAGACTGTCCATCACACTCCACTTTTCCTGCCCTCTGACTGACAGCCTTGTCTGCCACATAGCCACTTTCTGCAAACCAAAAAATAATCCAAGAGTAGAAAGGATCAATATTATTTTTGATCTTATTGCTAATGACAGTGCTTGAATTTATTCACTCTCCTATTTCTAAGGAGCATTTGACGGCAGATATTCTCCTGTGGTCTAAATTACTTAATAATAATAAATATCACTGATTGATTGATGGACTGAAGATGTGTTGCTTACACTCAAGAAGCTTGCCATCTAAATGGGGGAGTCTTGTCTTGTCTTATGCTGTCGGGCCATCTCCGACCCGTAGCGACTCCCTGGATGCCTCTCCCTCAGAACGTCCCATTCCCATCTGCGATCGTTCTGGGATGGTATCCGCAGATTTTTCCTGGTAAAAATACAGAAGTGGTTTACGATTGCCTCCTTCCACGCAGTAAACTGGAGTCCACCACCCTCGATTCTCTCCCTGTCCAGCACAGGGGAGTCTTGACTTGTAGCCGACTGCCTGCCACTCGCTAGCCAATGGCGAAGCCAGGAAAGGAAAGGATGTGACTCTGTTTGACTCTCCCTCCCATAGCCGAGACTTGTAGAGTACTGGGAACTCTACAGGTGCGATTCTGAGAAGGGATAGTGGGAGGACGTACACAAGATAATCTACGGAAGGGAGATGAGAGTGGAAAAATGGATATTTAATAATAACAGTAATTTTGATATTTGTTGAGTGCTTACAAGTGCTGGGGTAGATACTGTGAGCTCTAGAGGGTGAGTTCCCTGTGGGCAGGGAATGTGTCTGTTGTTGTATTATACTCTCCCAAACCCTTAATACAGTGCTCTGCACACAGTAAGCACTCGATAAATACTGTTGAATGAATGAATGAATGAAGATGATCAGGTTGGGCACCGCCCTGGTCCCAGATGGGGCTCACAATCCAAGATGGAGAGAGAACAGATATTTAAACCTCATTTCACAGGTGAGGAAACTGAGACAGAGAGAAATGAAGTGATTTGCACGAGGTCACATAGCAGGCAAGGGACAGACCAGGATTAGAGCTCAGGTCCTCTGGCTCAACAATTGCCGATCACCTACTTGAGTAGCGAGGACTGTACTAAAAAGAATTAGAAAAAGTTTCCTCAAGATTGCTCTCCCCCAGTTACATCTGCATTCAAGACTAGCAGTGCTCGATAAATGCGATTGATTGGCTTAGGAAAATTACACTGCCAGCCCTTCAGGTTGCACATCCTGAAGTTTGGATTCTTTTCATCTTTAAATCAGTAAATCAATAGCATTTATTGAGCACTTCCTATGTGCAGAACACTGTATTAAGCACTTGGGAGAGTATAATTTAACAGAGCTAGCAGACCCATCCCCTGCCCAAAATGAGCTTTCAGGTTAGGGGAGGAGACAGACATTAATAAGTAATTTATAAATAATATATCAATCCAGCCTTCAAAAGGCACTCCGTCCCTTTCAGTATGAAGAGAGGAGTCTATCGGAATCAGTTTCTAAGCCTGAACTTCAACCCTTTTGTCCCAGGGACACTGAGGGGGTTAACTATTTATCACGTGATGCAATAGCAAAGCCTCAACTATCTAGGGTAATGGTCACCGATAATCAAATCCATATGAGTCAATCAAATTAGTCCAACACTGATAACCAGAGATGATCCGGAGGTGAATTAGAGTGAGCACAGCGCTGAGCATCTTGAAATGCAAGAGAAAGCAAGAGAGGATTGAAGGGCGAAGAACGCATAAATAAAAGCAATCGTAATTGAATCCCATTTGAAGCAAAATCCCCCGAAATCTATTCGTTTGGGTCATGTTGGAAATCGATTTATTTATAATTGGATTTTCCTGGCTGTCTCCATATAAGCCAGGTGCACGGAGAATCCCCCAGCACTTTAGGGAAATCATTATGTTCAGCATTGCTAATAAAACAGATAGAATTTCAGTTGTTATTTAGCCTTCCCAATAGCACCGCCTCTGAGACCATCAGTTCAAGAGACAGAGCAAACACTTTGCTAATGCCCAGATTAGCATCTTATATCCCAGAATTAAAGAACATACTCAGAGACCGGTAGGGTCAGAAAGAACGGCAAAGGGAAGAACGGGGAAGAGGTTTCTTCGGTGAATAAAATATTCCCTCTTCTTCCTTACCCTGACTCTGGTTCATTTACTTGTGGTTAAGTCTGGAAAGGGAAATGAGCCATTTTTCAGCTGATTAGCATCAATTGATTTAACCTATATGCATTTCGATCTCTAGGCTGAGTTGATCTCAGGATGAGCGTCTATTAAGCGAAAGCAAAAGAAGAACAAAAGGGACGATTTGGTATTAGAGAATCCCGTCTTTCTGGGTTATACTGCCCAAGGCGTCAAGAGATAAAGTCAGGTTTCTACCTGAGGTAAATCCCCGGGCGAAAATAAGAATATAAAAAATGCTGTGCTGGGTCAGACCAATGGTTCATTCCATCTGGCATTCGTTCTGTCTCCATCAGTGTCAAGAGAGGAGGCTGCCTGCCCTCTTTGGCTTCCAACCTCATTTTTACAGATGGACTATCCAACATCTCTAACTTTTTTCTCTAAAGGACTAATGACTGCTTGACCCCTCTGAAGTCCTCTAAAATCCTTAGCCTTTCCTTAGACTATCCCTGTGGCTTTGCTCACGGACTACCGTGGGCCTGGGAGTCAGGTGGCCATGGGTTCTAATCTCGGCTCAACCACTTGTCAGCTGTTTGACCCTGGGCAACTCACTTCCCTTCTCTGGGCCTCAGTTGTCTCATCTGTAAAATAGGGATTGAGACGGCGAGCCCCATGTGGGACAGGGACTGTGTCCAACCCCATTAGCCTGTATCCACCCCAGAGCTTAGTACAGTGCGTGGTACATAGTAAGCACTTGACAAATGCCATTATATTATTATTAGTGTTAGTATTCTTTATCAGTTATTGAATTCTTATTGTGTGCAGAGGAGTGTACTATGCGCTTGGGAGATTGGGAGGGAGACACCATTCATTCATTCATCCAATTGTATTTATTGAGTGCTTACTGTGTGCGGAGCACTGTACTAAGAGCTTGGGAGAGTAAAGTATAGCAATAGACACATTCCCTGCCCACAGTGAGCTTTATAGTCTAGAAAGGGAGACAGACATTAATATAAATAACCTAAAGATACGTACTCAAGTGCTGTGGGGCTTGGAGGCGGGGTATGAATAAAGGGAGCAAGTCAGGGTGACACACAAGGGAGGAGGAGAAGAGGAAAGGAGGGCTTAGTCAGGGAAGGCCTCTTGGAAGAGATGCGCCATCAATAAGGCTTTGGAGTGAGGGAGGACATTCCAGGCCAGAAGCAGGAGGACATGGGCGAGAAGTTGGCGGCGAGATAGACGAGATCAAGGTATAGTGAGAGGGTCTGCTTTAAACGAGCAAAGTGTTCAGTCTGAGTTATAGTAGGAGGGAAGCGAGATGAGGTAGGAGGAGGTCAAGGTCACTGAGAGCTTTAAAGCCAGCGGCGAGGAGTTTTTGATGCGGAGGTGGATGGGCAACGACTGGAGGTTCTTGAGGAGTGGGGAAACATGGCCTGAATGTTTTTTTGTAGAAAAATGATTCCGGCAGCAGAATGAAGCATGTCCTGGAGTGGGGAGAGATGACGGGAAGGGGAGTCTGCAAGGAGGCTGATATAGTAATCAAGGCGGGACAGGATAAGTGCTTGGTTTAACATTCTAGCAGTTTGGATGGGGTGGAGGGGACAGATTTTAGCCATGCTGTGAAGGTGGAACTGACAGGATTTAGTGATGGAGCTCTTGAGAAATTTGTAGACCAGTGTAGAAGTCTGGACGGTAATAGTGGTAAGAGGTGTTGGGAGAAGGAGTAAGAAGAGTATTTACTGAGCATCCAGTGAGCCAAATGCACCGTACTACGCACTCGGAAAAGTTCAACAGATCATTATCTTTAGTTATTATTATCGTTATTATCATCGATGTACTTGTTACGCACTTCCTATATGTCAAGCACCGTTCTAAGTCTGGTTGCACAAAATCCTTTCCCGTCTACAAGAAGCTTAAACTCTAAGAGGAAAGACAGACGGAGAAATATTTACAGATGCAGACTGTACCATTATCAATTCTGAAATCCAAATCCAAGCCATTATAAACTGACCAAAGTCAGCTCACTCTTCACTGTGCACTTTTTATATTTGCTCTTAGCCAGGGTTTTATAACTCCTCATGTCTGCAGCAAGAAAATGAGCATTCTGGCTCCTGTTGGGTGGGAATGGTCTCCAGCTTCTTCCTTGGCCAGGAAAAGTAAAAGCCATCTAACCCGAGTCTTCCGTTCTCTCACAGAACTGCGTGGCATAGGAAAGAGAAAACATTTTGGCAGAGGAAAATTGTTCTTTTGGGTGATTGGAATAGAGGGACACAGGCTTCGGGTTTCTGGCAAGAGGCAGGGATCTGGAGGTCTTTTGCAGTCATTTTCTTTAACATGAATGGGCCAAGGGCTTCCATTAGCCTCAGAGAGGGGAGTATAATAAAATCAGTTCTATAATAAGAGCAATAAGCCCGCTTGCATTATAGGAAATTATTGAAAAAGATTGCCAGACCCTGCTTTCCTGGCCGTGCTATAGTCCAAGACGCCCTACTGAGACTTCCGACCTGAGAGGGAGTTTCTTTAAGTGGAATCCTTGAATCATCAAGGTCGGAAGGCGGAATGGTAGGAACCCATTGTATTCACCCTGAGAGCAAAGAGAAACAAAGGTCCGCATCTCGCTGAAGTCCTCTATCTCAAGGAATTGAGATTAAATGGTGTCCATGAGGGGTAGCATGGTCTCATACCCCTCCAGTTGGGTTAGTGGGTTCTAGTCCTGGCTCTGCCATTGGTGAGACTTTGGGCACATCACCTAATTTCTCTGGGCCTCAGTTTCCTCATCTGTAAAATGGGGAGAAGATAGACTGTGAGCCCTGTGTGGACCAGGGACCTTGTCCAATCTCTGTCTATTCCAATGCATAGCCCTGGGCAACTATTAATCAGTTAATCATATTTCTTGAGCACTTTCTATGGGCAGAGCACTGTACTAAGCCCTTGGGAGAGTACAGTGCAACAGAATTGGCAGACACGATCCCTGCCCACAAATAGTTCACAGTCTAGCACGCAAATAGAATATCATTCCTCCAAAGTGCCTGCAGTCCCATTCAGCTGAGAGATGCTTGCTTGTTTGTCAAGAATGCATTTGATTTCTTTGCCCCAATCTTGGATAAACAGCGTGAGTTTCCTACAATTTCTGCCTCTAAGTTCAAGGTACACAGCAGTGATTTAACTACTAATCACTAACTAATCAATCGTTCTAACAAGATTTGATTTGGGTTGAATTCAACCCTCCCTAGAAATAACCCTCTAGGTCCATGCCCACCATCAGAACTCTGCTGTCATCATGACGCCTCAAAAGACAGTATTTCGGATATTTTTTCCACCACTTCCACACGTGACCCATCACCCGATTCAGTCTTGGTCACCTCTAGGAAGCCCAGAGCCTAAACCTCATAATAATAATAATAATTACGGCATTTGTTAAGCACTTGGTATGTGCCAGGCATTGTACTAAGCTCATGGTGTCAGTGGGGGGTGGGAAAAGACCGTCAGCTTCCTGGGAAATGAGTCGTCAAACACCTGGACTCCTCGGCCATTCAGAGGCCTTCACAAGGAAATTCTCTTCTAATCTGCTGCTCTGATTCTACATCTCCAACAGTCTGGGCCAAACTGCAGCTGAAATTCCAATTCCATTTGGTTCGGACTACAAACAAGGCTGAGATCGCAACAGTCGTGGATCGGGGGCATCTGCTCGAAGTTTGAGTGTCTTTATATGTATCTATTTGGAGCTATATACGTAATACATATGTATGATATACACTTTTTAAAAATGGTATATATGTTAAGTGCTTGCTATGTGCCAGGCCCTGTACTAAACACTGGGGTAGATACAAGATACTCAGGAGGGACACAGTCCCTGTCTCACATAGGGTTCACGGTCTTAATCCACTTTTTTTTTTTACAGATGAGGTAACTGAGACCAGAGAAGTGAAATCACTTGCCTAAGGTCACACAACAAACAAGTGACAGAGCTGGGATTAAAACCCAGGTCCTTCTGACTCCCAGGTCCCTGCTCTAACCACTAGACCCCACTGCTTCTCAACAATACACAAATATGAATACATAGAATTTTTTTGGTCAGGCAATTCATCTCTCATAGAATGATACAGGTGCTCCCTGCAACTAACCTGAAGCACTTCTTCATATACAGAACTAGTTTGTCTTATCCTTGAGGACAAAGAACAAATGTCTTACTTTTGTTTTTCTCTCAAGTGCTCTGGGTATCGTCAGTGGTATTTACCGGGTGCTTACTGTGTGCAGAGCACTGTGCTAAGTACGTGGGAGAGTACGATACATTAGAGATGGTAGAAACATTCCCCGCCCACAGGGAGCTTACAGTCTAGAGTGGGAGACAGATATTAACGTAAATTAACAATTTAGTGCTTAAAACTCAGAAGGTGCTCAATGAATACCGTCGATGACGACGAGGTACTCAATCAAAGGAATATGAGCTCTTACTACGCGCAGAGCACTGTACTAAGTGCTTGGGAGAGTACGGTACGACGATATAATGGCCACACTCCCCGCCCACGTCGAAGTGGACCAGAGATTAAGTCGATCAATCAATAAAGTAATAAATCAATTCGCATGTCTATTAATAAATGAATTGCTGATATGCAAATGAGGGCTGCGGGGCTGAGGGAGGGATGAATACAGGGTGCAAATCTAGGTACGAAGGCCATGCGGAAGGGAATGGGAGAAGAGGAAATGAGGGCCTAGTCAGGGAAAGCCTTTTGAGGGAGATGTATCTTTAAGAAGGCTTTGAAGGTGGGGATTGCGATTTTCTATAGGATATGAATAATAATAATGTTGGTATTTGTTAAGCGCTTACTATGTGCAGAGCACTGTTCTAAGCGCTGGGGTAGACACAAGGGAATCGGGTCGTCCCACGTGGGGCTCACAGTCTTCATCCCCATTTTACAGATGAGGGAACTGAGGCACAGAGAAGTGAAGTGACTCGCCCACAGTCACACAGCTGACAAGTGGCCGAGCCGGGATTCGAACCCATGACCTCTGACTCCAAAGCCCGGGCTCTTTCCACTGAGCCACGCTGCTTCTCTGAAGAGGGAGGGCATTCCAAGCCAGAGGCAGGTTGTGGGCAAGGGTCAGCAGTGAGGGAGACAAGATCGAGGTACAGCGAGTAGGTTGGCATTAGAGGAGTGAAATGTGCGCTGTGGGCTTTAGTAGGAAATCGGTGAAGTGAGGAAGGAGGAGACAAGATGATTGAGTGGGAAAGGAAATATCTATATCTATATATATGCCTATACGTTTATATGTATAGATCTGTAATTTATTTATGTTTATTTAAATTAATGTCTCTCTCCCCCTCTAGACTGTGAGCTCGCTGTGAGCAGGGAATGTGTCTGTTTGCCATTATATTGTACTCTCCCTAGCACTTAGTAGAGTGCTTCGCACGCAGTAAGTGTTCAATAAATACGACTGAATAACAGTAATAATATTTATGATATTTGTTACGCGCTTACTAGGTGCCAGGCACTGTCTGCCGCTTGTCAGCTGTGTGACTGTGGGCAAGTCACTTCACTTCTCTGGGCTTCAGTTACCTCATCTGTCAAATGGGGATGAAGACCGGGAGCCTCACGTGGGACAACCTGCTCACCCTGTATCTACCCCAGCGCTTAGAACGGTGCTCTGCACATAGTAAGCGCTTAACAAATACCAACATCATTATTCTAAGCTTCGGGTGAATGAATGTACGAATGAAAGGGTGCACGACTCTCCCCTCGTCTCTCTCAGATTGGATACATTCTGCCTGACCGAATCCGGGCACTGAGAGAGAATTCCGAACATCGTTCTTGGACAAGTCTAGACGGATATAGCGTAAACACTAGATGTTATGTAACAGATGGAGCAGAAATGCTACTATAGTTTGACTATAACCACACTTCAACCACGTCCCTTCATTATTTTCCAACCTACAGCTCCATCCAGTATCATTTCACCACGGACAGGAAGTTCAGAATAGAAAAAGCTTGCTTCACTTTCCCCTCATGTCCCGTAAGAACTGTTACTTCCATATTAATGGGAGAGGTGGTGAGAGGAAGGTCAACAGCAAACATGAGAGAAAAGCAGATCTAAAAGCTAGAAAAAGAGGATAGGAGGGGAAGGGCAATCAGTGGTATTCATTAACCGCTTATTCTGTGCAGCACACTGTACTGAGCACTTGGGAGAACTGGTGTTAAAGTTCATGTATTCGCTGTGTCTGCTGTGTGACCTTGGACAACCCACTCCACTTCTCTGTTCCTCAGTTAGCTCACCTGTAAAATGGGGTGGAGACCGGGAGCCCCACGTGGGACGGGGACTGTGTTCAACCTGATTTGCTTGTATCCACCCCAGTTCCTAATACAGTGTCTGGCACATAGTAAGTGCTTAACAAATACCACAATTACTATTATTATTAATTTTTGGAACACAATACAATCGGTAGACTTGATCCCTGCCCCCAGGGAGCTTCCAATCAAATGGGAGAGTCCATCTTATCCTTTACATCACCTCCGCATCCCTTAAGCACTTGATATCCACCCCACCCTCAACTCCACAGCACTTATTTACGTATCCTTACACTATACTTCTCCTTTCCACGTTTTATTTTAATGTCAGTCTTCCCTTTTAGGCTAAGCTCCTTGTCGGTAAGGATCAGGTCTAGCAACTCTCTCGCATTGTACTTTCCCAAGTGCTCTGCATCCAGGAAGTCCTCAATAATTCTCATTGATGGATGGATTTTAAGGGAAGCACCTGAGTATAAGGATATGTAAGAAAACGCTAGGAGGTGGGGGTTGGCGGGAGATGGTATCTTAAGTTTTAGAGCACTGGGCTACGTGCGTAGGTGAGGGACCGTGGAAGGAAAGTAGGGTGGGAGAAAGAAGAGAGGGGGGAAGGAAGACAGAAGAGATTGATTCTAGACCCTTGTTTTCAGAAGGAAACAAATAATAATAATGTCGGTATTTATTAAGTGCTTACTATGTGCCGAGCACTGTTCTAAGCGCTGGGGTAGACACGGGGGAATCAGGTTGTCCCACGTGGGGCTCACAGTCTCATTCCCCATTTTACAGATGAGGTAACTGAGGCACAGAGAAGTGAAGTGACTTGCCCACAGTCACACAGCTGACAAGTGGCGGAGCCGGGATTCGAACTCATGACCTCTGACTCCAAAGCCCGTGCTCTTTCCACTGAGCCACGTTGCTTCGAATGCATCAGATAAGTCAGGTTAACACCTCAGAAGCACATTATTTCCCGGGCTTAAGTCAGAGCTATCTCACAAGCTTTCAGGTCTCATTTCTTTTTTTTTTTTTTAACCTTATTCTGGTGGACGGCATAAAAGATAAAAAAACGGGCACTGTGAATGTATTCTCTCCTGCTTAGGATAGGGAGGGAAGGGAAGAAAAAACTATTTGGATTTTTTTTTTTTAACTACATGGTGGTAGGCCTTAGGGCCTTAAAAACCTCTCCAGAATTTTCTCCTACCTTTCCATCCAAATAGCCACCACGCTGTCCAACCACTTGTCATATCCCTCCTCTACTAATAATTTGTTAAGCGCTTACTATGTGCAGAGCACCGTTCTAAGCGCCGGGGTAGATACAGGGTCATCAGGTTGTCCCACTTGAGGCTCACAGTTAATCCCCATTTTACAGATGAGGTAACTGAGGCACAGAGAAGTGAAGTGACTTGCCCAAAGTCACCCAGCTGACAAGTGGCAGAGCCGGGAGTCGAACCCATGATCCACGACCTCTGCCTCCGAAGGCCAGGCTCTTTCCACTGAGCCACGCTGCTTCCCAGCGTTGCTCTACTACAGCAACGTCCTCCTCATTGACCTCCCTGCCTCCAGCCTCCTTACTGCCTCAACCTTTCTCTTAGCCCCCTTCCCAAGGCGTTAGGCATTCCCCCTAATATCCCCACAGCCTCTATGTATCTATCCTTATATTCTGTCATTATTAATAGTAGTAATCGTGCTATATTCAAGTGCTTACTGTGTGTTAAGCACTGTTTTAAGCGCTGGGGTAAATAGAAGTTAATCAGGTTGGACACAGTCCCTGTCTCACATGGGCTTACAGTCTAAGAAGTAGAACTGGCTTTGAATCATTTTACAGATAAGGAAACTGAGGCACAGAGAAGTTCAGCGATTTGCCCAAGGTCACACAGCAGGCACGCGGCAGAGCCACGATTAGAACCCAGGTCCTTTGACACCCAAGCTTGTACTATTTCCATTAGGCTACGCTGCTCCACGTCTTTGCTTTCCTTACCCGTAATCTATTTTAATATCCGTCTTCACCCATCAGACTTTAAGCTCCTTGAGAGCAGGAATCGCATCTACCGACTCTGTTAAAGTGGACTCCCCCAAGCGCTTAGTACAGCGTTCCGTGCGGCGTACGCACTCGGGAAATACCGCTGACTGGTTGACGGCAGGATGGGGTGCATTCTCCGCTCCGATCACCAGCCCCGCAGGCCTCGGTTCGGGGTGGGAAGAGGAGGACTGTGAGGGAAGACATTCCCGGGAGCCTGGAGGGCCATAATTCCAAATGAGAGCGGTGAACTCCAGCTGCTCGGGCTATAAATTATCGGCCACGTGAGCACCCAGCCATGTGTCTGGCTCCAGTTCACTGCTCCGGTAGTAAATTACAGCCCAGACCACACGGCAATCTGTTTAATTGTTCTCGTGGAGGCCAAAGCAGCCGCCGGACAAGTTACGTGGCGACGTCTCAGCATCCGGAGGTCCGGATCTGTTTCTTTCTCATCACTCGGGGCTCAGGATCGATCGGCTGCCGCGCTCCCTCCATCTCCCGGCAACCTCGGGGCCCGCCCGCCTCCGCCCTACCCCGGCCTCAGCGGCGGCAGGGTGGGCAGGGAGTAGCCGCTCTGCAGCTGGCTCCCCTACAGGCCTGCAGGGGCCCTGAGGAGGAACCGGGAATATGATGGGAATCATCGCGAGCTGACCGTTTGATATAGCGCAGGGGGGAGGACTCCCAGCCGGAAGAGCCGAAGTAGAGCTCGAGAGTAAACACGCGGCTCTTCTTTGTGTGCAGGGTGACGTGTGGGACAGAGCCATCATCATCAATCAATTAAATACGATTGAATGAATCATTAGTATTTATTGAGCGCTTACTGGGCGCAGAGTACTGTATGAAGCGCTTGGGAAAATCCAATGCAAGAGTTTCACCCCAGCGCTAAGAGCGAGGTGCTTAAATACCATCATCGTTATTATTGCTCTCCCAAGCGCTTGGGACAGTGCTCTGCACATAGTAAGTGCTCAGTAAAGATCCCTGATTGGTTTCTAGATCGATCCCTTACTCCCCGTCACCCCATTCCAGTTAAAGGACCCAGAGGAGCCCTAAGCAAGGGACTGGGAAAGCTCAGATGTCCGTCTCCCTGCCGACAGGAGCACTCCTTGTCCTGGTGAGAGAGCAGCGTCGTATGAGTCAGGCTCCGGCCCACATCCGGACTCTCCGGCCCCCCAAGGGTCCCCGGGTCCCCCCGGAAACCCCCGCAGGCCATCGAACGGCATCGGCCGCCCACCTCTCCGGCCCCGGCCAGTCGAAGAGAACGTACTAGACGACACGATGGCGCAGTGCCCGGGGCTGACATCTCCAGGAACGAAAGACAGTCAACGAGCCAGCGGGAAGCCCGGCAGAGGTGGCCTGGATGCATTCCGAGACCGGCTCCCAGGCCGAGGATGATCCCGAGATCATCTAACTCATCTGCTCAGCTGCTTCCAACGGTTTTGTAGTCTAGAGGAAAGAGCACGGGCCTGGGAGCCAGAGGGCGTGGGTCCTAATCCTGGCTCTGGTACGTGTCTGCCGTGTGACCTCGGGCAAGTCATTTCACTTCTCTCTGCTTACTTCATCTGTAAAATGGGGATTGAGACTGTGAGCCCCATGTGGGACAAGGACTGTGTACAACCCAGTTAGCTTGTATCCACCCCAGTGCTTAGTAGAGTGTCTGGCATATAGTGAGCACTTAACAAAAAGCATTATTATTATTATTCTTATTATTAAGGACGCAGGGTAAGGAACCGGCCCCATTCTCTGGCCAGAATGCTCCTTCCGCATCAGCTGCCTGAAATCAGTGCCCGTTCTGCTCTTTGCCCACGGACCCATTCAAAAGAAATTGCCCATCCAAGTGCCCTTTAGCAATTAGTGGGTGGAAACAACCTATCTCGCTGTTTCCGAGGGTCTGAGAATGGTTGGCCTTTACCTGCTGCTGGTAGGAGGTTGGGGGGGGGAGGGGCTGGCCAGTCCCTTTGATGTAATAATAAAAATAACAATAATTATTATGGTCCATGTGAAGTGTTTACTTTGTGCTAAGCTACTGTTCTAAGCGCTGGGAGAAATGCAAGTTGATCAGGTTGAACACAGTCCCTGTCCCACATGGGGCTCACGCTCTTAATCCCCATTTTTTTTTTTTTTACAGATTTTTTAACTGAGGCCCGGACAGGTGAAGGGAGTTGCTTGCCCAAGGTCGCGGAGCAGACATGTGGCACAGCCGGGATTAGAACTCAGGCCAGTGTTCTATCCACTAGGCCATGCTGCTTCTCCAGCTGACGTGGCATTTGAGCCAAGGAACTTGGCAGAAGGAGCTTGGAAGCTCAAAGATGCCTGGTGCTGGATATGGGGTAGATATGCCGAAAACCCGACTATCCATAATGAAAGTCAACGACTGAGTTTTGAGTAAGGGTTTCGGGGAAATTGAATCTAGGCACCGTGGTTGGGGCACAAAGGACGAGACGAGGGGGCGGTAGGCCTCGGGCTTGCCACCCTCTGACACGGCCTGGTTGGCCTGCAACCAACATCCAACCCTCCTGCCTCCTTGACCTTCTCCAAAAAGGATTGATCCTGAAGACTTTTTCCCTTTATTTTGGAGATCAAAGGAGAATTTGGGACTTTTGCCACTCCAAATTCAATTCCAAAGTGCAGTCTCCTTAACAAATTGGTTATTGAAGTGGGTCCTGTGCCCAGCAAAGGCTCAGTGTAAAATAGAAAAGGAAATCGGGGATTCTCATTTCAAGGGAGATTTACTCCTGGGATACACTCAGAGAGCTCGGCCACGGACCTTCTGAAAAATCATCCCCAGAGAGGGGACGGCGTTCAAGAGGACGGGGTGAGGGAATGCTGTCTGCAGGCACAAAGAACTCCTTAATTTTATTACCAAGAGCCATGCTGCCTTCCTCTGTTGTTTCAGACAAGCCATCTAAATGGTTTATTACTAATAATATAATAATTGGGGTATTTTTAAGGTGCTTGTTAAGTGCCAAGAACTGTACTAAGGGCCAGGGAGATACAAATCCATCAGGTTGTCCCACAAGGGACTGCGTGACTAAATAAGACAGAGAACAAGTATTGAACTCCCATTTTGCAGACAAGGAAACTGAGGCACAGAAAAGTTAAGTGACTTACTCAAGGTCACGCAAAAGGCAAGTGGCGGAGCTGAGATTAGAACCCAGGTCCCAGAAGCAGTGTTGCCTAGTGGATAAAGCACAGGCGTGGGAGTAAGAAAGACCTGGGTTCTAATCCTGGCTCCATCACATGTCTGCTGCGTGACTCTGGGCAAGTCACTTCATTTCTCTGCTTCTCAGTCACCTCATCTGTTAAATGAGGATTGAGACTGTGAGCCCCCCATGGGACAGGGACTGTGGCCTATATAATTAGCTTGTGTCTACCCCAGCGCTTAGTACAGTGCCCGACACATAGTAAGAGCTTAACAAATACCATGAAAAGGTCTCCTGACTCCCAGAATCGTGCTCTACCCACTATACCACGTTGTTTCAATCGCGCCCAGTGCAGCAAATAAATTTAGGTCACCCATATTATCTCAGTATTATGCCTAACGCTGAAGCGCTTGACACAGAGTAAGCATTTAAATACAATAATGATTAAGAGGAAGGAACACTATAATAATAAAGGTTGCTTGACGATTAGTAAAGTGCTCTGCACATAGCAAGCATTCACTTGGATAGATTGGCCACACTGCAAACCCAGTGATTTCTCTAAAACTGTCTTCACCTTCTCCAAAGTCACGGGATGTTACCCCACCTCAGATTTCACCACGGAATCGGTCAAAGCGAAACGTGTCTTTCCAAGCCCCAACGGGATACCTCGCTGAGCCTCGGAGCAAATTACTGCCCTAGGTAAAGCAAATTATACCGTGCCATGGAAGAGTAGAGAAAAAACTTCCCCAAGGGCCTAAATTAGGCCCGGGGCGTAATTGGATTAATTGGGGGAGCCTTCTAGGTTTTGCTTGCAGTGACCCACCGACACCAATTCAGAGGAAATCCCAGATCCAAACAGTGATTTAGACCGACGCTGAGCAGCCGGCTGGAAAAAGCCGCCCTTGATGGCGGCGGGGGACCCCCTTCCCCAAACAGAAGGGTTGGGAGAGACTTAGTTTTCAGGCCAGCTGATCCCAGCTGACACCCAGTTGAAGAACCAGGAGCAGGTTCTCAGGAGAAGTGGAGAGGGGGTGTTCAGAGCCACCCCAGACCTGGCTGCAAACACTCAAGGGAACCCAGAAAGGTGTACCCACTGTCAGTCCTTTAACTTTTTTTTTAATGGCATGTTAAGCACTTACTATGTGCCACGCACTATACTGAGCACTGGGGTACGTATAAGCTAATCAGGTTGGACACAGTCCCTGTCTAACATGGGGTTCACAGTCTTAATCCCCATTTTACAGATGAGGTAACTGAGGCACAGAGAAGTGAAGGGACCTGCACAAGGTCACCCAGCAGACAACTGGCGGAGCTGGGATTAGAATCCAGGTCCTTCTGACTCCCAGGCCCGTACTCTATTCACTGGGCCATGATGCTTACCTAATTCATGGTATTTATTGAGCGCTTACTATGTGCAGATCACTTACACTGAAGAGCTTTTTCAGTTGTGCGTATTACTCCGTAAATACTCTTCGTGTCTGCCTCCCCCGTTAGAATGGAAGTCCCTCGTGGGAAGGAAATGTTTCTCTTGTACTTTCCAGTTGCTCAGTACAGTGCCCCGAACCCAGTGGGAACTCTATAAATTCTATTACTACTGCTCTCGAGGGGGTCAAGGGGATTAACAAGTGAACTTTGAGTCCTGTAAATGACTTTGAACAAGGACTGTGGATTCTCGCTCTTTCAGAAAAACACCCTGCAGATCCTGGTTGGGGCATAGCGAGAGGCTAACTTCAGATGTCGCAGTACTCCAATTAATCACGTATTCGTCTATTTACTTATCTTGTCTTTAAGCTCCAGAGGACTGGCTATCTCTGAAGAACAGGCTCGAAGAAGAGAGGTGATTCTCCATTCGCCTCTGCCCCGCAACTAACTCGGACCCGAAGTGCCACAAAGGGAGATATTTCTCCATGGAACTGAGACTAGGGTTTCCAGTGGGATTGGCGAGTGAAAGCAGTAGTGTGATTCAGAAATAAATCAGCGTGAACAATGAAAAACTGAGACATGAGAAGCGACCCGGCCTAGCGGAAAGAGCACGGGCCTGGGAGTCAGAGGACTTGGGTTCTAAACCCAGCTCCTTCGCTTGCCTGCTCTGTGACCTTGGGGAAATCACTTCTGTGCTTCAGTTTCCGGATGTGTAAAATGGGGATTCACCACCTGTTCTCCCTCCCCCTTCGACTGTGAGCTCCGTGTGGGGCAGGGACTGGGTCCGACCTGATTATCTCATATCTATCCCAGTGCTCGGCCTACAGTAAGCGCTTAAACACCACCCTTGAAAATGGTACCACCTCCCATTGCTTTTCACAAGTTAGAATAGATTATTGTGGTGCTGGTGGGCTAGTTTTGGCTCAGTGGAAAGAGCATGGGCTTTGGAGTCAGGGCTCATGAGTTCGAATCCCAGCTCTGCCACTTGTCGGCTGTGTGACTGTGGGCAAGTCACTTCACTTCTCTGTGCCTCAGTTCCCTCATCTGTAAAATGGGGATGAAGACTGTGAGCCCCACGTGGGACAACCTGATTCCCCTACGTCTACCCCAGCGCTTAGAACAGTGCTCGGCACATAGTAAGCGCTTAACAAATACCAACATTATTATTATTATTAGTTCCACATGAGATCTCTCTCTTCTTCTTCTCTGCCTCATGTTCTTCATGAGGGCTTTGCTCTACGGGGACAACGTCTCTCCCAACAGTCTGAATGTAGCCTGCAGCACGCCTAAACAGAACGCTATCCTTCTGGTGGGGACTGGGGTGGAGGAAAATGGAAGAAGGGATAGACACAAAACCTACATCCAAAAAGTTAACTCTCTCCCGATAAAAGGGGATAAAACTTCCCCGGGATCTCTACTCTGGAACTCACTTCCCATGTTGCTCTTGAAAAAGATAAAGTTCTCCAGCAAGAGATAAGAAAATCGAAAATAAGAGCTAAGGTTGCTGCCAAGGCACTATACATCAGGGAATGGACTTTATTTTTTTAAACGGTACTTGATAACAACGCTTACTATGTGTCGACCACTGAACTAAGCACTAGGGTAGATGCAAGATAATCTGATTGGACACAATCCTCGTCCCACGTGGGCTCACAGTCTAAATAGAAGAGAGTAGGGTTTAATCCTCATTTTACAGAGGGGATAGTTGAGGGAGAGAGAAGTGAAGAACCTTGCCCAGAGTCACCCAGCAGGCAATCGATGGAGCTAGAATTAAAACTCAGGTCCTCTGTCTCTCCACCAGGCCACGCTGCTTTTTTATCTCTTTTGAGTTTTAACTTGGTGTCCAAACTGATTATCTTCCATCTACCCCAGGATTTAGTAGATAGCAAGCACTTAATACCATTATTATTACTGTCATTATTATTACCATCCTCAGGACCCAATTGCCTCAAGTGACCTAAAGCAAGATTCCTTTCTCCACGTAAGAAAACCAGAGATAATTATCCCTCTTTCAACGGGGATGTTGGGCAACTTTAATTAAAATGTTTGAGATTTCAGATGAAAGGCTCTTTCGCCGAACAATGTAGAATCATGGAAAATGATGTTTTGTGCTTCCCCCAGCTGCAGGAGTTGTACCAACGCGGTTCCCAAAGTAGCAGAGGTCAGTGGATGAAGCTGCCTGCACAAAGAAATACTTTGGCAGCCGGAGGAGCCTTTTGAATCAAAGTTGGGGAACAAAACCGCCTTCGGCATTCAAACCACATCTTGGAGGGAAATCAATATTTGACTACCCGCTGGGTACAATTGGAAAAAGAAGACATTTTTAAGCTATCTGATGAGAAACAGCACGAGAAGCGGTGTGACGTAGTCGATAGAGCACAGGCCTGAGCGTCAGAAGGTCATGGGTTCCGATCCTGGCTCCGCCACTTGTTTGCTGTGTGACTTTGGACAAGTCACAACTTCTCTGTGCCTCGGTCACCCCATCTGTAAATTGGGGATTGAGAGCCCCACATGGGACAGGGACTGTGTTCAACCCAATTTGCTTGGGTCCACCCCAGTGCTTAGTACAGTGCCTGGGACGTAGTAAGCGCTTAACAAATACCACTATTCTTATTAATGGGAAAAAGACCAGCTGCAGAAAAGAACACGTAAGCATCTTTCGTGCTTGTCCTTTAAATGGGTCAAAAGGCAGCTACCGTTGCCAACTAAGACCACTCATTTCTTCAAAATTTTACTCTTCAGAATGCCATCAGATAGGACTAGCTAACTTGAACTTGGTTCTTCCCTGTATCTACCACGGCGCTCGGCACCCAGAAAGCGCTTAACGAGTACCAAAATAAAGAAGGTGAAAACAGAAGTCCACAGCCACTTCAGGGAACGATCCTAGAGCTAGAGATCAGACAGGCAAAGATCTCTGCCCACAGTAATAGACATAGCTATGAAACTATTACTAGATTTTTAGGGTTTGGGTGGGTGTGGATGTGTGTTTGTGATTCACCCAAGTCACCTCTGCTGCCCCTACCAGCACAGGAAACCGATAGAGACGCTGGTGAGGAGACGCCCTCCAAGGATTCCCTGAAGGGCAGCCTCCCACCTCTTTGTATTAAAACATCAAAATGACAGAAGTAAGAGGCACGGACACTGCCCTTGAGCTTACTGTCTAAAGCGGTGTGGAAGACGTGCAGGCACGAGCTGCCCGACTCAATAGGAACAAACCAAAATGAAAAATCCCTCAATCCCAAGAAAATCCTAACCGACTTGAAAGTGCAGTCATAACTGCAAATCGATTTCAAAGTAACGATGGCAGACAAATGCTTGCACGGGGAACTGAGATTCCAGCGTCTATGATAAGCGATGATGTTTCTAAGATTTTTTTCCCCCAGTGTTCCCACCTAATTGAAAAGCAGGATGGCCTAGTGGAAAGAAGACAGGCCTGGGAGTCAGAGGACCTGGGTTCTAATCTCAACTCTGCTGACTGTTTGCTATGTGACCTTATGCAAGTCGCTTCGCTTCTCCTGTTCTTATTTAGAGAGAACCCCACGTGGGACAGGGACTGCGTCCAACCTAATCGACTTGTATCTACCTCAGCGCTTAGAACAGTGTTTGACACATAGTAAGCGCTTAACAAATACCATAAAAACCATTAAGTTCTTAAATTTCAAGGTGACAGGCTTTACACCCCCCACATCCCCTCTTCAGTCTTTGAAAAATGCTGCAGCCATTCCTGGCACCTGGCAAGACCTCCAGCTGAAATTCCCTTCCCTCTGGCAGAAGGCCTTGCAGGGGTTTTATCTGCTTTCAGATGGCTTTCCTATAGTATTTGTTGAGCACTTAGTATTCCCAGTCCCTCACCGTTCCATAATTCCTCGGGGTCTCCCCCGACGGTCCATCTCTGTTCCACACAGTCCCTCGGTGTACCCCCACAAGTCTATGGTCCACAGACCCTTGGTGTCCCCCCACCCCTTCCATTCCTGGTCCACGATCCCTCCGTGGCCCCCCACCAGTCCATCTATTCCCACAGTCCCCCAGCGTCCCCCTCACTTCACCTGCGTCCCACAGCTCATCGTTCTCCCACAGTCCTTCAGTGCCCACTCAGTCCATCTCACAATCCCTGTGTCCCCCTCAGTTGATCACTGTCCCACAATCCTCAGTGCCCCCCTCAATCCATGTCCCACAATCCCTCAGTGTATCACTGTTCCACAGTCCCTCAGTCCCTCCCTTGTGAACCCTCTTCCATCCCTGTGATCCCCCAGTCTGTGTCCCACAGTCCATCCCCTGTTCCAGGCCCAGTGCCTCCTCAGTCCATCCCTGTTCCACAATCTGTCCCCCCTGACCCACCAGTCCATCTATGTCCCTCAGTCCATCCCCTGATCCAGTCCCTCAGTGACCCCCTCAATCCATCCTTATTCCAGTATCTCTCCATATCCTCCTCAGTCCATCTCTCTTCCCTGGTCCCTTAATGCTGGGGCAAATTCAAGCTAATTGGGTTAGACAGTCCATGCCCCACATGGGGCTCACAGTCTTAATCCCCCTTTTAAACAGAAGGTAATTGAGGCCCAGAGAAGCTAAGGGGTTGCCCAAGGCCACCCAGCCAACAAGCATCGGAGCCAGGATTAGAACCCAGGTCCTTCTTCCAGACCCTCGCTCTATCCCTTAGAGCAAGTTGAAAGTTCGCATCCGGTTCAGGCTCCAGACAACAGTCTCTCAGCCAGAGAAGGAAACCACTGAAGGGGCCTCTCTTCCCCAACTACCTGACTCCAAGATGGAGTTGTTCCCCTGGGACCGCTGAACCTATTGGGATGGAAGGGCCAGACAAGCGGTGCCAGGAACCTTTCTGCAATGACTATGACTGCCGGGATTGTCTCACGGCTCCCAGGTGCTGCTGCCTTTCCTCTATTGTCTGAGTCGCTCAGCTATCATCGTATTAAAGAAGGTGTCATAATATTATTGTCATTTCCTCCCACCACAAAGATGGAGAGAACAGTAATTAGGCACTACCAGAAAGTACTCTAAGCCAGGTGATGCTGTCAGAACTACTGAAAAGCAGTTCTCTCACCTGCATTTAGGGCATTCGTGGTGGCTTTATTAGACTCTCCTAGATGCTTAGGATCTGTGCACAGTTAGAGCTCATTCTACAATTCATTCATAGCAGGCAATGACAGGGAGAGATCCTATCGTCGGGGCCCCACTGGATTAGAATTCAGTAGCTGTCCAAGTAGGTAGCAATAGCTTTTATTAAGCACTTCCCGTGCTGGGAGAAAATATACTGGTAGGAATTAAACGGTTTCTGACCCTCACGAGGCTCACCATCTAAAGAGTTAAGCTCTGAGAAAGCAGTAGAGCAAAGACACGAGCGTGTTCAGTTCTCTCAATCGGTGGTATTTAATGAGAAGGAGCATGGTGTAGGGGATAGACCATGGGCTTGGGGGGGGGGGGGGGGGGTAGAATCCCACCTCTGCTGGGTGATCCTGAAAAATTCACTTCATTGTGCCTCAGTTACCTCATCTATAAAACTAGGATTCAGACTGAGCCCCACATGGGACAGGGACTGATGCTTAGAACAGTGCTTTATAAATATTATGGAGCACTTACTGTGTGCGCACAGAGCACCATACTGAGTTCTAGGGAGAGTACATCACTCTAGCTTAAGATTTTTGTAGGAGGGATTGCTGACTTTGTGCCAGTGCCTAGACCAAGGGGCAAGTTTGTTTGTTGCTCTTATGACAGGGTCAGAAGAGAGGCAAGGGGAGCTGTTAAATGGAAACAGAGGTAATGCCCCCTCGTGGCTCATTCATTTTTGAACTTTTGGATCCACTTCTATACAAGAGAGTTGAAGGGAAGTGACGCTCTGCCGCGGCAAGCTGGTTTTACTACTTCACTCTCTCCTTTAACCCAATATCTGCTAACTCTTAAAGACAGGTGGATGAACGGGATTTTTTTTTAATTTTTGTTAAGTGCTTAAAGTGTTAAGTGTGTGGCGGGTACTAGCTTAAGCAACGATAAGCAGGGTGGACATAGTCCATATTTCACATGGGGCTCCATCTTCATTTTTACATGACAGGGACAGAGCATTTAAGGGACTTACCCAAGGTCATAAGAGACTGTCCAATTCAGGATTAGGACTCAGGTCTTTGCATCTCAGGGCAGCTATTTCTTATTTCTTCTCCCCACAAAAACCCTACCCTTTCAGAGGATGGGTCACACCCTTTTATAGATGATCAAGAGTAAAAATCTACTTTGGACGAACATGAGTGCCCATACATGACTTGTTTGCATCTCCAACCAGTTATCTGAGCACAGTGTGCTGCACTCACCTGTTAGGTCACTACATCACATACTTGGGCACCCAATAAGATATTACTGCTGTTGCATTCACAACATGAGGGAGGGGAGAGGCAATAAGGAGGGTAAAGAGCCTGGGCTGAAAGGAGTCAGGGATGAGTCCATTAGGAGAACCAGATTAAACACTCCCAACATTCCCAGGACAAATGGGACTTCTATCCTAGGATGCTGAGGTAGAAGAGGGCAGCGAGGGTTAGTGGAAAGGGCATGGGTGTCAGAGGATGGGGGTTTTAATTCTCGCTCCACCCCTTGGCAGCTGTGTGACTTTGGGCAAGTCACAACTTCAGTACCTCAGTTATCTGTAAAATGGGGATTAAGACAGCGAGCCCCACCTGGGACAGCCTGATAGCCCTGTAATTCCCCAAGCACTTAGAGCAGTGCTTGGGACATAGGAAGTGCTTAAAATGTCCTTATTACTAAGGAGATGGCACAGGTGAGTTTTTCCACACATCTTCTCCCCCCCCCCCCCCCAACTATGATTCTGCTATCGTGTCATGAAACCCTAGAAGAGGAGGAATTTAATGGCCAGTGAAACCTAGCCAGAAAGTGACTATTGGAAGTAGCACCCACATTGCTGATCTGAGGAAATGATAGCTTTTAGTTAAAGCGATTCTCTGCTCCCTTCTCTACCACTTACATCACAGAATGGGGTGGGCCTCTCTGCTTTCTGAGTCTATGAGTGGAAGGCAGAAAGATCTGAACCCAATGTTAGGTAATCAGAAAGCTCATTTTAATGAACATGTTATCCCTTTCTACACACTGTCTGAAATACATTTGCTCAAGCCAGAGTTGCTCATCATGCAAAATAAAATCCCTGAACTTCATTTGGCTTTTCCCATTTAAAAAAGAGTGGCAGAGCCTGTCAAGTGCCAAGACAGATTTCCCTATGGTTTTATTTAAGTGTCTCAGGCAGGAGCTGGGACACAGTGGCCCAATTCCCTTGAGATTGTTATTAAAGTTTAGGCTCCACTGTTTAACCCCCTTGGGCAGGAGGAATGGGGGAAAAGAGCATCAAAGTTTCCACACCTGATGGCCTTATTCTGCAGTGGCTAGTAGGCAGGGAATGATGGCCGGTATCTATGCCTCAGCAAGGAAGTGGTGAAGCCAGGCCTTGAGCTGGAGTAGAGTCATGACACCTTTTCAGAGCTAGACAATCTGCCTCCTCTGTATTCCTTCTTATTGGGCCTTCCTGTTACCTCTATTTGTAAGTGTTGCCAGCCTTCCTTCAACTGTAAACTCCCCTTGGGAAGGGAGAGTGATCCGTTTGTTATATTCTCTCCCCTTTAATTTAGTAATCTGTCCTAGTGTGGTATCTGACTTACTATTGATTCCTGAAGCCCAGAGGGGTAGGGTTACCTAATAATAAAGCACTTTAACAACACCTATGTGTCAGGAACTATTCTAGCCTAAGGAGAGGTTAGGTGCCACTACTGCCCATCTCTAACATCTTCTGAATTCTGATCTTTGTCTTCCACCTTCACAAGCCCTCAGACCTTGACTAGATGCAGTGAAGCATCAAGGCATTGAGGGAACAGTCCACTCTGAAGTGGAGAGACACACCTTAGAGAATACTGAGGCTGGGGTGACTGGTCAGCTTGGGTACATCTTTATTTGATCAAGCCAGCAGAGATCGTCTGTACCTCTTGAGCCCCAGAAGAATCCCCACAGAGATAAGGGTCAGAAGTATTATAGCACCCACTCCAAGGCCCAGGAGCAACAAGGATATTGACACCTCTTCCGCACCTAAGGGAGAGCAGAGAGTAGGACTGAGGTTCTGGATTCAGGAGAGGCTTTTGAGTATCAATATTTAGTGCACATACCTCGAGACGGTGGGGTCAGCTCCAGTTGGTCTGCAAAGGGGCTGGGGCTAGAAGCCATCTCTCCAATGAACAGTGGCCCAAGTGTGATAACAGCCTCTGTTTTGTTCCCAGACATCACATCTGTTTAGCAATAAAGGGAGACTCACTGAGCATGGCCAAGCTAAAGGTGATGGCTTGATAACTATGTCCACCTTCTGCCCTGGACTGTTTGCTTGCTATGGGCAGGGAATATCTTAATTGTATTGTACTTTCCCATTAGTATAGTGCTCAATAAGTGACTGCTTCTCCACCATCTCATCTCAGAGTGGTATACAGAATGCAACACTTACTGTGTGATGGGTTGGATCTCTTCAGTCTTGCAGACCCACATTTGCCAGTTTCACAACAGCTGCAGATCTCATTAGCACCTTCCACAGGAGTCCAGCTAAGATGGGGGCGGTGGGAGGAAAACAAGGAAAAAACAGGAAAGTAGGGGGAAGATGAGGTTTACATCATAAGGAGTGTTGATTGACCATTACCTCAAGAAGGCAATGGAAACTCAGAGCTTAACTCATGCCATCTTCAAAAGCATTTTTCTTTCTAAGGGCATTTTACTTCCTTGAAATATTAGGGAACAGTGGAGAAGTATTTCTCCCACTACTTGAAATAGTTCAGCTGCCCATCATACTAGATTATAAACTTAGAGGACAATGATGGTTTTGTACTTAATCCAGTGCTTAATAGACACCCAGTAAGTGGCATTAGGGCATTTAAGCCTTCTCAATAGTTACCTTAGCCTAATTACTTGTTACCTGGCCATAGTAGTACTTACCCATTTATTCTGCCCACTTTGTTAAAGGAACAGGCTTTGTTGGAGATATCTGGTACATGGTCAACATCGGTTATCTTTAGGTGGCATGTAATATAGATCTAGAAGATGGACCAAGAAGGGACTCAGGATAGAGGTAGGTTGAATAATTCTGGGGAAGGGGGAGGGAGAGAACTGCTCACCAAGTTCGTGACATCGCCTGTGAATTTGAAGGCATCAACTGTGAACTGAAGAGCTTCTTGCTTGAGTCTTGGAGAAATGAAGGTAGATGTGCTCTCTTCTGACCGACCATCTACTAGGCATCTAGAGAATTAATAATGGTGTTTAAGTGCTCTCTAGACTGATGTATGTAGGGAATCACATCTACCCATTCTAGAAGAGCAGTGCTGCCTAGTAGAAAGGGCATGAGAGTGGGAGTCAGAGGACCTGGCTTTTAATTCCAGTTTTGCCATCTTGGATGAACCACTTCTGTGCCTCACTTTCTTCATTAAGTGGGGAAAAAGTACTTGTTCCTTTCTACTAAGACTGCATCCCATATGGGACAGGGTCCACATGCAATCTGATTTTCTTCTATCTACCCTGGTGCTTGGCACACAGCTTTGAAGATACACAGTTATAACCTCCCAAGCACTTTAATACAATGCCCAAGTCAGCACTAGGTAGATTAGAGATACAGGTGAGGGGCAATCCCTCTATCAAGTGGGATTCAGTTTAAGTACGGGGGAAAAAAAAAAGCAGTTGAGTGACTTGCCCAAGGCTACTTAACACAAGCGACACAGCTGGACTTAGTACCCAGTTCCCTGGAGTAGCTCTATGGCCTAGTAGATTAAGTCTGAGCCAGGGAGTCAGAAGGACCTGGATTCGAATCCCAGTTTTTACTCACCTGTGTGACTTCAGGCAAGTCATTTCACTAAGCCTGGAACCTCCTCTGTGAAGTGGGGATTAATACTGTGAGCCATGAATTATGTCCAAACTCAGTAGCATTATCTACCCCAGTGCCTGGCACCTAGTAAGCACTTCAATTAGTGGCACATATTTAGTGCTTAACTACCATTAAACAAGATCCCCCTCACTCCCAGGCCTGTGGACTTCAGCACTGAGCATTCTGAAGTAGTCTAATAGAGTTTTGCTACAGGAATTCTGCATGACTTACCCTTTGAAATCAATAATGGCATATTGAGGTCTGGAGTCCTTGTCAGGTGTCTGTGTGGCTACACACTTCTCAATAAAAAGCCTCAGAGGTATGTGGCTTCCAGCATTGACATCTGCTTGAATGTGGAGGACATCACCCAGATGGAAGTTTGAAGAAGTCCTCTCAGCACTCCAGTCTTCTGCAGTGTTGAGAGGATGAAGTGAGATCAGCAGCAGAGAAGGGGAAGAGAAAGAAGCAGCAACCAGAAGGCCAGATTCACCTACCAGTCATCAGGCGCAAGGAGAATCCCAGCTTTCCCTCAGCACTCAGTGTGGAGCGATAAGGAAGCCATGTTGGCTTGACGGCTTGGCTGCTCACATTACTTCTCCTGAAAGAAGTGACAAGGGAGAAAGTCAGTGGTATTTATCGATCACTATGTTCAGGGTGCTGTACAATATGGAGTTAGTAGACCTATTCCCTGCCCCCAGTGACCTTGTAGTCTAGATCCTAGGGAGTTGGGAATCAAGGGAGGGGGGTTGGGAAGGAGAAAGGGGCTTACCTTGGGTAAGAGCACTCAATGAGGATAACAGCTGGAGTAGCCCGGAGGATCACAGGGTTACTAGCAGGGGATGGATTGTAGTAGAGATTAATGCTATAGGTCATGTGATCATTGGTCATCTGAAAGAGATAAGAGACTTTCAGCTACAGTGACATCAAACCTGACTGTTTCCATCTGAAAGAATCTTCACCAGCAATGCTGCTCAACCATGGAAGCAGCTTGGCTTAGTGGAAAGAATGTGGGCCTGGGTTCTAATCCCCCCTCTGCCAAATGCTGGCTGTGTGACCATGGGAAAGTCACTTCACTTCTCTGTGCGTTAGGTTTCCTGTTCTCCCTACTATTTAGCCTGAACCCCATGCAGGACAGGGACTCTACCCCAGCACAGAACAGTGTTTAAGAAGTAAGCACCTAATACCTAAAATCACAAGAGAAGCAGCATGGCTCAGTGGAAAGAACCCAGGCTTAAGAGTGAGGTCATGGGTTCTAATCCCAGCTCTGCGACTCTGGGCAAGTCACTTCACTTCTCTGTGCCTTAATTACAGCCAATGTAAAATGGGGATTAAAACTGTGAGCCCCACATGGGACAATCTGATGACCTTGTGTCCCCCAGTGCTTACAACATAGTAAGTGCTTAAATACCACCATTATTAAGAGTGTTTGCTGTGTGCAGAGCACTGTACTAAGCACTTGGGTGAATACAAGAGTTAGACAAGTTTTCTTTGCTCCCCAGTATTAGCAAGTTAGAGATGGGGAGGAGCCAAGGGACTTGTGAGCAGATAAGGTCATCCATCACTTCTCTTACCTCATAACATGCATTGCTCCCTTTCACCTGTCTCACAAAAGTTCAAATCACAAAGAGGAAGCTACAGGTTAGTCCAGATTAGAGACAGGGAAAGAGTTATTATTAACAGCCCTTCTAGGTTACATCTTCAGGTGAGAAGCAACATGGTCTAGGGCATAGAATCCAGGCCTAGTAGTCAGAAGGTCCTGGATTCTAACCCCAGGTCTGCCATTTGTCTATTTTGTGGCATGGAACAACTCACCTCAGGTCTCCATGTCTCAATGATGAGGGTTAAGACCAGAAGCCCTTATGCAAGATAAAAACTGTTTCCACCCTTATTAACTTATAACTATTACAGCATTTAGCACGATGATTATATGGCCAGCAAAGGCCATTAAACAAACAAAAGCCACCCAGTATCACAACTCCAAGGAAAGCCCCCAGAGTCATTCCCAAAGTAACTTAGTCATCACTATTACAAAAATCTGATGAATTACAGTGATAACTAAACAAGACTATAATCCATCACCTCCCCCTTACCTGAAGCTTACTGCCACACTCATGGAGCCCAACTTCAAAGACCACAGTGCCCCGGGGTGCCTGGAGAGAAGTGTGCCGGCAATCCCCCGACCCAAGACTCAACTCTGAAGGCTCAATCAGCTTCCCCGTCCTAAAGAGGTCCCTCTGGACACTGATGGTCATCTGCTTTTCTTGGCACTGCACCTCAACAGAATAAAGTTGAGAGGGAGGTGTTCCCCCAGGGACCTCCAGGAAGGACCGGACAAGAGACAATCTATTTGCTTGTTTCCAGGAGCTGGGGCCTGGGGGTGAGAGAGACAGGGCAGCATTAGCCTTCTTAGGGAGGCCCCCTAGGGTAGCAATAACCCAACCAGTGATGCCCACCAACAACCACCTCCCAAGAGCACTCTGACCCATCCTTCCTCTTTCACAACCACCCTCATCCATGCCTCTCCACAATGGCTCCCTTTATACCTCCTAAATAACTCCACCTGGCCCAGACTCCACAGCAAAGGGGTCATCAAAGAAGATCTGCCCCACCTGTGACTCGGCCAGATGAGGCTGGAGCTCTAAGGATGAACTCTAAAGATGCCAAAGGAACCAAGTTTTGGGGCTTTCTAAAAAATATTTGCACTGATTCTGTGAGGCTTATGAATCCCAGGTGGGCTTTTAGGCTGTACTTGGGTTCAGAGTGTACTTAAGGAACAGCTCTAGGTTGGTGGATAATTTTGATTGTGTGGTGTTTTAAATCCTAGGTGTAAGGGTTGAATTGGAATTATTCTTTTCCTCATAAACTTAACCAGCAGCTCCTCTGTCTCGCCAGTGGAGGGGAAGCCGTGGGGAAGAGGCACGTAGAAAACTTGTATACACTTAATAAGGGAATTGGGAGAATGAGTTTCTAATTATAACCAGAAACTGGGAGTCTTCTTCCGAGTGCTGACTGGATGATGAGAACGAGCTCAGTGGAGCCGGGAGGGTTGATATTAGTGGTTTCCACTCAGGGAAACACTCAAGGGAATTTGGAAGCAATTATTCGAAGCTGACATAACAGTGGAAGTCAAAGTGTCCTAGAGTTTGTGGTTTGGTGGTTATAATTCCACATTGACACCTAATAAGTGCTGAGCAAATACCATCATCATTATCTCTTTCCAACTTTATCCACTCTCATCTTTTTTTTAAAAAAGGTATTTGTAAAGTGCTTACTCTGTTTCAGGCACTGTTCCGAGTGCTGGGGTAGATATAAGTTTGTGAAGTAGGACACAGTCCCTGTCCCACATGGGCTCACAGTCTAAATTGGAGAGAGGAGGATTTGATTCCCTTTTACAGATAGGGTAACTGAAGCCCAGAGAAGTGAAGTGACCTAGCCAAGGTCACACAGCAGATGAGAGGCGGAGCCAGGAACAGAAACCAGATCCTTCCGACTCCTAGGTCCCTGCTCTATCCACTAGGCCAAGCTGTTTCTCTTCCTAGGCTCCCCTTCTAACTGTACTTTGCTCTCATCTCTCTTGCCGCCCACCCCTTGCGTCCACCATTTCTCCCGCCTGGAACTTCCTCCCTCTTCAAACATCCCAGACCACGGCTATTTATCCTCCAAGCCCTCCTCAAATCCCATCGTCTCCTCTGAGGGGATTAGATATGGCCTCTTACCTTTGGGTGGCTTAGGATCGCGACATATAAATGGTGGGGGAAGGGAACTGATGACAGGCCCGAGGGGAGTGATGAAACACAACTTGGACAACCCGAAGACATTGGCAGACACACACAAATAAAAACAAAGATCGGCAGGGCTTAGAGAAGCAGAATTTCAGGCTCCTCCTGGCTCAGAGTCCGGTCACCACCACGGCCCCAGTGACCTCAACAGGAGCAGTCACCACAGACTCGAGCACTCCTAAGAAAGAAAATGTCCAAAGTTTTAACAAGGAAAGAGAGATGATATGAATCTTTATTAAGCACTGCCTATGTTCCAAGCACTGTATTAAGCCCTGAGGTAGATACAAGAAAATAGGATCAGACACGGTTCCTGTCCCGCATGGGGTTTGCAGTCTAAGACGGAGGGAATCCCTGTTTTACAGATGAGGAAACTGAGGCCCAGAGTGGTTAAATAATAATAATAATAATGTTGGTATTTGTTAAGCGCTTACTATGTGCAGAGCACTGTTCTAAGCGCTGGGGTAGACACAGGGGAATCAGGTTGTCCCACATGAGGCTCACGGTCTTCATCCCCATTTTACAGATGAGGTAAGTGAGGCCCAGAGAAGTTAAGTGACTTGCCCACAGTCACACAGCTGACAAGTGGCATAATGATAATAATTGCAGAAGGCATTGAATCCCCGTTTTACAGATCAGGAAACTGAGCCACAGAAAGGTTAAGTGACTTGCCTAAGATCACAAGAGAGAGCCTAGGTGGGCAGACCCAGGATTAGAACCGATTTTTAATTTCTTCTAGCCCAGGTCATCCCCTCTACTGGTGTGCCCTGACACCACTGCCTCACTAACATATCATCTGAAGTCGTCCCTGAGGACTGCGTCTTTAAGCTCATCGTACGCTCCCAGGGCTCTTCATACGCTCCCAGGGCTCTTCACGCCGGAAGACCTCAATAAATACCGTTGTTGATGACGATGTGATGTCTCAGAGCAGGGCGAGTCTCTTTACTGCTGCTATTTTCGGTGAACGTCTCCAATTATTTTGCGATCACAATCGTTAGCAGACTTCTATTATCTGAGGAACGTAGACAGTGATGCTTTTCATATTAATTAGATAAGAACCCTCTGAGGTACATTCTGATGCCTTTTCGGGTAGGCTGACATTTTCAACAGTTACGGAGTGTTGCACCACTGACTTTTAAAGCATTCTCTTTCAACTTTTCCACTTTCATAGATCGTATAATTTTGTTTCAAGTCCTTTTAAAGAGGTGAAAATTGGGAAAGATGTTTCTGTCCTTTCATGGCTAGGGGATTTGACACAGGCCTGGAGCTGCTAGGACTTCTCTAGGGGAAGAGGAGTGAGAACTTAATTTTAGGAGACCAAAAGCTCTTATTGGGCCTCAAGGCTTGGCTCTCTTTCCTTCACAAGAGTTTGCTCTTGCCAAGGATAGCCGGACCCGCCAGATCGTTATTATGGTATATAATAATTATAAGATCTGTTGTATTTGTTAAACGCTTACTATGTGTCAGGTACTGTACTAAGCACTGGGGTAGATACAAGCTAATCAGAGTGCACAAAGCCCTTGTCTCTCATGGGGTTTACAGTAATAATCCTCATTTTACAGATTAGGTAACTGAGGCCCAGAGAAGTGAAGTGGTTTGCCCAAAGTCACACAGCAGCCAAGTGGCAGAGCCAGGATTAGAACCCAGGTCTTTTTGTTTACCAGGTCTACGCTCTATCCACTCTATGATGTGCTTATATGTGTTAAGTCCTGCTGCTGATCCAGTAGAAAGAGCATGGCTGAAGAAAATAGAAGCTCGGCCTCTAACATGAGGTCTAGGCTACTGGTGGTGAAAATTTCTTCAATCAATCAATCGCATTTATTGGGCACTTACACCTCGCATCTACCCTGGCACTTAATACAGTGCGTGGAACATAGTAAGCGCTTAAAAGATAGAACAATTATTACTTTTGCTTAACTCCCAGGCCCGAGATCTTTCCCCTGGGCCAAGATTTTCAACTTTAGTTTGACCCCTCTTTCCACGGCAGCAGAGCTAAGGAACTTAGTGGTGTTTACACTGCACACGGGCCGTCTTAACTTAGGATTGATCTTGGCAGAGAAGACATCCCCAGAATTACATAACACTCTCTCCCAGGAAAAATGAATTTAGGCTTTGCAAAGGTCCCCGTAGCAGCAGAAATGCTGCCAAAGTACTATTCCTCTTGCTTACCAAACGTGTGTTACTGTCATCCTTGTTTGTTCTCAAAATGTTCCCGAGTTTCTGGAGAAACAAAATGCAGGGAAGCCTAGAGTTCTAAGTAGATATATATTTTTTATTATGGCATTTATTAATCGCTTACTATGTGCCAAGCCATATGCCAGGCCTTGCGGTAGGTACAAGCTAATCAGGTTGGACACAGCCCAGGTCCCACACGGGGTTCACAGTTAGAGGGAAACTGCCCCTTAATTAGCCTCCATCCACTGTCGACCCTGTCTCAAGTGAGGCTTACGGTCTCATTTCTCATTTTACAGATGAGGTAACTGAGGCACATAGAAGGCAAGTGACGCCCCCACGGTCACACGGCAGACAAGCGGCGGATTAGAACCCAGGTCCTCTGATTCCCAGGCCCATGCTCTATCCACTAGGCCGCCCACATCCACCAGACTTGAGCTCTCCCCATATTCAATGCCCTTCTGCAAATCTACCTCCTCCAACCCCTGCCTGTTTATTAGCCAGCAGCCCTAGCCCTACAATCTCCACGCTCAAGTCTAACACATATGTACTTCATGTACGCTCATCCCCAGGACTTTTGAGAAGGTGCATATCCAACTGGAATACAATTTTAGTATTAACTGGGTCATTCTGTTAAGCCCTTACTATGAAACCAAGCGCTGAATCAAGCACCAGGTTAGATAGAAGATAATCCGGCGGGACACGGTCCCTCTCCAACACGGGCTTCACAGTCTGAGTAGGAGAGAGAACAGGTATTGAATCCCCATTTTACAGTGGAGGAAGCTGAGGTTCAGAAAAGTGAAATGACTCGCCCGGGGTCACATAGCAGGCAAGTGGAAAGCAGCATGGACTTTTGGAAAGAGCACAGGCCTGGGAGTCAGAGGACATTGGTTCTAATCCTGGCTCTGCCACCTGTCTGCTCTGAGCCCTTGAGCAACTCAGTTAACTCCTCTGTGCCTCAGTTACCTCATCTGTAAAATAGGACTTAACTCTTCCTCCCTCCAACTTAGACTGACCCCTGTGTTGAACAGGGACTGTGCCTGACCTGATTATCTTGTTTCTACCCCAGCACCTAGTACAGTACCTTGCACATAGTAAGCCCTTAAACAAGTACCATTTTTAAAAAAATGGCGGAGCAGGATTAGAACCCAGTCCAGTGACAGTCAGGCCCAGGTTCTTCACTTCTTCCGATCAGGAGGATTTCCTCCTCCCCCTCACAGTGAGAGGTCCTGCTTCCCGCACCCTACGGGGATCCGGAAAAAGCCAGGTCCCTAGGGAATCTTTCCAAAGGACATTTAGACCGTAAGCCCACTGTGGGTAAGGAACCAAGCGCTACCAACTCTGGGGTATTGTCCTCTCCCAAACATTCATTCAGGTGTTCTGCACATAGTCAGCGCTCAGTAAATACCATTGTTCGATTGATTGAAGGAGAGATGAGCTGGGGAGTCCATTAGAAGGCAGCAATAGCTGAACAGTTGGGTAATCAATCAAACAGCGGCATTTATTGAACATGCACTGTGTGCACAGCATTGTGCTAAGCACTTGGGAGAGTACAATGCAATAGAGGTGATAGACCGGATCCCTGCCAGCGTGGCTCAGTGGAAAGAGCCTGGTCTTCGGAGTCAGAGGTCATGGGTTCTAATCCCGGCTCCGCCCCTTGTCAGTTGTGTGACTGTGGGCAAGTCACTTCACTTCTCTGGGCCTCAGTTCCCTCATCTGTAAAATGGAGATTTACTGTGAGCCTCACGTGGGACAACCTGATTACCCTGTATCTCCCCCAGCGCTTAGAACAGTGCTCTGCAAATAGTAAGCGCTTAACAAATGCCAACATTATTACTATTATCACATGAAAACTCCTTTCGAAAGTGGTAATTGCTGTCACTCTAAATACTGAAATGGAAGTTGAGCTGCATATAAAAAAACGGGGTCCTTGATCAATGCTACTCTATTCCAAACCCCAGGGCAGATACAACTAATCAGATTGGATGTATGCCCTCTCCCACTTGAGCCTCACAGCCTAGGAGGGAGACCAGATATTGAATCCCCCATTTTGCAGATGAGGAAACTGAGGCACAGGGAAGTGAGGTGGCTTGCCCCAGGTCACGCAGCAAGCAAATCCTGTGCTCTTTCCACAAGGCCACGCTGCTTCTCTGCATTTCTCTTTTCCTTAAACTAATGCTGTGAGAAAGCAGTTTCTTTCACCGGAGCTGAGAATGCCGGTTAGAGATGCGGTCTTTCAGAAAGTGTGAGCCGTGCATGTCTGAGGGTCTAATGCTTATGGTCGAAAACTTGGTTTTTCTCTCTGATACATCCCTGAGCAAATTTCGATTCTGTGTTCGTGAGTGTGGGGAGGAGGAAAGAACTGGGATGGAGTGAGGGGGCTAGTACTGGGGAGGTGGGGGAGAAAGACCCTCAGGAGAAAAAGAGAGTAAATTACAGTTAATCTCCAGGCCAAAGTAGTGCCTTGTCAGATGCCGCTGACAAGAGCTTGATACCAGCTCATCAATGCTAACTCCCCTTTGTCGTGTGGAAAACACAATTAAGGGGAAAAGAGAATTGCTGTCGGGGAAAAAAACCTGAAACCAAAGGAGATTAAAAAAAAAAAAGATTCAAAGCAAGGCTTTTGCTTTTTTACTGGGTTGGGAGCACGAAACCAGCCCATGCATTGGGTATATGCAAGAAGCCATTAATTTAGAAGCGCTGATGTTTGTTCTCTGGAAAAAAGGTACACATGCGTGACTGAGTGGTTTCAGCTGCCTCCAATTGTTTTCCTTTTCTATTTCTAACTTGGGCAGGCTCCCTGCTTCCGTGATTTCATTGCTAGGGAAAATAAAAATGAAATGTCGACTTGGGACTGATTAAAACACAAATAGGATGCACAGGAAAGGGAGTGAGCGAGAGTATGGGGAGGGAGGGAGGGAGGGAGGGAGAGAGAGAATTTGTTAGGTTATTCTAAACACAATAGAATTTCTTTGCTAAATACCTAACAAAATGGGCTGCAGTTCACAGTCTGCAGTTACCAATTTTAACATGCATTTCACACATGCAGGCAACCAATACAGTAAGCAAAACCTGGTTAACTCCCCACATTCAAAAATGTGTTTAATACTGTACTCTCCCAAGCCCTTAATAAAGTGCTCTGTCCCACATGGAGCTTACAGTGTAAGTAGGCGGGAGAACAGGAGAATGGAGACACAGAGAAGTTAAGCGATTTGCCCAAGATCACACAGCAGATAGGCGGTGGAGTCGGGATTAGAACCCAGGTCTTCTCACAGTGAAGGGGCAGTTCTGTGGGCAATATATCGATACGCATTGCTAAAGGCTGAGGTTCAGGAGGACGAAACACATCTGTGCTGCTTACCAACGGCACAGCGCATATATATACGTGTGAGAATATATATTTGCATTCACTTTTCAGAGCAAGAGTAGGAGCCCTACGAGGTCAGATAATGCCTCTTCCTCAAATGAATGACCAACTGCAGAAAGCGCAATTAGGGAGCCGAAGGATGGTGGGAGATAGAGCCTCCCACCCCAGGGACTTTTCGTCCACTACATAACCCAAATGCGAAAGGCCGCTGAAAGCCGGGCGGAGGTCCATTTGGACCGGCGCTCTTCTTGTTCCCGGACCCGGAATGAAGCCCAGAGGAGAGAGGGGGCTCTCAGCTTCCTGGGGGCTGCCGCGTATGTGTGAGGAGCGGGGAGGACTGGGGAAGGTGGGAGCGGTCACGTCAACCCCAACCCGGTTTCATCTCTGGCTGCACCTGCTGGAGAGAATAAGCGGAAGGATGGAACTCCCTATCTAAACAATGCTAATAATTGGGGTATTTGTTCAAGAGCTTACTCTGGGCTGAGCAGGGTGGTAGAGACAGTAAATCAGTTCCAAGTCCTCATCCCCCGTGAGGTTCCCGGTCCATCGCAGAGCCTCGGTCTCTCCTTCCAGCGTACTCTCAGTGCCTCCAGACGCAGGGAATGCTAGACATTCACTGTGCCTCTCTCTCTCTCTCCCCCAGATAGCCGTACTACCGCTCTGGCTACCCACTGTCCCCAGCATCGCGGCCCTCTGGGCCCTCGGTGGCCTCTCCTGCCGGACCACCACACTCCCTCCCCGGGATCCCACCCCGGCTCACCTCGGCACCACCGAAGAACCTCCAACCCGACCGGTGTCCGTCACCCCGGCCAGACGGAGAGAAGCGGCCACAGCCTGGCGCTGCGGTACCGAGAAGCACCATGGCCTAACGGAAAGAGCACGGGCCTGGGAGTCAGAGGTCCTGGGATCTAATCCAGGCTCTACCAGTTGTCAATTCATTCATTCAATCGCATTTATTGAGCGCTTACCGTGTGCAGAGCACCGTACTAAGCGCTTGGAATGTACAATTCGGCGACAGATAGAGACAATCCCTGCCCGACAACGGGCTCAGAGTCGGCTTTCTGCTTGCCGTGTGAACTTGAGCGAGTCACTTAACTTCTCTGTGCTTCAGTTTCCTCGACTGTAAATTGGAGATTCAATACCTGTTCTCCCTACTACTTAGACTGTGAGCCCCATACGGATGGGGCCAACATAATTGGAGTGGTTCCAAGATGTGCCGTTTGAATTCGTCCCTGAAATATTTAGAGAAGCGGTGTTGTCTGAGTGATTACCTACCCCAGCGCTTAGAACAGTGACACATAGTAAGCGCTTAACAAATACCATGAAAAAGAACCGACAACACAAAGCCACAGGAAGAGTGGGCGGCTGTTGCTCCTGGAGAAGTCACCTCTGCCGCAGTTGTGACTATGTGCTCTGAGTTGTGAGGAGCTGCTGAGATTCTGCTCCCCTTATCACAGGGCCCTATGGACCTTTGTTTTTGTCCTCATCCTGTGAAAGTGATTTGTTTCATCTCTCCTTATGTGTCAGTTTCTTCTCCCTCTTCTGATTTTCCGATTGTGAGCCCCTCAAGGCTATATATTCTTTCCTGGCAGTTTATACCAAGCTCTGTACACACAAAGAGTTTAACAAATTCTATTACCACTACTTCTAAGGGGGGGAGGAAGAATGGGGATTCCATGCCCATTTTAGAGATGAAGAAACTGAGGTACAGAGAAGCATCTTGCCCTAAGTTGAAGAGCAGCCACGTAACCAAGCTGGCAATAAAACCCAGGTCTCCTGCCTCCCAGTCCTGCTCTCTTTCCCCTAGGCCCTGCTATTTCTAAAGCTCCCAGAATCTTTAGCATTGCCATACACGTGAGGCAGATGATCAGAACCTTGAAGAAATCAGGGACAGTGGGAAAACCGGCACAACAAATTAGGCAATGAGCCAGATGGAAAGATCAAGTGGTCGGAAAAAAAATGGAAAATAAATACATTACTTTAGCTCTATTATTCATCTAACATTGAGCGCGCAATTCAGGGTTAGTTTGGTAAAAATAGGGTCTCTGAACTTGCCTGCCTTCACGGAGCTTGCAGTCTAAACGAGGAGACATTTGTAAAGTGTACTGGTCTTTTATTGAGAGGAGAAATGAGAGGCTGGAAAGATAGAGATGTGAAAGGACAATTCATTCATTCACTCATTCATTCAGTGATATTTATTGAGCACTTACTGTGGGCAAAGCATTGTACTAAACGCTCGAGAGAGTACAATATAACAATAAACAGACACATTCCCCGCCCACGACCAGCTTACGGTCTAGAGGGGGAGACAGACGTGAGTATAAATGAATATCACAGATAGGTACATAAGCGCTGCGGGGCTGAGGGAGGGGTGAATAAAGGGTACAAATCCAAATGCAAAGGTGATACAGAAGGGAGTGGGAGAAGAAGAAAAGAGGGCTTAGTTAGGACTCTTGGAGAAGATGTGATTTTAATAAGACTTTAAAGGGAGGAAGAGTGATTGTCGGATGTGAACGGGGAGGGCGTTCCGGACCAGAGGCGGGATGTGGGTGAGGTGCTGGTGGGGAGGAAGGCAAGATTATGGTACAGTGAGAACATTGGCATTAGGGGAGCAAGGGGTGGGGGCTGGGTTAGAGAAGAAAGTGAAAGCGGGAAGATAGCAGGGGGCCAGCTGATCGAATGCTCTAAAGCCAATGGCGGGGAAATATCTGAAGGTCAAAAAAGCCTCTGGAAACCCTGAAAATCGGGAGACCACTCCAACCCCCAGATCAGCAGGGAGCCCTGCCTTCAAGAACGAGCCACTCTTTTCCAGCACCAGCTCTGTAAAGATCGGGAGGCGAAGGAGAAAACGCTGGCCGGAGCTCATTGCAAGCAACAGACGTGACAACCCAACAAGGGACGGCCTTTGTGTGTGCACAATTTGATCACAACCGTGGGTTCCACATTGCTCTTCTCATCCACCCACCCTACTCTTAGGTGAATCTCACTGGCCGCGGCCTCTCGTCCGAGCATGAAAGACAACTATAAATGAGTAGGATTCCCGGTGAGATTTGCCCTAGTTCATTTTCCATGGGTCTTGCATAGAGTGATTTTCCACCTGGCAGAAGCAGCCAAACGTTTCGCAGCTGTGTCTCTCTCACCCCCCAACCAGCCCGCTGTGAGCTACCTCTGACTACTTAGATTCCACCTTCTCTTATTTATATCAATATTATTAAATGACAGTCGCTAACAGACACAAGCATATTCCAAATACGGAGTCCCATTAACATGACAAATGCCACCCTGTTAGGATTAGCGAGTTTCTAATAAATAACACGGCGACCGCGAAGAGAAAATCTACGGTCGGAAAAATTACCAGAATAAAGAGTTTATTAGAGGTATAAAAGAAGATAGAAATCCGTTCTTACCCCAGTCTTTCAGCGTTCTTCGGTCGAGGGGAGAAAATAACAACTTCACCTTCAAACGTGCCTTGAAGCTGTTTCATCTTGGGATGGGGTGGTTCGAAGATGTGCCGTTCGAATTCGTCCCCGAAATGTTCAGATAAGCAGTGCTGTCTGAGGGATAGAGCTCAGGCTGGGAGTCAGAAGGTCTTGGGTTCTAATCCCTGATCTTGTCTGTCGTGTGACTTTGGGCGAATCACTCATGTTAAATATGTGACTTGAGGAGGCTCCATGCTCAAACGCCAGGTCGGGTCCGCCGAGCCCTCGGGTTTCACAGGGTTGAGCGAGGCCAACGCTGCCCGATGTGGTGACCGATCCAGGCCGTGTCCAATCAGGGCCGGCACTTCCAGATCCAGTTCTTCCTTCCGGCTCATCCCATTGCCCCGTCTGTACGGTGGGGAACGGGACAGGGAGAAGAAATGACGGCATATTGACATTTCCCCTCCATTTTAGGTTGCACTTCTGGTTTGGCGGAAGGAGTGCCGGCCTAGCGGAAAGAGCACAGAACCGGGAGACCTGGGTTCTAATTCCGGCTCCGTTCCTTTTTTCATGTATTTGTTGAGTGATTACTAGGTGTCGGGCACTGTACTAAGCTCCGGAGTAGATACAAGATAATCAGGTTTGACTCAGTCTATGTCCCACGAGGGGCTCGCAGTCTTAATCCCCAATTTACAGAGGAGGTAACTGAGGCACAGAGACGTTAAGTGACTTTTCCAAAAGTGGTGGAGCAGAGTTTAGGACTCAGGACTTCTGACTCCCAGGTTTGTACTCTTTCCACTGGGCCTCGCAGCTTCCCAGCACTTGTCTGCTGTGTGACCTTGGGCAAGGGATTTAACTTTTCTGTGCCTTGGTTTGCTTATCTGTAAAATGGGGTTTAAATACCCGCTCTCCCGCCCACTAAGATCATTAATCCCATGTGGATCTGGGATTATATCTGATCTGTTTATCTTGTAACTACCACAGTGCTTGACGCATAGTAAGTGTTTAATAAATACCACAATTATGAATATTGTTTCTGTCTCCCACAATCAATCAATGCTATTTAATGAGAACTGTGTGCAGAGCACTGTATTAAGCATACAACAGAGAAGTACGACACAACAGAGATGGAGGACAAGATCTCTCCCCACAAGGACCTTACCGGGAGGAGCTTACAGTCTACAGGGCCAAAACTAAAAGAAAAGTTAAACGAAGTATCTTCCTTGACCGCTGACTTCGGTGGGCAGTCTTCTGTGCCTTGGGGCAGCACGGGGACCACAGTCTGTTCATTCAATTCATTGAGCGCTTACCGGGTGTAGAGAACCGTACTAAGTGCTTGGGAGAGTCCGACATAACAATAAGCAGACACGTTCCCTGCCCACAGCGAGCTTACAGTCTAGAGGGCGGCCGGCTCTGCCGAGAGGGAGTAAATCCAGCTCAACTTTAGCCTTCGGATGGGCCGGACCTCAGCGTTTCTGGACTCGGACAGGGCGGGGAAAGAACCAGGTTGGATTATGACTCCCTCTCTCACAGAGACGGGCTCTAGGCCAGATGACTGAAAGAAAATGGGAGTTTCCCCAAACCCCAGTGAGCCTCGGGAGAGGGAATGAGAGAGGTATTGAAGCGCTTAGTACGGTGCCTGGCACATAGTAAGCGCTTAACAAATATCATAATTAATGAACTATGAGACGGTGAGCCCCATCTGGGACAGGGACTGTGTCCGACCTAATTAACTTATACCTACCCCAGCGCTTAGAACAAGGCTTGACACACAGTAAGCCCTTAACCGATACCATAAAAACAAAAGGGCAGCACGGCGTAGCCGAGAGAGCTCGGGCCTGGGAGTCAGAAGGTCATGGGTTCCAATCCCGGCTCCGCCACTTACCTGCTGTGTGACCTTGGGCGATTCACTTCACTTCTCTGGGCCTCAGTTCCCTCGTCTGTAAAATGGGGATGGAGACTGTGAGCCCCAACTGGGACAGGGACTGTGTCCAACCCAATTGGCTTGTATCTACCACAGGGCTTAGTGTAGTGCCTGGCACATAGTAAGCTCTTAAATACCATTAATAATAATAATAATAATAAAACAAAAAAAGACAGATTTGGGTTTGAGGGTTCACCTAGGGTGGGCATTTCAAGGAAAAGAGAAGTAGTTCTTCCCCAAGGAAATTTTTGCTTCAAAGTCCTCTTTCACCTCCAGGAGAGAGGGAGGGCAAAATACCCACAGCGTATTATCTGTTGAAAGCCAAGCAGCCTGGTCTATCGCTATTGTTTTTGTCCGTCCGTCTCCCCCGATTAGACCGTAAGCCCGTCAACGGGCAGGGATTGTCTCTATCTGTTGCCGAATTGTACATTCATTCATTCAATAGTATTTATTGAGCGCTTACAATATGCAGAGCACTATACTAAGCATTCGGAATGTACAAATCGGCAACAGATACAGGCCCTGCCCACTGCCGGGCTCACAGTCTAATCGGGGGAGACAGAACGACAAAAACAATAGCAATAAATAGAATCGACAAATAGAATCAAGGGGAAGCAGCGTGGCTCAGTGGAAAGAGCCTGGGCTTCGGAGTCAGAGGTCATGAGTTCGACTCCCGGCTCTGCCACTGGTCAGCTGTGTGACCGTGGGCGAGTCACTTCACTTCTCTGGGCCTCAGTGACCTCATCTGGAAAATGAGGATTAACTGGGAGCCTCACGTGGGACGACCTGATGACCCCGGATCTCCCCCAGCGCTTAGAACAGCGCTCTGCACATAGGAAGCGCTTAACAGATCCCAACATTATTAAGAGAGAGGGGGAGAGGAGGCTGCCTGTCATGCGGTTCTCGCTTCTCTTCGCTTCGAGGCTCAGCTTTGCGCTCCGCAGGGCGCCACCTCGTGGCCGCCCGCCGCCTAGACTAGGGCCTTGGAGACGGATCATCGATGATATTTAATAATTTTGGTATTTGTTAAGCGCTTACTCTGCGCAGAGCGCTGTTCTAAGCGCTGGGGGAGATACAGGGTCATCAGGTGGTCCCACGTGAGGCTCACAGTCTTCACCCCATTTGACAGATGAGGGCACTGAGGCACCGAGAGGTGAAGTGCCTTGCCCAAAGTCCCACAGCCGGCAAGCGGCAGAGCCGGGATTATTCGTTCATTCTATAGTGTTTATTGAGCGCTTACTATGTGCAGAGCACCGTACTAAGCGCTTGGGATGGACAAATCGGTAACAGATAGAGACGGTCCCCGCCCTCGGACGGGCTCACGGTCTAATTGGGGGAGACGGACGGACGAGAACGATAGCAATAAATAGAATCAAGGGATTAGAACCCATGACCTCTGACTCCCAGGCCCAGGCTCTTTGCACTGAGCCACGCTGCTTCTCTAAAAAATCTAAATGTCCATTTTACGGATGAGGTAACTGAGGCACAGAGAAGTTAAGTGACTTGCCCACAGTCACACAGCTGACAAGTGGCAGAGGGGGCATTTACTGAACCAGTCAGTCAGTCGTACTTATTGAGCGCTTACTGGGTGCAGAGCACTGTACTAAGCTCTTGGGAGAGTACAATAAAACAATACAACAGATGCCTTCCCTGCCCACAATGAGTTGACAGTCTCGAGAGGGACATTGATAGAAAACAAGTCATTTACAGCGATGTGCCCAAGGGCCTTGGGGCTGGGAGAGGGGATGAATTCGAGAAGCAGCGTGGCTCGGTGGAAAGAGCCCGGGCTTGGGAGTCGGAGGTCATGGGTTCGAATCCCAGCTCTGCCATTTGTCAGCTGGGTGACCGTGGGCAAGTCACTTCACTTCTCTGGGCCTCATCTGTCAAATGGAGATGAAGACCGTGAGCCTCACGTGGGACAGCCTGATCACCCTGTATCTCCCCCAGCGCTTAGAACAGCGCTCGGCACATAGTAAGCGCTTAACAAATACCAACACTGTTATTCTTATTAAGGGAGCGAGACAGGGCGACGCAGAAGGGAGTGGGAGAAGAAGAAAGGAGGGTGTAGTCAGGGACGGCTTCTTGGAGGAGATGGGCCTTCAGGAAGGGTTTGAAGAGGGGGAGAGTCACTGTCAGATAAGAAGAGGGAGGGCGTTCCGAGTGCGAGGTAGGAGGTGAGAGAGAGGTCGGCGGCAAGACAGACGAAATGGAGGTACGGTGAGATGGTTGGCTTTAGAGGAGTGAAGTGTGCAGGCTGCGCTGTAGTGGGAGAGTAATAATAATAATAATAATCTTGGTATTTATTAAGCACTTACTATGTGCAGAGCACCGTTTTAAGCGCTGGGGTAGATCCAGGGTCATCGGGTCGTCCCACGTGAGGCTCACAGTTAATCCCCATTTGACAGATGAGGTAACTGAGGCACAGAGAAGTGAGGTGACTTGCCCACGATCACCCAGCTGACAAGCGGCAGAGCCGGGATTCAAACCCATGACCTCTGACTCCCAAGCCCGGGTTCTCTCCACTGAGCCACGCTGTAGCGAGGTGAGGTAGGAGGGAGCGACGTGATTGAGTGCTTTCAAGCTGCTCATAATCACAACTGTGCTATCTGTTAAGCGCTGCGGCACTGTACTAAGCGCTGGGATGGATATAAGCAAATCGGGTTGGACACGGTCCCCGTCCCACGTGGGGCTCGTGTGGTGAGAAGCTTCCGTGTGATGCGGAGGTGAGATGATTGGGAGCTTACGGTGTGCGGAGCGCAATACAACAGATTAGGGAGACACGATCCCCGGTCCCGAGGGCCTTACGTCCAGGAGGGAGCCGGGACCCTTCCAATAAGATGTTTGAAGCAGCTGTCGTCTGGGTCTAAGCTGTTAGCTTGTGGTCAGGGAAAGTGTCCACCAACCTGTCGTACTGGACTTTCCCGAGCGTTTAGTACAGTGTTCGGCTCACGGTACCCGCCCACTAAAGACCAACGAGTGACTGGTTCCGGTTCAGCCGCCCCGGTGAACGGAAGCAGCCTGGCTTAGCGGATAGAGCACGAGCCTAGGAGTCAAAAGGCCCTAGGTTCTAATCCCGGCTCTGCCACCTGTCCGCTGTGTGACCTTGGACAAGTCACTTCACTTCTCTGCGCCTCAGTTCCCTCGGCTGTAAAATGAGGATTCAACCTCTGAGCCCCATGTGGGATAGGGACCGTTTCCAACCGGATTAACTCGTATCTACCCCAGCTTGTAGAACAGTGCTTGAAACATAGTCTTAACAAATACCATCATCATCGTTATTATATATATCGCCTTACAAGCATGAGAAGCTTGTCATGGGTTCGAATCCCGGCTCTGCCACTTGTCAGCGGTGTGACTGTGGGCAAGTCACTTCACTTCTCGGTGCCTCAGTTCCCTCATCTGTCAAATGGGGATGAGGACTGCGAGCCCCACGTGGGACGACCTGATTAGCCTATATCTACCCCAGCGCTTAGAACAGTGCTCTGCACGTAGTAAGCGCTTAACAAATACCAACGTTATTATTATTAGAAGCCATGGGTCCTGATGGTAAGATCGTGGGCCTGGGAGTCAGGAGACCTGGGTTCTAACCCTGACTCCACCACTTGCCCGCTCTGTGGCCTTGGGGAAGTCTCTGAACTTCTCTGGGCTTCATTTTCTTCATCTGTAAAATAATAACGAGGGTATCTGTTAAGCGCTTACTATGTGCCGAGCACTGTTCTAAGCGCTGGGGTAGACACTAGGTAATCAGGTTGTCCCACATGGGGCTCGCAGTCTCGATCCCCTTTTTCCAGATGAGGTTTCTGAGGCCCGGAGAAGTGAAGTGACTTGCCCAAGTTCACACAGCGGACAAGTGGCGGAGGCGGGATTAGAACCCACGACCTCTGACTCCCAAGCCCGGGCTCTTGCCACTAAGCCACGCTGCTTCGATACCTGTTAGACCCTTAGACTGTGAGTCCCATGTGGGATGGAGACTGGGTTCGGTTTGGGGGGTTTCGATCAGAACAGAGGAAAGAATTAGCAGAAAGACCCCTCAGCCCTGGTTTCCCAGAGCCTGGGGGCTCAGACATCTGGAATTTTGTCTAGCCCCAAACTGGGGTAGGCTGGAGGGCAGAAAGGAGAATGCTTCAAAGCCTCTAAAATGATTAAAAAATAATTGAAGTTGGAAACACAAATTCAAATTTATGCTAATACATAAATAATGACAAAATCGTACCACAGATAGATTCACTTACTGGAATGCATCACAGCCTCTTCCACAAAATGGTTTAACAAATAGCATAAAAATATGAGCAGTAAAGTGAAGAATGCCAAGAATGCACAGAAAATAGTAATAACGGCAATATCGTTTAATCCGTGCAAATGCTGGTTGGTTTAGCGTGTCATGCAAACACACAGAGAAAAGATAAAATAACAAAGAACGTTGAGCACACTGCCGGCTGCATGTGAAGCTGGCTTGGCCAGAGCCCTGATGGTTATTGGATTTGCTAATTCGGTGGATTTGCTCCCTTTGTTCCTCTGCACCCAACCCCAGCCCCACAGCACTTATCAGTACATATCAGTAATGTATTTATTTGTATCGATGTCTGTCTCTCCACCTCTAGACTGTAAGCTCATTGCGGGCAGGAAATGTGTCTGTTTATCGTCGTACTGTACTCTCCCAAGCACGTAGTACAGTGCTCTGCACACAGTAAGTGCTCAGTAAATGCGATTAAATGAACGAATTGGGATTTATTTGGCAAGACAGACAATCAGAAGGCCGAGTAGGGATTCTCTCCGTGGACTAAACTCACAGTTCTCGTTTCTGGTACTTTGGGTGCCCCCATCTGGGGAAAATACTGGATTAAACATCTAAGGAGCTCCCTCTATCCCCAGCCCGCCCCACTTTTACTGGCAATAACTCAGAAATCACCCCCTAAATGCCCTAAGAAAGGGGCAGGGAAGGCGAGGATCCCACCCTGCTGGAAAGATGATTCATCAGATTCGGCATATCGGAAACCCATGATAATAATAATAATTACAGTAGTTGTTACGCGCTGGATGAACGCATGAAGTGCTTACTGTTTTCAGAGCACTGTACTAAGCGCTCGGGAAAGTACAGTACAACAATAAAGAGTAGTAATTCCTGCCCACAACGAGTTCACAGTCTGGGGGGGCGGGGAGACAGGCATCAGTACAAATAGACAGACATCGACGCCAATAAATAAGATTACAGATATATACATAAGTGCTGTGGGGCTGTGAGATGGGGGGAAAAGCAAAGGGAGCAGGTTAGAGTGATGCAGAAGGATACTAAGCAGCTTATTCATCACCCCCCAGCCCCATGGCACTGGTGTACCTAGCTGTAATATATTTATTTATTTATGCATTTACTTAGATTGTCTGCCATCCCCTGTAGACTGCAAGCTCTCTGTGGGCAGGGGATGTGTCCGTTTATTGTCACAATGTACTCTCCCAAATGCTTAGTACAGTGCCTTGCACACATTAAGCACTCAATAAATACGATCGAATGAATGAATGAATGAAGCGCCGGGGTAGATACCAGAAAATCGTGTTGAATACAGTCCCTGTCCCACCTGGGGCTCACGGTCTCAGTAAAAGAGACAGCGGGCATTGAATCCCCATTTTATAGATGAGGAAACTGAGGTACTGAGAAGTAAAGTGATTTGCCCCAGGCCACCCAGCAAGCAAATGTCAGAACTGGGAGGAGAACCCAGGTCGTCTGACTCCCAGGCCCGTGCTCTTCCCATTAGGTCACACTACCCTAGTAGTTTGTAAACCCCTCCGAGACACTGGGGGAAATTAGTTGCCGTGTGCCAAGCGAGATGATGACCACAGTGGATAATGGCAATGAAGAAAATAACAGTCTTAGTTTTCATGTCATAAATAATAATTTATCCCCACAACTAAATCAGTCAGTTCTGAAGCACACGGTTCATCACAATAAAGAGGGGATAATAAAAAGAAGATTTATTCGCACTGGGACTTGAATGATAAAATGAAAATTAGTAACAAATCCATCTCCCCGTCAGCAGCCAAAGGCACGTTCCCCTTCTCTCCCCTCTGAGTTCCGGGGAAAGGGCAGGAGTTATGATTCCGTGGGATATGAGAAGCAGCGTGGCGCAGTGGAAAGAGCACGGGCTTTGGAGTCAGGGCTCATGAGTTCGAATCCCAGCTCTGCCACTTGTCAGCTGTGTGACTGTGGGCAAGTCACTTAACTTCTCTGTGCCTCAGTGCCCTCATCTGTAAAATGGGGATTAAGACTGTGAGCCCCACGTAGGACAACCTGATTCCCCTGTGTTTACCCCAGCGCTTAGAACAGTGCTCTGCGCATAGTAAGCGCTTAACAAATACCAACGAAAAAATAAATAAATAAATAAATTGCCCGGGTTTAAATCCTAACCCCCGAAATGACAAAGCGCTTCGCTTCGCAAGAGAACGGACGGTGAGTGTGAGAAGTGACCCGCTCGAGGTCACGCAGCGGAAATGACAGAGCCGGGATTAGAACCCAGGTCCCCAACTCCCGAGCCCACGCTCTTTCCACCACACCACCCTGCTGCTGACTTGAAGTGCACCTGACCTGAGTCTCATAGCTCTTATGGGCGAAAACATCTGGGTCTCTTCATTTCTTATTAGCAGAAAGGACTGATTCCGATGGGCGCCACCGGTCCTGTATGATACTCACCCTCCACCTCATGCCAAGAAAATCTGGGTCGGTAAGTGGGTGAGTCTGTCGGTGGGCTCATTGGGGGGGGGGGGGTGTACGTTGGTTGTGAGTGACGGCTCACTGGAGGGTGAGTGAGGTCAAGGAGACTGATGATGACTGACAGTCCCCTCTGCCTCTGGATCTCCCAGAGCTATCGTTTCCCCAATCCCAGTTGTCCAGGGTGGGATACGCCAGGACAAAGGAGAGACATGCCACACTATCTCCTCCCCCACTTCCATTTTCCCCCGCTCTGTGCTCTAGTTATCCCAGGAACCATCTCCAAGCCAAACAGATTGCTCAGTCATGGCAACTCATTCCACATTATTCCACATATACCTACAGTCCACCCTACCCACTTTATATATAGATAGATTTAAATCTACATATGCATATGTAGATATCTAGATTTATATATACATACATATAGTCTTTATTAAGTGCTTACTATGTTCCAGGCAGTGTTCTAAGCACTGCAGTAGATAGAAGCCTATCAGATTGGACGCAGTCCCCGTCCCACGGATATCTAGATTTATATATATACATATAGTCTTTATTAAGTGCTTACTATGTGCCAGGCAGCGTTCTAAGCGCTGCAGTAGATAGAAGCTTATCAGATTGGATGCAGTCCCCGTCCCACGTGGGGCTCACGGTCTTGATCTCCCCTTTACAGATGAGGTAACCGAGGTACAGAGAAGTGAAGTCACTTGCCCAACATCACCCAGCGGATAAGTGGTGGAGCCGGAATTAGAACCCAGGTCCCTCTGACTCCCAGGCCCGTACTCTTTCCATTAAGCTATGCTGCTTCTCTACTTGATGTGTAGTAAGCACTTAAATACCATAAGAATAACTTATTATGTAGAGCACTGTTCTTGCACAGGGAGGAGCAGGGACTTGGGGACGATCTAGAAGCTGGGAGGCAGATTAGAAAATAGCACCGGGTGATCCAGAAGCCAAATGCAGCCGTGAAATGAAGGATCGTTGGATCCACCAGCAATCAGCCATGAAGTCTCACTGCCAGTGGGATTATCTGCGTCCACAAAGGGCTTAGAAAAATCCATTCATTTATTCACCGTGCAGAGTACTGTACTAAACTCTTGAGAGAGTACAATAAGCATAGTGGATAGAGCACGGGCCTGGGAGTCAACAGATCATGAGTTGTAATCTCCATTCTGCCACTTGTTTGCTATGTGACCTTGAGCAAGTCACTTAACTTCTCTGTGCCTCGGTTACCTCAACTACAAAACGGGGATTTAAGACTGTGAGCCCTACATGTGACAGGAACCATGTCCAACCTGATTTGCCTCTCACATAATAAGCCCATAAAAATACCATAAAAAAACAATAAACAGACTCATTCCCTGCTCACAGTGAGCTTACATAAATTCCATTCCATTCACTTCTAACTTCACCAATTTTTATGGGCACGTGTCTGCTGATTCTGTTGTAGTATACTCTCCCAAGCACTTAGTACAATGTTCTGCGCCATAGTAAGCGTTCAATAGATACCGTTCATTGATTGGTTCACAAAAGTCCCTATTTGTTTGGCGAAGCTTTCAGTGACCTCATCTCAGTTTACATTTCGCGGAGATTCCTCCCTCGCCCCCGTTTTGAACCCCTTCCTTTGGATGTGGGTCTCACCCCTATTGGCAAACGAGACTTCTTCTCCTCCACAGCTCCAGTGACCTGGATAAACTAGAATTCTCCAGCTTCTCTGCCACTGAGATTCTTCAAGGCCTATTCAATTTCCAATTGTTTTTGTTCCAAAACGCCACCTTCCTGGGAACGAAAAGCATCTGAAAAAGCCCACATCTCGGCGAAAACCTGCCGGAATCTCTCTCTTCATTGCGAACTCTCATTGTGGCTTGTCTGTTTCTACGCTGCTGCTGCAGTAAACTTTGTTTTGGGGGCACAGTCTGGGAAGAGCCGTCCAAAGTCACCGGGGACCGCTTCGGAGCTCTGCTAAATATGTCCTTTGGCTCTGCTTCACTGTGATAACGAGTAATAACGGAGCGGTTGCATCCTCTGTTTGCTGCCTCGTTTGTTTTCCGATTAATCTGCGTTCAAGAGGAAAACAATCATCTCGCTCAAAGTATTCCTCTTTAAAGACTCCTTAGTTAATCAGTATTCGGTGCAAAGAGGAAGAGGTACCATCTAAGGAGCAAACCACTTCACTGGCTCCCTTTCTACCCCTCCACGTCATGTCCTCTCTGTAAATTGGACACGTCTCCATGAGGAAGGCTTGCAAAGCCCCTTAGTGGAATTGAAAGTGGACCTGCGATCGATCAGTGGTATTTATTGAATGCTTACTGTGTGCAGAACACCGTACTAAGTGTTTGGGAGAGTACAATTGCAGTTCCCCCGTCTGTAAAATGAGGATTCAATCCTCCTCCCTCCTATTTAGACTGTGAACCCCACACGGGACAGGAACTGTGTCTAACTGGATTAATTTATATCTACCCCAGTGCTTAGAAAAGTGTTTGGAACACAGTAAGTGCTTAACAAGTACCGTAATTACTTAATTACTGTGAAACAAATTGTAATATTTCCTACCCACAAGGAGCTTTCAGTCTAGGCATGGAAGTCCTGAAGTATCAGTTACAGGGATAAAGGGTGAGGAGAAGAAAAGTGAAATCCATGAATTTTAATAAACCAGCCTTTAGAGGAGAGGCAGCTCTTTCAGCTTGTTGCTGTAAACGAGGAGAGACCCTCTCCAAGATTTGTTCCGGTGTTCAGTACAAGCCCTAACCAGTTAGTGGAAAAGAATTGTAACATCCAGTTTAGATTGTTCCCCAAAGGGAACATTATTTGTCCTAAATTTAAACCTAAAAGTGTTCCAAGAATGATGTTCGGAGCATGTGAAATGCCCCTCCGTTCGTGTGCGGCATGAAATTTTCAATAAGTGTTTAGATCTGGGTTTTCATGACTCTTGATAACCTGTACATTGTTTCACCCTGGAGTGCCACAGATGTTTGCCCTTTCCATCCTGCAAGATTGTGAAAGCGCGCAGTTAAATTGGGAGTGATTTTTAAAAACTGTATTTATAAAGGGATTTATTATGTGACCCTGAGCGAATCCTCTGCCTATATTTGCGCAATTAAAAAGCAATACCACAAGGCAGTGACGGTGAGAAAATGTGCGGGAAATTCTCAGAGCAGAGGAGGCTGCTCAGTAAATCTTTATGGGTCTAAGTAATATTTAGTTTACAGTCATCTGGCCAGGTCTCAGGGCATGTTTTGCACCGTATGACGGAAACTGGGTGACCTTGGGCAAGTCACTTCACTTCTCCGTGCCTCAGTTACCTCCCTTGTAAAATGGGGATTAAGACTGTCAGAGGGTGGGAGGCAGAGGCGGGGCCTGCAAGAGATTGATAAGGAGCAGTCAGCTGGGAGGAGAACCAAGAGAGAACAGTGTCAGTGAAGCCAAGGTTGGATAAAGTTTCAAGGAGAAGGGGGTGGTCTAAGTACTGACGGTATCTGTGAAGTCCAGGAGGATTAGGGTAATAAGAATAATAATGTTAAAATTGGTACCTGTTCAGTGCTTACTATATGCCAAGCACTGTTCTAAGCCCTGGGGTAGATTCAAGGTGATCAGGTTGACAGAGTTGGTAGACACATACCCTACCCACAACTAATAATAATAATAATTATTATATTTGTTAAGCGCTTACTATGTGCCAGGCACCGTACTAAGCGCTAGGGTGGATACAAGCAAATCGGCTTGGACACAGTCCCTGTCCCACATGGGACTCCCACTTTTATCCCCATTTTACAGATGAGGTGACTGAGGCCCAGAGAAATGAAGTGACTTGCCCAAGGTCACACAGCAGAAATGTGGCAGAGCCGGGGTTAGAACTCCTGCCCTCTGACTCCCAAGCCCGTGCTCTTTTCACTTGGCCAAATGGTTGTGAAGGGGGAATGAAACCAGATTGGAGGGGATCGAGAATTGGAGGAGAGGAAGTAGAGAGCCCGGATGTAGACAACCCGCTCAAGAAATCTGGATAGAAATGAAGGGAGGGAGATGGGGAGATAAGTGGAGGGAGCTCTGGGGTCAAAGGGAGGTTTTTTCAGGGTAAAGGCTACGTAAGTGCATTTGAAAGTAGTGGAGAAGAAGCTACTGGAAAGTGAATGGTTGCAGATGGCAGTCAAGGAGAGAAGAAGGGAGAGGCGACCATTTTAATAGGGTATGATGTGAAGGTATGTCCAGAGACCCCGTCTGGACTCCCACAGCCAGGCCTTCATTTACAAATTCCTCTCCAGTTTTGACCGACAGCTTCCCTTTCGCCTCTCATCCGCCTATTTTGGCAAATTAGCCCAGGCTTTTCATATCAGCTCCCTGCCAAACTTCCCTCTGTGTGCATTACATTCCTGACGTGAGAACAGCTTTGATCTGACAGTGATGGACACCTCTCCCTCCTGTGGGAATCTCCCCAATCTTCTTTTTCCAAACACCATTCAGTGTCGGCTACGGAGTCATTTTCCTCCTCGTCGGGTGTCTATTAAGTTACTGTATTGTTGTGAGCGAGATGCTGATACGTGTCTACCTTTCCTTAAGGGGATTGACAACTTCTGAATTCCAGCCGCGTTGTCGATATGTTTCTCCGGGTTGGCATTCTCCACCTCGCCGTTTCCCTAATTTCTCCAGGCTCCTGTCAAGATCCAGGCATCTGTTGAGGCAAATTTCTTAGCAGTGAAGGACGCAATCAGTCAATCAATGATATTCACTGAGCACTTACCAGCTGCAGAGCCCTGTACTAAGCACTTGGGAGAGTAAAATAGAGTTAGATATGTTCCCTGCCCTCAGTCAATCAATCAACCGTATTTACTGAGCGCTTACTGCGCGCAGAGCCCTGTACTAAGAGCTTGGGAGAGTACGATATAACAGAGTTGGTAGACACGTTCCCTGCCCACAAGCAGCTTACAGTCTAGAGGGGGAGACGGACAATCATATGAATAAAAAAATTACAGATACGGGCATAAGTGCTGAGGGGCTGAGGGAGGGGTGAATAAAGGATGCAAATCCAAGTGCCAAGGCGACAAAGAAGGGACTGGGAGAAGAGGAAATGAGGGCTTAGTTGGGGAAGATCTCTTGGAGGAGATGTGCTATTAACAAGACTTTGAAGGCAGAGGGAGAGAGAGCCTGCCAGATATGAAGAGAGAGAGAGAGGAAGTTCCAGGCCAGAGACAGGACGAGAGGGAGAAGATGTGATTTAGATGAGAAGTTAGGAGGTGCTTAACCTTGTGCTTTCAGGTCCTTTTTCAGTCATTCCGATTTAGGCCAATATGATTTCCCCCTGCTTGTAGCCCTGGTGCTATTAATGACCATTATCTTTGCTCCTAGTACCAGTCCACCCATCTGTTGATGCCAGGATCTTCTTGGCTCCCTACCCAAATCCACCATTCCCAGCATGGCCCGGTAGAAAGAGCACGGGTCTGGAAGCTGTGCCCAGCTCCCAGCTGCGCCTCTTGCCTCTTGTGTGACTTCGGGCAAGTCGCTTCACTTCTCTGGGCCTCCGTTTCCCCATCTGTAAAATGGGATTAAATTCCCATCCCTTTTCTTCTCAGATGGTGAACCCCATGTGCGACAGACACTATCCATTCGGCATCTACTGTACCTACGTCACGTTTAGCACGGTGCTTGGCACATAGTAAATGCTTAACAAATACACTATTATTATTATTAATCCCTCCCAACTTCATAGCCCTGATAAAATTCCTCTTCTTCCAGGAAGCCTTCCCGGATAAATTGCCAACACCCCGGGACTTATCAACCCAACAGTCACCTTCGGTATATATATATTTGCAAACCATCCTCCGCCTTCATGTATATTCAACTATTTATCCAGATTTATTCTAATTCATCCTGGCATATTTACTCTGTTACCTATCTGAAACTTTCTGATCCCTTCTGCGAATCATTTACATTTTCTCCCCCATTACACTGGCATCTCCTTGAGCGCAGAGAACATGTGTTTTGTTCTATTCTGTTTTTCCAAGTGCTTAATAAAGTGCTCTATCTTTAAGAGGCAATTAATAAATACCATCCATTAATCTGTCGATTAAACTTGCCTTCATACACTAAGGTTGGGGAGAACAGGGCTCTGACCAGGGAAGAATTTCTCTTGTGCCTGGTTAGCTGTCTTGTCCAGGGCAAATTTGAAGAAATGACTTATTGCCTTCTTAGAAATGTCTATCATAGTGGCATTTGAGTTTTTTTCATATCCTGCCCTAAAATTAATATCTGTAAAATTGCCTCCCCTATCCTCGATAAATTCAATTTGATCCAAGCCCTCACCCAGACTCATTTAAATGCCATATAAATTTCTAAAATAATGGGGCTCCTGCTTTGGTATTCCAGATTTTAGAAATAAGAAGTTTGACTCACTAATCACACTAAACATTCCTTTTCCAACTCTCAAGTATCGTTTCTATCCTTCTCCTTTGTCTTTATAACCTCGATATACCATACCTTCTTAGAATGACATTGCCAGGTGCAGATGGATTACGCAGATGGATTGTGGTTCGCCTGGATCTCCACAGTTATTTCAGAGAATGGATTTCTGTTTGGAAAGAACTTCCGAGGAGGAGGATTCAAGTCAGACCCTTTAGGCCGTGGTCTCTGCTAGAAGATCTGTTGTTTCTAAGAGAACCTTCTAAGAGATCAAGTGATTGTTGAGCAGGTTGACTCTCTTGACAACTGCTTCTTTTTCCTTCACCTAGTAGTTGGTAAATGAAGAATAATTCCATCAGACGAGTCCTAATTTTCTCTACAGAAAATCACATTAAATAGGCCTGGACTTGACTCATTCTCTGAATCCATTTGGGTAGCTTCATTTGTCAGGGTTTTCTTCAAAATTACTATTGGCGAACTATTCACTGTTTACCTGATGATGATGATGATCATGGTGATGATGACAATAATAATAAGAACAGCAAGCATGGTGTTTGTTGAGTGCTTACTAAGTGCCAAGCTCTGTACTAAGCGTGGGAGTAAACGCAACTCGAGCACGGTCCCTGTCCCACAGGGGGCTCACGGTCCGGGTAGAAGAGAGAATAGGTATTGAATCCCCATTTCACAGATGACTAAACTGAGGTCCAGAGGAGTGAAGTGACTTCCCCAAGGTCACGTAACAGGCAAGTGCCTGAACCAGGATTAGAACCTAGGCCCTCTGACTCCCAAACCCATGTTGTTGACTGGCGATCGGTTCGTGGGTACATTCGGAGCTCCGCAGAGCTCATTCGTTCATCTGAGGGTGGCTTCTGCTGAAACTGGCTTCTCTTTTTGAGGAATTCTACTGGGAACACCTTTTCATGTTCTCAAAATGGGAAAGTTAATTATTGTGGAGTTTGCTTAAACAAGAATCGACTCTATCGCCATTCATTCTGATCCAATGCGCAGGTAGCAGCTGGAGTTTCATGTTAATACAGAGTTATGTTAATATAACATACAGGGCAGTCAGATTCATTAAATAAAAAAGCATCAGAAAGAAGAACATGATAATTCCATGATAATTCACTTTCATTCGGCACAGGATATTGATTATGGAACTGATATGCATTTGTCTGCGCTAATCCATTCAATCTACTCTAGAAGGATGACAGATGCAAAGTTTTTATATAGAAATCGACAGAGCATTTATTTCTGTTTGTGGGTATTCTGCTGTAGTGTGATTTCCATGAATTACATATGTTCATTTAGTATGGCATACGGAGCAAATAGACTGTAAGCTCAACTCTGTTGTACTGTACTCTCCCAAGTGCTTAGTACAGTGCTCTGTACACAGTGAGCGCTCAATAAATGCCATCGATTGAAGCAAAGCGACGGAACCTCTCTAAAGCTTCCAACTAGAGGGAAGGATTTAGTATTAAAATCATGTGTTTAACTTGGCAGTTACTCAGAAGCTTTAAAAGTGCTAGGAGGGATGGGGAGGATGGGATGGTTCATAAACTCATTTGTTTTGTCATTCGGATCTATTTAGAGATGAGAAAAGTAGCCAGAAAAATATCTTGGGTGACTGCGATTTTCTCGGCATGACTTCTTCATTACCTCCTGATGGATCGATCGATCGACTGTATCGACTGAGCACTCACCGTGTGCAGAGCGCTGTACAGAGCACTGAGAAGCAGCGTGCCCTAGTGGCTAGAGCACAGGCTTGGGAGTCAGAAGGACCTGGGCTCTAATCCTGGCTCCGCCACTGGCCTGATGTCACCTCACCTCTCTGTGCCCTAGTTACCTCACCTGTAAAATGGGGATTAAGAATGTGAGCCCCATATGGGACAGGGACTGTGTCCCCCCTGATTTGCTTGTATCCACCCCAGCACTTAGAACAGTGGCTGGCACTTAGTAAGCACTTAACAAATATCACAATTATAATTATTATGGGAAAGCGCTTGGGAGACGTGTTCCCTACCCACCGTGAGCTCTTGTCTTTGGCAAGAGATGACCTTGTGAAACTTCTATTTGTCAAATTGTTGGTAGTGGGTGACCACGGACTCTCCTGGGGTGGGGGGGACCTAGAAGCAGGGGGTGAGGGGTGATGATGGCAGCCACTGGGGGCCTGTCATGTGCTATCCAGAAGGCCAATGGATTGCAAGTGCCCTGACCCCGTGACAGAAGGAATAATAATAATGTTGGTATTTGTTAAGCGCTTACTATGTGCCGAGCACTGTTCTAAGCGCTGGGGGAGATACAGGGGAATCAGGTCGTCCCACGTGAGGCTCACAGTTAATCCCCATTTTACAGATGAGGTAACTGAGGCACAGACAAGTTAAGTGACTTGCCCGCAGTCACTCAGCTGACAAGTGGCAGAGCCGGGAGGCGAACCCATGACCTCTTCCTCTGAAGCCCAGGCTCTTTCCACTGAGCCACGCTGCTTTGTTACCACCCATTTCCTTCCTCCGTCACTGTAGAAGTCATCTTTCACCCTTTCCCCGGCTCAGAGTTCCTCTGCCTCTCACCCCTTTGCTTGTAAAGAAATAACTTGTTTCTCTCCCTCGGATTGTGAACCCCATGTGGGACAGGAAGGCTTTTGAGCCAATAACCTCAAAGCTAAGAACACAGAAAGTACTGAATATCCTAATGATTCCTCTAGACTGTAAGCTCACTGCAGGCAGGGAATGTGTCTTTATATTGTACTCTCCCAAGTGCTGAGAGCAGTGCTCTGCACAGAGTAAGTGCTCAGTAAATACACTAACTGACTGACTGACTACTAAGAAGAATCTGGGTGTACAATGCACAGAGCTGGTGTGCGTTTCTCCAAGGCTTTGCTTAGCAACTGGGCAACTCTGCTGGTGACAATTAGCCGAAGTCTGGGTGATTTTAATCAAAGGATGAAGGAAACATTTTGATTCTTACTACTTTATTCTTGAATGATACCTATTAAGGGCTTACCATGAACCAGGCACTGTGCTAAGCACTGGGGAGGATGCAAGATAATCGGGTTGTCATAGTCCATTTCATTCAGGCATTCATTCACTCGGTCGTATTTATTGAGCGCTTACTGAATGCAGAGCACTGCACTTGAGAAGTACAATTCCCACATGGGGCTCACAATCTTTATCCCCATTTTACAGATGAGGTAACTGAGGCACAGAAAAGAGAAGTGACTCGCCCAGGGTCACACAACAGACAAGTCCAAGGTCACGCAGCAGACGAATGGCAGAGTAAGGATTAGAACCCAGGTCCTCGGACTCCCAGGCCCATGCTCTCTCCACTAGGCCACCCTGTTACTCTGGTAGGACACGCTGCCTCTATTTCTTCCTTTGTCAGTTTCAGTAAACCAAGGGTTTACCTGTTTCTACTGATTTCCTTTAAAAAAGACCCAAGCCAGGTGAGGTGCAGGCTGAATTCTGTGCTGAAGCCTTGGGTTGACTCTCCTTTGCTCTTGACTGAGAGTGTGTTGCGGGCAGGGAATGTGACTGTTTATTGTTGCACTGTATTTTCCCAAGCACGAAGTACAGTGCTCTGCACACGGTAAGTACTTCTTAATAAATATGATTGAATGAATGAATTTCCTGTGAGGACCTTACACTAATTCCTTCCCAAGCTCCTGGAGACTGTAAGCACCCCCTGGAGACTCTAACTGGTGGGTGGCGTCCACCAATTCTGTGGTGTCGTACTCTCCTCTGCACACAGTGAACACTCAGTAAATGCCATTGATGGATCGATTGATTGGGAAAGCCCCCAAACTGGACCTAAGGAGTCCTCTGGCATGAGGTCACAAACCACAGAGCCCTTCTCTTCATAAACTCCCCTTAGCAGAATGATTGCTGTTAAAAATAGGACCCAGCTAATATCTTCAGGACCGAATAAAACCCAAATGGTAAGAACAGTGAACGGAAACGTTTCACTTGCACCTAAATGTCACGAGTGAATTAGACCGGGTGATTCGATGCGATGAGGAAAGGTAATTACGGATGAATAAATGACCTGAATTTTGCACAATAGCCTTTTATGAGGGAAAACGTGAAATACATTTATGAGATACATTAAAAAGCTTATTTTGTTAGGGTCTGTCTCTAAATACACCATTTCCGCCATTCCCTGGGGTATTTTATTGTAACGGTATCAATTTATTATAAAGGTCACTTTTTCTGATTCTGTCAAGTGGCTTTAAAAGTCCATTTTGTGAAGTGTTTCAACTTCCAATTAGCTGATGCAAAATGGCAGGGAAACTTAGATGAAAAAAAACCCCACCTCACCCGATTTGATGCAATGTGAGCTTCGGATAACAAGGAAAGCCGTTATATAAAGGGGAACTTCCGGAGTTGAGAGAACAAGGATAAACAGCACCAGGTGGCCTTTTATTTATGGTATTTGTTTAGCTCTTTCTAAGGGCAGGCACTCTATTAAGCAGATACAAGTCGATCAAGTTGGAAAAAGTCCCCGTCCCACGTAGGGCTCAAAGTCCTGATCCCCATTTTACAGATGAAGGAACTGAGGCACAGAGGAGTGAAGTGACTTCCCCTAGGTCACACAGCGGATAAGTGATGAAGTGCAAACTAGAACCCACATCCTTCCGACTCCCAAGGTCCCGGTGCAGCCCTCCGGGTCGAGAGACTTTCCAATCCACCCCAAATTTTCATCCCTTAACGTAATTCCGTTCCTTTAAAATCAACATGATCACAACCCCCTACCCCCGGGGAACAGAACGGCTCCCCGCAACTCACTACCAACCCCATGAACTCTATCACATAGTCACAGGTGGTGGTCATCTTGTTGGGATGCTGCAGGGGGATTTCCACGGAGACCGCTCAGAACAGTCTCCACAGCCCACGTGGATTGGCCAAAACAATGCTGACTCTGGTAGCTTTCTAACTGCCAGGAGTGGAACTGGCGAATCAACGCTCAGTCCGTGCCATCTGGGTAGTTGCCAAGCAGAGGGGTGGGAGATGAATTCAGTGGATGTGGCATCAGCATATTTGCCATATGTTCACGGGGACACCGATGGGCCCTTAGTGAACTCTAAGATGCCAAGGACTCCTCTCGGTCCTGGAGAATATCTTTGCTCAGAAAGCCCTCAGCATCATAGCATACAGCCCTACTGTACCTTCTTCTGCCCAGGATAGCAGCATAAAATTCACCCAGCCATTGCAGAGGGTGGTAGGAAGGGTGTCACACAGAATTCAGCTACATTTTAGGCTTTCTTCAACAGTAATAACGATAATTGTGCATTTAGTGTGCAGCAAACACGGTCCTAAGAGCTGGGCTAGATACAAGATAATCAGATCAGTCATAATCATTCCATCATTTATATAGTGTTTTCTGTGTGCAAAGCACTGTATTAAGCCCAAGGGAGAGTATAGTATAACAATAAACAGGCACATCCCTGCCCACAATGAGTTCCCTGTGCCGCATGGAACTCTCAGTCTGGGGTAAGGGAGAATGGGCATTTAATACCTATTTTAAAGATGGAGGAAACCGAGGTGCAGAGAAGCTAAGTGAGTCACACGAGGTCACACAGCAGGCAAGTATAGGTCCAATAATTAATAATGTTGGTATTTGTTAAGCGCTCACTATGTGCCGAGCACTGTTCTAAGCACTGGGGTAGACATAGGGGAATCAGGTTGTCCCACGTGGGGCTCACCGTCTTAATCCCCATTTTACAGATGAGGGAACTGAGGCACAGAGAAGTTAAGTGACTTGCCCACAGTCACACAGCCGACAAGTGGCAGGCCTCCAGATTCCCAAGCCTGGGCTTTTGACTCCCAATCTCTTCAAACTCACTCCTTCACTGGGACCATGTGGAAACTTTAAGAGGAATTAATCCTGATTATCTTTCGGGACAAACTGCTGGTGAGCTAAATTCCCTCTCAAGCAGGAAAATGATGCCAGTCACATCCATCGACCACCTGTCAGGTCCTAGGCTCTGTACTGGACATTGGAGAGTGGCGCTGACAGGGTAACACATTTCTAACTGGATTGTGGGCTCTGCACCTGCAAGCTGAAGGGGCTTTCTGGTGATGAGGGGCTGGGAGGAGTGGAAGGGAAGGTCGTGGTGTTCAGTGAGCTGGATTCTGGGGGGCAGATACAGCCCAAGACCTCACAGTGGACCTCTCCTCCAAGAGGCCTTCCCTGACTAAAGCCTCCTTTCTCTTCTCCCACACCTTTCTGCGTCACCCTGACTTTCTTCCTTTATTCATCCCACCCTTCAAGACCCACAGCACTTCCGTACATATCTGTAGTTTATATTAATGTGTGTCTCCCCCTCTAGATCGTAAAGCTTATCGTGGGCAGGGAATGTGTCTATTGTTATATTGTACTCTCCCAAGCATTTAGTACAGTGCTCTGCACATAGTGAGCGCTCAAGAAATACAATTGACCGATTGAGCGAAGTTCAGAGAGCCATTTTACATTGCAACGGCATGGCCTAGTGGAAAGAACACAGGCCCGGGAGTCAGAAGACCTAACAGTAATAAATAACTGTGGCATTTGTTGAGTGCTCACTCGGTGCAAAGCCCTGTACAGAGTGCTGGGGTGACAAGATAGGTCCCACGGTCCAAACAGGAGGGAGAACAGGTATTGAATCCCCATTTTGCAGATGAGGGAACTAAGGCACAGAGAAGTTAAGTGACCTGAAGGCAAATGGAGGAGCTGGGATTAGAACCCAGGTCCTCTGACTTCCGTGCTCTTTCCATTGCTTTGCTGTTGCTTCATGTGTCAAGCACTGAACTAAGTGCTGGGGTAGATACAAGAGCATCAGGTGAGACGAAATCTCCTTCATGGGGCTCACCGTGTAATTATTATTATTATTATTAGGACAGGGGGATGAGCACTTCCCCATGTGGGGCAGAGGAACAACCCTCACTATCACCCCTAAATTCCCCCCAAATTCCCAGGATTTCCTCTTATATCCTAGCTGACTTCGGGGGGCTTTTTTTGTTCGTTTATGTTTTTCTTTTGTTTTAATGGTATGTGTTAAGCCGTTACTATATACCAGGAACTGTACTAAACGCTGGGGTAGATAAAAGATAACCAGGTTGGACTCAGACCCTATTCCATATGGGGCTCACAGTCTTAATCCACATTTTACAGATGAGGGAAATGAGGCCCAGAGAAGTGAAACGACTTGCCCAAGGGCACACAGCAGACAAGTGGAGGTGATGGGTCTAGAACCTACATCCTTCTAACTCCCGGGCCCGTGCTCTTCTGGCTTTTTCCACCTTGATTTCCAGCCCTGCTCAGGAGGTCAAAGAGAAGGGCTATTTCCAGCGGCAGGAAGCATGGGAAAATGAAAACTGAGTCAAGAAAGGCCAAATTGCTTAGTCTTCACATAAGTGACTTCTTCCCTACTTCCTGGGACTGAGAAGTCCCAGAACGGGGCCCAACGGGGAGGCCTAAATTCCAGCAGGCCGCTGGTGTCGGCTACTGAAAGAGTTTTGGCTCCACGGGGGACCCGGCCTTCCTGAAAGAGGGAAGGGAATGATCAGAAGAGATTAACTTCCGCCCGTCTGACCTTTTTGTTTAACTTAAGGGGTCCTCAGTCTGGTGAAACAATTACTTCGCATTAGCAGTGTGTCGGCAGTGCTGAAGCTGCCTGGGGAAAGTGTGTTTCCTGAGAGGATTTTATTAGGGAAAATTTGTCCAAATCCCCAATGGAGCAAATAGTACACTCAGTGTGCAAACCACCCCTTGTGGGAAGAGTGCCTGAAGTGGGGTGGGGCAGGGAGAGGCATTATTATTATTGTTATGTTTTTGTTTGTAATAGTTATTGGTGATAATGATTATTATTAGATGAAAGCTAATCAGAGTGGACACAGTCCCTTTCCCACATGGGGCTCCCAGTCTTAATCCCCATTTTACAGATATGTTAACTGAGACACAGGGAAGTTAAGTGACTTGCCCAAGGTCACACGGCAGACAAGGGGCGAAGCCGGGATTAGAACCCACGTACTTCTGACTCCCAGGCCCACGCTCCATCCTTAGGCCATTCTGCTTCTCTTCTTGATCTTCTTCAAGCTGACGGTCACTCTATAAGTCTGGCTTAACCCTGTGAAAAGGTGTTTTTGAATATTTACACCATCTTGTGGATGTGCCTAGGTCAGCCATCGGCAGTTCTTCGGTGACTGTCTCAAAACTTGTTGAGTTAGAAGAGTTTCCCAGTGAATCCTGGGAAGCAGCATGGCCGACTGGAAAGAGCACGGACCTGGGAATCACAGGATCTAAGTTCTTATCCCGGCTCTGCCAGTGCCTGCTGTGTGACCTTGGGCAAGTCACTTTGCTTGCCTTATCCTCAGTTTCCCCATCTGTCAAATGGGGATTCAACACTTATTCTCCCTCCTATTTAGATTGTGAGCCCCATTGTGTGACTGTCAGACCTATTTATGTTGGGGATCTACCCCAGAATTTCATACAGTACCTGGCATATAGTAAGCACTTAAATACTACCATTATTATTATTATTATTATTATTATCCTAGCCATCCAGAGAGGATTTCTACAAGCTATATGTCATCTCTTCCCCATTTTGTCGAGACAAAGCCAAGGGACATTCTATCTAAAACAAAATTGATACAAGGCAACTTTAAAGAGAAGCAGCATAGCCTAATGGAAAGAGCACGGGCCTGAGGGGCAGAGGACCTGGATTCTAATCCTGGCCCCACCAGTGACCTGCTGGGTGACTTTAGGTAAGTCACTTCCCTTCTCTACCTCACTTTCCTCTTCTGTAAAATGGGGATGAAATCCTACTTCCTCCCCATAGATAGACTGTATCCTCTATCTACTCCTAGCACTTGGTACGGCGCTTGGCACACAATAAGTGCTTAACAGATATCATTATTATTGCTATTTTCATTATTCAAACAAGCCCCAAAATACCATTCTTTTGAGCAATTACATTCCGGCAGTCCCTCTAGTCAAATCGGGGTACAGGTGGTGAAGTCACATGCGGAAATAATAGCCCAGGCCAGAAAACTAGCTCATTCTACTCATTAAAAGTTATGATGGCTTGGTTGCATAATTTAAATATTATTTAGAAACAATCCCGGGGGACTGTCACGCTTCCTGGATTTTAATTCCCTTTTTCGTTGTAACAAAGGGCATTTACATGAAAACAAGATCTTTGTTTCAGAAGAATTGGGCTGTTAATGTATTGCTTGAAGTCATGATTCTCTCTTTGGGGTGGCACGATTACTTCCACAACAACCAATGGGGAAAAGAAATATAGAAGGAAAATTGTTTCCAAATTGATGGCTTTAAAGTTTCCCCAGGAGTTGCCTGCAAACTCTAAACATTTTAATATTCGCCCTCTGCTTCCTGCATGGGAGAGGGACAAACTGTTTCTAATCTCCAAAACAGACAACAAGAGAGAATTGGAAATAAATTAAATTCTTGCCAAACAAACAGAAGCCAAATCTGGGAAATACAGCATGGAATTTGAAGTGCCACTTAAGTTATAAACACTGTTCACAGCCGTTTATTTGCTTCCTCTGAGAACCCCTGCTGAAGTCTGCTCCACTATACAAGAAGTCCTTTTACGCCATAATTTGAGATTCATTCCACGCAAGCAGAGATGGGTCCTCACCATAATCTCCTCTCAAAACAACACCCCGCTCCAGCCCCTGCCTCCCCCCCAAAAACACACACATTTATACTATCCACATGTTTTCAGTGTATGAAAGTCATTTTGGTCAGTGTTTCCCTTCTTCTTAACCCTCCACCATGTTGAACTGAATGTTCTTTGAGGTCAGGGTATGTCTTGATACTTCTCTACTCTCCCAACTGTTTAATACAGTGTTTAGTATTCAGTAGATGCTTAATAAATACCACCGATTGGTTGATGAAAAGAATCTTCGAGATAACTCCATCTTGACTCTTCAGAAGGTATGTTAATATAGGGCAGGCCTATAGAGCTACTAATTTCTATAAAGAGCCTTTTGCTTGGGGTAGTTTGCCTGTGAGGACTTTCAATTAATGTTATTTAGAGATTAGGGGAGTCTGGATAGACTCAGTAATGGAATTTCTCTCCAACATGGAGGGGCATGAAGAAATAATCATGGAAATTTAGGAGGGCTTCCAGACATAATGAATTAAAGTCCCTTCAAAATCCCACTGCATACCAGGACAACATTCTTTTTTTTTCCATCAAATCTCTTAATTCTCCAAGAGTAAATTGTTTCCCCTTATTCACACTGAGGTTCTCTCTGACAAGTTGTAGATGGCAAGATGGATTGGGAGAAAGTTGCCGATGAAAGTCAAATCTCTCAATGAAAACAGCTCATTGTCTGCTATTCTGAGACCCAGAAACCTAAGTGTGGTACACAGTTATATCTCTTACGAACTTCTTTGTTCCGTGCAATCCTCCGTTAACAAATTTCTGACCACGCTGAGAAAGAACAGGAGGAACTGAAAATATCAAGAAATCAATCAATGGATTTATTCAATGCAGTACACCTGCGATCCTCAATGTAAGATGGTGACGAGCATTTACAACGTTTCTAAATCCATCCAGTTTCAGATTTACAACATATGGGTGCCTGTGTTTATTCTCAGAGAAAGATCTGGGGCCGTAGCTCACAAATGTTAGTTCTAACAGGATGACATAATTCTCTCTAAAGTGGCTTTGCTTTTAGTTTCACTTTTTGGATCAAATGAAAAGTATTTACTGAGGGGTAGCTACTGTGTGAAATGCATGTACTAAGTGTTTTTACTTTTTTATGATATTTGTTAAGTGCTTACTCTGTGCCAGGCACTGTACTGAGCCGTGGGGTAGACACAAGCTCAACAGGTTGGGCACAATCCCTGTCTCCCATGGGGCTCACAGTCTTAATCCCCATTTTCCAGATGAGGTAGTTAAAGTCACTGAACTTTAACAAGATATGATCCCTGGCCTCATGGAGTTTACCATCTAGGAACACATCTTTGACTTAGGATAGTGTCGGACTAAATGAATCCGTAAATAATTTGGTGCCTCTTCTTGCTTTTTAAAGCTAAGTGACCTGAGGACAACGGGAGAACCCCTAACCTTTTTCCCCTTGGAAGTCACCAGAACCAGAACGGTCTCTAAAGAAATGAATCAGGAAGTTTAGACATGATCCATTAATGATTTATTGAAGAAACCACCAATTATTCTCTCTGAAGTAAATAGGGAAGGAAAAAGGTTACCCTTTTATCAGTGCCCAGTACAGGGCTAAGAGTTTCTATTTCATTTTTTTTCTTAACTTTGGCCAATAGCTTTATTTTTAGTTATAAGATTTCTTGTAGAGAACAGCTATCATTCTAATTACCTCAATTTCCAGAGCTTGGTGTAAACAGTATCCTTGGCTTATCTGATGCCTCTAAAGGGATATGATTTTCAACTCCATATGGACAATTCCTTCTTTCAGTCCTTATAATTACATATCTTTATGGGGGGGGATGAAGTCATTAGAAGAGAGAAGATTTTTCGTCAGGGACTCCCCACACCAGTGAAGCATTTTATCAGGTACTAATTATCCCAAAATACGCAGTGAGGATGTATAGGAAATATTCTTTATAATCCAATATTGAGAAACCTAGAAATTCTGCTTATCAGTCCCTGAGCCTTTCGTCCTCTGAACCTTGCATCACTGAGAATTTCAAAGTCTCCTTCTCCTTCCTATTTTCTGTAAATTATTTTTATATCTTCTCCCGGTCCCCTTCTCCCTCTTCCCCCCGGGGTGGATTGAAAGCTCTTGGAGATCAGGGATCATGTCGTCTAGCTCTCTTTTACCCTGCAAAGAATTTATACGGTATTCCGCACCCAAAAGGTGTACAATACACACTACTGATTAATTGATTGATTAAGGTCTGTTTATAGCCATGGAGGAAAAGGTAGTGGTGATGTGGGCTTTATTGAGCACCACTGATTGCACCACACTTCCCTAAACTCTTGGGAGAGTTGAACAGAAACCCGAGAAATGTTCCTCGCCCACAAGCAGTGTATGCTCTACTAAGGGTGTCAGACATAAGCTATTCCCAAAGCAGTTTACACTGAACAAATAACAACAACTATGATATTCGTTCAACACTATGTGCCAGGCACTGTCCTAAACTCTGGGGAAGATACAAGATAATTATGTCCCACATGGGGTTCACAGTCTGAGTAGGTGAGAGAACAGGCACTGAATCCCCAGCTTGCAGATGAGGGAATGAAGGCACAGAGAAGGTAAGCGACTTGCCCTCGGCCTCTCACAGCAGGTAAGCGGCGGAGCCGGGATTAGAACCCACGTCTTCTGACTCCCAGGCTTGCGCTCTTCCCACTGGGCTACGCCGCTTCTACTTGGGGAGACAGACCTGACTTTTCACAAAAGATAACCGGCGGGCTGAAAACTGCTTGAGTTTACTGGTGACGGATTTTGTTGATTCTTTCACTTTTTTAGAAATGACCTAGCATGGCAAAATTAGGCATTTTGTTTCTCTCTTAGCTAGATCAGAAAGTAGGTTATTACTTGACAATCCCCAGGCACAAAAATAACTACTGGTTAAATATTATAATAATAACAATAATACTAATGATAATAATGGTACTTATTTTATTTCAGCCCTGCTTTCGAAATCACCATGGCCCAGCCTGAATTGAGTGTTCTAGTCACCTCCGGGACAGCCAGATATGGAGCAGAGCTGAAATTCCTGCTCACCTCTGACCAACCAAAATGGATTGGGTGGAGAGATTTTTGTCTTCCAAAACCTGTCTCAATCCATCACTAGCGTCCTCTTCGAAGGGATGTTTGGAGTCTCTTTTAGCTAGTTAAGGGTGCCCATCTCATCCTTTCAAGGTCACCCAACTGGGAGCAGGAAATGGACACAACCTCCCCAGTGGAGTTTGGCGTTAGAAGTATGCCCAGCTGGGTGTCTCTGTGGGCTGCTGGAATCCGAAGTATCGATAAGTGTTGGGGATTTTCAGGTATCAATCATGGCACAGTGGATAGAGCACGGGCCTGGGAGTCAGAAGGTCATGGGTTCTAATCTTGGCTCTGCCACATATCCGCTGTGTGACCCGAAGCAAGTCACTTCTCTGTGCCTCAATTACCTCGTCTGTAAAATGGGGACCAGGACTGTGAGCCCTTTGCGGGACGGGGACTGTGTCCAACTAGGTTTGCTTGGATCCACAGTGCTTGGCACATAGTAATCACTTTATTATTATTATTGAGTGCTTACTGGGTGCAGAGCACTGTACTAAGCACCTGGGAGAGAACAATCCAACAGAGTTGACAGACACGTTCTCTGCCCTCGGTGAACTTCCAGTCTAGAGGACACGGGTGATCAGGGATGTTCAAGGAGTCGGGGCTGAACTGCCTTTTAGGAAACACCGCCCCTGATCTAGAACAGGCTCCAAACCCAGCACACACAGGCTGGTCTGAACTGGGGTCCCTCCTGCATTTCATCTGGAAGATCACTATTCTAGACTGGAAGCTCACTGTGGGCAGGGAATGTGTCTGTACATACTGTTATATTTTACTTTCCCAAGATCTGCCCTCAGTAAGTACGAGTGACATAGAGACTGAGAACTCTCCCCGCTTTCAAAGACCTACTAAATCACGTCGCATCCAGGAAGCCTTCTCTGACTAATCTCTCATCACCCGCACAATTTCCCCTTAACTGCATCACCGGTGAACTTGATTTCTCAGCCCTAAAAAATTAACACCCTCACACCTCCACCTCACACTTTGTTGCTTCTACTTCCTGCAGTTTTAATATCTCTCCCCTGCTAGGCCGAAGCTCCTTGACTGTGTCCAACCCAGTATCCGTCCCAGTGCTTGGCACCGTGCCTGGCACATAGTAAGCGCTTAACAAATACCGTCATCATTATGGTGTCGGTTTTATGGTATCATTTTGGGCAGGGATTATGTCTATCAACTCTACTGTATTGTGCTCTTGTAAACGTTAGTACAGTGCTCTGTCCACAGGGAGTAAATACCATTATCGATTGTTACGTATCTTCCAAATCCCTGAAGCTCTGCATTACTATAAAGTACTGTTTATGATGATGATGACCGATAAATCTCGCCTCACAGGCCTCAGGTCTTTCTATCCCATGTGCTAATCCAGTAGGCAATTTCCCCCCACGTTACCGTTAAAAAAGGAACGATTTATTATTTAGGTGTATGTGAACACTGGAACTCCAATAAGGAATGAAATGAAGTCATTTAAAATCAGAGTTAATGTTAACGAGATGATCCATTTCATCCTCCAATAGGAGCTAATGAATCATTGTGAATTTATTGTGGTGGAAAAGACAGTGGTTGCTGGCAATTACTCTGATGAGCAGAGTTATCCTCACAAGTGGGTACTTTAAAGCAATTATTTTCCATTTGGTTCTAAAAAAACATCCTGAGTACAACTAAGCTTTGATTACCTGGCATCTGAAAATACACATTCTCAGAGGGGCATTTGGGATGATTATTTTAGTGGCAGGGAAGCAAACAGCCCGTTTGGGAGGGTGGATAGTTCAGCCTTTCTAAAGTTCAGGAGATGTGAATTGGAAACGCAAGGTGAGACCGGCCCTCTCAATTTAGGGATTGATATCTTCTCGCCCCGACTGGGGCGGAGCCAGGATCTCGCTGTTGAGCGGAGTGTGAAAGGCTGTTTGAATTCCGTCCTCTCGTGAACAAATCTCTCGGAGTTTGAAAGGCAATTGGCATATGGACCCCATTAGGAGGGCCTCCCCCTCTTCCCTCTCCCCGCCACAACCTCGCGGGCCAACGTCAAACGTTAGATCAGGGGCAGAGGTGGGATTAGAACCCAGCTCTTCTGACTCCCAGGCCCAGGCTCTCTCTGCTGAGCCACTGGGAAGCAGCGTGACTCAGTGGAAAGAGCACGGGCTTGGGAGTCAGAGGTCATGGGTTCGAATCTCAGCTCTGCCACTTGTCAGCTGTGTGACTGTGGGCAAGCCACTTAACTTCTCTGGGACTCAGTTACCGCATCTGTAAAATGGGGATGAAGACCAGGAGCCTCACGTGGGACAATCTCATTACCCAGTAGCTACCCCAGCGCTTAGAACAGTGCTCTGCACATAGTAAGCGCTTAACAAACACCAACATTATTATTATTATTACTGTTTCTCGTGCAGAAGCACGTAGCCTATCCTAGGGGAGCGGACAGGGCTCAGCAGGAATTAGCCCAGCACGCCGCCAGTCTCCAGCAGCCACACTCCAGAGATCGTCCCCGAATCCCTTGCTCTGCGATCGCTCAGCAAGTATGAATCGGCTGCCATTTTGCCGTTCTATGCAGCACACGCTTGAAGGAGCTGAGTAAATATGATTGGAGGATGACAGTGGGATTTGCGGGGGGAATTTGCTTCTTATCAGGAAATTTAAGCTTCCCCATTGGATACACATAGGATCAGAAGTCCGCTAGTAAATATGATTGGAGGATGACAGTGGGATGTGGGGGGAGAATTTGCTTCTTATCAGGAAATTTAAGTTTTTCCATTAGATACACATAGGATCAGAAGTCTACTATTTCTATTATTGAATGCTTCTTCTGTAGGCAGAACCATAAATTAAGTGGGGCCTAGTGGAAAAAGCATGGGACTGAGAGTCAGGGGACCTGGGTTCTTATCCCGGCTCTGCCACTTATCTGCCCGGGGGCTTGGGGCAAATCACTGAACTTCTCTATGCCTCAGTTCCCTCATCTGCAAAATAGTGATTCGACCACCATTCGATCTAGTGGCAAGAGCACGGGCTTGGGAGTCAGAGGACATGGGTTCTAATTCTTGCTCCGCCATTTTGCTGTGTGAACTTGGGCAAGTCACTTAACCGCTCTATGCCTCAGTTACCTCATCTATAAAATGGGGATTAAGACTGTGAGCCCCACGTGAGACAATCTGATCGCACTCTATCTACCCCAGCCCTTAGAGCAGTGCTCAGCATGTAGTAAGCGCTTAATAAATACCATAATTATTAGTAGTAGTATTATCTCCATTGAATCAGTGGTGATTCTTCCTCCTAAAAGTGCTTAATACAGTGCTCTGTACGTGGTAAGTGCTCAGTAAATACAATTGACTACTTAGATGGTGAGCCCCGTGTGGTACCTGATTATCTTGTATCTACCTCAGTGCTTAGTACAGTGCTTGGCATATAATAAACACTTAATAAATGCTAAAACTAGTGGTAATAATGCTAGTTTTTCGGTGGTGTTTGTAGACACCATCCCTGTCTTCAAGGAACTTGCAGTCTAGTGAGCCAATAACAAGGAAGCATACAATAGAGCAAACCCCTATTCTGGAAAATAATAACAATAATAATAATAATGGCTTACTATGTGCCAGGCACTGTTCTAAGCGCTGGGGTAGACACAAGATAATCGGGTTGAACGCAGTCCCTGCCCCACATGGGGCTCACAGTCTTCATCTCCATTTACAGATGAGGGAACTGAGGCCCACAGAAGTGAAGTGACTTGCACACGGTCACACAGCAGACAAGTGGCAGAGCAAGTACTTGCTTAGTGCAGTGCTCTGCACACAGTAAGTGCTCAATAATTAAGATTGATTGATGGATTGATTCAGATGAGAACTTGCATTTAAAATGCTAATTTCAGATTAGAACCCAGGTCCTTCTGACTTCCAGGCCCGGGCTCTATCCACTAGGCCATGCTGCTTCTCCAATAATTGGAGGGATTTAACAGTTCTTAAAACACTGTTCTATCCCGGGCACTGTCAAAGAGCTGTCCTAACCGGTCTGCCACGGTCCACATCTAATCCTCCATGCCCTAAATACTTTGAGGGTATGAATTATGTCTACCAACTCTATTGTACTGTCTCAGGCACCTAGTTAGATGCTTTCCCAAACATTTAGTACAGTGTTCTGCACACAGTAAGTTCTCAATAAATATGACTGCTTGATCTATGCTCTCAACACTGGAAATCCTCAATAAATGCCATTGACTGATTCATCCGGAATGCATGATGTTAATCAGTGCTTAGAACGGTGCTTGGCAGATAGTTTGCACTGAACAAGTATCATTATCATTAAGGAATCTTCCTCCCTCTGAATATCTCCTAGTCTGGCTCGGATCCACCAAGCATTTTGAATGCAAGTTCTCATCTGAATCCATCCATCAATCAATCGATCGTAATTATCGAGCACTTACTGCGTGGCAGAGCACTGTACTAAGCAAGTGGACGAGTTAGTAGACACTTTCCCTGCTCTCGAGGAGCTTACAGTCCCAAAAGATTTGGTGAGAGGGATGAGAAAACAACTCATCAAGCTAACTATAACAAAATCTCTCCTCTAAAACCAAAGGAGTCGTGCTGGAAAATAGGGAGTAAATTACACCCAGAATATCTTAAAAACTCCATCTGAACTTCTCACAAAGTAAAAACAATCACTAAGGCAGCCCACCCCTTATCTCGCTCACAACATAAAGTGCATATAATAACACCAAGAGACAAAGCAAGGGATGGGGAAAGGAGGGGAATCTTAGCTATTAAAGCCTCCCCCAGCAATGGGGTGTTTCTGTGGAGATTAATGATCTTCCTGGCTTCCTAAAAATCCATTAAGAAATGTAATCTCCAAAATGGGCTCTCCCACAGGTGACACGAATCCCATTAACACTGAAAAAGTATTTGGCCATTACGCCCCGTCGAGCCGATGTCATTGATCATCCCCATGACAGAGCCGGGGCCAGGTGGGAAACAATCTTTCTGTGTCATTACCCGCCCTCGGATCCAGGCATTCGTTCATTCAGTCGTATTTATTGAGCACTTACTGTGTGCAGAGCACTGTACTAAGCTCTTGGGAGGGTACAATAGAACAGTAAGCAGACACATTCCCTGCTCACATTGAGTTTACAGTCTAGAGGGGGACACAGACATTAATATAAATAATTACAGTTAGGTACATAAGTGTTTTGGGGGTCGGGAGGGCGAATGAGTAAAGGGAGCAAGTCAGGGGGATGCAGAAGGGGGTGGGAGAAGAGGAAAGGAGGGCTCAGTCAGGGAAAGCCTCTTGTAGGAGATGTGGCTTTGAAAGTGGGGAGAGTCAGTGTCTGTCAGATATGAGGAGGGAGGGTGTTCCAGGCCAGAGGCAGGATGTGGGCCAGAGGTCGGCGGCGAGATAGACGAAACTGAAGTGCAGTGAGAAAGTTGGGTAAGGCTGGATGGGTTCCCTCTTGGATGGCTGGTCTGCTCTGGAATACAGTCACAAGTTTGCTCCTCTAGTTCCTTGTGGGCAGGGAAAGTGGCTACACCTCTACTGTATCGTACTCTCCCAAGAGTCTAGTTCAGCGCTTTACACATAATAAGTGCTCCTCTAGACTATAAGCTAGCTGTGGGCAGGGAATGTGTCTGTTATAGTACAGTGCTCTGCACACAGTACATGCTCGATAAATACTACTGATTGATTGGACTGAAGTAGGGAAGAAGTCTGGACCGCTCTCATATTCTGTTTCTTTAAAAATCCTGCCTGGATTCAGCAGTGCTTCACCCTAGATTTTTCTTACCTGCATTTCCATTCTGGCACCTGGGTCCATGCTAGTGAAAGACTTAAAGGACAGTGGGGCTTGTTTGAGAAATTTAAAGGCCACGAGGGTCTGAGAGGAAACAAGAACAGGAAACTCCACTGACCAGTCTTGACCTGCAGATGCTGGGATTGGTGATGTTCGGGCTAAGATTACCCATCTAGTGCCAGAGACTCCTGAATGTTCAATTCCCAGAGTCCCTTGCAAATAATTCTCTACTCTTGGAACAGAGAAAATAAAGAGAAAATAAGGGGAAATTACCCCTTACTTGGTGGGCTCCTTCCTGTATGATAATTGGCATTTGGAAAGATGCCCGTTCTGGCTCTTCCGCTGTCAGGATTTTTCTTCTGCTTTCCGCTTCTGCTTTTCATAAAAGCCGGAGCCACTTTTCACCTGTCCAAATGCCAGCTCCAATCCTTTTCAGGGGATCTTAGCAACAGAGCCCAGGGAGAAATGGGAGCCCCTTGCGGAGGACGGGACCCATATCTTAATTTGATTTTCATGTAATTACCCCAGCACTTAGTACAGAATGGTGTTCTGCCCACCATAAGTGCTTAATAAATGTTTGCAATGATAATGTTTTCCCACTTCCCTCCCTCCTAGGGGATCTCCATTCTCATTCTAAATCCAGGGCAATTCTGCACCCAGACTCAATAGGTGATGACAAGGGTTCTTGGCCTAAGAAGTCTTAAAAAAAACACACCCAGTTTCTCTGGAAAAATATCTTCTCCCCCACTCTATTTTTGGCTCCTCTCCTGGGTTTTTTTGCCAATTCCCTTCCCTACTGCCCCTCCAATTGCCCATTACAGTAGCCCATTTCATCTCCTCATCTGAAAAGTGGGGATTAAGACTGTGAGTCCCAGGTGGGGCATGGACTGTGTCCAACCTGATTAGCTTGTATCTACCCCAGAGTTTCTTAACCCCTGTAACTCCTTTCTACCGGCTTTAGCACGAGACCCCTACCCCCGACCCCAAAACCCTTTGTGGGGCCAAAGTGAGCACAGTTTAGGAAAAGGATGTTGGCCACAGCTCTGGCCTTCGTTGCCATGTTCTCAGAGGTTTTCTGTGAACACAGACTGTACCCGCTACTTCCTGACAGCCATTTCCCAAAGAGTGGGGTTGGCCATTCTGGACGTTGGTGGGAGAGTGTGGATGATTCAATGCTGCCCATCACCACTACCATTTAAACAACAACAACAGCAAAAAATGTGTCCAGTTGGGAGAGTCCAGGCTGCTACCTTCCAACAGCTCGTTACGGACAGGGAACGTTTGTGCTAATTCTGTCGTATTGTACTCTCCCAAAGTGCTTAGTACAGTGCTCGGCACAAAGTAAGCGCTCAATAAATATCATTGATTGATTGATTCTCTCTAAAACACCCTTGTTGTCTGAGTGGCATGCACTGCTCACCCAGATTAGGTATTGGATAAGAAAAGACCCCCATCTCCGCGCTGTCTTTGCCGAAGAGGCAAAAGGAAGATGTTTGCTCTCCCTACATTCGAAATGGATCAGTTAACATTTTCCTCTGTTTCATCTAGACTGGTGAAGTGACATCCAATCAACCATTGGCATTGATTCAAACACTTATTGAGTGCTAGGCACTATATAATATACATTCTGTAGAGTATTAGCTTCACTAGAGACTGAAAGCTCCTTTTTGTAATGATATTTGTTAAGCGCTTACTATGTGTCAAGCACTGTTCTAAGGGCTGGGGTAGGTACAAATTAATAAAGTCGGACCCAATCCCTGTCCCACATGTGGCGTACAGTCACATCCCCATTTTACAGTTGAGGAAACTGAGGCACGGAGAAGTTAAGTGACTTGCCTGTGGACATACAGCAAGCAATTGGCAGAGTTGGGATTAGAATCCACATTCTCTGATTCCCAGGCCTATGCTCTTTCTACTAGGCCAAACTGCAATTTGTGGACAGGGAACGTGTCTACCAACTCTGTTGCACTGTACTCTCCCAAGCGCTTAGTACAGTGCTCTGGCACAGTAAGGGCTCAAAAAATGCAACTGATTGATAAGCACGGTAGTAAATGCTTGGGAAAGTACAACAGTAGCAAGATACAGGTTCCCTGTCCTCAAGGAAATTTCAACCTAAGGAAGTAGAAAAACAAAAATTATGTACAGCGAGTGAAAGCTGGAGGACGAACAACTCTTAGGTAAGAAATACCACAAAAGCATCAGGAAGAAACAACTGAACAAATATTTGCTGATAAATGTAAAGAGATATATAATATATAAGTAAATAGAAATATACATTTGTACAAGAGTGCTGAGGATAGCATTGAAGTACACTTATCAAACCACCAGTTCATGCAGTCAAACCAGCTCAGAGATGATTCTCTCCCATTTACTGTCACCCACAAATGTTCATTTTCAGTTTCACCTCACATGTGAAAGGTCCCCAGTTTGCAACTGGGAGGAAATAGTTTGAGGAGCAGCGCGGTCTGGTGGCTAAAAGCACAGGCCCGGGAATCAAAAGGAGCTGGCTTCTAATCCCAGCTCTGCCACTTGTCTGCTGTGTGACTTTGAGCAAGCCACTTAATTTCTCTGGGTCTCAGTTACCTCATCTGTGAAATGGGGGTTGAGACTGTGAACCCCACGTATGACAGGGACTGTGTCCAACCTGATAAATCTGTATCTAACCCAGCGCTTAGTACAGTGCCTGGTGTATGGTAAGTACTTAACAAATACCATTAAAAAAAAAAACAACTAACCATGGTATTTTCGCAAATGCACGCCGTTGGAAGCCCAGATCAAACCCAAGACTTGAACAAACATTTTCAGCACCAGAACTACTCTGTTGCCAAGCCACAAAATCTTCCTTATCGAAGTAAAACTTTCAAAATCGGGCTATTCCCAACACAAAAGAATATCGCATCTCTCGTCCATTAAGACTACAATAGATTAAAAGGCAAGGAAAAAAGGCTCCTGTCTTTCAGCAAACCCCAGACAACAGCTCTGATGGGCTGCAAAATTCTCAGACTTTTGTTTTCCTCGATCTTTTCCTCATCTGTAAACTAAAGATAGATTTTTCCCTCCAGAGTAATACCCTGGATTGACTCAGCCTTTTCTTCTTATGAATTTATGGCACTGCCGGTAAATTTTCCTGTTTCCTTAACCCACTGCTGCACCTGGACCAAGGTAAACGAGGTCTCAAGTTAAGAAAGGTCCTCAGAGAAAGAGAGAGAGATTCCTTTTTACCTAGAAAAATCATGGTCTCCTACTTCTCTGATTCATCTTTTGATTCTTCTGCCCAATTAGAGGACCAGCTGCCCCAAATCAGTAAGGTCTGGTCACTGAACTTCCATCAGATGATTCTTATAAACCAAGTTACTGACGTATAATCAGATCTTGTAATTAACAGGATTCCACTACCACATAAATGAACACCAGGCAACAGAAGTCTCTTGCCAATTAAGAAAATCAGACCACTAAACTGACAGTGTCTCAACCAGTCTAGCTCAGAGGGCAGGGAAAGATGATAGGAATGGAATCAGACAAATCGGGAGGATTTGTTGTGCCCTGCCCGTGAAGTCAGTCAACCTTATTTATTGAATGTTTACTGTGTGCAGAGCACTGTATAAAGCACTTTGGAGAGTACAATAAAAAAATAATCAATAAGTGCTTGGGAGAGTTCAAAAGATTAAGTTAGATGCCTTCAGTGCACTTGAATGGATGCTTTATCCAACACAAACAACAGGATGAGCTTTCTGCCCTCCCCGCCCCTGCTTTTTTATATGGTATTTGTTAAACGCTTACTATGTGCCAGGCAGTGTTCTAAGTGCTGGGGTAAATGCAAGCTAAACAGGTTGGACACAGTCCATTTCCCACATGGGACTCACACTCTTCATTCTCTTTTTATGGATGAGGTAACTGAGGCACAGAAAAATGAAGTAACTTGCCCAAGGTCACGCAGCAGACGAGAGGCAGAGTGGGGATTAGAACCCAGATCTGTGCTCTATCCATTAGGCCATGATGGTTCTCACTATCCCTTCATAGTGAGATAGATGAGATAGAGACACAGTGAGTAGGTTGGTGTTAAAGGAGTGAAATGTGTAGACTGGGTAGAAACCTCTATATCGTGGCTTAGAGGAAAGGATTTAGGAGTCAGAGGACATGGGTTCTAATTCCGTCTCCACCCGCACCTCAATAACAGGGCCAAAGTGGGATTTCCTCATCCCTTCTCATCCCGTAGATTGTAAGTTTGTTGTGGGCTCAGATTTATGGCCTGTTTATTGTTATACTTTACTCTCCCAAGTGCTTGGTACAGTGCTTTGCACACAGTAAGCACTCAATAAATACGACTGAATGAAGGAATGAGGAGGATTAGGTTGAACCTCCAGGGCAGGTGGGGGTGTTTTACTTTGGCAGCCGTGACCTGGACAGAATAGGTCTTAATAACCTCTTTCGAAGACTCCTCCTGCCATCATTTGACCAAAATCCTTCCCCTGGAACTGGCTAATCGATGTAGCGTTTCACTTTCCTTTGAACAGCTTAATGGAGTCTCTGCTGACCCTACGGAGACAAGATTTTTCTCTCGCCGCTGTGGATTTTCACCAGCTCTGTCTTGCAATCACCTTAACATGCTAACAGTCCCTCCACCAGGCTGCGTTGAAATACCTCTCCCAAACTCATCTGAGAGGCTTATCTATCAATCGATCAATCAATGGTATTTATTGAGTGCTTACTATTGGCAGAGCACTGTACTAAGCGCTTGGGAGAGCACAATAAGACAGAATTAGCAGATTGGTTCCCCCGCTCATAAGGAGCATTACAGTCTAATGGGGGAGACAGACACTAATATGAATAAATCCTTAGGTGATGCATTGTCAAACACCAGGTGAGAGAAGATGTCTTTTCTAGCACTACAGCAAAACTGGCGACTTGGAAATAATGAGAAAAAGCAACACTTTCAAGCATTGCATCTTAAAAGCCCAGTAATTTGCTTATAAAGTGAAACTTTAGGTCTGCAAATGGATTCTGGAGTAATAGGAGGGGAGTTGGGGTTGAGGGGGGCGGGTTGACAAGGGACCAGTATTAGAAGTTTGAAATTAGAGCTAAAGCAAGACAGCAACACTAATTTACAAGTACAGTATGTGCTTGCCCCTGAAAAGAAATATTTAAAGTGGTCTTCCAATGGAACAGGAGCAGCAGGAATCATGCAATCAATCTATTAATCAGTCGATAATAATTGTGGAATTTGCTAAGAACTTACTACGTGCCAGGTACTGTATTAAGCACTGGGGTGGATACAAGCAAATCGGGTTGGACACAGTCCCTGTCCCACGTGGGGCCCGGAGTCTCAATCCCCATTTTACAGATGAGGTAACTGAGGACCAGAGAAGGCAAATGCCTTGCCCAAGGTTAAACAGTAGAAGAGTGGCGGAGCCCAGATTAGAACCCATGACCTTCTGACTCCCAGACTCGTGCTCTATCCACTGTTCATGCTACTTCTCATCAATCAATCAATCAATGTATTTGCTATGTGCAGAACATTGTACTAAGCCCTTGGGAGAGTACAATACAATATAATTGGAAGACATGGTTCCTGTCCTCTAGGATCTTATAGTCAAGTGAGGGACAATGCTTTGGGACCTGCATGAAGGAATTGATCTGAGCATCGCTCATTCCGTCTCATCCCTGCCAACAGCACTTAGTTCAGCATCTAGCACATTGTAAGTGCTTAACAAATGCCATGAAAAAAATATCCTCAGTCATTTCCAAGCCGCTCATGAGCAGCTGAGAGGTTCAAACAACCCAAGATGACTGATGGAGCAATGAGAAATCTCGAGGCACGGATTAGTAATTGTGATATTTGTTAAGCGCTTACTATGTGCCAAGCACTTTACTAAGGGCTGGGATAGGCTCAAGATAATCAGGTCCCACATGAGGCCCGCAGTCTAAGTAGAAGGGAGAACGAGTAATGAATCCTCATTTTGCAGAGGAAGGAACTGAGGCCCAGAGAAGTGAAGTGATTGGCCTAAGGTCACACAGCAGGCCAGTGGTGGAGCAGAATTAGAACTCAGGGCCTAAGACTCCCAGGCTTGTGTTCTTTTCACTAGGCCACATTGCTTTTCCAAAGCCCAACACTTTCAAGGGGACTTGTGAGTGACTGGCACATGTTATTTTTGTTCATGATTCCATTTCAGTTCCATTTAAAATTCTAAATCAAAGCAGTAGCCTATGTGAGGGCTAGAAAGTTCATTATATTTTAAGGAAATCGTGTCATTGACCAGAGGAGCCCCATTCTGACATTAAGGGGTCTCCGTCAGGACCGGAACGCTTATTTCAAACCCTGAGAACGCCGACCAACAGAGTTCTCTCACAGCTGACCGGTATAGAGGCCAGGGAAATTTAAAAAGAAGAAACTAGAAAGACCACGGAAACAGAATTAGCTCCTCAATATCACAACGCCAGCTAGCTTCTGTGGCTAGCCTAGGTGACGGGTTAAAAGCTGGCATTTCCATTCAGCTCTTTCATGGATCTATTAATTTCTTTCTGCTTGGCTGGGTCAGTCTTGCACTGGGAGCAGGTGAGAGACGGGACAAAACTATTTCTTTAAACTCTTCCATCAAACCCTGAATAAGCACCAGACCTCATCAAAGAGAACCGACTAGGTACAGCGATTGTCTTTGGAATTTTGGGAGACTGGATTTCAAGGGATACGTCGTTGCGGGTCGCTGCCTCCCGTTTCATTTCTCCTGGGACTAAGCGTTGTGGCCTAGTGGAAAGAGTATAATCCTGGAAGTCAGAAGGAACTGGGTTCTAATCCCAGCTCTACCACTTGTCTTCTGTGTGACTTTGGGAAAGTCGCTTTGCTTCCCTGTGCCTCAGTTACCTCATCTGTGAGATTAAGTCTTAATCTGGAGATTAAGTCTGTGAGCTGTAGTAGACACAAGCTAAGCAGGTTGGACACCGTCTCTGTCCCACAAAGGGCTCACAGCGGACAAGTGGTGGAGTGGGGATTAGAACCCAGGGCCTTCTGAAGCCCAGGCTTTAGCCACTAGGGCTCATTGCTTCTGAAATCCTCCCTGAATCCAACCTGCCTCTTGAGCTGCGATTCCTTAATATATGGGTCGTCCGTCCTAGTAGACCCAAAGGAAGGAAAATCGGTGTAAGTCAGGAGGCCTGAGGGGGTTCACCAGCTCCGACTTGTCCATTCCAAGAGCTTAGTACAGCGCTCTGAGCATAGTAAGCGCTCAATAAATACTATTGAATCAATACATACCATTGAATAAATACAGGCTGCATTGGCAAGTGAATTCTTAAAGATGAAAGAACCTCAAAGGACCTCCTGCTTGTTGCAAATATCTGCACCTATCCAATCAGTCACTCAATAGTAGAGAAGCCGCATGTCCTAGAGGAAAGAACAAGGGCTTAAGAGTCAGAGGGCCTGGGTTCTAATCCTTAAGCCTTACATGTGACCACCGCTATATCACTTCATTCATTCACTCATTCAATAGTATTTATTGAGCGCTTACTATGTGCAGAGCACTGTACTAAGCGCTTGGAATGGACAAATGGGTAACAGATAGAGACGGTCCCTGCCCTCTGACGGGCTTACGGTCTAATCGGGGGAGATGGACAGACGAGAACAATAGCAATAATTTCCTCATCTGTTAAGTTACTGATTCACCAGAAGCAGCGTGGCCTAATGGAAAGAGCACCGTCCTGGGAGCCAGAAGGACCTGAGTTCTAATCCCGGCTCTGCCACTTGTCTGCTGTGTGACCTTGGGTATGTCACTCAACTTCTCTGGGCCTACGTTTCTTCAACCGTAAAATAGGGATCAAATGCCTTTCTCCCTCTTACTTAAACTGTGAGCCCTATGTGGGACAGGGACAGGGACAGGGACAGGGTCTGACGGGATAATCTTGCATCTCCCTCGGCACTTAATATAGGACTTGGCACATAGCAAATGCTTAACAGATACCGCAGTCGATATTAATGAGCACTCACTGGGTGCAGAGCGTTGTGCTAAGGGCTAGGTTGAGTACAACAGCATTAGAAGACATGACGCTTGCCCACAGGGAGCTTACAGTCTAGAGGTAGAAACAGACAGAAAATGAACGCATAGGGGGAGAAAAAGAGAAACACCCCCTGATCAAACCCAATTCGTAGAGACCGAGACTGGGAAATAAAGGCCCCATATATTTTACCTCAGATTTTCTCCTCGTCCACATCAGTTCAGCATGGAGGTATAGATCTATCCTGTGCGGATTCGCATCCGAAACGGACCTTTCCCCTGGACAAATCCTCTCCAAAAATACCCTTCTCCCCTGCAGACTCAGCCATTCTATTCCCATTTGCTAATCTTGGCTATTTATATGGCTCAATTTCTCTGTCTTTTGCCGTTCTATTAAAGTTCGTTAGCAATAACAGTGTCTGGTTATTGGCCTCCTGAGCCGCCAGGAAGAAATACGGTACTTGCGAGGAAGGGACTAGAATATGAGATTTTAATTTGATTTCTACAAATCTCTTCGGTGCTGGGCACGAATACCCCAGCGGTCTTTTCCACCCCTAAAATTAGGAGATTTCAACTGCTCTGATTTCCAGAGGATTGCACATCATCGATCTGCCACCCGTCATTTGTTTTAGAGTTTCTCTCCCCAGTAATAATAGTAATAATAATGGTTTTTGTTAGGCACTTAGACTGTACCACGCACCGGGGCAGATACAAGCAAATCGGGTTGCACACGGTCCCTGTCCCACAAGGGACTCGCTGTCTTAATCCCCATTTTTCAGATGAGGGAACTGAGGCACAGAGAAGTTAAATGACTGGACCGAGATCACAGGGCAGATGTGGTCTCTCTAGACTGTAGGCTCATTATGGGCAGAGAACGTGTCTGCTTATTCTCCGGGACTGTACCCTCCCAAGTGCTTAGAACAGTGCTCTGCCCATAGTAAGTGCTCATCAAGTACCACCGATTGATTGACTGAAGTGGCGGAGTTGGGATTAGAACCCACAACCTTCAGACTCCCAGGTCCGGAGTCTATTCACTAGGCCAGGCTGCCTAGAAACTCCTCTAGGGCAGGGAGCATATCAAAAGCAGCACTGCCCAGTAGAAAGAACACGAGCCCGGGAGTTAGGGGACCTGGATTCTAATCCCTGACCCACCCCTTGCCTGCTGTGTGTCCCCGGCCAAGTCACTCAACCGCTCTGTGCCTCATTTTCCTCACCTGTAAAATGGGGACTAAAGATCTGTTCTCCCTCCCCTCCAGATGGTGAGTCCCATGTGGGACAGAGACTGTGTCCGATCTGTCATTACTGCATCGGCCTCGGTACTTGGCAAAGTGCTAGAATCATAGTAAGCGTTGAAGAAATACTCCCGAAAAAGAAAAAGAAGCAGAAGGTGGTTTCAGGGACAACATCCAAAGTCCTGTTGAATTGGCTCATCTGGGGTCTCACCCACATTGTTAATGATAATCGATAACTGTGGTATTCGTTGTACGCTTAGTGTGTGCCAGGGCACCTTATTGAACACTGGAGTGGATACGAGCACATGGGGTTGGACACAGTCCCTGTTCCACATGGGGCTCACAGTCTCATTCCCCATTTTACAGCTGAGGTAACTGAGGCTCGGAGAAGTGAAGTGACTTGCCCACGGTCACACAGCAGAGTGGGATCAGAGAAGCAGCGTGGCTCAGTGGAAAGAGCACGGGCTTTGGAGTCAGAGGTCATGGGTTCGAATCCCGGCTCGGTCACTTGTCAGCTGTGTGACTTTGGGCGAGTCACTTAACTGCTCGGTGCCTCAGTTACCTCATCTGTAAAATGGGGAGGTAGACTGCGAGCCCCACGTGGGACAACCTGATTCCCCCGGGCCTACCCCAGCGTTTAGAACAGTGCTCGGCACATAGTAAGCGCTTAACAAATACCGACATTATTATTATTATTAGAATCTACAACCTCCTGACTCCCAGGCCCGTGTTCTAGCCACTACTTCATGCTGCTCCTTGTTTTTGGCAGATGACTGCTGAACTCATCCTGACTATGTCAATGTCTAATCTTCTTTTGCATTCAGACAACACACCGTGAAGTTCAGACATTAACCATTAGATCTACTAATGGAACAGTGCTCCCCACGCAATAACTGCTGAATCAATGCCCTTGATCGATTGCTTGATTACCGTTCGGTCTCCGGCAATCCGATCATCGATCGACTGTGGATCCTCTGATTCTTCCCTCTACCCCCAAAGCCGAGTGAAGTTTTGAAATAATCGAGGTTGTCAACGGGTCGCGTCTGCTTTTTGAATTGGAATTGATCAACAACTGGTATTTAGATATCTGGCCTCAGGCTATCTGCCATTCTAACCTAAGCGACGAGCCGAAGATTTAGAAGATTTGATCGCCGCCCTATAGGTTCTGATCATTAACTCTGGTGTTCGTTTAGCGCTTACTATGTGTCGAGCACTGTACTGAGCACTGGAGTAGTACAGTACAGATTGGAGCCTGTCGCTATCCCACAGAGGGCTCACAGCCTAAGTAGGAAGGGAAACGGGTATTGAATTTTTCAGAGGGGCTGAGAAGTGAAGTGACTTGCCTAAGGTCACACAGCTGGCAAGCGGCAGACTAGGGATTAGAACCCAGGTCCCCGATTCCCGAGTCCTTGCTCTTTCCAAGAGGCCACCTTTTCCTTACGGTCTGAAATCCGCAACAGCACTGTGGACGGGCAAATGATATATAGGAGTGAGAGTAGTATTGACTTCTCCCCGTCAGTCAGAAGGAATTTGAGCAGAATGGCTGCTCTTTATCAGCTGAATCAGCCTTCCCCTTCCCCACTGAGGGCTAAAAAGGAGAAGGGGAAGGCGGTGTGGTCTGCGGGAAAGAGCAGGAGGTGGGAATCAGGAGCCACTGGTCCGCTGTGTGTCCTCGAGCAAGTCGCTTAATCTCTCGGGGCCCCAGTTTAATCGTCTGAAAAACGGGGATAAAATGTCTGCTCTCCCTTTCTCTTAGACTTTAATACCTGAAGGGATCTGGGACTCGGTCTCATCTGATTCTACCCCAGTGCTTAGCACGGCATTTGAAACTGGAAAGAACGGCTTGCCGTAAGTATTTAGCCCTAAAAACTGCGGTATTCGTTAAGCACTTATTACATCCTGTGTCTAACCCGATTGGCTGGCCTCTACCCCGGGGCTTGTACAGTGCTTTGTGCATAGTAAGCACTTAACGAATATCATTTTAAAAAAATCACTGCCTGGCTCCAATTTCTTAATATTCAATATCTTGCTCAGATGGCAAAATAGAATTCGCTTGCCTGTGTTTGTTCAGTGAATGGAATTCAATATTTAATCCATATCTCTGCTTATTCCACATTGAAAATAATGTATTAAATAAATACGGCTAAATGACTTAAAGGACCTATTCAAGGAGCCGGCTTCACACTTTCAGCTCCATTTTCTGTCAAAATCTATCACGGAATCCTTCCCTGCTATGTTTAAATAACTCTAATTTTAAAAAAAAACTATTGGGTTGTATGTTTTCTTAAAGTCTCCCTCTTCCACATAGCGTGATGAATTACGGAGCTGAGGCTGCTCTGCAGATCAGGGACCGGTTCCCTCTAGAGACAACTTAGCCTTTATTAAGCATCGTCATCGTCATCATCATCAAGAGCAACAGCGTGCTATTAGTTAAGCATTTACTAGGTGCCTAGCGCTGTACTAAGCACTGGGGAATATACCACATAATCAAATCAGGCCCAGTCCCTGTCCCACATGAGGTTCACAGTTTAATGAAGAGGGAGAATAAACATTAAATTCCCATCTGACAGAAGAGGACTCTGAGGCCCCCCCAATAGTAAAGTGACTTATCCAAGGTCACATAGCAGGCAAAGAATGGAGGCAGGAGGTGAACTCAGATCTCCCGTCTCCTAGCGCTGTGTTCTTTCCACTAGGCCACACTATCCCCTTGGTCCTCACAGGAACCAATCCTCCTACACCCCAAAAATCTATGGTCAGAACCCACCAACCGTACCCCTCTATGGGCTCTCAGAAATGACTTGACCAAGGTCACACCGCACACGACGGGTCCGAGTCCTGAACGGTCAGGGCATACGGCAGCGGTGCCCAACCAGAAATGAGAAACAGCGAGGGTTAGCGGACAGGGCACGGGCCTGGGAGTCAGAGAGACCTGGATTCTAATCCTGGCTCTGCACTCGTCTGCTGTGTGACCACTTCTCTGTGCCTCAGTTATCTCATCTGTTAAATGGGGATTAAGATTGTGAGCCCTCTTTGGGACAGTGAATGTGTCCAGCTTGAATGGCTTGTATCTACCCCAGGGGTTAGTACAGTGCCTGTCATCACGAATACCATAAATGGGGGTCGACAACCAGAAAGTGGTCAGACTCCATTTGGACACTGCTTCCAGCTGCTAGGACCACAAGCACTGTGTCCTAAGGGGGAAGACCCCAGACCGGGGAGTCGCAAGTAATGGATTCTAAGGTCCTTCGTGACCTTGGGTAAGTCATTTCACTTCTCCGGGCAGCACCCAGGTTGAGGGACCACAGGACTTTCCCTGCCGATGAGCCAGGTTACGCAGACACCCTGTTCTGTCACCATTTTGCCAAGATCTCCGGGCTGAGGAATTACTGGTGTCGTCACAACTCCATTTTTTATTAAACCAAGATAAAAAAAGGCTTTGTCATCTGTAAATACATTTTCCCTTCAAGCTCTTGTTCTCAGCTGAGCCATTCTGAGAAGTCCCAGAGAACTGATGAATCCTGTTAGAGCCAATCAAGTTGTTTGTTCTTCACCTCTGGCTGCCAACAATTCATCATTTTTCCGGCAGTTCTTCCTATTTTGTTGGAATCTGTCCCTTAAATTTTGTTGGGTTAAGACAAGATGGTTGTCCCTCTAGTTATCCAATACCGATTTCCCAGTCTGACCGTGCTTCAGTAGCCTCAGAGATGTAGTTCACTATCAGTGGCATCATTTTCTAGAACAAAAGACAGCAATATGCCTTCAACAGCAGGGGTTGCATGTCTGCCCTGGGAAGGGCACTGGACTGGACGCCTCCAGCTATTGAACAGGAGACATCGTCTTACACTGAGATTGAGGCCGAAGGCAGACTCTTTCCTTATTTCCAGTGAGCAACTCGAAAAACCTGAGCTTCTGCCAACCTGTGAGACGGAGCAGAGTTCAGTGGAAAGAGAACGGGAATGAGAGTCAGGAGATCTGGGTTCTAATCCAAGCTTTGCCACTTGTCCGCTGGATGACCCTGGGCAAGTCACTTAACTCCTCTGTTTGAAGCAGCATGGCTCAGTGGAAAGAGCCTGGGCTTCGGAGTCAGAGGTCATGGGTTCGACTCCCGGCTCTGCCACTTGTCAGCTGTGTGACTGTGGGAAAGTCACTTCACCTTTCTAGGCCTCAGTTCCCTCATCTGGAAAATGGGGATTAACTGTGAGCCTCACATGGGACAACCTGATTACCCAGTATCTACCCCGGCGCTTAGAACAGTGCTCTGCACATAGTAAGCGCTTAACAAATACCAACATTATCATTATTATCCGCGAAATGGGGATTTAAATGTCTGTTCTCCCTTTCCCTTAGCCGGTGAGGCCCAGGCGGAAAAGGGACTGGATCTGATCTGATTGGATTCTATCCACCCCGGTGCTTAGCACAGTGTTTGGCTCATGGTGAGCAGTTTACAGAGACCATGCTCATCTCATTATTATTAGTGTGGCAGGTAAAGAATGAGGAAAGACATCAGAAAGCGGAGAGTCTTTTACATTCCAATACAAGCTCCCCGGTGATGGTCACTGCCGGGGAATTTCGATCAGGCTCTCTGCTTCCTGCTGTGATTATCCTCAGGATTTAATTCCAGACTCTAAGCTCCTTTTGGACAGGGAACATGTCTACCAGCTCTGGTTTTATTGTACTCTCCCAAGAGCTTAGTGCAGGGTCTTGCACACAATAAAACACTCGATAGATACGAATGAATAAATAACGATTCTAGTCCCAGCCCTGCCTCCGGCCTGCCGTGTGACCTTAGGCAAGTCACGTCACCTTTCTAGGCCTCAGTTTCCTCCCCTGTAAAATGGGGATAATATATAATAATACATTCCCGTTCCACTTGCGTTATTTCTCGTTAAATTGTTCTCCCTCCTGCTCCCACCGTTCGTTAATCATTCTTCACTGTCTGACCACGCCGCTAAGGTTATAAGCGTTGGGAGGGTGCGATAAGCCTTCTAGTTTCCTAATTGCTTAGTACAGTGCTCGACACTGAGTGCTCAATAAATGCCATTGAAGATGATCGTGATGATGAACATCTAGGGATTGCCTCGGGTGGGCCAAGGGCAATTGGCCAGAAAACTACAGATAGTCCGACTCTAACTGATAGGCCTCCCCCCACATCTGTGGGTTGCACTGTTTTTTGGGAAGCGGCATTTTACCTCAAGAGCCCCTTCTCCTCTTCACCCCCACCTCCCAACAAGAAAATGGTGTATACGAGAGGCCAAGAGATCCTGAGATTTCGGGGAAAAATATTTCAAGTAAATGTACATATTTCCACCCACATACTCACTGGCTAAATAGCTCTAAGAGAAAAGTCAAGGCATTTATTTAATGCTGATATTTTCCTGCGGCTCTTAATCCTGAGGCTCAGGAGACCACGGTCACCTATTAATCTTGGCAAATAGAGCAAATCAAAAGGAAAAAAAAAGAACCTCTAAACTGCAACGGAGATAAATTCAAGTCAAACACAGCTTGGCAGTGTCAGATCTTTCTCCTCTTCCCCCCCACCCCCACCGCGTTGTCGACAAGGTGCTAAACCACTCTGAAACGGTGAGGTAAAATGGTCCGATCTGTGAGCCGAGGGGATCGCTGAACCATTTGATGATCCAGGAGAGGGGATCCTCTGTTCTAATCCCACCTCGGTCACTGACGCCCTGTGCGACCTTAAGGAAATTGCCAAACCTCTCTGAACCTCACTTTCCAAGGCCTACCTGAAAGAGTACCCGACTGGGATCCAAAAAACCGGGGTTCGAGTCCCGGATCCGCCGCTAGCCTGCTGTGGCAGATCTCTTAATCTCTCTGGGCCTCAGTTCCCTCATCTATAAAATGGAGAGAAAATAGATTGTGAGCCCTATGTGGGAGAGGGATTACATCCCATCTCATAACCTGGTATCTACCCCACTGTTCAGCACGGTGGTCGGCACCTAGAAATCACTTAACTCATACCCAAATTATTAGTATTGAGTTGTTATTATTATCATTCAATTGTTATTATCAATTATTAAGTGGACGCCGTCAGAAAACCGAGGCGCAGAAAATTGACGTGAAATGCTTAAGGTCAGGTGAGCGGCAGAGCCGGGATCAGAAGCAGCATGGCACAGTGGTTAGAGCACGGGACTGGGAGGCGAAAGGTCATGGATTTTAATCCCGGCTCTGCCACTTGTCTGCTGTGTGACCTCGGGCAGGTCGGTTCACTTCTCTGTGCCTCAGTTACCTCATCTCTAAGTTGGGAATTAAGACTGTGAGCCCCACGTGGGACAGGGACTGCGTTCAACCCGATTTGCTTGTATCCACTCCAGTACTTAGTACAGTGTGTGGCACATAGTAATCGCTTAGGAAATACCATAATAATTATTATTATTATTAGAAAATCAGGTCCGCTGTCTGCCAGACCCCTGCTCTTTCCACTAGGCCACGCTGCTTCTCTTCCAAAGTCTCACTGGAAGAACAGTGCTTGGCACATAGTAAGCGTTTAACAAATACCATTATTACTATCTCCGCTGAGAACCGCAATGCGCCAGCATTAAAATCACGTAGATATGGTACACGGTGTGCGCTTATCGTATGCCAGTAATGTCGGTAGAGTCGAGATCATCAGAGCCAACAGTCCCTGCATCCGGCTGGCGATCTAAAGATGAGGAGAGCAGGCATCTCCTCCCCATTTCACAAATGTGGAAACTGAGGTCCAGAGAGGTTAAGCGACTTGGCCGAGTTCGCGCAGCAGGCTAGGGTCTGACCTGGGATTAGGTCTCCAGACGCCCAGTCCCTTGCTCTTTCCACCCAAGAATTATTAGTAGCTCCTAATAGCAGCAATTAGTAGCCTGATGGTACCAAGGAGTTCTTACGAGAGTGGATGTCTCTGCAATTTTTATGTAACCCTTCTAATTTCCCTAGTTATGCAGATGAGTAATTAAAGTGGCAGTAATTATGATAAATTATTTTTAGGCCACAGACCGTTCGCTGTCAAGATCGACGAGAACCTGACAGGCTACACAGTCCATAATTCTCGGAGCTAATCGGAGCCTTCCATTTTACAAGGCAGTAGGGAATTGTGGACGAAGGCGGGATAAATACGCGCCAACCTCCTTTAAAAAAGGGACAGGGGATAGAAAATGACACCTCCCTCACAGATTCCTACTCTTCATGATATTTCTTGGCAAAGGGATTTGAAAACCAGAAAGGCTAAAATACCAATACAGTCATTAATAGTATAAGGAGCCTCCATCTGGAGACATTTTGAGTTAAGATGAGCAATATTTACAAAAATTCTAAATTTACACCCATTTCAGCTTTATAAGACATTGCTTTTTTTACTTTATGACACCGGCCTCCTTTAGGACACTAGCCTCCTTTACAGCAACTGCCCCGGGCACAGGGGTCGTGAGGTAATGGAGAAATATTTTTAAAAGCCACAGTGGGGGAAAAGAACAGTGGGGGAGGAAGTTTAAAGAAAGGAAGGGGGAAGAAATGGGAAGGACTGAAGAAAGGGATAAGAGAAACTACCCAAGAGTCAGGAAAGGATCACTAGAGAAAGCCAACCCACCGACTTCCACTGCAATAAAAACCAACTATTCTAGCGGAACCTCCCTAAGTCAATCAATCAATCAATCAATCAATGGTATTTATCGAGTTCTTACTATTTTCAGAGCACAGTACTTAGGTCTTAGGAGAGCACAGTACAACAGAGTTGGCAGACAGGCAACCTGCCCAGAAAGAACTTACAGTCTAGAGGGATGCAACTAGTCTGAGGACACAATTTCAGGTAACTGTGGCTAAAAATATAGGACGTCAAACCTTAGTTCAGGAACCAGTCGCCTCATACATTATCCCTACGGTAAAATCAGTGCCACCTTACCACATTTAGGTGCAATTTTCAGAGACTAATCGTGTCCTAAGTCCTGTCTTACGGAAAATTGGTTGAAAACCCGGGTTTGTGGTTCCAGACTGGCGATCGGTCAGCCCCTGAAATTTATTTTAGTGTCTCATCCCTACTAGATTTTAAGCTTCTCAAGGGCAAAGGATCATGTCATCTCTTCATTTAATTTAGCGCTGTCTCCCCTGCTAAATTCACCTCCCTTCTAGCCTATAAATTCCTCAAGGGATTCTTAGAAACCCCTTTGCAAGTGGGGCATGAGAACCATGACCACGGACCAAGTGACCACGGACATGTCACTTAACTTATTTGGGTCTCAGTTCCTTCATCTGTAAAATGGGGATTCGGTATCTATCAGGTGGGACAGGAACAGTGAAAGGTAGACTGAGGCAGAGGAAGAAATGGTTTCTTCTCTTTCTGGGATCCCAGCCTTCCTTTCCCATTAGCATGGGTCTAAAGGCGCTTGTCGAGAAGAACAAAAAATCCCTAACGCATAACCTTAACAAGAACAAATACAAAAAAAGAGAGCTTTTCACCCCACTGACCCAGCTCTATCACTCCTTTCCTTCCTCCTCTTCCACGAAGACCAGAAGCAGCACGGCCTAGTGGAAGGAGCATGGGCTTGGGAGTCGGCGGTCTTGAGTTCTAATTCCATTCTCCCCGGCATCTGCTGTGTGACCTCAGGCGAGACACTTCACTTCTCTGCACAGGAATATGGACAGATAAATCCATCAGAGCGTCAGGGAACAGAACTTTGCAGGGAAAACCCCTGGAGCCCTCCTCCAGTGAAATTCCTCCTTAAGTGCTCTTTCCTCGTTAAGGTAGAGATAGGGAAGCCTAGTCTCTGACACGTGATAGTTTTACCTTGCAAAGCATTCTGGAGTCTCATCAAGTGTAACTCTAATTACCGGTTCAGGATATGACCTCCTTTATTGCGTTGGAAAGGAGGTCTCTGCTCCTTGCTCAGATAAGATAGGATGTGATGCAACTCCAGTTAACCCTGGTAGTAGATAATAAAAAATGCTGATTGGAAAAGTCCTTATCAAGCTAAGAAGGCTCGTGGGGCCTGAAGGGGCTGGAGGTGAGAGAGACAGAGGGAGAGAGAAAGACAACTTGGCAAAACTTACAGCACCTCCTCAAGTCATGCCAAGCACTCAGTAGGACTCAATAATAATAATTGCATTTATTAGGCATTTACTATGTGTCAAGCACGTGGAGAGAAAGAAGATGGCACTCTGCAGCTGACTACAGTAACCCTCGGCAAAACTTAGGTATAGGATGATGATGCAGTCGATCCAAGAAAAGATCCAAGCTCATCAGGTTGGACGCAATCCCCGTCCCACTTGGGGTTCACAGTCTAGAAAGGAGGAAGACCAGGAATTGAATCTCCGTTTTACAGGTGAGGAAACTGAGGCACAGAGAAGTGAACTGAATCGTCGAAGGTCACACAAAAAACAAGTGGCAGAGCCAGGATTAAGAACCAGGTCTTGTGACGCCCAGGCCAGGGCTGTTTCGGGTAAGCTACAGTACTTGGGTTAGGAGTCATGGAAGGAGTGTTAATAGTGTTCCGCACACAGTAAGCGCTCAATAAATACGATTGAATGAATGAAGTAGTGGAGGGATGGGTAATGAAGACAACTGTTGAACTACTGCATGACTTTGACCAAGTCCCTTAACCTCTCTGTGCCTCGGTCTCCCGCTGTATAAAAAGAGGGTTGAAATACACGTTCTCCCTCCCTCTTACACTGTGAGCCCCATAAGGGGCAGGGGCTTGTTCTGATCGTATCATATCTACCCCAGCCCTGAGCACAGGGCTCGGTGCATAGTAAGCATTTAATAGACACCACGATGATTATTACCATTTTCTCAGTCCAGTCATGAAGATTTGGGGATGAGGGAGGGGAGGAGGGATGAGGGAATTAATTATAGCGCCGGTGGTTTGCACAAACCAGAAGAGGCGGACAGAGGTGCAAAACACGCAATAAATTTATGTACAAAATCTACTGCGGGCAAAATTCATTCAATAGTATTTATTGAGCGCTTACTATGTGCAGAGCACTGTACTAAGCGCTTGGGATGAACAAGTCGGCAACAGAGACAGTCCCTGCCGTTTGACGGGCTTACGGTCTAATCGGGGGAGACGGACAGACAAGAACAATGGCACTAAACAGCGTCAAGGGGAAGAACATCTCGTAAAAACAATGGCAACTAAATAGAATCAAGGCGATGTACAATTCATTAACAAAATAAATAGGGTAACGAAAATATATACAGTTGAGCGGACGAGTACAGTGCTGTGGGGATGGGAAGGAATCATCCCAGCCCACTGCCAATGCTATTCGGTGCTATTCAATCGTATTTATTGAGTGCTTACTGTGGGCAGAGCACTGTACTAAGCGCTTGGAATGTACAATTCCACAGCAGATAGAGAGAATCCCCGCCCAACCATGGGCTCACTGTCTAAACGATGGGGTCATGTGCCAGAATGCCACAGCACTGGAAACTCTGAGACCCGGATTATTTTCCATTTTGTTCTCTTTTAAAAAGCATTTGTTCAGCGCTCACTTTGTGCAAGGTACTGTATAAAAGGCAGGGGTAGATATAAGATAATCAGGTTGGACATAATCCGTAATAATAATGTTGGTATTTGTTAAGCGCTTACTATGTGCCGAGCACTGTTCTAAGCGCTGGGGTAGACATAGGGGAATCAGGTTGTCCCACATGGGGCTCACAGTCTTAATCCCCATTTTACAGATGAGGTAACTGAGGCACAGAGAAGTTAAGTGACTTGCCCACAGTCACACAGCCGACAAGTGGCAGAGCTGGGATTCGAACTCACGAGCTCTGACTCCAAAGCCCGTGCTCTTTCCACTGAGCCACGCTGCTACCCCATGTGGGGCTCACAGACTTAATTTCCATTTTACAGAGGAAGTAACCGGGGCCCGGAAAAGTTACAGGAAAGAAAGGTCACAGAGCAGACAAATGGCAGAGGCAGGATTAGAACCCAGGTCCTCTGACTCCCAGACCCGTGCTCTTTTCACTAGGTCAAGCTGCTCCTCAATGTTTTCTTACATGGAGCGGTTCCCTCCAACACAAGTGCTTTGGGGCATTTCTTGACTTTCACCTAAAGCTTCCCCGAAATGGTCACCCAAATGAAGAAAAACATCTTCACTGCCTTCGACCAAAAAAAAAAAGGGAAAAAACAGTCTTTCAGAAAGGCTCCAGACAGGAGCTGAGCGGGCCTCCCTCTTCTGCCTGAAGGAAAAACTGCAACCCTACAGTTCGGTCATGGAAAAATGATCTTCTGTCCGATGGCGCTGAAGCCGTGAAGCAGAAGGTTTAGATTTTTAGCGAGAGCTAAGAAAAGGACCGGCGAATCTGAGTCCTCCCGTCTCTGAAGAAGAATGGGAGGCTGATTGGAAAGTGGCATCAGGCATCGGCCCGGGGAGATTGCTTGCCTCTTCCAAAGTTCATCGTTGTTTCCATTCCCCAATTCTGAGAGGAATGACCCAAACTTCTGCCTCCTGAAGGAAAAACGTTTACTGGCTTCAAAATGTGGCCGTCTGAAACGGACTCAGCGGAAGGGATACTGAATTTGCCTCCCAGTGACCTCTACACACGGTCAGGCTTGGGCAGCGTGGCTTAGTAGAAAGAGCACTGACCTGGGAATCCGAAGTGCTGGATTCTAATCTGAGCTCCACCCCTCGTCTGCTGTGTGAAAGTCATTACACTTCTCTGTGCCTCAGTTCCCTCATCTGCAAAATGAGGATTCAAACCTGTTCTCTCTCCTACTTAGACTGATTATCTTGCACCTACCCCAGCGCTTAGTACGGCGCTTGGCATTTAATAATAATTGAGCACGAAGAAGCGAAATGACTCGCCCAAGGTAATACAACAGAAAAACGTCAGAGCCAGGATTAGAACCTAGGCCCTCCTGATTCCCGCGCATGTGCGCTATCCATTATGCTCCTTATGCGCGTGGCATATTATGGGAAATCAATGAATGAAAAACCAAAGGAGTAGCAACTTTGATGTAAGAAACGAGCCCAGAAGTCAAGAGTAGAAAAGCCATTGTCAGTTTTTAACTCTCCTCACAACTTCAGCTGCCGTTATTGTGACATAAATTGAGCTCCCTTCTGCAAATGGCAGATAACGATTCGGCTATTGTTCACCGAGAAAGCCACGCGGCGCTCGAGAAAGACACCAATAATTGTAAAGTTCACGGCGTAGCCTCACATGAAAAATACCCAGGCGGGATCTTGTCTCTTGGAGCTCGGTCAACCGAGGTAGGGAGGAATTTTGTCAGTCGAACCGAAGCTGGGAATTATTGGCAGAGAATGGAATGGAGGAGAGCGACGTCACCTTCTGCTCCGGTAAAGCTCCACTCTCTTCGAAATTAAATCTATGGCTTACAATTCGCACACTTCAGACTTCCGTGAACTCCGATCCCGGTTGGATAAATTTCAGTGCTTTTGTTAACTTTGCAAACTTCAGACTATCGTAAGCTTCAATTCTCTCATTCTCCATCCTCCCGGCCTGGAGCCTAATGGGTTCCGTTTATCTCTGTACGGAGGTTCCCCTGTCTTCCAGGTCATTTTGTCTGACCTTTGCCGAGTCTTGCTCTGCCTCCACAGCGAGCTTCAGATTGCAGTTCTCCTGGGTGGGGGTGGGGATGAGGGAGTAGCGGAAAAAGCTCTCCTCCTCCAGGAGGCCTTCCCAGATTGAGCCCCCCCTTTCCTCTGCTCCTCCTCCCCTCCCCATCACCCCGGCTCCCTCCGCTCTACACCCCTCCCCGCCCCACAGCACTTTTGGATATATGTACATATTCATTCAATAGTATTTATTGAGCGCTTACTAGGTGCAGAGCACTGTACTAAGCGCTTGGAATGTACAAATCGGTAACAGAGAGAGACAGTCCCTGCCCTTTGACGAGCTTACAGGCTAATCGGGGGACACAGACAGACAAGAACAATGGCAATAAATAGAATCAAGGGGAAAAACATCTCATTAAAACAATAGCAAATAAATAGAATCAGGGTGATGTACGTCTCATTAACAGAATAAAATGCAAAATGCATATTTATTATTCCATTTGTTTTATGATGCGTATATATAATAATAATAATGTTGGTATTTGTTAAGCGCTTCCTACGTGCAGAGCACTGTTCTAAGCGCTGGGGGAGATGCAGCGTCATCAGGTTGTCCCACGTGAGGCACAGTCTTCATCCCCATTTTCCAGATGAGGTCACTGAGGCACAGCTAAGTGAAGAGACTTGCCCACAGTCACCCAGCTGACAGGTGGCGGAGCCGGGATTCGAACCCATGACCTCTGACTCCCAAGCCCGGCCTCTTTCCACTGAGCCCCGCTGCTTCTCATCTATAATTCTATTTATTTATATGGATGCTTTTGATCCCTATCTACTTGTTCTGTTGTCTGCCTCCCCCCTTCTAGACTGTGAGCCCGTTGTTGGGTAGAGATTGTCTCTATTTGTTGCCAAATGGTACTTTCCAACTGCTTAGAACAGTGCTCTGCACACAGTAAGCGCGGGCAACCCAAATTGCTTGTAATCGCCCCAACGCTTAGTACAACGCTTTACTCCTCTGTAAAATGGGGATGAAGACTGTGAGCCCCACGTGGGACAACCTGATTACCTTGGATCTACTCTGGCGCTTAGAAGCAGCGTGGCTTTGGAGTCAGAGGTCATGGGTTCGAATCCCGACGCGGCCACTGGTCAGCTGTGTGACTTTGGGCAAGTCACTTAACTTCTCAGTGCCTCAGTGACCTCATCTGCAAAAGGGGGATGAAGACTGTGAGCCCCACTGGGACAACCTGATTCCCCTCTGTCTACCCCAGCGCTTAGAACAGTGCTCTGCACATAGTAAGCGCTTAACAAATACCAACATTATTATTATTATTAGAACGGTGCTTGGCACATAGTAAGCACTTAACAAATGCCATCGTTATTAAATACAGCTATTACTATATAAGCGGGGAATAGTTAGTGAGGGACCACAGTGTAAAGTGCTGTACTAAGCACTAAGTCGCTTAACTTTTCTGTGCCTCAGTTTCCTCATCGGAGTAATACCTCTTCTCCCTCCTGCTTAAACTGTGGCCCAGGGACGGTGTCCAGCTTTATCATCTTTTTCTCTGCCCCAGCATTTAGTACGGTGTAAGCACTTATAACAAATATTGTTATTCTATTTATTATTATGAATCTTATCAGGCAATCCCCCAGGAAAGAGACATTTTCCAGAGCTGGGGGCTAAGTGCGGGAAATGCTAACGTATCTGTCAACTCTGTTACGTTTTACTCTCCCAAGCCCTTAGTAAAGGGCTCTGCACACAGTAATCACTCAATAAATACCAGTGACTCACTGATTGATTGATTGATAGGGGAATGTTTAGTGATTAATTTGATTCTCAGTCACCGTGTCCGTGATCCCGAGAGGCAGGTGGGCCGCCGACACACTGTATTTCGCATTTCGAAGGTTCACGGGTACGAAAAGACGCCATTGGTCGAATGACCTTTAGCGGCCGGGTCTCCAGGTCCAATTTTCAAGTGGCTCGTTTGAATCCAACCACCTACCTCCAATCAGTCGCTCGGTCGGTAACCCAGCTACCCCCCTCTTCATATTGGGGACTGCAAACGAAATGCAACAAGTCCGAAGGGAGCAAGGATACATTCATTTAGGCCAACGTCTCACCCTAAACGTTAATCCAACGTCCTTCTTTGCACACCCAAGCATCCACGCGGGCTGCTGCTTTAGCCCCTCACAACGTCGACGCTGCCAATGTAACCGTGGTGACGGCTTCGGACCCTGTGAAACGCACGGGTCTAACGTCCTCCTGCTGAAAGCAAAACCATTCTGTCGAAAGCACCCGAGACAGTGTGTCGCCGCTTTTCCTTTTCAGATTCATCTGTTGTTTAACGGAGCTCGGTTTGTTTACCGTGTTCCGCTGCAGCTCCTTCTTCCCCCCCGACGTTTAAATACTAGACGAAGGACCTCATCGCACAAGCTCCGTCATCCCCCCCGAAGCCGCTTCTCCACTAGAGAGGAGATGTTTATTAAGCGCTACAGAGTACGGAACGCCGCACTCCCCCAAACTCTCAATTCATCATTTTAGCGCAATTGCAAAATTTTAGAATAGGGCAAGGCATTGATTCTGGGAAGATTAGGGGGAGGGCGTCACTCAGATTATATTGATTAGCACACACTCGGTGCCTCCTGATGGTACTGATCAAGCCCCCCGCAACAAACGGAAACTCCTCACCGTCGGCTTTAGAGCGCTCAGTCACCTTACCCCCGTGGCTCAGTGGAAAGAGCACGGGCTCTGGAGTCGGAGGTCGTGGGTTCGAATCCCGGCTCGGCCACGTGTCAGCCGTGTGACTCTGAGCCAGTCACTTCACTTCTCGGTGCCTCAGTGACCTCATCTGTAAAATGGCGGTTAAGGCTGTGAGCCCCACGTGGGACGGACTGATTCCCCCGCGTCTACCCCAGCGCTTAGAACGGTGCTCGGCACATAGTAAGCGCTTAACAGATACCAACATCATTATTATTATCATTATCCTCACCTCGCTGCTGTGCGACTACAACCCGGGCCGCACACTTCGCCCCCCCAATGCCGACCTGCTCGCTGTACCTCCACCTCGTCTATCTCGCCGTCGACCTCTCCCCCCCATCCTGCCTCTGGCCTGGAACGCCCTCCCTCTTCCTATCCAACAGACACTTACTCTCCCCTGCTTCATCTCCTCCATCTTCTCTAGACCGTCAGCTCATTGTGGGCGGAGAATGTGTCCGTTCGCTGTTCCATTATACTCGCCCAAGGGCTTCGTACAGCGCTCCGCACGCCGTAAGTGCTCGATAAATACAAGTGACCGACTCAAAAAGGCCCTAACGGTGTCCTCCTTCTCTCCTCTCCTACTCCCTTATGCATCGCTCTGACTTGCCCCCTACTGCGTGGTTCAGTAGAACGAGGCCGGGCTTGGAAGTCAGAGGTCATGGGTTCGAATCCTGGCTCCGCCACTCGTCAGCTGTGCGACTGTGGGCAAGTCACTTAACTTCTCTGAGCCTCAGTTCCCTCATCTGGAAAATGGGGATTAAAACTGTGAGCCCCGTGTGAGACAATCTGATCACCCTGTAACTACCCCAGCGCTCGGAACAGTGCTCTGCACCTAGTAAGCGCTTAACAAATACCAACGTCGTTCATCCCCCTTTCCCGCTCCACAGCAGTCAAGTAGATATCCGTAATTCATTTATTCCGATTAGACCGTGCGCCCGTCAAAGGGCAGGGACCGTCTCTATCTGTTGCCGACTTGTTCATTCCAAGCGCTTAGTACAGTGCTCTGCACATAGTAAGCGCTCGATAAATAAACGCTATTGAATATCAATGTCCATCTCCCCCTCTGGACTGTAAGCTCTCTGTGGGCCGGCAAAGCATCTGTGGTATTGCTCTCCCAAGGGCTTAGTACAATGTTCTGCACACGGTCAGCGCTCAATAAAGGTGATTGATTGATTGCTGTGCCAAGATGTATGTCAACGTTTTGCTAACCAGAGGAACAGCAGAGAACACCAGGTGATACCGCGGGCCAGGTTGGCCAGTGGTGGAGGGTCCCAGGGGAAGTAACGTGTTGTTAGGCAAAACCCACCAAGTCTCGTCCAACAGGATGGCCGACTCCTTGGAATGCCATCCCATGAGAACTCCGACGGGAGGGAAAATGGTCCAGGGGGAGAATGAGGGGCCACGAGTAATAATGATAATAATAACGTTGGTATTTGTTAACCGCTTACTACGTGCAGAGCGCTATTCTAAGTGCTGGACTAGGTGCAGGGTCATCGGGTTGTCCCACGTGAGGCTCACGGTTAATCCCCATTTTACAGATGAGGTCACTGAGGCCCAGAGAAGTGAAGTGACTTGCCCACGGTCACCCAGCTGACAAGTGGCAGAGCCGGGAGTCGAACCCACGCCCTCTGACCCCCAAGCCCGGGCTCTTTCCACTGAGCCACGCCTCTTCTCTAATTCTCTACTTCACAAGTACTAATCCCATCTCCGCCTGACTTCTAGAGGTGATTGCATTTGGTCCAATTCATACGTTTCTTAATCCACGGTATAGATCAGTTATTATCAATTCCACTTTTAGGTTTTGGGCGAAGACCCGATATATAAAACCCTTCCTATTGGCCTACTGCACAGAGACGCGAAAGTGAAATAACTTACTAGAGCAGATCCTAAATTCCTCTAGATATATCGACTGAAAAATAATCTGCTTGAAAAGATGCACACGGCTGGTTAAGTCGAACTTTGTATCCGGGAAAAAATACTGAGTCATGCTCAAAACGAGAGTTACGGAAATGGCGGTTATTTATGAGTTCAACTGGAAGGGATAATTAACGAAATTGCTGTAAAGGGTGAAAACAGGACAAGGTGCAATTTATTTTTGAAAGCCTATGGGTGGCGTTCTGTAGTTCAGAGAGGAAGGAGATTGTGAAATTCACATTAACGTCAATATTTCTACCCAGTTAATGCTTCGGTTTGCTGTCGGGTGGGTGAATTTTCCCCTCCACTCAGGGGTTTTCCAGACTTATCGGTCGTAAGTCGTTCGTTGGCTCCTATTCCTCTCTCCTGAAATGGGTTCACATGCGGTTTGCCGAACAGCGTGGCTCGGTGGAAAGAGGCCGGGCTTGGGAGTCGGGGGTCATGGGTCCGAATCCCCGCTCCGCCACTTGTCAGCTGGGTGACTGTGGGCAAGTCACTTCACTTCTCTGGGCCTCAGTGACCTCAACTGTAAAATGGGGATTAACTGTGAGCCCCACGTGATGACCCTGTATCTACCCCAGCGCTGAGAAGAGTGCTCTGCACACAGTAAGCGCTTAACAGATACCAACATTATTAAAGGATGCTATAAAAATTAGACAACCAACTATTGAATGTGCATAATGTAAAAGTTAGGGGGAAACTCTCCTGCCAGCGGCTAGGTGGAGATTTGCAGGGGCAGGGGAGGCAGCAGCGTTGGCGAGTGGAAAGAGTTCGGGACAGAGAGTCAGGAGCCTTGGTTTCTAATCCCGGCTCTGCCACTTCCCTGCTGTGTGACCTTGGACAATTCACTTACCTTCTCTGTGCCTCTGCTTCCTCATCTCTCATGGGGGGGATGAAGTATGTATTCTCCCTCCCTCTTAGGCTGTGAGGTCCCTGTGAGACCAGGACTCTATCTGAACTGATTATCCTGTAAATAATAATAATAATATTGCAGTGTTTACATGCTTACTGTGACGGCGGTAAACACAGTGCTTGGCGCACGGTTAGTGCTTAATAAATTCCTTCACGATGATGATGACGTGGCCTACCTTTTATGACATTTTTCAGGCGCAAGGCAGATGAGAGAGTGTGGATGGTTCAGGGAAAGTCATCACCAGTATTGCAGAAACAATCAGCTATGTTTGGTAAGCGCTTATTAATAATAATAATAATAATAATGTTGGTATTTGTTAAGCGCTTACTATGTGCCGAGCACTGTTCTAAGCGCTGGGGGAGATACAGAGTGATCAGGTTGTCCCACGTGAGGCTCGCAGTTAATCCCCATTTTCCAGATGAGGTCACTGAGGCACAGAGAAGTGAAGTGACTCGCCCACAGTCACACAACTGACAAGTGGCAGAGCCGGGATTCGAACCCATGACCTCTGACTCCCAAGCCCGGGCTCTTTCCACTGAGCCACGCCGCTTCTCTGTACGAAGCGCTCGGGAGAGTGCAATATAACAGAAACACCTCAAACACGTGTCCGATGCTTCCTCCCTCGACCGCTGGTGTTTGAGCGATATTTATCCGAAATGGCCAGAGGCTAGAAAAAATGCATTACTGCATTTCCAAGAGCACGATCAATCACTGGTATTTCCTGAGCACTTCCTGTGTGCTGAGTACTGCGCTGAGCACTTGGGCGAGTACAATAATGTACTCTCAGAGACAATCCCGTGGACATAAGCACTGTGGGGCTGAGGAAGGGGTGAAAAAAGGGAGCAAATCCAAGTGTGAGGGCGAAGCCCAAGTAGGGGGGAGAAGAGGAAAGAAGGGCTTAATCCGGGAAGGCCTCTTGGAGGAGACGTGCCTTCAATAAGGCTTCGAAAGGGGAGGGCGAGCGATCGTCTGTCGGTTATGAAGAGGAAGAGCAATTCAGGCCAGAGACCGGACGTGAGCCAGAGGTCGGCGGTGAGATAGACGAGATGAAGGCGCAGTGAGCAGGTTGGCATTGGCGGAGCGGAGTGTGTCCGCCGGGCATCTCTTCCGGACGATATCCTCAGTTAGAGAATTCAGGGAAGGAGCCAGGCCTTTTAACGGCGTCCGTCCCAGTGATCGATGGGCCTCTTGCCCTTCGATGAGTGAACGGGGTGCGGAGTCATTTAGGAAACGGCCGCAATGAGAGTGTAATTCCTGCAGGGAAATATCGAGAGGTAAGCTCAATATCATATCTTTTTTCCTACTATTATAATTAAACATCGTAGTAAAAGGCGTTAAATATCCGCTCGGTATAATTACCGTAGGGAATTTAAATGATTCATTAAGAGGGCCACGGTTTGCAAACGAAGTACGAGTGCACGTAATGAACGCGACTGCCTCGGAATCCTTCGGGGACAAGGTCGTCGTCACAGATGACTCGCTCACGCGACTATCTGCTCTCGGGTACCTTCTCCCCGCAAGAGACAAAGGATGTTTGATCCTGGAAAGCGGCCCGATCCGGTTCCTCTCGTTTGTTTCTCTTAATTTCATAATAATTATTATTATTAATAATGTTGGCATTCGTTAAGCGCTTACTACGTGCCGAGCCCCGTTCTAAGTAGACACGGGGGGGAACCGGGTCGTCCCACGTGGGGCTCACGGTCTTAATCCCCATTTTACAGATGAGGGAACTGAGGCACCGAGAAGCGACTCGCCCGGAGTCACACGGCTGACAGGTGGCCCAGCCGGGATTCGAACCCGTGACCTCTGACTCCAAAGCCCGTGCTCTTTCCACTGAGCCACGCTGTAACAACTACAGTGGTATTTGTTAAGCGCTTCCTACGTGCCAGGCTCTCTACTGAGCCCTGGGGTAGCTGGGCTTTGTTAAGCACTCACTGTGCGCCGAGCACTGTAGTAAGCCATGGCGTAGATATGAGATAGGCAGGTCAGAAAAAGTCCCCATCCCACGTGGGTCTCACAGTCTAAAAGGGAGGGAGAACAGGTATTTCAGCCCCATTTTACAGTTGAGGAGACTGAGGTGAAGTGAAAGGACTTATCCAAGGTCGTCCAACAAGCAAACCGGCAGAGCCAGGATTAGAATCCAGGCCCTCCGAGTTCCGGGCCTGGTCTCTTACCACTAGATCGTGCTGGTTTCCCACCCTTCTCTGTGTCTCAGCCTCCTCGTTTGTGAAATGGGTATGATTCACTCATCCGATCGTATTTACTGAGCGCTTACTGTGTTCAGAGCACTGTACTAAGCTCTCGGGAGAGTACAGTTCAACAATAAACAGACCCATTCCCTGCCTCCGGGGAGCTCCCAGTCTAGCATGGGCGAGACAGACACCGATCTACCTAATAACACCTGCCTTTACTAGAGAAGCAGCGTGGCTCAGTGGAAAGAGCACGGGCTTTGGAGTCGGAGGTCATGAGTTCGAATCCCCGCTCTGCCACTTGTCTGCTGTGTGACCTTGGGCGAGTCGCTTCACTTCTCTGTGCCCCAGTGACCTCATCTGTAAAATGGGGGTGAAGACCGTGAGCCCCACGGGGGACAACCTGATTCCCCCGCGTCTACCCCGGCGCTTAGAACGGTGCTCTGCACCTAGTAAGCGCTTAACGAATACCAACGTTATTATTATTATTACCTACCTCACAGGGTCTGCGTGAAGGGAAAAATGAGGTGTCGGGTGACGGCACTTGGAGAATCTTATCCCTTCCTACTTAGACTGCGAACCAAAGACGGATCGGAACCTAGTACAGTTCTCGGCACGTAACAGCCGCTGATCGAGGACCACGTATTTCGATGTCGTCTATCTCGCCGTCAGCCCCTCGCCCACATCCTGCCTCTGGCCTGGACCTCTCCTCCTTCCCTCCCCGCCTTCAAAGTCTTACTGAAGACACATCTTGTCCAAGAGGCCTTCCCCGACTAAGCCCTCGTCTCCTCATCCGCCGCCCCGCTCCCGCTTCTGCATCGTCCTTCAGCTGGGATCTGTACCCTTTATTCACCTCTCCCTTGGCCACACACGTTCATTCATCCATTCAGTAGCATTCAGCGAGCGCTTACGAATAATAATGATAATGGTGGTATTTGTTAAGCGCTTACCAGGTGCAAAGCACTGTTCTAAGCGCTGGGGGGGATACAGAGTGATCAGATCGTCCCACGTGGGGCTCAAAGTTTTAATCCCCATTTTACAGATGAGGTATCTGAGGCATAGAGAAGTTAAGTGGCCCGCTTACTATGTGCAGAGCACTGCACTAAGCGCTTGGAACGTGCAGATCGGCAACAGAAAGAGACCGTCCCCGCCCAACGACGGGCTCACGGTCCAATCGGGGGAGACAGACGAAAACAGAAGCAAGAAATAGAATCGAGGGGATGGACAGCTCATTAACAAAATTAATAGGGTAATAAAAACATATACAAATGAGCCGACGAGCACAGTGCTGAGGGGAGGGCAGCACTTATGCACACACCTATAATTTCATTTATTGATTTATATTAACGTCTACCTCCCCCTCTAGACCGTAAGCTCTCTGTGGACACGGAATGTGTCTACCGACTCTGTTACAGCGTACTCTCCCAAGCACTTAGTACGGAGCTCTTCACACACAAAATTCTCAATAAATACAACCGATTGATCGACCCATAATAATTATCATTACTATATTATTAATTAGAACACTGTACACAAAAATTCTCAATAAATACAACCGATTGATCGACCCATAATAATTATCATTACTATATTATTAATTAGAACACTGTACACAAAAATTCTCAATAAATACAACCGATTGATCGACCCATAATAATTATCATTACTATATTATTAATTAGAACACTGTACACAAAATTCTCAATAAATACAACCGATTGATCGACCCATAATAATTATCTTTACTATATTATTAATTAGGACACTGTACGAAAACCGAGGTATTATTGAAAGGAAGGCTGGATTGGCGAAGCCCATGAAGGATGCCCTTTTCCAGGAAGCTGTTCCCCTCTCAGTGTAGCTTTATTTTTTTTAGTGATGTTTGTTAAGCATTTACTACATCAGACCGCTGTACTGAGCGCTAGGGTAGGTACAAGGTAATCAGGTCGGACGCGGTCCGTGCCCTACGGTCGTAATCCCCATTTTACCGATGAGAAAAATCTGTAAAATCTGTGTCTTCCACTGAGACTCAGAGAAGTCAAGTGATATTCCCGAAGTCACAGAGCAGACAAGTGACACAGGCAGGATTAGAACACAGATCCTCAGACTCTGAGGCCCAAGCTCTTTCCAGAAGGGGCCCGGCCGGGTCTGAAGCTGAATGACCACCTTTTGGCTCTATTTCCCGGAGCCAAGCCGGGTTTGTGACGGGGTAACGTTAGACTTCATTAGGGGGTGTGTATGTGGGTGTGGGTGTTTGCGTTGGGAGGAACGGAGGGAGCGAGAGAAAGAAAGAGTAAGCGTGCCCGTCTGCTCCCCGCTTTAGCGTCAGCGAATCTGGAATGTGTCAGGGGAACGATGTGGTGTCAAGAGTCCGCCGTATCCGTGGAGTTTTGTTTCTCTTTTATCTTTTCTGGGAAGATGAGGTAATTTCCTAACACGTTGTCATCACCGATAGCTTGAATGGTTTAATCTTCATTTCCTGAGCTACCCCTCCTCATCACCCCTCTTCCACCTTCCACCCTTAACGCCTCCCGATTCTGTCACCCTAGCGGAGCCCCTGGGTTGCGAAACCGACTTGGATGCCCTGTAGGTCATAGCTATTATTATTCTCCACATTAAAAATGTGGCCGCTGATCGTGCTTCGAGCAGGAAGGCCCGGCAGTGTCAGTAGAAGCCGTTGGGCATCTCACGGGCCTCTCTTCATATGATGATAATGGTATTTATTAGGAGTTTATCACGTGGCAAGCACCGCGCTAAACCCTGGGACAGATACAAGATAATACAAGATAGGGAAGCAATGCAGTCTAGTGGAAAGAGCACGGGCAGGGGAGTCGGAGGACCTGGATTCTAGTCCTGGTTCTGCCACACGCCTGCTGTGTGACTTCCTTGTGCCCCACCCATAAAACGGGGGTTCGATACCCGTTCTCTCTCCCGCCTCGGACTGTGAGCCCCACGCGGGACAGGGACCGTGTCTGATCTCGGTGTGTTGCATCTATCCCGCTGCCTGTTTATATAGTAAGCGCTTACAACTGAGTAACTGAGGCGCAGAGAAGTTAAGTGACTTGACCAAGGTCACAGAGAAGACATATGGCGGAGCTGCGATTAGAACCCACTTCCCCTGACTCCCGGGCCGGTGGTTTCTCCACTGGGCCGGGCTACACTCTAGCCGACCTCCCTGCTTCCTCTCTCTCCCCACTCCAGTCCACACCTCACCCTGCTGCCGGATCGTTTTTCAACAGAACCGTCGGGTCCGCGTTTCTCGAGATCCTTCGGAGGTTACCCATCCACCTCCACTTCCAACAGGAATTCCTCACCATCGGCTTCACGGCACGCAATCACCTTGCCCGCTCCTATCTCCTGCCCCTCGTTTCCTACCGTAAACCCACCCACACACTCGGCTCCTCTAATGCCGACCTACTCACTGTACCTCGACCCATCTATCTCACCGACGGCCTCTCAGCCACGTCCTGCCTCGGGCTTGGAACACCCTCCCTCTGCATATCCGACGGAGAATCACTCTCCCCGCCCTCGCCGCTTTATTAAAAGCCCAAGAGGCCTTCCCCAACTAAGACCTCATTTCCACTTCTCCAACTCCCTCTCTGCCATCTTTGCTCTCGGATTGCCGCCCTCCGTTCACCCCTCCTTCCGCCCCACGGCAGACGCATATATCCGCCATTTATTCGTTTATCTTAATTTCCGTCTCCCCCTCTAGACCGTAAGCTAGTTATGGGCAGGGAACACGTCTCCCAACTCTGTTATCTCAACTCTGTTATATCGGACTCTCCCAAGTGTTTAGTACACTCGGGGAAGCGGCGTGGCTCAGTGGAAAGAGCCCGGGCTCCGGAGTCGGAGGTCATGGGCTCGACTCCCGGCTCTGCCACTCGTCAGCTGGGTGACTGTGGGCGAGTCACTTCACTTCTCTGGGCCTCAGTTCCCTCATCTGTAAAATGGGGATGGACCGTGAGCCTCACGTGGGACAACCCGATTCCCCCCGTGTCTACCCCAGCGCTCAGAACGGTGCTCTGCACATAGTAAGCGCTTAACAAATACCAACATTAATTACAACACATTCTACTCAGTAAGCGCTTAATAAATACGATGAATGGATTGATTAGCCAGAATCCATGGAATTCGGGCTATGCAAGTAGCTAATCTAACTAATTTCATGCCCCCACTCCCCCCCCCCCCCACCAATCTCCAAAACACTCACTTCTCTCCTCTTCTTGGGTAATTCGGGGAAAACGAGGGGACAGATGATCTGAATCGCCAAGTTGTCCCCCAGGAAAATTCTCCCCAGCTCTGGAGCCAATATCGGGAAGTCGGGAGTCTGGATGAGCGGCCGTTTATGACCAACAGGAAGGAGACGAGACCCGCTGTGGGGAGGATTGATGTCCGTGAGCCGTTTATAAAAATGCGCCGGGATTCATATCAGGAGGTAATCGGGTTTTAGCGGCAATAGAACTGAGCCCCGACCAGAGTTACGACGGCCAGTCCTGGCAGACGGCATCAGAAAGCTTCTTCTGAACTTCGGTGGGAAAACGGACTTGACAAGTCATTTTGTGATTTAAAGGCAATTTTAGGGGGAAGAAGGAGGGGCAGGAGATTATTAGTGCGGATGAAATACAAATAAAGTTGACATGACTACTGATTTGTCTCTAAACATACCTAATGGGGGTATGTGATAAACAAACCTTAAATCATGCAGCATAATGTGATTTTTGGGGGAACATCCTCTGATGAGAGATATAAGAGGGAAAATAATCTTCAACTTGTCAACGAGTTTATCTACAATCTGAACTGAAATAAAGCAACTTAGAGTGCAAACGATCCTAATACGTAAAGAAGAGAGGTGGATACCAAATACCTCTTGTTCTTTGCTAGTATTAATAATCAGTGAATCTGAAATTTCACCACCTTGATTCTCCAGCAGCGCCTAATGGAAAGACCACCATTCATTCATTCAATCGTTTTTAATGAGCACTCGCTGTGTGCAAAGCACTGTACTAAGCCCTTGGGCGAGTACAATATAACAATAAACACATTCCCCGCCCACAATGAGCCTAGAGTAGGAGAAGGGAATTAATATAAATAAATAATTACAGATATGTACAAGTCTGTACCTCTCTAAAAGCTGGGAGACAGAGTACCTGAGTTCTAATCTCAACTCCACCACTGGTCTGCTTTAGAGAAGCAGCGCGGCTCAGTGGAAAGAGCGCGGGCTTGGGAGTCAGAGGTCACGGGTGCTAATAGTTCCGGCTCCGCCACTTGCCAGCTGGGTGACTTTGGGCAAATCCCTTAACCTCTCTGTGCCTCAGTTACCTCCTCTGTAAAATGGGAATTAAAACCGTGAGCCCCACGTGGGCCAACCTGATCACCTTGCATCCCCCAGCGCTTAGAACAGTGCTCTGCACACAGTAAGCGCTTACCAAATGCCACAATGTATTTTAATTTTATTTCTGTTCGACCTGATGCGAGTCACTTCATTTCCTGGGCCTCGGTTTTCTCAACCGCGTTTGCATTTTGCCTTCTCTTGTCCCATCACAGTCTCTCCGCTCTTGAACCGAGGCCCCGTTTTCGCAGAAGTAAATGTATTTTCCCAAGATCAAAACTTTTTCTGAGGATTCAACAGAGAGGCAGCAGGGTTAGCAGTAATCCCCACAAACCCCAGCTTTCTATTTCAGCTCCTAATTGTAGGTTGGGAGCCGCTCACGGCAGTTATGACTAATTGTGAACGTCCATTGTTATTCTAGCGACATTCCTATCGCTATATTTGGGAACCTAAATGCCGCAGGTAAGTAATCTTAATTTCTCCGGGGAAATGTGTTTAACCTTCTGCTCGTCGAGTTTGCGTGCGCAGCCCGGGCAGAACCTGTCCATCGCATTGCTTCAAAATGGTCCGAAGTCTTGCTTAATGCGAGTTAGGACTGAGAACTAATATCGGTCTCCATTACGTTCAGAATGGCTCATCAGAAGGAGGTGTTTGACATCACCGCCCGGTTCATTCTCAAGCAGCTGGTGGCCAAATGGACAGAACAGGGGCCCGGGAGGCAGCAGCATTTGATTCTAATCCCGGCTCTGCCATTTGCCTGCCGTTTGACCCCGGACAAGTCACTTCACTTCTCTGCGCCTCCGTTTCCTCAGTTGAAAAATGCAAACTAAATACTCGTCCTCCCTCCCTCGTAGACTTTGAGGGACAGGGACTGCATCTGATTGGATTCGTCTCATCGCTTAACACAGTGCTTGACCCCATTAAGGACTTAACAAATACCTCACTTATAATCTGGTTTGTTGATGAACATTTAGAGGCAACTGGAATTCGGGCTTGGAGAGGCAACACAGAGATACAACCGAGAAAAGGGGAAACTCCTATACACACCATGAAGAAGCTATCAGAGGGGGAAATAAAGATGATAAAATGTCCTTCTACAGATAATCGGTTGATTGAATCAGAGTAATAATGTGAATTGCTTTTCCGCTGACTTCTAATACGTGGCTTTGGAGCTTGTTGAAAGGCCTCAGTTAATCGATCTGCCTCCCCGCCCATTAGGTTTTAATCAGATGTGGCCCACAGAGTCCCCTAGGAAGGAAGCATTTGAGTAATTCAAGGGCCATGTTTTCACTTGGGAGAAAGAAACTTTTTTTTTTCTTTGTGAAGCACTTACTATGTGCCAGGCACTGTATTAAGCTAGTGTGGCTTCGTGGGTGGAGCGTGGGCCTGGGAGTCAGAAGGTCATGGGTTCTAATCCCCTCTCCTCCACACCTCCGCTCTGTGACCTTGGGCAAATCACTTCACTTCTCCGGGCCTCGGTTACCTTTTCTTTAAAATGGGGATTCATGCCTTCATTGAATAGTATTTACCGAGCGCTTACTATGTGCAGAGCGCCGTACTAAGCGTTTGGAATGGACAAATCGGTAACAGACAGAGACAGTCCCCGCCCTCTGACGGGCTCACGGTCTAATCGGGGGAGACGGACAGATAAGAACGATAGCAATAAATAGAATCGAGGGGATGAACATCGCATTAAAACAATAGCAAATAAAGAGAATCAAGGTGATGTACAGCTCATTAGCAAAATAAATAGGGTAAAGAAAATATACACGGTTGAGCGGACGAGTACAGTGCTTAAGAGTGTGAGCCCTATGTGGGACAAGGACTGTGTCCAACCTACCTTGTATCTACCTCGGGGCTTAGAACAGTGCTTGGCACATAGTAAGCACTCGAGAAGTACCAGAATTATCGTTATTATTATTAGATAACCAGCCTGGACACAGTCCATGTCCCACATGGGGCTCACACTTTCATTCTCCATTTTACAAATGTGCGTAACCATAATTCATTTATACCGACGTCTGAATCTCCCTCTGGACTGTAAGCTCTCTGTAGGAAGAGAACGTGTCTACCGGCTCGGCTGATAGAGAAGCGGTGCAGTCTAGTAGATAGACCACACGCCTGGGAGTCAGAAGGATGTGGGTTCTAATCCCGGCTCCACCGCTTATTCATTCATTCGGTAGTATTTATTGAGCGCTGACTAGGTGCAGAGCACTGTACTAAGCGCTTGGAACGGACAAATGGGTAACAGATAGAGACGGTCCCCGCCCTCTGACGGGCTCACGGTCTAACCGGGGGAGACGGACGGACGAGAACGATAGCGACAGATAGAGGGGACGAACATCTCGTTAAAACAATAGCAGATAAATAGAATCAAGGCGATGTACATTTCGTTAACAAAATAAATAAGGTAATGAAAATATATACAGTTGAGCGGACGGGTACGGCGCTGAGGGGATGGGAAGGGAGAGGCTTAGCTGCAGTGGACCCTTGGGGAAGTCACTTCAATTCTTGTGTCCCAGTTTCCTCATCTGTAAAATGGAGATTCAATACATGTTCTCCCTCCTACGTAAAACGTGATCCTAGTTGGGACAGGGACTGTGTCCGATCTGAATATCTTGTAATCCACCCCAAGGCCTATTAGAGTGCTGGGCAGCGTGGCTCAGTGGAAAGAGCACGGGCTTTGGAGTCGGAGGTCATGGGTTCGAATCCCGGCTCCGCCACTCGTCGGCTGTGTGACTGTGGGCGAGTCACTTCGTTTCTCCGTGCCTCAGTGACCTCATCTGGAAAATGGGGATTAAGACCGGGAGCCCCCCCCCCGTGGGACAACCTGATTCCCCTGTGTCTACCCCAGCGCTTAGAACGGTGCTCTGCACGAAGTAAGCGCTTAACAAATACCAACATAGTAAGCGCTTAAATGCCGCAGATATTTTGATTCAGACTCCCCCTTCTGAGCCCCCGGATGGCCAAGCCATACGAGGCCGACACCGGGCAAATTACCTGGGAGGAAATGGATGCCCAAAGCAAGGCCGAAGCCCCGCCCTTACCTCCCCGGGATCATTTTTTACAGAGCAAAAGAAAGACAGGTTCTACCTCAAGCAGAAAAATGTAAATCCCATCAGGAAAAAATCTATAAGGACCAGGTTCTTTGTGCTTGATATTTCACAAAGAATGTGAGTCGTTTCTGTTCTCATTTACCGGCGTTCCGTGGAAATGGATTTCTTGTGCCCCTTCAGTTACTAACAGGGAGATAATAGAGTTGTTGATGATCAAATCAAACGACGCTTCATTATCTGCTTATCCGTGCCACTGAGAGTCAAGGGTGCAGCTACAGTGGAAATAACCGAAACGCTGAGGCGCAGACACCTCAAGAAGAAACTAGGATCAATGGATGGTATTTATTGAGCGCTTACTGATGCAGAGCACTGTACTGAGCGCTTGGGAGAGTACGAAATAGCAGAATGGGTAGATGCACTCGCCCTCCTTAATGACCTGACAATTTAGAGAAGCAGCGTGGCTCAGTGGAAAGAGCGCGGGCTTGGGAGTCAGAGGTCCCGGGTTCTAATCCCGGCTCCGCCACTTGCCAGCTGGGTGACTTTGGGCAGATCACTTCACTTCTCCGTGCCTCGGTGACCTCATCTGTAAAATGGGGATGAAAACTGTGAGCCCCACGTGGGACGACCCGATCACCTTGTGTCCCCCAGCGCTTTGAACAGCGCTTTGCACATAGTAAGCGCTTAACAAATACCACAGTTTATTTAGAGAAGCCGCGTGGCTCAGTGGAAAGAACGCGGGCCAGGGAGTCAGAGGTCCCGGGTTCTAATCCCGGCTCCGCCTCTTGCCAGCTGGGTGACTTTGGGCAGATCACTTCTCTGTGCCCCGGTGACCTCATCTGTAAAATGGGGATTAAAACGGTGAGCCCCACGTGGGACGACCTGATCACCTTGTATTCCCCCAGCGCTTAGAACGGCGCTTAACAAATACCCCACTTTAGAGGGGGAGACAGATACGACCCGAATGAATAATTTATAATATATAATTTAGAGATACGTCCATATGTGCTGTGGGGTTGGGGGCGGAGCGACTATCAAATGTCCAGAGGTCACAGATCCGAGTGAAGAGACAAAGCAGAAGGGAGGGCGAGCCGGGGGAAAGAGGACTTAAGCCGGGAAGGCCTCTTGGAGGAGATGTGTCCTTAATAACGCTTTGAAGGTAGAGAGAGGGGTGGTCTGGCGTATATAGAAGGGGAGAGAGTTCCAGGCTAGGGAAGGACGCGGGAAAGGGACTTTCCAAGCGCTTAGTACAGTTCTCTGCACCCAGTAAGCGCTCGATAAATGCGATTGAATGAATGAGTGAATGAATGAAAGACGAGATGGGGGCCCGGCGAGTAAGCTGGAGCTAGAGGAGCCGAGTGCGCGGGCTGAGCTGCAGCAGGAGATGGTGAAGTGAGGTAGGACGGAGCGAGACGACCGAACGCTTCAAAGCCGGCGTCGGGAGTTTCCGTTTGTTGCGGAGGTGGATTGGAGGAACGGGGCGACGAGGATCGGAGGCTTTAGTACGGAACACTGTACCAGACGTTCGGGAGAGTAAAAAATATAACGGAGTTGGGAGGCAATTTCCCCACCCACAGGAGTCCCAAGCAACGTCCGCACTGCAGCGAAGAGCGGCGACCCGGATTTGAAGTAGCCAGACTGGATGATACCCGAGAAATCCGGAGTGCGACAAGCCAAGCAGGGCTTTGAAACACCTTGATCGAGGTGGCTTTGCCATTTAAAGGAGAGCAGAACGTGAGGAAGATTAAGGTGACCTAGAAGAGACCTAAAGATTTCTCATGCACACGTAGAAGGAGTGGATTTCTATAATAGAGCCGAAGGCTCATTACGGACAAGATGGGGGAGTTCAACGGCTGGCTGCGGGTCACCGAAAGACGCGAGGAGTGAACCTTTCCGCTTCCGCGAAATGGCCCGCGTGGGCTCTCGGTCACATTACGTTGCAGGCCTGCCGTTGTTTTTTTACTGCGGGGGAGTTGTTACGGTATCTGTTGAGTGCTTACTACGTGCCTGGCACTGTGGCTCGGTGGAAAGAGCCCGGGTTTGGGAGTCAAAGGTCATGGGTTCAAATCCAGGCTCCGCCACTTGTCAGCTGGGTGACCTTGGGCAAGTCACTTGACTTCTCTGTGCCTCAGTTCCCTCCTCTGTAAAACGGGGATCAGCTGTGAGCCTCTCGTGGGACCACCTGATGACCCTGTAATAATAATGTTGGTATTTGCTAAGCGCTTCCTAGGTGCAGAGCGCCGTTCTAAGCGCTGGGGTAGTTACAGGGGAATCGGGTCGTCCCACGTGAGGCTCACGGTTAATCCCCATTTTACAGAGGAGGGAACTGAGGCCCAGAGAAGTGAAGCGACTCGCCCCCAGTCACACAGCTGACAGGCGGCAGAGCCGGGAGTCGAACCCGTGACCTCTGACTCCCAAGCCCGGGCTCTTTCCACTGAGCCACGCTGCTTCCCCGTATCTCCCCCAGCGCTTCGAACAGTGCTCTGCACATAGGAAGCGCTTAACAAATACCAACATTATTACTAAACACTGGGGTAGATACAAGTTACTCAGGTCGGACACATTCCATGTCCCACACGGGGCTCACCGTCTTAATCTCCATTTCACGGATGAGGGAACCGAGGCACAGACCGGTCAATCGACTTGTCCGAGGTGACACAGCGGACGAGTGGCAGAGCCGGGTTTAGAACCCGGATCCTTTGAGTCCCAGGCTCGTTATCTCTCCGGTGGGCTGCGCCTCACACGAGTCGCGATGTCTAGTTTCTCAAGGTCCATCAGTGGGCACCCTACCTACGGAGTTACCTCGATTGTAATAGAGCTGAAATTCATTCGTTCGTTCATTCAGTCGTATTCCCTGAGCGCTTACTATACTGCTGGTATTTGTTAAGCGCTTACCATGTGCAGAGCACTGTTCTGAGCGCTGGGAGAGATACGGGGTAAGCAGGTCGTCCCACGTGAGGCTCCCGGTTAACCCCCATTTGACAGACGAGGTCACTGAGGCCCAGAGAAGTGAAGTGACTTGCCCACAGTCACACAGCTGACAAGTGGCAGAGCTGGGATGTGCAGAGCACTGCACTGAGCGCTTGGAAAAGTACAACAATAAACAAAACGAGGTCACGGTCTAGAGAGGGATTGCGGCAGCCCTGCAGGTTTGGAGGCTTATTATTCCGCTGAATCTTTCCAGAAAAGTAAACCGGGGGGTGATTCCCCCCCCCCCCACCTAGAACCCGTCCGCTGCTCTTCAGACAGATCTCTCAAAAACTGCTCGCACTTCCTCTGCTGCTGTTAAGACGGACGCGGGAAATCCCAATATTCGTTATTTTGAAAATAAAGGGATTTCGATCTAGGCCTTTGTGAGACAACTCAGTTGGCCTCAGGATGCAAAATACCGTCTGAAACCCAAGCCCCTTTCCCGTGCGGTTTTGGAAACTTTAAAATTAACAGCATTGGCCTGGCTGGTTTAGCCCGTGAAGCATTTTCTTGAGAAACTCCAGTCAGCCAGGAAGAAATTATCACCATTATTATTATTAGATATATAGTGATGCTATTATTAATGACTATAATAATAGCTGAGGCGTTTGTAAAAACGCCTACTATGTGCCAAGCATTATAATAAGCACCGGGGTAGATGTAAGATAGTCGGGTCTCTCACGGGGCTCGCGGTCTAAATGGGAGGGAAGACAGGTGTTGAATCCCCGTGCCGCCGATGAGGAAACCGAGGCATAGAGAAGTGAAGTGACTTGCCCAAAGACACACAAGGACCTCTGACTCTCCCAGGCCCGTGTTCTTTCCGCTAGGCCTCACTGCTTCTCAGCGCCCTGGGTGGAACTGGAAGTGCGCCCCATCCGCTTAACTGGGATCTACTCCAGTGCTTAGCACGGTGCTTGGCACATAATAAGCGCTTAACGGATGCCGCTATTAATAATAATAATGCTGGCATTTGTTAAGCGCTTACTAGGTGCAGAGCACTGTCCTAAGCGCTGGGGGAGATACGGGGTCGTCGGGCCGTCCCACGTGAGGCTCACAGTCAATCCCCGTTTTACAGATGAGGGAACTGAGGCCCAGAGAAGCGAAGTGATTTGCCCACGGTCACACAGCTGACAAGTGGCAGAGCGGGGATTCGAACTCACGACCTCTGACTCCCGAGCCCGGGCTCTTTCCGCTGAGCCACGCTGCTTCCCCGAGCCCCACTGGACTAAGCGCTTGGGAAAGTACGATACAGCCAAAATAGCAGACACGCACCCCGCCCATGATGCTGGTGGGAAGTAACGAGACCAGAGTTGTGCACGACAACGAAAATCGTGGCATCTGTTGAGCGCTGGGGTAGGGGCCCTGCCGGCTTTGAGAACGTCGATGGTTTCGGCTCCTCCGAGATCCTCCCTCGGGGAGGCTCCGTTTATCGAGCGATTAATCCATTAAGAAACAAAAAACTTTGAAAAGCATCAGGGGGGATATGTTTAATTTGCAACTCTAAAAATCTACATTCTCCTCCCTGCGCCCCGCGTCGACCGCAGAGAAATGAAAGCCCTCCACGCGCTAGGCTCGGCCGGAGACGTTATTGCTTTTTTGATTTAACTCGATCTGCCCGGGGCCTGAGTCTCTAAGAGCGCATTCGTACAACTTAAACATTCATTTGCCAGATAATAAAATGTCACTGTCGGATGTTCTTCCCTCGGTAACATCTCCCTCCCTCCCCAACAGACAGTACCTTAAAGCCCGGCTCTGCAGGACGGGCCTGCTTTTTCACGTTTTCTTAACCTTTTCAGTCATGAAAGACAAAGTTGCCCACCAAGGGGAAATCCCTGAACTCAAATAACAGGACCATTCATCCGGTTTTACACCCGGCAGTCTGGTTGCGAAGCGGCCCGCCCCTTTTCTGATACGGACGCGTCCAGTCTTTTCATTCATCTCGGGAGATTCTGCTTTGGGAGCTAGAGATTGGAGCTCCTTAGCGACCAGAGTAACAACCCGCGTTCGGAGCAATCTAGAGGGAAGGAGAGCGTAGAGACGTTGGCCAAAATCCGCAAAGGCTCGAGCGCTCACGACCGAGCCGGAACGTTCCCAACGGCTCCTGAGACGTACAGGTCGAACCAGCCCCACTGCACTCTGAGTTGGGTAGTTTTCGTGCAAAAATAATAATAACCGTGGTATCCGTCAAGTGCCTACTAGGTGCCAGGCACTGTGCTAAGCCGAGAGGTTGATACGGGTTAATGCGGCTGGACTGACCGTCCCACACAGGACTCAAGAGTCTTCATCGCCGCTGTAAAGACGAGGTAACCGAGGCCCGGAGAAATTACAGACACTGCTCTGATCGTCGTCCATGAGGAACACCTGAAGAAACAATAATAATAATAAATCAAATAAATAGATGGTGGTATTTGTTAAGCGCTTACTATATGCAAAGCACTCTTCTAAGCGCTGGGGGATACAAGGAGATCAGGTTGCCCCACGTAGGGCTCGCAGTTTTCATCCCCATTTTACAGATGAGGGAACTGAGGCACAGAGAAGTTAAGTGACTTGCCCAAAGTCACCCAGCTGGCAAGCGGCGGAGTCGGGATTAGAACCCACGACCTCTGACTGCCAAGCCCGGGCTCTGTAATGTTGGTATCTGTTAAGCGCTTACTATGTGCAGAGCACCGTTTTAAGCGCTGGGGTAGACACAGGGGGATCAGGTCGTCCCACGTGGGGCTCACAGTCCTCATCCCCATTTTACAGATGAGGCCACCGAGGCCCCGAGAAGGGAAGTGACTCGTCACGCAGCTGACGAGTGGCAGAGCTGGGATTCGAACTCATGACCTCCGACTCCAAAGCCCTTTCCACTGAGCCACACAGAAGTCCCGAAGAGTAAAACGGCGACGAGGACCGAGAGCCCCACGTGGGGCCGCGTCCCACCCGATTATAGTGTTGGACGCTTAGTAAGCGCTTAACAAGCGCCGTTAAAAGTAAAAAGCCGCGAGGAGAAAGCGGCTGATTGTCCAGAGAAGACAGGCGGCTGCAAGACGGGAAGTCGGAGAGGAAAACCAGGCCCATTTTTCCGAGAGTCGGAGCGTTGCCTCTGACGGCCGATAGCCCTCGGAGAGCTCGGAGAAGGCTGGCCGTCAGTTCCCGGGCCTGAGAGCCGTTACTCTGGGGGCGCTGGACCGAACGGCGTGATGGATCCTGTTCCCGTTTCTCAGCGGGTGAACGGGGGACGGGCCTACGGTGGGTGAGCCGACCTGGAACCGAACCCAACCTCATCTCCTCCCCCAAAATCCCAAACAAAACTCTGCTGCTTCGAAATAGCATCCGCGGGCACCGGCCCAGCCCCGGAGGGGACGGGGAAACGGTATAATCCATTCTAATATTTTGGAATCTGCTCAGGAATGGGCTCAAAGCCATTAGCTTGGGCTGTTCTGGCCTGAGAGGTGCAGGCTTGGAATTAGCGTAGCCTAGTGGAAAGATCCCGGGTGGGGTAGTCGGGAGACCTGGGTTCTAATCCCGCCTCCGCCGCTTACCTGCTCTGTCAGCTTGGGCAAGTCACTTCATTTCCCTGGGCCTCCGCCTCCTCGTCTGTTAAATGGCTATTCAATACATGTGGGCCTTCCTAATGAAGACTGTGAGCCCGATCAAGTACTCTCCCAAGTGCCCTGCACACAGTAAGCGCTCAATAGATAGGACCGATTGAACGAATGAATGGTAGGGCACAGTCCCTGTCCCACATGGGGCTCACAGGCTAAGTGGGAGGAGACGGACGACCAAACCAAACCAGTAGACGGCCGTCGGCCCCCTACTCGATCCTGTGGAAAGGACACGGGCCTTACAGGCAAGCGCCTTACAGATACCATGTTATTATTATTATCATTATTATTATTATCAGTGTGAGCGAGGGTCAGAGGAAGGAGCGAACAAAGCAGGGCGCGGGCCCGGGAGTCAGAGAGTCGCGGGTTCTAATCCCAGCTCCGCCACTTGTCTGCCGCGTGACCTTGGATTCGTCACTTCGCTTCTTCTCTTCAGTTCCTGCATCTGTAAAATGGGGATTGAGACTGTGAGCCCCAGGTGGGACAGGGACCGCGTCCAACCCCGTTTGCTAGTATCCACCCCGGCGCTTCCTGCGGTGCCCGGCACCCGGTAGGTGCTTACCGAATATCACCGTTATGATTATTCTTAGAGCATAATACGATAGGGCGGATGTCTAAACCGGGGAAAATCGGAGGAGGAGCTTGAAACAGATCTGCGGACAAGCGAAAGAGCCGGGTTCCCTCCGCTCTCAAATCCCCGAGCGGCAGGAAACTCCTAGGGGAATAACTCCCTCGGATCGGTGCGATTAAGAGTCCCGGGCGGCGGATCGGAAGGGCGGAAGCTCACCGTTTATGGGCTCAAGAAGAGTTACCCCATCTACCCGGCGGCCAACGCGACGCTGGCAGTGATACCACACCAGGCTCATTCGGCTCCGGAGACTGGTCTCCGGATCGGTAAATCTGCACGATCCAGATGAGGCGGGGCCCAGCTGGAACCACCGTCCACCGCTTCATTCGATATCCAAAGCAAGACGTCGGGTCGTCGGCTCCGAATCCCGCCGTAAATTCCGGCCGCCGCCGCTTCCGCGGCCCCGACCGGCACCGTTCCGCCGGCCCGTAAGAGCCACGATCGAATCCGATCCGGAGGAATCTCAGGCCGTTTATCTCCCGATTTACTCTGCCTTCAGCGTGATCGTCACCGTTCTCCAAAGAGAGCGTTGGGGCTTCAGTAACCGAGGGATCGTAAAAGCGAAACGGAACGGGAATTCGATCGACACGAAAATCTCCATTCTCAATCCGGAGGCGAATTCAATCTCACCTGAGGCCGCCTATCAGCGAGGGGCCGGGGGATGATTTTTCGGTCGCTTTTTATGTCATCTGCTCAGCGCTTATTATGTGCCAGGCCCTGAGAAGCAGCGTGGCTCAGTGGAAAGGGCACGGGCTTGGGACTCAGAGGTCATGGGTTCGAATGCCGGCTCTGCCACTTGTCAGCCGTGTGACTGTGGGCGAGTCACTTCGCTTCTCTGTGCCTCAGTTCCCTCGTCTGGAAAATGGGGATTAAGACCGTAATGTGGGACGACCTGATTCCCCGGTGTCTACCCCAGCGCTCAGAACAGTGCTCTGCACAGAGTAAGCGCTTAACAAATACCCACATTATTATTATTATTCCAGAGGAGGTCACTGAGGCATAGAGAAGTCATTCATTCAGTGGTATTTTATTGAGCGCTTACTATGTGCAGAGCACTGTACTAAGCGCTTGGAACGGACAAATGGGTAACAGATAGAGACGGTCCCCGCCCTCCGACGGGCTCACGGTCTAATCGGGGGGAGACGGACGGACGAGAGCAACAGCAGTGAATAGAATCGATCAATAGAATCCATAGATAATAACAATAGAATCAATGGAATCAAGAATAGAATCGAGGATAAATAGAATCAAGACTAAATAGAATCAAGACAAGTCAAATGACTTGTCCAAGGTCACACAGCAGACAAAATAAATAAATAAATGGCGGTATTTGTTCAGCCCTTACTACGTTCTAAGCGCTGGGGGATACAAGGTGATCGGGTTGTCCCACGTGGGGCTCACAGTTTTCATCCCCATTTTCCAGATGAGGTCACTGAGGCACAGAGAAGTGAAGCGACTTGCCCAAAGTCACCCAGCTGGCAAGTGGCGGAGCCGGGATTCGAACCCATGAACTCTGACTGCCAAGCCCGCGCTCCTTCCACCGCACCACGCTAGAACCCACGACCTTCTGCCTTCCGGGCCCGTGCTCTTTCCACTAGGCCGCGCTGCTCCTCGCTGCACTCGGCACTCGGGAGAATGCAACGGTATTTATTGGGCACTTAATGCCGGCCACTGTAATAGGCCCTGAGGAAGTACAGAATCACGAAGAAACATGTTCTCTGCCCCCAGGAAGCGTACGCTCCAGTGAAGGAGAGAAACATAGACATCTACCCAACCGAAGGGGTCTGCTATAGTGTCCTCTCCCAGTTCATTCAATCAGATTTATTGAGCGCTTACCGTGTGCGGAGCACTGTACTAAGCGCTTGGGATGTACAACTCGGCAACAGATAGAGACGATCCCTGCCCACTGACCGGCTCACGGTCTAATCCGGGGGAGACGGACGGACAAAAACGATAACGGTAGTAAACGCTCAGTAAATACTATTGAATGGAAATGAATGAAGAGTCACCAACGGCCTCCTCCGGCACAAAATCTGACATTCTGAGACAGAAATGAACGGCTCGTGAATGGCTGAACGCTGACGTGAGCCTGGAAAAGAACAAGAGGGCACCGCTCCACGTTAGCGCAATTATATTATTCCACCCTTCCGGGGAAAACAAGCTTCGAAAGTCGCCTAAGGAATTTTTGCTGTCGGGAAGGCGAGCCCCTCTAATCGCATCACGCGTCCTCCGATAATCTCCCACATTTTTAAATAAACGTACGGTCGGGGATTGATTCCCCGAGGAAAACAGATGATCGGAAAGGAAAACCGAAAGCTATTGAGCTTTCAGACCGTCATGACGAAAGGAACACCCTGGATAATTATCCGGTTGTATTCTTTCTCATCAAGCCTCCATCGCTGTCTTTCAAAGTATTTGCCCCCGGGTTTAAGAGAGCATCCTCCCATCAGGAGTGCCTCCCTCCAAAAGAGCTGCCGGACGGCCGCCCGTCCGTCCAGGAAGAGAAAAAGACGCTAATCTACTTGAAAACCATATTCTTCTTCGAAAAAGTTCACTTGACAACCGTGAATAAGTTACGAGCTTCACACCCGCAAAAAACCAACAACAAGACAGCAATATGCTTTCCACCCACTCGCGCTCTGTGAGTGATTAACTCCTGGCTAACGATTCTTCGATGATCTCTCGATGATTTCGGCTTACCCGTTAAAAACATTTATATCACTCAGGTGAACAGCGGTCCCCAGGCCAGCTCGCTCGCTAAACCGCCGCGCCTCCGAGAGGAGACAGATCGCGCGGAACCGCCAACCCGGACGCCGGGTTACGGCTTGTGACTTACTCTGAACGTCACTGCGAACGAGCATCTTCCGCCCACGGGAACCGACCCGTCAGAAGCCTCGGTGTCTCTCGGCCCCCTGCATCCTCAGGGTCTCTCCCGGCCCCTCTCCCGTGACGGCGTTGGTCTCCGTTAAGCGCTCGCTATGTGCCGAGCGCCGTCCTAAGCGCTGGGGGAGATACGGGGGTCATCGGGTCGGCCCACGTGAGGCTCGCGGTCCATCCCCGTTTTAACAGATGAGGTCACTGAGGCCCAGAGAAGTGGAGCGACTTGCCCTCAGTCACACGGCCGCCAAGCGGCGGGGCCGGGATTCGCACCCACGACCTCTAACTCCCAAGCCCGGGCTCTTTCCACTGAGCCATGGCCAAGTCCGCTAGGGCCTTCGGGGGGGGGTGGCCAGAGGGAGGAGAGAGGTAGAGTCGGAGGTAGTGGGAATCGTCATAACGATAACAACCGCGGTATTTGTGAAGTGCTCACTGTGTGCCAAGCGCCGTATGAAACGTTGGGGTAGACACCAGACAATCAGGTCGGACACAGTCCCCGTCCCACGACGGTCTAAGGAGGAGGGGGAGCATTTATCGAATCCCCATTTGACAGATGAGGAGACCGAGGCACAGAACCTGCCCAAGGTTATCCAGTTGGCAAGTCCTTGGAGTCCAAGGACCTGGGTTCCAATCCCTGCTCCGCCACCTGTCGGCTGGGTGACCCCGAGCCGGACACTAAACCTCTCTGTGCCTCGGTCACCTCCTCTTTAAAATGGGGGTTAAATCCTACGCCCTCCTACTCAGACGGAGAAGGTTTCAAACGGGGCTTGGCGGGTAGGAAGTGCTAAACAAGAACCGTAAAACAGTAACGGTCGGGATTAGAACTCAGGTCCTCTGGCTTCCGAGCACGTAGGCAGTACCTAAAGTTGAAGAGAAAAGGATGAGGAGATGAGAGCGGGACGGCCCAGTGGCTAAGAGCACAGGCCTGGGAGTCAGAAGGACCTGGGTTCTAATCCTGACTCTTCCACCTGTCTGCCGTGTGACCTTGGGCAGGCCACGTCACTTCTCTGGACCTCGGCTGCCTCATCTGTAAAATGGAGATTAAGACCGTGTGCCCCGTGGGGGACACGTACCGTGTACCACCTTCCTAAGCTTGCACCTTCTAGCCTGTGGGCCCGTCGCTGGGGAGGGATTGTGTCTATCTGTTACCGAATCGGACTTGCCAAGCGCTCTGCACACGGTGAGCGCTCAATAAATGCGACTGAATGAATGAACGAATCTACCCCAGCGCCTAGAACGGTGCCCGGAACACAGCGAGCCCTTAAAAAGCACCATTAAAAAAAAAAAAGGGGGTGGGGGACGGCCGGTAGATTTCGGTTGGCGTCAGACATCGCCGGAAAAGTCGCCTCTACGTTCCGACGGGGCCGATTCGGCCAGGTTGGCTTTGATCGATGGAGGGGAAGGGCTTCGTTCGAAGCCGGAGCGGCCTCCGTGCAAAATGTTGATATTCCTCATCAGGGGGCCACTGAGCATTCGAGATGCGACGTAACATCTTCATAGACCTTCTGGAGCGGGCGGGAGGGGAAGAGGCCCGTTTCTCGCCGTTTCTAAAGCATCAGGGCTGATCTCTCCATGCGGGATGACGCGCCAGCCCTCCGAGAAGAGACGGCGCAACAGAGAGCTCTCGGCAAAAATCCATCCGTCTTACCTCTCCCGATAAGAAAGACGAGCTGTCTCCAGACTACCGCCTCCCGGCCCTTGGTCGGTCTCTCCGGCAGGGCCCAACTTCCCCGAGAAGTCTATATGCTGATCCGAACCCGGGAGTGCGGTTTCTGCGGCTCGACGCGACCAAGATTCATTCGCCATAATTCTGCCGTGGAAGGCTTTCCGTCATTCCCCCCTCCTGCTTTCCGCGGCCGCTGGCGGATCCCTGCGGAGTCCCGTAAAACATCATCCTCTAATACTGATAACGTTGGCATTATTATTAACGTCGGCCGTTCTAAGCGCTGGGGTAGAGACAGGGTCATCAGGTTGTCCCGCTTGGGGCTCGGAGTCTTAAGCCCCATCAGATGAGGTAACTGAGGCACCGAGAAGACAGGTGACTTGCCCAAAGTCACACAGCTGACGGGTGGCGGAGCCGGGATTAGAACCCACCCCCTCTGACTCCTAAGGTCGCGTCCTTTCCACTGAGCCGCGCTGCTTCTCTGCACGGGCAAGAGAAACGAAAACCAGCGGGACAATCCTCTAGGAAAAGGAGACGTCCAGTGGTCTCTCACCGGGAGGGGGTTCTCTCGCGGACCCCAGAAAGTCTGCCGTCGATTGTCGTCCTTCCTTTCCAGACATGAGAGGTGGGAAAACTTTCCATCCCCTCGTATTTAAGGAACAAGACTTCTAAGACGGACGAGCTGTCCTCTGCCGGGAAGCAAAGGATTTGGCGAGTCGCTTCACTTTTAATAATGTCGGTATCTGTTAAGCGCTGACTACGTGCAGAGCGCCGTTCTAAGCGCCGGGGGAGATACGGGGTCATCGGGTCGTCCCACGTGGGGCTCCCGGTCTTCATCCCCATTTTCCAGACGAGGTCGCCGAGGCCCAGAGAAGCGAAGCGACTCGCCCACGGTCACACAGCCGACACAGCCGGGAGTCGGACCCGTGACCTCTGACTGCCAAGCCCGGGCTCTCTCCGCTGAGCCGCGCCGCTTCCCGCTTTTCTGTGCCTCGGTTCCCTCAGATGGAAGATGAACGTTGAGACGTAAGCCCCACGTGGGGCACGGACCGTGTCCGACCCGATTATCCTGTAGAGACCCCGGTGCTTAAAAAAAGTACAGTGCCTAGCTCGTAGTAGGTGCTTAAACAGGTACCATTTTTAAAAAAAGGACGCACCCCTATCTCAGGGACAGTAAACTGCCTCGGAAAGAATCCGTTCTCAATTAATCCATAGAATTGAGAGCCTACCAGGTACAGAGCGCCGTGCTGATCCATCAGGTGTATTTTTTGAGCGTCTACTTTACGCGGAGCGCTGTACTGCGCGCTTAGGACGAATACAGTACAGAGTTGCCTGCCCTCGGTGAGCTTAAAGTAGGCTGGGCACTCGGAAAAGTACAACAGGGCACAGTCCTCGGCCTCAGGGAGTTTACCATCTACAGAGGGAGACAGAGCCTAGCGTAACCAACAGCTAAGAGGACATCCATCCGGTGGTATTTACTGAGCGCTTACCGTGTGCAAAGGACCGTACTAAGCGCTTGGGAGAGAGACCCCCACTAGGATCTCACCGGGGCGGATTTTAACGGGAGCCCTTCAAGATTCCGGGTGCCTCTTCCCTGCTTTTTACCGAGGAAGTCGAGTGCGCAAGGGATCGCAAGTGGGCACGAGTGTGGAAGGAGAGAGAACGGGATCCACGGAATGTAGTGGAGAGCGATCCTTTGAGATCAAAGCTGAAGGGTCTTCACTGTTATCCAGGAAAATGCAAGCTGTAACATACGCTGTCCTTCCCGTTGGATCAAACTCTGAAACAATCCCGTGAAGACGGATGGATGCGATACCGTCTCCTACGGCCAAGGAATCCCCCCTTTTCCCCAGAGGAATCACTAGGTAAGCAGGATGAAAATGGCCCGAGCTAAAGACCGAGCAGATGCAACCGACATTTCATTATTTGAGAACGTCTTCTTTTTCTCGCGGATTAAGCTCCCTGCCTCTCCCTCCCTCCTCTCTCCTATCTTTTGGCCATCACGCTGCCCACTGGCATTTCTCCTCGTGATGGGTAAGGACGGGGAAGAGAAGCAGAACACAAGCCGGTCGATTTTCTCCTAGTTAGGGGATCCGGGGATTACGCGGGCATTTCCATTAGCCAGCCAGATGCTAATCCAATCCCGGTTAGCATGGATAATAGATGCAGGATGCATTAGCTTTTTCTGAAAACTGGCAAAACGGTTCTAGGTTCTTTACAAAAAGAGGCCTTAAGGACAGAGCTGGGAAAGTCCCCGAGGGGTCATCCAGTCCATCCCCCTGCCCTCACTCAGGTTACGCGGATACACCTCCCCTTCCTTCCACTGCCCATTTTCAATCAATAAATCAATCCTAGTCACTGAGCTCTCACTGGGTGCCGAGCACTGGAGTGAGCGCTCGGAAATTTGGGTGTCCGACGGCTGCTCTCGTCGGTAATTCTCCCCCTCCCCCGTCCCACCCCCTCAGCCCCGTACCCGTCCGCTCGACTGTATCTATCTTCATCACCCTCTTTATTTTGTTTAATGAGATGTACGTCACCCTGATTCTAGTTGTCGGCCATCGTTTTTACGAGAGGTTCTTCCCCTCGACTCTGTTGATCGCCACCGTTCTCGTCCGCCCGTCTCCCCCGATTAGACCGCGAGCCCGTCAGAGGGCGGGGACCCTCTCTACCTGCGGCCGATTTGTCCATTCCAAGCGCTTAGTGCAGCGCTCTGCACATAGTAAGCGCTCAGTAGATACTATTGAAGAATTTTTCCCGGTGTTGGTATTTGTTAAACGCTTACTATGTGCAGAGCACCGTTCCAAGCGCCGGGGTAGACACAGGGGAATCGGGTCGTCCCACGCGGGGCTCACAGTCTTCGTCCCCATTTTACAGGTGAGGGAACTGAGGCCCAGAGGAGTGAAGCGACTTGCCCGCGGTCACCCGGCCGACAGGCGGCAGAGCCGGGATTCGAACCCATGACCTCTGACTCCGGAGCCCGGGCTCCTTCCACTGAGCCACGCTAACGAAAACGCCGCCGACACAGATCCGTAAGCTTCTTCACTCTGCCTCTGACCGCGGGGTGCCGGGGAGCAGTCGACCGTTATCGACGGCGCTTTTCGTTCCAGTAGACTAGGGTGGTGGGTGCAGAAATCGAAAGACAAGCGAGAAGTGGGCGCTGCAGGGTGAGTCCCGGTGCCCCGCACCCGTCCGTCCTTTGCCAGTCAACGTGCTCACTCTGCGCTCGTTGTATTCATTCGTTCAGTCTCGGTACTGAGCAGCTACTCTGCGCGAAGCACGCTCAGGAAAGTACGATATAATCATGTTGGGATTTGTTAAGCGCTTACTATGTGCCCAGCACTGTTCTGAGCGCTGGGGTAGACACAGGGGAATCAGGTCGTCCCCCGTGGGGCTCCCAGTCTTCATCCCCATTTTCCAGATGAGGGAACTGAGGCCCAGAGAAGTGAAGCGACTTGCCCACGGTCACACGGCTGACAGGTGGCGGAGTCGGGATTAGAACTCCCGGCCTCTGACTCCCGAGCCCGGGCTCTTTCCACTGAGCCGCGCTGCTTCTCTTGTATAATATAACAATATAACAGTAAGCGGACACATCCCCCGCCCACCGGGAGTTTATCTGTTAATAATCATGACGACGATGGTATTTGGCCTGGCTCAGCGGAAAGGGCCCGGGCTTCGGAGTCAGGGGTCGTGGGTTCGATCTCCGGCTCCGCCACCTGTCAGCCGTGTGACCGTGGGCGGGTCGCTTCGCTTCTCCGGGCCTCAGTTCCCTCATCTGGAAAATGGGGATTAACCGGGAGCCTCACGTGGGACGACCCGACGACCCCGGATCTGCCCCCAGCGCTTAGAACGGTGCTCGGCACATAGTAAGCGCTTAACAAATACCGACGCTACTATTATTATGATTATCGTCGAAACCCCACTGTACAGACGAGGAAGCCGAAGCCCAGAGACGGGAGGCGACGTGGCCGAGACCACAGAGCGGCCAACCGGCAGAGCCGGGATCTGAACCCTGTTCCTCCGACTCCCGGGCCCGCGCTCTTTCCATTAGGTCAGTCTGCTTCTCGAAGGGAGTCGGCGTATTTGAAAGAATCGCTTCCCCGACCCCTTCCCCCCGCCTCTCGCCCCTTAACTAAAGAACGAAAGCCTCCGTCGCCGTTCATTTAGCCAACGGGCTCAGGCATCCTCAAATCCACACATACAGAGCACGTCCAGGAGCCCGCGCTCAAACTGATTAGCTCCATCCCTCAATCCTGACATATCCCCAAGACGCGATCGAGACGACTAATTACCCCAGGGACGACGGAGAGATACTCTCCGTGCCGAAGCGGAGGAGCCCGAACCCTTCCCCGACGAAAGCCGTTCCCCGACGCCTCGCTGACACCCCCCCCCCCCCCCCCCCCCCGGCCCCAGAACGGATTAGTTCCCTCCCCGGTAAAAAAAAAGGGTTCGGACTGTATAATTACCCTTACGGGCACGGTTCCTCGACACAAATACCAATAGGAGAGACAAAGGCTTCGGCTCACTGACTTCGAAACCAGCCGAAGGGGAAAGCCGGAGCGAGAAACGGGCCGTTGAATCGACCGGACCGTCGCAGCGTTAAAATCCGAGCCCGCCCTGTGGAGTTGGATAGAGCACGGGCCTGGGAGTCAGAAGGACCTGGATTCTAATCCCGGCTCCGCGACCGGTCCGCCGGGCGATCTCGGGCGAGTCGCTTCACTCCTCTGGGCCTCGGCTACCTCATCCGTAAAATGGGGATTAAGATTGCGACCGCCATGTGGGACGTGGACTGCGTCCGACCCCATCGCCTTGTACCTACCCAGTAAGCGCTTAATGAATGCCATTTCCTGAAAAAAGAATGGGTCCTTTGTCCAAAATGGAGGACCATTTCTGTAGCATAGGCATTACTCTGATGTCATTTCTACGAGTGGATCGTAGTTTACTGGCATACAGAGCTCCCAAATCCTCCTAAGAAAGCAACCCCTAGATCCCGGGGAACATTTGAATCAACAACTCCTCGGATTTAATCGGCTGCCAATTCAGAAAAACCAGACGACATATAAAGGTCAAAGGCGAAGCCCACAGCGCTTAGTACAGTGCTCTGCACCCAGTCGGCGCTCAGTAAATACGACCGATCGACGGAACGATCCGAGACCGCCCGAAGATGCCTCTCCCCACCAGCCCCCTCGTCCCATCTTCCGAAACTCCGACGACACCACCCCTCTCGGGAGAGAGAGTCACGTTCTCCCCACCTGGACCCCCAGAGAAATCATCTCGGACGGCGGCGGCGGAAGCCAATTTTCCGGCATCCGGTTTTGGGTGTAAATCGTTCAGTTCCGTGCTTTGGCATGCGGTGATCAGAGCCGAACGGGGCCGCTGCGCGGAATTAATCAGGGATAGTGACCGGAGTCAACTTCTGGGAAATTATTTTAATTCTAGCAGAACAAGATGGCAAAAGAGGAGGTCGCCGGAGTTTAACCGGGAAGCCAGGCAACGGCTGCGCAACTGGGAGCCGTTGCCGCGAGCGTCTAAGGGAAGGGCGTCCGAAACCCCCCCGGGAGGAGGGGGATCACCCGGACCGAAGCGCCGATCACCTCAACCGGAGTGGCAGACGCGGAGTCGGGAGGGGGAAGGCGCGGAGCCGGAAGGGACGGGGCCGTGGGGGTCCTAGTCGCGAGGGCGAAACCCGAGCCGGGAACCTGATGGGAAAAACCGTAGAACGAAAAGAGCCCAAGGTTGAAAACGGGCATTCAAGATGGCGCCCGGTATGACTTCCCGGCGGCCCCATCACACTAATAATAATGTCGGTATCTGTTCGGCGCTTACTATGTGCAGAGCGCCGTTCAGATCCACAGGCCCGATCCCGGCAAAGGCAACGCAAGGCTTTCAGTCGAACCGAGGATCGCAGCGCGCCCAATTAATAACAAAAATGGCGGTATTTGGGAGGCGCTTACTGGGTGCCGAGTTCTCTACTCAGTGCTGGGCTGGATGCAAGATAATCGGGTCGGACAGTCCCAGTCCCACATGGGGCTCAGAGTCTAACCACCCGTCAGCTGTGTGACTGTGGGCAAGTCACTTCACTTCTCTGCGCCTCGGTGACCTCCTCTGTCAAAGGGGGATGAGGACCGTGAGCCTCACGTGGGACGACCCGATGACCCTGCATCTCCCCCAGCGCTTAGAACGGTGCTCTGCACACAGGGAGCGCTTAACAGATACCGCCGTTATTATTATTATTATTATTATTATTATTAATGTGGGTTTCACGTGTGGAGAGCCAGAAAACGTTGTCCACGATTTCCTTAGGAGGGTGGGGGGAGGGAGAGGAGACTAGAGACGAGAATAGAGAAGACCCTCTGGATTGCAAAAATAATAACGTCGGTATCCGTCAAGCGCTTACTGTGTGCAGAGCGCCGTTCTAAGCGCTGGGGGAGATACGGGGTCATCGGGCTCTCCCACGTGAGGCTCACAGTCTTCATCCCCATTTTACAGATGAGGGAACTGAGGCGCAGAGGAGTGACTTGCCCACAGTCCCGCAGCTGACGGGTGTAAGATCACCGTGGGCCACGAATGTGTCTACCTGTGAGGTACTCGCCCGAGCGCTTAGTACCCAGGGCTTAGAACGGTGCTCCGCACATAGTGAGCGCTTAACAAACACCGACATTATCACAGAGCCCTGCACGCGGCGAGTGCTCAATAAATACAGCCGATGGATCGACTGGAGATGGCACGGTGGAATGCGTCCACGGATCTCACGCCTTTAACCAAGAGCTTTGGGCTGCCCTGTTTCCCTCGATCACAATCCTGGTAGTAAAGTCCCTGCGTGGCTCGGTGGAAAGAGCCCGGGCTTGGGAGTCACAGGGCGGGGGTTCGAATCCCGGCTCCGCCTCTGGTCAGCTGTGTGACTTTGGGCGAGTCACTTCACTTCTCCGTGCCTCAGCGGCCTCATCTGGAAAACGGGGGATGAAGACTGTGAGCCCCACTTGGGACAACCTGATGACCTTGTATCTGCCCCAGCGCTTAGAACGGTGTTTGGTCCAGAGTAAGCCCTCAACAAATACCATCATTACTGTCATTATTCGCTTGTGCGGGGTAAATTGGAAATGCTCAGTTGGGACGGCGGGCATGACGATGGGAGGGTTTTCCCAGTGAAAGATTCTTCTTGTGATCTCAGCCTGCCCGTGGGGTAAGATGGAAATCCACAGAGTCACGGCACCGTGGTACAACTCGGGAGGAAAAGGAGGAGAAAGAACAATAATAAAAACAATATTTATTGCTACCGTCCTCGTCCGTCCGCCTCCCCCGATTAGACCGCGAGCCCGTCAGAGGGCGGGGACCGTCTCTATCTGTTACCCATTTGTCCATTCCAAGCGCTTAATACAGTGCTCTGCACCTAGTAAGCGCTCAATAAATGGAAGCAGCGTGGCTCGGCGGAAAGAGCACGGGCTCTGGAGTCAGAGTTCATGGGTTCGAATCCCGGCCCGGCCACTCGTCGGCTGGGTGACTGTGGGCGAGTCACTTCACTTCTCGGTGCCTCAGTGACCTCATCTGTGAAATGGGGATGAAGACTGTGAGCCCCACGGGGGACGACCTGATCCCCCCGTGTCTACCCCAGCGCCTAGAACAGTGCTCGGCACATAGTAAGCGCTTAACAAATACCGACATTATTATTATTATTGATAAATACTATTGAATGAATATATGTTAAGCACTTATTATAAGCCTCCGGGTACGAGCAAATCGGAGTCCCACGTTAGCCTCACGGTCTGAGGGAGGGAGACCGGGTGTTTAATCCGCACTGCACGGGTGAGGAAACCGAGGCAACAAGGAACCGGCCAAGGTCACACGGCAGACAAGTGGGGGAGCTGGGATTAAAATCCACATCTCCTGCTTCCCGCTCCCAAGTTCTTTTCCTCTGGGTCCTCCTGTAACTTTATAAGATCAATCCACATTCAATAATATTTATTGAACACGTCACTGTGTGAAAAGCACCGTACTTCAACACTTGGAAAAGTTCAGCGTGATGAACAGACAGGTTCCCTGCCCACATCGAGCTCACGGTCTAGAAGGGGGATCCGTCTCCGGCCAGGATGAATTGACGCATCTGATCGTTAATCATTTCTCCCGCCTGTCTTGCCATTTTGCTGAACCTCCACCTCCCAGCCGGCTACTCTATCATAATAGAAGTTAAGCAAGAGGCCCACGTTCTCTCCATGCCGCGTTTCTGAGAGAGATGCTCTCGGGGGCCTGGGCTATCAGAATCACAATCTAAATGCAGATTTTCAACTCCCCCGTTAAACAGCCGACGGGGAAGTCTCCGGTCGATTAAAATATTAAAGCAAAATATTCCTCCCTACCATTTTCCTTGCGACGGTGGGAACGCAGCTAATCGTAATGACATCGAATAGATTAAAAAAATAATTCACGTAACGCATCCGGCCTATGCGAAAGCGTATGTCCAGAGAGGGGCTTTCCACAGGACAGCATTCCTTATAAGGCACAGCGCCGCGGGACCGCCGAAGGAATAAAACGTTCTCTTCTTCCTGGAGGTGACCACTAGGCTAAATGATAATTCCTTTCGACAGTAGCCCTTCCTCGGAGGGAAAAGGCTATATTTTGGCACATTCATAATTAGCGGGCAACGGAGACAACGGGACGGACTTGATGCGGTAAATATTGTCTGTTTTTTCCCTTTTGGCAAGAGCGGCTGTTGGCAGGGGGATTCAATTCTGGGAATTTTTTCGGGAGAACAGCGGTAGCTCTGAGGCCCGGTGGAAAGACTCCGCCGCTCGCTCCCACTGGGCTCTGGAGCGTCTTCGGCCAGTTCGGCGGGGAACTCGCTAAAGGATTCGGGGTCTTGCAGATCTCGGTGGCCGGCAGATCCAGAGGGGAGACCGGGGCTTAGGAGAGTGCTTGGCTACGTAGTAAGCGCTCGACGAGTACCACGGTTATTATTATTTACGCAGCTCCGAGAACGTCCCTCAACCGGTCCCGTTTATGGCCAGTCAGCTGTATTTCCCGAGCACTTACGGTGTGCAGAACGCTGTACTGAGCTCTGGGGAGAGTACAATATTTATTTAAACTCACGCCCGTCTCTCCCTCTAGACTGCAAGCTCGTCGTGGGCAGGGAAGGGGTCTGTTCTATCGTTACAGACAATCCGAGCGCTTAGCACGGTGATTCGCGCACGGAAAGCACTCAACAAATACGATCGAACGACGGAAAGGACAATATAGCGATATAGCAGACGCATTCCCTGTCCGTAACAAGCTTACAGTCTAGAGGGGGAGTCGGGCATTAAAATAAATGAATTACAGATGTGTATATAAATTAGAGAACGTAATTTTTGAGGGTTTACTGGGCAGCGAGCACCGTACTAAACGCTTGGGTGAGTTCAATAGAACAATACGATGTAGCACATTCCCTGCCCACAGTGAGTTTACAGTCCAGAGTCTAGATACGTACATAAATTACAGATACGTAATTACTGAGCACTTACCGCGTGCGGAGGACTGTACGAAGCACTTGGGAGAGTAGGGTATATCAGAGATGAAGCAGCGTGGCTTTGGAGTCCGGGGTCATGGGTTCGAATCCCGGCTCCGCCACCTGTCAGCCGTGTGACGGTGGGCAAGTCACTTCACTTCTCTGTGCCTCAGTTCCCTCACCTGTCAAACGGGGATTGACACTGTGAGCCCCACGTGGGACGACCTGATTCCCCTGTGTCTACGCCAGCGCTTAGAACAGTGCTCTGCCCATAGTGAGCGCTTAACAAATACCGACGTTATTATTAGTCGGTCGACGTTCCCTGCCCACCGCAGGAATCTCACCCCCTTCACCGGTGCGATGAGAAACAGGAGCACGGAACAGGTTTTCCGCCCCGCCACCGATTACAATATTTTGTTTCATCTGACTTAGGGCAGTGGCTGAAAGAAGGGATGCTCCTGAAAGTTCAGGATCTGGGCTACTATCGCGCGAACTCTCGTCTAGTGAGCACCGGCTCGGAGAGCACCGATGCAGGAAATCTCCTCCAGCGGTGGGTCCCCGACCGCCTCAATCGGGTCGCGTGGGCATCCATCCTTCCCGTTTTCCGGGAGCTCGGGGTCAGATGGGAATCGTCCCACTCGGAGGATCCCACCTGCTAAAGTTACAGCATCTCCAGCCGGGAGAACCTCACTGTCTAGGAGGGTCCCTTCTGGTCAATCCATCGATCGATCGAGTAATCAATCAGGGGTATTTAAAGAATGCTTACGTGCAGACCGCTGAACTAAGCATTGGGGCGGGTAAGAAAGAGTTGGTAGCCGTGATCCCTGCCTTTAAGTTTTCAGTCTCACCGGTCGTCTGGCCTTACGCCGTCGAGTCGTCTCGGATCCATAGCGACGCCGTGGACTTATCTCCCCCAGGACGCCCCACCTCCATCCGCGATCGTTCCGGTAGTGGATCCGTAGAGTCTCCATGGTAAAAATCCAGAAGGGGTTTACCGTCGCCTCCTTCCGCGCGGTAAATCTGAGTGTCCGCCCTCGACCCTCTCCCGGGCCGCTGCTGCCCAGCAGCGCAGGTGAGTTTCGGCCCGATCGCCTTCCGCTCGCCAGCCTCTGCCCAAGCTAGGAATGGGACGGACGGGCCTCCGCTTGCCTCTCCCTCCCCTAGTTGAGACTGGAAACTCTGCAGATGCGAGGCTGAGAGGGGCAACGGACTGCGAATCTAGTTAACGTCAACATCCTTAGGGCGACTTTTATTCCCACTCTAGATCATAAGCTCGCTGTGGGCAGGGAAATGCGTCCGCTAAATTGTACTCTCCCAAGCGCTCGATACAGAGCTCTGCACGCAGTAAGTATTCAAGAAATATAACAGACTGACTCTACCTATCGGGGGTGCGCTTCTTTTACTTGTCTGATCTGTATTCAAGTCCGCTGACCTAATTCTCTTCCCTAGAGACCAGTACGTAAGTCGGTGAATCCATCCGCTATAAAACCGCACCACTATCCACCAGACTCTCGGTACTTTTGCATTCATCATCTCTTAAATTCTTCCCCAAGTCAAAGCAGCGTGCGTTTATCCCAGCGTTGGCCTTCGGCTGCTTCTAGATTATAATGCTTCTTGAAATTAAAAAAAACAACTCCTAGTTTCTTATACCCCTACGAAGTTCTTCGGGCCGGGTGGAATTATTTTCCACCCGCCGGATGAGATGGAAAAAACAAATACTCCTCGCCTGCATCGTTTCAAGAGCACCTCTGTCACCGAGCTAAGATATGAACACAAATTGGTCCTTTTTCATCCCCTTTCTCACTTGAGCCTAATTTTCTTCAATTAATGTTCCACCCGCTTCAAATTTGTCTCACTAATACATGACAGAGAACACACTGCCCCAGGGAGGAGAAAGGATTGGTTGAACACTGGGATGTCGCCAACACGCCGGACGACGTTCTGAACGCCCCCCACGGAGCGACGGGGCATCTCAGGCCAGAAACAAGCTAAGGGCGGCGCTCACTCGAAGACCCTGGTCCCCCGTCTGCATCCCTGCGGCTTTTACTCTCCTCCTCCTCCCCCATCGCCACCTCTCTCCGAAACATATAATGATATTTAAATTGAATTCCCCGGCCACAATGGATTCGGTTGATTAGAAATGGAGTCTTCATGATGCAGTACCTTAATCTCCTCTGAAAACAGCACCTGGGGCTCCCTGCAGCTGTAAAACTACCAGAACAAAGGAAGGATATTTTCCCAGAAATACACACATGCTGTACATAATTATTTAATAGTGCAGCATTTGGGGTTTAAGCGGGGTAATATAAATGATTCATTTAAACAAAGGCTGGATGTTTTGGTGACATCAATTCCACTGGAGTCTTTCTCCTTGGCCTCGTCGTTCCGTTCCGGTGCGAATTTCTGCAACTTGCAGATTTGACCAGGGTGGGTTCAGGTTTAGGGCCACGAGGTAGACGCGGCCAACGCCCGGTACCAGTCGACCATTCGGGGGCACCACGCTGCGCTAAGCCCGCGGCAGGGTCCGGGAGAAGCAGCAGACGCGGTCTCCGACTTTAAGGAGTATTCGGTCTCGGGGGGAGGCGCAGACACACAAATGACTTGTGCATCACCACTGTTGAGAACTGGAGTTTGGCAGGGGAAATGGAAAAATGTATGTAAATTAGCTTAAATAAAAATACCCCGAAGTGCTAAGGATGGGGAATAAGTAGGCTCAGCTTCAGATGGTAAAGCGAGAGAAGACTAATTCTCTTCCCCTCTTCAAAACCCTACTTAGAGCTCACCTCCTCCGAGAGGCCTCCCCACACTGAGCTCCCCCCCTTTCCCTCCGCTCCCTCTGCCCCCGCCTTCACCCCTCCGCAGCTAAACCCTCTTCTCCCCCGTCTCCCTCCGCTCCTCCCCCTCTCCCTTCCCCTCCCCTCGGCGCCGTACTCGTCCGCTCGACTGTATATGTTTTCTTTACCCTACTTATTTTGTTAATGAGGTGTACATCACCTTGATTCGATTATTTTGTTAATGAGATGGACATCACTTTGGCTCTATTTGTTTGCTACTGTTTTAATGAGCCGTTCATCCCCTCGATTCTATTTATCGCCGCCGTTCCCGTCCGTCCGTCTCCCCCGATTAGACCGTGAGCCCGTCCGAGGGCGGGGACCGTCTCCACCTGCTACCGATCTGTCCATTCCAAGCGCTCAGTACGGTGCTCTGCACCTAGTCAGCGCTCAATAAATACTACTGAATGAATGATTGAAAGAAGACATCTCCCGACGGCCCCATGCAGCGGGGAGGCGGCCACGCCGCAACTCTCTCTGGGCAGTGCTGTCCTTCCCTAAGACGGCTACCACTTCTGAACCCCCGGAGATGGCCGCCGTTTCCGAAGCCACCAAATATACGCCCATCGCTTTCAGACCTCCCAGAGATGGCCACCACTTCCAGACATCCCAAAGATGGCTCCCGCTCCCAGACCCCTCAGAGATGGCCACCATTTCCAGACCTCCCCCCCCCCCCAAAGTAGCCTGCTGCTTTTGGACTGAGTCGAGGGATCGTATTTACTGAGCGCTTACTGTATTCAGGGCACCGTACTAAGCTCTCAGGAGAGTAGCATGCAGCAGTGCAACAGAAACTCTCCCTGCCCACAAGAGGCTCACGGTCTAGAGGGGGAGACGGACGTCAATACAAACAAATTACGGATGTGTACGTAAGTGCCTTGGAACGGGGCGACGGGGGTGAATAAAGGGAACACGTCGGGATGGAGCAGAAGGGAGAGGGAAAAGAGGAAATGAGGGCTTAGTCAGGGAAGCCCGACTTGTTCATTCCAAGCGCTTAGTACAGTGCTCTGCACATAGTAAGCGCTCAGTAAATGCTATTGAATGAATGAATGGAAGACCCCTTGGAGGAGATGTGCCTCCCATAAGGGTTTGAAGGAGGGGAGAGTAATTGTCTGTCGGATTTGAGGAGGGCGGGCGTTCCGGGACCGAGGCAGGACGTGGGTGAGGGGTCAGCGGTGAGATAGACGAGACTGAGGTGCAGCGAGAAGGTTAGAATTAGAGGAGCAAAGTGTGCGGCCTGGGATGTAGCAGGGGAGTAGCGAGGTGAGGTTGGGAGGGCCGAGATGGCGGAGTGCTCTAAAGCCAACGGGGAAGAGTTTTTATCCGACGTAAAGGTGGACGGGCAACCCCTGGAGTTTCTTGAGGAGTGAGGAGGCACGTCCTGAACGTCTGTGTCGAAAAACGATCCGGGCGGCAGAGTGAAGTATGGATTGGAGTGGGGAGAGACTGGAGGCTGGGAGGCCGGCAAGGTACGGTAATCGAGGCGGGATAGGAGAAGCGATCGGATCGACGTGCTAGCAGTTTGGATGGAGAGGAGAGGACGACTTTAGCAACGTTGTGATTTTTACGAAGGATTTAGTGATAGATTACGTGGGCTGAACCAGAGAGGAGAGTCAAGAATAACACGGACCGACGAGCTTGTGAGACGGGAAGGATGGTGGTGCCGTCCACGGCGATGGGAAAGTCAGGGGAAGGGCGAGGTTAGGGTGGGGAGACGCGGAGTTCTGGTGTGGACCTGTTAAGGCCAATTTACGTTTGAGGTGGCGACGGGACATCCGAGGAGTGACATCTTGAAGGCAGGAGGAAATGTGAGAAGGCGAGAGATCGGGACTGGAGACGTAGATTTGGGAATCATCTGCACGGGGGTGGGAGTCGAAGCTTTGGGAGTGACTGAGATCTCCAAGGGAGTGGGGGCAGACGGAGAATAGAAGGGGACCCAGAACTGAACCTTGAGGGACCCTCACGGTGAGGAGGTGGGAGGCAGAGAAGGAGGCAGAAAAAGAGATTGAGAAGGAGCCGTCAGAGAGATAGGAAAAGAACCAGGAGAGGACGGTGTCAGTGGAGCGGAGGGTGGACGACGTCTCCAGGAGAGGAGGGTGGTTGACAGAGTCCAAGGCAGCTGGGAGGTCAAGGAGGATTAAGACGGAGTAGAGCCCTATGGATTTGGCAGGAAGGAGATCACATGTGACCTTCGAGAGCGTGGTTTCCGGGGAGCGAAGGGGACGGGAGCCCGATCAGAGCGGGACGAGGAGAGAATTGGAGCAGAGGAACTTAAGACTGCCGGTGTGGACAACTCGCTTGAGGAATCTGGAGAGGAACGGTAGGAGGGAGGTGGCGTGGTGACTGGAGGGAGCCGTGGGGTCAAGGGAGGAGCTTTTTTAGAATGGGGGAGACACGAGCGTCTTTGAGAGCGGTGGGGAAGAAGCCCCCGGAGAGCCAACAGCTGAAGATGGTGATCGAGGAAGGAAGAGGGAGGGGGCAGGAGTTTTGATAAAGTGCTAAAGGACGGGAAGGAATTGAAGTTGAATTGGTATTGGTCCGGGCACGGCTGATGCGTTCTAGTCCGACAGAGCGGCCGTCCGTTCGCTGTTTTCCCTTGCACGCTCATCAGCTTGGAAGACGGTCCGCCGATTTCCATAAAATGTAGAATTGCCTCGGGATGAGGTGTTTTTGATACCTGGGTATATATACCTCCCCCTTCTCTGAACTGCCTCCGGTGAGACACCTACGAGGAGTCGCACGGCCTACTTGGAGTCAGGGGACCTGAGTTCTGATCTCGGCCCCGGCCGCTTGCGTGGTGTGTGACCTCAGGCACGTCACTGAACCTCTCTATGCCTCGGTTTCTTCATCTGTAAAATGGGGAATAAATACTCGTCCTCCTTCCCCCTTAGACTGTGAACCCCATGAGAGACGGGGACGGCGTTTCTGAACTGTTTATCTCGTACTTATTCCCTGTCTGGGTTTTCTCACCCTGAAAAACAGTCAGGTCACATGGAAAGAAGGCTTGGGGGGGGGCGGGGTGGGAAGCCTAGAGTAATTTTGATCTCCGACGGCGGCACCGGAGTTGAGATCGAGATTGGGCAGGCAAAAGGCCAAAGAAATCCAGGAAAAGGGTTTGTCCTTTCGGAAGCTTTCTATACAGTTATTGCAATTTGCTCAATAGTAAAAATGAAATCGCGTCACTGACAGAACCAGAATCAACTCTGAAAAAAAATGGCTCCCATTCTCTTTAATGGCTCCATTAGGAGATGTTACCATGATCCAGGGGGCCATTTTAAGCTTAGCTGCCCTCTCCTCCAAGACAAGGCTAATGAATTTCAAGCGTGGAATTCAGTAGAAGGAAAACATTTCAGTAATTGCCGGTTCCAAGTGAAAGCAAGCCATTTTTTGTTCAAGAAGACACGAGGTCATAATCACTCACCTTAATTTTCAGGAAGGACATTTCATACCCTATAGCGCTCATAAAAGGAGGAGAAGATAAATAAGCAAGAACAGAGATTTAGGAATCATCTGCGAGCCGGGTGAACGTCTGCTTCCGAAAGTTGGTTTGCAAAAAAAGTTCAAGGAGGAATTCTGAAACCACCCGGCCGGATAGAATCGATTAATGGATTTTTATATTCGTATTTATTACTTATTAAGCTCCTCCGTGCAAGATGTCAGACCAAATTACGTACAGAATTCGACTAAAGGATGTCCCTGCTTTCAAAGACCTCACAGTCTAATGGACACCGTAAACATTACGGAAAATCGGTTGGGTTTTTTTCTTTTGTCCAAAATGCAAGCAAGTTGAAGCTGGAAATTTGAAAGGGAAATGGTGGGTGGATTTTCGGATGGACACGAGAGAGCCTCTGTGTGAGGATTTAGGACTCTTCACTTTCGAAAATCAAACGATCGGTGGCACGTCTTTTAATTTCTTGATGGTATTTGTTAAGTGCTTGCTACATGCCTGGGGGAGAGGAACGTTATTCAGCTTGGACACGGTCCACGTCCCACCGTGGGTTTACCAGCTTAATCCCATTTTACAGATGAGGCGACTGAGGCCCGGAGCGGTTAATGAGTCGCTCACGGTCGCGGGATAGACAAGGGGCAGAAGTAGGATGAGAACCCAGGTCCTTCTGCCTTCCAGGCTGGAGTCCTAGCCAGTAGGCCACGCTCCTTCTCACTGAGTCCCAGATCTGCCACTTGTCAGCTGTGTGACTGTGGGCAAGTCGCTTCACTCCTCTGGGCCGCACAGTGACCTCATCTGTAAAAAATGGGGATGAAGACTGCGAGCCTCCCGTGGGACCACCTGATGACCCCGTATCTCCCCCAGCGCTTAGAACGGTGCTCTGCACAGAGTAAGCGCTTAACAGGGACCAACATCATTATTATTACTGAGTGCGTCTTGAGTGCTAAGCACTGACCTAAGTGCCTGGGAGAGTAGAATGCAACAGAATTTACAGACTCATTCCCTGCCCACAAAGAGCGTACAGCCCAGAGGGGGAACTGAAAGATGAGACCAGATATATTTTCATTACCCTATTTATTTTGTTAATGAGATGTACATCACCTTCATTCTATTTACTTGCTATTATTTGCTATTGTCTTAATGAGATGTTCATCCCCTCGATTCTATCGACCGCTATTGTTCTCGACCGCCCGTCTCCCCCGATCAGACCGTGAGCCCGTCCGAGGGCGGGGACCGTCTCTCTCTGTTACCGATCTGTACGTTCCAAGCGCTCAGTACAGTGCCCTGCACATAGTAAGCGCTCAATAAATACTATTGAACGAGTGACCAAGCTTACAAACGTCAATCACAGCACTTATTGAGTACCTACTCCACACGGAAGTGTACTAAGCGCTCGGGAGAGGCCGGCGGAACAGAGTTGTTCGATACAGTCCCTGAAACATTTAGAGCAAATACAGAGTTATTCAGCAGATCCCACGCCAAGTAATAATAATAATGTCGGTATCTGTTAAGCGCTTACTACGGGCAGAGCACCGTTCTCAGCGCCGGGGTAGATCCAGGGTCATCGGGTTGTCCCACGTGAGGCTCCCGGTCTTCCTCCCCATTTTCCAGATGGGGGTCGCCGAGGCCCAGAGAAGTGAAGTGACTCGCCCACAGTCACCCAGCTGACAAGGGGCAGAGGCGGGGATTCGAACGCACGACCTCTGACTCCCAGGTCCGGGCTCTTTCCGCGGAGCCACGCTGAGGAGGCAGCCATCGAAGCTTGAAGGAGGTCAAACCGGGCGAAAAGGAAACGTTCCCTCACTCGGCAGGAGAAATTCATTACGCCGGAAAGATGGGCAGGGAGAAAAGATAAATGGTTTAAAGACAAGTTCGGATAAATTAATGGGCAAGAGGTCCATAACGGGAAAAGCCGGGGATTGGAGGGGGAAGTCAGATGGCCTGTGGAAAACCATTAAGGAAATGGTGACGTGAGAAGCGGCGTCCGAAGGACCTGGGTTCTAATCCCCCCTCCGCCACTTGCCTGCTGCGTGACCTCGGTCAAGTCCCTCCACTTCTCTGGGCCTCAGTGACCTCATCTGTAAAATGGGGATGGAGACTGAGAGCCCCATGTGGGGCAGGCCATCCAGTCGGATGACCACGAATCTAACCCAGCGCTTAGAACAGTGCCTGGCACACAGGAAGCGCTTAACAAATACCATTTCAAAAAAAACACACAAGATCTCGACCCCCCCCCCCCCCCCTTCGCCGCTGTGGAAAGCCGAGGCCCGGGCGAGATTGGACTGTGAGGGCCGGTCGGTCGGTCGGTCGTATTTATCGAGCACTGAGCACTGCACTAAGCGCTTGGGAGAGTGCGGGGTAACCACAGGACAGACACATTCCCCGCCCGCAGCGGCCTGCCAGTCTAGAGGGGGAGTCGGACATTGAGAGAAATAAATACAATCACCGATAAAGGGTTTGGGGGCTGGGTCGGGGGGACGAAGAAAGCGAGGATGACGCAGAAAGGAGTGGGAGAAGAGGAAAGACGAGCTTCTCCGGGGAAGGCCTCCTGAAGGAGATGTGTCTTCCCTAAACCCTGCTGGTGCATTTATCTCTGTGCTTTCAAAAATAGAACTAGCTTTCCGGGAGAAGCAGCGTGGTCTAGTCGGTAGAGCGTGGGCCCGAAATCAGAAAGTCCTGAGTTCTAATCCCGGCTCCGCCCCCCATCTGCTCCGGGACCTTGGACCAGTCACTTCACTGCTCTGGCCCTCGGTTCCCTCATCTGTAAAATGGGGATGGAGACCGGGAGCCCCACGCCGTGTTCAACCCGATTTGCTCGTTCCACCCCAGGGCTCAGTACAGTGGCTGGCACATAGTAAGTGCCTAATAAATACGATCCCTATTGTCATTATTCTCGTTCTTCCAGAGTCAAACCCTGCGGCAGAACCAAGAGCCGTCGCAGAATCAAGGCCCCTTTCAGATGAATCAGTAGCACCGGGCATACTCCTGGATTTGGGACCGGGAATGTGTCCGTTTATTGCTCTATTGGACTCTCCCAAGTGCTCAGCACGGCGCTCTACACACGGTAAGCACTCAGTAAATACCACTAAATAGAGAAGGGAGTATGAAAGCCAAGCAAGATGGCGGACCCCTAAAGAAGCGTGGGGGTAGCCGGGTCATCATCTCCAGAGCCAAGCGAAGCTCTAGAGCGCTCTGAGTGCTGACCGATCGATCGACCGATCAGTCGATCCGTCGGGGGCGTTCGCCGAGCACTTCCTGCGTGCAGAACGCTGGACTAAGCTTTAAACGCCTCCGGTCGGTCGATTAAAATCATCCCTGCTCACGGGTCTCCTTTCTTCAAGAGCCATCGGTGGCCGCTGATTGTTCGATACAGCTAGGAAGAAGAAGAAGAAGAAGAATGTTGGCATCCGTGAAGCGCTTTACTACGTGCAGAGCACCGTCCTGAGCGCTGGGGGAGATCCGGGGTCATCGGGTCGCCCCACGTGAGGCTCACAGTTAATCCCCATTTGACAGGTGCGGGAACTGAGGCACAGAGAAGCGAAGTGACTCGCCCACGGTCAGGCAGCTGCCGAGCGACCGAGCCGGGATTACGAACCCATGACCTCTGACTCCCAAGCCCATGCTCTTTCCACTGAGCCACGCTGGTCATCGGGTTGTCCCACGTGAGGCTCCCGGTTAATCCCCATTTTCCAGATGGGGTCGCTGAGGCGCAGAAAAGCGAAGTGACTCGCCCGCAGTCACCCGGCTGACGAGTGGCAGAGCCGGGATTCGAACCCCTGGCCTCTGACTCCCGAGCCCGGGCTCTTTCCGCTAGAGCCACGCTGCTTCTCTAGTTAGGGATAGGGGCCCGCTACCTGTCTGCTGGGTGACCTGGGGCAAGTCACTTCCCGTCTCTGTGCCTGCGCCCCTCCTACTTAGACTGCGAACCTCCCGTGGGACCTTACTGTCTTGTACCTGCCCCGGAGCTTAACACCGTCCTCGGCACCTAGTAAACGCTTGACAAACACGGCAATTATTATTAAGCAACGTGGCCTGGTGGCAAGAGCCCGGGGCTTGGGAGTCAGAGGTCGTGGGTCCGAATCTCGGCTCCGCCACTTGTCTGCTGTGTGACCTTGGACGAGTCACTTAACCTCGCTGTACCTCAGTGACCTCATCGGTAAAAATGGGGATTAAAAAATGTGAGCCCCACGTGGGACCACCCGATGACCCTGTATCCCCCCCCACCCCCAGCGCTTAGAACGGTGCTCTGCACGTAGTAAGCGCTTAACAGACACCGACATTATTATTATTAAGAGCCCAGACCCGGAAGGCAGAGAATCTGGGTTCTGATCCTATCTCTTCCTCTTGCCTGCTGGGTGATCTCGGGCTTCCCTTTTCCGTGCCTCAGTTTCCTCATCTGCAAAATGGGAATTCAACCCCCGTTCTCCCTCTTACTCAGACCTCGAGTCCCTCGTGGGACTGGATGATTCTGTAACCGCCCTAGGACTTTGTACGGCGCTTGGCGTACAGTAAACTCTCAACAAATACCCCAATTACCACATTGAAGCAGCGTGGCTCAGTGGGAAGAGCCCGGGCTTGGGAGTCGGAGGTCATGGGTTCGAATCCCCGCTCTGCCACTCGTCAGCCGGGTGACTGTGGGCGAGTCACTTCACTTCTCTGGGCCTCAGCGGCCTCATCTGGAAAACGGGGATGACGACCGGGAGCCTCACGTGGGACGACCCGATGCCCCTGGATCTCCCCCGGCGCTTAGAACGGTGCTCTGCACGTAGTAAGCGCTTAGCAAACACCAACATTATTATAATTATCTGGAGCGCTCCGGGCGCTGACCGGTCGGTCGATCGATCGGCCGATCGATCGGGGGCATTTCCGGAGCACTTACCGCGGGCAGAACGCTGAACTAGGCTCTTGGCCCACAGTAATAGTAATAATAATGTCGGTACCTGTTAAGCGCTTACTACGTGCAGAGCACCGTTCTAAGCGCCGGGGGAGATACGGGGTCATGAGGTGGTCCCCCGTGAGGCTCACAGTTAATTCCCATTTGACAGATGAGGGAACTGAGGCACGGAGAAGTGAAGTGACTAAGCACTTGACGTACAAAGCTCTTAACAAATATCACGGTTCTCGATCCTGTTATTGCTATCATTATTACAAAAACGGGATCACGGGAGTCTCACCCTGTCCCGGGGTCAGCAACTTTAGCAACGCAGAGAAGGAGGGAGGGACACCTCCTGAACACCAGAGGGCACCGGCCATTTAATAAACTCACTTCTTTCTTTAATCCCACCGGGACGCTCCAGACATCGCGGATCAATCAACCAATTAATCAATTAATTCATGGCACTTATTAGGCAGGGGATTCGGGGCTCTGGGAGACTCCAACAGTAGAGTAGGTTGACATGCTAACCGCCCTTAAGGAGAGGCAGCGTGGCCTAGTGGACAGAAAGATGGGCCCGGGTGGCAGAGGACCTGGGTTCTACTCCCAGTGGCCTGTTGGGAGACCTTGGGCAAGTCATTTCACTTCTCTGTGCCTCAGTCACCTCATCTGTAAAATGGGGATGAAGACCGCGAGCCCCACGTGGGACGGGGACTGTGTCCGACCGGATGGGAGAAGCAGCGTGGCTCCGTGGAAAGAGCCCGGGCTTGGGAGTCGGAGGTCGTGGGTTCGAATGCCGGCTCCGCCGCTGGTCAGCCGGGTGACTTTGGGCAAGTCACTTCACCCGTCTGTGCCTCAGCGACCTCGTCTGTAAAACGGGGATGACGACCGTGAGCCCCACGCGGGACAACCTGATCGCCTTGAATTCCCCCCCGGCGCTTAGAACAGCGCTTTGCCCGTAGTAAGCGCTTAACAAACGCCATCATTATTATAGGCTTGTGTCCAACCCAACACTTAGTAGAGCGCCTGGAACATAATAAGCGCTCAATAAATGATAATGTCGGTAGCTGTTAAGCGCTTACTAGGTCCTAAGCGCCGGGGCAGACGCGGGGGAAATCAGGTCGTCCCACGTGGGGCTCCCGGTCTTCATCCCCATTTTACAGATGAGGGAACGGAGGCCCAGAGAAGGGAAGCGCCCTGCCCGCGGTCACACGGCTGACAAGCGGCAGAGCCTTTACCACCATCGGTATTATTATTAATCGATCCCGTAAGATTTGGGAGGAGGGAACCCGTTCTGGATTTTGAGAACCTCCCCCGACCCCACCCGGGTCTTTCACAAGATTTATATAGCCACATTACGCTCAGATAAGTGACGGCAGACGGGACGAATGTTTCTCCCGTTCTCCTGGGCTCGGTCATTCTCCTCGGTAGGTTCATTATTCCGACGGATTAATTCGCCTTCTAGCCAGAAGAGCGCTTAGTGCCCGCCATCGCATCCGTCTTCCGAGGCTACAGCTGGGGCACTGTCAATTGAGACGTAGCACGGGAGCGAGAACAAATCTCTAAAGAGAAGCAGCGGCGTGGCTCCGTGGCAAGAGCCCGGGCTTGGGAGTCCGAGGTGACGGGTTGGAATGCCGGCTCCGCCACTTGGCAGCTGGGTGACGGCGGGCGAGTCACTTCACTTCTCTGGGCCTCAGTGACCTCATCTGGAAACTGGGGACGAAGACCGGGAGCCTCACGTGGGACAACCTGATGACCCTGTATGGCTGAGTGGAAAAGAGCCTGGGCTTGGGAGTCAGAGGTCATGGGTTCCACTCCCGGGCTCTGCCACCTGTCAGCTGTGTGACTGTGGGCAGGTCGCTTCACTTCTCTGGGCCTCAGTCACCTCATCTGGAAAATGGGGATCGACCGGGAGCCTCACGTGGGACAACCTGATCGCCCCGTATCTCCCCCAGCGCTTAGAACGGTGCTCTGCACATAGTAAGCGCTGAACGGATACCAACATTACCATTATCACCCCCGTGCTTGGAACACTGTTCCGCGCCTAGTAAGCGCTTAACAAATACCGACGTTATCATTACCGTTATTTTACCGACGAGGGAACTGAGGCACCGAGAAGTGAAATGACTTGCTCAAGGTCACACGACAGACAAGCTGGGATTAGAAGGCAGGTCCGGGTCCGGGCTCTATCCGCCAGGCCACGCTGTCGACGACCGCTCTCCCGGACACGGTTGATTAATCGACCGACCGAGCGGATTGATACGGATCGCCAAGTGACCCGTCTGAGGAGAGGAAAAGAGAACTTCACATCCCCGGGAGAATCGCACTCTTCCCGATAGACGAGAAAAGCTGAGGAGGGAAAGGGACGAGGGGGATCGTATGCTAGAAATATGCACGAATACACCCACACGAAGAAGCTTTCCATTCCAGCAGAACGATGAATAAATGACTTCTCATCGGCCGCTAAAACCGGTTCCCGAACCTTCCCGACTTGCTCTGAGTAGCTGGAGGAGAAAAGGGTTAACGCCGCCGCTTTGGGGGAGACCGTATTTAATGTGTAATTTTGACCTCCAAACCACATTGGATATTTTTTTTTTTTTAAAAGATGAAATTTAAACGGGAGGTTCGCAGCGACTTGCCTCGGGTGTACTATAAATCTGGAAGAGGAATCGTGATTCCTTCTCGTCGGTGTGGGAACGCGATGATGTAAGCGCCATCAGAAATGAGGGAAACAGATCACTAGAAATTATGGCGAGGAGCGGCGAGAAGCAGCTCTAAATATAAAAGTGCTACGTCTCCCTGTGGAGATTAAAGGTGGGTCAGCAGAGACAAAATAATTTATCGTGGCCAAGAAGCACGTCAACATTTTTCATATGAGATGCGGCCTTCATCTTTATTACACTATTATTTCCTCGGGATGGTTTGGGTCTCTCTAGATTCCCTCACGGTTGCCAAAAGACTGTAAGCCCGTCAGTGGGCAGGGACCGTCTCTGTCCGTTGCTGATCGGTACATTCCAAGCGCTTAGTACGGAGCTCTGCACATAGTAAGCGCTCAATAAATACTACCGAATGAAAATACTACCATTTGTCATCTGTAAAATGGGGATTAAGGCTGTGAGCCTCATGTGGGACAACCCGATTACCCTGTATATCCCAGCGCTTAGAACAGTGCTCTGCACATAGTAAGCGCTTAATAAATACCAACGTTATTATTATTATTATTATTAAAAGACCCCTCCGGAGAGAAGAATGGCTTTGTCATCCCGAATGCTTGGTGAGTTTGATCGGGAGCTGAACTGTTGACGTTCAGAGCATAAATTCCTTGAGGGCAGGGAATGTGTCACTTCTCTTGGCAACTCCTCCCAAGCGCTTAGTCCAGTGCTCTGCACAGGATAAGCGTCCGACAGATGCCACTGAATAGAGTCGCTTAACGCTCCTGGGCCTCGGTTTCTTCATCCGTGAACGGGGATTAAAATATCCGCTCTCCCTCCCGCTTAGACCGCGTGTCCCGGATGGGACAGGGACTGTGTCCGATCTGATTATCCGTATCTGCCCCAGTGCTTAGCACACGGTAGTGACGATAATGTTGGTATCTGTTGGGCGCTTACTATGGGCAGAGCACCGTTCGAAGCCGCCGGGGGAGATACGGGGTCATCGGGTCGTCCCACGTGAGGCTCACAGTCAATCCCCGTTTTAACCGATGAGGTCACCGGGGCACAGAGAAGTGAAGTGACTTGCCCACGGTCACACAGCTGAGAAGTGGCGGAGCTGGGATTCGAACCCGGGACCTCTGCCCGTTTAACAAACACCACGATGACGATGGTGGTGATTATTATTCCCGAAGCCTACTAGAGAGTTCTGCCCCACGTGAGTGCTCACTAAATAATAACGATGGTACTCGTTAAGCGCTTACTACGTGCCAAGCACTGTTCTAAGGTCCGGGGTAGATACGAGGTGATCGGGTTGTCCCGCGGGGGGGCTCCCAGTCTTAATCCCCAGTTTACAGATGAGGGAACTGGGGCACGGAGAAGTGAAGTGACTCGACCGAAGTCACACGGCTGAACCCACGACCTCGGACGCCCCGACCCGTGCCCTCGCCACTAGGCCCCGCCGCGGCTCTGATGAGTAGTTGGAGATACCCGGGCCCCGCCTTGGGGAGGTCCGGGGCCTCGGTCTCCGCCGCTGAAAGTGGGCCGCCCCTCCGGGTGCCTTCCGCGCCGGGGGTTGGCGAGCGGCAGGCGGGATGGGACGACGGAGACCCGCAAAATCTCGTCCCGGCGGGGACGGGGACCCCGGGCCGAGGTAGCCAGCGGACAGATGCCGCGGAAAAAGCCCACTGCCACTAGGGATCGATTCCTTCGTGTGCATTCCCCGACCCCGGGACTAGACGGTCCTTCTCGAAGGAGGACTCCACTGTCATCCTCCCTCGCTGCCGATGACGGCCCAGCGGCCAGACCTCGGGCTTGGGAGGACGTGGGTTCCAATCCCGGCTCCGCCGCTCGTCTGCTGTGTGACTCGGGGCGACTCACTCCCCTTTTCGGTGCTTCGGTTTACCTCGTCCGGAAAATGGGGACCGCGAGCCCCACGGGGGACAAGATGATTACCTTGTATCTACTCCAAACGCTTAGAACAGGGCTGGGCGCGTAGTGAGCGCCTAACAAATACCATCATCATTATTATTAGACCGCGAGCCTCAGGAGAGACGGGGGCTGCTTCTGTTCTGTTGATCTGGCATCTCCCCCGGTGCTTATTCGTTCATTCGTTCCATAATATCTATTGAGCGCTTACTAGGTGCAGAGCGCTGTACTAAGCGCTTGGAATGGACAAATGGGCGCGGATAGAGACGGTCCCCGCCCTCTGACGGGCTCGCGGTCTAATCGGGGGAGACGGGCGGACGAGAACGGTGGCGATCAACAGAGTCGAGGGGAAGAACGTCTCGTAAAAACGATGGCCGACAACTAGAATCAGGGTGACGCACGTCTCATTAAACAAAATAAAGAGGGTGATGAAGATAGATACAGTCGAGCGGACGGGTACGGGGCTGAGGGGGCGGGACGGGAGAGGGGGAGGAGGAGAGGGAAAGGGGGGAGAAGAGGGTTTCTATCCATAACGGGTTTATATCTATTTAGGTATATAGATAGATAAATCTGTCCTTTAATTCATTAACAAATCTATTTACTTAGATTAGAGTCTGTCTAATCCTCTCGATCGTAAGCTCACTGTGGGCGGGGAACGTCTCTGTCATGTTGTCGTGTCGTACTCTCCTAGACGCTTACTAGTGGTCTGCACACAGTAAACGCTCAATAAATGCGATTGATCGATCGATGGATTGCTCTGCACCCGGTAAGCGCTCAGTTAGTACCACTGCTCGATCGACTGATCAGGGTTTCGCAGAGTACGACCGAAAACACGATCCCGGCCCTCGTAAGGATCTTACGGTCCGGCAAAGGGAGAGAGGACATCTGCCTCCTGAAGTTATTCCCTCTCCCCCGCCTCACACTCTCGATTTTTGCCCGCGTGAGGGAAATGGCCGAGACAGAGGATGTTAAACGAGGCTTTTCCTCGGCCTTCCCGCACAACGCAACAAGAAGCCAAGCGGGGAGAGGTGAGAGAAATCGGAAAAGAAAGAAAAAGACGGCAGGAGGAGCAAAATAGCTACTGTGCCGCACGAAGCAGACAAATGCCGATTATTAAAATCTGACACCTGCTCCCCTAACCCACACCTGGGCTGGGAATATGTTAGAAGAGAAATTTCATTCCCAGGGAAGCAAATGTCATAGCAACCAATAAACTCTCTACCTCCTACCTAGGTTCACGGCAAACAGATCCCTGAGCAGACATGCTCTCACACGCACGTACCCGTTGAGTCAGAAGCGGCCCGGTGTAGTGGACGGAGCACGGGCCTGGGAGTCGGAAGGTCACGGGTTCTGATCCCGCCTCCGACACTTGCCGGCTGGGTGACCTTAGGCAAGTCGCTTAACTTCTCTGGGCCTCGGTTACCCCGTCTGTAAAACGGGGATTGAGACCGTGAGCCCCACGTGGGACGAGGACCGTGTCCGACCCGATCTGCTTGTATCCACTCCAACGCTTAATACGGTGCCTGGCACATAATAATAATAACAATAATAATAATGTTGGTATTGGTTAAGCGCTCACTATGTGCCGAGCACCGTTCTAAGCGCTGGGCTAGACATAGGGGAATCAGGTCATCCCACGCGGGGCTCACGGTCTTAATCCCCATTTTACTGATGAGGGAACTGAGGCCCAGAGAAGTGAAGTGACTCGCCCACAGTCACCCAGCCGACGAGCGGCAGAGCTGGGATTCGAACTCATGAGCCCTGACTCCGAAGCCCGTGCTCTTTCCACTGAGCCACGCTGCTTCTCGAAATAGCATGATGGTGATGATTATTACCCGTATCGAACGACCTTCAGAAATAGCACCGAGGAGCGATCCTGAAATTCCAGCTCATTTCAGGGAGTCCTGATTCTACAGTGAATTCCCAGTCTTCCGCCTTGGAGGTTTCCCACTGAAACCCACTGCCCCCACTTAACCAAAAGAATAGGAATGATCTGGAGTTTCAATCTGGTGATATCTTTCCAGGACAGTCAAATGATCACAGGGTCTTTCTCCCTTGGTGAAAACCTTTCACGCTAGGATCGAACGCTTCTTCCGAAACCCTGCCCCGGCACCTCTTTTTAAAACGGTTTCCGCGCGCTCTTATCGGCCCGCTTCCTCTCCCTATCCGCCCTCGGCCCGTGACCCGGATAGCGTCTTGGGCCCAACGCCCGTCTCTCTTTGCAACCCGGTCTAGCTCCGGGCCAGGTCCGGAAAATGGAGTTAATGTGTTCCTCTCTCAGCCAGGTGGGGATGGGGGGGATCTGTGGGGGACAGTGATGGGGAGGGGGACAGTCCTGGGGCTGGGGGGGGGGGGTCTGTGGGGGACAGGGGAGGGGGACAGTCCTGGAGATGGACGGGGACTATCTGATCCGATTATCTTGAATTTGCCCTAGTGCTTATCACAGCGTTTGGCCCACAATAAGCACGCGACAAACACTCTGTCGATTATTATGTCGGCAACTGTGTGCCGGGCACTGTTCTAAGCGCCGGGGGGTCATCAGGTCGTCCCACGTGAGGCTCACAGTTAATCCCCATTTTGCAGATGAGGTCACTGAGGCCCAGAGAAGTGAAGCGACTCGCCCGCGGTCACCCAGCTGACGAGTGGCGGAGCCGGGATTCGAACTCATGACCTCTGACTCCAGAGCCCGGGCTCTTCCCACTGAGCCACGCTGCTTCTCTGTATCTGCCTCAGCGCTTAGAGCGGTGGTCTGCACGAAGTAAGCGCTTAACCAATACCAACATTATTATCATCATCATCAAAAGCTGTCCGTCGAAATTCAACCGGAGCCGTGCTTATCTCAGGTGCTCCCTACAGTGCTGAAGAAATACTCGGCTCGGGAAAGGTTATACGTTCGCTCTTTCATTCACTGTCCTATCTACTGAGCGCTTACGATGTGCAGGGCACAGTGTTTACATAATTATCCGAGGTCTGCGGGAAACTAAGGAAGAGCATCCTGACTCCCTTACCGATGGGGAAGCCGACGCTCTGTCTTAGTGAGCCCAGGGCAGAACGGTGCTCGTTCGCCAGCAGAGAAGCGTCACGGCCTAGTGGGCAGAGCACGGGCCTGGAAGTCGGAAGGACCTGGGTTCCGATCCCCGCTCTGTCACTTGTCCGCTGTGTGACCTTGGGCAAGTCACACGACTTCCCTGGGCCTCAGTTACCTCACGTGTACAGTGGGGATGGAGACCGAGCCCCACGTGGAACAGGGACTGGGTCCTACTTGATTAGCATGAGTCTCACCCAGTGCGTGGCTCAGTGGAAGGAACACGGGCTCGAATCCCAGCTCTGCCACTTGTCAGCTGTGTGACTTTGGGCAAGTCACTTCACTTCTCTGGGCCTCAGTGACCTCATCTGTCAAATGGGGATTAAGACCCCGTGAGCCTCACGTGGGACGACCTGATCACCCTGTATCCACCCCAGCGCTTAGAACAGTGCTCTGCACATAGTAAGCGCTTAACAAATACCAACGTGATTATTACTAAATTCCATTTTAAAAGAAAAATCTTCCCATCTGCTTCTTAATGGGACCCCTGGGCCTAGTTTTAGGGGATGCCAAATACTGAATTCTGCCTTAATATTTCGGGGTCATCTGAGAGCCAGCTGGGCTTGACTTTACAGATGCGGATCCGGGGCCGGCGTTCGGGTGCTGTGGTCCACGTGTCCCCGTTGGCTTGGCCTCATCTGATTGACAGCCGCTGCCCGGGAGTGCTGGAGACTCTGCCGTCCTCCCCTTTCCCCCTCTGCCAGTCTTCCCGGAGCTCCCATGAGCTTCCACAGGGCACCGGGAGGGACAGGGACGGAGCCAAGGGCTAGAAAATCCATCTGTGGATTGGGTGCGCGTTAGGGGAACGCAAGGCATTCTTGAGGTGATTTTACCGACAACCGAAAAGATGTCATACAGAAGCATGACTTACCGGGCCTACTCTTTCCAAACCAGAAAGAGATTGTTCCAAATAAACACGGCGGGATAATCACAGACTGCGAGACTCAATCTTCTCTTTCCTAGTGAAAAAAGGGTCAATCTGCTGGAATGCGAAACCGAGGCACCAAAATGAAAAGCTTTGAGTGATTTTAATGGAAAGTGCTCACCTCCACACTAAGTCTGCCAGACTCACAGCCAAGAATTGCCTGTCTCGATTTTAAAAAGAGCCAGGTGGGCACAGATAAGTCTGAGAAAGTAATCGCTCCCCTTTGGGGGGGGAAGGGAGAGAGGGAATGAAGTAGGGGGAGAAAAAGAAGGGGGAGAGAGGGAGAAGATGAGAGATGAAGTGAAAAAGAAAGCCAAAAAGGAGCTAAAAAGAGGAGGGAGGGAGAGAGAGAAGTGGCAGAGAAGAGATAAAGAGAGAGAGAGAGATGAGTGGAAGTGAGAGAGAAAAAAGAGGAGAGGGAGAGAGGAGAGGGAGATGAGAGAGAGGAAGAGGGATGAGTGGAGAAGAAAAAAGAGGAGAGGGAGAGAGGAGGTGAAGACAGAAGAGAGAGAGGAAGAGGGAGAAGTGGCAAAGAAGAGAAGAGATAGAGACAAGTGGAAATGAAAGAAAAAACAAGTAAGGGAGGGGAAGATAGAAGAGAGGGCGTGAGAAAGAGAAGGCACGGAAAGGTAAGGGAAGGAGAGAAAGAGGAGAGAGCTACAGACTGCTGCCTTTCCCTCTAGACTCTAAGCTCATTGTGCACAGGAAACGTTTCTGTCCATTCATTCATTGTATTTATTGAGCGCTTACTGTGTGCAGAGCACTGTACTAAGTGCTCGAGAAGTCCAATTCAGCAACAGAGCCAGTCTCTGCCCACAGCTGGCTCGCTGTCTGGAATTCTGTTGTATCGGACCCTCCCAAGCACTTAATACAGAGCTCTGGACATGGTAAATGCTCAGTGAATAGCAGTGATTGATTGACTCATTGACGCTCAGAAGAGAGAAGGGGAGACGAGAGGGAGAGGATGAGAGAGAGAATGTCAGTGAAAAAGTACGCACGGGCCACCAGTAAATAAAAAATCCAAAGCAGTCAGGATGCTGAAGCCTCCTCCCAAAGGACAATCCCAAATACGCAGTTGGGAAGGACTGCAGGAATGCTTGATCATCAGGCTCGAAACTTTTTACCCCGCCACCCCGATACAAGCTAATCAGGTTGGACACAAAGTCCGTGTCCCACCCGGGGCTCACGATCTTAATCCTCATTTTACAGATGAGGTCGCTGAGGCAGAGAGAAGTGAAGCGACTTGCCCAAGATCACTCGGCAGGCAGGTGGAGCCGGGATTTGAACGCAGATCCTCCCGACTCCCAGGCCCATGCGCTAACCACGGGGGCCACGTTACTTCTCGCCATCGCAACTGATTTCCTGATCTGAATTGACCCGCACCGCCTGGAGGCCCGGAGGGCCTCGGAACCCCTTGTTCAGACACTTGAGGTGCGAGCTACGATCAGAACTAAGCTTCTTTGTGTTTCCTGGAAATGTTTCCCACAAAGTTTTGGAGGGGCAGCTCACTGTAGCCATTCTGTTATTGCTGAAATAAACCACTACAGGAACAAAGAACGCGATTTCGCCCAAGAAGTGAGATTGAAAATGAAGCCTGAGGTAAGAATTAGTCCTTAAATTAAACAGACTTACCAATGGCCGAGATGCCCGAATCCTCCGTTCACTGTCTCATTAGAGGTTAGTTCCCTCTAAAATTGAAACAGGCTTTCTGATAAATTCTAGAGCTGAAATTGCTGAAGAGCTGACACGGTCTTGGGTCCTTGCTTACTGTGTGGCGTCAGTCGAGTCGCTTATTGTAAATCGTTCCGGGGAGGGAAGGTGTCTGCTTATTGTTCTGCTGTACTCGCCCAAGTGCTTAGTACAGCTCTGCCATTTGTCAGCTGTGTGACTGTGGGCAAGTCACTTCACTTCTCTGTGCCTCAGTCCCCTCATCTGTAAAATGGGGATAAACTGTGAGCCTCAGGCGGGACAACCTGATTCCTCTGTATCTCCCCCAGCGCCTAGGACGGTGCTCTGCACGTAGTAAGCGCTTAACAAATACCAACACTATCATTATTATTATCGCAGCGCTCTGCACACAGAAAACGCTCAATAAACACCATTGAACGAATGAATGAGGAGGCCGCCTGCGCCGGCGGTGCCCCGGAAGCAGCGGGTATAAATAACTCGCTCAAGGATGTGGGAGAGGAATGGTAGGAGGGAGATGGGGTGGTAACTGGAGGTCGCTGTGGGAGCCAAGGGAGGGGTTTTTTAGGATAGGGGAGACATGAGCGTGTTTGAAAGCAGTGGGGAAGGAACCTTCGGAGAGCGGATGGTTGAAGATGGTGGTCAGGAAGGGAAGAAGAGGGGACAGGTGCTTATTTAAGGTGCGAAGGGATCGGGTCAGAGGCGCGGGTGGAAGGGGGAGATTTTGCGAAGACGTTGGAGCTACAGGCAGTATCTCGACATACTGCCGGGTCTATAATCTAATGAGCGTCAAATCCCAATAAGCGCAAGTGGTAAAAACAAACCGAAACGCGATGACGACGATGGGATTTGTGAAGCGCTTACTATGTGCCGAGCACTCTTCTAAGCACCGGGGTAGATACAAGATAATCGGGTTGTCCCACACGGGGCTCGCAGACTTTTACAGATGAGGTAACTGAGGCACACAGCAGTAGAGCGACCTGCCCAAAGTCACACAGCTGAGAAACGGCAGAGCCGGGACGAGAATCCGCGACCTCTGACTCCCCAGCCGGGGCTCTTTCCACGAAGGCACGCTGCTTCTCCGTACGGCGTCACAGAGCGCGGTAGTAAGTGCTTGGGAGAGGCTAAGAGAACGTAGGCTTCTCTATCCCGATTAGCACTTTTAACTGGTTCCTTGAAAACACAGTGTTAAGCGGAAGAGCGCTAAACCAACTGTAATTCCCCACGGGAAAACACGTGGAGAGCATTAAGGCATCCCAAGATCACAAAAATTGGCTAAAGGCATATAGATATATTTTCGACCCGCTTGAAACACATTAGAGTTTTACGATCAAAGAACGGTATAAACGTCTACCGCTAACGAGAGGTTTCGAGTTAGATTTTTTTCCTACGTAGCCCTAAAAACGGGATTTCATTTTGAGAGTGTTTTTCTCATCGTATTCTGCAAAAATTCATTTTGTGCTAACAGATTAGAAATGGCATTATGCTAAATTGGAAATCGGCTCTCGTCACGTCGATCAGGATCCCGCAAAGGGAGGTGAAAAGAAGTGTTTAAGGTAAACCGGGTAACTTTATCCTCGGAATTGAGAGAGCGGCGGTAATATTGGCAATAAAATTCAACAGCCCTACCTCTGAACGGCCCTAAAAAGAGGAGCGGTGTAATGGAGGATTTGGGGGACAGGAAAGGCGGTAGTTCTACTGAGACCTAGAGATGGAAGATGAGAAATTACGGCAGAGGAAAGGGAATGTCTGGTGACTGGAGGTTCATTCGCTCATTCATTCAATAGTATTTATTGAGCGCTTACTACGTGCAGAGCACCGTACTAAGCGCTTGGAACGGACAAATGGGTAACAGATAGAGACGGTCCCCGCCCTCCGACGGGCTCACGGTCTAATCGGGGGAGACGGACGGACGAGAACAGTAGCCATCAACAGAATCGAGGAGGCGACGGTTCCGCCAGGAGCGGGGGGGAGGCAACGAAATAGAGAAGGAAGGGAAGGAGGGAGAGCTGCTGACGCGGGTTCTGATCCCAGCTCTGCCACCTGCCTGCCGCGTGACCTCGGGCAACTCAATTTACGTCCCCGGGCCTCAGTTCCCTCATCTGTAAAATGGGGATTGATGTGGGGCGGGGACCGCGTCCAACTGGATTAGCTCAGCACAGCGGCTGGCACGAATCCCATTAGAAAAGGAGGCAATTACTTCCTTTCTGCCTTTATACACAGAGGTGGCTCTCAGAGGGGTCCAGGCCTGTGCCGTGGGATTTAAACTATTACGTCGAAGCTTCACCGGTATGGATGATCACAGTTTGGGGATGTGGAGAAGTGGCTGGACCCGACACTTCAGAATCTCCCACTGCTCCTCCTCAGAAGCAGAACTAGAAGCTGATCAGAAGCTGAAGCAGAAAAATATCGGGGCGATATCGCTCACGCCTCCCCTACGGGTCTGGGGAATCCAGTCTGCGTGATGAGATGGGCGATCCTCTGGGGATCCTCGTGTGCCCATGGGCAAGTCACTCAACTCCTCTGTGCCTCAGTTACCCCACCTGTAAAATGGGGATTGAGACCGTGAGCCCCGTGCGGGATAGGGGTGTCCAACGCTTAGTTCAGTGCCTGGCACCCAGTAAGCCATCACCTTTAAAAAAAAAAAGGGAGTGCCAAGAGATTCTCCGAAATGTTCACATTTTGATTTCCAAAGCCTGAAGCAAACACATTATCGCAGGAGGTTTCCGGTGTTTTGATGAGAGGTTCATCCCCTCGATTCTATTTGTTGCTATTGTTCTTGTCCGTCCGTCTCCCCCGATTAATAATAATAATAACGTTGGCATTTGTTAAGCGCTTACTATGTGCAGAGCACCGTTCTAAGCGCTGGGGGAGATACGGGGTCATCAGGTCGTCACTTCACTTCTTGTGCCTCAGTTCCCTCATCTGGAAAATGGGGATGAAGACTGGGAGCCTCACGCGGGACAACTTCATTCCCCTGTATCTCCCCCAGCGCTTAGAACAGTGCTCTGCACGTAGTAAGCGCTTAACAAATACCGACATTATTAACGCGATTTTCTCCTTTTCCTGATTATCTTAGTTTGGCAAGTTTTCTGTTGTTTGCTTCATCTTTTTCTACCTTTCTTTGGCATGACCCTCTTCTGCACCCCGTGTAGAAGAGACAAAACACGGATAATAAATCCGCGAATCCAATATATACGGATAATTTCACCAGTCTGTGGGAGATGGTGACTTGCGAATCCTCGTAGATTCTATTAACAGAATCTTAAGGGTGTCATAAAAACACTGTTTCTGAAAGGCTGAAGTTTTGGAATCAGTTAATACAGCGAGAAGCAGCGTGGCTCAGTGGAAAGAGCCCGGGCTTGGGAGTCAGGGACCATGGGTTCGAATCCCGGCTCGGCCACCTGTCAGCTGTGTGACTTTGGGCGAGTCACTTCACTTCCTCTGTGCCCCAGTTACCTCATCTATAAAATGGGGATGAAGACTGTGAGCCCCACGTGGGACAACCTGATTCCCCTGTGTCTACCTCAGCGCTTAGAACGGTGCTCTGCACGTAGGAAGCGCTTAACGGATACCAACATTATTATTATCATATTCAAGCAATATACTTGAGAAGGGGCGGGAAAGTGCACAGAAGCAGCATGGCGTAGTGGACAGAGCACGGGCCTGGGAGGCAGAAGGTCACGGGTTCTGATCCCGGCCCCGCCACTTTTCAGCTGCGTGACCTAGGGCAAGTCGCTTCACTTCTCGGGCCCTCAGTTCCCTCATCTGTAAAATGGGGATTGAGACTGTCAGTCCCATGTGAAGAGAAGCAGCGCGGCTCAGTGGAAAGAGGCCGGGCCGGGGAGTCAGCGGTCACGGGTTCTAATCCCGGCTCCGCCACTTGTCAGCTGGGTGACCTTGGGTAAGTCACCTCACTTCTCTGTGCCTCAGTTACCTCATGTGGAAAACGGGGATGAAGACTGTGAGCCCCACGTGGGGACAACCTAATGGCCTTGTATCACCCCCCACCGCTTAGAACAGTGCTTGGCACATAGTAGTCGCTTAACAAATACCATCATCATCATGTGGGACGGGGACTGTGTCCAATTCGATTTTCTGTATCCACTCCAGTGCTTAGTAGAGAAGCTTAGAGAAGCAGCGTGGCTCAGTGGCAAGAGCCCGGGCTTGGGAGTCAGAGGTCACGGGTTCGAATCCCGTGCTCTGCCACTTGTCAGCTGGGTGACTGTGGGCAAGGCTCTTCACTTCTCTGGGCCTCAGTTACCTCATCTGTAAAATGGGGATTAACTGTGAGCCTCACGTGGGACAACCTGATGACCCTGTATCTCCCCCAGCGCTTAGAACGGCGCTCTGCACAGAGTAAGCGCTTAACAGATACCAACATTAGTAGAGTTCCTGGCTCACAGTAAGCGCTTAACAAATACCATCCTCACTATTATTGCCTGGGTTCTAATCCTGGCCACGCTTCACTTTTCTCTGCCTCAGTTTCCTCGTCTGTAAAACGGGGATTAAGATTACGAGCCCCATATAGGAAAAGGGCTGGGTCCAACAACCACGTGAGTTTAACACGCGATGCTCTACCCGGACGTTCGTCGAAGGATCGTCGCAATTTGCCGTCCACCGATGGCCCCGCTCACCTCCACTCGGCTCCGCCGGGAGAGACGACCGAGGAAAAACGACGGCAGCAGGACATCCAAACGGTTGCTGCCTGGCGACCTGAAAATGGGAAACTGACGGTCAGAAGACCAGAGGGAATGTTGAAAGGATAAAGAAATCGCCGCATCCCGCCTGAAAAATGTGAGTCAACCGCCCGAGGAAGGCCGACGTGGCACCAGGCGATCGTGAAACGAGTGGCTCTTGTCGAGCAGAAGCTTCCTAAGGATCGTGAGGCGACAAACATGAAACACGATAACACGAAGCCAGGGCCGGTGCTCGCGTTATCGTGTTTCGTGTTTGCCGTCTCACGACAAACACCCTTAAGCCAGGGACGGTGCTTGTGTGTAAGCAGTGAGGTCAGCGCCGTGGGGCCTTATCAATCACACACACGCCCCCATAATTCAATTTCACAATAATAATAATTATGGTACTTATTAAGCGCTTACTATTGCCAAGCACTGTTCTAAGCGCTGGGGTAGATACAAGCTAAGCAGGTTGGACACAGTCCCTGTCCCACGTGGGGCTCACAATCTTAATCCCCGTTTTACAGGTGAGCTATCTGAGGCACAGAAGAGTGGAGTGACTTGTCCAAGGTCACACAGCAGACCGGTGGTGGAGCCGGAATCAGAACCCAGGTCCTCTTGACACCGAGGCCCGGGCTCTAACCATTAACCCGCACCGCTTCGTCGGCGGAGAGCGGCCCCTGGTTGATTATCTCAAGGGCTTCCATTCATTCGCTCGGTCGTATTTATTGAGCGCTTACTGTGTGCAGAGCACTGTCCTAAGCGCTTGGAAAGTACCATTCGGCAACAAAGAGAGACAAGCCCTGCCCACAACAGGCTCGTCGTCTAGAAGGGGGGAGACGGACAGCAAAACAGGTAAACAGGCATCCATGGCATCGATATAAATAAATAGAATTATAGATATATACACATCAAAACAAGTAAACAGGTATTAATATAAATAAATAGAATCATAGATACGGAAATATATATACAAGTGCGGCGGGGACAGGGGGTAGAGCAGAGGGAAGCGAGGTGGGGCGGTGGGGAGCTGAGGAGAAAGGGCGGCTTAGTCTGGGAAGGCTTCCTGGAGGAGGCTTCGGAGAAGCAGCCTGGCCTAGTGGACCGAGCGCAGGCCCGGGAGCCAGAGGATCTGGGTCCTAAGCCCAACTCTGCCAAGGCCTGCTACGTCACCTTGGCCAAGTCACTTCACTTCTCGGTGCCTCGGTTTCCCCAACTGCAAAATAGGGGTTCGACGCCTGTTCTCCCTGCTCCACAGACTGTGAGCCCCGCCGCGCGGGACAGGGACTACATTTGGCCTGATTCATACTTATCTACCCCACTGCTTAGAACGGTGCTCGGTACGTAACCCCCGCTTAACTGATGCCCTAAAAGAAATGCTCACAATCATCGACTGATTGATAACCTGGTGGTTTAAATAAGTTTCCTGGACGTTCAGAAAGATGTCAGAACCGTAAAGGAGATGAAACAAGTAGACCTACCTAAGCACTAATTTAGAGATGAAGAAGGAGACACGCGTATGGACCCATTCGCCTATCGGCTCCCACTTTCTAGTCGCCCGCTCACCTCAAGTTACGGGGAACTCCGAAAAAGCAGGAGGGATAGGAGCAAGGCCTGACATTGTTTCACGAGAGCTCGGCCTTCAGCAGCGTCTAGTGGGAAGAGCCTGGGCCTGGGGGTCAGGAGGCGTGAGTTCTAATCCCGGCTCGGCCCAATCAATCAATCAGTAGCCTTTACTGAGCGCTCATTACGGGCAGGGCGCCGTACTAAGCAACTGGGAGAGTACAACGGAATTAGCGGTCACATTCCCGGCCCGGAATGAGCTTACGGTATTAAGCAAGTCATTTCATTTGCTCTACCTCGGTTTCCTCAACCGTAAAATGGGAACTAAATGCTTGTTCTCCCTCCACCTCAGACGGCGAGGCCCCTCCGGGGCGGGGACCGTTTCCGATCCTTTTATGGTGCGTATTTCCCACTGTTTGGCACATAATAATGATCACTGTGGCATTTGTTAAGCGCCTACTACGTGCCAAGCACTGTACTAAGCACTAGGGTGGACCCGAGCAAATTGGGTTGGATACAGTCCCTGTCCCAAGTAGGGCTCACGGTCTCAATCCCCATTTTACAGATGAGGGAACTGAGGCCCAAAGAAGCGAAGTGGCTTGACCAAGTTTACACAGCGGTCGCGGCGGAGCCGGAATCAGAACCCAGGACCTTCTGACTCCCAGGCCCCTGCTCTGTCCACTATGTCGTGCTGCTTTAACAAATAGCATTTTATTACTCGTATTAGCGTGGGTCTGCCTCCTTGTCACAGGAGAGGTGGAGTTTAAACCCAGATGCCGGGTGCATTTATATATGAATTTGCAAATTCCGCTCCTTTACCACGTGTTAAAAAAGCTGACGTGTGAGGTTACGGCGGCCGAGGCTGAGGGGCCGCGGTGTGAGGATGTCCGGGAGGGTGGGGAGAGAGATCAGCAGAGAGGGAGAAGTTGACGAAGAGACTGTGATAACAACGTTGGTATTCGTCAAGCGCTCACTACGTGCCGAGCACCGTTCTAAGCGCCGGGCTAGACATAGGGGAATCAGGTCGTCCCACGCGGGGCTCGCGGTCTTAATCCCCATTTTACAGATGAGGGAACTGAGGCCCAGAGAAGTGAAGTGACTCGCCCACAGCCACCCAGCCGACGAGTGGCAGAGCTGGGATTCGAACTCATGAGCCCTGACTCCGAAGCCCGTGCTTAAGCTCGTTAAGGGCGGGGAACGTGTCCGCTGATTCGGCTTTGCGCTGTACTCCCCCGAACACTTTTAGTACGTCACCTGTGCGTCATAAATACCATCGACTGATGATTTCTTTAACGGTATTTGTAAGCGCTTACTATGTGCCGGTCACTGAACGAAGCGCTGGGGTAGATACAAGCTGATCAGGTTGGAGACCGTCCCTGTCCCGCATGGGGGTCACAGTCTTAATCCCCGTTCTACAGAGGAGGGAACTGAGGAACGGAGGAGTGGCCTCCAGTTAGCCCAAGGACACAGTAGATATGACTGCCTCCTTACATCCTGCCACTCTATCAATCAATCAATGGTATTTATTGCAAATCTACTACGCAAAGAGCGCGGTGCTAAGTGCTTGGGAGAGCAGGTCCTCCCGCTGGCCTGGAATGCCCTCCCTCCTCACCTCCGCCAAACTAACTCTCTTCAAAGCCCTACTGAGAGCTCACCTCCTCCAGGAGGCCTTCCCAGACTGAGCTTCCCCTTTTCCCTCCGCCCTCTGCTCTTCCCCCTTCCCCCCTTCACCTCCCCTCAGCTAAGCCCCCTTTCCCTCTGCTCCTCCCCCTCCCCCTCTGCACTGTGCTCATTTGTAGATATATTTTTATTACCCGATTTGCTTTGTCAATGAGACGCCCTTGATTCTATTTATCGTGATCATGATGTTGTCTTGTTTTAGTCCGTCTGTCTCCCCCGATTAGACTGTGAGCCCGTCACATGGTCTCTATCTGTTGCCCAGTTGTCCGTTCCAAGCGCTTAGTACAGTGCTCTGCACCTAGTAAGCATTCGATAAATGCTATTGAATGAATGAATACAAACCATAGAAGCAGCACGGCTCGGTGGAAAGAGCCCGGGCTTGGGAGTCAGAGGTCATGAGTTCGAATCCCGGCTCTGCCGTTTGCCAGCTGTGTGATGGTGGGCGAGTCACTTAACTTCTCTGTGCCTCAGTTATCTCATCTGGAAAATGGGGATTAACTGTGAGCCTCACGTGGGACAACCCGATTACCCTGTATCTACCCCGGCGCTTAGAACAGTGCTCTGCACATAGTAAGCGCTTAACAAATACCAACATTATTATTATTATTATTAAACCAACAGAATTAGCAGACACGTTCCCTTCCCGTAATGAGTTTACCGTCTACGGGGAGCTTACAGGAGATATAAAAGCCAACACTAGAACACAGACCTCAGGACTGCAAAAGTTTTACTGCTTTAATAAGGTTTCGTTACCCAATAAATTTCTTCCATTAAGATTTTTAGCTGAATCTTGTGTTCAACTAAATCGTTGGATTGTTACCTGGACTCTCTAACCTCCCTCCCTTTACTCCTGTGATCTTTAATCACAAACAATATTTGAATAGATTTAACTCTTCTCCAAACCTCTCCTTCCAAAAATAGATTGCTCAAACCGAGCTAACCTTCAGGGTGATTTATTCATCCAACTCACTCCAATGGTAAGTGTGCTTTTCCACCAATATCCCTAACTGGCCTACGAATTTTCATTCGGTGCACGCATGACAATAGAAAGCACGCCACTTGGCCCTCCGCCAATTGGTCAAGCAGGGAGCGCGACAGTAAACCCCTTCCAGAGTCGCCGGAAGCGCTCATAAAAATCACCGTAAAGCGTTTTACAAAATGGCCAAGTCCCGTATAAACGCTAATCGCCGGTTTGAAGCTGCGGAGCGGAGGTTTGAAGCTTTCTTCTCAGGAAGCCTGCCTCTGAGGGCCACGTGAGAACACGTTCCATGAGGCACCGTCTACGACCTTGGCCGTACTCGACTCTCCCAAGCGTTCAGTACAGTGCTCTGTACACAGTGAGCGCTCGATAAACACGATCGAAGGAGCGAATGAACGACAGTGACCGCTGGGTATTTGATATTCACCTCACCCCTCGGCACTTCGGTCCGTATCTGTAAATTATATACTACGAATTATTTATATCGATGTCTGTCTCTCCCCCTGGGCTGTAAGCTCATTTTGGGCAATGAACATTTCCCTAGTTCTGTCATACTGTACAGAAGCGATTAGTACAGTGTTCTGCGGGGAGTAAGCGCTCAATAAATACCATTTGACTGATTGATTTAGGAGATGGGCATGGGAGTGCCTGTGTTTCTTCAGTGTTGTATCTTGGGACACTTGCTTGGTGGGTGGCATTGAAGAGCGAGCTCTGACTGAGAATTATAAACTAATCGGGGCTGATTCTCTGTGTGTCTAAACCGGGGGGTGCTGGAGAATACACCCCCTCCCTTATCCTGGGAGCCCAGTGTGAAACGGGGACTGGTTTTTATCGGATTAATTTGTTTCTACCCCAACATTTAGTCCTGGGCATCGCGCTGAGTAATCACTTAATGAAGAGCACCATCATCATCCCGTGGGCCTCAGTTTTCCCATTTGTACAATGGGAATAAATTACCCGCCCTCCCTCCCTCTTCGTCTGCACACCCCGCATAGGGCAGGGTCTGGGCTTAACCTTAATAGCCTTCCATTCGCCAGACGAGGTCACTGAGGCCCAGAGAAGTGAAGTGACTGGCCCCAAGTCCTACAGGTGACTCTCAAACACCCGGGCTCTTTCCCCTGAGCCAGGCTGGACCGTTATGGTGATTATTAAGAGAAGCAGCGTGGCTCAGGGGAAAGAGCCCGGGTGTTTGAGAGTCCGAGGTCATGGGTTCGAACCCCAGCTCTGCCCCTTGTCAGCTGGGTGACTGTGGGCAAGTCACTTCGCTTCTCTGGGCCTCAGTTCCCTCATCTGTCAAATGGGGATGAAGACTGTGAGCCCCACGGGGGACCACCTGATGACCCTGTGTCTCCCCCAGCGCTTAGAACGGTGCTCTGCCCACAGTAAGCGCTTAACAAGTACTAATATTATTATTATCATCATCACCGTTATTAAGCCCACCTCAGGCCCCTGGGCGGGGGGGAGGGGGGAGAGGGGTCAGGTCCCGCGCATGCGCGAGGCGGGTCGGGAGGGGGCGGGGGCGTGGCCTCGGGGGGGGGGGGCGGTCACTGACAGAGCGTGACCCGGAAGTAGAAGCGGTGCGCTGCAGCTGGGCGGGGCCCCTTCGGTGCGGCCGGACCTCTTCTTCCTCCCCCCCCCCCCCCGCCGCCCGCTCCCTGCTCGACGTCCGCGGCCTCCTCTTCCTCCTCCTCTTGCTCCTCGTCGGGCCTCCGTCCGTCCCTCAGCGCCCCTCAGCGCCCGCGGCCTCCTCCGTTCCCCCTCGCGCCGGCGCGCGCGGCCTCCCTCAGCGCCCCCCCTCCCCCCCCCGCGCGCGCGCGCGCGCGCGCTCGCGGCCTCCTCCCTTCCCTCAGCGCCCGCGCGCTGCGGCGGCCTCCCTGGTTCCCCTCGCTCCCCCGCTCGCTCCCTCCCTCCGTCGTCCGGTCAGTCCGTGTGTGTGTGTGTGTGTGTCTGTGAGTGGGTGTGGTGTTTGGGCGCCCGCGGCCTCCCGCCCCGCCGCCGGGATGTGCGACAAGGAGTTGATGTGGGCCCTGAAGAACGGAGACCTGGACGAGGTGAAGGACTATGTGGCCAAGGTAGGCGGGGGCTGCGGGAGACGCGCGGCCGGCGAGGGCGGGGGACGCCCCGGGACGGGACGGGACGGGACGGGACGCGACGCCCGGGCCCCTCCTCTTCCTCCTCCTCCTCCTCCTCCTCCTCGCTCCATTGTCCTCTCCCAACCGCCTACTACACTGCTCTCTACACCCTAAGCGCCCACTTAACACCGGCGTTGGCTGAGCGATGCCCTCCAGACCGGAAGGAAGCCCGTTGTGGGCGGGCAGTGTGACTGCCCACTCTGCCCCGTTGGCCTCCCCCAACCGCCTACTACACTGCTCTCTACATGCTAAGCGCCTAATTAACGCTAGTGATGCCCTCCAGGCCGACAGCTCGTTGTGGGCGGGCAGTGTGACTGCCCCCTCTGCCCCGTTGGCCTCTCCCAACCGCCTACTACCCTGCTCTCTACATACTAAGCGCCTGATTAACGCCGGTGATGCCCTCCAGACCGGGAGATCGTTGTGGGCGGGCAATGTGACCGCCCATTCTCTTCTATTGTCCTCTCCCAGCCGTCTACTACACTGCTCCCTACACCCTAAGCGCCCAGTTAACACCAGCGTTGGCTGAGCGATGCCCTCCAGACCGGAAGCCCGTTGTGGGCAGGCGGTGTGACTGCCCACTCTGCTCTGTCGTCCTCTCCCAACCGCCTACTACACTGCTCTCTGCACACTGAACGCCCAGTTAATACTTATGATGCCCTCCAGACCGGAAGCTCGTTGTGGGCAGGCGGTGTGACTGCCCACTCTGCTCTTGTGTCCCCTACCAAGCGCCTACTACGCTGCTCTCTACACAGTAAGCGCCCAGTTAACCCCAGTGTTGGTGGAACGATGCCCTCCAGACCGGAAGCCCGTTGTGGGGAGGCTACCGCACTGCCCACTCTGCTCTTTTGTCCTCTCCCAGCCGCCTACTACAGTGCTCTCTACACACTAAGCGCCCAGTTAACACCAGTGATGCCTCCAGACGGGAAGCGCGTTGTGGGCGGGCAATCCGACTGCCCATGCTCTTCTGTTGTCTTCCCCCAACCGCCCACTACACTGCTCTCTACACACTAAGCACCCAATTAACACCAGTGTTGGTTGAGTGATGCCTTCCAGACCGGAAGCCCGTTGTGGGCAGGGAATCTGACCGCCCACTCTGCCCTGTCGTCCCTACCGCCTACTTGGGTGCTGTCTACACAGTAAGCGCCCCATTAACACCAGTGTTGGTTGAGTGTCGTCCTCCGGATCGGAAGCTCGTTGTGGGCAGGTAACCGCCCTGCCCGCTCTGCTCTGGTGTCCTCCCCCAACCGCCTGTTACGGTGCCTTTCTACCCAGTAAGCGCCCAGTAACTCTGTACATGGTAAGCGCTCAAGAAATACAATTGAATGAATGATGCCCTCCAGACCAGAAGGTTGTAGTGGGCGGGGAACCAAAATGCCCACTCCGTTCCGTTGTCCTCTCCCAACCGCCTGCTACAGTGCTGTCTACGCAGTAAATGCCAAATCAATACCCACGTTGGTAGAGTGATGTCCTCCAGACCGGGAGCTAGCGTGGGCAGGAATCTGACTGCCCGCTCTGTTCCTTTGTCCTCTCCCAACCGCCTACTACGGTGCTTTCTGCCCAGTAAATACCAGTGTTGGTTGAGTGATGCCCTCCAGACAGAAAGCTCGTTGTGGGCAAGGAATCTGACTGCCCACTCTGCTGTCTTGTCCTCTCCCAAACACGTACTACACTGCTGTATACACAGTAAGCGCCCAATAAATACCAACTCTGGTTGAGTGATGCCCTCCATTGTGGACCGGGGGCCTGACTGCCCCGGTCCCTGCTCTGTTGTCTCTCCCAAGTGCTCGGTACACGCTAAGCGCCCAGTAGATACCAATGATGGTTGAGCGATGACCTCCGGACTGGACTGGAAGCTCACTGTGGGCAGGGAATCTGCTCGTTCCGTTCCGCTGTCCTCTCCCAGGCACTTACTACAGTGCTCTGCATATAGTAAGTGCCCAGCAAATACCAGTGATGGTCGAGTCATGTCGTCTAGACTGTAAGCTCGATGTGGGCGGGAAACCCGACTGCCGACTCTGCTCTGTTGTCCTCTGTGTACACAGTAAGTGCCCAGGAAATACCAACGGCGGTTGAGTCACGTCCTCTAGACTTTAAGCTCACTGTGGCCTGGGAAACTCCCGGCCCTGTGACACCGTACTCTCCCAAGCGCTTAACACAGTGCTCTGCACCCTCTAAGTGCCCACTAAATAGGATCGATCGCTGAGTGGCTCAGGAGTACAGTGTGGGGCCCGGAGTGCTCTCGTCCATCCGGACGGCGCCCTCGCCTCAGGAATCCCATTTCCCACTCTTTGCTCTCCCTTCCCCAAGAGGGTGTTACTCTCAGTCACCCGCAGTATGTATTGAGCGCTTCCAGTGAAGAGCAGCGTACTGAACACCAGGGAAAGTACTACGAGTAATCAGTGGGATTGAGCGCTGTGTGTACTGTACTGAGCACTTAAGAGAGTACGACGCAATAAAGTCGGGAGGGGCGATCACCGCCCTCGAGGAGTTTCCAGATCAGATGCGGGAGGACAGTCAGTTACTGGTTTGTTTTGAAGGTCTCCCGTTGACCTGGTTCCCTGGGTCGCTCCATAATCCTCTGGCTTCTGCTCTCAGATATTCTCCCGAGTGTCAGAACTTGTACACTCGTGATAGCCAACCTGACCCAACAGAAGAAGCACAGGACAGGGATTCAGGGGTCCCGGGTTCTGATCCCGGCTCCGCTACCTGCGGGCCGTGGGTCCTCGGTCACGTGGCTTCGTTTCCGTGGCTTCACCTGTCAAATGAGGATTAGGTGCCGGTTCGCTCTCCTTTTTAACCGTGAGCCCAAGTGGGGCAAGGAGCGCGTCCAGTCCGATTGCTGAGTTTTGGGGTAGATACGGTGCAAAGGGCTAAATAGATACCCCTGTTGTTGTTGTTGTTCCAAAAACGTTATTTCGGCGATTTGGACTAGAGTATCTCTCCCCTTTAAATTGTCCAACTACCATGAGTTCTTGAAATGCACAGTATCCAAGGAAAACAGGATTCGCTGTCCAGAAAGATATTTCGAAAATGCCCCAGTAGTGAAAATCCAAAAATATATTGTGGGTGCCGTTACACTTTTCCATATACTCTTCGTTCGTTCGGTCGTATTTGTTGAGCACTTAGCGTGGGCAGAGTACACTCTGTTCTGCTTTTCTGCGCCTCCAGTCTACTCTTCCATAGACTTCCCTCTTAGACTACGGGCCTCGTGTGGGACAGGGACTGCGTCCATCCTAATTATCTTGTATCTACCGCAGTGCTTAGCACATAGTAAGGACTGAACATATAGCGTAATCGTTACCGTCGACAAACTTTTGCATGAAACAGAAAGATTAATTTTTAGTACGTGATAAAGAAGGGTATTAATAATACAAATAATGGTGGTATTTAAGTGTACTAGCGTGGAGGTAGATACAAGGTGATCAAGTTGGACACGGTCCCTGCCCCGCGTGAGGCTCACAGGAAAAAAAATCCCCATTTTACAGATGAGGTCGCTGAGGCCCAGCGAAGTGACTTGACCAAGGTGACACTGCAGACAAGTGACGGAGCCAGGATTAGAACCCACGTCCTTCCGACTCCCAGGCCCCGCGGTCCATTCACCGGGACGTGCCGCTTCTCATTTAAAGTATCTTGATAGTACCACAGTAAGCAAGCTGGCAGTGGTTGGCTATTCCATCTTCCGGTTGATTACTTCTGGAATCTTCGATATTCCACAATGACGAAAGTACCTTTAGGGGTAAAACTGTGACCGAATCCAATCCGATTAAAAACCAATAGCAAAAGTGTGAAACTTAATCTTAAATGGCACAAAGGAAAGAGTCTCCTCTCTGACTGGCTTACCTAGGTTTCTGTGGGTGACCTAGTTCAGTCGCTTCGTAAAATAGAATAAAGCAGTGTTCGTGGAGGTGCTGTTTAGTGATAACACCACGTGTACATACCTAAAATACCCAAGAGGAGGTCACGAAAGAAAGGGCAAAGGAATGTGGGGACCGAACTCCGGGTCGGTAGACTTTAGATTCGCCCACCGTCTAAATTCCCTTTTTTCATTCTCCTGAAATACGGGAGCCAAACCTAAATTATTTTAGGGAGAAGTTCCATTTGAGGACTCTTGGGGTGGGCGAGGCAAACCAAGTCTGTTCTGTGCCGGTTCCGAGTTGCAGTGCCGAGGGGCGACGATCGGGCCTTGCTCTCGGATCGCCGTGACGATCTGGTACGTCGCGGAGGGGATCTTCCGCAATAAGCAGGAAAGGAAAAGATGACCCAGAAAACTAGTTTGGAGGATAGCCTCAAAAGCTGTTGTGAAAACCTGATTCCCAAATGAACACCATTAGAACCTCGAGGGCTTCATCCCTTCGGGAAGAACACATTTTGATGATGATGTATTTCATTTGTGTACACCCCCCTGGAGCGGACGGAAAATTCTTCTCCAATTCCCTGCCCGTAATCAAAGGGGGTTTGTTTGAGGAATGAAGAAGAGTCTTCACCCACCCATTTTCAACTCAGAATGTGTCGCAGAAAAGATGGTGGGTCCTCCAGAGGTCAGGAGCCATCTGTGAATTAGCTTTTGAGCATTGTTTTATTACTAATGTGACATTTTGCACCTTGGAAGTGTTTAGTAAATATTTATCGGCTGTAGGCGTCTGGGGAAGAAGCGGAGCGCAGTAGGGACGATGTCACAGATCAGTCAGGGGTATTTATTGAGGGCTTACTGTCCTCCTAAGCCCTTGGGGGACCCCAGTGCAACAGAGTTAGTATAAACTGTGCCAGCCTACCAGGAGTTTGTTGGCTGTAGTGGAAAGAGTTTGGGCCTAGTAGTCAGGGGAACTGAGTTCTAATCTAAGCCCCTCTTCATGGGGGCTGGTTGACCTCGGACAAGTCTCCTAACTTCTCCGTGCCTCGGTTCCCTTATCTGAAAAAATGGGGCTAAGTCCCTGTTCTCCCTTCCCTTTTGACTGAGCCCAAGTGTAGCCATAATTAAGATTAGCCTTTTAAAACCAGCAGTAGGTTAGATCGTGACCCGGCTTTGTCGACGGGACATTTTATGTGTGTTACGACGTGACTTAAAAGTAACAGAAAATGGCTCCGAGTTAAACGGGTAAGAAGTTTAAAATTATAGTGCTAGATATTTAGACACAGTGCGTTCATTTTTGGCCATGAAGTATAGCGGTGTACTTTCCTCTGAGGGAATGTATCCAGAGTTCAAGCACAATGAATCAGAGTTCGAGAACAATCGAACAAGTAGGCCAATAATCTGCATCGTTTGAGAGTCACAGTCCGCCGTTTTCTTGTGCTCCGTCTCACTGGCTGTGAAATAGTTCACTCATGACTCTTAACTTCTCTTTCTAGATGGTTCCCTTTTTCTCCCTACCCTCTTCCAAGGGGTTGTCTCTCCTCTTCCACCCTCCCCTCCCCACGCGTTTACAAGCCTCAGAGCAGACGTGACAGTGTGGGATCGCTCTGTCGCCTGGAAGAGTTGACTAAACGTTCACCGTTTTCTTTTTAAATTTGAAAAGTTCCAACCTGTCCTTTCACTTTTATTTTCTATTACACGGCCAGTCCGAAGCAGCTCTTGCTACGGGCCTCGTTCAATTTAATGGATTCAGGAAGTCACGTTTGCCTTGAAGTGGGCCATATCACTCTCCAGTCCTAGAGGAGCATGAGACCTTGTTTTGGAGCAGACTAGGGGCAAGCCCCTGATGAAGACCGGATGACTCGGTTACTGGGATTTGTTAATAATAATTATGGTATTAAGCGCTTACTACGTGCCAAGCACCGTTCTGATTAGTTATGGCCAATCTACTGACTGACGTACCAGGGAACTGGAAGAGATTTGGGAAGAGCCTGTACTTCAGTCAGACGGAAGGTTTGAGCCCTTACTGTGTGCAGAGCTCTGTACTAAGCGCCTGGCAGAGTACAATACAACAGATTTGGTAGGACCGTTTTTTTAATGGTATTTAAGCGCTGATCACGTGCCAGACCCTGTACTAAGTGCTGGGGGAGAGACCAGCTAATAGGTTGGACCCAGTCCATATCCACGGGACTCAGATTCCCCGCTTTACAGATGAGGTAACTGAGGCACAGAGAAGCGAAGATACTTGCCCAGGGTCACACAGCAGACAGGTGGTGGGGTCGGAATTAGAACCCAAGACTTTCTGACTCATAGGCCTGGGCCCTCTCACTCTGCATTGCTTCCCTTGCCGCCACGAGCTTACGGTATGGAGGGGAAGAGAGAGATCGATACTAATATATTAAAGATAAGTGTATAAGTGCTGTGGGCCTGAGGATGGGGTGACTATCACGTGCCCAATGGGTACAGATCTAAATGCAGAAGGGAGAGGGAGTCGGGGGTGGAAGTGGGGGGAAAGAGGGCTTAATTTGGGAAGTCCATTCCAGGTGGTCCCCTGCGTGCAGGAGAATGTCGGTCGTCGTGACTCCTTTAAAGACTTCCAGAGTCAGACGCCACAGATCCCTTTGACAGCCTAGCCCAGTGTTTTATCAACCAGACAGTTCTTCCTTATGTTCAAACCAACTCTCTCTCTCTCTCTCTCTCTGGCTGAAATTTAAACCCATTTCTTCAGGGGCCACCCAGAAAACAGATCCGCATTCCCCATTTGAAATCTTCTCGAAAGCAGTTATGTCACTCCTGAGTTCTACTCTCCGGTTGCCACGATCCCAGTTCCGTTAATCCCGCCGCAAAACCTATTTTCCCTCTCCGGTAATTTCTATAGCTCCTCTCTGGATGTTCCATTTGCTCCTAAAATGAGGAGTCGAAACTGGAATCACTAGCCTAGTAAGGGCCAAACCAATCAAACTCTGCTTTTTTTGTACTATGTTTGTAAAATAAAGGGCGGCTTACCTTGAACCACATGAGTTTATCTCAAGTAATTAAGCCTAACAGTAAATGAAACCGGTTCCATAGACCAGGAAATCATTTGTGCTGTATAATTACGTACCTGCTGCTTTCTACAAATGTTTTAAGTAACCACATTAATCTGTTTCCATTTAATCATTAACTCCGTTGGTTCTGACTGCTTCTAGCCAGAGTTTAAAAGAAGGGTATTAATGGACTCTTAAGCGTTTTTCCCCCTCCGTCTCACAACTTTGAAAATAACCCAGGTCATGCTTTTCCTGAAATGAAACAGTTCCGTGTTAACTGTTGCAGCAATGAAATGAAACTGATGCAATAACAAAAAGGTCGCTAAGTTGGAAACCCTGCCACAGATCCCTCCACTTTGAAATCCAGGTGTCACCCAATCCAAAATACATTATGCTTCCATTCAATCAATAATAATAATTATTATAGTGTTTGCTAAGCGCTTTCTAGGTACCAAGCACCGTTTTAAGCACTGGGATAGGTACAAGATAATCAGGTGGGACACCGTTGCTTACACGCGGGGCTTACAGCTTAAGTAGATTTTTTAGGTCCTGAGTAGATTCAATCGATTAATGGTATTTACTGAACGTTTCCTGTGCAGGGCACTCTCATAAGCACTTGGTAGAGTACAGCAAAGTTGGTAGGCATGGTCCCTGCCCACAAGGAGCTTGCAATCTAGAGCGGCAGACCTTAAAATAACGACGACTGTGGTATTGGTTAAAATTTTAAAAAAATTAAATTTTGGTACTTGTTAAGCGCTTACTATGTGCAGAGCACTGTTCTAAGCGCTGGCGGGGATACGAGGTGATCGGGTTGTCCCACGTGGGGCTCACAGTCTTAATCCCCAGTTTACAGATGAGGTAACTGAGGCTCAGAGAAGTTGAGATGTCCAAAGTCACATAGCTGACAAGTGGCGGAGCCGGGATTAGAACTGAGTGCCTACTCTGTGCCAAGCACTTTACTGAGCACTGGGGCAGCTACAACCTATTCAGATTGGACTAAATCCCTGTCCCATATGGGGCTCACTGTCTAAGAAGAGGGAGTAGGATTTAACCCCCATTTTACAGATGAGGAACTGAGGCACAGGGCAGTAAAGTGACTTACCCAAGGTCACCCAGCACACCAATGGCCGAACCAGTATTAGAACCCGGGCCCTCTGACTCCCGGGCCCTTGGTCTTTCAACTAGGCCTCACTGCTTCCCTGCTTCAAGTGCTTCCAGGGCAAAGGCCACACAGGAGAGACGAAAGCGTAATCGGGAAAAGCCATTTTCATCAGTCAGCATCAGATTCGATAGTCACTGGGCATACTGGGTATTCATGGCGTCGCTGTGAGTGGACATTCCATTCTTGGTGCACCTAAGAGCTGTTCTGGACAGTGAAGTGTTGTTTGGATCTCCAAGACCCCCGAACCGTCATGATGTTGAGGCGATCGAGGATTAGTTATTTCAGGCAGTTTGGCAGTGTCTGAAAAATTCCTGTACTTTTGCTAACCAACCTTCTGTGAATGAAAGAACAAGTAAATAATACTGCAGGTGGTCTGAAGCTGCCCTAGAGGAGCATTCTTACTTTTTTTTCCCTTAAATCTTCTGTCTTGAAGGAAATTCTGATTTTTTTCTATCCATCTTTCACTGATGTTAATGAATGTACATTAAAACTCAGTTTTAATGGTGTTCAACTCATAGCATCAAAACATTTTAATCACCAAACCAATAAAAGGGAAAACAACCATCTAGCTGCAAACTGAGCACACTACAAAAAATTATACTGTTCAAGTTTTTATGGGTGGTGCTTGAGTCAATAAAAGCCTTCAGATATTTATCCTCATAATACCTTGTATTTATGTAGAGGCTTTCTTCTGTGGATCTCGAATGGGGTGCAGAAACAGATATTAGTCACTATTAATTGGGCAGGTGACCGGTATTCTCTCCTCAGGGGTTCAGTATTTTTTTTAATATCCTGACCTGAAATTAGTTAACTGTATTCATGGAGCTTGCCTTCTGTGCAGAGTGTTGTCCTAAGGTCTTGGGAAAGTACAATAGGGGTGGAAAACACGGACCCCGCCCTCATCGACTTTACTGTCTAAAGCAGCATTCCCTCAATATAGTCTGAGAATTTTCCACGTGATGCTCTTCAGGCCCAGAAGATGCTGCCCGAAAGAGAAGATTTTGTTTCTTTTTAATGCTTTCATTTAAAAACAGCTCATTCAAACTTACATTAAAAACAAAAAACCACAATGCTCTTTTCCTGCCCCTCCTATGGGCTTGCCGTCGCGTTCTTCATTGCATCCTGTCCGCCTTTTAAAATGTATGTTTTAAAACTCCGGGCTGGCTCTCTCAAAATGTTGATTTCCCCAGCACGACTTTCACCTCTTAGTTCTGGAATTTGTTTTATGTATGTTAAGTATTGGGAAAGACACCAACTCAGCAGATCAGCCACAGGCCCTTTCCACGTGGGGCTCACAGTCTTGGTGGGGGTAGACAGGTAAAGACCCTGGAAACTGGTTTGCAACATAGTCAACAGTGCCATGACCATGAAGAGAATAGAGGTGGGTGGGTTTGGGGGAGCCCCCAGATCCCGCCCTGCTCTAGGTCATCGGCGCTAAGTTTTTGAAGCTGGTGCCTTTTTCTTGAATATTGAAACCCCCAACTTTGGATGCCCCACTTCGTTAGCCCAAGTTCTCCAAAGATTTCTTGCCATTTGGCACTGAGGCTAGATCCTGTGGTATATCCCGGTCCTTTGCTGTTCTTCTTTGGACTGGGCTTATTGATGGTTCCCTAGGACACAACGTGGAAGGGAATTGTGTTTGTAAGACAAGAGAGATGATCCTTCTGGTCATTTGGGGAAAAGGAAAGCAAGAAAATGTGGATTTGGTAAGCACTTAATATATGCCAGGCACTGTACTAAGCACTGGGGGAAGATCCAACTTAATCCACCTGAACACAGTTCATGTCCCACATGGGGCTCACAGTCTTAATCTCCATTTTGTAGATGAGGTAACTGAGGCACCGAGAAATGAAGTGATTTGCCCAAGGTCACCCGACCGACAGGGGGTGGAGCCAGGATCAGACCCCAAGTCCCGACTCCCGGGCCCGGGCCCCATCCAGTAGCCACGCTGCCTCTCTAGATTGATAATGTGAATCACTGGGGGAAGGGGAAACAGATGAGAGAAAGTTAAGAAATTCAGTGAAATCTGAAAGGGAGAACTTGGCTGAAAATTGTAGACATTCCTCTAAGGTAAAACAGCCAGGAAATTACATAACACCTCTTCTCTTTTACAGTTGTCTGAAATTCCAGTTCCCTCCTACCCTCGTGAATACTCATTTACTTTCTCCTCAAAGGCCTCTTTGCTCCTCTTCCCCTTCCCTCCTATTTCTTCAGTTCAGCTAACTCCACCTCTCTTGCTTCTCCCCACTCAGTCGATCGAATTTATTGAGTCCTTACCGTGTGCGGAGCAGAGTATTAAGCGTTTGGGAGAGTCCATTTACAGACACATTCCGTGCCCACGACGAGCGTACAGTCTAGAGGGAAAATACGCGTGTCGTCGAGCTGGAATCGATAGGAAAGTAGGTGAAGAAGCCAAAGGGCTCAAACTTCATCATTCTTCCCAACCTAGAGCTTACAGTCTAGAGGGAAAGTACACATGTCGTCGAGCCGGAATCGATATGAAAGTAGGCGAGGAAGAAGCCCAAGGGCTCAGACTTCATCATTCTTCCCAACCTCTAAAGGAGTCTCCAATTCTTCAATTTTCACTTGCCTGATGGCACACAAAACTGTGTTTATCCACATTTTACAGATGGGGAAATGAAAATTTCGCAAGCTTTTTAAGTGATTTGCCAGGTTTCCTACTGCAAAATCTGCCGTTGATCCAATTTCACACCTCTAAGCAGAAGCCACCAAATTGCACTACCTTAGCCTGTGAGCCTATTTTTACCCTCCTATCCGTTGCCAGATCCTGAAACTTGGTTAAATTGTTTGCCTAACGATGGGAACCATCTGCCTAGTCAGTTTAAAGCTGTAACTAGCCAATCACTTTTTAAAAATAGCCCGTGGAGCCCAGAAAAATCACTGCCTGAATACAATATGCAGGATTACGTGGTGTTTAGGAAGGAATTACAGAAACAAATTTAATGTCATAGTAAATGAGACTCCACGTGTGATACAGATTGTCATGTTCCTAAACGAAGGCGCGGTGCTGTCATCAGAGGCGTTGGCTCAATTCTGTCGTATTTATTGGGCGCTTACTGTGTGCAAAGCATTGTACTAATCACTTAGGAGAGTACAATATAATAGTAAACAGACACATTCCCTGCCTGAGTAGGCTTTTAATTTGATCCTCTGTCTTCATATCCTTAACACTCCCAAGTGTAGAATTAGAATTTTAGTGTGCAACATGTATGTAATCTGAGAGCAGTAATTAATTAGTGTGAATCACACATCTGTCAACGGCACCGGTGACTGCTCCCGTAATAAAGCCTGCAAAGTTTTCAACGATACCTTGCTAAACATCTGAAAACAAAATGGGGAAATTAAAATCAAATTGAGTAAAATTACTTTGAACCAAGCTTCTGGTTGTTGTAAAGGACCCTTTTGCATTAGATAAGACCCTGTACCATTGAATGTGTGAGCAGGGAATGTATCTACCAACTCCGTTGTACTCTCCCAAGCCTTAATACCGTGCTCTGTACGTAGTAAGTGCTCAGTGAATACCATTAAAGATGAAATAGCTTTCAAACATTAGGACGGTTTCTCCGTTACTGTCTCTCTTTCGACTGAGAAGGTAAATTAACAATAACAGAAAAAGGAAATCCTTACTCGTAAGTGACTCGGACTTCTTGTCCTAAATGGCGTCTCCGAGGATGGTCTGAACATTTTGGGTTTTTTGCTCTCTACTGACTCATTTCTTGGCCTCATCTTTTCCCAAGGCTGCCAAAAGACGTGAGTTGTAGTAGCCCATCGTTGAGAAAGAAAGGTCCCCACTGGACAGGAGGAGGTCACCACAGTTTTCAGCGGGCCATCCGTTGAACGGCCGTTGGAGGGGGATGACGGTGACCCTCTCCAAATGGAACCCAGTGTGGATATTTAATGAGCTGCTGTGAGAAACCGTATCCTGTTTCCAGTCACTTGAGCTGACCAGTCTTTTAAGCACACCACCTTTTGGCCTTCCTCAAACTCAAATTTACTGAGACGTTACTCTGCTCCCTAAAGAAACACCAGCAGCAAACAATGGCGGTGTTCTTGATCCATTCGGGGAAGTATTTTCTAACAAAGCAAGAGGCCTTCCCCAACTAATTCCCTCATTTCCTCTTCTCCCACTCCCTTCTCTGTCACCCATGCACTTGATTTACACCTGCTATTCACCCGCCCTCCCCCCCCCCCCCCCCCAGCCCCACAACACTTTTTATGGTGTTTAAGTGCTTAGTATGTGTCCAACACTGTTCTCAGAGCTGGGGTAGGTTTTAGCTAATTAGGTCAGACACAGTCCCTGTCCCACATGGAGCTCACAGTTTAAGAATCTGTCATTTCTATTAATGTCTGTTTCTTCCTCTAGACTGTAATCTCATTGTGGGCAGGGAACACATCTTGCAATTCTGTCATACTCTCCCAAGTGCGTAGTACAGTGCTCTGCACACAGTAAGTGCTCAATAAATACTATTGGATAGCGAGCCCGTTGTTGGGTAGGGATTGTCCCTGTTTGGTGCTGAATTGTACTTTCCAAGCGCTTAATACAGTGCTCTGCACACAGGAAGCGCTCAATTAATACAACTGAATGAATGAATGATAGATAACAAAGGTTGAGTATCATGTCGGGGTCTCTCCCTCTGTCTCTGCTTCCATGAACCCCCCCCAAAAAAAAAATACCTGGTTTCCTTTTTCCGCTTTGCTTGCAGCAATAGACTCCCTACACACTGCTTGACCCTGAATAATGTGACTGTGCTCTCTGTCCTGGTTCCTTCACACGTCACCTGGGCCTCCACTGAGAACCATGAACAAAAGGTGTGATATCTCTCCGACAGTTGTTAAGCTTTGACCTAGGACATGTTTCTGAAGTGTGAGTAGGGAAAATACAAGATCTTCACAGTGCAGCAGTGAACTGAATTCCTGAGGGATGGCACTGATAGTTGAGTGGAAAAGAAACTGGTGAATTCGGTGCCGTCTGCACGGACGAGCCATCAGGAGACCGGTATCAATTTTGTGTTCCGCTGTAGAACGGTGACCTATATCTCGTAGTTTGGCCCACATTAGTGAAATAGATTTTGGGGGCACCGATCTCTTGTGACAGTACAGTATGTGTGTTTGCGGTGGAGATCAGCTGCAGAAGTGGGAGAGTAATAACTAGGTGGTTGAAGAAGGAAAAATAGTGTCTTGGGTTCTTTTGCAGTTTATGGAATTCTTTTTAAAAAAAAAACACACCACGAAGTGGGGAGGAATCCTACTGCAGTTTTATTTTGAGGAGTGATGCCAGTCGGAAGCACAGACCTGCATCGTCTTTTTCCATTAAGCTCTCTGGCACTCACAGTCTAATGCTGGATGGTTGTATACCATTTTGGTTTTTCCTGTAAAATTAATAGCACTAAAACCATATTTCAAGTGTTTCTCTCTTTCTTTGACTTTTAAAGTGGGACCTCTTCTTAAAAGTCTAATCTCAAACGGTATTAAGAAAACTTACAGCAGCTTTGTAAATTGTGGCTATACCAAGACGGTGTGTTTACCGAAGGACTAAATGTGTAATAGTAGCTTTCACTTATTATTAGCAGCTCTCTACAAAAGCTCAACGCTGGAACCTCAGGCGTTTGGTATCATAATGCTGATGGAGTCGGGTCAGTAGGTGCTGTTTCTTGCTATTTCTCGTTCCGCCTGGTCCTTCTGTTTAGCTCTTTGTGCCGTCGGGGTTGAAGCAGCGTGGTCCGCTATATAGTAGTTACATCATAATAATGATATTTGCTGAGTGCTTAATAGGTGTCAAGCCCTGCACTGGGGTAGATACAAGCTAATCAGGTTGGACACAATTCATGTCGGTCATATTTATTGAGCACTTATCATGGGCAAAGCACTGTACTGAGCGCATGGGAGAATACAGTTTAACAATATAACAGTCACAGTCCCTGAGAGTGAGCTCAGTCGTAATTCCCCGTTTTACAGCGGAGGTAACTGAGGCGCAGAGAAGTGAAGTGGCTTGCTCAAGGTCACACAGCAGACAAGTGGCAGAGTCGGGATTAGAATCCAGGTCCTTCTGACTCCTAGGCCCTGGAACTCCCCCCTGCGCTCCGATGTTCCCTCTCTCTGGGGTACTGTGCATCTCTTCTCAGGCCTTGGTTGGAGTCTCCCTGATCCCCTCACTCTGTAACCTTTATACCCTACTCTGGTCCTTGTCTTGTTTTAAGCCGTCGAGTCGCCTCCGACCCACAAGGACGCCGTAGACGCATCTCTCCCAGAACGCCCCACCTCCATCTGCAGTCGTTCTGGTAGCGGATCCATAGTTTTCTTGACAAAAATCGGGAAGCGGTTTACCATTGCCTTCTTCCGCGCAGTCAGCTTGAGTCCCCGCCCTCGACTCTCTCCCGTGGCGCTGCTGCCCAGTACGGGGGAGTCTTGACTTGTAGCCGGTTGCCCGCCACTCGCGAGCCACTGGCCAAGCTAGGAACGGAATGGGTATGCCTCCGCTTGATTCTCCCTTCCCGCAGTCGAGACCGGCACAGTACTGGGAACTCTCCGGGTGGGACCCTGAGAGAGGACTCTAGTCCTTGGTCCCAGGCAATTAAATCTTCCTTACTTCTGATTCTTGTATTCTCACAGGGATTCTCTCTGAAATTTGCCCCAGAGCAAACCCCCCCAGGCCAAACTACTCCAGATTTCCATCCTCTACGCCTCTGCTCTATATTTCTCAGCTTCTCCGGAATGTACCAGCGCTTAAAACAGTGCTTGGCACACAGACTTAACAAATAGTATGATTATTATTTTAGTTTAATACCAGTGGCATTCATCGAGCTCAGAGCACCGTACTGAGTACCCTCTTTCCCTCACTCTTCTTCCCCTCCCACCTCCTACAAGATTCTGCCACATTCCTCAGACCCATCTCCCGTAGCCTCTTTAAAAGACAGAAGCCCCTCCGACTGGGCCAGTGAACGTTCAGTCACGAAATAGCCGTCGATGGAAAAAGACCGTCGTCTCTACCCTCAGAGAAGGTGGGAGGGTCCCGGGGAGATAGTTTTCTTTCAAGCCTTTAGTGTCCTCTACCCCTGATGGACTCGCTAAATGCCACCGGCGTACGAGGACGGTGTTTTCGATCAGCGGCGTCTATTAAATGCCTGCTGCGTATTCAGCTCTTGAGAGTGTGTGAGGAAGAAGTGGTCTCTTTTTTCAAAGAGCTTACAGTCAAGCAGGGGAGTCGCACAAAGTACAGCTCGAGGGAGTAAAAGAGCAGGTAAGATGTGGACATGTGCTAAGGGAGGCTGTGTCAATGTAAGGGGGGCTTGGGGGACCCCCAGGTGGGGAGTTTGAAGAAAAATAATAAAATGATGATGGTATTTAAGCGCTTACTATGTTGTAAGCACTGGGGGAGATACAGGGTAATCAGGTATCTGATTACCACAGTCTTAATCCCCATTGTAGAGGCGAGGTAACAGGCACAGAGAAGTTAAGTGACTTGCCCAAAGTCACCCAGCTGACAAGTGAAGGAGCCGGAATTAGAACCCACGACCTCTGACTCCCAAGCCCGGGCTCTTTCCACTAAGCCACGCAGAAGAAAGCTTTCCCGGAGAAGATGCAGTCTTGGAGGGACCGTGAATGTGGGCAGAACTGGAGTCCGTCTGCTCTTAAGTGCACCACTCTGCACGTAGAAAGCGCTCAATAAATACCATTGATTGGCTGGTTCAGTCGAAGATTCTCTTTTGTTGCACCTTTTAAGGCTGCGTTTATAAACGAAAGAATCTGTACAATAGACTAGAATTAATGAAAGAGAAATCTGTAGTCACGGACCACGGTTTAATCGCTGTGAATTGAGAGTGGCATTGAATGAAGCCTTTTCCATTTCAAAAGTCACAAGTGGAAAAGTAGCTCTCTGTATTAAAGAATACATTTTAGCTTCTGTGCAAAATTCAGAGAGTAAGTGCCTCTGACTGCATTTCTTTTTAATAAAGCTTAGACACGATTCATCTCTCAATGAAATTATTCAGAATGAACACACCGTAACAACAGTTGGGCTTTTTTGTGTTGGCCTGGAGAAACGGGTTCTACCAAAGTCTTTAAAGCTCCTCTGGAGCTCGATGGAGAGACGAAACAATGGGATGTGGTGCCGACCTCAGCAGCAGCATTTCATCGAGCTCCGGGGTGGAATTTTTGTAGAGGGAAGGCCAGAATGGGCAGAGATGAGTTGTTAATGAGTGACATTCAAGAGAAACGCTGTAAGGTAAAATAATCTTAACCTCCGAGTCTCCTTCCAGAACGAGAACTCGTGGGCGGGGTCGGTGTCTACAAAGTCTGATGTATTGCACGCTCCCAAATGCTTAGTCCGGTGCTCTGCACCCAGTGAGCGGTCAGTAAATATCATTGTTTGATTGATTTCCCCCACCTCCCCGTCCCCCAGGAGGAAATTATCTTCCTGCTCATCTTCCTGCAGAAACGATCTGGGCATGTCACTCCCCTTCTTAAACAACTCCAGTGGTTGCCTATCGACCTCCGCTCCAAACAAAAACTCCTCACTCTAGGCTTCGAGGCTCTCCGTCACCTCGCCCCTTCCTACCTCTCCTCCCTTCTCTCTTTCTACCGCCCACCCCGCACGCTCCGCTCCTCCGCCGCCCGCCTCCTCGCCGTCCCTCGGTCTCGCCCGTCCCGCCGTCGACCCCCGGGTCACGTCCTCCCGCGGTCCCGGAACGCCCTCCCCCTTCACCTCCGCCAAACCGATTCTCTTTCCCTCTTCAAAACCTTACTTAAAAATCACCTCCTCCGAGAGGCATTCCCAGACTGAGCTCCTCTTCCCCCTCTACTCCCTCTGCCATCCCCCCTTTACCTCTCCGCAGCTAAAGCCTCATTTTCCCCTTTTCCCTCTGCTCCTCCACCTCTCCCTTCCCATCCCCACAGCGCCGTACTCGTCCGCTCGACTGTATATATTTTCGTTACCCTATTTATTTTGTTAATGAATTGTACATCGCCTCGATTCTATTTAGTTGCCATCGGTTTTTACGAGATGTTCTTCCCCTTGACGCTGTTTAGTGCCATCGTTCTCGTCTGTCCGTCTCCCCCGTTTAGACCGTAAGCCCGTCAAACGGCAGGGACCGTCTCTATCTGTTGCCGGCTTGTTCATCCCAAGCGCTTAGTCCAGTGCTCTGCACATAGTAAGCGCTCAATAAATACTATTGAATGAATGAATGAAATTACGTACTTAAACAACACATACAGGTGGGTACTGCAGGCCATCCGACCAGAAGGAGGAAAATGAGCGGGAATAATTGAACAAGATTGGAGAAACTGAAAAGTAGGATTGGTGATATTAGCAACTGCTCTCAGTGATCAATAAGAAGCGGCTTGGCCTAGTGGGACGAGCATGGGCCCGGGAGTCAGGGGACCTGGGTTCTAATCCTGACTCTGCCACTTGCCCACTGTGACCTGAGGCAAGTCAGGTAGCTTCTCTGTGCCTCAGTTTTCCCATCTGTAAAATGAAGATTCAAAACCGGTTCTCCCTCCTCGTTAAGCCTGTGAGCCCCATGAGGGACGGGGCTGTGTCCAACCCCAGTGCCTAGTATAGTGTTTGACACATAGCAGGCACTTAATAAATGCCACATTTATCATTCACACAGAGCGGCCCCATAACTCATCGAGGTGAAAATAGGAGTGAAGGTGTTTAGATGGGCTAAGTAATTGTTTTCTGCAAAGGAAGCACCTTGAATTCGGAGGTAGAGGCAGAACGCCAGAAGGACTAAAATCGTAAGAGTGAATATGACTTTTAAATTTAACATTCCTATTCCGGAGCTGTGAGCTGCTTACGGATGGACAACTTGTCTGCCAACTCTGTTTTATCGTACTCTCCCCAAGCGCTTAGTAAAGCATTCTGCACACCACATAAGCTCACAATCTCAAGACGGCGAGCCCCGTGTGGGACAGGGACTGTGTCAAGACTGACTACCCTGTTGCCTACCTCAGCACAAAGTACAGCGTCTTAACAGGTACCATAAAAAAAAACAAAGAAGCCACTTTCCTTCCCACTCAGATTTCTGAGCTCTGCCTTTAGCATGGCGTCTCAGCGCCTGAAAGAGCTTGGAGCCAAATTGGAACTTGAGAGAGGCTGGTTCCCACTCCCATTTCCAAATCCCGACGGAAATATTACCTAAGACCCATCCTAGCCCCGCCCCTTGGGCCGTCCCCCACCTAACCGCTGGGTATCGTGAGGAAGAATACGGGAAGAAAAACAAAAAGGCAAACTAGAGGTGAGTTTTGTCATGGCCAAATATTACCAGCTTTGAAAGAAATCTCCTCGACTGCGTTACACCATCCTGAAATAATAAGATGACTAAGTCCTTCTCAAATTGATGCCATGAAGAGTCAAAGTCTCTCCAATTAGTTAAGCTTTCAATACCGTTTCCTCTTTTAGAAGGAAAACAGAAAATACCATGTTTTAGCTCTGGAAGTTATCCCAAGGAAGTAGTTTTAATCTGGTTTCTGAGTAACAGCCGGATGAAAGTGCAAATCATTTTGATTTCCAGGCATGCGCTTGGCAGTGTGGCTCACAGGTGATGATAAAAAATCTTAATCAGTTTGGGGAGGAGGAATAATATCTCTTCCTTATTTTGTTGTGGTTGTCTGTTCCATGTGCTCCCCTGCTTGACATTGTCCACGTACTGTCCTTTCAAGTTGGTCAGTACTATGTCTTCTCAATATAGTTTTTGAGAAAGTGAAAGTTTATATAGAATTCATTTTTTAAGACTAATTTAAAATTTTCTTTTAGGGAGCCCACACACACACACACACTTCTTTCATTTTTATTTTGAAGGCCTTAACTTGGATTCTAACCAATGAATCTGTGCTCTTTTTTTGCTTTTTTGCCCCTCTGAACTGAATGCTTTTGTTTTTCACAAGTTTTGCTGGCTGAAGGATCTTTTATCTTCCATCCATAGCACTTGAATCTATTTACCGAATAGGGCTCTTTTTTCAAACTCTGCGTAGAGCTCACAAGAAACTCGAATTAACTAAAGAGGCAACCCCTAGTAGGGTTTCTCGTAGCAAGCTTCCCATTTCAAAACAGTAGGTGATTGTATCATTTGATGGCATTTATTGAGTGCTTGCTGTGTACAGGACACAGTACTGAGCTTGGGAGAGTACAATACAACAGAGTCGGCGGACACTTTCCCTGCCCACAACTTGCCGTGTAGAGGGCGAGCGTAGAGTCTAGAGGATGTTTTTTACGTGTGTAGTCGTACGTGAGTATGTTTATGGAGACAGTGGTCCTTCCTACTCAGAGAAGATGCTCAGTCGTATTTATTGAGCGCTTACTGGGTGCAAAACACTGTACTAAATGCTTGGGAGGGTACTGTTTAAAAGAGCGAGGACCGAAGATGTCAATGCAGGACTGGCAGTCGTGCATACCGAAAGACTGACCTATGTTTTGCTGTCACGTTTGTTTGTAGCATCTGGCCTTTTTTCTCTCTCTCTCTTTTTTTTTTTAAATAAAGGCATGTGCTCTGTATCTAACATGGGGTAGATACAGGTTAATCAGGTCAGATCCAGTCCCTGTGTCACAGTGCAAATAGGGAGAGCAGATATCTAATCCTGTCGCTCAGTGGAAAGAGCCCGGGCTCGGGAGTCAGGGGTCATCGGTTCGAATCCCGGCTCTGCCACTTGTCAGCCGGGTGACTGTGGGCAAGTCACTTCACTTCTCTGTGCCTCAGTTACCTTATCTGTAAAATGGGGTTGAAGACTGTGAGCCTCACGTGGGACAACCTGATGACCCTGTATCCACCCCCGGGCTTAGAACAGTGCTCTGCACATAGTAAGCGCGTAACAAATGCCAACGTTATTACTGTTAATCCCCATTTTACAGATGAGGCAGCCGAGGCCCCAAGAGATCAAGCGATTTTCCTAAGATCCCACGGCAGGCAGTCGGCAGAGCCAGGGTTAGAATCCGGGTCCTCTGATTCCCAGTCCCATGGTTTTCCCATTAATAATAATAACAGTAATAATAATAATAATGGTATTTGTTAAACCAAGCACTGTTCTAAGCAGCGGGGTAGAGCCAGGGTCATCAGGTTGTCCCATGTAGGGCTCACACTTTTAATCCCCATTTGACAGATGAGGCAACTGAGGCCCAGAGGAGTGAAGTGACTTGCTCAGGGTCACCCAGACCGAGCTGCTGCTCATTGTTTTCACTCTTATCATTCGTCTCTCAATCCTCTCAAGGAAGCATTCCTTTCCCGATGGCGGACTCCATGCCAGTTGGTCTGCCTGCCGGTTGTCTTCCAGCAAAGCGTTGCGCCGCCGGCTTGTCTGAGGCTCTGCTCTTCTCTGTCCCGAATGTTTCCTCCATCCCCTATTCGATCACCCATCTGGTGACTCGTAATAATAATAATAGCAAGTAGATCCAATACATCCAGGGCAGACACAGTCCCCGGCACACACAAACCTCACCGTGGAAGGGGAGGAAGAACAGGTATCGAATCCCCATTTTACAGATGAGGCAATGTAGGCACGGAGAAGTGACTCGCCCCAGGCCACAAGGCAAGTAGCTCTTTGGAATATCCTGCTGCCATCTGTTCTTTTCCCGTGTCCCCACAGTCTTAACCCCCATTTTACAGATGAGGTAACTGAGGCCCTGAGAAGGGAAGTGACTTAACCAAGGTCACACAGCAGACAAGTGGCGGGGCCAGGCATTTAATATGGTGTTCGGCATAAAGTAAGCACTTGAGAAATACAATTTATCATCTCCTCAGGATTCCCTCCTGACTTGAGGTGATCTTCAACCCCTTCAGAGGCAAGCTAAGACTTCAAGTAGTGGCTGGCGATATACTGACCATCCCCTGTTTGGGGCTGTCTTGCACGTGACATTCCTGGGGAATTTTGCTACAACCCATCTCCTCCTCCTCAGTCCTCCCCCTCCTCTCTCGTGAAAGGCACTTACATTGATGTTTGGCTCGCAGGCAATAATTGAGTAATTTAAGGCCCCGAAGGGCAAAAGTGAACTCCTCAGGAGGATTCAGATGAATTTAGGTGATTTTATTTCTTTTTTGGCATTTTGGGGAGATCAAGGGCAATTTCAGCAAAGCCATAAACACTCACAAACCAAATGAGTTCTTAAGAAGTTAGCCCAGAAACTGAACGGCAAGTCACCGGAGGCCAGTTTCTTCCCGAGGGTTTATTCTGTTCCGAGGCAGAAGCAGTTCTTCAAGACTTACGGCCGCGGTTTATCGAGGAGCCTTCGTGAGAGGCATCGGAAGTGAAGTCTGACTCCCTTGGTCTCCGTAACAATCAACACTTTTCACTCTTCCTTGGGAATTCTGGAGTTGTCGCTCTGATTCCTCTGTCCGAGTGTACTGCCTGCCCGGAGGAGCGATCGGGCAGGTGAGAAGTGTGACGGAGGTCTCGGGTCCCAAGGATAGCCGGTTCTCGAGGCTTAGTCGTAAGCACGGCCTCGTTGGAACCGGTTATCGCTTGATGCCAGTCGGCCGTGGAAAAACATTCCACCATCTTACTAACTGAACCCGAATGTCACCTGGGGAAACGTGACCTGTAGTGGAAATAGTGATTCCGTTGCCGATAAAGTCAGGGCACGGTACGCGACTGTACGTGACCTGGTGGCGAGTCGGAATGGAAAGAAGAAGCAGCGTGGCCTGGTGGAAAGAGGTCAGCGCCTGGGGGGGTCAGAGGACCTAGGTTCGCGTCCCAGCTCTGCCGCTTGTTTCCTGGGACACCTTGGACGAGTTCATTCAATAGTATTTATTGAGCGCTCGCTATGTGCAGAGCACTGTACCAAGTCACTTCTCTGTGCCTTTGTTTCCTCAACTATAACACAGGGGTTAAATCCTACTCCCTCCCTAAGACCGTGAGCCCCACGTGGGGCGGGGACCGTGTCCAACCGGATTTATCTCGGCTCTTCCCCGGCGCGGGGTGCGCACACGGCACACGGTAAGCGTTTAACAAGCGCCGTTAAAAAAAAAAAAAAATCTCTTGTGCCTTAACGGTGTTAACAGTACGAGGCCTGCTAGCTAGCGTGTGTAATCCAGCACGTAGGCTTGGGCAGTGTCCTGCAGACAGAGGAGTTTGTAGGTGCCCCAAGAGCCTAGGAGAGTGTCCTGCGCAGAGTAGATAAGGGGAAGTAATTTGGTAATGGCGACGATGTTGTGCCAGCCTGGTAATTGGTCGGGGCGTCCTCCCATTTAGGGGTGCGGAGAGTTCTGCCAGCCGGCCCAGAACTGTAGGAATTGCAACCAGCGAAGCTCTCCTCATATCCAACAGACACTGACTCTTTCTCCACCCCTTCAGTGCCTTACTGAAGGCACATCTCCTCCAAGAGGCCTGACTGAGCCCTCCTTTCCTCTTCCAAATCCCTTCTGAATCACCCTGACCTGCTCCCTTTATTCCCCTCCACAGCACGTAAGTACATATCTGTATTTTTATTTCTATTCATGTTTGGCCCCCCCCTCTAGACCGTAAGCTCGTTGTGGGCGGGGAATGTGTCTGTTTATTGTTATAGTCTAATAATGATGGTATTTAAGCGCTTACTATGTGGCAAGCACCGTTCTGAGCGCTGGGTACTCTCCCAAGCACTTAGTACAGTGCTCTGCACCCGGTAAGCGCTTAATAAGTTGGACTGCCTGACTGATGGAGATTGGTGAAAACGATAGGGAAGGAGGAGGGTCTGTGGAAAGGAAGTGACGGAATTCATTCATTCGATGGTATTTATTGAGTGCTTACTATGTGCAGAGCACTGTACTAAGCACTTGGAACGTACAATTCGGCAACAGATAGAGACAATCCCTGCCCAGTGATGGGCTCATAGAATGCTCTCTCGATGAGACCGAAGTGCTTGGGATTCCTGGCATGAGCTGGAAAGGTCTCCAAAAGCTTGATCTTGTCAGCAAAACCCAGTTTTGCCTTGGGCTGAAATATATATATATATATAAGTGTATATATATATATATATATATATATGTATATATATTTCCCCTTTCTATTCAGTTCTGTTTGAAAACACACTTTATTTTCTCTGAAGATACATGAAATTAGTTTGTGGTCTATCAAGCGGCCTGATCTTTTGCAAGGGATGGTTGAAAACAACATCACTGTGTGTTTGCCGACCATACCACCGTATCACGGAATTCAGTACAAGGGTGAGAAAGCAAAACCAGTGTTCTTTCCCTTTCCCCTCCCCCCACATACAAAGCTCAGAAGAGATCAGCGCATGGGACACCTTTGGGGATCGCAACTTTGAGGGGGCCAAGACGGAGGGTGGACTCATTTAAATGAGGAAAAGAAGGAATTTTTCATCCAAGAAGTATCTAGAGAAAAAAAGGAGTAGAGAAGGCGGGGGGGAAGCATCAGAATTGTCCCCCAAGTCGTCGAGTTCTTTGCTCAGAGAAGGGAAGATTTGTGCTCTGCCAATTTATAAATAAGCTCACAAAATCGACGCACTATAAAAAATATTTTGAGTAATAGGAGTTTTAATTATAAAAATAATCAACTAAGGAGCAGCGATTAACAGACATAAGCCACTGGAGGCGTGAAAAACTTAGAGAAATAATCAGTCTGATTGAAACGACTTCAGAAAACAGCACTTATGTCTTAGGCAGCATTTCTTTAGTCACCCCAGGAATTCCCAGTTTTATTTGGAAGTCCCGGTTTTAACCAATACTCTTTCATTAGAAAATAATGATTATTTTCAAATCTCAGATAGCGCTCCAGCTGTGTTCTCGGAAAATGCCCTGTGATGCGAAACAACATTACAAGCTTGTCAGTGGAAAACAGGGGATCCTTGTGTCCGATTTCAGTTATAATGAAGAAAACCGGCAAATACTTGAGCCTCGTGTGCAGAAAGTATGTTTACCGTACGTGCCCGCCTATCCCTTTGAATGCTCGACTGTGCTTTGGTTGGTGACGGTGATTTTTGTGGGTCTATGAGTGTCATCTTTCAGTTATCTCTACTTCACTATCACTTTCTAAAACTGCGAGAGGAAAACAGGAACTGCGGTCTCCCGCTTCTCCCCACTTCTCGGCCCCAGGCTCCAGGAAGAACAGTGCAGTGAGCTCTGTTCTCTCCATTAGAGAAAAGCAAGAGTCGTCCCTGGAAATTCTTCTCTCTGGGGGCTTTGGGAAAGTAGAACCGAGCCTTAGAAGAATCCCCCCCTTGTTCTTCAGGAATCAGAAGAAGGTTCTGACACCGTATTGCCAGTTGGCTTTGGGTTCCGCTGGGCCTTGTGAGTAATCGCCGGGGCTCCAGGTCTCCCAAGGAGCACCAACCTGGAGCTCATCTGTCCTGCCCCAGCAACAGACTCGAAGATGTATCGATAGATCCGTCTTTATTGAATCCACACTGTGTTTAGAGCACTGTCCTAAGCCCTCGGGAGCATACGCTGCTTTGGAGGTCGTCAACGCGATCCCAGCCCTCAAGGAGCTTACAACCTAGTAGTGGCTCTCCACTGGAGTTTTTAAGTGTCTTTTAAATTCATTTGGTTTAACTTGGGGGAAAGTGATGTTAATTCTCTGGGTTATCCTCCGGGTTTTCCCGTGGCAGTCATTTGGAAAGAAAAAATCCCCAAGAATTTAACCTGACAAAAGCGGTGACCCATGGCTCTGTGTGTCCCTGGGACCCACTTGTATTCAAGTCACCGCTCCCCAAGAATTTGGCCAGAATTCAGGAAATTCTTTCCGAAATGATCTTGCTTGCTGCCCAGGTGCTGCTTGTTGAGATCTGAAGAGGCTTTTCCAGAGTTCGGCTGGTTTATAAATATAAAAAGTGAACTATGTGTGGGTTGGGCCAGAGGCTGTTTGAAACCGATCCATTTTCCTCCCCCTCTTTCCTTTTCAAGTAGTCAGTCGGCCAAGGAAGATGTTTAATATTAGAAATTAACTTGAGTACCAGATTCCCCCAAGTCAGTCGGTTTCTACCCAAATTACCCACAATTGTCAAATATAGACAAGTCACATTACTGAATTTATATTGTCAAAAGAGGTTCCATGATAGGATAGCAAACTTCGTCGGACGTATAGGATCTCCCTAGCACCTCTACCTGGTGTTCCCCACCTTACCCCTCCCCCCCCCCCCAGACCCAGTACCACAGAGTAGGTTAACGTTGTAAAGTTAAAACCAGTATATTGCAAAGCTCAGAGTCAATTTACAAGTAAATTACAAAATTAATCGTATTTACTGGGGGCTTAGCGGGTGTAGATCACTCTACTAAACACTTGGGAGAGTACAATCTAATAGAGTTGGTAGGCATGTTCCCTGCCCACAACGAGTTTACGGTTTAGAGGACAAGACTTTTTTCAGTCGAGGACCGCCTGTGTAGGGTCCCGTTTCCTCCCCACTGCATCGGGATGTTTGTATTGTTCAGTCCCTCGATCAGTGGTATTTATTGAGCGCTTACTGTGTGCCGAGCGGTCTGCTAAGCGTTCGAGGGAATACGGTACAACCGAGTTGGTAGATGTTACCTGCCACAGACAGAAGCAGCGGGTCTAGCGGTTATGTGGATAGAGCACAGGTCCTGGCTCCACCACTTGTCAGCCGTGTGACCCCGGGGCAAGTCGTTTCACTTCTCTGGACTTCGGTTACCTCGTCTGTAAAATGGGGATTACGACCGTGAGCCCACCGTGGGACACGGACTGCGTCCGCCCGATGCACTCAGCACTTGAAACAGTACCTGGCACATAGTAAGAGCTTAACAAATACCATTTTTAAAGGAAAACACACAGATACTCATGTTTTCTTTTTCAGTTTTAACTTTCTCTGAAGAGCCAGGCTTAGAGTCTGGCTTCTCGGATGACGCAGCTTCAACCACTGGCAAATTTGTAATTATTAACCATGGAAGCTGGTGAACCATTACCAGCGCAATCGTTCTCCCTGAGGTTTAAATGAGGGGAAACTTAGTGGGCTCACCCCTCCGAATTAAAATCGATAATGAGAAAGAGGGGTGAAAGAGTTCTAACGCTGGTGATATAAAAAAAAAATACATTACATTAAAATGGGTCTCCTAAATGCGTACGACCGTATTTGAAAATCGAATCATACCGGAGACGTTTTGGGAGCGGGTCCAGAAATGGATGCTAAATGAATAAGCCAGTAGCGGAGAAGTAAATGGAATGTGGGTTTGCTGTTGGAATGTTATTCTTCTCTTTCCCTCCACGATGAGGGAGCCACAGCGAGGAACTTGGAGAGTGAAGGGGTTTAGCGTGTCTTCCCGTTTTGCTGGCCCTAAACCCTGAGGGGTGGAAGCAGAGTTTTGCACACCTAATAAAAATAGCCATTCGGTACTATTTATTGAGCACCTACTGTCTTCGGAGCACTATACGGAGTCCTTTGGGAAGTACATTAGAGCTGGCGGGCGTGATACCGGCCCTCAGGGAGCTTACAGTTTAGAGGGAGGGACAGACACTAAAGCATAAAAAGCTTGTTGGGGGAAGTATTGTACTCTCCCAAGTGCTTAGTACAGTGGTCTGCACGTAATGCTCAATAAATACCACCGATCGAAGTAATAGAGGATGAAGGGGAAGGTGCCTGCAAGAATAATAATAATAATGTTGGTATTTGTTAAGCGCTTACTATGTGCAGAGCACCGTTCTAAGCGCTGGGGTAGACATAGGGGAATCAGGTTGTCCCACATGGGGCTCACAGTCTTAATCCCCATTTTACAGATGAGGTAACTGAGGCCCAGAGAAGTTAAGTGACTTGCCCACAGTCACACAGCTGACGAGTGGCCGAGCTGGGATTCGAACTCATGACCTCCGACTCCAAAGCCCGTGCTCTTTCCACTGAGCCACGCAGCTTCTCTTCATTGGTAATCTGGTAAACGTTCATCAGGAAGCAGCGTGGCCTAGCGGAAAGAACGTGAGCCTATGAGTCAGAGGCCCTGGGTTCTAAATCCCAGCTCTGGCACGGGTCTGCTGGGTGGCCTTGGGCAAGTCGTTTCCCTTCTCTGTGCCCAGTTACCTCATCTGTAAAATGGGGATTAAGACTGTGGGCCTAACCTGGAGAGGGTCCAACCTGATTAGCTTGTAAGTACCCCAGCCCGGCAACAGATACAATTTAAAAAACAAAAGATTTTCCCCTCAGAGTTGCAGCAAACAAGTGATTGCAGTAACATCGAACAGGAACAGTGTAGATCCTCCAGGAGACTGCACAAAGATTTGATCATTTGGTATCATTTGGTCTAACCTTTCTAAGGGTCGAGATTCTCTCCTCAGAGTTCCAGCTCACTTTGAAATTGAGTGCAAGGCGAGGTTTGTCGGCGTGTATATCTGTGGAACTCCAGGTCCCGCGCGTGCAGGAGTATTTCATTTTTCAGTGCCCCTGTCGGTATAAATGACTGAGCCAGCAGGTCTCTCTGCCTCCTACAGCTCCCCCTCTGAATTTTACGCTCCTGGTGGGTAAGGAACGTGCCTACCCACTCTGTTGTGTTGCACTAATAATCGTATTTGCTCAGCCCTTACTCTGAGCCAACCAACCTACTAAGCGCTGGGTTTCGGGCCCCGGTCCCTCATCGCTCGTGGGCCTCACAGTCCAAGGATTCTCCACAGCGTTTAGTTGGGGCTCTGCACACGGTAAGCTCTCGGACGGCGTTGATCGTTTCAGTCTCCCTTCCTCCCAGTTGCTCGGATCATCTCCTTCAAACAACTTCTGACTTCCCTCCTCCAAGAGAGCCGGGGGCTCTCACGTTAAGCGGAACTCCTGACCACTGGCTTTCAATAATAACGTTGGTATTTGTTAAGCGCTTACTACGTGCCGAGCACCGTTCTAAGCGCCGGGGTAGATACAGGGGAATCAGGTTGTCCCCCGCGGGGCTCACAGTCTTCATCCCCATTTTACAGATGAGGTAACTGAGGCACCGAGAAGTGAAGTGACTCGCCCAAAGTCACACGGCTGACGAGTGGCCGAGCCGGGATTCGAACCCACGACCTCCGACCCCAGAGCCCGTGCTCTTTCCACTGAGCCACGCTGCTTAGGTCCGCTGACGGCTCTCTGCTTCTTAGCTTTTGCCCCACGCCCTCCCATTCTTCGTTTCTTCGAAGCTCACCGGGCCCTCGCATCTATCGCCCTCCTAGATCAATTGGTCTTTCTTACTGAGCACCTACTATGTGCACAGCACTGTACTAAACTCCTGGGAGAGTTCAGTATAAGGGAGTCGGTAGGCAGGTTCCCTGCCCACAGTGAGCTCACAGTCTATAGGGGAAGACAGACGTGGATATAGATAAATTACAAAAACCAGAGTTCGGTGTAACGGAATCGGTAGACAGGTCCTCTGCCCACATAGAGGGGGAGGCAGACGTGGATATAAATAAATTACAACAAACCGCGCCACAGAACGGTCTAAAAAATCCCTCTCCTCCGGGAGGCATTCTGTATATTCACTTCTGCATTTTGCTAACCAGTGGGCTCCGTGTTTATATGGTTCTTATTTTGAAATTAAATACGTCAAAAAGCAGAAGCTTGCTTTCTGGGACGATTTATATGAAATCCAGCCTAGACCTGCATAGATAGGTGAGACGGTAACGGCAGCCCGTCTCGGTCACCGTGCTAGTCCTAGCGGGGGTTGTGAGGGAGGGGACAGGGGCCTAGCCAAGTTTCAGCGCTTAGAACAGTGCTCGGCGCACAGTACGCGCGTAACAAATGCCATTATCAACATCAGAGGAAACGGACAGCCGGGCAACTTGCCACTTTGCCGCAGGGACTCCGGCAGGACCGCAGAAACCGCGAGGGTTAATGCGGGACCGAAACAGCACCGGTCGATCGACAAACGGTGTTTATTAAGTGCTCGCCCTGAGCAGAGCACCACACTAAGAGCTTGGGAGGCCACAGTATAACCGAATACACCGGTCCCTGCCTACAGTGAGGTTACAGTCAACAGCGGGAGACATGAATCGCGGTACGGAGAACAGCGCCCTAGTTTCAGTCATTTGGGATCCCGCCTGCTGAGTCGGTCAGGAATGGCCCGTGTCCGCGTCTTCACGGCAGAGGGGAAGGGATCTTCCCCCTTCCGTTTCCAGCTTTCACCGCAGAGTTCTGCTTCTAATGAGGAGGGTGGCGGAATTCGCTCGGCGCTTACCGCGTGCTAAGCTCTGGGGTAGATTCCACCCAGTCGGATCCAGCACGGACCCTTCCCTACAAAGTCGTCATTTAAGCACGGGGTGCCTCTCTGCTCATCCGCGAGAACCCAAAGGAGAGCCGATCCTTGGAAAGGCAACCTATTCCTTAAAGCCCCGGATCTGTTCCGGTGCCGAGATTAAGCTTCCTCGTGTACGTACATCCGTACAGAGGTCCGTCGCCCTCGAAGACGTCACCGCTGACGGCGAAATTCAACCGACGGCGGTGGCGCGTGCGATCGCAGAGGCCGCTGTGAGACCCCAAGTTCTAGCCACCGTGAGCATCCACCGAGGGCGACCCTTGTAGCATTCTCATCAACCGGTGGTATTTTGAGTACTTATAAACTTTGGGTGCTCACTGCGTGCAGAGCCCCGTACGAAGCATTTGGGAGCGTATCCTCCAACGGAGTCGGGTAGACACGGTCCCTGCCCACGGCGCGAGCTTAGTTGTGTCCGTTCCTTGCGGCACCTGCTGTTGCTTCCGCTTCCGTGTTTCCCGATCCTTTCGGGGCCTCCGCTCTAACGTAACCATTCCTTTCCTGCCTGCTGTATGCCCTGCTGGTTTCCCCGTGACAGTCGACTTCCAGCCTTCAGAGGCGACGCAGCTTTGTCTCCCTGGGTCCTCTGGCCTCCTCGCTTTCGGCTTCCCTAATGCAGTCTGCTATAAAAGCCAAGCTCACCTGTCACTGATATTCCTCCAGAAACAATACCCAGATTGAGTTCTGTAGACGATAAACCTTCGTTCCGCACTGCCCTGAAATCACTTTCCTACGCTGAAGCGGTGTATTTTGGGAAGGCCATTTTAACGACATCTTTTCTCAGTTTTTTTTTTTCCTCGCGACGCTAACTAGATTCTCTCTCTAGTTCCCTCCCAACTTCTGAGTCCGTGACGGGAAGAAAGAGTGTCTTGGCAAGCCGGGCTTGGTGCCAGACGGTGAAGGTGGAACAGTTAGTATCTAAGTTAAGGAACTAATGAAAATGATCGCATGGGTTAGGCATGGACTAATTGAAGAATTCGTAGAATCTGGATACACTGCATCATCTTCTTGGGGGACGTAAAGAGTGCTTGTTTTGGAATGGACTTTTTTTAATAGTTTTTAATGGACTTTTTTTTAAAAAAACGAGCTAGCTTTTTCTCCCTGATGCGTTCGCCCTGCCCTAATTTCTGTAGGAGTAAGACCGCAGCCCCCTCTCAGGGCCGCACCTGGAGAGTTTCCAGTTCTCCGCCGCTCTCGACGACGGGAGGGAGGGTCAAGCAGAGACAGACCCATCCCATTCCTAGCTTGGCCAGCGGCTAGCGAGTGGAAGGTAGTCTGCTACAGGTAAAGACTCCCCGGTGGGCAGGGATCGTCTCTATCTGTTGCCGAATGGTCCATTCCAAGCGCTTAGTACGGTGCCGTGCACACAGTAAGCGCTCAATAAATACTACTGAATGAATAAATGAATGAAAGACTCCCCCGTCGAGGGCAGCGGCGGCACGGGAGAGAGTCGAGAGCGGAGACGGAGGCAGTGCTTCAATTATGTAGGGAATCCTTTGCAAACTGAAATTGACCACGTGGCCAGAAACTCCCTCTGACAACCTAAAATGTCAGTTCTAGTTTGAGAAGCGCCTCGGGGCTCATTTAAGCCAACGGCTTGCCATGAGCAGTGCCCACCGCTCTCTTTTTGCTAAGGGCTTCGGAGCTTGCCCTCTCACGGTCTGCAACTGGATCGCCCCGTATTGACTTGCTGCCGAATGCGGCCGGTAACGTGATGAGATGTGAATGCACGTTCTCAAGTGTAGAGTAGGTCGATCGGTAAGCGCCGTCGATCCGCCATCAGTCGTATTTGAGCGCTTACTATGTGCAGAGAGCGGCACTAAGCGCTTGGGAGAGTGCAGTACAGCAGAGTCGGCAGTCACGTTCCCTGCCCAAAACGATCTGGCAGTCTAGAAGGGTTTATTTTGTGCAGGGCACTGTACTGAGCGCTTGGCAAAGTACAGTATCTCCCACCACTGCCCACAAGGCGCTCTCAGGGTACAGGGTAAATTTAGAGCTGTTAATTCCCTCTTACTCTGACCCTTTTATCACCTTGGATAATAAAGACCTCGATCTCTCTTTGATGGTATTTGTCAAGAATCGTATTTAAGCGCTTACTCTGAGCCGGGCATTCTGCGAAGCACTGGGTAGATATAAGGTAATCAATTCGGACCCAGTCCGTGTCCCACTTGGGGCTCAGTCTTTATCCCCGCCTGGTCAGTCGGTCGTATTTATTGGGTACTAACTGTGCAGATCACTGTGTGAAGCACTTGGTAGGGTGGAAGTCGGAGGTCATGGGTTCGAATCCCGGCTCTGCCACTTGGCAGCTGTGTGACTGTGGGCAAGTCACTTCACTTCTCTGGGCCTCAGTTGCCACATCTGTCAAATGGGGATGAAGACCGTGAGCCTCATGTGAGACAACCTGATGTCCCTGTATCACCCTGGCGCTTAGTACGGTGCTCTGCACTTAGTAAGCGCTTAACAAATACCAACATTATTACAGCATAACGGGCACGTTGCCCCGCCCACAACGAGCTGAGGTAACTGAGGCCCAGGGGAGTGAAGTGACCTGCCTCAGGTCATCCGGCAGACAAGAGGGAGAACCAAAATCAGAACCCAGGTCAAAGGACCTGACTCCCAGCCCCGTGCTCTTTCCATTAGGCCGCGCGTCCAATTCCCAGTCCACTCTGACTCATCTGTCCCGTCCACCTTGACCGGGCTCGGCCACGGAACTCTGAGCCGTGGCGACTGGGAGAACGGTTCAGCTTGGATTTAGCCGAAGTCCCACTGGACGGGGGAATTACGCCGACTTTCTGTTCAACTCTGTTTTTCACCCCTTCCGCCCTCTGAAAAAATGAACTCTCCACCCCGCTGTGGTCCTGCCAAAACTGTAAACCCCTTTAGCTTCACGTAGAACGCCGTTGTTTTCCGACCTCGGTGCATCTTTGGCTGCTGCTTCAAAGGCCGGTGACTTTAGGAAACAGTAAATAATACGGTCCCCTGTACTTCCCTCCCTCCGCCAATGCCTCGCTCTTCCTCTTGTGCTTATTTTGTCCTCCTCCTCTAAGGGCGAAGATGTCAACCGGACCCTGGAAGGTGGCAGGAAGCCGCTTCATTATGCAGCAGACTGTGGACAGCTGGAAATCCTGGAATTTCTGCTACTAAAAGGAGCGGATATTAACGTACGTAAAGAAAACTGGGTCGTCCTTATACCGACCCTGTTGTGTGTTTAATTAGCTTGTGTAGCCTTCTAAAGACATTTTTACAAGGACCTCATCATGAATGAGAGGAGAGAGGATTGTTTGCAATTAAATAGGGTCCTTTCCTTTCATTGGGAAATAGCCCCTCGGAAGTCTTAGAATAAATCGCCTTTGAAGTCGAAAATTGAAAGCGTTGGCCTTCGTTCAGTCGTTATTTATTGGGCGCTTACGGTGTGCAAAGCACTGTACTGAGCGCTTGGGAGAGTACAGTGTAACGGCGAACGCACACTCCCTGCTCACAACCAGCCTCGCTCTCCAATTTTGGGAGATGAAGTGAATGCACCTAAAAAAGCATTTTATTTCCATAGCTGTGATTTTTCCCCCCTCCACCCGGATCTCAAATCTCATTAGATAATCTCATCGAGAACGTGGGACCCCGAACCTTTTGGATGCTCCCAGATATGTAGAACGGGACCCAGGAGGCGCTCGGAAAATAGCCAGGCTCTTCTAGAAAACTGCGGGTTCTGCCTCGACCTTCTCAGTCAATCAATCGGTGGCATTTATTGAGAGCTTACTGGGTGCGAAGCACTGTACTAAGCGCTTGGGAGAGTATAATTCCACAGAGTTGGTAGACGCATCACCTGCCCACAAGGAGCTCACGGTCTAGTAGGGGAGACGTGGAAACCCGCTTCCGTGGCCCAAGGACTTTGGTGAGGGTGTCGGCGTGAATATGGATCCCCGAAGCATTAAACCGGTCATGTTCTCTGTGTTACTATTGAACAGTAATAACGGTGGCATTTGGTAAGCGCTTACTATGTGCCAAACACTGTTCTCAGCGTTGGGGTAGACACAAGGTATAATCAGGTTGGACTTAGTCCGTGTCCCTCTTGGGGCTTACAGTCCTGATCCCCATTTTTAGAGATGAGGTAACAGGCACAGAGAAGTGGAGTGACTTGCCCAAGGTCACCCAGCAGACGTGTGGCAGAGCCGGGATTAGAACCCACGACCTCCGACTCCCAGGTCCTTGCTCTCGCCGCTGGGCAGGCGCGCAGGGATACTCTCGGTCAGGTAGATGAAAGTGCAGGGGAACATGAAGAAGAGGGAATGTTAATCCGCGAAACTGAACGGAGGATGATTCCCTTTCCTTTCCCCAAGTCGGGTCCGGTCAGATCGAGAAGCACCGCGGCCTAGTGGGAAGAACTCGGGTCCGGGAGTCTGGGGACCTGGGTTCTAATCCCAGGTCCGCCACTTTGCTGCCGCGTGATCTTGGGCAAGTCATGACACTTCCGTTGGCCTCAGTTACCTCATCCATCAAATGGGGGTGAAGACTGAGCTCTGAGTGGGACAGGGTCCAACCCGATGACCTTACTTCTGTCCGGGCGTTTAGTACAGTGCCTGGCACGTAGTAAGTGCCTAACAATAAGTAATACGGAATTAATTAACAAATTCCACCATAATCAGTATTGTTATTACATAGCAAGGGCCTGACAAATGCAGTAAAAGAGAGATGTCGCTGTTACAACCATTTTATCTACGAATCGGTACGAATAAAAATCACATTTCTCCAAGCTTTGACATCAATAAGAGCGTTTGCGATAACTTGGCGAACCCTGCCCCTGGTGGAAGGGTTGCCTTATTTATTTATTTTTTAATTTCTCATTTTACAGGCTCCAGATAAACATCACATCACCCCTCTCCTATCTGCTGTCTACGAGGGTCATGTTTCCTGTGTGAAATTGCTTCTCTCAAAGGTGAGCTCCCGTTATTGGTTTTCCCTGCATCTCTTAATGCTAAACTGCCATTCACGGATAATATCTGTTGGAAGGATCACACGGTTAATATTGACATTAAGAGGGACTGACCGTCCACCCTTACTGATTCTCTTTGCCCTCCTGGAGGATTAAGGTCTCGAAACGTGGGTGCTGTTCAGACGAGCGTCCCGTAGCTTTGGTCACGCTCTCTGGAGGAGGAGAATCGTGATCCGGTCTCCTTCCCCCTCCCCCCCCCCCGCCCCGCCCCGCCTCGTTTTTCTGTTTAAATTGACCAAAGTGAAAGAAGACACCATTTCCTCTACCCTGCCCCCAGGCCAGAGACCTCTAGCACCAAATATATCCTCTCTTAACTCTTCACTTCGGTTTCTATGGTTTCTATCTTCCCTCGGGAGTTAGTTGAAACTTGTTTCTTGTTTCCCTGATTTTCCCCAAGCGACTCCCTCCTCCCCTCCCCCCAATCCTTCTTCCTATCCCATCACCTTTCCCTTTCTCTTTCCATCTCCCGCCCTGTTTCTGTAATCATAAGACTAGGAATTTGAGGGAAGAAAAGTTTGAAATTGGGATCTCACAATGCCGGACTTAACATTTCTCGGCATCCAACATTGCTCCGGCCGACTTTTTTTTTTTTTTTTTTCCTAACGTTGTCCTTTTGATGGCCGTTCCAAGTAATCGTACTTATTAAGCACCTTCCGTGTGCAAACCACTGTACTAAATGCCGGGAAAGTACACGGCTGAGATCATGGTAATTGTGGTATTTAAGACTGCGAGCCAAGCTTCGTTCTGAACACTGGAGGAAATACAAGATGTCAGACACAGTCCCTGTGACACCTGGGCTCCCGTTCTAATTAGGAGGTGAATAGGTATCATTCAGTCATCTTTATTGAGTGCTTAACGTGTACAGAGCACCGTATTCGCAAGACTACAATACAACGGAGTTGGTAGACCCATTCCCTTCCCACAGTGAGCTTATATTCTAGAGGGGAGACCGACATGAATATAAACAAATAAATTAATAAACAGAAATGTAGTAGCCACTGACTGGTTGCTGAAACGCATCTGTGTCGATGACAAAGGTTTATCTCACTGATGCCTGAATTTTTGTAAAGTGGACGTCGAAAAGAAAGCCCAGGTTTACTCAGCTAGCATCGGACCGCTCTCGGATCCATCCCTTCTCGGGCTCTAAAGATCATTCGATCTCTCGTCTTTGATGTTTAAGAAGGAAAAGGAAACTCTAGTGGGTAGAGCACGGGCCTGGCAGTCAGAAAGACCTGTGTTCTAATCCCGGCTCTGCCGTTTGCCTGTCGCGAGACCTTCGGCAAGTCACTTCACTTCTTGGGGCCTCAGTTCCCTCATCTGTAAAATGGGGATTAAGACTCTGAGCCCCCGTGGGACAGGGATTGTGTCCAACCTGATTAGTTTGTATCTACCCGAGCGCTCAGAACAGTGCCTGGCACATAAGTGCCAAACAAATACCATTTTTAAAAAAGCAGCATTCATTCCCGAGGACCATCTTTCCGTCACCGTCCACAGATTAGAAAAATCCCAGTCAGGCTTTGCCGGTTGAATCTCTTGGGACGCGATATCTCCCCCCGTTTTCTGTAGGGCCATTTGCCATCATCAAAGCCTCCAACCAACCGAAGTCCGAGGAGCTTACCGGAACCTCGACCCACCGCACGAAACGTCGCTGAGGAGGTCCTCCTAACGGAATGAATAGAAATAATCCGTTCTTCTGCCTCGCGTTTCCCTGACAGCCTGCAAATTGTAGAATTCTCTCCAAATCGCCTAGCAGATATAAAAAGGTGTATTATGCTTAGGGATTTGAATTCTGCGTGGGATGAAATGTGATTCAAGGCGGTGAGTGTGCAGATAGGTGTCCGTTCCCTGAGCTCTAGCAGGTTTAGGCCGGTGGTGTTTTGAGAGCTAAATTTAGATGGGGCGCGTCGCTATCTGGCTACAAGGAAGTCTGTGTCTTTTATGGGCTCCTCTAACGCCAACCTGCTCACTGTACCTCGAATTCTTCCGCCTCTGACGACCTCTCGCCCGGGTCCTGCCTCTGACCCGGAATGCCCTCCCTCTTCATATCCGACAGACAGTGACTCTCCCCACCTTCAGATGTGCTTTACCGAAGGCACATCTCCTCCACCAGGCCTGCCCTTCCCAAGCCCTCACTTCCTCTTCTCCTTCTCCCTTCTGCAGCACCCTTGCCCTAGGGTTTTCGCCCTTCATTCACCCACAGCACTGGCGTACAGATCCGAGGTTGATATTAATATCCGTCTCCCCGTCTGGGCTGTAAACCCTTTGTGGGCAGGGAACGTGTCTTCCGACTCCGTTGTATTGGGCCAAGTGCCCTGAATATAGTAAGTGTTCAGGAGACAGAGAAGCAGCGTGGCTCAGTGGAAAGAGCCCAGGCTCCCGGCTCCGCCACTTGTCAGCTGCGTGACTGTGGGCAAGTCACCTTCTCGGTGCCTCAGTGACCTCATCTGTCAAATGGGGATTAACTGTGAGCCTCACGTGGAACAACCTGATGACTCGGTATCTACCCCAGCGCTTAGAACAGTGCTCTGCACATAGTAAAGTGCTTAACAGATACCAACATTATCATTATTAGATGCCAGCGATTCGATGGCCGGATTTCATTCCAAGCTCCCTTGGGTGAAAAAGGAAGCCCCCGCATGAAACTCGGGGGTGAAGTTTTTCACAAAGTTCATGAGTTATTATTATGGGACATAATAGGACGGTATGAAGGCTGGAAGAGTTTGAAACCTTCCAAGCCGTTCTTCATTTACACACGATTAAGGCAATCTCAGGAAGCAAGGTGCTGTGGACAGCTGTGGTTCAGGTGTTAACAGCGACTGAAGAAAAAACCCCACTCACAGGGATGGGGAGACGTGTGACTAAAGCCGACACTTCGTAAATTGGTCGTAAGGACCTTTAAACCTTGAAAATCCCCGATCCTCTGGGGCCTGTACAGTGTGAGAATGTTGGAGTTTTAGCTAGATAGGCACAGATTTGGACCCGCTGTAGAGTGTCTCGCTGGGTCCTCCGGGAGTCTTTTTTGTTATCAGCGAATGAGAGCCGGGTCCGGTAACGGCAGTCCAAGATCAAAGATCCCGGGACCGAAAAGTCAGGACTATCCTGGGGAGTCCCGAGGTGGGCGGGGGGAGGGGGGAGGCGGGGACGGGGAGGGCAGAGCAAACGACGGGATTACGGTGAAGTCCTTGCAGAAGCTTGTCATCTGAATTTAAGCGACCGGTGGGCCATATTTGGTGAGCGTTTACTGTATCTAGCAGACTGTACTGAGCGCCCGGGGGAGTTCAATACGACATTCATTCAGTTATATTGATTGAGTGCTTACTCTGTGCAAAGCACTGTACTAAGTGCTTGGAAGGGTACACGATAACAGTAGACAAAGGCATTCCCTGCCGACGTGGACCTTACAGAGTTGGTACGCACATTCCCAGCCCACAACGAGCTTACAGTCTAGAAACGATTTTAGCTCTTTCTTTTTGTTGGCTGTGTGTATATTATATCTCCGTTTATAGAAGAAAATTATTTGAGCGATTTTTGTAATTGGAAAGCTGTGATGATAACACCTGAACCTGCCCAGTTTCCCCAGAAAGACTAAAGTCTATTTCTGTTCCTCTCTGGTATCTTATAAAATTAAAGCAAATGGGCACTCTTCTTTCGCATGGTCACTTTTGCAAATATTAACTCGTAGAAATCCTCCCAGCTCTGCTGATGGGAAAGAAGTTTGCCAACATGTCAGTTTGTTCTTTTTTTTTTTTCTCTTTTACTGTATTTGTTAAGCACTTACTATGTCCCAAGTGCTGGGTTAGATCCGAGGTAATCGATTTGTCACCGTCCCTGTCCCACATAGGGCTCACAGTCTCCCCATTTTACCGTTGAGGTAACTGGGCCACAGAGAAGTGAATTGACTTGCCCAAGGTTGCACAGCAGACAAGAGGCAGAGCCCGGAATTAGAACGCGGGTCCTTCTGACTCTCAGGCCCGTACTCTATCCACTGGGCCACTCTGCTTCTCCGTGTGGCCAGTTCCGCAGGTGGGAGAAATGGAGACCCAAACTTAAGAGTGCATTGCCTGAGAAGGGATGTGATAAGTCGAGAGACGTGAAGTGAGCAGGAAAATCGGAAGCTCCAAGTTCCTAGGCTGTTGCTGCCGTGCTTCCTCGTTCTGGAGAGGTAGAAGCATATTTCTCCAGTCAGCCTGCAGTCTTCAGATTTGACCTCCCTTGGGCAGGCCTTTAAATTTGCTCATGCAGCCGAAAATATTAATTTTTTAAAAAAAACCAATCAGGAACTCAGTTTTATCATTTCTTACTAACAGATAAATTTGCTGGAAGTTGGTTTTTTTTAATTCCCCGTGTTTGGGGCACTGATCTAGAATGCTGTATCGCCTTCTCTCTGAATATTGCTCTCCCTTTAGAAAGTGGATTAGGTTCATCTGGTTGCCAGGTGTACGTTCCGTGATTACTGCGACTCAACCGAGATCATTACTAACTTCTTAAAAATCCTGGGGCAGATTGATATGGGAGGCTGCCATTTTGGTGGATTTTCCCACCTGCCATGCTTTCATCCTCCTCTCTGGTTTTGGAACAGGTAGGGTTGGTCTGAAAGGCATGGGGTTCGCCCATTCATTCATTCAGTCGCATTTATTGAGCGCTTACTAGGTGCAGAGCACTGTACTAAGCGCTTGGAATGTACAAATGGGCAACAGATAGAGACAGTCCCTGCCCTTTGACGGGCTTACGGTCTAATCGGGGTGACGGACAGACAAGAGCAATAGCCCATATGAAGCACATGGCTTTCAGCATTCCTGCTAGACCGTCTGGATTTCAAGAGGATTCTGGGCAAACACTGCTCTACCAAGAGTTTCACATTTCCAGGAGAAGGGGTACCTGCGTCTTCTAGTCCACAGTGGACACACCAGCTCAATTTCAGGAACACCCCAGGGTGTTCAGATTCGTCAACTCAGTGCCAGAGTCGTGGGGTGGATGGCCAGAGACCAAGCGTGCTCCCTGATCCCGGCAAATCCCTCCTCCCGTCGCCTCCCGGCACTTATTTCAACGTCGTCGGTATTCATTGAGCACTTACTATGTGCAGAACACCGTACCGAGCCCCTGGGAAAATTCAGCACAACAAAGTAGGCAGACACGTTCCCTGCCCACGAGGAGCTTATAGTCTAGAGGGAGAGACAGACATGTATATAAGTAATTTCTAATATATTAGATACAGATAAGTGCTGCGGGGCCCCTAAGGGACTCCCAAGATATTTTGGGGACCACCAGGATGTGCCACTTAGGAATCTCATAACGCGCAGCCTCGAGAATGGATTTAGATGCTTGTGCTTTATCTCAGCTGCTGGAAGGAGGAGGGAGCCTCTCCCAGTTTGCGCCTTTTCACCACTTGATGGTGATGATGGTATTTGTTAAGTGCTTACTGTGTGTCGGACGTTGTTCTAGGTGCTGGGGTAAGTACAAGCTAATCAGATTGGACACAGTCTCAATCCCCATTTTGCAGATGAGGTAACTAAGGCCTAGAGAAGTGAAGTGATTTGCCCAGGGTCACACAGCAGACAAGTGGCAGAGCTAGGATTAGAACCCAGGTCCTTCTGACTCCCAGGCTTGTGCTCTATCCATTATTACCCTATTTATTTTGTTAATGAGGTGTACAGCCCCTTGATTCTATTTACCGTGATTAAGTTGTCTTGTTTTTGTCCGTCTGTCTCCTCCGATTAGGACAGGGATTGTCTCTATCTGTTGCCGAATTGTCCATTCCAAGCGCTTAGTACAGGGCTCTGCACATAGTAAGCGCTCAATAAATACTATTGAATGAATGAATGAATTAGGCCATTCGACATCATGTCTCCGGCGGCCTTTCCGCCTTGAATTTTCTATCCTTTTTTCCCTCATTTTCCCGTATCAAAGATTGTGCCTTGGCGTTCAGAGGTGATGCCGAGCTTGCCCCGCCGATCGCTAGTCACAGATACGTAAGAGCGGTTCATTTCCGATATGCGCGTAGGTTTACTTGGACCTTTCCCTAAATACCAAGGCAAAATTGGGTTCAGCTTTCTCACAGACAGAATGATTTCGAAGATTAACTTGCTTAAGAATCCGTTCCCCTCCGCCCCCCTCCCCAGAGGCAGTTGGAAATACAGAGGTAGCCAGGTAACCGAGGAATTGATTATACCCTTCATAAAAACTCTCAATTGCTGAAATACGGATCGCTCCAGCGCGTTCCCGGGTTTGAATTGTCGGATGAATTGTAAGAAGGCAGCGTCTGACGAGTAGCAAATGGCTGGGCGTGGGCTACTCTGCTCCTAGGGGGTTGCATTCCCATGGATTATTCATGAATTCATTAAAAGTACTTGGGGAAAAAGAAGCGGCCTAGAATAGATGCCACTTCTAATGGAGATCAGGCAGCCAGATCATTATCGTAGAAGAAAAGGCAAAGTAATGAGCAGGAATTTAGAAACTCAGTATGAGCGCCCGCTAATGAAAGGAAAACATGATTTCCACCAAAACAGACTGGAATAAGATTGCCTCAGGGCAGAGATCTGACTGCTTGGGGCTGACAGTCATTTGTATTGCCAAGCACTCCAGCCAAAGAACTTGAAATACCAAAAGTTGGGGGGAAACGCATCGTAAACGCGCACAACGGATCGGGTAGGGTGCGCCACATATAGGAAACCCGGGGCGCTTTCCTTTCCCTTTTTTTTTTTTTTCATACGGTATTTAAGCGCTTACTACGTGCCAGCCACCGAACGAGGAACCGGGGTAGATTCGACCTAATCGGGTTGGAAAACCGCCCTGGTCCCACGTGGGGCTCACGGTCTTAATCCCCATTTTACCAGATGAGGGGACTGACTTGCCCAAGGTCGTACAGCAGACAAGTAAACGGAGCGTCTTTCTCCGCCCCCCCCCCCCCGCCAAACTGCCCGCCCAATTCTCCGGTTAGATTAAGCGGCTATGAGCTGCCTCGGAAGCGTTAAATGGTACTGGGACGGTGTGATCGAGAGCAGTTACGGCTTTTAAATATTACTTTCCCATTCATAAATACCTATTGAGAACTGTCCCCGAGAGATTGGCCTACATAGAGAATAAGAACGATGCCCGACACCATAAATAGAGATTTCTCACTTACTCCCAAACCTAAATAAATATCAGAGACGTATGTTCAGGTATATTTATTTCAGAAGCTTATATAAACCTGTTAATTGCGTCACTAACTCAACCGCCACAAATGGTGAAGAAGCAGTGTGGCCTAGGGGAAAGAGCGTGGGCCTGAGTCAGAAGGACTGGGTTCTAATCCCGACTCTGCCGCCCGATTGCCGTGTGACCTTGAGTAAGTCATTTGAACTTCTCTGTGCCCGTTTCTTCAACTGTAAAATGAGGGTTCATTACCTGTTCTCCTTCCTACTTGGATTGTGAGCCCCAGGCGGGATAGGGACTGTGTCCGACCTAACTGACCTATACTTACCTCAGCACTTAAAACGGTGTTTTGACACATAGTAAGTGTTTAACAAATATCCTTTTTATAAAGTGGTCCAAAAGAATAGATGTGGGCTCTTTAAAAAATATGCCGGTGCCTCTCCCTGTTTTTCGGTTGGGACGCGGGGAGGTTAATAATAACAATAACAATGTTGGTATTTGTTAAGCGCTTACTATGTGCAGAGCACCGTTCTAAGCGCTGGGGTAGACACAGGGGAATCAGGTTGTCCCACGTGGGGCTCACAGTCTTCATCCCCATTTTACAGATGAGGTAACTGAGGCCCAGAGAAGTGAAGTGACTTGCCCACGGTCACCCAGCTGACAAGTGGCAGAGCCGGGATTCAAACCCAAGACCTCTGACTCCAAAGCCCATGCTCTTTCCGCCGAGCCACGCTGGTGGTATTTCTTTAGTCCCCGGATAGTATATCTATAGGAATGCAGGGGGATTATTTTTGTTTTTATTATAATTTAACGGTGTTTAAGTGCTTGCGATGTACCAGGCACCGTACTAAACACTGGGTTAGCTACAGGATAATCAGGTTGTACCCAGTCCCTGTCCCACATGGGGCTCTTAGTCTTAATCCAGAGGAGGTAACTGAGGCACCGTGAAGTGATTTGCCCAAGGTGACACAGCAGACGGGTGGTGGAAGCGGGGTAAGAACCCAGGTCCTCTGACTCCCGGGCCTGTTCCCTTTACATCAGGCCACGCTGCTTCCGTTTTCTGCATCTTGATACTCTAAAATCCTCAAGATTGCGTAGGCTATGTTTTCCCTTCAAATTTCGGTATTCGGCACGTTCCACAAAATCAAGGAAATTGAGTTAATTTTTCCTTTAACTCTTTTTAGCCATTGTAGATTATGTCTCCACTGTGCAGTTCTATCAAGCACGCTTTTAATTCTGCAGTCGCTTTCAGGCCGGGCAATAACGGTTATGGGTTTATTTAACGCGTTAGATTTGCCAAGTGCCTTACGTTCCCTTTTATTAGTCATCCATCCTTCTCAGACCCGCTAGTTTTGCGGTGCTGATTTTTAAAGACCAACCTAACACTTCCCTCTGGCGTCCTGCCAGATTCCAAACACCCCCGCCGATAAAAACGTCCATTTATTTTTATTCTAGCCTGGGCCGTTTGAATCCCGGGATCTGATCCGACTCACCGAACAGATCCGGCTAATCCCCGTCCACCCGTGTCGGTGGAAGCCAAAAACGTAGATGAGATGGTGAATTGAGGACAGACACCCCTCCCTCTCCCTCCTCCCCCCACCCTGAATTCTCTAGCATTCTGAGTAATGTAGCAGAATGACTGTGATTGCGTTTATTTGGTTTATTTTGAGATTTATGCCTCCGGAAGGGTGGCGACTAAACCCAACCCGGGTCTTGTAGATTGTAAACTCAGTACGGGCAGGGAACGCTCTGCGCGTTGTCTGCTAATTGTCCTTGCTCTCCCAAGCACTTAATGCACCCAGTAAGTGCTTCATAAATGCCATTGATTGGTGGATGAAGGAGGGGGAATTACTTCAATGATAATAATAATCATTGTGGCCTTTGTTAAGCGCTTACTGTGCCCCAGGCAACCGTACTAACCCCTGGGGTGGATACCAGCAAATCAGGTTGGACACCTGGACACCGTCCCTGTCCCGGCTCACGGCCTTCATCTCCATTTTATAGATGAGGTAACTGAGGCCCAGAGAAGTGAAACGCCGTGTCCGAGGTCAGGCAGCGGGAAAACGGCGGAGAACCCAGGTCCTTCTGCGTCCCGGGCCCGTGCTCTCTCCACTAGACCACGCTGCTTCTCCGCGTGCAGTAGATGAGGGAGCTAAAGTGGCACGCCGTGGCGATTGCTAAGGGTCAGGCTGGGACTTGGCCCCGCAGAGGTGGAGCTGTCTGCCCTCCAGCGAGGGGACGGTGCCGCCGTCCTACCCCAGGAGACGGGCTACGGGCGGCGGACTCGGCGGGGCGTCCGTCTGCCCGCCTGCCGGTGATGTCGGCTGGAGCCCGGCCAGTCCCGGGGAAGAAGAGACGCAAGGAATTTTTCTCGCGCTGCCGCTCGACTCCCAGGTGAAGGGGCTCGCTTTGGCCGGGATATCCAGCCGGAGGACAGCCGTGTTGAACGGCTGGCCCCAAGGAGACGGAACTGAAGGGATGTTGCTAAATTGGAGGATAACCCAGGTTAGGGTACCCGCGTCCCCGGCTCACTCTCTTCCACCCCATCTCCCTCCACCCACTCGAACCCGATTTCCCTACCCCGCTCAACGGAGATTTTCCCGTGTTCGGCTCCCTCCCCCCGTTCCTTCGCTTCCATTACCTCCGCTCCGCCGGGCATCCCCTCAATTTCGACGGGTCGCGCCTAGTTATGAAATAAAATGAATGTTTCTGCGTCTCTTTCAGCGGAAGCAATTAAGTACAGTCAGGCCCCGCCGATTATAGGTTTGTGGTAATCCAGCTTCCCCCATAACGAGTGGCAATTTGAGTTTCGTGGCAGCAGTCTACGTGCTCTCTTAAACCATTCCCTAATTGGCTGGTTCCAGATCTTTGACCCGTTACGTTGTCCTTTTATTCTGGCTTTGCATTTAAGGAAAGTGAACCGGGGGCACCCGGATGAGGTAGCTATACTAGATTTGTCCTTCGTACTTTCGAGAGACCTCTCGTACGTGTCGTTATCTTTAAAACGGACCCGCGGACGACGACGGTCCCTCCCGAACCAAATCATTCGCCCGCCGGGTGTACCGACATTGACCCCGATTCCTCCCGGGTCCGTTTTCTGGGAGGAGAGAGATGTGCTAACAAGAGGTACCGTTCCACTGCTCTCACTTTTGCTTGTGGATAAAAATTCCAACACCTAGACTTCAAACTAAGTGTCGGGAAAAGCGTTCAGCCCGAAATTGGATTTTGCAAGGTAATAAAGTAGCATTTATTGGGGGGGAGTGATAATTATAGGTAAAAAAATATGCTACTGCTCTTTGTGGGCAGGGAATGTGTATGTTCTGAGGTTATTATTATACTCTCCCAAGTGCTAGTACCGTGCTGTGCACGCGGTAAGCGCTCAATAAGTACGCTTGACTGACTGATCTGTTGAGAGCTCAAGAAGTCTCCAGGACGAGAGGTCCTTTTATTTTTCCCGGCCCCGTATTTAGAATTGCACACTACCTTAATGAAACTTCTGCCATCTGAAAGAGAAGCAGCGTGGTCTAGTGAAGGACCTGGGTTCTAATCCCAGCTCCGTCTCGTTTTTCTTCTGTGGGACCTTGGGCAAGTCACCTCACTGGTCTGCGCCTCAGTTGTCTCATCTGTAAAATGGAGATGAAGACTGAACCCCAGGTAGGATGTGCACTGGGTCCATCCTGATCAGCTCGTCTCTACCCCAGCGCAGTGCCTGGCACCTAGCAAGTGTTTAACAAATACCGTTAAAAAAAAATAGATGTTAGGGACAAAAGGCGCGGCGGCGTCAAAGAGTAGTCGGGATTTTGAACTGGAGGGCAGGTAGGCTGGGGTCTGAGAGGGAAGTTAAGTTGGAAGACAGAAAGAGAGAGGAGGAATTCTGTCGCAGTGTGGTGTGTTGGAGGTGGGGGTAGGACAGCTAGGCCTAAAACATCCTCCCTCCTCATATCTGACAGAGAACGACTCTCCATATCTGTAATTTATTTATTTGGAGTGATGTCGGTCACCCCCTCTAGACCGTAAGCTCGTTGTCGGCAGGGAACGTGTCCGTTACATTGTACTCTCCCTCCTCGCTTCGTACAGTGCTCTTGCACACAGTCAGCGCTCAATAAATACGACTGACCGACCGATGACCGATTGGCAATCATTTTAAATAATAATAATAGTTATGGTGTTTGTTAAGACCTACTATATGCCGAGCACTGTTCTAAGCACTGGGGTAGATACAGGGTAATCAGGTTGTCCCACGTGGGGCTCATAGTCTTAATCCCCATTTTCCAGATGAGGAAAGACGCCTATGCCGTGGAGAAAGAGGCTCTCGGAAACTCTCCGGTTGGCAGTCCTTCCCGACATCTCTCGCCCCTCGTTTTGTCTTGATCACTTGTCACCCAAGGACGTTTCCGAGTACTCGGAGGGAGGCCCGGAAATTCGGTGCTTTTATAGCCCTCCCGGGAACCGAAAACGGCAACATAGCCACCCATCGCAGCTTGTGCCGGGCAGTATTTTTAGCACCTCATAAGTAGTTTTTAAATCTAGGTTTCCCCCATTAAGTTAATTCTGCTTCAACTTGTGGGGGCCCGGTAACCGAGGCCGGCTCACAGTTGGACCAGGCTTTTTTCGAGTTTTGTTCCCCAGATGGAGGTTTGGATGTTTCCTGGACTACCTAACCTTGCAGAGAGTAGGAGAGAGAACCCCGCCGAAGGCAGGATTCGATGTATGCGGTGTAGAGAACGTATTGCGTTGGGGGGGGGGGGAGATACAGAGTTTGCCCCTTAAGGAACCAGACTGCTCTACGGTCTTGAGGGGAGAGTGCAAGATAAATTGGCCAGAAAGCTGCAAAATCACACCTGTTAAATTTTGTTAATGTTCTTTTCGGGACTGGGAAAAACGGGGAAAGCTGGATGCATAATATGCAGAGAGGCTCTGAAATGAAATGACTAAAAGGACAAATTTAAACACATTTCGGGCTTAAATTATCATTTATTTTTAATACCGTACCTGAGGCATGTGCGTACTAACAGGAGATTAAATTACTGCTTTGAGGAGGAGCAGGTGTCAAATCAAGCTTCAAATTAAATCATTTCAACCTGTTCCACAGACCTCCTGTATTGGCAATATATACAATTAAGCCGCCTCTAAAAAAAAGACGAAGGGCTGTCGAGCGGTTGGCAACAGCAAGATTTCAGCCTACTATGTGGTAGAAATAATGATAACAGTAATAATAAATACAATTGAACAAATGAATACTTTAAGTCCCCATTGCTGAGAAAGCAGCGACGGGTGTTTTCCCGGTATAATTTTGCGATCTGCCCTCGGCCGTGAGACCCGGGATAAGAGCGAAGGCCTCAGATGGACCGTCTTTAAAAGGCCTTGTGGGAATTCAGGGTTCGGTCCTGCTTCATGCTCCAAAGGAATGCTTGTGCCCAAACCCGGAAAGCCATCCTAATAATAATAATTACAGGGAGAGACAGTACATCAGAGATGGCAAAGTACCCTGCCCACAACGGGCTTACAGTCTAGAGGGGGAGACCGACTAGACTATCGATAAATAATCTGTACTATGTAATTTGTAAATGGGCACGTAAGTACTTCCTCTCCCTTCTTCCTTACCCCTCCCTTCTTACGTACTCCTCCAGAAACACCACCTGTCGAAAAATCCTGGCCTCCCTCCGGCCTGGAGTGAGTGTAAATTAAGATTAAAGGTTTCAAACGCTAGTTATCACTCAGCCCCGCTTTCAAACAAACGAGAAATTGCACTGTATAAATTTGGCAACTTTCTCGGTAAACTTATTTGTTGAATTACCAGGTAGACACATCCTTGTTGCGGTCCGGCTGCCCTTCTCCCTCGGGGGCCTTTAATCGATCTCCTATCAAAGAACCACACTGTAGACTCTTCCAGGAAAGCCCGAGATTTAAAAAGATCTGAACCATTTAAGGTGTTTTGCAGGTAATTAGGCTACAGCTTTGATTCCCCCCCCCCCCCCCCCCCTTCTCCGTAGCCCAGATAAGAGTCTGTCGCGTCCGGTGCTGATGTTGGAAATGGTTTCGGCTCTTAACTTTCTCAGAAATTTTCAAGTTCCCCGAAACTAGTGGCCTGGTTAAAGAAACTTGTTAGGCCATTTTCAGGAAATGTGTGATCTAGGAGCGGGTACAACTATCTATAAAAGCAAATGGCCCAGGGCTGACAGTCTGAGGGCCGTTTTCTTCGCATTTTAGCAATGGAGAGCCAGTTTGCTTAGCATTCTAGTTGGTACCTAAAATGCATTTGGGTAAGATGGGAAGTTAAATATTCTTGTCATAAACTGCGTGGCATTTTTATTCACCCCAGCTGGTTTCCTAAACCATTCACATTCATTATCAGGTACCGGTTGAGCTCGCCTGCTATATTTCTCCTTTATTTTCTACCGTTAAAGTTTCAGCTCGTTTGCCGCAACCTAGCCGCTCTAAAAAAACGGAATGGGGCCCGGCCTGTAGTGATGTATTCCTTCGTTACCCTGAGCGTGTCTTGAAAATGCAAGATGCTGGACGTGCCGGTGACTGGCCTTCTCCTCGGTGTTGCTGGAATATTCCTAGGGCTGGGTTGCCGTGATTTTTTATTTATTTTATTTTTTGGTGGGGGGGTGGGAGGGCACTGGTAGGGAAGCCTGGTGGCTTAGTAGATAGAGCACGGGCCTGGGAGTCAGAAGAATCTGGGTGCCTATTCCGGCTTGACCGCTTGTCTGCCTTGTGACCTTGGGCGAGTCGTTTCACTTCTCAGTTCTGTATCTGTAAACATGTGGATTAAGACTGTGAACCCTATGTAGGACAGGGACTGTAACCAAACCTGTTAGCTTGTATCTACCCCGGCACTTAGAACACTGCCTGGCACATAGTAAGTGCTTACCAAATACACAATTATTATTATTATTATTATTATTGTTCGCATGCAATCTCAGACCCCCCCCCCCCCCCGACTCCTCTAGCGGCTCACACGTTCTTTGAATCGCGGAGGTGAAGCAATGAGAAAATAGCCCATTTAAACCCTCGGCCTCAGAAGTAATTTTATTTCAGTACCGAAACACCAACTAGACCCTCTCCAAATAGCCAGGAGTCCCGGTTGAGACGTGTATCAGCGGCACCTCAGAGGCTAGAACGGTGGACCTTGAAATGAAAAAGGCCACCGTGGATATGGGGAATGCTTTGGCCCAGAGTTTGAGAGTCGTAGGCCGGCTCCCGATATTTACGCTTCAGCTTAAGGCGTGGGCTCACTGCCTCACTCTCCGGCGATAGGCCCTTCTCTAATTGCTCTCTTCCTCCTTTATGCTACGTACCCTTGGGCAAGTCAATTAACTTCTCCATGCCTCAGTCCCCTCATCTGCAAAACGGGGCTTCAGTGCCTGGTTGCTTTTTGCTTTGAGCGTGGGTTTTATGGTGTTCGTTAAGCATTTGCTATGTGCCAGGCACTGTACTAAGCGCTGGGGTAGATACAAGCTGATCAGGTTGGACGCAGCCCGTGACCCACATGGGGCTTGCAGTCTTAATCCCCATTTTAATAATAATAATGTTGGCATTTGTTTAGCGCTTACTATGTGCAGAGCGCTGTTCTGAGCGCTGCGGTAGATACAGGGTAATCAGGTTGTCCCACGTGAGGCTCCCAGTTAGTCCCCATTTTACAGATGAGGTAACTGAGGCACCGAGAAGTGAAGTGACTTGCCCACAGTCACGCAACTGACAAGGGGCAGAGCCGGGATTCGTTTTACAGATGACGTGACTGAGGCCCAGAGAAGTGAAGCAACTGGCCCAAAGTCACACAGCTGACAAGTGGCGGAGCTGAGATCAGAACCCAGGCCCTTCAGACTCAAGCCCATGCTCTATCCACAAGGCCACACTGCCTGTTCATAATAATAATAATAGTTCTGTTCTCCCTCCTGTATAGACTTTGAGCCCCAGGTGGGGCCTGATTATTTTGTATCTACCCCCAGCACTCTAGTACAGTGCTTGAGATATAGCAGGCACTTAACAAATACCACAGTGATGATCACAATTAGTGTTGTTATAAGTGAATCCCCTTCTTTTCTCCTGGCTCTGAATCATCAGATACAAGAGAAGAGCAGAAATAAAGGGGAAAGGGCTTTGAGTCAGAACTCCCTCTAAAATGTGGGCAGGGAATGTGTCTGTTTAGTGTTGTATTGGACTCTCCCCAGGTTCAGGGCCGTGCACCCAGTAAGCACACAATAAATACGGTGGAATAAACGGATGAACCCCTGCCCCTATTACGCCGAGTGCTAGCTCTCATCGATGGCTGCGGCTTGGACCGCCAGACTCCCAGGTGGACAGTGACTTCCTCCCTCTTAGCCCATAGTTTCTCAATCAGTCGTATTTTCTGAGCACTTACTATGTATTAAGCATTGGAGGAGGTGTAAGATAATCAGGTTGGACACAGTCCGTGTCCCACATGGGGCTCACAGTCTTAACCGCAGTTTTGCAGATATGGTGACTGAGGCACAGAGAAGTTAATAATAATAATGTTGGTATCTGTCAAGCGCTTACTATGGGCAGAGCACTGTTCTGAGCGCTGGCGGAGGTACAGGGTCATCAGGTTGTCCCACGTGAGGCTCACAGTTAATCCCCATTTTACAGATGAGGTAACTGAGGCACAGTGAAGTGACCTGCCCACAGTCCCACAGCTGACAAGTGGCAGAGCCGGGATTCGAACTCATGACTTCTGCCTCCCAAGCCCGGGCTCTTTCCACTGAGCCACGCTGCTCCCCTCAAGGTCGTAATAGACAAGTGGCAGAGCCAGGATTAGCACTCAGATCCTTCTGACTCCAGGGCCGTGATCTATGTACCTGGCCGCGCTATTAGCTTAGTGGTTTCGTCTCTTCCATTTCAGAAATCATTCTTAGGCATAATTTTACAGATTTGCCATGGCTTAGTTGACGGGGTTGTTGAAGGACTGTAGACCGCAAGTTCGCCATGGGCCGAGAACGCCTTTACCAACTCTCTACTCTCCCGAGTGCTTCGTACAGCGCTCCGCACAGAGTAAACGCTCAGTGAATGCCATTGATAATGGGACCTTTCATCTGCCCCAGTTATTGGGGCCGAAGCCGCACCTCCCTCTTCCTCTCCGCAGGAACTGCCGTCCTTCTGGCCCCCGAATCGTAAAAGTTGTTTCTCTGTGTTTTTCAGGGAGCGGATAAGGCCGTGAAAGGCCCCGATGGATTAACTGCCTTGGAAGCCACTGACAACCAGGCAATCAAGACTCTTCTTCAGTGATGGACGGACGGACTGATACCTATTCGAATGCCTCTCCTGTGGCCTCACACTGCTGCCTGTCTGTCTGTCTGTCTCACTCTATCTGCCAGCTTCTTCAGCTAGATACTTTAAAGGGGGATAGGGGAGAGAGAGGGGAGAAAAAGAAAACAAAAACGATAATTCAGACGATCAGAAAAGCTCCAACTCGGGGAGGGGGGGGACGATCCATTGATTCGACCCCATCTGGGGACCCGATACGGGGGCCGCCCCTCCCCTCCATCTGTAGTCAGATTCAACTCGTGCCCACGCGAGGGCAAGAAACAAACTCTCTTTTTTATCCAATTGACGCGTGAAGCTCCCTAGACTTGGTCAGGGGCGGGAAGCGCCGATTCGACGAAGGCTTCCCGAGGCAGCCCTGACCCTAGGGAGTGGTATTGGCTGCTAGAATGTAAAATTAAGGTGCTGAGACATACAATTATACAATTAGCTCTAGCCCTCTGCCTTAAGGATGCACTGAAAGGAGGATTTCTGGGTCTAAAGAAGCCTAGGGAGCGGCCTTCTCACCGTCCGGTCGGTGACCGAACCTTTCCTCCACGGCTTTGACTCACCCCGGGGGAGAGCTCAAACCAGGTGGCCGGGTAGGCACCCTTTCTCCCCTCCCCCTCCCCCCCAAAATCCGTTGGTTGAACTTTCAATTTCCTCTCCCCTTCCACTCGGGTTTCACGGGTCCTAGACTAGATCGGGCCGAGTCTCTAGGTTGGAGGGGTGGAGGAGAAATAGCATTCCGGTGTTTCTCTCGATGGTAGCACTTGGAATTTCCAAAGAAGAAAATTATCCCGGGTTGGAGGGGGAAAGCCCAGGGGAGGTGTATCTGGCTGCCCACAATGAGCAAGGAAGGGCAAGGGGACAGAGAAGGACTGACCGTTTCAGCCCGCTCCAACACAAAAATCAAGTTCTCAAATCCTCCTCAAATCACCTGGGAAATGCTTCCAAGCCCTGCTGGCAGGGAAGGGGAACTTAAAAAGTAGAATCCTGACTGGAAATGGGCCCCGGCATCAAAGGTAAGAGAAATGGGCTCAAGTAGAAAATGAGGATTTTCCTCTTCCGATTCTATAGTGGTTGCCTAAATGGCATTTTTTAATTGGCTTCGGTTTTGTTTAGAGCGCGCAGGAGCCTTTTCTCGTATCCTCCTCTCCGCGCTCTCTAAGGGTTTCAATTTTTTTGTCTCTTGTCTTTTTTAAAGTCTCGAATCAGACTACTTATTTGCACTAGCACCCGATCTGGACAAAATTCTAACACCCCTCTGCCCCCATTGTCGAAATCAGTGAGCTTCTCCCCCTAATTTCTGCCAGATACGAGCTCAACCTCCTGAAAATAGCGGATCCGTAATTCTCGTCCGTGAAATCGCCCGGGCTGGTCGGGGAGACACTTTCAAATGTACCCTGTAACCCTGAGGATCCAAGAACAAAGCCACACTGTGGTGTTCACTCATCCTTCCAAAATTTCCGTACAAGACGCAGTCCGGTTTCCTGAGCGGGGAGGGCTAATCCAAACCCAGATCTCTTATTTCAGTGTCTCCTGTGCTTGAAGCGGAGACCCAGAAGGAGGGCAGGCTCTAGAGAGCGAGCTTTCGGGTTTGTCACTTAAATCAACCTCCTGAGGAAGAGTTAGGGTTTCCTGACCAAATCCCCCACGCTGTCGAACGGAACCTCGGCCACGAAAGCCGTCACCTTGGAGAGCGTGACTTGGCAGCAACATCGAGTGAAGACTTTTCTACGTAGCGCAGTGTCCTGCAGGAGAGTTGAATTCTTACCGGGAATACAATCGGCCTGGCCTCTAACAAATCACAAGGAGCAAATCCTGACAGGTTGGGATTGAGTTTGTATATGCGTTTTGTTTTTGGTTTTTTTCCCCCTTTCCCTCTCGTCCCCATCCGATCCTGGAATTTCTCCTACCCCGAGAAGCCAAACCCGAACTGTGGGGTGAAAAGGATTTGAGCGTATTTGGCTCCTTCTGCTGTCTTAATACAGCTCTTTTTTTTACTTCACCTCAGCCACCAGCGCCGGGACACATCGTGGGCTCTGATAAGGAGAGGGTCATTGTCGCAGGGGTCACCCCCATTCGGTTTAGAGCTGTAGTTTACCTCAGTTCAGCTAGGGCCGTGCGTATGGATTATTTCGGTTTTTCTCCCCTCTCCCCTTCCTCCCCCCCCCCCCCCGCCACCGCCCCTCCTGCTGGCATAAGACTAGTGTTCCGCTTCTTTTCGTGCTATTAAAAAGGCAATTCACGAGTGTAATTTTCTGGACTAGTGTATCTTGACATTTATTTTTCACTTGGACCCCTACCTTCTGGGGCTTCCAGTGAGGTTGGCTGCTGCGGCCTCCGCCCCTCCCTTCCTCCCCAGCGTCTTTTCCTCCCTCAGTCATCCTTTCAGGTTCAAGACCCTTTCGACCGACTGCAGAGGTTAGGCCGGTGTCCCCCCCAACGCAGTAGAGGTTCTCTCACCTCTCCCGCCCCTTCCTGCCTTCTCGTCAACCCCCGAGCCGATCGCTTGAGGAGAACAGGACTGAGACCCAGCCGACTGTAACGACCGAGACCCGTGTAGACTTCCTTTTTACTAACGCGGTTATTTATAACAAACCTCCGCGCCACTCCGGTGGAAGAGCTGAGACAACATTTAGCGTTGGTTTTGTTCCTTTCTGGTTAAGCTGAAAACTCGGCCGCTTCTTTGCACAACGGGCATCAAATGAAAGGTCAACTTCACATTTTTGCGCTCCGGTGAAGAAAAATTAAACAGCTCAAAAAAGAAAAAAAACCACCTGTGGTTTTTGCTGTGGTCTCTTGACTTCCTATCTGTTATTTCAAGGCGAGGCACGGGGGGCTCCGCGGGCTTCAGACCGGCGCCCCCGACGCGCAACAGATAGGAAGCCCGAACCGTCCAAAGGAAGACGAGATTTAGGCCGGAAGCGAACGTTCCCGGCCCCTGGAGCCGGCTCCCCCACGCGCGGCCTCTGGATCCACGCTGAGGCGGAGGAGCGTGCGGGCGGAAAGGGTAGGGGCTGAGGTCGGGCTGATTGGCCACCATCGTTCTCTCCTGTCGTGGCTAGCTCCGACTGCCGCCTTTTGAGTTCTCCACCTTCTGCTCCCCCGTCTCTCCCCCATCCCCCTCAGCCTAAGTTGCGTCGAAACTTAAATCGAGCTGCTCTCGTCTCCTCCCGTGCAGTAGTACGCGCATGATTCTGTCTGTAACCGAGGCCGGTGAGGGGCCTCAGCGTAAGCGGTTGCCGTGTCTTGCATGCAGAGTTTTAAAACGAAAACTGTCCGAAATCTATTTTGTACATGGAGAAATGAGCATCCTATCTTTCTAAGCGGTAAGGGAGGAAACTAGCGCTTTGTGCATTTTGATAGATTTGAGTTCGGTTTCTTGCTCCCCCTCTCCCCCACGACATGGTAATTCCTTTGAAACGGTTGGATTTCTCATACTACCCTAGTTCATGGACATCCCAATGCTAAATAATACTGTGTTCAAGTTTTGTGTTGCAAGAACAAATGGAATAAACTTGAATTGTGCTACAGCCGGGGGCATCCGTGGCATTCTTTCCACCCGCCCGCCCACAACCCCGCAGGCCCGGTCCCTTAGCTGAGAAAGGAGGAGTTATTTTGGAGTGGCCGTCTCCTTTTGGTTTTGTCGCCGGGAACGCTCGACTTAACCCACACGGTGACCTGCGGCATTAGCTCCCCCCAAACCACCCAACCGAACAAAGCCTTTAGGAGAAACTGCCTGGGTAGTTTAAGGACACTGGGTCAAGTGGCCTCGGCCCCTGAGGGGGCCCCGAATCCACCACTCTCCTACCCGATTCCACCCTTTTCTGCATAAAACGGACTTTTTCCTTAATGGTATCTCTTAAGCGCTTACTTTGTATGCTCAACACTGGGGCACATACTAGATGATCAGGTTGGACGCAGTCCCTGTCCCACGTGGGGACTTTGTCCCCCTTTTACAGATGAGGGAACGGAGACCCGGTGAAGTGAAGCGACCTGCCCAAGGACCCACAGCAGACGTGTTTTGAATTGAGATTAGAACCCGGGTCCTTCTGACTCCCGGGCCCGTGCTCTATCCACTAGACCTTGCTGCTTTTCTCACCGGGCAGAATGTGTCCGACGTCACTGGGCAAGTCGCGTAATTGCTCTGTGCCTCTGTTCCTTCATCTGTAAAATGAAAATACCTGTTCTCTCTCTCCCCCTTAGATTCTGAGCCCTACATAGGAGAAGGGACGGTGTCTGCCCCGGCACTTAGTACGCTAATGGGCACATCATAAGAGCTTAAATTCCACAATTATGATTTATTATTAATACCAATCCCTCTAGGACTGTAAACTGGTTACGGGCAGTGACCGCGTCTGCCACTTCCGTTGTACTCTTCCAAACGCTTAGTACACTGCCCAACCCAAGTGTGTGCTCAAGAACTGGAACAGTGCTTTGCCCGTAGTAAGCGCTTAATAAATCCCTTTATTATTAGATAGTGCCACTGATTGATTGATTTGGCATCTTAGCCCGCTGCAAAATAAATGCAAACCAACAGCTCACTCAGTCTCCCTATTACATTTTAGATCCGCTCTCTACCTGGTAATGAAAATATCCCATAATAATTAGGGCATTTGTTAAGTGCTCACTATCCAATAGTATTTATTGAGCGCTTTCTACTTGCAGAGCACTGTACTAAGCGCTTGGGATGTACAATTCGGCAACAGAGACAATCTCTGCCCAATGATGGACTCGAAGTCTGTGTACAGTAACCCAATTTGCTTGTATCCACCCCAGGGTTTAGTACAGTGTCTGGCACATAGCAAGCACTTAAATACCACAATTATTATTATTACTAAGCCTACAGTAGATTCAGAGTAAGCGGATCAGACCCAATCCCCGTCCCACATAGGGCTTGCAGTTTAAGGGGAAGGGGGAGCCGTTACTTAACCTGGCCACAGAAAATTAAGACTCGGCCAACGTCCTCCAAGTTCTGGGGCAGAATTAGAACCCGGGTCTCCGCCCCCGAGTCCCCGCGCTCTTTCCGTTAGGCCTCGGCTTACGGACTGCCATTTGTCAACTTCTGCCTCCGGCCTTTCAGGCTACTCTGAGTCAGTCTGGGCTTGTAGCTAAGCCCGTTTAAATTAATTTTGCAAATAAAGTTTCTTGACACTCAAAATGTTTTGTGGAATTCAAGGTATGAAATCATAATTACAACAGCCATGATATGCTTAGAGCACAGGGAGGATTTTGCTTAAAATTGTAATCTACGGTACTTAAGGCTTTACAGTCTCCTAGCGCGTATTCCGCCGTGTTGGTAAGATTTAACGTTCAATTCTCTAGATTGCTACCAAGATTTCGGTAATTGAATGTCTATATTATACATCTAATTATCCAGTTCCCCCAGCTTTCCACAACCGATTGTCAAAATTTAGTTAAAACTGCTAACAAATTCCTTTAGAAAACATTAATGGGGTAAAAAATACACACATATTATAGAATTGTCCTTCCATCAAGAGAAGCAGCGTGGCTCAGTGGAAAGAGCCCGGGCTTGGGAGTCGGAGGTCAGGGGTTCGAATCCCAGCTCTGCTACTTGGCAGCTGTGTGACTGTGGGCGAGTCACTTCACTTCTCTGTGCCTCAGTAACCTCATCTGGAAAATGGGGATTAAGACTTTGAGCCTCACATGGGACAACCTGACCTATCTACCCCAGCGCTTAGGACAGTGCTCTGCGCATAGTAGGCGCTTGACAAATCCCAACATTTTTATTATTAACAGAAGGTCAAATTGGAAGTACAATTCAGCAACAGAGAATCACTGCCCACAACAGGCTTACAGTCTGTAAACTCATTGTGTGCGGGGAATGCGTCTGTTTATTGTTGTACTCTCCCAAGCGCTTAGTAGTACAGTGCTCTGCCCACGGTAAGCGCTCGATAAATACCACTGAATGAACGACTGTCCGCCGATGCCACGCAGCATCCACTGCTTCTACCTGTCTTCCAACTCCACCATATTTCTCCGAATCCAAACGGGACTAAAACCCTCCGCCCGGCCCTGGACTCCCAGCCCCTCGCCCCTAAGACCTCTTCCCCGAGCCCCTTCCCATCCCCAGCCTCCGAAGTTCAGGTTTTACCACGGCGGTGTGGCCGATCCTCCCTTCCCCAGACACAAGGTGAAATCCTGGCGGGTGTCCGACGGCAAGCACCGGAATTCCTCCAGTTTGCCAGGCTCTTAACTTTCCAAAGCCCTTTTCGCATTAACCTCCTCGTTTTGTTCCCCCCATCAGCCATGTGAAGTAGGGAAATGTCAGTTGCCCCATTTTATTAAAGATGAGGAAAGTGAGGCATGCAATGGTTCGGCGACCTACTCCAGACCACCCGGCAGTGGCAGAACAGAACCCGAACTCAAGTCTGCAGGCTCTCAAGCCCCGCTCCCTCACCGGCTGCCTGTATGCTTCCATCACGCTCGAGCAGAGTGGATTCGTTTTCCCCCCCCTTTGTATTTTTGGGGGGAAACTGACCCCATCTAGGTGTCTTCGGGAACTTCTGCCCTTCTGATCATCATCATCGTCATCACCGTGAGGGTTTACGGCGCATCTTTTTTAAAAAATGGTATTTGGGAAGCACTTAGTATGGTCCAGGCACTGTTCTGTGCTCTGGGGTGAATACAAGGTAATGAGATGGGACCCAGTCACTGTCCCACATGGGGCTCACAGTCTTAACCTCCGTTTTCCAGATGAGGGAACTGAGGCCCAGAGAAGTCACTCGCCCGAGGTCACGCGGCAGACAAGTGGCGGAGCCGGGACTAGAACCCAGCTCCTTCCGCCTCCCAGGCCCAGGCTCTACTAGGCCACGCTGCTTCTCCTCCACCACTTGGCTTCTGGAAGCATCCGGAAAACATCCCAGGACGCCCCTCAAGCCTACCATCGTAGGGAAGCGGCGCGGCTCGGCGGAAAGAGCCCGGGCTTCGGAGTCAGGGGTCATGCGTTCGACTCCCGGCTCTGCCACTCGTCAGCCGTGTGGCCGTGGGCGAGTCACTTCTCTGTGCCTCGGTTACCTCATCTGTAAAACGGGGATTAACCGCGAGCCTCACGTGGGACGACCTGATGACCCTGGATCTGCCCCAGCGCTTAGAACACAGCGCTTAACAAATACCAACATTATTACCACCATCTTGTGGGAAAGGCCGGCGGGCGGACTGAACTTCGTCCCAGTCAGAAGCACTTTGAGGAGGCCTCGGACAGAAGGCAGGAGTTGAGCTTCCTCTGACGCCGACCCCTCCCTCCACCCACCACTTCCTTCCCCATTTCTTCGCACAGAGAGACGGGGCTTCTGACTTGCGGTGTGGCTCAGGCCTCAACGCCGCCAGCAGAGGAGGACGGGAAAATCACCAGGGGGACCGGACACTTCCGGGGGCTCGCCCGCCCTCCCCCCTCCACCTCACCACCCCCCCCGCCTCCCGGCTACGTTCGCCCGTGGGAAAAAAAGCAGGCGACGTCTCCCGCTTCCGACACACTCCCCGGCCCGCCTCACCCGCGCTGCCGCCAAACCACGCGGAGCGGCGGTGGCGGCCAGCGGATTCTCCCGAACAGATCAACCGTCCCGGGGAAGCAGCGAGAGAGGAAAGAGCGCCGGCCTGGGAATCGGAGGACCCGGGTTCCGATCCCGGCCCGCCGCGTGACCTCAGACAAGTCGTTTCCCTTCGGTTTCCTCAGCTGCGAAAGAGGGGATACCTGTTCCGCCTCCTACTTGGGCCGGGAGCCCCGGCGTGGGACCCGATGTTCCCGTATCTACCCCAGCGCTTAGTACAGAGCTGGGCGCGTGGGAAGCGTTTAACGAGTTGGTATTTGTTAAGCGCTTACTATGTGCAGAGCACTGTTCTAAGCGCTGGGGTAGATACAGGGTCATCAGGTCGTCCCACGTGAGGCTCACAGTTAATCGCCATTTGACAGATGAGATAACTGAGGCACAGAGAAGTGAAGTGACTCGCCCACAGTCCCACAGCTGACAGGTGGCAGAGCCGGGATTCGAACCCGTGACCTCTGACCCCCAAGCCCGGGCTCTTTCCATTGAGCCACGCTGCTTCTCTTATCGTTAGTAATGCGCGTTGGGGGTCTGCTACCGTACACGTTATCGTCCGTTAGAGCCAGGCCCCCAAACCACCAAAGCCGGGTAAAAATAATAATAATAATAATAATAATAATAATAATAATGTTGGTATTTAAGCGCTTACTATGTGCAGAGCACTGTTCTAAGCGCTGGGATAGATACAGGGACATCAGGTCGTCCCACGTGGGGCTCACGGTCTTAATCCCCATTTTACAGACGAGGGAACCGAAGCGCAGAGAAGTGAAGTGACTCGCCCACAGTCACCCAGCTGCCAAGTGGCAGAGCCGGGATTCGAACCCATGAACTCCGCCTCCCAAGCCCGGGCTCTTTCTACTGATCCACGCTGCTTCTCTACCACTTTCCGCTCAATCCGAATCGGGCCCTAGATTGGGTCAGAGGCATTCGGAGAAGCGGCGTGGCGAGAGAGTTAGGGCGCGGGCCCGGGAATCAGGAGGTCATGGGTTCTAATCTCATCTCCGCCACGTTTCTGTGAGACCTTGGGCAAGTCACTTGGCTCCTCCGTGCCTCAAGTATACCTCGTCTTTAAAACGGGGATCGAGACCGCGCGTCCCCACCGGGGACAGGGACCGTGTCCACCCCGGCGCTCAATACGGTGGCTGGTACACAGTAAGTGCTTAACGAATATCATCATCATCATGATCTGGACACCCGGTAAATTGCTCTTTGAGGGTAATGAGGGAAGACTGAGCGAGGGCCAGGATGAGGGTTGTAAGCAAAGAGTCCGTTAATGATAAATCGAACGGTAACGCGATGCCGACGGGATTCTGCTTGGGAGACTGCGGCGGGTAAATAATATCGGCTCTTAACGCGACCTCCCATCTGACGGAAGATGACTCCGTCGCGTAGCAAGCCAGCAGATTCCGTGTCCCTTCCCCTCCCTGACTCAGCCTCCTCTTCTTGGGCCGAGTGGCATCTTTAACACTCGCTGCCCTTTCGGGGAAGTTCATCGGAAGCGCATAACCCACCTGCCCGCAAGCAACGGTCTCCCGGGGGATAGAGACGGATATAGAATATCACCAGCACAATCCGGGCAGCGATAGTCACCTTCCCCGTGGCCAGGCTGGAAAGCCAGGGCCCTGGGTTCTCTGGACCACCGTGGGAGGGTTCATTTCTACGTCTCGTCCCTCACTGGTGGAGCAGGAAGAAGAGTAACTTCAAGAGACGCCATTCCAAGAGCGAGGGGACCCCTCAGTCATATTTACTGACTCAGCTGTGTGACCTTGGCCGAGTCACTTCACTTCTCGGTGCCTCAGTTCCCTCGTCTGTAAAATGGGGATTAAGACCGTGAGCCCCACGTGGGACGACCTGATTCCCCCGCGTCTGCCCCGGCGCTTAGAACGGTGCTCGGCACATAGTAAGCGCTTAACAAATACCAACGTTATGATGCTTATTATTACATACTGAGTGCAGAGCACTGTGCTAGACTCTTGGTAGAGTACCAGAGAACGATATAATGATAATAATGTTGGTATTTGTTAGGCGCTTACTATGTGCAGAGCACTGTTCTAAGCGCTGGGGTAGACACAGGGGATGATGATGATGATGATGGTATTGCTTAAGCTCTTACTATGTGCCAAGCACTGGGTTGTCCCACTTGGGGCTCACAGTCTTAATCCCCATTTTACAGATGAGGTAACTGAGGCGCAGAGAAGTGAACTGTCTTGTCCACAGTCACACAGCGGACAAGTGGCGGAGCCGGGATTAGAAGCCACGACCTCTGACCCCGGAGCCCGGGCTCGTACCACCGAGCCACGCTGCCTCTCCCCACCGAGTGCTTGCTGTGCGCAGAGCGCTGTACTAAGCGCTAGGGGCAAGCCCGACCCGACGGGGTCGGTAGACACATTCCCTGCCCGCAGCGACCTACGGGAACCCTCGTTGGCGGCAGCTGCTTTGGGATTCGATCCCACTGCCTCGGCCCGGGGACGACATCCCGAAAACACACGTGAGCCGAGCCATCTCCCCATCTCCCCCGAGCTTTCTCCAAACTGACGTCATCTGCCAACATTCATTTGCCAATATCTTGGCCCCGGGAGCGCTCCGGCCCGAGCTTAATGCAATTCCCCCCGCAGCGCAGCCCGGAAAGGAAGACAAATGACTTGGGGCGAGCGGCAGCCGAGGAGAGTGGAAAACTTCTCTCCTCCCCGGGGGGCCGGGAGTACAGTCCTCTTCTCCTCTGCCCCGCTGGGATGCCACGGGGATGAAAAATTGCCGGGAGGGGATTAGGAGAATAACGGCATTTGTTCAGCACTTGCTCCGTACCAGGCACTGTACTAAGCGGTGGGATGGGTAAAAGCAAATCGGGCGGGACCGAGTCCCCGTCCCAACGCGGGGCGCACAATCTCAATCTTAGCTTAGATATCTTAGAGCCATCTTAAAGAAGCCGTGTGGCTCGGTGGAAAGAGCACGGGTTTGGGGGGCAGAGGTCATGGGTTCTAATCCCCGCTCTGCCGCTTGTCAGCTGTGTGACTCTGGGCAAGTCACAACTTCTCTGGGCCTCGGTTCCCTCCTCTGTAAAATGGGGATGAAGACTGTTGTCCCACGTGGGACAACCTGATCACCTTGTATCCCTCCCCCAGCGCTTAGAACAATGTTTTGCAGAGAGTAAGCGCTTAACAAATGCCAACATCATTATTATTAATGCTCATTTTCCAGCTGTGGTACCTGAGGCCCAGAGAAATCAAGTGACTTGCGCAAGGTCATACAGCAGACAAGTGGTGGAGCCAGGATGAGAAGCCACGATCCAGTGATTCCCAGGCGCGTGCTCGATTCCCCGGGTGTGGAGGCAGAGAGAAGACTCGCCCCGTTTTAGCCCTTCCGGGTCCTCTCCGGGTCCGGCAACCTGGCACGGTGTCGTCCCTTTCCGGAACCATCACGAGCCAGCGGGTCGTTGTGGGATTGTCAACCCACAATCGATAATAATGTTGGTATTTGTTAAGCGCTTACTAGGTGCAGAGCACTGTTCTAAGCGCTGGGGTAGACACAGGGGAATCGGGCTGTCCCATGTGGGGCTCACAGTCTTCATCCCCATTTTGCAGATGAGGTCACTGAGGCCCAGAGAGGTTCAGTGACTCGCCCACAGTCACACAGCTGACGAGTGGCAGAGCCGGGATTCGAACCCATGACCTCTGACTCCGAAGCCCGTGCTCTTTCCACTGAGCCAGCCCCGTGCTGCTCACTGGGGCCACTCCCCAGCTTCTGCTCCCCAAGGGGGACCCCATCCCTCCTGGAGAATGGCAGAGCCCAAAGACTCCGGGGGCTCGGTCCCCACGGGCAAGGAGGGATATTTAAAAATGCGACACTACTGTCCTAATTATGTAGATATCTGTAACTCTTATGGCCATATCTGTAATTTATTTACATTAATGTCTGTCTCCCCCTCTAGACGTAAGCTCGCCGTGAGCAGAGAACTTGTCTATCGTTGTGTAGTTCTCTCCCACTAGCATAGTAGAGAAGCGGCGTGGCTCAGTGGAAAGAGCCCGGGCTTCGGAGTCAGAGGTCACGAGTTCGAATCCCGGCTCTGCCACCTGGCAGCTGTGTGACTGTGGGCGAGTCACTTCGCTTCTCTGGGCATCAGTGACCTCATCTGGAAAATGGGGATGAAGACTGTGAGCCCCACGTGGAACTACCTGATTCCCCTGTGTCTACCCCAGCGCTTAGAACAGTGCTCTGCACATAGTAAGCGCTTAACAAATACCAACATCATTATTATTATTATTATTCCCCCTTCGGCCATGAAGCCCACGTGGAATGGGGACTGCGACCAACCTGATTAGCTTGTATCTACTCCAGCGTATAGTACAGTGCTTGGCACCTAGTGAGTGCTTAACAAAGACGACCGTCATTAATTATCCCGATGTACTTGCAGCTTATCGATGCATAAAAAAAAAAAATCACATTATGGAATGCCAGAAATTCGCTCCCAAACGCCTCTCCTCCAAACTACCTAAAACTGAATTGAGTTGCTGCAAGCGCGTTTAATGGCTTTAATTAAAATGAAAGGACATGGCTCAGAGAAGGCACACGCATAAATCTACGAAGGTTCAGCGGGACGCATCGCACCTGGAGGGAGTTCTCTGCTCCAATATGAGCCGTTCGGTTCTCTCTAACCTGTTGTTACCGAGACGTGAGAAGATTTTGAGGAACTAACGTAGTCTACTGCCTGACGACTCTGTCTCCAGTGACTATATTATATTGTGAGATGTCTTGGAGGGCTGTTGGTTTCAAATTCAGATTATTTTTCTCTTGTGAACCAATTCAACAAGAATAATATGATAATTGGGGTACTTGTTAAGTTTTACTATACGCCACGTTCTGTGCTAAGCGCTTGGGTAATAATAATAATAATAATGGTGGCATTTGTTAAGCGCTTACTATGGGCAAAGCACTGTTCTAAGCGCTGGGGGATACGAGGTGATCAGGTTGTCCCACGTGGGGCTCGCAATTTTAATCCCATTTTACAGATGAGGTAACTGAGGCACAGAGAAGCAAAGTGACTTGCGCCAAGTCACACAGCTGGCAAGTGGCAGAGCTGGGATCAGAACCCACGACCTCTGACTCCCAAGCCCGGGCTCTTTTTGCTCCCCAGATACAAGATCATCAGGTCCCACATGAGGTTCACCGTCCAAGTAGGCGGGAGAACAGGGATTGAATCCCCAGTTTGCAGATGAGGGAACTGAAGCGCAGAGAAGTGAAGTGATTTGCTCAAGGCCACACAGCGGACAAGTGGGAGAGGGAGGATTAGAACCCAGGTCCTACAGGATTAGAATCCCTTGAAAGTAGCGTGGCCTAGTAGACAGAGCACGGGCCTGGGAGTCAGAAGGACCTAGGTTCTAGTCCCGACTCCACCACTTGTCCGCTGGGTGACCTTCGGCAGGTCACGTCCCTACTCTGCGCCTCAGTCACCTCACGCGTCAAATGGGAATGGAGACCGTGAGCCCCACGTGGGACAGGGACCGTGTCCGACCGATATCTACCCCAGCCAAGTGCCTGGCACGTAGTAAGCGCTTAACGAGTACCATTTAAAAAAAAAAAAAAGAGTGGGAAACCAAGGGACAGAAAGGAAAACACTGAGTCCTGGTAATAGTGAAGGCCACAGCGGAGGGTGACCCTTTCACGTCCACAGTGTGGGAGCCGCGCTCTTTCCAGGGACCTCTCACCCTGGGGCTACCTGTGGGTGCGCGCAGAGTGTCGGGATTTTGTTAATGAAACGTACATCGCCTTAATTCTATTTATCTGCCATTGCTTTTAATATGTCCGTCCCCTCGATTCTATTTATCGCTACTGTTCTCGTCCGTCCGTCTCCCCCGATTAGACCGTGAGCCCGTCGGAGGGCGGGGACCGTCTCTGTTACCCATTTGTCCATTCCAAGCGCTTAGTACAGTGCTCTGCACGTAGTAAGCGCTCGATAAATACTATCGAATGAAGGAATCCTTTCCCGCACGGACTGACGGATGCGATCTGCGCGCAGTAAGCGCTCAGTAAATATAAGTGGAAGAACGAACGTGCTGAGAGTGGAAGTCTGGCTTCCCTGGGCCTTGCCTGTAGGCCGAGGAGAGAAGCCCTACAGGTAGCTAAGATGGGAGGGCCATCTGCTGGCGTTCAGTAGCCAACGGCTTCCCATCGGCTGCAGGGACAACGGCGGGAGCTGAGGAAGGGGGGTAGCTCAGTTGCGTTTGGTCCAGACGTTGCCATGATGGGGTGGGTGGCGGGGCACGAGTATTTAATTCACTCACTGCACCTCAGTCTCATCCATCTCGCCCCCAACCCGCCCCCGGCCTTCTTATCCGACAGACCGTCACTCTCCCCCTTCTTCAAAGCCTTACTGAAGTCCTCCGAGAGGCCTTCCCCGACCAGGCCCTCCTCTCCTCGGCTCCCCCTCCCTTCTGCGTCGCCCTGACTTGCTTCCTTTGTTCATCCTCCATTCCCAACCCCACAGCGCTCAAGTCCGGTTCTGTAATTTATTCATATTAACATTCGCCTCCCCGCCCTAGACTGTAAGCTCGCTGTAGACAGGGAATGTGTCTGTCGGCTCTGTCCTCCGGTACTCTCCCAAGCGCTTAGTACACCGGTGCGCACCCCGTAAGTGCTCAATAAATACCACTGTTGGTCTGATCTCCAGCGGATGTCAGCGGTGACCGTGCTGCACCGTAGGACATCCAGCTGCCCGCCGCGCTCCCACCTTTCAGAATTCCCGGACCTGCCCAGCCCCTCCTCCCGGGTATTCTGAAAGGTGGGAGACTCCTTTCCCGTCTCTCTCCAGCAACTACATCACCTAAAGAAGGGGCAGGGAGGGTGGGGGCCCATCTTCTCCAGTCAGGGGCCGGGGGAGGGCGAGGGGGAGAATGGGCACTGCTGGACCCCTGGCCAACTGTGGCGGGGAAACGGCCGAGGTCGCTGACGCGTTCGGGCATTCGCTGAGATGGACCAAGCCCGTTCTCCCTGACCTGGTGTGGATTTCACAGGCTGGTCCAGTAAACCTGAGTATTTCCCAAAGGTCTCCCCTCCTACGCATGCGGAGGAAAGGGAAGGAGCACGGGCGGCCTCCAACGGAAAAATTAGGCCAGAGGAAACGGGGCGAGACTGAGCTCGATGCCCGCTGGGGTCACCCAGGCTCCTCGGGGCCCGACCTTGGCCGACTTTTGCTCTCCTGGCTTTGCCCTCCGCCACCCGGGGCCCGCTCAGCAGGTGGGTACGGAACGAAGTAAGCACCTCTTGCCCAGCCGGCTTCAACCTAGAAGATAACCTCCCCTCCCCTCTCACCACTCCAACTTAGACTGTGAGCTCCCTGTGGGACCTGATTATCCTACATCAACCCCAATTAATGGTATTTATTAAGCGCTTACTATAGTAATAATAAGAATAATAATAATTGTGGTATTTGTTAAGCACTTACTATGTGCCAGGCACCATACTAAGCTGTAGGGAAGATACCAGTTAGTCAGGTCAAACACTGTCCCTATCCCACGTGCTGCTCACAGTAACGCCTAGTCACCTCAGTTTTGGGGTTTTTTTGTTTTGTTTTTTTATGGTATTTAAGCGCTTACCTTCTAAGCTGTTCTAAGCTCTGGGGCAGATAACAGGCTATTCACTTTGGACACAGTCCGTATCCCACATTGGGCTCACAGTCTTAATCCCCATTTTACAGGTGAGGTAACTGAGGCACAGAGAACTTAAGTGACTTACCCAAAGTCACACAGACAAGTGGCAGAGCTAGGATTAAAAACCAGGTCTTTCTGACTCCCGGGCCCACGCTGTATCCACTAGGCACGGCTGCTTCTCAGCCTGTCGGCGTCAGCTCCGTTTTCCCTGCTCTGAAGGAATTGATTCTCCCAATCTATCGGTGGTATTTACTGAGCACTTACTGAGCAGAGCACTGAACTGAGCACTCGGGAAGAAAATACACCAGAGTTGGTAGGCACGTTTCCCCCAAAATATATTTACTCTTCCTTGATCTATCGTTTTCATCCCACCGGACTCTCTTGACACTTCCATTAGTTTAAAAGAAAAAGCCATTTGTCTTCCAAAGCTTAGATCTGTGTCTGTTTAGAATTCCAGCCGCTCACCTCATCTTGAGGGAATCTGAGCACTTTATCAGCTGCCTAGGCCCTACCTCTGAGAAGGTCCATAAATTGTCCAGAAGAAGAATCCTAAACAGCAAGAGAGAGGATATATATTCTGGGGAAAACTGTGGCCCTGAGAAGTTAAGTGATCTGTCCAAGGTCACCTAGCAAGAGAGTGGCAGAACCAGAATTAGGAACTGGGTCCTCTGACTCCCGGGTCCGGGCTTTTTCCACAAGGCCACATTACTTCACCTGTCGGGTCAACTAATTGTTGTGTGACTTGGGGGCAAATGGAGGGTCAGGACACCTTGCCCACTCAGCAGGGCTGTTGGGTGACCCATCTGGGCCTCCTCTCAGACAGCGTCAGGCCCCCCCCAAAAAAAAACACGATCCCACCTTCCCCGCATCTACTTCCACTTCCTCCCCGGCTCTCCGGCCTTCCCCAGCGCAGCCCTACCCGCAGGTGCTCTCTGGCACTGGACTCTCCCAACCAGGCGCATCTTCCTGGATAAGAGATAAGGGAAAGGGCAGCTCTCTACCCTTCTTACCTCACCTCTCCACATCATGGCATCCACACGGCCCAACGTCAAAGCAGTTTCTCCCCTGCTCTGGTGAATCACTTCCAGGTCACCAGGAGGCAGGGGATGGTGGAGTGGGTCAGATCCCTCTCTTCTCCACTCCAGCTACCCTCTTCCCTGGCAGAGAAATCTGGAACGCTGCAGGTTCCAGGCAGACAACCTCCTCCGGGGAAGGAATGACAGCTGGAGACCATTTGGAAGACAATTAAGACTAATGAGCTGACTGAGCAGGAAGAAAGAAGAAGGGGAAAACGAGCAGGAAGTGACTGCGGCCAGTGGACATGAAGTCGAGGGCCCTTACAAGAGGAGGAAAGAAATTAGACCGTACAAGATTTCGCACCGTTCCCGATTCACCGGAGAGAGGGAAGCAGTCGGGTTTAGGGGATAGAGCACGGGCCAGGGAGACAGAAAGATGTGGGTTCTAGCCCTGCTCCACCACCTGTCTCCCTTCCCAGCCCCACAGTACTTCCATACATATCTGAAATTTATTTATATTAATGTCTGTCTTCCCCTCTAGACAGTAAGCTCATTGCGGGCAGGGAACGCTTCTGTTTATTGTCATATTGCACTCTCCCAAGTGCTTAGTACAGCGCTCTGCACACAGTAAGGGCTCAATAAATAGCACTGATGGATCAATTATTAAGGAAACGGTTTGCAAGCTCCAACTCCACTGAGTGCACCATGGCACGGACCCGGCCCACTAAAGCATTACGTAGTTAAAATCACATTTAGAAACATGATCAAACAGGCTGGTTCATCAGCCAGGTGTTACACATTCAAACATCAAACTCCAAACACATAATCAAGTATCAGTAGGCAGGTGTTTTAGGTGTAGATTGAGATAAGCAATAGCCTGTATGGTGGTTTGAGAGAGTTCGAACCATGAAAATGCAGCAAGCTCCCAGAAGGCTCTCAGATGTCAGAATCTTCTCCCTGGAATCTAAATCTGAGTCTTCGTTAGCCTTTAAGACTGCAGGAGGATTGAGGACTGTCCGGGGAGCTGGGTTAAATGTGGGAAAATTTGAATCAGGCTGGAAAAAGATCTGTTGATCTTTAGTCCTCAACGGAAGTGACTGTCTCTTTTTTTAAAAAAATGGTATTCATTAAGTGCTTACTAGGTGGGGAAGCAGCGTGGCTCAGTGGAAGGAGCCTGGGCTTCGGAGTCAGAGGTCATGGGTTCGACTCCGGGCTCTGCCACTTGTCAGCAGTGTGACTGTGGGCAAGTCACTTAATTTCTCTGGGCCTCAGTTACCTCATCTGTAAAATGGGGATTAACTGTGAGCCTCACGTGGGACAACCTGATTACCCTGTATCTACCCCAGCTCTTAGAACAGTGCTCTGCACATAGTAAGTGCTTAACAAATACCATTGTTATTATTATTATTAGGTGCCAGGCACTGTACTAAATACTGGAGTACATTCAAGATAGGAGGTTGGGCACAGTTCCTGTTCCACTGTGGCTCACAGTCTAAGTACAGTGCTCTGTACATAGTAAGCGCTCAATAAATACTATTGAATGAATGAATGGAGGAGGATTTCATCTCCATTTTACAGATGATGTGACTGAGGACCTAGGTCCTCTGACTCCCAAGTTCCGGCTCTTTCCATTGGGCCACACTGTATCTACCTTGGACCTTCCTCGGCACTTAGTACAGAACTTACCTCTTAATTAACACTTAACAAATACCACCATCATGATTTTTTTCCATCAGTCCACAATCCCAGTAGAGAGGTACTGGATGGATATCATAGATGACCCTCAGGGGAAAATAATTCTGCTCATAACAATGGAACAGGCCAGGAGGACAGAGCTATCAGTTGCTGAGAGTCAATATAGCTGCAGAGGCTACCGTTCTTTCCCTGAAGTCAAATTTTCCAGCAGTTGGGCTCCATGAGTTAATCCATCAATCAGTGATATTATGCACTTACTGTCTTCAGAGCACTGTACTAAATGCTTGGGAGAACCCGATATAACATAGATGGTAGACACCTTCCCTTCCCACAGGGAGCTTACAGCCTGGAGAAGCATTTATATTGTAATCTCCAAAGCACTACACATTAAGTGCTCCATAAATACAATTGATTGAGCACTGCAGAGATCAGCTTCAACTGGGCTGTATCAGCAGCCGATAAAGACCGACCCCCTTAAACAAGTGAGCGGAACTATGGGTTTTTATCCCTGGAAATTGCTTTTAAACTCACTCCAGAATTCGGAGGAGAAGATCCCTTCTTCTGAGGCAGTGGGGAAGAAATGGTTAGTTTTCTGGTTTGGGGCTGGACCGCTTTTTCTGGTTCAGGACTTTGAAAGACAAATTGTCTGTAAGTGGATGGGCTTTTGTGGCAGAAATGGTTCTGAGGGAAGACTTTTGCTGAAGACATTCCAAAGACTGGGGGCTTCTTTCGTACCATAAAACGGAGGGTAAAAAATTAGCGGCTTTTGATTTTTTTTTTCCTTCAAGTCATTTGAGTTAGAATTTATATCCTTGGCTTGTATGGAGTAAAGGACATTTGGAGATTTTGTACACTAGGCTTAAGAGAAGCAGTGTGGCCTAGTGGAAAGAGCACAGAATTAAGAGCAAGAGGCCCTGGGTTCTAATTCTATCACTCTTTCCACCTTCAAAGCCTTACTGAAGGCACATTTCCTCCAAGAGGTCTTCCCTGACTAGACCTTCCTCTCCCACTTCCTTTTACATCACTGTGGAGCCTTTATTCACCCCTCCCTCAGCCCCACAGCACCTATGTACATAACCATAATTTATTGCTTTGCATTAATGTCTGTCTCCCCCTCTAGACTGTAAACTCACTTTGGGCAGGGAATTTGTCTACCAACTCTGCTATATTATACTCTCCCGGGTGCTTAATAGAGTTCTCTGCACATAGTAAGTGCTCAATAAATGTGATTGATTCATCCTGGCCCTGCCACTCACCTGCTGTGTATCCTTGGACAAGTCACTTAACTTCTCAGGACCTCAGTTTCCTCCTCTGTGAAAATGGGTTTAAACACCTGTTCTCCCTCCTACTTCGATTGCGAGCCCTGGGTCTGACCTGATGATATTGTATCTACCACAGTGTATAAAAGAGTTTGGTATATGATAACATTTAACAAATACCACTGTTATTGTTAGAACTAGGGGCTCTGCTTCATTATTGAGATTATCTGACAAGCTATCTGTCTGCCCTGCAAGCATTGTTTTAGAAATTATTGTTAACACTGCCAGGGGTCTTGGACGATCCAACAAGCTGTGCGATTCTCCAATGCGTCTTTAATCGTCTTGCAGAGGGGGGCCGAAGCTAAGAAGGTGGGAGTCCGTGCCCCCCCCCTGCTTTTTTTGCACCATTGGACCGTAACGTCCTTCGCTCCCTACGGTGATCACTTTCTGCCGGTCATCTCCATTCCTGAGACGTAACATTCCGAGCCCCGTTAACCCAGAGGGTGACAGCGTGAAGTACAGGACGTGGGAGATGTCTTCCTCTCTCTCTCTCTCTCTCTCTCTGTCTCTCTCTCTCCTCCCTGCAATTATCCTTCAACTGCTTCAGTAAACAACAAAATTGTTTCCCACACACATCATTATCATTTACAAGATTAAAATAGTCTGGCTGTGGGGAAGGGGAATTGAGGTTTTCTTTGGGAGAGAAATGCCGGATCTGTTCCTTAGAGGCTCAGGATAGGACACAAAATGGCTTCCTCTTCCTCGGAGCAGCAGGAAGGTTATAAGCCCAGAGGTTGGTGCCACTAGATTGTAAATTCTTTGAAGGCAGGGGTCGTGTCTACCAACTCTGATGTACTGTGGACTCTCCCAAGTGCCCAGTACAGTACCCTGCACCCACTGAAAAGCAGTGTGGTCTAGTGGATAGAGCACGGGCCTGGGAGTCAGAAGGACCTGATTCCAATCCCACTTCCACCACTTGTCTGCTGTGTGACCTTGGGCAAGCCACTTCACCCCTCCGTGCCTCAGTGACCTCATCTGCAAAATGGGGATGAAGACTGTGAACTCCTTGTGGGACATGGACTGTGTCCAACCTATCATATCTACCCCAGTGATTAGTACCATGTCTGACACGTAGTAAGCACTTAATAAAAATAAAACAAATCTTTAAGCACTGTGGAAATATCGTTAATTGATTTGTCCAGTTTTATACTGGCCAGTTTCACTGCCCAGCCTCCTGTCAGTTTAGATAAGGTGCTGGCCCTCTATAGACATTGGTCAGGGGCAGAAATCCACCTCCCCCGACAACAAACTCTAGGTTCTGTGGATTTCCATTAAAGCTGGCGTAACGTGCGGAATCCACAGATGGCATTGTCGGCCTGGGACAGTCCGGCCGGGAACGAAGCCGCTACGGGATTCTCCAAGATGGTCGGGGGCACCCAACCCTTTAGCCAAACTCACACATCAGAGACTCTCTGGCTCAGCCTCGACATTCTCTGTGCTTCAGTCGAAAGCTGCCTGGAAACTGAGTGTGGAACTAGAGTCACTGTCATCTGAAGGTATTTAACAAATGCCATTTAAAAAAAAACAACAAAAAATCTCTACCCGTCTGTCCCGTGAACATTGCCCTAGAAATGGTGGTTAACCCTACCAGGGGTCTTGGATGAACCAAGCAGTTATTTAACCTCCATTATCATCAGCATCATCAACAATGATATTTATTGCAAGCTTAGTATTTGCAGAGCACTTACATCTAGATCGTTCAATCAGTAATATTTATTGAGTACTTTCTGTCTGTGCTCTGCATTGGTGGAATACAATATAATAGAGTTGGTAACAAGTTCCCTGCCCACAAGGATTTTAGAGTCTATTCGGGGGAATTCAGATTGGACAGTCCCTGTCTCACATGGGAGTCACAATCCAAGAGGCAGGGAATGTAGATAGAATCTAGAAGATATTTTAAGCCCTGCCAAAAACAGCCAAATAATTCAGGCCAAACCATACTGGGGAACCTCAACAATCTGGACAATTTGCTTCCCTAAACACCATCTGGGTCAGGCAGAAAAATACAAAAGCCAGCAGTGAGGTGAAGAAAGCCAAGCTATCCCCAGTTCTTTTATCGTGGGCCTAGAAGGATTTTAGGTGTCTGGTCTCGGAAGGGCAAAGGTCCTGCCCCTCTCCAGAGAGGCAGTGTGGTTCAGAGGAGAGTGCCGGGTCCAGAACCCACGTCACTGTGTGACTTTGGGCAATTCTCTTTTCCTCTCTGTGTCTGTTTCTCTCCTCTGATCCCCGTACAATGGGACCTTTAATAATCCCTGCCCGTTGGAGAGCTTCCGGAAGGATGGAATCAAAGAAAGAGAGAAGAATGTGTTTTGAGACTTTTTTTTAGGGAGAGAGGAGAGATATGATGTCCTTGATATAGTTTTTGATTGTATTAAAACTTGTTGAGATGTTTTTGGAAGCTGTTAATAAGGTAGGAACTTTCGAGTCTGACCTCATTTAAAGAAAGGATGTTGTTTGGTTTTTTTATGTCTTCTACCCTGAGGGTCTGGAGTTGTGAGTGACAGTTTTTCCTCATAAAAACATTCGGGTTGTCAAAAGAGAAGTCTAAAGCATCAGGTTTCCTTTGTTCAGACGTGTTGTGCGGCAGGGGGTTGAGGCTTCTTGTGGGTTTGTTGGGGGGAGGGGAGGATGTGTGAGGGGTGTGTCTGTGTGTGAGTGGGTGGTGTGGGAAGGTGGGTGGTGGGTGAGAGGTACGTTTATGGGTGTGAGAGAGAGTGGAGGGTGAGAGGGTGGGTGTGCATGTGTGTGTGGATGTGAGAGTGTGGAAGGTGGGGGGAAGAGGAGAGAGTTCCACCCTCCAGAGTCAGAAGGAGCCAAAGTTAATTCAGTCGATCAATCAATCAATCGATGACATTTATCAAGGACTTACCATGTGCCGAGTGTCCAACTAAGCACTTGGGAGAGTACAATATAGCAGTCGGTAGACTCATTCCCTGTCGGCAGCGAATGTGTCTATTGTTATACTGTACTTTCCCAAGTGCTCAGTACAGTGCTTTGCACGCAGTAAGCACTCGATAAGTACAAATTGAATGGATGAATATCCACTTCAAGCTGACAGTCTAGAGGAGCAGCCAGGCATTAAAATAAATACACCGCTTTGGCTTTGTCTGACTTGCAAGCTAGGCTGTTGATTCAGCCGGAGACGTAGCCCCCTGACTGCTTGCCCAGGGCAGAGGATCAGGTCGATTCTTCGGCGATTTGGCTCTCGAACCCGGCCCCCTCCTAGAGGTGGGGGACGGCCGGCTGGGAAGGCAGTGTTGGGGCCGCTGGCAAGGGTGGGGGCCCTCGTCCACCAGGGCGGGCGGGTCCCTTTCCGTAGGGTCACTCCGGATGCAGCCTCCTGTCCAGTGTCCCCGTCGAATCCCAGAGAGAACTACCGGACGGGCCGTGTGGCGGAGACGAAAACCCAAGTCAGAGCGACCCAGGATGCGGGGAAGCGGGGAGGGGGACTGCTGCCAGAGGCAGCCTGAACCGGGCCTCGCTGGAGATGGGAGAGAGGAACAGGAACTCCGAGGCCACATCTCCAAGACCGTCCCTGGGCTCTGAACCATCCCGAGGCTTCCAGCTTGCCTCCTGGGTGACCTCGGGCAAGTCACCTGACTTCTCTGGGCCCTGGTTTCCTCATCCGTAAAGTGGGGATTCAATTCCTGTTCTCCCTCCTCCTTACACTGTGAGCCCCTGTGGAACAGTGACCGTGCCTGGCCTGATCATCTCATATCTTCCCCATCGTTTATTACAGGGTTCGGCAAGTCATCGACACTTAACAAATGCCACATTATTCGACTGAAGCTCAAGTGGAAAAGCAGAAGCAGGCCAGACCCCATACCTTAACGAGCTCATTACCTCTCCAGAGCTGGCGGAGGAGGGTGACAAGAAGAAGGCCCGGGTCTCAGGAGCTCCTCAGCCGGTTTCAGAAATAGGAAGATCAGACTCGGAAGGCAGGATGCATCAAGCCAGAATGATTCCTACCAGCTGTGCCCTTGGAAACCGTCACCAAGCTGCAGGAGGTGGCTGAGGAGCTTCTTTGGAATCGGGAGGTTGGGTCGGGGGGAGGCAGGGGAATGCAACTGGGACTTGAGGTCAAAGATCAACGAAATTAAAAATTTTTTTAAGGTATTTGTTAAGCACCTACTAAGAGTCAGGCACTGTATTAAGAGCTGGGGTAGATCCAAGGTAATCAGGTTGAACACGGTCCATGTCTCACATGGGGCTCGCGGTCTTAAACCCCATTTTCCAGATGAGGGAACTGAAGCACGGAGGAAGGGAAATGACTTGCCCAAGGTCACACAGCAGACAAGTGACGGAGCTGGGATGAGAACCCAGGCTCTTCTGACTCCAGGCTCTTCTGACTCCCAGGCCCATGATCTATCTATTAGGCCACTTCAGTCCTCCTCATTTTCAAAGTCCTCCTAAAATCCCATCTCCTCCAACCAGCCTTCCCTGGGTAATTTATCGATAACACGATCCTTATCGACCAGCTCTTGCCCTTATGAATTTATTTATTTATGCCCTTCCTCAGCCCTTATATCTACATATTCACTTTGAGTTTCAAAAGGAAACTCCTTACCATCAGCATTAGAGCACTCAGTCGGCTCTCCTACTCTACCTCACTCATCTCCTACGACTGCCCAGCCCGCGCACTCAACTCCTCTAGCATCAGCTTGTTCACTGTGCCTCGATCTCGTCTATCTCACCACCAACCCCCTCGCACCCCCATTTCTGAGAGACCACCATTCTCCTCACCTTCAAAGCCTTATTAAGTTTCCATCACCTCCTCTGACCACCCCCTCCCCCAACCAGCCCAGAAGAAGGCGGTTCCAGAACCAATCGTATTTATTGAGCGCTTACTACGTGCAGAGCACTGTACTAAGCACTTGGGAAAGTTAAACACAACAGAATTAGCACACACGTTCCTTGCCCATATCGAGCTTGCAGTCTAGAGGGGGAGACAGACATTAATATTAATAAATAATTTAGAATATATAAGTTAAAGATATGTACGTAAGTCCTGTCGGGTTGGGGGTGGGGCGAATATCAAGCATCCAAAGGACACTTGTCCTTGTCCAGAACTGCGGAAAGCAACGAAGCAAATAAAAGGAATCCGCCCCGGCCATAAGAATCTGACAAACTCCCTCAGCGAGGACACATTCCTTAGAGACCAAGGCGGCGGCCTTGAATTCACCCCCCGGACCCACAATGAGCTCACTCACACCCCTGGATGTTTTTCATTCTCCAAGTGGGAAGCTGGGAAAGATAACTCTGTTGCTTCTCCAACTTCTCCCACTCAAGCGAGCGGTGGCAAGAAAAGAGGGGGTTGGGAAAAGCCAAGGGAAATATCCAGTGGGAAGTGGCTGTCTTTGCTTTTGGACAGAAGGGGCTCGTCAGTCTGCATGAGTTCGCTGAGAGATCTCTCTTCCACACCCCCAAATTCACTGAAGGCCTGGGGTCCTGTCTAGGAGGGGCTCGAGGCAGAGAAATCCAGGATCTCGGTGAAAAACAGAAAGGCTCATAGTTGGGCAGATACTAGACCCCACGTGAACCTGATGGGTGAGCCCGTTCCCCCCTCTGAAAGGTCAGATAGAAAGTCAGATGCCCCCATCTCTCTGCCTCACAGAATTCCAGCCCAAATAATAATAGTGGTATTTGCTGAGCACTTATTATGTGCCAAGCACTGTACTAAGTGTTGAGGTAGATAAGAGATTATTAGATCTGGCATAGTCCCCGTTCCACATGGGGCTCTCGGTTTCAGGGAGAGGGAGAGCAGGTATTCATTCATTCAATAGTATTTTTTGAGCGCTTACTATGTGCAGAGCACTGTACTAAGCGCTTGGAACGGACAATTCGTCAACAGATAGAGACAATCTCTGCCCAATGACCGGCTCGCAGTCTAAACGGGGGAGACAGACAGCAAAGCAGAACAGAACAAAACAAGACAACATCATCACGATAAATAGGATCAAGGAGATATACACCTCATTAACAAGATAAATAGGGAAATAAATAATATTTTAATCCCCATTTTACAGATGAGGAACTGAGGCCTAGAAAAGTGAAGTGACTTGCCCAAGGTCACACAGTAGGCACGTGGCAAAAAGAGGATTAGAAATCACTGACTTCTAGGCCCCTGCTCTTTCCACTAGGCCATGCTGCTTATCTGAACACTTCCCAGTGTTCTTCATCTGTAAAATGGGCTTCAAATATCTGTTCTCCCTCCCTCTCATACTGTGAGCTCTGTGTGAAATGGGAACTGTGTCCAATCTGATTTTTTTTTTTAATTCTCCCAATTTAAGGGGAGAGGGGGAAAGGGAGGAAGGAGCGGAGACCTCCACCCCCATGGCAAGAGCCCCTGTTCGAGCACCGCAGCCCGGCAGTCACCCCCATCTCTTCCTCTCGGGATTGTCCGCACTCGAGGTCATTAGGGAAGGCTGGATATTTTGAGCAACAGATTCCCGCAAGGAAGGACTTAATGGGGACACTCAGTGGCGAGGGGAAGGGAGGAGATCAGGTTGACCTGTAACCCCAACCCGCCTTAGCCTCCTCCCTTCCCTTCCTTTGCCTCCTCAGAAACCAGTTTCCTTTTTCAGTTAATTGAAGCCGTTTTCCACCTCTTTGGATCTGCTCACTCTTCCCGCTGACAATCAATCTGCCGCTCACATCCTCGGGCAGGGCGGGGAAGCAGCCAGGGCTAGGAGCAAATTATTTTTAATGAGCCCAGATTGCTCCTAACTGGGATCTGTCTTCTCTTCAGGGGGAAGGTCTGGGGATAAGCCACTTGCCCGACCAAGCACTTTCTCCTTTCATCTTCATCTCCAGATCACGCAGCCTAGTGGATTGAGCATGGGTCTGGGTGTCAGAAGGCCAGGTTCTAGACCTGGCTCTGCCATTTGACTGCTTTGTGACCTTAGGTGAGTCACTTCACTTCTCTGTGCCTGTTTCCTCATCTGTAAGCTCGTTATGGGCGGGGAACGGGTCTGCTAATTCTGTTGTACTCTCCCAAGGGTTTAGTACAGTGCTCTGCACATAGTAAGCGCTCAATAAATACCACTGATTAACTGTAATGTGTGGGGTTCAAATTCCTGTTCCCTCTCCTTCGTAGACCATGAGCCCCCTGTGGGATAGGGACCGTGACCATCCTAGTTATCTTGTCTCCACCCCAGTGTTCAGTATAGTGCTTGGCCCAGTAAACATTTGACAAGTACTATTATCAGGTGCCTCCCATCATCTCCTTTTCCTTTCCGGGCTATTATTTTTTCCTCTTTTCTTCCCTTGCTCCCCTTTCCTTCAGCATCTGGCTTCTTAAATGACATAGGCTTGAGGCCACAAATTCATCTGCAGAGGGAAGTTCTTTGGGCTTGGCTCCCATTTTTCTTAAACTAATGAGAAAAGGCACAATTGCCCAATGTAAATCAACTGAGGAAAGCACCCGAATCGGCTCGAGTTTGCTGGGCAATTAAAAATAATGGTTGAGCCCGTTGAGCGAGAGGAATGCCAGGGAGTCAGTTCCGTGGAGGAGAACGGAAGAGGTGACTGGGCCATACCAGTCTTACTTCTCCAGGAATTACAGTCTGCGCTGGTTCGTACCTTGACCCGGGAAACTGTGTGGCCTAGAGGAAAAAGCACAGGCCTGGGAGTCAAAGGACCTGGGTTCTAATCCTGGCTCCGCCACTTGTCTGCTGTGAGGCCTCAGGCAAATCACTTCACTTCTCTGGGCCTCGGTTTCCTCATCTGGGTAAAATGGGGATTAAACCCTACTTTCTCCTACCTAGACCGTGAGCCCACTGAGGGACCGGGGACTGTGTCCCATCCGATTAGCTTGTATCTACCCCTGCTCTTAAAACTGAGCTTGGGATATAGTAAGCGCTTAACAAATAGAGCAATAATAATAATAATTTCGTTGACTGAATTAACATTTATTGAGCACTCTCCTGGGCACTGGATACGCAGGGATTAGGACTCGCTAAAATAAGGAAAATAATAATAACAGCACTTAAGTGCTGACTCTGGCCTAAGAACCGGTATAGATATAATACGAGAGAAATGTTTTCTATTAAGACTACAACTTCTGTAATAATAGTAGTTCCTGTTAAGGGGGAGAAAGTAGGAGAGGGAGTAGGGAAGGGGGAGGAGAGAGAAAGGGGGAGAGAGAGAGGTCAAGGAGCGGGTCAGAGAAGGAGCGAGAAGAAAGAGAGTCCACAGAGAGGCAAAATTGATCAGGAAGGGTGCCGGCCCGGTCCGCCGTGCTACAAATTCAGCACCAAATCTCTTCCGGGCCTTTCCCAGAAGCCTGGCCCTGGGGTCAATTTTATTGCCATGAGTAATTTAAGCAAGACGGGCAGAGGCGGAGTGGGCAGAACACATTACAAGTGGAACAGGATGTGCATTTCATAGCCGTGTGAAACCCCCGCTGGTCCTCAATCTCCAAGATCACCTCTTTGGGCTTCCGACCCCCGGGAAGCAGGGACAGGTCAAAGGTTGAAAGCAGTTATGGGTAGCCGGTTTTAGAATTCGGTTTCTTAAGTGATTTTGTCTGCTGTTTTCCACGGCAGAAGGTTTCATTTTTTTTTTAAACCCTCGAGTGCTTCCCTTCTCCTCCCTCGGCTTCTCACCATAAAGTGGTGAAATAATTAAAGCCGCTGGGGTTACGTGGCCTTGTCTGGAGCTGTCCCGGCAGAGTCCATAGGTGGTCGGAGAGTGGGTCTTCCTTTCTTTCCCTTCTGGATTCACCCAGGCACTGTTCTCTAGCCTCCCAGACTGGCCCACTTTAGCCATCCTGGCAAGACGGTCCCATCCCATCCCGCTCCCTACCATCCCACCTGGATGTGTCTGCCCACCCGACTCTTTCCCCAGATAAGCCTCTTTGGAGAAGCAGCGTGGCTCAGTGGAAAGAGCACGGGCTTTGGAGTCAGGGCTCATGAGTTCGAATCCCAGCTCTGCCACTTGTTGGCTGTGTGACTGTGGGCAAGTCACTTAACTTCTCTGTGCCTCAGTTCCCTCATCTGTAAAATGGGGATTAAGACTGTGAGCCCCACGTGGGACAACCTGATTCCCCTATGTCTACCCCAGCGCTTAGAACAGTGCTCGGCACATAGTAAGCGCTTAACAAATACCAACATTATTATTATTGTTATTATTATTATTCCTTCGGCTGCATCCACTTGCCTCCTTCAAAGTTCTTCTAAAACCTCACTTCCTCCTTGAAGCCTTCCCCGATTAACTCCACATCCCAGGCCTCACCCGGTAATCAGGCTTCTGATCCAAACACTGTGTTCCCACTCTCTTGTCTTACGCCGTTGAGTCGTCTCTGACCCATAGCGACACCATGGACACCTCTCCCCCAGAACGCCCCGCTCTCCATCTGCAATCGTTCCGGTAGTGTATCCGTAGACTTTTCTTGGTAAAAATACGGAAGTGGTTTACCATGGCCGTCTTCCACGCAGTAAACTCAAGTCTCTACCCTCAACTCTCTCCCGCGCCGCCGCTGCCGAGCACGGGGGAGTTTTGTCTTGTAGCAGATGGCCTTCCGCTCGCTAGCCACTGCCCAAGCTAGGAATGGAAAGGGTAGGCCTCTGCTTGACTCTCCTTCCCGCAGCCGAGACAGGTAGAGTACTGGAAACTCTGAGAGGAGGTGATCCCACCGCTTGGATTATATCTCCTCTGTGCGGATTTATTCCGATCACCTGTTGACTTAAAACTCATCTGTTACTTATTCTCCCCCCAGTAGATGATAAGGTCCCCAAAGGCAGGAACCGGGGTCTGATTTTCTTATATCTTCTTATATTAATGTCCGTCTCCCTCTCTAGACTGTAAGCTCATTGTGGGCAGGGAATGTGTCTGTTTATTGTTATACTGTACTCTCCCAAGTGCTTAGTACAGTGCTTGGCACACAGTAAGGGCTCAATAAATACCACTGACTGACTGGAATGTCTCTATTTCGATCAATCAGTCAGTTGTATTGACTGAGTGCTTACTGTGTAGAGAAGCAGCATGGAAAGAGTGGAAAGAATATGGGCCTGGAAGTCAGAGGACCTGGGTTCTAATCCAGTTCTGCCCCATGTCTTCTTTGTGACCTTGGGCAAGTCACTTCGCTTCTCTTTGCCTCAGTTACCTCATCCATAAAATGGGGATTAAGGCACCGTACTGAGCACTGGAGTAGATTCAAGCTACCCAGGCTGGACCCAGTCCATGTCCCCCACTTGGGGGTCCCGGTCTTAATCCCCATTTTAAGGATGAGGTAACTGAGGCCCAGAGAAGTGAAGTGACCTGGCCAAGGTCACACAGCTGACTTGTAGGGAAGCTGGGATAAGAACCCAGGTCCTCTGGCTCCCAGGCCAGTGCTCTAGCCACAAGGCGACACTGCTTCTTGCAGTTGCAAGAAGGTTGCGAGAAGAGCCAAGATCTTTTTTTAAAAAAATTTATCCTGTTTCCCGGAAACCACATGAGGGGAAAGAAATCTTCCCTGGCCCTTTGCCCTCCCCCTATTAATATTAATAATAGCTCCCCTGATCCAGAGATTTTCCACTCAATCACCCAGGCGAGAGACGCATTATTGCAGCCACATTAGCTCTCTCTCTCTCTCTCTCTCTCTCTCTCTCTCTCCCCAGGACTGGAACGTGGTCCAGAGTGGCCAGGATATGCAACGGCAGCAAGCCGGCTACTGTGGCCAGGACCTGAGAGGGCCATCGTCTGTTTATTCAAATTCAAGCATTTTAAGTCAACGGCTGAAAGCTAAACTTTAGCTTTTGTTAAAGTTAAACTTACTAAAGTTTAGCTTACTAAGAGTCACTCATCCTATCCCGACTGGATTACTGCATCAGCCTCCTTTCTGACCCTCCGACCTCCTGTCTCTCCCCACTTCAGTCTATTCTTCACTCCGCTGCCCGGATTATCTTTCTACAGAAACGTTCTGGGCATGTCACCTCCCTTCCTCAAAAAATCTCCTGTGGTTGTCTATCAATTTCCATATCAAGCAAAAACTCCTCATTATTGGCTTCAAAGCTCTCCAACCCTTTGCCCCCTCCTACCTCATCTCCCTTCTCTCCTTCTCCATCAGAGCCCGCACACTCCACTCCTCTGGTGCCACTAACCTCCTCACTGTACCTCGTTCTCGCCCGTCCCGCCGTCGACCCCTGGGCCACATCCCACCTCTGGCCTGGAACGCCCTCCCTCCTCAAATCCGCCAATCGCACTTCCCCCCTTCAAAGCCCTACTGAAGGCTCACCTCCTCCAAGAGACCTTCCCAGACTAAGCCCTCCTTTTCCTCAGTTCCCCCCCATTGCCTCTACCTGCTCCCTTTGTCCTACTCCCACTCCCCACCTCCGGCACTTGTGTATTTATATGTACATATCTATAATTCTATTCATTTATATTGATGCCTGTTTACTTGTTTTGATGTGTGTATATCTCTAATTCTATATGCTTATATTGATGCTACTGATGTCTGTCTCCCCGCTTCTGGACTGCGAGCCCTTTGTGGGCAGGGATTGTCTCTCTTTTTGCTGAATTGTACTTTCCAAGAGTTTAGTACAGTGCTCTGCACACAATAAGCGCTCAGTAAATATGATCGAATGAAGGAAAGAACTGGCCAGAGCCAGCCCACTACTCTTCTTCCTCCACGCCCAGCAACCACGAGCTGGAATTCCAGGGCCGCGGCAGAGGAGGGAAGAAAACAGAAAGAATCTGTGGCCATCGGAGGGCATTAAGTTATCTAGTGGCCCCAGAGAGCCTCTGTCCATTGCATCCTGGGCTGCCCTCTCCAGGAGAGGGGGCAGGGAATGTGTCTACTATCATTGTTCTCTCCCAAGCGTTTAGTACAATGCTCTGCACAAATGAGCAGTCAATGAAAACCATTGTTTGACCGAGAGGGCCGGAGAAGGAGTGTCGCTGGAGGCAGGCTGGGCCTCCTGGGATGGGCGACGGGCACCGGGTATTTATGACCACCATGCTGGGCCAGGATGGGCAGCAGCAGAACAGAGGAGCATTCATTCATTCATTCGATTGTATTTATTGAGCGCTTACTGTGTGCAGAGCACTTTACTAAGCGCTTGGAGAGTACTATTCAGCACGGCCCTGTGGATAAATCACAGGCCTGGGAGGCAGAAGGACCTCGGTTCTAAACCCAGCTATGCTACTTGTTTGCTGGGTGACCTCGGGCAAGTCACTTCACTTTTCTGGGCCTCAGTTCCCTCATCGGTAGAATGAGGATTAAGACTGTGAGCCCTGTGTGGGACAGGGACCGTGTCCAACCCAATTAGCTTGTATCTACCCCAGCGCTTAGAAGAGTGCCTGGCACACAGTAAGAGCTTAACAAATGCGACAATTATTAATATCATTATTACCCCGAGGCACGGCTCCAGCATTTACTGGGAGGGAAGAGAATGGATTCCAGGCCTGGAAAAGCCTTTGCTCTGTTCTGCTGAATCATCCTCGAGAGAGGTAGAATTTATTTCATGCCCAGCTCTGGCCATTTGGTCCAATGGGCGGAGCCACATGGGAACCAAGCCCGATCCTTCTTGGAAAAGGGGCCAGATGCCCTTCCAAAACCTTCCTCGTTCTTGCATCCATTTTGGAAGCTCAAAGCAGGGCTCTGACAATTTGGCATGGCCTGGTCACGTGGCTTTTCAATTCCAAGTCCTCCAACAATCCTGCTCTAACTCTTGGCTGGCAGTGGGGCCTAGTGGAAAGAGCACAGGAAAGGGAGGTCTGGAGACCTGGGTTCTGATCCCGGCTCTGCCGCCGGCCGGCTCTGTGACCTTGAGCAAATCACCGCACCTCTCTGTGCCTCAGTTCCCTCATCTGGGGATTAAGGCTGTGTCCGACCCGATTACCTCATATCGACCCCAGTGCTTAGAACAGTGCTTGGCTCGTAGTAAGCCACTTAAACAAATACCACAGTTATCATTATTATTATTATTATTGTTTCCTCATCCTGCTAATGCTAGATTGTAAGCCTCATGAGGGCCACGGGCTGGGTCTGATCTTATTCTTTTTTTACCTAGCTCAGAGCTTGGGTCCGAGAAGATACCTAAATAAATACCCTAATTACTGTGCTAGTTCCAAGTGGAACCAATAGAGCTGGGCAATGGAGAGCCCCAGCATAGCTCTCACTTCGGAGGTGGGAGGGGACAGGAAGAAGCCTGAATAATAAATGCGGAACTAGTTAAGCGCTTACCATGTGCCAAGCACTGTTCTAAGCACTGGGGTAGTTTGGACAGCACCAATCTATCAGTGATATTTACTGAGCACTTACTGTGCTTACCTAGCACTCTACTAAGCACTTGGAAGAGTACAATTCATCAGAGTTGGTAGACAAGTTCCCTACCTGCAACAACATCATTCTTCAAAGAGTTTTCTTTCTAAAAACCAGACTTGGCTATGCGAAGAGGAAAGGGACAGGAGAAGAGGGAAGGGAGAGGGGAAGGGGAAAAGTCATTCATTCAATCATATTCATTGAGCACTTACTGTGTGCAGAGCACTGTACTAAGCACTTGGAAAGTACAATTCAGCAATAAAGAGAGACAACCCCTGCCCACAGCGGGCTTACAGTCTAGAGGGGGAATAATAATTATGCTATTTTTTAAGTTCTTACTATGAACCAAGCACCATTCTGAGCGCTGGGGATACAAGATGATCAGGTTGTCCCCGGTGAGGCTCACAATCTCAACCCCCATTTTCCAGACGAGGGAACTGAGGCACAGAGAAGTTAAGTGACTCGACCAAGGTCACACAACAGACAAGTGGTGGAGCCGGGATTAAAACCCACGTCCTCTGACTCCCAAGCCCGGGCTCTTCCCCAGCGGCCATCCAGGGGAAGGAGAGGGAAAAGGGAGGGAAGAGGAGGAAGAATGGAAGGAGAAGGGGAAATGTGGGAGAGGGGAGGGAAAGTGGAGGGAGAAGGGAGGGAAAGGGAAGGAGCAGGAAGGAAAAGGGGAGAGGTGGGAAGAGATAATAATAATAATGGCATTAATAATAATAATAATAATGTTGGTATTTGTTAAGCGCTTACTATGTGCCGAGCACTGTTCTAAGCGCTGGGGTAGACATAGGGGAATCAGGTTGTCCCACGTGGGGCTCACAGTCTTAATCCCCATTTTACAGATGAGGGAACTGAGGCGCAGAGAAGTGAAGTGACTTGCCCACAGTCACACAGCCGACAAGTGGCAGAGCTGGGATTCGAACTCATGAGCCCTGACTCCAAAGCCCGTGCTCTTTCCACTGAGCCACGCTGCTTCGTTAAGCACTTACCATGTGCCAAGCACTGTTCTAAGCACTGGGGAGGATACAAGGTGATCAGTTTGTCCCACACGGGGCTCACAGTCTTCATGCTCATTTTACAGCTGAGGTAACTGAGGCACAGAGAAGTTAAATGAGTTGCCCAAAGTCACACAGCTGAGGAGGAGAGAGGGAAGGCGGAGACCTTGTTCTGTTCTTTCATGCGCGGTCCAGGACTGGCCTTTTCCTCCTCCTCCCTTCCCCTCCACCTGCCTCCACTGTCCCGCCGAGGGAAGCCTTCCCCGGAGACTTGGAAGAGCCCTGGGGACAAAGGTGCTAAACCTTGAGCGGAGCCTGGCGGATGGGTATTGCACAGACACACCACCAAGGGGCGCTCGGCTATCGAGCATCCTCACGTCCCGTCTGCGGCGGATGGTTTGGAGAAATTGGATGCAAGCCCAGTTTTTCTTTTCCTTATGGCATTTGTTCAACGCTCATTATATGCTGGGCTTGCCAGAGAAGGAGGGAGAAGGCCTGAGCTGAGGAAAGAGAGCGAAGAGATAGAGATCAAGAGGGGCTGGGAGCCAGGCGGCCAATCAGTCAACCGAGCAATCGTATTTATTGAGCGCTTGCTGTGTGCAGAGCACTGTACTAGACGAGCACTGTACTAAAAGCGAGGGGAGAAAGAGGGGAAAGGAGGGCTTGGCCAGGGAAGGCCTCTTGGAGAAGATGTACCTTCAATTAGGCTTTGAAAGTGGAAAGAGTAATGAATATAAGGAGGGAGGGCGATCCAGGCCAGAGGCAGGGCGCGGGTGAGAGGTCGGCGGAGAGATGGGCGAGATGGAGGTACAGTGAGTAGGTAATAATAATAATAATAATAATGTTGGTATTTGTTAAGCGTTTACTATGTGCCGGGCACTGTTCTAAGCGCTGGGGGAGATACAGGGTCATCAGGTTGTCCCACATGAGGCTCACAGTCTTCATCCCCATCTGACAGATGAGGGAACTGAGGCACCGAGAAGTGAAGTGACTTGCCCAAAGTCACACAGCTGACAGGTGGCGGAGCCGGGATTAGAACCCATGACCTCCGACTCCTAAGCCCGGGCTCTTTCCACCGAGCCACGCTGCCTTTCTAGGCAGCAGAGGAGCGAAGTGTGAGGGCTGGGTTGTAATGGAACGGCGAGGGAAGGTGATTGGGCAGCAGAGTGAAATCCAGGCCGGAGTGGGGCAAGACGGGACGCAGGGAGGTCAGCCAAGAGGCCGATAGAGTAATCGAGGCGGGTTGGGATAAGCGCTTGGGTTAATGTCGTAGCAGTTTGGTTAGAGAGGAAAGGGCAGATTTGAGCCACATTGTGAAGGTTGAGCCCCCAGGATTCAGTGAGAGACTGAACAGGTGAGTTGAATGAGAGAGAAGATGAGTTGAATGAGAGAGAAGAGTCACCGATAACACCAAGGTTTGAGAGACGGAAAGGATGGTGGTGCCGTCTACAGATTTCCATTCCCAAACTGACCAAAATCCCCCTTGGAATTTCCCTGGTCCAGGACTACTTATTTATCCCCCTCGGCGTATATAAACTCTGCCTGATTTTATTTCTGGTTGAGAAGGAGGCAGCAGTTGATTAGGGAGAGGCTAAGGAAAAGCAGCGAGGCTCAGTGACAAGAGCCCGGGCTTGGGAGTTAGAGGTCATGGGTTCGAATCCCCGCTCTGCCGCTTGTCAGCTGGGTGACTGTGGGCAAGTCACTTCATTTCTCTATGCCTCAGTTACCTCATCTGTAAAATGGGGATTAAGACTGTGAGCCTCACGTGGGACAACCTGATTACTCTGTATCTACCCTCGTGCTTAGAACAGTGCTCTGCACATAGCAAGCGCTTAACAAATACCAAAATTATTATTATTAAGGGGCCTGCCCTGCCTACCCACAGTCCCCTGCAGCGATCTGCACGCGACAACCTCTGTGAGTGGTAAAGGCCCCTTCCTACGGTTCTCTCTGTAGTACCAGCAGGGAACGCACCTCGGGGAAAGGAAGCGAAAACCACGGAACAAAAACCACGAGACAGAAACCACCGTCCAGAGTCGTCTCTGCTGATGCCGGCAAAGAGATGTTGGGAGAAGGGAGAGCCACGGGTCAACGGGGACAAAAGACCTCAGATTTTCTCTGCAAAGGAGAAAACTCCAGACACAGGGGCTTGGCTGACTGGTCTGTTACCCTAACTGTCCATCCCATAAGTATTTTTGGCTCTAGAGAGAAGGCAGGGCCTCGAGCAAGTTAGAAACCGGCAGGCTCCTCTTGCAGGAAGTACGAGCCTGCAAGACCCCAGCGCCACTGATTCTTTTCCTCAGACCGTCTTCTCACGGAAGAGCTGGATGCTGGGTCCTGGCCTGGTCTCTGGGCGCTGCCTAATAATTGCGGCATTTGTTAAGCGCTTACCATGTGCCAAGCTCTGCACTAAACCTTGGGATAGATGAGCTTCACCTGGAACAACCCGATTACCTTGTATCTACCCCAGCGCTTAGAACGGTGCTTGACTCAGAGTAAAAACTTAACAATATAGCACAGTAATTCTTCCCCCTCTAGCCTGTAAGCCCATTGCGGTCAGGGGTCGTCTCTATTGCTGAATTGTACTTTCCAAGCGCTTAGTACAGTGCTCTGCACACAGTAAGCGCTCAATAAATATGATTGAACGAATGAATACAAGATAAGCAGATCCCCCTTGGGGCTCCCCATAGGAGGGAGAACAGGGATTGAATCTCCATTTTGCGGATGAGGGAACTGAGGCCCAGAGAAGTGAAGTGACTTGCCCAAGATCACACAGCAGACAGTGGTGGAGCTGGATTAGAATCCAGGATCTCTGATTCCTAGGCCCGTGCTAGGCCTAGGCCCGAGCAGCGAGCGGTCCCTATTGAGAGCCAAGGGAGCCGGCTTTTCTGCCCTGACTTCTGAGATGAGCTGTAGCCACCGTAGCCGTCCGTGCCCAAAATGGTGGAGAGGAGACTGCTTCCGTCTGTCTGCAGGGAAGGATGGAGTGATGGAAGGACAGAGAAGAATCACGAGTTATAGGGACTTCTGAATTCAGCCAGAATCCCAGCTCTCACCACCCCCAGCCCCTCTCCGCTGCCCTGAGTGTCATCTGGACCTCCAGGGGCGGGGACTTCGGAGAATCCGGTAGCGGCTCCTCTTCCCAGCTCAGCGTTTGTGAGGCTCGGGACGCCTAAGCCCTGATTCCCGCCCTGTGCCTTGAAACAAACACACACACCCGTGGAACCCAGGCAAACGAAACAGCCTCGCTGCAGAAAGAAAAACAAAATACCTAGGATCAAGGAAGGCTGGGCAGGATATATGTTGAACTTTGGAAAAGAGGACACGTTGCTGGTCTTGAAGCAGCCTACAGGCTTACAGCTTTCTTAGAACAGTGCTCGGCACATAGTAAGCGCTCAAATGCCATCATTATTGATAATAGCCTTGGTCTTACCTTTGTAGAAGACTGTAGGCCCGCAAAAGACTAGCCCCCACTTCTCTGGTGATTAGGCTTTGTCACAACTTCTAAGACCTTGCTTCTAGTATGAGTGTGCCATCTTGTGCAGGAAGATAGAAATTCAGGAGTTTTTTGGTCCTAAATTCAACTGCTCTCACTAAGGTGATAAGAAAAAATAGGGCCCCTTTAGGGACAGAATTCCCAAAGCCAAAACTGAAGCATTTTCATCCTGTCAACGGTTACAAAACACACTTTCTTTGAGAGTTGTCCTTCGCATTTGTTTGTTTTTGTGGTATTTGTGAAGCGGTTATTATGTGCCAAGTACTGTTCTAAGCAGTAGGGTAGATACAAATTAATCAGGGTGGATAGCGTGGCTCAGTGGAAAGACCACGGGCTTGGGAGTCAGAGGTCATGAGTTCGAATTCCGCCTCTTCCACTTAGCTGTGTGACTGTGGGCAAGTCACTTAACTTCTCTGTGCCTCAGTTACCACATCTGTAAAATGGGGATTAAGACTGTGAGCCTCACGTGGGACAACCTGATTGCGCTGCATCTCCCACAGTGCTTAGAACAGTGCTCGGCACATAGTAAGAGCTTAACAAATACCAAGATTATTACAGTCCTACATGAGGCTCACCGGTCTAAGTAGGAGAGAGAACAGGTATTGAATCCCCATAGCTGCAGTTGAGGGAACCGAGGCACAGAGAAGTGAAGTGGCTCGCCCACGGTCTCATTGCAGGCAAGTGGCGGGGCCGGGATCAGAACCCAGATCCTCAGGGTTCCCAGCTCCGTGCTTCGTCTACGAGGCCGTGCTGCTTCTCGGTTCTAAGATGATGGGGAGAATGCAGAGTGTGCGTGTCAGAGAGATTCCCTGCACACTTTATCCTTGAAAGTGCAGTTCTGCAGTGTATCTTTCCTGGTCCCTTGTCCTTTGACTGGCTTGAGTCACTATGGCACTTTGCACAGAGTAAGAGCTCAATCCATCAACCTCAATAAGCACTTATTGAGCACTTACTATGTGCAGAGCACTTGGGAGAGTACACTATAATACAGTTGATAGACATATTCTCTGCCCACAGGAGCTTTAGTCTAAAGGGGGAGACAGACATTATTGTAAATAAATAAGAATGGCCTAGTAGAAACAGTGAGGCCCTGGGAATCAGAGAACCTGGATTCTAATCCTGACTCTGCCACTTTTTTTTTTCACACGGGGACAGGGGAGTGGCATTTATTAAATGCTATGTGCCAGGTGCTGTTCTAGCCACTTGTCTGCTAGGCGACGATGGGCAAATCACTTCACTTCTCTGTGGCTCATTTTCCTCATCTGTAAAATGGGAAGTAAGACTGCTAGCACCATGAGGTACAGGGACTGTGTCCAATCTGATTGTCTTGTATCTACCCTAGCACTTAGTACAGTGCCTGGCACATAGTATGCACTTAACGAATACCACAGTTATTATTATCATTAATAGTAATAATGCATTACAGATAGGTACATAAGTATCGTGAGGCTGAGGGTGGAGTAAATAAAGGGTGCGAGTCTAAGTGCAACAGATACTATTATAAAAAAATTGCTCAATAAGAACTAGCAACTGACAGCCTGATGCTCTGGGCTTGAGACTCGGAGCTGAGCAGAGAGATTCGTCACCGGTCATGGGAGGGAACTTGGTTGGTCAGGGAGTCCGGCCCCATAAGACTCTACATGTAAAGTGCTCTGAGATCATCAGGTGAGAGTCAATCTTATTTATTGAGCGCTTACTGTGGGCAGAGCACTGTACTAAGCGCTTGGGAGGGTACAATATAACAATAAACAGACACATTCCCTGCCCACAACGAGCTCACAGTCGGGAGGCTGACATCACTATAAATAAATTACAGATGTGTACATAAGTGCAGTGGGGCTGGGAGGAGGGATGAATAAAGCAGCGAGGCTCAGTGGAAAGAGCCTGGGCTTCGGAGTCAGAGGTCATGGGTTCGACTCCCGGCTCTGCCGCTTGTCAGCAGTGTGACTGTGGGCGAGTCACTTAACTTCTCTGTGCCTCAGTGACCTCATCTGTCAAATGGGGATTAACTGTGAGCCTCACGTGGAGCAACCTGATGACCCCGTATCTCCCCCAGCGCTTAGAACAGTGCTCTGCACATAGTAAGCGCTTAACAAATACCAACATTATTATTATTATTATTATTAAAGGGAGAGAGTCAAGGTGATGCAGAAGGGAGTGGGAGAAGAGGAAAGGAGGGCTTAGACAGGGAAGGCCTCTTGGAGGAGTTGGGCCTTCAATAAGACTTTGATGTAGGGGGAGAGTCATGGTCTTTACCCTGTATCTCCCCCAGCACTTAGAACAGTGCTCTGCACATAGTAAGCGCTTAACAAATACCCACATTATTATTATTATTGTCTGTCAGATATAAGGAGGGAGGGAGGGTGCCCCAGGCCAGGGGCAGGATGTGGGTGAGACATCAGCAGCGAGATAAGAGGAGATCAGGATACAGTGAGGAGTTTGGCAGTAGAGAAGCAAAGTCTGTGGGCTGAATTGTAGTAAGAGAGTACACCTCTCTACTGGGTTGTAGTAGGACTGTACGCCGGGGCAAGGTGATTGAGTGGTTCAGTGCCAACCGTGAGGAGTTTCTGTTTCATGAGGAGGCGGGTGGACAACCGCTGGAGTTTCTTAAGGAGAAGGGAAATAAAGCCTCGACATTTTTGTAGAAAAATGATCCGGGCAGCAGAGTGAAGTAGGGGCTGGAGAAGCGGTGGCATTTACTGAGCGTCCACTTGGTGCCGTGCTCTGAACTAGGGTAGTACGGAATAAAGAGGGGACGTGTTCCCTGCCCTCAGAGGAAGAAAAACGACCCTACTTAATTCTTTTTAATCCCTCCATCCTCTGCTCCACACTCACGCTTCCCGCTGCCCCAGAGGCTCAGTTGCCCCCCCACCTACCTCGGAGGGCACTGCAAAGATTCTTCCCCTAATGTCTATAAAAATCCCTGAGCTCCTCGCCAAAAAAGCGCTCGCTCCCTCGGCCTGAATCAGGAAGAGTTTGTTCAACGCCAGGAGAGGAGCCTTTCCTGCCAGGAGAATTCCATCCAGAGAGGGCTGAGCGGCTTGTGCCTACAGAAAAAGTTCCACCGCTCTCCATCGTCTGGCCTAATAAAATCCTTTTTTAAAAAGCACCTCCAGGCAGGCAAGTGACACCCAGCCGGGATTCCCAAATGAGCCCTTTGTGACCAGTCTGTTGGAAAACCGGGGAAATAAATAAAAAGGCCAGATTTGAAATCTCAGCTCTTTTGTGCCAACTCATCGAATTGGGAGATCAGCAGGCTGCAGAGGACAACTACGGCTGCTTCTAATTAAGGCCTGAGGTGAGCTGGGCTTTGGTGGAGGGGAGGCTCACCCCTGGCACCACAACAACACAACTTTTTGTCGCGGCCTGCGGAGTCTGTAACGGAGTGTCACGTCTGGGGGGGTTTTTTCCAGCTTATTTTGCAAATCTGAGGGGTCCCTTCCACATTTCCAGACCCCCGAGAGGTCTAGAGGTTTGCTGGGGTTGCTTCCCCGCTTCCACGAGCTACAGCGGCGGGTCGAACAACTGTTCCACGAAGAGGGGGGAGAAGATGGCTGGCGCAGTTCTCCGGAGATTTGGAGGAGGAGAAGAAATGGTTAAGGATGGCAGCTGGGTAGCCCTTACTGATGAGGATGGCATTTATTTAGTGCCAAGCACTGTGCCAAGAGCCAGGGCAGATGCAAGACAATCAAGTCGGCCACGGCCTCCGTCCGGCTTCAGTCTCACCATCTAAAAAGGAGGGAGGATGGCTACTTTTATCCCCTTTTTACAGATAAGGAAACTGAGGCACAGAGAGGTAAAGCGTCTTGCCTGAGGTCACACAGCAGACAAGTGGCAAATTGGGAATTAGAAGCCACATCTCCTGTCTCCTAATCCTGTGCTCTTTCCACCAGGTAGCACCGCCTTCCTTTTCTGATTCTTCAGGTCTTCTGATGCAATCTGGTAGCACAAGGATTCGCTCCCTCTGTTCGCCCCTCTCTCAGCCCCAGATCAAGCTCACCACGGGCGGGGAACGTGACTTCCGACTGTGTTATTACTGAACTTTCCCAAGCGTTCAGTACAGTGACTGCACCCTTGTTAGTACTCAATAAATACCATTGATTGAATTAATGTGATGACCTTTATCGAGCCCTGACGATGTGCTAGGCACTGGGAAGAACACAAGACAATCAGGTTAGACGCAGCCTCGATTCCACACGAGGCTCCTGATCCAAGAAGCACAAAGGCCAAGCAGAAAGCTCACGGGATTGGGAGTCAGAAGACCCTGGCTCTAATGGCAGCTCTACCACTTGACGGTGTGACTTTGGGGCAGTCACTTAACTTCTCTGAGCTTCTATTTCCTCATTTGTAAAATCAGGGTAAAAGAAAGGTTGGAACTGTGAGCCCACGAGAGACAGGTACTGTGTCCAAACGATTTGCTTGCAAAATGCAGTGCCTGGCATAGAGTGAGCACTTAAAATATACCACAATTATTATTATCGCCTCACACACACACACACACAACCTGGCATCTCTGTGACCTCCCAGATTTCCCTCTGAGCAGTGGTCCAGAGGTGGGAGAAGACAACGAGGCCTTTTCCTCCATCTCTGGAATTGCCCCTTCCGAAAAGACGAAGACTCTCCTGCTGTCAAACCGGCCCCTCCTCTGAGGACCGAAGCCATGTGGAACGGGACAATTTCCGCGGTTTGCAGAGGGAGAGGGGGGGAGCCCGCACGTTTGATTCCAGGCCACGACCAACACGCGGCGGCCCAAAACGCCCCGGGAAAGGCTGTTCTTGTGTTGTTTTGCCCAGGGCCCGGGGCCAGCGGGTCTAGGGTCCGCTGAGGAGAGCCTCCGGAGGAACCGTGGTCCCAGATTCCACAGACAAGATTCAAATCGAGGCCGGACAGATCGACGGCGGGGAAAGAAGCCCCCGCCGACCCCCACAGGGCTCTGAGGACCCTAGTCTTCCCGAGGTGGCGATGACTACTAATTTATTTACTTACTATTCATTTTTACTAATGTCTGTCTTTCCCACTAGACTATGATCTCGTTGAGGACAGGGACTGTGTTTACTGTATTGAACTCTCCCAAACACTTAGTACAGTGCCTTGCCCACAGTAAGGGCTCAATAAATATGACTGGATGAATGAACTACTGGGCCCCAGGATCTCAGGAAAAGCTCCATCTCTTATCCTTCTCTGGGAAGGAAGCTCTTCAGAGTCTGAGCCTCTTTCCTTTTTTATGGCATTGGTTAAGTGCTTACTATGTGCCAGGCACTTTATTAGGCCCTGGGCTAGGTACGAGCTAATGATATCCATGGCTCACGGGTGCTCACCATCTTAATCCCCATTTTATAGATGAGGAAACTGAGGCCCAGAGAAGTGAACTGACTTGCCAAGGTCATACAGCAGAAAAATGGTGGAGCCAGGATTAGAAATCAGGTCCTTCTGACTCCCAGGCCCATCCTCTATCTACTAGGCCACGCTTCTCTTCCTTCACCTCAGCGTGGCTCAGTGGAAAGAGCACGGGCTTTGGAGTCAGGGCTCATGAGTTCGAATCCCAGCTCTGCCACTTGTCGGCTGTGTGACTGTGGGCAAGTCACTTCACTTCTCTGCGCCTCAGTTCCCTCATCTGTCAAATGGGGATTAAGACTGTGAGCCCCACGTGGGACAACCTGATTCCCCTGTGTCTACCCCAGCGCTTAGAACAGTGCTCGGCACATAGTAAGCGCTTAACAAATACCAACATTATTATAATAGCACGGTCACCCTCCCTTCCAGGCACTGGCCAGGGGCATGGGGTTGGAGACCATTTCACAAAAGGGGGAGCCGAGGCTCTGGAAGGTTCTATCCTGTTGTATTAGTTTTTCCGACAGACTACTGAGGCCAAATCTTTTGGGTCACCATATCCGGGGCTACTGGGAAGGGGGATGAGAGAAAGGATCACGGGGCAGAAATTGGGAATGAGGAAGCCTGTCTACTTCTTTTGTTTTGTTGTCTGTCTCCCCCTTCTAGACCGGGAGCCTGTTGTTGGGTAGGGACTGTCTCTATCTGTTGTCGAATTGTACTTTCCAAATGCTTAGTACAGTGCTCTGCACACAGTAAGCGCTCAATAAATACGATTGAGAATGAAAGCCGCTCAACGTTCACGTCACCGCCCCAGTCCCAGGTCAGTCAGGAAGTCCCAGAAGAGTCTGGGAGCCTTTCCTCCCTCGACCTACTTGTGCCTACCCTAGACCCGGCTGGAACGTTGAACCCTGGAAGCTCAGTAAGGTTGGGGTGGTCAAGGGAGCAATTAATAAAAGTTACTGAGCCCTAACCATGTTCAGAGCACTGCTCTAGGTGCTCGGCAGTGGTGCAATATATTTGGCAGACATGATCCCTGCCCTGAAGGGGCTTACAGTCTGGTGGGGAAGACGGATATTAAAATGAGTTGATAATAATAATAATAATGATGGTATTCGTTAAGTGCTTACTAGGTGCCAGGCACTGTTCTAAGCACTGGGGTAGATAGAAGGTAATCGGGGGCACCTCGAAGCCAACAGCTTCCACTGCCTCTGCGAATGTTAGCTGGAGCTTCCCAGCGGCTTTGGGGGTGAACACTGGGTCATAGCCCAGCACTTTCTCCTCCCAGAGGCAGCAGAACCTGATTGACGAACACAGACAAGACAAGATGTTCCTACATGCTCTCTTTCCGACTAGGAGGATCCCAACTGGGTGGATCTGTCTGGTTTCAGCCTGAGGGAGAACTCCTTGATGGCGGAAGCTGCCTTTCCGTCGGCCTTCACCTCATCCTGGACAACCTCGAAATTTTCATTTTATTTTTGTACGGTATTTGTTAAATCTTAACTGTGTGCCAAACACCATTCTAAACACTGGGGTGGGTACAAGTTAAACAGGTTGGGCCCAGTCCCTCTCCTGTAGAGGGCTGAGAGTCTAAAAAGGAGGGAGAAATGGGTTTAATCCCCATTTTACAGTTGAGGGAACTGAGGCACAGAGAAGTGAAGTGACCCAGCAAGCAATTGACAGAGGCAGGATTAGAAACCAGGTCCTGCGACTCCCAGGCGCTTGCTTTTTCCACTGGGCCATGCTGCTTCTCTGTCGTCCTTATTACTTTCTTACTCAAGACCCTCTGATGCCCAAGACCCTAGACTTCTGGGAGCAACTCAAGAAGCTAAGCTCCGTTGGGAAATGCGGGTGTCAGGAAGCTGGGAGTTTTCATTTTATTAATCTCTATTTGAGGAAAAAAAATGAGAAACAGAAGGAAAACAGTGGGGAAAAGAAACAAAGCCACAGAAATTCATATTTGGCTCCCCACAGACAAATAAGCCCCAAGCCACAATCTTATAGGGCTTTTTCTCCCCCCTTTCCGGCAGGCAGTTCTTAAAACCAAATGTCATCTCTTTTGCAGCCATAAAAGGGTCCCTGCAGCTACCTACAAAGTCATAGGGAAGGGAAATTTACCAGCTGCTGGCTTCGTCCTTGACCAAATCTGCTCATTAACTTTGTTTATTAGGTTTCAAGTAAATAATCTCCTGGTGGCAGCTGCAATCCTTTATTGCTGTTTTCTTGGACTCTGTGGAATTTGCAAAGCAAAACTCTTCTCTTTTAGGCCACTAGGCTACTAACAGTTAATTCTCTTTTGAACTAAGGGAGTGGTAGGGCGGGGGCCGGGGGGGTGGCGGGGGAGATGATTTATGTTCGTTAATATGGAAATTTGAGTTACTCCAGTTCTCCCATAATAAGGGGTTTGCATTCTTGCAAAACTCTGCTTTAAGGAAAGTGCACAAGCAGAGTAGTCTAGTTGGAAAGAGCACAGGCCAGGGAGTCAGGAGACCAGGGTTTTAATTCCAGCTCTGCCCCTGCCTGCTGGGTGACCTTGGACAAGCCACTTCACTTGTTAGTGCCTCAGTTCCCTCCTCTGTAAAATATCAGTAAGATACTTGGTCTCTCTCCCCTTTACACGGTACCTTCCATGTGGAACAGGGATGGAGTGACCTGAGGCACGTCATTTGACTTCTCTGAGCTTCAGTTTCCTTAGCTGTCAAATGGCAACAAAATATCTGTTCTCCCTCCCCCTCCCACTCTGAGCTCCATGTGAGCCAGAGATCGTGTCCAAACAGATTATCTCGTATCTACTCAAGATCTGAGCAAGGTGCTTGGCCCATAGTGCTTGACTTAAATTCCTTTATTATTATTATCACTGCTGGTATGGCAACACATGCATGACCATTTGGGAATGGGGGGAATGTGGTTTATTCCCATTGGATAAACATAAAAACTGCTAGGAGAAATAAAATCACTTTAAACCCTCAACTTCCTCTTCCCACCTGGGGAGGAAAAGAGAGGATGATGTTTGCCATGAGCTGCTGAGCAGATGAATCAAAGGAATGCTGATCACACTAGTCTGGATTCAGAGAAAAGGCAGATTGTGAGTAGAAGGGGTCCAGGTTTGTGCATTTACCCTTTTAAAAAGCCTCTGGACATTACTGGAAGGTTTGGGTTTCCACGAGACAACTTTGGCTTTCCGTTAGAGTCCAGTACTGTGTATTGGCATTCAGGACTTCTAGAAAAGAGTACGGGGCAGCAGAAAAATACATATATTAACTCTGCGAGTTACTCCAGTTGTCTTAGAATAAGGGGTTTGCTGTCTTGCAAACCTCTGCTTTAAGGAAAACTTAGCAGGGTCATCTAGTGGAAAGAGCACAGGCCGGAGTCAGGAGACTTGGGTTCTAATCTCACTTCCAATTTTACACACACACACAGTTAATACATGTTTTTACAGCACCCAGTGCTCTTTTGTAGGAGTGCTGACTGCCAAAACTCAATACTGGACTGTAATGAAAAGCCAAAGAAGTCATCTCCTGGAAACCCGCACATCCCAGTAGGAGCAGCACCTCCTTGTTTGGTGGGTTCATGTTTCACCCCCATTCTTTGAGCCGGCTTTTCTAGGCAAAGAGAGGCAAGAGCAGAAGCCTCATCCAGTCACTCTGCTCTAAGGCAGTTGATGTTCACAAAATACCCAGCTGCCAAAAGTTCCCCGTTAGGTTTTGTTTCTATTTACTGTGTGTTTGAAATTTTGTTTGGGTAAAATTCTTCTTGGTATTTGTGAATTTGGGGTGTTAAAGAGTCATTTGTTCAGGTTTGAATCCAACAATATAATAAAAATACCCTGATCTTTCTATAGCACTTTGATTGTTCCAAAGGTTTTCGTTCTTTATCCCCCATTTGCCCTCATAACATCCCTGGGAGGCAGGTATAGTACAGTGCTCTGCACACAGTAAGCGCTCAATAAATATGATTGAATGAATGAAAAGTAACTTCTCCCCATTTTGCAGATGGGGAAACGGGTCCAGAAAGGTTACGGGACTTGCCCTGGGTCACACAGCAGTCCAGGGGCAGAGCTGGGCTTAGAATCTGGCTCCTCCCCATCTTTACTTGGGACTGTAGTCCATTTCCCCTATTAAAATATAAGCTCCCTGTAGCCAGGAAATGTGTCTCGTTGCACATCGAGAAGCAGTGTGGCCCAGTGGAAAGAGCACAGCCTGAGAGTCAGAGGAGCTGGTTTCTAATCCTGTCTCAGCCATCTGCTTGCTGGGAAGGACTGGCTAAGTCGCTTCACTTCTCTGTACTTCAGTTTCCTCCTTTGAAAATGGGGATTCAACACCTGTCCTCCCTCCTCAGACTGTGAGCCCCATGTGGATCGGGAAATGTGTCCGGGCTGATTATCCTGTACCTCCCCTCAGTGTTTGGCAAATAGTATATGCTTAACAAATACCACTATTATCATCATTATCATTATTATCATCACTTTGGTACTCACCACAGCCCCACAGTTCTTATGTTAATATTCTTATACTCTATTTCTCCTATCCCTAATCTATTTTAATATCTGTCTTCCCCTGTAGATTGTGAGCTCGTTATGGGCAGGGAATGTACCTCCCAACTGTTGTTTTATACTTTCCCAAGTGCTTGGTACAGTGCTTTGCACATGGTAAGCATTCAAATAATAAAGAGAAGCAGCATGGCTCTGTGGAAAGAGCACGGGCTTTGGAGTCAGAGGTCATGGGTTCGAATCCCCGCTCCGCCACTTGTCAGCGGTGTGACTTTGGGCGAGTCACTTCACTTCTCGGTGCCTGTTACCTCATCTGTAAAACGGGGATTAAGACTGTGAGCCCCACGTGGGACAACCCGATTCCCCTTTGTCTACCCCAGCGCTTAGAACAGTGCTCGGCACATAGTAAGCGCTTAACAAATACCAACATTATTATTATTATTATTAAATAATATTGAGTATCACTTATTCTGCACTTTGAAATTCTCTGTATTTAAGACACGAGAGCCGGCGTGAGGTGGCAGTTAACTCTCCACCACCCCATGACGACAGGAAGTTCCTGGACACCTCGGGACCATCTGTAATTTCTTCTTCTTACCGACACCGGTTTTCAGGGGAAAAGTGCAGTGGGATAGTCTGGCAAAAGTCCAAACTTTCTAACCTTCAGCCAAAGATCATACCATTAGAAAAATGACATAGGCAAAAGCAGCAGAGTAAAAAGATCTGTGCATAAAGTGCTGTGGCCCAAGTGCTTAGTACAGCAGTTGGCGCCCAGTAAGCACTCGATAAATACGATTGCTTGATGGGGTTACGAGTAGCTCAGATGGGATAAAAGGGCTGACGAGATGGTTTATTCATTCATGTATGTAATCGTATTTATCGAGTGCTTACTGTGTGCAGAGCACTGTACTAAGCGCTTGGAATACAATAAACAGGCACATTCCCTGCCCACATTGAGCAAGATGGAGAGATTAGAAAGCAATCGAAGAAGGCCTCCTTGGAGGCCTTTGAAGATGGGGAGAATGGTGGCCTGCCAGACGTGAAGGGGGAGGGATTTTCAGGTAAGCGGGGATGGGGAGAGCTTGACATAAAAATAATAATTATGGTATTTGTTAAGTGCTATGTGCCAAGCACTGTTCTAAGCGCTGGGGGAGTTACAGGGTAATCAGGTTGTCCCACATGGGGCTCAGTCTTAATATTAATCTCCATTTTACAGATGAGGGAACTGAGGCACAGAGAAGCAAAGTGAGTTGCCCAAGGTCACACAGCAGGGATTAGAGCCCATGTCCTCTGACTCTCAAGCCCGTGCTCTTACCACTAGGCCACGCTGCCATCACGGGGTGACTGCCTTCCTCCAACCCGACCCACCCCAACCCTCTCCTCCTCCCCGCTGCCACATCCCAACAATCCACTGCCTCGCCCCTGGAATCCGAATCTTGCAATCCGGCTGCCAGTAACAGAGGAGGGGACCGAACTCCAACTGGTGCTTCGATGTTGTTTTTTCCAATAACAAAGCAAACTATTTATGTGAGGAGACTTGCTGCATTAGAGAAGCTTCAGAGCTATCATCTCCCCGGGACACAAGCTACGGTATGCACTGGCTTTATCTGCCGCCTCTCCCTGGCTATCGACCCTTAAAGACGAAGCATGTACAGTTAAAACGAGAGGACGAAAAGCTGGAAGCTTGGCCAGAGACATCAGGACCTGAGAAATCCGCCAAGGCCTTCTTTCTTCCCCTCGCGCTAACAAGGGCCCTCAAAGCTGGGACTGACTATTGATGTTTTCCAAACAGAGGCTGTTGATGCTTTCCAGTCAAAGGCCTAGAGCAAAGGATGGAGGGTACCAGAGGGGGAGAAAAGAGAGCAGCATCACTTGTCTTTATTTTCTGAGGCCAAAAGGGATTATGTTCAATTTTCTTGGGTTGTTTTTTTTTTGCCTCGGCTTTAGGCAAATAGTCACTTTGAATCTCCTCTTGACATTGTCTCTTGTCTGCCTTGGGATCCAGTTTCATCCCCTCGCCTGCCTTCTCCATCCATTCTCTTCCCCCAGTGCTCTCTCCTAATCTCTCTCCTTCCTTTTCTAGCCACTCCTCATTCCCTCTCACTCAGCTTCTCTCTGGCTGGCCTTCTCTTTCCATCTCCCCCCACTCTCTCTCATGCTCGTACTTCAACTGAAACAATAAATCTCTTCCTATGTGTCTTTTAAGAGATGAAGTTATGATTTCGCCGGGCCTTGCATTTTTCTCTGAGGGAGGCCAGTGACCACCACTGAAAAGAAAATTAACCCCCCCGCTGGCATTTTGTGTATTTTTCAAGGATTCTTCCTCAGGCTCATCTACTTCCCTGACTCCATGGGTAGGAAAGTTCGGAAAGCAACAGACAGAAATGGGCCACTTCTAAAGCTGGAAGAAAAGGAGTTAACACCAAGAGACCTCCCCAAACAAATTGGGGAAGGAAGGAAAAGAAACAATTGTGGGATAATATAGTATTTCTCATTTCTCCAAGGCCTATCAATAAATCAATGGCATTTACTACTTGCAGAGCACTATACTAAGTTAAGCGCTTGATCGAGTAGTAAGGTTGGAAGACACAATCCCTACTCTCAAGAAACCTATACTCTTTTAAAGAAGCTAAAAGCATGTCTTATCCCGGATATCGTGTCACGGAAAAGCAGATATCTCCACTTTTCTGCTGGGCTCAGAGGGTTGAGTGACTTGCCCAAAGACTCCCAGAGAGTCAGAGGACGATCCAGGATGAGGAGATATTTGATTTTCCTTGGAATCCGTCCAGCCAGTAATCTCCCATACCCTTCAATACATTCACGACAAGGCTTTGGGCCAACTAACTGAGCTGTATGGAATGTCCAGGCCTTCTGTTCCGGAATACTGGCTCCATCCTGGCTGAGTTTTATCTTTTTTTGTCAGTCCCGGGTGTTTTGGTTGCCGATTTAAGTAGGGAAGCAGCCTGCAATTAGGCGCAGGGTAGGGGGTGCCTCTTAAAAAGGAGATAAGCTCAGGACTCTTCTGAGGTTCCATCACAAGTCTAGGAGTCTTGAAGTCTGAACTTGAAACCCAGTCTGCCCCTGACTTGGTCATCTGCCCCTGAATTCACAGGATTGTGGGTTGGAAGGAGCCTACGGAGGTCAGTCTTTACAGACTGTTTCCATCAGATAATGAAAAAGCAGCACGGCCTACTCCTCAGAGAAGCAGTGCGGTCTAATGGGTAGAGCACAGGCCTGGGAATCTGAAGGACCCGGGTTCATTCAAACGTATTTAGTGAGCGCTAACTGTGCAGAGCACTGTACTAAGCGCTCTAATGCTCGTTCTTCCACTTGTCCGTTGTGTGAATTTCACTTCTCTGTGCCTCAGTTACCTCATCTGTAAAATAAGGCTTGTGAGCCCCACAGACTGGTCCAATCTGATTAGCTTGTATCTACTCCAGTACTTAGCACAGTGCCTGGCACACAATAAGTGCTTAACGAATAGCATAAAAAAATAAACAAATGGGTCCTCATAATGTTCCGCCAGTGGCCCTCTGTGAGGGTAGGGGGAGGGGTTCGAATTTACCTTCCCTAGAGCCTCGGAGCAGACTACCACCACTTTCATGGGCCTTCTCGAAATCCCATGGGAATTACAACAATACTATCAATGGCACTTATTGGCCGTTTCCTGTGTGCAGAGCACTATACTAAATGTTTGGGAGAGTACGAAAGAATAGTGATATTTAAGCGCTTGCTATGCTCCAAGCACAGACCTGGGAGTCAGAAGGAAAAGTCACTTGGCTTCTTCGTGCCTCAGTTATCTGGAAAATGAGAATTAAGACTGCGAACCCCATATGGGACATGGGCCGTATCCAACCTAACTAGCTTGTATCTACCCCAGCGCTTAGTACAGTGCCTGGTGCATAGTAAGCACGTAAATACCACTAAAAAAGTCCACTGGTAGGCACCTGGGTAGAGACAGTATATGCAGATCAGACACAGTCCCCCTCTCACATGGGACTCACAATCTAAATAGGAAGGAGAACAGGTATCTTTAACCCCCATTTCACAGATGGGGAAAATGAGGGCTGGAGAAATTAAGTGACTCGCCCGAGGTTATACAGCAGTCAAGTGGAGGAGCCAGGATTGGAAGCGGGTCCTCTGGTTCCCTGGCCTGTGGATCTTTCCAGTAGGTCATACTGCTTCCCAAAAAAGGAAAGCTTCTTGAATTTGGCGGAAGCCATCTGAGCCTCTTCTCTTGCCTGGGCGTGGGATAGTGAAGAGGGTGGGGCCGAGATCACAAAGATATGAGTCTATACCAAATGTACCCCGGCCACCCACCTCCATGATCCACAGGCCCTGTTGGGACTGTTTATGTGCCTCCATTTAGCAAAATTCTGTGGTCCAGACGGCCTAGCCCAAGAATGATTAGTTAACGAGGTTTGGGGCAGAGAGAAGGGAGAGGGAGGAGGGGGTGACAGAGTGGGCTGGGAGGGAGAGGCTGTGAATTCCAGGCTAAGAGCATCCCCTCCTGACTCCCGGGCGGGGTGATCTGTCTCCCTGGTGACAGCGTTTGTCCCAGGCAAATCTCATACTTGGTATCAACCCAATGCTCTGGGTACTCAATGAAAGCATTGATAACAACAGTGTTTGTTAAATGCTATGTGTCTGGCACTATACTAAGCGCTGGAGTAGATAGAAGGTAATCAGGTCACATATAATCCCTGTCCCCTATGGAACTCATGATCTAATGGCAAGGGAAAACAGGGATTAACTCCCCATTTTACAGGTAAGGAAACAAACACAGCTTCTGGGCGATCTTGGGCACGTCCCAACTTCTCCGAGATGTGGATGGGGATGTTGTTGACTGTGCCCACTGAATTCCATTCCTTTTTCACTCCAACCGGGAAGGGTTTGGCAGACTACATTTTACCGCAGTCTTTTGGGATTGGCCTGAAATATGTGGGTACGGCTCACGTAGATGTGGAGGAGGCAGACGCGCTAGTCAAGGAGGGATGGGATAAGCGCTTGGATCAGCGTGGGAGCGCTTTGGATGGAGAGGAAAGGGCAGACCTCAGTGATATTGTGAAGCTAGAACCAACAGGTGCCAGATCGAATGAGAGAGAGGAGATGAGGATGACGCCCAGGTTATGGACTTGGGGGAGGATAGTGGTTCCTTCTACAGTGATGGGAAAGACAGAGGGAGGGCAGGATTTGGGTGTGAAGATAAGATAATAATAAATAGTGGTATTTGTTAAGCGCTTACTATGTGCATGCTAACCAGGTTCCACAGGTGACTCACAATAGGAAGGAGAACAGATTTTGAATCCCCATTTTGTAGATGAGGGACCTGAGGCAAGGAGAAGTTAGGTGCCTTGCCCAAGGTCACACAGCAGGCATATGACAGAGCCAGGATTAGAACCTAGATCTTCTGACTCATCAGGCCAGTGCTCTTTCCACTTGGCCCACACTGCTTCTCTTCTGGACACGTTTCGCTTGAGGTGTCAGTGGGACAACCAGGCAAAGCCATCCTGAAGGCATTCAAATCATTCAATGTGGTATTTGCGTGCCTACTGTGTACAGAGGACTATACTGAGCGCTTGGGAGAGTACAATATAACAGAGTTGGTAGACACATTCCCTGCTCTCCCAGGGAGCCTGCTCCGTTCTTAAAATACAAGCGGTGAAGCATCTCGGTCTCCGTGTTCCACAGCGCGGATCCCATTATGAAGGCCACGGTCCGATCCAAGAACTCCACCTCACTACTTGGAAGGGAATGTGACTTGGCCTGGCCAGCTCCGTCCCTCAGGATGGGCTGTCCCCTTAGGGCATCGCTTTAAATCCGGGTCACCCAGGGCCGCCGTCGGGGAATCTCTCCTCAAAATCCTTGGCCGAGGAGCCGGAGCTGGGTGAGAGACGTACGGCGCTCAGACGACTGTCTGAGTCTTTCCACGTGGCATCGGCCCCAAGGAGAGACAGAGAGAGGGCCAGGAGACCAGACGGCAGGACGGAAGAGGACAGAGATGGAAAAAAGAGACTCCCTCCTGCCTGGTCCCAGATGAAAAGAGTCCTTTTCATTGCTGCTGAGCTCACAACCAGAGGCATCGGGAGGCTAAAAAGAGAGAGAGGGGTGTGGACTGGGTTATTTTTTCCCCCTTCTTGTGCTCCCGACTCAAATCTGGGCTGAACAGAGATGGAGAGGAAGCTGGAGGGAGGGCCAAGCCACAGCAAACATCTGGATCCAGCCCATCACCCCATAGAGGATTCTAGGATGGGCCCACACCCACTGCCATTCTGGTTGGGGTCGGGGAACCAGCTGGGTACGTGGAAGAGGGGGACATTATGGAAGGCAGTTCTCTGGGGAAAGTTACAGGGTCCTGAAAAGGTTCAGGTGGGCAAGTAGTAATTTCTTAATACTGACATTATTAAAGCAGACTTCCAGAGAGGGGAAAGGTGATTTGAGGTTTGGGAAGCTGGAGGGGAGCTGAGACACAGTGTGTCTGAATCCAGAAACCACTCTGACTCTCAAGGTAATAATAATGATAACAATAATAGTTGTATTTAAGTGCCAAGCCAAGCTATGTGCCAAGCCAAGCTATGTGCCAAGCGCTGTACTGAGCACTGGGATAGATACAAGACAATGCAATCCCACGTGAGGCTCAGTATAAGTTGGAGAGAGAACAGGTTTTGAATCCCCATTTTGCAGATGAGGGAACTGAGGCTTAGTGAAGTGACTTGTTCAAGGTCTCACAGTGGGTATGTGGCAGAGCTAGGATTAGAACCCAGGTCCTTTAACTCCCAGGCCCATGCTCTTTCCACTAGGCTGTATTGCTTCCCAAATGAAGCAACATAAGTGAAGCACAAAAGGAGATGAAATAAAACATGTCACTCCAATAAATTTTTATGACTAACATTTATTAGATACTTATATGTGTCTAGCCCTGGCATAAATACAAGATCATCAAGATCATCAATTAATGCACAGTCCCCGCCCCTAAAGGGGTTCGGGATTCAATTGAGGCAGAATACACACTAAAAACTGTGAGCATGAATGACAGAAAATAAGCGCTTAGTACAGTGATCTGCACAGAGGAAGCACTCCATACATACTATTGATTGAAAGAACAAATGAAAATGCAACAGTCTGAAGTAACCCTCATAATAATTATGGTACTTGTTAAACACTTACTATGTGCCTAACACTGTACTAAATGCCGGGGTAGATATAAGATAATCGGGTTGGACACAGTCTCTGTTCCACATCAATAGCATTTACTGAGTATTTACTGTGTACAGAGCACTGCACTAAGCACTTACAACAGAGTGGTAGGCCCACAACAAATTTAACACAGGGCTCTCAGTATGTTGGAATAGGCTCTAATCCTCATATTACAGATGACAGAACTGAGGACTGGAGAAGATAAGGGACTTGTCCAAGGTCACACAGCAGGCAAGTGGCAGAGCCTGGATTAGAACCTGGGTCCAGATGTTTGCCGTGGCTTGGCCCTCCCTCCGGCTTCCTCTCCATCTCTGTTCAGCCCAGATTTGAGTCGGGAGCACAAGAAGGGGGAAAAAATAACCCAGTCCACACCCCTCTCCCTCTTTCTAGCCTCCCGATGCCTGGGATACTAAATACTGGGATAGATACATTACAGTCAGATCAGATACAGTCCCTGTCCCACATGGGGAAGGAAGAACAGGTACCTTATCCTCATTTTACAGTCCCTGTCCTTCAAGGGTGCTTCCAGTCAGAAGGGAGAACATTTCACAGATGAGGAAACTGAGGCCCAAAGGAGTGAAATGACTTGCCCCAGGTCACCCAGCAGACACGTGGCAGAGCTGGGATCAGAACCCAGGCCGTCTGACTCTCAGACCCACGTATCACCAAAGCCAGGTCTCTCCGATCGAACCTGATAGGCTGGATAGGGGCTTGTTCCCTAAAGCTTTCTCTCTACTATTTTCCCTCAAGTCCCCTTACCTTCCTGACCCTCTGAATAAGGCCCCAGATACAATCACATCCAGGCAGGTTCATTCATTATCCATCTCCCACTCCTCACCTGGCAGTCAGCACAGGTCCCAGGGCCTAACTTCACCATCCCTGATAGGGTCATTCCAGAACCGAAGGGCTTTGCCTTCCTCACTCTTCCCATCCACTTCCTGCCCTTCCAACAGATTCTTAAAAAAAACTGGCCTCGGGGTTTCTAGCAAGAGAAGAAAAATCAGTAAGAATTCTGCTCCATAGTGATGCCACTGAGGGTACATTGTGGGAAGGGAACACGTCTCCCAACTCTGTTCTTTCGTCCTCTCCCAAGAGCACAGTACAGTGCTCTGCACAAACCGAGCTCTCAGTAAATACCACCGATTGAATAAATTGGTCAGTGGCCTCTACGGAAGCCCAGAGAGCCGGTAGTCTGGCTTTAGGCCCAGATTTGGCTGTGCAGTTGGAGATCGGGCCTCGGAGAGCTTTGAGGCTGCTCTGAAAACTTCATCAGGAGGCGGTCGGAGGTGAAATTTCCAAGCTGTGGTTATCAGCGTTCTGGACTGAGAAGGCAGGACATTCCCCAAATAGCTGAGCGCCCTAACATTTGCAATTATCTAGCTTCATGCCTCTTTCCCTTCTGTTGCCAAGTCGCTGGCTCCTTCCACTTCCTCCCTGCTTAGGGCGAATTAGTTACCACCTCCCTGTTTACGTGGACTTGTTGCTATTAACTTCTTTCTAGGGGGTGAATGGCTTTTGGAAAGGAATCTCAGGTTTAAGAAAGATTCCGAAGGAATGAACAGCCCACTACTGCCTAGCTGGAGCCCAGCCTCTCCACCACCAGTCTCTTAGGAAGAGCAAGCATGTCGTTGGTGCCAAATATTTTCTTCTCATTCTCAATGACTCTGTCTTTAAAAGAGTCTGGGAGAAGGGGTGACCCCTCAGCCCCACTTTGCAGATGAGAATACTGAGGCACAGAGGGGTTAAGGGCTCCCACACAAGGGAATGGAGGAGGCAAATTTCGGACTCTAGTAGATGTGAGCCAGGTGAAGAAGTAAAACTCTCAGCTCGTAAGCCCGTGATTAGACTGTAAGCCCATCAAAGGGCAGGGACTGTATCTGTTACCGATTTGTCCATTCCAAGCGCTTAGTACAGTGCTCTGCACATAGTAAGCGCTCAATAAATACTACTGAATGAATTTGCTTATCCCCAGAATCACACAGCACCATCTTCTGATTGGACTCAACTGATTCCAATCAAGCTACAATATCTATGGTGGGCTTAATAAATACTATTACTATATAGTAGTAGAGTAATACTGTACTAAATTTTTAATTTTTGTTTGCTTTTGGGGTTTTTTTTTAAATGGTATTTTTTAAGCACTTACTCTTTGACAGGAACCGTACTAAGCAATGGGGTAGGTACAAGTTAATGAGGTGGGACACAGTCCATTTCCCATATGGGGCTCACAGTCTTAATACCCATTTTACAGATGAGGTAACTTGCCCAAGTTCACGCAGCAGACAAGTGGCAGAATCAGAACTAGAACCCTATCTGGGAGAGTACACTAACTCTGCCTTTAAGTAGCTTACAGTCTAGGAGACAAATATGAAACTAAGTATAGGTGGGGAAAGCAGCAGAGCATAAAGATATGGATGTAAATGTATAGATGACACAGAACGGAGAACTAAGAAAAATGGGCCTGTGGTAGCAAAGGTGAGTCGTTTCAGAGTTCGGGGGAAATGAAAGATCTCTCTTGCTCCCACCACTCCCTACCACAGTGCCCCATTCAAGGGTCTCTGGAAAAATCCTTGTTTGAGAGTCACCCCCCAAGGGAATCAGAGAAACCTGGGAGTTTAGTACTTCATTTCACTGGTCTGGTCCAGACGGAAGTGACCTATAAGCGTCCCTCTCCGGCAATGGGAAGTCTCCAAATAATATCGGTTTAATCTATAATTCTATCCGGAGGGATGGAGGCATCTTGACCAGGAATCAAAATGTCCTTCCCGAGAGAGGAGCCCAAAGGATTCTGGGAGCCCCAGTGATACTTGAATGTGGTCCATGTGCAAAAGAAGAGGGTCACCCCTTCAGAAAGAGAGGCCATCAGGGGCTTCGAGCTCAGTTTGAGACTCATTCCCCTAGGCAGTTTTCAAAGAGGAAGGGATTTTCCTTGTCATCTGGAGGCTCCCCTTGGTCACAGTTGACACGTTTCCATGGCGGTAGTAAATCACCTCCTATTACAGACCTAAAATAGAATAGAGCCTGAAGGTGCTGCAGAGAGGTGGGTGGGGGCACCTCAGAGGAACCCAGCTGCAATGCCAAATGGGAGGAGTTTGAGGCTAGGCTCATAGTCACAACCTTGACTCAGTAGGAAACTAAATCCTCCTCCACCCTCTCTCTGGCCCGGTTTCAGAGTAAGGGCACAAAGTTCCAAGAGGAGGGGTACAACCGAGGGACCCCAGCCATGCCCAGGAGAGGAGTCGGGCAGGTTGAGGCAGCAGGAAATTACCATGAGATCCTTCTTCAGATTTCCCAGGTGCATCACCGAACAAGGAGATGGATAAGAGGGGTGGGACGGGAAGGAGGAAATGGCCATCGGAAAGTGTTGGCAAATGGGGATCAAAAAATCAAGAAGCAACGAGGTCTACTGGAAAGAGCACGGGCCTGAGAGTCAGAGGACCTGGGTTCTAATCCCAGTTCTACCACTTATCTGTTGTGTGGCTTTGGGCAAGTCCTTTAACTTCTCTGTGCCTCAGTGTCCTCAACTGTAAAATGGGGATTAAATCACTGTGAGCCTCGTGCGAGACAAGGACTGTGTCCAACTTTCCTTCCCCAGTGCTTAGAACAGTGTTTTACCCATAGTAAACACTTAAATACCATTGAGAACAAACAAAGGGTGAATACCAATGGAGAAACCATGTCCAAACAGTGACCCCAGCCTGTCTTTGGGGCCCGAGAACCGCAGGAGCCCAGAGACCTGAGATCTAATCCCAACTCCATCCCTACCTAACTGTGTGACCTCAGTCATTTGCCTCAGCCTGTATCCTCTTCTGTAAAATGGGTCAGAATACTACCTGCTCTCTCCCCTCCTCATGGAGATGCTTGTGGACAATAGGACTGATTTAGTTTTTGTCATCAGCTCCTTAGAAGGCAGATGGAGGAATCGATTTAATGTGTTGTAGCTCAGTGAGGAAGGTTTTTCTGGGGAGTGGGTTGCGGGGCCATGGGTAGGGTCATTTGGTTGAGGGGAAAGGGTTCCAAATCAGCATCCTGCTTATTAATAACAATAATAGTGCTCTTATGAGCCAAGCACCATTCCAAATATTACCCTCTAGACTGTAAACTCACTGTGATCAGGGAATGAGACTACCGACTCTGTTTATTGAACTCTCCCAAGCAGTTAGTACACTGTTCTGCAGTCAGCATCAATAAATACCATTTATTGATTGTATATATAAAGGGTAATTGGATCAAATACAGGCCCTATCCCACAGGGGGCTCCCAGATTATGGAGGAGGGAGGATCCATATTTCATCCCCATTTTACAGATGAGGAGACCGAGGCCTAGAGAAGTTAAGTGACTTACCCATAGTCTCACAGCAGGCAAGTAGAGGAGCCAGGATTTGAATCCAGGTCCTCCGAGCCCCCCAGGCCCATGCTCTTTCCACTAGGCCACGGGCACGAAAACGCCTCATCGTCCTGAGAGCGACTCTGTGCGTCCATCTCTTCCAAGAACGCGACGCCTCTGAGATCTCCGGCTCCTTCCCCTAGGCTCCCCGCTACCGTCTCACAACCCCCGGTTGGAGGACGAGGCCGGTTCTCCCGCCAGCCTCCCGGACGGAGTTCTCCCCGTCCGTCAGAGAAAAATTCCAGTGCTCCCGTCCAACACATGGAACTCGAGTACAAAAATGTAACGATATTTATCCACACCGCTGCCAGGGAGCTCACATGCACCATGAGTCACTCCAGATGTGCCGGAAAACAAAGTCCGTCTGTGAAAGCGAAGTCCCCCGATCCCAAGGAGAACTGGATTAAGCGAGGCGCTGAATTCAGTCTCGCTCTAGCCAGCGGGAGGATACTTCAGGGAAGAAGTGAAGACAGCTCACAACTCCCAGAAGGGGAAGGATATATCCATTCCATCTGTTAGATATACAGCTATATCTATAGAGATATATAGAGATAGAGATAAGAGTGAGAAAATATCCATAATATACACACACACACATATATATATATATATATATATATATATTAGCGTGAAAAATGTGTTGGAAGACTTTGCTACTCCTGCTGCTGTATTATGATGCTCAAGCCACAGTGACTCCCAGGTGGAATAGAGGTAAGATTTCTTTTTTCTGCCTCACAGGAAAAAAGTATATATGTGGTATGAAATTCAGACAGGCTCAGATCTACCATGACCCGGAACCTGAACCTTGGACCCCCTCAGGACCTGAGCCGGGTATCCCACCTGTCAGCAGGGGGTCAGGAGGAGGAGGAGTGGAGGGTGGGTGGCGGGGGAGAAAGTGTTCCATGTGTTCATTCTTTCTTTCCCTCTCTCGCCTGACTGAGGGTGGGAATCCTTCCTGGGGAAATGTCGGCTCTCCAGGCAACCTGGGCCAGTGGCGGTGACCGGCAGCACGGCCAGCCCTGTGGTCCCTTAGCTGCATCTGGGAGCTAGTCCGGGAGCTCCACGGGGAAAGCCAACCCCACCGGGGAGCGCAGGCACCGGGTGGCCCACGGATTAGGCCCCGGCCAGGGTTCGGCTCTCCGGAGAACCAAGACTGGGGACTTGGCCCAGGTGGCACATGGCCACCTGGTGACTCCTTGGCAGGAGACAGGCTAAGGGCACTACGGAGGCAAGCAGCAGCTACAGCCTGTCCACAGGCCTCTTTCCTTCCTTCCAGAAGCAACGTGGTTTAGTGGAAAGGGCCTGGGCCTAGGAGGACCTGAGTTCTGATCTCACCTCTGCCATTTACCTGCTGTGGGATCTTGGGCAAGTCGCATCATTGAGCAGTTTACTCATTTGCAAACTTCAACACCTGCTTCTCCCTCCTATTTGGACTGGGAGCCTCAGGTGGGACCTGATTATCTTTTATCTATCCCAGCATTTGACTCATAGTAAAGTTAGCAATAGCCTGGTATTTGTTTAAAGCACTTGTTATGCAAGTTGATGCTGTGCTAACCCCGGGGTAGATTTAACACCATCAGGTCAGCCAGTTCCTCTCTGCCGAGGGGCTCAGGGGCTCGCTAGCTAAGGGGGAATGGAGCATACCTCCATCTTATGGATGAGGAAACTGAGGCCCAGAGAAGGTATGTAATTTGCTCAAGGACACTCTTCCCTCTCCCACCTGGGGCTCGGAGTCTAAGGGAGAGGGGAAACGTTTAGAACTCGGGGTCCCCGACCCCCAGCCTCATCTTCCGTCCGCTGGCCCCCGCTGCTTCTGACCCGGGTCCCAGACACGGGCTTCTGCTCCAGCCTCTCCCCCAGAATCTGGCCTCCTGGGAGGAGAGAGCTGGAAGAGGCTAAAACTCCCCCTGGAAGGCTTGGAACCAAACCTAAATCCACAGACTCTTTTGAGCAAAGCCTGGTGGAATTCACTTATCGCTAAGAAAAAGAGGCATGAGAAAGTCACCCGGGCAGGCTCCAAGTGGCCTCTGTGGACTGCCCTCTCCCCCACGTCCCCTTAGCAGAGGTGACCGACAGAGGAAGGGAATCAAATCTAGCTGGATGGAGAGTTTGATGGGAACCACCCTCCCCACGGGGTTCAGTGGAAAGAGCCTGGGCTTGGGAGTCAGAGGTCATGGGTTCTAATCCCAGCTCCGCCCCTTTTCAGCTGGGTGACTTTGGGCAAGTCACTTAACTTCTCTGTGCCTCAGTTACCTCATCTGTAAAATGGGGTTAAGACTGTGAGCCCCCGTAGGACAACCTGATCACCTTGTATCCTCCCCAGCGCTTAGAACAGTGCTTTGCACATAGTAAGCGCTTAACAAATGCCATCATTTTTACTATATATGTATTTACACCCCCAGAATATAAACCAGTCACGGGCTTGCCACTATCTCCCTCTGAGGCCCAGGAGGTAAGGAGCAGGGAGCCAGACTACACATTCTTTTATGGTAGCTGCTTCTCCAGGAGGCAAAACCAAAATAGCAGGATAAAAGCAATTTGGACCTTTCTTTTTTTTCCCTCTTTCCGGCACTAATTACCTTTAATCCCCTCCTGTGTACACCGGAGGTTTGGGCTAGCAAATCTGTCCCCAGCTGAGCTGGGAAATCACTTTTGCAGCACGGGGAGGGATTTGTTTCTCTGGTCACACACACTCACACAAACACGGGCTCGCCCATGCCACACACCCACAGCTGAGCGTGTGGCTTTTCCAAAACTCACGAGGGCTGCAGGATCGTCTGTGGTAGAGAAAGGTTTAAAAGGAAGGTCGTTCTCTGGCTGGAAGTAGGGTCAGCTAGTAAAAAGAGCACAGGGTTGGGAGCTAGGAAATCTGCCACTCTGCTGTGTGACTTTGTGCAACTCACTTCATTTCCCTGTGCCTCAGTTTTCTCATCTGTAAAATGGAGACTCGGTGCCTGTTCTCCCTCCTCAGACTATAAGCACCCTTGAGAGACGGGGACTGTTTCTGATTTGTCTGTACTTCATTGACCCCAAGCTGAGCACACAGTAAGCTCCTTGGGGGCCAGGAATGTGCCTAATAACTCTGTTGTACTTTTCCCAAGTACTTATGAGTACAGTTCTCTCCCAAGCGCTTAATACAGAGCTCTGCACCAATAAGTGCTCAATAAATATCACTGATTGATCAGATAGCACAGTTATTATAAATAGTAGGCAATCACCCCTTTCAAACTGGCCTTGTTTCTTCTCCTCTGAAGAGCCTGTCAGGTTGGCACGCCACCCACCAGAGAGAGAGCAGACAGGTGTCAGCAGCTCAGAGCCCACCCTAGCTGATTCGGCTGGCTCCAGCCAGCTATTTGAGCACTTACTGTGTGCAGAACACTGTACTAAGCGCTTGGGAGAGTACAATGTAACAACGGACGCTCCCTGCCCACCTGAGCTTACGGTCTAAAGGGGGACACAGACATTAATAGAAATAACAGATATGTATACACATGCTGTGGGGGTGGGAGGAAGGGCTGAATAGAGGGAGCATTTATTGAGCGCTTAGTGCACAGAGCTCTCTCTTCACATGCCCCACTACTAGCGGGGAGGCGGTCCCGCGGGGCTACAGGATTCTACGGGTCGGGCAGATGTTCTCTTAAGGGAGAGTGACACAGGTAATAATAAATAATGTTGGTATTTGTTAAGCGCTTACTATGTGCCGAGCACCGTTCTAAGCGCTGGGGTAGACGCAGGGGAATCAGGTTGTCCCACGTGGGGCTCACAGTCTTAATCCCCATTTTACAGATGAGGTAACTGAGGCGCCGAGAAGTTAAGTGACTTGCCCAAAGTCACACAGCTGACAAGCGGCCGAGCCGGGATTTGAACCCATGACCTCTGACTCCAAAGCCCGTGCTCTTTCCACTGAGCCACGCTGTAAGCCCCTTGTGAGCAATGTGTCTGTTTATTGTGATACTGTACTCTCTCAAATGCTTAGGACAGTGCTCTGCACACAATAAGCGCTCAATAAGTCCAACTGAATGAATCTCATCTCTCTGGAGAGGGCTGGGAGAGGTAGCTACTCTCAATTCCCATAAGCGCCAGAAAGCATGGGAATTGACAACACCCAGGGACCAGTCCATCAGTTCTCTGTGAGCAAAGCATCACACTGTGCTGCTGGGGACAGTCTTCCCTCTACACCCGAGGTGCATTTTGGGCATTCAATTCATTCAATCCTATTTATTGAGCGCTTACTGGGTGCAGAGCACCACACTAAGCACTTGAGAGAGTACATCGGACATTCCCTACCCACAGAGAATGTGCATATTATAGTGTACTCTCCCAGATGCTTAGTACAGTGTTATGCAAGCGCTCAGTACCTACTCTTGATTGGCGAGTTGCAGAGTCACAGTCCCTGACTTCCAGGGACTCACAGTTCACAGATAAAAGTACATACAACTTAAATGAAAAGAACATCTTGGCCTATAAGAAGTACGGGCAACAGAAGCCTTTGAACATCTACTCAGTCTGACTTGCAGAGGCGAATCTTCCACAAGGTTAAAATGTTAAAAGCCAGAACAGTTGCACGGATTAAAGCCAGATAGATTACTCCGATTTCCCAATCCGCAGCTTGAGTTAGCCGGTGTAGACACAGCCAGAGGGACAACCCTCCTCCCTGGCCGACCCCGTGAAAAACAGTCCATGGGGGATTCTCCATGGATGAAGAAATATTGAAACCACACAAGGAGACGTGCCTTCCGCACCCACTCCCACTGCGTCCTGTTCCACCCAGCTGAGCCGATCGCCTCACCTCCAGCTCTCTAGGATTTTCCTTTCGTAGTAATTTGGTGTGGGCTCATTTTAGAGTCCAGGGGCACTGACCGAAAGAAGTTGGCTCGAAGAGAGTCCTTCCGTCATTACACAAGTCGGGCTGGGCTCCCAACAGTCCCCAAGGCAGTGGATCATGGCCAGAGGAAGTGACATCACTGAAGACCTGCGAAAAGCTTCTTTGTAAAATGCAGCTGCCTCCACCACCGCCCCTCTCTCTCTCCTTTCCAGGGAGTGGCTTCACTTGATTCATTCAAAAGTATGTTGGGTATAGCCCCAGAAACAGCTTTAAATCGTCACCCCAGTTTGGTTCATTTATCAGCAGGTGTTTTGGGCACGTGCTAGTCGCCAATAGGGAGAAAACGCAACTCTTCCTTCCCTTGTTCAAGGAATTGTTTTCTGGTTAATGGTGGTTGAAAAAGTTCTTTCACTGGAATTCTCTAGATAATGGAGACAAAAGTGCATTTTTGCATAAAGTACCTGAATAATTGCATTCCTCCCAACCCCAAACTGCTGACCCTATCTCGTGCCTCTGGTCCATGATAAGGCCAAGCGTGTGAAGTCTGCCCTCCCCCCCACCACTTGGGTTTCTCTCCCTTTCTTCCCCAACCCAGGGGAACAGCTGATCCACACAAGTGCCAAATTCCACCTGTTTCTGGTCCTGCCCTCCCTCTCCCTCTGCTCCCCAAAAGCAGATAATCCACGGGATGTTATCCATCGCCTCCTTGTCTCCAACTCCGGGAAGCCCCATTCGGCTTTCTTTTCTCGAGAGTTTCTAAGCACGGGCACCTTCCCGCTCTCAGCCAAGATATGTGCGAATAGGAGTGATGGGTAAATGAATATTTTCACACATGCACGCGCGACTCAAAACTGACAGTTCTGGCTCAGGTCCTGGCTGAAGAATTCAGCTCCTTGAATTCGCTCCGCGCCTGACACATTCATCTTCACGTGCACGTGGAAATGTGTTTCCTGGTCCGGTGAGGCCCTGTTCGTCAGCACCTCCTGTGGGAGGAATCTTGGAGGGTACCTGTTCAGCTGGCCATGGGAGGCTGAGAAGAAGGGGCAGAGAGCAGGGGAGGGGGATGCAGCTCGTACGATGTTTCAAAAGCTGTGGGGAGAGCATACTCACCCCAAAGACACCGTAATAATAATAATAATATTGGTATTTGTAAAGTGCTTTCTAGGTGCCAGGCGCCACACTAAGCTCTGGGGTGGATAAAAGCAAATTGGGTTGGACACAGTCCCTCTCCCACATGGGTCTCACTGGCTAAGTAGGTGGGAAAACAAGTATTGTATCCCGCTTTTACAGATGAGGAAACTGAGGCCCAGAGAAGTTAAGTAACTTGCTCCAGGTCGCTCAGCAGACAAGTGGCAGAGCTGGGATTAGAACCCAGATCTCCTGACTTCCAAGCCCGTTCTCATTCCACTAGGCCATATAGAGCACTGTACTCCTGCCCTTGAGGAGTTTCCAGCCTTCCGCTTTCCTCTCAGAAGTCAAGGCAGGAGTAGAAAAGGCAGGGATTCAGAAACCCCCAAAGCTGGTCCAGCAGCCCTGAGCCACCTCCATCCCAGAGCCACAACTTTCTGGGACGAGGCGGGCAGTCCAGAGCCCTCCACCCTCAGGCAGGCTCCAACTCTGGCCTGCCCCTTGAGCAATCAATCAATCATTCAGTGGGGTTTATCGAGCACTTACTGTGTGCAGAGCACTGAACTGAGGGCTTGGGAGGGTGCAACACAACAGAGTGGGTAGCCGTGACCGCCGCCCACAAGGAGCTGACGGTCTCAGGGGGAGAAGACCCCAAAATGAAGGAGGCAGATGGGCTAAGGCAGGCCTCTGGCCCGCGGCACCCTCTCTCTGAACCATCCCCGTCTGCGGTTCTGCTTTCAGCGCCACTCTTCCCCGCCGCCAGCCGGCCCAAGCGATCCTCGTCGGCCCCCCTCAACCCCGTGCTGCAGACCTCGCTGGAGGAAGTGGACCTGCTCTATGAGGTAAACCTGACGACGGTCCCTCCATCCCCCCTCCGCCGCCCTCCCTCCGCGTCCACCGGGATCCCACATCACCCTTTCTTTCTACCGACTCAGACCCGTGGGAGCCTGGCATTCATTTTTTTTTTTAGTGATACTTGTTAAGCACCTATTATGTACCTGGCACTGCTCCGAGTCCTGGGGTAGATACATGTTTGGACAGTCTATGTCCGACATGGGGCTCAGGGTTCTTAATCCTCAATTTACAGATGAAGGAACTGAGGCCCAGAGAAGTGAAGTGACTTGCCCAAGGTCACACAGCAGACACGTGACGGAGCCAGGATTAGAAACGTCCGACTTCCGGGCCTGTGGTCTTCCACTAGGCCACGCTGCTTCTTCCCAGCATTTGCAATTGTATTTGTTTATGCACTTACTACATGAAAAGCACTGTGCTAAGCACTGGGGTAGATAGAATTTAAGCAGATCAGACACATACCCCGTTCCACATGGGGACCACAGCCTAAGTGGGAGGCAGAACGGGTATTTGATTCCCATTTTACGATGAGGAAACAGAGGTCCAGAGAAGTGAAGTGAAGTGATTTGCCCAAGGTCAGGCAGCGGTCCAGTGGCCGACCCAGGATTAGAAACCAGGTCCCGGTTGGCCCTAACTCTGATTAGTTCTTCCTGTTAAAGAAAAAACGGTGTGAGAAGCAGCATGGCCTGGTGGAAAGAGCACAAGCCTGGTAGTCAGAGGTCCTGGGTTCTAAAATTCGGCTCCACCAGTTGTCCGCTGGGTGACCTTAGGCAAGTCACTTCACTTCTCTGGGCCTCAGTTCCCTCATCTGCAAAATGAGGGGATTCAAAACCCGTTCGCCCTCCTACTTAGACTGTGAGACCTGATCGTCTTGTATCTACTCCAGTACAATGCTCGGCACTTAAATGCCCCGCTTCTCTGACTGACCCACTGACTCCAGGCATTCTCTGACCGACTGACCGTCTGACTCTGGGCGTCCTGGGCTCTCGCCAGTTTCTTTTAGCAGAGCTGGAGATCGGCAAAGACCTGAGGATCTCCATCAAGGACGAGGAGCTCTCCTCCCTGCGCAAGGCGGCCGACTTCAGCACCGTCTGCAACCACGTCATCCCCAAGGGCGTCCCGGACATCCGCCGGCTGAGCGCCCGGCTCTCCCGATACACCGGCGTCCTCAGGAAGGAAGACTTTGAACGGACGGTGCTGACTTTGGCCTACGCGGCTTACCGCACCGCCGGAGCCCACGGGCACCAGAAGGATGTGTGGGCCCATTCCCTCCTCGGCCTTTTCCAGGCCTTGAAGCATGACTTGATGCTCTCTCTCAGCCCCAAATCCTCTCACTGAAGGATGCCCTCCCACCCAGGGAACTCAGCCAACCACTTTTGGGGGAGGGGTTCCGGTCACGTGAGCCCCCAGCTTCGCCCCCACCCCCACCTTTAGCCCTCGGGGTGCCCTTGGGCACCGGAAATCCTTTATTCTCTGCCTAGTGGTGATGCGGTGTTGAAACTGGTCACACTGGGAAGATGAAGAGAAAACTAGAAAAGCCACCCTCTCGCCTCCCTAAACCCGCGCCACGCCATCATCATCATTAATCGATCGATCAGCGGTATTTATCGAGTGCTTAATGTGTGCAGGACACTGTACTAAGCCCTTAGGAGAGTATAGCGTGGTCAAGCGCTTAGTACAGTGCTCTGCACACAGTAAGTGCTCAATAAATATGATCAAATGAACGTAGTGGACGGAGCATGGGCCTGGGAGCCAGAAGGTCTTGGATTCTAATCTCGGCTCTGCCACGTCTGCGGTGTGACTTTAGGAAAATCGCTTCACTTCCCTGTGCCTCAGTTATCTCATCTGTAAAATAGGGATGGAGGATGTGAGCCCCACGTGGGACAAGGACTGGACAACCCGATTTGCTTGTATCCACCCCAGTGCATAGTACAGTGCTTGGCACATAGTAAGCGCTTAACAAATGCCATAGTTATCACAATATGACGGATTTGGTAGACACATTCCCCAGTGGTATTTATTAAGTGCTTACTGTGTGCAGAGCACTGGCTAAACGCTTGGGAGAATACACTGCAACAGAGTTAGTGGACACGTTCCCTGCCCAGAGTGGGCCATTTCACATCACAAGGGTTATCCCTGGGTGCTGTCCTGGAGTCTCCCAGACTTCTCCAGGAATGAGGGAGCTCACATATGGGAGTCACAAGTTAGGTGAGCCCCCCGTTGGAAGGGAACCATGTCTAATGTCCACTGGGTATTTTTTTTATGGTATATTTTAAGCATCTACTATGTGACAACCACTGTTCTAAGTGCGGGGGTAGATACAAGTTAATCAGGTCGGACACAGTCTCTGCCCCCCATGAGGCTCACAGTCTAAGTAGGAGGAAGAACAGGTATTGAATCCCCATTTTATAGTTGAGTAAACTAGAGGCACAGAGAAGTTAAGAGATTTTCCCAAGGTCATAAAGCAGACAAGTGGAGGAGCTGGGATAGAACACAGCCCATGCTCTAACTGATTAAGCCATACCATGTCTCAATTTTAAAGTGGCTACCTTCCCGAGAGAATGACTATCACCCCGTCTTCCCCATTTCCTGGGTTTATTTAACAAAAAAAAGCATTTTAGGTGCAATAAAGATATTATATGGTGCTCTCTCAATTTGCTAATCTTCTCGTTTGGTTCTTTTATCGATCCAGTCATTTCATGACGGACTACTAAAGGATTTCTAGAGGCAAAAACATCTGACCTCAGCAGCAGCACAATTTAGATTTCAGCTCATGACAAAGGGAACTTTTCCTGTTCCTTCTGCCAAACGTATACATTTAAACACTGAATGGCTGCCCCATTTTGAGCTTGAAAAATGGGCAGAAAATATGATGTAGCAAGTAAACACAATAGAGATTACTTGAGATTAAGCTCCCTAAGGTGTCACACTTCCCTAAAAGCAGAGTCAACACCTGTCATCCAGGTGGGACCTTGGAAGGGGAAAAAAAAGATCCATAAAGAATTTCAGTGCCTCTCCTAAGTCCGATCTGTCTTGTTTCAGTATTTCAATCATGTTTCACACAGTTCCTCCCGCTGGCCACCCACCAACTAGTAACCGACAAGTCTTGCCTCAATTAATCAGTCGATCGATGGCATTTATTGAGCACTTTCTGTATGCAGAACGCTGCACTAAGCTCTTGTCTCGTCTTATGCAATCTCTGACCCATAGCGACGCCACGGATGCATCTCTCCCAGAACACCCCACCTCCATCTGCAATCGTTCTGGTAGTGGATCCATAGAGTTTTCTTGGTAAAAATCCAGAAGTGGTTTACCACTCCTTCCGTCTCCGCTCTCAGCTCTCTCCCGTGCCACTGCTGCCCAGCACAGGGGAGTTTTGATTTGTGGCAGATTGCCTTCCACTCGCTAGCCAAGCTAGGAATGGAATGGGTAGGCCTCTGCTTGACTCTCCCTCCCGTAGTCGAGTCTGGTAGAATACTAGAAACTCTCCAGGTGCGACTCTGAGAGGGGAACTAAGCTCTTGGGAAAGTTCAATACAGCAGAGGTGGTAGACCGGATCCCTGCCCATAATGAGCTTACGGTCTATAGGGAGAGACAGACATTAATATAAAAAAAAGTTGTGTATATGTGTATGTCTCCTTAGCAGAGTCCTCTTAACACCCAAACTCAATAATTGGGGTATTTGTTAAGCACTTACTATGTGCCAGGCACTGTTCTAGGTGCTTGAGGAAGCTAAAAGATAATCAGGTTGGACACAGTCCCTCTCCAACATGAGGCTTACAGTCTAAACAGGAGGGCCGACAGGAGAACTGAATCACAGAGAAATTCTGGTTGTGCAAGTGTCTCAGTGGGAAAAGACCGGCCCACTCCCCCTCATCCAACCTAAGTCCTACCCCTTGCCTTCCTCTTTTTCAAGGGGTTTTACCTCTTAATCGCTCATATCCCTATCCTATACCCCCAACCCAACTGCCACTTGGGCCCTTCTGTATCATCTCAGCACCTCCCCACCTCAGTAGCATTAAATGATGGTCTACTGCTTCTATATACTCCTACGGTCTGGTTCCCCCACCAGACGGTAAACTCCTTCAAGGCAGGAGTCATGTAGCAATATTGCACTCTCCCAAGCCCTTGCTTGGTACTGTGTGCCCTAAAAATAACACTGAGTGATCGATGAATTAATTGGAAAAGGCCCAGGTCCCCTTTTTCAAAAATGGACTTTGTTAAGTAATTACTATGTGCCAGGTACTGTACTAAGCAATGGGGTAGATGCAAGTTAATCAGGTTGGACACAGTCCATGTCCCTCGTGGGGCTCCATGTATTAATTCCCATTTTACAGATGTTGTAACTGAGGCCCATAGAAGTTAAGTGACTTTTTGACCTCATACGGCAGACAGACGACAAAGGCAGAATTAGAACCCAGGTCTTCTGACTCCCGGGGCCGCGCTCTTTCCACTAGCCCATGTCTTCAGGTTCTCCTCAAGGGCAAGTAAAGCGGTCCAGGAGGCCAGTCTACAAAGGAGCTTATTCCACACGATAAGTGCTCAATAAATACAATTGAATGAAGAAGACCCTCTACTTCATTCCAGCGGCATTTGACTAAGGACCCGCAAGCTCTTGCTTGGGTCCCCCAGTGAGGCAAAGAACACCTGTCCCCCTAGAGAGATGAAACTATGATGACGATGGTAGTTATCGTTATTATTATTTCAGCCCTGGGAATGTACAGCTAAAGCATTCGAACAATTAAGTGCTGCAAGTTGCTGTTGTTTTTCAAACTCAGCAGGTGCTGGGTTCTGCAGTGGCCAGTCACTAAAGGCCTTATCCTCTCAAGAACTTTAATTGGCCTATAGAGAGTGGGTGGGTTTAGTGTCCCTTTCCTGACTTCCCACAGGTGGATTAGAGTTTGAGGCGGGTTTCCAGGGAATTTTTATCCCCCGTCCTGAAGAATGCCTTCAGGGGTTTCTCCGCTCTGGGAGGCTCAGGCCGGAGGAAAAGGAATCTGCCAAGTGGAGACCAACAGGATTGGAAAGAAGGAGAGCTGAAGCCACTCCGCCTGAAGCCCCCGTCTCCCTCCCCTGGGGGCCTCGGAACAGGAAAGTGGGAATAGACTGGGATCGGGGGGGAAAGTTCCGGTGGGAATCTGAAGTTGAAGGAGTGAGCCAAAATGAGCCAAGATTGACTTGGCACAGGAAGGAAAGTCAAAAATCCCACAGAGGTTCACTTTTGACTTTTAACGACTTTTAAGGGGCCTCCCCAAAGCCGGCTTTGGACTCGGTCAAGAGTCCAACCGACTCGGGGAAAAGGGAGGACTTGGGTAAAGCCCCTGGGCCAGAAAGTCACCCTGTAGAGTGACCAATGCTAAACTGAGCCAACCAGAAACACTAAAGTGTCCACTATGCCCCACTGTATAATCCCGGGCTGGCTCCATTCTCACGGTCATACTCCCATCCTCATCAATCCCACCTAACCTCCCAGAACAGATCAGCGCCTTCGGCATCCTTTCCTTGCCACTTTAGAAGAGCACTGAGCAACTGCTCTATTCAGGCCCTCACAACGCGGGATAAGAACGGAAAGGAAAATCTCTGAGCACAGTGAGCTACCCTAGGGCGGGCTAGTGGTCCAGATAGAGGGGCAGAAGGAGGGTCAGCGGGGACAAGGACAGAGTGAGAGGTGAGGTGGCTCACTCAGGGACGGGGGACGCTATGGCCTTGCTGAAGGAACTTGTCAGAGCCCGGAATCTGCTTCTAGTTGTCCTCGTCCCACTCCTGCTCCTGCCTCTGCCGCTCCTCTATCCTAACAGTGTAAGTACGTCTCTATTTCCTCTGGTTTTTGTTTAATTTTGTGGGTTTTTTTTAAATGGCATTTGCTAATGCTTACTATATGTCAGGCACTGTACTAAGCACTGGGGTGGATACTCAAACTGGGCTGCACACAAGTCTCTGTCCCACATAGGACTATAGTCTTAATTCCCATTTTACCAATGAGGGAACTGAGGCACAGAGAAATGCCGTGAGTTGCCCGAGGTCACAAAGCAGACAAGTGGAGGAGCAGAGATTAGAACCCAGGCCCTCTGGCTCCTAGTGCTTTGTCCACGCACGCTGCTTCTCCTTCGTAGGTTTTGGGTCAAATGGACAGAAACCAAGGTCGGGACCGGTGATCGGGGGCAGGGTTGTCGGGGAGGGGGCTTGAACTGCTGTGTCAGCAGGACGTGGAGACTCCAGTCCAGGCCACGGCGTTGAGGCGGCCGGCGGGGCTGGGTCAAAAAAAAGGGAGAGTAGACAGCTGGGAAACAGGGTTTCCATGAGAGTCTTCCTTGGGGATCCTGGGGAGCCGTGATCCTCAGCTCCTCGGACACTGAAACGGAGCCAGGGGTCAGGACAAGGAGTGAGTGGTCTGAGGCACTCAAACACTGTCCTGGGCTTCTGGCTTCCGGGCACAGGGCTCCCATTTGGCAGGGAAGCAGCATGGGCTTAGCAGATAGAGCACAGGCCTGTGGGTCAGAAGGACCTGAATTCTAATCCTTGTTCCGCCACGTGTCTTCTCTGAAATCTTGGGCAAGTCACTTCACTTCTCTCTGCCTCAGTTACCTCATTTGTAAAATAGGGATTAAGACTGTGAGCCCCACATGGGACAGGGACCGTATCCAACCCCATTTTCTTATATCCAACCCAGGCCTTAGTAAAGTGCCAGGCACATAGCAAGTGCTTAAAAAATACCACCGTTATTATTATTTCCGAGACTGAGATTTGTCTCAGGACCTCCAACCACTCCACAGCCACCTGAGCTGTCTGCCTTTCACTTAACGTCTGTTCCCGGGGTTAAAACGAAACAAGATACCAGACTGTTCCCGGCAGTACTCCTCCACAGGGAAGACTCAGAAACAAGTCATTCCTCTGCCCCTCCCAGGCAGAATTCCCCTCCGATCCGGGTCTCCTCCAGCCCCTCTCAAATGGTGTCTAGGCCTGGTTTGAAGAGAGAGCGAATCAAAAATGCCCTGAGTTCAGGCCCCGCCGAAGTACTGGAGCTTTGCGATTGTTACTGCATCCGTGGGATCTAGGGAACTCCGGCTCCTCGGTGAGGAGAAAGTGCCAACGGAGGATTTGGGGATGTTGAACAACAGTAAGCCGCCATCTTGTTTCTGAGGGGCCAGGTCACGGAAAAAGGCCCCCATTGGGAAGGCCTCTAGTGAAACGTGAGACAGGCCCCCCGTGATGCTAAGTAATGAAGGTTAGGGATAATACCAAGCAGCCCATCGAGAACCCCAACCAGGGGTCAGGATTTGGAATGCCGGCCACTCCCCGCCACCCTCACCCATCCACCCACCCGCCGATAAATTCCAAAATGAACTCTGAAAGCAATCTGTTGACCAGACCCACTCTACATGTTCCTGTTATTTTTGCTCTCTGGGGTCTGCCCGCTGGGCTTTCAGAAGTAAAAGAATTGAAATATTTTGCTCAACAGATGACTCATAAAAAATAACAATCGCTTCCAACCCTTAGCTGGTGGCTCTGACCTTCAGCAGGGTTCATGGAAGCAGATCAGTCAGAACCAGGATGGGACTCAGAGTTGATCCAGGGCTCTGCATTCCTACCCAAACTCATCCCTTGCCTCTATCCCCAAAACAAGCTTTCCACCCACTGTGGTTATGGCCCGGTAAGAGCACAGAGTAATAATAATAATAATTGTGGTATTTGTTAAGTGTTTACTATGTGTCAGGCACTGATTTAAGCACAGGGGTAGATACAAGATATTCAGGGCCCACATAGGGTTTTAAGTCCAAGTAGGAGGGAGAACAGATATCGAATCCCCCTTCTGCAGTTGAGGGAAATGAGGCACAGAGAAGTTAAGTGACTTGACCAAGTTCACACAGTAGGTAAGTAGCGGAACTGGGTTGAGAACCCAGATCGTCCAGCTCCTAGGCCGCTGCACTTCCCGCTAGGCCTCTCTACTTCTCATCTGGGATCTCTGGCCTTCAACCTGAAGGAGAAGACAGGAAATGGTCTGGGAAGAGGTTAACACTGTTTGTGCAAAGAAAAAACACATTTTAAACTCTTTTAGCTACTGAGAAACTTGGTTACGGGGTTGGAGTGGAAATGGCAGGGGGTGAGGGATGGTGGGAGGGTGAGGCGGGGAAGGAGAGTTAAATAGCAGGGATTAAGATGGTCCCTCTTAGAAACCAGCTGGCTTTAATCTCTCCGCTAAATAAATACCCCAGAGCGAGCGAGGGAAGCCGATTTAGGTTGAGCTGAGATTAACTGGCAACTGATTGTTGCTGACACTTTTTCCAAGCATCCCCCACCCCCACAAATCCCCAATCCCTCCCCAAAACTTGCAGGTTTTCTGCTTTATTGCATTGTGGTTTTATTTTCTATTCCGCCTGTCAGCAGCTGATAGAAGCCGGTTGGAGAAGGGACAGGTGCGTCTGACCCGAGAACTCTCTATATCTTCAGGCAGCTGTGTCATGGGCACGGCTGGGAGAAGTCAGTTAATCGTATTTATTGAGCACTTACTCTATGCAGAGCACTGTACTAAGCGCTTGGCAGAGTACAATACAACCATAAACAGACACATTCCCTGACCACAACGAGTTTATAGTCTAGAGAGGTCGGAAGCTGAGTGTCCACAGAGGCGAGTTTGGTGCAGAAAGATAATAATAATAATGTTGGTATTTGTTAAGCGCTTACTATGTGCAGAGCACTGTTCTAAGCGCTGGGGGAGATAGAGGGTAATCAGGTTGTCCCACGTGAGGCTCACAGTTCATCTCCATTTTACAGATGAGGTCACTGAGGCACAGAGAAGTGAAGTGACTCGCCCACAGTCACACAGCTGACAAGTGGCAGAGCCCGGAGTCGAACCCATGACCTCTGACTCTGAAGCCCAGGCTCTTTCCACTGAGCCGTGCTGCGGATGGGCAAGTCTCTTTAAGCTCCTTGGGGGCAGTGAATGTATCTACTCACTCTGTTGTACTCTCCCAATGCTTAGTTCAGTGCTCTGCACATAGTAAGGGCTCGATAAATACCAGTGATTGAATAGAGGCCTGAAGACCAGGCTCAGTCATTTCCATTGTTTAAGTCAATCAGTTGTATTTATTGAGCCCTTACTTTGTGTAGAACACTGCACTATGAGAAGCAGCATGGCTCAGTGGAAAGAGCACAGGTTTGGGAGTCAGAGGTCATGGGTTCGAAACCTTGCTCTGCCACTTGTCAGCTGTGTGACTGTGGGCAAGTCACTTCACTTCTCTGTGCCTCAGTTACCTCATCTGTACATTCCAAGCGCTTAGTACAGTGCTCTGCACATAGTAAGTGCTCAACAAATACTATTGAATGAATTGAATGAATGAAAATGGGGATTAAGACTGTGAGCCTCACGTGGGACAACCTGATTACCCTCTATCTCCCCTGGGGCTTAGAACAGTGCTCTGCACATAGTAAGCGCTTAACAAATACCAACATTATTATTATTATTATTATTACTAAGGGTCTGGGAGAATATAATCTAACAGAGGTGGTAGACACTTTCTCTGCCCGCTGTATAGTCGAGAGGCGGAGATAGATGTTAATATAAATAAATCACAGATATGTACATACGTGTTGAGGGGGGTGGGGAAGGGGGTGATAAAGGATATACTGTCCGATAACCCCAGACTCTGCACCTGACCCTCTTCCTGGCTGATTTCAAGGAGAAAACTTCAGGAAGGCAAACCCTCAAATCACACCACACTCCGTCCTGATACTGCCGCCACCATCCCCCAGATCACCTGCCCGTAGCGGGAGCGGTGATGGGGAGCCCAACCTCGCTGCCAATGGCCAGAGATCCACTCCTGAGCCTGCCCGACCAGCAGGAGCCACAGGCCTAACCGCCCCCTGCCCCGGGACCTAAACTCTTCCCCCCCATTTCCCCCACAGGAGGCCGCGTGCGCCTACGTGCTGATCGTCACGGCCGTGTACTGGGTGTCGGAGGCCGTCCCGCTCGGGGCCGCGGCCCTCGTCCCGGCCTTCCTCTACCCGCTCTTCGGAGTCCTCAGATCCAGCGAGGTGAGGCGCCGGAGGGGCGGGGGGCGGCGGGTTGGGGGGACCTGTTCCACACCCCCTCTGACCTGCCCCAAGGAGCAGCAAAGAGCTCTTTCCAAGCCAAACCTCTCACTCCTCCCCAGAGGGAGATCGTCTCTGTAATTTGGGCCCAGAATAGGGGGCCTAGGCAGGTTGGTCTGGCTTCTGACCCCTACCAAGAGGCCCTATTCATTTCTTCTGATCCCAGGGTTTGCTCTTTCCCTTCCTCCATTTCTTCCTTCTCTCCCTTCCTCCATTTCTTCCTTCTCTCCCTTCCTGCTTCCTTATCTCTCCCTACTCCCTCCTTCCTTTTCTCTCTCTTTCTTCCTCCCTCTCTTCCTCTTTCCCACCCTTTATTTCTTCCTCCTTCTCTTCCTCTCCCTGCCTAAGGCTGCTCTCAGCAATCTTTATTTCTCCCTCTCCTAGCCTTTCCTTCCCCTTTATCTCAGTCCTTCCCAGGGCTCTGAGGAAGGCAGCGGAGAGGCTGGGCCCTCACACCTGGCTCTGAGGCGATCAGAGAGCAGAGTGGATCCTATTGGCGACCTCCTTCACCCACCCCACGGATGGACTCGCGTTGCGGCCTTGCCTCGGATTCCGGGACGGAATCCCGGATGCCACTTGGGGCCCAGCCCGGCTGAGGGCCCTCAGTCCACTCCCAGGAGCTCCCTACTCGCAGATCCCCTCCACGCTTACCTTCCCTGCAGGTGGCCGCCGAGTATTTCAAGAACACGACCCTGCTCCTGGTCGGGGTCATCTGTGTGGCTGCCGCAGTGGAGAAGTGGAACTTGCACAAACGGCTGGCTCTGCGCATGGTCATCCTGGCTGGGGCCAAGCCTGGCATGTGAGTGGCACCCCCTTCTCGACGGGCGGAGGGGCAGCCGACTGCCAGGATGGGGCCTACGGAAAACATCCGGTGATAAGTTCCTGGAAGTCGGGGACGGGGACTCTTACTTCAGTTTTAAGGATCTGGGTTCTAATCCCAGGTCTGGACACTTGTCTGCTGTATGACCTTGGGCAAGTCATTTTCTTCTCTGTGCCTCGATTACCTTAATGGGGATTAGGACTGTGAGCCCCATGTGAGACCCAATTACGCCAGTGCTTAATACAGTGCCCGACACAAAATTAGGGCTTAACAAACACTACGATTATTATTATTATTATTATATTTAAGTGCTTATTATATGTCCAGCACTCTTCTAAGTGCTGGGGTAGATGTAAATCAATCAGATTGGACACAGTCCCTGTCCCACATGGGGCTCACAGTCTAAGTCGGAGGGAGAACGGGCATTGGATCCCGATTTTAGAGCTGAGGAAACTGAGACACTGAGACATGAAGTGACTTGGCCAAGGTCAAACAGCAGTCAAGGGGCAGAGCGGGATTAGAATGCAAGTCCTCTGACTCCCAAGCCCAGGTTCCTTCTACTGGGCCACACTGCTTCTACCCTCCCAAACCCTCAGTCATCTATCAATAGCATTTACTGAGCACTTTATGCCAAGCACGTTACTGAGTGCTTGTTAGGGTGCAAGATAGTAGGTAGATATGATCCTGACTTTCACTGCACACCATAAGTGTTCAATAAATACCCACCAGGGATCAATAGATCAATTGATTCATCATCCCCTCCCTCTAAGAATTTGCAGATTCCCCATGTGAGGCAAGGACCATGCGAAGCTCTTTTTCCATCCTTTCATCCCTGACTCTTCTCCAATGGGGCCAACCAGTGCTACAAGGAATCTTATCTTGGTCTCCATCTTGAATGATCCCATCATAGGCCTCTTGCCCCCCAATTTATCCAAACCCCTCCCTGACCGTGTCAATCCATCATCTAATGGTACTGAGAAGCAGTGTGACTTAGTGGAAAGGGCTTGGGATTCTAAGCCCAGCTCCCCCTTGCCTGCTGTGTACGAGTCACTTTTCTATGCCTCAGTTTCCTCATCTTTTCCCTCCTACTTAAACTGTGAGCCCCTAGTGAGACAGGGACTGTGTCCTCCCTGATTGCATCTACCCTAGGGCTTAATTCAGTGCTGGGTACATAAGGGTTTAACAAGCTGTTATTATTTTTACTATTATCTGAGTGGTAAGCACCGAACTAAGCCTTTGGGAGTAGCAAGAGTAACCTTCCTTGCAATCAAGAAGCTCGCAACTTAATGAGGAAGATGGACAACAGGTATGCAGAGAGAGTGATAGCAGGAAGAAGAAGGAAGTGATATAGGAAGCACCACAAACCCGTCAGGCTGAACAAATTACTGATTGGGAGAATCAATCTTTAAGTAACTAAGACCCGCAGATATGAGAGCTGACTTTTACCTATCCATAGTTTCGGCAGGTTCGATTTCCCGGGGCACCAAATTCCCTACCCCAGCCGCCGGGTGAAGACATGTCTCCCTTTGTTCTGATCGATCGAGGGTCAACGGGGAGGGGGGATGCCTATTCCCTGGGTTGGGATTTGGGGGAAGACCACCCCACCTCTTGTTTTCCATCACGACCCGCCCCCCCAGCTCAATTCTGTAAAGTTCAGCCTTGTCCCCTCCCAGTTCGTGGAAGCCCGAGCCCGTCTCTTGCCCCGAGGGAGCCGGCCCACGCCCCGATCACCTTGGGAGTCCCCGTGATCACCTGGTTGTCCCCGCCGCCGCACAGGCTGCTGCTGTGTTTCATGGGCTGCACTGCCCTCCTGTCGTCCTGGCTGTCCAACACCTCCACCACCGCCATGGTGATGCCCATCGCTGAGGCCGTGCTGCAGGAGTTGTTCAATGCTGACGAAGAGCCAGGGGCCCAGGGCCCTTCGGGCCCCCCTCTCAGCGAAGACGTGGAACCCAAGGGTATGGCTTGCTCGGGGACAACTCTCCCGGACCTCCCCCTGCACTCGTCCATCTCCGCTTTGAGGTCTCTTCCCTTCCTCACTCTGCGACCCTCCCAACCTCGGCCCCCTTAAGCTCTGCTCTTTTCTCCGGGCACACTCTTTCCCGTTCTTCACGGTGGGTTTTTGGCCCTCTCTCCTCACTTTTTCCTTGCCCTCTGCTCCATCTCCCGTCCCCGGGACTAGTCCTGCTATTCCTCCTTCCGCCATATCCCTGTGAGCTGTAGCTCAGACGGGCCTCGCCCCCACCCTGCTCGCATAATCACTCGGGCCTCCGGCGGCCTCCATGGGGCTGCGAGGATCGGCTAAGTCGTCCGGCTAGCCAAACTGGCTGGGAAGGCACTTGTTCACTTGACTGCCCCTTTCCTGGGATTGTAACCATATCCCAGACCCCAGACCCATAACCATTCCCCACACCTCAAGACCCAGAGAACAGCCACTTCCTTAACTGCCTCCACTTTTTGCTTCAGATTCCATCTCTCTTGGTCTCTGTTTCTCTCTAAAACTATCTGCTCCTCTCTCGGCCTCTCTGCTCCTCTCTCGGCCTTCTCTACTTCTATCTCAGCCTCTCTTCCTCTCTTGACTTCTCTTGACCTCTCTGTTTATCACTTTCCTTTTTGGTCTCTGTGTCTGGCTTTTTCTTTCTGAATCTCTGTGTCTGTTCCTCTTTATCTCTGTTTCTTTCTTGGTCTCTGTTTTTCTCTCTGGCCCTTTCTCTCTTTCTCTCTCTCTGTCTTCTCTGTCTTTCCCTTCCTCCCCCCATTTCTCTCTCCATCTCTGCCCTTCACTTTCCCCTTCTGTAGGTCTGAGTGAGAAGAATGGCCAGCCATCTCTGGAGCTGATTTTTGTCAATGAAGAGTAAGTGTGGCTTTCCCCTCTGGAACGGGGACCATTCTCCCCTCACAAGCTTGGAAGTTTCTGGGGATCCCCATTCTACCATGCGGTTCCCTGACCTACGACTGTGCTAAATGGATTCCTGGGCTCCCCTGGACCCTCCCCGCGCCCATGGCCCGGGTGGAGTAGGGAGGGAAAACTGTATAGCCCTTGGCAGGATATCACGTGCTGCCAGATTTATCCTGCCAGGAGGAAGCACTGGGCAGGTTCAGACTGCTGGGGAGGGTTCTGGATCCCCTCTCTGGCCCTGGGGATGCAGGGGCTTAGGGAGGGCTTATAGGCCCAGAGGAATTGGTCACGGAGGAGGAAATCTGGAGGGGAGGAAAGGAGAGACCCCTCTCCCTGAGGCTCTCCAAGCCTTCCCCACCCAGGTCCCCCAGGGAGCAGTGAGTCGCTTTTGGTTGCGTGCCAGGTTTACCACCCGGGGCTGGACTGGTTTCTCCTGCACTCCAGAGGGTCAGCTTGAGTGGATAGAGATTCCCCCAGACCTAGAATCCAGTACCTCAGAGAAGGTGGGTCGGGCCTGCCCGCCTCAGAAGCCCAAGTAGCCATTGAGTGGGATTATTATTAATAATAAAACTTGGCAATATAAATGTGAATATAATAATAATAATAATAATGTTGGTATTTGTTAAGCGCTTACTATGTGCAGAGCACTGTTCTAAGCGCTGGGGTAGATACAGGGTAATCGGGTTGTCCCACATGGGGCTCACAGTTAATCCCCATTTTACAGATGAGGTAACTGAGGCACAGAGAAGTTAAGTGACTTGCCCAAGGTCACACAGCCGACATGTGGCAGAGCCGGGATTCGAACCCATGACCTCTGACTCCCAAGCCCGGGCTCTTTCCACTGAGCCACGCTGCTTACTTATATTAATGTTAATAATAATTGTGGTATTTGTTCAGATTGGATTGGAAGTTTGGTTAGACCTGGGTCATTCTGGCTCTACCTGGGTGGAACGGTGACCAAATTCCTGAGGACCCCTTGAACTAGCCAGGCTGGTGTGACAGTCCAGACCCTGGAGTCTGTTGGGTTTTGGGGTTTTTTTAATGGCATTTGTTAAGCGCATATTATAGGCCAAGCAGTGTACTTACCACTGAGGTAGATACAAGCAAATTCAGGTTGGAAGCATTCCATGTCCTACTTGGGGCTCACACTCTCACTCCCCACCTTTAGATGAGGTCACGGAGGCACAGAGAGTGAAGTGACTTGCCCAAGGTCATAAAGCAGACACCTGTCGGAGCCGGGATTAGAACCTGTGTCCCTCTGACTCCCAGGCCCGAGCTCTAACCCCTAGTTATGCTGCTTCTCTATTGCCTCTGGAGAACCCCAGTGTCTCTTGTGCCTGTTTGGCATTCAGCTCGTAGTCCCTATAACGCAATGGTCAAACCAACTCAGAGGCAGGAATAGGTCCAATCCGACACTCGCTCTCACACAACCACAACAAAAATAACAGTTGTGGTATTTTCTAAGTGCATACCTTGTGCCGAGCACTGCCCGAGGAGCTGGGGTAGAAGATGTAGGGGCGTTCGACGGAACACAGCCTCTGTCCCCAGTGGTCCTCCCAGACTCACACTCCCTCATCCTTCTTCGCTTTTATTCCCAGCTCGTCGGCCGCAGGCTTCCCTTCTCTGGTGAAGAACAAGGTAAACCGCTGTGTCTCCCTGGGCTGGCTCCTCCTCAGCCCAGCGGGGAGCGGGATGGGGAGAGGGGCCCGGTGGGGAAGCAAGGCCAGGATTCCAGGCCTCAGACCTGGAGGGAAAGTCAGCCTTTCCCAGGTAGGAAAGGGCGGATGGCGTTCGCTACAATCAGCCCCGCCCTCCGCGTTCAGGCAGAGCGTGGCTCTGGCCAGGCTCCACGTCCGGCCTGCTCTTGTGGCCACCGAGAGAACCCAGAGAAGAGCTGCAGGGCGAGCTGCCCAAACTGGGCCTCTCCAGAGCTCCCAAGACACGCGCCCCAAGCTGCCCTGTGGCCAATGGGGAAATCTAGACTGTTGGCTTGTCTCCAGAGGAGGAGAACAGCAGCCTCTCGGGACCAACTCGTATCTCCTCCTCCCAGCGACGGTACCCATCCTCCCTCCCTGGCTCCCCACCAGAGGCAAGGCTAGCTAATAGTGGTACTTTTTAAAGTGCTCGCTGTGTGCCAGGCACTGTACTAAGCTCTGGGTTGGACACGGTTCCTATCCTCCATGGGGCTCACGGTCTTAATCCCCATTTTACAGATGAGGTGACCGAGGCGCAGAGAAGTGAAGTGAATTGCCCGTGGTCTTCAGCGGATAAGTGGCGGAGCTGGGATTAGAAAGCAGGTCCTTCTGACTTTCAGGACCGTGCTCTACCCACTAGGCCACGCTGCTCCTCTATCCCTGCTAACTAGGAATTGGCTCCCTCTGCCCCTTATCTCCCCCAAACCCCGAGAGACTGGTTGACTCCCACATTTTCTTTTGTCCGGGTTCTAAAGCCTCATGCCTACTGACGGAGTGTGGACTCCATCTAGGCCAGAGGAGCGGGAGTCAGACGCCCCAGCTATCCGAGATGGACACTTAGTCATCCATTCCCCTATTCTCCGTGAGGGAGGCCACCTCCTCCTCCCAAGCGTCAGCCTCCCCTAGCCCTCCCTGGGGACGGCTGCGGGCCTCACCCCCGAGCCCCCCGGCTCCGGCGGGGCCCCAGACAGTGGCTGGGACCGGGGCCGGACCCGAGGGGACAGTCTCCTTCCTTCTGCAGGCCCAGCTGGTCGTCCTGTCCCCGCTGGGCAGGAAGTACAGATCGCAGAAGGACCACATGGTCTGCAAGTGCCTGTCCTTGAGCATCTCCTACGCGGCCACCATCGGCGGGCTGACCACCATCATCGGGACCTCCACCAGCCTCATCTTCCTGGAGCACTTCAACAAGTGAGCGTGTGGCCAGGGCTCCGTCCTCTACACCCTGCTCAGCCCCTGCTTCCCCCATGGTCTTTCCAGCACCTCCATCTCTCCCCTCGTGGCTCACCTGGACTCCACCTCCCCCATGGCCCACCCTTGCCCTGGCCTTTGCCTTCACTCTTGCCATCACCAGCCTCGCTGCGAGCCACCCGGTTGCCAGACAAAACTCTAGCCGATGGGGCAGGACTGTGAGTTCTATTTCTGACTCCATTTCTGATTCGCTGCTTGGAGCGGGTCACATTGTGCCACTGTGGGCTCTAACTTCCTCAAGTGGGGTGGGCTGGTCCATGTGACCAAGTCCCAGTTGCTCTAGTGGCCCTGAAATAAATTTACTGGTAGGGAGGTTGGAAAGCAGGAGGAGCGGGACTCTGTTAATAATTGTGGTATTTTATAAGTGCTTACTAAGTGCCAATTACTGTACTAAGCACTGGGGAGGGTAGAATCGTGGCTCAGTGGAAAGAGCACGGTCTTTGGAGTCAGGGTTCATGAGTTCGAATCCCAGCTCTGCCACTCGTCGGCTGTGTGACTGTGGGCAAGTCACTTAACTTCTCTGTGCCTCAGTACCCTCATCTGTAAAATGGGGATTAAGACTGTGAGCCCCATGTGGGACAACCTGATTCCCCTACGTCTACCCCAGCGCTTAGAACAGTGCTCGGCACATAGTAAGCGCTTAACAAATACCAACATTAGAATATCAGCAGATCAGACACAGCCCTTGTCCCCTCGTGAGGCTCCCACTCTAAGATGGAGGGAGGAAAGATATCCTATCCCCATCTTTACAGAGGAGGAAACGACGACACAGAGAAGTGAAATGACTTTCCCGAGGTCATACGGCAGTCGAGCGGTGGAGCCAGGATCAGGACCCGGGCCTCCTGGCTCCCAGGCCTGTGCTCTATCCACTAAGCCACACTGTTTCTCCCGAAGGGATCCGTTCCGGACACGGTCCTTGGATTCCAACTAATCCCATTTGACCTTGCTTTGCTGGAAAGGAACCCTTTGGCATCACTGGATTAGAATCCAGAAAGCCTGAATCTTTTTCCACCTCCACCGCTGCTCTGGTGCGTAATGGGGGCCGGTGGCTGGGCCTCTCCCTCTGCTGTGATGGCTCTGTGGCCCATGAGCTACACTCTCTGCCTTTGTGTCTCCCCGGTGGTCCGCTCGCCTGGTCGACCCTCTTGACTCCTGCTAGGAAAATGGCCTTTCTGTGTAAAGGTAGAAGCAGCATGGTGTAGTGGATAGAGCACGGGCCTGGGAGTCAGAAGGTCATGGGTTCTAATCCCGGCTCTGCCACCTGTCTGTTGTGTGACCTTGGGCAAGTCGCTTTGCTTCTCTGTGCCTCAGTGACCTCATCTGTAAAATGGGGATTGGGACTGTGAGCCCCACATGGGACGGGGACTGTGTCCAACCTGATTTGCTTGTATCCACCCCAGTGCTTAGTACAGTGCCTGGCACACAGTTGCGCTTTACAAATGCCATTAGTAGTAGTAGTAGTAAAGTACTGGGGAAGTAAGCACTTAAAAAATAGCATTGAAAAAAAAGAGTCCTGAGCCTCATCCTCTTGCTGGGAGGAAGCGGGGGATGTAAGAGTCCCAGGGTTCAGCTCAGGTCGATCCCTCCCCCGGCTCGTCCCCCACCCGCCTCCCGCCGGTCACCGCCAACCTCGGGGACCCCGGACTCAGCCCGTTTGTCCTCTCCTCCAGCCAGTACCCAGCCTCGGAGGTGGTCAACTTCGGCACCTGGTTCCTCTTCAGCTTCCCCATCTCCCTCGTCCTGTTGGCCCTGAGCTGGCTGTGGCTGCACTGCCTGTTCCTGGGGTGCAAGTGAGTGGAGGGGGCCGGGGGCCGGGGGGGGGGGGGCGCCACAGCTGGAGGTGCGTCCGGCCCCCTTGGGCCCAGCTGACCCCAGCGCCAAGCTTGGATTGATTGATTCATCGATAAAGATGCCGTCAGCTCCCTTTTCTCTGCGACAAACCGGGAGGGACGGTCAGTGGATCGTACCTACGGAGAGCATACTGTGTGCAGAGCACTGTACTAAGCACTCGTTGTTTACTCCGCGTATAACAATAGAGAGGCACATTCCCTGCCCACAACGAGTTTACAGCCTAGAATTCCCAAACGGCCTTCTCGGACACAAGTATCCCCAGGTGATTGATTGATAAAAGCATTTTCGGCTTCCTCTTCGAAGCAACAAGCAGGGAGGATCCCAATCATCGATCGGTTGATCGGCATTGATTGAGCACCCGCTGAGTTCAAAGCACTGAGCTAAATGGTAGCGAGAGGGTTACAGAAATGAGATGAATGCCCCCCTATATTCCCCTATACGTAAGTGCTGAGGCTAGAAATAAAATTTGTTCTAAGAATGATGCTGTCTTGAAGTAACCGGGATGTTGGGAATTATTCAGGGAAAGCTTCCTGAAGGAGGTGGCATTCTAGGGGGGCTTTTTAGAAGTGGGGTCTTGCGGATTTAGAGAGAGAGGGAGCTCCGGGCCTGGGGAAATAGTGTGAGTGAGGGGTCAGAGACGGGGGAGTCGAGAGGGAGGTGTGGTTGGAAGGTGAGCCTGAGAGGAACGATGAGTGCGAGCTGGGGAACAGTGGGTGAGCAGAGTTGATATGTGAGCCGGGGAGAGCTGGTTGAGAACCTTGAAGCCAATGGAGACTCGATTGGGACCAGAACATCTCTTAATGCCCGGCCTCCATCAGGATTTCAATCAATCAATCAATCAATGGTATTTATTGAGCACTTACTGCATGCAGAGCACTGTACTAAGCACTTGGGAGAGTACAATATTACAGTATCACCGAGATACGTTCTCTGCCCACCTTCTCTTCCTCTCCCTTTCAGTTTCAAGGAGACCTGCTCTCTGAGCAAGAAAAAGAAGACCAAGAGTGAAGAGCTGTCAGAGAGGAGGATCCGAGAAGAATATGAAAAGATGGGACCCATCAGGTAAAGGCATGACGGTGTAGCGGATAGAGCACGGGCTTGGGGGTCAGAAGGTCGCTGGGTCGAATCCCGGCTCTGCCACTTGTCTGCTGTGTGACCTTGGGCAAGTCGCTTCACTTCTCTGGGCCTCAGTTATCTCAACTGCGAAACGGGGATCGACACTGTGAGCCCCACATGGGACGGTGACTGTGTCCAACCTGATTTGCTTGTATCCAGCCCAACTCTTAGTGCAGTGCCTGGCACATAGTAAGCACTTCAGTACCATAATTATTATTATTATTATTGTTACATTGAAGGGGGAAGGGGTCTCGGGTGGCTGGGGGCAATGTGGGGGTGTTGGGCTGGGGGTGGCTGTTGGGTTTAGGAAGAGTTCTGCAGGCTGGGATGGTGCCCAGGGTGCTGGAATGGGTCTGGGCCCTGGCCCAGCTGAAGGAAACGGTCCTCCTCTTCCTGGTGATGAAGCTGGAAGCGGGCGGGGTCCCAGACGCCCTCGCTCCATAAGGAGGAGAAAATTAGAGGAACGGTTAAGGGGGGCAGGACGTAACCCATCCATGCCACCCAGAGCCCTTTACCATCCCCACTATTTGTCATACTCTCAGCTTCCCCCTCGAGACCGAAAGCTTCGTTGTGGACAGGCAATGTGTCTGTTTACTGTTACACTGTATTCTCCCCAGGTGCTTAGTATAGTGTTTTGCACATAGTAAGGGCTCAATAAATACAATTGAATGAATGAACGAACTCCCAAAGGGGCAGCTGGTCATCCCCAAGAACTGGCTCAACTCCTGACCCGGTAGATCAAGGCCGCGATGGCCCAGGCTTCGGCTTCCTCAAAGCCAAGCCTCCGGCTTCCTGAGGCCCGAGCTTTGGTTTCCTGGAGGCCCGGGCAGTGGGCTTTCAGGGGCACCTTGGGGGGCTGCAGCTGCAAGGCAACAGGGCTGGGAGAGGTGGGAAAGTTCCCGGAGCTCTGCTCCGCCCCACCCATCCAGGATCTCCCCACCCATAGGGAGAGGAGAAGCAGCATGGCCTAGCGGATACAGCCCAGGCCTGAAAGTCAGAAGGACCTGGGTTCTAATCCTGGCTCTGCCACTTTCTGTTTTGTGACCTTGGGCCAGTCGATTCACTTCTCTGGGCCTCAGTTTCTTCGTCTGTGAAACGGGGATTAAGACCGTGAACCCCATGAGAGATAAAGACTGTGTCCAATCTGATTAGCTTGTATCTACTCCAGTACTTAATACAGGTCCTGGCACATAGTAAGCACTTAATAAATACCAAAACAAAAAGGAGAGAGAGTACCTACCAGTCTCCCCACCACCCCCAAAGGAAGAAATGGGATTGGGCCAGTCTGGGAGTCCACCCCAGAGCCAAACAGGGCTCTCCCGGAGGAACCCACTGCTTCTCCAGCTGCACTGTGGATAATCATCCCGTGGCTGGGCCTGATTCCCATTGCCCTTCTTGTTTCCTAGCTACCCTGAGATGGTGACTGGTTTTTTCTTCATCCTGATGACCCTGCTCTGGTTTACCCGGGAGCCGGGCTTTGTGCCCGGCTGGGATTCTTTCTTTGAAAAGTAAGTCACGAGGGAGGTGGGCCCCCTGTTTCCTCAGGGGGCTTCTCCGGGTTGGCTGATTGGGGAGCCCCGGACTCTCCCTTTGCCGGTAACCGTCCTGCTCGTCCCGGGCCGATTCTGTGCTCCCGCCAGACCCGAGGCCAAATTGGACTTCCTCCACCCAGGAGACTTAGGACCAGTCCTCGGATGCCAGGCTAAGAAGTAGGACTCTCAGAGGGTCAGAGGATGTGGGTTTAATCCTGGCTCTGCCACATCTGTTGTGTGTCCTTGGGCAAGTCGCTTAACTTCTCTGAGTCTCTCTTACCTCACATGTAAAATCTGGACTGAGACCGGGAGTCTCATGTGGGACAGGGACTGTGTCCGATCTGATTACCTCGTACCTCCTCCAGCGCTTAGAACAGTGCTTGGCACATTGTAAGCACTTAGTAAATACCACAGTTATTATTACCCTTATTATTGGGAGACAGTGGAGCAGGGTTAAAGTCAGGCCAGGGTTCCTCCACCCACTCCCACCTCCAGAGAAGCACACAGAGCCAAGTTTACCCATAGGCCTCCGGGAGAATGGCCAAACAAGTAGGTTCTGCGCAGCGTTTCCGACCCGCCGCGACGCTGACCTTAGGCAGTCCTGGACTGAGTTCCTGACCTCTCGACGATGGCCAGAGAGCCCTGGCACCTGTGCCTCGAAGAGCCTTGCTGACTGATTTGCCATTCTGTATATATTGTGTATCTGTCCTTTCCTTTTATGCTGTGGTAGTGTTTGATTGTTTCCCCTCAGGGGACAGGGTCTAGGCATAATCTCCACCTGTGTACTCTCTCCCAGCACTGAGTAGAGTGCTCTGCTCACAGTAAGCGCTCGATAAATGCCCTGGACAGATTGAATGCGCTGGCCTTTCCTCCCCGGGAGGAGGAGATTCCCGCTTCTCCCGCCTTTCCCTCACTGTCTCCTCAGCAGGAAAGGCTACCGCACCGACGCCACCGTCTCTGTCTTCCTCGGCTTCCTCCTCTTCCTCATCCCGGCCAAGATGCCCCGCTTGGGCAAAGAGAAAGGTGAGCGTCGCCACCCCGGGGGAGGGGTTCTGGCTCCCGGGAGGGACCACTACCGGCCTCGGGCAGGAGGGGTCATTTAGAGCTGCCGCCGCCGAGCAGCGGAGGAGGCTACGGTTGGCCGGCCGGTCACTTTGGTCGCGCCCCACTGGATTTAACCCCAGCTCTGGTCACCCACTCAGGGGAGAATGGAGAAAGCACTCCAAACGGGAGCTCGGTGGAGCCCATACTCACCTGGAAGGACTTCCAGAAGACAATGCCGTGGGAGATCGTGGTTCTGGTCGGAGGCGGCTACGCTTTGGCTGCTGGAAGCAAGGTAGTTTTCGCTTTCGGCTCTGCGCTATCCCGGCTGTTTCATTTCCCAGCCACTAGCCACCACGGTCCCGTGAAGTAGGTCGGTCGGGGACCACCGCCACCCCTGCCGTTTTACAGGCGGGGAACCCGAAGTCCAGGGAGGTTAAGCGACCTGCTCGAGGTCACACAGCAAGACCAACAGATCCGTCTCGGATTGTGTTTGGTGGCCAAACCCCAAGGGCCACAGTTTTCCCTTCCAAGGAGGTGGAGAAACTGCCAAACGGACGTCATGGCAGATAGAGCTTTGGCCTTTTTTCTTTTTAATTAATCAGGGCCATAGTGGCGTTCCTCAGTCCCAAAGAGAAGACTTAAAGTCTCTCAGAATGGACTCCAGGGCCTTTTCTGAGGCGTCAGGAACACAGTGGGAGACAGGAGGTGTGAGGGGGACGCACACTTCAGTATTCCCAGACGAAAGGAGCCTGGAAGATGGTGGGTATTTGGAGGGGAGAGAAGAGAAAGAGGAAGGTGGCTGGGCCGGTTTCGACGGTCCTGCTCACGACGGAAGAACTGAACGGATGGGGCCTAGGTGGACCAGGCACTGGCGTAAACCGCCAAAACCACGCCGTCCGCCGAGGCCCAACATCCGTTCCCATTGCCGCCACCCTTTGGGGTCTGTTGTCAGTTCTAATGTCCACAATGGCTGGGTTGAGATGGCTGCCCCAACCCTCGAGATGGACCCCCAAGGCCCCCCTTCCATCTCCCCCAACCCATCACGTGCGAGGGGCCGGGACCCGGGAGTGAGGACGGGGTAGACCGAGGTTAAAGGGATGTGGAACCTCTCTCCTCTTCTGTGCTCTTAACCCTTCCGTGGGCGCTGTTTGACTCCAACACGGCTCCGTAGCAGGGCTGGGGAAGGAAGCAAGTCTAGGGAGAAGGGGTGTGCGGGCCCAATTGGGGCGTCTGATGGTGGAGGTGAACTCTGGTCCGCGGTGGGGGGGAGTAGCCTCCCGGTTTCCTCTGAAACCTGAGCCTGGCTCTGAAGTCAGGACAAGAGATAGTGATCGAAATGTTTGAGGGATAGAAAGAGCCTAGACGTCGGGAAAGACTCAACGGGGAGGACCGTGGAACTCAGGGCTGGACTCCCAAGTCTGCTTCCGGCGGAGCAGAATCTCCTTCCTGGAAAGGGAGACACCCTTGCTATCCAGGCTATCAGACCTGGAGGCAGAGGGATGGACAAGATGACCTCTGGCAGTATCTTCACACCCTGGGAGTACATGATACCCATCCATCTCAACTTGAGCCTCCCCTCACTCCTAGCCCCGTCTGACCTCTGCCCTTAGACCTCCGGCCTCTCCCTGTGGATCGGGCGCCAGATGTTGTCCTTGAGCAGTCTCCCGCCTTGGGCGGTCACCCTGCTGGCATGCATCCTGGTCTCCGTGGTAACGGAGTTTGTGAGCAACCCAGCCACCATCACCATTTTCCTGCCGATCCTGTGCAGTCTGGTAAGTCATAGCAGGGCGAGGCTTTGGGGGTCACCCCCACCCCACCCCCATGGTCTCCTGCTGCCCACCAAGGACCTCAGAAGAGCGGGAGCCTGGAGAGGGAGGTGGGGAAACAGAGTCACGGTCAAAGATCATAACTGTCAGGGACCTCAGCCTGTATCCACCTGTGGGAGGCTCAGCACTGAAATCCCCATTGGGAGGATTCAGGACCAGTTCACCAAAGTGAATGTCATAACAACAATAATAATAATAATAATTTCAGACCTTAAGTGCTTACTATGTATCTGGGGTAGATATAAGTTAATCAGGTTGGACACAGTCCCTGTCCCACATGGGGCTCCCAGTCTCAATCCCCATTTTACAGATGAGGCTCAGAGAAGTGAAATGACTTCCCCAAGGTCTCACAGAAGACAAGTGGAGGAGCTGGGTTTAGAACCCAGGCCCACGTTCTATCCACTATGCCATGCCGCTTCCCTCGTCCTGACTGAGGGGAGTCAGTCTCAAGGACAACTGGCTCAGGGAGGGTACGGAGAGCCTTTTCCAGGTCTGACAACTGCGGACGGCCTGAGGCTCACCAACGCCCTCCCAGCTCAACTCCCCAGTGCCCTCCCACAGCCCCAAGCCCTAGGAAGGGGAAATGGGGCACAGCGTTAAAAGCCAAGAAGATGAAATGATGGGAAAAGAAGCCAGGCCCGGAGGAGGAGAGGCCCCGAACAACTCCTAATCCACCGGGGCCATCACCGAGCGAAACAAAGGCACGAAACCCACTACAACTTCCAGCCCCATCTCTCTCTTCCTTTCACCCAGACAGCTCTCTCTGCTCTCCATTCCCCTCCACCATTTTTATGGTATCTGTTAGGCGCTTTTTATATTCCAGGTACCGTACTAAGAGCTGAGTTAAATATAAGATTATCACATTGGACACGGTCCCTGTCCCGCATGGGGGTTCACAGTCTTAATTCCCATTTTACAGGTGAGGGAACTGAGGCACAGAGAAGTGAAGGCACTTGCCCGAGGTCACACAGCAGACAAGTGGCTTCCCAAGCCCCGCTCCCCTTCCCCTAAGCCCCTCTAGCCCGGCCTCTGCCCGGGCTAGAGGCTCTGCGGTGTCAACAGGACGGTTAATACAAGCAAGAATAATAGCGATGATGGGGCGGGGGACCAGGCGGGGGGACGGCGGGGTGGAGTGGGCGGGGGGACCGGCGCTCCCACAGACCCTCTCCTCTGCCAGTCGGAAACCCTCCGCATCAATCCGCTCTACACGCTGATTCCCGTCACCGTGTGCATCTCCTTCGCGGTCATGCTGCCCGTGGGCAACCCGCCCAACGCCATCGTCTTCAGCTACGGCCACTGCCAGATCAAAGACATGGTGAGTCCCGGGGGCCCGCGGTCCCCACCGCCCTCCTGAGCCGGTGCCGCCCTCAGGCAGGGGGGACGATAATAACGTTGGTATTTGTTAAGCGCTTACTATGGGCCGAGCACCGTTCTAAGCGCTGGGGTAGACACAGGGGAATCGGGTCGTCCCACGTGGGGCTCACGGTCTTCATCCCCGTTTTACAGATGAGGGAACTGAGGCACCGAGAAGCGAAGTGACTCGCCCAAAAGTCACACAGCTGACGAGTGGCCGAGCCGGGATTCGAACCCATGACCTCTGACTCCAAAGCCCGTGCTCTTTCCACTGAGCCACGCTGCTTCTCCTCCTCCCCCAGGTCCCCCAGAGTGGCCAGTGCTTGGGCCACCCACTCCGCCCCGAGGCCGGTGTCCCCACTCCGCCGGGGTGTGGGGTGGGCAGGAAGGCTGGTCACCCACCCCGCCTCATCCCCTAATTGGCCAAATGGGCCAAAAAGCTGCGACCGAGACCGGGCTTTTGTAAAAACCCGGGCGGGGGAGCAGGGGGGAGAAGGGGAGTCCTGAGCGGTGTCGTATCCCCTCCGTGGGTCTCGGTTTCTCCTTCGGTCCAGTGGGGGTGGATGGATGGTGATACTCAGACGGGGCTGCGTCTGGGCTCCCGGGGCATTCCGGAGTCAGGGTCGAGGAGGAGCGTGAGGGGAGCGCCGGATCCTGGGCCAACCAGGTTTGGCCTCAGTGGGGGTCACCCACAGCCACGAGAGGGAAGGAAAAGTAGCCAGGGGGACTACAGCCCTGGGGCTTTCCACCAACTGGGGTGAAGCAGCATGGGCCTACGAAAGAACACGGGCCTACGAGTCAGACGATCTGGGTCCGAATCCCCGTTCTGCCGTGTGCCGGCTGTGTGACCTTGGCTAAGTCACTTCACTTCTCAGTGCCTCCGTTTCCTCATCCGTACAATCGGGAATCAATACCGGTCGCTCCCATTTAGACTGAGAGCCGCATGTGGGCCAAGGACTGTGTCCAACCTGACTGACCTCTATAATAATAATAATGTTGGTATTTGTTAAGCGCTTACTATGTGCCGAGCGCTGTTCTAAGCGCTGGGGTAGACACAGGGGAATCAGGTAGTCCCCCGTGGGGCTCACAGTCTTCATCCCCATTTTACAGATGAGGTAACTGAGGCACAGAGAAGTTAAGTGCTCTATGTACCCCAGTGCTTAGAACATTGTAATTGATTAACAAGTATTATTGTTATTATCATGAATAATGATGATGATGGCATTTGTTAAGTGCTTACTACGTGCCAAGCACTGTTCTGAGCGCTGGGAGAGATACAAGGCGATCAGGTCGCCCACGTGGGGCTCACGGTCTTAATCCCCATTTTAGAGATGAGGTAACTGAGGCACAGAGAAGTGAAGTGACCCGCCCAAAGTCACACGGCTGACCAAGTGGCGGAGCCGGGATTAGAACCCACGACCTCTGACTCCCGAGCCCGTGCTCTTTCCACGAAGCCACGCTGCTTCTATTACTGTCATTCGTGGACGGGCGGCTTTGACGGCTGTAGGTTAAAACGCTAATCCCAATTAAAGGACTCCGAATGTATTTAACCCGATCAAGACGGTATTTGTTGAGTGCTGTGTGCCAAGCACTGTGAGAGCAAGGATAGATGCCAGACGTTGAGCTTAGCCCCAGCCCCTGTCCTGCACGGGGCTTTCGAACTAAGAGGGAAAGTGGGTTTCATCCTCACTTTTCAGGCGAGGAAACCGAGGCCCAGAGAGGTTAAGCACCTTGCCCACGGTCACACGGCAGGGCAAGGGCAGAGCCGGAACCAGAATGCGGGTCTCCTGGCTCCCCACCCCGGGGCTTGCCCCGCTCTTATCGTCACCCAGCCCTGAGGAGAAGCACGTGGAGGCCCCTTCGCTCTCCCGGGCCCACGGTGCTTCTCCAGAGCCTCTCGCTCCCGGGACCCAGGAGAGCAGGGCTTCCCGAGCAGAGGCGGCGCGGGCCGGATGACTAACCACCCGCCCGCCGGCCTGGGCCAGGGCGCGGGAGGGCGAGGCTTCGCCCGGCGGAGCTGAGGCCCGGGGTGGAATTTCCTCGACTACATTTTCCCCTCGTAACTTTGCCCGAAGAGGTGGCAGAGGGGAGGGTTTGTTATGCCTTGACGCGGAGTCCGGCGCTCGGTAACCCCCCCGGGGGCGGCTACAGCCTCACTGCCAACGCAACCGGTTCCATCTCGTCCCGTTCCCCGGATACCTCCGCCCTGCTGCTCCTGGCCCATAGGTCTGTACACACACACACACACACACACAAATACCACGCACGTAATAATAATAAAGTTGGTATTTAAGCGCTTACTATGTGCAGAGCACTGTTCTAAGCGCTGGGGTTGGTACAGGGTAATCAGGTTGTCCCACGTGAGGCTCCCAGTCTCCATCCCCATTTTACAGATGAGGTAACGGAGGCGCAGAGAAGTGACTTGCCCGCAGTGGCACAGCTGACAAGTGGCAGAGCGGGGATTCGAACCCATGACCTCGGACTCCCAAGCCCGGGCTCCTGCCACTGAGCCACGCCGCTTCTCGGTACCAGTCGGCAGACTTTTCGATGGCTTCGAAGAGCGAGCGGGGGGATAAAAATGGGGCTGGTTACAATGCTGCGACCAGGGAAGAGGAGCCCCCTCCCTGGGTCCTACCGGCCCCCTCCCCAACTTTCAGCCCAGCGGAGGAGGCGACGGAGGCCAGAGCCCTGATTGGCCAGGACTCCGCGCTTAGAACAGTGCTTTGCACATAGTAAGCGCTTAGCAAAGGCCATCGTTATTATTATCGTGAACTGGAGGGAGAGAAGGGGGGAAAGGAACCGGATTTGCGCACCACCCTCACCCTGTCCACCCGGTCGATCGGCGGTGTTCAGTGAGCGCTTACTATGTGCTCAGTAAGTACTAGAGGGATCCATCAGGGGATGGAGTGGTGATGGAGAATGCGGGATTCCTTCATTCAATCGTGTTTACTGAGCGCTTACTGTGTGCAGAGCACTCTACCAAGTGCTTGGAATGTAAAATAGAGAAGCAGCGTGGCTCAGTGGAAACAGCCCGGGCTTGGAAGTCAGAGGTCATGGGTTTGAATCCCGACTCTGCCACTCGTCAGCTGTGTGACTGTGGGCGAGTCACTTCACTTCTCTGAGCCTCAGTTCGCTCATCTGTAAAATGGGGATCAAGACTGTGAGCCCCACGTGGGACAACCTGCTCACCCCGTGTCTACCCTAGCGCTTAGAACAGTGCTCCGCACATAGTAAGCGCTTAACAAATACCAACATTTTTATTACTATTCGGCAACGGATAGAGACGATCCCTACCCGACGACGGCTCACAGTCGGGGGGCGGGGGAGACGACAAAACAAGTAGGCATCAATACCCTCAAAATAGATAAATAGGACCATAGATATATACGCAGCATTAATAAAATAGAGCAATAAATATGCACAAGTGCTGTGGGGAGGGGAAGGGGGTAGAGCAGAGGGAGAGAGAAGGGGTGATGGGGAGGAGGAGCAGAGGGAAAGGGAGGGCTCAGTCTGGGAAGGCCTCCTGGAGGAGGTGAATTAGATGGAATTAGAGCAGTAGAGTGCCAGGGCTAGCGGGGGGGAGGGGGGTCTGGCCCCTTTCGCATCGACCGCTCCCAAACTGAGGTGGTTTTCTCACAGGTGAAAGCCGGCTTGGGAGTCAACGTGATCGGGCTGGTGGTAGTGATGGTGGCCATCAACACCTGGGGAGTCAGGCTCTTCCACTTGGACGTCTTCCCCGGCTGGGCCGAGGCCGGCAACGTCACCGACCGGGCCTGACGCCCCGGGTGGAGCGCGCCTGGCCGCGGCAGCGGTCCGGCCCTCCAGCTGGCCGAGCCGCCACCGGGACCCAAGGGTCTGCCGTCGGAAAGCCCGGCCCCGAGCCCCCCGTCTCGGGAGCCTCTTTCTCCTCCAGCCCCCGAAGGGGAACGGGGAGTCCCGCCGCCACGGAGAGACTGAGCTGTGCATTTCCGGCTGCCGCTTTCTCCCGCCGTCACAGCCACGACCCAGACGCCGCCTTCGAGTTCTCGTCTCCCGGATCTTCCCGCTTCGGCCAGCGCTTTACCCCTTTGCCCTGAGACTCTCCCAAGCCCAGCGAGGCGGCGGGACCCCGTCCCCGATCACCCCGGCCACCAAAGGGGCTGAACCATTCGCGGAGCAGCCGGTCTGCAGCCGGAAACCCCAGACGTCCTCGATCTGCAGCGGGCGAAGCGTCCCTTTAAGCAGAGAATCCCTGCCGCGCCCGACCCGGCGCCTAAAGTGCAACTTTGGGTTCTCCGATCAATAATAATAATAATGTGCCAAGCAAATCAAGTTGTCCCACGTGGGGCTCACAGTCTTAATCCCCATTTTAGAGATGAGGTAACTGAAGCACAGAGAAGTTAGGTGACTTGCCCAAAGTCACCCAGCTGACAAGTGGGGGAGCCAGAATTAGAACCCATGACCCCTCCCTCCCAAGCCTGTGCTCTTTCCGCTATGCCCCGCTGCTTCTCTAAGGGTATTTACTGAGTGCTTACGAGGTGCGGAACACTCTACTAAGCACCTGGGAGAGTCCAGTTCAATAGAATTAGCAGACACGTCCCCCGGCCGTAACGCGCTTACGGTGCAAAGGACGCCGATCTTCAGGCCGCTGGTTGGCTTTGGAGGAAGATGGTATCCACACGCGCCCTCTTCGCCACCTCCCCCTGCGCCGGGTCTATTCCCTCAGAATCCTCCCCGCTCTCAAGGGGCAAGGATGTGTGGAAGGATGTGTGGGCAAGGATGTGTGGAATGGCTCTGGGAGCCATTCCAGGATCTGTCAGGGGGTAGGGAAGGAATTCATTGTTATCGGAGCCCCCCTCCCGTAGTCCAGACCACGAGTCACACGAAAGAGGTAGGGACGGGCCACAGCCCAACGGACTCAGAGAACGACATCGGCTACAACCTGCCTCGGGTCCTCCCCACTTAGACTCCCCTCTCAGATCGTGAGCCCCCCAAGGACCAGGGACCGTATCGAATTCTGACCTGGGTACTCTCTCCCAGCGTTTAGTACAGTGCTCCGCACAAAGGGCTCAACAAATACGATTCCTACTCCTAGCGCCGGGCCTCTGCCTACGGCAGGTCGCGGCCAGCACTTCCAGCCGCTAAAGTCAGAGCCGTCGCTCGTTCTCGTCTTAGGGGATGGGAGTCGCCTGCTCTGTCTGGCTTTGAGTGGACCGGCTGCTGGCGCGGGTGCGGATCCCCCGCTGCGTGAAATGTTAGTCGATAAAATGACCGATTCAGCTCCTCACGTGTCCACCCAGGGAAAGGGTGCGGACGAGCTGGAGGCTGGCGCTCCTCACTAGTCCGAAAAGGGTCGAGATAGGTCGGATCTCCTGGTGCTTTACCAAAACAGGCACTCCACACGGCTCATCTACAGGGCGTTTCCGTTCTGGCAGCCGCTAATCCGGGCCTTCGACCAATTTGGGTGCTGAGGAGCAGCACGGCCTAGTGTAAAGACCACGGGCCCGGTAGTCGGGGGGCCGGGGTTTTAATCCCGGCTCTGCCACGTGCCCGCTCTGTGACCCTGGGCAAGTTGTTTCATTTTTCTACGCTTTAGTTACCTCATCTGTAATAATAATGTTGGTATTTGTAAAGCGCTTACCATGTGCCGAGCACTGTTCTAAGCGCCGGGGAAGATACAGGGTAATCGGGTTGTCCCACGTGAGGCTCACAGTTAATCCCCATTTTACAGATGAGGTCACTGAGGCACAGAGAAGTTAAGTGACTCGCCCACAGTCACACAGCTGACAAGTGGCAGAGCCGGGATTCAAACTCATGACCTTCGACTCCCAAGCCCGGGCTCTTACCACTGAGCCACGCTGTTTCTCTAAAGGAGAAGCTTCTGTAAAGAAACGGAGATTCAATACCTGTCTCCTCCTATTTAGATTGTGAACACCGTGTGTGAGACGGGAACTGTATCTGATCCGCTTACGTCGTATCTTCCCCAATACTTAGTACAGTGCTTTACACATAGTAAGCACTTAACAAATACCACAATCATTATTATTATGCAGAAGGCTCCCCGGCGAAGGCAGGCTGGGAGTCCCGGTAACTTCATGACCCTGAAGCTCCCAACTCACCAGAGCTTCTTTCCTTCGGCTGGCATCACCGTGGTCTTTCCACTTGAAATTTCGAAGACCGCAAAAGCAGATTCCTCGTGGCCATCTTTCTTTTCAGCCCCGTGTTTACAATGCAACGTGTGAGGCACCAACGGGCTGGAGCGGGAGTGTAGACGCGTCGGATAATAAAGATAACAACCACCATTGTGACATTTTAATATACCCGGGCTGGAGCGGGAGTGTAGACGGGTCGGATAATAAAGATAACCACCACCATTGTGACATTTTATATATACCCGGAAGGCTCAGGATAATCAGAAGGACCACAGTCTCCCATCCCAGATGGGGCTCACAATCTAAGAGGTAGCAAGAGGCAGAAATCTGACCCTCAGTGAACAGATGAGGAAACGGAGCCCGGAGAGGTCACACGGCAGGCCAGCAGCGAAGCCGGGCCTAGAACCCGTCCCTCTCGACGTCCAGACCCCTGCGTTCCCACCAGGCCGGGCTCAATCCTCTCACCTAGAAAAGGGGTCCCGCGGTCTAGCACGCGAGCTTTTTCTCTAGGACAGGCCGCGACTCCGTCGGAGTTCCTTTTCCCTTTCCCGAAAAAGCCCTGGGCCCGGGGGGAATCCAGGAGGGGGACGGCGAGAAAGGCTACGTGCAAATTGAGCCTCATTTCCTTCCAGAGTAATACAGCGTTCTTTCAGCGGGGAAAGCAGGAAAAAGGGGCAGTAGCCCGACCGCAAAGGAAAAACCAACACTGGCATGGGGTCTGGAGGGCGAGGTCTGGAAGGGTGGAAATGAAAACATTACACATGACGAATCATGACTGTACATACTGTTTGAGTACATTCACCCTTATTCATCTACTAATAGCTATAGGCTGCTTTAGGCGGGCGTGGATTTATGTCGCCTGGACTCCCGCAAATAGAATTTGGAGAGGAGTCAACCAGCAAGGCGGAACGGATCGGCGGCAGTAAAATGGCTCCTTTACCTCAGCGGCTTAAACTCAGTGAGAAGGACGGGGCTGTTTAGACCAGGAATATGTGGAACACCAAGTTGGAAATCCGACATGGGCCTTGAAAAGATTTTGGGGGGGGACCCTGTTCTAAAGTATTCAAGAACATCCGTCTTGCACACATTTCAAAGCTCTCACTAAGTCTCTAAACGGCCATTCGGGATTTTACCAACTCTACCGTATCGTACTCTCCCAAACGGTCAGTGCAGTGCTCCGCACACTGCAAATGTTCAGTAAATACCACTGTCCGATCCATTTTAAAGTCTGAACCCTCCCCGGGTGGGAATCTAATTTCACAGCTTACGGTGCGTTCAAAATAACCACCGGGTCATTAGGATTTAGGCAAGAGTGTGTGGCTGTGGTGATCGCGAACCGCTAGGGAAAACTCAGTTAACCTGTGCTAATAACAGCCACAATAATCGTGGTCTGTTAAACGCTTTCTAGGTGCCGAGCGCCGAACTAGACGCCGGGGTAGAGACAACACCATCGTCCAACCGCTGTCGGTGGACTTGCAAGGGGTGGGGAAGGGAGCGTCAGGAAGAGGCCTCAATCTCTGATTTCTTCCCCGGCCCGGTAATGATCCCGTTGTTTCCCAGTATCTGGAACGGTGGGATCTGCCGGACCCAGTACGAGTTTGGAGAGTCTGAAGATGTGAATTCTATTGCTCAACCAGAGGCTGAGATCTCTGTAAAATGCCATAAAGTCACCCAAGGACGATGCTGCCAGTGTTAATTAATTGGAAGAGTTAAGAGAGGACAGTCAGTAAGTCAGCAAGTATTTATTGAGAGTCCAAAACCATCAGTGCAGGTATTTGATGTCATCACTAGTTCTGAATACCTATATATCAATTAATCAATGAATGGTATCTATTGACTATTGTGTGCACAGCACTATACTAAGCGCTTGGGAAAATATAATGTGACAGTTGAAAGACACGTTCCCTGCCCACAGTGAGCTTAGAGTCTAGAGGGGGAGGCAGGTATTCATATAAATAAATAACGGATACGTACGTAAATGCTGTGCCTACACAGGGATAGGAAGCTAGGAATAAATGCTTAGCTGGGCAGAATAATAATAGTAATTGTGGTATTTTTTAAGCACTTATTATATGCCAGGCACTGTTCTAAGTGCTGCTGTAGATACAAGATAATTGGGATCGACACGGTCCTTGTCCCACACCAAGTTCACAGTCTTAAACCTATTTTATCGACGAGGTAACTGAGACCCTCAGAAGGGACTTGCCCGAGGTCTCGCAGCAGACAAGTGGCGGAGCCAGGATTAGAACCCAGGTCCTTCTGTCTCCTTCTGCTCTATCCACTGGGCCACAATGCTTCACGAGGCAGCAGACGCCACACCGAAGAAGGAAGCATCCTGAGGCCGGAAGGAAGCCCTCCTTTCGAGTTTGGGCGTCCGGTCACAGCCCCTCAGAGACTCAGAGACCCAACCGAGAGTCGGAGGCGACTCTGGGGTCTCTGTGGGTGACCCGAGTGCCGAATCAAGTCGCCGTAACTCCCGTGGGGCAAGGTGTCTCTTTAGAGGGCCGCCAGCTCTCACCTGCCTTGGATTCCTCCCAGGAAGGATGCAAGGGAGAAGACACGGTAATAATAAAAATGATAGTAATAACGGTTATGGTATTTGTTAAATGCTTACTACGCGCCAGGCACCGTACTGAGCACCGGGGTAGATACCAGCAGATTGGGTCGGACACAGCCCCCGTCTCACGGCCTTAATCCTCGTTTCACAGATGAAGGAACTGAGGCCCAGAGAAGTGAGGTGACTTGCTCGAGGTCACACAGGAGACAAGTGGCAGAGTGAGGATTAGAACCCAGATCCTTCTGACTCCCAGGCCCGGGGCCTAGCCGCTAGGCCACGCTGCTCCTCAAGGGCCCAGAGTCAGACTCCGGAGCCCACTGAGCTTAGCCGGGACCCAGAACCACGAGTCCCAGCGCTCGAAGCTATCCATTTCTTCTCATTTACGGCTCTTTTCCATACCGTCCTTCCACAGGGGGGTTTGGACAAAAAGCCACAGGGTCTCTAAACGATCGCACACCAACTAAGTTTTCCGCAACAGTGGGGCATCTCTTTCCTGCTCATCGCGGGCCTCCCATTTTTTTTCCAACCTCAAGGTAGAGAAGCAGCGTGGCTCACTGGAAAGAGTCCGGGCTTGGGAGTCAGAGGTCATGGGTTCGACTCCCGGCTCTGCCACTTGGCAGCTGTGTGACTGTGGGCAAGTCACTTCACTTCTCTGTGCCTCAGTTCCCTCATCTGTAAAACGGGGATTAAGTGTGAGCCTCGCGTGGGACAACCTGATTGCCCTGTATCTACCCCGGCGCTTAGAACAGTGCTCCGCACATAGTAAGCGCTTAACAAATACCAACATTATTATTATTATTATTATTATTAAGGTTTGGGTTCCTCTGATATAAAGGCTCTCAGAGGACGGCCTCGCTGGGGTGTCTGTGGGCAAAGAACCCAGGCGATGGGGTGCAGCCCTGGGTGTGCAACTTAGAAGCCCTAAACTAAGTTGTGATGAGAAACTCTAGCCTCCGTGCTTCCATCCCCTAGGTCTCTCCCCTAGCCTAGCAGGCCGTGCTCCCCCCGACATCCCCTCCCACTGTGTGGAGGGGTCACTCCCCGCAAACCAGGGGGCTCCCTGGGACTCGAGTCGGAGCAAAGCAGTTGCAGAAGTCCTCCTCCAACCCTGCCCCATCCAGAGTTGGCTGGGACTTCCCAGGAAGAAGCCCCCCGACAGTGGCTGAGGAACTGGGGAACCTCCGTTCGAGAGTCCGGGCAGGATACCCGCCTTAGGGCTGGGGCTTGGGGCCCTCCAGCCTGCAAAACGGCCCTGTTTCCATCAGATCCTTTCCCCTTGAACCTCCCCCCAAACAGGTTCTTCTGGGCCAGCCCGGCAGGGCCTTGCCAAGGGCTCCGCGCACGGCAGGTGCTCAATAAATATGATCGATTAACACAACACGCATCTCACTGACCCACACCATTACACAGTTGGCCTCCATGAGGTGTAAGGGGGATGGCCCTCCATGAGCCCCTCCTCCCCAGTCCCCTTCCCGGCCAGGGCCTCCAGCGTCTAGAGGGAGTACTTTACAGCGATCCTCGGGGCTACAAATCCTTCCTGACCCACCTTGGGCTAAGGATGTTCCCCAAAGTGACCGTGGGCTCAAATGCCACTTCAAAGAGCGGTGCCCGAGAAGCTATTTTCCAAACGGAGATAATTCGCTCCTCATCCTGGATGTTCCCCAGAGACCTTCTTCCAATCAGTCGATCCTTTTTCTCCGAGGACTTACTGTGGGCAGACCACAGTACTAAATGCTTGGGAGGTACAACAGAACAGAGCCGACAGACCCGTTCCCTGCCCACCGTGAGCTTCCAGTCTTCCGATAAAATCTTATTAATTTTCAAAGGACCGACTGATCTCCTCCCGCCTAGGATCCCCCTGGGGACAAAATCGGGGCAAAGGGTAACGACAGAGGTATGTGCCCGGGCAGCCGCCGCTCATCTGTGGCACGGAATAAAAGGGAGAGAACTGAAAATCGATTCTGGCTCTGGGCTTTAATTAGATTGGAGGAACAGGGTTTGGCATCAAAGACTCTGTCAAGCATCCAGGATGGTAAACGTAATTACACAGAATCGGCATTGCACATCTGTTCAGCCATAAAAAAAGGAACTTTTCCGTTTACAAAGTCCTAGGACCCCAAAAGAAAGAGGAGGGGAAGGTGGAGAACACTGATTGAAATGATCGTTTGCCAGTCTAGCACCACAGTTCCAGTCTCCGAATCTGCCAAACAGCTTGGGGTTGCGGGGAAGGAAGGGAGGAGACGGAGGGGCCGGGGAGAGTCTAGCTGGTGCCCCTGGTTATGGCGGCATTTTAGCCCGAGGGCATCCGGGCGCGCCGGCGGCGGCGGGAACCCCCACAGACCCCGGGTGAGAGCTGGCACTTTGGGCTCGAAAGGACGGGGCCATCCTCGGGTCGGAACCGGAGCGTCGCACGGGGTCGCCGGGTTGGGCATCAGGCGCTGGGGGGCTTCTTTTTGGCATCGACATCCTTTTTAAAGTCTTCGATCTTCTTGGCCAGGTTGGGAATCTTTAATGAGAAAATGACACTCTGTTGTCCTTTCCCTCCAGCCCGGTGGACGGACGATAATGAGAGTAATAACGACGGCATCTGTCAAGCGCTCACTACGTGCCGGGCACTGTACTAAGCGCTGGGGTGGAGTCAAGCAAAACGGGTTGAACAGAGTCCCCGTCCCACAGTGGGCTCCCAGTCTCAATCCCCATTTTACAGATGAGGCCCAGAGAAGTGAAGTGACTTTCCAAAGGTCTCCCGGCAGACAAGTGGCGGAGCCAGGATCAGAAGCCATGACCTTCTGACTCCCGGGCCTGTGCTCGATCCACTACGCCACGCTAAGGCCCACACCCGTTCGGTGAAGCGCTGTCGGAAAGAACCGCTGCATCACCACACCGATCAATGCCCGGGATCGTGTCTTTTTTTTAAATGGTATTTGTTAGACTTTTACTGTGTGTCAGGCACTGTACTGAGCGCTGAGGTAGATACATGCAAATCAAGTGGAACACAGAGCACGCCCCGCACGGGGTTCACAGTCTCAATCCCCACTTTACGGATGAGGTAACTGAGGCACGGAGAAGTTGAGTGCCCTACAGAGTGGCCTGGTGGAAAGAGCCCGGGCCTGGGATTCAGAAGTACCTGGGTTCTAATCCTGACCCTGCCATTTGTCTGCTGTGTGACCTTAATCAAGTCACTTCACTTCTCTAAGTCTCTGTTTTCTCATCTCTAAAATAGGGATTGAGACCGTGAGTCCTATGTGGGACGGGGACTGCGTCCCACCTGATTAGTACCTATCTACCCCAGTACTTAATATAGTGTCTGGCACACAGTAAGCACTTAATAAATACCGGATTATTATTATCATTATCGGTGCTGACGGGGCCAGGCCGGGCAAGGAAGAGATGACCCAATCAAGGAAGCCCGGCTCCAATGCCCAGCAGCTGACGCAAGGGACGCTTGGAAATCGTCCCTTCCAGAGGGTCCCCGGGGCGGGCCTTGCGGGACTGTTCCGCTCGGCCTTCTGCCTTGACCTTACTTGAAGAAACCGTCTTCCTAGGGGTCTGAAACGTAGCGTCCCACTTTAGGAAGGTGGCAAATATTAATCCATCGACGCAATCTCCGGAGCACTTACTGTGTGCAGAGTACCGTACTAAGCGCTGGGGAGAGGACACGACGACGGAGTCGGTGGGCACGGCCCGAAGCGGGGACTCCGCCAGCGGATCCATCGGAAAAGCGAGGCCGAGGAAGGATTCCTCTCCCGTCCTCTGATGATTACTGTCAGCTCACTATGGGTAGGGAACGAATCTACCGATTCTGTTGTACGGCACTCTCCTGAGCGCCCAGCACAGTCCTCGTGGATAGCGAGGACTCAACAGATACCTCTGACTGACTGATCGACAAGGAGGCAAAACCTGACGAGGGCAGACCCCCTCAGAGAGAGAGAGAGAGAGAGGGGCAAGGCAGGGACGGACGTCCAGACAGAAATCGGAAAATGCCTATCGGGCCTTTCTCCGGGCCTCGGGAACGAAGGAAAAACGAGCCGGGCATCGGTTTTCAAGTTCTCACTTATTAATAATGTTGGTATTCGTTAAGCGCTTACTATGTGCAGAGCACTGTTCTAAGCGCTGGGGTAGATACCGGGTAATCACCTTGTCCCATGTGAGGCTCACAATCTTAATCCCCATTTTACAGATGAGGGAACTGAGGCACCGAGAAGTTGAGTGACTTGCCCACAGTCACACGGCTGACAAGTGGCAGAGCCGGCATTCGAACCCATGACCGCTGACTTCCAAGCCCAGGCTCTTTCCACTGAGGGATCTGCGGACGGGTTTTAAGTAAACGAGCACCCGATCTGTCCCAGGAATGTAAAGCCTTAACGGGAAGCCACCAAAACCAATGACCGGGCACCCCCGGGTGGGCCCCTCCGGGCAGCCGCAGTAAAAACTCCAGAGAAGAGCGGCGGTCTCAGAGCACGCGTCTCCCGCCGCGAGAGGCGCGGATCCCAACCGTCCCAACCCGAACAGCCGGGGGCCGCGTTTCTTAAGCTGGGTCGGCACCTCGGCCGGGACTCGATTCCCCCGGAGGACGGGCGGAGGAGACTCTGAGCCGCGGGCACGGGCTGTGAGCTGAGATAAAGGGATTTGGACGGGGGCCACTTACGTCGTAGTTCTGAGCCAGGTACATCCCAACCAGGTTGCCGAGCGAAAAGCCGAGCTAAAAGAGAGCGAGAAGGAAGAGCGTGAGTGACCCAGGGCCGGGAGTTGGGGGGTGGTGGCGGTTTTTCTTTGGGGGGCTCAGTAACTGAGCGACCGACCACACGGACCTCAGGAGTCAAATGCGGCCAGTCACGGCTTTGTTGGGAGATCTCGAGAAATACCCGCTCCGGCACCAGACCCGATCATTAAACGCTTAACCGGTACCGTTCTTCTTCTTCTTTTTATTACTTACGGACACGACGAAGGGTCACGCCGGCAGCCAGGTTCCCCACCACCACACCCCAGAAGATACGCGACCGCAGGCGCCGGCCACCGCCGCTCCCCAGTCCCCTGGTTGTCAGGTGGGGAAACCGAGCAACGTGACCCGACTCTAGTTTGGGGCAAGGCGCTGACCACGGCCCCAGGAGCCCGACTCCCGGGAAACTGCTGACACAAGCTCTGGGCCTCAGTTTTCTTCTCTCTAAAATGGGTAGGGCAAACCCGGCTCGGCCGCTTATCAGCTGGGTGACTTTGGCCAAGTCACTTCTCTGTGCCTCAGTTAGCTCATCTGCAAAATGGGAACTGAAGTCTGCGAGCCCCACGTGGGACAACCTGATCACCTTGTATCTACCCCAGCGCTCACAACGGTGCTTGGCACATAGTGAGCGCTTAACAAATGCCAACATTATTATTATTATTACTATTACTAAACTACCACTCGCAATCGTTCAACGGCATCGATTGAGCACCTGCCCTGTGCTGAGCACCGTACTAAGCCCTCGGGACAGTATAATACAATCGAGCTGGAAGACGTGATACTCGCCGGGGCCGAGGAGCTCACAGTCTAGAGGGGGAGACGGACACTGTACTAAATCACAGGGGAAGCAGCAGAGAAGAACTGAGTGAACTCTCATTACTACAGAAGAGCTAAAAGACCTCTTTTGGAAAGTGCGTGTCAGCTTTTTAAAAGCAATTTTAGAGTTCCCTTTTTATTGATGAGCGGCACAAAAGCCAAAAAATATAAAAATTCAACTGGCCTATCTCCCTGTTCCATTAACTCAAACTGGTATCTATAATTACAAAACAAAACAAAACAAAAAACCCCATAGATTGCTCTCCCTCCTTGGCTCCCGGAGCACTCATGATTAAAGATGGAAACTGACTGTGTACGGATGGAGGTTTATAAATATTTCTGCCTGGCTGACAAGGTTGCAGGTGCCTAAGGCGGGATGGACTGCAGCATTGATTTCTAGCGTTCTACTGATGGAGCGTTTTGGGCCCCAGCTCAACTTGGTTGTGTTGGTAAACTGAGGAAGCGTGACTAAATCCAAAGAGAAGTTATGGCAGGGAAGCAGGGCGGTCCAACGGAAAGAGCCCGGGCCCGGGAGTCAGAGGACCTGGGTTTCAATCCCTGCTCCGCCACTTGTCTGCTGTGTGGCCTTGGGTAAGTCACTTCACTTCTCCTGCCACGGTTTCCTCATCTGTAAAATGGGGATTTAATCCTACTACCATTACGTAGATGTGGACTGTGTCCAATCTGACAACTTGGCTCTCCCCAGGGCTTAGAACAGTGCATAGCACACAGTAAACGCTTAAAGTACAGTTATTATTCTTACACCATCTCTAACAAAACCCCAATTTCCCAGTAGCTTTCCTCACTCATTTGCAAACTTCCTTGAGCCTACATATCCTGTGGATTTAAATCGGTGACAAAGTCACGGCTGTTTTCGTTTGCTTCTACACACCGCCTTCCTTTGTGATCCGTCAATTCCGTGCATATCATCCATTTTCCATTCATTTTTGAACCACTACAAGGAGCAGCGTGCTCTAGTGGAAAGAGCACACACCTGGGTTCCAATCCCGGCTCTTCTATATGCCTGCTACGTGACCTTGGGGCAAGCCACTTAACTTCCCCGTGCCTCAGTTCCCTCATCTGTAAACTGGGGATTAAGTCCGTGAGCCCCATGTGGGACGGGGACCGTGATCATCTTTGCCCTTCCCCGGCGCTTGCAACAACGCTTGCCCCTTAGCAAGCACTTAGCGAATACTACAGTCATCACGACGATGCAGATCAGGAGTGGACGGTTTGCATTTCCATTCTTAACTGGGCTCAACCGGGAACCCAAACGACACTCATTCCGAAACGGTGGCGAACCCCCAATAATTAGCTGAACGGAGCTGTCCAGTTGTACGGAAGAGTCCGGGAGTCACGGGTTCCAGGCAAGATGGCAGCTGGGATACTCCCATCCGGGACCGGATGGCGCCTGAGGCTACAAGACCACACTAGGCACCAAGGAGGAGCTGCGGAAACTCCGCTGGCAGCCGGTTCTAAGGTGAGGGTGGCGCCCAACTCGCATCCAATCAATCAGTCGGTGGCATTTATTGAGCCCTTACGGTGTGCACGGCACTGTACTAAGCACTCGGGAGAGTCCAACGGAACAGGGTGGAGAGACACACGTCCCCCGCCCGTAACGAGCTTCCGGTCTAGACGGTGTCACGGACATTAATATAACTGAACTAAATAATTGATAATAAATCACTTAAAGATAATAACGATAATAACTGCGGTACTTAAGCAGCGTGGCTCAGTGGAAAGGGCCCAGGCTTGGGAGTCAGAGATCATGGGTTCTAATCCCAGCTCCGCCGCTTGTCAGCTGGGGGGCTCTGGGCAAGTCACTTCACTTCTCTGTGCCTCAGTGACCTCATCTGTAAAATGGGGATGAAGACTGTGAGCCCGACTTGGGACAACCTGATCACCTTGTATCCCCTCCCAGCGCTTAGAACAGTGCCTTGCACATAGTAAGCACTTAAAAAATACCACAACTATTATGTGCCAAGCACTGTTCTGAGCACTGAGGAAGATCAGGTCGGACACAGTTCCTGTCCCATATGGGGCACACGCTCTTAATCCCCATTTTCCAGATGAGGGGACTGAGGCCCAGAGAAGCGAAGTGACTTGCTCAAGGTCACGCAGCAGACACGTGAGAGGCCCGGGATTAGACCCAAGCCCTCTGACTTCCGGGTGAGTTCTCTTTCCACTAGGCCTCGCTGTTTCTTTCACGTACATATGATGTCTACGTAAGGGCTTTGGGGCTGGCAGGATCGCCGCCTGCCTGGAGGCGGAAGGCTGGACCGAGCCAACGCCCTTCCTCCTTTACTACACTTTGAGCCAGGGTTAAAATCGATTTGGATGCGAAAGGGTGCTCTAAACCACATCACGTCGGACCTCACGCTCAATGGATAACCTCCCCCCATCGAGGGCTGAAACTGGTCAAAGGTCGATTTTGCGGAGGCTGAAAAACTGTGGAGATGTGCACAAGGAGACCTTTCCATCGTGAGTCCAAAACAGAGGGCTGATTCGGAGGAGCCCCGCGGGAGCTGACGTAGCAGCTCGGTCTGTCGTCTCACAGTCCGTCAGATTCTCGGGTAGAATTTCTGTTAGAGCAATATGCACGCTTGGACCGCGAAGGCCGGCTGATCATCTGCCTCCAGCAAGTTCACCCGAAAAAATTCCCTGGAAATGGCGTGTACCCTTTTTTAATGTTCATTTTCTACCACCCCATTATCCCCAAAGTGACCTCCGATCAAATTTCCACGCCGATTAAGGGGCAGATTTCCGACGGATTCCAGGCACCGCTTAGGGTTCACGATCACGTGAAACAAAATTACAAACAGTTTCTTAACCGCCTAAGAAGGCTACTTTTTTTTTTTTAGATTATCCCTTTATCTCCCACTTACAGCCACGGCTAGAGAAGCAAAAGAGAAGTGGAAAAACAAGATAACGTGCCGTCCTCCTGGTCTCCCTTTTCTCTTCTTCGGACGCTAATTTGAAAAGCCTTAATTAAAGGACAAATTTTATCAGACGTGTATAACAGGGCCTTGGAACAACACCGAAATTCAGAATCAGGATGGGAGAGTAAAATCTGCTGTGGAAATCGGGTGGATGAACTACCGCCTCTGTTGTCCGGATACACGAGAGGCACGCAAATTCAAAATGACTCCCAATACCTCACTCTACGAAAAGAGAGAGGGGAAAGACAGCAAAGGGAAAAGATCTCAGAAATCTATTTGTGAGGTAACGATGATACGATGGTGGTATTTGTTAAGCGCTTCCTCCGCGCCAGGCGCCGTAAGAAAACCAAATGGGCAGAGTCTCCGAAACAAAAACCACCTGGCTGGGGGGGGGGGAGGAAAGGGCTTTTTAGGTTCTGGGAAGGTTTGGATTGCAAGGTGGGAAGCAAGGGGGCTACCTTCTGCAGACTCAGAGTGCATTTTGTCCTCCAAATCCCTATGCTTGGTACTTCAAATAAGCAATCTCTATTCTTACGCGGCTTGAGAATCTGTCCTGCCCGATTACGCTAGAGCTAAAGGCTCAGAACCGGGGACTATAAAAGCGTACAGTCATTCAATCGTATTTATTGAGAGCTTACTATGTGCAGAGCACTGTACTGAGTTGTAACTGGAACTAGCTACCAAAAAGGAAATTACTTCTATTGTATATGAAACTGAAATAGACCGTGAGCCGCAAGCGGGACAGGGACTGTGTTCCACCTAACTTGTAACTACCTCAGTGCTTGGAACGGTGTTCGACACATAGTAAGCCCTTAACAGATACCATAAAAAAAATTAGGAAGGGAAAGAAGGTGCTATATAAATCTAATGTTAATGATCCCCCCCCCCCCCCGCAATATACGGGAAGTATTTCCAGCCACCTGAAGAGCAACACCACGGGAAGACCTCGGGGGCCGTTGCTTCTTGAAGCTGCAAAATGCAATCTACTGGAGCTGGGAATCCATGTCCACTACCTTCTCACGGGTCGGCTGCAGACGCCTCCGGGGGGATCGTTTTCATTACAGAAAAGACGCCCTGAAAAGGCAGAGGCCGGCAACTGGACACCACCGCGTGCTGCCGAACAAAAGGGGCGGCTAGAAATAGACGGGCCGCTAAATGTCAACAGAGTATTGGGTGAGCGTCCAGTTAACGGGTTGTCCGAGGCAACGTGGGAGAGGAAAATCAACTGTGGAAGGTTTAGAAAGACCTCACGGCCCAAGACGAGATGGCCCGATAGTAATATTAAGGAAAGAGGAGCGTGGATTCCCCAGGCTGTGGTTGGCGCTCTTCTAGAGGAGGGTGACTCCGGTAGGCGAGTGAACAGTCGGACGACCGTCTGGGCGTTACCAAGACCTGCCGGTTTCACCTCTACAATATCGCCAAGATCCGCCCTTTCCTCTCCACCCAAACGGCTACCTTACTATTACGGGCTCTCGTTATATCCCGGCTAGACTACTGTGTCGGCCTTCTCTCTGACCTCCCTTCCTCCTCTCTCGCCCCGCTCCGGTCTATTCTTCACTCCGCTGCCCGGCTCACCTTCCTGCAGAAACGATCTGGGCATGTCACTCCCCTTCTTAAACAACTCCAGTGGTTGCCCGTCGACCTCCGCTCCAAACAAAAACTCCTCACTCTAGGCTTCGAGGCTCTCCGTCACCTCGCCCCTTCCTACCTCTCCTCCCTTCTCTCTTTCTACCGCCCACCCCGCACGCTCCGCTCCTCCGCCGCCCGCCTCCTCGCCGTCCCTCGGTCTCGCCCGTCCCGCCGTCGACCCCCGGATCGTGTCCTCCCGCGGTCCCGGAACGCCCTCCCTCCTCACCTCCGCCAAACCGATTCTCTTTCCCTCTTCAAAACCTTACTTAAAAATCACCTCCTCCAAGAGGCGTTCCCAGACTGAGCTCCTCGTCCCCCTCTACTCCCTCTGCCATCCCCCCTTTACCTCTCCGCAGCTAAAGCCTCATTTTCCCCTTTTCCCTCTGCTCCTCCACCTCTCCCTTCCCATCCCCACAGCACCGTACTCGTCCGCTCGACTGTATATATTTTCGTTACCCTATTTATTTTGTTAATGAATTGTACATCGCCTCGATTCTATTTAGTTGCCATCGGTTTTTACGAGATGTTCTTCCCCTTGACGCTGTTTAGTGCCATCGTTCTTGTCTGTCCGTCTCCCCCGATTAGACCGTAAGCCCGTCAAACGGCAGGGACCGTCTCTATCTGTTGCCGACTTGTTCATCCCAAGCGCTTAGTACAGTGCTCTGCACATAGTAAGCGCTCAATAAATACTATTGAATGAATGAATGAAAGGTCTGGCAGGGAGACACATTAAAGATGCCGTTCGATTTGACGGACAGCCTCGATTCGACGGCCACCTGATTTAACCCTAAAAAGATCACTGGGCAAATTACGGAACAGTCACAGCCATCGATGGATACCAACTCTGCTGTACTGTCCTCTCCCAAGCGCTCAGTCCAGTGCTCCGCCCCCGGTAAGCGCTCAATCAATACCACCGACTGATTGATCGAATGGCTCAACCCGCTGGAGGCCGGGAAGGTCCAGGCGACTATCTGGCCCTGATCCAGGTTGGGGACCCACCCCCGGCTTCCCGAGGCCCGTCTGGGTCAAGGAGGGTGAAGGGGCAACTTTCCCCCTCTAGACCGTAAGCCCACTGTGGGCAGGGAATGTGTCTGTTCTATTGTACTCTCCCAAACGGTTGGTACAGTGCTCTTCACACAGTAAGCGCTCAATAAATAGCATCAATTGACTGCCTGTCCCTTCTCTACCTCCCCCACCGCCTGCCCGCTCCCCAGACCGTACCAACCCCGGGAACTCGAGGTCCCTATCCTGACTCACTGATCAGGCTATTTATTAAGCACTGTGGTAAGCGCTGGGGTACATATACGGTTCCCCTCCCACATGGGGCGCACAGTCTAAGCAGGAGGGTGAAGGGGAGGTGGGAGGAAGGAGGAGGAAAAGGAGAAACAGGTACACAGGAAGTCCTCAATAAATGAATTCCCCCCATTCGGCAGATGAGGAAACTGAGGTCCGGAGAAATTAAGAGATTTGCCCAAATTTACGCGCTAAGCAAATCGTGGAGCCGGGACTAGAGCCCCGGTTTCAAGCCCGTTGCTGGGTGGGGATTGTCTCTATCTGTTGCCGGATTTTACTTTCCGAGGGCTTAGTACAGTGCTCTGCACACAGTAAGCGCTCAATTAATATGACTGAATGGATGAATGAACTCCCAGTCCCATAGTCTTTCCACTAGGCCACGGGACTTCTCCTGCTACGCAGAGTTATCGCTCTGAAGATCACCGTCCCAGAACCGCCAGGAAGCTTGTCCAGCCCCCACAGAAAAAAATCGAAATTGTTTAAAAGGCAAACGCGCAACTCCCCCAACCCCTCATAATTGGATACATTTTCTCCCACCTCACCAGTGCGTCAAATTTGTGTCCAATGGGCCGATGATAGAATTTTCCACTCGAAGGTTAACGGGGTTGATTTTCGACTGTGTCCTATACCCTTCATGCCTGTAAATAATGATGAGTTCTACAGCAAATAAAGCAAGAGGGGCGATTCTTTATCCCATTACCTAAAACTGGTGTTCAGGGGATGGGGCCTAAGTGATCTGCATTCCGGAAACAAACCTGGTTATTTCATATGGCTTGGCTTCAATTAATCACCTGAACAAATGACCCTCAGTTCTCCTCTACTGAGACAGATGCAAACTCGTGAGCCTTCTCATGAAGAAAATTCTGGCTGAAGAACTCACCTGTTCCAACGCCGTGCCTGTGCACAGCGAGAGCATAAGCGGTCTGTTCGGTGACACGGCACCGGCTGGTTTTGTCAGCTGGGTGGTCTCTTAATGCCCCTCCGGCCAAAACGCATATTAAACACACAGCTCGCCGCAGGACAGAGTGTACGAACTACGGCTCGATGGAGTCGTCTGAGGCAGCGCAACCTATGCTTTCGAACTGCCAACTAAAATGCAATAAAAAGGCTCTCAGATGGAAACTCCCGACAAATCGCCTCTGTGCAATCTCCATCTCTCCTGCTTATAAAGGCCACTTTACGCGAATGAATACATTCTAAGTTTCTTTGCCAAGAGCAGGCAGGGCCTTGCCTTTCAAATAAACACATCGTATGGTCTACGGAGGGCCTCATTTTCCCCATTTTGGAAAACTTGAGAGCAACCGAAGAGTCGCTCGCCTAGCCCAACCGAGGCATCGTTCGAAGGTTGGAAACTATAAATAATCCACAGAGTCCTCTGTAATCCTTCATCACGTGGCAAAGGATCTTTTCCAGTGAAGTCCCCTCTATATTTATTTCTGGATCCGGTGTGGACTCTCAAGACGCCGCACCACAATGCTCTCTTTCGGCTAGCTGTTCTCACCGTTACCACTATCGACGGTATTTATTGCGGGGCTACGTTTTTGGAGTGTTAACTAACTCCGTGACGAAGGGAATCAAAAAAGAATATGACACTGTCTCCACCGGGTCCCCGTCCCGCAACAGATTTACCCTCTGCTGGGGATCCACGGCGGAGCCAGAAACACAATCGTACAACCTGAAGGCGAGTGCGAAAATACCAACGTTCCCCCAAATATATCCTCTGAGCAGAAGCACTGAGGTGGCAGGGGAATGAATGACTGGGAGTTGGATTTGGAGTTTTTTTTAAAAAAGGCCTGGTAGGGAGGGCGGGGGTCTGACAATAAACAAGATGATTCTGAATGCCTATCACGGGATTCAAGACATTGGATCAACTGATGATTATCACTGTGGCATTTATTAAGCTCTTACTTTGGGGGCAGACACCGTACAGCGCGCTGGAGTAAGTACAAGATCATCAGGTCGAAAACAGTCCCTGCCCCAAACGGGGCTCACGGCCTAAAGCGGAGGGAGCACCGATCTATAACTCCCATTTTACAGATGAAGAAACTGAGGCTCGAGGAGTGAAGTGACTTGTCCAAGGCCACTCAGCAGGCAAATGGCAAAGCCAGTCTTCTGACTCCTAGACCTGTGCTCTATCACTAGGTCACCCTTCTTTTACATATTATTATTTTTTATGGTATTTGTTAAAGGCTTAAGATGTGCCAGACTCTGTACTAAGTGCTGGGGTGGACACCAGGAAATCATTCATTCATTCAATAGTATTTATTGAGCGCTTACTCTGCGCACAGCACTGTACTAAGCGCTCGGAATGGACAATTCGGCAACAGACAGAGACAATCCCTGCCCACCGACGGGCTCACAGTCTAATCGGGGGAGACGGACGGACGAGAACAAAAGCAATAAATAGAATCGGGGCATGTACACCTCATTAACAGAATAAACAGGGTAATAAAGATACATACAAATGAGCGAATGAGCACAGTGCTGGGAGGAGGGGTTGGACCCAGTCCCTGTCCCACATGGGCCTCACGGTCTTCATGCCCATTTTCCAGCTGAGGTGACTGAGGCCCAGAGCAGCGAAGCGAGTTGCCCGAGGGCCCTCGCAGGTGAGAGGAAGAACGGGATCAGAACCCGGGTCCTCTGACTCGTAGGCCTATGCTCTCTCTGTTAGGTCACGCTGCTTTTTTATAGGTAATCATTTGTTACGGTTCTTCTTAAGCGCTCACGCTAGTCCGGACTCCGTACTAAGCGCTGGGGTGGATACCAGCAATACGTGCCATCACTCTTTCCGCTACGTGTTAAACGCTCCGACGCGCCAGGCTCCGACCTGAGCGCTGGGGTGGAGACAGGCCAACGGGGTTGGGCCCGGTCCCCGTCCCCCGGGGGGCTGACGGTCTCCATGCCCATTTTCCAGCTGAGGGAACTGAGGCCCGGGGCAGTGAGGTGAGCGGGAGCACTGGATTAGAACCCGGGGCCGGGGGGACTTGTGCGTCGCCATGGAGAAGGAGGGCGACGACCCGGGGCGGGAAAGGGGTGGGTCGGGGCGGGGCGGGACGGCAGGGCGATCCCGGGAAGGCCCGGCGGCGGCGGGACGGACGGACCGGGCGGCCGGACGACTCCTCAACGACCCTCAAGGCCCTTCCTTCACGAGGCCCTCACACCCTCTCACGTCCCACTCACAACCCCTCGTGTCCCTACACACCCCCTTCACGTCCCTTCGCATCCCCCTCACGTCCCCCCACAGCCTCACGTCTCTTCTGACCCTCTCACGGCCCCTTCACGTCCCTTCATCCCCTCATGTCCCCCACACTCCCTCACACCCCCTCAGGTCCCTTCACACCCCGTCATGCCCCCCCCCCCATTCCCCTCATGTCCCTTGAGACCCTCTCACGTGCCTCCATGTCCCTTCACCCATGTCCATGTCCCCCACATCCCTTCACCCCCCTAGGTCCCCCCACATCCCTTCAGTCCCTCGGCCGCGCCTCCATGTCTCCCTCCTGCCCCCCCCCCCCCCCATGTGCCGTTATGTCCCCCCCTCGCGCTCCCGGCAGCAGGGATGGTCGGGGTGCGGAGTGTGGGCCCGGGAGCGTCAGGCGGCGGCTTCTAATCCCGCCGGTCCCGGCCCGACCCGTCCCGTCCCGTCCCGTCCCGGCCCGGCGGTGAGCGGGGCTTCGGTTCCGCTCCTCCGCCGTCCAAAGGGGCCGAAGCCCGTCAAGCCCCAGCTGGGACAAAACGAAGACCTTGGATTCCCGCCCCGCCCCAGCGCTTAGAACAGCGCTTAGAACAGCGCTTGCCCCACGCGGTCGGCGCTTCACAAAGGTCATCGTTATTCTTACTCGGGCCCCCTCAGGAGCCTGCCCGTCCCCTCGCAGCCCCGCCCGCGGCCCCCGGGGGGCGAGGGGGGAAACTGAGGGCTCTGCTCGGCCCCGGCCCCCCGCCCTGGGAGGAGAGGCGAGAAGACGGGGCCCTGCCCCGCCGCCCGCCGCCCGGCCCCCTTACCAGAAACTGAATCATGGCGTCCGCGACCCGCTGCCGTTTCCCCTCCCTCTGCCCTCCCTCCCTCCCTCCCTGAGGGGCGGGGCGGGGCGGGGGGGAGGGGCGGTGGCGGCGAAGGCCGAGGAGCAGGAGGATCCACTTCCGGGTCAGGGGTCGGCCGTCTGCGCTCCACTTCCGGCCGCCGAGCCGCCCGCCGCCCCCTGCTGGCGAGAGGCGGCGGCGCCGCTTCCGACCCCGCCGCCTTCATCCATCCATCCGTCCATTCGTTCCTTCGTTCCTTCCTTCATCCATTCGTTCATTCCTTCCTTACCTCATTCATCCATCCATTCCTTCCTTCCTTCATTCATCCATTCATTCATTCCTTCCTGGCTTCATCCATTCGTTCATTCCTTCCTTACCTCATTCATTCATCCATCCATTCCTTCCTTCCTTCCTTCATTCATCCATTCCTTCCTTCCTTCATCCGTTCGTTCTTCCTTCCTTACCTCATTCACCGATTCATCCATCCATCCATTCCTTCCTTCATCCATTCATTCCTGCCTTACCTCATTCATCCACTCATCCATCCATCCATCCTTCCTTCATCCATTCCCTCCTTCCTTCGTTCATTGGTTCGTTCATTCATTCCTCCCTTCATTCATCCATTCGTTCATTGCTTCCTTACTTCATTCATCCATTCGTTCACTGCCTCCTTACTTCATTCATCCATTCGTTCATTCCTTCCTTCCTTCCTTCATCCATTCGTTCATTCCTTCCTTCATCCATCCAATCGTTCATTGGTTCATTCCTTCCTTCCTGCATTCATTCCTTTCTTCATCCATTCATTCCTGCATTTTCATTCCTTCATCCATTCCTTCATTTGTTCATTCTTTCCTTCCTTCCTTCATCCATTCATTTATTCCTTCCACTCCTTCAATCATACTGATTGACCACTTCCTGTGTGCGGAGCACTGGACTGAATGCTTGGAAAGTACAATTTGGCAACAGAGAGAGACCATCCCTGCCCAACAACGGGCTCGCAGTCTGAAGGGGGGAGACAGGCAGCAAAACAAAGCAAGTAATCAGGCATCAGTTGCCTATTCCAAGTGTTCAGTCCAGTGCTCTGCACAAAATAAGTGCTCAATAAATACAACTGAATGAATGAAATTCAACTGAATGGATGGTGGAAGGAGCACGGGCCTGAGATACAGAGGATTTGGGTTCTAACCCCTGCCTGCTGTATGAGCTTGGGCGAGTCATTTGACATCCCTGGGCCTCATCTGTAAAATGGATATGAAATACCTGTTCCTCCTCCTACTTGGACTGTGGACCTCATGTGGGATAGGGACTGTGTTCAATCAGATACAATAGTCACTGGACATGATCCCTGCCCACAAGGAGGTTAAAGCCTAGAGTCAAATACTTCCCACGCTGTTTTCTTTTCAAGTTCCTCTCCTCCGGAGTCTTCCCTTATTAGGTCAGGTGTGGCATTCCACCTCTTCCAAATCAAATCCAACCAACATATCCTCCAGGATCAGTTTAGGGCCTATTGGGTCTTGGGAGTCCTTCCCAAACGAGTCAGCCCCATCAAGTTTTTACACCTTTTCCTTCCCCAGGAAAGTGTGGCGGTCTGGCATATCGTGGTGGACCACCACAGTAGTGGTCAAGTGGTCACATGCCAGTCCACGACCTCTGGGAGGTAGCAGGGTGGAGGAGGGAGAGGGGAAGTACGATTTTGATACTTATGGAGAACCCCTTTGAACCCTGAACGATTGCCCAGTTGGCTCAATAATTAAAAGGGCACTATCCCTTACTCTATACCCACAGGAAAAACAAAGGCAAAAAAAAAAAATACACCCCTCCCAAAACCTATGCAAGAAAACCGAGATCTTGACGCTCGTTTCCCTCCTTTGGTAAATCCCCTAAGAGGAGAGACGGACCCCCGGGCTCCTTCGCCTCCCGGCCGACTTTGGTTACGGTCGTCGGTCAACGCGGACCTTCAAGTCCCTTTGCAGCCCCGTGTCTGGTACCTGAGGTGCCGAAGGGAGCGGCCTCGCCGCTGGCTGGAGAAGTGGAGCGGAACCGATCCGGAGGGAAAAAGGGAGGCTCTGCCATCAAGCGAACACCAGCGACGGCCCGCTGTCAGAAGGCAAGCATTTGAGTCATAAATCAAGCCAGTGACAGGTGCCTGGTGTGCCCCGCCCAGTCGATCACCATGGGCCAGGCTCTCCTAATTAAAATGCAGAGCAGCTCAAATCCGGAATGCCAAGGTGATTGACAAGACAAAAGCCAGGAAATTCATGATTGTCAGCCCAGGCTTTTCATTTCCTGGCTTTTGTCTGCCGGAGTTATTGAATCGTTCCGTTCGCGCACCCGTCTTCCATTCTTCAAGCTGCAGGAGGTGACGGCACAAAAATCTCGTCACCGATGCAGCTTGGTAGGACAACCCCCCTCCCACCCTCATCTCCCCAGGCTCCGCTCCTTCACCTTGACCTGCGGAAGGCCCCCGGGTCGTCTCTAAATCCAGATTCGGGGCCTGGTTCGGCCAGTCTGCCGCAAGCCTAATGCTTCCCGCCTTTGGAGACTGTAAATTGTTTATTTTAATATCCCCTCTGGATCATAAGCTTGTCACGGGCAAGGAACGTGTCTACCTACTCTATCTTACGGTACTCTCTTCCCAAGGGTTCAATACAGTGGCTCGCAAACGGTGAGCACCCAAATATCACAGCGGACTAAAAGCGCTCTGCAAAGTATATTGGGCCCTGCCCACAAGGAGCACGGAATCGAACAGGGGAGGGCCTGCGCTTGTGTATATCTGTCTGCTCAGTTGACCTGTCTCCCCTGCTAGAGTAAGCTTCTGGTGGGAAGGCTACGGGCCACTGCCTTATTCCGTACTTCCCGAGGGCCTAGTAGAGGGCACCAACCGGGCGCTCAATAAGCGGTATCCCTACCGTTACAACAGACAAAACTATCCAGAGAAACAGCGGGAGCAGCAGAACAAGGATCAAACGGGAGGTCGAACATGCCGAGATAACACGGAAGGATGAATCGGAGCCGAGAGCGTGAGCTCCTGGTGGGCAGGGAGTCGACCGGCTCTCCCAAGCGCTTAGCGTACGGTAATCGTTCCATAGAGGCCATTGATTGATCTGCCCCAGAGCAAATAATTCACTACAGGTCAGCTGATGGAGCCCTTCCCCTCTGGGAATGAACCGGATAAGTGGAATTACTAAAGAATCCACCATCTCTAGCCCTGACTACTTCGGAATTCTGTGCCCCAGGCAGAATTCCCTGGCGATCGTCAGTTAGTGGACCGTGGACTAGAAGTGGCGTGGCCCAGTGGAAAGAGCGCCGACCTGGACTCTAATTCCGGCTCTGCCACTTGCCTGCTGGGTGACCTTGGGCAAGTCACTTAACTCCTCTGGGCCTCGGTCTCCTCACCTATAAAACGGGGAAAGGGAAATTCCATAACATAGGCTTTAGTTTACTTGGCATACAAACGTTCACAGAGAAATTCTCGCTTGCTAAATTCCCAGTTATGAGCGCAAAAAGGGGTACCTTTTTCCAAAAAAAGCAAGATCCTGGCTTTTATGTAAAAAAAAGGGAAATCTTTATTCTTTGTAGTGGGGCTGTCTGACAGGAGAGGGAAGCGAACACCTGACAGTTTAGTGATGTAAGAAAAAAATAGCAAAATAGTCTTTGGGCCATAATTTAGAAATGATCTGGTATATAAAATCGGCACCGAGGTCCTTTTCCCCAGGAAAAGGCCGCATGACAAGCGGAACCCCTCAGCCTCGGGATATCCTTAATAAGCCACGGATGCGTCTGACGAGCGCTTGGATGAAACTGTAACGGGACCGGACTTTCGAATACAGCCCTTCGATATCCAGGAGCTTCTTCTGCAGCGACTCTCCAAACGTGTTGATGGCTTCGATCTGAAGCTGAAAAGGGAAAGGTGACATTTTTAAAATGGAAAATGCCAAATTCTTGATTTGCGTGGAATCCTCGTACCCCAGTCTGAAACTTTCCTAACTGATTTTGCCCTTTCCCTTACAATACACATTCACTTAAAACTCTAATTCTGAAATTGCCTTTTAAGAGCTTTGGGGGGATCTCTACTGGGTGGGTGAGTTACTTAACCTCCTCGTGGGCCGGGAATGTGTATACCAACTGCTATATTGTACTCTCCCAATTGCTTAGTACAGTGCCCTGCACAGAGTGCTTGATAAATAAGATTGATTATTCAAGTTTCTGAAGGATTTTGGTGGGACGATTCTACTCCCCATGGAGACCACATAATACAGCGGGTTTAAATGCAAGTAGAGAAGATTTGGGGATGGATACAAGGGAAGAATTTCTTAACTGTAGAGATGATAATTTCTGGACTACGTGCCAAGCACTGTTCTAAGCGCTGGGAAGGATACAAGGTAATCAGGTTGTCCCTCGTGGGGTTCGCAGTCTTAATCCCCGTTTTACCGATGAGGTAATTGAGACCCAGAGAAGTGAAGTGGCTTGCCCAAGGTCACGGAGCAGGCAAGTGGCAGAACCGGGATTAGAACCCACGTCCTCTGACTCCCAAGCCCGGGCTCTTTCCGCTAAGCTACGCTGCTTCTCAGTGATAAAACGATGGAAGACCGAGGCAGACAGGGCATCTCCATCTCCACAGCGCTGAATAAACAAAAATAGACACCACTTTTTCTGCCTGATTTGCGTTACACTCCGGTGGATTTTTTTGAAGATCCTTCCACCTCTAACAGCCTACGATTCTACAAGAACGTTTCTGAGAGCCTCGGGACAAAAGACCCCAAAACACACCCGTCCTCGCCGAACCGGGGGCTTCCGGCGGCCCTACCCTTCCCTCCTTGGCCTGATCATCGACGGTATTTATTGAGCGCTCGCTGGGCGCGGGGCACCGTACTGAGCCATTGGGAGCGTGCGATACGACAGACGCGTTCCCCGCCCACGACGAGCCTGAGGAAGAATCAGCCTTCACTTCAATAGCTCGCCGATGCTCATCTTCTCAAAGGTAAAGTCTGAGGATAAAGAAGTAGGCCTCCTGTTAATTTGAAGGGAAATGCTGTCCTTACCTGGTCTATGTCGTGCTGGCTCACTCTGGTCATGCCGCTTCTGAAATCCAGGTTAGATTCTGATGTGAAGGCATCTAGGGAAAAGAAAAAGCCCACAGAGGGTAAAATGTGTTGCTCAGAACTTCATCAGGCGCAATCAGCATCATCGTAATTATGGCATTTGTTTAACGCTTGCGGTGTCTCCGGCACTGGGTTAGATTCGCGATAATCGGGTCCCAAATGGGGCTCACGGTCTAGGCAGGAGGGAGAACGGGTACCGCTTTTGCAGATGAGGGAACAGAGAAGTTAAGTGACTTGTCCAAGGTTACACAGGTCACAGAGCAGACGGGCGGCTGAGCTGGGACTAGAACCCGGGCCCTCTGATTCCCAGGTCTGAGCTCTTTCCACTAAGACCCTGCCGCTTCTCACGCGACGCCGCTCCTCTTACGTCTGCCCCGAAAACATTCCTCCATTTCAGCTTCGTGCCTGAAGTCAAAGCAGCCCGGTGGATTCAGGTGGCGCCGGGGGTGCGATGCGTGTCACTGGACCACAGAGTCCGATCCCAGCCTTTAACCTCGTATCCCCGAGGCCCGCGAGACGCCGCCTTTCCAAGCCGCACCTTCCTCTCCGGCTTGCGCTCCCTGAGGCTCCCTGGCTTCCGCCCCAGAGCCCCTGGAGCCGCCCAGGGCCAGTTCCACCGCTTAGCCCCCTCCACACGATCCTGTCCTCCATCTCCAAGGGAAATGCAATGCACTGGGAGCGGGGCCCACCGGTCTCTTCTGACCCCCGAGAGCCGTTTGAATCCAGGGCTCCGGGGCTGGCCAGGACGGGGCTGACCCACGTTCGCAGGCTGGCGGCCCTCTCCACCCTTTACAATCCATGAGCCTTTTATTTATGGCATCCGTTGAGCGCTTACTATGTGCCAGGCACCGTCCTAAGTGCCGGGGTAGATACAAGATCCTCAGTTCGGACACGATCCCTCTCTCACGGTCTCAATCCCCATTTTCCAGATGAGGGAACTGAGGCCCAGAGAAGTGAAGTGCCTAGCCCAAGGTCACACAGCAGACCAGGGGCAGAGCAGGGATCAGAAGCTTCGTCAGCGGGTCCGATCCGGGCCTAGAGGCAGTGGCTCGAACCCCTGCTGACATCTGGAACGAGTCTACATCCACGGTGGCCCCGGACGGGCTCCAAGCGGCCTTTGGGGATTGGCTAAAACCTGAGTTCCTTTAGAGCCGGCTCAATTTTTTTTTTTGAAATCAGGGCCCCCCGGAATAACTGCCAATATTCAACAAGCACAAAACAAAAGAAAGGAGCACAGGGAGCTTCTGACTGACGCAAGGCTTCCACGTCATGACCGGCTCTGCATTCCACTGCCAGCTCTCCGGAAGAAAGCTCTCTTCCCTTCTTCAAAGCCCTAATGAGAACTCACCTCCTCCAGGAGGCCTTCCCAGACTGAGCCCCCCTTTCCCTCTGCTCTTCCCCCTTCCTCTCCCCTGAGCACTGTGCTCATTTGTATAGATTATTTATCACCCTATTTATTTTGTTGATGAGGTGCATAGCTCCACAATTCTATTTATCTTGATGACGTCGTCTTGTTTTCGTTCTGTTCTGCTTCGCTATCCGTCTCCCCCCGTTTAGCCTGTGGGCCCGTCATCGGGCAGGGACTGTCTCTATCTGTTGCCCAGTTGTCCATTCCAAGAGCTTAGTACGGTGCTCTGCACATAGTAAGCGCTCAATAAATACTACTGAATGAAAGAAAGCGAAAGAGTCAGACGAAAGTCTTTTCAACAACAGAGCATTCGTTTCGGCATCGGGCTCGCGGTCTCACCCAAGGCAGCGAAATCAAGGGTTGCTTTTTCCTTACCTTGCAGCCTTCTGCTTTTAAAGGAAGTCCTGGGGGCGAGGAGCGAATCTTGGGAGTCGGTGGGGGTACAGTGTAAGAGGTAGTACTCCAGATGACGCCACAGGAGGAAGAGGCAGGTTTCTATGATATCTGCGCCGATTCCCTCCGTCAAGGACTTAAAAGTTTGCCGGCTTTTGGGTTTTAAAAAGCAGGTTCTGGCCCCGCTCACATTAGGGTAGAAATCACCTTAACAGCCGGATGGTCACTTCTGCTCTCAGTTTCTTCGGGGAGGAGGCTTTCACCTTACCATCATTGATATCATTAAGGCCTGTCGTCCCCTCTAGACTGTAAATCTGTGGGCAGAGACCGTGTCTGCTAATTCTGCTGACTTGTACCCGGCCAAGCGCTTAGTACACTGCTCCGCGCAGTCGGTGCTCAATAAATACGATCGATTATCATCAGGCTATGGGGGGGGGGGGGGGGGGACTGAACCACGCTCAAAGTTGGGTTGGCGACGGGCACAATTTGAACCCGGGAAAGAGCTGTCAAGGGGTAACGCGGTACCCTTTGGCAAAGGGCCTTTAGCCATTTTGCGGACTTTACAACCCTTAGCTTTATGTACCCGAATAATAATTTTAAAAACCCAGCAGGGCAACACATGGGTATAGCTTGGGGCCCATATTGGAAAAGAGGTCAAACTCCTATGGGATCTTAAAGATGACATGGAAGAAAACACACAGAAGGATACAGGAACAGAGGGAGAGTAATTTTGCTCGATTGTTGATCAACTTCACCAAACGTCGCCTTGCCAAGACGTATTTCTGGGCGGTCGAGATTTTATCCACGCCGGCCGGCATCACCGACTGGCATAACTAAAACGAGAAAAAACGCCCGCGTTGGCATTCGCACGGATTCAGCCCGCAGCAAAATGATGACACGGATGAGAGGGAGGCTTCATAAAACGTTTCGGTTCCTTGTTTAAATAGGGAGCAATGTGGAGAAAAGAGGTCGATAATGAGTGGGTGCATTTAAAGCCAAAAGCCTAGGTCCCCGACAGACTAATAAATGACTCTCAGTGGTATTTTTTGAGCACCTATTGTGTTTCAAATGCTGTTCTAGACGCCTGGGACTGAACAATAGAGTCGAGCTGGAGAAGCAGTGTTGGCCTGGTGGAAAAAGAGCACGGGCCTGGTGGTCAGAGGACTTGGGCTCTAATCCCGGCTCTACCGGGTGTCTGCTGTGTGGCTTCGGGTAAGTTCCTTAACTTCTCTGGACCTGTTACCTCATCTGTAAAATGGGGAGTCAGTCTACTTAGACTGTGAGCCTCCTGGGTGATTAATCTGTCTCTACTCCAGCGCTTACAACTGTGCTTGTCACATAGTAAGTGCTTAACAAATACCGTAATTATTCTTCTGATGTTATTGCTGTTTCCGGCCATTAAAATGTCATTCCGTTGGCTATTTGGGGGAAGAAAACACTCTGGTTTTTCTATGCGACCCGGCAGTTTGTAGGGGGGGCCCTGCCTGGACCCAGTGGCCAGGAGCTATCCCCTTGTGATTCCAGACTTCTTCCAGCCCTTTGCCAAGAGTTGGTGCTCGGCTTGGTTTGGTTCAGCTGGAAGGAGCGGCCAGCTATGGGATCGGGGCACCCCCACGAGCCTGGAGCATCCTTCTCTCTAGACTGGAAGCTCCTTGTGGGCACGGAATGTGTCTGCCAACTCCGCTGTACTCTCCCAAATGCTCGGAACAGTGCTCTGCACACGGTAAGCACTGAAAAAGTACCACTGATTGATTCCGGATGCCTGAAACCAGAAACACATTCTCTGGGCCTGGGGGTGGGTTGGTGTCTAGCCTGACTAAAGGAGACTTGAAGAATCCGCCTGAGGCTCTTTTCACGGGTTGTGTGGGGGCTGGGCTGTGATCTCGGAGAAGATGTGGGGAGGAGAGCACTTTAAATTTTGAAAAGGTGAAAATGTTGAAAACAGAGAAGGAGCAGCGAGGAAGAGACGGGGAGAGAGGAAGAGAAGAAGGGTGGGAGAGGAAGAAGGGGGAGAGACTTCAAGTCATGAATTAATGTCATTCATCATTTAGTTCCTTCTGCAGCTTCTTCAGACATGTACGATTTGAGGAGTTAGAAGCTAAAAGCTGTATAACCAAACACTGATGTTAGACAAAGAGCGTTGTACTGGGACACACAGTCAGTAAACAGTCATGCCCAAAGAGGACAATTATTTCAGCCACAATTTATTTACATTAATGTCCGTCCCTCTCTAGCCGGGGACAGGGAATGTGTCTGTTAATACTGTACTCTCCCAAGCATTTAGTACACGGTAAGCGCTCAACAAATACCATGGATTGATCGGTTGATCGCTTGAGTTCAATTCTCCCACATTATGGAGGTTTGTTAGCTGTGGTACGTGGGTTTGTGTGGGGCCAAGAGGTGAACTTAGAACCCAGCGATGATCGTCGCCGAGCAATCCCTCAGAGTCAAACTATCCCATCCTTCCAAAAAAGGGGAGAATTAAAGATGTCTGTTTGACGGCCGGGGAGAGAGGAACCCTTCCCTTCTCCGTAAGCCGGTTCAGCCCATACCTCTTTGATCTCATCCGGGGGGAGCTGTTCCACATTCTGGAGCTTGCTGACGCTCTGCCGGTGACTGTCGTAGTAGCTGAAGAAGTCGTTGGCGCTCTGCTTCAGCAGGTAGACGATGATGCCCAAGCCGGGCAGGCGCCAATAGGGCACCACGGGAGCTTGAGAATCTAGTAGAGAGATAACCGCGGTCACGTCGACGGCTGGGCCTGCGTGGCACGCTGGAAAAAACCCTCCCGGAATTCACCGGCTACCACTTTAGATACCGACGAGAGGACGGCTGGTGACTGCCCACCAACTCGGGAGTCTCTCGTCACCAACGGTCTCGGTGCGGGATTACAAATGGAGACGCGTTCCTCTCGCAAAATCTGTGAGGGTCTCGATTCGGCATTCAACCGTATTTATTGGACCCTTACTGTGTGCAAAGCACTGTACTAAGCCCTTGGGAGAGTACGGTACAACGATAAATGGACACATTCCCTGCCACACTGATGGTGATAATGGCGGTCATTAAGTGCTTATTACGGATCAAGAACCGCACTAAGGGTCTGGGGTAGAAACAAGAAAATTGGGCAGAAGGTCCCCCGTCCCACACGGAGCTCACAGTCTCGGGGAATGGAGATCGGGAAATGAATCCCCATTTTACAGAAGAGGAAACCGGGATCCACGGAAGTGAAGTGATTTGCCCAAGGTCTCACAGCAGGCCAGTGGCAGAGCCGGGATGAGAACCCGGGTCCTCTGACTCCCAGGCCCGTGCGCTACCCACTAGGCCACACTGCTGGAAAGGAGGTTTGTTAGAATAAAGGAGCCTGCTGCCCCCAGGACAGAAATGCCTCCTGTTTCTAGCCGATAAGACACTACGCCACGACGGCGGCGGATTGATCCGGGCCACGGGCGGCGGGATCTGAAAGAAACCGACAGTCCCCACCTTGCCGGGGTCCGTCTCTGTTGGTGGTTTCTGACAGACTGGGGGTGAAAAGGCACACCGCATGCTGGAAGGTCGGGGAGCTCTGCAACATGAGCGACTGGCAATATTCCATGACGTTGGCACAGATCTAGATGGGAGAAAGTAGCTTAGTACCCACTCCAAAATCCCCACGAGCCAAATTGAGGCTCCGGGGAAGATCGCGCCCAGTTCGAGAATGACCGTCCCCTCGTACCGCGCGATCCCCAGACAGCCTCTGACGGAGAGAGCTTAGCTACCACAGCCCCAGAGCAGTTCTCCACCTCCTTCTCCTTACCTGCTGCATAGCCAGTTCAATCTCATCCCTCTTGCTCACTCGGTCCCCTTCCACGTTATCGTCCTGGAGTTTGAACTGTCGCAGTCGGTCAGAACCACCAAAACGACTTAAGAGCCCTAAACACTGACGCTGTCGAAGGAATGAGACATCCCCATCAGCGTCTACGCTGACACACTGGAACAGGTGACATCTCTTTGATCCTTTTTTCATTTTTTTTTTTTATTTGTAGCTCTTACTTTGTGCCAGGCACTCTACTAAGCGCTGGATTAGATACAATCCGGAGAAGCAGTATTGGCTTAGTGGAAAGAGCCCGGCTTGGGAGCCAGGGGTCGTGGGTTCTAATCCCGGCTCCCCCACTTATCGGCTGCGTGAGTTTGGGCGCGTCGCTGAACTTCTCTGTGCCGCAGTTACCTCATCTGTTAAATGGGGATTAAGACCGTGAGCCCCACGTGGGACAACCTGATGACCTCGTATCTACCCCAGGGCTTAGAACAGTGCTTGGCACACAGTAAGCGCTTAACAAATAACATAATTATCATACAAGGTAATCGGTATCCTACCCCGAATCGTGGTTATTTGCCCACCTGTTCTACTGTGGCCAAAGCAATAGCAGCATAACAGATTTTAAACCTCGTGGAATGAACCTGGCTAGCTAAATTAGTACCTGAGAACTCACCTAAATCTTAAAATGCACTTGTTTTACCAAATATTTTTGGTCCAATCTGTTAAACTACATCTGGCCTTTCCAACATCGTTTTGTACCTAATCTTGGGAAACAGTGTGACCAAGCAGACGGAGCACAGGCCTGGGACTCAGAAGGACCTGGGTTCTAATCCCAGCTCTGCCACTTGTCTGCTCTGTGACCTCAGAAAAGCCGCTTAACTTCTCTGTGCCTCGGTTACCTCATCTGAAAAATGGGGTTTGAGACTGTGAGCCCTCTGTGGGGCAGGGACTGTGTCCAACTTGATTATCTTGTATCTACCCCAGCATTCAGTACAGGTGCTGGCACAGAGTAAGCACTTAAATACCACAAAAATTAATAACCTTGGTTCTACTTAATAATCGCGAATTGGGTGCCATCTACATTTCAAAGAAATTCCTGCTTCTAGGAAATAATCATCATCGCTTCTCAGGCTGGTTGCTTGATGACCCACTAAAAATCCATTTCATTCACATAAGAGCCTCTTCTCAACACTTGCCCTACATAGTTGAAACTGAGCACTGGGCCAAACTGCACTAGAGCGGAGAAAGAGCATTTTTTAATGTTCCACTTCTGAATTGCAAGATAAAAGAGCGGTGCATAATTTAAACTACTAAATAAACGGGGCCTTATGCCCGTGGACAGAGTCCTGGTCCCTCTAACTGGCAGTGCCATTTTCCCTGTGAGATCTGCAGATGCGCCATCAGCGCTTAGTACAGTGCTCTGCACATAGTAAGCGCTCAATAAATACTGTTGAATGAAATAGTGGTTGCCTTTCTGAAGAGCTTACTGCATGCCAGACACCGATCTAAACGCCAGAGAAGATACAAGATGGACTTTTCCCGTCCCGCATAGGGCTCGCAGTCTAAGTAGGAGAGGACAGACGTTTAATCTCCACTTTAAAGATGAGGAAACTGAGGCACCGGGAAGTCCCCTGTCCGAGGTCTCACGGCAGGAAAGTGGCAGAGCCGGGATGAGAAGCCAAATCTTCTGATTCCCAGGCCCCTGCTCTTTCCCCTAGGCCAGGTTGCTTCCCCGGAAGCTAGCAAGTGTCACTCACCCGTGCGGCTCCACGGGATCACTGCCAGCCTCGATGGAGCGGCCCTTGCTTGTCTCCAACCCGATTAGCTTATATCTTCCCCAGTGCTTAGTGCATAGTACGCGCTTAACAAGGACCGTAAAAATAAAATAAAATAAAAATCCCAGCTTCCTTGGCCACCTGTGTTTATAAGCGGTGATACAATAACAATCAAATAACGTCAAATGAGACGCTGCCCTTAGTTTATTAATGATAACAATAATAATGGCATTTGTTAAGCGCTTACTATGTGCCAAGCTCTGTCTTAAGCGCTGGGGTAGATACAAGGTCATCAGGTTGTCCCACATGGGGCTCACGGTCTTCATCTCCATTTTACAGATGAGGTAACTGAGGCACAGAGAAGTTAAGCGACTTGTTCAAAGTCACCCAGCTGACAAGTGGCAGAACAGGGATTAGTTTAGATTTAGAGCAAGCAACTCCACACAAACTTTCACTCTATTTCCTGACAGTCATTGACAAAATCTTTCTAATTCATTCAATCGTATTTACTGAGCGCTTACTGTGTGCGGAGCACTGCACTAAGCGCTTGAGACAATCCAGTCGGGTACACGCGACACAGGTTATGTGCAACCTCGAAGAGAACTGGGGAATTTAAGCAACAAAAAGAAAACCAGTTACCTGGAATCGTCCTATGTGACCCTGCAGCTCCATCAGAGATCCATCATTTACGTGAGGATCGAGTTCACTGAGGACACCTATAAAATGGACGCCCGGTCACACCAAATAACATTTTCACCTTAAAGGAGAGATACATTCTTCCCGAACAGTGTTCGCCTTCGACGTGCAAGTTTAGCCGTTCGTTGGCAAAGCATGCATTTTTAGGTGGCATTGAGCAAAAGGAAATTGTCCAGTGGGGAGTGAAATGGCCACAGGAGGAAGCGTCAATCACCACGAAGCACCAGATTCAGCAGACGTGATGAGAGAGTCACGTTCATCGCATAAGATACTCAAAGCACATCTTCAGAGATGTACGGTCAATGAATCCAAAAGATAGCTTTTGTTTTTAATGAGGGAGGCATAAAATAGTCATAACCATAAAAATTAATCTAACAGCCAACGCGGCAGAAGAGTCGAGACTTAATGACAGGCCATGCCGCCTCATCCCCTCTCCACATCCGACCCAGGACCACAAGTCTATTTCCCGATCATCTTGTCGCTAAACGTGAACTCTTCGTGATTCAACTCCCGGAGGGTCTTTTAACAATTTCAAAAGGCAACTTTCTGTTCTCAGTTGCTCCTTTCTTTGGGGCCCAGTGACACGGGGACATTTCATTTCCGAGAAACGCCAGCCCCGTTGGCAGCCCCCATTGGCAGGGGATAAACCGAGGGTGCCCAAACTGGGATCTGCTCATTACAGACCAAAGACAATGAACGCTACCAGGGATGCACCACTGCAACACACGGGCTGGCACGGGAAGGAACGTTCGTTTCACCCGGCCAGTGCGCAGTCGGCAAGGGCCGGACTGAAAACTCCACATATTTGACCCACCGGGCAGGGCTGCTTTGCTGATGATTCCCGTGAGCAGGGCCAACTCCTGCAGTGAGCCCGCGCTGATATCCTGACAGCGGAGGATGGCCTGGATGGTGTCGGAGTGCGCTATGAGAAACTGCAACACCTTCGTGACGGGAGACCGGAAGACAAAGCAAGAAAGTCACGTAAGGACTTATCTGGCTAAAGCATTTCAGGAGACTGTCGGGGTCACCTAAGTCACGGGTGTCTCAATAAAGTGAAATACTCAGTCCAAAATCCAGGTTCTCCCTAAGCCCTCCTTTTCTCTCCTCCCACCCCCTTCTGCGTCGCCTCGACTTGCTCCCTTCATTCATCCCCCTTCCCAGGCCCAAGGCACTTAGGCACATATCTGTAATTTATTTGTTTATATTAATGACCGTCTCCCCCATTAGACTGTAAATTCACTCCTGACAAGGAATGTGCCTGTTTATTCTTCTATTGTACTCTCCCAAGCGCTTAGTACAATGTTCTGCACACGGTAAGCGCTCAATAAAAATGACTGATTATTTGGATTTTCTAAACTCTTTCTGCCAAAGAGACTGCTTTATGGGTACCAGCGAGATAATTCATAATCATTCACGGCATCCCTGGAGAGGAACCGGCCCCCGTTTGGAAGATGGAGAAATCGAGAGTCTGGGAGCTGCTCTTTTAACAACACTCTTTTATCAGTGGCGTGTACTGAGCGCTTATTATGTGCAGAACACTGTCCCGAGCGCTTGCCTCTGTCCACCACTCCGCACTACTTCATCCACGCTACAAAAGTCGGTCACGAAACCAGACCCGGGCCTTTCGGTCGGCTCACCTGTCCCGCGGCCTGCAGGTGTTGGGCCATGCTGGACGTGAGGATGACCTGACACAACTGGAGGGCTGGGAGGAGAATCTGACGATACCGATCCACGGGAGCGGGGATGAAAACGGGAGGTTCTCTCAGGCCGAACAGTCTTCATTCGGTTCCAACAAAACGGAGACAGAGAAACGACGCAAGAAAATCAATCTACTCTCTAAAGTCGCGATGTGTCGGAACTGAGCGCGTGCGACCTAATGCCCTCGCTTTGCCAACCCTGGAACATTTCCGCGCTTTCATTCCAACACTGTGCAGTAGGACAGAAGCATCGGTAAGTACAGGATAAGGACACCTCCAACACGGTGCACAGAAAGAGTGCTCCAGAGCAAAAGCCTGGGCAGAAACGTGGCTTCTCCTCAAGAACCAGTGTGGCTTAGTGAGAAGCAGCTTGGCGTAATGGACAGAGCGCGGGCCTGGGAGTCAGAAAGACCCGGATTCTCCTGACTCTACCACTTGCCTGCTGTGTGACCTCCCACAAGTCACTTCACTTCTCTGTGCCTCAGACTGCAAAATTAAGACTGTGAGCCTCTTGCGGGACACGGACTGCGTCCAACCTGATTAGCTTGTACCTGCCCCAGCGCTTAGGGCGGTGCCTGGCATGTAGTATGTGCTTCAGAGTACCGTAAAAAAGGAAAAAACAACCCTCAACTTCAGTATTAAGACTAAAGCACATCCGGAAATGATCAGAATGCTGAATGCTTCTTAGAAAGTTCACCTGCATGTTTTCCTATTTCTTAAGACCATCCAAAAAGGCCAAGTCTCGATCTAACCCATCACCCACCCACGTCCAGTGTCTTTCTCTACTGGTATCAGCCCCGGCTGCTCAGAGAGACGATATGACAGCTGGCCCCACCAGTCAGGCAACTATGTGGTTTAAGACACAGCGCCTACCAACCCCATCTTTTGCCTCTCTCTCTCTTTCCCTTCGATCACCTACTGTGGTCTATCCAAATCCCACCCGGGAGTTCATTGATATTTTCAACCTGTACAACTTCCTAGGCAATGGAATTCCACTGGCTTCCCGCCCCGCTGGGTTAAAAAATGGTTTCTGCCTTTTGCTTCTAACCTGCAACCTTGAAACTCCAATGGGGACCCCCTCGAGCTGCTGGGGCATTGGGCAGCCACTCTCCATTTGTCCTGACTGCCCCTCTCGTGCTTTGCTAAGAGTACAATCATCACCCCTCTCAGCCTTCACCTCTCTACAGCAGACAGGCCTGTTTCCCCTGTAGACTCTATGGTCCTTTTTTTTTTTTTTAATAAAAGCTATCGGTTAAGCTTTCAACGTGTGCCAGGCCCTGTACTAAGCACTGTGGTAGATAAAAGCTAATCAGGTTAGAAAAGTGCATGTCCCACAGGGGGCTCACAGTACTATTCCCCACTTTACAGATGAGGTAGCTGAGGCACAGAGAAGTGAAGCGACTTGCCCACGGTCACAATGCAGCCCAGTGGGGGAGCCGGGGTTAGAACCGAGGTCCTTTTGATCCACGGGCCCGGGCCCTAGCCACTAGGGCACCCAGCTTCTCTCCTTATGGACAAGGATCTTGCCTACTGACTCCACAGCAAGTACTCAAATACCACTGACTGACAGTTTCAGTCTATCCCAATACAAAATCTGTTCCACTTCCCGCACCAAGCTTAACCGTACCTTTCCCGGCCCCTAAAATGCAGCGTCCGGAGCTACTCGTTATATTCCAGCTCTGGCCTTCCATGGTTTTATAGAGTCGCAAGAGTGTTGTCATTCATTCACCGAAGCTCCTCAGGGTCCCTTCCTGATCTGTCATTCGGTGACCGTAGCTAACGCGGCCTAGATCATTTTTTTCTTTTGACTGTTTTTCTTTTCTCTCTTTCCCATTCTCTAAACTACATTCGCACCTCTTCACCTAAGTAGGAGACGTCTAGGCTAAACCTTAGACTCGATACCGTTAACTTCGACCAAAACAGGCAAGTGAGCGCTTAGCTAGGATACCTTTCCTTTACCTTCGGGATTAAGATTTACTTCAAATCGATCGATCAATCCACAAGGACTTTAGAAGTCTAGAGGAGGAGGCAGGCATTAAAAAACACAGTGAGCGCTTAACTTAAATACCATCATTATTATTATAAACCTCAAATCCTGTTGGGTTTTTTTTTTTAAAAAAAAATCTTGCTAGGGAGAAAAGCACTGACGCATTTCTCTGAGGTGGAATACTTGGTTGGGGAGAAAAATTGAAACTCCATAAACTTGGCATCTTGACCCTTTTAAGCAAATTGTACACTCAGCGTGGTGCCGCTGGCTGGAAACGCTAATCTGCTAAACCTCAGAGGAACGATGAAAAAACAGCTCGGGCAGCTTGGCAGTCGAAATTGTAGTCATCTAGGGGGAAGGCTGCCTGGGTCCTAAGAAACATGGAGTCCTGCAGAGGAGTTCAAACCAACAGGCACAAGGTGACTTGTTAGACTAGGGGGCGGCGGGGGTTGAGCCGAATTCTAAGGGTCCAATTTGGAGACACCCCCCAGCCCCCATACCAAATTCTAATTTAGTTACAGGTCAGGTTGTTCAGTTCAACAACTCAAAGACCCTGAAGACTAACGACAGAGTGACTGGAATCGGCTTCCAAAATGTGGCAGATTTTTCCCAGCCTTAAATCTTGTGTCTCTGAGAGTAAGGATGGTTGTCTCTGAGAGTAAGGATGGCTGTCTCCGATAGAGCGGTATTTCGCTGACAATATGTACGGAGGAATCACGTGAGACAAAGAGAACAGTAAGAGAAAGCGACTACTGCACGCTGCAATAACTTGGATGAGTTAGTTTACGGACTGACTTGAATCTCTAGACCTTTGGTGAAACGGTAGTTATGGGTAAGCCAGATTCTGCCCCCAACCCATCCTCTCCCCAACCACTCCACCCCGGGCTATGAATAACATGAAAATGACCCAGATTAGGTGGGGCTGCTGGGGTGGAAGCGGGCAGAAGGAAAAAGGTGATTATAATCATTATGTTATTAATAATTAAAAAATAATTGTGGTATTCGATAAGCACTTACTATGTGTCAGGCACTGTACTGAACGCTGGGGTAGATACAAGATAATTTGGTTGGACTCAGACCCCATGACACATGGGGAAAGTCTCAATCGCCAATTTATGGATGAGGTAACTCCGGCCCAGAGAAGTGAAGTGAGACTTGCTCAAGGTCACAAAGCAGACAACTGGAGGAGCCAGGATCACACACCAGGTCTGGACTCCCAGGCCACGCTCTCTCCACTACACCACGCTACGGCAAATCACCAGTGCACGGCCATTTGGGGAAAATGGCGATCGGGAAGAGACGAGGCCCCTCCCTCCCCTGCCCGGGAAAAGTGGACATCACTGGGGATGGGGGACAAAAATCAAGGCCCCTGAGGTACTTCGTCTCTGCTCTGTCCCCAGCCGAAAAAACCACGACGGCTACGCTTTTCTGTCAGTTGTGAGCAGAGCCCGGCAGGGTTGGAGAAAGAGTGGGCCCAGAATCGGTGGCTGGACGATCCACCATGTTGGCATTCACTTGGTTGACCCTTACCCTTGATGGTCCGTCTCTGGGCGCATGTCGTACACTTGGCACTGTGCCAATCTCACTATCACACCGGACCTCAACAGCTCCAGAGCTCCTTGCTGTATCTTCGCCACTCTCGTGAGGAATGCCTAAATTGATAAAGATTGGGGTGAAGCGAAGCAGAATTACTCGAGTCACGGGAGGGCTCTCCTTGTATGAAAATCATACCCGCGTCATTATCGCTAAAATCTCTAAGTGCCCGCCTATTCTCCCGCTCTAACCTGTTAGCTCCCTGTGGGCAGGGAACACGTCTACCAGCTCTGCTAAACTGTCCCCTCCCAAGCGCTTAGTGCAGTGCTCTGCACACGGCAGGGGCTCGATAAATAGGATCGACCGCCTGACCGATGGAAATTCTCACCTGGTTGGTGGGAGGGGCCTGGGGACGAGGCCTTTTTCCCGAGTTCCCGGCATCACGCGATGCAGGTGTCTGCCAACTCTAGTATACCGGACTCTCCCAAGCCTCAGTACAGTGCTCGGTATAGTAAGCGCTCAATAAATACCACTGATTGATTGTGAACTGAAACTTCGTTGCTTTTGTGTACATGCCCGGGCAACGGTAGATTTCATCAGGACACTGGTCATTGGTTAGACAACTGACAAGAGTCAACATGTTCTCCAAGCACAGTACTCTGTCCCAGTAATAATAATGACGACATTTGTTAAGCGCTTACTACATGCCAAACGCTGTTCTAAGCACTGGGGTAAACACAAGGTAACCAGGTTGTCCCACGTGGGGCTCACAATCTTAATCCCCATTTTACGGATGAGGTAACTGGCCAAGTCACCTCACTTCCCCGTGCCTCAAAGTCACACAGACGACAAGTGGCCGAGCCGGAATTAGAACCCACGACCACTGAGTCCCAAGCCCAGGCTCTTTCCACTAAGCCAGGCTGCTTCTCAGCCAGTAGGTGCACAATGGTAATGAATGGTGGCATTTGTAAGTGGCTACCGTAAGTTGAGAGTTGGGGCACATACAAGATAATCAGGTTCAGCCGGTTGTTGATACCGATAGAGCGGGGTAGGTAACTGTGGGCAACTAAGTCTCTGAAAAAGTATCATTCTTGTCTTTACCCTCGCGTACAACAAATGCTTCAAGATTCCCTAAGTGAATAGTTCTCTGCCCTTACCCATGTCGACTCCCATTACCGTCCCAACCATTACGGCCTAACTTTGGACTGTAAAATCCTAACCTTCTGTGACGCAGTTCCCGGCGCTGCAAAAATGACTGAGCGGATGGGGATTTCCGCCGGCCGTGGGCCACGGCCGCGTTCATTAGGTCTTACCATTTTGGATTCGTACGTGTAAAGGGCTTTCAAAAGGGGTGGCTGAGGGGTAAGCAAGGTTTGCAGCGTGAGATCGTCTTCCGCTAAACTGTCCACGAGAACCTTCAAATAGCCGCTGTTGGACAGGTACAGGAGCCACTGCTGCTGTTTATCCACCGAGACAATCCGATCGAGCAAAGCCAGTGCCAACATCTGAGGAAAGAAAGAATCGAGTTCCACAACCAATGGCCAGGGCCAGAAAAAAACAAAACAAAAAACCTGAAAGACGACTTTCTTTCAAGTAGGCTGAACTTAAAAATGGAAGTCTGAACTACAATCCTCGATAGGATTCGGACTCACCGGTTCTACTTAGGCCGCTACCAGTAACCTGCTTCCAGTAAGCAAAGGGCGACGAATGGGATGGGGTTAGGAATTTTAGGCTTAGGAGTTTTCTGGTGTTTCTGGGAATCACAAATAATTGTAGGCGTGTTTGCCGTACAAAATAACGGACGTTCCAAGTCCGAGCCGCCTCTGGGGCACTCTCGTGTTTAAGACAAAGACAACTCCGGTAGAGCCAACCTGCTCTTAAGGGAGGGGGATTTAGTGCTGAGGACTTTAGAAAATGAATTCCTCTCTGCTTAACAGCTAGAATTGGAAAGTTGATGAGAATTGCCCGGTATTCCCAGAGGCACCCCAAGCCAAACGCTGGAAGTACCTGGTCAACTTTGCTGCCGGGAACACTGCCGGGGAAAAACCACCCATCCAAATTTCATGCCGTGACTAGATACGATCGCTGGGTTTTAAAGAAGCCAGTGAGATACTTTCCCTTCAGTAAAAAATATACTTCAGGCGCTCACATTTTTTAATTATGACCACCTAAAAGGCTCAGCCAGAGGTCAACTCTAAATTTCAGGACGACAAGGAATTGAGAGTGAGCATTACCCGGCCAATCTCGTGACCATCACAGGCATCTCGACACACCACCTCCATGAGGGCGGCTCCGTACCCCTCAATGATAGCGATGTTTTCTCGCTGCAATTTACTGAAGGCGTCTTCGGGAGCTGTCAGGCGTTCCCACATGGTCTTCTTGGCTAAGAAGTGGTAGAAAACGGATTTGAAAAGATACCCAAGAGGCGGGCGGACCAGTGATTACCCTATTGGGATCACTTAGTATGAGCAAAATAATAATAACTGCGGTATTTGTTAAGCAAAACTGTGGTATTTGCACATGGTAAGCAAAAGCTGTAAAGTTACTGGATGGGAAAAAAAAAATCTACACACACACAAACCCTGTGAAAATCAACCCTATGAAATCAATCTTGGATATCAAAATTAACTCGGAGCTCGTCTCAGAAAACCTTGTATAATTTCAAAATAAAAACCCCTACCCACGTACAGAGGTCCAACCGTGTCAGAGAAAATACGCGAGATGCAAAGAGCCACAACATGTTCCGGGATTCAAACAGAGTTTAAATGTTCTTGCGCAGCACTCATCTTGCCCTCGCCAGCGGAGAACGGAAAGGATTAAGCCCAGGACTTTCAATTAAAATCCTAGGCCCTACCAATTCACAGCCTGGGCAGCACACAGAATTAATTCAAGCCCTCGGAGCTCCTATCGGCTATCGTCTCGGCTGACTTCTGCGGGGGCAAACGGGGTGCCCGAGGAACGGAAGAAGCTAAGGGAGCTCCCTCTTTAGAAGGGAACAAAGCTGATCCTAGAAATGACATGCCTATCATCTTCATTCCCGGATAAGCAACGCCTCTTGGAAACTCCAGAAGAAAGGGATCCCAAGCGCGAATTAGCTACAAATTGCCGAATTAGCTACAAGTTGCCGTTGGACAGGTCTTTGTTAATAGAAGGCCGGGAGTGGGGAGGAGGGAGGAACGGACTGCCTGAGGCAACCCAGTCAGCAGTCCAAGGGCGATTCAGTGGCCGCAACAGACATTTGGGAAGCGGTGGTGACTAGCACTGAAAAGGGTCCCTTGCCAGTTTCCTCTTTTAGTTCTGGTTCCACCCGGGAAGTGTGAATCTGAGAAGCTCTGTATTTCCTCAGAGACGCTTTCAGGACATCACCGAAACATTGCAACCACAGGACGATGTTCCACTGAAGTAAAATGATAAGGGACAAACATTCACCTCTAGACTGCAAGCTCGTAGTGGGTGAGCTGGGGGATTGTCTGTTTACTGTTGTACTCTCCCAAGCGCTTAGTACAGCACACAGTAAGCGCTCAGTAAATAAGACCGACCGAACAAATGGCTCACTGCCGTGTTTTCTGTTCATAAAAATTGAGGACTAAGGAAAAACCCAACCAGAAACAAGTTTCGAGGCGGCTGATCTAAACGGAAACTAATACTTTAAGCTTTTTATAATTAAAGAAAAAAAATCTCTGCATTCAGGCTGACGGAGTGTACGCTAAGTTTCAATCTGATATGAATCAAAGGGTGGGTGATAAGCTCTTGGAAAATAAGGGTTTAATGATGGAAAGGACAAAACTCGGGCTCAACCTCAATGCCTCCAACACAGCATTATAATGAGTCTACGTTTGGCAAACTTCAATTTTAATGGGCTTACGAGAAAGCACTGAAGCAAAACTAATCTGCTGTGCCAAAGGAAGCTCATTTGGGGCAGACAAAAGACAAACTTCGGTTCTAACCCATGTTTTGAGACAGAACCCTGAAGTATTTTCATCAGTTGGGCTTATAAATAGTTCCCAATCAAAGTCGGTGATTTTTAAGCCTGATTCAAAGGTAATTTTTTTTCAGCCTCCAATCTCAATGCAATTTATGATTTACCACTTACTCTAAGATCCAGGGAACTCCAAGTGTTACAAAGAAATAAAAATGACAAAGGCATGAAAAGAACTGTAACCCTAAGGTGGAAGGAATGCAAAGGGAATATTAACCACTCAGGCATGGCTTCTAAGTTCAGACATTTTTATTCTGGCGGGGGTGGAGGGAAGCAGAAGGCCAAGAGAAGGTTTCAGGGCTCTACCAAGACTTCATCAGGAGGGTGTCTTTTATAGGAAGAGCCAGTGTGGTCTAGAGGAAAGATCGCGGGCCTTGGAGTCAGAGGACCTGGGTTCTAACGCTGGCTCCACCACTTATCTGCTGTGTGACCTTAGGCAAGTCACTTTAATTCTCTGTGCCTCGGTTCCCTCACCTGTAAAATGGGGATCAAGAGTGTGAGCCCCGTGTGGGACATGGCTCGCGTCTGACCTTGTATCTACCCCAGTGCTTAGTAGAGTGCCTGCCACAAAGTAGCCGCTTAACAAAGAACTCTTTGAAAAAAAAACCCAAAGACGTATTTCCAAGTCAACAGACAAAAAAACTCTAAACCGTAAGCTCACTGTGGGCAGGAAACGTGTCTACCAACTCTGTTATTCTGTGCTCTGCCAAGCGCCCAGTACAGTGCCCTGCACAGAGTAAGTGCTCATTAAATACGATCGACTGAAATGGATAACTGATAGTTCTCGTATAGCCAACGACCTCCAGATTTTATTCCCTTCACAAACTGGACGGGGGGGCGCGCTACACGGAGCATCAGAGGGCCCAACGTCATTAAACCGGGGCTAGTTAGCTGAAAAACAGAGTAAGGAGGCTGTCGTTCTGGAGTTAACCAGGACAGAAATGGAGGCTGCGCAGTGCGGGGAGGCCTCAGGGGTCAGGTCTCAAAAGAATGCTCCCTCCTTCAGGTAGAGATGGCTCGAGATTTTCCAAATCCTACAGAGGGAGAACGAATGCTTCCTGAAGAGGGCTGGGAGGCCTCCTCGAAGGACGGCAGGGTTGGGAAAGGCCGACAACGGCTCTTTCACAGGCCTCGGGTTCCCGCCGAGCTGAACGACGTCGCCGGATCTTCAGGGATGTCCCTTCACCGGTTGCTGGGTACCATCTAGTGGTGAGAGGATCACTGTGTCTCTTCAACCCACAAACGAGAGAAAATGTTACAGGGGATGCCCCCGGCCAAAAAAAAAAAAATGCCCCCTACAGAAAGGCACCAATCTGTGGACACTAACATTTCTATTAAAGTGTAAATAGTGGTGGTCTGGGTTTGGATTTTTTTTAAATAATACCTTGCCCAAAATCCTAACAGAAAAATACATGCAGCTTGGTCTCACGGCATTGCTTTTATTCTTCACTTTTTTTAATTCTTAGTGGCACAAAAATAATACCTGTGGCTTTTGGTAAGGGTTTTCTTCGTGCCAAGTGATGAACTTAGCACTGGGGTAGACAAAAGATAATCAGATCGGAGTCGGTGCCCGTCTCACTCAGGGCTCGGAGCCTTGGAGGGGGGCAAACAGAACGGACATGATTGAAATCCCCAGTTTACGGATGAGGAAACTGAGGACCAGAGAAGTTAAATGACTGCCCGAAGTCGCCCAGCAGGAAAGGGGAGAGTCAGGATTAGAACCCAGGTTCCCTGACTCCCAGGTCTGTGATCGTTCCCCTGGGCTGGGACTTATGAATTCCCCGACTGGTGCATTCAACATCACTCAGCTAACTTGTGGCCCCAGGAATTACCAATAATGTCCCGCGAGAATAAAGCTCATACTCAAAGCACGACAGTGGGTTTTCCATTTCCCAGAGCACCAGGTTTAGGCGCAATGTCTCAATGTTGGGGATTCCCATCCTTTCGCCTGACTGAATGCCCAACGCCAGACAGGCTGGTATAAAAGAGAACCCAGAGACGCACGTGAGCACCAAACGAATTCTCTCAGTGTACTGCGTTTTTTACCTCGCAAGAAGATGTCACTCCGTGCAGTCCCGGGAATTTAGACCTTTGTCTTGGTCCATGACTGAGATAAATTTGCCTTTGGACTTGAATAATTTTTGGAGGTCACGGGCCGTAGGACCGGGATGGGCAAAATACGGCTCACCGATCGACGTGTGATCGATGTGAGCTGCTGATTTCAGCAGCTGAGGGAGGCTCAGAGATACTTAAGAGAAAAACACACAGGGTTTCCATCTCTGGAATGTCAGCCTGGCATAAGGAGGAGTCTGGGTATGGCCCTCCACCCGCCACATGACATCAGGTAGAAGGCCCTCCTGACCGCGCTAACTGCCCACCCCGGTCTAGGACGACGACACTCACTTCAAAGCCAAGTTGGGAATTTGCAGTGACTTTCCACGCAACGATAAGAGAGACCTGGACGTAGCTTAAGAGACTGGAATGCTAAAAAGAAAAAAAGAGAGACCGGAAATCCATCTCCTCCCTACCTGCTTCTAGGGTGTCCGGCTCATCTGGTCTCTGGGCGATCTGCAAATAGTAGAGCAGCGAGCCGTACAGGTGAGTCCTCACTCGCTGGAACCCGCCTCCTGGACGGATGGAACAAAAGAGGGGGCTCTGTTTAATCCAAACCGAAAGCCCACCTCAAATACAAGCTGGAGAAAATTGGTGAGGGGGAGACGGAGACGACTCACCTGTTTTCAAAATGAAGTCTAAAAGTTTCTTCAGTATGATGTGGAGTGATGAATCGCCGATGGAAGCAAACCCCACGGGCGTGGGCTCCGAGGCGGCGGGGCCGAAAGAACTCTCCAGCATGAGCACGTATTGGGACTCTCCGGGGCCCGAGATGGCCAGCGGCTGCTTCTGCTCGGTGCGGACCGACTGACTCAGGTGGGCGGTCAGGGTGAACACGGCCCCCGCCACCACCGGCATTAACTCTTGGGCCGCGTCCTCGTCCAGTATCTGAAGGGGAAGAGAGAGAGACCGAGGTTAGGTCCGCCGGGGCCGGGTTAGATATTTCCCGGTCCGCTCGTTCGTTCTCCTTCGGGCTCATTCGATCGATCAATCAGCGCCTACTACGTGCAGGGAGCTGTACTAAGCGTCTGAGAGAGGACGGTAGAATAGAATTGGTAAGCGCGATCCTAGCCCGTAAGGGGTTTACAGTCAAGAGAGGGAGACGGACATAAAAATAAGGGACAGCTCGGGCATTGGCCATCAGTCGATATTTAATGAGCGCTTAGTGTGCGTCGAGCACCGTACTGAGCCCGCGGGAGAGTACGATCCGCAAGAGCTGGCAGTCACATTCCCCTGCCCACAAGAGGCTTACAGTCTAGAGGGAAGTTAATCCTAGTCCAGGAAGATGTATAAGGAGAGAAGGATGATAGTGATTACAATCAGGCACTTAGTACGGTGCTTCGCACTCAGTAAGCACTCAATAAATACGATTGAATGAAGGTATTTGTTCATCACTTACTATGTGCTAAGCACTGGGGGTGCACACGATAGAATCAGATACAGCCCTGACTCTATTTATTGCCATTGTTCTTGACTGCCCGTCTCCCCCGATTAGATTGTAAATCAAAGGGCAGGGACTGTCTCTATCTGTTGCCGATTTGTACATTCCAAGCGCTTGGTACAGTGCTCTGCACATCGTAAGCGCTCAATAAATACTATTGAACGAATGAATATAGAGTCTGTATGGGGTCCAGAGTCTACGAGGGAGAACGGGGATTTAATCTTTCCATTTTATGGATGCACGTGTGTGATCCAGAAGGGAGGGTTGAAGAGGGTGGGGGAAAACATCCGCCTTGGGGAAGCTCCCTGGAGGAGATTATGACGTGATATGAAGAGCGCAAGACGCACTGTTTCACTCTAGCTACACAAACGCCGGGGAGAGAGGGAGAAAGACGAGGGGCCGAGTCGGCGAGACTGACTTTATCGTGCAAATCCTGCAGAAGGTCCCGGATGATCAGCTGCCTGTCTTCCGCCTGGATGAGATCCTGGGGGCAGGCGGTCAAGATGATCTCCACCAACTGCCTCCACGACTCCAACGTGTGCCGCTTCGCATGAAGGCACTGCAAGAGCTTGTTCCGTTCCACCACGTACTGGAGAATTGTGCTGATTTCCTGCCGGTGAAGAAATGAAGAAAGAAAATTAACAAGCAGGCAGAATCAACCAGTTGGATCGGAGCACTCTTCTTTTTTGTGTGTGGTTCAGATATTTAGAAAAAAACATTAAAGTCTGCCATTTCGACTTAAGGAAGTTGCGATGCATCCTCGTTATTTACGGGACACCCTAAGGTTAGATGATGACCCACCTGAGGTTACGTTGCTTAATGGGGCTTAGCTCAATCGATGGTATTTATTGAGCGCTTTCTGGGTGTGGAGCACTGAACTAAGCACTTGGGAGAGCACGATACAATAGAGTTGATGGACACGTTCCCTGCCCACAACAGGCTTACCTCCATGAGTAAAGGTCTCTGGCCTATGGCCGCCATACCCTGAAGGGCATTCACTTCGGCCACAAGGACTCTGTGAAGGAGCTGGACAATTGAAGATGGAGAAAGAAGAGAGAAATCTGATCACTGTCTGGACATCTCTGCAACAGAGCAAGACTGGTCTTAGCTGTCATACCACCGAAAAAAAACCGTCGGACTAACCCGGCCCCGCGAGCCACTTGAGTGTTTTTAAATCAAACGCTACGGAAAGGCAGTTAAAATCTGGGAGAACATGACGCTCACATGCGGGAGTGATTTACCAGCAGTACTGCTTCTGAAAGTGCAAAAAGGAGTCCCGGTATTTTTCGGCAATTTCCCCCCACCCACCTCTTCTCGGCTTAGGTCTCTACCTGCCCTCCATCGGCTCCCGACTGTCCCGTGCTACGCTTATGCCGTTTGGATAATGAGTTGAGAATTTTGCCTGAGGGGTGGGGGGGAAGTCTTGGGGATGAAGGGTAAAACGGCTTGACTGTGAGCTATTTTAATGTTTGGGAGCGGCGTCTGCAGTCCCTGACAGTGGTACTGTCAGCCCTCTGAAAAACCAAAGGCGTCATCGAAGGGGTTCCATTCCTGGCAAAACTCAACACCGGTTCCCGTTCGAGAAGTTGATGGCTATCTGTCAGGTAAAACTAAAATCGGTACTGCTGTAGGTGTTTTTTAAGATACAAAACTTGAAAAAAGAAGGCTGGCCTATCCATGGGCTGATTTAACAAAATGACAGAATGACTTGGGGTTGAACGAGGTAGGGGGCTGCAAGCCAAGTCGGGTACTGAGGACGTTACGGACTGAGTGAATGTGTGTGAGACAGCAAAAGAGAGAAAGCGCGAGCGAGAGAATCAGAGAAAGTGAGCGTGTGGGTGGTGCTTCTCCGTCCCTTGGTGCGTGGATAATCAAAATCTGGTGGCAAACAAATTACCAGGGCACACTCTGACACCCAGAATCAAACTTACGTTGAAGTCAATGATGGAAAGGGACTCAGATTTTCTGTTTCGGGAAGGCAAATGGGTTGGATTTGTTTAGTTAAAAAAAAAAAAACCCAAACTCCAAGAGGCACGCACCTTGACATTGCAGACCGTCTGACCCCGCAGATTCTTGTGCTCACAGTTGGCAATGACCTGCTCGATCTGAGCCCGATCAAAGAAATCTAATTGCAAAGGCTCGGGGATCTCCTGGCTGAAGTCAATCGAGTCCAAGATGCTCAGGATCTTTCGGCGGACTGAGGGAGAGAAGCACAAAACAAGTTAAAGAGGCAAAACACAAAACTAAAAGCATTCCTACCTCCTATCCCCACCCCCGGGCCGGATCTGCTGGGCCCAAATCTTTATTCTGGGAGGGCTTTTAAGAAGAACAGTGAGGGGATTTCAAAAACTAAACTAAAGAGAGTCATCTCTTGTTTGATGACGTAGTTACCAAGAGCTTTCTTCTGGGGGCTAGATTCATACCTACCCTGCGAGCCCACGAGGCTGGGAGCTCCAGGCGGCAACCTGAACAAACGTCTCCCCTGTGTCGACTGCTCGTATAATCCTCAATTAAACTTTCACTCACACCCTCTTCCTTTTCTGGATATAGTGGAAAACCAAACATTTCTCAATAGCCTCAAGCCTGTAAGCTCGTTGCGGGCAAGGGAACGTGTCTGCCAACTCTACTCTATTGCACTGTCCCAAGCGCTTAGTACAGTGCTCTGCACACAGTAAGCGCTCAATAAATACGAATGATCGATTACCTAGGCCTGTTTCAGACACTGCCGTTACTGCTGCAAGGTGATGTAGAGAGACTGAAGTGATGTCCTACTCTATCAATCTGGACAATAGAGATAAAATAGTTATTCTGATTGTGACCCCTCTCTGGCCCGGGGGTGCCATCGAGATCTCATTACCTAGTTTCTACCTCAATGCTTAGCACCGACCTTGGCAGGTAGTCAGTACTTAATGCTCTCATTATTTTTATTTCTAGGCAAGTGATTTGAGTAGTTTTGAGGGACACATAAAGCCACCGATAACCTTGTGGAAATCACCCAACAGTGATAAAGAACTGCTATTGAAAATTCCATTTTTTCTTGCGCTTTATGTTTCTATTGCTTTGTACGCGCTTTTATTTTCCACCATCATAACCTGCTGTTATTCGAGGCCCAGCTTTTAAAATGCTTGGTGGCCACTACAAAAATATTTTTGGGGAAGTGCTACTCTAGCAAAGAAATTTCTAACTTTTAATGGTATCTGTTGAGCGCTTATTGTATGCCAGATAGTTCACTAAGCCCTGGGGTGGATACAAGACACATCCAAGACTTTACCTTTTGTGGCAGTGTCAAAATGAAGAAATCCACTAACAGACCTACTCTCCTCTTCTATTCCCCCTTCACCATCTGTGGAAAAACAAGGGGTGTTAGGAAATGAGAAGCAAAACATTCTTCAAAAATCACACCTCAAATGGCTCTAGTCAGAAGCACGGCTAACGATTTGACAGGGAGTCTTTCGCTTCAGTTAAGAACTGGAAAAGCGGCAGATGGTGGCAATTCAGTTCAAAGCAAATAACCACCAAGTTAGGAGTTTTCAAAGTAAAGAAAAAGCCTAACTAAATGGAAAATCACAACACTAAGCTGGGGGATTTGTCCAAGAGGGAGCTCATCTCCCATACGCCTATCAGTTCCCCTTAACGTTAAAAATGAAAACAGAACCTAAAAAAAAAAAAAAGCTAAAACTAACCATGAAAGGGATTAAAGGTCTTTTATTGAGGTTTACGGATACTTTATCGTCATTTAAAATCCTCACGAAATTGCCATTTGTAAAGTTCGCATAACTGGACCGTGCGAAATTTTAGCTGTTCCCCATGACGACATTTCTCAATTTCCCATCAAAAAAAGGCTCCTCGTCCTCAGATTCGGTAAATATCTCGATGTGGTTTTATTGAAGTTGCTTGGTTTCAGAGCGTGGTGGTGGGCGTGATGCGTTTATGGCTCATTTCTTCATTCGTTATTACTTACGCAAATCCCCATTTTGCAACGCGTCTGGCTCGAAGGTGGCCTTCACGCCAGACGGGGTTGGGCCACAGGTCCGCGGAGATCGCAGTATGGGTTTCAAGCTACGTTAACGAGCCGCGGGAATGAAGTTCAAAGACGAATCCACTTACCCAAGTACGGTTTGACGGGCATGTCATCCAACAACAAGTGAAGGAGCCGCTGCGTGTGGGAGCGTTGACGGTTGAGCGAAGTCACCCGCAGCTCGATCGAGGCGGTCTTCATAAGCCACGACATCTGGCTCAGCATGGATATTTCATATTCTGAAAAATACCCACCGTGGGCGTGGACAGAATTTTTGTTTTAGCGGCCTTCGTCAAGGGCTCACTCTGTACCAGGCACTCTGCTGAGCGCTGGGGTAGATGCCGGCTAATCAGGATGGACACGGTCCCCGTCCCCCCTAGGGCTCACAGTCTTAATCCCCATTTTTACACATTGGGTAACTGAGCCCCGGGGAAGTGAAATGACTTGGCCAATGTCACATGGCAGACAAGTAAAAAGTATACAAAGTGCTATGCATGCAAAAAGTACTCAAAAAAATACTGCTGATTGATTAATTCAAGATCTTCCTTCTGACCGAATGTCGCAACCATCGGCCCAAGCGGCTAAATGAGCTGACCATTACAAGAGAGCCTGAACGGATGAGGAAAAAATCATACGCTCCGGCTGCCCTCCAGGTGAACAATAAAAAGCAAAAACCCTGGATTTATATACATTTTTCTTGGAATAAACGAGAGGGGAAACGCCGTACCTCTGTTGGAAAATGGCAAATGCTGCAATTGAGAAAATAAGAAATCTTGGCTGGTTCTCAAGTATCTCATAGTTGGGCCAGATGTATCTGAGCACGCACACAGCTGGTATATCACCTACAAAATTCAAACAAGGAGCTGCTGACATGTGAAGCTTTTTCCCACCAATTACAAATCTGGGGAAGGAACACATTACACATTCTAATTACAATAACTACTGAAATCTCAATGGATTTCAAATGTTTCACCGTGAAATGTAATCACGGAAGATGACTCAATGTTTTCATGGCTAAAACTTAATGGCTGTCATAACAAAGAGACACCTCTCTACCTTTAATAGCTGTCAAGTCTATAAAAGGAATAGTGCATAAGTGACAGGAAGCAGATTTTACCGGACTCACAAAGAGCAAGACAAGATGAAATCGGCTCCACCTGAAGCCCCCTTTGCAGCAAAGTGTTTCTAATAGTAATAATGATATTTATTAGGTGCTTACTATATGCCGAGCACTGAACTGAGCGCCGGGGTAGACAGAAGACAATCAAGGTGGGACACAGTGAGTCTCACAGTTGGACAAGGTGAGAAAACCGAGGCACCTAGGAGTGAAGTGACTTGCCCAAGGTCATACAGCAGACAGTGCCAGAGCTGGGATTAGAACCCAGGTCCTTTGACCACCTCCCGCCAGGCCACCGTGCTTTCCACCCGGCCAAGCCTAAGAGAGGAACTCTGTCCGATCGGATTACCTCGTATCGACCCCAGTCCTTATTACCGCCCCTCTTCACTCTAAGCTAGGTGTGGGCAGGGAACGTGTCTACCGACTCTGTTATATGGTACTCTCCCAAGCACTTAGTACAGTGCTCTGTACGCGTAAGCACTCAACAAATATGACTGATTGGCATACACTAAGTGCCTGAATACCACAAGCAGCTGCCTATTCTAAAGTAGACATTAAATCGTAGCAGCCGGTTACTGACACTGTGAAATTACATTCATTTCTGCCAACCAAAAGGTGATGTTGATATTTACCAAGCGTTGACTAGAAAACACAATACATTTTCCATCAGTCCTGTCACCACACGAGGGCAAAAAAGCAAGACCAACACTATCCCTCCGGGCTTGTCCCCGACCCTCGGTCCACGTCCTGCCTCTAGCCCGGAACGCTCTCCCTCCTCATATCCGACAATGACTCTCCCCGCCTTCAAAGCCTTATTTAAGGCCCGTCTCCTCCAAGAGGCCTTCTCAGACTAAGCCCCACTTTTCCTCATCTCCCACTCCCTTCTGCGTCGGCCTGATTTGTTCCCTTTGCTCTCCCGCCGACCCCTAGCCCCACTGCACTGTTGCAGGCATCTGCCATTTTGTTTATTTCTATCGATGTCTGTGAGCTTGCTGTGGGCAGGGAATGTCACTCTTTATTGTTGCATTGTCTTTTCCCAAGCGGATAGCGCAGTGCTCGGCACACAGTAAGCGCACAATAAATACGACTGCAAGAATGAATGACTATCCCCACTTTACAAACAGACTGAGGCCCAGGGAAGGTGAAAGACATCCGCATGATGTCTTTGTCGCTTCTCCCAGCGCCCGGTCTCCTCAACCTCGGGTCGGAAGTGCCACGCTCAGAGGATGCTCGGGTTACCACCGTAACCATGTCGAGGGGGACCCCGCTTCAGCCCTGGCTGGGAATGCCAGTCAGAGAAGCCCGCGGACCTGGTAGCACAGCTCTGCAAGCTGGGGAGATTCTTTCACTGCCACGGGACCGGTTCTCCCTTCGGTGCCCTTCTCCAGGATATTCAGGATAGCGTGAAGGCAAGTCCGGGGGCAACCCAAAACGCCTGAGAACAAAGAAAAAAAAAAAAAAAGCGATCATCTGCAAGCTCGGCTTTTCCTCTCAGATTCATTAACAAGTCCAGGTTAACTCCCGGCCTTGTTTAGCACACGCTTCCGTACATTCAGGTGACAGGAATTAACAAGATCTTAGTTTGGCGACAGAAATGGGCAGAGTAAGACTAACAATTATTGTCACGTAAACCCTACACACGAATCTTTCGGAATTAACTTTACTACCGGTTTTATCAGGGCGGGCGCTGCGAGAGTTAAATGCTGTCTACCGACTGTAAGCAATTTTTAAAAATCAGCTAAGTGGAACAAACGCTGATTTATAGCCGAAGACACGGAAAAAGTCCAACTGGCTCGGACAAGTTGGTTCAACTTTTTCGGTATGATTCTCCCTATGGGGTATGTCATCAATTAAAAGCTTTCCCTCCCCAGCTGCAGTATTAGGTTCGCGAAGCCACCCGCGGTTGGGATAACAAGAGTTGGGAAAAAGAAAGGCTTATAGGGCAAACGGGATTTTCCGGCTTGTGGTACCCTAGGTGAAATTAAAGAAAACTGGGTCCAAAATAACCAAACATAATCCAAACTAAAGTTGTTCAGATTACAAGAAAAAAAATCATATTAATGTGACTCGCGTACACCAGAATAATAAAGTTCACTATTACCAAAATTTCAGTGTTTATAGACCTAGTATTCCAATCGCATTTTACTGCCTGCTGTTACTTATCGACAGCTCATTAGCAGGACTAATTGTAACAGGGCATTGACCTAAAGCTCCTTACATGATGCAAAGGAATGGCTCATTGAACCACATCACAAAACACAGAAGGGAGTGAGATCTAAGCCCTTCTTTCTCAACAGCTGTAAACTACGGGAAACAACATGGACTACCAACGAAATTAAGAGCGGCTACTCAAAAAACCAACTGGGTAAGGGGAACCTGTACTGGAAAATTTTGCTGAGAGAAACATCAGCCCGGGTACCAAGCCTCTCTGTGGTAGAGGACGTGAGTAATACGTGTCGGGTGTCTGGAGTTCTTCCCCTATACCTGGGTCTTGCAGGTTTGTGGTGCTGACAGGTTTCTTCAGTTCAAAGCCCAGAAGATAAAGAGCAAGGTTGGGTGGGTTACGCTCCAGAGAAGTAATGAGAAGATTCAAGATGTGGATTCTCGTGTCATGGCGGATTCGAGCTAGCTTCTTTTCAGGTTCTGACTCTTAATGAAGAAACGAAGCCCCCCGACCCAGAACATATAAGTAATGAAGGGAAAAACCACTTTTGAAAGAGCACACGTCGAGACCGCAGGGAAATTTTCACACTACTCAAAGAATGTTTAAATTGAATTCATTTATCCAAGTTGAATTCACAATTTTCTTTGTACATTCTGATTACCCCCCTCCGCTCTACAAGAACACAGCAACTTCGATACGTTCAGTTCCGCCGTAAGGAATGTTTTCGCTAGACGTTTTGGCCAAGACAGATGGCAGAATTGAGGAACGTTCTTCCAGTGATACACAACAGTGTGGGGATAGCTCACTGCAGTGTCTCAATAGTTGTGTCCATGGGTTCATTATTGTCAGACATAAGATGAGAACTAGAATGTGGGGTTCTGCAAGAATGTAACCCCGGCAGCACAGAAGTGGGGGTACAGTCACTTCTTTTTTTTTTAATGGTATTTGTAAAGCGCTATGTGCCAAACCATTCAAAGTGCTGGGGTAGGTATAAGTTAATTAGGTTGGACACAACCCCTGTTCCACATGGGGCTCATTGTCAAGGAGAGAACACAGGTATTTAATTCCCATTTTCCAGTTGAGGGAACGGAGGCACAGGGAAGTTAAAGGATTTGCCCAAGGTCACGCAGTAAGCAACTGTCAGAACTGGGATTGGAACTCAGGTCTTCTGAGTCCCAGGCCTGTGATCCTCCCACTATGGCAGGCTGCTTCTCTGCCATAACAGGTGCTTTCACTTCATGTTTTGACTAGAATGGGATGGCAGAATTACAGAACAGTCTTCCACCAGAGCACATCCTTCTAGACAGAACGGGCCACGGCATCGGAAGAAACAAGAGCGCACTTGTGCGCAGTGACAGAATAAAAAAAGTGAGTTTTCCTTACCGTACAAAACTGACTCCAATAAGGGGTCCTCTGATTTCCGACTCCAATATCTGGGCATGTCCTAGCTTTATCAACTTTCCTTCTAACACCCAGATTTAAATCCCCACCGGGCACCAAGAACTCTAGATCCCAAATATCATACCGTCTTCAGGATCAATGAATTCCTCTGCATCTTCACTGTCCAAACACTCCACAAATCCAGCCATAAGTTTCTGGCTTATTATCTGAAGCAATTTAATGAAGATTAAATGAATTAGAGAGGACATATGGTAACTGCGACAGGCTCCTCGGATACTTCTATGGGGGGGGGGGGGGGGAAGAAGATTGCGCTTGTGCAACAAACTCAATAACTGGGCTTCGGCCCGTTCGATCAAGCTGTTACAATTTAGCCAACGTTTTAAAGGGACCTCAAGGCAATCCCAATGTAGGGATACTCTGAATTGTTCATGCATTTAAAATACACTGCCGTTATCCGTTTAAAGAGATTCACATCACCGATGATAAAGGAAGACAAAATTGTCCTCCATCTTTAGTTGGATGACCTAAAAATTCAAAACCATAAATAAGTGGTCTGGCTTCATTAAGGTACAGAGTGAAATTCCCACCTTCTCCGTAGGCGAAACATTTTGTAATGTAACATTCCCCGTTTATGCTTTTGTAACCCTCTTGTAGCTTTTCCCAAACGAAAACACGGTGCCGCTTAAGACCGCCGATTCGTTTACGCCTAACGTTCACAGAGAAAAGCAGTTACCTGATCGTGTGTGAAGTCGCCCACTAACTTTATCTGAATGTTTGAGTTGCAAGAGATACAGCAGAGGATCTTGGCACTTTCGAAGGCCAATTCCGGATTGCTATTGCCGTGGTAAAGATACCTATCAAAAGAGATGGAGAGGGGAAAAAAGGATAAATATTGGGAAAACATTCCTGGCCTTTTAAGAGCTCTCGTTGCCTGATGCCCAGGCATATATTAAAAAGAATGACAGATATCACCGGTTGGTCAAAATCTAAAACTAAGAAATAAAGCAGTAGAGACAGAAACCTTTTTTCCTGTTGGTATTCATATCTTGGAGTCTCTCAACTGGAGATGACCGATGCAAAAAAAAATCTTGAATCGAATGTCGGTCTCTCCCCCTTCGGACTGTGAGCTTGTTGTGGACAGGGATTGTCTCTATTGCTGTTTTGCACTTTCCAAGCGTTTAGTACAGTGCTCTGCACACGGTAAGCGCTCAATAAATATGACTGAACGTTCACTGACCTCAGATGGCAATAAGACATTAAAGGGAGACATCTAAAAGACTGTAGGTGGGTAAACGGATTCTTTCAAAAGTGGATGAAATTCTACCACTGAAAAACAGTCGTGCATTCATTCGAGCTTATTTATTGTACGCTTAGAGGGTGCAGAGCACTGTTCTAAGCGCTTGGGAGAGTTTAACAATAAACGGACACATTCCTTGCACACAACGAGCTTACCGTCTAGAGGAGGTCAGACTTCAGTACCAATAAAAAAATCAGAGGTACGTATGTAAGTGCTGCGGGGCTGACTGAGGGTAGGGGGAGAGCCAAGGGAGCAAGTCGTCAGGTATTAATGAATGAACCAAAATGCAGCCACCCAAAACTCAAACAGTCACGGCCCAGAGAGAGGTTTGGCTTTAAAGATTTATATAGATAAATAATATAATCCATACTTATGTCTGTCTCCCCCTCTAGACTTTACACTCATTATGCAATTTGGGCGGGGAGCACGTCTACCGGCTCTGTCGTACTATACTCTTCCAAACGCTTAGTACAGTGCTCTGCCCTCAGTAAGCGCTCAATCGACACCGCTGACGGTGATCAACTTCGCCACAGGTGATGTCGCCAGAACAGGCCCGTAAAGGGGCCGAGGAGACAGCGTCCCGGGGATTTATTTTCATTCGACCCCGTTTCCAGGAACTGCCCTCGTACAGTGCTCTACCCCCAGCAAAGTGCTCCACAGATGCCTCCGCTGGACCGGCCGCCACGTACCGAGCGATGTTGACGACGTTGTCTGCCTTTTTGGTCCGGGGGTTGATGCCCTGCAGCAACTGCTCGAGCGGCGTGACTATGAGAGCCAGCTGGCTTTCTCGCAGAAGGTCCGTGAACAGATTCTCTTTCTGCAGAGTGAGGTTAAGAAGCGCCAGGCAGTGCTGCACTGCTTTCTCCAAATGCTTCTTCCCTACAATGGGCAAAGTCAAATAGGCTGGTTAACCAACTTTTGAGATATCTAGTACCCGCCAGGGAGCCCCGGTTATTCACTATGCCTTTCCGGACCAGGGGGAGAGATCGCTGCAAAAAAACCCACAGGTTCCTGTCGTGACAAGCTCTCAGTCTTAAAGGCTGGTGAAAAGGAAGAACTGATATGCAGAAGGGGCAACTCTTTAGCATTGGGTCCAGGGCCACGACTTCCAATTTCTTGGGGTGGCAAATTCCGTATGCTTAATGAAGACGTGCTTCTTTTCTTGATCCTGCCGCCCCGAGGTTTCGATGGGCAAACCTCCTCGTCCTGTTGGACCGAGAACTGGTGAACAACAATTCCATTTTTGCCCTGTTCTCACCGTTTTCGTTTTAAATAGACTTCGACCATGCCTCCCTCTGCTTTCGTCTTTCCAGACTGAAAAGCCCAAATCTCTTAATGACAGCAATAAAAATAATAATCCTATTTGTTATGTGCTTACTATGTGGCAAGCACCGTTCTAAACTCTGGGAAGATATACATGTTAACCAGGTCGGACAAAGTCCGACCTGTTCTTCATCGGGTTCAGAATCTAAGCAGGAGAACAGGTACTGAATTCCCATTTTACGGAAGAGGAAACTGAGGCACAGAGAAATTAAGCGACTTGCCCAAGACCACACAGTAGACAAGGGCCAAAGCCAGGATTAGAACCTGACTCCAAGGCCCGGGCTCTTCCCTCTAGGCCATGTTGCTTTTCTTCCCTCTGTCTTCACCCAGAAGCTTCTCCACTCCCCTGATCGTCTAGGTTATCCTACCCGGAATCTTTTCCTACTCGACTGTCCCCTTCCTGAGCTAGGAAGGCAATGATTGTCCACAGAATTCCACGTATGCAAGTACCATGGCACAGTAGTGGGCAACTCAGAGCTAAAAGGCAGAAAGGTCCTCAGTCGCTGTTAGAACTCCCTAGAAATTTCTAGCCCTCTCCCTTTCGGGACCCCTGGTGAGCAGTACTGTGCCAGAGAGCCAGGGGACATGATCATCGTCGATGATTCTGAATAGAGCTACATGGCTTTGGGGAAAATTTAATTAGTGTCCCTCAAGTAGTAGTGATAGAAATCTAATCAAATCAAAGACTGAACAGAATTCAATTCACCATCAATGAGATTTCCTGAAACCTTGCCCAGACTCCTATCAGAAATGACTCATTTGGAAAGACCACGGGCCTGGGAGTCAGAATGACCTGGGTTCGAATCCTGGGTCTGCCACTTGTTTGTGGCGTGACCTTGGGCAAATAATTTCACTTCTCTTTGCCTCACTTACCTCAACTGGAAAATGGGGGTGAAGACTGGGGGCTCCACTTGGGACCACCTGATTATCTACCCCAGTGCTTACAATAGTGCTTGGCACATAGTAAGCGGTGAACAAATACCAGCATTATTATTATTATTACCCCAGAGCTTAGAACCGTGCTTGGCAAATAGTAAGCGCTTGAATACCATAATCATCATTATTATTATGAGCCTGATGTGGGACAGGAAGTGTGTCCAACCTCATCGATTTGTATCTACCCCGGCACTCAACAGAGTGTCTGGCACATAGTAAGTGCGTAACTAAATACGACTGAATGAAGAATGAACTAGTATCATTAAAGAAAAAAACTTACCCGGAAACGGTGCATAAGTGTCCAACTGCTTAACCCCTTCCTCCAATAAACTAAGGGAGAGCTCCAACATTGGCGATTCATTTAGAAGATGATACATCAGATTGAAACCAGGTGGCTTGTAAGCTATGATTTCTTCTCCTAAGAATTAAACAACACATCAGCAGGGTTTGACTATCTTTTCCAGGCAGGAGAAGAAATCGAAAAGGTAATGGAGAGCATAACCCAAAAAAACCCAAAACGACCATTAAATGTTCAAAATCAAAATCTCTTCATCGAGGAAACCAACTCTCATCAGGACAGAATGCCAAATTAGTTCAGCTTATTCCATTCCACTAGTCCAGGCTACAGTCGATGCAGCCCCAACTTCTGGAGCGGAGCGGGATGGAGCCCCGAAAGCTGGAATGTAGAAGACTCTGTGACGTGTATCTGCAGACGCACACCACGCATAATACTCTAAGGCAAGTTCCCCTTGGGAAACGGTAACCTGCAAAGCTGAACGAGTACAAAAGGAACTAACAAAAGGGTCTTGGGATCTTTGCTCTTCACTCAAAGCTTAGTTTTTTTTTTTAATTGTGCCCTGGGGCCGTGGGGTGATACCAAAAAGTCCAAAATGCTAACTAATGTCTATTCAATGGCAGCTAAAAATTAGCCTGATGTGAAAGAGAACAGAAATACCTTGCAATTCCACAAACTGGTCCACAAAATCTTCAAGTTGAGGTTCATAGTCTCTCAGCAGTTTATAAAACACCTCCAGAACCACCTCTGCAACTTCCCACTAGAGAAAAATCACACACACACAACACACACACACACAAAAAAAAACCCGCACAAAAAAAACCCCAAAAAAACCCATTATGAACTGGGACAAACAGTTTTCCAACTCGGAGTCTGGTGCTTTTGAGATATTTCAAAGAGTACAAATACTTTCCACGAGCACTCCGATCCACTTTTCGACTGTTACAATCTTTTCCCAAGTCCGCCCTGAAAAGAGCCACTAGACCACAAAAACAAGTTTGCATGCCAAGCATAATAAAAACACAAAAGAAATAGTGATTTCTTATCTTCAGACTCTTATAAAAACGATCCAGCCATATTTTATCCTCATTGACAAGACTGCTCTAGAGTGTTCACTTCCACTCATAAAAGGTTTCGAGGAGAAAAACAGGACCATTTCAAGGATGATGAGCTAGTGGCCCACTCTATGTAGGAGTGACGCTAACTTCAGTCGGAATTCTCGGGAGGCTATTGAAACTGAAGAATAACTCAAAGGCGGCTGCAAATGCATCCAACTCCCAATAGGAAACCAAATCCCATATTTTAAGACCTCTCTCTTCACTGCAGACGGAACAAGAAGGAACAAGAGTGAGCTGCAAAAGGAGGGTTTTACTTTCAGTATAGGAAAGAATTTCCCGACACGGGGGGGGGGGGGGGGGAATGGAACGGGATCCTGAGGGAGAGTGCTTTGGCTTCATCTGGGGCCTTTAAAGATAAAGAGTTTCTTTTCAGTTTCAGATGGGATGGTTTCAGAGCTTTAAAATTGGGAGATGGACTGCCAACCACATTTTCAGCCCTACGATTCTAGGATAGGGCATACGCAGGAAGGTATATAACCGTAATCAATCCATCAGTGGTATTCGAGCACTTACTGTGTGCAGAGCACTGTACTAAATGCTCAACCACAACAGAGTTGGCAGAGATGAAGAACTACGTTCCTGCCTTGAAGAAAAGAGGAGGAGCGTGGCCCAGTGGAGAGGGCCTGGGAGACAGAAGAGACTCTGGGTTCTAATCCCGGCTCTGCCACTTGTCTTCTGTGGGACCTTGGGAAAGTCACTTAACTTCTCTAACGCTAACCTTCTCACTGTACCTCGCTCTCGTCTGTTTTGTCGTCAACTTAACCGCCACCACCTACCTCTGGCTTGGAACGCCCTCCCCTCCTCATAGCAGACCGATAATTGCTCTCCCCGACTTCAAAACTATATTGAAGGCACAACTCCTCCAAGAAGCCTTCCCTAAGCTCTCCTCTCCTCCCACTCCCTGCTGTGCCGCTCTTACTTGCTCCAAAATTTGTCCTCCCTCCCATCCCCACAGCACATATGAGCATATCTGTGTATATCTGTAGTTTCTTTAATTTATATTAATGTCTGTCTCCCCCGAGACCGTGAGCTCGTTATGAGCAGGAATGTGTCTATTTGTTGTTACAGTGTACTCTCCCAGGCGCTTAAGTACCGTGGTTTGCATATGGTAAGCGCTCAATAAATAGGACTGAATGATTGAATGCTCTGTGCCTCAGTTACCTCAGTTGTAAAACGGAGATTAAGACTGTGAGTCCTACGTGGGACGGGGACTGGGTCTAACCCGTATCTACCCCAACGCTTAGAATAGTGCCTGGCACATAGTAAGTGCTTAACAAATACCATTTTTTTTAAAAAAGTGATTTTGAGGCGGACCAATAAATGAGGGAGACGAGAGGCTACAACAGTTCCATTTGTCACTCCTGTCCTCGTTTATCTAGGCCGGTACTAAGAGCTGGCAGGGGATATCTGGCCCCTGATCAGAATGAATTCAGAGCTGGGCCTCAACAGGAGGAGGACAGGGAAAGTATTCATTCATTCATATTTATTGAGCGCTGACTGTGTGCAAAGCACTGTACTAAGCGCTTGAGAGAGTACCATGTTGAAATGTGACTGGGGCAAGTGTTTTCTGTTCTTTTCCTATCTTTTCCACATTTCATTCGGCTGCTCAGTCTGGAAACTCTCCTCAACTGAGCAACACCAATAGGCAGAATTGAAAAGAGATCAATATAGAAGCTTCGGTTACTTTTGACCAACTACTGTGTTGAGAATTCTTGGGATGGACTTCCTGAAGAGAAATGAAGTGATAGATGCTCTTTCCGTAAAGTTAGCCGAGAAACATTTTTAAAAACAAACTCCACTTCGCCAAAGAAATATGGTTCCAAAATAGCTCTATGGCAGATAGCTGGTTTTTACCCCCCTCAGTCACTTAACCTTTAGTACCCTGACATCTTCTTGTCTTTAACTAATCTCCAGCTGGTGTATAATTATCTCACAACTTGGTCAGCCCAAAGTTTCAAAGCTGCATTTCATATTTTGGAAGCAGAGCCACTGTGGGCTGGGAATGTGTCTGCCGACTCTGTTGTACTGTCCTCTTCCACGCGCTTAATGCTCTGAACACGATAAGCACACTTACTGCACACGGTAAATGCCACTGTTCCCGCTATCAATCAGCAAGCACGCCCCGCATTTTTTAAATGCTTCCGGCTAAGATGACCCTGAGGCCCCTAGTCCTACGGGCGCAGGAAAAGGGGGAGATATCGAGCGTCCCAAGGCCGCCAGCTTCCCCTGAAAGATCACCTTTTCGGCTGCTCTCCGGTAAGCTCTGGTGCGGAATCGGAGGAACACGGAATCTCTGAGGAACTGCAAGTAGGGATCGAAGCCGGGCGGGCGCAGTCCCGCCCCCAAGTTAGAAGGAAAGGAACTCTCCACCAGGGTGCTGATAAGCTGGCAAAAGGCGCGGGTCAAAGGGTACTCCTCACACCTGGACTCTATTTCATTCAACTCCACCTAATCCAGGGAAAAAAGAACATCAGAGCTTGGCATGGAAGAAAAATAACAATTGTTTGCTTTTACAGAATTTGTTAAACACTCTGTGCCAGGCACTGTCCTAAATACTGGGGTAGATGCAAGTTAATCAGTTGGGACACCGTCCCTGCCCCACATAGGGCTCATAGCCTTAATCTCCATTTTACACAGGAGGTAACAGGCACAGAGAAGTTAAATGACTTGCCCAAGGTCCCACAGGAGACAAGTGGCGGAGCCGGGATCAGAACCCAGGTCCTTCTGACTCCCGGGCCCGAGCTCTATCCACAAGGCCATGCTGCTTCTCATTTGGATTTGCCTCGGTACCCGTCATCTGAGGAGCTCAAAGCAATAAACAGACATGGAGTTATTTTTCACCACACTCTCCCAGAAAATTAGCAAATTTAAAATATTCCCTTTTTCAAATTGAGGAGATGAAAAACATTCCATCAGAGGCATGTCAAACAAACATCCACAACTGGAAGAGAACCTGAAATTCTCCACTTTTTTCTAATGGTCCACGTTGTGGCTCTTTATAGCCCGAGGGCTACTGAAATGAAAGGACCTGACATGCCTCAGGGAAAACAAAAAGCCTTAAATATTTCTGGATTTTAGTTAAACTATTAAATAACTACAGCACTGACATCCTGTCAAGGATGACCCAAGTCATCTGCTTTCACTGTCCTCTCTCTAAGAATTACGGGAACATTCTATCCATTCTGAAGCTCCGGTGTACGGGACTCTGTGTACGAGGACACTTTGGCAGCCTTGACTCAGGCCCGAAGTCTCAGTTTCGGTTTTTGGAAACCACTTCAATCTTAATTGGAAGAGCATGACAGAACTTGGACGACTCAAAGGACTTAATTAAAATTGGAAAATAACAGAAAGTTTACCAAAACAGTTATAGGCAAAATGTGGCTTTCCTTGAGAAACCGGATGGCCTAGTGGATAGAGCCCAGGCAAGGGATTCAGGGGAACTGGGTTCTCATCCCAGCTCCACCACTTGCCTGCTCTGTGACCTGGGACAAGTCATTTGATTTCTCCGGGCCTCAGTTTCTAGAAGCGTAAAGTGGAGATTTAATACCCGTTCTCCCTCCTGCTTGACTGTGAGTCCCACATGGGATAGGTCTATATCTGGCCTGATTAACCTGTACCTACCCAGCAGTGCTTGATACACGGTAAGCACTTAACAAATCCCATTTTTTTAAAAAAATCATCTTCTAGATGTAGATAAGAAAGACAGGAACACTTTACCTCAATGCCAATTGCTTGCCTCTGGCTTGGGACCCGTACGGTCTGCAATATCTTGGAAAATAAAGAGAGACAAATTATGAAACTGTTTTGAGTTTGTAAAGAAGAGCTTTGCGGCACGACATTTAGGCATTGCTAAACTCCTATCATATCTAGTAGATTTTATAGTTGCGTCCACTAACACTAACCTAAAGTTCTCCGTTCCCTAAGCCTTCGGTCACGTCTGATACAAGAATCTGCACAAACCCAATGTAATTATAATTCAGGGACTCCGTTATGCCAATTCTATTCATTAAAAAGCTAAGAGGATCCTGACATTGTTTCAGTGCTCTCCTTTGGACAAAAACAGGATCTGAACTTCAATGCAAAATTATTTTTCTAATTAGCACTAAGAGCCAAAAGAAAGAACACTCGTGTTTGCGGGAATCAAACAGAATTAAGTCTCCTGGCTAATTAGGAATAAGCCTTCCACTTGATGTTAAGAGCAGGAAAAAAGTACAAAAACCTGCATTTGTTCACCATCAACAAACATTCCTGATGTTTCCTCATTATATTGGGATGGGAAGATCTGATTGTCTTGTAGCTGCCCTGGTGCTTAGTAGTAAGCACTTAGCAAATACCACAATTATCATGACTACAATTCATTTGCCTCAAATCAGGGATTGCAAAACCTCCCTTGGATGAAATGAAAAATGTGTGTAGCTTGCTGTGTCTGAAAAAGGTTCTCTGCAAAATTTCTTGGGTTCGCTTTTTTCCTAGCTCGCTTTCCTGAAGGTATTTCAGTGCTCTAATTATGATTCCACTACTGTCCGGCGTCTGGATTCCGGCCTAAACTGGAAGCTCCTTGGAGGCAGGGAACGTGTCTGTTATATTGCGTGTCTCACTCTCCCAAGCGCTTAGCACAGCGCTCTGTGCACAGCACTCAATAAATACCACTGATAGATTGACAGAGGTCAGATATGCAATAAACAGCGAAAATGACAGCAAACAGCAAACAGTTCATCACCCAGAGATCTTATATTTTACAAGGAAAAAATACCACCTACCCATTTCATAAAAAGAAAAAAAAATGGTTGAACAGTTCTAAGGTTTTCCAGGGGTAACGGTGAATTTTCCAGGAGAGTGGAAAAGAACACCCGGATCTTCTGCTCTAAAGAACTTTTCCACTCTCCTGGAAAATTCACCAGATAAAATGGGATCTTTTTTCTCCCTCTTTAGACGACAACTTCTCCAAGTCAAGGATTGTCAAATGGATCATTTTTACATACCTCAGGACCTAGTACGTTGCCCGGGGGCCACTCAGTTGCCGAATGATGGATCCGCCTAATAACCTCACCAAGAATCAAGGTACGCATGGCTCATTACGATCTAGTAGCGTCCAGTAAACTGAGGTATAGGTAGCCGAGATGATGACAAATATGGAAACAGTGAAACTGGTTTGATGCTTTACAAAGAATCGCAAGTTGAAAAAGAAAAGCAATCTGCGAAACCACCAAGAAGTGCCCCGCGGGGGCATTCTTTCCAGTGCACTTTTAACAGACAACAATTCAAAGTTCTCTACCTGGGTGTATTCCAAGGACTGCCAGAGGGAAGCAGCTATTTCAGGAGATTTTCCAAAGGCGGTAAGTGTCTTCAACAGCTCGGCTTTCAAAATGGGAGGGATGCTACACTGCAGGAGGCCCAGAATTACTACCACCGGCGTCCACTGAGGGTGCTCGCAGAGGGCCAAACGAGCATTTTCACTCTGCAGGATTTAACGGGGACAGTAAAACCAGAGCTTTTCACTTCTGAGATTTGGCTTTGCTGCTTGTATTTGACATGAAAATAAGTCAGGTTTAAGAAAACGCGCCCGGCGGGACATGAATATGCAAACCCAGTGGGCACCCTGAGCCCTTCTTTCAGAGGAAAATAAACTCTGGCCACGCCGGCTGCCGAGGATTCCTCAGTTACACTGGGCTCTTAAACGCGGGCTGAAAGACTGGAGAGCAAGCAGGAGGCACAGAGTGATTTGTGACTTCTACGGTCCTTTTTGAGGTAAGTTACCTCCATTTCTAGATTTAGGAAACCAAAGTCCAGAAGTGATTTGTTCAGATACCCACGCCCCAGTTTCAAAACTAGGATGTCCCCCAGCATGACGGCCAACCCACTTAGCCACCCAGAGGACCACATTCTTTCTGGAGAGAGGAACGTAGAATAAATACTAACACGTGTCTCAATTTGGAATTTATTTTCAAGTCTGTCTCCCCCTCTGGTGCCTGGAAGCAGGGATCACGTCTACCTACTCCACTGCATTGTAATTATAATGTTGGTATTTGTTAAGCGCTTACTATGTGCAGAGGACTGTTCTAAGCGCTGGGGGAGATACAGGGTGATCAGGTTGTCCCACGTGAGGCTCACAGTTAATCGCCATTTTCCAGATGAGGGAACTGAGGCACAGAGAAGTGAAGTGACTTGCCCACAGTCACACAGCTGCCAAGTGGCAGAGCCGGGAGTCGAACTCATGACCTCTGACTCCGAAGCCCAGGCTCTTGCCACTGAGCCACGCTGCTTCTCTAAATACAACTATCATTGATATATGAATAATGATGTTATAATGATAACGGTAGTAATAATAAAGGGAGTGCCTAACCTCCCACCAGACCCGCCCCCCCGCTCAGAGTTTCCTCCCGAAGGCCTACCCAAGTGATGATGGAGGTTGTGAGCTGCAAAAAGGCAATCAATCCATCCTGCTCCTTCTGAGTGATGCCTCGGAGGGGTAAGTGACGGTACTGGACACTATCTGCGCTAGGCAGGTCCTTCCGTAAGTGTTCGTGATATAACATCAGAGAGTGGAAGAAGTGCTCCCAGGAGACGGGGCTGCCACCGGCTCCTTGGATGTTTTCCGCTGGAAAATACACAAACAAAACACGCTGCTCGGGGTCTCGCGTTCTTCCCCCCGTCGCTCGCTTGAAACTAGAAGGGAAGGAGATTTTTCTTCCAAGAACCAACTCCTTGCCCTCCTCGCATTTGGAAAGAAATGCTTCCCCTTGGGTTCTGCCTGCATAATAATAATAATAATACTGCTGGTATTTGTTAAGCGCTTACTATACGCCAAGCACTGTTCTAAGCGCTGGGATAGATACAAGGTTGTCAGGCTGTTCCCCACATGGGGCTCAATCTTAATCCCCATTTTACAGATGAATTAATTGAGGTACAGAGAAGTTAAGCGACTTGCTCAGAGTCATAGACCTGACGAGTGGTGGATCCAAGATTAGAACTCATGACCTCCAAGTCCCAAGCCCGTGCTCTTTCCATTAAGCCACGCTGCTTCTCTGCATTGGTGTTTTTGTCAAAACATTAGAAACAAAAACTTAGTAAGTTTACATGCTGGTCTTTTTTATGAGTCTTCCCTTTGACTCCTTATAAAGGTTGTAGCAATGGGAGGGAAAGTAAGGTCAAGTGAGGGAGGAAAGAGAAAGGAGTAAAGAGGATAAGGTTGGAAACTGAGTGAAAAGATGGTGTCTTTCAAAAAGTCGCCACACTCGAGAAAGAAACCCAGAAACTGCACGGCCTGGTGGAAAGAGCACGGGCCCGGGAGTCGAGACTTGGTTCTAATCCCGGCTCGGCCTCGTACCTGCTGTGTAACTTTGGATGAATCCCTTAACCTTTCTGTGGTTCAGTATCCTCATCTGTAAAACGGGGATTGAATACCTGTCCTCCTTCCCCCGGACACTGTGAGGCCGGGTGGGGGGGACGAGGACCGTGTCCAGTTGGCTTGGCATCTACCCAATGCTTGGCACATTGGAAGCTCTTAACCAATGCCACAATGAAACCCCAGCCCAAAGAAAGGCAGGGGGAAAAAGCAGAGCGAGGCGGAGAACAGACCAAAACAAACTGCTGAGTGAGATGGAGGAAAAGGGGCGGTGAGGAAAGCCCTGCTGACCGTAACCGTTCTCTCGGTTAACGTCACTGGCTCAGATCTGCTGCTCCTGTAGGTTTCCCTCCACGCGCTCTGTCGTTCGAACGGGCAGAGGCTCCTGGGGTTGGGATCTCTACTTGCCGGCACCCACCATCACGGTATGTGCTATTCCCTGCTTCCCGACCCCTCGGGGATTCCAGGAACCGGTAGTGTGCAGCGGGGCCCAAGGCATCCGGTGGGGGAAGGGAGGGGAGAGAGCTGGAACCGGTGGTTATCGCTAACGTCTGCCAGATACGCAGCGGCCGCCCAAAAAGCTGCTTCAAGGTCAACCATCAAAACGGTTTCCTGCTGCTTTTACTTAATACTTTGGACGTTTAAGTGCCGGGTCAACCAAAAAAAATCAGAAGACACCGCTGTCGGTCGGCAAAAAAGTCACACCCAACCATCTCCCTTGACCTCGGACTCTCTCTAGGCACCTACGATTTCACAGAAATTTCTTTCCGGGCTTCCCCTCGGACTAAAACGAACAGTGACCAGGGATTTCTGGGATAAACGCAGGCGGGGGCAGGTGGGAGATCAGTTCCGTCTTGAAGCCCTCTCTTACCGTGACTGCTGCCGTTAACTTTGAGCAGGCTGAAGCAGTAGTGGGCGCACTGCGGTCCGCTCGCCAGGCCCTGCAGCATCTTCAGGTATGGAATGTAAATGGTGGGCGGAAGGAGGTCCCCCATTTGCCTGACGAACTTTGACAGGACAACCTGAAAAGGAGGAGAGGGGACGGGTCACAGCCGACGGAGCGCAACTTCGGGGGTCACGTGCCCTAGCCAACGGGGTTCCGGGGCCCGCGTCTCAGCTGGAAGCAGCAAAATGTTGTGGGTGTCAACGGGCCGCCCCCCGGGCACCGAAAACATCCGCTGCCTGGTCGACCTGGGGATACCAAGACCGTGAGCTCGTCGTGGGCAGGGAATGTGTCTGTCTGTTGTGTTCTGTCTACTCTCCTAAGCGCTTAGCACTGCGCTCTGCACACAGTTAGTGCTCAATAAATCCGATTGAATGAATGAAGCCAACTGGCTTGCAAAATCCAACCTTGGCTTTGTTCAGGAGGTGCCTTTCTTCCGGAAGCTTTGGCTACGCGGAGGCGGCATTGCTCACTAGAGAGGGCATGAGACAGGGATTCAGGAGTTCAAGTCCCAGCTCTGCAACTGGCCTGCTGTGTGACCCGGGGCATGTTACAGCGCTCGGCTTCCTCATTTGGAAAATGGGGGTAAGGAAGAACGTTATCATCCCTGTGTGGAATAGGAACTGCGTCCCATTTGGCAACTTGGTGCCTACCCCAGTGTTTAGCACTAAGTTCTTAATGGACGCCGTTTTCAGCACCTTAAGGATACCAAACATAGGCGCAAATGTGACTGATTCACCAAAAGCTACCTGGCAAAGGCAAGGATACATTTGGGATTTCAACTCAAGACTCCTGAATCCCCACCCAATAACATACAAAACCATCCTCACAGGAGGAGGGGAGGGACACAAAAGTGGTGTAAAAGACGTATAAAAATCTGTATTTTTCTTGCAGGTTTCCCACTACTCAAATCAGTTTTTCGAAATAAACGACGGGAAATAGATCCCGCTACAAAACAGAGAGGATGGAAAGGTAAGCTTCTCAACTCCAGCGATCAGAACAGTGCTTGACACAGTGGTAAGCAGTTAAACAACGACAACGATAATAACCATAAGACAATATAAAGAATGCTGCCACATTTCCTAAGGCCGATCTAAAAAGAGGAACATTCAGTCACCAAACAAAAAACACCGCTGCAGATATCCTTTGGCTGTACAGCCTCTCGCAGGAGCGACAAGACCAATTCAACCAACGGGACCACCGACATGATACTGATAGCACAAGCTGTCCGGTGAATTAAGGAAATTACACACAGACGTGCACTGGATTCCCCATCGGCCAATCTGGAACCCCACTGACCTGGCGTTGCGGAGGTCGTTGATGAGCTACCCCCAGGTAAGACCCCATGATTGTGGAAGTCTGGAGAGGCTCGGTCGGACACCAGTATTCTAAAGCAAGCTCCAAATTAAAGGGATTCCTTTTGTACAGCTCCGCCACCTGCAAGACAGAGGTTCGGGACAAACTTTCGAATCATTTCCCGACAGAACATTCAGCAACACAGGGCCCCTCTTTTTCAAAAACTTGTCAAGAGGGCAAAGACAATTCTGGGTATTTAATAAAAGTTATCGGTGGCGAAGGCATCCACACAAGGGAACCTGTCTGCTACTTCCACAACCAACCCTATTCCTGACATAAAATCACCAGTGGTATTTATCCAACGCTTACTACGTACAGGACGCTGTACTAAGCGTTTGGGAGAATACAACAGAGTTGACAGGCACGTTCCCTGCCCGCAATGAACTTACAGTCTAGAGGGGGAGACGGACATTAATATAGTTCATAATATATAATTTAAAGATCATATAAAAATAAAGAACCCCAGACTCCACCGCTTTCTGAGCCTAAGTCTGGGAAAGCACGCCTCTCGTCCCCAACACAAGCCCTCCTTTCCCTCATCTTCTTTCTGCCCTCCTCCCCCTAACCGGCCCTGAAATCTCTTCAATCTTCAAAGCATTTCTCCTCAAGGCACTGAGGAGTAGGTCCTTACACGAGGCTGAAGAAGGCACCAAATAAGTAGCTCTCGTACGTAAGCACCTCTCCACTTAATTCCTCGACTGCATTATTTCAGGTATCTCGGCAAACAGCATGTCCTCAATAAATAAAGATGATCACGATGGAGACGATGACAGAGAAAAGATCACCAGAAGGGAAAAAAAAAAACCCAAACCCCTTGACATGTGAAAACATGAACTAGTCTGGCTCACCAGTAGCATGAGATGTTCCAGGTCCCTCCGCAGCGTGACAGGAGGCTCGTTACCCATCTGCAGGCTCACGTGAATCATACGGGCATCTTCGTCTGCTCGGTTTCGCAGCTGTTTCACCTTTAAAAATTCAGCAAAGGTGGACGGGACTGCAAAATTACCGATCTGGTGCACTTCCAAAGGGGGAATGCTTCCTCTCTCAATCTGTGCCTTCTACTCATGTTGTATTTTCAGGTTAAAATGCTCCCTACCTACCCCAGCGTTAACCAAGCACGTGCCCTCACCTATTGATGAGGTCAGACCATTTCCCAGAGGGATCAAGGCAAGTGAAAAATTCTGGCCAGTATTTCATTTTCTGCACTCACGGTTTGGTCCCAAGATCAGCCCGACAGCTGTTGTCCACCATGCGCTTGGCCATACGTGCCACAGAATAATCAGAGCTAATCCGTAACCGACCATTAACCATCTCTAGAAATGACTCCAAAGGTACGAATTAATAATGATGATGGTATTTGCTAAGCGCTTACTATGCGCCAGGCACTATACTAAGCGGTGGGGTGGATACAAACAAATTGGGTTGGACACTAATGTTTCCTGATCTATAGACAAGAAGAAACCCAGGTTTGAATATGGCATCAAAATTTATAAATACGATTTTTTAAAAACACCCTTCTCTTGCACAATTTTTGTTCTAAAGAGATTTTTTTATAGCAGAGATGACTTAATCGTCCTTTGAGCAAGCATCCTTCCACTATGCCCTTTGTTTCTCAAACTTCTGATAGTTGGATTTCTGAATACATTCCCTTCAAAAAATACATTCTTTCAAAAAGCTTCTCCTCACTACAAAAAGGGCCAACTGTATTCATGCCATTTTGAGGCCCCAACCTACCCACCAAAAAGCTCATTTTTCCTAATCTCGTCAAAAAGTGCACACAAACACAAGGCTCCAGACCCCAGGCTACATCAAAGGGGTCGTTCTGTTTCCAAAATAGCAGAGTCGTTCCCGCCGGATAAACGTACTGGATCCATCGCTTCCTAATCCATGCGCCTAATGCATCTAATTTACCTTCATTGGCATAAGGGCAAGGAAGTTGGTGATGAGGTTATGGATTTTCCGGATGTAGAATTCCTCCTGGTAGAAGTTTTCTGATCCCACTATGGACTCCGTGAGGAAAAGGAAGACGTTGTCGGCAATTGCAAGCTCTGCTATTGCTTCATCCGCTTCCGTGAATTCTGCAAGAGCTTAAGAAAATGGGGGGGGGGGGGGCCCGAGAGGGAGAGAGAGGAAATGGGAAGAGAAAAGGAAGGGGAAAAATAATTACCTCAGCTCGCACGTAAAATGTCTGCACTGCTCAAGATTCCTAATGAGAGAGGCCAATTGGATAACATCCTAAACTTGTTCTGGCAAAAATGGAACTATTCAGGCTCATAGTAGAGAGACTGTTCTTAGATTGTGAGCCCCGCCCCCTCTTCCCCTTGCCTCTGGTTAGCCCTTCTCTCTCCACGCAACAAAGCACATGTGATGAGCAGCGTAGCCTAGTGGAAAGAGCACGGGCCTGGGAATCAGAAGACCTGGGTTCTATTTCCAGTTCCACCATTTGCCTGCTGGGTGACCTCGGGCAAGTCGCTTCGTTTCTCTGTGCCTCAGTTACCTCATCCGCAAAATGGGGATTCAATGCCTGTCCTCTCTCCTACTTACACTGTGATCCCCGGATAGGCCGGAACTGTGTCCATCTGATTATCTTGTACCTACCCCAGCAGCACTTTCAAACAGTGTTTGACATGTAGTAAGAGCTTAACAAATACAACAGCAGCGTGGCTCAGTGGGAAGAGGCCGGGCTTGGGAGTCAGAGGTCGTGGGTTCGTATCCCAGCTCTGCCACTTGTCAGCTGTGCGACTGTGGGCAAGTCACTTAACTTCTCTGTGCCTCAGTTACCTCATCTGTAAAATGCGGATTAACTGTGAGCCTCACGTGGGACAATCTGATTACCTTGTATCTCCCCCAGCGCTTAGAACAGTGCCCTGCACATAGTAAGCGCTTAACAAATACCAACATTATTATTATTAATACAACCAATGCAGAATTGAAATATCCTCAGACAGTCTTGGCTGAGTTGTTAACATGACTGCCATTAGGTTTAGATCCATGAGACTAGATTTTAAATGATTTCCCCAAATACCTAGCCCAAGATATTATCTGCCTCACTTAAATACAAAATTGCCACATCCGAGGTTGCCGATAAAGAACACCTGCTCACCAGCGGGGAGGACCATCAGGTAGAATGCAATCATTATATACAGGACCTCCCTCATTTCAACAATCATCAACAAATGGCTAGGTTTTGCTTTCTGAGGAGCCTGCGTGGCTGTTTTACCGGATGTAGGGAAGCAGCGTGGCCTAGTGGGTAGAGCACGGGCCTGGGAGTCAGAAAGACTCGGATTCTAACTCGAGTTCCGCCGCTTGTCAGCTGTGTGACTTTGGGCAAGTCACTTCACTTCTCTGTGCCTCAGTTACCTCATCTGTAAAATGGGCATTAAGACCGTGAGCCCTACGTGGGGCAACCCGAGCACCTTGTATCCTCCCCGGCGCTTAGAACGGTGCTGTGCACATAGTAAGCGCTTAACAAAATGCCATTATTAGTAGTAAATACCATTACTAAAAAAAGAGAGATAAGTGCTATGAGGAGAAAGACGACCCCTCTAACAATCACAACTGGGCAGCTCATTTGACGGTTTCAAAAAGGAACCCGCAGGTCCGCAGCAAACAAAATGAACAATCTCCAATTACGCATAAAAGCTTCTTTCTGGTGGTAATTGTGGTACTTAAGTGCTTATTAAGTACCAAGCACTGGAGTAGACACAAGCAAATCAAGTTAAAACTGTCCCTGTCCCACATAGGGCTCACAGCCTTAATCCCCATTTTACAGGTGAGGTAACTTGGGCCCAGAGAAGTGAAGTGACTTGTCCAAGGTCATCCGGCAGACAAAGGGCAGAGCAGGGATGAGAACCCAGGTAAGATTTGATGTTGCACCTTCCCCCCGTAAACCCACTCCTACGAGACACACTCCCAAGTTCCGATCCAGATTTAATTGAGAATCTCTCAACTCTCTCGCTCCGCTTGGCGGAGGCCGACAAGCGGCTGGAAGGCTGCGATCGGCCACGCTGTTTCTGCAAACCTCTGAGACGGGAGGAACTGGGTCCTCCCGCAAATTTACCGGTCACTTCCGAGAGCTGGGAGATCCCTCGCAGTGCCAGGGCCCAGGCAAGTCTAACAGTGGCCTGCAAACCAGGGAGTTTCCAAGGTTGAGAGTCTTGAAGGCGAGCATGGATTGACCCAATGTACTGTCTCTCTGTTAACAGGGGGAGCTGATGAATTAGATCTGGGGGTGAAAAAAAAAAGTGGATCAAAAACAAATGCCGAAATATGGACTCCTTATTTCTCAGGTATGATACAGTACAATACAGGGGGAAGTCAAACGGGTTAACTTAGCTCTCTTGGGTCAGAGAGTTTACAAAAAGTGAATGTTCAGTATTTACATTCCCTGCTTCACCGTATTACTGATATTTTCACTGCACAACTATGAGTGACATTGAAATGACTACTGAGAATTTGGTTTCCTTTTAAGGTTTTCATTCACTGTTTCCAGGGATTTTGCAAATACATGTCGCATATCAACCGTTCATTTTCCCCTCATATTCATGTCAGTTTCTTCAATTTTTTCTCCATGGCACTTATGTATACATCTGTTATTTATATTAATATCTCTCTAGGGACATTCAATAGGTTCCCGATAGGGAACGTGATTTCCAACTCGGTTGTACTGCTCTCTCACAAGCCCTTAGTCCAGTGCTTTGCACACAGTAAGTGCTCAATAAATGCTACTGATTGACTGATTCTGGATGTTTAGTGTATTAAACGGAACGTTTTTGAAATTAAAATCATCCTAAACTTAACAGTCTCTCGTTGGGTCCAAGCCAAAGAGAAGAGACAAGGACAGACCAGAACTACACAAACAAGTTACGTTTCTGACTACACGGCCCCGAAACTCATAATCAATTGTATTCCATCCCAAATTAGCCGTTTATTACCAGTGACCCAGATCAGAATTAATTTAGTAGCCTGAATTTGGAAAACGACTTACAGTCATGATTACTTCTCCTCCCAGTAATGTTATCAAGTCGGTTACAGGGATATTCTGAGAAGTCAAGGGACTTGTCCGAAGTCCCTTAGAGACAAGTGCTAAACCTGAACCCAGAATCTCAGAAATAAGAACTACTTCTAGTTTGGTGAGACCTGGTGAGCCACGATGGACTGTTGAAATTAAACCAAGGTACTTGTGGCTCAAGAGGGGAAGGACAGAAAATGAAAAAGACTTCAGCCAAATAACTTTACAGTCGCCAGAGAATCCTTATCTTTTTTGGAAGTCACCAGGGCTCCGGGTTCTAAATAGGAAAGCCAACAAACTGGAAGATGGATTTGCAGATGGAACATAGGTCCAGGTAGGGAATTCTCCGCCTGCTGCTAAATCATTCCAGTCTTCATCCCTAAGTATTCTCCAACTGCGAGGGAATAAAATGTAGCTCTCCAAATTTCTCATTTGGGAAAGAAAAATCAACAACGGGAAGCTACTTCTACATTATGAATTGTACACATTCAAATCAGATAATTCCAACGTTAACCTCGTAAATACGTGTCCCATTTTATCTGCGTTTAAATGAAGTTTAAATGAAAAAAAAAATCTTTTACCATCATTTACCCCTCCAAAGTGTTAACCTCTTCATTTGCAATCCATCTTTTATAAAATGCATTTCTAGTAGAGAGGTGATATCAGTACCTTCTCGATCCTCAGTACCCTGCTCGATAAAACTGATATCGAAGCAGTAGAGGAGAGCCATGACGAGAGCCAGGTTCACGCTGTCCAAAGAGCCGTCGGCTTCAACGGTCACCCTTTCCAAGTGGCCAATAAGAAGCAGGGTGTCATCTTTGCTCAAAGGGGACTGGCAGGCCCAGGCAAAAAGGCTTTCTGCCAGAGACTGCCGGCATTCCTTGATGAGATCCGAAACCTAGGAAACGAATGCGCGGTTATCATCGAGAACCCGGGACGTTGGAATCTTTCCTTTCATTATTCCAAAATGTCTCAATTTCACTTTGATCCCAAGAGTCGCTTTTTCATTTTCCCGAGAGTAACATCAGTGCTACTTACCGAACGCCTGCTGTGGGCAGGAGGCCGTTCTAAGCGCTTGGAAAGATAAATACAACAGTGCGGGGAGACCCGTTCCCTGTCCACAATGAGCTTATGGTCTAGAGAGTAAACTCAGTATTATCTGTGTTCGGGAAGCACAAATTGGTATGGAAGAATTTTCCCCCAATCTCCTTCCAACTTGCCATGAAATAGCAAGCCTTTTTTTTTTTTTAATTAAACTTGAGTGCTTCTTCTTCTCATCCCCACCTATATTCTGGGGTACACTAAACAGCTGTGTGTTGTATGTGCGTTTGTGGGGATGTGTGCATCCAGGCTACTAGCAGTTTCTGTTTTCTCTGCTTTACTGCGGATAACTGAGAATATATACTTGAAAATCCCAACTCATAGTACACGTGTCTCAGCTTCACTCAGAAGGACACGGCAGCAACGGAGGAGAATCGATGCGTCCGGGTGAGGCTGGAATACACTCAAGTCGACTCCAGGCAAATCCCTGTAGTCTGTAAACTCCTTGGGAACAGACTCTAAGCCTCTTGTGAGCAAGGAAAGCACGCATCTACCAACTCCCTTGTATTGTGTTTTTCCTCTGCGCTCAGTAAACAGTCAAGTACTACTGACCGATTAAACATTCAGCAGTCTACCATCCCCTGTAAGCCGTAAACTCCTTTTGGAGTGTCTACCGACTTCGCCGCATTGTTCTTTCCCAAGTGCTTAGCCCAGTGCTCTGCACGCGGTTAGCGCTCAATACTACTTTACTTATTGTGAAGAGGTACAAGTTTAAATAATAATGGTTGTTAAGCGCTTACTATGTGCCAGACACTGTCTGAGAGCTGGGGTGGATACAAGGTCATCGGGTTGTCCCACATGGGGCTCTCAGACTTAATCCCCATTTTACAGATGAGGTAACTGAGGCACATAGACGTTAAGTGGCTTGCCCAAGGTCACCCAGCAGACAAGTGGCGGAGCCGGGATTAGAACCCACGTCCTCTGACTTCCCCAAGCCCGTGCACTTTCCACTAAGCCAAGCTGCTTCCCTCAACCTCTGACTCCCAAACCCGGGCTCTTACCACTAAACCAAAATGCCTTTGAATGCATTTTAGACTAGCTTTAAAAAAAAAAAGGGGGGGAAAAAAAGAAAAGAAAAAATTTCTGAAATCACGTTAGGACTCTTGCCTCTTTGCGATGCTTCTCACTGCCCAAACCTCGCTCCCGCTGTAGTTTCTCGAACTCGTTGTTCACATCAATCTGTGACACGAGAGTCAGGATCTTATGAGTCAATCCCTGCTCCATCAGCTCATCTGTAAAGCGGGTTGTCATGGACACCAGCTCAGGGCTGTAATGACAAAGAAACCAAATGAAGTTTTATAACGGGAAATAATGCCGCTTCCGACTTGTTCATCACGGAGAAAGACGCGCTGAAATTGATTAACTGTTATCAGTTTATTCAAATCCCGGAGAGGTGGAAGCAACCCTATTCCCCGGAGAAAGAGATTCCTTTTCTTCTTCAGTAACCGTACCGCCTGAACTAAAACCGGTGAATTTGGTCCGTTCCTCATCGGCCCTTGAATTTCCAATTAGCCAGATGATATACTAGGACCACAATGACAGAATCATCAACAACACGTGAGAGCTGATGCCGCAAAAAAACACGTTGAATATGGAGAACGACAAGACAATGGAACGCCACGTTCTTTTCTGAAAAAGGTTCCCTCCATTTCAAAAAACACTGCCCACTCAGAGTCATTGGGCCTCACGGACAAGCTGGAAACTCAACAGCTCAATTAACAGAACACTTCACCTTGAAGAGCCCGGCTTTTAAAACACACTGCAACGATCAGACCCCTTTTCATCCAGATCTAAACTGAAGGTGAAGCTGCCCCTGAGGAAAACGCATCAGGGACATCGCACTGTCAAAGAACCGCTGCCCGGGTCAATCTAATTATTTCAGAATAGGGATTAATACAGTACACACTGAAAACAAAAAGCTACTAGTTTTAGCACCCTAGGAGAAACCACGGCTGAATTATTAGAACATTCACGTTTTCCTTACAATGCCTCTGTGCCACACGCTTGCGTCTCAAGCAGAAGCTAGGGAGCAATAATATTAATACTAAAATGGCATTTTTTAAGCACTTACTGTGTGCCAGGCACTGTACTAAGCACTGGGGTGGATATAAGCAAATCGGGTTGGAAACAGTCCCTGCCCCACGTGGGGCTCACAGTCTCAATCCCCAGTTTTACAGATGAGGTAACTGAGGCACAGAGAAGTGAAGTGACTTGCCTAAGGTCACAGAGCAGACAAGTGGCGGAACTGAGATTAGAACCCAAGACCTTCTGACTCTCAGCCCGGGCTCCATCCACTGGGCCGTGCTGCCTCTCAAGTTCAGCACTAAGTGCTCAGGACAGTGCTCTGCCCACAGTGAGCGTTCCATCGATGGCATTTATCGAGCACCTGCTATGTGGAGAACATTGTCCCTTAGGACAATGGGGAGTACGATACAATGGAATAAACAGACTGACTGGAGAGAGGGTGGTGAGTTTTCCTGAAACCCTTATCTGCAAAAGGGAACACTACCAAAAATCTTGTTCCTCCCCGGTATCTGAGAAGACTATAAGCTCATTGTGGGCAGGGAATGTGACGGTTTAGAGTTGTATTATACTCTCCCAAGCCCACAGTAAGCGCTCAATAGAAAAGGAAGGAAGGAGAGGGAGAGGAGAAAGAGAGAAAGAGAGACAAAGAGAGACAAAGAGAGAGGGGAGAGGAGAGAGAGAGAAAGAGAGAGAAAGAGAGAAAGAGAGAGAAAGAGAGAAAGAGAGAAAGAGAGAGAAAGAGAGAAAGAGAGAGAGAAAGAGAGAGAGAGAGAAAGAGAGAGAAAGAGAGAGAGAGAGAGAGAGAGAGAAAGAAAGAGAGAGAGAGAGAGAAAGAGAGAAAGAGAGAAGAGAGAAAGAGAGAAAGAGAGAAAGAGAGAAAGAGAGAAGAGAAAGAGAGAAAGAGAGAAAGAGAGAAAGAGAGAAGAGAGAAAGAGAGAAAGAGAGAAAGAGAGAAAGAGAGAAAGAGAGAAAGAGAGAAAGAGAGAAAGAGAGAAGAGAAAGAGAGAAAGAGAGAAGAGAGAAAGAGAGAAAGAAAGAAAGAAAGAAAGAAAGAAAGAAAGAAAGAAAGAAAGAAAGAAAGAAAGAAAGAAAGAAGAGGTTCAGGGACTCTAAGACATAAGGGGGTTCAGAGCGAGAAACTGACCTGAGTTCCAGTGTCCACGTCTTGCCCCGCCGAGACTGAATCAGGGCTTTCAGGGAATTGGCGACGCATCGCTTTCCATCCCAATACAAAAGGACAGCTACTAAGCCCCTGGTTAGCCCAGGGAAGTGTGGCTGCTGGTGCTCTCCTGGGGGAGGAAGCAAACACAGAGTGAGCAACAAAATGCCTGCTTCCAAAATACACTCCGTTCTGCCACAACAGGAGTTTTCACTGCATTCTGAGAGACTAAACCAGCGGTCCTGGGGAACTGACGACGCTCCTCCGCCTGGACGGATATGGTGTCACGCGGTGGTCGGATGCCTGTGGGAGCACCTGAAGTGGGGGAGAGTATTGCTGTGTACTATACTGGACTCTCCCACGCACTTAGTAGAGTCTGCGCAGAGAAGCACGCAATAAAAACTATCACTTCTACCAGGTGCGTGGCTGGGGGCCCCCGAAGCTTGAGCCAAAGCTGAACTCCTCTAGACTATGAGCTCACGGTGGGCAAGAATGTGTCTGTCTGCTATAATACGGTACTGTCCCGAGCGCTTAGTACAGCGCTTTGCACACAGTGAGCGCTCAATAAAGACGACCGATTGAATGAATGTTCTGCCAGATCCAGGAATAAACCTGGATCAAAACGAGAAATCGGAATGGCTGGGGATGGGAAGGAGAGCGAGGGGTCTTCCTTAGACCTGTTGGCTCGAGGGCACAAGGCTGCAATTTGTGCAGCTTCAAGCCCGGCAATTCTTTCAAATTATACTTGATTTTTTGGTTGTTTTTACGATAATATTAAGGGCTTCCTGTGCGTCTGGCACTGTTCTAAGCACTGGGATAGATCCAAGCTAATTGGGTTGGATCCAATCCGTCACGCACGGGAACCACGGTCTCAATGCCCGATGAAGTATCGGGGGTCCAGAGGAGCGAAGCGACTTCCCCAAAGTCACACAGCAGACACGTGGAGGAGTCGAGGATTAGAACCCAGGTCTCCCTGACTCCCAGGCTGCGCTTGATCCCCTGGACCACGCTGCCTCTCAAGAACGCTCTGAAGAACTGACGCGGCTGAAATGGCGACCGAGTCCTTTGACCAGTTCGGATTCCGACTACGTGCGTCGACGGTCCGAAGAAGCTGGATTTACTTGGGCTCGGTGCCAACCTACCGGCCAAGAGCAGTTCGACTGCCGCCAGCTCCCCGATATCGAAGAGGTCGCTGAGAATAAAAGCCTCTCTGATGAGCTGCTCTGGAAGAAGGCGCGTTCCCTGCTGTCCCTGGATGGCGACTCCCTCCGTGCTGGCTTTCTGAATCTTCTCATGCTGCTGAACGTTTTTCGGCTGCGAAAGGAAATTGAAAATAAAAATCAGAGTGAGCGCTCATAAAAAGGCACCACCAATGCAGCCACCTATATACTTCTGACACCGCTCCTGAAGTCTCAATGTTTATGAATGGTAAAAAATGGCAACTCTATACTTTATATATACTCTATACTGAATATAGTATATACTCTATACTGAAATGGCTTTCAGAATATCCTTATGCTACTACACGTTGTTAGCTGCAAAAGGAAACTGAAAGCAGAGAGGACACTCACGAAATGACATGATAAATGTGGTCACCTATGTACTTTTGACATTGCTCTTAAAGCCTTACTGTTGATGGTTAACAGCAGAGAAGTTCTTGAAACCCATGAAGAATTCCTACGCCGTCTCTAGCTGCTTTTCAAACGCCAAAATCAATCAATCGGTGGTATTTACTTTAGGGAAGTGGCCATGTCCGTTCACTTCTCTGTAAAATCGATCAGTGATATTTATTGAGCATCTGCTGGGATTAGAGCACTGTACTAAGCACTTGGAAGAGTAAAGTACAACAGCACTAGCAGACCTGTTCCCAGCCCATGAGCGTACAGTCTAGAGGGATCTCACAGAGAAATGAAGAAATGCCTGCTGGTTAAGTAATCAGCTTGGTCTCCATCAGTAAAACTAGCCAAATTTCCTTTCCTCTGAAGACTTTCTCTTGTAAAAGATGAAAACCTGGAGCATCATCTGAGAATCAACATAGGCATCGGCATCAACTTTAAAGGACTGATGGGGCAACTGGCAGCCAAACGCAGCTTGCCCCCTCTGCCTCTGGGGTGGAGATCAATTGGAGAGCGTCACCGCCTTGCGCTCCGCCTTGGCATCACCTTGTGCCCCCTAGACTGTAAGCTCATTGTGGGCAGGGAATGTGTCATATTGTTTTACTGTCCTCTCCCAAGTACTTAGTACAGTGCTCTGCACAGAGTAAGTACTCAATAAACACAACTGACTGACAGGGCAGGGGCAGAGGGGAAAGAAAGCCCCTTGATTGGATTTATCGTGATTATGTTGTCTTGTTTTTGTCCGCCTGACTCCCCCAGTTAGACTGTGGGCCTGTCACTGGGCAGGGAATGTCTCCATCTGTTGCCCAGTTGTACATTCCAAGCGCTTAGTACAGTGTTCTGCACATAGTAAACGCTCAATAAATACTACTGAATGAATGAGAGGGGCAGGAAGTCCAACAGGGACAAGGGCGACACGGCAGAGGCCGGCACCACGGAAAGCCCACGTCCGAAGAGCAGCACAACAGATCAACAGTCGTGCCTCTTTCCCGGGACATCCTCTGCATCCTGGGAGGATCCCGAAGCAGCAGGGAGGAATAGAAAGTAACCAGGAGTGGCTTTCCCTCCTCCTTCCTCTCTCCTCTTATTATTCACGGCACTTAATTACGTGTTTACTATGTGCTAAACCCTGGCATACGTAGAGGATAATCAGAGTGGATCCGGGCCCTATCCCACACGAGGCTCACATCCGAAGAGGCAGGAACAACTGATATCCTACCCCCATTTTACAGATGTGGCTCTTGAGTCCCAACAGGCCTACGGCAAAACTGGTACTAGGTTCCAGATGTCCTGAGTCCCGGTTCCACGCTCTTCCCATCAGGTCATACGGCCTCCCTTCCCTCCCCTCTTCTTCTCTTTTCTTCTCCTTCCCTCCCCTCGCCACCCCAGGGCCCAGCCTCCACCTCCCCACCCGCTCCCCACTCTTCCCCCACCCTCAAAATCGCCCCGCGCTCGGCCCACACGCGGACCCAGCCATCAATTCTCTCCAGACGAAAACAAAATTCAACAAAGTAAAGGACTGGCTTACCGGATTTCTGAACAACGAGATAAAGTCGGGCTTGTGTTTCTTCAAAATCAAATCAACAAGGTGGACGGCTTCAGGTTGCCGCTTCCAAATGGCGTTTCCCACCGACTGCCAGATGTCTTTGTATGGCCCCCACAGGCTAGCAGCTAAAAGAGAAATCAAATCAAGTTTGAAATCTCCACTTATCGTAACACGGTTCCTTCTCGGTATTCGGTACTACTAAACAGCTGTTTGTACTGGGGACGGAGGGCTCTACTGCCGATTAAAAGCAAATATTTAGGCCAATGAGTGTTGATATGGAAATATACCAGCCGCTTTATTTTTCCTCTGACACCACTACTCTACAATTTCTTCACAGCACCTAAAGGGCCCGAACCCTACAGATACAAGCCCCATCTATCGCAGCCTTTGGATAGTCAATAAATACCATCTCAACCACCTATCCCGAAATCCCAAGATTTGCCCGGGGCTGGAACTTGCCAAAAACTCCAGGTTATGTCAGCTCTCCCAGAATGCTTGTGAGAAGCATGACGGCGTAGTGGATGGAGCTCGGGTCTGGGAATCAGAAGGTCATGGGTTCTAATCCCGGCTCCACCATTTATCTGCTGTGTGGCCTCGGGCAAGTCACTTGACTTCCCTGTGCTTCAGTTACCTCATCGATAAAATGGGGTTCGAGACTGTGAGCCCCACGTGGGACAGGGACCGTGTCCAACCCGATTTGCTCGGATCCACTCCGGCCTGGCACACAGTAAGCGCTTAACAAATGCTACAGTTATTATCATTACTACTAATAAGATCAGCAGAGGAAAAGCAGGCGATGTGAAGGGAGAGGCATCCTCAACAACTTTGGATCCATTCATCCTTCTCTCCCCTCGCCATGGGCCTGACAGCCACTGCCCACCTGACCCAACCTTGGCAAAGTGGGAGAGCTCACAAAATGGGTGATTTGGTATTGCAGAGGGTGAAGAAAGCACAGCAGATTTCATCTACTTCCAGGATCTTGGCCAGAAGGTAAAGGAAAATGCTTTATCAATAGCTAAGAATCACTTTTTGTCCTCTAACCTGTATATTTAACATCTGGAGAATAACTATCTGGTAACCAGGTAAATTAGGATCAGTGGGGAGGATTAGCATTTGGACGGGTATCAGAGGGTACGACCCTAACGTAAGATTAGATTAGATTATTATTAGATTAGACTGTAAGCCCGTCAAAGGGCAGGGACTGTCTCTATCTGTTACCGATTTGTACATTCCAAGTGCTTAGTACAGTGCTCTGCACATAGTAAGCGCTCAATAAATACTACTGAATGAATTTTACTCTGTGTGAGTTTAGCTGTGACTCCATTCTTTAGACATATTTCTTCACACAATCCCCATTTTTCCTTCTGATATATTTTATAGACTACAAGAACCAACCAGACCTAACTTCACTTCACCGCTTCGACTTTAATTTTCGTCATACTCTAAGATACCTTCAAATCCACTCTGTTCCTATTCTGGGGGGCTCAGGTCAAGCCAAGTGGCGTTTATCGAGTGCTTACCATTTTCAGAGCCCCGTACTAAGAGCTTGAGAGTAAAATACAACAGGGTCGGCACCTCATTAGCACCCTGTACAAATCCATCGGGCTCTGCCAGAACGCAGTTTTCACATGTTTTGATTAAGCAGCAGTGGTGGAATTAGGGAATGGTCTTTCTCCCCTGAGTGTCTGCAGACAGTGTGAACAGTAAGACCAATATAGTCTCCGCGTCCAGGTGGAGACAGTCTACGGGCTGGATTTGGGTTCGAAATAACCCAGATATCACCTGGGTAATGCTAATCATTCCTGCCTTCTCCTGATGGCCCGATCCTGCAAAGCACACGGCTGCAGCATCGAAGACGATGACCCTAAGAGCTCCCTTCTCCCATCTGCCCTTTCCCCGTTAGTCCGTTCCAATGTTTTAGGACTCGACGTCTCCGTGCCTGCTTCCTCAGCTGTAAAACGGGCACCGAATACCCGATGTCCCTCTCCTTTGGACTGGGAGCCCCATGGGGGCCGGGGACCGTGTCTCATCTGACCGAATTCACTCAATCGTATTTACTGGGCGCTTGCTAGGTGCAGAGCACTCTACTAAGTGCTTGAAAGAGTACGACACAACAATAAACAGACACATTCTCTGCCCACAACTAGTTTGAGGGAGGGAGGGAGGGAGGGAGACGTTAACATAAATAAATGTATTACAGATCTGTACATTTAGTGCTGAGGGGCTGAGAGGGGGAAAGAACAAAAGTAGGAAGTCAGGGTGACACAGAAGGGAGTGGGACAAGAAGAAAGGTGGGGATTAGTCAGGGAAGGAATTGTACCTACCCTGGAATTTAGCACAGTGTTTGGCACATTCATTCAATAGTATTTGATAATAACAATAATGTTGGCATTTGTTAAGCGCTTACTATGTGCAGAGCACTGTTCTAAGCGCTGGAGTAGACACTGGGTAATCAGGTTGTCCCACATTAGGCTTGCAGTCCTAAACCCCATTTTATAGATGAGGTAACTGAGGCACAGAGAAGTGAAGTGACTTGCCCACAGTCACACAGCTGACAAGTGGCAGTTCCGGGATTCGAACCCACGACCTCTGACTCTCAAGCCCATGCTCCTTCCACTGAGCCATACTGCTTCTCAATTTGCTGAGCGCTTCCTATGTGCAAAGCACTGTACTAAGCACTTGGAATGGACAATTCGGCAACAGATAGAGACAATCCCTGCCCAATGACGGGCTCGCAGACTAAGCCGGGGAGACAGCAAAGCGAAACAGAACGAAACAAAAACAAGACATCATCAAGATAAACAGAATCGCGGAGTCATACGTCTCATTAACAAAATAAATAATAATGGTGGTATTTAAGCGCTATGTGGAAAGCACCGTTCTAAGCGCTGGGGAGATACAAGCTGATCAGATTGCCCCACGTGGGGCTCACAGTTTTAATCCCCATTTTACAGTTGAGGTAACTGAGGCACAGAGAAGTTAAGTGACTTGCCCACAGTCACACAGCTGGCAAGCGGCAGAGCCGGGATTAGAACCCATGACCTCTGACTTCCAAATCCGGGCTCTTTCCACTGAGCCACGCTGCTTCGCTAGGGTCATAAATAATATATACAAATAAGCACATAGTAGGGGCTTAACAAATTATACGGGATCCACGCAAAACCCCACGCCAACCTGTCTTTTTGAAAAGATCAGACCCGCCCAGCAGAGGGAAAGGAAAGCCCGGTGGAAAAAGTGTGGGCCTGGGAGTCGGGGGACTTGCGTTCTCATCGCTGCTCTGCGGCCTTGGGCACAACACAGGTTCTCTGCGCCTCAGCTTCCTCACTAAGCTCATTGTGGGCAGCGACTGTATCTGTTTATTGTTATATTGTACTCTCCCAACGACTTAGTACAGTGTTTTTCACATAATAAGTGCTCAATAAATACGACCGACTGAATGAATTCGTAAAACGGACATTAAACACAGTTCTCCCTCCCTCTTGGACTGTGATGGGCCAGAGACTTTCCATCGTCACCTTCAATGGTATTTACTGAGCGCTTACTGTGTACGGAGCACTGTGCAGACCGCTTGGGAGAGTATAAAACAGCACGGTTGGCAGATAGGTTACCGGCCAAGGATGCGCTTACAGTCTAGAGGCGAGACTTATGTGGTATCTCCCCCAGCGTTTGGCACACGGTGCCTACCAAATGCCACCGGAAGCAAGTCACTTCACGTCTCTAAGCCCCACGCGCCCTCATCCCCATGTAAAACGGGGATTAAGCCCGTGAGCCCCACGTGGGACGGGGACTGTGTTCACTCTATCCTGAATCTACCCGGGCGCTCAGTACAGAGACCGGCACATAGTAAGCGCTTAACAAATACCCTAAATAGGCGGCCGCATTCAAACTCGGCTGAGGGGCGGGATCCGGACGCCAGTGCTGGACCTCTTTCATTCACTCATTCATTCAATCGCTATTTACTGAGTGCTTACTGTGTGCAAAGCACCATACTAAGCGCTTAGGAGAGGACAATATAACAACAGACACATTCCCGTGAGCTCGTTGTGGACAGGGAAAGTGTTGTTACATTGAACTTTACCAGGCGCGTTGTACGGTGCGCTGCACACAGTAAGCGCTCAACCTGATGGATAATAATACCATGACCGCCCACAGAGAGCTTGCAGTCTAGAGGCAGAGACAGACATCAGTAGAAATAGATAAAAATACATTAATTACAGATAAATACAGATGTGCTGTGGGGCTGAATAAAGGAGCAAATATCAGCGGTACAGGAGAGAGAGAAGAGTTTGTTTTGTTGTCTGTCTCCCTCCTTTTAGACCTTGAGCTCATTGTTGGGTAGGATTGTCTCTGTTGCCGAATTGTACTTTCCAAGCGCTTAGTACAGTGCTCTGCATACAGTAAGCGCTCAATAAATACGATTGAATGAATTTATTTTGATGCTATTGATGCCTACTTGTTCTGTTGTCTGTTTCCACCCTTCTCTAGTCGGATCTAGACCGGTAGCCCGTCGTTGGGCAGGGGTGGTCTCTATCTGTGGCTGAATTGTACTTTCCAAGCGTTTAATACAGTGCTCTGCACACAGTAAGAGCTCAGTAAGACTGAATGAATGTATTTTGATGCTGTTGACGCCTGTCTACTTGTTTTTTTGTCTGTCTCCCCCCTTCTAGACTGCGAACCCGTTGTTGGGTAAGGATTATCTCTAGAGAAGCAGCGGGACTCAGTGGACAGAGCCCGGGCTTGGGAGTCAGAGGTCATGGGTTCTAATCCCGAGCCCTCCACTTGTCAGCTGGGTGACCTGGGGCAAGTCATTTCACTTCTCTATGCTTTAGTTCCCTCATCTGGAAAATGGGGATGAAGCCTGGGCCCCCCACGTGGGACAACTTGACGACCCTGTATCTAGTCCAGCGCTTCGAACAGTGCTTGGCACACAGTGAGCGCTTCACAAATGCGATCATTATCTGCGACCGAATTGTCCTTTCCAAGCGCTTAGTCCAGCGCTCTGCACACGTGGCTCAGTGGCAAGAGCCCGGGCTTGGGAGTCGGAGGTCGTGGGTTCGAATCCCGACCCCGCCACTTGTCAGCCGGGTGACGTGGGGCAAGTCACTTCCCTGGGCCTCAATTCCCTCATCTGGAAAATGGGGATGAAGACTGGGAGCCCCACGTAGGACAACTTGATGACCCTGTATCTACTCCAGCGCTTAGAACAGTGCTTGGCACACAGTGAGCGCTTCACAAATGCCATCATTCTTATCTGTGGCCGAACTGACCTATCCAAGCGCTTAGTCCAGCGCTCTGCACACGTGGCTCAGTGGCAGGAGCCCGCGCTTGGGAGTCAGAGATCGCGGGTTCGAATCCCGCATCCCCTGCTGGGTGACAAGCCACTTCCCTCATCAGGAAAATGGGGATTCATTCAATAGTATTTAATAATAATAATAATGTTGGTATTTGTTAAGCGCTTACTATGTGCCGAGCACCGTTCTAAGCGCTGGGGGAGACACGGGGGAATCAGGTTGTCCCACGTGGGGCTCACAATCTTAATCCCCCTTTTACAGATGAGGTAACTGAGGCCCGGAGAAGTGAAGTGACTCGCCCGCAGTCACACAGCTGACAAGGGGCAGAGCTGGGATTCGAACTCATGACCTCTGACTCCCAAGCCCATGCTCTTTCCACTGAGCCACGCTGCTTTGTGCAGAGCACTGTCCTAAGCGCTTGGAATGGACACATCGGCAACGGATAAACAGGGGATGAAGACCGGAGTCCCACGTGGGCCAAGCTGACGACCCCGGATCCTCTCGAGCGCTTAGGCCGGGGCTTGGCACCCGCGGGCGCTTGACAAACGCCATCGTCTGGGACGATCCCGTCCGACCGCTTGGTCCGGCGCCCCGCGAGAGGTGGCCGCTCCATCGGCAGGGCTGACGGGGAAGGCGGGCTTCTCGGAGGAGCGAAGGGGGGGAGGCAGCGACTCTGGAGCCCCGAGGACCGGCCCGCCCCAAACCTACCTGAATTGACCGCCAACGGCGTGGCCATGTTGGCGGGCCGGGCCCGCACCGGAAGGGGAGGCCGCGGGGCCTCGGGCCGCCTCCTCGCCTTCCTCGCCCTCCTCGCCCGCCCCCCAAAACCTCCCCGCGCCCTGGCCCCACACCCCAAACGCTTCTTCCAAGTCGGGGCGATCAGAGGCGGGCGGCGGAGCGCCCAGAGAGAGGGCCAGGCCCAAGCCGGAAAGGAGGCCAGGACCGCCCCCCCCCCGTGCTGCTGCATGCTGGGAAATGGAGTCCTCGCCCTCTGAGGACCAGGCGCCGCCATTGTCCGTCCCCCGCCCTCTGAGGAGGAGACCCCGCCATTGGCCCCCCTCGCCCTCTGAGGACACCCCGCCATTGGCCCCCCTCTCCCTCTGCTTAGGAGACCCCGCCATTGTGCCCCCCCCTCGCCCTCTGATTAGGAGACCCCGCCATTGGCCCCCCTCGCCCTCTGAGGACACCCCGCCATTGGCCCCCCTCTCCCTCTGCTTAGGAGACCCCGCCATTGTGCCCCCCCCTCGCCCTCTGATTAGGAGACCCCGCCATTGGCCCCCCTCGCCCTCTGCTTAGGAGACCCCGCCATTGTGCCCCCCTCGCCCTCTGATTAGGAGACCCCGCCATTGGCCCCCCTCGCCCTCTGAGAAGGACACCCCGCCACTGGCCCCCCTCTCCCTCTGATTAGGAGACCCGGCCATTGGCCCCCCTCGCCCTCTGCTTAGGAGACCCCGCCATTGTGCCCCCCTCGCCCTCTGATTAGGAGACCCCGCCATTGTGCCCCCCTCGCCCTCTGCTTAGGAGACCCCGCCATTGTGCCCCCCTCGCCCTCTGCTTAGGAGACCCCGCCATTGTGCCCCCCTCGCCCTCTGAGGAGACCCCACCGTTGGCCCCCCTTGCCCTCTGGGCCTCACCAACCTCATCTGTAAAAGGAAGATTCAAACCCTGAGCCCCCTGGGGGACCTAGACCGTGGCCAGTGTCATTCCCCCTCTAGTCCAACGCTTGGAGCAGTGACTGCTGCTTAATCAATCCCTTAAATATTAGTGGAAAGGGCACGGGCCTGGGAGTCAGAAGACCTGGGTTCTAATCCCTCCATTGCCACTTGTCTACTTTGTCGCCTTGGGCGAGTCGCGTCACTTCCTCCGTGCCTCAGTTTCCTCACCTGTAAAAGGAGGATTCAAACATATGAGCCCCCTGTGGGACCTGGACTGTGGCCACTCTCATTCCCCCTCTGTCTACTCCAGCGCCGGGAGCAGTGACCGCTGCTTAATCAATCCCATAAATATTAGTGGAAAGGGCTCGGGCCTGGGAGTCAGAGGACCTGGGTTCTAATCCCTCCATTGCCACTTGTCTGCCCTGTGGCCTGGGGCGAGTCGTGTCAACTTCCTCTGTGCCTCAGTTCCCTCACCTGTAAAAGGAGGATTAAAACATATGAGTCCCCTGTGGGACCTGGACTGTGGCCAGTCCCATTCCCCCTGTGTCTACTCCAGCGCTGGGACCAGTGACTGCTGCTTAATCAATCCCTTAAATATTAATAATAATAATAATGTTGGTATTTGTTAAGTGCTTACTATGTGCAGAGCACTGTTCTAAGCACTGGGAGAGATACAGGGTCATCAGGTCGTCCCACGTGAGGCTCACAGTCTTCATACCCATTTTACAGATGAGGGAACTGAGGCACAGAGGAGTGAAGTGACTGGCCCACAGTCACACAGCTGACAAGTGGCAGAGCAGGGATTCGAACCCATGACCTCTGACTCCCAAGCCCGGGCTCTTGCCACTGAGCCACACTGGTGGAAAGGGCATGGGCCTGGGAGTCAGAGGACCTGGGTTCCAAACTTGCCTCTGCCACTTGTCTGTTGTGTGACCTTGGGCGAGTCGCGTCACGTCCTCTGGGCCTCAGGAACCTCATCTGTAAAAAGAGGATTAAAACATATGAGCCCTGTACGGGACCTGGACTGTGGCCAGTCTGATTCCCCCTGCGTCTATTCCAGCGCATGGAGCAGTGACTGCTGCTTAATCAATCCCATAAATATTAGTGGAAAGGGCTCGGGCCTGGGAGTCAGAGGACCTGGATTCTAATCCCTCCATTGCCATTTGTCTGCCCTGTGGCCTGGGACGAGTCATCTCACTTCCTCCTTGCCTCAGTTCCCTCACCTTGTAAAAGGAGGATTCAAACATATGAGTCCCCTGTGGGACCTGGACTGTGGCCACTCTCATTCCCCCTCTGTCTACTCCAGCACTTGGAGCAGTGACTGCTGCTTAATCAATTCCTTAAATATTATTATTCGTGGAAAGAGCACAGGCCTGGGAGTCAGAGGACCTGGCTTCTAATCCCTCCGTTGCCACTTGTCTGCTCTGTGGCCTGGGGCGAGTTGTCTCACTTCTTCTGTGCCTCAGTTCCCTGACCTGTAAAATGAGGATTAAAATTTATGAGCCCCATGTGGGACAGGGATCGTGTCCAGTCTGACTCCCCTCTACTTTACTCCAGCTTTTGGAACCGTGACTGGTGCTAAATCAATCCCGCAAATATGATTATTAGTGGAATGGGCACGGGCCTGGGAGTCAGAGGACCTGGGTTCTAATCCCTCCATTGCCACTTGTCTACTTTGTGACCTTAGGTGAGTTGTGTCACTTCCTCTGTGCCTCAGTTCCCTTACCTGTAAAAGGAGGATTAAAACTATGAGCCCCATGTGGGACCTGGACCGTGGCCAGTCTGATTCCCCCTGTATCTACTCCAGCTCTTGGAGCGGTGACTGCTGCTTAATTAATTCCTTAAATATTATTATTCGTGGAAAGAGCACGGGACTGGGAGTCAGAGGGCCCGGGTTCTAATTCGGATCTGGCACTTGCTTATTGTGTGACCATGGGCAAGTCACTTAGCTTCTCCGTGCCTCAGTTTCCTCATCTGTGAAATGGGAATTCAATACCTGTTCTCCATTAATGGTGCAGAACACTGTACTAAGCACTTAGGAGAGAACAGATGGAGTAGGCACTTGGGAAGCAGCGTGGCTCAGTGGAAAGAGCACAGGCTTGGGAGTCACAAGTCGTGGGTTCTAATCCCAGCTCTGCCACTTAACAGCTGTGTGACTTTGGGCAAGTGACTTCACTTCTCTGTGCCTCAGTTCCCTCATCTCTAAAATGGGGATGAAGACTGTGAGCCCACGTGGGACAACCTGATTACCTTGTTTCTACCCCAGCACTTAGGACAGTGCTTGGCACATAGTAAGCGCTTAACAAATATCATCATCATCATTATTATTATTGGGAGAGAACAATACAGCAGAATTAGCAGACACGGTCCCTTGCCATAACGAGCTTACAGTGTAGTGGAGTTCTCCCTCCTCAAGGCATATTGGACAGAGTCAGGACCTGGGAGTCAGGAGGTCATGGGTTCTAATCCAGACTCCGCCACTTGTCTACTATGTGACCTTGGGCAAGTCAATTAATTTCTTGGGGGCCTCAGGTAGCTCATATGGAAAATGGGGAGCGAGACTGTGAGTCCCACCTGGGACAGTGACTATGTCCAACCATTTGCCTGTATCCACCCCAGTGCTCAGTACAGTGCCTGACACATAGTAAGCGCTTAACAAATACTATTGTTACTATTACTTAGGCTGTGAGCCCCATATGAAACAGGGACTGTGTCCAACTTAAGTAACTTTTACCTACCCCAGCGCTTAGAACAGACACATACACTTAACAAATACACTTTTTTTAAAAAAATCAATCAATGGTATTAACTGAGTGCTTACTATACGCAGAGCACTGTACTAAGCACTTGGGAGAGTACAGTACAAGAGAATTTACATTGTCAGTTAATTGCATTTATTGAGCACTTACTGTGTGCAGAGCACTGTACTAAGTGCTTGGACCGTACAATATAACAATAAACAGGTACATTCCCTGTCCACAATGAGCTTACACTCTAGAGAGGGAGACAGGCATTAATATAAATAATGTATACTGTTCAGAAATGACTTCTAACTCTGTTGTATTCTCCCAAGTGCTTAGTACAGTGCTCTAATAATAATAATAATTATTGTGGTATTTGTTAAATACCAACATTATTATTAAATGCTTACTCTGTTCCAGGCACTGTACTAAGCACTGGGGTGTATACAAGGAAATCGGGTTGGACACGGTCCCTGGCCCATGTGGTGTTCACAGTCTCAAACCGCATTTTACGGATGAGGTAACCGAAGCACATAAAGGTGAAGTGACTTGCCCAGGGCCACACAGCAGACATGTGCTAGAGCTGGGATTAGAAGCAGCGTGGCTCAGTGGAAAGAGCACGGGCTTTGGAGTCAGAGGTCATGAGTTCGAATCCCAGCTCTGCCACTTGTCAGCTGTGTGACTGTGGGCAAGTCACTTAACTTCTCTGGGCCTCAGTTTCCTCATCTGCAAAATGGGGATTAAGACTGTGAGCCCCACGTGGGACAACCTGATTCCCCTGGGTCCACCCCAGCGCTTAGAACAGTGCTCTGCACATAGTAAGCGCTTAACAAATACCAACATTATTATTATTATTAACCCATGACCTCCTGACTCCCAGGCCCGTGATCTACCCACTAGGCCATGCTGCTTTTCAAGCACTCAATAAATGCCAGATTCAGATGAGAGCTTCAGAAAAAAGTGTCTGGATAATCCAGGCCTGAAAGTACACATTATCTTGAAATATCCAGATTTTTAAGACAACCCCATCCAATCAATCAATCAGTAGCATTTACAGAGCACTTACTGTGGCCCGAATACTGCATTAAGTGCTTAAATTGATATAATTGTATAATGTAGTAAAAGTGGTAATAATAATAATTATAGTATTCGGTAAGCACTTTCTATGTGCAGAACACTGTTCTAAGCGCTGGGGTAGATACAGGGTAATCAGGTTGTCCCACGAGGGGCTCACAGTCTTCATCACCATTTTCAGATGAGGTAACTGAGGCACAGAGAAGTTAAGAGACTTGCCCAAGATCACACAGCAGACAAGTGGCGGGGTCAGGATTAGAACCCACAACCTCTGACTCCCAAACCCGGGCTCTTTCCCCTAAGCCACACTGCTTCTCTGCGGTACAGTCTGGGCAGAAAAATAATTAACCTGGGAAGACTTCCTGATGGAGGTGGAATTTCAAACCCGGGCTCTGACTGGTTTAAAGAGAGAGGGCAGTCCACGGATGAAAAGAGGGTGCGAGAAAAAGGTTGGAGATGGAAAAAAATCAAGAATGAGGTACGGTAAGAAGATGTGTTAGGGAGGAATGAAGAGTGGGGGTGTGCTGGGTGATAAGGGAGAGAGCAATAATGAATGCACTTGATCCACTGAGTGATAATGTTCCTGAGAGGAAGAAAGGACTGAGCAAGTGAAGACGAAATTGTAATGGCACATGTCGGCAGTGGACTGGATTTTTGGTCAACAGAGCTCTGCAGTACAAGTGCCAGAAATAAAAAAAGTACCATGGAGGTGATCCAGGATTCAGCGTTGGTGATGTGAGATTCACAATGGGACAATGGGGACAATAGTAGCTAGACAAGCATACTTATGACTAGATCATCTTTAAATTATAGACCAGTTCGTAACATGGACAGCTTCCTGGAAAAGCTATAATAATCCCTGACTCTTATTATCAGCAGCAGCAGCAGCATCTGTAGCCGAACGAGCATTTATTGAGTGCCTGTTGCCTGCACGGAGCACTCTAATAGGCTCCTGGCAACATACGATAAAAATAGCAGACATGGCACTGAAAATTAAACTTAATCAGGTGAGCAGATGAAATCAGTGCGTGATTGATTGCCCTTTCTCCACTGAGCTTTGCAATTCTACCCCTTAGTGTCGTGATCTTTCCAAAGTCCCTGATAGGAAGGGCCGACCATTTCTGATCATCATACCAGATAGGATTGTCTGCTGTTGTTAGTTTTTTTGTTCGTTTGTTTTAATGGTATTAAGTGCTTACTATGTGCCAGCCTCTGTACTAAGCACTGAGTTAGTTCCCAGCTAATAATAATAACTTTGGTATTTGTTAAGTGCTTACTGTGTATGAGACACTATACCAAGTGCTGGGATGGATACCAGGAAATTGGGTTGGACACAGCCCCTGCCCGACATGGGGCTCACAGTCTTAATTGTCATTTTTCAGATGAGGTAACTGAGGCCCAGTGCCATGAGTGACTTGCCCAGGGTGGCACAGCAAACAAGTGGAGGAGACGGAATTAGAACCCAAGTCCTTCCGACTCTCAGGACCTGGCTCTATCCTGTAGGACACGCTGCTTCTCCTTGCGTTGTGTCGTCGTGTTCCACATCCACAGCGGTGTCTCACTGTGGGACACGGTCTTTAAAATGTTTTTTCTGTCCTTCCTGCTTGCAAGTCACCCCACTTCAGCCCAACATATGACCAGGGGACATCTGGTCCATTCATTTGAGGTTCATTCATTTGACCCACCCAATCAAAGTGAGTTGCCACGAACACGGAGGTAGGCCGACCACATTCCAGAGCCTTATCGTCTGTGGTCCCGTCTTGCCATTTGAAGTGAAGGACGGCACGGAGACCTTGATGATGAAACCACTTCAGAAATTAGATGCAGCATCTCTGGGAGGTCCAGGTCTTACAGCCAACTTGGACCTCCGGTTCTCTAGAACTTCAGTTTGGTTAGCAGGAATACTGGCATCACATCGCTATCAAAAAATTCTGTTGGATTTCTTGATGTGATTTTGTTATCGATGCATCTGCCTAGGTAGCAGAACTCAGTATTTCGTTCCGAGTCATCGGAGAAAAATGTTGGGCTGGGCAAAAGGTAAATGATATTAGCTTTGCTCGGGTTAATTCTAAAAGCACTCTGTGATCATTTGAGTGTTTTTTTGTGATTACATGCCTGAGCTTCTAGAGAACGGGCAACACACAGGTTCTTCTGGATGACTGAACCACGGATTTTGATAAAATCACAGAGTCAGAGAGTTGGAAGGGACCTTAGAAGAGCATCTGGAACAGCTTTTTGCCTCCTTGTAAATAAATGACTAGACCAACTTGGACAAATATCCACCTGAAAAGCAGTGTGGTCTAGTGGATAGAGCGCAGACCTGAGAGCCAGAGGACCTGGGTTTAATCCCGGCTCCGCCACTCGTCTGCTGTGTGACCTTGCGCAAGTCACTTCACTTCCCTGGGGCTCAAGTTACCTCATCTGTAAAATGGTGATTAAGACTGTCCGCTCCGTGCGGGACATGGGCTGTGTCCAACCTGATAAACTTTTATCTATCCCAGTGCTTAAAACGGTGGTCGGCGCATAGTAAGCACTTAACAAGTACCATTATTATGATATTTGCCCTAGGCCACACAGCAGACATGTGGTGGGGCCGGGATTAGAACCCAGGTCCTTCTGACTCCCAGGCCTGTGCTCTGTCCACGAAGCCACTGCTTCTCCATTCTGCTCTTCCTAGATCAGAGTGGAACACAAGCCGAAAGTGAGTCAGCAACATGGTGCCGTTCCTTAAAAAGCCAAGAAAAGCACTGAGCTGCATTCATAGGAACATGACACGCAAGAGCTAAGGAAGCAATACAACGTGGCCATTATACTCCGTGTTGGTCACACCCATCTTGGAGAACTGAATCCAGTTTTCTCCGCGCTTATTCTCCGACCGAAGACCTCTGGAACGCAATCCGGGCTCCAGGACTCTCTCTCTCTACCCTTACCATGAGGGCAGAGCTGGGGATGGGCGAGTGGCGCCCCAGGAGAGAAATGCCCCCTGACCCACCCAGCTGCCGGTGAGAGCCGAGGATTTCCAGTGCCTTGCACATGCGTGGGGTTCAAAGAGGAAAGAAAGGAGGTTTTCCTTCCCTAAAGCCGAGCCGGGACCCAAAAATTCCGGAACAAGGTATGAGTGCGTTCCGCTTGGGAAATAAAAAAACATCAGGGTTATTGCTTTATGAAAGGATGCAGAGAAAAGGTTCAGAGAAGAGCGAGAAAACATACTCACTGGTGATAAAGTCTATGAAGAAATGTTAGACACTAGACCCTAAGCCCGTGGTGGGCAGGGAATGTAAAAAAAAGAATAAACCACCCTCCTCCCTAAACGATTTAGGCCCTCGGTCAATCGGTCAGTCAGTCAGTGGTTTTTATTGAGTGCTTACCGTGTAGAGATCCCAGCACTGAGCACTCGGGAGAGTATACAACAAAAGAATTCACAGACGGGTTCGCTGCTTACAGTCCAGAGGCGGAGGCAGACGTTAATATGAATAAGTAATTTATAATATATACTTTAAAGATACGTACATGTCTGTGGGGTTGGGGGTGGGGTGATGTTGAAATGTCCAAAAGTCACAGATAGAAGTGCGTAGATGACGCAGAAGGGAGAGCGAACCAGGGAAAAGAGTTTAATGGGGGAAGGTCTCTAGGGGAAAAGGTGACCGTAATAATGTTTTGGAGGTGCCCTCCCTTCAGCATCACCAATGCCCTTGGATCTGTACCCCTTAACCATTTAATACTCATCCCATCCCACCGTCCCAACCACAGCATTTACATTCCAAGCGCTTGGAACAGTGCTCTTCACAAAATAAGCGCTCAATAAATACGATTGAATGAATGAATACATAGCCTTCTGCTATTGTCATTTCACCTATCTATTGTTTATTTTAACATCTTTCTCCCTCACCTCCCCCAAACTTTGAGCTTCTTGTGGGCAGGGATTCATTCGTTCATTCCATCGTATTTATTGAGCGCTTACTGCGTGTAAAGCACTATAGTAAGTGCTTGGGAGAGCACAATATAACATCAGACACATTCCTGCCCACAGTGAGTTCACGGTCTAGAGGATTGCGTCTACCACCTCTATTGAACGGTACCTTCCTAAGCTGTTTGAACAGGGTTCTGCACACAGTAAGGGCTCAGTAATACCACTGATGGTTTGATTTTGAGATAGATCAGATGACCTCTAAAATCCCTTCCAATTCTAGGATTCTATTCCTTCCTTCTCCTTCTCAGTCCACCCCTTCAATTCCTCCCTTACTTAATCTTGGGTGTTTTTTTTTTCACCCCTCCTAATCACCGTCTCTGTTTCCTTACACTTCTTTCACGTATCTGTTTCTCTTCACCTCTCTCCTATGCCTGGGAGTATATTTCTTGGCTTTAAGCCCCTCACACCTCCCCTAGATCTTTTGAGCAATAGAACCAGTGTTCTGTTATCCTAAACTAGGAATCTAATACTTCGGGCAGGGATCTGCAGCCTATGGGGCGTGGAATTCTTCCTGACGGCCTCTGGTCCTCTGCCCTCTCTCCTTTGGATTCAGGTGGGATAGAGATGGGCTTCATCCTCCCCTCCCATCTCACCTCACTCATCTCCTACTCCAGCCCAACCCACACACTTTGCTTCTGTAGCTCCAACTCACTCACTGTGCCTCTATCTCTTTTATCTTACAGCCGACTCCTCTCCCCTATCCTCCCTCTGGCCTGAAACTCCTTCCCTCCATATATGCCAGACCACCACTCTCCCTACCTTCCATATCTAGTAAGGACACATCTCCGATTAAGCCCTCTTTTCCCCGGTTTCCACTCCCTTCTGCGTCTTCTATGCGTCGTCATCGCCCCACCTTCAGCACCTATGTACGTATCTCTAAATTATTAATTCGTATTCATGTCTTTCTCCCCCTGTAGACTGTAAGCTTACTGTGGGCAGGGAATGTTTCTCCCAACTCTGTTGGATCATACTCTCCCAAGCGCTTAGTCCAGTGCTGTGCACAAAGTAATTTCTCAATGGATACCTTTGATTGATACCCTGACTTTTGAAGATTCCCAATGAGAGAAGATTAAAGCACCCCAAAAGCGCTCAGATTAGAGCAGGAAGCATTTTCAACAGAGAGGGGAAAATTCTCATCTCAAAGGGAAATGGGAAGAAACCGTCAGAGACAAAGGAGGGAGAAAATGTGTCCGTGACGTTTGGAAGCACTAAAATAAACCCGAAGACTCTATTAATACCAGCGCTAGATCGCCTCTCGGAAGATGATCGTACCTACCCGAGCCCAACTTCGCCCCTACCGTGGAAGAGCCTTTCTGAAAGGCTCTGCTATATCCTGGTAAATGACTTGTTTCGATTCTGCTAGAATTCTCATCTCATGTTACCATAGCAATCAGAGGGGCCATCAAGAGACTCATTCATATCAGCAGCTGAGAGTAAGGCTGTGGTGTCACCCAGATGACACGTATTCATCCTGTCGTACTCAAGGGAGAAGAACACCTCTAGGGAAAGAGGAACGAGAAAGATGCAGCGGAAAGAGGAAAAAGGGGGCGGAGGAGGCGGAGGAGGGGAAGGCTGTGGGGCCTGTGAGGAAAGGTGACCGTTTCCTCAGAGAAAACCAAACCCAAAACGTAGAAAGGGAAGCCAAGGTGGGATAAGAAGAGAAGAAGGGCCCCAGAAATTGAGGAAAAGCCTTCATTTCTGGTAGAATGGACTCTCCCTTTCCTTTCCTTCTGAGATCTTCGGTTTTCTCTATTTTGATTTTCCCCTCCTGACCTGTCCAACACCTCAATTTTTTTTTTTTTTTGATATTAAGTGCTTACTAGGAAACCAACGTTGTTCTAAGCACTGGGGTTCTAAGCACTTGCTACCAGCAGACAAGTGGCAGAACCCAAATTAGAACCTAGATCCTTCTGACTCCCAGGCCCGTGTTCTGTCCACTAGACCACGCCGCTTCTGTTCTATTGTACTCTCCCAAGCATTTTGTTCAGTGCTCTGCACACGGTAAGCTCTTATTAAAAAGTATTGATTGATTAAATAATGCTAATACTATTATGAATAATAATTGCGGTATTCGCTAATCATCTGCTACGGGCAAAGCACCCTTCTGAGCACTGGGGTGATAGGCAGGTTAGATATAGTCCTGTCCCTCGGCCTAAAATGGGAAGGAGAACATCCCCATTTTATACAGACGAACCAACTCAAGCACAGAGAAGTTAACTGGCTTGCCCAAAGTCACCCAGCAGGCAAGCGACAGAGCCGAGATCAGAAGCATGCGGTAGTGGATAAAGCATGGGTCTGGGAGTCCGAAAGACCTGGATCCTAATCCCGACTCTTGTCTTACGTGTAACCTTGAGCAATTCACTTAATTTTTCTCTGCCTCGGTTCCCTCAATGGGGATAAAGACTGTGAGCCCCTTGTGCGACAGGGACTGTGTCCAACCTGATTAGCTTGTCTCTACCCCAGTGTTTAGAACAGTGCTTGGCATATAGGAAGCACTTAACAAATGCCATCGTCCTGAGCCCCAGGCAGGTCCTCTAGCCACTAATCTTCAATGCTTCTCTGCAATAATGACACCTGCGATTCCACTCTGGTTTAGGGAGGAGGAGGCATGTTGGAGAATGCCTAGCGTGACAGGACACTCATTCATTCATTCATTCATTCATTCAGTCGTATTTTTGGAGAGCTTACTGTGTGCCGAACACTTTAGTAAACGTTTGGGAGAGTCCAATCCAACAATACGCGATAGTCACCGTCAGTCTTCCCTCCACCCTGACGCGTCCGGACTCTGTCACCGCCCCACCGAACAACGCAACCTAGAAAACGAAGGAAGAGAGGGAAACGGGCAGGTGATCAAGGCCATGCCAACGATCCATAATTGCCTGATTCTAGGCCGCTCGGAGCAGCTCTCCGCGGGAGGAGAGCATTATTAAGACAGGATGTGGACAGAGATGAGGCCACGGAAGTGACACTAACAATCCCAACAGGGTCAAGGCCGGGATTAAATCTGGCTTTGAGGATAAAGCCAAGAGTAGTTGTGAAGTCTGGATTGAGTGAGTGATTGATTGATTGAGTGGACAGATCATCTGGAAGCAGGAGTGGGAGACGCCTTTATTAAACACCCACGTGGTTTGGTGAGAAACACCACGGCCTAACGGACAGAGCACGGGCCAGGGAGTCAGAAGGACCCGAGTTCTAATCCAGGCTCCGCCACTTGTCTGCTGGGTGACCTTCGGCAAGTCACTTAACCTCTCTGTGCCTCAGTTGACTCATCTGAAGCAAGGAAGCAGCGTGGCTCAGTGGAAAGAGCCCGGGCTTGGGAGTCAGAGGTCATGGGTTCGAATTCCTGCTCTGCCACTTGTCAGCTGTGTGACTGTGGGCAAGTCACTTCACTTCTCTGGGCCTCAGTGACCTCATCTGTAAAATGGGGCCTGTGAGCCTCACGTGGAACAACCTGATTACCCTGTATCTACCCCAGCGCTTAGAACAGGGCTCTGCACATAGTAAGGGCTTAACAAATTTGAACATTATTATTATTATTATCTGTAAAAATGGGGAAGAAGACCGTGAACCCCCTGTGGGACAGGGACTTCCAACCTGATAAGTCTGTGTCTACTTCAGCACTTAGGTGCCTGGCATACAGTGAGCGCTTAACAAATATCACTAAAAAAAAAAAGGCAGGGACTGAAGTTAGAAATGGGACTGAGAGTCAGGCATTAAAATTCTGGGTTTTTTCTCCTTTTACTATCTGCCACAGGTTTCTTTTGACTGTGGAAACCGGGAATTCCACCCTAAGGGGCATGTGCAGAATGTGTAACAGAACATCCAGGTGGAGCCGTAGCAAAGTCCAATTAAACAGTCTTTGTTACTGCACATTTACTGATGTATTTGTTATTATTATATTTGGAGGGAGCTGGCAGAGTGAGGACCCCAGATGACCCTGACTCATTCCAAAATGGGAGAAAAAGGTACTGACAATAGTCTGCAGAGTATATGGGCAGGAGAATCTGTCCGATTATTGTTATATTGTACTCTCCCAAACCCTTAGTACAGTGCTTTGCGTATAATAAGCTCTCAATAAATACAATTGAATGAATGAATTAATTAATGCGGGGAGTGGGGAGGGGCCCTGAGCATACCCTTTAGTGTATTCTTTATGAAAACTGCTGCAGACTAGGTTTTAAATTGAATCGACTCTAGCCTGGTACGCCCTCCCTCTTCAGATCCCACAGACATTTATTCTCCTTGCATTCGAAGCCGTATAGAAGGCCCACCTCCTCCAAGAGGCCTTCCCTGACTAAGCCCCCCTTTCCTCTACTCCCTCTCCCTTCTGTGTCACCCCGACTTGCTCCCTTTATTCATCCCCCCCTCCCAGCCCCACGGCACTTATGTATATATCTGTACTTTTATTTATTTGTATTGCTGTCTGTCCTGTCCCCACAAGACTGTGAGCTCATTGTGGGCAGGGAATGGCACTGTTCATTGATGTACTGTACTTTCCCAAGCGCTTATTGCTCTGCACATAGTAAGCGCTTCAATTTGATTGAAATGAATGAATGAATAATTTATTTTTATATCTGTCTTTCCCTTTAGTCTGCACGCTCCTTTTGGACTGGGATCATCTATACCGAGCCCGTTGTTGGGCAGGGAGTGTCTCTATCTGTTGCTGAATTGTACATTCGAAGCGCTTAGCGCAGTGTTCTGCACATAGTAAACGCTCAATAAATACGAACGAATGAATGAATCTATACGTACTCTTTTATACTGAACTCTCCCAAATGGTTCATTCAGGGCTCTGCAAACAGAAACCGCTCAGTAAATACCACTGATATCGATTGACGTTGCTCAACTTCCCGCCCTCTGCCTCAGCCTTCCTAATGGAATATTAGGTACTTTCCTAATCCCGGCTCTGCCACTTGTCAGCTGTGTGACTTTGGGCAAGTCACTTAACTTCTCTGGGCCTCAGTTCCCTCATCTGTAAAATGGGGGTTAAGACCGTGAGCCCCACTTGGGACAACCTGATTACCTTGTATCTACCCCAGTGTTTAGAACAGGGCTTGGCACATAATAAGCGCTTAACAAATACCATCATCATCATCATTATCATTATTATTGTGTTTCTGCAACTTTACCGTGTTATTATTGTAAAATAACAACGATGAACTTTCTACCCCCCATCCCATTCATTCCCTTTGAATCCGTGGTTACTGTTTTCCCGTAACACAAGGTTCTTCAAGGACACAACCCTGGCTGTTGAGGAGAAATTCCCCATGCCTGGAATGCCTCCGATATCCCATTACCCGCAGCTAAGCAATGGGATTGTTCGGCTCTAGAGGGAGATGAACATATTTATTAATAATAGTGGCATTTTTTAAGCGCTTACTGTGTGCCAGATGTCGCACTAAGGGCTAGATAGATATAAGATGATTCCAAGTGCTTAGTACAGTGCTCTGCACCTAGTAAGCCCTCGATAAATACGACTGAATGAATGAATTAGGTCAGACACAGTTCCTCACCCACATGGGGCTCACAGGCTAACAGAAGGGAGAACAGATATCGAATCTCCATTTTACAGGTGAGGGAAAGGAGGCCCAGAGAAGTGAAGTGACTTTCCCAAGGCACTGCTGGAATAACAGTGATAATAATGATGGTATTTGTTAAGCGCCTGACATGCGCCAAGCACTGTTCTAAGCTCTGGGGTTGATACAAGGTAATCAGGTTATCCCACACGGGGCTCACAGTCTTAATCCCCATTTTCCAGATGAGGTCACTGAGGCACTGAGAAGTTAAGTGACTTGCCCAGAGTCACACAGCTGACAAGTGGCAGGGCCGGGATTAGAACCAAGACCCTCCAACTCCCAGTTCTACGCTTTTTCCTCCAGCCTATGGTGCTTCCCATATTTAGCCCTCAATTAAGAAGATGAGAAAGAAGGGCAAAGGTCGATCGATTCTAATCATTTAGAAAAGACAGTAATTGACTCAAAATCCACTGGAAAGAAGTATTTCATTAGTAATAAATTCTATTAACGATGCCGGACCTAATACTAGTTCCTGGGGTAGTGTTTACTCAGCTCCACCGCACATCCCCTCTCATTTGAAAATACACTTTTCACAAAGCACGAGGAGAAGCATAGGGATCCTTCACCTGGCTTATTAAAAATATAACCACAAATGCATTTTGCTGCAGAGAATTGTACAGTTGCATTTTTCTGAATTTTGAGTATTTAAATTCCCAATCATATCATGGGATTAATATAAGCTTCGTAAGGACTGAAAGAAGGAATTTTTTTTTTTGCATTTGATCAGAGCCCCTTATTGCATAGTATGTTATTCCCTAAGGGCTGTTTTTTATTAACTTTGCCTCACGTTGAGGGCTATGCCACTCACATCAGACCTTCCACAGATATTTTTGAGGCGATGTTAGAATAAAAAAGTTCTCTTTTTTATGGTATTTGTCAAGCGCTTACTATATGCCAGGCACTGAGCACTGAGGTCGACGCAAGGTAATCAGGTTGGACTCTGTCTCACATGGTGCTCTGTCTTAATCCCCATTTTACAGATGAGGGAACTGAGGCCCAGAGAAGAGACTTGCCCAAGGTCACACAGCAGAAAAGTGGCGCAACCGGGATTAGAACCCATGACCTCTGACTTCCAAGCCCGTGCTCTTTCCATTAGGCCACGCTGTTTCTCACGGCGGTAACATCTGAGGCCCAAATGAAATGGAAACGGGAAGATCAAGAGAGGCAAACGGCCAACCCAAAACGCTTGGGAGAATATTCTGTGCCACTGGAAAATAGTAGATTTCTAAGACACGACAAGTAAAAAATGTTCTTCTATCCTCGTTCAGTCCTCCAACTCATTGTTATTAGCCCCCAAAACAAAAAGAATTAGCTTCCTCGTTCGCCACAATCCCTTAATTGAGGAGACTTTGTTGAGCGGTTGCTACCCAGGCGGGGTCAGGGAAAAGAATGAATTGTGCCTGGGCAGGGAATCCATAACCAGGAACAGATGGAAACCCCCCAGTCCCCAACTCTTTGAGGGTCTGTGAACTCAGAGGCCTGAGTTTTGTCGCTAAGCTACTTGCCGGCATTTGATCTGAGCAATCGACAAGGACCAGAAGCCTTGCCTTTCCTTTAGCCCGGTCACTTCGGATCACAGATGACAGGTAGCCCCCATCGCAGTGAAATCCAGCTTGGCATCTGGCATTAATTGGCACCATCTGAAAGCGGTTCCAGCCAAGGGCTGTTTTTTCAAAGTCTGGCTTGCCCCTTTTTTTGTTCATTAGTTGAGCGCAGATGCCCATCGTGGCAAGGCAGGGCTGGATTTTGAACCGCCTTGCAAATATGCAAAAAAAAATAAGTCCTCTCCTCCCTTCTCCACATATTTCATCATCTTGCAACACCTTACCAACCCTATACAAAGCTGTATCGAAGCAAAAATAACGGTATGTCTGATAATTGTGGTATTGTGGAATTTGTTAAGCGCTTACTATGTGCCAGGCACTGGACTAATCGTTGGGGTGGCTACAAGATGATCGGGTCCCATGAGATTGAGTGAGTTGAAGATTTCAGGCTGAAGGCCTCAGGAACTCCAGATGGTTTCCAGGGATTTGAAATATTAGGGAGTCCCTGGCCTTCTGAAACTTGCAAGGGAAATACAGAGGTGAAGGAAGGAGAAATTGATGGATCGGTGGAAGACGCTAAGAATAGAGGGTGGGTTTTTTTTATGGCATTTATTCAGCAATTGTCTGCAGCGTGTCCCTGGGCAAGTCACTTAACTTCTCTGTGCCCCACTTACCTCATCTGTAAAATGGGGATTAAGACCGTGAGCCTCATGTCGGACAGGGACTTTGTCCAGTTTGATTTGCTTATATCCTCCCCAGCATTCGGTACAGTGCCTGGCATATAGTAAGTGCTTAACAAATACCACGGCTATTACTATTATTATTATTCCGAAAGCAAGGACCTCACAGGGGAATGATTGGGGAGGAGGTTCTTTCTCCTCCAAATGGTTTGGACAGTACTCGGCCCAATCGATCAATGGTATCTTTTGCGCGCTTACTGTGTGCACTGAACTGTACTGAGACTTGGGGGAGTTCAATACAATAGCATAGGTGGATATGATCCCCGTCCACTAGCAGGGACGGATGAATGGAGGAAGGATACGAGGAAGATGAATGAGGCTATCCTATGCGACACTGAAGTATGGACTGAATTTTGAGGATGAAGAAACCCTGGAGGGAAAAGCTAATTTATTACGGTGAACTGAACTGAGAAAACAGCCCAAGAGTATAATTGAAACAGTTTAAAGTATTGGAATTACAAGCGCTTGGGAGAGTCGATAGGCACGCGGTAGGTGCTCGATAAATCGAACTGATCGACTGATTTAGGAACCTCGTGTCGCTGTATTCTTTTCTGAATCCGGTTTGGCCGCCCAAGGTCCGGATAAGTAAGCGCTCGATAAATATGACTGACGGATTGAGGGAATCCGCGTTGCCGGGTTCTTTTCCGGGCCCAGTTTGGCTGCCCAAGTTCTGGGTAAGTGCTCAGTAAATACCATTGACTGATTGAGTGATAGCGTGGCGTGGTGGGCGGGAATTAGTTCCGTGTGTCTTCATCGTACCCCTCCTGGAGCCAGCAACATGTCAGTCACCTCCCAGTCCCAGTTTAAGGGGTAATTAGGGGACTCCAGTGAGGGGAGGCAGGTCACAGGGGCAAAGGGAACCCCCTCTACTTTTTGGGTCAGATGGGCAGCCCTGACTCTGCTACTTGTCTGCTTTGTGACCTAGAATGAGTCACTTCACTTCTCTCTGCCACAGCTATCTCATCTTGTAAAACGGGGATTAGGACCGTGAGCCCCATGTGGGGCGGAGACCGGGTCCAACCTGATTAGCCTGTAACTGCCCCAGCGCTTAGAACAGTGCCTGACACAGAGTAAGAGCCTAACAAATACCATTAATGAAAAAATAATGGAGTCGGAAGCAGAGTCAAGATGTCAGCTCTTTAGGGCTCCGTTTCTGGCTCTACAGCAGCCAAGGCTCGAGGGCAAGGAATCCCAGGACAACCAGAAGTGGAAGGGGGATGAAATGGAAAATCTGGGTGGGGGGAAGGGGTGGATGCCCAGGGTGGATCGGACCGTGGGGCTTGGGCCAGCTCTGAGCCTCTCCGCGATACTGGTCGGGGACAAAATGGACCTTTTGGTCATAGAGGTGAATGACCTTTCTGAAGAAGAGGAAGCAAGACATGCTGGCACCCTGGAATACTTAGGGGAACAGCCTATTCTATGAAGCTTCAGACTGCACTCTGTCATGTTGAAACTAATAATAATAATTGTGGTGTGAAGCGTTTACTATATGCCAAGTGGTAGTAAATGCTGGGGTAGATGACACGATACTCCAGTCAGACCCAATCCCCCATCCAGCGTAGGGCTTGCCGTCTAAGAAGGAGAAAGAACAGGTATTCAATTCTGATTTTATCAACGAGGCAACTGAGGCAAAGGGAAATTAAATTCCTTCCCTGCACAGAGGTTTTCTTTTTTTTAATCACTAAATTGACATGCAAACCACCCGCATGAGGAAAAACACACTGATCCTTGTAAATCTGAAAACTGCCTACCGGTCACTCCTCCCGTTCCGTTTCCATTTTTCTCGTTTCGGGCCAGACTGAATTTTCACAGCTCGGTTATTAGCTTCCTCATTAATGCACCCCTTCAGATCGATGCTGTCACCTTGAGTAGTGGCCTAGGTGCAATAATCAAAAGATCTATCGATTTCTTTATTCGATTAATTTTTTTTTTTCCGGAATCCGACCCCTTTCCCACATCCTCCCGCTAGCCTGGAACTCCCCCTCCCTCCGTAAACGCCAGACCACCACGCTCCCCACCTTCAGAGCAGTATCAAGGTCACCTCCTCCAAGAAGCCCTCCCTGATTAAGCCTTCTTTTCCACGGCTCCCTCTGAGTCGCCTGCGCACATAGATCTTTGACCTTTGGGGTGATATCTGCCCCGCCTTTAACCCCACAGCACTTATGTATATATCTTTAAAATTGTACATTATTAGTGACCTGTTTATAGTAATGTCTGTCTCCCCCTCTAGACTGTAAAAATGATAATACGTGATAAGCACTTAGAACAGTGCTTGGCGCAGAGTAAGCACTTAACAAATGCCCTAATTATTACCGATGATGATGACGATAACAAATACCATTATCAGTAGGAGTAGCATTCTATAGAGCCCGGGCCTGGGAGTCAGAAGGTCACGGGTTCTAATCCCGGCTCCGTCTGCTCTGTGACCCTGGGCAAGTCGCTTCACTTTTCTAGGCCTCAGTTCCCTCATCCGGAAAATGGGGATTAAGACTGTGAACCCCACAGGGGACAACCTGACTACCTCGTATCTACCTCGCAGAGAAGCAGCGTGGCTCGGTGGAAAGAGCATGGGCTTGGGAGTCAGAGGTCATGGGTTCTAATCCCGACTCCGCCACTTATCAGCTGTGTGACTCGGGGCAAGTCACTTAACTTCTCTGGGCCTCAGTTACCTCATCTGTAAAATGGGGATTAAAACTGTGAGCCTCATATGGGACAACCTGATTACCTTGTATCAACTCCAGTGCTTAGAACAGTGCTTTGCACGTAGTAAACGCTAAAGAAATATCATTATTATTATTATTATTATTCTCTGGGCCTCAGTTACCTCATCTGTAAAATGGGGATTGGGTCCCATATGAGAGAGGGCCCGTGCCTAACCCGATTAGCTTGTATCCACCCCTGTGCTTAGTAGAATGATGATGATGGGATTTGTTAAGCGCTTACTATGAGCCAAGCACTGTTCTAAGCGCTGGGGTAGATACAAGGTTATCAGGTTGTCCCACATGAGGCTCACAGTCTGAATCCCCATTTTACAGATGAGGTAACAGAGGTACCGAGAAGTTAAGTGACTTGCCCGAAGTCCCACAGCTGACAGGTGACAGAGCCGGGATTAGAACCCATGACCTTTGACTCCTAAGCCCGGGCTCTTTCCACTGAGCCACGCTGCTCCAAGCACCGCTCTAACCGCCGGGGTGGATACGGGGCAATCCGGTTGTCCCACGCGGGGCTCACAGTCTCAATCCCCATTTTACGGATGAGGTAACTGAGGCCCAGAGAAGCCAAGTGACTTGCTTAAAGTCTCACAGATGTCAAGCGGCGGAGCTGGAATTGGAACCCACGACTTCTGACTCCCAAGCCCGGGCTCTTTTCACGGAGCCACACTGCTGTACAGAGTACAAGTGCCATAGTTACTGCTGCACAAAACACTCAGGACAGTTCTTCGCTCAGAGACCTCGGGTTCGGGTGGAATAGCCCCCGTGGGCATCTCCTCCTTCTTTGGCCTGTTTCGCACTCCCTCCCCTCCCAGTGGTAAAGGGTGGGCGGCGGACTTTAGGATGATCTTACACCAACAGCTGCAATTATTGCACGCTTCTCGGGACGGTGAAATATTCCTGGCATGAGGGAGTTTTCCCAGAGTGCCATTTCACCCCCCTCCCCCAGTCCTCCGTCTAATAATAATAATGACGATGCTATCTGTTAAGCGCTTACTGTATGCCGAGCACTGTTCTAAGCGCTGGGGGGGATACGAGGTCATCAGGTTGTCCCGCGTGGGGCTCCCAGTCTTCATCCCCATTTGACAGATGAGGTCACTGAGGCACAGAGAAGGGAAGTGACTTGACCGAAGTTACACAGCTGACAAGTGGCGGGGCCGGGATCAGAACGCACGACCTCTGACCACCCCCAAACCATTGGTCTTTCCACTAAGTCGCGTGTTTCAGTCCCTCCCCTCACAGCACTTGCATCGTGCTCTCCCAAGGGCTTAATACAGTGCTCTGCACACAGTAAGCACTCTGCAAATAATGTTGGTGTTCATTAAGCACTTACTATGGGCAGAGCACTGTTCTAAGCACTGGGGTAGATACAGGATAATCAGGTTGTCATTCATTCATTCAATAGTATTTATTGAGCGCTTACTATGTGCAGAGCACTGTACTAAGCGCTTGGAATGTACAAGTCGGCAACAGATAGAGACAGTCCCTGCCCTTTGACGGGCTGCTCACAGTTAATCCCCATTTTACAGATGAGGTAACTGAGGCACAGAGAAATGAAGTGAGTTGCCCACAGTCACCCAGCTGACAAGTGGCAGAGTTGGGATTCGAACCCACGATCTCTGACTCCCAAGCCCGGGCTCTTTCCACTGAGCCACGCTGCTTCTCTAGAAAATATCTCTAGAAAATACCATTGATTGATTGATTATGTGCTTGCCTTTCTACTTGGTCACTTCCCCTACCTGTAATTTATTTTATGCCCTTCTCCCCTATTAGACTATAAGCTTTTTGAGGGCAAGGATCCCTCCTAACAACAGTATTGTACTCTCCAAAGTGCTTAGTACAGCGCTCTGCACAAAGCAGGCACTGAGGGCCCCTCTTCTCCCCTTAGACGGGAGCTCGTCACAGGCAGGGATCGTCACTGTTTATCGTTGAACTGTACTTTCCCAAGCGCTTAGTACAGTGCTCTGCACAGAGTAAACGCTTAATAAATACGATCGAATGACTGAATGAATGTTGGCGGATTCATTCCACTGGCTAAAGGAGGGAACGAGACTTTAGGAAATCCAGAGTGGTATAAGAGTAGCCGGATGATGTGTGATACGCACGCAAATATGCAAAAATTAAATATACATTTTAATAATATAAGATTATATGTATTATATCAATCAGTGGTATTTATTGGGCACTTACTACGTGCAGAGCACTGTACTGAGTGTTTGTTAAGGTGCGAGACGACAGAGTCGGTAGACGCATTCCCTGCCCTTAACGAGCTTACGACCTGGGGGGGAGACAGTAATATAACTAAGTAAATTATAAAATATGTAATTTAAAGATATGTATATAAGTCCTGGGGTTGAGGGGATAATATAATATCCTTTCCTGAAAAGTGTCCGTCAGAGGCCCTCCAAGTGAAGAGGGACAGCCCATCGGGAAAATTGAGCTCGGAATAATTAATGATCGTAAGTACGGTATTTTTTTGAAGCGCTGACTGTGTGAAAGGCACTGTACTAGGCACGGGGATGGATACAAGCATATCTCCGTACCCCGTGCCATTTAAATTCAGTCTCTGTGGAAGAAAGGCCGCGCCGCCTTCAAATATGGAAGGCCCCCATCCTTCCACAAGCCGGCCCGGTGTCACTCTCCCCTGGCCCCGCGAAAGCGTTCAATCTGCCTGCCGCCAGCTGCTATCATCATGAGATTCCTAACGTTCTTGCCGCGATCTTCTTCCTCTTGCCAACTCAGAGCGGCTTCCTATTTGGTTTCGATCCACAGACGTTTACCGGCCGCCTCCGATGAGCTGGACGGAAGCAGCCGTAGCCTAGGGGAAAGAGCCCGGACCCGGGAGTCATAAGACCTGGGTTCTAATCCCGGCTCTGCCATCTGTCTGCTGGATGAACTTGGGCTAGTCATTTAACTTCTCCGGGCCTCAAGTAACTCTACTGTAAATCGGGGATTAAGACTGTGAGCCCTGTGGGGGACGGGGACCGCGTTCAACCCAATTATTGTAAGCTCTCCAATGGGCAGGGATTGTCTCTATCTGTTGCCGATTCCAAGCGCTTAGTACAGTGCTCTGCACGTAGTAAGCGCTCAATAAATACTACTGAATGAATGAATTGAATGAATTAGCTTGGATCTAACCTAGCGCACTCGTGGTGGGCAGCGAATGTGACTGTTTATTGTTATATTGTACTCTCCCAAGTGCTTAGTACAGTGCTCTGCACGCAGTAAGTGCTCAATAAATATTACTCATTGACTTCCTGACTGTGTTCGGTGCCCGGCGCATAGTAAGCGCTTATCGAATACTATTATTATTATACAAAGATGTTGGGCGTGGGCCCAGCGTGGCTGGGTTACTCGAGACGACACATTTCAACTGAGGCCTCTCTGAGTTTTATTTAGTCTCTGCAAAATCTCCCTGAGGATGTGGATCCCCTCAGATTCCGAGGCCCTTTCAAAGACGAACGAGCTGAACTCTCAGATCGGTGACGGGGTTCCCTCAGAGGGCCGTGGAAGACAAATAAAATAAAAAAAAATCAAGATGAACCTTCATCTTTGGACACGTAGCGTGCTTCGCACACGATGTCAGGGAAATTCTGAGGGGCGTATTTAGAATCAGCTCCGCTGGAATATTTTCTATTGTCTGTAGTGTTCCCAATCAATTTTGTTCCTCTGGACAGAAGCCGTTTGTGTGAAATCAGGGCCTTTGTTTCTTTAAGACCACTGATAACCTCTGGAAAATGGAAAACGGAAAAAAAAAGTATCTGGAGGTGCCGGCGTGTGAATATTGGGAGCTGATGGTTGTTCTTAGCATTCATCACATTGCCATAGGATCATCGGATAGTGTCTATTAAGCGTCAAAATGGGGCCGGCACCGTGTGGGATGCTACGCAATGCAAATTAAAACAGATATAGGCCCCACTCCCTAGGTTCTTGCGCTTTAAAATGGACTGCAGCTATGTATAAAAAATGATCCATAAATTCACACCAAACTGCACTCACTGCGGGACAACGCTAAGGCGAGATGATAAATGAATATTTACTTTATGGACTGCACCCTTAATACACTAATCCATCTAAGGCGCTGAAAGATTAGAAAGTTTTATACATACGGGGGAATAAGCTTCCCAGGGAGGTGGAAGACTTCCCTGGAGACCGGGAAGCGGGGATTGAAGAAGATAGTCCATGACCTTGGGAAGTCTTAGGTCTCTAGACCAAAAACTAGACTGTGGGCTTCTGGTGGGCAGGGACCATTTCCGTATTGTCTGGAGATGTAGATTTGGGTATCGCCTGCAGAGAGGTGATAGCTGAAACGTGGGAGCGAATAATAATAATGATAATGTTGGTATTTGTTAAGCGCTTACTATGTACCAAGCACTGTTCCAAGCACTGGGGGAGATACAGGGTAATCTGGTTATCCCAGATAGGGCTCACAGTCTTCATCCCCATTTTACAGATGAGGGAACTGAGGCACAGAGAAGTGAAGTGACTTGCCCGAGGTCACACAGCTGACAAGCGGCAGAGCCGGGATTAGAACCCGTGACCTCTGACTCCCAAGCCCGGGCTCTTTCCACTGAGCCACGAATGAGTTTTCCAAGGGAGTGGGTGCAGAGGGAGAAGAGAAGGGAATCCAGAACTGAACCTTGAGGGACCCCCCACAGTTAGGGGGTGGGAGGCAGAGAAAAAGAGACTGAGAACGAGCGGCCAGAGAGATGAGAGGGGAACCGGGAGAGGACAGTGTCAGTGAAGCTGAGGTTGGATAATATTTTCAGGAGAAGGGGGTGGTCGACTGGCAAAGGCATCTGAGCGGTTGCGGAGGATTAGGATGGAATAGAGGCCATTGAATTTGGTAGGAAGGAGATAATAATAATAATGTTGGTATTTGTTAAGCGCTTACTATGTGCACAGCACTGTTCTAAGTGCTGGGGGGTAATCAGGTTGTCCCACGTGAGGCTCCGAGTCTTAATCCCCATTTTAAAGATGAGGTAACTGAGGCCCAGAGAAGTGAAGTGACTTGCCCACCGTCACACAGCTGACAAGTGGCAGAGCCGGGGTTCGAACCCATGCCCTCTGACTCCCGAGCCCGGGCTCTTTCCACTGAGCCACGCTGCTTCTCTCATTGGTGAACTCTGAGAGGGGTAGTGTCTGTGGCACGAAGGGGACGGAAGCCAGATTGGAGAGTGTCAAGGAGAGAATTGGAAGAGAGGAATTTGAGACAACTCGCTCCTGGAATTTGGAGAGGAATGGTAGGAGGGAGACGGGGGCGATAACTGGAGGGAGCCCTGGGGTCAAGGGAGGGATTTTTTTAGGATAGGGGAGACCTGGGCGTGTTTGAAAGCAGTGGGGAAGAAGCAAATGGAGAGCGAAGATGGCTGTTAGGGAGGGAAGAAGGGAGCGGGCAAGTCATTCGACTAGGTGCGAACACAGTAAGTGCTTAACAAGTCCCTTAATGAATGACTTAAATAAACATAAAGAAGGGTAGGATTAAATAATAAAAGAATAATCAAAACCAAACAACATTTGGCTGACCATCTAATGTAAGAATTCATTCAAAGAGGCCTAGTATTAGGTGTTGAATATCAGTTACTTGACCCTAACTCAGAGATGATCTCACCCTAGATTTGGACGAGTGCAGGAATAATAGCATGGAGGAACACACCCTTTTGGCTCTGTGTAGGTGAAAGGGCTTTATATAGTTTGAAAGAGATCCTAGGAGAACGAGAATTCCCGTCTTCATCACTGGCAAAACACAGGCGAGATGTCCTGTCCTCCGGGACAGGATTGTAACGGTTGGAATAATTCGGGACGTGTGACGAGGGTCGCTTTAAGCATCGGGTAGAAGGAGCAGCTGCCTCGATCCCCACAGTTCTCGGTGCACCCGGAGTGATAGACACATAATAATAGTAACGTTGGCATTTGTTAAGCGCTTACTATGTGCAGAGCACTGTGCTAGCGCTGCGGTAGACACAGGGTAATCAGGTTGTCCCACGTGAGACATCCCCATTTTACAGATGAGGGAACCGAGGCCCAGAGAAGTTAAGTGACTTGCCCACAGTCACACAGCTGACATGTGGCAGAGCCGGGATTCGAACCCATGACCTCTGACTCCGAAGCCCTGGCTCTTTCCACTGAGCCACGCTGCTTCCCGTGGGAATCTGCTGGAGCGGGATAAAAGGAGGACATTTTGGCCTCAATTGCCACTGGGCTTCCTTTCCTTCAGCACCAGTAGAACCTTAGCGCGGGTCAATGTGTGACTGGACCCAGCCTTGAAGAAAGCTCAAGCTTTTCGTTCTGCCCAAAAATCCTGGTTCAATGTGACAGGACTATATTGTTTTGCCGTTGAGGTCCCACTGGACTTCTGGAAGAACGTTGGGAATTCTTCACTTCTAGAGTTTCAAAATGGGATAGATTTCACCTATCTTGATTTAGGCAGGGTTCGGCTTCAAGGCGGACAGAAGAACTGGATGATCGCTAGACTGTGATCTCGTGGTGGGGCAGGGAATGTGTATGTTGGTTGTTGTACTCTCCCAAGCGCTTAGTACAGTGCTTTGCACACAGTAAACGCTTAATAAATACGATTGAATGATCACTAGTGATCTCTAGTGATCTGGTGACCTAAAATGCCATTTTAAAAAACGTTCAAAATGTTGCTGAAGGTATTATCAGTAGATAATAATAATAATAATGATGATGTATTTGTTAAGCGCTTACTATGTGTCAAGCACTCTTTTAAGCACTGGGGTAGATACAAGCTAATCAGTGAATAATAATGTTGGTATTTGTTAAGCGTTCACTATGTGCCAAGCACTGCTCTAAGCGCTGGGGTAGATACGAGGTCATCAGGTTGTCCCACGTAGGGCTCACAGTCTTCATCCCCATTTGACAGAGGAGGAAACTGAGGCCCAGAGAAGTGAAGTGACTTGCTCAAGGTCACACAGCTGACAAGCAGCAGAGCGGGATTAGAACCCAGGTTAGACACGGGCCCTGTCCCACTTAGCGTTCACAGTCTTAATCTCCATTTTACAGATGAGGGAACTGAGGCCCAGAGAAGTGAAATGAGCGGCCCAAGGTCACATAGCAGACAGGTGGTGGAGCCGGGATTAGAACCCAACTCCTTCTGACTCGCAAGCCCATGCTCTACCCAATAGGCCACGTACTTCCCCTAACCTACGCAGTTTAGCAGAGAGAGAAAAAAGGTAGAAAATGTGATTTGTATTTTTCAAAGCGCAAAAGTCAGAATGAAATGAAACTGGCCTTGGACTAAATAAATGTAAGCTAATATATTTATAAATAAATAATTATAAACCCAGGTAATGAATAGGGAAGGGAAAGCTTCAAAGTCCAAGACCAAAGGAAGATGTGAGGGCATTGGATAAAAGGAAGAATGTCCTCCCTGGTTTTACTACTGACTTCCTGGGTAGCCTTGAACTCATTATTTAACCTTCCTCCTATTGCATAAAGAGGATTCTTCCTTGGTTAAAAACGAAACAAAACAAAACCCCAAGAAAATCAGTCAAAACCAAAATACCAGATTCACCTCTCTGATATTCCATCTGAAGGTACTTGCGCGGCCTCATCTTCACAGATAGATTCAAAAAAAGGCCTTGGGTCTAGGATTTTCTCCGATTAAATCTCAGGGACAACCATGTTCTTTTTTGAAAGGTTGGCGTATAGCCCGGTATTATTATTAAGCATTTACATTAAAGATGAAAACTGATTGCACATGCCACCTAAATTACTCTCAGTTAAAGTAATTAATCTCAGTTAATCTCACTTTCGAATCCCATTTTTTACTAATGGTTCAATAAAAATAAACTCGTAGATTTGATGTATTATATCATCCTTAATTTTTTTTTAATTAACTCATGTTTACAGACTTTTTTGGACAAAGTTCCTTTTTGCATTCTGGCAATTAATTTAGATTATCCAAATCGGGAATATGCTAAGGAACAGAAATTGTGATACATTTACTGACTCATTTTTTTCTATTCCAAAACCCATCCCTCCTTCTGTTACTACGGTCTCTCCTTTTGAATTCTACTTTTCCCTGCCTGGTCAATTAACTGGGGACTACGACAAGGAACAAAAATCAGGATGTATTTAAGGCCTCTTGCTATTATTTTCTTCTCCAAATCCCATCCCTCCTTCTGCTTTTCCTTCTCTCCTTTTAAATTCTACTTTTCCCTGGCCGGTCCATTTCAATTCCTTTGTCCCATCCCATCCGGTCAATTTCATTATTGCTTGGGCAAACTGGCGAGTCACGGCTGACGGGGAAGAGCCGACATTTTCTCAGGAGGAGGGACTTCTTGGAGTTTTAATGCTTTTAAGTTTGCGTTCCTTCAAAGATTTAGCGATCCTGGCTAATAACGCACGAGCTGGGTGCTGTACAGCAGAACACAACACCAGATGTTCAAGGCCACCGTCCCTGCTTTCTAAAGACTTCAGGTCTAGGCCACCATCTCTGTTGCATTTACTCATTCAGTGGTATTTATCGAGTGCTTACTATGTGCAGAGCACTGCACTAAGCGCTTGGAATGTACAATTGGGCAACAGATAGAGACAATCCCTGCCCACTGACGGGTTTACGGTCTAATCGGGGGAGACAGATGGACAAAAAACAAGACAACTTAATCACGATAAATAGAATCAAAGGGATGTACACCTCATTAACAAAATAAATAGGGTAATAAAATTACATTCATTCATTCATTCAATAGTATTTATTGAGCGCTTACTATGTGCAGAGCACTGTACTAAGCGTTTGGGATGAACAAGTCGGCAACAGATAGAGACAGTCCCTGCCGTTTGACGGGCTTACGGTCTAATCGGGGGAGACGGACGGACGAGAACGATGGCGATAAATAGAGTCGAGGGGAAGAACGTCTCGTAAAAACCGATGGCGACTAAATAGAATCGAGGCGATGTACGATTCATTAACAAAATAAATAGGGTAACGAAAATATATACAGTCGAGCGGACGAGTACAGTGCTGTGGGGATGGGAAGGGAGAGGTGGAGGAGCAGAGGGAAAAGGGGAAAAAGAGGGTTAAGCTGTGGAGAGGTAAAGGGGGGATGGCAGAGGGAGTAGAGGGAGAAGAGGAGCTCAGTCTGGGAAGGCCTCTTGGAGGAGGTGAGTTTTAAGTAGGGTTTTGAAGAGGGAAAGAGAATCGGTTTGGCGGAGGTGAGGAGGGAGGGCGTTCCGGGACCGCGGGAGGACGCAACCCGGGGGTCGACGGCGGGATGGGCGAGACCGAGGGACGGCGAGGAGGCGGGCGGCGGAGGAGCGGAGCGTGCGGGGTGGGCGGTAGAAAGAGAGAAGGGAGGAGAGGTAGGAAGGGGCGAGGTGACGGAGAGCCTCGAAGCCTAGAGTGAGGAGTTTTTGTTTGGGCGGAGGTCGATGAGCAACCACTGGAGTTGTTTAAGAAGGGGAGTGACAGGCCCAGATCGTTTCTGCAGGAAGATGAGCCGGGCAGCGGAGTGAAGAATAGACCGGAGCGGGGCGAGAGAGGAGGAAGGGAGGTCAGAGAGAAGGCCGACACAGTAGTCTAGCCGGGATATAACAAAAGCCCGTAACAGTAAGGTAGCCGTTCGGGTGGAGAGGAAAGGGCGGATCTTGGCGATATTGTAGAGGTGAAACCGGCAGGTCTCGGTAACGGTTAGGACGCGTGGGGTGAACGAGAGAGATGAGTCAAGGATGACACCGAGATCGCGGGCCCGAGAGACGGGAAGGATGGTCGTGCCATCCACGGTGATAGAGAAGTCTGGGAGAGGACCGGGTTTGGGAGGGAAGATGAGGAGCTCAGTCTCGCTCACGTTGAGTTTTAGGTGGCGGGCCGACATCCAGGTGGAGACGTCCCGGAGGCGGGAGGAGATGCGAGCCCGAAGGGGGGGGAGAGGATGGGGCGGAGATGTAGATCTGCGTGTCATCTGCGTAGAGATGGTAGTCGAAGCCGTGAGAGCGAATGAGTCCGCCGAGGGAGTGAGTGTAAATGGAGAACAGAAGAGGGCCGAGAACTGACCCTTGAGGAACTCCAACAGTTAAAGGATGGGAGGGGGAGGAGGCTCCGGCGAAGGAGACCGAGAATGACCGGCCAGAGAGGTGAGAGGAGAACCGGGAGAGGACGGAGTCCGTGAAGCCAAGGTGAGATAAGGTATGGAGGAGGAGGGGATGGTCGACGGTGTCAAAGGCAGCAGAGAGGTCGAGGAGGATCAGAATGGAGTAGGAGCCACTGGATTTGGCAAGAAGGAGGTCACGGGTGACCTTAGAGAGAGCGGTCTCGGTAGAGTGGAGGGGACGGAAGCCAGATTGGAGGGGGTCTAGGAGAGAATGGGAGTTAAGGAAGCACAGGGCTGAGGGGAAGGGAGAGGGCTCGGAGCAGAGGGAAAGGGGGGAAAGGGGACCTAGCTGAGGGGAGGTGAAGGGGGAGAGGGAGCAGAGGGAGCAGAGGGAAAAGGGGAAGCCCAGTCTGGGAAGGCCTCTTGGAGGTGGTGAGCTCTCAGTAGGGCCTATTGTTGCATTGTTTTAGTGTACTCTCCCTTGGGCTTAGTACAGTGCTCTGCACACAGTAAGCGTTCAATAAGTTTGACTGATTGATCGAGAGGCAGCACCTCTCGGTTTTGAAGCTACCGTTAGAGACTTCTTTTAATTTTTCAAATCAGTGGGGAAAGAGCTGAGCAAGACTTATCAGGGAAGGGGCAGTAATGTGGTCAGTAGTGAGACAAAATACGAGGGAAGTGCCACACGATTCCTCTTAAAGAAATCCATGCTGTGTTTAGGTAGGACATAAGGTCTTGCATAGTGAAGCTCCATAGTCTTTCAGAAAGTAGGACGGTTGGGGTCCAAAATGCACGCCAACTGTTGTTTTTCTGCACTTGCCCTGGTGGCATGCCCTCTAAGGTGTCCATCTGCCCGGCTTTCGGCCGGTCTGCCCCAGGGCTTGTACCGATGTGGTACTGGATGTTGATGTCTGGTTTTAAAATTTTCAGTGTGTCATGTGTCACCCTCCCCCGCGGCCCCACAGTTCTTAAAGATCTGGGAGAGGAACGCCAAGACCGTGGGGAACAAGACGGAGGTTTGGGAATCGCCGTACGATTCAATGAAATGGGCATTTTTCATGCGATGTCATCACCCTACTCAGTGGGTGATGACACGTGCCATCACATGGGTCACCCTGTTTGGTATTTGTGAAGACTGTCAGTGGCCACCCTAATAATAATAACAATAATGATGATATTTGTTAAGCACTTAATAAACGCCAAGGATATATGCAGGTAGTTCGGAGTCTCTGTCCTATGTGGGGCTCAAAGTCCATAAGGGAGGAAGATAATTTACAGATGAGGAAATTGAAGCACCCTAGTGCCTTCTCACGTACCTACAGTATATGAGCTTTGTTATCACGAACTGAAAGTGGCGGTGGGGGAAAACGCATGGATTCCCCCTAAAACACTGGGGGCCTGGTCATCATCTTGGCTTAGTGGAAAACGCCGGGGTCTGGGAGTCAGAGGACCTGAGTTCTAATTCCAGCTCTGTCACTTGCCTACCGTACGACCTTGGGCAAGTCGCCTCAGTTCTCTGGGCCTCGGTTTCCTCCATGGTAAAATGAGGATTCAATATCTCTTCTCCCCTCCACCGCTTCCAACCTGATTGGCTTGTCTTACCCCAGTGCTTAGAACAGCACTCACATAGTAAGCGCTTAACAAATACCATAAATAAGTACATATTCCATCCCCCCCCCACGGCCAACTCTGGACGATACAGGCCAACTGAGTCCTGGCATCCCCTCCATTTCCAACCATCGATCTTCGCCATCTGCCAAAACCTCTTCCATCTTAAACATAATAATAATAACAACAATGGTGGCATTTGTTTAAGCGCTTACTACGTGCAAAGCACTGTTCTAAGCGCTGGGGGGATACAGGCTGATCAGGATGTTCCACGTGGGCCTCACGGTTTTAATCCCCATTTTACAGATGAGGTCACTGAGGCACAGAGAAGTGAAGTGACTTGCCTAAAGTCACACAGCTGGCAAGTGGCGGAGCCGGGATTAGAACCCACGACCTCTGACTCCCAAGCCTGGGCTCTTTCCACTGAGCCACGCTGCTTCTCTAAACCTATTTTGAGGTTCGCTTTTGCATCACGCTTCCCCATGCATCAAGATATCGCTGTGGTCGGGGAATGGGTCCGTTATATGGTATTCTCCCCAGTGCTTAGTACAGGGCTCTGCACCCAGTATGTGCAGCGTGGCTTAGTAGAAGGAGCACGGGCTTGGGGGTCAGAGGACCTGGGTTCTCATCCCACCTCTGCCCACTTGTCTGTGTGACCTTGGGCAAGTCGCTAACGTCTCTGTGCCTCAGTTCCCTCATCTGTAAAATGGGGATTAAAACTGTGAGCCCCCCCGTGGGACAACCCAAATACCTGGTATCTAACTCAGTGCTTAGAACGGTGCTCGTCACAAAGTAAGAGCTTAACAAATACCATCATGATAGAAGCTGTGTTACTTAGTGGAAAGAGCCCGGGCTTGGGAGTCAGAGGACGTGGGTTCTAATCCCCACCCCACCCCTTGTCCGCTGGGTGACCTTGGGCAAGGCGCTTAACGTCTCTGGGCCTCAGTTATCTGTAAAATGGGGATTAAGACTGCGAGTCTTGTTTCATTTATTCATTCAGTGGTATTTATTGAGCGTTTACGGTGTGCAGAGCATTCATTCATTCATTCAATGGTATTTATTGAGCACTTACTGTGTGCAGATCACTGTACTAAGCGCTTGGAAAGTAGAATACAGCAATAAAGAGAGACAATCCCTACCCAACAACGGGCTCACAGCCTGGAAGGGGGGCCGCCTCCCGTGGGACAGCCCGATTACCTCGTATCTATCCCAGCGTTTAGAACAGTGCTTGACAAGTCACTTGCCTTCTCTGTGCCTCAGTTGCCTCCTCTGTAGAATGGGGATGGCGACCGTGAGCCCCATATGGGACAACCTGATGACCTTGTGCCTATCCCAGCGCTTGGCACCTAGTAAGCCGTTGACAAATACCATCATTATTATTCAATCTTATTATTAATATGTCTATAGTCTATAATTCTGACTATTTATAGAGATGCTATTGATGCCTGTCCACTTGTTTTGTTTTGAGTGGACTGTGAGCCCGTCCCTGGGCAGGGATTGTCTCTATCTGTTCCCGAATTGTACATTCCAAGCGCTCAGTACAGTGCTCTGCACATAGTAAGTGCTCAATAAATAAATAAATTAATATTAAGGTTGGTATTTGTTAAGCGCTATGTGCCAAGCTCTGTTCTAAGCGCTTGGCTAGATACAAGGTAATCAGGTTGTCCCACGTGGGGCTCCCAGTCTTCATCCCCATTTTCCAGGTGAGGTCACTGAGGCCCAGAGAAGTGAAGCGACTGGCCCACGGTCACCCAGCTGACAAGGGGCAGGCTCGGGATTCGAACCCACGACCTCTGCCTCCCCAGCCCGGGCTCTTTCCACCGAGCCGCTCTGGTGCCTGAGACGCCGTTTTAAATTTATTTTAAATACCCGAACGCATTTCTTTTCAATAAATCCGCCTCCGGCCCCCGTCCCTCGGGGAGGCAGAGGAGGGAGGTGAGGGGACTTCAGTTCCCGGCAGGCCCCGCGCGTGGGGCGGCCTCCGGGCGGGACTACAACTCCCGGCGTGCCCCGCGCGCGGGCTCGGCGGCGCCGGCGCCCTCCCGCCTCCCCCCCGCCTCCCCCCCGCCCCCCCGCCCCCCCGGGCCCGGGCCGGGGCGGTGTGCGCCTGCGCGCCAGCGGCCGGCCCAGTCTCTCCCCGATGTAAGATGGTGGCCCGTCTGGCCGAGGCGCCCGCCGACAGCCCACCGTCCCCCGCTCAGCCCTGAGAGGTCGGAGCCGGAGGAGGCCGAGGAGCCCAAAGCCCCACCGGGCCCGACGCGCCCCCCGCCCGGCCCCCGCCCGGCCCCCGCCCGGCCCCGTCTCGCCGAAGACGCGCCCGGCCGCCCGGCCGCCCGGCCGCCCGCCCGCCCGGCCGGCCGTCCGCCCGCCCGGCCGTCCGCCCGCCCGCGGGCTTGCGAGCGGGGAGAAGGGTCGGCGCCCCAGGCCGGTGAGTGAGCGAGCGAGCGAGCGGCCCGGCGGGGACGGCGGGGCCGGGGCGGGGGCGGGGGCGGGGGCGGCCGGCCGCACGCCTACCGGAGCGCCGAGGCTTCGCTGGGGCGGTGCAGGCCGCACCCTCCCCCCGCCCGCCCTCTCCTCTCTCTCCTCCCTCTGCTCTCTCCGCTCTCTCCCGTCCCTCTTCTTTTCCCCGCTCCCCTCCGGGCCCGCTCTGCCCCGTTCTGCCCCTCTCTGCCCTGCCCTTCCCCGCCCTCCCTCCCTCCGGCTCCCCCCGGAGCCCCAAACTCCCGGCCGCCCAACTGCTGCTGCTGCTAGGAGGACTCTCAATTCCTACTCCTCCAACCCCCCCTCTCCCACTCCCACCACCCCGCATTCTCATTACACACCCCACTCCCATTTTCTCCTTCGCCCCCCTCCATTCCCCTTCCCTCCATTCTCCTTCTCCTCCATTCTCCTTCCCCTCCATTCGCCTTCCTTTCCATTCCCCTTCCTCCCCTCCATTCCCCTTCCCTCCATTCCCCTTCCCTCCATTCTCCTTCCCCTCTCCTCCATCCCCATTTCCCTTCTCCATCCTCATTCCTCCCCTCCATCCCCACTTCTCCCCCTGCATCCCCATTTCTCCTCTCCATCCCCACTTCTCCCCCTGCATCCCCACTTCTCCCCCTGCATCCCCACTTCTCCCCTCCATCCCCATTAACTCACCTGCATCCCCACTTCTCCCCCGAATCTCCACTTCTTCCCCTGCATCCCCCCTTCTCCCCTGCATCCCCCCTTCTCCCCTGCATCCCCCCTTCTCCCCTGCATCCCCATTTCTCCCCTGCATCCCCACTTCTCCCCTCCGTCCCCATTACCTCCCCCATCATTCCCATTTCTCTGTGTCATTAGACCCCAATTCCCATTACTCCCCTCCATTCCCAGTACCCCCTTCCTCCTTTATTCCCCCTCCTGGTTCTTTCACACGCGCCCCCCCCCCCCCCCGTTTCTGGCTCTGCTGCTGCCCTTCTGCTCCTTCTCCCATCTTTTGGACAGTGCCACCCTCATCCACTCAATTTCCTTGGGCCTGCCATCCTGGTCCTTCCCATCTGTTTTCCCTACCTTACTGTAGATGCTACCCAGTTTTTTCTTACTCTCTCTGAATTCTTTGTCTCCAGTGCCAAGAAATGTCCTGGAATGTGAGGGAAGGGGTCAGGCAGGGCTAGTCGGGGACACGAGTGATCGTGTGGTCAACGTTTGCGCGTTGGGACCGGCGTAGACAACGGAGACCTCTTCCTTCAGGCCGATCGGTGCTTTTGGACTCTGTCGGAGGACCTTTTCCTTCTAGTAGCGTGGTGTATCGCTCTCTCCAAGTCTGGTTTGATTTGGCCCTTGAATAGTCCTTTTAGGACTGGGAGGAAAATTCCCCTTCCAGCCGAGCTCACGGTGGGTTAGGATTTGTGCAGTTTGAAAATTAGCATCGGGCCTCTCCTCTTTAGCCGCTGTAACGCAGGCACCGGTTATCTGAATTAAGCACTCTCTCTCGGTACTCTGTCGGGATTTTTCTTGCGAGGCCATAATAGTAGACACATTTCGGCGGAGGAACGGTGAGCAGCGGAACGACAGAGCTGAACACGTGTGCGGTGGTGTCACCGAGTGCTGCCAGGGTAGCCGAATGGAAGGCAAAACTAGATATCCGGAGTGGGGTGGCTCATGTATTTGCTTGTGGAAAAACCTAGAGTGAAATACACAGATGAGCACCGAAAAGGTTTAAAAGCGCAGAATTTTCCAACGCTCTGCCCTGGGAGGTACAGAATTGATTTTAGTTAGCATACTTACGTGGCCTGATAAGATTGAATATGAAGGAGGCGTCTTATTTTTAGGAAGGGAGTCATATACTTTTCTCAGCAAACGACGCGTCTTTGATTCGCAACAAGTAGTTCACTGACAAGCAGGTTTTGAGGTCAGTTTCTAGTCCATTTCTTTTACACTCTTGTACGTGGGGAGTGGGCCGGGTTTAATTTTAAAACCCAGAGGCCTGAGCGACCCAGTATTTGGCCTCAATGCCCGTCTGGACCCGATCCCCAGCATTCTCTAGCCAAAGAAGAAGTTGGCAAACTCTTCCAGTCTCTCTTTCCTCTTTAATCTTCCACTCCAGCCCCCAGTTTGGAAACTGAGACTCTTCAGGCTCCCCCCCCCCCCGCCCCCGGCCCCGAAACAGGCCCTGGAAAAGCCAACGTGAGTTGCCCTGGGACTGGAGCTTGTTGAATTTCTTGGTAGGATCATTTCGATTTAATCTTGTTCACGGCCTGAGAGTCAAATATATCTTCCACCTCAGATTTCCTCACGATCCCGTCGGTGGCGGGGCTTCCCAGTTCCCGGCCAGAGCGAGCTCTCGCACACGTGTAGAAATGCCTGGCGGTCCGGTTTGGCTGAACCGTAAGCAGTCTTCGTTCTCGGGGAGAACTGCTTTTGTGTGGCAAAGGGGCATGATGATTTGAATGCCCGCTTTCTTGTGATTGTGCCTTCAGTTTCCCATTAGGTATATCCTTTAAGAATTCCCGGAGGTTGATTCCTTCTCCCCCTTTTCTCATGTCAGCCAATAAAGCGGTTGGCAGATTCAGCCTTCAGAATTCTAATTTAGAGCTGTTGCGATTCTCGCTTTGTACCGCTAAGAACTCCGGGATCTGCACTTGTGTAGGGAGGGAGGAAATTGGGTTTGCGTTTTCATCGAGCCCAAGTTTTCAGGTTTCAAGATGCAAACGCGAGTTCGGTTTTAGTAGTCCGTGCTCCGCGCACAATAAGCGCTTATTAAATAGTCCAATACTGCTACAGGCAGCACAACTTTTGGCTCGCATTGGCATTCTTTGAGGACTCGCGGTGGGGGCCTGCAGTTTTCAGAGTCCTTTCCTTGAAATGAATAATTGGATTATTTTGAAAGGAAACTGTGGTAAACGCGAATAGTTTTAACTTGCGGAACTACAGAACTTAGTCTCAGCGGCTGCAGGCGACGGAACCCGTCGGTCCTCAGTGGAACGGAGGCTTAGTGGATGGAGCGGCACGGGCCTGGGTGTCAGAAGGACCCGGGTTCTAATCCTGGCTCCGCCATGTGTCTGCTGCGTGACCTTGGGCAAGTCGCTTCACTTCGCTGGGCCTCATTTACCTCATCTGTAAAATGGAGACTAAGAGCGTGAGCCCCATGTGGGACATGGACCGTGTCCAATCTGATTAACTTCCATCAGCCCCAGCGCTTAGAACAGTGCTTGGCTCATAGCGCTGATCGAGTCACATTATTATTATTATTATTATTGATTATTATTATAGGAGGATGCAGACTGATGCCGCAAAAGGAGTTCTCTGGTCATAGCGAGGTGCAGATTTCTGGGTCAGGGGAGCAGCGCGACTCTTTGAGCATTTGCCAAAAAAAACATTTCTTTTCCTAACAAGAGCAGAGGGCTAACTAATGGTTCTAAGGTGATGAACTTGAGATTTGGGTTACCCTTGCAAATTTTGGCTTGAGAAAACAGTATGATTTGTAAAGCGGTGGAGTCTACAGTTATAGAACCCGCCATTAATGCGTCCCTAAATATCAGTTATAAATATACATGGATATATAGCAGACGATGTTATCGCCGAGTTACCCACCCTCAACCCCAGGGTACTTATGGACATCGCTGAACTTTGTATTAATGTCTGCTTCCCCCTCTAGACTGTAAACTCCCGGTGAGCGCGGAACGTGTCTGCCAACTCTCTTGTACTCTCCCGAACGCTTAGAACAGCGCCCTGTACCCAGTAAGCACTCGAAACCACTGATGGCCGATCTTGTATCTACCCCAATGCTTAGTACAGGGCTTGGCACATAGTAAGTGCTTAACAGATGCAGCAACTATTTTTTATTCTTACGCTCTCCTTGGGAAAGGGCACCATGAGATTATGGAAATAATTTCACATGTCTCCAGTCAACCGAAGCCAGTTTCAGCCCAGGTGATTTTTGTTTGGAGACATCTTTTTCGTAGTTTAAAGTGACGTGTCAGCCTTTAAAAGAGAGACGGCCAAGATCGCATTTTTACGTCGATGCAGTTACGACACTGGCTTGAAGCTACTTAAAACCATCATCATCATTTTTACAGACCATTCAGATGAAGTCGGGAGCTGACACAAGTCAAGAACTTGACTTGAGACTCTGTCCGCGACTCAGCTTAATGTCAGTAGGCGCACTGACCTCCTCTTGATTGTTTTTATGAGGGAAGTTACAGCTTTCAACCTAGTGATTTCTAAAGAGCGGCAGGGAATTGGGTTGCAGGGATATCTTCGCCGGTTCTGGAAGCCTCATACCTAGAACGCGCTGTATAATTGTCTCCAAATATTTCGTCCCTCAGATGGTGTTGGTAAGTGCTTACCACACACGAAAGCTGTGTACTGGAGAAAGCTGGGCAAGCTGACGGATTTTGGAATCATAAAGTTCGTGACCTCAGATATGCTAGGAAAACTGGGTTCATCGCTGGCAATAATGTTCCCATTAGGGTTCAACGCTTCCGATTTTTCTCTGTGTATGCGAGGAAGTATTTGGTGGGGTCTTCCAGTTGTCTTTTTCTCTCTGCACCTTTGTTACTGCCTAAAATGTTCATGAATACTAACCCAAAGCCCTTCTAGTTTTAGTCTGAAAAATCTGGAAAGTAAACTTCCTAAAGAACCTGATCTTAATTCAGAAGTGTGGTCTTGTATCTTAAAACGGCTTCTTAGATATCCATTTTCATTAAGAAAGTTGAAATGAGAAATGGCAACTTTTGTTTTTCAAATGAAGTAATGTATTTTAGGCAATCTTATCACGTATTCCTCTTTTGCAGTGTGATGTTATGTCATCCAAGTGGTAATTCTAAAAGGAAAATAGAATCGAAACAGTGATTTGACCCTTTAAGAAAGGCAGTCACTTCTCCCCGGGACAGGTCTTTGGTCACGAGAGAAGCTGTCTGCTGCCAAGGAGGAGAGAGAGAGAGAGAGAGAGAGAAAAGTGTGGTTTCCTCATTTGGAAGCCCGACTCCCCGGAGAAAGGTAATACTAATAATAATTGTGGTATTTGTCAGGTGTTTACTATGTGGTAATCAGGCCCCACATGGCGGTCTCAGTCTTAAGTAAGAGGGAGAACAGGCATTCAGTCCCCATTTTACAAATGAGGGTCTTGAGACATGGAGAAGTGAAGTGACCTGCCCAAGGGCACGCAGCAGATAAGTGGCGGGGGCGGGATTAGAACCCAGATCCCCCCACTCCCAGGCCCATGCTCTTCCCGCGAGGCCACGCTGCCTCATCTACCAAATGAGCCTCGGCGGCCTTCGAGTTGTGTCTTCTTGCTGTTCCCCTTGAAGGTCGCTTTCCTTTCCTCGGACTGGATTTCAGCTTGAACTCTGCTGGGCGAGCGTGTTTTGACTTCGGCCGAACCAGGCTTTCAGCGGAGGTGGGATCTCTTGGAGTTTGGGTGTAGTTAACCAGCCGAAATGCTCCGCTGGGCCTAGGCCTCTGTACTCCCCTGACTCTCTCCCCGTCCACTGCTGCTGCTTGGGCAGCCATCTCTGCCCTCTCCCTGCACCTTCCTCAGCCGCACTCTCTCTTTTTGGGGACAGCGCAGCCTCTCCTGTCGTCCTCACCTTCCCCGGTGACTCCGGGCTTTCAGGCTCCGGCCCTCCTCCCCCCCTTCTTCCTCCCGGCCGCTCTTCATCCTCCTCTCCACCATCCCCTCTCTTCTGCTCGGGTCTCCGACTTCTCTTCCTCTCGGAACCCAACTTTTCCAACCGGTTTATCCCGATGGTATTCGTTAAGCGCTCACTGTGTGTCAGGCACCGTTCTAAGCGCTGGGATAGATGGAAGCTAATCAGGTTGGACGCAGTCCCTGTCTCACACGGGGCTCACGGACTTCATCCCCAGGGTACAGATGAGGTCACTGAGGCACAGAGAAGTGAAGCAACTTGCCCCAGGTCACGGATTAGAACCCGGGTCCGTCTGACTCCCGGACCCGCGCTCTGGGTAGACCATGCTGCTTCCCTGCCTAGGCGCCGCCTCTTGAATCAGTTAGGGTTTTGGGTGGTAACTCAGTTGACGATAACATCGTCTGCTATATGTCTGTGTATATTTATAACTGATATTTAAGGACGTATTATTGGCGGGTTCTTTAACTGTAGACACCACCGCTTTACAAATCATACTGTTTTCTCAAGCCAGAGTTTGCAGGGGTAACCCAAAGCTACAGTTCATCACCTCAGAACCATTAGCTAACCCTCTGTTCGTGTTAGGAGAAAAAGATATGCTTTCAGGTAGATCATCGGGGAGGCGGAGGAGCCCAGAGAAGAGCGTTGGTCTTTCTCGGGGAAGGGAGGGCCGTTTTGGGAAGAGCGCGACTGAATATTTTGTCTCAGCCCCTTGATTTGGCACTAGAGAATAATAATAATGGCAGTGGTATTTGTTAAGCGCTTACTCTGTGCCAGGCACTGTACTAAACGCCGGAGTAGATCCAAGGTAATCGGGTTGGAGAGAGTCCCTGTCCCACATAGGTCACACAGTCTCAATCCCCATTTTACAGATCAGGTAACTGAGGTGCAGAGAAGTAAAGCGAACCCGCAGGTCCACTATTTCCGTTAGAAATGCGTGCCGTGGTTGAGTATTTACCGAATGCCCAGAAGATCCTTAGCATTGCGACAGGTCAGGACTGCCCCATCGATGGACGTGTTCTAGAATAATCATGTTCTCTGACCTCAGGGAGCTTACAGTCGGAGGGAGGGGGCACAGCAAACAGAAGAGAGAAGACAAACGTAAAAGCGGTGAAAATAAGGATTTGAGTATTTCACGAATGTGCCAGCTTTGTAGGGGAGTGGAGTAGGGAGTTGGAGAAGAGTTCCCGCAAGGAGTTGGGCTTGAACTAAGAGAGGAAAGGCGTAGAATGCGGCAAACAGGTAGCACTGTGACGGCCTGCGGGTAGCCGTAGCACCCGTAGGAAGCGCTTACTGTGTGCAGAGCACTGTACTAAGCCCCGGGAAAGAATACACACTTGGGGATTAGACAGGGTCCCGGTTTCGTGGAGCTGCTCACGCTCCAGATGGCACAGGGAAGTTTTTCTGCACATAAAGGAATAGATCGGGTAGAGGTTTGGAAGGAGCAAAAGTCAATCAGTCGTATCTATTGAACGCTTACTGGGCAGAGCACTGGGGACAGTACAACGTAACGGACTCGGTAGACACAATCCTCGCCGAGGTGGAGGACTATGTGGAAGGGAACTTGGAATGGAGAACCCAGACTGGGATAGAAAATAAGACGGAAGCTGCGGCTAATAGGCGGAGAGCTTTGCAGACTTTTTTTTAAATGGTTTTTGTTAAACACTTATGTGCCGGGCACTGTACTAAACGCTGCGATCGATACAGGCTAGTCAGGGCGGACACAGACCTCCTTCAGCAGCTGGTCTTTGATCCTCAGGTAGATTGGGAGACCCTGGAGGGCAGTAGGCCGAGAAGGGTGGGTTTAAGGGGCTGGGTTGAGGAATTCTTTTAGAAGCAGTCTAAAATATTTTTGGAGGGAAAGTCCAAATCAATCGTATTGAGTGCTAACTCTGTGCAGAGCAGTGTTGTAAGCGCTTGGGAGAGTAAAGTGCAGCGGAGTTGGAAGACACGTTCCCCTCTCATAATTAGCTGACTGTCAACAATGGGAGACAGATATTAATGTAAATGAATTCCAGATACTTGTCTGCTGTGTGACCTTGGGTAAGTCACTTTACTTCTCTGTGCCTCAATGACCTCATCTGTAAAAAGGGGATCGAGACCGAACCCCACGTGGGACAGGGACCTTGTCCAATCTGATTCGCTCGTATCCACCCCAGTGCTTAGTACAGTGCCCGGCACATAGAATAATAATAATGTTGGTATTTGTTAAGCGCTTACTATGTGCAGAGCACTGTTCTAAGCGCTGGGGTAGACACAGGGGAATCAGGTTGTCCCTCGTGGGGCTCACAGTCTTAATCCCCATTTTACAGATGAGGTAACTGAGGCACAGAGAATTTGACTTGCCCGCAGTCACCCAGCTGACAAGTGGCAGAGCCGGGTTTCGAACCCATAGACCTCTGACTGCAAAGCCCGTGCTCTTTTCATTGAGCCACGCTGCTTCTCCTCATCAAATACTGCAGTTATTATTAAAGTGCTGTGGGGATGAGGGAGGGGTGAATAAAGGGTGCAGGTCCAATGCGGAGGTGACACAGAAGGTAGTGGGAGAAGAGGAAATGAGGGCTTAGTTCAGGAAGATCTGAAGGGTAGGAGAGCGACAAGAACCCCCCGGGGGTGAGATGATGGGAAGTCTGGACGGGGAAGACAGACGGTTGGGGCGAGGATGTTACGGTCCCCTGGACTTGGGATTGTCGAACGGCAGCTCTTCCGTGTTCCCACTGACCAGTTCTTCCTCTTCTTCCTTTCCTTACTCCCCAGCAACTGATAAATTGTGGCTCCGAGTGATTTCCCGGGGGCTTAGTCCCTGGGCCCTGTCGACGATTCCAAAGTAAATGAATGTAGATTCATTAAATTTTCCTGCTGCTGTGGATCACTTCCATTTTGATGTTTTTCCTCTCTCAATTCATCGTGCTAATTGTTAGATAATGCAAGGCCCCAGAGGTCCCTAACCCCTTATATTCCTTTATTAGAGCAAACCTCACTTCCAGAAAACATTTTTCTCGCAACCCCATCTTTATTAAAATGCCAAAGACCATTTTTGCTAGGTGGGTGTACGGCCGGTGAATCTGTACCTTGCTTTCGTCCTTGAGAAAGCGGAGGACCTTCCGAGAGTTCAGAGGCGGAGTGAGCAGAGTGAAGTTTTTCAGAGAATAAGTTGGGCACTGGTCGCCCGTTGACTTTGGGCGAAGGGTTTGCAAGATGGCAGGTCGTTGAGAAGGAACGTAGCCCGGCTTCCCAGCCGACGGTTCCAACGTATTTCTCGTGGCGATAACTTGAGGATTTCATCCATCGCGTGTCGGTGGAAGCTTGGAAACAAAAGGGAAAGCGGCTTTATAATAACTCATGGAGCAGATTCCATTTGCAAGGCGGAAATTTATGGCTCACTTGTTTCCTAAATGTGTATTAGCTCAGAAGGAATTAACACTGGGAGACCTATTATATTTGAACTGCTTATAGCCAGCCACATATTGTGTGATAGTATTTAAAATTTATCTGACTGGAGGAAAGAGAATGAGAACAAGGCCTTTTGAAGAGGAGGGCTAATTCTTGCCAGCTCCTGCAGCTTAAGGGCAGAATTTATTGGCTCACTAAGGGCAGAGAGGGATATTGAGTATAGGTCGGGAGAAGGAAGCGGTCAGGGACACAGTGAAAAAGTTTATTCTTCTGCATATTTTGTTTTCCAAAGGTGTGTTTTTACGCCTTGGTGAACACAGGCTACACTGACTTCTCCTCTTGGTTTTTTTTTGGAAGCTCTTCCTTTGTGGTAATTCTCTCCTTTTGGGTTTTGGTTTGTTTCTTTCTTAAGCCCTACATTCTACCAGATTTCTGCATTTGTTAAGTTATTGGCTGGCCTGTCCGCTTTATTACACGAAGGAATTTCAGTCATAAGGGCAAGGAGGATCTTAAAGGAGAAGATAATCATGACCTGTAGGTCCTGGCCGTGCGATGTTTGGGTGGCTCTCTTCCGGGTCTTTTAAAAGTTATTAAGGAAAAATCATAATGTGATAAAGACTACATTGTTGTCTTGGAGGCGATTTTTTTTCCTCCAACCTGTTTAGCAGGTTTTTTTTTTTTAAGGTGGGGGAGGGCAGAAGACCTTAAAAAAAAAATCCCAAGAAAAAGCAGTTGTTGTTATGGTGATATTAGCAGAAAATGATAAAATCACCTTAAGTAGAGACCTCAAATACAGCCAGTCGAGCAGCATTGAAGTGGTTTGCTACAATGCAGCTCAGCTGGGCCAGATGTGGGGAAAATGGCCGTTGGCAAGATACCCAAGCACTTGTTTTATGATTACTACTAATAATAATTGTGGTATTTAAGCGCTTACTTTGTGCAAGACGCCGTAGTAAGCGCTGGGTTGGTTACCAGCAGATCGTGTTGGACACAGTCCCTGTCCCAGGTGGGGCCCAGGGTCTTAATCTCTGTTTTGTAGACGAGGGAACCGAGGAAGACAGAAGTAAAGCGACTGGCCCAAGGTCACACAACAGACAAGTGGCGGGGTTCGGGTTAGACCCCAGGCCCGTGCTTTATCCATTAGGTCACGCGGCTTCTCCTATGGTTAGTTCAAGAGGGGCAACTTCAGGCAAGGTATGGCGAAGGAGCTCTGTAAATATACACAGGATAGTCAGATGTATTACTGAATGCTTATTGTGTGCAGAGCACTCTCCTAAGCGCTTGGGCGAGTACAGTACAGCAATAAACAGCAGCATTCCCTGCCCACATGAGCTTACAGTCTAGAGTGGCAGTGGGGGAAACAGCCTTGGACATGTGTTACGTGTATACCAGCTCCTTGGTGGGGAATGTCACTGTTGATTGTTGCGCTGAACTTTCCCAAGCGCTTAGTACCGTGCTCTGCACACAGAAAGCGCAAAATAAGTACGAGCGAATGAATGAATGAGTAATTAGAAAATCAACCTGGTGCACAGCAGTCAGCAATGAAGCGACTCTTCGGAGCCAAGACTTTGCCTCCAAATGTGAGGAAAAGTGGGGAAAAGCACCAGGAGCTGCGAATAAATGCCCGCAGCTGCAGATCTAAGCCATGCCCACGTGTGCAGTGTGGAGTGGACTTGATCGCGCATTGGTCTTTTCATCAGACCCATGGAGTCACCCCTGTGGGTGTTGTCAGTTGTGAACATTGAGGATGAGGAGCAAGTTCTTATGTTGAATCTGTCATACTTCTTGCTTAGCCTTTTCCTCACCACCCTTCTACACCCGTCGTAATAAAGGAGCGTGTCTAGCTCAGTACCAACCCCCAGTGGGTGCCCAATAGATTTTCCCTGGTGACAAATAGGTAAAGGCCGGCATTCTTTAGGGAAGTGTTTTCCCTCCTACTCGTAGTAGAATGCCACCTCCGTAAAGCTAAGATCGGAGGTCAGTGTCGATAGTATTTATTGAGTCCCTTCAGCTGGCGGGACACTCCGCTCGGTGTTGAGGGACCCAAAACCTCACGATCTCTGCCCTCGAGCCGGACCCCTAATAAGCGAGGCGGTAGACGTGAATTGATGGATATACCGCAGTTCAAATGGAGGAAATAAAATACAGTGTAGGCACACACGAATAAACAAATGGCTAAGTACTTGGATGCTCAGGTAGTTTGTGGAGTGGCAGGTTTAATCGTTAGCTATAAATCTGTTTTGGTTTTTTTTAATGTGTAGCTCCCATAATCAGCTAGACATACATGCCACCTAAAATGGCCACCGAGGATTTTTATTGCTTATCGGAAAGCGTTCCTTTTCCCTGGAGGGTGTAATTGTTTTAAAAGTGCCTCCGAAACATCTAGCCTTTGGGTGAACCCGAGATACCTTTGAAGAGTAATCCCAGAATTACAGCGTTTCAGCTCTTCCCAATCCCTCCACCACCTTTTCTGAGGAGAAGAATCAGACCCGGAAAGATGATGATTCCTTGGTACCACTGAAAGGTTCAGGGAAAAATGGTTGAACCATGCTGTAATTTGTCAGTTTCTTTCATCTTTTGAAGCAAAGTGAGGCTGATGAATAATACTAGGAGCTTGAAGTCACCTCCTCTCCCTTCTGTAGCTTCACGAGGTCAGACTGCCCACAACCTTTTCCTCGGGGATATTGGCAAGTGGTCACCGCATCTTTCCAAGAATTCTGAGACTGTCACCTCCTCCTTAGATGAGACATGCCACCTTGCACTTGAATGCCACCAACTTCTAGTTGTGTGACAGCGGAGGACGGGGATTTTAAAAAAACAAAAAAACAAAGAGGCCCAGTTTTAAAAATATTCTCAGAGGATCCCCAAGTGTTTTTTTTTTTAATTTCAAGCCCTTCAACCTGCCAGATCTTATAGAAACTAGACTGTAAACTCATTGTGGGCTGGGAAGGTACGTACCAACTCTGAGATGTGTGTGTGTGTAATGGTATTTAAGTACTTACTATGTGCTAGACACTGTTCTAAGTGCTGGGTAGATACAAGCTGATCAGGTTGAACACAGTTCCCGTCCCATATGAGGCTCACAGTCTCAGTCTCCATTTTACAGATGAGGTAATTGAGGCATAGAGAAGGGAAGTGATTTGTCCGAGGTCACGCAGCAGACAAGTGGCAGAGGTGGGATTAGAATGCAGGTCCACCTGACTCCCAGGCCCGTGCTCTATCCGCTAGCCCACGCTGCTTCTCTAGATTTATATTGTTCTCTCCCCGGTAGTTATTACAGTGCTCTGCACAGAATAAGCACTCAGTAAATATGATTGATGGAAACTGCAAATCGGCAAACCTAGGATGGTATGAAGTTCATCTTTCCCCGCCCCCCCGCCCACTCTATTGGAGATGGGCACCGTGTGGTGAAAATGGGCCAAATGGCAGTCAGGGAACGAAAAACGAAACCAAAGGATTTGGATAACCCAGACTAGATAATTGGCCCTTGAATAATCAGGAGTCGGGTGTGATTGAAATGAACCTACTCGACCCCTTCTTCCTTGCCGGCACAGATCTCTCGCAGAAATGGAGTGCGAAAGAAGGAAATGGCAGCGGCTTCGTGCTTTAATCGAAGAGCGTTAATGCCACTGAGCCGCGCCGTCGGGCCAGCGCGAAGAGCCCACGGTTCTGGGAGTCGGGAGACCTGGGTCGTAGGCCCGGCTCGGCCTTTTGGCGAAGGTTTCTGATGGAAGGATCACCCAGGACGTTCTGCGAGGGCGCCAGGCCCATCTGCGGGCCTGGGAAATAGGTGAACCGTTGCGGGGAGCAGTGACCATCTCCACTATTGTTTAATGGTATTTGTTAAGTGCTTACTATGTGCCAGGCACCGTACTAAGTGCTGGGGTAGATCAGGTTAGACCCGATCCCCGTCCCACATGGGGGTTACAGTCTTCATCCCCATTTTCCAGATGAGGGAACTGAGGCCCAGAGAAGTGAAGTGACTTGCCCACGGTTACACAGCAGACAAGAGGAGGAGCCTGGATTAGAACGAAAGTCCTGACTTCTGGGTTTATGCTCTTTCCACTAGGCCACGCTGCAGTCTTCTGGGCCATCTGGATCCTGGCATTTTGGCACAGGTTCATCATTGAGCTTTGGTCATTTGGGTCGTAAATGGTCCTGCCCACCAGAAACCCCCGTGGGCATTGGGCAGTAGGCCGCCCGCTGTGCCCTCCTCACACCAGGTCCCCTCCGTGCACGCGAGGGCAGGTCCTCGGTCCCCCATCCTCTGTTGCCGATGGAGGCCTCCGCCGCCCGTCCGCACTAGCCATTTCTGTCTCCAAGAGGTGACGAGGGAGATACAGGTGGGTCGGGAGGGCTGGACTGGCGATGGAACGGATGTTAGCGGGAGCAGAGTCGCGCTGGGGAAATAGATCCTCGGTCCCCCTAAGATGTGAGGATCGTACCCCTGAATTCGGGTAAACTCCCACCCGTCACTAATAATCATAAATCAGTCGTATTTATTGAAAACTTACTCTCTGCAAGCACTGTACCAAATGCTTGGAAGAGAACGGTATAACGATAGACACATTCCTTGCCCACGACGAGCTCGTTAAGGGCTTACAATGTGCCAAGCGCTGTTCTCAACGCTGGGGTAGATAGAAATTAATCAGGTCGGACACAGTCCCTGTCCCACAATGGGCTCCGAGTCTGAGTAGGAGGGATCCCGGTAGGACACACGAGCCGTTACCTTTACGGGAAGCGCCCACCTGTACAGTAGCCACGGGATCACCATTCACCTCAGAACGACATCAAGTCAGATAGCGCGCGTGGCCTGAGACGGCTCCCCAAACGCATCCCGAAAGCTCCGGAGAAAGTCTCGTAGGGGATTAGCCCGGTATGTCATAACACGTCGTTTTTCAGGAAATACTAAGTTCCATTGAACCACTCTGACTTGCTCATTGAGCCGTACCTCTTTGGGTGAATCTGAAGACTTAATACCGTAAGAACAGCTGACCTTCGTGTCTGGGGCTGATTTTAACGTAGCGAGGAAGGGACCATCTTCCAGCGCTTAGTACAGTGACTGGAACATAGTAAGTACTTAAATACCATAATTAGTAGTATTTTCAACCACAGGCCTGCAGAAACGAGGGTTCACCAACTTCTAAAGGGGGAAGGATCATCTCTAACTCAGAATGAAGTTTAAGTTCAAAAAGGTATCGGGTCAGTCGCATTTATTATTGAGCGCTTACTCTGGGTAGAGCACTGTACTGAGTGCTTGGGAGGGGACAGTACAGCGATATAACACCCATTCCCCGCCCACCATAGGCTTAAAGTCTAGAAGGGGAGAGGGACGTTATTATAAATAAATAAATTACAGATATGTACATAGGTGCTGTGGGGCTGAGGGGGAAGGAATAAAGGGAGCAAGTCAGGATGATACAGAAGGGAGTTAAAAGAGGGCTTAATCGGGGAAGGCCCCTCGGAGGAGGTGGGCCTTCAGTGAGGCTTTGAAGGCTTCTCGTTTTCCGGCTTCAGATCTCAGCCTTCTCATTTGCTGTTTTGGCCTTTGTCATAGGACACACTTTCCCCAGTTGGCTCGGGATCAATCTCAATCCAGAGGATTGCTAATCGAGGTAGACTGGAGACACGATGGGATCTAGAGCACCGGGGAAGCCTCCCGACAAGGGCAGGTCCACCTGGCTTCCCGTGGATACTCTTTCTCCCCGCCTCTGTTGCCCACAGAGGTACACGGCTGGTTAGCTTAGTGGGAGATGCCCAGGGGAGTGACACAGTCAGCGACTCAGTAGAATTTCGATCAGTCGGTGTACCTGGGAGAGAACGGCAGCCCTAGAAACGAGCATCCCTCCCCTCGTTGAGTTTATCATCTAGGGATTCATGGAGCTGAAGGTGTGATAAGTGACACCAACCCAATCATTTTGGAGGATTCTCTCCTGCCTGGGCGCTCCATCTCTAGTGGCGGGGACACTAATCAATCATATCTATGGAGTGCTTCCTAAATGCAGAGCTAGGGAGAGTACACTTCAACAGAATTAGCAGACACGTACCCTGCCCGCAACAAGTTGGTGGTCTAGAGGAGCTAGAAGAAAGGTGGTGCCTGAGATTTACCATGGTGTCTCTTCATCTGCTTCATCCCCTGGCCAGAGGGACCCAGGTTTCTTGGAGATTCAAGTTTCTCGGGGCCAGAAAACCGAGGTTCTTCTGAACCTCAGGTACCAGAAGTCTCTGTGTATGAACACTATCTTCAGTCCCAGGTAGATTAGTTATGCACTGTCATACATGATGCTGATATGAAACATGCCCCTGGTTTAGCTTTTGCAAAATGTAAGCACCAGTTTTAGTAGGAGTACAAGCCTGGGGGACGGGGGACTGGGTTCCAATCCCAGCCCTGACCCTTGCCTGCTGTGTGACCATAGACAAGTCACTTAACTTCTCTGGGCCTCAGTTTCCTCATTTGTAAAATGGGGATTCAGTACCGGTTCTCCTCACCCCTTAGACTGTGAGCCCAATGAGTGACAGGGGCCAAACGTGCCCGACCTGATGAGCTTGTACCTACTCCGGTGCTTAGAGCAGTGCTTGGCAAGTAGTAAGTGCTTCAATGCCACCATTCTGTCTTCCAGAGCCCTCATCCCTGTTGTTTTCACTTTCTAAATAAATGCCAGCCACTCAGCAAGTTCATCGGTGTTTTCCGTTTATCCCGGGCTACTCCTGCTATGTTAATTTGTTCCTAGCCTTTGCCTTGAAGGAAGATTTGGACTAGACTTGATAAAATGCTCCTTGGGCACCCTTCCAAGGTAACTCTTAGTCATGTGGAATCAAAGAAAGCACCTCTCAAGCACCTAGTGTGTTTTCTTGGAGGAGAGGAGCAACTCGATGCCTTTGACAGTGCGCTTTGCAGCCTAAGAAGAGCACTTGGTGACAGGATGGAGAGGTGCCAGTTGAGGAAGAAGAAGGGGGTTGCCACCCGTCATTTTCCAGTAACCATTCTTACCCCTTTGGAAGCCTAATAATCGGGCTTTAGGTCGACTTGTTTTTTGGGCAGTTCGGTATCCCTTTTTTTTTTATGGAATTTAAGCACTTACTACACGTCAAACACTGTTGTAAGTGCTGGAGTAGGTACGAGTCAATTAGGTTGGATGCCGTCCCTCTCCCAAATGTGGCTCATAGCTCAAAACAGGAGGGAGAGCAGGTATCGAATCCCTGTTTTACGGCCGAGGAACCTGAGGCCCAGAGAAGTGAAGCGACTTGCCCGAGGTCACACAGGAAGCCATCGGCGGAGCCGGGACTAGAACCCCGGTCCTTCAGCTCCCGGGCCCAGGCTCCGTCCACTAGGCCAAGCTGTTTCCCCCATTGGATTTCAAGTTCCAGGAGGGCAGGGACCGTGCCGGGGTTTCTTGGTTGTTCCTTTCAGCGCCGGGGAGGGGGCCTCCCACCGCGATCACGCTTGTAGGCGAGGGGCATTTTTCAAGGAACTGTCCTAAGCATTGGGGTGGATGTAAGCAAATCAGGTTGGACACACTCCCTGTGGGGCTCAGAGTCTTAATCCCCATTTTATAGATGTGGGAACTGCCGCACACAGAAAGGAAGTGACTTACCCAAGGCAGAGCCTGGATTAGAACCCGTGACCTTCCGACTCCCAGTCTTGCTGTTCCTTCCTCCCTGTTCCCAACAGTTCTAGGGTTCAGGCATTATTAAATCAGAGGAACCTAGATGATCCGTGCTCTTTGGATCTTAGATGTCTATCTGTATAAGTAATTGGCGTGTGTGTGTGAGACAGAGACTGAAAAAACCCAATACAGGACTCGACCCCAGCCAGATTATGCACACAGGAAGGTCGTCGCCTCTGCTTTTCGACGTTTAAAGTTTGCAGCGATTTTAAACGGTCGAAGTTTCTGCCTCCCCCGTTTCTTGATCCATTTGAAAACGTTGCGCCTTTCTCGATTGCAGTTCATTCGATCGCATTTATTGCGCACTTACTAGGTGCAAAACACTTGAGAGAGTACAGTATAACAGTATATCCACATTCCCCGCCCACAACGAGCTTTCAGTCCAGAGGGGGAGACACGGACTCATTAATGTAGATACATAAATAAATAAATGGCAGACATGTATGTAAGTGCTGAGGGGTTGGGAGGGGAGAGGAATAAGGGGAGCAGGTCAGGGAGACGCAGAAGGGACGGGAGAAGAGGAAAGGAGGGGGTAGCCAGGGAAGACCTCTTCCAGGAATGTGGCGTGGAATTTGACTCCCCGTTTCCTTCTGGGTTGCAGTGTTTGGGTTGAGGCTTTGTTTTCTTATCTCCCGTGATACCCCCTCCTTTGGATAAGCACTTGTATCAAATCCCCTTAATGTTCTTTGGCTAATCGGATGGCTCTGTCAAGATGCAGGTGGCGTTTGTGAATTCTTTCAATCCCGTTAGGCTTGTTTTGCTCCGTCAGCGGGTCTCCGTAAATACCGCTGTCGGAGGAGAGATGAGAAGCGGAGGGGAGAGACGGGCCCAAGAGGGCAAGACGTCGGTCAGTTGGTCGGTCGTATTTATTGAGCGCTTATTGCGTGCAGAGCACTCTACTAAGCGCCTGGGAGAGTACAGGCTGACAACATTTTACATTGTTAGAAGAGGTCTTTTGGGAAGGGGGCAGATGCTGGGAAATGGAGGTTGTTTGACAGGTGCACGGTTATCTCCAGGACTTAGAGAAGCATGGCCTAATGGATAGAGCACGGGCCTGGCGGCAGGAGGTCATGGGTTCTAATGCTGCCTCCACCACTTGTCTGCTGTGTGACTTGGGGCAAGTCACTTCATTTCTCTGGGGCTCCGTTTCCTCATCTGTAAAATGGGGATAGAGACTGTGAGCCCCACAGGGATTGTGTCCGACCTGATTTGCTTATATCCACCCCAACGCTTAGTACGATGCCTGGCACATAGTAAGCGCCTAACAAATACCATAATTATTATTCCCGCGACTGTCACTGTTGGTCGTCTGGACGGCCAGCTCCCGCTTCGGTGCGGTCCGGGGCCGGGCCCGGGCAGAGTCGGGGTTGGAGAAGGATGGGGGTTTTCAAGCCTGGGAGCGGGTAGAGGGCAGGCACATTTTCCTTAGGGGTTTGCACATCTGCCTGGTTCCAGAGAAATATAATAGCCGGGTAATGTTAGCAATTGGAAAAGCTCTTGTCAAAGAAGCAGTCAGTCCCTGGTATTTGTGGAGCGCTTACTCTGTGCAGAGCACTGTACCAAGCGCCTGGGAAAGGACAATTCAGGAGAGTCGGTAGAAATGTTCCCTGCCCACTGTGAGCTTGAAGGAGGCAAATTATTTCAAACAAACATGGAGAGGGGGCGTGGGGGAAAAAAGAACAAAGCCGGAGCTCACTTTCTTTTAGTGCTATTGTTAAGCTCTTAGTATGTGCCAGGCACTGTAATAAGCACTGGGTAGACACAAGGTAATCACACTGGGCACAGTCCCTATCCCACATGGGGTTCGCAGTCTTGGTCCCCATTTTACAGATGGGATAACTGAGGCACATAGAAGTGATTTGCCCAAGGTCACACAGAGGAGCCAGAATTAGAACCCAGGTCCTTGTGACTCCCAGGCCTGTGCTCTGTCCATTAGGCCACACTGCTTCTCCTGTGCTTCTCACCCTTTTGCTCCTCTGAGCAGGCAGAAGAGGTGTGGAAGGGGGGCTTAGGAGGGAAGAGGAAGAAAGGCGGAGGACACAAGTAGCTAACCGTATCGAATCCCGAAGCTCCGGAAGTCAAGATTTCGATATCGTAACTCTTCCATTGACCCAGGATACTCAGTTCCGCCTTCAAGAGGGTTTCACTGTGCCTTTTCCGGCTAGAACGTGGTCAGGAAATTCAGGGACCTTCTTCTAACAAAGCCAGCCTGTTCGATCCCGGCGTGCTTACGGGCAAGCCTGCAGAATGTGTGCCCACGGCGTCAGAGCCGGGGAGTTCCACGGCGTCAGCACTCACAAGAACGCCACGCTCACGTTGTAGAATTAGGTAGTGTTCGTAGAAGGAAAATTCACATTTTCACTTGATGTAGTGCACTGCACTTTAAGACCCTTTAATTTGGATCCCGATGGGGAATTTGTTTTCGTATGGATCAGTACTTCACCTCTGCCTTCCTTGAGCAGGCCTAAAAGAGGACAGAAGGCAAAAGCAGGAGTTGAATCTAACTTGAGGGGAATGAGACTCCAGTTAAACTCCAAGGGTTGGGAGCTGAAGTGGGGAGATACTTTAATGTCTCTGGAGTTGGTATGTGTTGGTTGTGTCTGTTTAATTGTTATTAATTGTGTTTAATGCGCCTGTTTATTATGTTGTACTCGCCCAAGATCTTGGTGCAATGTTCCGCACACAGTAAGCTCTCAAATACGATTGACTGAATGCATCTAGCATCTAACGCTTATTTATTGAAGCAAATACTTGGTATTGCATTACATTTTTTCAAATCTTTTCCCCGTAGTCAAGTTAAAGATGTTCATTCCCTGGCCGTAGAAGCCTAAACTTGGTCCCACATGTAACTGTCGGTGCACCTAACAAACTTTAATAGTGCTGCATTAAAAAAAAAAAATCTTCTAAAACTAGTTCACAAATTCAGACCGGAGTCCCGTTAGAATGTACTGATGATGATTCAGATTGTGGTAGATTATCTAGGTGTTTTAATAAGCTGAGAAAGAAAGTAGCGGCTATCAATAGTTGGTTTGTCTCTAAAAAGACACTAGCGTATATTGAATCCTTCAAAATCAGTACTTCTCGGCATAAGTAGCATTTAGTTTATAGCATAAGTTTTCTATCTCCTCTACTGCATTCACCCCAACTTGATATGCCAGCAGGTTAAAGAATAAACGCGATTGGTTGAAGGGGAGGAATGAAAAGATACTAAATTACTTTATGCTGACAATTTATTTCAGACTAATTCTTCATAGTGCTGGAGTGCAGTTGTATTTGCAGGGACTGTAAGCTCATCGTGGGCAGGGGACATGTCCATTTATTGTTAGGTTGTATTCGTCCAAATGCTTAGTGCAGTGTTCTGCACACGGTAAGCGCTCGGTAAATACGATTGAATGAATGTAAGGGAAGCGTCTAGCATCTCTTATTTTTTTGAGGTAAATATTTGGTATTGCAGTCCATATTTTCAAATCTTTTCCCCGTAGTTAAGTTAAATATGTTAAAGTACCCATATTCTGCGGCTGAATTTGTGGGAGCCCTCTTTTCATTGTTATTCTTTTGGTGTAAATCAAAGACACCGACAGTACAGATGAGTTGTGGATTTTTCTGTTTGAGCAAATGGTGGGTTGTTTTCTTTGAACCCACAAAAAGTCACTTTATTTGGCTCACCTGATGCTCTGCATTTTACAAATAGTAAATGCAAGCAGTTCAGTTTTTCCAAAATATTGTAAACATCCTTTTTTGGGTGGTTTTAATTGATTTCTCCCCAACTCTGGGCAAGAAGAGAGGTGCTCTGTTAAGGAGCTGGGTTCCAAGCTAGTTAGGATTTTATCCATAATGTAGAAATGTCTTACAATGTACATATAAATTAAAAATAGCCTTAGAACAGACTTTGGGGGGAAAGAATAATGTACTGGGTACTTAGTGCTCAAATAGACAACCTTTTGCCGTCTGCCTTTCCTGACGTTTTAAAGTTGTGGGATCCTCAGAATTCTTTATTCGTGTTTTAACCCTAGAACACATTTTAAATATTTTGGTGGTTTTGATCATCGTTGATTGGTCTGTGTTTTAAAAACCATTGCTTCTAACTTGGAGAGCTCCGAATCTTGTTCTGCTAGATGTAAGTTTCTCGAAGGCAAGGGTTCAGCTCTATTAACTCAGTTGTACTCTCCCAAGCACTTAGTACCAGTTTTTGCGTATGTGATTTGATTTTACTCTTGATTATCCTTGCTGTTTTCTCATTTAAGTCCTCTAGACTGAAAGCTCATTGTGGGCAGGGGATGTGACTACCAACTCTGTTACACTGTTTTCTCCCAAGCGCTTAGGACAGTGCTCTGCACACAGTAAGCGCTCAATAAATACGACTGAATGAATGCTCTGCCCACGGGAGATGCTCAATAAATGCAATTAAGTGAACTTGCTTATAGGTGGGCTTTACTGTCTTTCATTTGGAAAGGGATTTGATGAAATGTACTTGCTATGTGAATTTATGGGGGAGGGTGGGATGGAGAAGAAAGAAGAGGGGCAAAAATTTGCAGGAAGCCCCCCTCAAAAAGGGGGGGATGGGGAGAAGAGAAGAATGGAAGGGCAAGTGTTTTGAAGCGACAACTAGCAATAATAATGGTGTCTGTTACATGTTTATTATGTGCCAAGCACTGTTATAAGCTTTAGGATGGGATTGATGTTTATGTTTACTGTATTTTGCACTGGAAGAAGTTCTAGTAGTATTTGAAATGAGCACTTCTTTGGTGCAGTATGTTGTCCTAAGCACCAGACATATTCCCTGTCCAGGAGGGGCTTTTTCAAAATATTCATTCATTCAATAGTATTTATTGAGCGCTTACTATGTGCAGAGCACTGTACTAAGCGCTTGGGATGAACAAGTCGGCAACAGATAGTAAAGTACTTACTAGGTGCCAAGCATTGCATTGAGTGTTGGGGTAGATAGAAGATAAGGTTGGACACAGTCTCCATCCCACTTAGGGCTCAAGGTCTTCATCCCGATTTTGCAGAGGAGTTAACGGAGGCGCAGCCAAGGCCGCACAGCAGCAGACGAGTGGACGAGCTGGGATTAGAACCCAGGCCCTCCCGACTCCCAGGCCTGTGCTCTCTTCACGCTGCTTCTCTTTGACTTAGAGTGGAAGAGCATATGTGGTCGTTAGGTAGTGCAGCCTATACTTAGATGTGTCTGTCTTCCCAGTCTTTTGGTGAGCGTCCCCTGAGATGATTGGGCCCGGGGTGAGGAAGAGCCCCAGAAATGTGGCCATAGCTGGTCTGAAGGTCCTAAAATGTTTGACCTCCACTTGGGGAAGGGCCTTTAAACCTTGGGGGCAGGCTGCAGAACCTGCTTCTCCCCAGAGAAAGTGGTCATCGCCGTGATTGAGCCCCGATGAGCCCGTTTCGGTCAGTCAGTCAATCGATTGTATTTATTGAGCGTTTACTGTGTGTCGAGCACTGTGCTAAGCGCTTGGGAGGGTGCAATATACAACAGCCCCATTCCCTGCCCACAGCTTTAAAAAGAGACTGTAGATGCAGCTTCCACCCACTGACTTGGTCGCGGCCGAAGTCTGAGCAGGCCAGAAGCTAAAGCGACGAGGACTGTTGCCTGGCCTTCCGGCACCAGGGCTTCTGTTTTGTGCTCGCCCCAGGGGAGACGCAGAAAATCTGGCTATCGTTTGCATTGATACTTTTGTCCCGGTTTCGACCGTCCTTTTGGCTGAGCCTGAGGTTTTAACTTCTTTGTGGCCTTCGTCGAGCAGGCCTAAGAAAGCACTTGTAATTCAGCGATATTTATGTCAACGATGCCATTGATTATTTGGCAGGGTGGGAGTAAGTTAAAGAAAAAAAAAACAACTTGCCAGACATACGGTTTTTTTTTTCCAATTATTGCATCAGCAACAGACTGGAGTGCCCCTTTTTACTGTTGCTCTTTCCCTCATCCCTCCCCAGTGCCTGGGCTCAGCTATTGTTTCCGGACATGACTCGTCGTTGGTTAGGAAGCCAAGTGGGTGGCCACAGGAGAGGATAGCATAGAACAACTTTTTCAGATTCTCAATAATCCATCGCCCCAAAAGTGATTGTTGTTATTATAACTCATCCTTATATGCCTGATCCAGTGAAAACTAGAACAAAGCGAGATTATATCGTTGTCAATTCCCCACCCACCCCAGCGAACTTTTTAAAAAATCTATATTTGTGATCTGTATTTAGACCTTGGCCAATCATTTCATTGGATGCTGGGGGCTAATTAAAACTCAGTCGCCTAAGAGTTCTCTTCCCCATCTAATGCTACTCATTTTACTGGTTTAAAGATCCTGTAAATCCTACCATGGTTCAGGTTTTTGGTTTTTGCCTGGCTTTCATTTTGGGGTCAAGAAGCCAGAATGTTCTCTTTCCTCGTTTGCCTCCTTCCTAATAATTATGGTACTTGTAAAGCACTTACTATGTGCCTATCTGTTCTAAGTAGTGAGATAGACACAAGTTAATCAGATTGGGCATAGTCCCTGTCCCACTTGGGGCTTACACTCTTAATCCCCAATTTGTTGTTGTTTTTTTTAACAGATGAGGTATCTTAGGCCTAGTGAAGTGATTTGCCCAAGGACACACAGAATATGTGACAGAGCCGGGATTAGAACCTATGACTCCCAGGCCCGTGCTCTATCCACTGTGCTATGATGCTTCTCTTGACTGTAAGCTTGTTGTGGACAGGGAATGTGTCTGTTGTACTCTCCCAGGCACTTACCACAATGCTCTGCACATAATAAGTGTTCAATAAATATGATTGAGTGGATGGATGGAGAGCTGAAGACCAAAAATGGCTCCTTCTCCTGGAGCAGGGAGCAAGAATTGGGAGGTGCGGGCATGAGCGGTGGAGAGGAGGGTTTTCCAGGCGAGGTGAGGGAATGAATGTAGGGGTGGGCTCTGGATCAGGGCAGCCGTCACCCCGAAGGTTTCCAGCGAGGGAAAAGGAGCCGCAAGTGGCCGGTGAGACCCGGAATAGGCTCTCACGTCATCCGCCCTGAGCCCCTCGCTTACAAACACTCCTCTTACCTCCACTTTTCCGTTGGCCGCTCCTTAGGGGAGACCCGCTAATAACCTCATTTCACTGTTGCTTTTCATTATCGGAGTGAGTTATTGCCCCCACGCCCCCTTTTCACATTAAGAAGCCTTATGCTCAGCTAGCCTGCAGCCAGAACTTGTTTTTGATTAACACTTCTTCATGAGTGCTGGAGAAAGAGTGTGGCTTCTAGGCTTCCTACCTGACCCTGATGGTACTTGCTTTGGCGTCTTATGCGAGACTTCGAAAGAGGCCTTGGGTGGGAGAGGGTTTTTTTTAAAAATAGAGTTTCATAACAGTAATTTTCATTCATAGTACTACGTTTCATTTAAGGGTCCGAAACCGCTCTGAAGATCAGTCCCCGGGCCCTTGATGGGAAGTTAGAGTGTTCTGTGTTACATTGATTTCGCCCAGAATCTGCGGTCCAGTGCTTACGGTCCCCCCCGTTTTTTTCATTTGATTCGCGAGACATGACTGGAAAAGTACCACATACAGATGTTCTCCATTAACCTCCGTCGCCCCACTTCCAGCTATTATTAGTCGGCCATGTCATGCGAAGAGGTTGGGAATTTCAACTACTTATAATATTTTAATTTTTTTATGGATTCATTGTCTTCTTCTGAGTGCAGCTGCTGAGTTGATTTCGACACATTTACATATCTAATGCTCCAATTACTTTGATTAACATAGGCCACTTGGCTATTTAAAAAAAAAAACCCAGCAAGTATAGGACTTTGAATATTCTGGAATCATCAAGTTCTGCAAATCATTCCGCACTAAACCGGCATTTAAAAAATTGCTTATTTGTCTTACGGGCGCTCCGTACTTAAAAATGTGAAGCCGTTGGGAATAGTGATGAGAAATAGAAAAGCGTTTGTTAAGTTCATTTAATTGCAGACTTTGATTTTAGTCCCAGATTGTTTTCGTTGAAGATGCTCAACTCCGGTCAGAGATCAGCCTTCTCTCCCTTACGTGGCGCGTCTCCGTTCTTCGACACACGGCGCCGTTTAGAGTGAGGGAGGAAAGTTCGTTCCCATCCAGCGTTGGCATCCCTGATTGGTCTTTTTAGTTCATGCCTGGCAGAAAGAGAGAAACCCTCTTTGAAGCCCGAGTCTCCGCTCGGAACACTCTGAGCCCTTGAACCTGCTACTGCCAGTGAGCGTTATGACATTCCTCACATCGCTCTTGCCTTCCAGGGCGGCCGGCTTCAGGCTTCGGTGAAGCGGCGTGGCCTAGTGGATAGACCCCGGGCCTGGGAGTCCAAAGGACATGAGTTCTAATCCCGACTCTGCCCCTTGTCTGCTGGGGACCGTGGTCAAGTCACTTCAGTTCTCAGCTTCCTCTTCTGTAAAATGGGGATTAAACAATCGGGTTGGACTGCTAATTCTGTGGTACTGTAATAATGATGATATTTGTTAAGCGCTTACCGGATGCCGGGCATTGTACCAAGCTCGGTGCATAGTAAGCGCTTAACAAATGCCATCCATTATTATTATTATAATCACCCGGCGCTGGGGTGGATACAGGCAAATCGAGTTGGACACAGTCCCCGTCCCAGGTGGGGCTCACAGTCTCAGTCCCCGTTTTACGGACGAGGGAACTGGGGCACAGGGAAGTGAAGTGACTTGCCCAGGGTCCCGCAGCAGACAAGTGGCGGAGCCAGGATTAGAATCCAGGTACTTCTGACTTCCAGGCCTGTGCTCCATCTACTACGCCGTGCCGCTTCTCCTAAGGTACAGCCTTGCACAGAGTCAGCGCCCAATAAATCCCGTTATTTGATTACTGCGGGCAGAGCGCTGTACTGAGTGCTTGGGAGAGTACAGTACACACGAATTGGCAGACCCGTTCCCTCCCCACAAGGAGTTTACAGTCTAGAGGTAAGGAACCCGGTGGCTCCTGAAACAGAATCAAGCGCTGCAAGTAGCAGATGGCATAAGAGCATAAACCGGTAATTAAATTAAATGTGCTAAAGGCATCTGGACACAGCTAAGCATCCAGTCAGTCAAGGTACACAAACCTTTTGGTGAGGGCGGTTCTATTTTCTTACATTTATGTATACACACGGGCTAACTTTTTAAATTGTTTCAAGTCACATCTTTACCTGGACATTTGATCACGCAATAATAATAATGGCATCTATTAAGCGCTCCATATGCTAATAGTTTTAATTGTGTTTTATCACTTTTAAATGGCGATACTTAGGCCAAGGGCCTTCTTTTGATCTCCGAAGCCTTAAGGCGCCTTAGATTGTTCCCTACAGGGCCGCAGTGCTTTGTTTAGCACTCTTTCTCTGAACGCTCAGTGTTCCTGGATGCCCGTCCTGCCGTTTTCAGCGCCATCTTTTCCTTGGGTGTTCCGACTCGATGAAGAAAGGGCATCGTTGACGCTGCCTTTTCTCTGTCACTCGTGTCCCCTCTGGGCCCCCGGCCATTTATGGCATATCCCCAGCGGGCAAAACTGGCCCTAGAGCCCAAGTCTCCTGGTTGCCAGAGCTGTGCCCTTTTTACTGGGTTAACAGCGGCTGCACTCACAAACTTTAATAATAAAAGTAGTAAAAACAATAGTAAATGTGGTTTTTGTAAACACTATGTGCCAAACAGTCTATTAGGGACTGGGGAAGGTATAAGATATTCAGGTCTCACGTGGGGCTAACAGTCTAAAGTAGGAAGGGAGAACGGGGATTGACTCCCCATTTTGCAGATGGGAGGACTGAGGCACAAAGAAGTGACTTGCCCAAGGTCGTACGGTAGTCAAGGGGCAGAGCGGGGATTAGAACCCAGATCCTCTGGCTCCCAGGCCTGTGCTCTTGCCGTTAGATCACACCGAAGAGCAAAGGACAAAAGGTTTCCGAAAGGTCCATGACTTTCATCACTCCCGCAATTTCTTGCTTGCACATTTGTGGTACAAAGTAGGGAAAAGCCATTACACCCCTCCCTGTTCTCCCAGCATTAGCTTTTCTAGATCACTGACGTTCTCAAAAATACTGTGCTTGTACTCTGTGAGAAGGACCATCCCGCAGTCCGTAAATCTGTAGGTAGTTCAGACGGTGGATAAATCTCTACTTGAGGTGGAGAAAGTATGGGCCACAAACCACGAGTTTCATGCCGCTCAGTTAGCCTAGTGGATAGAGCATGGGCCTGGGTGTCAGAAGGTCATGGGTCCTAATCCTGCAAACGCCACTTGTCTGCTATGTGACCTTAGGCAAGTCACTCACTCTTCTGTGCCTCAGTTCCCTCATCTGGAAAATGGAGACGAAGACCGCGAGCCCTAGGTGGGGCAGGGACCGTGTCCAACCCGATTATCTCATATCTACCCCAGTGCTTAGAATTGTGCCCAGCACATAGTAAGCGCTAAACGAGTACCTTAATTATTATTATTACTAGTTTTGCATTTCTCCACGCTGCCACAATTTAGGAGCACTTCTGGCAGCGATGAGTGACGATTGGGAACGGAATGTGAAAACGGCCAGTGTTCTCTCTTCCCAGAAAGCCATCAAACTCCTGGGCAAAGATGAGAAATGTAGCAAGACTTGTTAGCTGTTCCAAACGACCCTGGTAAATATTGTTTCCCGGAACGGTTTTGGGCTACTGGTCGCCACTGTTCTCCATTTGCCTTTTCTAACTTGCGATGCCTTCAAGTAGTCCGAGGAGAGGTCGGAGGCCTCTGTCGCGCAGTCAGTCGTATTTATTGAGCCCTTACTGTGTGCAGAGCACTGTACTAAGCGAGCGGGAGAAGAAGATATAACAGAGCTGCCCACAAAAAGCTCAGAGTCGGGAGTGGGGGAGCAGTCATTAATATGAATAAGAAATTATGGGCATATACGTAAGTGCTTTGGGGCCAAGGGAGGGATGAATAAAGGGAGCAAATCAGGGCGACGCAGTAGGGAGTGGGGAAAGAGGAAATAAGGGCTTAGTCAGGGAAGGCCTCTTGGAGGAGATGTGCTTTCAATAAGGCTTCGATTTCTCCCAGTCGGGCAATAGAGTGACAGTGAAATGTCACTCGAGTTTTGTTCCCAGTTGTTAACCTTTTGAGGCTCTTCAGACATTTGCGAAGTGGGCTAGCGAGACTCGTTGAAGTTCAGTAGGCAAGGTTTACGGGGTAGCTTTGCATTAAAGTGTGGGGCAGTTTGTAAAAAGAAAAAACTTGGGCCCAACAGAAATGCAGACTTCATCTCAATGTCTGGGAAGGGGACATTGACAGTAAAACTTCCCTTTTAATGTCACGCTCTCTCATGACACTGTGGTTAGTGTAATCAGTAATGGCTCTCTAAGGTCTTTCATGATCTGAATCGTACCTAAGGCTCGGTTTAGTCGAGCGTGTGACTCTTTGGATGTGTTGGGCAGGAAACGTGTGATGGGGGTGTGACGGCCACCAGTGGGATTTACAAGCACAGGTTTAATAGTCGTAAAGGCATTTATGAAACGCTCATTGGACGCCATGCACTGTACTGGGCGCTTGGGAAAGAACAGTAGAAGCATGAGGTGTGTTCCCTGCCCACAAGAAACTTGTATTCTAATAGCAATACCAAAATCTCAAACTATTAGTGAACCACATGGAAATTCAGCATCTTGATATTTCCCCCGGAGATTACAAGGAAGTCACTTATGCTGCTTTTCTACTGCTAGACTGTTCTAAGAAAGTGTTTTTTGGTATTTACTGAAGTGATGGGAGAACAATTTTCCAATTGCAAAGCTTTCATGTAAACAAATTGTCCATTTTGTGAGGAATGTTATGAAAGCTTCTCCATTTTCTAATTTCAGTTGATGGCTAATTCATTTTGGAATCGATCCGACTTTAACTCCCCGAATATTTACGGTCAGTAACCAAAAGGAGCAACTTAGGATTTGGAAATATGCTTCTCGTGTGCAGAATAAAAAGGGTGAAGACAAAAGCGATGAAAACTTACGGTACTCGTGGAATTTTCAGGTCCTAAGGTGATGTAGGCCTGGGAACCTATAACGTGGTACAAGTCTGGCTCTTTGAAGGATGCCCGAGTTATTTGGCCAGTCAGTTTGGGAAACGGGGGACTGTTGGAGCCTTGGCGTCATCCAAAACCAGTACCCAAATCCCGTGGGTCACCCCCAGGGAATCTCCGAGGCCTTTTGGCAATCTGATGCACCCCCCAAGGATACAGGCACCGTGGGGTCATTTAAATCAGATTTCCGAACCAGTTAGGTCATCCCCGACGTTTTTTACTTGGTTGGACTGTTGACCGTGGATGTCCCCGTGCCTCAGTTTCCTCAACTGTAAAATGGGGATTCAATACCCGTTCTGCCTCCTTCTCCAACTGCGAGCCTAATGTGAGTCAGGGACTGTTTCTGACCTGATTAATTTGTATATACCCCAGCATGTAGAACAGTGCCTGACACGTAGTAAGTGCTTAATGATCACTCTCATTATTAAAAGGCTCCTGAGATCATTTATGACCTCTCGGTGATGTTTGGATGTAGTGAGTGCGTGTTACTGTAGCAAACATATTTTTCTGAATTTCACGGCCTCTTGCTTTTCAGGGTTTAACCTGAAATATAAACTTGGTGCTAAAAGACTGGACTTTCAGCAGGGAATTTGGAAATCTACTTTATAGCCAGTTTTGTTTAACTTTTTTTAGCTATTTGATCTCTGTCATTCGTTGTTGAGTTTTCTGCTGTTTATCTCCAAAATGCTATTAGGGCATTCTTCTGAGATGAGAAGGCATCTCATCAACTGTGTCATGAGAGGGTCCTGCCAAGGAAGTGGCATTTTTTTTTAAAATAGTATTCGTTAAGTGCATCCTATGTGCTAAGCGCTGGGGTAGGTTCAAGGTAATGAGTTTGGACACCATCCCTGTCCCTCATGGATCTCACCATCTTAATCCCCATTTTACAGATGAGCTAACTGAGGTACCGAGAAGTGAATCAGTTCGCCCGGGTTCACACGGCAGGCAAGTGGCGGGGTCAGGATTAGAACCCAGGTCCTTTGGACTCCAGGGCCCTGGCTCTTTCCACTAGGCCACCCTGCTTCACGGCAAAAGAGTTACCGTTTCCCTTCGGTCTCCCATGTGACAAGCGGGGATACACACCACTCCAATAATAATAACTTTGGTATTTGTTAAGCGCTTGCTAGGTGCCAGCCACTGTTCTAAGTGCCGGGGTAGATACAGGGTCATCAGGTCGTCCCACGTGAGGCTCACAGTTATTCCCCATTTTACAGAAGAGGTAACTGAGGCACAGAGAAGTTAAGTGACTTGCCCAGTCACACAGCTGACAAGTGGCAGAGCTGGAATTCGAACCCATGACCTTTGACTACCAAGCCCGGTCTCTTTCCTCTGAGCCATGCTGCTTCTCTACTAACAAGGTATTGAGATGGGGGTCTCCGGTAGTCTCGTCCAAGGAGAGAAGCCAACTCTTCGCTACCTGGATGATACCGTGTTCTCTCAGGGGCAGGGCAGCTGGGGGAGTGCCAGCACCATTCAGTCGGTCGTATTTATTGAGCACCTGCTCTGTGCAGAGCACTGGTCTAAGCGCTTGGAAGAGTACAATGCAACAATAAACAGACGCATTCCCTGCCCACAACGACCTTACAACAGGCTGACTTGGGGTGGGACGGTGCCTGGTCAGCGGAGAAGCTCCCCTCTAGTGTCGGAGCGGTTCCAGACTAACGTCGAAGACAACAACTATCTCAGTCCTGCTCCAACCGCCCCCCGGGGTCGTCGTTTTTGAAATAGTGTTCAAACATCAACGGGTTTTGAATACAGTTTGATTTGTAAAGTGTCCATTAATGAAACTTTAAGCTCCCACACATCGGTGGCCGGGCCCATCCCCTCCTCCTGGCTCTTTTGCCTCTTGCAAGCCCGCGGCCTTTAAAGAGCCCCAAAGTCAACCGAGAAGAGGCCGAGGGAGGCGGTGGCCGGGCCGAGTTGGGCCCGGGCGCTCTCTCCTCCGGTCTGAAGTTGAGTCCGGGGTCTCTCTTTTCTCTCTCCCCAGTCTGAGCTTGTTTTGATCTCAGCCCAGTCCAGTCCCCATGTAGAGAAGCATAGAGACAAGCTGACCCACCTAAAACAGGTCTAGCTCCTTGCTAGAAAGTGAGTGCATATGCGTCCAGGAGAAAGGCTCACTGCTTTTAGCCATTCCACTCTCTTGTCCAGGATTTGAGGATGGAGCCGGCGGGGTGGGGAGCTGAAGTAGAGGAGCCTGGAGTTATTTTATTTTTTTAAAAATTCAGAATAGTACTTTTTAGCACTTGCTTTGGGCCAGGCACTGTACTAGGAATTGGGATAGATACAAGATAATCCAGTTGGACACAGATCCTGTCCCACATGGGGTTCTTTAATCCCCATCTTACAGATAAGGTAACTGAGGCGCAGAGAAATGACTTGCCCCTGGTCACACAGGAGAGGGGATTTTGAACTCAGATCCTCTGACTTCCCAGCCCATGCGATATCCACTAGGGCACACTGCTTCTCAGAAGGTGTTCAGCAGGATTTAGCGTGGCCAAGGTGGTGTGGGCAACTTAATTTAGGCATACTTCGCCAGTGGTGAAAAACCACCGCCTCAATCAGCAAAAAAGATCTTCTGCCTCTGCAGCCTCATATTACATCACATTTATTTAACTTGGGGTTGTTAAATAGAGGTTAAGGTGGCCTAGTGGAAAGAGCCCGGGCCCGGAAGTCTGGTGGACCTGGGTTCTAATCCCACCTCTGCCACTTGTCTGCTGTGTGACCATGCAAGTCACTTCACTTCTCTGTGCCTCAGTTCCCTCATCTGCAAAATGGAGATTCAATACTGACGCTCTTGCACCTCAGTGCTTAGTACAGTGCCCAGCACATAGTAAGCCCTTAACAAATCCCATAGTTATTGGCCATCACAGTATGTTGCACGTAAAGGGATTTAATATTGCTTTCCCGGAGTTTGTGGAACCGATCCTAATGTGTAATTGGGACATTGCTGAGAACGATACAATCACGTATTCAAGGAGCACAGCAAGATTACGCCTGTTCTGTCTGAATTTGTTAGCCACTCTTTCTCTCCCCCCCCCCCCCCCCTTCTCTGTCCCCTCCAGACGATTGAGAGTTAACGGTAGGGACCACTCAAGATAGATGAAGTTTTTTAAACTTCAGTACAAGAGCGATAGTCACGGAGTCCATTTTGGAACCAGTGAACTGATACATTCGTGAGGCAGTGGGTGCGTTACTTGGGCACAAAAGTAGTTTTCAGCCAACCAACTTTAAACCGTTGTTCTTTAGCCAAGTAGCCGGAACCACAGACGAGTTCATTTTTCCAATTAGTTTACACCCTTTGAATGCTAAGAGTGGGTAAGGCTTCAAGAACATTTTTTAAGGACCTAAAACCGATATGGACTAATAGCAGATACTAAAGGACGTGCCCTTTAAAAAGCGGTTCTTGACATTTGCATCCGAAGCATTTCTCTACCGCCAAAGTGACCTGAAAATGTAACCAAGGGAACGAGGTAGAGGAGCATCTCCACGTCCCCGTTCCGGGGTTGGACGCCCCTTACAGATTGCCTTTGGAAGCCGGCAGTTTGGGGGAGGCAGCTTGATTCAGGCCGTTGTTTTGGTTTTTTTCTAATGAAATTTGTTAATGATGGTTTAGTTTTCATGGTATTGGCTAAGCGCTTACAATGTGTTCTCAGACCGCAAGGACCCCGCTCTTTCCACTAGGCCATGCTGCTGGTTTTTTTTCTTTATGGTATTGGTTAAGCACTTACTACATAATCACTGTTCTAAGGGCTGGAGTAGATCCAAGCTAATCAGGATGGACACAATCCCTGTCCCACTTGGGGCTCAGAGTCTTAACCCCCATCTTACAGATGAGGTAACTGAGGCACAGAGAAGTGAAGGGACTTGCCCGAGGTCACACAGCAATCCGTGGTATTTATCGAATGCTTAATCTGCACAGAACACTGTACTAAGCACCGGGAGAGTACAATGCAAAAGAACTAGCAGACGTATTACCCGCCCATAAGGAGCAGAGTGGGGATGAGAACCCAAGTCCTTCTGTCTCCGGCTCATGCCGTATCCACTGGGCCACGCCGCTTCTCGTGCTTATGTGGAAATCACAGTTTTCCCATTTTCTTCGCACTTGATTGGGTATTCCCTGAGGTGCGCAGTTCCGTATTTATTGGAAAGAGAAAGTCCTCGACTTAGAGACAGACTGCATTCTTCCGCTTTTCAGAAAGTGGGTCTGCTGCCTTCAGCGGGAGCATATGCCGAGCCCTCGCACCGGGCCGAACCTGCAGACTGCGGACAGTCTGGATCTTTATGAACCCGCAGACACAGAGAGACACCGCGGGTTTATCCTACCTTGTTCAATATGCCCCTCTTTGCAAATTAGCGAGCCGCTCTCCGAAGACGCAGCGTGGCTGGTGGTGACTTTGTTCCGATTTTTATCCGCAAATCCTCGCGAGCCAGTTTGGCTAAACGCAGAATGCTGTGGAGGAAGAAAGAGAGCAACCAACTCATCCTGCCTCTGGCCGCTCCCCCATCCCGAGAAATATTTTTCTTTGACGTACCAGACCCCCCAGATGTCTCTTTCCTGGCTGGCAGCGGAATTCTCGTTCAAGTCTGACATTGGCAGTGAAGCCACAGGGTTTAGACATACATCAGGTCATAGATACTGGGACACAGAGTAAGCTCGTTGTGGGCAGGGAATGTGTCTGTTTAGTGTTGCATTATCATTGTTGTATTGTACTCGCCCAATGCTTAGTGCAGTGTTCTGCACGTAGTAAGCGCTCAGTAAATACAAATGAATGAAAAACACATGCCCCTCCATGATCCAGCAGCTCTTGGTTGTGTTTTTTTGTTTTGTTTTTTTTTTTTAGAAATGACAAGTGCCCTGTTTATATTTTCAAGTTCCTACTCTCTAAGCTTCTTTTTATAACGCATATCCCTTTCAGAGGTCAAAAGGAACTGATTTGCCCTTTGAAAACATGCCGTTCATTTATTCCCTAATGAAATGTCTTGATATTTTAATATTTTAATCCCCACTTTACAGCTGATACATTGTAGCATGAGGCTTAGTAGAGGAGGTGAGAAAACCATTTTGTTGGTTGATACCAAGGCATTTGGGGCCAGCGTTAAGGTCAAAGTGGCAAACAGTGGGGGTGTGATGGGTGGGCTCCGTGGCAAAAGGCCCGCACTGCTGACGCCTGGCACTCCTGGGGCTCCTAAAAGCAGCGTGACCGAGTGGGAACAGGAGGGGCCGGGGAGGACGATTACGCGAGTTTTAAGTCCGTCATTTGCCTGCTGTGTAGCCTTGGGTAGGTCGCTTCACTTCTCTGGGCCTCAGTTCCCTCATCTGTAAAATGAGGATTTGATGGCGGTGATACCCCACGTGGGGCCTGGTCATCTCGTATCTACCCCAGTGCTTGGCACATAGCAGTTAACAAATACAGTAATGTTTAATTATTATTCTTGGCTGGCTCTGTGCCAGGTTCTTTTGAAGCAAAGTGGATGTCAGTAGGTCGGGCACCTCGATGCATGTTTCTGGTAATTAATAATAATAAATGTTGGTATTTGTTAAGCTCTTACTATGTGCCAAGCACTGTTTAAAGCACTGGGATAGATACAAGGTCATCAGGTTGTCCCATGTAGGGCTCATTGTCTTCATCCCCATCAATGCGTTACCTCATTTGGTGATCTTTTGAGTTATATGGACACTTTATTAATAGTAATGATAGTAATTGTATTTGTTAAGCAGGTGCTGGGGCAGGTACAAGGCAATCAGATTGCAATCACTTTTACGTCTTTATTTTGAAAACTTAAACACTTTGAAAATTATATCTTTGTCTTTTCTTAGATGTTTCAGATTTCTGCTCTTTTCATTTGGGTCTAAAACGTAAGGCAGGTGAGGAAGGTGATCTTCATGCGTTAAGAAACTGAGCCATAAATCTTCTACTTGCCGTGTACACTTTTCTTTTTTTCCAGCCTCACTTTCCCCAGCCTTCAATTTTCTCCCCCCCCTCCCGGATGTCTCAGGAGAAGTTCATTGTTCCTCTTCTTTACTTTGCAACCATCCTCTCCTGTCCCTGAAGGTTAAGTGTGGTTACACGCAGACCTGTCTTAGCTCAACCACTCAACTTCTCTATCACCTTCAATTCCTCGAAAACAGGAGAGCAATACTAACCCACTTCACTGGAACGGAGAGGAATGACTAATGATTTTCAGAGTGGTACGGAAAGAGAGGTTGAATAAACACCCGATGAAAAAGTCGCAGAAGGCAAGGTTTAACAGTCGAGGCTTTTCGAAAAGTTCACTTGTAGTAGTTCCGACGGAAACAACTTCTTTTAGAACTAAAAATGATAAAAAGCAGCTCTCCCCTGCCCGTGGAATTAATCCCTGTAGGGCAAGGGAAAATATCAGCGAAGTAGCCCGATGACTCAGCCCTTGCGGAAGAGGAGATCGTAACCAGCAAGGATGAGGATTTTGTTGTTGTCGAACCTGTGACGAAGTTACATTTTCATTCCACTTTCCCAGTGTTTTGGTGTTCTCCAGTATAAAAACTGAAGTGTCACACTAAAACAAGAACAGAATTACAGGAAAGGAGAGGAAAATGGAGGAGACATCATTTGCTGCTAAATAGACTAAATACCAGGTGGGCACTGTCTACTCTGGCCGCTAAGTTGATGTAGGGTAAAAAATCTAGCGCTTAGTGCAGTATTATTAAATGTAATAATAATGATGATGGTATTTGTTAAGCACTTACTATGTGCCAAGCACTGTTCTGAGAGCTGGGATACAAGGTCATCAGGTCCCACGTGGGGCTCACAGCCTCAATCCCCATTTTACAGATAAAATAACCGAGGCCCAGACAAGTTAAGTGACCTGCCCACGGTCCCAGAGCAGAGAAGTGGCGGAGTCAGGATTAGAACTCACGACCTCTGACTCCCAAGCCCGTGCTCTTTCCACTTAGCCACGCTGCTTCTTAAAACTTCCTGTAGAACTGGGTGGCAGGATTGGTAAGGCATTCATAAGACCTACTTCAAGTTGCAAAAAAGTTCGATGCTTGGATTGTTAGGAACACTAGATTTTTAGATCCAGTCGGGGCAGTTTTTTGTATTAATTGAGCATCTACTGTGTGCAGAGCGCTGTGCTGAGTGCTCGGGAGACTACAGTTCAACAATAAACGGACACACACACAGTCACTTCCCACAATTAGTCACAAATATACCTATTCTATAAACACTTTTCTATCTACAAGTCAATCTTACGGGGTTCTCCCCCGACGCCCCTCCCCAGCCGATATCAGTATATCTTTGATTATTGCATGCTGAATTAAATAGTAGTTTTCAATTTACGTGCAATGGGAGAAACCTGAATAATCCTAAACATGTCTGGAAAGTAGTAAATGATGGGATAGAGACATGGGCAAGATAAATGACTTTGGGGAGGACATTCCTTGGGAGATGTTCACCACAAGGAAGGCTTTAATGCCTTTATCTGTGTCAGTTTATTATCAATTCGTAGGACATAGCTAAATATAGAGCTTTTTATTGCCAGTATAAATCATAAGTAATTCAAAATGAGTTTTATTTATTTTCCCTTTGCTCACTCTATGTATAATATGGTATTTGTTGTAGCTACAGTCACTTAGCAGCTTTAGAATACTCCCAGCTTCGTGAAAACAGCCCCATTTATAAAGTCCCCATTTAACACAGCTATTGGTGTTGAGAATCTTTCTGAAATCACTTTGTAGTGCATGCGCCTTTGGAGGAAAAGGCTAGAAGAAAGTGCATTTTTACCCTCTGTTTTTCCTTCGGTATTTCTGGCATCTCCTTCGAAAGTTTGGTTGAACGCTTCACAGAGCCGTGCCTGGCTCTGAAAGATTTTAAGGAAATCGGGTCCTGCTTTTGTAGTTCACCAAACTCCTGAAGTCACAGCCTCCCACTCCCCCCAAATAGAGTGACCCTTTCTCATTATCTAACAAGTTTTTGGTCCCGCACGTTAAATGCAAGATTCAGAACAGCTTGAGTCTCCAAATGTAGGATGGCAGTGTCATCGAGATTACTAGGGTTAATGTTTTGGAGGATGGGGCTAGTCGAAGACTGAGTGCCGGACCGTAGCGGGCCTTGGGTAATAAGGTCAGGGTCTTGGGGTGTTGGTCATTCACGAATATTCTTTGTTAAAATGACTGGAAAAATTCAAGCTGTTCAACTTCAGCCGCCCAAGTTGGAAACGGCAGTGTTTCGGTAGCTGAGGCCTGCTAAGTAGTATACGTGGAAACGTTTTTCAGCTCTAAACTCATTTACTCCCCCCGGCGTTCTCCCATGCAGCCTTAAACTCAGTAACAGCCTAGGAATGAGTTAATACTAAAAAGTAATTCTTATAAATTAATCCTCACCCCTAAAATGGACTCCAAATTTTGTGTCTCTTCTACAAGTAAAGAGCCTCTGTGTACAATTCCAGTTAGGCGATAGCGTCCTTTGGTTAACGCCTGCGGGAAAGTTCCGAAAAAGGCACCTTGGAGACCGGCAGCCTTAGTTTGTACAGCCTCGGCTGGATTCAAGTTAAATTTATAACCGGTGGGGTTCCCGGCCTCGTAAGAGGCTGAGGGGAGATTGTGCGGTCCTCTGCCGACTTTTCTTCCCTTCTCTCTCGTGTGCTTTCGTCTCCTCCTGCTCCCCATCCGGTGCTTTCAGTTCCAAGCAGGGAAATCTCCGTGTATTCCCCCCGGCCCACCGCACAGATTGGGAAGGCCCTTCACCCCATTCTCTGCCAAACCACATCCCTCCCGTCTTTCAAAACTCTCACCCGCCTCCGGATCCTCCAGCCACCCGTGACCTACCACCCTTCCCCTTTCTCACCTCTCCCAACACCAGTTGCTTCCTCACTCATCAACCAGTGGTATATATGGAGTGCTTGTTGCGCGCAGAGCACTCTACGAAGCACTTGGGCGAATACAGTGCAACAGAGTTGGTAGACGTGCTCCCTGCCCACAAGGAGCTTACGGTCTAGAGAAGCTTTCGGTCGCCTCGTCTCGGTAAAGCGAGCTAATGGCATCTGTTTTATTTGCGTTTGCCCCATCACCTCCTGTAAAGTTATATACTAGAGGACATGTACCACTCCCCCCCCCCCCCCCCATTGGACTGTGAGACCGGTGTTGGATAGGGATCGTCTCTATCTGTTGCCGAATTGTACTTTCCAAACGCTTGGTACAGTGCTGTGCACACAGTAAGCGCTCACTAAATACAATTGAACGAATGAATGTACCGAAGACCCCCATTTCCGGCACTGCTCCGTTCCGCCCACCCTCGGCCTCCAGCCCGAAGCAAGCCTTGTCTGTATCAGCCTGAGGTGTTGTGGATTTCCGAGGTCTCTGTGGGTTGGGTTGGGAGCCAGGAGATGTGAGATGCGGCCTCTCTTACGAGGCCGGGAACCCCACGGGGTATGAATTTAACTAGAACGGAAGTCAGAGGATGCACAAACTAAGGTTGCCAGTCTCCGAGATGGCTTTTTCGGAACTTTCCCGCCGACTCGCGTCGAATTGGAATTCTACACAAGAGTGTAGAATTAAGTGTAGAAGAGACGCAAAATTTAGAGTCGATTTTGGGGGTGAAGATTAATTTCTAAGAATTTCTTTTTAGTATTAACTCATTCCTGGGCTGTTACTGAGTTTGAGGTTGCTGGGGAGACTGACGAAGCCCTCCTTTCCTCTTCTCCCGCTCCCTTCTGGGTCTCCCTTTCTCCCTTTATTCATCCCTCCCACTCCCCTTTGCCCCACAACATTTATGTACATGTCTATAATTTATTTCTATTAATGTCTGTCTCCCCCTGTAGACTGTAAGCTCACTGTGGGCAGGGAATAGGTCTGCCGACTCTGTTATATTGTACTCTCCTAAGCGCTTAGCCCAGGGCTCTGCACACAGAAAGTGCTCAGTAGATACCATTGATCGATCGATTGCCCATCTGAGGGGAGAAGTTAACCCGGGACCATCTCCTCATCGTGAAGCCTCCGTGATGCTCTTATTCAAAAAACGTCCTCTGCACAAAGAAGGCATCCAGTAAATGGTAATTAGGTGTTTTTGTTAATGTCTTGTCCACCCTGGGCTTCAGAGAAGGGTAAGCATCTTCTTTGCAGCAAAGACAATAAATGACTGGCAAAGCTAGATTTACTTAACGTTAAGATGCCTCTCTGGCGATGTTTGTAAATATGCGACCTTATTCTGGCCCCCCGCAAGTTAAGTTTCAGCCACTCTTTATTTTTCTTTGAGAAAATGGTTGGGAGAGGTCTAAAGGGACTACAGTAGTGAAGAGGACCTTGTTACCCAATTGTCACCTATTGACCGTCCTCAGGTGCGCGGTTCTGGATAAGGCGGCATTTCATAGAATTCAGAGACAGACTGGTCCAGTTGACCTTAAGGATTTTGCATTGTAGCGCGGCAGAATTGGGGTTTTAGGTTGAAATTCTGTAAAGCAACCAGGGGCGAGGATCACTCACCCGTGTGTCAAGGCAAGTGTTTAAATCGTCTCAACCAATTGGGAGCGATCAATCAGTCATATTTACGGAGCTCTTACTGTGTGCAGAGCACTGTACTAGGAGTTGGGAGAGTACATTGGAACAGAATTGCCCATATTTCCCATTTCTCTATCATAGGGTATTGGCATAGTCACAAGGGCCAGGGGAGGTCGACTGTGGATGCTGAGGTGGTGGGGGGGGTGTGGGTGTGTGTAAGAAACTGGAGTTCATTGTGCTTTCTTCTCCTGAAGCACTTTTGAGGAGTAGAGCCGTATTGACGCACTCGTTTTCTTCCCTCTTCCATACTCCCAATTCCTGACGCTCAATCCCCCGGGGGTGCGAGGTTGTTCACACCCGGGAGAGCGGTCCCTGGAATCCGGGGAAGCTGACCTAACCCTAGAAACTCTCGAAGCAGCCAGTCGGTCGTATTTATCGAGGGCTTACTGGGTGCAGACTTTCCTATGTCGGAACACGTGGGTTGGCAAGAGGTAACAAACCGCATCATCTTCCTCTCCTGCCCGCCACGCGCCTTCGTGTTTATGAGCTGAGATAAGGATAAAATTGATCGATCCGCGTCGGGGAGGGAAATGTGATTTGGGGAGGTGACTTTGCCCGTCAGGTATCGTCCGCCGGGAAAAGGGTACCTCCCGATATAGCGGCCTTGCGTCAGCATGTTGCTTTCTCATCGTGGTGATGTTCTAAATCACAATTCCCCCAGGTCTTTTGAGGCATGGGCAGTGAAGAAAATCCTGAATAATAATCATAATTGTGACATTTGTTACTATGTGCCAAGCACTCCACTAAGGGCTGGGGTAGATACAACATCATCACACAGGGCTCGCAGTCGAAGTAGGAGGGAGAGCAGGTTTTGAATCCCTGTTTTGCAGATCAGTGAACCGAGGCACAGAGAAGTTGTGATATGTCCAAAATCGCACAGCAGATATGGCAGGTGTAATGTTGGAACCCATCCCTCTGGCTCCCAGCCCTGTGGTCTTTCCACTAGGCCACGCTGCTTCTTTCCTGCTGCTTCACGCTGCTACAGTCAGATCTCCTAAATTTTCTTTTTTTTATGGTATTTGTTAAGCATTTTCCAGTGCTGGGGTAGTTATAAGACAATCAGGTTGGATACAGTCCTTGTTCCACGTGGGACTCTGTCTTATTTTTTTCCTTTAAATGGAATTTAAATGCTTACCATGTGCCAGGCGCTGTTCAAAGTTCTGGGGTAGATATAAACTAATCAGGAAGGACACAGTCCCTGTCCCACGTGGGGCTCACAGTTTTAATCCCCATTTTTACAGGGGAGGTGATTGAAGCTCAGAGAAGTGAAGTGACTTGGCTCTGATCACCCAGCAGACAAGTGGCGGAGCCGGCATTAGAACCCAGGTCCTTTGACTTCCAGGCTCGTGCTTTATCCACTAGGCCCCGCTGCTTTTCACTGTGCTTTTTGAAAGGACCGGGCTGGAAGAGTTAGGCAGCTTTCTTCTGGCACTGTCTATGTAGGGCCGCCGTGTTTGGCGGCATCTAGATGGTAAAGCTCGTTGTTGGCGGGACATGTCTGTTTATTGTTATATTGTACTCTCCCAAGGGCTTAGTACAGTGCTTTGCACACAGTAAGCGCTCAATAAATACAGTTGACCGACTGACGCAAGATTCATTCGTTGATATTCGATCTCATCTCTCGATGAGACACCAAACCAAGTAAACAGGCATCAATATAAATAGAATTGTAGATATATACATAAGTGCTGTGGGACGGGGAGAGGAGGGGGGAACGGAGCAAGTCGAGGTGACACGGAAGGGAGGGAGCTGAGGAAAAGGAGGGGTTTTCCTTCTCGAGGGGGTCTGCCGGAATGCAACCACTCACCTCGAGGAGAACCGCCCCCGACTGCACCTTGTATCCACAATAAGTGGGCCAGAAAAAAAAAGAGCCTCGGTAAAACAACTCCCTAACACAGTGAGCCGGAACCGAGGACTTTCTGGTTGTGTTTTTCCAGAGAAGTGGAAATCCACGAACTACCTCTCCCCCCGCAGCTCCCCGGCCAACCGCCCCTCACCTGATACTTAACGGGAACCCATATCAAAACCATACAAGCCTCAGCGCGTCAGCGGATGGGCCCTCCCGGACTTGCTTCTGGACCCACCACGGCGAGGGTAGGGAAGGAGGGAGGACCCCGGCTCCAGAGCGAGGGGGAATTCCGACACACCGCTATTCCCCAATTTCCTGATGGAACCGCGCTTTGAGCCCTGTGGACTTCGATGTGCCGTGCCAAACAGAATTAAGATGCAGAATGCACCCCTTACATTTGAAAGTAATGTCGGTAATGTCTTCCCCGTAGCACACCATTAAGAAGATGCGGCATATTTATGGAATCTTTTAGCCACTCTGTGCTTTGACTGTGCCGACTCAATGAAGCATGTAAAAGATGCTTACAGTGGGGACCGAGAAATTGGCTAATGCGATCCTAAAAATAGATTTCCAGAGAGAAATTTGAGGGAAGTGTGTTTCGTCGGCAGGGTTTCGGGACTCTCAGACCCAGGTTCTTTCTGGGGTGTATTGGATTTAGTTGTGAGAGCGTATTTTCTTAGCTGCTATAACGGGTTGGTTAATTATCAGATGAAATGGGACCGGAGGATTTCCACTGACTTATTCTAAAGGCAGGTGTGCTCGTGCTGCTTTCCCCAGCATTCTGTCAAAATGACTTGATGGAAAGTACTTATTCCTTTGTAGAAAGGAGTGGCTCTTAGAAGAGAACTCTAATGTATCCATTTAGTGAAATGGCATTATGAATTTGAATGGTGGGGGTAGGATGAAAGGGAAGGAATATATTGAGTCTGTATGATCTAATCAGTGATACTTAGTCAACGCTTACGACGTGAAGGGCCTCGTACCGAGCGCTTGGGAGAGTACGGCACAACAGAGTAGGTAGACGTATTCCCGGTCCACAACGAGCTCAACTCTAAAGCAGGTTGTTGTTGTCGGCACTAATAACAGTAATAATAATTGTGGTATTTATTAAGCATTTGCTCTGTTGTAAGCACTGTACTGAGCGCTGGGCCCAAATGGGGCTCACATTCACGCATTAAGGAAGCGCACCCCCCCACTAATATTTGGGAGACGTACATTTTTGAGACTCACACCTGTCCCTCATCCTTGTCTTTATTCCAAGAAATGCCGTTTATTTTATGGGTTACTATAAGTAACCTAGCATTTTCTGCGGGCCTAACCGATTGTGACGAGGATTAAGATGATTCTTTTTGGCCGCTGCTGCTGCTTCTGAAGCCAGACGGTTAAAGATCCTTTACAGTGGCCAAGCTGAAACAGCTTGGATGACTTCTTTCTACCACAGAAGAGAATCCGTCCCCAGTGGAGGCATAGTAGTCGGGACCCCTCCCGGATGAAAAGAACGGCCGTATATGGGCGAGTCGCTCCGTGAGCAGCTGGAGACTCCTCTTACCAGCAGAACGAGACCCCTGGTATCGATCGATATCGTTCGGGAGGATGGTGGTAGCCGGTTGTAGTCTGTACTATACCGGTTTGGATCAACACTTTGGATTTCAAGCTCAAGTAAATCAAACCGACGTGATGCCAAGGGTTGATGATGGTGATTCCTTATTTCTTTCTACAGTGCTTCTTGGTATAAAGCCGGTGCAGTTATTCTTGGTTTTATCTGTTCCCTGCAGAGGCACTTCAGTCGTACACATTGAATTCCCGGTGGTGCAAATGTCAGACAGTTTTGTTCCGAAAATCCCCGTACACTTTTTATTGGAGAGATGTTAAGTGACACCTCGATAGCCATTCCTTTTTCACTAGATTCTTTTAGAAGCTTCGGTTCTACCCAAACCTTTAACCGTAGAATCGGTCGCCTTTGCAGTTGTAGCATCGTAACAGGGATGAACCTTTTTTTTTTTTTTTAAGTGGTATTTAAGCGCTTTCTATATGCTAGACACTACTATATGCTGGGGGAGAGCCAAGCTAATCAGGTTGGACACAGTCCATGTACCTTATGGGGCTCATGGTTATTGTCCATTTTGTAGATGAAGTAATTGAAGCCCAGAGAAGTGAAGTGACTTGCTCAGGGTCACCCAGCGGACAGGTGGCTGAGCCGGAATTAGAACCCGGGTCCTCTGACTCTCAGGCCTGTTCTCTATCCACTGGGGCGTGCTGCTGGGGAACCTTGTCAAAGCCTTTCCGAAAAAGCTGTTTACCTCTAGACTGTAAGCTAGTTTTAAAGGAATCCGTTAACTCCTTACTGTGTGCCGGTCGCTGTACTAAATGCTGGGGGAGAGCCAAAGTAATCATTCGGACACAGTCCGTGGCGCATACGGGGCTCCCATTCTCAGTCCCCATTGTTCATATGAGACAACCGAGGCCCAGAGAAGGAAAATGACTTGACCAGGGTCCCACAGCAGACGAGTGGCGGAGCCAGGATGAGAAGTCAGGTCCTTCCGACTCTCAGTCTGTGCTCTTATCCACCAGGCCATGCTGCTTCTCTGCCCCGGAGATCTTTAAAATCCAACCGCTTCCTGTTAGGGGACCAGATGGTCTCTCGAGGACCTTAGCGTGTTTGTGTCTTGTGTCTGTGAGCAGGGTCAGTAGGAAAATCCCTCTGATCTGCAGCGATGAAATCTCTTCTCAACAGCTGCCTTTTGGGTCCTTCGCTTGGTAGCACGCCTCTTGGTCCACCGGCTTTTATTGTAGAATTCTTCTTCTCAAATGTGACTTTGTGGACTCATCTAAATTCCTGCACAAGTACGGCCTGTCTCATGTTTCAGAACAACCTAACCATTTTTTTCCCCCCCTCTCCTCCAGAGGCTGTGACAGTAGATTCCTTATAGGGGCTGCCATGCGAGCGAGGGGTGGGGTGGCAATACCTGGAGGAGTGATGACCTATTTTCTGCAAATAAGTTGGAGTGGTGTTTACTTTGAATAAAATGTCTTTCACATCAAGCAAAAATGCAGTGTTCCACTTGAATCAAGGAAGCTTTTCTCAAGCATATTGCTGTCCCTGACTGTTTTCAGGTGGTGTGTTTTTACCGGTTTTTATGTTCATTTTCTTTTTGGGAGCTCCCTGTTTTGACTGAGAGAGTACGAGTGGGCAGAAGAGAGCAGTTACCGGGGATTGGCCCTATGGAACCATTGTCAGCCTCCAGATGATGAATATTTTTTCCATCAAGATGCTGACTTGGCATTAAAATTTGCCCCACAGAATACCAATAATAATAATAATAACGATGGAACTTGCTAGCCTCCCCCAGAAGTAGGTATGGGCCACGCCAGCCAGAAATGTCAGCACTGATTTGCTTGGCCCCCACCCCAGAAGTGGACAGGGTGGGGTCATATCCCTCCCCCCCCACACACACTCACCCCCCTCATCCCAATAGATTGCAAAAACCATGTTCTCTAATTCGGCGGAATCCTTTTTTCATTTGCCTAAGTTTTCCCCTGCGAGCATTAAAGTACAATGAGACCTATGTGGGAGAGGGACTATTGTCCAGCCCGATTATACTGTGTCTCTCCCAGCACTTTGCACAGTTCCTGGCATGTTGAAAGCGTTCAGCAAATACCATAAAAAGAAGTGTTCATTAATAGCATTTATTGAATGCCAGCGGGATGCAGAATATTGCCCCGAGCTTTTGGGAGGACATAATAGTAGTAGGCAGGATCCCTGCTCTCAAGGAATTTAGAGTCTAGAGGGGGAGACGGACTCTATTACTTCAGTCAGTTATTGGTATTTATTGAGCACTTCCGTGTGCAGGGCGCTGTACTAAATGCTTAGGGAAATACCGTACGAGATGTGATCCCTGTCCAGAAGAAACTTATAGTCTGAAGGGGAAGATAGACATTAAAATCAATCACAGAGCGGATACTAGGATCTTTACGTAAGCGCTTTGGGGCTGGGGTGAGCGTCAACGTGAGTACGCAACCAAGCCTGTAAAGCCGGTGGTCAGGAGTTTCTGCTCGATAGTGCGGGCAGGGAGGGACCACCCCTGGAGGCTTTTGTGTGTGGGGGGAGACATGCTCTGCCTGACGTTCAGAAAAATGAGACCGGGAGTAGTCGAGTCAGGATATTACGCAAGCCCGGACCAGCCCGGTGACAATTCGTTACCACAGGAAGTTGTGCAGGGAGAAAATGCCAGTTGGCTGAAGAAAGGCTTGGATAAATACATGGATGAGTCATCTCGGACAGATTATTAGAGGGAAAATTCCTCAGCGGGGTGATGGAGTCAAGGAGCACAGCCGTCACTGTTTCTCCAAGCGTCTCGTAATGTCGTTGTCGGAGACACCTTATTGGGTTAGGCAGATCATTGGTCTGACCCATCCACGGCATTGCCCTGGAAGACTCTAAGCTCCTCTTTGAGGCTCTAAGCTCCTTGCGGGCAGGGAACGTGTCTTCCGACTCCGTCGGGTTGTACTTTCCCAAGCGCTTAGTACAGTGTTCTGCACACGGTAAGCATTCGGTGAGTACCGTTGATGGTTTGTTCACGAGCATCTTCTTGCAGCCGATAATAGTGAATCATCACGTCCGGGCGGTTTAGGATGTACTCTGTCTAAATTAAAACCAAGGAGGAGGCCTTAAGGCGCTAGAATAAACTTGACTTTTCACCTTATGTGTTCATTGGGATTTGGGGGTAAATGCCATGTGTATTTACAGCAGATATTTCATGAGCTCAGAGAATACCGGATCTGGAAGAGACCTTAAAAGATTATGTAGCTCAATACCCGATTTCAGGCAAATAGATGTCTGAATCATCCAGGGTGGATTTTTGTCCATTCTTAAAGATCCCCAGCCCCTTCTCCTTTTGTAGACGCAGTAATAATTATGGTATTTATTAAGCGCTTACTATGTGCCAGGCAGTATCCTAAGTGCCGTACTTAGCTCCTGTCTCGCTCTCTCCTCCCCCGGTCGTGGCTGTGTGTGGTTTCCCCCAGTGGAAGCGTGTGGCCAGGGAAAAGGATGTCGCCTGCTTGCCTTAAAGCCATTATTTGGTGAATTGCATAACACCGTGGGAGCAGCGGCCGATTGGGTTATTCTTTGGGTTTTGCACATACTTAATCCGCCGGCGTCCTTTAACTCGTCTTTGGGGTGGAGATGATGCATGGTGGGGGGAGTCAGTTCCTTAGATGTTTACCCACGGCGTTGGGCAAATCCAGTATTAAAAATGCTAGTCACGCATCCCAGATTCTGTTGTGGCTCATCCTGACCCAAGGAGCTTGGAATGAAGTAGGAGGTGAATTTTAAAAATGACTTGTAAGTCATGGGCACCCAAGTAATTTGAGTGCTTAGATTTATTACCTTGTAGTTCTGTGGAAAGTTTTAAAGACCTTTTCTTTTCTTTTTTAAAAAAATCGCCTAGCTCCTAAGTGCACGAAACTCTTAATGAGGTACTAAGGCTATGAACTTTTTGTAATTCCTGACTCTAAAATTTGCACAGCAAAATTAACTCTCTGAGGTGACACACGTGTAATTTTGGGATTACTGGTTAGAAGCTCAGCGCGTATAACTTATTGTGCCGTATCCCGACCTGGTGACTCACTGTTTCTGCTTGTTCCAACTTTTGATTTAACTTAGTTCGGGGCTTTTACGTAATGGAAATGAAGGAGTTGTGTGTGGTTTTGTTTTGGTTTTTTTTCCTGACTTTTCTGGGAGGTTGTATTTTTGATGAGAAGATTACGAAGAGGGTAAAGCAGACAGAATAAGGCAGAAGAAGGTGGTAATCTCATATGTTGTTGTGATTTTTTAGTAGTCAGCCAGTTTGGCTGGCTAATAATCTATGATTTGGGGGGTTGAATAAGAATAGGCCGTGCCATCCTGGTTTGGGATATGGCTGTTGTCTTGTATCAACGGCCCTGGGTGAGGGCACCCTTCGGAGCGACCTTTTGGAGCTGAATACTAGAATGGAGCTCTCCGGAGTAAATAAAAACGAAGTCGCCTTTCACTTTCTCTTTTGAAACCATCTGCTCTGTACCGGCGCCGTAGTACCGACTGGTAAAGTACATACGCATTCATGAGCGTAGCAGGGAAAACTCTCAGCGCTAACAAGAGCCTTTCCTAAATTGTAATTACGTTTCAACTCTGCTCCAGAGTTTGTGTGCGTAGCTCAGGGGCGGTGACTCAGGGAGGTCATGTTCTCCGAAATGGATGACGCAGCGGGAGAGACGACACATTCTTCACATGCTTGGTTTTTTTTGATTTGAGGATGACTAAATATGTAACCTTCCATTTTTTTAATGGTCCGTTTTTGTTCCCCGTACTCACTTTCAAAAACTTGTCGGCGGAGTTCGAGGTGCAAGCGAGTACAAGTTTGGTGACGGCCTGTCTCGGAGAAATGTCATTTTAACTGCCAGGCTCCAGATGGAGATTTTGGAGGGAGAAAATGCATTCGTTAATTTGTCAGATTCATTTGAGACAGGCCAACCTGGCCATCATCAGAGTTTGGGAGAGTTTTGCATTGTGATGTTTCATTAGGCGAGATCTGGAGGAAGCTTTCTCAGCGAGAGGAACCTAGGAACTTGGTTTCTCCTCATCGCTCTGCTTTTCCAGGCCACCAACTAAAGAGGAATTTAATTCTGGAAGGGGGAACCCCCAGATTTGGGCCTGGAGGGGAGGCCAGGAGAGAGTCCCATGCTCCACGTGGAGGGATCGATGGTATTTATTGAACGCTTGGGCAGGGAATGTGTTCATTGTTTTATTGTTGTAGTGTACTCTTCCAAGCGCTTAGGACAGTGCTCTGCTCAATAAATGCGATTGAATGAATGAATGAAGGAACGCTCATCGGGTGCAGAGCACTGTACTACGCACCTGAGAGAGAGCACTACAGTGGAGTCGGTAGACACGTTCCCTTCCCCAAAGGAGCTTCCGGTCTAGGATGGAGAAGACCGAGGAATGCTTGCTTAGGCTATCGGGAACACTGGGTGTGTCAAAACTCAGCATCTGCAATTTGACCATGGTTTTAGAGGAATATTCTTCGAGATTGCAAAGTAGTTTCCTTTTTCTTTCTGCTGAGGGAATCAGTTTCGATCCCGCTGCGTGTCAGATAAAGGAAACGAGGCAAGTCTGGTGTCCAGTCTCTCCACAGCACTGAAGTCACCAGTGACCCCTGGCCAAATGTAACACACTCTATCCCAATTCTTCCCGACTCCTTGGCTGCCTTTAGTACTGTGGACCACTCCCTTCCCCTGGAAACCCTATCTACTCTTGGTTTTTCTGACACAGTTCCCTCCTGCTTCTTATTTTACCTCTTTCTCTGCCTCCCACCTCCTAACTGTGGGTATCCCGCAAAGCTGTGTTCTGAATCCTCACTTCTTCTCACTTTACACCCACTCCCTTTACACTTTCCCACTCATTCTGCGCCGAAGGCTTCAGTTATCTTCTCCGTGCCGTGGGAACGGCTCCCAGATCTCCCTTGCTCCCCCGACCCCTCTCCTGCGCCGCAGTCTCGCAGTTCCGCCTGGACGTCTCCTCGGCACCTCGAGCTCATTACGTCAAAAATGTTCTCGCCACAGTTGACAGTAGCTCACCTTCCCCACCCCTGAAGCCTTCCGCCATGGCATTATCTCCGACTCCTCCCTCTCTCTCAACCCCGGTATTCAGTCTGTTATCCAATCCTGCTAGTTTTTCCTCCCGAATATGTCCAGGGCCTGCCCCTTCCTCTCCGTCCAAGTGATCACCGTGCCCGTCTGGTGCCGTATCCCGACTCCCCCGCTCAGTCAGCCTGCCGTCTCTCCCCTCCCCGGTCCCTGCTGCCACCTGGGCGCCCGGATCATTTTTCTAAACAGTCATTCGACACACAGCTCCCCATTCACAAAACCCCAGTTGGTTGGCCATTCCTCATTTCCAAGCAGATATTCCTGACCTTTGGCTTTAAGACAGTCAGCTTCCCCAACATACCACTTGGGGTTTTTTTTATGGGGGGGGGGGGGGGGTATTTCAGAGCAGCGTGGCCTAATGGATAGAGCGCGGGCCTGGGAGTCAGAAGGCCCCGGGTTCTCATCCCGGCTCCGCCACTTGTCTGCTGTGTGACCTCGGGCAACTCACTTAACCTCTTTGGGCCTCAGTTATCTCCTCTGTCAAATGGGGATTGAGACCGTGAGCCACTTGTGGGACCGGGCGGTGTCCAATCCGATTTGCTGGTGTCTGCCCCAGTGCATAGCGCGGTTCCTGGCACAAAGTAAGCGCTTAACAAATACCATGGTAATGATAATGATTATTATTATTTTTGAGACACTGACTCCTCAAAGTTTGGCTGTCTTGAAAAAATCGTCAATAATTCAACTCTCTCCCCTCTGATACGGCTGATCATGCCAGAGCTAAGTGAGCTTCCTCTGATTTTTACCCCATGGCCAATGCCATAAGGCAGGTCTGTGTCCCAGGTTTAGGCTTGTTCAATTAATTATATGCTGTCGTGCTCGAGGGCTCAAATGGGAGGCCGGTGTCGTAATACAATTCCGATCACTAGGGAAAGTCTTTAAAATCAGGCTAAAATCATCCGCCAAAGTTCCTGAATCGTAAAGGATGACTTTCATGTCGGCGACTCTGCTCCAAGAGCACATACCCAAGAAGACCCGTAGGGAACCACGAGCCATTTTTCAGAATTGGATTACGTCTTAAATTTCCTCTGCCTCCCCAAACCGACACGCTTCTCCCCTGTTAGCCTTCCCTTTCCGCTCCACAGGGCTTCAGCGCTATATGAGTAATAATTGTGGTATTTGTTAAGCGCTCACTACATTCCAAGCACTGTACTAAGCACTGGGGAGGATTCAAGCAAATTGGATTGGACACAGTCCCTGTTCCGCATGGAGTTCACAGTCTCAATCCCCATTTTACAGATAATACTATTGTGGTATTTGTTAAGCATTTACTACGTGCCAGGCACTGTACCGAATGAACCCTGGGGTGGATACAAGCAAATCGGATTGGACGCAGTCCCTGTCCCACGTGGGTTTCACGGTCTCAATCCCCAGGTGAGGTAACATGCTAGAACAGAGAAATGACTCGCCCCAGGCCACCCAGCAGACAGGTGGTGGAGCAGGGATTAGAACCCAGGACCTCCTGACTCCCAAGCCTGTGCTCTATCCACTACATCACGCTGCTTCCCGCCCCGCCCCCGGGATGCGCGACCCAGGAGAGCCGAAGCGACCGGCCAGACCTATTCACCGTTCCTCGCTTTCGCCTCACTTGCAATTGACCCTTTGCTCACATCCTCCTTTCTGCCCGGAACTCCCTCCCCCTACATAATGGACAGACCAGCACACCCTCCCCAGCTCCAAAGCCCTACGAAAATCCTGTGTCCTCCGTCACCTCTCATCTCCCCGCCTCCGTCGTGTTTTCCTTCCCTACCCCCTCACCCACGCACGGAGACTGTAAACTCGTTTTGGGCAAGGAATGTGTCTGTTTATTGTTATATTGTACTCTCCCAAGGGCTTAATACAGTGCTCTGCACACAGTAAGCGCTCAATAAATACAACCGACCGACTCCCTTAGCACTTGGACACTCACTCCCAACACACACACAGACTCCCGTAGCACTTAGGTTCCTATGCTTATATTCAGTTGCTTCCCTTGCAGATAATTTATTTTAATGTCTGGCTCCCCCCCCCCCCCCACATTGGACTGTAAGCATCTTAAGGGCAGGGGTCATGACGGTCAACTCCGTCGTACCGAACGCTTCCAAGCGCTTAGCACAGTGCTCGCTCTACAAAATAAGCGCTCATTACATGCCATCGAGTGATAGAGGGATTAGAAACGGTAAAAGACCGAGGCAACCAAGCGGGAGAAACGAAAAATGGCACCAGACCCATCCACCTGGCCACCAAGGGACGGTCTTCATCTGCTCCTGATGTGGGCGGGATTGTCGGGTTCTCAGCCCCGTCAGCGCACGCTGGGTGCCGTGTCGCCTTTCGGGAGCGTCTGAACCTGAAGGCGCTTAGCCCCGTTCGGAGGCCGGCCGTGCCTACCCGCCACCGGCCTCCCAGTTGTGGTTCTTAATTTGGTCTCGCACAGGGAAGTAAATAGTCGTCAGACTAGTTCTACTTGCTGTCTGTTGAGCTTAAATTTGAGTTTGACCTAGAGGTAACTCCAAAGTGCCCTGCTAAAAGGAAAAGAAATAGATTTCCTCCGAAGCCCAAATCCAAAGTTGGAATGGAATTTGGAATATTTTCTAAAGTAGTTGAAGGTAAAACTTCTTTTTTTTTTTTGGCCAAATCTGGGCAGCCTGTTAGTCTAGAGACAAATATTTTACTCAAGAAAAGTATTTTATGGGGTTTTTTTGTTTTTGTTTTTTTAATTTCTTGTTTATGAAGCTGTTAAAAAGCATGGAGTAGAGAGGTTGAATTTTTCATTGCTAGGTCAGTGACTGGGGAGTGTTTGACTTTGAAATGAAAAGCAGCGTGTTCTGGGGTCAGAGGCCCTGGGTTCTAATCCCACCTCCACCACTTATCTTCTGAATGACCTTGGGCAAGTCACTTAACTTCTCTGTGCCTCGGTTACCTCATCTATAAAATGGGGATAAAGACTGAGCCCTGTGTGGGACAGGGACTGTGTCCAACCCCATTAACTGATTTCTACCCCAGCGCTTAGTACAGTGCCTGGCACATAGTAAGCATTTAACGAATACCTTTTTTTTTTTTTTAAACGGGTCATGACCGAGTCCTCTCCCCTTTTGGATTAAGGTACTGAGGAGGTGTACATGTTATATCACTGAAGAATTTTAAATCTTAACATCTTTGCGTAGTCCCGCTAGGCCCTGGTGTTAACACCCAATTTTTAAATGGAAGGAAGCGCTTTCATCACTTGATCGTGCATGTTTGTCGACTGACATGTGTCGTTGCATTGACATGCAGCCGGTTTTGCAGTAGCTCTCGGTTACGAGACAGAATTCCCAGGCCACAGAGGTCAGAGCCGATACGATCCACGTGAAATTTCTGAAGGAACTCGTTCTTTCCCTTAAAATGGGTTGTGTGCAGTCTGACTTTTGGAAGAGTCGAGGACCCGACGTACTCTCTCTCAGCTCCCACGTTCTGCCTTGAAGGGAGGCTTGTCTTCTCTCCTCAACGGGGAGGAAGCCTCGCCCGAATGGGCTCAGCGGCCGAGGTTCAGCCGAGCAAACGAGTTGCCGATACGTGCGTTTTATTCTTAGAGCGGCTTCAAAAGCTTCCCAAATGGAGATGGTTTTCTGGCCGCTACAGATAAGAGGAACCTTCCGGGTGGTTTAGGTCTGCCGTTCTCGGATTTTATCATCCGAATTTTACAATATTTTCTCTTCTCTCTCTTTTTATTCCCTCCCCCCACCCCCCTTCTTTTCCCAGGTCTTCAAAGTGCGCCATTTTAACTGTCTGGACGGACCGACCTCCTCCCTTAAGTTATTATAAACTTTTTTTGCTGCTGTGCATCCACGTGAAGATGTCTCGTAGCCCTGATGCGAAGGAAGACCCTGTGGAATGCCCCCTTTGCATGGAGCCCCTGGAGATCGATGATATCAACTTTTTCCCTTGCACATGCGGTTATCAGATCTGTCGCTTCTGTTGGCATCGTATCCGCACAGACGAAAACGGACTCTGTCCAGCTTGCAGAAAGGTAACTGTCCAGGGGTGAGCGCTTGCCTTCCGCCCCGGTGCGTCGTCGTCGTCATCATCAGTGGTATTCATTGAGCACTCACCCTCTGCAGAGCACCGTACTAAGTGCTTGGGAGGGGACAGTGCGTCAGTGGGTTAGGGAACTGTGAGCTCAGGCCCGGGAGTCAGAGGACCAGGGTTCTAATCCCGGCTCTGCCACGTGTCTGCTGCGGGACCTTGGGCAAGTCACTTCACCGTGCCTCAGTTTTATCGACTGAAAACGCAGATTAAATCCTACTCCCTCCCACTTAAGACCGGGACAGGGACTGTGCCCAACCCGGTAAACTTTTACCTCCCCTAGCACTTAGAACAGTGCTTGACACAGAGTAAGCGCTTAACAGATGCCATGACACAAATCAGCCATTCACTCGAGAACAAACACCCGGGCTCCCAAAACCACAGTAGAGAAAACCACAAAGGAGTTTTGCAGTGAAGCGTTAACAGGTTTTGGGAAGCCTCTCACCGTCGACTCTGCCCCCCAAGAACTTGGAAGCTCTCCCCTTCGTTTGCGTAGCGGTTAACGGCTATCAAGGTGGACGGGGAAGTTGAGTCATCTTTCCCTCGCCTCCCCCGTACGGTATCGTGAGGTTTAGAAGTTCGGTCTGGGAAAGCTCCTGGAAAGGTGCCATTGATCGTGACTATTACAGGTATAATGCCCATTGTATGCACTGGAGAAGCAGTGAAAAGAGCGTGGGCTTCGGGAATCAGAGGTCATGGGTTCGACTCCCGGCTCTGCCACTTGTCAGCTGTGTGACTGTGGGCAAGTCACTTCACTTCTCTGTGCCTGTTACCTCATCTGTAAAATGGGGATTATCTGTGAGCCTCACGTGGGACAAACTGATGACCCTGTATCTGCCCCAGCACTTAGAACAGTGCTCTGCACATAGTAAGCGCTTAAATACCAACATTATTATGCTCTCAAACTCTACCGGGCACTTTAGAGCAACAGTAGAATTACGTTAAAAGACCCAATCCCATCTCCCAGAGGCCTTCCCCCACTAAACCCTCTTTTCCTCTTCTCCCTCACCGTTCTCTGTCACCTCAGCATCTGGACTTGCACCGTTCATTCACCTCACCTAATTTATTGCTTTTACATTAACGTCTGGTCCAGACTCTAAGCCCGTCGTGGGCAGGGAACGTGTCTACGAACTCCGGCGGACTCTCCCAAGTGCGTAGAACAGTGGGTGTGCTCAGTAAGCACTCAAAAAAGACGATCGATTGTTATTAGTATCTAAACAGCGAGGGGGCCAGATCAGATTATGAGGTTGGCGGTGATTTCCGAACATCCCCAAGTTTACTCTTTTTTGCCCAGTGGGCCCGGGAGCTCCTCTTAGATGTCATCCCCACTACCCTCACGGGGAAGATCTGGTGCGGTGGCTGCTGCATTTTAACGTTTGTGAGGTTCCCTCAGAACTCCGAATGGGAAGGTAGTACACGGAGACCGATCGTGCTTATTAAAATCCTCCGTGAATCGGTAACCAAGGGTTCATGGGCTCAGAAGATAATTTTTATCTACTCCAAGCCATTGCAGTGAGTTCTGAGAGTTGGCACTCCAGCGGCGTGGGCGGTTTTTTTTTCTGTTTTGTTTTTATTTATGAGAAAAGATAATTTTAACTGCTCAGCTCAGGCTTCATGCACCTGATAGGTTTAATGAAGGTTATTATCTAATTATTGGAATGCCACCAAATGGAAGCTTTCGTGAATGGTCGAACTTTTAAAACAGTCCCCACAGAAAAATAGGGAAGAAAACTCTTCCAGTCGTTAGGGATTATATTAGGTGTTGCTGCTGGCCAAATAGATATCTCATTAAATAGCGTTATACTTAACCTGAAGAGTCCCGCTGGCATCGTGTTTAGTTTTGCTTTGATTTGCAGCACCTATTAGCACTAATGGGAATTTTTAACACTTGCGCGTTAGGATAACAATATATATGTGCATATGCCTGAGGACTGCAGCACAGGCTCTGAGGAGCTACACTATAAACGGTTTACCTGAACGGAGAAAATCGTATTCCCGATTTCTGTTTCAAAGGTTCGGTGAGGTGGTGATTTGTATTACTTTTGCTTGGAGCTTCCATACTCATGCTTTACCATTGTCCTGGTCTAGACTCCAAGCTCATGGTGGCCAGGGAATGTGTGTGTTGTGTCGTACTCTCCTAAGTGCTTAGTACAGGGCTCTGCACACGATAAGCGCTCGGTAAATACGACTGATCAGTCCTCCGGCCCCCAGTGAGTTCATCACCCCTAAAAGGAAGCTAATCACAAACTCTGTCCTTATCTTAGTGATGACGTGGGTCAGGTTTTTTTTTTTCCCCTCCGGCGTTTTTGAATTTATACCCGTGGAACCTGTGATTGTCATTTTAGCATAGTTGTTTCAGGAAGAGCCTAAATGACCTAGTTTGAATCTGTACATGGTTCCCCCTCCCCCCAGGGATTTGACTTTCTAGAAAGGCAGATCCCAAGACTGATGGCAGGTTCTGCTCCTCCTTTAATATGGCCCTTGTCTCTCTTTATTGCCGTATTGTACTTTCCCAAGCGCCTCGTTCAGCGCTCTGCACACAGTAAGCGCTCAGTAAATAAGATTGAATGAATAGCAATTCCTGCATGCTGCTCTCCGCTGCTGATCTACCTTTCTTGCAGAGAGGTGGGGAACGGAACGCCCGTTCAGCCGCATGGCTCGTCCCGGGATGTTTATGTAGTGCTGGGGAAGCAGCGAGGCCTGGTGGAAAGAGCATGGGCCCGGGAGTCATGGGACCTGGGTTCTCATCCCTCTCGGCCACTCGTCGTGGCCACGGGCAAGTCCCTTAACTTCTCTGTGCCCTAGTTTCCTCGTCTCTGCAGTGGGGATTAAATCGTCCTCTCTCCTCTTTAAAGCGTGAGCTCCATGTAGGGCGGGGACTGTGTGTGTGTCTTTTATCTCCCCCGACACTTAGCACAGTGTCTGGCACAGAGTAATAATGAATGACATAATGATAATCATTAATTATACCTTATAATGGTTATAGTAATAATAATGACTATTCTGTTAGCCAATTCAGTAGAAGCTCATGCTTAACAAAGACCTTTATTATTATTATCATTGTAACTGTATTAGCAAACTCAGGAGACGTGAACTCCTAGCTAGTATCCAAAACATTCCAGGATGCCACCGTAGACTGTTTGGGTGATGCTGGATCCAAGTCCTCAGACCTGACGGCTCTCGTACGTGAACTATTTACGCAGATCCTGGATCGGTAGAATTAGAGTCGAAGCGCACTGTGGGCATGAAGTGTGGGTTGTGCTCGTGTTGTCCTTCCCAGCTGCCCAGTACGGTGCATTTCGGCCCATTGCTATTAATGGGTTTTTTGAGATTTTCATCCCGATGGTTCTCTGCCTGGGATACAGATGGAATACCCACTTTACGTCGTGGTTACCTGAGAGCAAAATTAAAAGGACACGAGGACGAGAGAGCAGCTTGTATAGCCTTTGACCTCCCTCACTGCCTATAGTAGAGAACAAACTCCGAGCGCCATCATCTCCACCATCTGCTGAGTTTCCTGAAGTCGAAGCGAGATGAGTTGGTAATCTCGTTTCAGCTGCTAGCAGGCAACTCGCCAGATAACGGAAAATCACGGACATAACCGCTGGTCTCTTGAGAAGGCAATAAAAGTCAAAGGCATGAAACCTAAGAGCCGCCGTGAAAGAAGGGAAGACCGAATAGGAGGTCTCTTCCGACTGCCCCGTGGGGCTTGAGGAGTGGGGAGATAGTGGCTTTGGTAGGGGCTTGAAAGAGAGGCCGTGCAGCGACTGTAAGCTCGTTGTGGGCAGCGAATGTGTCTGTAATATTGTGTTCTCCTAAGCGTTCAGTACAGTACCCTGCACACAGTAAGTGCTCAATAAATATGACTGACCGCTGCAGGGCTCCAGCATCAATAAGTAGGTTGTGGGGTTATTCAGGACACCACACTGACTTTACCATCAGGGATAAATCACATTCCTGAGAGGGCTGCATACGTATATATTTTCCTCTGCCGCATCTCAAAAAGAACACTACCAAAGCTGAGAGCGGGTTTGGCCGAGCCCCGCGAACCGAAGGGCTGGGAGTCAAAAGGACCTGGATTCTAATCCCGGCTCGGCCGTGTCTGATGTGTAGCCCTGGGCAAGTCACCTATCTTCTCTGGGCCTCAGTTCACTCATCTGCAAAATGGGGATTAAGATGTGAGCTCTGTGTGGGACAGAGACTCTGTATCCAACCTGAGTAGCTTGTACCTTCCCCAGCACTTAGTACAGTGCTTGGCACACATAACTGCTTAACAAATATTATTATTATCATCATCACCATATTAATGTTGGTATTTGTTAAGCACTTACTATGTGCAGCGCACTGTTCTGAGCGCTGGGGGAGATACAGGGGAATCAGGTTGTCCCACGTGGGGCTCACGGTCTTCATCCCCATTTTACAGATGAGGTAACTGAGACACCGAGAAGTGAAGTGACTTGCCTACAGTCGCACAGCTGACAAGTGGCAGAGCCGGGATTCGAACCAGTGATCATCGTCATCGTCATCCTTAAAAAACAAAACCCCAAAACTACTCTCCACATCTTTAGAGGGATTGATTAAAAAACAATGAAAACAAAACAACAAATCCTTTCTCCACAAACCTTGGAAGGGTTGATTAAAGTAAATGAAAACCAACAAAATCCTCTCCTACATCTTTAGAGGGGTCGAGGGGACGGGGGATTCTTAACCTCAGGCCCTCTACTTGTTTCAGGAAAGGCTGGCCATCCGACTGCAAGCACCTTCACCGAATTATGCCATCTAAGTAAAATGTGTCAAGCCTGGGCCGGGTCTCAGTCCTTGGTCCCGTCCCCATGGCGAAGGTGGCTGAGGAGGCTCTGTCGCAATATAGCGTGAAGCATCGTTACGTGACCCAGCGCTGGATCTCTTCGAGACATCACAGAGACGAACCGTGCCTTAAAATCAGGCCGTATCTATATATTCTTGTCGAAAGAGTGCGGCGTCAGGAAATCTTCAAGAGCTGGTTAAACTTAATGATCTATAGGTTTATCACCGAGGCGCTCTTCCTTACAAAGATTGATCTAGTGAGAGAACAGGAATATAGTGAGAGCGAATTGATTTGGAAGGTCGATATCTTTCTATTATTTACTTTGTGGAGTACGGCACGGTAGTATTTTACATGACACGGCTCCGGCCCGAGAAGGTTACATTTAAATTAGAAAAAGAACTAGACCACCACATAAACCGGACAAAATTAGTTAATTGCTGGTGCTCCACTATGTTTTTTTTCCTCCCCCCTCATTCGCATATTATTTGGTGGCCATATAGGGTCTACTCTGTGATTCGTTTGGGATGGACCCACTAAACTATAAGCTCCTTGAGGCCAGGGATCATGACTCCCACTCTTTTGTAATCTCCCAAGAGCTTAGGTCAGTGTTCTGCACGCAGTATGCGCTCAATAAATTGACTGATCTCCAAACCTAGAGATCATATGCCCTATTGAATTAATTCAAAGGAGGCTTTGCTACACAGTTATGGGAAAGTATTCTGCAGAAAGGGGCTGTTATTATCATTGTTGTGCCGTCGAGTCGTTTCCGATCGACAGCGACTCCGTGGATGAGCTTTCTCCAGAACGTCCTGTCCTCTGCCGTAATCCGCAGCCTTTCTAACGGTTCTTCCGTTATCGTTGTCAGGGTCTCTATCCATCTAGCTGCCGGTCTGCCTCTTCCACATATTCCCTGGACTTTTCGTAACATTAGTGTCTTCTCCAGAGAATCAGTCCTTCTGATTATGTGCCCAAAATATGCTAATCTAAGTCGAGTCATTTGGCCTTCCAAAGACCACTTTGGTTTAATTTGCTCTAAAATCCAATTGTTTGTTTTTAGGGCCGTCCACAGTATTCACAAAAGCCTTCTCCAACACCTCATTTCACAGGGTCTGACCTGGAGCAAAAGCGGGCTGTTGAAAAGTAAAATGTCGATGGGTAACAGCAACAAATTCTTTAAGATCTAAATATTTCACAGGATCGTAGGGGGTTGGACCTTGATGGCAGAGGCAGCTACTGCTTCCGCCGAGGCAGGGCTGTTTCCAGCTGAGCTCTGCGCCTCCCTGGCCGGGCCAGGGCTTCAGGGAGCCTGGTAATATGTGGAAAACCAGTAGTTGGAGCGAGGAAGAGGAAAAGCTCCTTTCTTCTGCTGCCTTTGCTGAGAGCGTAGCGAGAAGGAGCCCGAAGTCCGGAGGGCCATTAGGGATGGCAGAGGAGCTGTGTTTCTTCCGTGACTGCTGGGCTCTGTTTCTTTGTCTCTAGTTCAGGGAGTTGGTTGTGCACGTATCTGTGGAAGAGTTGTGAGGTTAGGGTTAGTCTTCTGTCTCTGGAAGAGTATGAGGTGTCTGTGTCTGGAAGAGGCTGTGAGGGAGAGAGGTATGATGTGCCTGTCTGTGGAAAAGGCTGTGGCAGAGAGAGGTAAGAGGTGTCCGAATCGGTGGGAGGGAATGAGGGAAGGGTATTTCAGGTGAAACCTTGAGGCTGCAGGGACCCCATTTCAGTTCAAAAGCTTCGCGTTAGAGCCCCGGAGATTGATTGTCAGTATTTGAGCACTTACTGTGTGCAGAGCACTGAAGTGTTTGGGAAATCTTTTCCCGTCTAAAGAGGAAGGACCTCCATTTAACTGGATTCTACAGTGAAGACTATGAATCTGTAGGAAAGTTCAGGATCAGGGAGCATTTAGGAAAACACAACCTGTCGAGGAGGGGTTAGGGTTGGAAGGGAGGCAACGTGGTTCCTGAAAGAGGAAATGATGCCTCGTTAATCGGATGGCATTCTTTGAGGAGTTCAGTAAGGATAAGGTTAGAGGGGAGCCAGGGGATATAATTTTCTTTTCTTTTTTTTTTTCATCACCTTTGACAAGGTTTCTTTCTAAAAAGTATCAATAAACACCTGTGTAGCTGTGGGCTCGGGAGACTATTCTCTCACAAACTGCAGATTGGTTTGGAACGAGAGGACAGGGAGCCAGCCGATTCTCGGGACGAAAAAGTTTTAGCGTGCTCCTCTAGGGATCTGTACTAGGGCTGAGTTGAATGAAGGGGCGTGCAGTGAAATTTCCAGATTTGAAGATGGTTCTCAACCCTTCCTCTAAGTGTTGAAATGCTGGCTAGATGAGGATAAACTGCAGGATGACCTCGTAAAGCCTAACGAGTGGGCTGAGAAATGGCAAATGAGGTTCCGGGTGAGGCAAGGGAGTGCACCTACGAAAAGAGAATTTGAATTATAGCTATAAGATGTTGGGCTCTGAGCTGTCGATCCCGACTAAAGACAAAAATTGTGAGTCGTAAGCAACTTGCAAAAAAAAAAAAAAAAAAAATCAGCAGACCATTGTGTAGCAGCAGCTCAAAAAATGCCCAGCCGTGAGCTGGGCATCATTAGGAAGCCCAGAAAAATTAACCGACCAAATCAATCAGTCGGGGATTTATTGGGGGTTTATGGCATGTGGAGAACCGTATTAAGCGCTTGGGAACGTCGAGTCCAACAGAGTTGATAAAAGTGACCCCAGCCCACAAGGAGCTTACAGTCTAGAGGAAAATGAGACAGAAGGACCCAGTCGTATAAAACATCGGAGTAGGTCCGGCGGTTCTGGCTGCCCTGTCGGATGTGACGGAGCTGCAGGAGGTACAGAGAAGAACCACTGAGGCGGTCAGGGCGTGAAGAGGCTTCTGTTCGAAGGAGATTGAAGAGATGGGCACTTTTCAAGCAGGGAGAATGGAGGCCAAGGGCGCTATGGCAATCCAGGAAACGACGGAGGATGCGAACGGGGCCAACTGGAGTTGTTCTCCGAAACCGTCAGCCAGGGGACGAAGGGGCACCGTGCCATCGAAGCTGGGAGGTGGGAACTTCAAAGCCAACAGAAGGAAGCATTTGTTGTTTTCATTCGATGGTTTAGTGTCTGAGACTCTTTGCCAACAGGAAATCGTGCAAGCAGCTATCAGGTTGAAAGCGGCTTAAATTCAGGGACGATCAGTCCCGAATGAGTTACGGGAGGGAAAAGGGAGGGTGTTGGCCAGTAGAAGCGTAAGTTTTGGGGCGGATGCCAAGAAGGGTAACCACCTCTCATGGTGCCTGTTGACCCTCTGCAAAGACAGGGTGAACCGTTAGTTTGATCCTAAAGTGATATTTCCTCCGATTTTAATACTTCATTTCTCTTAATATTGGTGAATCTCTCATTTCTGCAATCAGTTGTATTTATTGAGCGATCGCTGTGTGCAGAGCTCTGCTCTGAGCACTTGGGAGAGTATAGTACGACAGAATTAGGAGACGTGTTCCCTGGCCATAACCTGCTTACAGTCTAGAGGTACATGGCTTTTTCAGAAAGCTTCTGACAGGGTCCCACAGAAGCATGGCCTAGTGGATAGATTACAGGCCTGGGAGGCAGAAGGACCTGGGTTCTAATCCCCGCTCCGCCACTTGTCTGATGTGCGACCTTGGGCAAATTACTTTTCTGGGCTCCATCCATAAAATGGAGATTAAGACTGGGAGCCTTATATGGGACGTGGACTATGTCCAACCTGATCTGCTTGTATCCACCCCAGTGCTTAGTACATTGCCCGACACATAATAAGCACTTAAGTGCTTACCATTGTTGTTATTTTTGTCATTGTTATTATAATCATTATTATAAGATCCTGAGTGACTGGGGCCGGAGGGAAGACCCTGTCATGGATAGGAAATCACCCTCAAGAAACAAGAAATGGGGATTATGGGTCACTTCTCTGGATGTAGAAATGAAAAGCACGGGTGAAAGTCTTACTTCTTTTTCACTAGTAATCCGAGGGAGGGAGTGCACAGGAAACTCTCTGGGTTTGCAGGAGACGTTTAGTTTCTCAGAATGAAAGGCCTTGCCCCGGCAGAACTAAATGGCAGGAAAGCCTCGTGAAGCGGAGCTGGGAGAAAGATGGCACCTGAGAGCTTCACCGTCCGTGAGTGCCACATAATGCTCTGAGGGAAAGGTCGTTTAAATTCCCGCCCCCGGATGACGGACTCCGAGCTCACCGTTGTTACGACTCAGGAAAGGGATCCTGGGCTCACTCGCTCGTCTCCCAAATCATTAACTTGACAGGTGGGCCGGCAACGTGTCGCCTGCCAACTCTGTTGCACTGGACTCTTCCCGAGCGCCTAGTACGGTGCTCCGCACAGAGCAAGCGGTCACTACCAATGACGTTGAGCTGTGGCCAGAGCAGAGCAGCGGATGGAATCAGCAGGCCCTGGGATGTGGGTTAGAATCTCTGTCTGCTACTTGTTTGCTCTGTGACCACGGGCACTTCACAACCTCTCTGGGCTTGTTTCCTCATCCGTAAAAGGGGATAAAATGTCCACCAACCCCAGCCCACCCTATTTTGCTTTTGTCCATCCCAGTGCTTAGTACAGTATCTGGCACATAGCGCTTAACAAATGCCATTATTATTATTAGATGGCAAATCCGTACGGGACTGAGACCGGCAGAGCTGATTATCCTCTAACTTCCCCAGGCTGTAGCTTAATAAGGACCGTAATTTTCACCCAGAAAGTTATGCGAAAGCCCAGCGAGAGCCTAGCTTTATCATTCTAAAACATGGCATAGTTTGTACCCAGAATATTTGGAGCAGCTCTGATGGCTGCAATTTCGGAAGGTCACATTGAGTAGGAAGGGCCCCTGAGGTGATCAGAAGGATGGAGCAACTTCTGCCCAGGAACCGCCAGGAAAATGAGGTACTCTTCAGTCGGGAAGGATAAAGGCTGGGAGAAGACGTGATGGGAGTTTACAGAATGATGACGGACGGAAACAGGCCGAGCGTGGAATTAGCGGGCACACACCGAATCCCACTCTCGGAGAACTGGGAGGAGACCCATTGAAGCTTAAAGGTGGCAGGCTCCGAACCACCTGAAGGAGACCCCGCTTCGTCGTGCAGATGGCACCCACTTGGAATTCAGTCCCCCAGGAAGTTCTTAGAGCCCAGGTCTTCTCACTCCCAGGCCCGTGGTCTTTTCCAGTAGGCCACGCTAGTTCTCAGATACTTCTCAGCGTTATTGGCAGGAGTGTTAAGACTGAGGAACAGTAACAGGCCTTAGAAGGAGCAAAGAGCCCTCCTTCTCCCTCAGTACTAATTACTTTTAGTTTAATCTGCCTTACAGAAAGTCAGTCATCCCCTCTCTTTTGGCTACAGGAATAATCTGGAGTAGGAGACAAGAACTCATTCTGTTGATAACTTTGAAAAGAAAGGCTTTGCCGAACGTAAAGTATTGCACTTGACGCTATAGAAGCTTTCTTAAAGATGTGTGGGGGCTTCAGGGGAGTGCGGTGCCCAGTTATTTTGCTTGATTTTCATTCCTTTTTCCTCACTTGTGACTTGGGTGACTTTCGGTCTGAGATACGATCGCGAGAAGATCTCAAAGGATTAGGTCGTAAGATTTTGACCGAAGAAGTAAAGGAAGGTGGATGAAAATGAAGGGGGAAGGTAGATGGCGGGTAGAAAATAGGTCGGAAGAAGGGCTTAAGTTCAAAGACGAACATGGAGGACGATCTCTTTCTAGCGATCCAACAATAAATGATGGGCATTTTCAGTTGGCCCGGTTACTCATGTTACTTCCAAGGGTTAGAAGATGACAAGTGTGTAGCATTAAAGCTGAAACCAGGGGAGCGAATCTCCCTCTGCCTCTGCTCCGGGTGGGCCGGGAACAGGGCTTGAGGACCAGGGAAAATCATCATCAACGGTATTTCTGAGTACTTACTGTGTGCAGGGCGCTGTACTAAGCACTGGGGAGAGCAGTCTACAACAGAGTCAGCAGGCCTGTTCCCTGCTCAAAACGAGCTTACAGCCTAGTGGGAAATGAGGGATACTCCCTGTGATTATTGGTCAGCAGACTGGTAGGCAAAAGACTTGCTTTTGTAGACCATCGTCGATAAAGATGTCCTCTTGGGTAAATGTGATATCAGAATTGGCATCCCTAAAAAGCAGCCAAGTGTGTTTGGGCAGTGAGGACCTGAAGTGGGGCTGTAACTTGGAGTCAGCACTGTACCGGCAAGCGAGATACCAAATTCAATTCGCGTTCTTTGAGGATTTCCATCGCCTTGGATTTGTAAAAATGACAGGTGACTTCAGCACTTGCAGTTTGGATAACTTAGTACCGTTGTACGACTTCATTTAGGCAGGGGATTCCCCGAAACTTTCCGTCCCTTAGTACCTTCAAAGGTTCTGTCAAAGCAGGCCTCCCTGAAGTTAAGGAGAACCAGGTCTCCGCTTCTCCAGCGCCGTTGATTGCCGTGGAGTGGGCATCAAAGAGGAATTCTCCAGATGAAGCGAATCTCATGCTTCTGAAGCGGTCTGATTGCTACGGCCCTTTAACCCGAGTCTGCTTTTTTCCCCTCCCGCTCCCCCCACAAGGAAAGGGATATATTTAACGTTCGCTTCCGTCCGAGTTGAATCTGTGTTAAATTCTCTATTTACTTTATGCCTAAGCCATACCCAGAAGACCCAGCAGTCTACAAACCACTCTCCCAGGAAGAGCTGCAAAGGATAAAGAATGAGAAGAAACAGAAGCAAAACGAGAGGAAACAGAAGATCTCAGAGAATCGTAAACACTTGGCCAGCGTAAGGGTCGTCCAGAAGAACTTGGTCTTTGTGGTAGGGCTCTCCCAGCGCCTAGCCGATCCAGAGGTGAGTGGTCCCGCGTGCGCCTTTCTCCTCCTCGGTTCCTTATCTGTTGGTCTGTTTTGAGCCACGCAAATAAGTCGCCCAGTTTCCCTGCGTTTCTGAAACATGGAGAAGCAGCGTGGCCGAGCGGATAGAGCACAGGGTCAGAAGGACCTGGGTTCTAATCCCAGCTCCCCCACTTGTCTGGTGTGTGACCTTGGGCAAGTCACTTTACGTCCCTGGGTTGCAGTTCCCTCATCTGTAAAATGGGGATGAAGACAGTGAGCCCCTTGTGGGGCAGGGACTGTGTCCCACCTGATTAGCTTGCATCCACCCCAGCTCTTAGAACAGCGCCTGGACATAGCGCTGAAGAAGAACAATCGTCATTATTATTTATGTACAGCTCCATAATTTAGAGAAGCAGCGGGGTGGATGGAGCACGGGCCTGGGAGTCAGAAGATCATGGGTTCTAATCCCGGCTCCGCCACTTGTCCGCTGCGTGACTTGAACGCGTCATTTAACTTGGGCCTCAGTTCCCTCATCAGTAAAATGGGGATGAAGACCGTGAGCCCCATGCGGAACAGGGAATATGTCCCACCCGTTTGGCTTGTATTCACCCCAGCGCTTAGTACGGTGCCTGGAACATAGTAAGGCGCTTGATACCATTAAAAAAAAAAAAGGTTATGGCAGTATTGCAGTTATTGATGTTGATTGGATCAAATAGATTACAGTAGATTCAGTAGATTACATTTCTCGTAAAGATTGCTTCTTCACGTGAGCCCCCAAAGACCAAAACGGTGCTAGCATCACTGTGGATGGATGCTTATTAAGTATTTGGTATCCAAAAGATGGCTTAGTTCCAGCTGGGCTCGGGTAATCGGGTCAAGATCGGGGTGGTCCGAAAGGGGTCTGCCATAATCCAGGACGGCCCGAGAGGGCCGAAGGGGGTCCGTCCTCTCAGTGGCGGTTGCGTCTTGGGGGGTGTAAGGTGCCGGAAAAGCCGTCTCACTTGCCCTTTCTTTTTTGTCCCTCGTAGGTTTTAAAACGACCCGAATATTTTGGGAAGTTTGGTAAAATACACAAAGTCGTCATTAATAACAGCACATCGTACGCTGGCTCCCAGGTAAGTCCTCCCCGGGGGTCTCTGACCGGTCCCCCCGGACCGAGCTCGACGCAGGCCACCCGCGGGTCTACCGCGAACCCGAGTCGTGGTTTCGTTAGAGCTGGGTCAGCCTGGGACCAGAGTTGAGGTTGCGGTAGAGTTGGGCGTGTGGGTCTACCTCCGCCCCGACTGGTGGTTTCGGGCCGGACGGGTCTCGGTTTGGGAAGGGAGGGAGAAAAAGAGCGGGACAAAGAGGCGACGCGCCGGCGCCCTCTGTCGGTGCGCACGGGGAACTCTCTGTGCCCTCGGGTGACTCCTCTCGGAGGTCTTACTGGGTTTCTGCAAAGCAGGGAAAGATCCCGGGGGGCTCGGGAGTGACTCAGTCACTCAGTCGACGGCATTTATTGAGCGCTTCCTGGGTGCAGAGCGCCGGGCCAGTTGCCTGAGAGACTACAACAGAGTTGGTAGACCGTTCCCTCCCCACCGGGGGCTTACGATTTAGAGGAGGAGACGGACCTTGAAGTAAATGGTGGATTATGGACTTAAGTGCCGTGGGACTGAGCCGGGAGGGGGGGGGCGGTGAATATCAAGTGCTTACGGGGTCCGGATCGAAGAACATCACAGAAGTGAGAGGGAGTCGGGGAAATGAAGGCTTAGTCGGGGAAGGCCTTTCGGAGGGGATGTAATTTGAATGAGACTCTGGAGGTAGGGAGAGTGGCGGCCTGTCGTAGGTGAAGCCAGAGGGGCTTCCGGAGGGAGGCCGTGGGCAAGGGGTCAGTGGTGAGAAGAGAATTTTGAGGTGCATGAGGTCGGCATTGGAGGAGTGAGGCGCGTGGGCTGGGTTGTAGTAGGAAACCAGCGAGGTAAAACGAGGACAAGCTGATCGAATGCTCTAAAGCCGGTGGTAACGGATGCGGAGGCGGATGGGGAACCACCGGAGGTTCTTGAGGAGTGGGGAGGTGTGAATTGAATGTTTTTTTTTTTAGAAAAATGATCTCGGGAACAGAGCGAAGGAAGGACGGGAGTGGGGAGAGACAGGGGGTAGGGAGATCAGCAGGGAGGCTGGTGCAGTAGTCAAGGTGGGATATGATCATTGCTTGGACCAGCGGAGCAGAATGAAGAGGAAAGGGTGGATTTTTTTTGGTTGGGGGGGCGGGGAGAAGGTGTTTATTAAGCACTTACTCTGTGTCAGGCACGGTACTAAGGCCTGGGGTAGATAAAAGATAATTGTTATCTTAATTGTAATTAATTGTGTATATATGTACATATTTATAATTCTCTTAATTTTGTTAATGATGTGGTATACCTAATAATTCTGTTTATATTGAATCTTTTGATGCGTATTTACTTGTTCTGATATCTGTCTCCCCCCTTCTAGACTGTGAGCCTGTTGTGGGCAGGGATCGTCTCTATTGCTGAATTGCACTTTCCAAGCGCTTAGTCCAGTGCTCTGCACCTAGTCAGCGCTCGATAAATACGATCGAATGAATGAATTAAAGTTGGGTACAATCCGTGTCCCACATGGGGCTCACATACTTACTCCCCATTTTGCAGATGAGGTATCTGAGGCGCAGAGAAGTACAGTGACTTGCCTAAGGTCACAGAGCAGACTTGATGGAGCTGGGATTAGAACCCAGGTTCTCTGGCTCCCGGACCTGTGCTCTTTCCACTAAGCCACGCTGTTTCTCTGATTTAAATCTTTGTCAGATTTTTGATAGAGGTAACAGGAAAGAGAAGTAGCTCAGTTTGATTTCTGGTGTCCCCAGATATCGAAAACACTAAAATCAGCTTAATTAAAAGTTCGAGAACCTATATTGTAGGTCCCACGCTAGCATTTCAGATCTACACAGAGGAAGTCCTGTTAAGAGTTGCGTTGTCATATATCGTCTCAATCGAAAGCCTCTCGGATAAGTTGCCTTGCTTATTTCTGTCCATGGTGCAGTGTGCTTCTGTGGAAGATTTTTCGTTTCAGAGAAGTTTAAAGATTGATGCTTGGGATGGGGTTTATTTTTTCCGTTACAGGGTCCAAGTGCCAGTGCGTACGTAACTTACATCCGGTCAGAAGATGCTCTCAGAGCCATTCAGTGCGTTAACAATGTGGTGGTAGATGGCAGAACACTTAAGGTAATATACCGTCTTCCTCATCTTCTTTTGCAGGGTTGCTTCGCTCTCCTTCGTCGGCTTTATAATATAGCGTTTTCATGAGTTCCGATATCTACCGATGGTTCCAGCCAGGTCGTTTTGGTGACTAAGGGAAGGAAACTTTAGCGGGCCTTCGGCTAACTTTTGCCCCATACCAGTAGGGATAGTGCCTTAAAGTATTTAAGCAGGTAATTTTAAGCCCAGTTAATCAATACCGCCAAACCTAAGCGGTCATATTCCTAGCTCATCTTTGGCTTTTTTAACTGGACATCTTAAATAATTTGTGTCTGAAGGTTTGGGTCAGTGTCCTCTGAATTAGGGAAAAGGTTCTAGCAAGTGGAATAAGGCCTGCGTTCGTCTTTTGGAGTGGGGGTTCTGGCCTGAGAATTCACCAGCCACACTTTCCTACCAACTTATTTTATTTTTTTCTGGTATTTGTTATGCACCTCCTCTATGCCAGGCACTCTGGTAAGCGCTGGGATAGATAGAGGGTAATCAGGTTGGTCACAGTCCCTGTCCCACATGGGACGCCCAGTCTTCATCCCCATTTTATAGGTGAGGTGACCGAGGCCCGGAGAAGTTGTGACTTGCCCAAGGCCTCACAGCCGACAAGAGGCGGAGCCAGGATTAGAACCTCGGTCTCTCTGATTCCCTGGCCAGTGCTCTATCCACTAGGCCCGTTGCTTCTCATGAAAGTGTTTATCTTCCACTACCTCCAGCTCCCCCCAGCCCCAAACACGCACACTACTGGAGCTGGGATTGAATACCGGAAGGGGAAGTCCTTCGAGGTGTCGAGCGGGTGGTAGATAGTTGGAGAGGACATCTCATCCTGACAGAACTGCAGCCCCATCCTGAAGGACATAGAAGTAAAACCCCCCGCGTGCGTTTTCGGTCGAGGAGGAAAAGCAGTTCCCGCCCGTCATGCGAGTTGTTTTCGATGTAGTTCATGTTTTGGTTTGTCTGTGTTTCTCTTTTCCCACAGGCATCTTTAGGTACAACAAAATACTGCAGTTACTTCTTAAAGAATATGCAGTGTCCAAAGCCCGACTGCATGTATTTGCATGAACTGGGGGACGAAGCAGCTAGCTTCACAAAAGAAGAGATGCAGGTAATTCGAGTGACTTGGGAGAGAGGGGAGGGAGAGGAAGGAGAGATTTCCTTGGTGTCAAATTGCCTTCGAGTTATTCTGCTAAAGAGATTTTATTTTTCAAGCAGGCAAAAGGCACATTATGCCTAATCTCTAGAAATGGTATATTGGAAAATATATCCCATCAAAGCAGGAAAGGTCACAGGTTTGTGAAGCTGGTTTTTACAGTCCACGGGAGGGCCCGTTGAATCGATGTACTGTGAAAAGGCGATTTGAAGTGTTAGGACATTGTTCCTTTTTCACTTTTCTCCCGCTCTTCAGTTATAACACAAAACGTTCCTCTGGAATCAAGTGTTTTGAACAGTGAAGGGATATTAAATGAGGTCGGTTATTCTGGGGCATAATATTTCATTTGACTATTCCGTGAGCCATTATGAAGATTTGCGACTCTGTTGAGTAGGTTTCTCTGTTAGCACCATTTTTGAAGGTGAAGGGCATTTATGGCTTTTTCATTCCCCAAGTGAAAATAATGCAAGTCCGGGAAGAACCCGCTTGAAAGATAAATTTTTAATTTTCGATAGAAAATTAGATTCTCTAGCTTGGGAGTCATTTTTTTTTTTTTCCCCAAACTCTTCGTTCAGATAATTAACTTGGTTGATCATGGTGGTGAGAATGGGAACGTGGAATTCCTTTTTCCAGATAGGGATTTCAGGAATGGGTTAAGAAGGATCTTTCCGTCTGAGTTACAGACTCCTAAAATATTTAAACTGGGGATTGCAGAATGGGTGATTTCTAGGAAGCACACAATTTAACTCGTACTCTCCCAGGTTCAGCACAGTGCTCTGCACACAGTAAGCGCTCAGAAAATACGACCGACTGACCGAAGCAGTTTCATCCATCCCACTCAATTTTTGCTTCTGTAATATATAAATCTAAAGGGGTATTTCTTTGTACGTTAAAGCTACCTTACCCTGAAAATGATGCCTGCCGGGATGCTTTTGGTCAGTTGATCCTTTGGGGGAATCAGCTGAGGTCCCACGACCAGGAGGGATGGATAAAGTCCAGCCGAGGGAACCTTCCGCATGCCATCTCCCGGGGATTCCAAGCAGAGCTCCGATGGGTTCCAGAGATGTCCTTTACTTCGAAGATGCCGTTGCGGGTGGCGAGAACGCTCCCGTGAGCAAGAGGAGGAGAGGGAGAGGAGAAGGGGAGGGTGGAAGGAGGGGGGGCCAGGAGAGAGAGGGGGAAACAGAGAGATAATTTCCTGCACATTGTGCCCAAGAAAACTCAGTGTTGCCCCTCGCCTGGCTCCGACCCCTGTGGCTGAGGGGACGGAAGTCGTCTCCCCGCCAGCCGGATGGATGTGCGAGAGGTATTTTTACCGTGGCGGTGATGTTTTGGGTTGAGCCACCTACACCGTCTTGCCCAGTCTCCCTCGCTCAGGTGAACGCACCGCAAGCCGACTGGTGAGAAAACAGGTGCAGCCCGTAGTCACAGAACAGGATATCTCTGGGGCTCTTAAACAGCAGCAGACACAATTCTGCCTTCCAATTTGGACGACTGTCGGTTGGAGGGGGTCCTTTCCACTTTCTTGCTGAAACAAGAACCAAAGCCAAAACATTGTGACATGGACAGATACCCATCTCCCCCACTCCCCCCAGTTGTCCTTTGCACAAATAACGCGCAACTGGAGACCGGCAGGAGGTCGAGACGCGGCATACACACAGACCACGGCTGCCGTTTCCAGGGGCAGTTCAGCCTTGCCAGCCGGTCCCGGGTACCTCTGGGTAGACGTGGAAGCCCGATTCCCCACAGCGATCTGACTAGGAAAACAAATCAATCAGTCAGCGGTATCTATTGTGCGCTTACTGTGCGCCGAGGACTGTACTGAGCACTTGGAGGGAGTATAACAATAAACAGACACATTTCCCTGCCCGCATTGAGCTGCTTTGACCTACCTCAGCACTTAGTACGGTGCTTAGCTTGGCTGCCGGGGACAGAATTGACAAGCCCTGCCTCCAAAAAGGGTTTCAGGGCTGGGATATTTCACAGAAGGTTGGAAGGGAAGTGCATACAGTTTGACTTGATCAACACGCCCAGAAACTTCCTTCGAACGAGAGTCCTGCTTCCTGAGGGAGTTATTCTTGATTTATGCAGCTCTCGCTAGCCTCTCCAGGTGACCTCTTGCAAAGGCACTCTCCTGGGATTCACTTAGTTGCTTAGCCCTGACTGTTAGGTACGTGGGATTTTGAACTAAGCGGCACCTCCATTTCATTGTGCCCAGGAGCAAGGCTTTCACTATGTGTTTTTCATGCAAACAAGTGCGTAGGGATGCATTTTGTTTTGGCAAAGGAATTTTTTTTTCCTAGTAATTTTGCCACAGAAAAATCACTATCTTAAAAGTACTTACCTGAAACAGGGAAGAAAATTTAGTCGAAGCTGATGCTCTTGGCAATATGTAATGCTCCTGGGGTCAATTATCTGCTCGTTGTGAGTCTGCAACTGTTAAAACATCCATTTTACTGTTTAATCAGTGCAGAAAATGCATTCCGAAGCTTTACTCGCTCACGAATATTTAAGCAGCTTATCTCTCCCCTCAGTCTGCACAACCTGCACCACAAAGATAGTGGTATGGTTAGTTTTTCTTAAAACGAACACTGGTCTATCATGGACTCTTACTGCATGTCAAACAAGGATTTTCAATATTCCCTTTACCTTTTTCTCCACTGAAGTTTGAGTGACAGTTCCAAGGATAGGCTAATCATCCTAAAGCAAGAGGTTTGGCTTTGTATTTTTAGTGCATAATAAAAGTTGTTTGGCTATATGCCTTGGTGATCGAAACAAAGTGAGACGTTGAAGGGATTTTTACTGGGATGTTGATGGATCTTCAAGATAACGCAAAATATAGTAAGACTTGTTTTCAACGTGGCAGAATTATTTAGGACATCTCTCTTGGAGCACACTATGCAGACATTCCATGTGCTGTTGTGCAAATGGCAGGAAGGTTCGGCTGGATTGAATCGAGTTGGTAATTTCAAAAATTAAAAAGACAAATGAAATGAGTTTTCTATGTATTCGTTTGGGAGGCGGCTTTCTGCAAGTACGTGCTCTCCTGCAAAATGAATGGTTTCTAAACACCATAATAATAGCACTTGTGGTGTTTGTTAAGCACTTACTATGTCCCAGGCACTGTACTGAGCACTGGGCTAAGTGCTGGGGTGGTTACAGGATAATGAGTTCAGTAGACCATACCCTCTCCCCTAAATCAGTCTTTTTTGTATTGTAAAGTGTCTAAGCTTGTTGCGGGATGGGTTTTTTGGGTGTTTTTTTGTTTTTGTTTTGTTAAACAGAAAATATTTTGCTAGACAGTTTTCCGGCAGCCATTTCATGAGTGATATCGCAGTTTGGATTTTTTTTCTCCCAATAGGCGGGCAAACACCAAGAATATGAACAGAAATTACTTCAAGAGTTATATAAACTAAACCCCAATTTTCTCCAGCTGTCCACGGGTACAGTCGACAAGAATAAGAACAAAGTGACCCCACTGCAGAGGTATGATGCATAAATTTGGAGATTGGGGATGGTTAACGATTCTTCTGAACCCCTTTCCACTGAAACTGATTTCCTCTTTCTTTACCCTATATTGTGTAGAATAAATGTCATTCCAGACATTACCAGGTAGTTGTCTGCCCAGTGTTGATTTTGTGTGTCCTAACAAAAGAGTTCTCCTTTTCCACCCCAGGTAATGGTCTTTTAACACTCAAGGGATTTCAGAAATATTCGACCCCATGTTCGTTTTTCGGGTCTCTATAGACATCAGAAAAGAATCAACTGTGCCCTCATTAAAACCACAGCCTAGTATCAAAATTGGAATTAGTTTCACCTTTTGAGTCAGTCATAGGAATTGAAAAATTCAGTGCGTGACTTTACTGTGAGCCTGTAAGGAAAGAAATGTAAACAGCTGTCCTTGAGAGCATGAGATTTGGGTAAATGATGTACCACTTCCTATTTTCAGCACTCCTTTATTTCTCTCCACTTATCTTCACTTTTGAATTAATCCCAGTCCACATTTGACTCAACAAAACCCTTTTTAACTGGAGCATCCTATCAAGTACTGTGTAGGCATGGTCCTGATGGTCACAGTTAAGAGAACACAGCTAAAATGATATGGCTTATTTGGACATCATCATAATAATACCCTATTAAGCACCTACTATATGCCAAGAACTCTTCAAAGCGGTGGAGTAGATACAAGCTCATCAAGTCAGACACAGTCCTTGTCTCACATGGGGCTCTCACTCTGAATAGGAGGAGTAGGATTTAATCCCCATTTTATGGAGGATGTTAACTGAGGTCTAGAAAAGGAACAGTGTCTCGCCCAAGGTCACGCATCAGACAGATGGCAGAGCAGGAAGCCAGGTCTTCTGACTTCCAGGCCCGTACTCTTTCTTCTTCACCATGCTGCTTTTTACGTCTACAAAGCATCACTCTCTCCGCATATCTTCCATGTTTCCCACCAAATTTAAGAAAAGCTCAGCTTGATTTTTTTTTTTTTTTTACAGAAATTTTCTTTGCTTCTCTTTTTAAACCTGTGGTATTTGTTAAGCACATACTACGTGCCAGGCACTACACTTCGCACTGGGGTACGAACTTATACAGGCTAATCAGGTGGGACACAGTCCCTGTCCTACATAGGACTTCTAGTCTTACTTCCCCATCTTAAACATGAAACTGAGGCTGAGAGAAGTTAAATGACTTGCCCAAAGTCACACAGCAGACAAGTGGCGGAGCCGAGATGGAGAGCCCAGATCCTCTGATTACCAGCCTTGTGCTCTTCCCGCTCAGCTACACTGGTTTCTCTTTTTAAGCGAAGGACACAGAACTTGTTCTCTTACTTGATTCCAGAGTGAAAGTTTTAAGTAGAGGTATTTTCAGCCTCCAGTGAGGGGGTAGGGCTATTATTTACTTCTTGTGCCAAGTAGAAAGTGGGTATTGAGGGTCCTGGTTAAAATACACCTGGTGTGAAGCCCACGGAAAGGATCAGGGTCCTCATCGCCAGCAGCGTTGAATGCAGACCGTGCAGGGCACTGCAGACTGCACAGGGATCCCTTCCCTCGAGGGGCTTACAGTCCATTTGGGAGCCACATAGATGCAAGAGGAGGAATCAGTCAATCGTATGTTTTGAGCGCTTTCTGTGTGCAGAGCCGTACAATAAGGGTGACTAAAAAGAGCTAAATCAATCCAGAGATAGGCTACGAATGCCTCAAAGAGAGCGAGGTGAGGGCATACCTGGAAAAGTGAAAGGCTCCTCAGAAAACATTTCTTCACTATATCCTTATTTTTTCAAGTTCCATCTGGGGAGTCCCATTTAAGCCGTCTTTCCAGTCACATGGAGGGCCAGTGGTATAATTTCCCACTCTTCTCGGTTTATGTTGAGAATCTCTGGGCATCAATACTCTGTTAATTCCCCAAGCTATATTTTATTTTGATGCCTGTCTCTTCCTGATTACTGTAAGCTCCTTGCGGGCAGGGAGTGCATCTGCCAACACTGTTGTATTGTCCTCTCCCAAGCACTTAGTTACAGTGCTCTCTCCACCATAAGTGCTCAGTAAGTACCAGTGACTGATCAAATGTAAACATGGCAGAGTAGAGGAAGTCCTAAATGTGTATTTTGTTCAAGCATGGGAATAAAAGTAAAGTCCAAGTAAAGATTTCTCTTACCGAGTAGGCTCCTCCTACCGTTTACCCTTTTATCTTTCTCCATCTTTGTTTCCAAACGAACCGAACGAGATAGATTTTTCTCCCGAATGGGAGGAGTATTGTCGATTGCAGTCCCTGAGACAAGGGTATGATTGATCAGTGAAGAAAATGTCCTTTTAGATGCCTCCAGTTTTCATGAGCGTTTTGACTTTGGCTGTTTGGAACGATATCACGATGCAAGTGGCTAAATTTCAACCAAAAGGAATTTGAGCTATGCGCCCTGTTTTCTAGCTGCAGCTGGGAGTGTGGCTTTGGAGGGTTTTTTGGATTCAGATCCGCGGACTTGCAGATTGAATCTGGCCTTCCGGTCTGTGGGGGAGGGTCAGATCTTGCCCGCTGGTCTCTGGAGGAGGGTCACAAACCCCGGCCAAGAGAAACGGTTTGGGATTAAATTAGTCAGCCTTGGTGTTGTCCGCCCCAGTTCCAGGTAAACTGCTCGAACGTGGGTGTCCCGAGGCTCCCTGCTCCTTTCCGTTACGCCATCAGTTCCGTGCCTCGTTCCAAACTCGTGTTACGGATGCAGGAGAAGGAACTGTCCTGCCGTAGGGACCCAGTGGGCTGTTCTTCCCCAACTGGGCCCCTACCTGACCCAGCTGTCATTTTGGGCCAGCGGCAGCCCGTTTGGCAAAATGAACCGGATCTCGTCCCCAGCCTCGCCAGTTGCTCGGGCCTAAGATAGGGACCGCGGCCACCTTTCGCTCTGCTCCGCCAGCCCCCAGCATCGTGACCGAAAGCCCCTCGGAGAAGCCGCAATTAAATCGAAATCCTCTTCAGAGTAAAGTCGGCATCAGAAGCAACCAGGCAGCAGCAGGACGGTTTGCCTAGCGTTTAGCATGCTGGGAAGGCTGTGGCTTTGTGTCTCCCGGACCGGAACCGGCACTGTAGGAGCAGTTAAAAATGCGGAAACTCCCAGAACAGAGTTCTGCTATTCTTATTTTATTGTTTTCTCTGTTTTCTTATCTTGTTTCGTATTCCCATAGAGCTCTGTCCTTTAGTGTCCATCACCATCCCGCTCCCCTCCTTATTGTTAGACCGTAAAGCCCGCTGAAGGACGGGAGCATTTTGAATCATCTGTGTATTTTGAATTTCCCAGTGCTTCGTTCTGCTCGTGGTTGGCACTCAGTCACTAGAAACGAATGAAGCTCTCACCTTGTTCCTCTCCTCCATCCGGGCTGGTGGTGGGGAGGGTCCCTTCACCTCTCCACATTTCCAGGGTGCCCTTGGTGCCCCCCATGGGCACGGGCAGTGGGGACAGGGCTGGGACAGGCGGCCACGAGGGAGAGACGTTTGAGGGGTGGGGAGCGTGAAACTTGTCGGTTGGAGGAAAGGCGGTTGACTGACCAACCAACCGACAACTCTTGAGCTCCGCCTCACCCGGTGACCTTCTCCGGAAGCGGTTTGCCTTTAGGCTGGTCATCCAGTCATTCGTTGACTCAGTCATATTTCTTGAGCGCTTACTGGGTACAGAGCACAGTACTAAGTGCTTTGGAGAGTACAATACAGCGATATCTATCCAGCGCTTGGAACATAGTAAGCGCTTTCCAAGCACCATAGTAATAATAGCACGAGCTTGTCCTGGTAGAACACAAGCTGGTGTAGGAAGAGACGGTTTGGGTGGATCGATAACAGCCTCGGCCTTCTGTTTCTGCGACTCTCCAGTGTTCATTACACTAAAATAGCAGCAGAGTGGTGGGAACACAGAGCATTCCGCTACTGGCAGGCAGCATAATATAGGAACTGTTTGTACGAAAGGCAGTTGTGGTGGTGTCTTGAATTCTCTACCGCCTGACTCGTGAATTCCCATTGGATCAGCGCTCACTTGAACCCAGTTTTCCCGTAACGCGAGGTTCTCCTGAGAACCCAACCCCTTTTATTATAGTAGAACTGTCTTGGTAATTTCCCCTTTACATTTCCCTCCCTGCCACTCAATTCTCTGTCTCCCTGCAGCCCTCCTTGCCTCTCTTCCCCATCGCTGCGTTTCGTTTTTCTCATTCCCCTTCTCTTTGTGCCTCCTTACCTTTTCCTCTTCCTTGATGGATGATTAATCAAATGATTGCAAAAAATCAGCAACTCAAAGATTTTATCTTCGTTGAGGGCGTGTGTTTTTTCAGGGAGCGTGGTGGGCTAGGCATCTCCTTGTCTTTGCCCATATGTTGGTAAACTCCTCCAGTAGACTCAATCCTGGCACGACCCTGCTTTTGAAATTGTGATGTCATATTGAGTAATCCGATGTTTCGGGGATACTGTAGTAAGAGCTGCACAGGAAGACCATGATACTTTTTTGTAGACACTTTTTTGTAATGAGGGGAGAACAAACATCAAAAAGATCTTGTTCAGTAGTTCCTTCTCACCTCTTCCCCACCCCCCCACCCCCCCCACCCCAAAAATTTTAACAGGACCTCAAGGGTTCCTTTCCCTTTCAGTTAGGCTCTTCCTTTCCCATGTGGTTAAATTGAGATTTCCCTCTTCTCCCCATTTCAGCCTAAACCCTGTTTTTGCCCTGACAGTTTATCTGACCGTCACTGGACCTCCGTGTTCCGCAGATTCTCTCAGAATGATACCGGTAAATAGGCAGACAGGTGATGGCTCTGCAGAAGGGTGGTTTCCCCATAATCCGTTAGCGAGGCTGCCCAAGGTATTGGGTGAACTACGGTGGCCTCTTGCCCCCCTCCCCACCGTGCCTAGGGTGAAAGAGGGCAAAGTATTGAATTCGTATGATCTTTCCACAACCAGTAACTTGTCGGTTGCAACTTGGTGATAGAAATGTCATTCCTTTGGCTCGTCACTGAAGAGAGCCATCAAAGACATTTTTTAAAGGGAAAATAGAAAATTCAGAGTTCTGAAAGCTAGCATCAATCTGCATCGTGGGATAGGTGAAGGGCAGACATATCTGGATGACCGAGTGCTACTATTTTAACGCAAGCTTGAAACATCCCTATTCGTGGTATTAGAGGAAAGACGTTAAACACCATTTTGGAGCATGCAGTGACCGTTGGTTGTCTGCAGGAGCAGCATTAGGAAAAGGTACGTAGGTAAAAAAAACATATTCTCTTAAGCTTTGAAACTATCAGGCGTTATCCCTTGTGTTATTCCCAGTCTTGGTTTGGATATATACCCTAGCTCCTCTACCAGGTTGAGGAGGGTAGGTGATTCCTTAAAGTACCAATCAATGACATTTACTGTGTGCTTACTATGTGCAGAGCACTGTTCTAAGCTCTTGGGAGAGTAGAGTGCAGGAGAAATAGGCTACGTTCCCTGCCCATAGCGAGCTTACAGGCTAGAGGCGGGAGACAGACTTTAATATGAATAAACAAGTAATTTATAGACATGTAAATCATTTTAAAATATGCCAGTCTTTTATCCATAATCAGCCTCTGCCACCTAAAATGCCAGCTGAGAGTGTTGAGGGGAAGCAACTGAGCAAATAAGAAGTAGTTTGGAAGGTTTCTGAATTGGGCTGCTGGTATCGTATTGCAACCAAGGCTGTGAATAAGAGTACACGAATAAGCACAAAGGAAACACAGTTCCATGATCGGAGGATGATGTTCTCTGCCACAAAAATGAATTTCTTCTGCCTCATCTATAGCCTGTTCTGCAAGTACAAAGTCTGCGCCAGGTGTTTTTATTTTTAAAAGTTCACAGTAAAGCGGATGAATGTTTTCGGGGCTGCTTTAAAAATAGGGTCATTTTTTTTCTGGCTTTGTAGATGCATGCTACCATAGTGCAGAGTATCTCATTTCATTTTTCCAATTTCATAGGCCGGTGAAGAGGAAATCCTTCAGAATTCTTGTGATTACTCTAGTGGTTCAGAGAAAGGCAGAAATAATGTATAATCTTCCCCCTCGCACCCCAATATAGCGTTAGAGAAGACGGACTCCCATCCAGCATTGAGGAGGAAGGTCTCAAAGCGCCCCTGGGCCGCTGTGTTAAGTGGAAAAGCCGTTTCTGCTCTAATAGGGTCCGTTGTGTTGTCGAAGCACCTCATCCTTTGGGAAAATTGCAGCCTGGTCGCCTCAGGGAGAATTAATGGGTTGTGGAGGGTTTTGAAGATAGAACCGCAGCGGACAGTTTCCAGTACATAGTCCTAGAATATCATGTCCACCATTAGCAGACTGCTTTATACCCTTTCGACGCTTTGCTAGTTTACGGTTGTCACTACTGTAAAGCTCCAAAACCTCCGGCACAGGAAGGCTGAGCCAGCAGTCGGGAAGCAGAGCAGCATCTCGCCTTGACTTGCGTACAACCATTTCTTCCTACACCCTGTCTACTTTGGCCATATTGTGGCCCAGTAGAGAGAGCCCGGGCCTGGGTTCTAATTCCAGCTCTGACGCTTTCCTGCTCTGTGACCTTGGGCAAGTCACTTCAGCAGGCCGGTCCCCAGTATCCTCATCTGTAAAGAGGGGGATTCCATGCCTGATATCCCTCCTATTTAGACTGCAAGCCTCATGTGTGAACAGGAGTGTCTCCAACCTGATTAACTTGAGTCTACCCTGTGGCTTAATACAGTGCGTGGCGTATAGTAAGCGCTTAGCAAATCCCGTAATTATTGTAATTATCGTAAGCAGGACAGACCGGCATGGAAATAACATTCGCTGATCCTTTCATCGTGTCATATCCAAATTGTAATGCAAACAAGTGCTGTTGCATACCTGACTATATAAACAGCTGCAGAGAGTAGGTGAAATGTGATTTTGTAGGTACAGGAGATGAGGAAGGGTAGGGGTGCTATCTCTTCGTGTGTTGGGGTAGGTTGTGGTGAGCAGAAAGAAAGAAAAATGAGTGGAATGCCAAACTGTTGTGTGACCTTAGGCAAGCCTCAGACCACTTGTCTGCTGTATGACCTTGGGCAAGACATGAAGTGACTCTGTGCCTGTTACCTCACCTGTCATGTTACGACTGTGAGCCTTATGTGGGACAGGGACTGTGTCCAACCTGAGTGTCTTGTATCTACCCCAGATAGTACAGTATCTGGCACATAGTAAGCACTTAACAAATACCATTTAAAAAAAACCCACAAACAGTTGGTCAAAGTGAAGATGCTGGGCTTATATCTAACAGGAGTTCCCTTGGGATTCTCTGGGAGATTGGTTGTTTAAAAAATAAATACTAAGGGAGGTGGGCAGTTCTAGTCCAGTCTAGTTCAGTGGTTGGACTTGTCATGTCCCTAGGAAGTCCAGTAAATGAGGGAATCATTTCAGAGAGGACCTGTGAGTTTAGGGTCAGATTATGGAAAGAACAATTGTGTGTTTTGCTTTATCTGGGTGGGTCTAATTTGATTTCTATCTGGGAAGCTGGGACAGATCTGAGCCCTGAATTTTATCGTTTAATAGAGAATAAAACGTTCCCATCATTTGGTACCGCCGAAACTGAATTGGTGAGAAGAAGCGATACGACGGTTCTCTTAGTGGATGACTCTTGTGACATAAGGATATGTGACCCCTCTAAACACACTCCCCCTTTTTTTAAAAAAACCGCAGAAGTATATTTTCCCTAGCTTGGAGCTTGGTCTCCTCTGATCTTTATCCAGACTCAACTTGAGTAAAAAATGTTCCTGGCCATCACTGGAGTTTAAAGAAATGGGCCAAAACAGCCAGTGACTAAACAGTATAGTTTACTCTGCCTCCCTAACAGTTGGCTCTTGTAAGAAGCATCTCCTTAAAAGTGCTGATTAGAGAGGAAAAGGTCCATAGCAGTTGGAAGATCCTAGTAAGAATCTTATGGAATCTGACCTTGTTGATCATTTAGTTATTTGTGTCCTCCAAATTAATTTCTTTCCAGATAGTTTTGTGGTTTTTTGAGGTGTGGGGGGGGGGGGGTGGTTTAAGAACTCCAACCCCTTGATCGTTTGCAACCTGGAAGTTGCCTCAGTGAATGAGCACTGGTATATGAGGTGTTTACTAATTTGAACTGAAGTCGGTCCCAATTTTTCCCCAGAAAAAGCAAATTTTTCCTCTCACTGTGAGTTCTGTAGGAACTGTCAACTACTGAGTCAAACAGTGATATCTATTGAGCGCTTAATGTGTACCGAGCACTGTTCATGGCCCTCGGGAGAGAACGATACAGCAGGGTTGGTAGGAGCTCACAACCTAGAGGTGACTAATTTACATTCTCACCGCGTGACTTTATGTAAAAGTCTTAAGATACAACGTTCTTCATATTCGCCCTTCACTCAAATCTCTTTAGGCATCCGCACTAAGGATTCAGTAACTTGTGTTAGGCCAATCTCTCTTTTAAAGAAGAACCCTGTTCCACTAGGCCATCAATTCGTCGTAGGCAGGGAACAGGTCTGCTAACCCTGTTGTTCTCGGCTTTCCCAAGCGTTCAGTATAGTGCTCTGCCCATAGTGGGTGCTCAGTATTTACTCTTGATTGATGGATCGATGGCAGGTTTGATTGAGAAGCTGTTGCTTTTTCGAAGTGCCCGTCTCTGTCCACCTCTAGAGCTGGCTGAGTTTCAGTAATAAATTATGCGGCACCTTTCATACCCCTTTGGGAATGGAAAGGCAGTCGTTCAATTGTTTGTTCACTGAGCCCCCGACTTTGAAACTCCTTAGCAATTGTGAGCTCTAGAGTAAGCCTCAAAACAAATTCCAGCGGCACTGCAGCACATTGCTTGAAAGTGACGACTTTTCCTTGACGTAGGAGCATTTCCTTTAGGAGAACGGTGACTGCGTATTCTTTGTGCAAACTGTGGTGTGAATCCTTAGAATTGGTTAGATTGGCATTTATACTTATGCTGGCTTGTGCTCAGGATGCAAAAAAAAGCAAGTAATTACACCATTTATATCTTTGCAGAGATAAACAAAGCAAGGTAATTAAAATCCTCAAATATGGGGGGAACAAAAGAACAGTTTTCTCCTTAATTGGTTTGGTTATTTTCTTTGATTTCATGTTTTCTGGTCAGCAGAAGCACTCTGCCCAGAGAATAAATGCAGGCAAATTCAGTTGAAGTAATCTGTTTTTTGATGGACAGATCCCCTCCTAGCAGCAAATGCTTCTTCTCTGGGGTACCTCTAGGAAAGCAGAGAAGAGAATTGTTGATGGTCATACATACGGCTGCTTAGAGAAAATTATCCAGATTTAGCTGTTTTTGACTGAGATTTTGGACTTCAGGTCAGAGCAGTGAGAGGGGTTTTGAATTAGAAAAGCAGCATGGCCTAGGAGAAAAAGCACGGGCGTGGGAGGCACAGGACCCGGGTTCTAATTTTGCCTCTGCCCCCTACCTGCTCTTTGACCCTAGGGCAAGTCACTTCACTTCTGTCCCTCAGTTTCCTCACCTGTAAAATGGCAGCGGCATGCCTGTTCTCTCTGCTACATAGGCTGTGAGCCTCATGTGGGAAAGGGACTGTGTCTAATCTGGTTAACTTCTGCCTTTCCCAGTGCTTAGAACATAGTAAGTGCATGGCAAGTATCGTAATTTCTATTAGTGATTGTTATTCCTATAATCCTCAAGTGGCATGCACGATAAACCAAGACTATCCACCCTGCAGTCCCTAGTAAGAGGGGAGTAAAATGAGGTGAATCCACCTGTCCCTAAACTGGACGTTTGTGACCCTTTTTAGGTCCTACAGTCCACCTTCTTGGACGCACGGTCTGGTCACCTCTCGCGTTCTGGGTTCGATGTTGTTCTGCCAAAATCCCAAAGTTTAACTCTCCTTTTTGGCTCGAACACGGCCCCAGGATTAGGGAGCATTCTTCCGGCAGCGGAAGTCTGCCGATCCAGCCCGGGGCCCGAAGGAACATTCGTGCCCCCGGCCTTAGGCCCAGTGACCACGGTCGGGGACTCCAGGGTCCGAAAGAAGCATATGGACTGCCGGCCAACTGGGGAGAAATTCTTCCGTGGACATTCTGGTACCTTCTCTCCAGGGGCAGGGAAATCCGCTGGCCTTGGCCTTTAGCCTTGTAAAACCTCCATCTTAGAGCTGCTCACAGTCCTTTTAAGTGAAAAGTGCATACCGTTAAGGAATTTCAAAGATTTTGAGTATTTCCAAAATAATTCCTTCGTCAGTTTAGTCAGGCTACGCTGCTGGATTTAACTGTGATTTTTCTGAACAATTTTATATCGGGTTGGGGCAGATGAAAGCTTGCGATTCCATGGTGGCTACAGTTCTTCTATTTTTTTAATGGTATTTAAGCACTTACTGTGTACCAGGTACGTTACAAAATGCTGGGGTAGAGAGAAGCTAATCAGGTTGGACACAGTCCCACATGGATAGTCCTGATCCCCATTTTACAGATGAAGTCACTGAGCCCCAGAGAAGCCCAATGACTTGCCCAAGGCCACTCAAGAGACAAGCAGCAGAGCCGGGATTATTAATAATAGTAATTTAGTTGCAGGGCCATCCCATATTTTTGGTCTTCAAGTAACTCTGTTCGTATAAAAGCAGTGCATAGTCTAGTGGAAGGAGCTCAGGCCTGCGAGTCAGAGGACCTGGGTTCTAATCCCAGCTCTACCAGTTGCTTGCTGCATGACCTTGGGCAAGTCACTTAACTTGGCTGTGCCTCAGTTTTCTCAACTGTAAAATGGAAGTTTATACCACTTCCTAATCCCCACCTGAACAGTTGGTCTTCCTAATGTATCTGAACAGTGATGTCATTCCAGGGGACAAAAAAGCATGAGAAATACGGAGTCTTCATAGTTTCAGCTCCACTCCGAGCCCGTGATTTCATATTGCTGCTGTCTCCATGGATGTCCATCACCGACCTTTTCGCCTGCATTACATTTCCTTCAGAATGAACAAATTCTCACTTTTCTGCTCAACACCTCAACAGCAAACCCCCGGGGCAATGTGTTTCTTAGAATCCAGATTCACGTGTGCTTATTCATTCATTCATTTAATCGTATTTATTGAGCACTTACTGTGTGCAGAGCACTGTACTAAGTGGTTGGGAAAGTACAATATAGCAGTAGAGACAGTCCCTGCCCACATTGAGCTCACAGTCTCGGGGGGAGCCGGGGGTGAGACAGACATCAATGCAACTAAAGAGACATCAATATATAAATGAATAAAATTACATATATATAAGTACTGTGAGGCAGGGAAAGCTGTGTATCCTCCCAGCTTTCTCTTGTGCTGCTGTCTTCATTCCTGTGGCCAGTTACTAAACAGTCGAGTCATTTTGCGTTCGGAAGTACCTAGAGAGCAGGGTGTTTGTTTTGTTTTTGTTTTAAACAGTTTCCGGTCTCTGCCTGAAAGCTGAGCCTACCATTGGCGTGGCAGAGCAGTTCTTGATTTTGCCCAGATAAGCAAAATTGTTCTAAGTCGTTAAATTCTAAGCCACTAATTGCGGGGAGCATCTGATTTAGTACTGAAGGATATTTTTCCTTTATGAGTACTTGTTCATTTATTGGTCTTCAGAGTTTTTCCCTCCCCCCGAGGAATTTGGATCGTCTAATAAAAATGCCCCCTGCCCAATGAACATGAATTTACTTCCGAATTTTCATTTGTCTCTAGCCCCATCGACAAACCTTCAGATTCTCTAAGTATAGGAAACGGCGACAACTCACAGCAGGTAAGAGTTGCGATATGTTTTACTTTCTAAGAACTTTTGCGTCTCCCCCTTATTTTCCAACTTTTGCTAAAGAACTCAAGAACCTGCCAGCAGAGTTTTCTTCACCTGTACGATTTTATAGAAAATACACATCGCTTTGTAAGGCTCTAACAGTCTCAGGCTTTGCTTGCCTCTGAACCGATCAGTATCATTTAGTCCCTCAGATATACTTGGGTCGGAATGAATACGCAAGTAGGTATTTTTGCCCCAAAAGAGGTGGGTCTCTGGGTTGTATTCAAACCATTAATCTGAGGGTGAGCCCTTTCAACGCGAAGTGATGCCTTCTAAGCAAACAATGACGTAAAAGCTGAATGCCTCGTTTTCTTTGCCTTTAGATTTCAAACAGCGACACACCTTCGCCACCTCCAGGTTTATCCAAACCCAATCCAGTCATCCCCATCAGTTCATCCAATCACAGCGCCCGGTCTCCTTTCGAAGGGGCAGTAACAGAGTCACAGTCGCTCTTTTCCGACAACTTCCGGCATCCCAACCCTATCCCGAGTGGGCTCCCCCCGTTCCCCAGCTCCCCACAGACTTCCAGCGATTGGCCAACTGCACCAGAACCACAGAGCCTCTTCACATCAGGTACGGGCCTCTTCCCCTCGCCGTGCAAACCGGGGCTAAAACCGGGCGGTGGTGCTCTCGGAATCTCCCTTCGGATGGCCGGCAAGGCTCCTCCCCGACACTTCGGCGCCTAGAAACCACAGGAAGGAATTGATTCTGGTGCTGGCGGTTTGTATGGCACTCCTTGCCCACTCTCTTCCCTGGCGGCCGCGTTCTGGCTGGGGCACAGGGTGCCCCGAGCGAGAGAGTGGGCAAAAAGTGTTCACGTGGGGTCTTATTCGTTTCTCTTCTTTAGTCTGTGCCGGACCCATTTCCGGGTAAAGTGGGCCCGGCGAAACGGCAGTGCCGGGCCGCGCTGCCGAAATCACAGTTTAATGCTTACTGTGTGCCAGGCACTGTGCCAGCGCCGGGGGCGAAACAAGACAGATCATACCCAGTCCCCGTCCCAAGAGAGGCTCACAATCTGAGAGAGGACAGGTATCAGCCTCCCATTTTATAGGTGAGGAAACTGAGGCATAGAAAAGTTAAGTGCTTTGCTCAAGGACACAAAAGGAGAAGCAAGTTGCCTAGGTAGCAGCTGTAGTCTCGGCTGCCCACGCTAGCCAGCCCCTCAGGATTCCTGCTCGGCCGGTCCGCCACCCAGAATACCTTAGGTGGCTTTACAGTCAAAGCTTCCCCACCGATCTCCCGGCCCCAGCCGCCTTCCTGTCCAGTTAGAGCTGGGATTAGGACCCCCAGGTCTTTGGGTTCCGCTGGGTCCACGGCAGCAAACAGAGTATCCTTTACCCATCCTCTCAGTCACAGAGAAGCAGCGTGACTCAGTGGATAGAGCACAGGCCTGGGAGTCAGCAGGTCATGAGTTCTAATCCCAGCTCCGCCACTCGTCTGCTGTCCGACCATGGGCAAGTCACTTCTCTGTGCCTCGGTTACCTCATCTGTAAAATGGGGATTGAAACTGGGAGCCCCGTATGGGACAGGGATTACGTCCAACCCGGTTTCGCTCGTATCCACCCCAGTGCTTAGTACAGTGCCTGACACATAGTGAGTGCTTAACAGATGCCATTATTATTATTATTATTCTACTCCTCCACAACTTCCCACCCTTTTACAGTTGGGAGAGAAATACAGTCTGAGTTGCTTCTTGCTGGGCTCCCTCTCTTGAGGAGCAAGAGCTCCCGGGAGCCCAGCCAAAAGGGAACCAGCAGCCGCTGGAACTAGCGAGAAGAGAAATTGCTGCTGTTCGCTCTGTCCGCTCCCCAGAGCAATTCACCGGCGGGAGCACAGCAGGGAGCGGCCTCCCAACCTCAGCGCTGCTCATTTCTGGAAGCCCGCTGCCTCACTTTCTCAGCCGTGGTTCCCTGGGGTGGGGCAGGGGAGAGAGAGAGGGAGACACGTGCTTGCAGCTGGAACTGATGGGGACTGGTTGCAAAGCCAGCGGGGATGGGCAAATGCAGAGAGTGGGGTGCGTATGATGTTTCGAGGTTGCCGGGGTGCAGTTTCTAAAAGCATTGGGGAAGCGATAATTTTGCCAAGGAATTAGTCTCTCCTCAGGCAGATTTCCCTCAAGTTCCCGCAGAGGAAGTTCTTCCTCACTGACTTAATCATTTAGTCACTTGTATTTCCTGAGCGCTTACTTTCTGCAGTGCACTGGACTAACCCTATGAGAGGATACAGTATAAAGGATATGGTAGACATGTTCCCTGCTCAGGGGAAGCTTACAGTCTAAATGTTTAGACTGTAAACACTTAGACCTAGTATTTAGAGTCCTTTCTAACAGCACTTCCGGGCTAATTGAGATGCGTCTTCAGTACTCGTGCACATATGTTTATTCAATTGTACATTCAGTTATTTACTGTGATTACTCTGCCCAAGTACTTTTACGACCGTCTTCTCTTGTTAGTGTAACGTAAGGGCCCTGTGGCCAGAGTACGCATCACTTGCACAATTTGCACTTCCCAAGCGCTCAGTACAACGTATGACACCCAACGGAGGCTCGATAAATGCTGATATTATCACTTCTTCCACTACTGCTGTGAGCACAAGGCCCTTGAATTTCCCCCCAAAACTGACTGTTTTCACAGCTGCATTCTTGCCGTTCTGAAATTCAAACGACACAGTACTTTGGGGAACGAGTCGTGGACACGGTTGTGCCCTGATCACACTCACTTGACCTTCGTTATAAATCCCGCTAACTGCGGGAAACTGAGCGTGGCAAGAATGGTGTTCATTTGGAGGGTGCTGGTGATTTAGGAGGGAGGGTGTACTCTCTCCCCAGTTCACTTTCCGCGGGTTGGGATCGTGTAACTTCGTTGGGAGTTTTGATGACGAGAGGGGATGTCATGTGAAGCTTCTGTGTAAACGTGGGAAAGCGCTTGGAAAACTTGGAGGAAATAGCCGTTCGGAAGTGTGGAGATAAAGCTTTTCCAACTGATCTATATGAGGGCGTTTTTCCACTCGGCGGAGGAGGACGTTATCGCCGTCAGTGGTATTTACCGAGCGCTTACTGTGTGCAGAGCACCGGTCCCAAGCGCCCGGGACGGGGCAGTTCAGCGCAGCCCGTAGACACGTCCCCCGCGCGCACAACGAGCCGCCACTAACCCCGCTCTTTATTCCCCCCCGCAACAGAAACCATCCCAGTATCCTCCTCGACAGACTGGCAAGCAGCGTTCGGCTTTGGATCCTCCAAACAGCAAGAGGACGACTTGGGCTTCGACCCCTTCGACATCACCCGCAAAGCCTTAGCAGACCTGATAGAGAAGGAACTGTCGGTTCAAGAGCAGCCCTCCCTCTCGCCCACATCTCTCCAGAACGCCCCCTCACACACTACGACCGCCAAAGGGTCAGGGTCCGGATTCCTGCACCCGGCCGCCGCCCCCACGAATGCCAACTCCCTCGGCGGCAGCACCTTCCCCGTCTTGCCCCAGAGGTTCCCTCCGTTTCCACAGCACCGGGCGGTGTACAACTCGTTCAGTTTTCCGGGCCAGGGGGCCCGCTACCCTTGGATGGCCTTTCCACGCAATAGCCTCATGCACTTGAACCACACAGCAAACCCCACCTCAAATAGTAATTTCTTGGACTTGAATCTCCCGCCACAGCACAGCACAGGTCTGGGAGGGATCCCTATAGCAGGTAAGTCGGGCCTTCCCGCCGGCGGGCTTTTCGAGAGCGGGAAAGGAAGGAAGGGAGTAGTCGGGGCCCGGAGAGCCGAACCCCGGAGAATCCCGGGGCGTCCTTGGGGTGGTCCTCGTTCTTAGGCTGTTTCTTCACGAGCTTCCAAAAAAAAAAAAAAGATTTCATTTGGTGGTTTGCCTTGTATCACTGAGCTTTATAAGGAAGGTGGAGTATTATGTACCTGCTTGGGGAAATCCTCTCCCAAGATGGGGTAGTCTGGTTTTTTTTTTTTTGTCTTGTTTTCCTTTTTTCTTCTTTTTTTCTTTACTTTTCCTTTTCCCCCAGCTGAAAGCCTAGCTTCCATTTGTGTCACTGGATTGGGGAGGGAAAAGTGGCAACTGATCCTGAAATCAGAGTGCTCTCAGGTTCAGGATCAAGATACAGGTGTCGATCTTACTCGGCGGCAGGGAGGAAGGGGGAATTCTTACGTAAAAATCCATCTCGACGGTGACGCGGTAGAGTGTGAGGGATAAAAACCACATTCCAGCTGCTTTGGATGGATTGTCCAAAGCATTCTGTGCTGCATATTATAAAGTGTTGCATGGGCGTGGCCACTAAATGATCCTCTGGTTGCCCAGAACCGTCAGGGGGCTGCATAGATATCACCTCAGATGGAGATGCTTTAGGCGCGCTTCGGGAAAGTGGTCACCTATATCCCACTTGAGTGCTGATTGGGTGGGTCAGTGAGATGTTGCATTTGCCATCCAGCGGACGGACGGGTTGATGGCGGGCCCCCTCCCCTTGCCCCCTCATGGACCCTTTACCATTCTTCAGGTTTGGGTCTTGGCCTCGCTTCCCAGCTCATTCCTAGAGAGAATGATCGGCCTAGCCCTCAAGGCCGCCAACCCCGAAGGACCAGGAGGCCTCGGAGACTGAGGAACCGGAAGATCAATTAGAGCTCTCCGGGGTTCCTCCCCTGGATGTCGGGCAGTGAGGCGGCTTCCTGCCGGTCCTCGAAAGTGGCCCGTGGCAGGGAGATGACATTTCGGAGGAGCGGGCTTGGGCACCAACGCGGTCAACCTTCGAAAATGAGAATAACCGCGCGTCTTTTGCAATACCGCAACAGCTACTTGAAGGGAAAGCATTAGATTACGGGAGTCCTCTCTCCCTCCCCCGCCCTCGTTCTCTTGTGGTCGTTTTTAACTTATTACTTAACTGCCACCGCAGTCTGGTCTCTTCTCCCGGTTTAGCAAGTCGTCTTTTCCCAGCCTGTTTCAACAGGTCAAGTCCTCCAACTTGGGCTGCTGTAGTTTCTCGGGTTCCGTGGGCAGCCTTCCCGCGGGCCGTTCTGGCGGTAGGCAGGCTCAAGAATGACCAAAAGGAAGGGGGAAAGAAAGACCCGTGTCGGAATGCCAGCCTGGAAAACGATTCTCCGGTTGAATTGGTGCATTTTCTTGGAGGGTCTGGCCAAGAGAGACCTAGCAGGTGAATTTTAAATCGCGCACTTGGACCGGAAAAACAAGTCAACAGGAGATGGAAAGTCAGATTTCGGGAGGCACCTGGGAATATGATTAGCAGTGTTCTTCATAGCGGAGGCAGGAGGGAATAACTTGAATTCACCACCCGGCTAGCAGGCACAATAATTTTTGACTGCTGATACATAATCATGAGACTCTTTACAAAGAATGACTCTTAAAGCCCTTGCCCGCAAGAATTAACTCACCAACTGCAATTTCTTCGGGCTTAATCCAAGTTTCGCCCCCTCCCCTTTTTAATCTTTGTCCTCATGATTAAATTATCTTTGAAAATGTTTGGCAGATTAGCTCACTGGATTGCTCGAATATTCCTGTGTTCCTCATCTGTCACGTGAAAGATGGTCTGTGCGGGGCTGTGATCGACTCTTTCAAATGCTCTGTTTTAACCAGCAGGCTGGGTTAAGATGCCACTAGACCAGAAGACTAATCAGATAGAAACATTGTTTGGTCTAGTGTGAATCAGAGCCCGAAAATTTATCATCTGATTGGGTTGCGAGCCCTTTGACTTGTAAAATAGCATGCTTATGGGAGACCCTAAACTCTAAGTGCCTTTGGAAACTCAATAACTTGACTGCATTTTCCACCTCAGGACCCTGCCACCCCCCAGAGTCGGGTAATGACTACGGCAAACATGTACCTTCTCAGACTTTCTAAAGGAGGCTATAGTTAAGGGAGAGAAAAGTGATTTTTATTTTTAAAAAAGAAAACTCTAAAGAATGGTTTACATTTATTATTAGGCTCCATTTTAATTAAACCTTCCACGCCGCGGTTAACTAGTTTTTATCTGTGGCACTAATCAGCATTGTGGAATATGAGGAGGCATTTCAGGATATTAGAGCACCACCTGGAACCATTGTTAATAATAATTATGGTATTTGTAAAGCACTTACTTTGTGCCGAGCACTGCTCTAAGTGCTGGGATAGATACAAGGTAATCAGATTGCCCCGCGTGGAGCCCACAGTCTTAATCCCCATTTTACAGATGAGGTGACTGAGGCCCAGAGAAGTAAAGTGACTTGCCCAAGGTCACAAAGCGGACAAGTGAAGGAGCCGCTATTAGAACCGACGACTTCTGACTCCCAAGTATTGATATTCAAGTGTTCCCGATGGCTAGGTCCTGTGCTTAATAATAATAATGATGATAATAGCAACTATGGTATTTTTTTAAGCGCTTACTATGTGTCAGACACTGTATTAAGTGCTGGGGTGCACACAAGCAAATTGAGTTGGATGCAGTCCCTGTCCCACATGGGGCTCAATTTTACAGTTGAGATAAATGAGGCAGAGGAAATGAAATGACTTACCCAAGGTCACACAGCAGACCAGGGCAGGGGCAGGATTAGAACCCAGTTCCTTCTAACTCCCAGGCCTGTATTCTATCCACCAGACCACGCTGCTTCTCCAGTTACCATCGGGCTAAATCTGGGGTTGGGTTAACGTAGACGTAATAGTTCCCAGCCCTTAACGTGTGTGCCAAGGTACAGACACAAATGCCTTTTGGGTAAAAGCATCTGGATCCCATTTCGAGGTGTGTCTTAAATGCGGGAGGTAGATATTGTGAGGAAGGGTGACGAGCTGTCGGCGGGGCGGGAGACTTGCCCTTCCCTCTGGCTTCAGCCGGCCGCGGCCGGCCCGAAGGAACTGGAGATGTGTCGGTTGGGTCACTCCCCTGTACTGGGACCTTGCCGCGTCCTTTCTCTACTCGGAGATCCACGCCGGAAGGCTCGGCGGTAACGTTTGGTTTTCAGGAAAACACGATCCTAAAAATACCGTGGGTTTCCGAGGAGCGGTTAATCGGGGGCACATCCCGAGCGTCGGTTGAAGGAGAAGAAGTTGGGAAAAGTTGGATTTCTGCGCAGCTAGCTACAATAAGCGTATTCAGACAAGCCGTGCCCATAATGGCTTCTTTGTCCCTCTCCAGGGGTTCACTGCAGCAGGAGGCAAGGACATTACGGGCTGCGGCCGCCCCTTCCGCGGGTAAAGGGGATTTTTGTCTTCATGTCATTCTAGATGTCCCCGTCCGAAAACGGTTGCTGCGCCAAGAGAGCAGGGCGGTCTGAGGGAGAGGGAGCCGTCGTTGCAGATTCCCTATCCCAGTCACTTCTTGTTACTTGTTTTTTGGTTTGCTTTTGTTTTCTTAAATGGTAATGGCTAAGCTCTTACTATGTGCCAGGCACTGTTGTAAGCGCTGGGGTAGATACAAGGTAATCAGGTTGGACACGATCCACGTCCCACTTGGGACTCCCAGTCTAAAATCTCCCCTTTTGCAGGTGAGGTAACTGAGGTCCAGAGAAGTGAGAGTGACAGGTCCAAGGTCACCCAGCAGACAAGTGGCGGAGCCGGGACTGGGACCAGGTCCTGCTGACTCCCAGGCTCGTGCTCCACCCACTAGGCCATGCTGCTTTTCCAAGCACTTATTGAGTGGCATCACTCTACCTGGGAGAGGACGGTGTAACAGAATCGGTGGATACTTTCCCTGCCCACCACGAGCGTACGGTCCGGGGGACCGGCGTCGCAGCCGTCGTCCCTGCTCTGACCGGTCCTCCCTCGCCCCTGCTGTCCACGCAGGCGAGGGCAGGGCGAGGAGAATGGCCCACGGGGCCCAGGGGGGCAACGCAGATTCCCGAACGGCCCACCTCAAGCGCTGCCACGGCTCTTTAAGTAGGCCGTGACGTCTCAGCCCTCCCGGGGGCAAGGCTCAACAGCTGCCGGCTTGTAACGTGCCACCTCCCTCCAGTGCCAGGAGTAGCAGACTTCTGCCTCGGCAACTTTCGAAAGTGTGATTTTTCTCTTAGATCATTATTTTTTTTTTTTTTTGTTCGAGTAAATAGAAGTGGTGAATCTGCCAAGGCTAGTGTAGTAAAATAAATTTCTCTCTTAAAATCAGATATTGGAAATGTTGGTGAACTTAAAATATACCTACGAGAGGGTCTTGAACAATTTTTGTGTAATGAACTGCATTTGTGGGCTCGTCAGGATGATTATTTTATTTTTGTAGATGATATGAAATGAAGTCAGGGGTGTTCAATCAGTGGTATTTATTCCCCACCCCCCCCGACCTTCCGCAGATAATAGCCGGTTTTAACAGTGACTTTTACCTCACCGTTGCATCTCCTGGGTGTGACAGCTTGAATGCGTATATAGAACCTGGTTAGCTCTGAGCCACCTTTTCCAGGAAATATAAGCCTGAGACGGCTAGTAAGCCGGAATGGTTTATTTCTTGGTTTATTAAACTGGAAGCTTCGATCATTTGGGGCTTGGAAAGATCAAAGATCGGTACAGGGCCATTGAGTTGTATTTCTAATTTGGAATCTCAGCAACTTTCTAGTCAACCCACGTCCTGGAAGCTAAAGGGAACCTTCTGGTTTATATTTGTCCCGAATGTGAATCATTTTCTTATAGTTGCCTTAGTAGTCGTATATTTAGCTCCATCTTGTAGGCTACAAGCGGGAATACTCAGTCTCTCCTGGATTGAATTAGATACCTCTCAGTTGTTCTGTTTCATCCGCCTCCCTTCTCTCTGTTTCCCTGGCTCTCTCCCCTCTGCCCTCTCTATTAGTTTCAGACAGCCCCTTTGCTTTTTCCTGCTGTTCTTTGCCATTTGTGTTTCCCCTTCCAACCCATGGTACCCCTTTTCACTGAGCACCCCCACCCCCGGCCACCCACCCGCCTCAGTTGGGTGGGCTACCAGACTCTCAGTGTTCTTGTTCGTGAACAACTCCTGCAAGAGTCACCACTTCTACGGCAGAAGCAGTCCGGCCTAGGGGAAAGAGCCCGGGGCTGTGAGTCTGAGGACCTGGGTTCTTATCCTGGCTCTGCCATTTACCTGCTGAGTGACCAGTGGGCAAGCCACTTAACAGCTCTGGGCCTCAGTTTCCTCGTCTGTAAAAGGAGGTTTCGATAGTTGCCCTCCCTCCCCCTTAGACTGTGTCTTGTATCTACCCCAGTGTTTAATACGGTGGTTGGCGCGTATTAAACGCTTAACAGGTGCCGCACTTATTATTAGAAGCAGAGCTCTACAGAGGCCTGGGAAAGCCCCCAGGGCCAGAATAGGTTGCCACAAAGCCAACCCAGGCTAAGCTCCAACTGGGCACACTTGCACTCCCCTCTCCTTCCCTCCCCTCCTCTTGCAGTCAGCGGCTCCCTTTGGTCCGGAGGCGGCTCCTCCCCTGACGCAGGGGGCCTCGTGTTCCGAAATCTTCCAGCGATGCCTGCCGTTCCCAGGAAGTGGTCTCGGTGGTGAGAATTGGCTTCGGAATCACCAGCTGAGAGAACAGAAAAATAGTCTTGCAGCTAGACACATTTCCACCGCTCCCCTCTGATCGCAAATTTCTAGTAGACTCTCCCCCCAGTGATTTTTTTCACCCACTTCTTCGAGTTGCTTAAGCTTTTACTCATTTGCACGGTGATATAATGAGAAGAGTGAGGTAACCTGTTGCTCAGAACCCAGGACGTGGACAGTGGCATTTCAGTGCGGATAGAGCGTGGGCCTGGCAGTCAGAAGGACCTGGGTTCTGATCCCAGCTCCGCCGCTTGTCTGCTGCGTGACCTTAAGCAAGCCACTTCCCTTCTCTGGGCCTCAGTCACCTCATCTGCAAAATGGGGATTAAGATCGTGAGCCTGCACCAATCTGATTAGCCTCTATCTACCCCAGTGCCCAGAACAGTGCTTGGCACACAGTAAACACTTAACAAATATCATTAAATCAAAAAAAACCCAGAACGACCTGGAAAAGCCCAGTTTAGAATTAGCCAAAAGAAAGATGCGCCAGGTCTAGGCCTCGGGGCAGGAGCTTGTTTGGGGCAAGTAGATCGGTAGCCAAATGAGGGGCGGGATCATTGTGTGGTCGAGAGAGGGGAAAAGTAGAAAAACACATCCTTCCTTTGTTCTACCTAGAAATGGCAGATGTGTTTGTGTGGAAGTGGGGTGAGATGAGATAATATAATCCCCGCTCTGCCACTTGTCAGCTGGGTGACCCTAGGCAAGTCACTTTACTTTTCTATGCCTCACTTACCTCATCTGTAAAAAATGGGGACTCAGAGTACGGGTCAGGGACTGCGTCCAACGTGACTACCTTTTATCTAGCGCAGCGCTTACAACGGTGCTTGGCACATAGTAAGCGCTTAAGGAAGGCTAGGAGAAGAGGGGCGCCATTGGAGCAAAGGGAGAGGAGCGGGGCTCCAGCAGACGCCGCCGTCACTTGCCAGCGGCGATTCTCGCCTCGAGTCTGCACCACCCCCTCACTGCCATCCTCAGATTGGAGAAGTGCTGCTGCCGAGACTAACGGGAACGGCTTCTCTTTCTTTTACTACTCGCCTGGCGGAGTAGTGCGGCAGAGTCCAGGCTTTTACAGCATCTTGGGTGGAGCCCTGGCTCCATCCCTTTAGGAGAAAGGGGGAAGTCAGGCCCGGAGGAGCCTCGGTCAGACATTTTCCTGGGATCTACAGGTGAATGCTGTGTCAGATGCCCCTCTTTCTCCTTTATTTTGTGATATCTGTTAAGCGCTTACTATGTACCGCGTGCTGTGGAAGCAGCGTAGCGTAGCGGACAGAGCACGGGCCTGGGAGTCAGAAGGTCATGAGATCTAATCCCGGCTCTGCCAACTTGTCGAGTGTATGACTTTGGGCAAAGCACTTCACTTCTCTGTGCCTCAGTTCCTCTGTAAAATGGGGATTGAGATTGGGAGCCCCATGTGGGATAGGGACTGTGTCCAATCCGATTTGCTTGTACCTACCCCAGCGGTTAGTACAGTGCCTGGCACACGGTAACCACTTATCAAATACCACAGTTACTATTATTATTCCCAGGCACTGTACTAGACGCTGGGATAGATACAACTAATCGGGTTGGACACAGTCCCCGTCCCACATAGGGCTCACTGGCTTAATCCCCACTTTACAGGTGACGGAACTGAAGCACAGCAGATGTGACTTGCCCAAGGTCACACAGCAGACAGGTGGAGGAGCCGGGATTAGAATCCGGGTCCTCTGCCTCCCAGACCCGTCTTCTTTCCGTTAGGCCTCCCCGCTCCTCCTCAGTCATAGCGGATCGCCTAGTGGGAGTCTCGGGAGCTGAAGGCCAGGTCTACTGAGTAGAACGGGAAGAGATTACCCTTTTACAAATCGAGGAGTCGTCTTGGAGTTGAGGCTCAATCTGCTTGAGTATGGCGTCCAAATTTCTAGTTATTCTGGGTACTAGAGGTTCCTCGCTCATGGGGTCAGCAGTAAATCTGAAGGGGGTGAAAAAGTGGATTGGTTTCTTCAGAAAGCGTCGTAAGGAGTGTAATGCGTTACGGTAGAGGCGGGGATTTACGTGTTTCAACCGTTTCAACTTGACCAGTGGGTTACAGTATTGAGATTTGTAGATTTTTCTGATTACTCCCCAGACTCCACTGCTATGTTCAGATCGACACTTGATTCACTCCCTAGGCCCCTACCGTGGGCAAAGCCTTGGTTCTCCAAGTGCTGGGGAAAACAGATGAGATTTAAGTACGGTCCCTCTCCCCCAGAGAGCCTGCAATCTAAAAAGGGGACTGGGTCGGCAGCAGACGCGTAAAGAGAGATGACCCCCTGAAAAGACAGAAGACGTAGGCCTGATAAATATGGGGAGCGGGCCAGAGCGTGGTGGTTAGCGGAGCCGAATTCCAGGTTCTTCACCACCGAGGTAGGGGGGCGGTCAAGGTCACACGGTCCTCACGGTCCTCACGGTCACGGGAGCCGTGTCAAATCCAAGGTACCGCAAAGGTTTTGCTCCAATCTGAGGTTCTGTTAAAGGGACTTTGTGTACTTTTTAAGTGCTCGCATCCTACCCACGCAACATTCATTTCCAGATTATTTAGGGGTGGGTTTGTGAGGTTCGGAAAAACAAAAACCCCACAGAAACACACACTGGAATTGACCAAAGAGAAGCAAGTGACTTGTTTCTGTAGTGGAATTCTGCATTGAATGATCTCCTAAGTCGGGTCTTTGGAATGGATCATGCTACAGTCATGAATCGAACCTGTTGGGAGGAAAGTGGAACGTGATTCCGTAAGGTGGTGCCCCTCCCTTGGCTGCAGCTGCCCCTGCTTTCAGCTGAGTGGACGCTTCTGCCCAGCAAAGACATCTCCCTTGTATTATTATTATTATTTTTATTTTAATGGTATTCATTAAGCGCTTAGTGTGTTGTGCCAAGTAGTGTATTAAGCGCTGGAGTAGATACAAGGTAATTAAGTTGTCCCACAGGGGGCTCACAGTCTTAATCCCCATTTTTCAGATGAGGTAACTGAGGCAGTGAAGTGACTTGTCCAAGGTCACTCACAGAATGGATCTGCTAACTTTTTTTTTTTTTATAATAGTATTTGTTAAGAACCTTCGACGTGCCAGGTACTGTTCTGAGCAGTAGGGCAGGTACAAGGTGATCAGGTTGGTCACAGTCCCTGTCCCACATGGGGCTCACCGTCTTAATCCGCATTTTACAGATGAGGTAACTGAAACCCAGAGAAGTGAGTGAAGATTTGCCCAGGGGCACCCAGCAGCAGACAAACGGCAGAGCCAGGTTTAGAACCCGGGTCCTTCAAAGTCCCACGTCCGGGCTCTGTCCATTATTAGAAGCCCAGGGGTGGTACGGCCCCAGCTTGTGACCTCACCGACTCTGGATTGCTCTGACTCTCCCCCCTCTCTCTCTGTCTCCCTCCCCCACCAGCTGCACTCAGCAGTCTTGGGAAAACATTAGAAATTGTTCTTTCTCCTGTTTCCAGGGCTACCCATAGAAGCCTTAAAGCGGGAGATAAGCGCTTAACAAGTACTACTATTATTATTATTATTATTATTTCCAGCAACTTCATTGTCTTGTGCTCTCCAAAGTGCTTGGCATAATCCCCTGCATATAGTAAGTGCCCCAAAAGGCCATTGATGATTGACCTGCCCAGTCTTTATTGATCTTTATTGATCTTCTAGGGCGGCCAAGTGGTTATGGTCAGGGGTGCAGTGAAAATCTGAATTAATAATGATAGTATTTGTTAAGGGCTTACTATGTGCCAAGCACTGTTCCAAGTACTGAGGTAGATACAAGGTAACCAGGTTGGGTACAGTCCCTGTCCCCAATTGGGCTCACAGTCTTAATCCCCATTTTACAGATGAGGTAACTGAGGCACAGAGAAGTTAAGTGACTTGCCCAGGGTCACACAGCTGACAAGTGGCGGAGCTGGGATTAGAACCCACAACCTGTTGGGGTTGTTCTAGATGATTTGGCCTGTTTTAGACGATTGGCTGGCCCCAGTTGTCATATTGGGTTTTTTTACGATACTTGTTAAGCACTTATTAAGTGCCAGGTGCTATACTAAGCGCTGGGGTAGATCCAAGCTAATCAGGTTGGAAACAGTCCATGTCTCAAGTGGGGCTCACAGTCTTAACCCCCATTTTACTGAGGCCCAGATAAGTGAAGTGACTTGGCCAAGGTCACACAACAGACAGGTGGCAGAGCTGGGAATAGAACCCAAGCCCTTCTGACTCCCAGGTCTGTGTTCTTTCCACTAGGCCACACTGCATCTCCAGTAGAGTTAGTTTTGGATTTAAAGTTTTATAATTTGTCCCGCTTGTAGAGCGTTGCCCCATAGCCTTGGTTTCTCAAATGACTGTACTTTCATGCATTGAATGTATTGCCACAGAAGGCTTTCTTTTAAACTTGTTTCTAGTGGCGTTTTTTAAATCAATGAGTTGTGAGTTTGATGGTAAGTGTGAATAAAGAGTTAAGCAGAGGGAAAATTGCCTGCATCTTTGAGATTATGGTGGAAATATATTTGTGTATTTGTAAGAAGCAGTCATTATTATACTAAAGCCTCTCTTAGGGAGTCTCCACAGCGCTTATGTGCATATCCATAATTTACTTTATGTGTTTATACTAACGTTGTCTAGGAGGAGACTAACGTTGCGGGCAGGGAACGTGTGCCCCAGCTCTGTTAAGTTGTACTCTCCTAAGTGCATAGTAGAGTTCTCTGCCCCCGATAAGCGCTCAAGAAATACGGCCGATCGATTCCCTCTTGAGGGCGAAGTTTCCCAAGGGTAGGTTCAACCGTTACGGCCTCAAATGTTTAGCTTGCTTCCCCCCTCTCCGGGACATTTCCCTTGTTAAAGCTTCTGGTTCCTTGGAAAGGGAGGAGATCTGGAAAGGGAGGAGGTCTGGCAGGTCCACTGGAGAATTCCTTGTGAAATTTGGCCATTTGGCCTAGCCCGTCTGCCTCTTTGGTGGTGACTCTTCCTGCCCCGCTAAGCTTCCTTATCTGGGCCTCTGCTCCTGTCTGTGGGCCCAGGATTGAACAGCATTCGACGCCGACGATATTAACGACGGTATTTAAGCGCTTACTAAGTGTCAAGCACAGATCTAAGCGCCGGGGCAGATACAAGATAATCAGGTTGGACACAGTCCCTGTCTCACGTGGCGCCCACGGTCTTAATCCCCATTTTACAGATGAGGAAACTGAGGCACAGTGAAGGGACTTGCCCAAGGTCACACAGCAGGCAAGTGGCAGAGTCAGGATTAGAACCCAGCTCTTACGAACTCCCAGGCCCGAGCTCTCTCCACTAGGCCATGCTGACAATCCGATTGCCTAAGCTGTGGGGGTGCCCACCTCTCCTTATCCCCACCCCGGCAATTTCCGTCATCACGGTGTAATGGCAGATCCTGCCGCCTCCTACCCCGGGTGGACCGTGTCTGGATTCAGGGGCTGCCTGGCTAATTCTCACCCCTGAACCTGTATGTGAGTAGATAGCATTCCCCTTCCAGATTCAGAAAGCTTTCACTGTAAGACAGTGAACCTCTGTGGCAAAAGGCACAATCTTTACGCCCGATAAATTTTTACCAAAATAGTTCGTTCATTCAGTCGTATTTATTAAGCGCTTACTGTGTGCAGAACACTGTGCTGAGTGCTTGGGAAAATAGAATACAACAATAAAGCGTGAGAGTCCCCGCTTATAGCGAGCTCACAGTGGGAGGAGACAGGCATCAATACAGATAAATAAAATGACAGGTGTATAACTAAGGGCTGCGAGGCGAGGGCCGGGGGAGCGAAGGGAACAAGTCAGGGCGACGCAGAAGGGAGTGGGAGGGGAGGAAAAGTGGGGCGTAGTCTGGGAAGGCCTCTTGGAGGAGATGGGCCTTGGGTAAGGCTCTGAACAGGGGGAGAACGATGGGCGGATTTGAGGAGGGAGGGCGTTCCAGGCCAGAGGTGGGACGTTGGCCAGGGGTCGGCGGCGAGACAGGTGAGATGGAGGCACAGTGAGAGGGTTAGCACCTGAGGACCGAAGTGAGCGGGCTGGCTTGTAGAAGGAGTGAGGTGAGGTAGGAGGGGGCAAGGTGATGGAGTGTTTTAAAGCCAATGGTGAGGAGTTTTTGTTTGATATGGAGGTAGATAGGCCACCCCTGGAGATTTTTGAGAGTTGGAGGGTGACGTGTCTTGAGCGTTTCTGTAGAAAACTGATCCGGGCAGTGGCAGTGGAGTGAAGAATGGACTGGAGTGGGAAGAGGTAGGTTAGGAGGTCAGCAAGGAGGCTGATGCCGTAATCTAGGCGGGATAGGTTGAGTGATTGCATTAATGTGGTAATTCACTGCGGTAGTTCCGGAAATCGGCTTTCTAACCAGAACTGAGAGAGCCGTTCGGATCACCAGATGTTCCTCATTCAGGCCCTTCTTCGCCCAACATTATCTCCACCAGCCCTGGTTTAGATTGTCCGCACACTGGCTGTCTAAACAGCAGGCCTCTACCCGGAGGTGGAAAGCTGCATTTGGAGTTGGTTAAAATCAGTCCAGTCTAAAGAATGTGTTGAGGGAGGGCCTGTGTTCCGTGCAGAGCCCTGAACTGAGCCTCGGGCGAGTGGAATCGGATCAGTGGACACAAATCCCTGCCCTCGAGGAGCTCACGGCCTAGGTGGGGAGACGGACACTTTAAATGAAAAAAATGACAGATAGGAGGAAGTAATAGAGCACGACGATCTGTGCAGTGAGAAGTGTGAGCGCCTAAGCCGTGAGGTGACCTGGAGGTGCTAGGTTTCAGAAGCGCCTTCATCCCCGGTCCCGTAGAATGGCTCGGGAGACGTGAACCGCCGATGAATCTGTCAACCACCCTCGATGCCTTTAAGAACCTCTCTTACCCAGTGAACTGATTGGGTTCCGTGACTTAAAAGCTAGAAGGTGTCTAAAGGTGCTTTTGTGGAGAGGTCTTAGCCCTTCGTGGACACTGTCGCGTTTCATGTTATTGAATGTACACAGCAGTGGGCTGTATGTCGTGTGTTTTTCGTCCTTTCTGTGGCACTATTCTTTCGATGAACTTGACCTTCCCATTTGGAGGAGGCAGGACTATTTTTTTTGCTATGCCTGGATGGAAAGCGTTTTGTCCAGTCCGGCGGTGAACCGGGCAGGATAACCGTCCGTAATAGACCTAGGGAATCCTCCGAGCAACCCGTCAACTTTGAATAGGCCAGACATCACTGGCATATAGAGAAGAGCGTATGTGGAAATCTGGCGGATTGAAATTTTTGCCCGAGCAGCACCCACCCCGCTGTTTTCCCCTTTTCCTAGTCCTGTTGCCCAGCAAGGCTGAGAAGAGAGTAGTGGAAAACCCTAAATTGTGGCATATTTGACTCCTTCCATTGAGCGCCTCAAGCGCAGGGCTTGCCTTGTAATTCGCCTAGTACAGTGTGTTGCTTAAAGCAGGCCCTAAATAATGCCACTGCTGCTAGTCTAAACCCGTTAGACTAGTTAGACTCCTTAAATCTGACCCCCAACGGCTAGGTAGGAATTGAGCTGCCCTTTGTTAATAATTTTTTAACAGGAAAAAAGGTTGCATGATTCCCCTGTTAGTGTGTAAACTCCCTGTGTTCAGAAAGATCTCTTAGTCCATTCCTCCCTTGCCTTTGCCTAGAGGAGGAAAATTATTCTTTTTGAATAAAGAACCCATCCCCACCTTCTCGCACTGAAGTGATATCTCCAGCCTTAGATTCCACAAAATGTGTAAACCCCCCCTCCCCGGATTGACAGGCGTTTCTTAGTCACGGGTCGGTCCCGACATTTTCTCCAGACTGTAAGCTCCTTGTGGGCGAGGGATCGCACCCACCGACTCTCTGTATTGTACTTAGCCAAGCGCTCGGTACAGAGTCCTGAACGAAAAATAAGCCCTCAGTGAATACCACTGATGGATTTTCGTCGTTCAGTGGACTGAGAGGCAAACGTCCCACGATCGGCCTTTCAGGTGTCTTGCGCTTTGACAGAGCAGAAAAGTCTGATGGGCTCAGTCCCTCTCAGACTGTAACGTAGTGCAACTGGAATCCTGTCTGTGGGGGCGTTGAAGCCTTTAAACTGGATTAAAAATTGCTAAGTACACATAAGGGAAGAGGCTGCATGAGCGAAGGAGGAGTAGCTCCCTTCCTTCCTCCAAAGACTTGAAAATTAAAAAACCATTTTGACCTCCTCTCCAAGTTCACATTGCTGTCAAACCCAGCCCAAGTTGATTTTGCAATATGAAATGCTTAGTACAGAAAGAATAATTGCCCCTCTACCCACCAAAGAACGAACATCTGTTTCTAACTTCCGCTTTTTTTTTTTTTTTATCTTTCATTTTATTTTTGTTTTGGTTTTTTTTTTTAATTTTCTTTCTTTTTTTCTTTTTTCTTTTTTTTTTTTTTTTGTTGTTGTTTTTGTTGGTAAATCTCCCAGACAACAGCAGTTCTGTAGAGAGTTTAAATATGAAGGAATGGCAGGACGGGCTAAGGGCACTTCTACCCAACATTAACATCAACTTTGGTGGACTGCCCAATGCTTCTTCCCCTTCCAACGCCAACCACAGTGCGCCAACGTCCAACCCTGCCACCACGGACAGCCTGAATTGGGACAGCCCTGGCAGCTGGATGGACCCCGCCATCATCACAGGTAACCAACCATCTCTCCCTCCTTCAGCTCCACCGACCGGCACCACCCGAGCGGGGAAGCGGCAGCCGCCGACCCGAGCCGCGGTGAGCCGGTCTTCTTCCGTTTCCCCGAGCCGCCAGGGCCGGGCGGCCTTAGGGGACCCGCCCTCCCTCAGGTGGCTTTAATGAACGCTCCCCTCTAGGGGCCCGGAGCCTGGCTAGGGGGTCCAAGTGCCCGGCATCCTGCGGTCGGTCCTCCGGTAGCCTGTGTCTGCACCCAAGGTCCCGAGACACCCAACGGGCCTCTTCCTCGGTTTGCAAAGGGACATACTCCACTTTTGTTATAAAGCTCTCTCTTATAAGGCGGTAGCGTTCGTGCGTCCCTGGTAGAGAGGGCGAAGCACGGTCAGGGAACGTCCACGGCCCGTTTCGGGGTGGACCGGCCGGGGGGCGGAGAGTCTGTAGCGGAGTGGGGACCCCGGTCACCCCGGGGGCGGAAGATGGGACGGGGCGAGGGCAGACGCGGGGACCGAAGGGAGGGGTCTCGGTCTCCGGGCGGGGAGAGGGAGCGGAGACGAAGGGCGGCGCTCGGGAGGACAAAAGCTCATGGTTGGGAGGAGCTACCCGGGAGGAAAAAGCATACGGTCGCTTTCTTTCCGATGGCCGAGGGGCGGGGCGTTTTCACCCGGTCGACAGACCCGACGACCGACGGGTGACGTTTCCTCTCAGGTTGACGTTCCTTGACGCGCGCTCACTCTTGCTCCACGGACTTACCGGTTTCCACCCTCTCCTTCCCTTCTCAGGTATCCCGGCGTCCACAGGAAACAGTTTAGACTCTCTTCAAGACGACAATCCTCCACACTGGCTCAAGTCCCTCCAGGCCCTCACAGAGATGGACGGCCCCAGTGCCGCCCCGTCCCAGACCCAGCACAGTAACCCCTTCAGCACACAGATCCCTCTGCACAGAGCCAGCTGGAATCCCTACTCGCCCCCTTCCAATCCCACCAGCTTCCACTCCCCTCCCCCAGGTTTTCAGACGGCCTTCAGACCCCCCAGCAAACCCCCCACAGATTTACTACAGAGTTCAGCACTGGACCGCCATTAGGGGAAGGAGCCAGCACCGTTAGAAATGCAGGAATCAGCCCACCCTGTCTCCACCCTTCCAGTCCATCCATCCATCCATCCATCCTCCGTCCCCCCTCTCATATCTTTCTTTCTGAAGAATCCAGTTCCCGATCCGACTTCTTTTCTCCGCCCCGTCCCCCGCCCCCTCCCCACCCCCCAAATGCAATGCGATCGCAGGGTCATCACCATACCTTTTTGTCGTCCGAGTTTCCGCTGAGCTAGTGTCCGAGCGACACTTGAAATTTTTTCCGAAAAGCCTTTTAAAAAGAAAAAAAAAAAAGAGAGAAATAAGGGCAGTTTTGATATTTAGAGAATTACCGTTTGTCTTTTGCACATAATAATGATATTTTCTGCCTAGCAGAAAATGACAGTTAATCTACGGGGAAGGTCAGGTAAATGCAGAATCAACTGCAGACGCTGAAGAAACCGGTTCGTTTAAAAAGAAATGGCCGAACCGCAGTGGAAAGAGCGGTGTCATCCAGTTTGCATTCAGGCATATCACTGTGCAGAGAAAATGCTTTTCTTTTCTTTTTTTTCCTCCCCCTTTTTTTCCCTTTTTTCTTTCCCTTTTTTTTTTTTCTGGGGGGCAAGTTGCAGGGATACTTGATGATGTCAGTAAGCCAAAGGGTTGTCATGAAAGTTGGTCTAAGGAGGAATATTGTTCTATAGCAGTAACTGACCTGTTGCTAGAGAGTTTATAAAGTTGAGGGGAAGGGAGGGATGAGATTTTTTTAAAAACAAAAAAACCCAAAATTTTGGCTTTAGATTTAAACATAAATGTTTTAAAAGTATTCACAGATTTAATACCTAGCATATACATCATATTATAAGCAGCTGAAATACGAGTGATATTTACTTCAGTCTTTCTATCTGTCAGTCTCTCTCTTTTTTTTTTTTTTCTCCCCCCCCAAAGTTAAATTCTGACCAGGGCACTCTGGGATAACACTGCATTGGGGCCATAAGTTCACCATCAGGAGCGCAACCTTTGACCTCCTCTGCCTGCAGCTTTTACTTAACCCTGTAGTTTCTGGACGTTTGTGCAGTATTGAAAAGACAGGATAAAAGAAAAAAAAACAGTTAAACATGGTTATAACCTGACGCTAAAACTAAAAACAAGGAAATGTACCTCTTTCTTCAGAATTAAAACTAAAATCTTAAATAAAACAGAAAACTTGATGATGACCCTTGATTTTTTTTTTTTGTTTTGTTTTCTGTTTTTGTTGATCCCTAACGCTCACGTGGGTGGGAAACTCTTGGGATTGAGCAGCCGGGAGACGCCAAACTATATTCCGGTCGGGAGGGCGAGGGACTCAGGCCGTCAAGGCAGAGAGATTAGAGGTCACCATCTGGGCCGGGGCTCAGACGAAATCGGCATTCACTGTCAAACCCAGAAGCCGGCGGGGGGCGTCTAGCCAGCGGGAATGTCGTCTACGTCGGCTTCCGGGAAGCCCCCTCGGCCCCCGCCCCGGGACCGCCAAGGGGTTTCCTCCACCAGCTGAGGAAGCAAGCAGGTGGGTGATGGACAGGCAGACTGACTCGCCACTAACTGGCAGAGGACCCCGGGCAGAAACCGGTCGAACCTGAGACCGTGATTAATCTAGACCGACGCGCTGCCCGTGTCCGGTACTAAGCATTTAAGCGCGGTGCTCCGCTCACGGGCAGCGCTCGGTGCCGTCGACTGATGGAGTGTTGAATCGGTACTTCGTGGAATGGCCGGAGAGGCTCCGACACAAAGCTGGGCGGTTTCAAGTCAACCCTCCTCTTCACAAGAAGCCACCCCTACAGTACGTCTTCCCGGGGTCAGGTAGGGGCGTTGGGCGAGTCTCAGCTTAGCTTGTGTGGTGACCTCCGGCGTGGGGTGGACTACCTCACTCTTGCTTTCTTTCCAGTTACCAAGGGGCGGTGTGTTTTTTAAAATGCTCGGCCTTAAAGAAAAATAGCCCGGCTACGATATTGCTTTATGTGGCGACGAATGATTGACGTGCATCAACCTTCCCACCGTTCGATGAGTACGTCGTGAAGATGATCCATCCGGCCTAACTGTCGCTGCCGAGAGCCACTTGAACAAGTATGGCTAAAAGCGCCGGTCCCTTTGATTCTTTCTCCTTTGGGACCTTTTCCTCCTCACTCCTGAAGGAATGCGGAGGGGAGAGCCGAAGACAAGATTTGAAGTCGGTGACTTTTTCGGTATGTGCTTCGGTGTACAGCCAATCCACTCCAGGATTTGGGTAAGTGAATGAGGAGGTTCACCCCTGCTTTTCGGTTTTAGGAGCAGATGACTGATCACAGAACCCCGCAGAACCCCACAGAACTTGATTTTCCCCTTCTAATTTAGGGTCTCGAGTCACCAGACAGTTTGACCTCGAGGCCTCCAATTGTACCGCAGGAGGAAGGGTCGGGAACCCTTTGGGACGGAAGGTCAAGCTTGGATACCCATAGGGGCGGTGATCCATCGGGTAGTTTGAAAATATATGGAGTTGACCCCGGAGGAATGCCACGGCGATACTTTGTTCTTCGAAGGAGCCGATCTAATGAAGTGCTCACCAACGTGATCAGCACCCTCCTTTCCCCAGAAAACGAACTCCAGTGTCAGAAGAGTGCTTAGGTTTTGGATCCCTGGAAGGTAAACGGAATGGGCAAGGGAAAAAATGAATAAATTTCCCTCTTCAGGCACTCGAGGGGTGAGTTTTCTTCACAGGAAAGATTGTATTTTTACCATAATCTCCAAAGAGACCGGTACAGAGGAGTGAATAGGTGATCTGATTTTTTTTTTAAAGCAGCCTTTTAAGAGGGGGAGTTGATAGCTCGTATAATCGGGGCAATTTTTGCTTGCAGATCGGATCTAATGCAGCTCTGAAAATAAGCACGGACCCAGGAGGCCAGCACTGAAAAAAATGAGAATTATTCAATAAGCCTGTGCCAGAGTGAACACAGGGTGCCCTCCGTTTCTTGTTGGGCTTTCGGGGATTGAGCGTCGTCGGGTGACTCGGAGTGTATTTGTTCCTGGCAGATACTTGTCTCCCCAAGCGGGAGTTTTAGACTAAGCCCAACGATTACCTCCTCCAATAACTAGAATGCCTAGACCACACACCTAACTTCCTCGTGGCCTGCTAACGAGGGATGCAGCTTGAAGTCGGGGGAGAGGGGTCGTGGGATGGGGGTGCGGGTGGGAGGGAGATAAGTGGATATGGATTAATGCGGAGCTGCAAAACCAATTTTACAGGTCAAGTGGGACTTCTGTGGCCCCGGTGATTTATTTATTTCTGAAATATTTTGCAATATTTGCTGAGCCCGTCTGTCTACTGGTAGTCGGACTGGAAACTTTTAAAGAAAACACAAGAGTACAGTTAGCATATTCACTTCCCGAAATCAAAACTGATTGTATGGTTAAAAAAAGAAAAAAATCCCTAAACAAACCAAGCCGGTGGTACAGTGTAATTTGGTCTGTGGTTCCAGATTGCCTGGGAAAAAGGAAAAGAAACCGGAGACGGGGTAGGGGAATCTTTGGAGGTCTTACCGTGATATGGGAGGAGGTGGGTCTGTTACCTTTCGCTTTACACTGTGTCAACGTTAGGATTTCAATGTTTTAGAAACTGAACCCCCTCCATCTGTTTTATTTGGGCGGGGCACATTGAGAGGAGATAGGAAACCACAGTCAATGCCTTTTTTATAGCCACATTAAAGCCTTGGTAAAAGGTTGCTCGTGTGATGTAAAAATAATAATAATGTTGGTATTTGTTAAGTGCTTACTAGGTGCAGAGCACTGTTCTAAGCTCTGGGGTAATCAGGGTAATCAGGTTGTCCCACGTGAGGCTCACAGTCTTAATCCCCAATTTACAGATGAGGAAACTGAGGCACAGAGAAGCGAAGTGATTTGCCCACAGTCACACAGCTGACAAGCGGCAGAGCCGGGATTCGAATCCTTGACCTCCGACTCCCAAGCCCGGGCTCTTTCCACCGAGCCACGCTGCTTCTCTAGAGTCTCTTCGGCCTCCGGGGGAGATGGGGAACCCTAGAGGCGGGCAGAGAGCGGAGGGCCGGACAGATGGGGGAGAGGTCAGGTGTGGGGGGAGCTGGGGTGGCAGGGGGAAGGTGGAGGGTGCGGGGGAGGCCGGGCAGGAGCGGCAGAGGCAGATAGGGGTAGGATCACCGGGGGAAAGACGTGGACCTGGGCCCTAGGGCCGGCAGCCCTGGCTGGCTTTTCTTGGCTCCTGGGGGGACAGAGGGGTGGGGGACAAGTGGGTACAGAGGGCACCGCAGTGCCAGCTGGGGGGAGGCCTGGTTGGTGACTGTCACTAAAATGCTCCTCCGGATGGAGCGAAGTGGGGCCGGACAGGGACCTCGAGGCCCGGAAGTGTCCTGGGAGATGGGGGTACCCCTCCCGCCCCTCCTCCCCCCCCCCCCAAAAGGGTGTCTGGGGAAGGCGGTCCAGGGGAAGGCGCTTCAGGGGGTGCTGGCGGCAGGCCGGAAAGCGCCAGCCGACTTGCGTTGCTGAGCCAACGGAAGAAGACGGGGAAACGGTCTTGACAGATGGTCCCGGGGCAGCGGACAGGGCCGTGTGGGCAGAGGAGTTGGCGGAATGATGGCCTCGCCACTCCACTCGGGAGCTTGGTTCTTCTAGAATGGTAACCGATGGTCCCCGACTAGGCCCGATCCCTCTCTGCTGCCCCGGAAGCGACAGGTTCCCATCGTCTGCCGCCCCTGCAAGTGTGGCGGGTGGGTGGATGGTGGGAGCGGCGGCGCCCTCACCTCTGAAATCCCCCGTTGTCGTGGCCGGGCCGTGCCCTGGGGTGCCCAGAGTTGCACGGCGCGGCGACGCCACCCCTCCACCTCCAGGCGTCTTTCCCGGAAGCCCGCCGGTGTCTCCGGGCCTCCCTGCTCGCCCGCGTGGGCCTCTGCAGACCGAGGGTCCTCCCTTGGTGGTACCTGGATGGACGGAGGGAGGAAAGAGATAGAGAAAGGTGGGAAAAGCGGGGAGAGAGCGATACCTGGAAGAGTGGGGAGAGAGTACCCGAAGGAAGTGGAGAGAGAGCTGGAAGGAAGGGACTTTTCAAAATCTCCCCAGGAAGCCAGGTCTCCTGACTCCCAGTCCCGTGTTCTTTGTCCTTACAAGAAAATGTTAATCAGTTGTAGTTATTGAGCGCTTACTATGTTCAGAGCACTGTACTGAGCGCTTGGGAGAGTGCAGTATAATAGAATTAGCAGGCACGTTCTCAGCCCAGTAATGAGCTTACATTCTAGAATCACTTCGCCGGTCCTTGTGTCAGCCAACTGAAAGGTTTCCCTCTGTCCCCTGTAGCTTGGTACTCTCCCAAGAGTTTAGCACAGTGCTCTGCACAGTGAGTGCTCAGTAAATACTAATGATTGTGAGAGAGGAAGCGGGAGGTATTGTTATTGTCCATTATCGTTGTTACGGTCTTTCTCCATCTAGCTGCCTGTCTGCCTCTTCCACGTTCTCCCTGGACTCTTGCTAGCATCAGTGCCTTCTCCAGAGAATCAGTCCTCCCGATGATGTGTCATTTAGCTCTCCAAAGCCCACTTTGGCTTAATTTGCTCCAGAATCCATTAGGTTGTTTTTCCAGCCTTCCCCGACACCGCATTTCAAAAGAATCGAGGCTCTTCCTACCCTGTTTCTTCACCGTCCAGCCTTCGGGATCCCAAACGTGGTGACTGGAAACACCGTAGAATGGGCCATTTGGATTAGGGGGGCGATTATTACATCAGCACCTTTCGTGGCTTTTTCCGGGCTCTTCCTAGCAAATCCTGCCGAGGTTTAGACCGTGAGCCCGTCATTGGGCAGGGATTGTCTCTAAATGGACATTTCAAGCGCTTAGTACGGTGTTCTGCACATAGGAAGCGCTCAGTAAATACTTTTGAATGAATGAGTCTTGGGTTTATTCCTCGACTCCTTGAGGCGCGGTGGGGAGCGGTGCGGACAGCAGGTGGCAGCAGAGAGCCCCGCCCATGCCCAGTTTGGCCTTCCTCCACCAGGGGGCGCCGCTGCCTCCGGACTGATTAATAATATAATAATAATAATGTTGGTATTTGTTAAGCACGGTTCTAAGCGCTGGGGGAGATACAGGGTCATCAGGTTGTCCCACGGGAGGCTCACGGTTAATCCCCATTTTACAGATGAGGGAACTGAGGCACAGAGAAGTAAAGTGACTCGCCCACAGTCACCCAGCTGACAAGTGGCAGAGCCGGGATTCGAACCCATGACCTCTGACCCCCAAGCCCGGGCTCTGTTCCACTGAGCCACGCTGCTTCTCTAACGACGGCATCTGTGAAGCGCTTACTCTGTGCCAAGCGCCGTTCTAAGCGCTGGCGGAGATACAAGGTCATCGCGTCGTCCCACGTGAGGCTCCCAGTCTTCATTCCCATTTTACGGATGAGGGAACGGAGGCACGGAGAATAATAATGTTGGTATCTGTTAAGCGCTTGTTACGTGCAGAGCACTGTTCTAAGCGCTGGGGGAGAGACAGGGGAATGAGGTTGTCCCACGTGAGGCTCACGGTCTTCATCCCCATTTTACAGATGAGGGAACTGAGGCACGGAGAAATGAAGTGACTTGCCCACAGTCACACAGCTGACAAGGGGCAGAGTCGGGATTCGAACAAGCGAAGTGACTCGCCCCAGGTCACACAGCAGACGAATGGCGGAAGCGGAATTAGAACCCACATCCTCTGACTGCCAAGCCCGGGCTCTTGCGACTAGGCCGTGCCGCTTCACTAATTGATGATGATGATGGTATTTGTTAAGCGCCTATTATAATAATAATAGTGTCGCTATTTGTTAAGCCCTTACTATGTGCCAAGCACCGTTCTAAGCGCTGGGATAGATTCAAGGTATAATTAGGTTGTCCCACATAAGGCTCACAGACTTAATCCCCATTTTACAGATGGGGTGACTGAGGCACCGAGAAGTGAAGTGACCTGCCCAACGTCACACAGCTGATGAGTGGCGGAGCCGGGATTGGAACCCACGACCTCTCACTCGCAAGCCCGGCCTCTTTCCACTAAGCCACGCTGCTTCTCCAGTTGAAGTCTAGTGGCCCAGCACCGGAGCCCCGACCCTTTGGGGGGGGGGGGGTCCGGAGTCTACAAGCGGCATGGCCTAGTGGATAGAGAACGGACCTGGGAGTCGGAAGGACCTGGGTTCAAATGCCGACCCCGCCTCTTGTCTGCCGTGTGACCCTGGGCACGTCACTTCTCTGTGCCTCAGTTCCCTCATCTATAAAATGGAGATTAAAATTGTGAGCCCCAAGTGGGACAGGGACTGTTTCCAACTGGATTAGCTTGTGTCCACCCCAGTACTTGGAACAGGGCTCGACACACAGTAAAGAAGCAGCGTGGCTGGGAAGCAGCGCGGCTCAGCGGAAAGAGCCCGGGCCTGGGAGCCAGAGGTCACGGGTTCGACTCCCGGCTCTGCCGCTTGTCAGCTGGGTGACCGTGGGCGAGTCGCTTCACTTCTCTGGGCCTCAGTGACCTCATCGGTAAAATGAGGATGAAGACTGTGAGCCTCAGGTGGGACAACCTGATGACCCTGTATCTTCCCCCAGCGCTTAGAACAGTGCTCTGCACATAGTAAGCGCTTAACAAATGCCAACGTTATTATAGTAAATGCCTAACAAAAATGCCATCATTAGCGGGAGCTGCCGTGATTGCCCGAATCAAGCCAGGGCACTGGCAAAACTGGCCCTTCGAAACCCTGGCACCTCATTTATCATGGAAAATTACGCATCCTCTGAGCCCGGGCACCTGTCTCGGTACCGTGGGGGTACGGAGACCTGGGCCGAGCGTCCCCTCAGCTCGATGAATCATTTACTCCCTCCCCCTCAGTTCAACCGCCGCCTCCCCTTCCAGCCGCTCTCGAAATTCTCTGGCTAAAAGCGATCGTGGAATGTAAGCCTCCTCTTTGAACTAAGCCCTGCGCTAAATGCCGGGGGAGGTTCAAGATCATCGGGTTGGACGCGGTTCCCCGTCCCACGCAGGGCTCACGGGTCAACGGGTAAGGGAGAACGGGTGTCGCGTCCCCATTTTACAGACGTGGAAATGGAGGCACCGGGCAGTCAGTCGTAGTTATTGAGTGCTAACTGTGTGCGTTGCACTGCACTAAGCGCTTGGGAGAGCGCCACATAACAGACGCAGGCAGTAAAGTGACCTGTGGAGGTCACACAGCAGACGAGTGGCAGAACTGGGATTAGCCGATTTAGAACCGGTGGAATCCGAAGGATTTTGTAATCCCCGGTCGTCTCACCCTGGATGGACCCACGGGGGCCTTGGTCCACTTTTCGAGAACGTTATTATTACCGTTATTAGCATGATTATCATTACAGTCCGGTGGCTGGATTAGAACCCAGCTCTCCAGACTCCCAAGGCCCCGCTCTTTCCATAGAGGCCCCTCTGCTTCCTCTGTCTCTGGGCTTCTCTGGGTGGGCAGGCGTGATCTTCTCCGAACCACAGAGTCCTAGCCTAAAATCCGGGCCGGGCTGTCGATCCATCGATGGTACTTATTGAGCGCTCACTGTGTGCAGAGCACTACACTGAGCTCTTGGGAGAGTACAGTAGGACAGAATTAACGGATCGGCTCCCTGCCGGCGAGGCTAGTCGGCGGTCCGTGCGAGATACGCGCGGGCCCCACGGCTCTGGCTCCGAGAGGCCCGAAGGGAGGTCAGAGGTGGGGGGAAGGAGTCAGGCCGGGGAGGAGGAGGCCCCCGGGGGGTCGGGGGAGGCCTCGGCCGGCCGGACTCCGCGGTGGCCCCCGGTACCTCGGCTCGCTCGCTCGACTTGGGTGTCCGGGGGGTCCGTCCCCCTCAGGCAGAGCGCGAGCCGGCAGACGGAGGCGGCGAGAAGAACGGCCCCGCAGAGGAAGACCGCGACCGGGGCCCCCGGCGAGGCGTGGGTCCGCCGCTTCGGCCGGCGCTGGAGTCAAGAGAAACCCGGCACGTGGTGTGTGCGCGCGCCGTGAGCGGTGAGCCCGGACGCTTTCCGGCCTCCGCCCCGCCCCCGTCTGCTCCCGGTATTCCCCTGCCCCTCCTCGGTCCGCCGGCCTCCCGGCCCTTGGGAACGTCTGGCGGCCCCAGGCTCGCTCTCACCCTCGCGGCGGGGCGCAGGTGGCCCCAGGCCGGGGCGCCGTCCCCCGGGAGGCGGGCCAAGGCCCCGCGGCCCACCGGCTGGAATCCCTCTCGGGACCCGAAGCCGACCGCGGAGCCCGGGGCGAAGCCCGGCCCCCTCTGGACGCGGAGAAGCCGGAGTCGGAAGGGAGCGGTGGAGGACGCTGGCCTTCCGGGGGAACTCGGGGAACAACGAAGAAGACGTGACCTCCGGGAGCTCTACGGCACCGGGGCCCGCCGTTCGCGGGGCCCTTTGCCCGACCCGCTCGGAGACCGCCGTGCGGTGACTGGCCGAGTGAGCCGGAGGTGAGGGATGCCGGGAGAGGGCCCGGACGAGGGAAGGTCTTTTTCCCGCTCTCCTCTCTCCCTCTCTCTTTGGAATCCTCCCTACCCCCGGGGCCAGGGTGGTCACCGTGGCTACCCCCACGCCCGGGGCCCGGTTGGGCACGTACCTGAGCAGTTGGTGGGTCCGCCGGTCCTGTCGGTGGAGTCCCCCCGGGAGTCTGCTCCCCACGGTCCCTCCCAGGCCGAGGGGACCCAGGCCACGGTCCAGGCGGCGTCCAGGAAGCCGCACGTCAGCAGCAGGCCCAGGGCGGTCAGGCTGCGGTGCCGTCCCACCTTCGTGATCTGGGGAAGGTTATCATCATCTCTGCGGGAGACTCTGTGTGTGAGAGCACACATTGTATGTGAGGAGAAGGGGATGTGGTGGGTGTTCTGTGTGTGTGGAGAGAGAGAAGGGTGCGTGTGGGTGTCACAGAGAGAGGTGATGTGCGTGTGTTTGAAGAGAGAGAAAGAGATGCGTGTGTAAAGAGAGAAGGGGAAGGGGAAATGTGGGTGTGAAGAGATGTGTGTGTGAGAGAGGAGAGAGAGGGAGAAGGGGAAGTGTGTGGGCTCAGGCTGGAGGGAATTAGCTGGGCCCTTTGGTCTCAAGGGAGGAGCAAACCTCTCCCCGACCATGGGGATTTGCTATCGTCTCCCTTCTAAACCCATCCCGCCCTCCCCGTGCTGACCGGAGGCTTCCCTGCTCCGCCCGGGTCCCCCCCTTTCCCGCTCTCCCTGGCTCCTCCTGGCCCCTGTCAGCCCCCAGCAGGCCACTTCTCCATCTCTTCTTCTCTTTTCACCCTTCTGCCCCCGTCACCCGACCCTCGGCCCACCCACTCTGACTCCCACTCTCCCGCCTCCGTCAAGGGGCCCAGATCCCAGCTCCGGTCAACCCGAGGGCAGCGGGGCAGAGTTCTCCCGCGCGTCACCCTCGGGGATGGGCACGGGCCAGCCTGGGCCCTTGCTCCTCGGCCCTCTCCCCTTCCCTCCCGTCGCGGCTCGGAACGCGTTTACGGCTGAGTAGCAAAGCTGATGTGGAGCCGGGCGAATCTGAAGGATTTTGTAATCCCCAGTCATATCCCCCTGGATTGACTCACGGGGGCATTTATCCGCTTTTGGAGGATATCATTATCATCGTCATAATCATTATCATCACTTTCAGCATTATTATTATTAGAGTGCAGTTAAATGGTCCGGATGCGCGGACCGGGGTCACCCGGCTGTTGCTTAGGGAAGAAACAATGAGCTCAACTAACCGTTGTGGACGGCAGCTGTGGAACGGAAACCGGGGGAACAGACCCCAACTGGCCGCACCGCTGATTCGACTCGGTAGGTTTGGAGAGCTGAGGAAGCGGGGAAGGGCCCGCGAGTCTGGGAATCAAAGGACCTGGATTCAAATCCTAGCCCCCTCACTTATAATAATAATAATCGTGAGACTTAAGCGCTTACTACGTGCCAAGCGCTTACTACGTGCCAAGCGCTCCCGGGCCCGCGCTCTACCCGCTAGGTAGCGTTGCTTCTCTCCCACTGGGTTTCTGCTAGAGCTCATAGATCCCGAGGAAGCTCCTGTTAATTTTCTATTTCTACTTGTACTTTATCCGTCGACATATACCTCAGAGTTCCCTGAAGATTGGAAAAGCGTAACTGGAAGGCCAGCTTTCTTCAAGGGGCAAAAGAATCCGACCTTGGGCATCACGAACCACCCCTCTTAACGTCGGTATATGGCCAGGCTCCGAACAAATGATCCCCTCGTTGATTTATGGTCACCAGGGTAGCAATCGACAAACTGTGCAAGACTAATTTTTATATTCTTCTTTGATATAATAACCCATCATACATAGATGGGGAAGCAATAAAAAGGGTAGACTTTTTCGTCGTATCTGTTAAATGCTTACCCTGTGTCAGTCAGTCTTCTAAGCTCTGAGGTAGATACAAGTTATTCGGATCAGACCGTCCCTGCCCCACATGGGGCTCGCAGTTTAAGTAGGAAGGAGAACAGGTAGCCTTACTTTAGAGTTGAGGAAACCGAGGCACAGAGAAGCGACGCGACTTGCCCGAGGTCACACAGCAGGCAGTTGTCAGAGCTTGGATTAGAATCCAGGTCCTCCTTCCCCCAGACCCGTGCTTTTTCCACTAGGCCACGCTGCTTCCCTTCTCCACCATGAACCAGGTCCAAGCCTCGGGCGCCCGCTGGATTATCACTTCACCTTTCTTACTGGCCTCTCCCTTCTACCATCAAAACTCAGTTCTGCTCTCCACGTGATCTCTCAAAACCACGGATCCGAATGTATCATTCATTCGATGCGACTTTAGCGGCTTTTTGGCCGCCGACCGCCGACTCATCCACGCCGAGACCACCCCCCCTCTCCCGGGAAGCTGAGCCTTGTCATCGCCCGGACCCTTGGAGCCATTACCACGTGGGCCCGGGATCTCTGCTCCCCTGGGGGTAAGTCTCAGACCGCCGGGCCCCCTCTTCCCAGCCGAATCGACCACCACATGGACTCTGGAGCTCTCCTCCCAGGCGGTGGTTCCTTGGGCTGCCTGCCCCCCGTTTCCAGCCTAGCTCTTTAGCAGCCTTTTGGCCACCGACCGCCGACTTTAGCGGCTTTTTGGCCGCCGACCGCCGACTCATCCACGCCGAGACCAGCCCCCTCCCCCGGGAAACTGAGCCTTGTCATCGCCCGGACCCTTGGAGCCATTACCACGTGGGCCCGGGATCTCTGCTCCCCTGGGGCTGAATCGACCACCACATGGACTCGGGAGCTCTCCTCCCAGGCGGTGGTTCCTTGGGCTGCCTGCCCCCCGTTTCCAGCCTAGCTCTTTAGCAGCCTTTTGGCCACCGACCGCCGACTTTAGCGGCTTTTTGGCCGCCGACCGCCGACTCATCCACGCCGAGACCACCCCCCCTCTCCCGGGAAGCTGAGCCTTGTCATCGCCCGGACCCTTGGAGCCATTACCACGTGGGCCCGGGATCTCTGCTCCCCTGGGGGTAAGTCCCCCTTCGCCTACCGCTCGCTGACTCATCTGCGCTTCCTCCGCCTCCACCGGGGAGCTGAGCCTCGGACCGTCCGGACCCGCGCCCACCTCAGCCTTTCACAACCTGGATCTCCGCACCCCCGCTCGGGAACTCCGACACTACGGATCTTCGCCCCCACAGACCCCCAGCCACCAGCTTCTAGTCCACCCCCCCTCACCCCCCCCGCTCGGGCCCGGGGACATTGCGCTCCCCTTCTCGATCCTGGGGACATTGTGCTCCCCTTCTCGGCCCCAAGGACATTGTGTCCTCGGGGGACATTGTGTCCCCCTGCTCGGGCCCGGGGACATTGTGCTCCCCAACCGCTCCCCCACTCCGCCCGAGGCGGCCATTTTAGGAAGCCCCCACTCTGCCTGAGGCGGCCATTTTGGGAAGGCCTCACTCCCTCTTCCCTCTTGAGGTGATTCATCCCTCCCGCCCCCGCCCCGGGCGACGACGTCCTTGTTCTCACCATGTTACCTTGCCTTAGCCGCCGCCTACGGCCGCCACCCACCCCGGACAACCTCAGGGCCCCCCCGCCGCCACAGGGTTATTTGGTCATGAGCTCTGGGACACTCTCGGCCGCTGGCCGCTTGACTTTGAGTCTGATCGGGTAGGGTCGGCTCGTCCCCCGACCCTGGTCATCGCCTGCTTATTAACACTATTGTAGTGTGCCTTACTGTAGCATGTTGCTACATTTGCGATCTCGCTTTTTATTGTTTATTGTCGTCAGATTTTGAATTTGATCAGGTCGCCCCTTAATCGAGTCTACCCCCGACCCTGGTCATCACCCCTTTTATTAACACGACGATATTGTATCATACTGTATCATGTTGCTATATTAGCACCACTGTACTGTATCATATTGTATCATGTTGCTATATTACCGATTTCGTTTATTACTGTTTATTGTCAGTGCTGCCACCCACCTCTCTGGCCTCGCCATGTCCCTCCTCCCCCCTCCCCCCTCCCGCCCCTTCCTATCCTCCCCTTCCCCTTCCCCTTCCCCTCTCTCGCTCAGCTCTTTCCCGCTCTCTCCTCTGTCTCCTCCCCCCTCCTCTCTCCCGCCCTAGAACCCCACTTTACCAGCGCTACCCCTCTTCCCCCTCCCCCTACTCTTCCCCCCACCTAACCCCCTCTTCACCCCCTCCCCCCTTCTCTCTTCCCCACCCACGCCCCATCCCAGTCCTCTTGTCCCACCGCCACCCCTCATCCCCCTCTCCTCGTCCAGGGCCCCGCCACCTCCTTCCCATCCAAACCCTCCCCTCCCCCCGCCCCTCCCCCCCTCCTCCCCTTGCACCCACAGCTACTTTCAAGTGTGGCCTCTGGAACCCCCGCTCTGTTACAGGCAAGCTACCTTTCATCCATGACCTTTTCCTCTCCCGCTCTCTCCTCCTCCTCGCCCTTTCGGAAACGTGGCTCTCTCCCGAAGACACGGTCTCCGCCGCCGCTCTCTCCAGCGGAGGCCTCTCCTTCTCCCACTCCCCCAGACTCACCGGTAAGGGAGGAGGCGTCGGCTTCCTCCTCTCGCCCCGATGCCGCTTCCGCACTATCCCTCCTCCCCCCTCCCTCTCCTTCCCCTCCTTCGAAGCCCATATCATTCGCCTCTACCACCCACTCCAGTTACTTGTCGCCGTCATCTACCGCCCTCCCGGTCCCACCTCCGACTTCTTCAACCACCTTGACCCCTTTCTCACCTTCCTTCTCTCCTTCTCTCTGCCCACTCTGATCCTTGGAGACTTCAACATCCATACGGATGTACCCGACGACTCCTCTGCCGCCCGCCTGCTATCCCTCCTCGACTCTGCCGACCTCCTCCTCCACCATACCGCGCCCACTCACCGACTCGGTCACACCCTCGATCTCGTCATCTCCTACCGCTGCACTATCTCCTCACTCACCGACTCTGAAATCCCTCTCTCGGACCATAACCTTCTCACCTGCCTCATCTCTCACACTCCCTCCCCCTGCAAATCTTCGCTACTGCCCCACAGAGACCTCCGCTCTCTCGATCCCATCCGTCTTTCCAATAGCATCTCGCCTCACCTTGCCGCCCTGTCCTCTCTTCCCACTCTCGACGATCAGGTCTCCGCTCTCAACTCCACCCTCACTACTCATCTCGACTCTCTCGCCCCCCTTTCCCTCCGCCGCTCTCGCGCCACTAACCCACAGCCCTGGATCACCTCCTCCGTCCGCCTCCTACGCTCCTGTGCTCGAGCTGCTGAGCGCCGCTGGCGAAAGTCCAAGCACCGAGCCGACCTCACACACTTCAAATTTATCCTTTCCTGCCTTAACTCTGCCCTCTCCTCCGCCAGGCAAAGCTTCTTCTCCTCCCTCATCGACACCCATGCCCGTCACCCCCGCCGATTGTTCCGGACCTTTAACTCTCTCCTTAGGCCCCCTGTTCCTCCCCCTCCCCCATCTCTCACCCCTAATGATCTGGCCACCTATTTCCTCACGAAAATCAACACGATCAGGTCTGAGCTCCCCAAAGTCACCCCTCCGCCTCTCCCCTCCCCCCCAACAACCCCCTCCCCTACTTTCCCATCCTTCCCTGCAGTATCCTCAGAGGAGATCTCCTCCCTCCTCGCAAGTGCCACCCCCTCCACCTGCGCCTCGGACCCCATTCCCTCTCACCTTCTTAAAACCATCGCCCCTGCCCTCCTCCCTTCCTTAACTTCTATTTTTAACCACTCAATCTCCAAGGGCTCCTTCCCCTCTGCCTTCAAACACGCCCACGTCAGCCCCATCCTAAAAAAACCCGCTCTTGACCCCACTTCCCCCTCCAGTTATCGTCCTATCTCCCTACTACCCTTCCTTTCCAAAATCTTAGAACGAGTCGTCTACAATCGATGCCTAGAATTCCTTAACTCCCATTCTCTCCTAGACCCCCTCCAATCTGGCTTCCGTCCCCTCCACTCTACTGAGACTGCTCTCTCTAAGGTCACCCATGACCTCCTTCTTGCCAAATCCAATGGCTCCTACTCCATTCTGATCCTCCTTGACCTCTCTGCTGCCTTTGACACTGTCGACCATCCCCTCCTCCTCCGTACCTTATCTCACCTTGGCTTCACGGACTCTGTCCTCTCCTGGTTCTCCTCTTACCTCTCTGGCCGATCATTCTCGGTCTCCTACGCTGGAGCCTCCTCCCCCTCCCATCCTTTAACTGTTGGAGTTCCTCAAGGGTCAGTTCTCGGCCCTCTTCTGTTCTCCATTTACACTCACTCCCTCGGTGAACTCATCCGCTCTCACGGCTTTGACTACCATCTCTACGCAGATGACACGCAGATCTACATCTCCGCCCCTGTCCTCTCCCCCTCCCTTCAGGCTCGCATCTCCTCCTGCCTCCGGGACGTCTCCACCTGGATGTCTGCCCGCCACCTAAAACTCAACATGAGCAAGACTGAGCTCCTCATCTTCCCTCCCAAGCCCGGTCCGCTCCCAGACCTCTCCATCACCGTGGATGGCACGACCATCCTTCCCGTCCCGCAGGCCCGCAATCTCGGTGTCATCCTTGACTCGTCCCTCTCGTTCACCCCACACATCCTATCCGTTACCGAGACCTGCCGGTTTCACCTCTACAATATCGCCAAGATCCGCCCTTTCCTCTCCACCCAAACGGCTACCTTACTATTACGGGCTCTCGTTATATCCCGGCTAGACCACTGTGTCGGCCTTCTCTCTGACCTCCCTTCCTCCTCTCTCGCCCCGCTCCGGTCTATTCTTCACTCCGCTGCCCGGCTCATCTTCCTGCAGAAACGATCTGGGCATGTCACTCCCCTTCTTAAACAACTCCAGTGGTTGCCTATCGACCTCCGCTCCAAACAGAAACTCCTCACTCTAGGCTTCGAGGCTCTCCATCACCTTGCCCCTTCCTACCTCTCCTCCCTTCTCTCTTTCTACCGCCCACCCCGCACGCTCCGCTCCTCTGCCGCCCACCTCCTCGCCGTCCCTCGGTCTCGCCTATCCCGCCGTCGACCCCCGGGTCACGTCCTCCCGCGGTCCCGGAACGCCCTCCCTCCTCACCTCCGCCAAACTGATTCTCTTTCCCTCTTCAAAACCTTACTTAAAAATCACCTCCTCCAAGAGGCCTTCCCAGACTGAGCTCCTCTTCCCCCTCTACTCCCTCTGCCATCCCCCCTTTACCTCTCCGCAGCTAAAGCCTCATTTTCCCCCTTTTCCCTCTGCTCCTCCACCTCTCCCTTCCCATCCCCACAGCACTGTACCCGTCCGCTCAACTGTATATATTTTCGTTACCCTATTTATTTTGTTAATGAATTGTACATCGCCTTGATTCTATTTAGTTGCCATCGGTTTTTACGAGATGTTCTTCCCCTTGACGCTGTTTAGTGCCATCGTTCTTGTCTGTCCGTCTCCCCCGATTAGACTGTAAGCCCGTCAAACGGCAGGGACTGTCTCTATCTGTTGCCGACTTGTTCATCCCAAGCGCTTAGTACAGTGCTCTGCACATAGTAAGCGCTCAATAAATACTATTGAATGAATGAATGAATGAATACTTATTGAGCGCTCACTGTGTGCAGGGCACTGTACTCTGCGCCTCCTTTCTTCGTAAACCCTCCAATGGCTACTTTTGTCATTCCACCTCAGTCGGAAGCTTGCAACCATCGGATTCAGTGTCTTCGTACCGTGCGGCAGAGCACCGTACCGAACGCTTGAGAGAGAACCTTACAACCGAGTTGGCAGACCGGTTCCCTTCCTACGACGAAGCTCCCGGCTTACCGTTATTATCGTTATTATTTTTGCTATTTAATAAGTAGCCTCGATTACAAAGTATATGCTGTGACACAAACTGTCCTTAAAGTGTGGTTCGTCGGGACAACAAACTCCGCGCTCTAGGAGAACTGAGCTCACGTTCTAAACTAAGTCTCTTTAGGGTAGAATGGCACCGAACAGGCGGAGGAAGGATTGAATCTCTACTTCTGCGATTTCGTATTTCCACAGAGCCCCTCCCTTCCAACCGCTGTCATTTAGTCATTCAGTTGTATTTACTGAGCGCTTACTGTGCGCCGAGCTCTGTGCTAAGCACTTGGAAAGTGCAATTCAGCAATGTAGAGAGGCTATCCCCGCCCACACCGGGCTTAGAGCCTAGAAGGGTGGAGACGGACATCGAACTAAGTAAACGGGCATCAGTGTAAATAATCAGAATTATAGATATGTGCGTATATACACAAGTGCTGTGGGGAGGCGGGGTAGAGCAAAGGGAGCGAATCGGGGCGACGTGGAGGGGAGGGGGAAGCTGAGGAAAAGGGGGGCTTAATCGGGGAAGGCCTCTTGGAGGAGGTGAGCCTTCAGCGGGGCTTTGAAGGGGGGAAGTGTGATGGTTTGGCAGATGGGAGGAAGGAGGGCAGATGGCAGATTCGCCCGGCTCTTAAAACAGGCCAGAGGTGGGACGTGGCACTTAGGTACCTCCACCCCCACCTTCAAAAGCACTCATTTCCATGTCTTTATACACGGTGACTTCCCTTACCTGTAATGTATTTGAGAGACCGTCTCTCCCACCAGAATGTCAGCTCCTTGAGGGCAGGGAGGGTGCCTGTTAATCTCGTCGTACTCTCCCGGGGGCTGAGTACAGTGCTCCGCACGCTATAAATGCTCAGTGAGCGCTGTCGATCGATTGGCACGGAGGGCAGCTTCAGCTATCCAGGGGTGGAAGTGATGCAATATGAAGGATTGAGCAAGGCAGGGCGGGATCGAACTGCTCGGATGGGAAGGAGGGTGTCAGGGGCGGGGTGAGGGACGAGGGGCGGGAGCCTCGAGGCATATGCCAATTAAGTGGCAATGGCAGAATGCCAAGGGGAGGAACTGGCTCTTGGGGCCACCCAGCTTCCCGGCCAGATCACCTCAATCCTCAGCCCCGTGCCAAGTCATCAGGGCCGGGCCTCTGCCGGGCCCGAGTCTCATTTCTTCCGGGGAGCGAGTCTTCCTCCTTTTCCTAATTCTCCTCTTCACCCAAGGCAAGCGAGAACCCACCCAGCAGCCATGTCGTCCACGGTCAATGGGCTCCGGGGGCGGAGCAACCCTACCTTTGTGGTGAGTCTCCTCCTCTGGGGAGGGGTCGGGAGAGGCGAAGGGGGAGGGTCCTGGGAAAGGCCCCAAAGAGGGGCTGAGGGATCCCCCTCCCCCGACCGTCCCGGGACCAGTTGCATTCGGAAGGACTCGTCGTCACCGGCCTGCTGGGGGACCGTGGGCAAGTGGGACCACGGGCCACCCTAATGCCTTTGCCGTTCGTCTGTAGCGGCAGCCGGGGGAGTTGGCCATCTCTCTCTCGTTGAGTCGACCCCTGTGGGATCGGTCAATCGATCGGTCGGACTCTATTGAGCAGTTACTGGGTTCGGAGCACTGTCCTAAGCGGTTGGGACCCGACCCGAGGGCTTCGGCGACTCAGTCGAGTGTTTGAATTGCGTCCGTCATCTTAAAAACCCTTTCCTAAAGGAGAAATAATAATGACGACGGCATTCGTTAAGCGCTTACTACGTGCCAAGCACTGTTCTAAGCTCTGGGCACTGTTCTAAGCGCCGGGCACAGAAACAGGAGGAGCGGGCCAACCCGCGGATGGCTTCCGTGGTGGAGGAGCCACAGGTGACCTCAAAAATACCAGACGTGGAGCGGCCCGAGATGTCACGGGTGACAACCCCGGGCGGGCCACAGAACGGTATGTGATGTCCCAGGTGTCGTTTTGCAGTTGTGCACCCGTCCCCCTGGAACTTGGGTCTTTCTCGTGGGGGGAGGTGGGGGACCCCCCCGACGCCACACGCTTGGTCCGGAGGGAGCGGAGGTGCCCATCCCGAGCCGTAGAACTCGGCGGGAGGACCCGAGTCGTACGGAAGCCGCAGGCTGGAAATAGAAATACGGGTGCTGGGCGGGGCACGGGTCAGCCGAAAACCGGACTGTCACACGTGAGAAAGGTCAACTAGCCACCCGAATGGTTCGGCTGTTCCTCGGTCGGGGAGGCTGGGAGAGGAGAGAGGCCACAGCCCTCTCTCTTGCTGAGTTGACTCTTGCTGGGTCAAACCGTGGTATTTATTGAGCCATTACTGGGTGCGGAGCACCGTTCTGAGTGCGTGGGAGAGTCCAGTACGATGGAATCGGTAGACGCGATCCCTGCCCTCAAGCAGTTTACAGTCCGGTGGGAGGAACTTAGGATCCAGCGGGCAGGAGGCCGGGGGGCGTCGGGTAGGGTCAGGGTGTGAGAGGGCGAAGCAGGTCCCAACCCATCCTGGGCTGCGGGCGGCTTCTCTCGGGCACTTGCAGGCTCCGCTCGTGGAACTGAAAGTGCCAGGGGTTCTGTGTCCGCCAGGATTGGGGAGACGGTCCAGGTGGTGACCTTTTGGGGGGGACGGGTGCCCCCGACCCCTTCTCCCCTCGCAGACTCAGCTTGGATGGTTGTGACCCGCCTACTCCCACCAACCTGTCCCATCTGGGAGGCTGGGGGGCATTTCAACGTGAAAGAGAAGCAGAGAAGCAGCATGGCTTAGTGGCAAGAGCCCGGGCTCGGGAGTCAGAAGACGTGGGTTCTAACGCCGGCTCCGCCACTTGTCTGCTGCGTGACCTGGGGCGAACCGCTTAACTTTGCTGTGTCTCAGTTCCGTCTGTAAAATGGGGGTGAAGACTATGAGCCCCACGTGGGACGACCTGATTACCTTCTAACTACCACGCGCTTAGAATAGTGCTTGGCACATTCGAGTGCTTAACGAATACTATAATCATTATTATTATCCTCTGTGTCTCAGTTCCCTCATCTGTACAAATTCATTCATTCATTCAATAGTATTTATTGAGCGCTTACTATGTGCAGAGCACTGTACTGAGCGCTTGGGATGAACAGGTCGGCAACAGATAGAGACGGTCCCTGCCGTCTGACGGGCTCACGGTCCGATCGGGGGAGACGGACGGACGAGAACGATGGCGATAAATAGAGTCGAGGGGAAGAACGTCTCGTAAAAACCGATGGCGACTAAATAGAATCGAGGCGATGTACGATTCATTAACAAAATAAATAGGGTAACGGAAATATATACAGTCGAGCGGACGAGTACAGTGCTGTGGGGAGGGGAAGGGAGAGGTGGAGGAGCAGAGGGAAAGGGGGAAAAGAGGGTTTAGCTGTGGAGAGGTGAAGGGGGGGTGGTAGAGGGAGTGGAGGGAGAAGGGGAGCTCAGTCTGGGAAGGCCTCTTGGAGAAGGTGAGTTTTAAGTAGGGTTTTGAAGAGGGGAAGAGAATCGGTTCGGCGGAGGTGAGGAGGGAGGGCGTTCCGGGACCGCGGGAGGACGCGGCCCGGGGGTCGACGGCGGGACGGGCGAGACCGGGGGACGGCGAGGAGGCGGGCGGCGGAGGAGCGGAGCGTGCGGGGTGGGCGGTGGAAAGAGAGAAGGGAGGAGAGGTGGGGCGCGCGAGGTGGTGGAGAGCCTCGAAGCCTAGAGTGAGGAGTTTTTGTTTGGAGCGGAGGTCGTTAGGCAACCACTGGAGTTGTTTAAGAAGGGGAGTGACATGCCCAGATCGTTTCCTGGCACAGAGTCAGCACTTAATAATTACCACAATTATCAATAGTACCGTGATCTTTAGCGGAAGCCCCAGGGTGGTTGAACTGGCTCTTTATGGAGCCCTCAGCTCCAAGGGTTGGCACTCGGTCGGCGCTGTGGGTTCAGGAGACGCGGTGCTGTGCTTCACGGTGCTACGTCGTAGTCTCCGAGCCAGTCCAACCGTGCAGGACCCCAAAGTGCGGGTGTCAGTCGGGGGACGGGGAGGAAGTCTGGGGAGCAGGGAACCCCCGGCAAACCGACCCACCCGGTGGCAGCTGCCGGGGGCGGAGGCCGGTGGGGAGATGGGACTGAATTACCAGATTGTTTTGATTGTGTAACCCTGCCCTCCAGCCCTTGGCCTTTGTGAACGGGCTCCTCCCTCACCCTCAGCTGCCCTGCAGTGACAATCTCTGGGGAAAGCTCTCCTTTTCGCTTCGCTCATCTGGGGCTGGGACTGGGCTGGGGCGGTGATGTTCAGAACCAGTCCTTTCACCGGCCAGACCTCACCCACCCAGAGCAGCACCTTCTCCCCCCGGCCCCCTCCCCAACCAGCCCCCACAGACGCTTCTGCAGGTTGGCGACCAGAGCCAATTCCTGGCCCCGGGCAACCGGGAGAGTGTCTACCTCCGAGGCCCGAGAAACACCGGGAAGACTGTGGGTCTCCTGCCGTCACGTCGGATTCCGATGAATGTCAGAAAGTCCAGCCAAGGGAGGGAGGCGAGCCAATGTTTGGAAGATAAAATCGATCTCTGAGATGACCTAGAACAAAAGGCACCGACATGACAGATGCCACTATTTCAATCATTGGTATTTAATGAGCACTTCCTAAGTCCAGACCACTGTCCTAAGCACTTGGGAGAGTAAAACAGAGCTGGGAGAGATGATCCCTACCCTCAAGGAATTTACACTCAATAAAATTTTTTGAGTGTTGACTGTGGGCGGAGTGTTGTGCTAACCACTCAGGAGAGTGCAGCTGAGTTAGAAGATATGAACCCTGCCCTCGAGGAGCTTTCAATAGTTTCAATAGTTCAATAATTCAATAGTTCAATCCTATTGAACTTTCAGGTATCGAGGAGTTCACAGAGCATTTCCTGCTTCCAGGTTATTCATTGGCTCCCTAGAAGACTCACAGTGCTCTGGGGCCGATGCCCGGACGTCCAGGTTACGTGGATCAGGATGCTCACCTCAGGTAGCCCCAGGAGGTCGTTTATACCATTCCCAGGCTGACTCTTCTGATCTGGCCAGAGGCCTTCCGGTCGCATGGGTTCTAAAATCGGAGACTTGGCCCGAGACCTCCAGGAAATGCCCTCTCTCCGCCGTCCAAGACGGTAGCGAGCTTCAGCGTCTTATGGTTCACCCTTGCTGTCTTGTGAACTCATTTCCTCGAGCAGTGGCCAGGGTGGGAGCCAGTTGGGTCAACCATTTTTGACCCCCAGCCCCCGTCTAGGGCTTGATGAGGGAGGGCTCCTGGAGGCCAGAGGGGACACCCCACCACCCACCAACACTACAGAATGTAAATCTTTTTGGTGGGGGGGGGGCAACTGTTCTTCTGCAATCCCTCCTGGAGAAAACCTAATGGCAGGACAAGCAATTTCCCAGATTCCTCATTTATCTGGGAAGCAGCGTGGCCTAGTGGAAAGAGCCTGGGCCTGGGAGTCAGAGGACCTGGGTTCTAACCCCTTCTCTGCCATTTGCCTGCTGGGTGACCTTGGACAAGTCGCTTAACTTCTCAGTGCCTCAGTTTCCTCAATTCTAAAGTGAACATTCAATATCTGTTCTCCCTCTTTGAACCGTGAACTCCATGTGGGACAGGGAAAATGTCCGACCTGATTCACTTGTATCTACCCCAGCACCTAGAACAGTGCTTGGCACGTAGTAGGTGCTGAACAAATACCGTAATCGTTATTAGTCTCAAAGTGCTATCATAGTACAGTGTAACAATATAACAAAAACGGTTCAAAAATTCCCGGCCCACAATCATCTTATAGTCTAGAGGGTGAAGCAGAAATTAATATAAATAAATTACGAATATGTACGCAAGTGCTGTGGGGCTGTGGGAGTTGAGGGAGGGGTGAATAAGAGGAGCAAATCAGGGTGACGCAGAAGGGAGTGGGAGAAGAGGAAAGGAGGGCTTAGGGAAGGCCTCTTGGAGGAGGCGCGCCTTCAGTGAGGCTTCGAAGGTGGGGAGAGCGATTGTCCGTCGTCTGTGAAGAGGGAGGGTGTTCCAGGCCAGAGGCAGGAGGTGGGTGAGAGGCCAGTGACAAGATAGATGAGATCCGGGTACAGCGAGTAGGTCTGCATTAGAGGAGCAAAGTGTGCGGGCTGGGTTATAGTGGGAGAGTAGCAAGGTGAGGTAGAGGGAGCAAGGGGATTGACTGCTTTATAGCCGATGGTAAGGGGTTTCCGTTTGATGTGGAGGTGGATGGCCAACCACTGGAGGTTCTCGAGGAGAGGGGAAACATGTCCTGAACGTTTTTCTAGAAAAGCGATCTGGGCAGCAGAGTGAAGTATGGACTGGAGTTGGGAGAGACAGGAGGCCTGGAAGGCAGCAAGGAGGCTGATACGGTAATCAAGGCGGGATAGGAGAAGCGCCTAGATTAACGTGGTTGCGGTTTGGATAGAGAGAATAGGGTGGATTTTAGCCCCGTTTTGAAGGTCGAACCGAAAGGATCTAGCGATCGAATATGCGGGTTGGACGAGAGAGATGAGTCGAAGATAACTCCAAGGTTACGGGCTTGGGAGACCGGAAGGATGGTGGCGCTACCTACTTGAAGGGAAAATCAGGGGGAGGACAGGGAGTGGGTGGAAAGATAAAGAGGTCTATTTTGGACACGTTAAGTTTGAGATGTCAGCGGGGCATCCAAGTAGAGATGTCCTGAAGGCAGAAGGAAATGCAAGACTGCAGAGAGGGAGGGAGATGACTGGAGATGTAGATTTGGGAATCATCGGCATAGTTGAAAGCTTGGGAGCGAACGGGTTCTCCAGGGGAGCGGATGTAGGTGGAGACTAGGAGGGAACCCAGAACTGAACCTTGAGGGGGAGGCGGATGAAGAGCCCGCGAAAAAGACCGAAAATGAGTGACCAGAGAGATAGGAGGAGAAACGGGAGAGGACCGTGTCGGCGAAGCCAAGGTCGGATAATGTTTCCAGGAGAAAGGGGCAGTAGAAAGCGTCAAAGGCAGCTGAGAGGGTTTTCCATCAAAAAGTTCCTTCCAAAACTGTGCCCGCTCCCCTATAGACAGAGCCGGGCTTTCCTTTCCAGCGAGTAGCCGTCGAATTTGCTTCACCAGTCAATCATATTTATCGAGCGCTTACCGTGTGCAGAGCACTGTACTAAGCGCTCGGGAGAGTACACTAGGACAATAAACAGACACATTACCTGCCCACAGTGAGCTCTTCCCATTCCCTCCGACTCCACGGATGGTCGCCGGGCCGGTCCAGGGGAGAGAGCCCGGCTTTCCTCTTCGGCCTCACTGCCTCGCGATGAGGCGCTGACTCAGTACCATCGGTCACTCGTGGGGAAGGCGCTTCTCTGTTTAACCTTTTAAATTTCAATCTACTTGTTTGAGGGAAGCCCTGGGAGCTGCTCCACCCCCTCTTGCCCAACTTTGAAAAGAAGGTTTTGAAAAGAGGCCCGCTCGCTCATCCTCGGGAAGTGGCGGCCACAATCCAGCTGAACCGGAAGAGGCCCGGGGTTCTGCCGCCGCCTCTGACATCCGTGGCCCTTGCGTCCTGGGGTTTGCGCCAACTCCAGGATCCCGACGAGTGCTCGGCTCCACCGACGGTAGAGGAAGCTGCCTGGGCGGCATTTCCGCATGATTTTCGTGTTCTTTAAGGTAGAAGAGCTCCTTTCGTTTGCCTGTGGAGTCTGTCTCTGTGATGGAATGCGGAACTCCTCCAAAGAACCAAACCTTCATTTCGAAAGGTTGACCGGTTGCGAAGTATCCCGGTTGATTGACGTGAGGTTGTTGAAAAACTTCCAGGCCAAGAATATTCTTGGGCTCTGAGCTCGCCGGGAAATATTCCCTTTACCTCAGTGCCCAGACGAGCAGGAATACTGAGTTTGAAATAGCGAGTGAGCCTGCGTACTCCTTCCTCCTCCTCAGTTTCTTATCTGTTGGTCTGTTTTGAGACGTACAGATAAATCACGCAATATCCCTGAATTTCCAAGACGTGGGGAAGCGGCACGGCCTCGTGGATAGAACACGGGCCTGGAAGTCACGAAGACCTGGGTTCTAATCCTAACTCCCCGCTGGTCCGCTGTGTGACCTTGGGCAAGTCGCTTCACTTCTCCGGACCTCAGATCTGTACCATCTGTACCATCATTTTACCATCTGTAAAATGGGGATGAAGACTGTGAGCCCCCTATGGGATAGGGACTGTGTCCGACCGGATTAACTTGTACCGAACCCAGACTTAGACCAGTGCTTGACACATGGTAAGTGCTTAAGAAATATTATTATTATTGCTATTACTAATAATAATCATTATCATTATTGTGAAGGCCCAAATCTGAGCTGTCGCTAGGTGAGAATTAAAAAGGGAAGCCGTTGGAGTGTCCAGGGGCAGCCGGAGGGTAATCTGTCGCTCCTGCCGATTTGCTTCTCTGATCAGGTGTCCGTGTGAACAGCTAAACAGGGCTTGCCGGAGAGGTCCAGACCAGAACTGAGACTTGAGGCGGGGATTCTAGTCCCGACTCTGTTACCCACTCAGAGTGTCCTTGCCCAAGTCTCTTGACCTCTGGGGGACTCAGTTTCCCTGTCAGCTCTATTCCATTTCACAGGTGCTTAATGCGGGCAACCGAGCTAGTCAACTCTCACTTTGCCGGATCCCACTAGTAATTTTCCTTTGAACATCATCTTAAAGTGTGGTTGTCTGCGGGAGTCAAAGCCAGTTTCTGGACATCTCTGAGACTCGTTTAAATGAGAAGCGAGTACGGTATGTACTTTTAAGCCAGGAGCTCTAGAAGTCCAAAGAAGCAGACTTTTTTTTTTTATTTTAGCCAATAGACGGTCTGTGCTTTGGCTTCTTTTCCTCGTGTGGCACCCGGCGTTGAAGTCGCAAGCCCGTTGCCAGGAGAGGAGCGGTATTTGGGAGAGGACTTGGGGCCGAGCCTACCTGGTCACTGTTTTCCTGTGTGATGTGGGACAAGTCACTCTCCCTCTCTGGGCCTCCGTTTTCTAGATTCGGTCTGCCCTCTTATTTACTGCCGGGAATGGGGAGAGATTTTAGGTGAGGAAGAGATTGTTCGGGACGGGTTGGAAAGGCCGATTATGGGAAGAAGCACTGGCCTGTGCAGCCCCTCAGAAGGGTACGCTGGATGTGCATAGGAACGGTGATTTAATCATCAACACCAAAAGTCCCTACCTCGGCACGGTGCTGGCCTGGGTTGGATGCAGCACAGCTCTCGTCCTAACGACCGAAAGAATGGCAGATAGTGGGCCAGGCTCCCCAGAGCTTAATACCGTGCATCTAGAGTATGCTCAAAAAATGATAATAGTGGTATTTAAGTGCTTACTCTGCACTGTACTAAATGCAGGGGTGAATACAATCAAATCGGGTTGGACACGGTCCCACTTGGGGCTCACGGTCTCAATCCTCGTTTCACACAGGAAGTAACAGGGGCACGGAGAATCGAAGTGACTTGCCCAAGGTCACACAGGAGCCCCCCGGGGCCAGGAGCCAAGCCGACAGGAGAGCAGTGATGCTCTGTCCCGGGCCCGAAGGGATGCCGGTCCCGCCTCCAACCACAACCACCGCCAGAATGAAGCGGGCGCTTGCGCTCTGGGGTCTGAAACCGGACCCGGTCACCCGCCCCTGCTTCTAGTCTTGGGCGTGGGATTTGGCAGCCGCGGCCTGGGCCGGCCGAGGACCAAGGAGGTGAAGAAGAGGCCCGGCCAAGTGGACTCTGGCCCCCCGGTCACTCGGCCGGGGAGCTATGGAGTCTGAGGACGGTGGGCGGAGCCTGGATGGGCCGGGACCGGCCGGCGGACGGTCCGAAGGAAGAGGGTTTTGAGGGTCCCGAGAGCCCGCCGAGGGTCCCTCTGAGCCCCCCCAACGGGCAGGCTCGGGGGAGGCCGGGACAGGAGGCCCTCCGGGCCAGGGACTGGGGCTCGACCCCCTCGGGGTGGCTCCCGCCAGCCGGGCCCGGAGCAGGCCGGGGCCGGGTGAGGAGCTGGTGGCCATCCGGCCCAGGTGCGAGGCTTTGGCAGGTGGGGACGCCGGGGAAGAGCCGCGTCCTCTGGTAAGCGACGAGGAAGTGGGCGGTCGGTTGGGCCTCACCATTGTCCCGGGGCACAAAGGCTCGGTGTCAGAATGACCCAGGGACAGAATGGGTGACCGGGGGGGCGGAACAGATGATCTGAGTCCTCTCAGAAGACGGGGGGGTGGGGGACGAAGAAGCTCCAGGGGCCACGGCGAAACCTGCTCCGGAGGCAGACGGAAACACCGCTCCGATCCCCAGGGGTCCAGGGGATCCGGGGGACTAAGGAGACCCACCCCAGGAGACCCCCAGGGAGCTCCGGCCCGAGGCCAGCTTCGGCAGGGCCACTCGCTGCGGGGAGAAGGCGCAAGTTAGAGCCGGAGAAGGAAGAAGGACAAACCCCTGAGAATTGACCGTCCCTTCCTCCTCTCGTGGAGGAAACATCCCAGGGAGGGCAAGCTGGCCGCTTCCAGGAAGCGGCGGCTCCCTCGAAGCCGAGACATCGAGCGGAGAAGAGACCGAGAGGGGGTAAAGGATGCCTGGTTGGCGGCCAGGTCAGAAGGAAACTACCCACTCCTCCTGCCCCCCGCCATCCTCTCCCCCTCTGAGAAGGAATGACCATCTTTCTGAAGCTGAGTAGGGTGTCTTGTCGTTGAGTTTTGGATTTGTTTTTTTTATTTCAGTTTTTTCAGCTACTCTGTCCCCTGCACAGTAGAGATAGGATTAAATGTCTGTCTCCTCCTTTAGACTGTCAGCTCATTGCGTGTCTATCATTGTACTGTACTCTCCCAAGCACTTAGTACGATGTTGTGCGCACACTAAAAGCTCAGTAAATACCACTGATTGATTGGTTGATCATTAGGTCCCGTACTTTAATTCCACGTGCCTCCGGCTGGCGAGGCGCATCACTTCCGTGTTCACGGGGACCTGGGAGGGGAACGCGGTGGTGGAGAAGCAGTGTGGCCTAGTGGATAGAGCCCATGCCCCGTTGTCAGAAGGATCTGGGTTCTGATCCTGACTTTTCCACCTATCTGCTGCTTTGTGACTTTGGGCAAGTCACTTCGCTTCCCTGCCCCTCAGTCACCTCATCTGTAAAATGGGGATTAAGACCGTGAGCTCCCCGTGGGACGATCTGATCACCTTGTATCTAACCCAGCGCTTAGAACGGCGGTTGGCCCATAGTAAGCGCTTAACAAATACCATCATCATCATTATTCAGAGGTTGGATTTGCCCCACAGGTCTGTGGCATGGGCTGGGAGAAGCAGCCTGAACTCGGCAAAGGAGCACAGGCCTGGGAGTCGGGTGACCTGGGTTCTGATCCCGGCCCTGCCACTTTCCTGCTGTGGGACCTTGGGCAAATCACTTCACTTCTCTGAGCCTCAATTCCCCCATCTGTAAAATGAGGATACAATGTCTACACCCTCTCCCCGTTAGGCTGTGAGCCCCGGGCGGGACAGGGACGGTGCCTGATCTGATCTGTCCCAACGCTTAGTACACAGTGCAGGACACAGAGTAAGCACTCTACAGATACCATGATCATGATGATGACGTTCACTGCCTAGTGGAGAGAGCATAGGACTGGGAGGGAAATCACTTAACCTCCCTAGGCCTCAGTTTCCTCGACTGTAAAATGGGGATAAGATGCCTGATTTTTAGATTGGGAGCCCCCAGCTTGGGGCAGAGACCGCCTCCGGATCTGATTACTTTGAATCTACCCCAAGGCTTAGAGCACAGGCCTGGGAGTCAGAGGCCCTGGGTTCTAATCCTGGCCCCACCACCTGTCTGTCGCGTGACCATAGGGAGGTCACTTAACTTCTCTGTGCCTCAGTTTCCTCCTCTGTAAAATGGGGATTGAGACCGTGAGTCCTATGTGGGGCAGGGACTCTGTCCATTTTACACAGATTGTGATACCTGTTTTCCCTCCTACTTGACTGTGAGTCCCACGTGGGACCCGATTATCTGGAATCTACCCCAGTGCTTAGTACAGGGCTCGGCCCGTAGAAAGCACTTAACTAATAATGATGACGATACTTGTAAAGCGCTTATTATGGGCCGAGCCCTGTTCTAAGCACTGGGGTAGATACAAGCTAATCAGGTTGGACACGGTCCCCGTACCACATTGGGCTCACGGTCTTCACCCCCGGTCTTTACACGTAAGGTAACTGAGGCCCAGAGAGGCGACTTGCCCCAGGTCACACGGCAGACAAGTGGTGAGGCCGCGATTAGAACCCGTGACCTTCTGACTCCGAGACCCTTGCTCTATCCACTCCACCGTGCCGCTTCTCACGTTATTAATATTACGGCGCTCGGCACCGGGTAAGCGCTCGACAAAAGCCGTAATGTCCTATTCCCACAGATGGAATACGAGCTGGATCTCTCCGACACCACCCAAGGAACAGAGCGAAATAGCCGATCTTCTGGTCCCAGCAACAACAAGCTGGCCTACTCCATCCTGGATACCCCGCCCTGGTACCTCTGCATCTTTCTGGGCATTCAGGTGAGGCCGGCCACAGGAGGCCGGAGCCAGTCTCCGGGGGGACGGAAGGGATTTCGGACTCCCGGCAGACGCGTGGAATCCATCCAAGAGTCTTTTACGCCAGAGCCTTAATCTGGCACCTCCCGGCCCGGCACCAGTCGAAAGCTTGGCAAACACCGGTTGCTGTTGATTTTTATCAGCCACTTAGACCTACCTTTACCTTTAGCAGGATTCTGTTAGTCTCTTTGGTAGAAAAAGCTCTCTGCCTGCATGTCCCGAGCCACGGTTCGTTCTGAGGGAGGGTTGGGTGGGGGGCTGGGAGGGTGGTGGTCAGAGAGCCCCTCAGAGAGCAGTTGTTTTTCCAGGGCTGAAAAATGAACCCCAGCTCAGCCGGAACCGGTTCGGACAGTGGTGGCAGGGGATGCCGGGCCACTTGTGGGGGGGGGGGGGTGCGGGGGGTTCCAGCTGGCAAACACAACTCAAAGAGAAGGGGAGAACCGGGGCCCCACCCACCCGGGCTTCTACAGCCTCAACTTTGGGCTGCAACCCGGCCTCGCCTCGTGTCCGGGGATTCCCCGGGTGGTCTTCCTGGGTAATCCATCATCAATCAATCGATGGTATTTACCGAGTGGTCATGTACGGAGAGCACTAGGAGCTTGGCAGACGACGATAAATTGGTGGACACCCTCCTTGCTCCCAAGGAGCTCATATTTAAGCAGAATGTAGTCTTTACCACATATTATTATCATTAGTATTACTACTACTACTACTAATAGCACGGCCTAGTGGAAAAAGCCTGGGCCTGGGAGCCAGAGGACCTGGGTTCTAATCCCAGCTCTGCCACTTGCCTGCTGTGTGACCCTGGACAGGTCACTCCACTTCTCTGTGCCTCGGTCTCCTCAACCGCAAAATGGGGATTATAGACCTGTTCCCCCTCCTACTTTGGCTGTGAGCCCCTCGTGGGACGGGGACGGTGTCCGACCCGATTAACGTGTATCTACCCAGAGTGCTTGGGACGGTGCTTGACGTGCAGTAGGCACTTAACAGATGCCATTATTATTATGATTGCTATCATTATCATTATTCCAAGCAGCCAATCCAAGCTCTGCCCACAGTAAATGCTACTGAAGGATTGAAATCACGCCGAGGAGACGCGGGCTGCGGGACAGCCCCCTGAGGCCGGCAGACCCCTAGGGGGTGAGGGGTGACAGGGGAATGGGGGAGGGGGAAGGGGACCAGGCAGGAATGAGGGGACCAAGCAGGAATGCAATGGTCTTGGAGTCCAAGAGAATGGTTGGAGACTGCAAAAGAATCCATCCTCAGCTCCCAGTGCATCTGACCCGACATCGCCGGAGAAAAAAAGGATGCACTCATTCCCCTCCCTGCTCTTGGGAAGGTACGGCATAATGATATTCCCCGCCCGCAACAAGCTTACAGTCTAGAGGTGGGGAGACAGACGTCCGTACAAATAAATAAAATTACGGATATGTACATGAGCGTTGTGCGGCTGGGACGGGGGAGGAGCAAAGGGAGCGAGTCAGGGCTATAGAGGAGGAAGTGGGAGGTGAGGAAAAGTGAGGCTTAGCCTGGGAAGACCCCTTGGAGGAGATGGGAGGCTTTGAAGCGACGAAGAGCCACCGCCTGGCGGATCTGAGGAGGGAGGGCGTTCCAGGCCAGAGGCGGGACGTGGGCCAGGGGTCGGCGGCGAGACGGGCGAGATGGAGGCGAAGTGAGAAGGTTAACACTAGAGGAGCGTCGCCCGGCCCCCACCTCTCCGCCCCTCAACCCCCTCCCCCGGCCCCCACCAGATCCTCGTGGCCCCCTGGGCCGAGGCTTGGGGAGAGGGTGGGTGGGTGTCGGGGCGCTTTCTTGCCTCTTCTGGGAAACGGAACCACCTGTCCCGGCCTATCTGGGGAGCTGACGTGAGCTATGGGCAATCCAGATAACACGTAATAAACACTCCCTTATCGCTTGCTTAATATGGACTCCCAGAATCAATTAACCTACCCCAGTTTCTACTAGTGGTTTGAGTGAGAGTGCTCCTTTTTTTAAAATGGTATTCGTTAAGCACTTACTATGTTCCAGGCACTGCACTAAGCACTGCGATAGATACAAGCCAGTCAGGTTGGATACAGTCCCTGTCCCACATGGGGCTCCCAGGCTTAATCCCCGTTTTAGAGATGAGGTAAGTGAGGAACAAAGAAGTTAAGTGACCTGCCCAAGATCACACAGCAGGCGAGGAACTGAGTCGGGATTAAAATCCAGGTCCTTCTGACGCCCAGGCCCGGGCTCTATCCGCTAGGCCGTGCTGCTTTTTGTGAGCGAGGAAGGTGTCTACCAACTCTGTCGTATTGTACTCTCCCAGCTGCTTAATACAGCGCTCTGCACGCCGTAAAAGCTCAGTAATTCCCCTGATAGATTGAAGTAAGGGCTGCCCCTTATAGAAGATGGAAAAACCCTCCAAATGTTCATTTTCCACCCATCTCTGTCCGTTTTAAACCTGTCTAATCCTCCACCGGTCATTTCTTCCCAGTGCTTAGTAGAGTTCTCCCCCCCGCCCCCACCCCGCCCACCACCACATACACACAGAGTAAATGCTCAACAAAAACTATGACTCTACTTAAATCCAAAACAGAGTGAGGACTCAGGAGGGAGGTGCTAAGATCTCACCTCCACCCCCACTCCCGACCCGGTGCCGTTTGGCCCCTAATCCAGTCTTCCGTAAAAGATTTCAGCACAGAGGACTTAGGTTAGACTGAGGAAGAGCCTTACCGGCTCTGAAGAATTGGGAGCCCAGCGGAGGACTCTTCCTCTACTGGGCTGGGCCCTATAGTAGACCGTCGATGTCGAGGGGCGGAGCTGAATCCCCCTAATCCTGCATTCTAGGGAGCTGCCTCTCGCTGCTCAATCGGTGGTATTTATTGAGCGCTTACTGTGTGCAGAGCACTGTACTAAGCTCTCAGATAATTTAACACACCTGGCTGTGGGCTGAAAGGTCCTGGAACCTATTAACCCCACCTGACCCACCTGCTCTCCCATCCCACTCCCACCCAGCTCACACTCTGTTCCTACCGAGCTACCCCACTCACCGGGAACCACATTTAACACTCCCCGTGTCGACGCTTAAATGTACGTAGGGATATGTTAAGCGCTTACTATGGGCCGGGCTCCGTACTGAGCCCTGAGGCAGATGCAAGTAAATCGGCTTGGACACGGTCCCTATCCCACATTTCCATTCATTCATTCAATAGTATTTATTGAGCGCTTACTATGTGCAGAGCACTGTACTTAACGCTTGGAATGGACAAATGGTAACAGATAGAGACGGTCCCCGCCCTCTGACGGGCTCACGGTCTAATCGGGGGGAGACGGACGGACGAGAACGATAGCAATAAATAGAATCGAGGGGATGAACATCTCATTGAAGCACATGGGGTTCCCATTCTTAATCCCCGCTTTAGAGGTGAGACAACCGAGGCCCAGAGAAGCCAAATGACTCGCCCGAGGTCACACAGCAGGCAAGCGGTGGAGCCGGAACCGGAACCTCCGACGGCCAGGCGCTACCAGGCCACGCCGCCTCTCCCTGGGCCGCTCTGCTTTTGTTAAACCACCCTCCTTTCTCTTTTTCACCCAACCCAACCCTAAACTCTTGAAAATCTCACCCGCCCCATGACGCCAACCCCGGTTGAACGTGATTCCCTCCCCCAGCCACCCCCTCACGCCCAAACACCCCCCGAATCACTCCAGTAGCCGTCGACGTCTCCAAACTCAGAGGCGTGGTCTGTCCTCCGGGTGGTCTCTGCCCCTTTACATCGGGCTTATTGTCTTGGCTGATGCGTTGGGGATTCCGGTATCTCCCTCCGAAGACGGGAAGCCTTTCGAGGGCTGGATGGTGGACAAGGACGATGTGTTGGCCACTTTTTTTTTTTTTTAAGGTGTTTGTTAAGCGTTTACTACGTGGCAGGCACCGTTCTAAGCGCTGGGGTAGATACAGGCTGATCGGATCGGACACCGTCCGCGTCCCGCATGCGGTTCTCGGTCTGGGGCTGGCTTGACTGCTTTGTGACCTTGGTCAAGTCACTTGATTTCTCTGGGCCTCGGTTTCCACCTCTGTAAGATGGGGACGAAACGCCCACTCTCCCTCTCCCGGGACGGTGAGGCCCCAGGCTGGTCAGGGACTGTGTCGAGATCGATCGGGTCATATCCGCCCAAGCGCCCGGCTCGGGGATAGACACACGGATGGTGCTTAACCCAATGCTGAAGCTCCAGCAGCCGGTGATGCCGGTGTCTCTCCTTCGCCCGCAGCACTACCTGACGGCATTGGGCGGACTGGTGGCGGTGCCCCTCATCCTCGCCAAGAACCTGTGCCTGCAGCACGACCCCCTGACCCAGAGCCACCTCATCAGTACCATTTTCTTCGTCTCCGGCATCTGCACCCTCCTGCAGGTGTTTCTGGGGGTCAGGTAAGTGGGGTTTTCTTTTTCTTTTGAATGGTATTTGCGAAGCGCTTACCTCGGGTCGAGCCCCGCCTCAATCGGGTCGGACGCTGTCCCTGTCCACCGTCTAAGTAGGAGGGAGAACAGGGAGGGACTCCCCATTTGGCAGCTGAGGAGACCGAGGCTTAGAGAAGTGAAGCGACCGGCCCGAGGTCACACGACAGGCAAGGGGCGGAGCCGGGATTAGAACCCAGGTCCTCTGACTCCCCATCCCAGGGTGGCACCCGGAGAGTTTCCGGTACCCTCCCAGGCTCGACTACGGGAGGGAGAGTCAAGCAGAGGCCTGTCCGTTCCATTCCTAGCTTGGCCGGTGGCTAGCGAGTGGCAGGCCATTTCTACAGGTCAAAACTCCCCTGTGCTGGGCAGCAGCGTCACGGGACAGGGTCGGGGGGCGGAGACTCAAGTCGACTGCGTGGAAGGAGGCGACGGTAAAACCATCTCTGGATTTTTACCGAGGAAACCCTACGGATCCACTACCGAAACGACTGCAGATGGAGGTGGGACATTCTGGGAGAGACGCGTCCATGGCGTCGCCCCGGGTCGGAGACGACTCGCCGGCGTAAGACAAGACCTCCGAGCCCCAGGCCCGGACTTGATTCTCTAGGCGACGCCGCTTCCCCGTGGCTTCGGCTTCACTGTCTCCCTCCGGGTCCCTCCATCCGTGGGTTTTGCACAGAGTTAGGTGACCCTGCCTCAGCGGGGACAGAATAAGCTCCCGGGCTCTGGGCCAGGAGGCTGGCTGAAGGGTACCCCATTCCCCGCTGTGATGGTTGCCGGCCCTGGAGGGGTCTAAGCCCCGGCTGCATCAAGCTCCCTGTGGGCAGGGAAGAGCTCTCTCGACCTTCTGCGGTGCTCTCCCAAACGTTCGGTACAGCGCGTTGCTCACGCTAGGTGCTCAGGAAATAATGATAATTACGGTACCCGTCGAATACTATGTGCCGAGCACCGTTCAGAGCGCTGGGGTAGATACAAGTTAATCAGGTTGGACACGGTCCCTGTCCCGCACGGGGCTCGCGCTTTGAATCCCCATTTTACAGATGAGGGAACTGAGGCCCAGAGAAGTGAAGCGACTTGCCCAAGGTCACACCCCAGACCTGCGGCGGAGCCAGAATTAGAACCCAGGTCCTTCTGACGCCTAGAGCTCTATCCGCTGAGCCACCCTGCTTCTCAAGATGACCAGATACTACTGCGTGTCTGCTATATTGTTACATCGTACTCTCCCAAGCGGTGAGTCCAGTGCTCTGCACGCGGTGAACGCTCAAAAGATACCTCTTATGGGTTGAGTGAGAGATCAGGAGCCCCAAGCAGGGTGAGAGGCAGCACGGTTCAGTGGAAAGAGCCCGGGCTTGGCGGTCGGAGGACGTAGGTTCCAACCCCGTGTGACCTTGGGCAAGCCACTTAACTTCTCTGTGCCTAAATTCCCTCATCTGTCAAATGGGGGTGAAGACCGTGAGCCCCACGTGGGACAACCCGATCACCTCGTACCTACCCCGGCGCTTAAAACTGTGCTTGGCACATAGTAAGCGCTTATATCGTATTAGGGATATAATTATTATTCTTCTATTATGATTACCGTATTATCACCACACGCCACAAGCACCATAATTATTATTATTATTCAGATCGGCTCCTGCCGGGCCCCCTTGCCTAGGCTCCGGGGGCACAGCCCCGCCTCGCCCCCTCCTTCCACCCCGAGGAACGTCAGTCCGACTGGCTCCTCGAGACGAAAGCGCCGGGGATTGCAAGAAGATTTTCGATAAGCGCCACCGTAGCAGGTGACTGTGGCCATCCAGGCTCCATTAAAATCGTATGAGGTAATAAACGTGGCCTCGTGATAAGGGATATCTGCTGCTCTGAGGGTTGGCGAGGGCCGCTGCCAACGTCGCCAATGCATATCTCAGATGAGGGAGTGGAGAGTCCTCCTCCTCCACCAGGCAGGTGGCAAGACCCGTGCCTCGGGCCTTGGGCACAGGTCTAATCTGAACTCATCCAACGGGACCTTGGCCCGCCAGGGAAAGGGGAGACGACGACCTTTCTGCCCTTCCCGGGCAGAGGGCAGGACTCCGGACGGGTACGGAGAGGGGACGGGAGCGACACGGGAAAGGAACGGTCCGAGGAGGGACGAGGGGAAATGAGGCGGGACCAGTCGACCGGTGACATCTCTTGAGCGCTTACTATGGGCAGAGCACTGTACTGAGCACGCGGAAGAGTACGGTAGAGCAGAGGTGGTATTCACTCATTCAGTAGTATTTACTGAGCGCCTACTGTGTGCAGAGCACCGTACTGTTTGCAAAGTACGATTCGGCAACAGAGGCAATCCCTACCCAACGACGGGCTCGCGGTCTAGAAGGGGGGAGACGGACCACAGAACGAAACGAGGAGACGGGCATCGATAGCATCGGCATAAATAAATAGAATTGTAGATATATACACATCATTCGTAAAATAAATAGAATACGACATACGTACCTACATACACAAGTGCGGCGGGGAGGGGAGGGGGAGCAGAGGAAAAGGGGGGCTCGGTCTGGGCAGGCCTCCTGGAGGAGGTGAGCTTTCGGGAGGGCTCTGAAGGTGGGGGGGAGTGTCCTAGTTTGGCTAGTTTAGCTAGTTTAGCTGCCTCCAGAATCTTTCACTCGAGTGGACTGTAAACAAGGTGACGTGAATATATCGTGAGCTCCTTGAGCAAAGGGATCTGCGTCCCTACCCCCTCTCCATTCTGTGTAGCCCTTGCTCTCAGATTTACCCGCTTTATTCACTCCACCTTCATCCCCAAGCACTTATGTACATATCTCTGGGCCTCAGTTGCCTCATCTGTGGAGATTAAGACTGTGAGCCCCACGTGGGACAACCTGATTACTTTGAATCTACCAGCGCATGGAACAGCGCTTGGCCCGTAGTAAGCGCTCAACGAATACCACAGTTATTATTAATTATTATTATTGTTATATCTGTACTTTATTTTAAAACCCCTCTCCCCCCTCTAAACTCTACACTCTTTGTGAGCCGGGAATGCACCTACCGACTCTGTTGTATTGTGCTCTCCCAAGCCCGGTGCTCCGCGTAGGGTAAGCGCTCAATAAATACCACCGATAGATTCGTCTGCCGACTCTAATGTACCCAGTATAGTGTCCTGCTCATAGCAGGCGCTCAGTAAATACCGCCGAGTGAGATGAGCGATGATCGATCGGATGGGAAGCTCCTTTAGACTGTCAGCTCACTGTGGCCGGGAATGTGTCCGTTCATTCAATCGTATCGACCGAGTGCTTACTGTGTGCAGAGAGCACTGTACTGAGCGCTTGGGAGAGTACAACACGACAATTTAACAGACGCATTCGCTGCCCTGTAGACCATCGTTCCGTGGGCCTCCCTCTAGACTTTAAGCTTACTGTGGGCCGGGACTCCGACTGTTTATTGTTATATTGTACCCTTCCAGGAGCTTAGTGCAGTGATGGGCACTCGGTAAGCGCTCAGTAGATACGACCGAATGAAATACGATGGAATGAATGACCCCTGCTCAGCTGAGGCGCCCACGTCCAGCTCCCTGCCCTCTTCCCACGGGCTTTAGATTCGATCAATCGCCACTCAGTCAGGGGTATTTATGGAGTGCTAGCTGCAGGCAGGACACTGTACTGAGCCCTTCGGAGGGTGAAAGAGAGTCGGTCGATCAGATGGGGGTGCCCTCTGCAATTCATCGAGCACACGTGAGCCAAATCCTGGCCTGGTCTTCGCAGGTTGCCCATTCTCCAGGGAGGGACGTTTGCGTTTGTGGCCCCTTCTCTGGCCATGCTCTCCCTCCCGGCCTGGAAGTGCCCCGACTGGACTCTCAATGCCACCCTGGTGAACGCCAGCTCCCCGGAATTTACGGAAGAATGGCAGAAGCGGATGAGAGAGGTGATTGCCCCGGCCGGGGGGAGAGATGGCGAGGCGGGGGGAGTGGAACACGAGGCGGGGGTGTCGCTGGAGGTGGAGGACGAGAGGCTCCCCGGGGGCGAGGGAGGGGATGAATCCAAGGCCGTTTCTAGTCCCACCCACCACTCTAAGGGGTCAAGGAGAAGCTGCCCAACCAGACAGAATCTGGTGGATTCCCGCTCGGGCCCAGATAGCGGGGCAGGAGGAGATGGTTTCCGTCCTACCTTGTTCCTACAGAAACCAAGATGCAAAGAGCCATGAAAAGTCACAGAGCCACAGAGCCACGGAAGGCTCTCTCTCTCTCTCTCTCTCACTCTGTCTCTTCTCTTTCCTTCTCTCCTGCTTTCCCTCTCTCTCTTCCCCTCTCTCTCCCTTTCCCTTTTGCTCTCTCTCCTTTGTCCTCTCCCCCCCCCGCTTCCCTCTTTCTTCCTTTCCCTTTCTCTGTCTCCCCCATCCCTTTACCTTTCTCTTTCCTTCTCTCTCTGATTTTCTCTTTCCTTTTCTCCCTTTATCTGTCTCCCTTTCGCTCTCCATCCTCTTTCCCTCTTCCCCTCTCTCCCTCTTCTCCTTTCTCCCTCTCCTCTCTTCCTTTCTCCTCTCTCTCCCTTTCCCCCTCTCTCCCCCTCTATTTGCCATTCTCTCTTTCCTTCTCTTTTCCTTTCCCTCTCTTTCCCGACCCCCATCTCTCCCCCATCCCTTTCCCTCTCTTTTCCTCTTTCTCTGCCTTTTTTTTTCCTTCTCTCTCTCTCTCTCTCTATTTATCTCCCTCTCTCCCTCTCTCTTTATCTAGCCACGAATCTAGACTGTGAGCCCATTGAGGGGCGGGGACTGTAACTGACCTAGTTATCTTGTATCTACTTCAGGGCTTGGCACATAGTAAGTGCTTAACAAATGCAACGACTATTATTAGGTATCGCTCTTTCTATGTGACTCTGTAGGTTCGTCTATATCTACGTAGCTGTCTATCTTTCTAGGTGATTATGTGTCTATGTATGTTTCCGTGCGTGTCTGTCTCCTAGCTTCCCGAAGTGGGCTTCGAAAAGGAGTTCCCTGGTTCGTCTCTCCTTCACACTTAGGCGGGGTGGGTTCAGAGGGGTGGAAGGCCCTGGAGTCGATACCTCACCTTCCCCTGATGCGACGATCCGTTCGCAAGTTCTGGGTTCTAATCCCCGCTCTGCCACTTGTCTGCTGTGTGACCTTGGGCAAATCTCTTCATTTCTCCGGGCCTCAGTTACCTCATCTGTAAAATGGGGATTGAGACCGTGGGCCCCATGTGGGACCGTGGATCTGCCCCAGCACTTAGTCTAGTGCCCGGCACATAGGAAGCGTTTAACTTCTCTGTGCCTCAGTTACCTCATCTGTAAAATGGGGATTTAAACTCTGAGCTTTTTGTGGGACAGGGACCGTGTCCGACCTCTTTATCCTATACCCACCCCAGTGCTTAGTATAGTGCCTGACACACAGGAAGCGCTTAACGAATGCCGTTAAAAGAAAAAAAAGTCCTTACCCAGAAGAGATTTTTTTCCCTCTATCTTGTTTTGGATGGTCCTTTGGGATCCGGCTCCAGAATGCAGGTGGCACAGGAGAGACGGGCAGGGGGGTGGCTTTCTGGGGGGCTTGGGGCTGACTCGTTGAAGGGCTGGTAGATTCGGGAGAAGGGAGCGAAGGTTTGGAGGGGGTTTTCCGGTTCAGAAAGGAGCCCTGACGTGAGAAGGAGAGACCGGGCCCTCCACCAAGAGGACGTGCAGGTAACACCGCCCCCCCGCCTCCCCTGCCCTCCCTTCTGTGCGACGAGTCGGGATCAGAGCCGGTGTCGGTCGCCAGGAGAGAGGCCGTGGGGATGCCGCTTGCCCGGTGACAGGACGTCTCCATCCCACAGCAGCCGAGGGAGAGGGCGGGGGTGAAAGACGGGCGACGGGTGGACTCAGCCCTGCCTCCCAGTTCTGATTTATTCATCGGAGCTGACGCAGCGTGGCCTAGAGGCAAGACCGTAGGCCTGGGAGTCAGAGGACCTGGGTTCTAATCTCGGCTTTGCCACTTGACTGCTGGGTCCCCGTGGGCATGTCACTTCACTTCGCAGCCCCTCAGTTACCTCAGCTATAAAATGGGGATTCGATTCCTGTTCTCCCTCCCACGTAGGACAGGGACTGTGTCTGACCCGATTGATTTAGCCACCCCAGCGCTTAGAACGGTGCTTGATACCTAGTAAGTGCTTAACAGATACCGTTAAAACAATAAAACAGCTATTACTCTGCTTCTTCCGAGCTCTGGGGAGAAAGGGGAAGTGGGGTGCAGGGTGGGGGAGTCTCCCGAATCCACAGGAAGGGATAGCGCGGTCGTGTGCGCTGAGTTTCCAAGGCCTCGGGCTGAGGTGAGCCAGGTCCGAGCTGCTGGATGTCAGAACCGGAGGCTCCTAGATTCAGCTTTTTTTAACGGTATTTTTTACACACTTACCGTGGGCCAGACGCTGTACTGAGCACTGGGGTAGATACAAGCTAATCGGGTTGGACACAGCCCCCGTCCCACTTGGGGCCCACGAGCTTAATCCCCATTTTACAGATGAGGTAACTGAGGCACAGAGAAGTAATGCGAGGTGCCCAAGGTCACATAGGAAACGGGAGGCAGGATTAGAACCCAGGTCCCTCCGACCGCCAAGCCCGTGCTCTAGTCTCTAGGCCACGACGCTGCCTCGTCATCGAGTCGATGGGCGTCCCTCGCCCCTCTGCCTCCCCCAGCTACAGGGTGCCATCATGGTGGCTTCCTGCGTCCAGATCTTGGTGGGCTTCTCCGGCCTCATCGGCTTCCTCATCCGGTTCATCGGCCCCTTGACCATCGCCCCGACCATCTCCCTGGTGGCTCTGCCTCTCTTCGACTCGGCAGGGGACGACGCCGGGATCCACTGGGGGATCTCCGCTCTGTGAGTCGAGCCCCGTCGGGGCGGGGGCGGCGGGAGCCGGGATGGGGGACCTCCGGGCGGCGGGCTGACGTTCCGTTCGCTCAACTGTCCCGGCTCAACCCCGGCTAAGAGCGGCTGCAACGGACATTAGATCGTATCCGTCGTGACAACGCTCCACCAGCTCGCCCCATCCTACTTCACCTCACTAATCTCCTACTCCGGCCCGCAGACTCTTCTCCTCGAGCACCATCTCACTCGCTGTCCCCGGATCTCGTCTAGCTCACCGCCGACCCCTTTCCCACATCCCTCCCCTAGTCTGGAGCTCCCTCCCAGTCCGTGTGCACCAGACCACCCTCTCTCCACCTTCAGAGAATGATTAAGGTCACATCTCTTCCTAGAGGCCTTCCCGGCTTAAGCCCCCTTTTCCCCGTCTCGTTCTCCCTTCTGCGTCGCCTCTGCGCCTTTGGACTTTTGACATTCACCCCTCCCCCAACCCCACGGCCCTTACGTACGTATCTTTAAATGATATGTTATAGGTTATTTATTAAAATGTCTCCCCCGCTGGACTGTAAGCTCTCTGTGGGCAGGGAGAGACTGTGAGCCCCATGTGGGATATGGACCGGGTCTAACCTGATAATCCCGTCCGTCAGTCGATTATATTTATTGAGGGCTCACTGTGTGCAGAACACTGTCCCGAGAGCTTGGGAGAGTACAATTCGAGAATATAACAGACACGTTCCCCGCCTCGTATCTATCCCGCGGTGCCTGGCACGTAGTAGGTGCTTAACGGATACGATGAACGGATGAATAAATGAATAAAGAAATAAATTCGAGGGATGCCTCGTTGGAATGACTAGCTCTCCCGTGGTTCCTTCCCGCGCTAGGACCATCTTTCTCATCGTGCTGTTTTCCCAGTACCTGAAAAACATCCCGGTGCCAACTCCGGCTTACAGCCGATCCAAGAAGTACCACGTGTCCCAGGATCTACCTCTTCCAGATCTTCCCCGTAAGCCGGGGGCCCCGCCGTGCCCCGAGCCGGGCCTCGCCTGGGGGCGGCTGGCGGAGGCCCGGCTGGCGAGACCCGACGGTCGCCCGGTCCACAGGATGTGCGGCCTGCTCCTCCGGTTGCCGTCGCTGCCGACCCTTCCGCCGCCGGGGGGAAAGGACCTGGGCGACGGGGTGGCTGAATAAAGGCGTGTTCTGGGAGCGAAACTCTAGGCAAGGGATTCCCTAGAGACCGTGGCTCAGTGGAAAGAGCACGGGCTTTGGAGTCAGGGCTCATGAGTTCGAATCCCAGCTCTGCCGCTTGTCGGCTGCTGTGACTGTGGGCGAGTCACTTAACTTCTCTGCTGCCTCAGTACTCTCATCCTTGTACAATGGGGATTAAGACCGTGAGCCCCACGTGGGACAACCTGATTCCCCCGTGTCTACCCCGGCGCTTAGAACGGTGCTCGGCACATAGGAAGCGCTTAACAAATACCAACGTTATTATTATTATTATTACCCTCGTTCACTGGTTTCCGAGGAGCTGACGGAGCTCGGGAATGTTAATACGGCCCCCTCGCCGGACCGGCATCCGGTTTCCGCAGAGGACCGGGGATTTCGGAAAGCCTGGGGAAAGACCTGAGAAGCGGTGTGGCCTAGTGGAAAGGACACAGGCCTGGGAGTCAGAGGACCTGGGTCCCCCGCCCGGCTCCGCCACCTCTCTGCTGCGCGACCTCGGGCGGGTCTCTTCATCTCTCTGCGAAATGGGGATTTGATACCTGCTCTCCTTCCTACTTGGACTGTGAGCCCCATGTGGGACCTGACGATCCTGGGTCTGCCCCACAGCTTGGCACGTCGTAAGCGCTTAACGGATCTCGTTATTGCTATTATTATTATTTTTATAACGCCCTTCTCAAAATGTCAATCTGGCCTCTCTGGAAGACGAAGACGAGCGAGCGGGAGGAGGTGGGGGGGGGGGGACTGAGATCACCCAGGCCGGTTCGGCCGTCCGGATCACCCGGAGTGGGCCGCCCCTGACCGGTAGGTACCGGCCTTCATGCCGACCGCAGAGGTGAGACGGAGAGGTATCGCCTGATTGGCGTCGGAAATCCCGGACCCCACCGTCGCCGAGCAAGTGACGGTCCCGGCTTGAGTTTTCCGTGACTTGGGGGTGCCCGTCTGACGCGGAGGTGGGCACCGGGTGGAGGGACCGGGGCCGACCCCGACCCGGGGTTAGAGCGGGGCCCCGCGGCTAGGAAGTAGCCCGATTTTGAGACCGCCTCCTTAGCCGAGCAGAGACAGGCCGAGAGGAGCGGAAGCTCGCCGTGGGCGGGGAGTGCGTCTGCCCACTCCGTTACGTTGTACTCCCCCGAATGCTTAGTTCGGTGCCGTGCACGCGGTGAGCGCTCATTAGACACAGTCGATGGATCGACTGATCGGTGATTGGCCTAACGCTCTTCGAATGTTGCCGGTGGGGGGCAGGGAAAAGGGGGCCCCTTCCGGGTTTGAACAGCCGGGATCCAGAACGGTAACAACGATAGCGATGATGATCGTATCTGTTATGCGCTTACTACGTGTCGAGCACCGTATCCTACGCCGGGGTAGATAGAAGGCAGTCGAGTCCCACACGGGGGCTCCAAGTCTAAGCAGGAAGGAGAACGGGCATCGGAATCTCCACTTGGCAGAGAAGGGGAAATGAAGCTCGGAGAAGCGAAGCGACCTGGCCCGGGTAACACGGCGGACCAGCGGCGGAGCCGGGATTAGGACCCAGGTCCTTCCGAGTCTCAGGCCCGGCCTCTCGCCACGCAGAGGTCGGGAAGCTTCTCCGAGTGGCCGAGTCGGCAAGTCTCCCGTGTGTCTATTTCCCCGTTCCCGTCTGCGCTCCTCACCCGGCCTCTCCACCCTCTGCCGTCCCTGACCAGGTGCTGGCTGGGCCTCTCCATCTCCTGGATGGTGCTGTTTCGTGCTCACGGTCACCGACACCTTCCCCACGGACCCCTCGGCCTACGGCTACCTGGCTCGCACGGACACCAAAGGCAGCGTCCTATCCCCGGGCCCCGTGTTCCGCGTTCCGTACCCGGTGGGCGATCGCTCCGTCCGTTAGCGGCATCGAACACTCTACGGATGTGAGCGCTTGGGAGAGTCCAGAAGAATGAGGAGGGCGTCGATCCCCTCAGAGCGTTTCAAAATTCGGCAAGAAATGGCGGTTGCCATCTGGGGGCTCGCTCTCCGCGCCTCGCTGGAACGTAAGCTCGGTTGAGGGCAGGATGAGTTTACTGTCATGGTGTACTCCCAAGCTCTTTAGCGCAGCGCTCTGCACACAGTAAGCGCTCAGTAAATACGACATGCGGTGAACGGGACCGGAAAAAGCTGCCAGGCTGGGGGTGGGGTCGACGAGGGCTGTGGGGGACGGGTGAGTGCGGCGGGAACATCCCCGTTGTGCCTCCCCAGGGCAGTGGGGCGCCCCGACCATCAGCCCTGGGCCGGGGTGTTCGGGCATCATCGCCGGGGTCATCTCCTCCCATGGTGGAGTCGGTGGGCGACTACTACGCCTGTGCCCGGCTGTCGGGAGCCCCACCCCCGCCGAAGCACGCCCATCAGCCGCGGGCATGGCGTCGAGGGCATCGGCTGCCTCCTGGCCGGGGCCTGGGGGACCGGAAACGGCACCACCTCCTACAGCTGAGAACGTCGGCGCCCTGCGGCATCACCAAGGTGAGGCCGGCCTGGGTGGCCGCCGGCGGGCGGGGGGCGGGAGGGAAAGGCGGGGGAGGGGGGTGAGGAGTAGGGCGGGGGCTCGGGAGGGGCGTCATGCAGGGTTTCGGGGAGGACTCTGGGGGCAAGGCGCAGCGGGGCCTGGCGGCTTAGAGCCCGGGCCCGGGAGGCGGAAGGACCTGGGTCTCCGATCCCGCCTCTGCCGCTTGTCTGCTTGCGGGACCCGCTCGGGCAAGTCACTTAATGACAATGATCGTGACATTCGCTAAGGGCCAGGCACCGTACGAGCGCCGAGGTGGACACGAGCAAATCGGGTTGGACGCGGTCCCCGTCCCACGTGGGCTCGCGGTCGTAATCCGTATTTTACAGATGAGGGAACTGATGGCACCGAAAAGCGAAATGACTTGCCCGAGCTCACGCAGCAGGCAGGTGGCGGAGCGGGGATCGGAACCCGGGTCCTTCTGCTTCCCGGGCCCGTGCTTCCAACCGCTAGGGCCGGCTGCTTCTCGACCTCTCCGGCCTCACCTGTAAAATTGGGATTCGGCCCCGGAGCCCCCCATGGTGGACACGGGCCTGGGTCCAACCTGATTACCTCGAATCCGCCGGACCGCCGGCGTCGTGCTAGAACGGTGTCCGGCACATAGCGGGCACCTGAATGCCACTGGGGGAAAACAAGGGAGATTCCGCAGGGGGAGTCTGGGGATGAGGATTTCAGGGGGCTTGGGGTTCAGGGTGGGAGCAAGAGCGCTGAGAAACCGACACCTGCCTACGGATAACGCCGAGGGAGGAGGAAGTCAATCTAAGCCAGCCTTCGGTCCGCCCTGGCTCTGGGTATCCAGAAGGCGGCGGGTTTATCCCGTAAATTGCCAAGGCTTTCGCGGACAAGATCGGCTCAGCCGTGACTGTGGGAGCACCTCCCCTCCTCCCCACCTCCCGCCGCCCTCCCAGAAACCTTCGGACATTGCCGGGCTTCAAGGCTCGGCCGGGCCAGCCCGCCCCGGGCTGCCCAGCTTAAGGGCCCCCCCGTCCCAAGTCTCCCCCTGCCCTCTGCCAACCCCGAGACCGGCCCCGTCCTTCGGCGGGCGGGCGGACTAACCAGCGTGCGCCCCCGCGATTGCCCCCCGGGCAGGTGGGGAGCAGGATGGTGATCGTCGCGGCGGCTGCGTGCTGCTCCTGATGGCGCGTGTCGGGGAAGGTCGGGCCGTGGTTCGCCACCGTCCCCGCCCCCGTCATCGGGGGCATGTTCATGGTCATGTTTGGCATCATCACGGCCGTGGGCGTCTCCAACCTGCAGGTGAGGCCCGGCTCCGCCCGTTCCGCCTCCCGCCCCCACCCTCAACCTCAGGCCCTGCCTCGACCCCTCCTGCCCGATCGACCCCGAGCGTCGCGCCTCCCTGCTAAAGGTCGAAGCTCCCGGAAGGCAGACGTCGCGTTCTACTGTCTCTCTCGTACTCTTCCGCGGGCGCTCGCGCGGTGTCCCGGACACGGTAAACACCGTGGATCGATTTTCGTAACTTAATAATAATAATGTTTGGTATTTGGTTAACGCCGCTCACTATGCGCCGAGCACCGTTCTAAGCGCCGGGGTAGACGTAGGGGAATCAGGTCGTCCCACGTGGGGCTCACGGTCTTAATCCCCATTTTACAGATGAGGAACTGAGGCCCAGAGAAGTGAAGTGACTCGCCCCGCGGTCACAGAGCCGACAAGTGGCAGAGCTGGGATTCGAACTCATGAGGCCCTGACTCCAAAGGCCCGTGCTCTTTCCGCTGAGCCACGCTGCTTCTCCACTTGTGACGCGCTTCAGCCGCGGGCCCGGCACGATACGGAGCACTTGGTTGAGATCCTTAAGAGGATCGACGGGCCCAAGTCCCCGACCCCCCCCCCCCCCCGCCCGAGGCTCACGGTATAGAGGGGGAGAACGGATGTTTCGATTCCCATTTCGCAGATGAGGAAACCGTGGCATTGTCCAGGGTGATACAGCGCGTCGGAATTAGAACCCAGGTCCTCCCGGCCCGTGCCCTCCCCGCCGGGCCACACGGCTCTAATTGGACAATCCGTGATCCCCTGGGCCGACGGCGGAGCGGTGGGGCGAGATGAGGTCGGGGCTCCTTTGCGCTAGGGGGTTGTCTTGCCCAGGGGCCCCTCAGCCTTGCCCGTTTGCCCCCCGGCGTATCGCCCGCCAACCGTATCGTACTCTCCCGGTCCGGTCCGGTCCCCTGCCCGGAGTAAGCGCCCAATAAATACCATCGACGGATCGATGGCCGAGGCCCGGCCGAGCTCCGATCCCCTTCCTTCCTTGAACTGTATTTATCGAATGCCTTTCGAGAGCAGCGTGGCCTCAGTGGAAAGAGCACGGGCTTTGGAGTCGGAGGTCTCGGGTTCGAAACCCGCTCGGCCGCTCGTCAGCTGTGCGACTCTGGGCGAGTCACTTCGCTCCTCGGTGCCTCGGTCACCTCATCTGTACAATGGGACGAAGACCGTGAGCCCCACGTGGGACGACCTGATTCCCCCGCGTCTACCCGGCGCTCAGAACGGTGCTCGGCACCTAGGAAGCGCTTAACAGATACCAACGTTATTATTATTATATTGTTAGAGCGCACTCTCCCAAGCGGCGCACAATAAGCGCTCGGTAAATACGACCGACTGGCCGAAGGGAGCAAGGCCGGGAGACCCGCTCGGGCAACCGCGGAGAACCCCCTCCCGCCTCCTCCTCCCGCTCTCTGACCGAAACCCAGAGAGTCCGTCGGCCGGTCTGTACCCGACTGCTCCTTCCCGGGTCCTGGGGAGCAGAGAAATACCCGCGAGCGGAGGAGACGGGAAGAGTGAAGGAGCTCGGGAAAACTACTCGGCAGTCCCCGTCGGGGACCGGAGGCCCGACCGGCCTCCGAGGGGCCCGGGGCCGGGGTGAGTGCGGCCGGCCCCGCTGGCCGGTTCCGCTGGCCGGCCGCGCGTGTAGGGAGGGGGCCGCTGAGGACGTCTTGCCGGGATTTCTTCTCTCCGTAGTACGCGGACATGAATCCTCCAGGAACCTCTTCATCTTTGGCTTTTCCATCTACGCGGGCCCTGACCGTCCCCAACTGGGGTGAACAAGAACCCGCGGGCGCTCCACACGGGTGAGCGTCCGAGCGGCTCGCGGGTACCCCGCGGGGGTCCGTCGGTTCTTCCCGCCCCAACCCCGGCGGGGCCGGCTCCGCCGGCGGGATCCGGGACCCGGGCGTCGACGGCGTCCGCTGAGCGCCTTACTGGGGGGCCGGGCTCCGTACTGAGCGCTTGGGAGAGCACAGGGGGTAGCAAGACCCGGGTTTCCCGCCCTCGGGGATTCATTCCAGGCTAATGAGGAGCCGGCGGGTCGCTTCGCTTCTCTGGGCCTCGGTTACCTGGTCCGTAGAATGGGGTCGAGCCTGGGAGCCTCGGCGCGGACGTGGACTGTGTCCAACCTGATTAGACGAGTATCTACCGCGGTGCTTAGTACAGTGCCTGCGGACGTAATGAGCGTAGAAGCAGCGTGGCCTAGTGGGAAAAGCCCGGCCTGGGAGTCGGAGGTCGTGGGTTCTAATCCCGGTCCGCCGCTTGTCGGCCGGGTGACTGTGGGCGAGTCACTTCGCTTGTCTGTGAGACCCTCAGTTGACCTCATCTGTAAAAGGGGGATGAAGACTGTGAGCCCCACATGGGGACAAACCTGATTACCTTTCATCTACCCCAGTGCTCAGCACGTTAGCGTAACAAATACCATCATTATTAGTATGATCATTAACAAATGCCACCAAAAATTCAGATATAGCTGAAGAACGAGACTCAGAAGGAAGCAGAACCAGTATGTCAGGATGAAACGGACGGACAAAAATCTGCATGTGTGTGAGGGGGCCGAGGATAGGATTGAAGTATCTACCCCAGTGCTCAACACGGCACCTAGCGCATAGTGAGTGCTTAAAAAATACGTTGGATTTTTTTTTTAAAAAAAAAGTACACACGTGACCTCCCGGCACCAGAGATTCCAGCAGAAAACTGCATTGCAATCCATCGGTCGATCAGACTGTAGGCTCCCTTAGTGGACAGAGATCACGCCTACGGAGTCTCCCGTACTCCCGTACGGTACTAAAGAAGCGGCGTGGCTCTTTCCACGCTGGGGGTCGGCGGTCATGGGTTCGGATCCCGATTCTGCCACTTGTCAGCTGTGTGACCCCGGGCGGGTCACTGAACTTCTCTGTGCCTCCGCGACCTCACCTGTAAAATGGGATTAACTGTGAGCCTCACGTGGGACGACCTGATGACCTGTACCTTCCCCAGCGCTCAGGACGGTGCTCCCGACGTTATCATTGCTTTCCCAGCCACTCGGTACAGTGCTCGCACACGGCGAGTGCTCAGTCAATGCCACGAATCGATTGATCGAATCAGCGCGGCTCAGCGGAAAGCCCGGGCTTGGGAGTCAGAGGTCGCGGGTTCTAATCCCGGCTCGGCCACTTGTCGGCTGTGTGACTTTGGGCGAGTCGCTTCACTTCTCGGTGCCTCAGTTACCTCCTCTGTAAAATGGGGATTAAGACCGTGAGCCCCACGTGGGACAACCTGATCCCCCCGTGTCTACCCCGGCGCTTAGAACGGTGCTCGGCACACAGGAAGCGCTTAACAAATACCGACGTTATTGTTATTACTGTTATTATCGGGGGCTCACCGTGTGCAGAGCACTGTACTGAGCACTTGGGAGAGCACAGTGGAGGAAGGAGACACGGACTCCGCCCTCAGGGAGCCCACAGTGCAGCAGGGGAGATGACGTTAGGAACTACAGCGGGCGAAGCGACGGAATAGAGAGTACCTAAGGGCCGCGGCGGATGGGCCGCCCTTCCTCTTCCGTCTCACCGACGCGATCGTCTCCACTGCAGGGATCATTCAGCTGGATCAGGTGATGCAGGTTCTCTTGACCACCGGCATGTTCGTGGGTGGATTCTGGGCTTCTTACTGGATAACACCATCCCCGGTAAGCGGCTCCCGGCCCGAGACGGACACGGGCCGGGTGGGCCGGAGGAAGCGGTCGACGTAAATCTCCGGGTCCACCGGTCGGGACCCGGGGACCCCCGGCTCGGCCCGGCTTAAGGCAGACCCTCCCGGTTTTGTCGGTGGGCTGGGGTCACCGAGGAGCGGGGTGGCCCGGTGGAAAGAGCCCGGGCCCGGAAAGCGGAGGGACTCGGTTCTAATCCCTGCTCCGCCGGTTGTCTGCTGCGTGACCTCGGCGAGTCACCTCGCTTCTCGGGGCCTCGGTCACCTCACCTGGAAAACGGGGATTAAGGATGGGAGCTTCGTACGGGACGGGGCTGGGTCCGACCCGATAAGCTCGTTGCTCGGTCCGCCCCCCGGTACGCGGTAAGCGCTTAACGGACACCATCTTTAAAAGACGCCACCCCCGTCCTCCCGCTACGGAGGCTTTGAGCCCCGCGAGGGACGGGAGCTGAGTCTGACCCGACTGTTCTCCGCCTCCCCCGTCGCTGAGCCGCCGCCGGGCACGTGGTAGGTGCTCGACGAGCACCACCGTTCCCGAGCGACCCCTCGAAAAATGGCCTCTCCAACAGGAAGCCAAGAGGAGAGGGGCCTCTTGACGTGGAACAAGGTGGCTGCCGCCCAGGGGGCCGAAGAGACCGGCGGGCCGAACAGGTCTACGGCTTGCCCTTCGGATTCGGCACCGAGCGGTGCGCCGCCTCCTGGCTTCGACACGTCCCCTTCTGGCCCCGGTGGATGACGGAGATGAGCCGGGGGCCGGCTCCCCCGGCCAGGAGGTTGACTTCTAGAGGAGCCCGGGCCGGGCGGAGAGGAGGTCCGGCTGGCCCCGGCGCTGGGAGGGCGGACCTTCTCCTCTCCGCGTGGACCCGGCGATCCGGGCCCTGGCGTTTCACCCTCCCGGACCCCAGAGCCACTGACCGCTACGTCCGTTGACCCCGACGACGTACAACCGCCCCCCCCCCAACCCAGATGTCGATTCTGCCCTCCTCCGGGCCTCAGTTTCCCCATCTGTAAAGGAGACTCTCCCGCTTTGTCTCTGAGCTTTATACAGAATGGAAAGATCTCGCAGGGCTGAAGACTTGCTTTGAGGGTCCCGAGGATGGGGCCTGGACGTGGGGGGGCCGGGGGGAAACAGGGGTAACGCCTCTCTTTCCCCGGGTCGCCCCGGCCGTCGCGGGGGGGTGATGGGGAACGGGGGCATCCCGAGGCCCGGTACGTCCTCGCTAGCCTTCCCCCTCCTCCCCTCGGCAGAGTCTCAGCTCGGGACTCCTCCGAAACCCGTCTCCCAGCTCCGCCTTCTCCCCCAGGTCCTCCGCCCCTTCTCTCTGGGGGTCACGTTTTTATGCTGACCACCCGAACTCTGGAAACGACTCTCGCTTCCCAGTCGATGTGTTGCCGTCTCTCTGAGGAGGAAATCGCCCCGGGCCCTTGAGCCTCTCAGGGGAGAACGAAGGGGCACATTTCGGGGACCGAAATGTAGCGGCAGACGCAGAGGGCATCAGAAAGGAGATTTAGGCTCGTCTGCCTCCGTCTTTGCCCATGGGCCCGGCCCAGGTTTGGAACGAGGGTTCGGGGGGGGGGTTTTTTTGGGGGGGGGAAGGCGGTACCATTTAAGGGTCCTGAGCCGGTAGGACACCCGAGGACGTGGGAGGAGGCAGCGGGGGAGCAGACGGTGACAAGAAACAGCTTTCCCTCCACCCCGCCAGGGTATCTCGAGTCAGTCCGTGCCCCAGACCTCGGATGGCCCCTCGAGCAGGTTGCCCTGACACAACCACGACCCGCAGCCTCACTCTTTCCAACTCTTTATAAGAACTTGAACCCGGAGCCCATCGGAATATGCCCGCGGGCCGGGGGGGGGGGCGGTTCAGTCCCCTCAGCCGGCCGCTGTCCCTCCGCCGCCTCACAGATCTTCGTCCTCGAAGGCTTCCGGGCACTTGAGCATCGCGGTCCCGTAGTCGAACGGACCGGCCGCTTCCTGTGGCGCACGGGGAGGGGAAGTAGACGGACGGGGGTGGGCAGCTGTTGGAGCGGGACGCCCCCCCTCCGCCCCCAGAAGGACCAGACCTCTTCTCCTGGCTCTTTGCCCTCGGCTGCGGCCGAGACGGAGACCGGGCCGGGGAAGGAGCGGCGCGGCACCGGCCCGCCCCCGGGGCCGGGCGCCGTCCGGCGGCTCGCCTCCGCGGCCCCGGTGCCGCCGAGCGGAGGGGAGGGCGGCTCCTCTCCGTGTCCTCCTACCTGCCGGAGCTGGGAGCGGCCAAAGAAATGGCCTCTTAGGAAGCCGATGATCTGCTTATAGAGCTGGCGGTTCTCCTCGGGGTTTCCGAGTTGCGGCCTGCGGACCCCGACCTGAGACAGAGAGGGAAAAGACCTTCGGGGCCGCTCCCTTTGCCTCCTCCCCGGTCCTCCCTGGCCCTGCTGCTTTGCCTCTGGGTGTCTCCCCTTCCCTTTTCCAGCCACGGTGCGCGCACGCTCTCACGATAACGCACACGTACGCACACGCGTGCCCACACGGTCAGACTCCCCCCGATCCCAACTCTGCACTTCTGAATCCGGTCACTTATTCCCCTGGGTGTCCCAGGATTGGGCCAGTTTCTTGGGATTCTGCCGGGGAAGGGCAGGCATCTCCACGAGGACAGCAGGATGTGACCCCCCAGCCCCGATTCGCCTCTGACTTTTGATTCTGGGGTCGGACTTCCGCCCCTGACCCCCGGTCTCGGGCAGAGGGAATTGAATCACCCGGGATCGCTCCCCTCAGACCCTCTGCCGTGCCCGTCCGCCGTGGCCCGAGACCCGCCGCCGCCCCGGTGCCGTCTTACCCTGGTCGCGGGCTCCCGGAGGGACCCTCCCGTCGGGGAAGCGGCCGGCCTCGCCGCTCACGCCTTCCGGGGGGATCTGAAAGGAGAAGGGACGGGGTCCCGGGGGGGAGATGGCACCGTGCCCGCTGTGGGGTCCGATGGGCTGGGGATACCAAGAGCCAGGCCTCGGGGCTGGGCGGGGAATTGCCAGCTGCCCCCCGGGAAGTGGCCAGCCGCCCCCGGCTTGGAGGGGTCGGGGGGGGGGCGAGGGGGTGACCGCGGGCCTCGGCAGGCAGACGGAAGCTTGCGTTCTGGGAGCGGGAGGTTGGGGCTGCCTAGGGCGGGAAAGAAATCCAGGCCCTAACACATGATAATCATCATAGTATTTAACCAATCAGTCATCTATTGAGCGCTTACTGTGCGCAGAGCACTGTACTAAGCGCCAGGGAGACCGCGCTACAGCCTGACCGGAAGATACGTTCCCTCCTACAACGAGCTCGCAGTCTGGAGGCTACCAGAAAATACTATGAATGAATACCATCCGCTAGACCGTAAGCTCACTGTGGGCCGGGCACACGTCTCACCCACTCGGTTATATTTTCCTCTCCCAAGTGCTTAGTACGGCGCTCGGTACGCGGTGAGAGCTCAATAAACACAGTCGAAGGATCGACTCTTCTGATGCAGCCTCCCAGGCCCTCGATCCGGCGCTCCGGACGGCAAGCTCGTTACGGGCAGGGGACGCGTCCGCTAATTCTGTCGCCCGGCACCCTCCCACGTGCTTAGGGCAGTGCTCCGCGCATAGCAAAGGTCAGCAGATACGGTCGATCGACGAATGCCCCGCACGGAGTCGCCGTTGGGTTTGGTGGCTAGGGCGCGGGCCTGGGAGTCGGAAGGATCTGGGTTCTCGTCCCCGTCTGCTGTGTGACCGTGGGCGAGTCACTTGACTTATCTGGGCCTCGGTTACCTCCGATGTAAAATAGGGATTAAGACTGTGAGCCCCACGTGGGACAACGATTATCCTCACTACGGTTTATTGTAGTAATTGTAGTGGGACTGCAATTATTATTACTAATAATACTAAGTACCGCTGACCGATGGAGAGATTGGGAAGGATCTGGACCCGCAGGCCGGCGGTCTGCGGGAAGGGTCTCCCGCGACCCGCCCCCCCGCCCCCGGCACCAAAAACGGGCTGCTCGGCCGCATGCGCGTTCTGGGCTCACGTCCTCTCTCCCCGCCGCGGACCCCGCTCCCGGACCCGACCACCTCTCCCGGGTGGAGTCCGGAGAGCCGCCGGACCCCCGCTGTCCACCGCGCCGCCCCGGCGAGGCCCGGCTCTTGGGAGGGCGTCCCCGTGCGGTGGCGAGGCCGCTCTGGCTCGGGCCCTGGCTCCGGCCGTACCCCTGCAGGACGTCACGGCGCTTCTCCTCGGGGAGCTCCTGCCACAGGTGGGAGATGGCGAGGAGACCACCGAGAGGTTCACCTCCTCCGGGGAGACCACGCCTCGCTCCACCAGGAGGTCCGCCGTCCGCTTGCAGAAATAAAGGTACCTGGGACGGAGAGGGCGACGGGCTGAGCCCAGGGCGAGAAGCGGGGTCACTCCCCCGCCACCAGCTCGCTCTGCCTCCCCGTCGTTCTTCTTCCCCGGACTTTTCGAGGGAACCCGGCCCAGCCCACCAGGTTTCCCAGCCCGACGCAGACAAAACGCCAGGCTAGGACCCGTCGGGGCCCGGCCTGTTCGGCTTCCGCCGAACCCGACAGACCGGGCCTCCTCCCCGGGCGGGCCGGGCGGCCGACCCGCCCCCCCGCCCCCGCCCCTTCCCCTCTCTGCCCTTCCCCTCTGGCTGGGGGTCGTCCCCCGGGGGTCCCCCAGCTGCCTCGGTCGGAGGAGGCCGCGCCTACCGCTCGAATTCCACCAGCTGAGAGGCGGAAGAGTCGGGAAACCCCCCGCCCTCCGGCTTGGCCTCGTCCTCTCCGGCGAGTTGTCCGTCTAAGCCCGGATGGGTGCCGCGGGGCCGGGTCGCGGTCTCCCCTCGGGTCCGGAGTCGCCCTGGGGAGGAGGCGGAGGCTGAGGCCGGAGCTGGAAGGGGCTCCCCTTTCCCCTCATTTCTCGGGGGGCGACGGGAACCCCGGGGCCGGGTCTTCTCTCCCCCGCAACCTCTCACCCTCGGGGAGCTCCTTCTCTGTTTCCAAACCCACCGTCGCTCCCCCTTCCTAATGAAACCTTCTCCGGAATCCTCCCGCCTTCCACCCTCACCTCCGGCTATCCGCTAGCCTGAGAGTTCCCTCTGGGCGGGGACTGTCTACCAACTCCATTGGGTTGTGCTCTCTCAAGCAAAAAGGGTACAGGCCCGGGAGTCAGAGGACCTGGGTTCTAATCTCGGCTCTGCCAAATGCCTGCTGTGTGACCTCGGGCAAGTCGCTTCGCTTCCCGGGGCCTCCTGTGAAATGGGGATTAAATCCAACTCCCTCCTACTTAGACCGTGAATCCCACGTGGGACGGGGACTGTGTCCAACCTGATTAACTTGGATCTACCGCAGCGCTTACGACGGTGCTTGGTACACGGTGCTGAACGAGTACCGGTCTTATCGTCATTATCGCTGTCATTATTGGAGTGCCCCGCTCGCCCTGAGCGCTCGATAAATACGACTGATCGTCATCCCATCGCCCTACTCCCACTCAAGCCCCTCGGACGACTTGCGGACCTCCGCCGTCTCCACGTCCCCTCGGCCCAACTCCCTCCTCCACCAGCGACGATCCGGTTCCTCCCCAGTTCCTCTGAGATCGGCAACGACCCCCTCCTTCCTACACCTCTGGGATCGCCCCGCCCCCTTCGAAACCTGCGGATCGCGCTCTTCTCCTAGGAACGCTATCGAACTTTAGTTTCGCCCACGCGGCTCGTTCTTGGTTCATTCAGTAGGATTTACTGAGCGCTCACTATGTGCAGAGCACCGTACTAAGCGCTTGGAGGGACAATTCGGCGGCAGACAGAGACGATCCCGCCCAATGACGGGCTCACGGTCTTGGTTCTCCTCCTACCTCTCTGGCCGCTCTTTCTCCAGTCTCTTTTGCTGGCTCTTAGTAGTAACCGTATTAATATTTACTGAGCACCCCACTGGTCAGAACGCACTATACCGAGCGGGGGGGGGGGGGGGAGTTCGAACCCGAGCTGTGACACGTTCCCTGCTCTCTAATCGGAGAGACAGACTCAAAAATATTTACCAATACCATCCGGGCGCTTAGTACAGTGCTCTGCACGCAGTAAGAGCTCAATAAATACGACAACGAATGAACGAATAATAAGAGTAGTTGACCGTGCACTATCAACAGCCATCTACGGGCTCTGTTGGAGCGTACTCTGTGTGCTCCACACACGGTAAGGGCTCAATAAATCCCCCCGTCGACGACGATAGCGTGTGGGAAAAGCTAGTGTCTGGCAGATGCCCCGTTCAACTCGTCGAAGGAGTCTGTCGATTCTTTCGTACTCTCCCAGGCGCTCAGTTTAGGGCGTAGCACACCAGGGCTCAGTAAAAACTCTTGACTGGTTCCCCACGGGCTTCTGCTGCTGTTGAGATCCCCGCGATACTGTGCTCCCTCCTGGGCGTCGCGCCGGGCCTCCGGGCACGGGAGGGTCAGGGGAGAGTGAGGATGGCTCAGCGCGAGCCATCTCCGCTACTCCCGGGCAGACAGCGGGTGGGTCACTCCGTGGCCACCGGCGATCTCTGGGCGCCGGCCCGCCGGCTCCGCTGGACCTCGGGGAGTCTCCCCCACCCCCTCCGTCGACCCTCGTTCGCTGAGACAAAGCAAAGGGGGGAGAGGGCGGGAGCGCGGGTTTCAGGGCGGGCTAGGAAGAGAACAGGGAACGGGGATCCGGGAAGCCTGAGTTCTCGTCTCCGCTCTGCCGCCGGCCCGTGGCATCGGACGGGCCGCTTCACCTCTCTGGACCTCGGTTTCCTCACCTGGGGAATGGGGATAACGCCCGCGTCTCCCTACCTTACAGAGGTGTTGTGAGGATCAAAAGGCATCGCTGACGTGAAAGCACGTGGGGAAAAATAAAAAGTCTTGACAAATCGGAGGTACTAAATTATCCAGACAAAGGGCCGGGGGGGGGGGGGGAGAGAGATCGGCCGCAGAGGCTGTATCTCCTCACCTGGATCTTCCACGTGGAGAACTCTGTCCGGGTCACAGACGCCTCCACCCTCTAACTCCCCCATCCCCGCCCAACCTCGTTCCCTCCCTTCCTCTCCCCGCGGAGTCCGCGGGTGTCCTCAGAGAGAGAGCGAGGCCGTCAAAATCGGCGGCCGACCCGATTAGCTCCTATCCACCCCAGCGCTCAGTAGAGTGCCCGGCCCATAGTGAGCGCTTCACGGACACCATAAATACCCCGGGAAACGGCCGGTCCGGTGGAAGGGGACCCTCGCCCCCTTCCAATTGGCGGCGGCCGAATGGGCGGACAGAGGTGGAGAGCCGGGCTTGAGTCCGGGGAGGTTCGATCCCCGCCCCGCAGAAGCTCCTGGAGGTAGAGGGGCCGAGCCCGGGACACGGCCGGTTCTCCGGGGGCGCGATCCGGGGACGGGGGAGATGTAGATGGGCCGGAGAGGGGCTCGCCACGTGCAGAGGGCCGTGGCTGCCGGGGGTGGGGGGTTCCAGCGGGCTACCTGTAGCGTGGACCGGAGTACATCCTGACGAAATCCTTCTTGACCTCCTCCAGGCTGGACACGTTCCCACCCTCCAGGTGGAGGGAATCTGCGAGCGGCAAGAGGAGAGGCGTCAATCCACCATCCGTCAATCCATCGATCGATCCCGTTCATCGAGCACCGGCCACGGGCAGAGGGTTGCGCTCGGCAGTCGGAGAGCGGAGCGGAATTCGTAGGCTTACCCCCTGCCCTCGAGAGTTTTGCCCGAGGGAGGGGAAAGGTCTTCCGGCTCCCAGGTGGTTCCCTCCCCTCGGTTGAGGTGAGCCGGTTCTGGGGGAGGCCCCCCGATCCATCCCCCGCCCCCCGCCCCGATTTCCGAGGGAAGGTGAGGGGAGCCCTAGGGACGGATGGAAGGGGTCTTTGGGTCTGAATGGAGAGAATACGGAAGACGGAAACTTCAACTCTTTTATCCATAGGCCTAATGACGACGATGATATTAATTAAGCGCCTACTGTGTGCCAAGCACTGTTCTAACCGGGTTGTCCCACGTGGGGCTCGCAGTCTTCACCCCCATTTTACAGATGAGGTAACCGAGGCACACGGAAGTGAAGTGACTCGCCCAAAGTCACCCAGCCGACAAGCGGCGGAGCCGGGATGAGAACGCACGACCTCCGACTCCCGAGCCCGGGCTCTATTCCACTGAGCCACGGAGTAGCTCAACCCGGTGGGAAAAGCACGGGACCGGGAAAAGCGTCAGGGACTCCCGTAAAATCAGTCCTACTTTACAGGTGAGGAAACCGAGGCCCAGAGAGGTTTAGTGACTGGCCTAAAGTCACCCAGCAGTTACTTGTCACCTGTCTGCTGGGGGGCCTGGGTCAAGTCACTCAACTTCTCTGGGCTTCAGTCTCCTCATCTGAAAAATAGAAATTCAATACCTGCCCTCCCTCCCCCCGAAACCGGGAGCCCCATGGGGACCGTGTCCGATCCGACTGTCGTAGGATAAGCGCTGAATAGCCACCGTGACTGTTGCCGTTACTATTTGACTTTATTTTAATTCCACTGTGAAATTTTCCGTCTGCCTCCCCTATGTGCGTCTGTCTTCCTCTTAGCCTGGGAGTCCCAGGTGGGCCAGGCTTGGGTGACTGGTGGGGGAAGTCAGGTCCTCCGGTGGGTCATTTCACTTCTCGGCCCCTCAGTTTTCTTACCTGTCAAATGGGGATTCAGTACTTCTCCCTCCCCCTGAGACGGTGAACCCCAGGCGGGACAGGGACCGCGTCTAAGCGGATTATCCGCAACTAGTCCGGGCCTTAGCACCACCCTTCGGCCGACAGGGAGCGCTTAATAAATACGCACCATCACTTTAATTGATATTATCATTAGCGTTATTAATAACAGTAAGACGTAAGCTGCCGGCGGGGAGGGAATGTGACTTCAGTACCCGTACTTCCCAAGTACGTAGTGCAGCCCATTACATTCAATCGGTCATATTTATTGAGCACTTTCTATGCGCAGAGCACTTGGGATACCCAGTACGGCAGAATTAGCAGCCACGTTCCCTGCCCGTAACTAGCTTACAATCTGGGGGGGGGGGAGGGCAGACGTGACTGTGAATAAATAAGTAATTTATCCTATATAATTTCAAGATATGTACCTAAGAGCTGTGGGGCGGGGGAGAGTATCAAGTGCATATCAGTTCAGTAGGTGCTCCATAACTACCACGACTGCCGGAAGTCAAATACAGGGAGGGTGAGAGGGAAAACTGGGCTTCGAGACTGGGAGCCTCACGTGGGACCACCCGATGACCCCGTATCTCCCCCAGCGCTTAGAAGAGTGCTCTGCACCTAGTGCGCGCTTCACAAATACCAACATTATTATTATTATTATAGTTCTCCCTCAATCAACCGATCGGTGGCACTCATCGAGCCTTTGCTTTGTGCAGAGTGACCCGGTGCAAGTCACTCCATTCCTCTGCGCCTCGGTCACCTCACCCGCAAATGGAGATTAAGACCGTGAGCCCCATGTGGGACACGGACCGTATCCAACCTTGATTAACTTTTATCTACCCCAGTGCGGCGCCCGGCGCGCTGTAAGCGCGTAACGGATACCATCCCAGCAGAAAGCACTGTGCTAAACGCTTGGGAGAGTTCGCTACGGGAGACACAATCCCCGCCCTCGGAGGGCTTCCGGTCTAGAGGGCTGGCGGACGGCTCTGACCCCGGGGCCGTGGGCGGACCGGCCCGCTCTGCCCGTACCTTTCAGCTTCAGCAGGTTTTCCAGAGTATGTTCCAGCTCCTGGATCCGGTGCTTCGCCTTCCGCAGAACTTGCAACTGTGCAGAAAGAGAGAGCACACCCGCATCCCTCCCTGCTGATGCCGGGGACTTGCTTACTGACTTCCAGCTCCCTCCATCCCGGAGGAGGAGGAGGAGAGAAAGAGGAGGAGAAGGGGGAAGAGAATGGGACGGGGGGGAAGAGGATGGGTAGGAGAGGGAGCAGGGAAGAAGAAGGGGAAAGAGAGGAGGTGACCTGGATAATTTACAAGCCCTGGTACCTTCATTCCCATTCATTCATCCATTCAGTCGTATTTATTGAGCGCTTACTGTGTGCGGAGCACTGGACTGAGCGCTTGGAATGGACAAGTGGGCAACAGAGAGAGACAATCCCTGCCTACCAACAGGCTCACGGGCCGTAAAAAAGTAAATTTTGGAGCAAAAGGGTCCTGACAGCCGAAGGGTGGGGAGGAAGAGGGGAAGGAATAAGAGAGGAGGCGGAAGGGAAGAGGAGGAAGAGTGAGAGAAGGAGGAGGAAGAGAGGAGGCAGAAGGGAAGAAGGCGGAGGAAGAGGAGGAGGAGGAGGAGGAGGAGGAAGACAGCAATTAGAGGGAGTCTCTGAAGCGCTACTCTTTCTCTATAAGGAGTAGTCGTAAGTGTCATACACATATCGATCAACGCTAATTACCGATGCTTACAGCGTGCAAAGCGCCGTACTGAGCGCTTGGGAAAGTACAATTCCACCCAGTCGGTAGACTTGTTCCCTGCCCACAAGGAGCTTACGGTCTAGAGGGCTGTATTTCCTCTCCGTACGTATGCAGCTCTACACAAATGATATATACGTACACGTGTAAGCATATTTTACATAAAACGATGGGCTAGTGATCAAAATAAATCACCGCGCTTGAATCGTGAGGAGTCAGTCCTTTATTCTGAGCCCTCCGGTCGTAAGTTTTTTACGTTGGACTCCCCGATCAGGGCAGGAGGTGCTCGTCGGCAGGGAAGATGTCACTCCTTCAATCCATACCTGCCAGACATCTAGTACGGTGCTCAGTCCTGGGACACGAGTCCTTCTATCTAGACCGTAAGCTCACGCTGGGCAGGGAATGCATAATAATAATAGTAATTATATCATTATGGTATTTATTAAGTGATTACTATGTGCCAAGCACTCTTCTAAGCGCTGGGTAATCGGGAAATGCCCCGTGGGGCTCCCGGTCTCGATATGCATTTCACAGATGAGGTCACTGAGGCACAGAGAAGTTAAGTGACTTGCCCAAGACCATACGGCGGACGAGTGGCCGAGCCGGGATTAGAACCCCGTAATGATGATGATGATAATGTTGGTATTTGTTAAGCGCTTGCTATGTGCAGAGCACTGTCCTAAGCGCTGGGGGGATACAAGGTAATCAGGTCGTCCCACGTAGGGCTCACGGTCTTCAGCCCCATCTTACAGATGAGGTCACTGAGGCCCAGAGAAGTGCAGCGACTTGCCCGAGGTCACCCAGCTGACAAGCGGCGGAGCCGGGATCAGAACCCACGACCTCTGACTCCCAAGCCCGGGCTCTTTCCACTGAGCCACGCTGCTTCCCGACCTCCTGACTCCCAGGCCCGTGCCCTATCCACTACGCCACGCCGGTCTGTCCCATCGTACTCTCCCAAGCGCTTAGTACAGTGCTCAGCACACCGGAATGACCGCCTGACTGATGAGCGGGGCCCGTGGCGAGGAGGAGGACCAGAAGCCGAGTCGGGGGACGTGGGCGTCCCGCCCCCAGCCCGGCCCTCCCTCCCTCCCGCGGCAGATCTCCCCACCCCTACCTTGGTGGCCGTGTCGTTGGGCTGCCCGTACAGCGTCCTCCTAAGGCTATCGAAGAGGCCGGTCAGCGTCGCCCGGTGCCGGGCCCGCGACAGGCGTCTCCTCGCCAGACGGGGTTCCTCCCCCGGGGGCTCCATTCCGACCTGCGGGTCGGGCAGAGAGAGGACGGGAGGGGTCCCCTTGGGTCAGTACATCCACGCCTTCTAAAGGGACGGAGCGACAGAGACAGAGAGACGGAGGGAGCCCGAGGACCCGGGTTCCAATCCCCGCTGGGGCGCTTGTCTGCTGCGTGAGCCCGGACCGGTCGCTCGCCCGCCGTGTGCCTCGGTCACCTCGCCTGTAAAATGGGGATCGAGACCGTGAATCCCACGTGGGGCGGGGGCCGCGTCCGATCCGACCGCGTCGTGTCTGCCACGGTGCTTGGCGCCTAGTAAGGTGCTGAATGAATTATCACTACGAGTTACGTATCATCACAGGTCTTCACGGGGATTAACGCGGCATTAAGACTTACGATGATAATAGGATAAGAAGAATAACGGTTTGGGGGCCGGGCGGGAAGGGCCGGGGTAGGGTGAGCGAGGAAACAGCAGAGCAGGGGAATTGACGGTCAGCCAGCGATGCCAGTCAAGATGAGTCAATCAGTGATATTTACTGAGCGTGTACTCCGTGCAGGACGCTGTACTGAACACTTGGGTGAGACTGTGAGCACCCAAGTGTGTCTCAACTCTGCCAGGGCGTGTCTGTTAACTCCGTTGTATCTCCCCGAGCAATCAATCAATGCCACCGATTCATCGATTGATTGATGGTAGACACGATCCCTTGGAAGCATCGTCGGGAGCAGGGCAGGGAGGGGTACAGTCGGGCCGGGCAGTGTGAAAAAGACCAAATTAAGCCTCACCAGCTTAATGATAATAACGGCTCTGATAATGACGGTATTTAAGCGCTTACTACGTGCCAAGCACTGTTCTAAGCACTCGGGGGGGGGGGGTACGGGGTCATCAGGTTGTCCCTCGTGGGGCTCGCGGGCTTCATCCCCATTTTATAGATGAGGCCCAGAGAAGTAGAGCGGCGGGCCCGAGGTCACCCAGCTGACGGGGGGAGGGAGGCGGGATTAGAACCCGTGACCTCTGACTCCCAAGCGAGGGCTCTTTCCGCTGAGCCGCGCTGCTTCTCTAACTTGGTCACATCGAGCTCTCCCAAGCGTGTAATACAGTGTTCTGCGCACGGTAAGCGCTCAGTAAATACGACTAAGGATGCACCGTGAGAGCGACTGAGTTGAGTCCTCCCAAATACCCCAGGGGGAAGGGAGCCAGGGGGAAGGGTCTTGCCTCCCTTCGGGAAATTGGGGAGGTGGAAAACGACGACAGGCTCAGGGGCGTTCGGGCCGATTCGGGGACAAGCCGTCCCCGTGGGTTAGGCCTGAGGTAACGACGTTGTAATAGTAATCACGGTATCTGTTCAGTGCTTACTGTGTCCCGGGCACCGTACTGAGCGTCGGGATGGGTACGAGCAAATGGAGGTGGACACGCTCCCTGTCCCACTTGGGGCTCACGGTCTCGGTGCTCTCCCAAGCGCTGGGCACGGTGCTCTGCTCTGCACCCGGGGATCGCTCAGCGAATACGACCGACTGAACGAACGAAGGAGCCAACGAATGAGTATAAAGAGAGATGGGGACGGGGGCGGGGAGATGAGGGAAAGAACCGTTCTCCTTGAGGCCTCCGACCGATCGATCGAAAGCCTTTATCGAGCGCTTCCTGTGGGCAGGGCACTGTCCTAAGCGCTCGGAGAGCACAAAATACAACTCTGTAACAGAGTTGGTCCGACGGTGACGGTGTGGGTTAAGCGCTTACTCTGTGCCAAGCACTGTTCTCAGCGCTGGGGAGATAGAAGGTCATCAGGTGGGGCGAGGCACCACGTGGGGCTCGCGGTCTTCATCCCCATTTTACAGACGAGGGAACCGAGGCCCAGAGAGGTAGAGCGGCGGGCCCGAGGTCACACGGCTGACAGGTGGCGGGGGCGGGATCGGAACCCACGACCTCTGACTCCCAAGCCCGGGCTCTTTCCACTGAGCCACGCTGCTTCTCGCGTTCCCCCCCCCCGGGGAGCTCACAGTCTGGAGCGATCCCTAAATTCCGCGTCAAGCGCTCGGTACAGTGCTTTGCACACGCTAAGCGCCCAATAAGTACGACTGAACCAACGAACGCATTGCCCTTTGACTTGCTCCCTTTGTTCTTCCCCCCTCCCGGCCCCACACCCCTCATGTCCGTATCTGTCATTTTATTTCTCTGGATCGACGCCCGTCTCCTCGCCCTAGGCCGTCGGCACGTCGCGGGCAGGGAACGTCACCGTTTATGGTGGCGGTGCGCTTTCCCAAGCGCTCACCACGGCGCTTTGCACACGGCCGAGTGCTTAGTAAATACGATCGACTGAACCAGTGAGCGCTTAAGAAATGCGATGGAATGACTGAATAAAAGGATGGACGGATGGATGGATGACTGAATAAATGGATGGATGACTGAACGAACGGATGGGTGGATGACAATAAATGGATGGACGAGTGAATGAACGAATGGATAGCTGGATGAATAGACGGATGAGTGAATGCATGGATGACCGAATAAATGGACGGATGAGTGAGGACGGATGGAAGCCTGAATGAACGGATGGATGAGTGAATGGATAGATGGACGAGGGAACGGATGGATGACCGAATAAATGGACGGACGAGTGAGGACGGATGGAAGACTGAATGAACGGATGGATGAGTGAATGAATGAATGGATAGAAGGATGGATGAATAGATGGATGAGTGAATGGATGGATGACTGAATAAATGGACGGATGAGTGAGGATGGATGGAAGCCTGAATGAATGGACGGATGAGTGAATGAACGGGTGGATGACTGAATAGATGGCTGGATGAGCGAATGAATGGACGGAAGCCTGAATAAACGGATGGATGAGTGAATGAATGAATGGATAGAAGGGTGGGATGACTAGATGGATGAGTGAATGGAGGATGACTGAATAAATGGACGGATGAGTGAGGATGGATGGAAGCCTGAATGAATGGCGGATGAGTGTGAACGGGTGGATGACTGAATAGATGGCTGGATGAGCGAATGAATGGACGGAAGCCTGAATAAACGGATGGATGAGTGAATGAATGAATGGATAGATGGGTGGATGACTAGATGGACGAGTGAATGAATGAATGGATGGATGGATGGATGGATGAGTGAATGAATGAATGGAATGGATAGAAGGATGGATGAATAGATGGATGAGTGAATGGATGGATGACTGAATAAATGGACGGATGAGTGAGGATGGATGGAAGCCTGAATGAATGGACGGATGAGTGAATGAATGGGTGGATGACTGAATGAATGGATGGATGAGTGAATGAATGAATGGATAGATGGGTGGATGACTAGACGGATGAGTGAATGAATGGATGGATGGAAGACTGGGTAAATGGCTGGATGAGGGAAGGAACGAATGGCTGGTGGAGGCGGAGGCGCGGTTCTCACAAGGGTCCCCTCCCCACCTCCCCCCCCGTTTTTCCCCTCCCTCTCCCCACCCCTACTTATCCCCCCCTCCCCCCCCCCCCGCAGCCCCCTGAGGATTCGGAGCCGCCACCTTCTCACCTGGGCGGCTCCGAGGCCCCCGACCGCCGGGGCCCTGCGCCCCTCGGCCCTCCCGCCTCGGCCTGCCGCGCGGCGCGCCCCGGCCCCGCCCCCCGCCGGCCGCGCGTGCGCGGGGACCAATCCCCGTCCAGGCCGCCGCCCGGCGCCCAATGGCCGCGCCGCCGCCGCCGCCCGCCCGCCAATAGCGGGGCCCCACCCGGCGCGCGCGGCCCGCGGAGGGAGGCGGGGCTGGGGAGGGCGAGGGCCCGGGCTTCGAAGCTTCACGCCTCTGGGCCTCAGTGACCTCATCTGTAGAATGGGCATTTAGATGGGGAGCCCCCCCCCCCCCCCCCGGGACCACCCGATGACCCCGTCTCCACCCCAGCGCTTAGGACGGTGCTCTGCACAGAGTAAGCGCTTCACAAATAGCAACCTTGTTCTCTGGGCCTCAGTGACCTCATCTGTAAAATGGGCATTTAGATGGGGAGCCCCCCCGTGGAACCACCTGATGACCCTGTGTCTCCCTAGCGCTCAGAACGGTGCTCTGCGCATAGTTAGCGCTTCATAGATACCCACATTAATTAATTCTCCGGGCCTCCGTGACCTCATCTGTAAAATGGGGGTGAAGACTGGGAGCCTCACGTGGGACCACCCGATGACCCTGTCTCTCCCCCGGCGCTTAGAACGGTGCTCTGCACATAGGAAGCGCTTAACAAATACTGACATCATCATCATCATCATCATTATTATTATTATTTGCCCAAACCGCAGACAAGTGGCAGAGACGGCAGGGATCGTGTCTCTCTCTCTTTGCCGATGTGTACTCTCCAAGCCGCTCAGTACGGTGCTCTGCACCCGGGAAGCGCTCAATAAATCCGACCGAGTGAAGGGACGAACCCACGTCCTCTGACCCCCGGGCCCGAGGTGCCGGATTTAAGGCAAGTTAGCGGAGCCCCGGCCTCAGCCTGACCCCGCTTCTCCTAAAGTGGAAAGAGCCCGGGCTTGGGAGTCAGCGGTCATGGGTTCGAATCCCGGCTCTGCCGCTTGGCAGCCGTGTGACCGTGGGCGAGTCGCCTCCCTTCCTCTGGGCCTCGGTTCCCTCATCTGTAAAATGGGGATGAAGACTGGGAGCCTCACATGGGACGACCCGATGACCCCGGTGCTCGGCACATAGGAAGCGCTTAACAAATACCAACATTATTATTATTAAATCCTCACTTTCTCTGTGCCGAGCGCCGTTCTAAGCGCCTGGGGCCCGTGACTCACTGAGGGACTTCCGGCTTATGGGAAAGAGCACGGGATGGGAAGTCAGGAGACCTGAGATCTAATTCCAGCTCTGCCTCTTGCCTGCTGCACGACCCGGGCAAGTCTTGGAGCTTCTCTTTTTTGAAAAAAAAAAATGTCATTTAATCATCATAACGGTGGTATTTGTTAACCCCTACTTTGTGCCAGGCAGCGTACTAGACGCCGGGTGTGCAAAGCTGATATTTGTTAAGCGCTTCCTATGTCCCAGGTAGTTAGGATCGAACGAACAAATGGGCACCGTTATTATTTTTTCACCAGGCCGCGCTCTGCGTGCTGTGTGTTAGCAGTAAATATGGTGATGATGATAAAGAAATGCAATTCGTGCCCTGGAAGGCAAGCCTGGACTATCCGGTTCGAGGTGGAAGGTCGATAATCGTATTTATCGAGCGCTTATTATGTGCAGAACACTGTACTAAGCGCTCGTCAGAGAAACGGGGTGGCTCAGGGGCGAGAGCCCGGGCCCGGGAGTCAGAGGACCTGGGTTCTAATTCCGGCTCCGCCACTCGTCAGCTGGGTGATCTTGGGCAAGCCACTTTGCTTCTCTGTGCCTCGGTGACCTCATCTGCGAAAGGGGGACGAAGGCTGTGAGCCCCACCTGGGACAACCTGATCACCCTGGATCTCCCCCAGCGCTTAGAACAGTGCATGGCACATAGTAAGTGCTTAACAAATACCAATATTATTATTATTATTAGCACTGTCTGCTGTGTGACGTCGGGCAAGCCACTTTTCTGTGCCTCGGTGACCTCATCTGTGGAATGGGGACGAAGGCTGTGAGCCCCACGTGGGACAACCTGATGACCTTCTATCTCCCCCAGCGCTTAGAACAGTGCATGGCACATAGTAAGTGCTTAACAAATACCAATATTTATTATTATTATTAGCACTGTCTGCTGTGTGACGTTGGGCAAGCCACTTTTCTGTGCCTCGGTGACCTCATCTGTGAAATGGGGACGAAGACTGTGAGCCCGACGTGGGACAACCTGATCACCTTGTATTCCCCCCCCCCAGTGCTTATGACAGTGCTCGGCACCTAGTAAGCACTTAAATACCAACATTATTATCTGCAGTTATTAATATCTATACATTAATATATAACCATATTTATATTATTAGAAGATATTACCTGCCGTGATTAATATTTATACGTTTTGATAATATATCTTATTATTAATATATGAGCAAATATTATTATTGCCTGCTGTGTGACCTTGGGCAAGCTCCTTCACCTCTCTGGGCCTCAGTGACCTCATCTGGAAATGGGGATGAAGGCTGTGAGCCTCGCGTGGGACAACCTGATCACCTTCCATCTCCCCCAGCGCTTAGAACCGTGCTTGGCACATAGTAAGCGCTTATCGGAAGCCATCATCATCATCATCATCATTCTTATTCTCATGACGACGATGATGATGTGAAGACGACAGTTCTAAGGTTGCCTTGCGGGCAGGGAATGTGTCTGGTGTGTTGTCGTGTTGTACTCTCCCAGGCGCTTCGTACAGTGCCCCGCCCAGTGAGCGCTCAATAAATACGACTGACTGATCGAGGGATCGATCGATCGACGGGATCGAGGCCGCCTCAGGGCCTTGGGGGGGGGGGGGGGGGGGGGGGAGGGGGGGGGGGGGGGGGGGGGGGGGGGGGGGGGGAGGGGGGGGGGGGGGGGGGGGGGGGGGGGGGGGTCCGAGCGGCGCCTGCGCAGAAGGGCGGGCGGGGCCCTCGTGACGTCATGTCCCCGCCCCTCCCCGGCCCCGCCCTCCGCCGGCCTCTCCCCGCCGGCCCCGCCCCCGGTGACGTCAGCCGCTCTCCCTCGAGGCCCCCCCTCGTGACGTGGACGGCACGGCCCCGCCCCTCCTCGCCTTCGCCCGTCTAAGCCCGCCCTCCTCGGTGACGTGCGGCGCTCGGCCCCGCCCCCCTCGGTGACGCGAGCCGCCCGCCCCGGCCCGCTCCCCTCCCCCTGCCCCTGCCCCTCCCCCTGCCCCTGCCCCTGCCCCGGGTCCTGGTCCGGGCCCGGGCCTCCGCTGTGCCGCCGTCCCGATGGCGGCGGGCGCGGAGCGCACGGACGAGCTGGTGCGGGAGTACTTGCTGTTCCGAGGCTTCACGCAGACGCTGCGGCAGCTGGACGCGGAGATCAAGGCGGACAAGGAGAAGGGGTTCCGGGTGAGCCGGCCCCGCCGGGGACCCCGGAGCCCCCGGGTCCCATCCCCCCGACGACCCCATCCCCCATCTCCCACCCCCCATCCTCCTGTCCAACCCCCATCCCGTCCCCAACCCCCATCCCGTCCCCCAACCCCGCCATCCGTCCAACCCCCATCCCGTCCCCCGCCCCCCACCCCCACCCCGGGACCGCGGGCCTCCCCTCAGCCCACCTGACGGCACCCTTCCTCTCTGCAGACCGCCGTGCTAAGGACGGCCTTGTTTACAATAATAATAATGATATCGGTCTTTATAATAATAATAATTTGGTATTTGTTAAGCGCTTACTATGTGCCGAGCACTGTTCTAAGCGCTGGGGTAGACATAGGGGAATCAGGTCGTCCCACGTGGGGCTCACAGTCTTCATCCCCATTTTACAGATGAGGGAACTGAGGCACAGAGAAGTTAAGTGACTCGCCCACAGTCACACAGCCGACAAGTGGCAGAGCTGGGATTCGAACTCATGAGCCCTGACTCCAAAGCCCGTGCTCTTCCACTGAGCCACGCTGCTTCTCTATTAAGCGCCTACTCTGCCCAGCACTGTTCTGAGCGCCGGGGGGGGATACGGGGTCGTCCCACGTGGGGCTCACAGGCCTCATCCCCATTTGACAGATGAGGTCGCCGAGGTCCAGCGAAGTGACTTGCCCGAGGTCCCGCAGCAGACAGGCGGCGGAGCCGGGATTCGAACCCTCGACCTCTGACTCTCAAGCCCGGGCTCTTTCCACTGAGCCACGCGCAGAAATAAATAAAATGAGAGCGATATACATGGGGATATTCCGCCGCTCAGGATGGTGCTCGGTACAATAGTAAGCACTGAACAGATGAACGGATAACGTCGTTATCGTTATCAGGACTAATGATACTTATAATAATGATGGCGATAGGGTTGGTTTAGCGCTTTACGACGTGCCAAGCACTGTTCTAAGCACTGGGGGAGATACAGGGTAAACGGGTTGTCCCATGTGGGGCCTACAGGCTTCATTCCCATTTTACAGATGAGGGAACCGAGGCCCAGAGAAGTGAAGTGACTGGCCCAAAGTCACACGGCTGATAAGCGGCGGAGCCGGGATCGGAACCCGCGGCCTCCGACTCCCGAGCCCGGGCCCTTGCCGCCGAGCCACGCTCCTCTCTCTGTTTGTATATCCTCTCTACGTATTTATTATTCTATTGATTTTATCAGTGAGGCGTATAGACCTATAATCTTATTTACATTGATGCCGGTTTGCTAGTTTGGCTGCCTGTCTCCCCCCTTCTAGACTGTGAGCCCCTTGTTGGGTAGGGATTGTCTCTATCTGTTGCCGGACCGTACTTTCCAAGCGCTTAATACGGTGTTCTGCGCACGGTAAGAGCTCAGTTAATCCATTCAGTCGTATCTCTTGAGCACTTACCGTATACGGAGCACTGTATCGAGCACTTAAGAGTCAGTGGATGAGTAAGTGCCGTGGGATGGGGAGCAGGTCAGGGTGGCGCAGAAGGGAGGGGGAATGAGGAAAAGCGGGGCTCGATCCGGGAAGGCCTTCGGGGATGCAGCCGGAGGGGAGACCCGTAAGGATCCTCGCGAAAAAGATTTTAAAACCTGCCCGTTCCGCTTACGGGGCCTCGGCAGAGTCCCGTATTATCTTTCATCACCACCTCCCCGGGTCGGGAGTGGGCAGTCTGCACTCCCGCTGCCTTCCTCGCATTCATTTGTTCATCCGGCGGTATTTACTGAGCGCTTACTGGGCGCGGAGCGCCGCGCTAAGCCCTCGGCCGGTACCGTCGGGCAACCGCTAGAGACGGTCCCCGCCCGCGACGGGCTCACTGCTCAGGAACGGGGAGACGGCCGGCCGGGTAAAGGGGGTGCGATAGCCGTTTCTCGGGCCCCCGCTGCGGAACCGAACCCCGACTCCCCGTCGCCCGTGGTCGCCGTGTCGGGCCCCCGGCCGCGGGCGATACCTCTCATCCGCCCTCCCCGCCCGGGGCCCGTGGGCCTCGACCCGCCGCCGCGAGAGCCAGTTTGGGAAGATCGGCTTCAGGGCCGGGACCGGGGTGGCCACCAAGCCCGGGGGCTGGGTTACTCTGGCCTGCGTTCATTCATTCGGTCATATCGCGCGCTTACCCCGTGCAGGGCACCGTACTGAGCGCTTGGGATGTATAGTACGGCAATAGAGAGAGACGGACCCTGCCCGCAACGCGCTTACGGTCTGGACGGGCGGAGGCGGGGAGAGGCAGATATCAAAACAGGCAAACAAGCAATCAGGCGTATTTACTGAGCGCTTACTGTGTGCAGAGCACTGCACCAAGCACTCGGGAGAGCACGGTACAACACTAAATAGACACATTCCGTGCCAGCGACGCGCTCACGGTCTAGACGGGAGGGAGGCGGACATCGAAACAAGTAAACGATCAGTCGTTCGTATTCACTGAGCGCTTACTGTGTGCAGAGCCCCGTACTGAGCGCTTGGGAGAGCACAGTACCACGCTGAATAGACACGTTCCGTGCCCAGAACGAGCTTAGCGTCTAGAGGAGTCCCCTTCCTCTGCTCAGTCCTTTCCGGGAACTGCTGGTCGCGGTCACGGAGGCGGCCTGTATTTTCCAGGCGCGTGAGGGCCCCCCCGTAGTCTCTGCCAGCTTCCCTGCCGGGGGCAAACAGAAACAGAAACCCGGGGGGGCTGCCAGTGCTCAGTGTACCCCCCCCCCCCCGCTTGACTCTAGGCTTCAAGACTCTCCATCCCCTCGCCCCCTCCCACCTCTCCTCCCTTCTCTTTTCCACCCCCCACCCCGCACGCTCGGCTCCTCCGCCGCCCACCTCCTCGCCGTCCCCCGTTCTCGCCCGTCCCGCCGTCGACCCCCGGGCCGCGTCCTCCCGGAACGCCCTCCCTCCTCGCCTCCGCCGAACTCGTTCTCTTCCCCTCTTCAAATCCCTACTTACAGCTCACCTCCTCCGAGAGGCCTCCCCACACTGAGCTCCCCCCCTTTCCCTCCGCTCCCTCTGCCCCCGCCTTCACCCCTCCGCAGCTAAACCCTCTTCTCCCCCGTCTCCCTCCGCTCCTCCCCCTCTCCCTTCCCCTCCCCTCGGCGCCGTACTCGTCCGCTCGACTGTACATATCTTCATTACCCTATTAATTTTGTTAATGAGATGTACGTCGCCTCGATTCTATTTCTCTGCTATTGTTTTAATGAGACGTTCATCCCCTCGATTCTATTTATCGCCGTCGTTCTCGTCCGCCCGTCTCCCCGATCGGACCGGGAGCCCGCCCGAGGGCGGGGACCGTCTCTCTCTGTTACCGATCTGTCCATTCCAAGCGCTTAGTACGGTGCTCTGCACCCAGTGAGCGCCCGATAAATACTTTTGAATGAATGAATGAATGAATGAAACGAGAAAGTGAAAGCAACCCGTTTTCCGCGGCGGGTCCCAGCTCTTGGGAATCTCTAACTAAGAAGCCCAGGTGGGCCGGAACGTTTAACGTCATCTCGTTATTCCTCTCGCAGGTGGGGAAGGATGGGGATCTCCAGCCTCACTTAACGATGACCGTGGGATTCGTTAGGTGCTTGCGATGTGCCGGGCACCGTACTGGGCGGAGAGGCGGCGTGGCTCAGCGGCAGGAGCCCGGGCTTGGGAGGCGGAGATCGTGGGTTCGATCTCACTTCACTTCTCTGGGCCCCGGTCACCTCAGCCGTAAAATGGGGATGAAGACCGGGAGCCTCACGTGGGACGACCCGACGACCCCGTATCTCCCCCGGCGCTTAGAACGGTGCCCTGCACGTAGGAAGCGCTTAACGAATACCGACGTTTTTATTATTATTATTATTATTATCGGTTACAAGGTGACCGTGCCCAGCCGGGGCCCCGAGTGTAAGTAGGAGGGAAAACACGTATTGAATCTTCATTTGGAAAGGTGAAGCAACTGAGGCCCGGGGAAGTGAAGTGACTTGCCCGGGGTCACCCAGCAGAGAAGTGGCAGAGCCGGGATTAGAATCCAGGTCCTCTGGCTCCCGGACCCTTTCCAACAGGCCGTGCTGTTTCTAGCCCGGTGCTCCGCACACAGTAAGCGCTCAATAAATACGATCGAATGAATGGTGGAGGTATTCATTCGATCGTATTTACTGAGCGCTTACTAGGTGCGGAGCGCTGTACTGAGCGCTTGGAGCGTACAAGGTGAAAGGCTCCTGTGTCCGTTCCACCAGACCCCGGCGTTCAGGGCTCCTTGTTTATCAGAAGAGAGGACGAGATAAAGATTAGAGTAACCTTACCGTTTTTCCCGTCGGAACTATGCCGTTTTCACTTGACGGTTGCGTATAGTACCGTTGGTATTTGTTGAGCGCTCACTCTGTGCAGAGCGCCGTTCTAAGCGCCGGGGGAGATACGGGGTCATCGGGTCGTCCCACGTGAGGCTCGCGGTCTTCATCCCCATTTTACAGACGAGGGAAGCGAGGCACAGAGAAGTGAAGTGACTGGCCCCCGGTCACCCAGCTGACGAGTAAGCGCTCGACGGATACTGTTGAGTGAATGAATGAGCGGCAGAGCCGGGAATCGAACCCGTGACCTCCGACTCCCGAGCCCGGGCTCTTTCCACTGAGCCGCGCCGCTTCTCTATTATGGCTAGTCCACCGGGGAGGCCCGTCGTGTGTGTCGTAAATATTCGTACATCTGTCGCCCCTGGTAGAATTTAAGATGTGGGCAGGGAATTCATCTGGGGCTTCTGTTGTGTTTTTCCAAGCCCTTAACATAGAACACTTTAGAAAAAAAAAGGGAACTTAAAGATTTACTACGTGCCAAGCAGCCCGGGGTGGGTGCAACCTAGGTCGGGCACAGTCTCTGTCTCGCACAGGGCTCGCGGTCCAAGTAGGAGAGGGAACCGGTATCGAATCCCCATTTCACAGAGGAGAAATCTCAGGCTCAGAGAAGTGAAGCGACTGGCCCGAGGTCACACGCAGCGGGCAAGGGGCATCTGGAACCCGGGTCCTCCGGCTCACAGGCCCGTGCTCTTTCCACCAGGCCCCTCTGCTTCTCCGGTCGTTGCACACGGGTCTTCGCTACCGGAGGATGCTTTAAGTCATCACCTTGGCGCACGACCCGGATTTAGATGGTCTTTGAACCGATTTCAGATAACGGGGGGGTTTATCCACTCATTCGATCGTATGGGGCGCCTACCGTGTGCAGGGCACTCTGCTCAGCGCTGGGCAAGTTCAGTCCGCCAATTCCCGAAGCACCGACCGTGCGCCGAAGGCCCCGGGCTAGACGCCAGATAACCCGATCGGCCGCCGGTCCCGCCTGAGCGCCCAGGAGGTCGTTCGAGCGCCGGTCGCGCGGTGTTCCCCGTGCACCTGGGCTGCGTGCGGAGCGTCCGGTCGGCCGCCGCGGTCCCCGCCCTCGGGCCGCTCGCGGGCCAGATCCGAGCCTGAATCCGTTCTCCGGCAGGCGGACAAGATCGTGGAGCAGCTGCAGCAGTTCGTGCAGGCTTACGACCTGGCCGCGCTGAGGGAGTACTGGAGCTACCTGGAGCGGCACCTTTTCAGCCGCCTGGAGGACGTCTACCGGCCCACCGTCGGCAAACTGAAGACCAGCCTCTTCCGCTACTATCTCGTCTACACGATCCAGGTGCCCGCGGGCCGGGACCCGCCCGCGGCTCCCCCGAGAGCCTCCCTTTTGACCCGGAAACGCGGCGGAGTCCCGTCCCAGAGGAGGGCCCCCGGAGGAACGGCGTAGCGTCTGTCGAGCGTCCGCTCCACGCGCCGCCGGTACCCGGGACCGGGGTCGCTACGGCGACGGGTGGCCGTCGGTGTGAAGCAGACTCTGTCCTCTGCTGTTTCCGTGCCCGCGCTCTTGAAATTTTCCAGGGCGGGCCGATGACGGAAGAGAGGGGGGTTTTTTTTCTCCTCCCGAGATCGGGGAAGGGTCCTCGGCCGCCCTGCTCTTTCCCCTCCCCCGGCTCGCGTCCGCGACCGGCCGGAGGACAGCCCCGGACTTTCCCCCTTTTAAAGCTCTGCGGCCCGGTTTTTCCATAAGCGGCCGGGCTCGCCACCGAATGTCCGAGGGGGCCCTTCCCGGTCCAGGGAGCGGGAGGGGTCCGCGGGTCACCTCTCACCCCGGAAAATGAAATTATCTGGGAGTTCCCGCTCCCTTGCGGCTCTGGAATGCGCAGGGCTCTTCGGGTTTCCAGCCGGCCTGGCGGGGGCGTGTGAGACCGAGGACACGATGCCCATTCTCTGTACTCTGCTGCTTTTGTAGTATGGACTGGGCAGGCCGGGATGTTATTTTCGGGGGCCGACAGGATCTGTGCGCTCACTACGTGCAGAGTACTGTGCTAAGCGTTTGGGAGAGTGCAAGAGAACGTTATTGTACTATTATACCGTCATCGTATCAGTCAAGCGCCTGCTATGGGTCAAGCGCCGTTCTAAATGGCGGGATGGATACGAACGAATCAGGTCAGAGTCCCTGTCCCGCATGGGGCTCCCGGTCGGAAGGAGGAGGGAAGACAACTGCCGAATTCCCACTTTGCAGTCGAGAGACCCGAGTCACGTAGAAGTGAAATGACTCGCCCGAGGTCACGCAGCAAGCAGTGCGAGACGGGGAGAAGCAGCGCGGCTTAGCGGAGAGAGCCCGGGCTGGGGAGCCGGAGGCCATGGGTTCCGATCCCGGTTCCGCCGCTCGTCAGCTGGGTGACTTGGGGCGAGTCACTTCACTTCTCGGGGCCTCGGGCCCCTCATCTGTGAAACGGGGATTCAGACCGTAAGCCCCACGTGGGACCACCTGCTTTCCTTAGCGCTTAGAACAGTGCTTGACGTATAGTAAGCCCTTAATGATACCATCGTTATTAATTCAGGTTTTCACTGCGTTCCTGACAGTGACCACTTGGCCACCCCAAAAGATCAATAGAGACCGGGCAGACCCATCATCAGTGGCCCTCCTGGGGCGCTTACTATACGCAGAGGCTTATGCCCGGCGCCTCGGAGAGCACGAGACGGTGAAGTTGGTAATGACGGTCGTACTGGTCGAGCGCTCCCTATGTGCCGAGCGCAAACGCTATTTTTTGTTATGAATCGGCAGATCCGGGTTTAGAACCCAGGTCCTCTGACATCCCAGGGCCTTGCTCTTTCCACTAGGCCGGGCTGCTTCTCCCTGTCGCGGTCGGGGTCAGATTAAAGGCGATCTGTACGTGCGTGTAGAGGGAGTTGCGGGGTGGGGAGGAGAGAATTGTGCGGTGCCCTTCTCTTCTTCCCGTGGGGATCTGACCCTCCGACTCCTCTCTCTTCTCGTGGTCCCCGGCAGACGAGCCGTAACGACAGAGCCCAGGAGTTCTTCACCAAGCAGGCCACGGAGCTCCAGAACCAGGCGGAGTGGAAGGATTGGTTCATCCTGCCCTTCCTCCCGTCGCCCGACACCAACCCCGCCTTCGCCACCTACTTCTCCCGCCAGTGGGCCGACACCTTCATCGTGTCTCTGCACAACTTCCTGAGCGTCCTCTTTCAGTGCATGCATATCCTTCCGGCGGCGGCCGGGGGCCGAGGGTCTCGGGGGGAGAGGGGCCGTGGACGCCCCCATCTCAGCCGGTCGGTCGGTTCTCCCGGCAACCGACCGGGAGGGAGTCGTCGGTCGGTCGGTCGGTCGGTCGGTCGGTGGTATCTGTGGAGGGCTCGCCCTGTGCCGGGCGCCGTACGGACTGCTTCGGAGGGTGCCGGAGAGTTTTCAGAACGGCCGGGGGGAATCTCGCGGCCTCTGCCCTCCGCGTCCTGAAAATAGGCTAATAAGGAATTCGGTGTTTCCCGGAATTCTTAGGTGGGAATTAGACACGGACTGATATCGGCCCCGCCCTACCCTTGGGGGAGGGTAACCTGAGATGAGGATCAAATCTGAGTTTTCGGGAATAATAATAATTGTGGCATTTATTAAACACATACCGTGAGCCAGCCACTGTACTAAGCCCTGGGGTAGATAGAGGCGAATCAGGTTGGACACCGTCCCTGTCCCACATGGGGCTCGCAGTCCTTAATCCCCGTTTTTACAGATGAGGGTAACTGAGGGCACAGAAAACGGAAGAAGTGGAGTGGGGGCTGTAGAATTCCCCGCCCCTTCTTCCTCCCAGTCAGTACAGCGCCGGCTGCACACAGGAAGCGTTCCGTAAATACCGTTCGATTTTTTTTTTTTTTCCCCCGACTCCTGTTCTGCCTGGGTTTAGTAGGGATAGGGAGCTATCATCTGGATCTTCCGTGTCTCTCTGTAAACGATGGTGGTGTGTTGAGCATTTACCGTGTGGCCGAGCACTGTTCTAAGCGCCGGGGTAGATCCAAGGTGATCGGGTTGTCCCCCGCGGGGCTTACAGTCCCCATTTTTCAGAGGAGGTCACTGAGGCACAGAGAAGTAAAGTGACTTGCCCGAAGTCCCAAAGCTGATGAGTGGGGGAGCCGGGATCGGAACCCACGACCTGCGAGTAAACGAGCAGAGCTCATGCCCGCCGTCTCATAAACCCGCTCCAGAAGCCGGTTGGCCCGGGGAAGCCCGAGGGGACGGTTCTCTCCGTTGCCGGCATCTCGCCGGAGTCCCGCGAGCTCGGCGGAGAGACTCCTGTGTCCGCCGAAGAAATCGGGGTGGCTCCGAAGCTGGTGGGGAGAGAAACCCCCAAGCGACCGCCGCGTCGGGTCACGGCGGTATCGGCGAGGGGCCCACCGGGTGCCCGCCGCGGTGCCACGCGCCGGGGTGGGTACAGTGGCCTCGGATGGGACGGGGTCCCGGCCCGGGGAAGGCGGGGAGGGGGCCCTGTTACGACCCGGCCTTTTCCTTGACCGTGGGCACCGGTGCCCGTGATCCTGAGCTTCGATGCCGAGTGTCGGAGAACGTCTCTCGTCCAGGAGGAGAACGAAGTCCTCCGTCAGAAGGTCGGGAGCGCGGCCGGCCGGCCCGTACGGCCCCGGGGGCGGGCGGTGGCGGGCGATGCCGGTTCCGAGCAGGTGGCCCCGGAGGGAGTTGACCGACGTCGGCTAGTTAGGGTTGGGGCTCCGAGTGGTGGCCTTTTTAATAAAACGGGCAGGGGAGCCTGACGCCCGATGCAGTGAAATTGAATTTTCTCATGATAACGATGATAATTATGGTATTTGTTAAGCGCTCAGCCGTGTGCCGGGCACCGTACCGAGCGGAGGGGTGGGAAACAAGCAGATCGGGTCGGGCACGGTCCCCGTCCCGCGTGGGGCTCACAGTCTCAATCCCCGTTTTCCAGATGAGGGAACTGAGGGCCAGAGAAGGGAAGCGACTCGCCCAAGGTCACACGGCAGACCAGCGGCAGAGCCGGGATTAGAACCCATGAATTTTATGTTAGCTTTATCATTTACGATGATAAGAATGGTATTCATTACGGCCCGGGGAGTCACAGAACTCGGGTTCTACGTCCGGCTCTGCCAAGTAATAATAATGACGACGACATCTGTTAAACGCTTCCTGTGTGCCAAGCACTGTCGATAGAAGGTAATCGGGTTGTCCCACGTGGGGCTCGCGGTCTTTAATCCCCGTTTTCCAGATGAGGGAACGGAGGCGCAGAGAAGTGAAGCGGCTCGCCCGAGGTCACACAGCAGACGCGGGGCAGGGCCGGGATTAGAACCCAGGTCCTCTGCCTCCCAGGCCCGTGTTCTTCCGCTGGACCACGCTGCTGGGCAAATCTCTCCATTTTCCCCGATACTAAACCTGCCCCGAAGGAGATGGGGACGGGAGAGTCTGGGGACCCCTCGGCGTCGTGTCGTCTGCTGCCTCCCAGAGAGGTCGAGCGGGCAGCGGGGCGACTGGCCGCTTTCGCCTTGGCTAGGACGTCAGCGAGCCGAGAGGGGAAGGATCCGGAGGGGTTCCTGGGCTTGGGCTTTGGGGTTCTATCCCGACTCGAACACGACCGAGAGGGAAGCTCCTAAAGGAAATACCATCTCTAGCTGAAAATTGGTAGTGTCTGAGCTTCCGGCTTTTTTTCCAAGCCAAGCGCCGGGGGTTGACGTCCAAAGTCTCTCTGGTTTCCCTTCTCCTCAGCATCCAAGTCGGCGATTGTTGTTAGCTCAGTTAATAATAATAATCTTGTATTTTGTTAAGCGCTTCCTATACAGGGGAATCAGGTCGTCCCACGTGAGGCTCGCAGTCCGATCCCCCGTGTTTACAGATGAGGTCACTGAGGCACGAGAAGTCAAGTGACTCGCCCGCAGGCACAGCGGCTGTGACGAGCGGAAGAGCCGGGAGTCGAACCCGTGTCCTCTGACCCGGAAAGCCCCGGCTCTTTCCACTGGGCCAACGCCGCTTCCCTGATAATAATAACAATAACGATAATTGTAATGATAATTGTGGTATTTGTTAAGCGCTTACTAGGAGCCAAGCACTGTCCTAACACTGGGCCAGGGTACAGAATCTTCAGGCCAGACCCGATCCCTGTCCCACTCGGGGCTCACAGTCTAGTGGATGAGGGAGGACAGGGATTTAGTAAATCCCCATTTTATAGAGGAGGAACCGAGGCCCAGAGAAGCGAAGTGACTGGGGCAAGGTCATACAGCCAGAAGGGGCGGAGCTGGGATTTAGAACGCAGGTTTCCGGGACTCCCCAGGGCTCCAGCTCTTTCCACTAGGCCACGGCGTGCTGCCCTTGTGGTGGACGAGAGAGGGGAGGGGGAGGGCAAGACCGCTGGCCTGGAGGCAAGGAGGCCTTTTCAAGAAGGCCACCATTTCGGGGCCCCAGGGGTTCAGGACCCCGTCGGAGGCTGGTGGGACGGAGCCCGGGATTGGAATACGGTGGGCGGGGGAGGCTGGGCCGCGGACCTTTAGTCATCCCCCCTCCCGGCCCCGCAGCACTTACTCTGAGCTCCCTGTGGGCGGGGAATGTTCATTCATTCAATAGTACTTACTGAGCGCTTACTATGTGCAGAGCACCGTACTGAGCGCTTGGAATGGACAAATCAGACAGTCCCTGCCCTCTGACGGGCTCGCGGTCTAACCGGGGGAGACGGACGGACGGGAACAATGGCGGTCCGTTGTGATTTCGTACTCTCCCAGTCGCTTATCGTGCACACGGTGAGCGCTCAATAAAGACAAGAGAACGAATGCCCGGGGGTGCAACCCTGAGGCATCTGGGGAGAGGGACCCTCCAGGGTGAGCGCGCCTTCTGACTCGCTCCCCTTCCTGCAAAGCTCTTCGCACTGCAAGCAGAAAGCTACCGGCTGAAGAAAGAGGAACAGCAGCAGCCGGAGGAGGAAGAAGCCACGGTCCACCACAAGCTTCCGACTTACGTGTCCAACATGGACCGCCTCGGGGACTCGGAGCTGTAAGTTGGGACCCCTTGACCGGAAGGCGGGGGTGGCGGGGGGTAGGGGACCTGCCTCCGGGCCTTCCCGCTCCGTCCGTTCCCAGCATTCCCATCCATTCCCGCCCGTTCTCACCCCCGGGCAGTTCCTCCCTGAGCCCAAGATCTCCTTTCCACCCGAGGACTGAGTGTTGCCTTCACCTCATTTAGCTCAGGCCCGACGCTCCGGTCGTTTTTCATTCGGTGGTATTTACTGAGCGCTTACCGGTGCGCAGAGCACTGTACTAAGCCCTTGAACGGACCAGTTCGCCAGCAGGTAGAGACAGTCCCTGGCCCACGACGGGCTCACGGTCTAATCGGGCTCAGTTTTTACCGGGGCTCGGCTAAGCGGTGAGCTAAAGCGGTCGTTAAGGCGGGGAGGGAGCCTGGCCTACCGGAAAGCGCGCCGACCTGTGAGTCGGAAGGCCCCGTGCTCCCGTCCCGGCTTCCGGCCGCTCGTCTGCCGTGTGAACCTCGGGCGGGTCACTTCACTTCTCTGTGCCTCAGTGCCCCCCTCCGTAAAATGGGGACGAAGACCGGTGAGCCCCACGTGGGGACAACCCGATTACCCTCGTATGCACCCCGGCGCTTAGAGCAGCGCTTGGGGTCGTAATAAGCGCTCAACGAAACCATCACCAGCAGAGGAGGCGGGGCGGTTTGTCGCGGGAGCCCAGCCGGGCAGGACGGAGCCCGGGGTCGATCCCGGGGGGGCGGGGGGGGACCCTCGGAGGGCCGGGACCCCCCGGTCCGCCTCGCAGCGCCGGGGCCGGGGGTGGGACGCCGGGCGGGTCGGAGGGGGCGACCCGAGGCGGCCCAGCCCGGCTGAGCGGGCGGGCCCCGGGGCTCGATAGACCGTGAGCCCGTCAGAGGGCGGGGACCGTCTCTATCGGTTACCGATCTGTCCCGTTCCAAGCGCTTAGCGCAGCGCTCTGCGCATCGTAGGCGCTCAGTAAGTGCTATGGAACGAATACCCCTCCGGAGGCCCTGTCTGCGGCCGGTCTGATCGCCCGCCGCGTGTCTGTTGCGTCTCTCCCAGCGGTATGATGTGCAGCCAGAGAAACGCCTCGCTCTCCCACTCGCCCCGGGTGGGCTTCCTGTCGTCCTTGCTGCCGCAGAGCAAGAAGAGCCCCTCCAGGCCGGGGTCCGGACCGGCTCAGGGCACCGGGGCCCTCCAAGGGAAGAAGGAGCCCCCCGGCAATCAGGTGAGAGTTTCCGCCGCTTCCGCCCCCCGGGCCCTCGGACCTCCCCGCCGGCTGGGAAGCCGCGGGTGGTGGCGCTTTTTATAATAATAATTCTGGTTTCTGTTACGGGCTTACCGTGTGCCAGGCACCGTACTAAGCGCCGGGGAGGATCCGAGCGAATGGGTTCGGACCCAGGCCCTTTCTCCACGTGGGGCTCGCTGTCTCGATCCCCATTCTGCCGACGAGGTGACTGAGGCTCAGGGAAGTCAAGGGACTCGCCCGGGGTCGCACACAGCAGACGAGTGGAGGAGCGGGGATTAGAACCCGTGACCTTCTGACTCCCGGGCCCGCGCTCTGACCACCGCGCCGCGTTCGTCGGGCTCCCCGTGGGCCCGAGGGGCGAGACTGAGCCCTGGGGAGAGCCCGGCGGGAGCCCGAGACCCCGTCTCGAGACCCCAGCGGGAACGAGTGCCCGCTACGCCCCCCCCCCCCCCCGGCCCCGCGCCGGACGAGAACTTCCCGTCTTAATGGGGGTTAAGAAAGCGGCGGAAGACGGAAAGATATTGACCAATAGCAGATGCAGAATGAATTATCATCGTCATGATGATGACGACGGTGTTTAAGCGCTTACTCCGTGCCAAGCGCCGTTCTGAGCGCTGGGTACTACGAGTTGATCGGTTGAGCCCCGTCCCCATCCCACCTGGGGCTCGCAGTCTAAGCGGGCAGCTACCCGGTCGAGGATACTGAGGCGCGGGGCGGTGAAGTCACCCGGGGTCACGCGGCAAGCGACGGGGGGAGGCGGGATTAGAACCCAGGTCCTCCGACTCCCGGGCCCGGTCTCTCTCCGCCAGGCCACGCCGCCTCTGGCTGCTCGCTCAGCTCCGCCTCTTGGCTTCCAGGCCAGCAGAGGGAAGGAGGCGGTGGGGGCGGCTAAGGACGGGAAGAGCCCGACGGGCCCTCCCTCCGGCGGGGAGGCCGGCCCGGGGCAGCGTCGGCACAGGCGCCTGCACGACCACGGCAAGGAGAGGAAGGAGCTGCTGTCCAAATCGCCTCTCCAGGTACAGCCCCGTCCCCTCCCCCGTGGAGCCTCCGCTCGGGAACGAGTGCCCGCTGCCCCCCTCCCCCCCCCGGCCCCGCGCCGGACTCTCGGAGGTGGAGCAGGCCGGGGGCTTCCTCCGCCCAGTTGACGGATGAGGAAATCGAGGCTCCGAGGGATCGGGAAGTGAGGCCGAGAGCTCGCCGGCGGCAGAGCCGGGACCAGGAGCCGGGTCTCCCTTTCCGCCGGGCCGCACCGCCCCCTCGGGTACCAGTCCTTAACCCTCTTCCGACTGCCCTTGGAACAACGATAACCGTGGTGTCGGTCAGGCGGGCGCTGCGTGCCAAGCACTGGACTGAACGCCAGAGCAGATGCGGGATGATGATCAGGTCGGGCACGGTCTCTGTCCCGCTTAGGCCTCGCAGTCTAAGGGGGAGGGAGAACAGGCACCGAATCCTCATCTTCCAGACGAAGAAACCGAGGCGCAGAAAAGTGAAGTGACTCACCCGAGGCCACTCAGCGGGCAGGTGGAGAACTGGGATCAGAAGCCAGCCCTCCCGCCTCCCGGGCCCGTGGCCTTTCCTCCGAGTCACGCCGCCTCCCTGTCTTTTTTTAAAACATGGTATTCGCTAAGCGTTTACTGTGTGTCAGACACCGTTATAAGCGCCCAGTCGTACCTTCCGAGCGCTCCAGTACAGTGCTCGGCACACGGTAAGCGCTCAGTGAACTCGACTGAATGAACGGAAGCGCCGGGGGAGCTAGAAGTTAATCGGGCAGGATACGGGTCCGGTCCCGGGAGGAAGAACGGGTATCGAATCCCCGTTCTGCAGCTGAGGAGAGCGAGGCCCAGAGAAGCGAAGCGACGCGCCCGGGGTCGCACCCGGCGGACGAGCGGTGGAGCCGGGATTGGAAGCCGGCTCCTCTGGCTCCCGGGCGCGTGCTCTCTCCGCTGGGTCGCGCCGCCTCCCTCCGAGGTGGTCGAATCCTTCCTCTCCAGCCCCTCGCGCCCCCTGTTTTCGCGGGCCGGGGGAGGGTTCGAGATCCGCGGACCGGCGTCGGACCCTCCCGGGGCCTCGCTGTGCTCCTTCCGTTTGGGCGGCCCAGAGCGCGGAGAGGAGAGCGGAGCCCGGCGAGGCGGAGGTCGCCGCGGAGCGGTCGGCGGAGCGAGGCGAGGCTCCGGGCGAGGCGCTGACCCGGGCCCCCGCGGCCGGTTCGGAGGGAGGGGCCGCCCGCCCCGAGCGGCCCTTCATCGTGCTGGGCCAGGAGGAGTACGGCGAGCACCACTCGTCCATCATGCACTGCAGGTGAGCGGGAGCCGAGGCCACCGCCGCGGACGACGCGAGCTCGCGGGTGCCGGGCTCTGGGGGTCCGAGGGGGCCGGAGTCCTACGCGGGGGACGGAGGGGAGGCCCCGCCCCGTGAGAATAGGGAGGAAGGGTCTTCCCCGGGCGGCCGTCGGAGTTCTCCCCGGTCCTCCGCGGGGGCGGGAGCGGTGCGGGCTTTGGTTCTCTCCGCTTGGGCCCGGAGGGAGGTGGAGGCCAAGCTGTTGAGCCCCCCCCCGGCGCCCCAGAATGTCCTGGCCTCCCGGGGCGCCGAGGCTCTGCGTTTCCGGAACGAGGCTGAGCGCGTCCAGATTCCCGGGGCGGCGGGCGGCCCCGATCGTCTCGGTGTTCATGCCGCCGCGTCGGCGCTAGCCCCGGCCCCACGCTCCGTCTTATCCGCGTTTGACGGGCGGAAATCGAGGCCCCCCCCCCCCAAGAGGTGAACCCGCTTGCTCAGGGTGGCGGAGCAGGCCAGTGGCAGAGCTGGAGCTCGTACCCAAGTCTCCCGTCGACCCCGTGCCCTTTCCGCTGGGCCGCACGGCCTCGCCAGCGACTCCGGGCGGGATCCGGGTCTGGTCGGCGGCGGTTAGGCCGCAGTGCGTGTGCTTGCGCTCTCTCTCTCTCTCCCTCTTTTTGTTTTTTCTCTCTCTCTCTCTCTCTCTCTCTCCCCACCCAGGGTGGACTGCTCGGGGAGGAGAGTCGCTAGCCTGGACGTGGACGGGGTCATCAAAGTGTGGTCCTTCAACCCCATCATGCAGACCAAAGCTTCTTCCATTTCCAAGTCACCACTGCTCTCTTTAGAGTGGGCCACCAAGCGGGACAGGCTGGTGAGTTCCCCCGAAGGAGCCCGGATATGGGAGCTACCGCCATCCCTGGCTTATCTCTTTTTTTTTTATGGCACCCGTTAAGCGCTCGCTATCTCCCAGGAACCGTACCGAGCGCTGGGGGTCACACGGTCCCCGTCCCAGATGGGACTCGGAGTCCGAAAGGGGGGGGAGAACACGTATTTAATCCCCTACTTTGCAGAAGAGGAAACCGAGGCAAAGAGAAGTCACTTCAGGGTCACGGCACAAGCGAGTGACGGAGGTCCGCTTCTCCGGCGCCGACGCTTGCGGGGGCATCCGGGTGGAGTCGCGTTTCGGGGCGCCCCGGGGCCGGCCCCCGTCTTCCCGGGCGCCGCCGTGGCTCCGTCCCCCCCGGGAGCGCCGCCGGTTCTCCCGGCTGGCCGGGGAAGGCCACGGGGGCGCCGGCCGGCCGCCGACGCGTCGAGGAGGGGGGCCGGCCTCTGCAGCCGTTTCCGCCCCCCCCCCCCGGTGGGTCGGTCGGCCGGTCGCTTAACTCTGCGCGGGGCACCGAACCGAGCGCTGGGGAGAGGACGGTGTCGCGGACACGTTCCCTGCCCGCCGGGAGCTTACAGTCTGGGTCTTCCTCGGTACAGCTGTTGCTGGGGAGCGGCGTCGGGACCGTGCGCCTCTATGACACCGAAGCCAAGAAGAATCTCTGCGAAATCAACATCGACGACGACATGCCCAGGTAGCGCCCCGTCCCTCCTGCCGGGCGCAGCCGAGGGTCCGTCGGCAAGCCGGGGTTGCGGGGCTGCTGACGGTACCGTTCGTTCCGTGGTATTTATCGGGCGGAGCACTGTACTAAGCGCTCGGAATGGACAGATCGGTAACAGAGAGAGACGGTCCCCGCCCTCGGACGGGCTCACGGTCCGATCGGGGGAGACGGACGGACGAGAACGATGGCGATAGATAGAATCGAGGGGAAGAACGTCTCATTAAAACAATAGCAGAGAAATAGAATCAGGGTGATGTCCATCTCACCAACAAAATATATCAGTATCGATCTGGTGCCCGTGTGGGCGAAAACACCGCGCTCGGGCACAATCCCCCGCCCTTCCCGGCGATCGCAGACTGGGAGATAGAGCGGGGATCTTACCCTCGTCTTCCGGATGAGGAAACTGCAGCCCGAAGAGGCGACGTGACCTGTCCGAGGTGACACGGGGGGCCAGCGGTCGTGCCAGGACTAGAACCCAGGGCTCCATTCATTCATTCAGTAGTATATATGGAGCGCTCACCATGTGCGTCGCGTTGGGCTTAGGCGCTTGGAATGGACGGGTCGGTGACAGAGAGAGACGGTCCCCTGCCCTCTGACGGGCTCACGGTCTCATCGGGGAGACGGACGGACGGAAACAGACTCCTTATTGGTGCTCCATCCGCTAGGCCGCGTGGCTTCCCCTCTAGAGCGAGGGATGGCCGTCCTTCAGGTAGCCCCCGCCCCGGAAGCGACGGTCCGGGTCTCGCGGGGGCCGGGCCTCTCTCTCCGGGCGGCGGCGGAGGGGTGAGGTCTGACGGGGCCTCGTCTCCCTCCCGCAGGATCCTGTCCCTCGCCTGCAGTCCCAGCGGGGCCTCTTTCGTCTGCTCGGCCGCCTCCCCCCTGGACTCCGCGGCGTCGGACGGGAGAGGCCGGGAACCAGGTTCCCGGAAAGCTCCTCCTCTGGGACACCAAGACCATGAAGCAGCAGGTGCGTCGCCCGCTGTCCCCCGGCCACGAGCCCGGCCGCGGGTCACCCGAGGGTCCCAGAGACCTTGGGCGGGTCACCTTCTTCTTCCGCTCCCCTCTCCCTCCTCACTTTGCCCTTGGTCCGTTTCGTGCCGGTGCGATAATTATGATGCCAATCGTGATAGCTGTCGAATGCGTACTTGGTGCAGAGCGCCGGGATAGGCGCAACACAATCGCATCGGTCCCTGCCCCATTTGGGGCTTCCGGGCTCAAGGGAAGGGAGACTGGTAATTTAATCCCCGTTTGGCAGACGAGGAAGCCGAGGCACGGGCTAATAATCATAATCGTGGTATTTAAGTGCTTACTGTGTGCCGGGCACCACGCGAAGCCCTGAGGTAGATACGGGGTCGTCGAGTTGGACGCAGTCCCTGTCCCACATAGGGTCGCGATCCCCATTTTTTTTTTTTACAGATGAGGTAACTGAGGCGCGGAGAAGTGAAGCGACTTGCCCAAGGTCACAGAGCAGGCAAGTGGCTGAACCCCGAAGAGAAGCCAGGCCTCCCGACACCCGGACCTGGGCATTTCCTTCTTGAAAGAGAACCCAGGATGACCGACTTGGTGGTGGTCGTCTGGGACCGAGTGAGAGATCTGCCCCTCGCTCCGTGGAGGCGGGTCTGTAGGGAAAGACCGTCCAGGGTTCAAGCCCATGAGGAAGAGCTTGGCCTCGTGCCGAGAGCCCGAGCCTGGGAGTCCGGGAACCTGGGTTCTGAATCCGTGGGCAAGTCACTTCTCTGTGCCTCGGTTTCCTCATCCGTAAAATGGAAATTAAATGCCGGTTCCCCCTCCTGCCTAGCTGTGAGCTTCATGTGAGGTGGACCGAGTCTGGCCCGATCGTCTCGCGTCTGCCCCCGTACTTAGTCTAGAAGCGGCGCGGCCTAGCGGATGGAGAGTCACAGAAGGACCTGGGTTCTAATCCCGGCTCTGCCGGGTGTCTGCCGTGTGACCTTGGGCAAGTCACTTCGCTTCTCTGTGCCTCAGTTACCTCATTCGTAAAGTGGGGATTAACTGCGAACCTCTCGGGGGACAAACGGATGACCCCGGGTCTCCCCCGGCGCTTAGAACAGTGCTCTGCACAAAGTAAGCGCTTAAAAACTGCCAACGTTATTATTATTATTCTCTCTGATTGTTACCTCATCCGTAGAATGGGGATAAGAGCGTGAGTCGCACGAGGGGGACAGGGACTGTGCCCTATCTACTGACTTGTATCTATTCCAGCACTTGGCGATCAGTAAGCATTTAACAGGAGCCATAATTGTTGTTATTATTATCATTATTACTTAGAGAAGCAGCGTGGCTCAGTGGAAAGAGCCCGGGCTCGGGAGTCAGGGGTCGCGGGTTCGATTCCCGGCTCTGCCGCTCATTCATTCACTCAACAGTATCTGTCGAGCGCTTACTCGTCAGCTGGGTGACCGGGGGCCAGTCACTTCACTTCTCTGTGCCTCGGTTCCCTCGTCCGTAAAATGGGGATGAAGACCGGGAGCCTCACGTGGGACGACCTCATCCCCCCGGATCTCCCCCAGCGCTTAGAACGGTGCTCTGCGTGTAGCGAGCGCTTAAATACCTACATCATCATCACTTGGCACAGAGTAAGCGCTCGGCAAAAACCGCAGCGGTCGTCGTCATCCCGCGACGGAAGTTCCCGGGAGAAATCCGGTGCCGGCCGGAGCGTCGCGGGAAGCCGACGGCATCCCGGGGATCGGCCCGGGAAGCCGACGGCATCCCGGGGATCGGCCCGGGCTGCCGGGGGGGGTCGTTCCGCCCCGAAGCGTCGGCCCTCAAAAGTCAGGGAGGGGCGGCCCGGAGGCCCTCGCGGGGCAGCTGGCGGGAGAGGGGCCTGGCCGGTCCCTCCTCCGGGAGCGGGGCCCGCCGGGGGGGGGGGGGGGCGGTTCTGAGTTCCCGGCGCCGGACCTCCTCCGCAGCTCCGGTTTTCGCTGGACCCCGAGCCCGTCGCCATTAACTGCACGGCCTTCAACCACAACGGGAACCTGCTGGTCACCGGGGCGGCCGACGGCGTCATCCGGCTCTTCGGTGAGTAGGGGCCCGCCTGGGGAGGGGCGGGCTGGCTTCGGCCCCCCCCCGGCAGCCGGGGGCGACGACCGGCTCCACCGCTCTGGCTGGCGCGGGCTCGGGGGCGGGAGGGAGGGGGCAACCCCGGGTCTGGGAAGCAGCGTGGCTTAGCGGAAAGAGCCCGGGCTCGGGAGTCAGGGGTCGTGCGTTCTGATCCCGGCTCCGCCGCCCGTCGGCTGGGTGACTTCGGGCAGGTCGCTTCAACTTCTCTCTGCCTCGGTTGCCTCATCTGCAAAATGGGACGCCGAGGGGGCGTCCGTCCGGCGCCCTCCTCGGCGGCGGCTCGGACGGGAGCCCGTCGGGTAGGGCCTGACGGCCGGGCTCCCGACGGGAGACCTTCTCCTCAGACATGCAGCGGCACGAGTGCGCCATGAGCTGGAACGCCCACGGCGGGGAGGTGTACTCCGTGGAGTTCAGCTCCGACGAGAACGCCGTGTACAGCATCGGCGAGGACGGGAAGGTGAGCCGCCCGCCCTCCTTACCCCCGCCCCTCCCTGCCCGACCGGGAGGAGGAGGAGGAGGAGAAATTCGCCCAGTGCCCCCTGGGCGAGGCGTCTGGGGGCGTTTCGGCAGAAGCACGAGACCGGTTCCCCACCTCCGGGTCGCTCACATTCTGACTCGGGGCGGGGAGTCGGATCTAAAACGTCTACTGCCGGTGGAATCGGAAGGAGGAAGGGATCGAGCGGTTGAATATACGTGTCTATAGGGGTGCGTCGGGGACGGTACGAGCCAGGGTTGGGGCGTTAATTTGGGGGCGATTGCCTGTCGCTCCACCTCCCCGGGAGGCCAGCTAGTGGCCAGGACTCCCTCGCCCGATAGGGAGGCCGAGGAATAATGATAATAATAATAATGCTGGTATTTGTTAAGCGCTTACTACGTGCAGAGCACCGTCCTAAGCGCCGGGGGAGATACGGGGTCATCGGGTCGCCCCACGTGAGGCTCACGGTCTTCATCCCCGTTTTACAGATGAGGGGACTGAGGCCCAGAGAAATGAAGTGACTGGCCCACAGTCACACGGCTGACGAGTGGCAGAGCCGGGATTCGGACGCATGACCTCCGACTCCCAAGCCCGGGCTCTGTCCACTCTGCCACGCTGCATCCCCTTAACTGGGAACAAGGACGGCTTGGATCTTGACCACCTCTCCTCCGGCCTTGTGTCCCCCGACCCTATCTCTCTCCACCCCGTCGATCGGCGGGTCAGTCGAGGAGGTTTACTGAGCGCTTGTGGTGCGCGGAGCGGTCGGGAGGGTACGCCAGAGGAGGTCGATGCCGTCCCCGCCCTCGAGCTTAGGGCGGAGCGAGTCGAAAGCGAAGCCGACAGCCCGGCCGGCGGGGGGGGCGGTCGAGGCTGCCGGGGTCAGACCTACGGGGCCGGCAGATGAGGGGGTCGGGGCCGGGTCCCCTCATCCCCGCCGCCCGGCTAACGGAAGCGTTCCCGCCGTCGTGCTGTGCCTTCCCAGTTCATCCAGTGGAACATCCACAAGAGCGGCCTGAAGGTGTCCGACTGCGCCCTCCCCGCGGGGGCCACCGGCCCCTTCGTGCTGTCCGGCTACAGCGGCTACAAGCAGGTCCAGGTGCCCCGGGGCCGACTCTTCGCCTTCGACTCGGAGGGCCGCTACGTGCTGACCTGTTCTCCCACCGGAGGCGTCATCCACAAGGTAATGATGATAACGGTGGTGTCTGTTAAGCGCTTACTAGGCGCCGAGCACCCTTCTAAGCGCCGGGAGGAGGCCCGGGAGGGACGGGGGCGGCGAGGAGGGGCTCTTTACCCGTCGGCGAATTCCGCCCCGCTCGGGTGTCGCGTGGGGTTTCGCGTTCGGAGCGGGCCCTGGGCGGGGCTCCAGGTGCTGGGGAGATTCACTCGTTCCTCCGGTGGCACTTACTGAGCGCCTGCTACGTGCAGAGCGCTGGACCGAGCGCTTGGAATGGACAGTTCGGCAACAGATAGAGACAGCGGATAGAGGTGACGATAGTGGGTTCCACAGAACGCGGTCGGTCAAGCCGCGATGTCTGTCGAGGGCTCGTGATGTGCGGAACTTGGCGATGATGATATCGTCGGTATCCGTTAAGCGCTTTCTACGTGCCAAGCGCCGTCCCGAGCGCTGGGGTCGACGCAGGGTGATCGGGCGGTCCCGCGTGAGGCTCACGGTCTTATTCCCCCTTCTGCAGATGAGGTCGCTGAGGCGCAGAGAGCTAAGTTGACTTGCCCAGAGTCACACAGCTGACAAGTGGCAGAAACAGGATTAGAACCCGCGGCCTCTGATTCCCAAGCCCGGGCTCTTTCCGCTGAGCCCCGCCGAATCGGGGTTTTTAAGTGGTCATTACGTGCCCGGGGTAGGTACAGGCACATCACAACAATAATGACGGTATTTGTTGGGCGCCTGCCGTGGGCCGAGCGCCGTTCTGAGCGCCGGGGTAGACGCGGGGGAATCGGGTCGTCCCACGTGGGGCTCGCGGTCTTATTCCCCATTTTACGGATGAGATAACTGAGGCACAGAGAGGTGAAGCGACTTACCCGCGGTCACACGGCAGACAGGTGGCAGGGTGGGGATTAGAACTCGCAACCTCTGACCCCCCCCCCCCCCCCACGCCCGCGCTCGTACCCACAAAACCACGCTGCTTCCGCAGCCTCGGGAGCGTACGGTGTAAGAGAGTTAATTGACGGGATCCGTGCTCTCGAGGAGATGACGCCGCGGCTCTCTGCTCCCCTCTCGCCCCCGGCCCCACCCAAGCCTTCTTGGCTAAGGGACGGTTTCCCGACCGATAAAACGCAGAGAAGCAGCGTGGCTCGGTAGAAAGAGCCCGGGCCTGGGGGTCCGAGGTCAAGGGTTCGAGTGCCGGCTCCGCCGCTCGTCAGCTGGGTGACTGCGGGCACGTCGCTTCACTTCCCTGTGCCTCAGTGACCTCATCTGTCAAATGGGGATGAGGACCGCGAGCCTCACGTGGGACAGCCTGATGCCCCCGTATCTCCCCCGGCGCTTCGAACGGCGCCGTGCGCAGAGTGAGCGCTTAACGAATACCGACGTTATCATTACCGAAACGGCGCAGGGAGAGAATGGCATCCGGTACTCCGTTTTCCCGACTGAATCTTCCTCGCCCGCCCCGGAGGCAGCGGGGCGGCGGCAGGCCGCGGTGAGCCGCCCCGGGAAGTTGGAAGTCGGGAGGCGTTCTGAGGTTCTCTCCTCCCTCTCCTTCCCCGCCCGGCCCCGTCTCGCAGATGAGCGGCGACGAGAGGGTCTTGGAGAGCTGCCTGAGTCTCGGGGGCCACAGGGCGCCGGTGGTCACGGTGGACTGGTGCACGGCCATGGACTGCGGGACCTGCCTCACCGCCTCGATGGACGGCAAGATCAAGCTGACCACCCTGCTGGCTCAGAAAGCCTGACGGGAGCCCCCGGCCGGGGTCCCCGCCGCCACGGGCGAGGACGGTGGCGGCCGGCGGCGGCGGCGGCCCGGGGGCGGGGAGCCGCGGTCCGGGCCGGGAGCCGCGAGGCGGAGGAGGAGGGAGGGGGCGGCGGGATCGCGTTCTCGGGGAGGGGAGGCCGGGGGCCGGAGCCGGCGCCCCGGGACGAGGCGGACCCGGGGTTAGAGGGCGGGGGCGGGCCCGCGCGTGGACCCCGACGGGGACCCCGGCCCGACCCCCCCCCCCCCCCCCCCCCCGGACCCGGGGATCCAGTCCCGAGATCGCCGGCTCCGCCGGGCCGTCCGTACCCACCGCCCGGGAGAGATCGCGGTGTTTTATGTACGTCCGTCCGTTCCGGTCGTCATTTTTAAAAAAAAGAGAACTGGCACGGTCAGTCGGTTTCTGCGGAAGATGGGTCTGGCGTGTGGGAGGGCCTCTCCCTTCGGTCCCGCTGCCCTTTCATTTAAAAAAAAAAATACGGTCCGTGTTAAGCGTTCCCTGCGTCCCGGGCGCCGTACTGAGCTCTGGGGTAGATCAGATCGGACACGATCCCTGTCCCACAGTCTCCATTCTACAGTGAAGGAACTGAGGCACGGAGGGGCGAAGCGACCCGCCCGTGGTCGCGCGGCAGACTAGTAGCGGAGCTGGGATCGGGCGTGCGAGCCCCAGGTGGGACAGGGACCGCGTCCAGTCCGACGAACCCGTATCTACCCCAGCGCTTAGATTTGGCACGCGGCCCTCAGCGAGGCCCGTAATTATTACTGTTCACTCTGGGGGTCAGAGGTGTAGCTCTGGTCCCGCACGGGTTGAACGATCTCACTTTGTGTGGTGTCTGTCGAGAGCTACGTGCCGAGGACTGTATTAAGTGCCCGATAATTAGGTCAGACGGCGTCCCCGTCCCACACGGGCCTCCCAGACCGCGGTTCTAATTTAGTTCCACCCGGAGAGCCCTGCTGGACCCTCCGCGCGGACGCGGAGCCACGGAGGGGGTCGGTCTGACCCGGGTGGGGCCGTGGACCCCCCCCTCCCCGGGATACTCCCGATCGGAGCGATCCCCCCTTCCCGGACCCCTGGACCCGGGCGGGAACCAGCCTGCCTTCGGGGGATGGGGTCGGCCGCGGCTGGGAGGTGCCAAACTCCGTCGATCGGTCGGTGGCGTGTACTGGGCGCCTACTGTGGGCCGGGGACGGCGCTCGGCACGTTGTGGGCGCTTAACGAGTCCCGTCCTCATCACCGTACCGAGCCCCTGGGAGAATACGGCGCCACGGGAGCGGCAGACGCGATCCCTGCCCGTAATGAGTTCACACCTTGGATGGGGGAGACGGCCGGTAATATAAATCGTTAATTTCAAGATACGTAGAGAAGTGCGGCGGGGTTGGGGGTGGGACGAGCGGCAAAGGTCGCGGAATCCAGCGCGGGCGACGTAGAAGGGAGAGCGCGAGGGGAACGAGAGGACTTAATCGGAGGAGGCGCGACCTTAGGGCCGAACTCCGTGGTCCCCGACTAATTCTCAACCCCGCGCGGATTGTCCTGGGGACGGTAGCCGCGGGGTCCTTGACCGGATCTCTAGATCTTTCCCAGTGGGTAATCGCGGCGGGGGCCGGCGCCGGGCTTGCAGACCGAGAAGCCAGGCCGGGGAGGGGCGTGACACCCTAAATCTCAGCCGGCGGGTCAGTGGGAGGGCTCGGCTCTCCGGTCCTGACTACCGGCTTCTCTCTCGCCCGCCCCACTAAGGCAGGCGCTTAATTTCCTAGGGCGTCTAGACCGTAGCCTTAGGTGGCCCGGGGGCGGCGAGAATGAATTCAGGGTTGCACTGGGCTTCCTCCCGCAAACTCACGCCGGGTGGAGGATGGGGAGGAGGGAGAGGAGTGGTCTTCGCTGGCTGGGCGCACCCGGGGTATGGAGCACCACAGCATCTTCAACATGGAGGGGTGGCTGCCGTCTTGGCAACCCCGTGACTCGCCCAGAGCAAGGGGAGGGAAGAAGGGGGCCGCGGGGAGCTGCCCGGCTGGGGTCCCGTGAAGCAGAGAAGCAGCGTGGCTCGGCGGCGAGAGCCCGGGCTTGGGAGTCGGAAGGACCTGGGTTCTGATCCCGGCTCCGTCGCCGGTCGGCCGGGTGGCTTTGCGCGAGTCACTCCACCTCTCCGGTCCTCAGTTAACTCACCTGTAAAATGGGGATGGAGACCGGGAGCCCCACGTGGGACACCCTGATTACCTTGGATCTCCCCCAGCGCTTAGAAGGGTGCTCGGCACGTAGTAAGCGCTTAACGAATGCCAACGCTATCATCATCGTCCCGTGGGCGTTTCGGGTAGCCTGCCGGCCCCGGCCGGCCGCTGCCTCCGGCCGCTTCGTCGTCGCCGGTGTCCATTGAGCACGTACGATGTGCGGAGCGGTGTGCCAACTCCTCGGGGGAGAGACCGCAACAGAGGTGGCCGCGTCCCCGGCCCACGACAGGCTCAACGATGATGTCGGTATTGGTCAGGCGCCTGCCGTGGGCCGAGCACCGTTCTAAGCGCCGGGGTGGACACGGGAGAATCAGGTCGTCCCACGTGGGGCTCCCGGTCTTAATCCTCATTTCACAGATGAGGTAACCGAGGCACCGAGGAGTTAGGTGACTTGCCCAAAGTCACACAGCTGACAGTCGAGAGGGGCGGGCAGGGCTGAATAAAAAGGTGGTTTTACGAGCGCACCTGATGCCGTCCGGAGCTTCCCAGTGATTCCGGAACACGGCGCTTAAATGGGGAGGGAAAGGTTACGGTTTTCCGTCGGACGGAAGTGACCGATCCAAGCACAGTACAGATGGCCCGGTAGGGTCAATAAACCTAGCACAGGGTGTCCAGATGACTCTTTAAAACCAGATCTGCGTCGAACCCCGACGTGACAGGGCTGCCTGCATCCGGTCCGCCGCGCTTCGTTCGGCGTCCGTTGTTATCTCTGTCCTCCCGTAGCGCACGGGACCGCGCGTCTTCCCGACGGCGACGTCCCCTTCTGCTTCTCCGGGCAGAAAGCCAGGAAATTCTCAGCCTCCCTCCCCAGCGTCCCTTATCTCCCCCTCACCCCGGGGCCGGCGGCAGGTGGGGAGGAGAGAAGCCCGCCGGCCTCTGGTCTCCCAACAAATACCGACGTTATTTTTACTTCGAGTGAGTCACTTCACTTGTCGGGGCCTCGTTCATTCATCCAGTAGTATTTATTGAGCGCTTACTATGTGCAGAGCACCGTACTAAGCGCTTGGAATGTAGAGGAGCAGCGCGGCTCGGCGGAAAGAGCCCGGGCTTGGGAGTCGGAGGTCGGGGGGTTCGAACCCCGGCTCTGCCGCTTGTCAGCCGGGTGACTGTGGGCGAGTCACTTCGCTTCTCGGTGCCTCAGTGACCTCATCTGGAAAATGGGGATTAAGACCGCGAGCCTCACGTGGGACCACCTGACGACCCCGTATCCACCCCGGCGCTTAGAACGGTGCTCCGCGCGTAGTAAGCGCTTAACAAATACCGACATTATTACAAATGGGTAACAGAGACGGTCCCTGCCCTTTGACGGGCTGACGGTCTAATCGGCCTCAGTGACCTCATCCGTCAGGTAATAACGGGGGTATCTGTTGAGCGCTTACTACGTGCAGAGCACCGTTCCAAGCGCCCGGGGAGATACGGGGTCATCAGGTGGTCCCACGGGAGGCTCACAGTTAATCCCCATTTTACAGATGAGGGAACTGAGGCCCAGAGAAGTGAAGTGGCTCGCCCACAGCCGCCCGGCTGACAAGGGGCAGATGGGGATGAAGACTGGGAGACGTGGGACAACCTGATGACCCCGCATCCCCCCCAGCGCTTAGAACGGTGCCCTGCACATAGGAAATGAAGCGGCGTGACTCAGCGGAAGGAGCCCGGGCTTGGGAGTCGGAGGACGTGGGTTCGAATCCCGACCCCGCCCCTGGTCAGCCGTGTGACTGTGGGCGAGTCACTTCACTTCTCTGGGCCTCGGTGACCTCATCTGTAGAATGGGGATGAAGACCGGGAGCCTCGCGTGACACGACCCGATGACCCTGCAAATCTCCCCCAGCGCTTAGAACAGTGCTGGGCATACAGTAAGCGCTTGACAGATACCAACATTATCATGATTATTTTTATAACGATTCTTCGCCGCCCCGCGGCGGGCAGGGCTGCAGCGCCCCCGGGCTGCCGGTAGAGGGCGCGGCGGGCGCAGCCCCCGGCGGGGGCGCATGCGCGGCGCGGTGGGGCCCGATGGGGCGGGAGGGTCGGGGGCGCCGGGCCCCGCCCCGGCCAGCCGGGTCCATCCGCCGCCATCCTCCGTCCGTCCGTCTCCCCCCCGGCCATCCTCCGCCCTCCGTCCACCGCAGGCGGGGGAGGGGCCGGGTGGCCGCCGTTGACCCGCCCCCCCCGGCCGCCACGCGCTCCCCGAAAGCGGGCGGCGGGCCCTCCGCCCGGCTTCCGGACATGGACCCGGCCCGGCCCCCGGCCCCGGCCCCCAGGCGGAGGCTCCTTCCCTCCTGGATGACCTCCGGGCCCCCCGAAGGCAAGGCCGAAGAGGACGCCGCCGTCGTCGCCGCCCCGGCGGAGGAGAGGTGAGTTGGCTGGGAGTTGAGGTCACAGCATCCTCTCCCTAGCGCTTAGTGCAGGGCTGTGCACACGGTAAGCGCACAGTAGAGACCGTTGCGTGACTGTGACCCGCTTACCGAATGCCAAGCCCTGGGGTAGGTACAACAGCATCAGGCCTGGCCCGCACGGGGCCCACCCCCTCCGAGAAGGAGGGAAAGCACACACCGAACCCCCATTTTACAGATGAGGAAACTGAGGCACGGAGCCCGCCCCCCCCCGCGATGTCACGCAGCGGGCAAGTGGCAGGATCAGAGTTAGGACCCGGGTCCTCCGAGCCCCAGACCTGGGCTCTTGCCTTCAGGCTTCCTTTTTTATTTATAGTATTTGTTAGCTCTTACTCAGTAGAGAAGCAGCGTAGCTCAGTGGAAAGAGCCCGGGCTTGGGAGTCAGAGGTCGTGGGTTCGAATCCCGGCTCCGCCACTTGTCGGCTGTGTGACTTCGGGCGAGTCACTCCGCCGGGCCTCGGTTCCCTCACCTGTAAAATGGGGGTTAACCGCGAGCCTCACGTGGGACGGCCTGATGACCCCGTATCTCCCCCGGCGCTTGGAACGGTGCCCTGCACGCAGTAAGCGCTTAACGGATACCGACGTTATCATCACCGGGGTAAATACGAGCCAATAAGGCCGAACCCAGTCCACGTCCCCCATGGGGCTCCCGGTCTAAATCCTCATTCTGCGGATGAGGAAACAGAGGCGTAGAGAACCGAAGTCACCCGTCCGAGGCCACGCAGCCGTGAAGTGGTGGAGCTGGGATTAGGACCCGGGTCCTTCCGACTCCCAGGGCCGTGCTCTTTCCACTAGGGCCTACCGCTTCTCGGGCCCCGGTGTCGAAAGCGAAGCCGCCTAGGCCCGCCCGAGGGTCTGCCCTCCCTGGGGAGCGGGGCCGAGTGAAACCCCTTTCCTCCCGCGCCCGGCCCGCGGCGGGCCCTTCCTCACCCTGTGGCCCCCCCTCTGCCCGCAGCCTCGGCGAGGCCCGGACCGTGTACTGCATGAACGAGGCCGAGCTGGTGGAAGCGGCTCTGGAGATCCTGACGGAGGTGAGGACGGCGAGTGGGAAAGGGGTGGTGGGTGGTGGGAACCGATCAGTCGCCGGTATTTATCAATAACGATAACGCTGGTATTCGTTAAGCGCTTACTAGGTGCAGAGCACTGTTCCGAGCACTGGGGGAGATACAGGGTCATCAGGTCGTCCCTCGTGAGGCTCACAGTTAATCCCCATTTTACAGAGGAGGGAACCGAGGCACGGAAAAGCGAAGCGGCCCGCCCACCGTCACACAGCCGTCAAGTGGCGGAGTCGGGATTTGAACCCGTGACCTCTGACTCCCGCGCTCTTTCCACTGAGCCACCTTGGAGACTCGCTATGTGCAGAACGCTATGTGCAGAACCTCTCGGGGAGTACGATACGACAGAATTAGGGGACGTGTTCTCTGCCCTTAATTAATTTACAGTCTACAGGGGAGTCGGGTCGGGCCTGTTACCGCCCGGGCCTCCGGGAAACACCCGTGGACCAGGCCCACAGTCAGCAGAGACCCCGGGCAGGTCTGGGCTCCCCCTTGGCAACAGCCGGTCTCTTCCATCTCAACTGGGTTGGTCCTAATCAAAATGAAGCGCGTACTATGTGCTAAGGACTAGAGTGGATCCAAGGCGATCAGGTCAGACCCAGTTCCCGTCCCACCTGGGGCTCACAGGCTAAGTAGGAGGGAGAACGGGTATCGAATCCCCATCTTACGGTCGAAACGGAGGCGCGGAGAAGTTAAGCGACCGGCCCCAGGTCACGCGGCAAGCCAGCGGCGGTGCTGGGTCCAGAACCCGGGCCTCCCGATTCCCAGAACGGGGGTTTAGTGGTAGAGGGGACGAATTGGTAAACCGCGGGCCGGGCCCGGCTCCTCGTCGGGCGGCGCCGGGCCCGAGGGGTGTGGGCCGGTGGGGGGTCCGGAGGGAGAAGCGAGAGCGGGATGGGAGCGGCCCTCCCGGCTCCCCCCGCGGCGCTTTCCGTCCCTTTGGGAGATACGCCTTGTCCCTGTCGATTTCCGCGCTTTAAACCCGTGTTTATTCCCTGCTCCGCCTTTCCGTCCTCTTCTTTCTTCTCTCCGTAAGCCATCTCGCGTCCGCCTCCCCCTGTAGACTGTGTGCTCCTTGCGGGCGGGGATCACGTCTCACCTCTCCCGAACTCTCCCTAGCACCACGTACGGTGCTTTGCGCACGACGCTCAATCAAGGCGACTGAAGGAACGAATGAACGTAATGGATCCCGCTCCTCTCCCGGCAGTTGCTGTAGCTCAGCTCGTACTGTTGGCCGAGTGCCGTATCGAAGGCCGGGCCCAAAATACACCGGTGGGAATCGGACCCCGAGGGACCCAGAATCTAAGAATCAGACCGGGGGGGGGGGGGGGGGGGGGTTGGCGACGGGCAGACGAGGAAACGTGGCACAGTAAAAAAAAAAACCCCTAAAACAGCATAAAAGAAAAGGAAAACGATAAAGTCGACAAGAGGATTAGGGTACCGTGGCTAGAGGAGCAGAGTTTCGGGTTTGCCAGGGCTCAGAGTGCCAGCGTTCACGTCGGCCGCGGCCCCGACCTTTTCAGTGCGGCGGAGGCCGTCCGCTGCCTCCGTTTAAGGCCTCCCTCGTCCCGCTGACCTCCCCATCCTTCCCTTTCCTAGTCTCGCCCGCTCCCCGGTGAGGAACGAAAGGGCGGGGCTCGTGCCCATCTCACAGGTGGGGCAGCCGATGAAGGAGCCGAAGAGATGGGTCGGGATGACCCCCACGGCCCCGGCAGGCCACCCACGCCACCCTTTGAGGACGAGGGCCCGGGGCCGAGCGGAGGTCTCGTCGCCACTTTGGAACGTCCCCGAGGCTAGTTAGGAGGCGGGTCATCTTCCCGTGCAACCAGGACTGGGTTTTCTAGAGCCGTGCAGTGCCATCGTGACCGCGTATTCTCCCACCCTGCAGAGCCAGGAGCGGGAAAGGCCCCCGGAGCCGCCGTCCCCGGCTGGAAGCGAAAGCCCCCGGCTCCCGTCCGCCCAGCCGGAGTCTCCGTGGAGCCCCGAGGGCAGCGGCGACGCCAGCCCCGACACGGACCTCGCCCCCCGGGGCCCGGTGGGCTCCCAAGAGGAGGAGGAGGAGGAGAAGGAAGAGGACGAAGAGGACGACATGAAATACGTCAGGGAGATATTTTTCAGCTGACGCAAGGGGACGTGATGCCAAGGCCTCGCTCTCCGGAGAGGCCCAAAACCTGGGCTTCTGGGTAGACCCTGTTGGTTAAGGATGGGAGTGGCCGACACCCCCATCCGACGTCCTGGGGGTGAGCCGGGCTACCCGAAGATCCATTCCCTCTTCCGCCGACAGTGCCTCAGCCGAGGCCAGACCGAGACCAGGGCGGGAATCGGGAGGGGAGGGGGTGACCCGGGACGGGAAACGGGTTCCCTTGGGCCGGGGCAGGGACCCTCGAGGCAGGCGAAAGCAGGCCGAGGAGGAAAAGTGTGTTTGCGGAGGGTCAGGGCCCGGCTGGGCCGCAGGAGTGGGGCACTAGCAGCTTAGGAAGGGAGAGGGAAGGACCGGAATGTCAGCTCCGGCCACGTGCTGATGGGGGGGAGGTCACGTATGCGCCCTGCTGTCGGTCCCTCCTCTCCCAGGAATGGATTTGTCATCTTTTCTCCTCAGCTCCTTCCCGGGAGCAGCGTGAGTGTGGGGTACCAACCCCCGCCCCCCCCCCCCATCGGGACCCCCGCGGGTGGAAGGGTTTGCTGGGCGGAGCCCCCGGGAGGCGGACGCCGAGGTGCGGGTGGATACAGGTCGCCCCAGCCGGGGAGGCTTTGACGCGAGGGCCCCTTCCTCCCCGCCGCGCCGCCAAGCAGGAAAGGAATCGGCCGGCACCGCGGAGGACGGCCTAGGCCACGGTTTATTGCCTCCCGAGCGCCGAGCGGGCCGTCCCCCGAGCGGAGGGCGGCCAAGTCCGCGTGGGCCGCGGATGGGTCCAAGTCGGTTCTCTCGGGCCGGGCGTCCCTCCGGAAGCGGGGAGCGGTTTGGATTCGGAAAGTGCGGTGCGCGTCTTTAATACATAACGGAAGGCAGGCGTGTCGGGCCGCGTGCCGTCTGTCGGTTCGGCGTCCTGCCGCGGAGGCCGAGCGAGCGGTCGGTGATGTCGAGACAAGGAACCGGGCCCGGGGGCCTCCTCCGGGCGCCTCGGGCCACCGGCTTCCGTCCCTTAAGGACGCGGACCCGCCCCCCCCCCCCCCCCGCGCCGTCCGAGGGAGGAATCGGCTGAGGTCGGGGACGGGGCGCTCTGAAGACAAACTGGCCGAGCCTCACCCCGGGTCGCCGAAGCGGGGCCGTCGTGGCCTCGCCCACCTCTTCGGCGGCACGGAGAAGCCGCCGGGGCGGGAGAGCACGAGCCCTAACCTCTGAGCGCCGTGGCGGGGGGACACGCCGGCTGGGTGGAGGGAGGGACCGAGGCGGGCGGGGAGGGGGGCGTCGCTGGGCCCCCGGGCCAGCCTAGCCCTCGGTCTCCACCCCCCGGAGCTCGGGGGGCTCCCCCTCGGCCCCCAGAGGGTGCTCCCCGGCGGCGACGATGAGGAGCAGGAGCAGGGCCTCGGCGCCGACCAGCGCCACGAAGGCCCCGCCCAGCTCCGAGGGCCGGAGCCACTTCCAGACGAGGCCCAGGAAGATCCCCAGCCCGGAGGACAGGAGCGCGGCCGAGACCCTCAGCAGCCCCAGGCCCAGCCGCCACTGGCTCCGGTCCCGGAAGCGGCCGGCCAGGGCCAGCGTCAGGGGGCTGAAGAGGCACAGGACCAGGGCCCCGTAGGCTCCCAGCCTGGCCAGGCCCAAGCCCAGCTGGGGGAGGCCCGGCCGGGCCCCGTCGTGGAGCTGCCGACACCGCAGCCGGCCCTCCTCCTCGCTCCACAGGCAGAGGTTGTAGAAGCCCAGCTTGACGTGCGGGAGGTCCACCAGGTCGCCGGACTTCCAGAGGAGGGCGTAGAACAGCAAGGAGAGGACTGCCGTCGTGAGGACCCCGACGGTCGGGGTCAACCGCCGGGGGTCCCGAGCCCCGGGCTTCCCGGGCGCCATTTCCGCTTCTGCCGGGAGAGCGAGCCCCGCCCGGATCCCTGAGGGGAGACGGGCGTTCGTCGACGGCGGGACCGACCGCGACCCTCCGGTACGGCGCCGAGCGCCGGGTCACGTCCGACGCCGTCCCTCGGGCGGGGGGCGTTTCGCCCCCATTTTACAGTGGAGGAAACCGAGGCCCAGGGAAACGGTGACGTGCCCACGGTCACGCCTCGGTCTCCCGGTCCCGCGCCCTCTCCGCCGCACTCGTCCGCTTCTCACGTCCGCGGGGGCCACGGCCCGGAGACCCGTAAATCCTCCCGGGCCCGGACTCTGCCCCCTGACCCTCGCGCTCTTCCCCCGTGTGCTTCCCCCCTCCCTCCCGCCGACCTTTAACCCGACCTTACCCCGCTCAGGCCTCTACCCTCCGGAGAAGCGGCGAAGCGGGTAAGCGGCTGAGCCCTGGGACCCGCGGGCGGGGGCCTGGCAGTGCCCCGGGCCGCCTGCCGGTCGGCTGAGGGCGGGGCCCCGGGGTATCTCCCCCGCCCGGCGGCACCCCTCGGGCAGCTGCCGAGAAAAAGGAGATGCGCAGGCGGGGGGCGCTTAGTCATCGGGGGTTGTTTGCGCCTTTGAGCCGGGCACCCCGAAGGAGGAACTGAGTCGTCAGCTTCCGGCGTGGCGGGGGACGCCGTAGTCGGCCCCGACCTGGTGACGGGCTTGGGACCGGGCGACGTGGGAAAGGTTCACCGGCCTCCTCCCCCTACCCTGGGGGCCTCCCGAGCCTCGGCGTCCCCCGGAACCCCCCCCCCGCCGCTTCGGGATGACCCCCCAGTAAAGGACGGATAAATCGAGAGAAGCCGAGGTGAAGGGAACGGGGAGAGCCGCCGCGGCGGGATGGCCTGGGATAGAGCTACCCTTGGGCTCGGATGCAGCCTCGCTGGCCCTTTCCGAGTCCGGCGTTCTCGCCTGCCCTCGCGCAGCGGGATGGACAGCTGGGGTTGAGAAGCGTGGCAGGGGTTGTCTCCCCTTACCGTGTCGTACTTTCCGAGCGCTCGGTACGGTGCTCTGCACCCAGCGAGCGCTCCGTAAATAGGATCGAATGAACTCTGCCGCATTATACCCTCCCAAGCACCCGGCGCTCCGCCCAGAGCATACGCTCAGTAAATACCACTGTTGGATTTAAGCGCGTATCGTGTGTCGAGCCCTGGGCTAGGTACAGGATTATCGCATCGGACGCGGTCCCCGTCCCACGAGGGGCCGTCTGCAGGTGAGCAGGACGGCCATTGAATTCTCCCATTTTTCGGAGGAGGCTAAGGCCCAGGGAGAGAAAGCGACTTGCCCGAGGCCACACGGCAGACCAGCCGGAGGCCGGGGATGAGAACCCACGCTCCTGAAATCCATTCCTGTGCTCTTTCCCCTAGACCACGGGCCAGCTTAATGGCTGCGCCCGGGCTCGCTCATTCGGTCGGATTTATCGAGCGCTTACCGCGTGCAGCGTACTGTACTGAGCGACTGGGGGAGTCCAGTGCGACGGTAAACACATGTTCCCTGCTCGCGGGGAGCTTACAGTCTAGGTGGGGTTGTCCTGTGGAAGTCCCCGCCTCGAGTCGGCTGAGATTTCCTCACATTAAACCCCTCAAGCCCACCGGGCCACCAGAAGCTGCCCTCCTTTGGGTAAGACCACCACTTACCTGGGCAGAGCAGGTGAATGACAGCAGTGTGGGCCCTCGGGTAGGTGGGAGCCACGGGGAGGGCCCGGTCTCCCCGGGGGGATTGGCATTACTGGCGCCGAGCAAGGCCCCGGTACCCCCCGGGGGGGGGGGGGGCGAACTGGCAGGACCGGGCAACTCGAGGGGCCAGAGAGCACTGTCCGGGCCGCCTGACCCGCTCTTCCTAGATCCCTCCCGGCTGTTGGGAACCCCCCGGGGCCCTGAGCCAAAAGGGGCCCACCTACCCGAGAATGGGGTCACCTTCCAGTCCCGGGAGAGCTGCACCTCCACGGGACGAGGAGCGCTGGACACGGTGTTCCGCACACGGCGAGGGCTCAACGGATCCTAGGGATCGGTTGGTGGACGAATCGAGGAGTCACCCACCTGGTGCCCTCTGGCCGTAGGGCCTCTCCTCCGCTGGCTTCTCCTCTTCCAGACTCCCTCTCGGGCGATCTCGGGGGGGGTTTCTTTTAGGCTGAAAAGCAAGGCAGGAGGGTGAGCGAGAGGGTGGGGGGGGGGGGGCAGGTGCAGAGGGGCAGCCCCGTCACCCCCCTTCCCCAGTCTCCCTCTCCGGCCTTCGGGACTCTAGGGGATTTAGGGTCTGGGAGGAATGCGAGGGTGGGGTGGCTGGCCAGGACTCGCTTTTTTCCCCCCCAATCCCTCGGGCGCCCCTCGCCGTCCCCGGTTTAAATTTGGGCAGAGGGAGCCAGAGTGGCAAAGTCAAGGAGGCAGGGCCGGCCCTCGAGCCCGGCCTGGAACCGTGGGCCCTTAGCCTGGATCAGGACCCAGAATCCCAGGTCGGGAAAGACCCCCGCCAGAGGCCCCCCAACCCCCAGACCACCCTACCTCGCTTGTGCTCGTGATGGCTTCCCTTGCCGCTCCGGGCACGGATCCCACGGGTCCGGAAGGGCACCGCGCTGGGCAGAAGCACGGGGTCTCTGCGACTGAGGGGGCAAGGGAAAGCATCGGGGGACCGGAAGGGCACCGAGATGCCAACTCGGACGCCCACCGAGGGGTGTCGGGGTGGGCGACGGTCAGAGTTGTCGCTTTTGTGCCTTTTCAGTTCTGAAATTAAGGGGGGGGGGGGGGGGGCGGGCGTGTGTTTTCCGTGCGTAGATTCTTCTAGCACTTGAGCCGTTCATCCTGCGGCCTCCTGACCGAGCTCAGGCCTCTCTGAGCCTGCTGAAATTCTGGAAGGTGGAAGTGGTGAGCGGGGTGGGTGAGGTGGGGCACGGGACCCACGCTGCCTCGGGTGGTCGAGGGCGCCGGCGGAGGCGGCATTTCCACCCTGGCCAGGCCGGCGGGCCCGGGTGCACCCGACGGAGTTTGGGAAATGAAACGATCCGATATTACCCGGAGGCTTCGGCGCCGACTCCCCCAGGAGCGGCCTGCCCGGCCAGGATCCTGCTCCGGAGGTCAGTAGAGGTGGAGGATGGGGGGCGGGAGGGGGGTGGGGGGGGGAGTAAAGAGCCTTGGAGGAAACAGATGCGGGATTCCCCCTCCTCAAAAGCCCCCTGACAACGGCCGGGTCAGAGACGATCGCCGTCCCGGGGCCTGAGCAGGCAGATCCAAGCACCCGGGCCCGAGAACCGGGGCTCGGAGACCCGGGCCTCTCAAAGCCAAGTCGACCGGCAGCAGGTCTTCCAAATGGACGACCCCGCTCCCCGGAGTCTCTCTGCCCGGCCTCTTCCTTCACTCTCGATTCCCTCTCGCTTCTCCCTGCGTGGGTCCGGTCCGCTCCTCCCACCAAATTTTACCGAGGGAAGGGTCTGTGACACCAGGAATGGAGATGAGCGGTTTTCGGCTCCTTGCTCCCTTCCACCTCCGGCCCTCTGCCTGGGGCTCCAAGAGAGCCACTGGCAATCTGGACTTTGGGCTGCTAGACTGCCTGCTACACGTTAATAAAAATGATCGTAATAACTGTGGTGTTTGTTTAGCGTGCCAAGAACCCTGCTAAGCGTGAGATGGACGCAGTGCGGCGAGATCGAAACCAAGCCCTGTCCCAAACAGGGCCTCCTGTCTGAGGGAGAGAGAACAGGTATTAAATCCCCATTTTACAGATGAGGAAGTTGAGGCCCAGAGCAGGTATGAGATTGATCCGGCGTCATGCAGCAGGTGAGGGATGGTCCCGCGATCAGAAACCAAGTCTCCCGATTTCAGGTTTGTGTTTGTGCGTGTGTATGGGGGTTTGGGGCTTTTTTTAAAAATTGTAATAGTTAAGTGCCGGCCATGTGCCGGGCGTTCTGTTAAGCAGTGAGGTAGGGACAAGAGAATTGGATTGGACAAGGTCCCCGCCCCACACAGGACTCACAGTCTTAATCCCCATTTTACAGATGGGGGAAGTGAGGCACGGAGACATGAAGTGATTTGCCCAAGGTCATGCAGCAGACAAGTGGTTAGAACCCAGTGCTAAGCGCTTAGTATAGTGCTCTGCACGCGGTGAGCGCTCAATAAATATGATCGAAGGAACGAACTCAGGTCCGTCGGCTGGCTCCGCCGCTTCCACGCCACTGCGCGTGCCGGAAATTGGAAAGAATGGGTGACTCGCGCCAGACAAGAATCGAAACGTGGGGGCTTTATTTCTGCTCCTCTGCGAGCAGAGATTTGTTGCAATCGGGGCTGCATTTCTGCCGCTCTCTGAGCGGCACCTCTTAGGCCTGGGAGCGGTGTGAGACGGAGGGGCTTCCAACTCTCCCCTCTCCTGGCCAGGGCCCCCAAGCAATGGCCAGGGGAGGGGTGGGTCCCCCCCTCTTCGGGGGGCAGCTCTCACCCCCATTTCTTCCAGCCGACCTGCCCCTCTCAGGGGCAAGTTCCCCGCAGGCATCCCTTTGATCCCAGCTCTCCCCTCCACCTCTCCTGCTTCCGCCTCCAGTCAGTCAGTCGTATTTATTGAGCGCTTACCGTGTGCAGAGCACTGTACTGAGCACTTGGGAGAGTATAATAATAGACGCATTCCCTGCCTCCAACGAGCTTACGTTCTCCTTCCTATGGAAGCAGCATGACCTAGTGGATAGAGCAAGGACCCGGGAGTCAGAAAGACCTGGGTTCTGTTCCCGGCTCTGTCACTTGTCTGCTGGGTGCCCTTGGGCAAGTCACTTCACTTCTCCGTGCCTCAGTTGCTTGGTCTGTAAAGTGGGGATTAAGACTGTGAGCCCGATGTGGGGCAAGAACGGTGTCCAAATCAATTACCTGGCATCTATCCCAGCGCTTAATGCAGTGCTTGGCAAATAAGTGCTTAACAAATACCACTATTATTATTGCAAGAAAATAACAGTCACTTAAGAGAAACCAAGCCCATTCGTTCATTGTATTTATTGAGCACTTACTGCATGTAAAGCACTGTACTGAGCACTTGGGAAAGCACAACACAACAATAAACAGTGACATTCTCCGCCAATGAGCTTAGACTTTAAATGGGGGGAGTCCGCAATACAAATAAATAAAATTACAGATGATAATGTTGGTATTTGTTAAGCACTTACTATGTGCAGAGCACTGTTCTAAGCACTGGGGTAGATACAGGGTAATCGGGTTGTCCCACGTGAGGCTCACAGGCCCCATTTTACAGATGAGGTAACTGAGGCCCAGAGAAGTTACGTGACTTGCCCACAGTCCCACAGCTGACAAGTAGCAGAGCCCGGGGGACAGGTGCCGTGGGGGCGGGGAGAGGGAAGAGCAAAGGGAGCGAGTCAGGGCGACGCTTTTTTATGGTAACTGTTGAGCGCTTACTATGCGCCAAGCACCGTTCTAAGCATGGGGTCGTCAGGTTGGCCTAATCCTTGTCCCGCATGGGGCTCGCAGCCTTAATTCTCATTTTACAGATGAGGGGAGTGAAATGACTTGCTCAGGGTCCCGCAGCAGACAGGTGGCGGACCGGGGATTAGAACACAGGTCCTTCTGACTCCCAGGCCCGTGTTCTATCCACTAGGCCCTGCTGCTCCGAACACAGACTTAATTTTCTTTCCCATACTCGGGGCAAGCGGTGGAATTCCCTTGCAGCGGTGAGCGATCATTCCTAGCTGGGGACGACATCTGGTCCGTTGGGAATCTCGCCTTCTTGAGTCTCTTCCTACGCTCACCTGGCAGGGAGCTGCCGGGCCACCTCCCCACCCGGCCGGCTTCCCCCACCTCCCCCGGCTCATTATTTCCCACCACGGTTTCAGCTGATGTGAGGACTGCAGCAGCTATTAGAAAATGTCACCCGATAAGCACTGGGGAGGAAACCCAGATGACCTTTGCCTCTCGGTCAGCCCCGAGAAGAGTTTAAAGTCCAAAGGTCAGTGCTTAGTTAGTATTTTGAAGAGAGATGGACTCACACACTCATCCCCTGCACACTCCCGGAGAGAGAGACACACGTACCCAGACAGACACACAGGTCCACACCCAGAGAGCGATCCTGAAAGAGCCGGGGATACAGACGTGCCCCAGGAGTAAGAAAGGACCACCCCAAACCCAGAAATGGGGGAGGTGCAGAGGAAAGCGGCGTGGCTTAGTGGTTAGAGCCTGGGATCCTCTGGCTTCTAATCCTGCCTCCTCTATTTGGTATCTGTTAAGCGCTTACTGTGTGCAGAGCACTGTTCTGAGCACTGGGTAGACATAGGGGAATCAGGTTGTCCCACGAGGGACTTAATCCCCATTTTCCAGAGGAGGTCACTGAGGCCCAGAGAAGCAAAGTGACTTGCCCACAGTCACACGGCTGACAAGTGGCAGAGCCGGGATTCGAACCCATGACCTCCGCCTCCAAAGCCCGTGCTCTTTCCGCTGAGCCACACTGCTGTATGACCTCGGGCAAGTCACTTAGCTTCTCAGACCGTCAGTTTCCTCAACTGCAAAATGGAGACTCGATTCCCGTTCTCCCTCCTACTTAGACGGTCACCCGCTTGCGGGACAGGGACGGTGTCCGACCCGATTAGCTTGTATCTATCCCGACGCTCAGAGCGGTGCTCGACGCGTAGTAAAAGTGCTTAGGAAAGAAAGAAGGGTAGAGGCAGGAAGGGGTGAAGAGGGTGACGGGTCTAGGAGTGCCAGGAGCTGGATTTGGAGCTGGAGAGGAGGAGAGAGAGAAGCTCTTCCTTAGGAAGGTCGGGGGCCAGCCGAGCCAGTACTTACACAGGGGACGGCATTATCTGGACGCGACCGGGTGCTCTCTCACGGGCCCGGGGTGGTCGTCTTTCAGGGTCGACTTCCTGACTTTCCAACCCAGGGAGGGAGAGGCCAGGAGCCCGAGCTGCCGAGTCTCCTGAAAGTCCTGGACTGGAAGTTGACTTTTCCCCTCAGAGTAAATAACTCTCCGACCTCGGTGGCTCTCGTGATGTGTCTGATGTCATCTGCTAATTTCACTTTCGATTCTGGGCCAACAGCCGCTTCTCAGAAACAAGCTCTACCGTCTCCCGTTGGGGACCGGTCAGAGCGTGGCAAAATCTCTCTAATTATACCCCGACGACGTCGACAAATCAGTGGCTGCTGGAGATTTTGGATTTGCTGTTCCTAAAGCGAAAGGGGAGGGGCTCTTCCATGGTCCCCCTGGGGAGTTTCCACAGTACGCACGATGAATGGAGCGGCAGTCAGTCAATCGGTCGTATTTATTGAGCGCGTTCTCTGGGCGGAGAACCATACTAAGCGTTTGGGAGAGTACGATATGACAGGGAAGTAGACAGATTCCCTACCTGCTAATTTATAGTCCAGAGGACGAGCTTACAGACTAAGTCACCTAACTTCTCTGGGCCTCAGTGACCTCATCTGTAAAACGGGGATTAACTGTGAGCCGCACGTGGGACAACCCGATGACCCTGTATCTCCCCCAGCGCCTGGAACGGTGCTCTGCACGTAGTAAGCGCTGAACAAATACCAACATCATCATTGTCATTATTAGAGGATTGCCTCAGTGGGACTTTCTAATTATTGGTGGGGCTGAGCGCTTAGAACGGTGCTTGGCACATAGTAAGCGCTTACCAAATGCTATCATTATTATTATAATCACGGTGGTGTTTGCGAGGCGCTTACTACGTGCTGGACCCCGGGGGAGATAGAAGATAATCAGGTCAGACACAGTCCCTGACCCGCGTAGCGCTCACAGTCCATCGGGGAGGGAGAACAGGTTTCGAATCCCCATTTTCCAGATGAGGAAACTGAGGCCTAGAGGAGTGACGTGACTCGTCCGAGGTCACACGGCAGGCAAGGGACAGAGCAAGGGTTAGAACGCAGAGTGCTCTATCCCAAGGCCAAGCCGCTTCTCAAATGATTTACTAGACGGATACGTGTATGACCGATGGTATTTATTGAACCTCGCTCGGCACAGAGCGATGGATTTAAGGACCTGAGAGAGGACAAATGAGTCACTAGACGTGACCCCTGACCCCAAGGGGCTTACGATCACCCGAGGGAGTCGGACGCTAAAATAAATTACAGGTGGGAGAAGAACCGAGCGGAAGGATTTGTATGTAAGAACTGCAGGGATCCTAGAGGCCGGGGATTGTGAATTACCTATCCCACTGCACTCTCCCAAGTGTTTAGTACAGCGCTCTGCGCCCGATAAGTAGTCAGTAAATACCACTGCTTGACTGGGGGAGAACCTACCTATTCTTACGTTGGATAGAAACCTTGGTTGCCTCCCAAACTCCAGGAAATCCTGAGAAAGTGTGTCTCCCCTAGAGAAGCAGCGTGGCACAGTGGAAAGAGCCCGGGCTTGGGAGTCAAGAGTTCGTGGGTTCGGGTCCCGGCTCTGCCGCTTGCCAGCTGGGTGACTTTGGGCAAGTCACTTCACTTCTCTGTGCCTCAGTTACCTCATCTGGAAAATGGGGATTCAAACTGTGAGCCCCACATGGGACAACCTGATCTCCTTGTATCCACCAGCGCTTAGAACAGTGCTTTGCACATAGTAAGCGCAGTGGGTCCTGAACTTTCCCTCTTTCTTCTTTCTGTGATTTTCTTCCGCAGTTTCTGCCTCTACTGAAGACGTCTATCGGGCTTCGTGCCAGCCTCTCTTCTCTCCTGAAACCCGCTTCTCTTTCTCTCTCGTCTGGTGTCTCCAGTGGAAAGAGCCCGGGCTTCGGAGTCAGAGGTCATGGGTTCGACTCCCGGCTCTGCCACTCGTCAGCTGTGTGACTGTGGGCGAGTCACTTCACTTCTCTGTGCCTCAGTTACCTCATCTGTAAAATGGGGATGAAGACTGTGAGCCCCACGTGGGACGACCCGATTCCCCTGTGTCTACCCCAGCGCTCAGAACAGTGCTTGGCACAAAGTAAGCGCTTAACAAATACCAACATTATGCTCTCCCCAAACTCTGTCCTTCCCTCCTCCCGCCTCTCCCCTTTCCCTCGTCTCGGCTGCCCTTTGTGATGGCTACCTGATCGTCTGCTGCCTTTTCCTCTTCCCCATTCTTCCTTCCTGGGCCCCCTTCCTGTTCTGGTAAGTCGGTCGATCCGTGGTACCTACTCTGTGCAGAGCACTGTACTAAGCAGTGCTTAGAGAAGCAGCACGGTGAGGTGGACAGAGCTCGGGCCTGGGAGTCGGAGGCCGTGGGTTCCAATCCCGGCTCCGCCTCGGGTCTGCTGTGTGATCTTGGGGCAAGTCGCTTCACTTCTCTGGGCCTCGATTGCCTCATGTGGAAAATGGAGATTTTAAAACTGGGAGCCCCATGTGGGACGCGGACCGTGTCCGACCTGATTAGCTCGTATCCACCCCGGTGCTCGATAGAGTGCCCGGCACATAGTACACACTTAAATAGCATAAGAAAATGGTGAGTGAAGACTGGCACTCATCAGATAGATAAAGTTGGCACCAGTGATCCCCAGCTGGAAGAGGAACCAGCCCTTGGTTAATTTTTTTCATTCCTGAAAGAGAAGAGTGACTCACCAGAGGCGCCGTTTGCCAAGCGATTGCGTTATGGGCCCCCGGGCACCCTGAGGAGCAAGGGGTGGGGAGGGGCAGGGGCGTCAGGTTGATTCAGAACCCGAACTCTGTTCAGTCCCCAGAACCTTCATTTTTCCTTGTCCTGCCCGGGACGTTGTGAGATGAGGGAACTTTGTGAATTTCCTCAGTGATGTCGTAGGGTCTCCCCGTGAGTCCGTGACCGAGTTCTCCGGGGCTCTCTTCCTTCTCTCTGTAGGAAGAGCGCAGGCCCGGGAGTCGGAGGACTTGGGTTCTGACCCTGGCTGCTGTTGTGTGACCTTGGGTGAGTCACTTCGCTTCTCCGCACCTCAGCTTCCTCAACTGTAAAATGGGGATTCATCACTACCCGTCTCTCCTCCCTCTTAGACTTCGATTGGGCTATGTCTCATCTGATTAGTTTGTAATCTGCCCGAGCACTTAGCGCGGCGCCTGCCACATGGAAGTGCTTAACAACAAACCACAATTATTATTATTATTATTAATAAGGAGACCGTGGACTTTCCACTGGCTCAGTGCCAGTGCCCCTACGTGCTGGGGCAGTTAATCAGTTTGGACACGGTCCCTGTCCCACATAGGGCTCACAGCTTTAATCCCCGTTTTAGAGATGAGGTAACTGAGGCCGAAAGAAGTGAAGCCATTACCCGACGTCACACAGCAGACGAGTGGGGAGCCGGGATTAGAACCCAGGACCTCCTGACTCCCAGTTCCTCGCTCTATCCACTAGGCCACGTTGCCTTTCAAACGAGGTTGCGGTGTGGGAGCCGTCCAAGCCAGAGCGTAGAAAATGGGTGGAAAAGCCCGTCTATTTCTAAAGGAGTTAACTGCTCACTCCTTAGTTCCCCCCACCCCGCTGGGAAAGCCTTTTTGCATAGAATGCCAATCACCTGGTGACATCATAATGATGTTGGTATTTGTTAAGCGCTTACTTATGTGCCGAGCACCGTTCTAAGCGCCGGGGTAGCTACAAGGTAATCGGGTTGTTCCCCCTGAGGCTCGCAGTCTTAATCCCCATTTTACAGACGAGGGAACCGAGGCCCCGAGAAGTTAAGTGACTTGCCCAAAGTCACACAGCTGACAAGTGGCGGAACCGGGATTAGAACCCGTGACCTCTGACTCCTAAGCCCGGGCTCTTCCCACTGAGCCACGCTGCTTCTCATGTGGGACACAACCAATTAATACTACTATTAATAATAACTGTGGTATTAAGGGCTTACTATACGCTAGGCGCCGTGCTGAGCGCTGGGATGGGTACAAGCAAATCGTGAACAGTCCCTGTCCCCCGTGGGGCTCACGGTCTCAATCCCCATTTTCCAGATGAGGGAACTGAGGCCCAGAGAGGTGAAGTGACTCGCTCAGGGTCACACAGCAGACGGGTGGAGGAGCCTTCTGACTCCCAGGCCCGTGCTCTATCCACTACGCCATGCTGCTTCTCAGTTGCAGGGGAGGATTTAGGCAGGGCAAGGTTTGGCGGGGCGGGGGGGGCGGGGGGGTGTAGCTAAGAAAGGGAGTCCATTTTAGGGTCCAGAGGGAAAGATCCCGGTTCCACGGGGAGCGGTCCACGAAGCAGGAAGACCGGGCCTCACTGAGGTAGACTGGCTGGAAGGATGTACGGAGGGGGTGGCTAGAGCTGGCTTCAGACAGTACTCGAGGTAAGCGCCCTTCTGACATAGTGTTCTGCTCATAGGAAGCGCTCAGTAAATACCAATGATCGATGGTTTGGAGTGGTGGGTGAGGGTCCGCCAGCAGAGTGGGCACAGAGTCAGAGGGGGTTGCCGTCTGGAGTTCTGGAGGCGTGATGTCAGAGGCGAGAAGCAGCATGGCCTAGCGGAGCGAGCGCTGGCCTGGAAGACAGAAGGTCACGGGTTCTAATCCCGGCTCCGCCGCTCGTCTGCCGTCTGATCTTGGGCAAGTCACTTCACTTCTCTGGGCGTCAGTTACCTCATCTGTAAAATGGAGATTAAAACGGGGAGCCCCATGTGGCGCGCGGACTGTGTCCGACCTGATCAGCTTGTATCCACCCCGGTGCTTAATACAGTGCCCGGCACAGAAGTACACACTGTCCCTGGGCCTCGGTCACCTCATCTGCAAAATGGGGATCGAGACCGTGAGCCCCACGTGGGACAGGGACTGTGTCCAACCCGATTTGCTTGTGTCCACCCCAGCGCTTAGTACGGTGCCCGGCCCATAGTAAGTGCTTAACAAATCTAATTATTATTATTATTATTAGTTGCGATTAGGTGCAACTCTCGGCCGTTAGCTCGCTGTGGGTAGGGGATGTGTCTACCAACTCTGTTCTAATGTAGTCTCCCAGGTGCTTAGTACAGTCCTCTGCACACAGTAAGTGCTCAACAAATAAGTACGATTGATTGATTGTGCGTCGGGGGCGATGTCAGAAGGGGCGGTGGGAGAAGCAGGGTGGTCTAGTGGAAACGGGCCTAGGTGTCAGAGGAGCTGAGTTCTAATCCCAGCCTACCCACTTGCCCGATGCGTGACCTCGGGCAGGTCACTTCAATTCTCGGTGTCTCACTTTCCCCTCAGTAAAATGGGAGTCAGCTGCTGTGCTCCCTCCCCTTTAGACTGGACCCCTTGTGGGGCAGGGACTGCGCCTGTCCTGATCATCTGGTATTTATCTCAGCGCTTAGTAAGGTTCTTGGCACTAGTCAGCATTTACTAGTCAGCAGCAAATACCACGGTTGTTTTTAGGGACAGGGAAGAACGGCACAACAGGCATCTCCTTCCTCGAACTTCCGGTGACTCGCCATCGTTTATCTCGTAATAGAAAAAGTCCTGACCTTTGGTTTCAAAGCCTGCCGACTAGTTCCTTGTTATCTGTCTGCTCTTTTCTCCCGCTGCGCCCAAGTAGCTGCTCTTCCCTCCTCCGTCAGTCTCCTCTTGAACCAACCCTCTAGCCGTCCCTCTTTCCGCTCTCGCTCATGCCTTTCCCCAAGTCTGGATTACCCTCCCTTCCTCCGTTTTGCCAAACCACCCCCCTCCCGTTTCAAAGCCTTTTGAAAAGCCACCCCCTTCCGTGGAGGGTCCGTGATTAATTCCGCCCACCGCCTCTCAGTCATCCCACTCCATCGGCCGCTTCAACAGCCACGTACTTTTCATCTCTACCCGCCTTCGGAGCCCTACCGAGAGCTCACCCCCTCCAGGAGGCCTTCCCAGACCGAGCCCCCCTTTTCCTCTGCTCCCCCTTCCCTCCCCATCGCCCCGACTCCCTTCCTCTGCTCTACCCCCCCTTCCCCGCCCCGCAGCTCTGGTGCATATTTGAACATATTTATTATTCTAGTTATTAATGAGGTGTATATATCTATAATTCTATTGATCTATTTCGATGCTATTGACGCCTGTCTACGTGTTTTGTTTTATTGTCTGTCTCCCCCTTCTAGACTGTGAGCCCGTTGCTGGGTAGGGATTGTCTCTGTTACCGAATTGTTCTCTCCCACACGCTCTGAAAATACGATTGAATGAATGAATGAATAATAAATAGTAATGATAACTGTGGTATTTGTTAAGCACTTACTATGTGCCAGGCACCGTACTAAGCACTGGAGTAGATATAAGGTAATTGGGTTGGACACAGTCCCTGCCCCACGTGGGGCTCACAGACTTAATTCCCATTTTACAGCCGAGGGAACCGAGGCACAGAGAAGTGAAGTGACTTGCCCGACGTCTCGTAGCGGACAAGCGGCGGAGCAGGGATTAGAACCCGGGTCCTTCTGACTCCCGGGCTTGTGCTCTTTCCACCTTTTTGCTGCTTCTCATCCTTATCCGTTTGTTTATTTCTTTATTCGCGTGGTCTTTTATGGACATCAATTCCCCTTATCCTTAACCAGTTTATATTCATCAATTTGGGTATGCTGTCTTCCCCACTAGAGTAAAAGCCACGCACAGGCAGGTATCGTAACCTACATCGGTTGTGTGTCCCTAGAGCACCTAATACTCGGACTAACCCTGCCCAATAAACATTGTCGATGTGTGCCTAGACTTCCTTAATCCGGGAAGGCTTCCTGGAAGCAGGGGAGGAGGCACGATTAGGCCTCGAGTGAGCTAGTTGGGTGTGGGGGCTCTACAGGGGAAGGGATATTCTGACAAGATTCTTCCCTCCTGTTTCCTCCCACTCCCCCCTTCCAATTCAGATCATCCTAGGATTTTCACTGGAATCTTCCTTGAGGAGCAGCGTGGCTCAGTGGAAAGAGCCTGGGCTTTGGAGTCAGAGGTCATGAGTTCGAATCCCAGCTCTGCCACTTGTCAGCTGTGTGACTGTGGGCGAGTCACTTAACTTCTCTGGGCCTCAGTTACCTCATCTGTAAAATGGGGATGAAGACTGTGAACCCCACGTGGGACGACCCGATTCCCCTGTGTCTACCCCAGCGCTTAGAACAGTGCTCTGCACATAGTAAGCGCTTAACAAATACCAACATTATTATTCCTTTTTTTTTTTACGGTATCCATTAAGTGCTTACTATGTGACAAACACAGTCCTAAGTGCTGGGGCAGATACAAGTGAATTACGTTAGACACAGTCCCTGTCCCGCACGGGGTTCACAGTCCAAGTAGGAGGGAGGACAGGCGAACTGTGGCTCAGGGAAGTGAAGTGACTTGCCCAAAGTCACCCAGCAAGCATTCGACAGAGCCGGGATTAGAACCCAGGTCCTATGACTCCGAGGCCCAGGCTCTTTCAACAGGCCACGCTGGTTCAGTTCTGAATCCTGACAACCTGAGATTGATACCCCCACCTGCCTTGTGGGCAATAATTATAATAATAACACTTTGGTATTTGTTGAGCGCTTACTATGTGCCAAGCACTGTTCTAAGCGCTGGGTAGATAGAAGGTAATCAGGTTGTCCCACGTGGAGCTCACAGTTTTCATCCCCATTTTCCAGATGAGGTAACGGAGGCACAGAGAAGTTAAGTGACTTGCCCAAAGTCACACAGCTGATAAGTGGCGGAGTCGGGATTAGAACCCCCGATCTCTGACTCCCAAGCCCGGGCTCTTGCCACTGGGCCACGCTGCAATGAACTTCCCATCGGAAAGACCCCTGCCTTTGCCCACCAAAGGAGGCGAAGGGCACGCTGGTGGCTAGAGAAGCAGCGTGGCTCAGTGGAAAGAGTCTGGGCTTGGGAGTCAGAAGTGATGGGTTCGAATCCCGGCTCTGCCAGTCGGGGGACGTTTGGGTATCACCAACCCCAAACCCGGCCCTGGGGCTCCGACATCGGCTTGTGAATCGGGAATTCTGATCCCAGTCTCTCCTTCGCTCCACCTGACCCTGGCTTCCAAAGTGCCCATCCTCGGCTTTTGTATGGCGCGGAGAATTCCCTGACTACGCTTGTTTGAGCCTCGTGCTAAATAGTCCCATCTTCGCGTTACGGGTGAAGAACGTCTGGGCAAAAAGTGTTCAGAAAGAGGTCACGCTGGGGATTTTTTCTGGAAGCCCCCTTTAGAAAACAGCTTCTTTTTCTGGGAAGTACTGTTTGATTCCAGTTCAAGGAAACTGAGCAGTACTATAACTGACTTTATGGTGCTCTGCCTTGTTTTGGTGTACAGTCCCCCTGACCTAAGTGGCCAAGTCGCCATGTCCCTGCAACCTTTGCCCGGCTGACGGGATCAGCGTCCCCTGCCCGGGGCTGTTTCCCCTATAGGTATTTGCCCATTACGAGGATGGGCCGAAATCGAATTGGGGTTAGCCAAACGGGAGACTAGTGAATACCGATCCTGAGCCTACATTTGTCTTTCAGAGAGCGGAAGGCCGGGTAGATCCTTGAGAGTTGTTTCTTCTGAAGAGGTACGTCTTATAGACCTTTTAAATACCTATTTTGCCTTTCCATCCCAGTGGACTCCGGTCTTTCCTGCTGGCTCTTTCAAGCCTCACGCTTTTTCCCATGCCTGCTGATCCATTCTTGCTCAAATCCAACCAATGTGGCCACAGATGCATAAAATGTTCTAATTAACTCCAAAATATCCTGCTTGGGCTGGGGTGGGGGGGGGAGGGGAGGGTGCAAGGGGAGAGGGGTGGAGGGAGGGGGGTGATTATCTTCCGTGAGCACTGTCTCAGACGCGAATTCGTCTCCCGTTCCTTGAATGGTCTGGCAGTTTTGCACGACTTATCGCGTCTTCACCACCTTCCCCCATGTCTGGTTTCTGAGGTTTCCCTTGAGAACTGCTTGTCATCTCAGAGCAAGTCATCAAATGAGAATCAGCCCCACCCCTCTCACCCTACTTTGTTCCAAACAGATAGAAGTATGGGGAAATAGCTGTGTGTCCCCTGTTGCTGATATCTGTTTTATCATTTCAGTTTGGTAGCGGTGATAGAAATCCCCCCTCAGTGGAAGAGAGAGGAAATTCAGAATCTGTGGTTAGGGGAGGGAGAGGCTAATTAATAGTATTCTTTTTCTTTTTTTTCTTGGTCCTTTCTAATCACCTGCTCTCTTTCACATGCAGTTTTCCATCAAGACAGTCTCCCAGGGTATTTCCGAGAAATGGGATTCATTGTTCCTGCAGAGGGTCAGATAGGAGGGGGCTTGCCGCTGTCTTTCTTTTCTAGGGATTGGGGGTCCCCTGTGGAGGAGAATTTGGGATTGGATGTTTTAGTTTTAAGACTCTGGTCTTTCAGAGTGCCCTTGTCCAACTTGAGATCTGAAACGAAGATCTTCATGTTGCTGTTAGGGGGTCGCTCGGGTTCAGGGCTCGAGGGCCAAACCACGGAATTTTTCTGCCCGGCCTCGAGCCCTTTGAAGTTCATTAAGCTTCTGCCTGATTTTTTCCATTCATCTGCCGGAGACACGGGCTGAGTCCACTGAGGTAACTTTGCCAGAATATTCCTCTGGGAAAAGAAGGCAGACTTCCTGTGTGGGGTCAGTGAAGTGGTGGGGCTCCTCATATTTAGAAACGTTACCGGATCTGGCCTGTGGAAGAGAGGGAATATTTCACTCTTTGGTCGAATCCCGTTGGATTATTCACCTTCCTTGGGCAAATCACTTGTCTGTGCCTCAGTTACCTTGCAAAACGAGGGTTAAAACTGTAAGCCCTTGGTGGGACAGGGACTGTGTCCAACCTGATTATCCTATATCTACCCCATTGCTTAACACAGTGCCTGGAACACAGTAAGCACTTTCAAGTACCAAACAAAAACCACTTCCACAAGATGGAAGCGGGTAACCCATCACCTGAAACTGGAGCTCATTTCCCTTATTCCTCTTGTTCAGAGCGGATGGGAACCTCCATCTTGGTTCACCTGGGGAGTAGCAGTCAATCGATGGTATTTTTTGAGTGTTTACTGTGTGCACAGCAATGAAGTAAATCCATGGAAGAGCACAGTACGATTGAGATGGTATCAAAATGACTGAGATACTTGCTAAGCGCTAACTGCGCGTCAAACACTGGAAGAATAACGATAATCAGAAGGGCAGTTGTTAAGCAGGCAGATCATTACACTGCCCCCCTTCAAAGCGCCATTAAAATCACATCTCCTCCAGGAGCCTTTCCCCAACTAAGCCCTCATTTCCCCTCCTCCCTCTCCCTTCTGCGTCACCCTTGTACTTAGATTTGAACCCTTCACCCCACACTCAGCCCCACGGAACTTATGTACGCTTCCGTAATTTAATGTCCATCCCCCCCTTCTAGACGATAAGTTCCTTTTTTATGGTATTTGTGAAGTGCTTATTATGTGCCCGATACTGTACTGAGCACTGGGGTAGATCAATCAGTCGTACTTATTGATTGCTTAATGGGTGCAGAGCACTGAAGCTGATCATTCGATTCGATTCGATCGCATTTATTGAGTGTTTACTGTGTGTACAGCAGTTTGGACACAGACCGTGTCCCACGTGGGGCTCGTAAGGGCAGAAAACATGTCTGCGAATTCTACAGTGTCGTACTCTTTCAAGTGCTTGGTACAGTGCTCTGCACATAGTAAGCACTCAAAAAATATGATCGATCGATTTGATTGCAGTTTAATCCCTGTGTTATAGATAAGGTAACTTAGGTAACTTGGAGTCATTTGCCCAAGGTCACACAGTAGACAAGTAGCGGAGTCAGGATTAGAACCCAGGTCCTCTTACTCCACGGCCCACGCTCTACCTACTAGTTTAGGCTGCTGTCTCCTTGTGGCAGGGAACATGTCTACCGACTCTGTTGAGTGGGATTTTAGAAATCTGAGTTTCAGCCTTGAGGGATTTGCTGTATGATCAGAAGGGAGGGATGAAGGTGTCTTCTAAACAATGCCCCAGATTACATGAGAGAGGAGAGACGCAGCGAGGACGCAGCGAGGAGGACTCAGGTGGCCAACTCCCCCCAGCATTTAGCACCGTCTCCTGCACCTAGTAAGTGCTCAAATACTGCTGAATGACTGATTGATTGGCCAACTGATGCCCCCACGAGTGGGAAGAGAGGAACAGGAGATTCCCCCGATGCCTAGGATTCAGCCATTCATTCAGTTGTATTTATTGAACACTACTGTGTGCAAAGCACTGAACTAACTGCTTGAGAGAGCGCAGTATAACAGTAAACAGACACATTTCCTGCCCACAATGAGCTTACAGTCTCTAAGTCAAGTCATTTAGCCTGTGAGCCCGTTGTTGGGTAGAGATTGTCTCCTATCTGTTGCCGAACTGTACTCTCCAAGCGCTTAGTACAGTAGTCTGCACGCAGTAAGCGCTCAATAAATACGACCGAACGAACGATCGAGGAGTGTAAGCCACCGCAAGCCACGTGGAGCCAGATAAGCCGGGCCTTTCGGCCCACGAGTCTCGCTGCTACGTGGCTCTAGGGTGGCAACTGGAAAGAGGAGGACTAGTTTCCTAGGAGCTATCAATCAATCAGTCAGTGGTATTTATTGAGCGCTTCCTATGTGCGGAGCACTGTACTAAGCACTTGGAAGAGGACAGCACAGCAGAATTAGCAGACACGTTCCCTGCCCATATGAGCTTGCAGTCTGGGGGGAGAGACAGATATCAATATAAATCATTTATAATACGTAATTTAAAGATACGTACAGAAGTGCCGTGGGGTTGTGGCGGGGAGGGCCGTGAAAATCAAATGCCCAAAGGCCGTCCCGTGCTTCCGGATGCCTCTTCCCAGGGACGGGTACAACCGCCACCGTTTTCCCAGACAACTTCTGTTGCCTTGGGAAGTAAGGCCGGAAGCTGAAATAGGGATCAGTTTCACTTTCCAAAATGCCCGACTCCGCTCTGCCTACCGGTCCTGGAGGTCGAGGTGCGTCTCGGCCGAAGGTTTTATTCTGCTGCATCGCCTGGTTTGGGGGTTTTGCATACTAGGAAGTAAGAACCGCAGCGGTCCTTGGGTCTGGACCATCTCCTCTCCCCTCAAAAGCTCTTCCTCTTCGTTGGACCAGGGTTTGCCAGACCTCCTTGGAAAGGAACTGTGTTCTCTCATTTTGGGCTTCGGTCCTGGGAACACAAACACAAAAACGGTTCAGGATCCATGATGGCTTTCCCCCCCCCCCACATCCCCAGATTGGGTCGCGGAATCACTTTGAGTTCAGCTAAAGTTTGATATGAACTTCACAGAAACCCCTGAGATTCGGATTTCAGGGAAAGTGCTGAAATCCTCAGAGAAGCGGCATGGCCAAGTGGATAGAGCACAGGCCTGCGAGTCAGAAGGACCTGGGTTCTCATCCCGGCTCTGTCGCTTGTCTGCTGCGTGACCTTGGGCGAGTCACCTCTCTTCTCTATGCCTGAGTTAGCTCATCTGTAAAATGGGGATGAAAATTCTGAGCCCCATGTGGGACGTGGACTGTATCCAACCTGATTAGCTGTATCTACCCTGGGGCTTAGTACAGTTCCTGGTATATAGTAAGAGCTTAATAGATAACCAGTTTTTTTTTAAAAAGAGCTGATGATGAGAATGTGCTTTTTGTTTTTTCCTTTTCATCCCGAGTTCTTGGAACTGTGGGAAAGATAGGGCTCTGATGTATCTTTTTAAGACAGAGGGCATAGTTGAGTGAGTGGTGAAGGCACCAGTCAACCTAATTGACTTGCATCTACCCCAGCCTTAGAACAGTGTTTAATACGTAATGAGGACTTAACAAACACCATAAAACAAACAAACATGGACTGCATCCAACCTGATTAGCTTATATGTACAGTACCTTGTGCTTAGTAAGTGTTTAACCAATATAATTTTAAAAAAAGCATTGCTTGTCACATAAGTGCTTAACAAATACCACAATTATCATCATCATTATTATTGTTATCATTCTCCCAAGTGCTTAGTACAGTGCTCTGCTCATAGGAAGCATTCAATAAATACCACTGATTATTCACTGCCTCAATGGTAAAATGGGGATTCAATACTTAATAATAATCATGATAATAACGATAATGATGATGGCATTTGTCAGGCGCTTACTATGTGTCAAGCACTGTTCTAAGCACTGGGTGGATACAAGGTAATCAGGTTGTCCCACGTGGGATTCAGTCTTAATCCCCATTTTACAGATGAGGGAACTGAGGCACAGAGAAATTAAGTGACTTGCCCAAAGTCACACAGCTGATAAGTGGCAGAGCCGGGATAAGACTGTGAGTCCCAAGGAGAACATGGACTGTGTCCAACCTGATTATCTGGTAGCCACCCCAGTGCTTAGAAGAGTGCCGGGCACATAGTAAGCACTTAACAAATACCATAAAAAGAAAGTGCTGAACAAATACCATAAAAAAGTGTTTAACAAATACCAAAAAAGAAAGCGCCTAACAGATACCATAAAAAAGCGCTTAACAAATACTATAAAAAATGCTTAACAAATACCATTAAAGAAAAAAAAAAGTAGAGATGATTAGATGACTTAGACCCCCTAGTGTCATTCTGTTCAAAAATGAAAGAGAAACCTGGGCATATCACTGTCTTCTCTGAGCAGCTGGATGTTTTCCGACGTAGGGGGGCCCGCAGGGGGGTGACTCCGAAGGATTCGTAGAGGTTGGTTGTCCTGTAGAAGAAGTTGGTGTTTGTTAAGCGCTTACTATGTGCAGAGCACTGTTCTAAGCGCTGGGGTAGATACAGGGTAGTCAGGTTGTCCCACGTGAGGCTCCCAGTCTTCATCCCCATTTTACAGATGAGGGAACTGAGGCACGGAGAAGTGAAGCGACTTGCCCACAGTCCCACGGCTGCCAAGTGGCAGAGCCGGGATTCGAACCCATGACATCTGACTCCCAAGCCCGGGCTCTTTCCACTGAGCCACGCTGCTTCTCTAGAGGGTTGTGTCTTGGCCTACTGCCCCGGCATACTCGAACGGCAAGGAGCCGTTCCTGGGGTGGTCGCTCTTTAGGATCCGAGCAAACTTCTCCGTGCTGAAAGAGATTGGGTTTCCTCAGCTCCAAGCGCACGCTTTCACCAGCGGAGAGGAGACTCGCAGCCTTTTCGTGCACAAGCCTGCGGTGCGTTCATTCAGTTGCATCTCTAGAGCGCTTACTGTGTGCACAGCACTGTACTAAGCACTTGGGAGAGTACAATTGAACAATAAGCAGACGTGTTCCCTAGACGGGGAGCTCCCGTTCTAGAGACAAGCTGGTCTGCCCCACTCGCTGACGGGCCGGAAGGCCCGGAGTCCCTCAGGTTTTTCAGGGTCCTCAAGGAGTCGCTCCCGATCTATTTTCGAGACTTAATTTGTCTGGGGGAGAATAATAATAATAATGTTGGTATTTGTTAAGCGCTTACTATGTGCAGAGCACTGTTCTAAGCGCTGGGGGAGATACAGGGTGATCAGGTTGTCCCTCGTGAGGCTCACAGTTAATCCTTGTTTTACAGATGAGGTAACTGAGGCACAGAGAAGTGAAGTGACTTGCCCAAGTGGCAGAGCCGGGATTCGAACCCGTGACCTCTGACTCCCAAACCCGGGCTCTTTCCACTGAGCCACGCTACTTCTCTGAGAAGTGGCAGGACTCTAAATGCCAACACGCCCCACCCCCCCGCCAACCTAGGGGCCGTGGAAGGTGCCGGAAGAGTTTTGAACACCAGAAGGGTTCAGGCAATCGATGGAATCTCATTGAGTGCTTCCTGTCTGCAGAGCTCTGTACTGAGCACCTGTGAGAGAGAGAAGCAGCGTGGCTTAGCGGAAGGAGCCCGGGCTTGGGAGTCAGAGGTCGTGGGTTCTAATCCCGGCTCCGCCACTTATCCCCTGGGTGACTTTGGGCAAGTCACTTGACTTCTCTGTGCCTCGGTGACCTCATCTGTAAAATGGGGATTGAGACCGTGAGCCCCACGTGGGACAACAGTGCTTGGCACGTAGTAAGCGCTTAACACATACCATCATTATTATTATGAAAGAGAAACAGCAGGGCCTAGAGGATAGGGCATGGGCCTGGGATTCAGAAGGGCTTGGTTTCGAATCCCGGCCCGGCCACTTGTCTGCTACGTTACTTTAGGCAAGTCACTCGCTTAACTGCTCTGTGCTTCAGTTACCTCGACTGTAAAATGGGGATTAATACCGTGAGCCCTCTGTGGGACGTGGACTGTGTCCAATCTGATTAGCTTGGACCTTCCCCACACTCAGTACAGTGCCTGGCACATAGAAAGCGTTTAGCAAATACCATTTTAAAAAAAAAGAGTAGATAGACACGATCCTTTCCCTTAAGAAGCTTACAGGCTAGAGGGTGAGGCAGATGTTAAAATAAATGACAGATAATGAAAATTGCAGAGTATAAGGATATTATTATTGTTATTATGGCATACGTTAAGTGCTTACCATGTGCCAGGCACTGTACTAAGCGCTGGGGTGGGTACAAGCAAATCGGGTTGGACACGGTCCCTGTCCATAAGCGGGACTCACGGTCTCATTTTACAGATGAGGTAACTGAGGCCCAGAAAAGTGAAGCGGCTCGCCCAAGGTCACGCAGCAGACAGGTGGCGGAGCCAGAATCAGAACCCACGACCTTCCGACTCCCAGGCCCGGGCTCTCTCCGTTACAAGTGCTGTGGGGTGGGGTGAGTTTCGAAGAGTTTAGGAAGCACAGACCCTGGAGGAGGTATGATTTTTAGCAGGGCTTTGACGATACGGGAAGAGTGGGGAGTCTGTTGGATGTCAGTGAGGAAGTTGACGCGATAGTTGTGGCGGGATAGGTCGAGGAACTGGGAGTCGCGTGGAAACTCACTGTCCTTCTGATCCCCAGCCCAAATTAGGCCTTGCTTCAACCCAGTTTCCAAGTCCCTGAGATGGGTGGGAGGAAGAAACGAAGAGGCAGTGATGGATAGAGCACGGACCTGGGATTCAGAAGGACTTGGGTTCTAATCCCAGCTCTGCTACTTCCCTGCTGTGTGACCTTGGGCGAGTCACTTCACTTCTCTGTGCCTCAGTTACCTCACCTGTAAAATGGGGATTAAGACTGTGAGCCCCATGTGGGACAGGGACAGTGTCCAAGCTAACTAGACTGTATCTACCCCAATGCTTAGCACATAATAAACACAACAAATACTATTTTTTTTAAAGCAAGATTCAAAGCAAATTGGAATCTTTTTCTTATCTCTGGCCAAATAAAAAGCTCTCCTACCTGAAGGGTCTTCCTAGTTGACAGAGCCGGGATGTTCCTGGTAACGTCCCTGAATCTGGATTAAAAAATAAAAATAAAAAAGAATCAGAGACTAGAAGCAGGGAAGCAACATGGCCTATTGGGAAAAGCAGGGGCCTGGGAGTCAGAGGATCTGGGTTCTAATCCTCTTTATTGCCATTGTTCTTGTCTGTCTCCCCCGATTAGACTGTAAGCCCGTCAGAGGGCAGGGACTGTCTCTGTTACCGATTTGTACATTCCAAGCGCTCAGTACAGTGCTCTGCACATAGTAAGCGCTCAATAGATACTAGTGAATGAATGAATGAATACTCCTACAATTCTGCTGGACTGCGGTGTGACCATGGGCAAGTAACTTGACTTCTCCATGCCTTGGTTCCCTTATCTCTAAAAATGGGGAGTTCTCCCTTCCACTTGACTGTGAACTCCGTGTGGGGCAAAGATTGTGTCTGATCTGTTCATATTGCATCTACCCAAGTACTTAGTACAGAATTTAACACATAAGTGCTTAAATTGTACTCTCCCAAGTACAGTGCTCTGCCCACAGGAAGCGCTCAATAAATACAATTGATCGATTAAATACTACAGTGTTTATTATGTGAATAATTCACAGCTCAAGATAAAAAAAATGATCATTTCCCAGCTATCATTGTTAATTCAGTTCACTCAACTAGCTGGAAGTGAGCTTTTTTTATCTTTTATGGTATTGGTTAAGTGCTTACTAAGTGCCAGAAACTGTACTAAGTGCTCAAGAAGATGCAAGCTAATCAGATTGGGAAAAGAAGCAGCAATGCCTAGTGGATAGAGTACAGGCCTGGGAATCAGAAGGTCATGGGTTCTAATCTTGGCTATGCCTTTTGTCTGCTTTGTGACTCTGGACAAGTCACTTCACCTCTTTGTGCCTCACTTACCTCCTCTGTAAAATGGGGATGGAGCCCGTGAGCCCCACTTGGGACAGGGACTCTGTCCAACTCGATTTGTTTGTATCCACCCCGGTGCTTAGTACAATGCCTGGCACATAGTAAACGCTTAACAAACACCATCATTATTATTCTTGGACACGATCCCCGTCCCACCTAGTGCTCACAGTCTTAAACCCCATTTTACAGATGAGGTAACTGAGGCACGTGGAAATGAAGTGACCCACCCAAGGTCACAAAGCCAAAAAACTGGGATTAGAACAACACAGGTACTTCTGCCATCCAGACCCGAGCACTATCCACTAGGCCATGCTGCTTACAGGCGAAAACCTCTGTTGGAGAAAACTCTGGATATTTTTTTTCTGGTATTTATCAAGCGCTATGCTCCAGTCACTTTCCTAAACCCTGTAGTTAGGGTGTCTCCACCCCTAAATTAACATCTGGGAATAGCCAACAAGCAGAGAAGCCACGAGGCAGTTCCCTAGTGAATCAGCGATCCTGATTCAGAGAGCTCCAATCTAGGCTGTCCACGTGACCCCGGTACTTCTTCTGCCCTCCTTCCCCTCTCTCTGTCCACTTCTTGCTTCTCCTTCCTCTTTCTCTCTTCCATTTCCTGTGTTTTCTGAATGCTTTCTCTCTTGGGGGAGGGAGGTTATTTGGGTGGGGTATGCAAACAAAACCTCCTCCTGTCCCTCAGCTGCCACTGGAAAAGCCATTACCAGCTGATTCCTAACGACAAGGGACACATCTTTCCAAGATAATAGTATGGTGTTAAAAGCTTGCCAATCACTACGGTAGATCCAGTATAATCAGATTAGACAGTCTCTGTCCCACCCGGGGTTTACGGGGGAAGGGGGAGGGGGAAGAGGTATTTAATTCTCATTTTACAGATGAGGAAACGGAAGCCCTGAGAAGAAAGATAATTGACTCTTCACACGGCAGACAAGTGGCAGGGCCGGGATTAGAACCCAGGATTCCTGCTCCCAGGCTCTTCTTTCCCCTAGGCTGTGCTGGGAGATAACGTGGCAGAGAGGGCTAAAGAATCATGGCCCCCAGATTCTCTTTCTGGTTCCACCGTTAAGCAGAGGGATTCTAGAAAACTCTTTTTAATAGTTTCTGTTCAGCGCATGGCGTAGAAAGAGCCGGGGCTTGAAAGTCAGAGGTCGTGGGTTCTAATCCCAGATACACCGCTGGTTAGCTGTGCGACTTTGGACAAGTCACTTACTTCTCTGTGCCTCAGTGACCTCATCTATAAAGTGGGGATTAAGACTGTGAGACCCATCAGGACAATCTGATTACCTTGTATCTACCCCAGCTCTTAGAACAGTGCTTGGCACATAGTATGTGCGTAACAAATACCATTATTATTATCATAAGCAGGACAACCTGATTACCTTGTATCTACCCCAGCTCTCAGAACAGTGCTTGCATAGTAAGCGCTTAACAAATACCATTATTATTATTATTATTATTACATGTACTGTACTAAACTCCAGGATAGATACAAGCTCATCAGGTTGGACACAGTCCATATCCCACATGGGGCTCACACTCTTTATCCCCATTTTGCCGATGTGGTAACTGAGGCACAGAGAAGTGAAGCGACTTGCCCAAGGTCACACAGCAGAAAAGTAGCAGAGCTGGGATTAAAACCCAGGTCCTTCTGATTCCCAGGCCCATGGTCTATCCCCTAGGCCTTTCCTGGGCCCTTTCTTTCTCCTTCTCCCTCCCTCCGCCTTCTGCGTCACCAATTGGCTTCGTACCCTTCATGTTCGCCCCACTCTCTCCCCCTCAGCAGGTATGTCCTTATCTGTAATTTATTTTACAGTCTCCCCCTCTAGACTGTAAGCTCACTGTGGGCAGGGATTGTCCCAACCAACTCTATTGTACCGTCCTCTCCCAAGCTCCGAGTACAGAGCTCCACACACGGTAAGCGCTCAGTAAATACCAATTGATTGATTTGGCCTGCATTATCCAGGCTGTGAAAGTGCTGTTGAGAACTACCGCATTTACTGTTCTTTTGTACTCCCCCAAGCGCTTAGTACAGTGCTCTGCACACAGTAAGTGCTCAATAAATACAATGGACTGAATATAAACTGAAAATAAATCCTGTGAAGTGGCACACTGCATTCATGCCTTAAACCTAATATTGCATTTCTGCTTTTAGACTGAAAAGTTTTTTCTCCGCAATCAATCATATCAATTGAGTGTTCGCCGTGTGCGGAGCACCGTACTAAGCTCTTGGGAGAGTACAACGTAACAGAGTCGGTAGACATCTGTAAATGAAGATTCAGCGTCTGTTCTCCCTCCTACTTTGACTTTGAGCCCCAAGTGGGTTAGGGACCATGTCCGACCTGATTGGCTTGTAATAATAATAATAATGTTGGTATTTGTTAAGCGCTTACTACGTGCAGAGCACTGTTCTAGGCGCTGGGGGAGATACAGGGGAATGAGGTTGTCCCACGTGAGGCTCACAGTCTTCATCCCCATTTTACAGATGAGGTAACTGAGGCACAGTGAAGTGACTTGCCCACAGTCACACAGCTGACAAGTGGCAGAGTTGGGATTGTATCTCCCCCAGCGCTTAGAACAGTGCTTGACACATAGTAAGGGCTTAACAAATTCCACAACCACAATAATTAATAACGATATCCCCTCTTACACGCCGCAGTGTGAGGTTGGGTCCCCTTCAGACTGAGATTTACCTCAGGAGGGTCAGATGGGGGCAAGTCACATGTTTCCAGCCCATTCAAGTCCTTTCTGTTTTAAAGTCATTAAACCTCCTGGAGGATGCATTTCCTCCTGGAATTTGTTTTTAGCTTGGTACAGTGCTCTACACACAGTAAATGCTCAGGAAATACCCCTGATTGATTATAGATTGAAAGTCTTGCTCGGGTAGGCCCCGTCTGCCTTCAGAGTCAGAGATGGAAAACAAAAGATTACCTTTCACTGTGTGTTTCTTTTCGTTCAGCCTCTGCTGCTGGGCCCCCGTGTCTTCAAACTGGCAGAATACAAAACCCGCAAAATCACAGTCATTAGCATGTCACTCAAAGTCAAGTGGCAGCATTTTTAGAAGGAGCCCTTTTAGTATGAGCCCATCTTGCTTTTTAATCAGAAACCTATTTGATGGGAGTCTGATGCTTTTTTTCAACTCATTTCCTTCTTTTTTGGCGGGGTGAAGACAACACCCGGAATTTTCTCTCAATGAACATTTAGAAGGGAATATTTTATTTTTGACACTAATTTTTATTATCTGCTAAATAGTTGGAGAAAATAGCCTCTTTAGAGCCAAGGAATGCTGCATAATGAAGTTTAACAAAAGGAAATTTTGACAAGGGAGGAAGAATTGCAATTATTTAGCATTTCACCTATAATCCTAGGGTGTAGTAAAATAGCACCATCAAAGGCTTGAATGGTTTCCAACCTGAGAACCTAACAAGAGGGTTTTTAAAAAATATGGCCAAACTACATTTAGGGAGTAGATTAGATTACAGACCTCGCTGCTTGTTATTCAGCCCTGGAGTTGACCAACAGAGGTAGAAGGGACTGTGAGCCTTATGCAGGACAGGGATCGTGTTTGCCCTAATTGACCTGTACCTACACAAGCGCTTAGAACAGTGCTTGACACAAAGTGAGTGCGTATCAAACACCATTAAAAAAAGAGAGGGAGAAGAAGGAGGAGTGTCTTTGTTTTGGACTTCTGGCAGTGGTTGCACCCTGAAGAGGATGGGAAGACAGTTGAGGGAAAGTAGCCCTAAACTCTAATCCTAGGTAAATTGTAATCCCGGCTCTGCCACTTGTCTGCCGTGTGACCTTGGACAAGTCACTTAACTTCTCTGTGCCTAAATTATCTGATCAAATGAAGATCGTGAACCCCACGTGGGACAACCTGATTACCTTGTACCTACCCCAGCGCTTAGAATGGCGCTTGGCACATAGTAGGCGCTTAACAAATACCATCGTTATTATAATTATTATTATTAGGCCATGTCTCTTTTCTGAATCTCTCTGTGTCTCTGGTCTGCAGGAGGGCTTAATCAGGGAAGGCCTCTTGGAGGAGATGTGGCTTCCGTAGGGCTTCGAAGGTGGGGAGAGCAATTGTCCGTTGGGTATGAAAAAATAGGGTGTTCCGGGCCAGAGGCAGGATGTGGGCGAGAGGTCGGTGGCAAAAAGATGAGATCGAGGTACAAGTCAGTAGGTTGGCATTAGAGGAGCGAAGTGGCCGGGCTGGGTTGTACAAGGATAGTAGTGAGGTGAGGTGATGGGGGGCAAAGGGATTGAGGCTTTGTAGCCGATGATAAGAAGTTTCTCTTTGATGGGGAGGTGGATGGGCAACCACTGGAGGTTCTTGGAGAGTGAGGAAACTTGGACTGAATGTTTTTATAGAAAAATGACCTGGGCAGCAGACTGAAGTATGGACTGGAGTGGGGAGAGACGAGGGCAAGGAGATCAGCAAGGAAGCTGTTAGAGTAATCAAGGCTTGATAGGATAAGCGTTGTATTCACAGTAACAGTTTGAATGTAGAGGAAAGGGCTGATTTTAATGATCTTGTGAAGGTTGAATAGACAGATTTAATGATAGATTGAATACGTGGGTTGAATGAAAGAGAGGAGTCAAGGATAACCTCAAGGCTATGGGCTTGTGTGACAGGAAAGATGGTGGTGCCGTCTACAGTGATGGGAAAATCAAGAGGACAGATTTGGGTGGGGAGATAAAGGAGTTCTGTTTTGGACACATTAAGTTTGAAATGATGGCCGGACATCCAAAGTAGAGATGTCTTGAAGGCAGAGGGAAATGCGAGACTGAAGAGAGGGAGAGAGATTCGGGCTGGAGATGTAGATTGGGAATCATCCAGATAGAGGTGATAGTTGAAGCCACGGGAGTGAATGAGTTCTCCATTCACTCAATCATTCATTCATTCAATCGTATTTACTGAGCACTTACTCTGGCAGAGCACTGTATTAAGCGGTTGGGAAGTAGGCAACAAATAGAGACAATCTCTGCCCACAGTGGGCTCACAGTCTAGAAGGGGGGAGACAGACATCAAAACAAGTCAACAGGCATCAGTAGCATCATTATAAATAAATAGAAGTATAGATATATACACATCGTTAGTAAAGATAAATTGAATTATAAATATGTACATATATATGCAAGTGCTGAGGCGCAGGTGGGCGGGGCGGGTATGGGAGTCCAAGGGAGCGGATATAGATGGAGATTAGAAAGGGACCCAGAACTGAACCTTGAGGAACACCCACAGTTATAGGGGAACTTCCGCTTGCCCAGAAAATAAATGAATCACTAAGGCAGAGAGGCAATTTGCAAGGTTGGTATAGATAACTGAGAGTTCCTTTCGGGGTCTGATTCTGACTGCAGTGATGTGAGCGGAAATAAAAGTCTCCACCAGATTTCCCTCCCTAGGGACTATTTTCCTAGAGGATTGCCAGTTAGCTAATTGTGCCGCTCTACACAAATGTTTTTGCCTAGTTGTAGGTGAGGATCTCAGTCTAGAAGAGGACAGAAAAAAAGGGGTACTGTTTTAGGGCTGAACGGATTTGTCCCCTGCTAACAATTTGTAGTAAAAGAAATAGATTCAGGTAAAGGGAGGGAGATTTCAGCAGTTCCCATTCACCTACCTTCATTTCAGTGGTATTATCTGCTCCTGAGGAAAATGGGAAGTAGAGAACGGGGACATGGAAAATGAGAAGCGTTTGGATCACGTAAGGTTGGTCATGACCTGATAATCCACTTCCAGGAAGGCAGATGCTTATGAAACCATTTAGCTGAATGAAATATGTTTCTAGTTTCACAGATTTTTGCATTGTCTGTTTCTGTTTTCCACTCATATTCTATTCACTTGTGGGACAGGGACTGTGTCCAACCTGATTTATCTTATTTGTACCCCATTGCTTAGTACAATGCCTGGCACCTAGTAAGTGCTCAACAGATCCCATAAAAAAAACAAACCTGAGAACCAGACATGAAAATAAGAAAGTTCCTGCCCCTCACAGCACCAGCTTTTGGGTAGTTAAAAAGTGAATAGAGTGAATTGAATTTTACCATTTTTGGGGAAACGGAAGGGAATGCAATAATTGTAGAAAATCCTTGGAGGTTTGAAGATTTACCTCTTTTTGCTGTGAGATTTCTTTAGAAGTTTTCTGGTTTATTATTCTAGCATTTCTTTCCTTCTTTGTTTTCAGATGCTTTTCTTTAGTTTTTATCTAGATGAAAGATTCAGGATTTAAAATACATTAATTTGAAAGAAGAGATTATTTCTCCTCATTACGAGAATGCAGCCCTCAGACGGTGATATTCCGTGTACCAGTGTATAAAAAAAAATTACCGAAGGCCTAAGGCACAATTGGTGAGGCAATCAATAGCATCTTAGGGTCAGTTTTCATTTTTGTAAATGCAAACGCGATTGGACACCCTCTCCAATGTTTTCAGTTTTCCGAATTTTGGATTTTTTAAACTTCAGTTCATCTGCAGATCATTGATACTCTTATGTCTCTAGACTTGGGCTGGCTGTGATCGTAAGTGCTCACCCCATGAGGGGGTTTTGGGAGGCCCTCACCCCCAGAGTTTTGAGCTCGACTCCCAGAATTGCTCATCCCGGTCTCTGAAAAGGCCTGAGACTTATCAGTAGTGGTTGAAGAGATTCAAAATAGAGGCTCATTAAAGCCAGTTTCTTCCTAATAACACGAATAATAGCAATAATAATTATGGTATTTGTGCCAAGCATGGGGATAGGTACAATAAAATCAGATTGGACACCGTCCGTGTCCTTACTGAGACTCACAGTCTAAAGAGCGGAGGAGAACAGATACTCAAATCCCATTTTAATCTTAGTTCTAGCTCCTTCTAAAATATCTGCCCACGTCTTTCCCCCTGCTCTAATGGAAAAGTTGACACCTCTGGTGGTGATATTAAAATGCAGGGGTTTAAGGGTATCTCTGGGCCCTTCCAACCTGGAAGGGGTAAAGGGCCTTACTCAAAGACAGCGGGTCCCCAAACCTAACACGATAGGGGTGTTCTTGGAGATCAGAGTTTGGGCTGCAGGTTAGCCCAACTTCCAAGGAGCTCAGCTACATCCTAGCTCCAGGTCTGGACATTACAACGCTGACAGTATAAGGCTGGTGGGAGGAAGAAAGTCCCAAAGATTCTGCCAGATCCCTGAAATGTAAATGCCAGGGCCTGAAGGGCACATATGGAAGTTGCAAAGATTAAAGGTGGAGTTCAGCTGCAGACAAGAATCACCTGCCCACGGAATCCAGCGTGGCTTAGTGGAAAGAGCCCGGGCTTGGGAGTCAGAGGTTGTGGGTTCTGATCCTGTTTCTGCGACTTGTCAGCTGTGTGACTTTGGGCAAGTCGCTTAACTTCTCTGGGCCTCAGTTCCCTCATGTAAAATGGGGGTGAAGTCTGTGAGCCCTACGTGGGACAACCTGATTACCTTGTACTCCCCCAGCACTTAGAACTCAGTGGAAAAGAGCCTGGGCTTCGGAGTCAGAGGTCATGAGTTCGACTCCCGGCTCTGTCGCTTGTCAGCTGTGTGACTGTGGGCAAGTCACTTCACTTCTCTGTGCCTCAGTTCCCTCATCTGTAAAATGGGGATTAACTGTGAGCCTCACGTGGGACAACCTGATTACCCTGTATCTCCACCAGCGCTTAGAACAGTGCTCTGCACATAGTAAGCGCTTAACAAATACCAACATTATTATTATTATTATTAACCGTGCTTTGCACATAGTAAGCACTTTACAAATGCCATCATTATTATTATTATTATTCTTAATCCCTTATAAGCAATAAACTGCCTATAGGCAGGGATCATATCTACCAATTCTGTTGTGGTATACTTTCCCAAGGGTTTAGCACAGTGCTCCGCACGTAGCAAGCCCTCAATAAATACCATGGATTGACTGAACCAATCTCTTTCCCATGAACCCTGGAGGGTTTAGAGCTAAGGTTTGGTTGCTGTGATTCTTGTGGCTTTGATGATTGGATGTGGTAACCTAACGCATGTGATATCCAAATTCATGGACAGAATATCAAAGAGATGAGAAGATAAAGCAGCGTGGCCTAGTGGAATGATCACAGGCCTGGGAGTCAGAGGACCTGGGTTCTAATCCCCTGCTCCGCTACTTACCTGCTGTGCGACCTCAGGCAAGTCGCTTAGCTTTTCTGGGCCTCAGTTCTATCATTTGTGAAATGGGGATTCAATACCTGTTCTCCCTCTTACTTAAATTGTGAAACCCTCATGGGACCTGATGATCTTGTATCTACTCCAGAGTTTCCTACAGTGCTCGACACAGAATAAGCGCTTAACAAATACTATTAATAGGAGTATTATTATGATCCTAAGAGCCAGGCAGCTGGCAATTAAAGGCTTCTTTTCTGCTCAGTGTTCTGTTCCTCAGAGGGAGATGAAAGAATAATTCTTTGAGGCATTGCCAAAAAGAGTATGAAACAAATGAATTGTTTCAGCTCTTTCTGGAGTCAGAGACCCTTTTGAGCTCATGTTCAACAGGGAGTCAGAAATGGCAAGCCCCGAAACTGTTGGGCTGCTCATGCCCTTTTAGCAGGTTCTAGAAGCGTTACCTTTCAGCCCAAACTTCCTGAATTCGAGAGGCTTGGGGTTCCCTTCCTGTGTCTAAGTCTGTTAGGAGAAGATCCCAAAATTCTGACTTTTTTTTAAATGGTATTTGCTAACGCTTATAAGAGTCAAGTAATAATAATAATGATGTTGGTATTTGTTAAGCACTTACTATGTGCAGAGCACCATTCTAAGCGCTGGGGTAGATACAGGGTCATCAGGTTGTCCCACGTGAGGCTCACAGTCTTAATCCCCATTTTACAGATGAGGTAACTGAGGCACAGAGAAGTGAAGTGACTTGCCCACAGTCACACGGCTGCCAAGTGGCAGAGCTCGGGATTCGAACCCATGACCTCTGACTCCCAAGCCCGTGCTCTTTCCACTGAGCCACGCTGTTCCGAGCTCTGGGGTAGATAGAAGGTAATCAGGTCCGACACAGTCCCTGTCCCACGTGGGGCTCGTAGTCTAAGTAGGTGGGAGAGCAGGTACTAAATCCGCATTTTAAGTTGAGGAAATTGAAGCACAGAGAAGTGAAGTGACTTGTCCGAGGTCACACAGCAGACAAGTGGCAGAGCCGGGATTAGAAACCGGGTCCTCTGACTCCCAGACCCGGGCTGTAGCCACCAGGCCATGCCGCTTCCCCATTCTCAGTCAGGTCTGCCCTGAGACATTCCGGTTCCTCATGGGGTTTGGACTGCAGTCCCTCAGGGGCTAGAGGACCGACCTGGATCCCCCCTGCCCCAAAAATGCAACCTGAACTTGTAATTCTGGTATTTGTTAAGTGCATACCTTGTGTCAAACGCTGTGCTGAGAACTGTGTTAAGCACCGGGATAGGTACATCAGATCAGACAGTCCCTGTAGCCCACGGGGCTCATAGAGCGGGAAGAGAGAGCAGGTATTGAATTCCCAGTTTGCAGATGAGAAAACTGAGGCACCGAGAAATTAAGTGACTTGCCCAAGGTCACAGAGCTGACCGGTGGTGGAATCAGGATCGGAACCCAGGTCTCCCGACTCCGAGGCCTGTGCCCTTTCCACTAGGCTCCGTTTCTTCTCCCGTGGTTTTGTTCGTGGTCTAGAAGTCAGAAGGTCCTGAATTCTATCCCCGGCTCTGTCCCTTGTCCGCTGTGTGACCCCGGGCAGGCCACGTAACCTCTCCGGGTCTCAGTTAACTCATCAGCAAAATGGGGATTCAGTACTTGTTCACCCTCCGACTTAGACCGTCATCCCCATGTGGGACCTGATTATCATGCGTCCATCCCGGTGTTTAATTAGTACAGTGCTTGGTACGTAGTAAGCGCTCGCCAAATACCACATTATATTAACTCATGATGGGGAGGACCAAGCTGAAATCATCTTCCCAGGATCCCGCAGGTCTGACAGGGCAGGTCGGGGCCCCGGGCTTGGAAGTCAGAAGGACCTGGGTTCTAATCCTGCCTCCACCACGTGTCTGCTGTGGGAACTTGAGCAAGTCACCTTACTTCTTCGTGCCTCAGTTGCCTCATCTGTAAAATGGGGATTAAGACTGTGAGCCCCATGTGGGACGTGGACTGTGTCCAACCTGATTAGTTTGTATCTACCGCAGTGCTTAGCACGGTACCTCGCACAAAGCCAACACTTTATAAATACAATATAACAAAATGGAGAGTGAAGACTGGCACTCGGCTGACATATGACCTTATCACCAATGATCCTCAGCTGGAAGAGGAACTGGCCCTTTCTTATTTTTTTTTATTCCTAAAAGAAAGGGTGACCAAATGATTGAATAAGGGGCCTGGGCATCTGTGAGGATCAGGGGGTGGGGTGGGGGGATATCAGCCCGATTCAGAACCTGAACTCTCACCCATTCCCCAGAACTGTCATTTTTCCTAATTCTGCTCAGCATGACAACAGAAAAAGTGAACCAACCAGTGCTCGCTGAGTCATTCCCAACAGGCATCTGGTAACCACTGGAAGAAAAAGGAGATGACGGAGAAGAGAGAGCCAGACAAATTTATTTTAATAGAAACTGGAGAGGTTTTCCCGCATACCTGAGAAGCCAGCTCAAGGAGGTAAGCCGGAGTCCCTCGGGACTCCGAGCTTTCGGAACCTCGGTTGCTGTAAAAGAGACAGTATAATTTAGTCCATTCATTCAGTCGTATTTATTGAGCGCTCACTGCGTACAGAACACTGTACTTAGCGTTTGGGAGCGTACAACGCAACGGTAAACAGTCACATTCCCTGCCCACAGACTACGGAAGATTTTGGTGAGCCTTTTCCATGCCATCCTTTGGGCTGCCCTAGCCTTGCTTACGAGTGGCAATACATTCCAAGCGCTTAGTACGGTGTTCTGCACATAGTAAGGGCTCAATAAATACTACTGAATGAACTCTTTTTCTGAAGGGAAAAGACCAGTATGAGCTCCTCTATTGCATTGCATCCCCAGGCAAGAATACAGAGAAGAATATAGAGAAGCAGAGTGGCTCAGTGGAAAGAGCCCGGGCTTGGGAGTCAGAGGTCGGGGGTTTTAATCCCGGCTCCGCCACTTGTCAGCTGTGTGACTTTCGGCAAGTCACTTAACTTCTCTGTGCCTCAGTGACCTCATCTGTAAAATGGGGATTAAGACTGTGAGCTCCACGTGGGACCACCTGATGACCCTGTGTCTACCCCAGCGCTTAGAACAGTGCTTGGCCCATAGTAAGCGATTAACAAATACCGACAAATACCAAGCGCTTATTAGAGGGCTCTCGGCACACAGTAAGCACTCAACAAATACCACCTATCTGGGGTCGCGTCACCCAGCTCAGAAATGAAGATGGTGGCCCAGTGTCCAGAGGGACCTTATGAGACTCAGGGGATGCGATGCAGCAGCGTGGTTGGAGATCAAAGGTCATGGCACCAGAGGGCAAGAACCATCAGAGGGAAGAATAATAATAACTGTGGCATTAAAGTGCGTACTCCATGTTGGGGCGGTGACGAGATCATCAGGGTCCCATACGGGAGCCACAGTCTAGGTAGGAGGGAGAACGGGTATCGAATCCTCATTTTAAAGATGTGGAAACTGAGGCACAGAGAAGTTAAGAGACGTGCCCAAGGTCACACAGCAGGCAAGTGGCGGAGCTGGGATCAGTCTCCCGGCTCCTAGGCCCGGGCCCTTTCCGCTAGACCAGCCTGCCCTCTGGCCCTTAATGTGGTCAGAGGTTGCCACTTCAGAGGTGACGATCATAATTCAGAGCAGGGAAAGAGATTAACTCACTTTAGTTACAGGTGGTGTTTAATCTGCCTGCCGACTGGCACATCTCAGTGTTATCAATATACTGATGTGGGTCTCTGACCTAATAAGTTTCTTTCTTGTTTCAGTTTATAACAATGCCTTATATTCATTCATTCATTCAATCGTATTTATCGAGCGCTTACTGTGTGCAGAGCACTGTACTGAGTGCTTGGAAAGTACAATTCGGCAACAGATAGAGACAATCCCTATCCAACAACGGGCTCACAGTCTAGAAGGGGGAGACAGACAACCAAGCAAAACAAATAGATGGGCATCAATGCCATCAAAATAGATAAATAGAATCATAGGTGTATACACATCATTAATAAAATAGAGTAATAAATATGTTCAAAGATACACAAGTGCTGTGGGGAGGCGAAAGGGGTAGAGCAGAGGGAGGGAGTAGGGGAGCTGGGGATGGAGGAGGAGCAGAGGAAAAAGGGGGGAATCAGGCTGGGAAGGCCTCCTGGAGGAGGTGAGCTCTCAATAGGGCTTTGAAGAGGGGAAGAGAGGTAGTTTGGCGGAGGTGAGGAGGGAGGGCGTTCCGGGCCAGAGGTAGGACGTGGGCCGGGGGTCGACGGCGGGACAGGCGTGAACGAGGGACGGTGAGGAGGTGAACGGCAGAGGAGCGGAGTGTGCGGGCCGGGCTGGAGAAGGAGAGAAGGGAGGAGAGGTAGGAGGGGGCAAGGGGATGGAGAGCTTTGAAGCCAAGAGTGAGGAGATTTTGCTTCATTGCGAAGGTTGAAAGGCAACCAGTGGAGATATTTGAGGAGTGGAGTGATATGCCCAGAACGTTTCTATAGAAAGATAATCCAGGCAGCAGAGGGAAGTAGAGACTGAAGCGGGGAGAGACGGGAGGATGGGAGATCAGAAAAGAGGCTGATGCAATAATCCAGTCGGGATATTATGAGAGATTTAATAATAATGTGGGTATTTGTTAAGCGCTTACTATGTGCAGAGCGCTGTTCTAAGCGCTGCGGTAGATACAGGGTAATCAGGTTGTCCTACGTGAGGCTCACAGTCTTCATCCCCATTTTCCAGATGAGGGAACTGAGGCACAGAGAAGTTAAGTGACTTGCCCACAGTCACACAGCGAAGTGGCAGAGCCGGGATTCGAACCCCCGACCTCTGACTCCTAAGCCTGCGCTCTTTCCCCTGAGCCGCGATTTAATGTGGCAGCTTTCTTCTGAAAGATTTAAGGAGTTTTATGGGGACAGTTTAATTTATCTTCATATCATTTCCATAAGGAAGGTTGAGATTTTAATGTCTAGGACATTTGAGCATTAAATGACCGAGGAAAAAGTGTTAGTCTTGTTGCCGTTCCTATCTGGCTGGGCCCCTCTGCAGATCTGGGTTAAATCCCCTGCCCCTGACTCTCTCCTGAGGGTGGAACTGTACTGAAAATGAGTGGTTAATAATGATAATTGTGCTGTTAAGCTCTTTCAATGTGCCAAGCACTGAAGTAGATACAAGATAATCAGATCAGTCAGTTCCTGTCCTACACAGGACTCACTGTCTAAAGGGGAGAGTGGACAGGTAATTAATCCTCATTTTACAGATGAGGAAAGTGGGGCAGAGAGAAGTGAAGTGATTTTGCTCAAGGTCACACAGGAGGCAGGAATGAGAACCCAGGTCCTCCGAGTGCCAGGCCCAGACTCTTTCCACCAGTCCATGCTTTGGTGGTTCTCATCGGAGCCCCCATTTCAGCAGCAGAGAGGCCCTGGAAGATGAGAAAGATTGGGAGTGTCACCTACTAAGACACACAGCTCTCACGCTGGCACGGAAATTGGAACCTCCCTGCCTCTCCTCACCTCCATCTCTGCACTTTGGGAAATTGCTGCAGTAACCATTCGATGCGTTTTAAATTAGGAAGATCGATCTCCGAAACTCCCCATGAGACTGCAAACTCCTGGAGAGCTTAGATTATGTCTATCAACTCGACTGTACTCTCCCAATCCCTTCATTCAGGGCCCCGCAAATACCGAGGAGGCAATAGATACCACTTGATTGTTTGATTTGTCTCACATCTGGGGATTTCAGAATACTGCTCTAAACAAAGTAGACTCAGTTGCCTTTTTTTCCCCGGGCGGGAGAGTGCACCAAGCACGATCTATCATATTTACAGTGCTTGGCACATAGTAAGTGCTTAACAAATACCATTATTATTACTGATCATTCACTGTGTGCAGAGCACTGTACTAAATGCTAGGGAGAGTACAGTATAACAGGTACATTCCCTGCCCACAGTGAGTTTACAGCCTATAGGACAACCAGAATAAAGGAGCCTATTTTAGAAATTAAGAAATGAAAACCCTGGTTTCTATAATGTCAACACTAAAATCAGTTTCCTCAGCATGAACATCACAGCCCGTTTTCAGTTCGGCATACTCATTCCTATAAATTCAGGACTAAGTACATAATACATAGAACAAATTCACCACTCTGTAGTCTTTCTTTATCTTGTCTTATGCCGTCGAGTCGTCTCCGACCCACAGCGACGCCGTGGACGCATCTCTCCCAGAACGCCCCACCTCCGTCGGCAATCGTTTTGGAAGCGTATCCGTAGAGTTTTCTTGGTAAAAATACGGAAGTGGTTCACCGTTGCTTCCTTCCGCAAGTATTGACTCGTAGCAGATTGCCTTCCACTCGCTAGCCACAGCCCAAGCTAGGAATGGAATGGCTAGGCTTCTGCTTGACTCTCCCTCCCATAATCAAGACTGGTAGAGTACAGGAAACTCTCCAGGTGCGACCCTGAGTGGGGAATCTTTCCTTACCTAGATTCTAAATCCAACGTGACATCTGGGAGAGAGCCATCGGAATTATAATTCAATTTCTCTGAGTCCATCCCAGGATGCTGTTTCTCCAGCTCTTCTAATTCTTTCAGGCACTGAAAATACTAGATGAGAGCATCGTCTTAGTGAAGGCTAAAACCCCGAGCACTCACTTAACATAACCATCTGCACATTCGGAGGTGTCTAGGCAGAAAGTTGGAGGGAAGCCCGGACTAGAAAGTATCAGTTCTTTGCTTTAGAATATACAAAACAAATACTTTGCTGTAGACAAGCTCAGGTCACCTAATAGTTGTAGTAATAGTATTTATCGAGCATTTATTTTGTACTAAGCGCTGGGAGAGAATATACGGAAGGAAATAGACACGGTCCCTGTCCCTCGTGGGCTTATTCATTCATTCAGTTGTATTTATCGAGCACTTACTGTGTGCAAAGCACTGTTCAGAGTGCTTATTGAAGGCGCATCTCCTCCAAGAGGCCTTCCCTGACTAAGCCCTCCTTTCCTCTTCTCCCATTACCTTCTGCGTCGCCCTGACTTGCTCCCTTTATTCATCCTCCCTCCTGGCCCTTATGTACATATCTGTCATTTTTTCATTTCTATTTATGCCTGTCTCCCCCTCTAGACTGTAAGCTCACTGTGGGCAGGGAATGTGTCTTTATTGTTGTATTGTACTCTCCCAAAAACATAGTATGGTGCTCTGCACACAGTATGTGCTCAATAAATACTCACTGATTCAAAATCTAAGAGTGCCCTTCCTTCCTCTTGGACGGTGAGCTCCCAGTGGGATAGGAACTCTGCCCGACCTGATTATCTTGTACCTAACCCCATGCTTAGCACAGTGCTTGACACCTGGGTAGCACTTCATAAATTCCATCATCCCCATCATTTATTATTACTGTAATGAATGCACAGATAGACTTTTCATACCTTGCTCTGATCTGGATCACAGTAGTCCAAGAGAGCGTCACAAAAATGATACCCCATCGATTCCAAGTCTTTTGTGTTGAAGTGGGTGCCTTGTCTATTTCCTGTAAAGAATATAGCCACTGGTGAGGTGGCTATACAGTACAGTGCCTGGCACATAGTCAGCGCTTAACAAATACCATAATTTATTATTATTATTATTACTCTCCTCAGCTGGGCTGGCCTCTCAGGCGTGGTTAGCTGAATAGACAATATCAATCCATCAGTCAGTGATATTTATTGACAGCTTACTGTGTGCAGAGTACCGTACTAAGCATTTGGGAGAGCAATCATTCATTTATTCAGGTGTTCATATTTATTGAGTGCTTACTGTGGGCACTGTAGTAAGCGCTTGGGAGAGTACAATATAACAATAAACAGACACATACCCTACCCACCGCGAATTTACAGTGTAGAGGGGGAGACAGACATTAATACAAATAAATTCCAGGTACATGCTGTGGGGATGGGAGTGGGGGATGAACAAACGGAGCAAGTCAGGTTGATGCAGAAGGGAGTGGGAGAAGAGGAAAGGGGGGCTTATTCAGGGAAGGCCTCCTGGAGATGTGCCTTCAGTTAGGGTTTGAAGCGGAGGGGTTGGGGGGAGAGGCACCAGCTGGCTCACCTGCTGGGATTTTTTGAGCGTTTGCTATGTGCAGAACAATGTACTAAACACTTGGGAGAGTAGGCGAGAATTAGCAGACACTTTCCCTGCTCACAGTGAGCTTATAGGCTTATGAGAAAATTATCACCATAGCGCTGAACCTCATCCCTACCCTCCAATCTTCCCTTTAGTTTGCTTCCTTGCAATAAATGGGAGAGGGAAGCAGATTTCTCTTCTAGTTGGCTTTCGGTCTCTTCTACTTGGATCTGTGCTCCATTTAAATGGCCAAATGTCCCCCTCTTCTACGTGTGGCCTAAAGGATAGAGCACAGGCCTGGAAGCCAGAAGGACCTGGGTTCTAATTCCGGCTCTGCCACTTGTCGGTTGGGTTGTCTTGGGCAAATCACTTCACATCTCTGTGCCTCAGTTCTCTCATGTGTAAAATGGGAATTAAGACCGTGGACCCCATGTGGGACAGGGACTGTATTATATCTGCCTCCTGGTCAGTAGAGTGCCTAGCATATATAAGCGCCTAAATACCATTCAAAAAAAAATAATTGAGGGCCTGTTAAAAAATTAAGGGCCGGCCCTGCTTATTGTAAATGGGACTTCAAACTCTCACTGTGGTACGATTGGTGGACTACCTCTCTGTGAGTCTGAAATGATCAGTTCTGTGCTGTGAAGTTACTCTAATTATTACACTTCTAAACCTGCCTTTCAGAGAAGCAAAGTGGCCTAGTGGATAGAGCCAGGGCTCGGGAATCAGAGGGCCTGGGTTCTAATCCCGGCTCTGCCACCTGTCTGCTGGGTGAACCTGGACAAGTGACTTCACTTCTTGATGTCTCAGTTACCTCATCTGTAAAATGGGGATTGCCTGTGTGACCCATGTAGGTTATGATCTGTATCCAATCTGATTAGCTTGTACCAACCCCAGCACTTAACACAGTGCCCGGCACAGCATAAGCACTTAACAAATACCATAGAAAAAAATAGAGACCCTTCAGTTGCACTGCCTTAGGACCGTAAGTGAGAACATCTTCCTCTTACCGAGTGTAGACCCACAGAACGTGGCTTCCAGGGTGAAGCTGTTCCGGATCCCCATTTTCCACATCACTACCCTCCCGGTTCCTTCTTTGCTCTTCTGAACCTTAAACTGGCAAGACTGGAAGGAGAACTGAAAAGAAGGGCACAGAATGAGCCCCGCTGAGTTGACGGAAGATTCCCCTTCCCCTCGAATGAGGATTGGAGACGAAAGAGCCGCGACGAGATGATTCCCGGAAATACAGCTGTAAGGATTTAATGTCAGTCTTCCCCCACTAGCCTATAAGCTCCTCGAGGGCAGGGGGTACAGAAAGTAAGTGCTCAATAAATGCCATTGATCGAATGAATGTATTTTCCCTTGAGGTGGAGAGATATATCTAATTTAGAGCAACGGGAGGGAGTGAAGAAATACCTCCAATTCCCAGAATTGCAGACCTCCTGACACTGATTCTGGCGGGGTCAATTCCACCTTTCACCTACCCAGAGCAGTGGCCTTGGGAGAGCTCGATGTAGCCTTGTTGACTTAAGTTGCACCTGATCAGTAAGCCTTTGGAGGCAGGTGGATGCCACGTGATATTTTTTCCTCCAACATGACCTGAGTGATTAGTAACTGTGGCCCCTCTTCTTAGTTGTGACTAAGATCATTCTTATACCCTGCCAAAGTTCGGCAGAATTCTTCTCATTAGGATATTTAATGTTCTTGACATGTCAGATGGATGTTTGATGAGCCCTGGTATTTGAAATGAAACCAAGAAGTGATTTATCTCCCTGGCTCCTTCTTTCCCACCAAAGTTCAGTTGTGTAAATCAGTCAATCAGTGGTATTTATTGGGCATTAACTATGTGAAAAGCACTGAGCACCTGGGAGAAGACAATAGAACAAAATTAGCTGAACGGTATTTATTATCACTTCACTGTGTCCAGAGCACTCTACTGAGCACTAGAGAAAGCACAGTAGAGTTACCCTGCTTTCAAGGATTTACAATCTAATGGGAGATATTAAAATATATTTCAGGTAGGGGAAGAAACTTAGTATAAAGATATGCTCCTAAGTGCTGTGCTGTGGGGAGAGTGAATGGGTTTGGTTAAGCATGTAGGGAGTAAGGAATCAAGTGGATGGCAGCAGGGAGGAGACTAGGGCGGGGAGATGAGAGGTTAGTATAGGAAGGCTTCCTGGAAAAGATGTGATTTTTCAGTAGGGCTTTGAAGATGGGGAGAGTGGTCGTCTGCCGGATGTGTAGGAAGAAGGAGTTCGTTTGTTCATTCAATCGTATTTATTGAGCGCTTACCGTGTGCAGGGCACAGCACTGAGTGCTTGGAAAGTACAATTTGGCAACAGACAGAGACAATCCCTAACCAACAATGGGCTCATAGTCTAGAAGGGGGAGACAGACAACCAAGCAAAACAAGTAGATAGGCATCAATACCATCAAAATAGATAAATAGAGTCATAGATATACACATCATTAATAAAAGAGTAATAAATATGTTCAAAGATACACAAGTGCTGTGGGGCGGGGAAGGGGGTAGAGCAGAGGGAGGGAGTAGGGGAGATGGGGAGGGGAGGAGGAACAGAGGAAAAAAGGGGGGGATCAGGCTGGGAAGGCCTCCTGGAGGAGGTGAGCTCCCCAAAGGGCTTTGAAGAGGTGAAGAGAGCTAGTTCGGCGGATGTGAGGAGGGAGGTCGTTCCGGGCCAGAGGTAGGACGTGGGCCGGGGGTCGACGGTGGGACAGGTGAGAACGAGGCCCAGTGAGGAGGTTAGCGGCACCAGAGGAGCGGAGTGGGCGGACTGGGCTGGAGAAGGTGAGAGGGGAGGTGAGGTAAGAGGGGGCAAGGGGATGGACGGCTCTGAAGCCAAGATTGAGCAGTTTTTGCTTCTTGTGGAGGTTGATAGGCAACCACTGGAGATTCTTGAGGAGGGGGGTGACGTGCCCAGAGCCTTTCTGTTGATAGATAATCCGGGCAGCAGAGTAAAGTATAGACTGAAGTTCCAAGGAGTTCCAAGTAACGATCGGTCGTTCATGTGATTATACTAATATAATAATCCGACAGTTTGTAATGTAGAGTACTAATATATTGATATAATTGGGGTAGTTTGTAGTATTCATTCGGGCCATGCTGAGGCCATTTGAGAGAGCAGTGTGTACTAGTGGAAAGAGTATGGGGCTGGGACCCAAAGGATCTGAATTCTAATCCTGACTCTGCCACTTGTCTGTTGTGTGACCTTGGGCAAGTCACTTACCCGCTCCGTTTCTTGGTTATCTCATCTGTAAATGGCGATTAAGACTGTGATCCCCATGTGTGACAGGGACTGTGTCCAACCCAATTAACTTGAATCTATCCCAGCGCTTAGTACAGTGCCCGGCACATAATAAGCGCTTAACAAATACCATTAAAACAAGCCACTCCTCGGACCACCCGTTCAGCCCTCCCAGTTCTGTAGATGAAAAGTTTAAGTCAGGAAGACACTTACTTTATCTGGACAGTTCTTGCTCATCATGAGTGGAAAGATGCGGGGTTGCAAGCCAAACCCTCTGGCTCGTCTGTTACCCTCACAGCCGTACATGAAGATATTCTCTTTCCTACTGTGGCCGTGAAAGTCACAATACAGGAGAACTTCCCTCTCTGCCATCACTCTACCGAAAGGGAGAAGTACAGATTGTTCCAATCAGCCTTGAGTCCCCTGCGTTCCCTGCTCGGGATGGGGTGGGATGACCTCTCAGCTTCCTCAGTAAGGGGAATGGGGGAATCACGGTATTTAGTGAGCGCTTCCTGTGTGCGGAGCACTGTACTAAGCACTTGGGAGAGTACAATTTAACATATAACAAGACATTCCCTGCCCACAGTGAGCTCACAGTCTAGCGGGGGAGACAGACATTACTATAAATAAAGAAATTATGGATTGTACCTAAGTGCTGTGGGACCGGGAGGGGAGATGAATAAAGGGAGCAAGGGTGACGCAGAAGGGAGCTGAAGAAAAGGAAAAGGAGGGCTTAGTCAGGGAAGGCCTTTCGGAGGAGATGCGCCGTCAGTACGGCTTTGAAGTGGGGGAGAGTAATTGTCTGTCGGACATGAGGAGGGAGGGCGTTGCAGGCCAGAGGAAGGATGTGGGCAAGAGGTCGGTGGCGAGACAGACGGGATCGAGGTACAGTGAGGTTAGCAGCAGAGGAGCAAAGTGTTCCGTCTGGGTTTCGTAAGAGAGCAGCGAGGTGAGGTAGGAAGGGGCAAGACGATTGAGTGCTTTAAAGCCAATCGTGAGGAGTTTCTGTTTGACAAGAAACTCACATTCTGAAGGGGGAAACTGCAGGAACCTCTCCGAGAATTCCCACAACCTCCTCCATGGATCCAGGGAAAAGCGCGAGGACCAGGACCGCAGCCCCTCCCTCAAAACAGAGTTCCGAGAGCTCGTGGCCGGGTTCTCCTCCTGCTCCAGAGTAAGGCCCCAGTCGTATGTCTAGTGGCAAGGGATTAAGGCCACGGGTGTCTCACTGAATTATTTCATTGTTTCAGGGTCGGGGGTAAGTCATCAAATCATGGCTTCCGGGGCTTACGGGGCTGTCTCTCTACTGGCAGGAAGAATAATGAGGGCCGGGGAGGAAGGGAAGGAGGAAAGGAGAGGGCAGAGGAAGAAGGGAGGGAGAGAGAGACTCGGTAAGTCACCGAGGCAGTCATCTGAGGGGATCTTACCTACGGATCATGTTCCGGGTGTGCCATATAGAAGGGAACAGTTCCTTCAGGATCGATTTGTAGTTCCGGTTTAAATCCCGTCCGGTTAAGGAGCAGCGATAATTTCCCACAATCACGCCGTCTGGGTTCAACATGGGAATCACCTTGAAGACAAAAGTGTCCCGGAGGAGCTGGGCATCGCTTGATTCTCCCAGGATATAATCCAGGAAGCCTTTCATTATCCAAGAGCTGTTGCTTTCCCCCGGATGCACCCTTGCGGTCAGAATCACCGCTTTGCGCTTTCTTGGCCCCGAGTCCCGCGAAGGAGTGGTGATGGTTAAAACGTACACCATGTTCCTGGCAAGGGAGTGGCATAAGACACCCACCTTGCAGAACTTCGACTTCACCGGGTCATTGCAGATGACCGCGAGGTAGTCCTGTAGGTTGGCGTAAGTGTACGGGTAACAGTGAGCAAAGTAGCAGGTGTCTTTGCTGTGGGGGAACTGGAACGTCCACGTCAGGGAGAAGAACCGGCGTCCGTCTTGCCCCAGGTTGTTCCTGTAATACTTTATTTGGTCCCCGGTTCTCTTCCAGCCTATATGGTGGGCCTCGGCCTCTTTTTCCGAGTAGAACAGTGGGCGCATGCCTCGACCGTACAGGCTGGCCGGCTTGGCGAAGTTGACGATGGTGAAGCGGTAGGGCGTTCCGGCCTGGGTGTTGGTGACCTGGAAGTAGTACCACTGGGTGTGCCTATTGGTGAAAAGGTCACTGCGCATGGTCAACTGGTATTCATATTCGCCGCTGGTGGCGGAAGGAAGGCAAACGCAGCTCACGTTAATCACGGGAAGTGATCTGGAGACAAACACCTTGCCTTCTCCTGCCTCACCTCACTGCTCTCCTACCGGCCCACGCACCTCGCTCCTCTAACGCCAACCTACTCACCCTACCTCGAGCTCGTCTGTCATGCAGTCGACCTCTCGCCCACCTCCCGCCTCTGACCTGGGACACCCTCCCTCATCATATCCCGCAGACGCTCTCCCCTCCTTCGAAGCCTTATTGAAGACGTATCTCCTCCAAGAAGCCTTCCCCGACTGAGCCCTCTTTTCCTTCTCTTCCGCTCCCTCCGGCATCACCCTGACTTGCTTCCTTTATTCATCCCCTCTCTCGGCAACACAGCGCTTATGCACATAGTTATAATTTATTCATATTAATGTCTGTCTCTCCCTCTTGACTGTAAGCTTGTTGTGGGCAGAGGTTGTGTCCGTTACATTGTACTCTCCCAAGAGCTTGGCGCAGTGCTCCGCGCACAGTAAGTGCTCGGTAAATACGACTGATCGACTGACCGAAGCAGTAGCTCCCTCCAGGAGAAGTGTTAACTCAGACGGTGTCGCTGAAGTGCCGCTTACTTAGAAGACGGTGTTCTATAGCGGTAACTACAGACAATTGGAAGCTCCTACATTCAAATCTGTACGATCTTGAGATCACCTTGGAAATTCCTCGTGCTTTAAGACGATCCAGCAAGAAGACGGGCGAAAACCGAGGATCTGGGAAAACCAGATATTCCCCAGGAAATAACTAAGATAAAAAAAAAATGCTGGGCATCGAAATGTCTTTCCAGCTGTGCTCATCTCTGCAGAAATTATTTTCTTCTGGTTTATTCATTTCTACCCTGCCTTCATTTAGGGCTGTAGGAAATTGAAAAAGGACTATCCATTTCTAAAATGTAAAAGTCAACAGAAGTTCAGCGTGGCTCAGTGGAAAGAGCACGGGCTTTGGAGTCAGAGGTCATGAGTTTGAATCCCAGCTCTGCCACTTGTCAGCTGTGTGACTGTGGGCAAGTCACTTAACTTCTCTGTGCCTCAGTTACCTCATCTGTAAAATGGGGATTAAGACTGTGAGCCCCCCGTGGGACATCCTGATTCCTCTGTGTCTACCCCAGCGCTTAGAACGGTGCTCGGCACATAGTAAGCGCTTAACAAATACCAACATTATTCCTAGGCTCATAAATTGATATGACCAATTTGGATGGCAAACTATTTTTACTACCATGGATGGACAAAGTGGGAAAGCAGGCGGGTTGTGTAAACATATATAAAGATATACTGAATGTATTAAAGGTTGCTTCTCATAAGCATAATTACATTTATTGCAAAACTGCCTACCATATCTTGCCCATATCAGTTTGTGTACATATTCAGATGTTTTCTGCTACATTTGCCTTTATTTAAGTAAAATTTAGTTTTTAAAAAAAAACATTAGAAGGAACTTTCCATATATTGTATGTAAGGAGGTATTTGTGCAGAGTACTGGACTCAGAGCTTGACAGATGGTGACACAATCAATCCCTGCTCACAAGGAGCTTTTTAAAACTGTACTGGTTAAGGGCTTACAATGTGCCAAACACTGTACTAAACACTGGGGTAGAGACAAACTAATCAGGTTAGACACAGGTTGAGAAGCAGCGCGGCTGAGAAGCAGCGTGGCTCAGTGGAAAGAGCCCGGGCTTGGGAGTCAGAGGTGGTGGATTCGTATCCCAGCCCTGCCGCTTGTCAGCTGTGTGACTTTGGGCAAGTCACTTCACTTCTCTGTGCCTCAGTTCCCTCATCTGTAAAACGGGGATGAAGACTGTGAGCCCCACGTGGGACAACCTGATCACCTTGTATCCCCCCAGCGCTTAGAACAGTGCTCGGCACATGGTAAGCGCTTAACAAATACCACCATTATTATTATTAGACACAGTCCTGGCCCCATAGGGGGGCCCCGCTTCATAGATGAGGTAAATGAGGCACAGAGAAGTAAAGTGACTGGCCCAAGGTCACACATCAGACAAGTGGCAGAGCCGGAATTAGAACCCGGGTCCTTCTGGCTCCCAGGCCCGGGCTCTGTCCACTAGGCGACGGAGCTTCTCAGTTCTCAAGCTTACAATCGAATGGAAACACGAGTAACAGGAGACCCCAACTCAGAAACCAGAGCGGGCCCAGGTAGAACAGGTCTGTCAGATAGGCAGGGTTGCGCACTCAAGAATAATAATAACGGTGGTAATAATAATAATAGCCATATTTGTTGAGCACTTACTATGTGTCACACACTGTACTGAGTGCCGGGGTGGATACAAGCAAATCGGGTTGGACACAGTCCCTGCATGGGGCGCAGAGGCCTTATCCCCATTTTACAGATGAGGTAACTGAGGCACAGAGGAAGGGAAGTGACTCACCCAAGGTCACACGGCCGTTAGGTGGCGGAACTGGGATTAGAACCCAGGCAGCTAGCGAGCTAGCCCTACAAAGACAGAAATGGGAGACGTACACTTTGACCACCTTCTGCAGATTTCCACTCTCAAATCGGGCTTCAAACACCAGAGTATTATCCCAGTTGTCCAGTGGCGGCAAGACAGATTTCTTCAGGGGGTTACGTCTGCCCCCTATTTGAGAATACACAAAACAGGACTCTTTATTAGCTGGTGGGAAAAGCAGAAATGACAGCCAGGTTAGGACATCTGGATGGGACAAAATTGGTTTGAATCCCGTGGAGGTTTGTAGTACTCTTGTGGTGGAGAAACAGGCTGGCCTAAGGGAAAGAGTGCAGGCCTGGAGTCAGAAGATCTGGGTTCTAATCGCAGCCCTGCCACTTATCTAATAATGATAATAACGTTGGTATTTGTTAAGCGCTTACTATGTGCCGAGCACTGTTCTAAGCGCTGGGGTAGATACAGGGTAATCGGGTTGTCCCACGTGAGGCTCACAGTTAATCCCCATTTTACAGATGAGGTAACTGAGGCACAGGGAAGTTAAGTGACTCGTCCACAGTCACACAGCTGACAAGTGGCAGAGCCGGGATTCGAACTCATGACCTCTGACTCCCAAGCCCGTGCTCTTTCCACTGAGCCACGCTGCTTCTCTGCTGTATGACCTTGGGCAAGTCGCTTTACTTCTCTGTGCTTCAGTTCCCTCACCTATAAAATGGGATTCAGTTCTACTCTCTCCTACCTAGATGTGGGATAAGGGACTGTGTCCGACCTGATAGCCTACCCCAGTGCTTAGAACAGCGCTTGACACATAGTAAGCGCTTAACAAATGCCGTAGTTATTATTATTACTCTTGTGATACAATTTGTGTTTGCCAAGTTTCGAGAGGGATGAAGAGGCGGAGAAAGGTGGGGTGGGGAAGCCAGACAATTGCCAGGAAGCAGGAGCGAGGAGTAACTGGAAGGAGGAGATGAAGAGGATGGAAAGGACAAGTTTCTCTTCAGAAATCTCCGGTCCCAGATCTTGAGCTCTTCACAGGACTGAAATGGGGAAGCCAAGAGGTAGAGAGGGATGAACTGGTCTCTTTCTCAGTCCTGAGGAGGAAAGAGCAATGCCTAGTGGGAAGACCCTGGGCCCGGGAGACAGGGACCTGGGTTCTAATTCCGGCTCCTCCACTTGCCTGCTGGGTGACACCGGGCATGTCATTTAAACTGCTCCGTGCCTCATTTTCCTCATCTGTAAAATGGGGATGATTCCTACTCTCCCAACTCCTTAGACTGCAAGCTCCTTGTCAGATCTGCTTATTTTGCACCTACTTTAGTGCTTGGCTCTGCTAAACAGACACTTTACAAATACCACAGTTTATCATTATTAGTCTTGGGAAGAGCCTAAGATTTAGGAGCAATGATTGTCTAAAGGAAAATGGAGAGGTGACCTTCTTTTCTTTTTTCCCCTCTGCTCACTCTCTCCTGCAACTCCTGAGCTGTCAGCCCTTGCCGGTAGTGAAATTTTATTTCCCACGATTTAGATTTTCTTGCTATTTGTGACACTCTTTTTCCTGGTCTCTAGGATATGTATAAGAGGAGTTTTATCGGACTGTAATTGAAATCCAGTGAGAAGTCACGTGAGGTGCTTTACATAAATAAAATGACATTCTTTAGTTGAGCAGCTGGTCAGAAGTGCTTAGTTCACAATAATTTTTACCCTTTAATTTCATAACTTCCCTTTTTCTCAACTTCAGCAGTAAGTTCTCTGAAGAGTGTTAGCACACTGCAATCGAATGTAACCAGGAAGCCATAACCCCCGTGCAGAAGTTTTAGACAGTGACAATCGCTGCTGATACTTACATGACCATACTTTTTTTTTTCTGAATAGCTTCTATGTGAAATTCCAGTTCTCACGAGTGAAATATTGAGTCTCTGTCCAATTTCATCCTGACTTTATCTACCTGAGAAAAACCAGTGTGTGAACACTGGTCATCGTGCCTATTTTGGGAGGGAGGGATGCCAGTGAGTTTTGAAAGGCATTCAGGGAGAAGATGCCAGGCGATCAATCAGTCGGGGATATTGATCGAGTGCTTATTTCGTGCAGAGCACTACGCTAAACGCTTGGGAGAGTACATTCCAGTAGAGTTGGTAGACATAATCAATGGTATTTATTTAGTGCTTACTCTGTGCAGAGAAGAGTAAAATACAATAGCTTAGGAGAGTAAAATACAATAGAGTTAGTAGACCCATTCCCTACCCAAAAGTTGTTTGAAGTCTAGAGGGGAAGACAGACCTTAAAAAAGATTACAGCTGTGCTCATAAACACCGTGGGCTGAAGGTGGGGTGAATATCAAGTGCTTAAAAAGGGCAACGAAGCAAGTGCCGAGGAGAAGGAGACGGAGTCAGGGAAATGAGGGCTAGGAGATGCGATTTTAATAAGGCTTTCAAGCTGGGGAGAGTGGTGTCTGCAATATTTGGAGGGGGAAGGAGGTCCTGGTCAGAGGTAAGAGGCGGGGGAGGGATTGATGGTGAGATAGATGAGATCAAGGTACGGTGAGTATGTTGGCATTAGAGGGGCAAAGTGTGTGGGCTGGGTAGTAGGAGGAAATCAGCAAGAAAAGATAGGAGGTAAGGTGATTGAACGCTTTAAAGCTAATGGTAAGGAATTTCTATTTGATGTGAAGGTAGATAGGCAACTACTCCAGCGCTTAGAACAGTGCTCCGCACATAGTAAGCGCTTAACAAATACCAACATTATTATTACTGGAGACCCTTGAGGAGTGGAGAGATATGGACTGGATATTTTCTGAGAATGTTTGGAGCAGCAGAGTGAAGTATGGCCTGGAGTGGGGAGAGATGGGAGGTCAGGAGCGAGGAGGATGATCCACCAGTGAAGTTGGTATATTGATGGAGCAGCGGGGCTTAGCGGATAATGTGCTGGGAGTGAGAAGGACCAGGGTTCTAAACCCAGCTCCACCACTCGTCTGCTGTGTGACCTTGGGCAAGCCACTTCACTTCTCTGGGCCTCAGTTACCTCATCTGTAAAATGGGGATTAAGAGTGCGAGCCCCAGGTGGGGCAGGGGCTGTGTCCAACCTGATTAGCTTGTCTCTACCCCAGCTCTTAGAAAGTGTTTGACACATAGTGAGCGCTTAACAAGTTCCACCGTTGTTATTATAACTATATGATAAATGCTTGGATCAATGTGGCGTCAGTTTGGATGGGGAGGAAAGGGTGGATTTTAGCCATGTTGTGAAGGTTGAACGGACAGGTGACAGGTTGAATATGTGGGTTTGAATGAGAGAGATGAGTCACATCCGACAGGCAGTTACTCTCCCCACCTTCAAAGTCTTCCCCGACTAAGCCCTCATTTTCTTTTCGTCCACTTCCTTCTGGGTTGTCCTAATTCGGTCCCTTTATTCACGCAACGCCCCCACCCCCAGCACTTATGTATCTATCTGTTGTTTATTTATTTGTATTAATATCTGTCTTCCCCTCTAGATTGTTAGCTCGTTATGGGCAGGGAATGTGTGCGTATATTGTATTATACTCTCCCAAGCACTAGTAAAGTGCTCTGCATACATTAAGTGCTCAATAAATATGATTGACTGATGGACTGGTCACTGGTCCCTCTAGACTGTGAGCTCACTGTGGGCAGGGATTGTCTCTATTACTCTATTGTACTTTCCCGAGCACTTAGTACGGTGTTCTGCACACTGTAAGCACTCAATAAATACGATTGAATGAATGAATGATAACGAGGTGCTTGGCTGGGGCTTTGGGCTCTGGCCCACTGCTTGGTCGTTGTTACCTGGCTCTGCTTTCTGCCCCTTTCCTTCATCTGTGACCAACAGACCTATACCTTCATTCTCATTTTTGCCATCTGCCCTTACCCTAACTGCTAGGGCAAGTGAAGTCTTCTGCAGGCCTAGCTGTTTTGGCAAGGGCCACGCCTGCCTCCTCCTTCTCCCTCCAACCTCCCTGGGGCCAGCACAATGATCAGAACACTGCTGAACAGAACGCACGTTTCAGATGCCTAGAAAATAGCCCCCTTAATGGCTTTTCACTCGTAATTCGAGAGAAGCGGCGTGGCCTAAGAAAGAGCTTGGGCTTGGGGGTCCGGGGATCTGCCAGTTAATAATGATAATAATAATTGTGGTATTTGTTAAGCACTTCCTATGTGCCAAGCACTCTTCTAAATGCTGGGTTAGATACAAGGTTAATCGGGTTGTCCCACGTGGGGCTCACAGTCTTCGCCCCCATTTTACAGTTGAAGTAACTGAGGCACAGAGAAGTGAAGTGACTGGCCCAGCAGCGCACGGCAGACAAGTGGAGGAGCCGGGATTAGAACCCAGGTCCTTTTAACTCCCAGGCCCATGCTCTATCCACCAGTCCATGCTACTTCTCTTATCTCGTCTGCCGAATGGCCTCAGGCAAGTCACTTCACTTTTCCGTGCCTCTGTTCCTCATCTGCAAAATTTACTTATTGAGCACCTACTGTGTGCCGAGCACTATTCTCAGCGCTTGGGAGAGTATAATACTACAAGAAACAGACACATCCCCTACCCACAATGAATAGGGATGCAATATCCATTCTCCTTCCTACTTCGACTCTGCGCTCCATGTGGGATAGGGACCTCATCTGACCTGATTAATAATAAGAATAATTGTGGTATTTGTTAGGTGCTTACTACATGCCAGGCACTCTACCAAGAGCTGGGTCTCATGTGAGCCAATTGGGTTGGACAGAGTGCCCGTCCCACAAAGGGGCTCACCGCCTTAATCCCCATTTTATAGAAGAAGTAACTGAGGCACAGAGAAGTTAAATGACTTGCCCAGCATCACGCAGCAAATGGTGGCCCGGGATTAGAACCCAGGTCCTTCTGACTCCGAGACCCGTGCTCTATCTAATAGGCCACCGTGCTTGCTTATCACCCCCCAGAGCTTAGTGCTGGGCACATAGTAAACACTTAACTAAATACAACAATAATTATTCTGGACAGGGTCTTTCTTCTAAACATAGGAACAGGGATAGGTTTTGGTTGGTATTTTCACGGGAAGACAAAGAACACACACTGCTCAATAAATACCACTGATTGATTGACTGATTGACAGCATGTTTAATCAACATTTAGGAAGGCAAATACTGGAAAAGATAAGTGGGAGGGGTTTTTTATGTGTGAGTGAGTGATTGAGTGATTGTGTGTGGGGGTGGGATGGAGAGGAGGAGGGGGCTTTAAAGATACATACCCTTCCCTAGCAACCAGCTCTTGCCTCTGGGATCAACACTACCGGAGAATAATAATAATAATATTGATATTCGTTAAGCGCTTACTATGTGCAGAGCACCGTTCTAAGCTCTGAGGTAGATACAGGGTAATCAGGTCGTCCCACGTGAGGCTCACAGTCTTAATCCCCATTTTACAGATGAGGTAACTGAGGCACAGAGAAGTGAAGTGACTTGCCCACAGTCACACAGATGACAGGTGGCAGAGCCGGTATTCAAACCCATGACCTCTGACTCCCAAGCCCGGGCTCTTTCCACTGAACCACACTGCTCACAGGAGTTGACGGTTTTAAGGATTTTTTTGGATATGAAAATTTACAGATCCTGAAAGTCTTTCTGTAGTAACAACTCTATTGTATTGTGCTCTCCCAAGGGCTTAGTTCAGTGCTCTGCACGCAGTAAATGCTCAACAAATACCATTGGTTGATTGATTGATAGTATCTTCTTCCTCATCTTTCCTATCGTATTTTGTTTGGATGAAAAATGATTTCTGCGCTTCCCTATATCTCCATGTAGAAAAAATAAAGTCATCACTTGTAAGAGATTAATTACCTTTCAAGCTTTCATTCCAGTGTCAGGTTTCCTCATACCTTTAGAATCTCTAAATTTAGAGATTTCTAAATTTACATTCTCGAAATCTCACTTTGAGGTGTTTCTAATGTTGGTCGCCTGTCTCAAGGGCAGAAGGGCAATTCAGGACAAGCGAGAAGCAACATGGCTTAGTGGAAAGAAGAGAGGCCTGGGAACCAGGAGACCTGGGTTCTGATCCCAGCTCTGCCACTTACCAGCTGGGGGACTTCACTTCTCTGTGACCCAGTGTCCTCATTTATAAAATGGGGATTAAACCCTGTTCTCCACTCCCTTAAATCGTGAGCCTCAATTGGAAAAGGAACTATGGCTGATCAGATTATCCTGTATTTCCCCATAGTAAGCATTTAACCAAGACTAATAATAATAATAATGATGGTAATTATGGTATTTGTTAAGCACTTATTATGTGCCAAGCACTGGAATAGGTATTGGAGTAGATACTGGATAAGCAGGTCCCACAAGGTGCTGACAGACTCCATAGGAGGGAGGACAGGTATTTGCTATTTTTTTAATGAGATGTTCATCCCCTTGATTCTATTTATTGCTATTGTTCTTGTCTGTCTCCCCCGCTTAGACCGTGAGCCCGTCAGAGGGCAGGGACCGTCTCTATCTGTTACCGATTTGTACATTCCAAGCGCTTAGTACTGTGCTGTGCACATAGTAAGTGCTCAATAAATACTATTGAATGAATGAATGAATGACAGGTATTGAATCCCCATTTTCCAGTTGAGGGAACGGAGTCACAGAGAAGTGAAGTGACTTGCCCAAAGTCTCACAGCTGACAAGTGGCAGAGCTGGGATTAGAACCAGGTCCTCTGACTCTCAGACCTGTGCTCTATCCACGAGCCATACTGCTTCTTTAATACCACAGTTTATCCTGATTCTGTCCCTAGATGAGTCATCCAAGGCTAATCACCAAGTCACTTCCCTGGGCTCTAGTTTCCTCGTCTGAAAAATGAAGGCCGTGAAATGACCCTCCAGTTCTAAAAAACCCCGCATAGTTAGGGAACAGCCTTTACCAGTCTGGTGATTAATTCGGGCACTCGCCGCTTTAAATTGCAAAACAGAGATGATCGGTTACTAACGTCAACTGCTTAATCCATGCTTACCATCATCTGCTAGATAGACCACAGTTTTTTCCTTGGTGTCTGAATAAAGAGGCTCCTTTTCCAGACCCGTTTGGATATATGTGGGTTCAGGTTGAGGAGGGGTCCAATCTGTCAAAGAAAAAGGTACAGTGGAAGTGAAATGAGATCAACCTGGAGAAACAAAGTTCTCTTTTCTCTCTCTCTCTTTGGTGTCTGTGAAGTGCTGGACTATGGGCCAAGCACTCTACTGAGCACTGGGGTAGATACAAGCTAATCAGGTTGGGCACGGTCCATGTCCCACGTGGGGCTCACAGTCTGAATCCCCATTTTGCAAGATAAGGTGACTGAGGCCCAGAGAAATGAAGTGACTTGCCCAAGGTCACACAGCAGACAAGGGCAGATCTGGGATTAGAACCCAGGTCCTTCTGGTTCTCAGGGCTGTACTCGATCCACTAGGCCATGCTGCTTTCTTGGGAATTTTGGAAGATGGATCTTCTAGAAACAAAATGTTGGTATTGGCAGTTCACATAATTTATCCGAACCCTCCGGACGTGTCTGTGTGATTATTTTAATTTGGATTTTTATTTGTTGTAGAAGAGGTAGATTTTTTTTGATCATCCTCTAGACTGAAAGCTTGTTGTGAGCAGGGAGTGTATCTACAAACTTCGATGAATTGTACTCTCCCAAATGCTTAGAAAAATAGTGTTCTGCACACAGTAAGCACTCAATAAATACCATTGATTGATTGATTTTGAGCATTCCATTGATACACTGTGATTTACTAGAAGGTTGGAGACAATTACGTGACAAATTCCCTGACCCCCAGAAGTTTGCACTCTGAGGGGGGAGACAAGTAGAAAAATATTTACAGCTAGAGTGAGGTCAGAAAACAAATACAGTAGATACATTTTCACAAGTGTTAAGGAAGAGGGAAATAAGTTCTTAAGTGCTCAATTTGGCAAAAGGAGTGATTTGTGTACTGAACCATAAAAAAAAAGCGGACGTTCTCTGGTGATTTCCCCTGTTACTTCATTTCTCCTGGTGGTGAAGTTGAGAGAGGATGGAATCTGTCTGTGGAAAATCTGGTTTCTATGGCTTGCAGAAAGATCTCCACGTATTCAGGGATAACATCCTCGGAGTTTTAGATGGCAATATCAACAACAGTCACTCTGTAAATTAAGAGATCACGGCTCAGACTTCTCCAAAATGGAGCATCCAGATATTCTTTCGTCCTGGATATCAAAGCCCAAACGGTGGGTTGCTGCCTCCAGGACTGAATGAGCAAGTGACAACCTTTCTGGGGATTCCAGGGCTTCCTCTGGGAATCAATCAATCAATCATATTTCTTGAGCATTTACTGTGCGCTGTACTAAGCGCTTGGGAGAGTAGAATTTAAGAGCTGGTAGACTTGTTCCCGACCACAGTGAGTTTACACTGTGGACAGACATTAAAATAAATTATAGATATGTACCTAAGTGCTGTGGGGCTGAGAGTGGGGTGAATATCAAGTGTTTAAAAGATAGAAATCCACAGAAGGGAGAGGGAATAAGCTAGCGCAGGTCTGTCAGGCTATTCATCCAGGCGCCCATTTAACAGGCAAGGGCTCCTATTCAAAGGTAGGGGTCACAACCAGCGTGGCTTAGTGGAAAGGGCCCGGGCATCAGAGGATGTGGGTTCTAATCCCAGCTCTGCCACATGTCTTCTGTGTTACCTTGGACAAGTCACTTCACTTCTCTGTGCCTCAGTTAATCATCTATAAAATGGGGATTAAGATCGTGAGCCCCATGTGGGACAGAGACTATGTCTCTGAATCTGACTTGAATCTACCGTAGTGATTATAACAGTGCTTGGCACGTTGTAAGCACTTAACAAATACCGCAATTATTATTATTATTCATAATAACCCCATCCGAAACCTTAAATCCATGAAGGCAGCACCTGAGTAGAGCTAATCGTAGCAAGGTAAATTCCCAGTTATCTCTAGTTCTAAGAGCATTTTTGGAGGACGTACCTATGTGCGAGACTTTCTCCTCGATGACATCACAGTGGTACGGCCATCTTGTGACTCCCAATAGGCCTCCGAATAGGTCAGTGGGTTCCCAGAGATGGGGGACCCACTGCTCCAGCTGATACTCCAACAGAATCTGGGTGGCCCGGGTGAAGAAGTGATCGGAAATGGAGTCTGCAGGAAGGAAAATCCAGGCGGAGATCGGTGGAAAATGGCAAATTAAATTCACATTCAGTTTAGGGAGTCGCATTTCACCAGTCCTACATCCGAGGGAACGTGTCTACCAACTCTGTTGCATTATACTCTCCCAAGCTCTTAATACACTGCTCTGCAGACAGAAAGCGCCCAATAAATACTATTAATGATCAATCACTCAGTCAGTCAATGATGATGATGATCTGAGCCAGTCCTGGGAACTCTGGTGTCAGCAGGTGCATCTGATTGATGTTGCATTTCTGGATTTTCCATCATTCCTCCTTCCCACGCTCCTCCTTTTCCTCTCCACATCTATTGCTGTCCAGGTGACCTTGTGTGGGTAAAGGGGTGAGGGTGAGGGTGAGAAACGGCGTGGCGCAGTGGATGAAGCATGGGCCTTGGACTCAGAAGGTCATGGATTCTAATCCTGGCTCTGCCCCTTTGTGCTGTTTGACCACGGGAAAGTCACTTTACTTCTCGAAGCCTCAGTTACCTCATCTCTAAAATGGGGATTGAGACTGTGAGCCCCATATGGGACAGGGACTGTGTCCAACCCAATTTGCTTGTATCTACCCCAGCGCTTAGTACAGTGCCTGGCACAGAGTAAGCGCTTAAATACCATAATTATTATTAGAGAAGCAGTTAGGCTCAGTGGAAAGAGCCCGGGCTTGGGAGTCAGAGGGCATGGGTTCTAATCCCAGCTCTGCTGCTTGCCAGCTGTGTGACTTTGCGCAAGACACTTCACTTCTCTGTGCCTCAGTGACCTCATCTGTAAAATGGAGATTAAAACCGTGAGCCCCACATGGGACAACCTGATCCCCTTGTATTCCCCCAGCGCTTAGAGCAGTGCTTTGCACATAGTACGTGCTTAACAAATACCACCATTATTATTATTATCTAATATATCTATCCCTCAGATTCTTTATCTGCAAAACAGGGACTAAATTCCTGTTCTCCCTCCCCCTTAGACTGTGAGCTTCCTGTAGGGCAGGGATTGGGTCCGACCTGTTTATCTTGAATCTTCCTCAGTACATAGCAAGTACTTAACAAACACCACAATTACTATCACAGTCTAGCAAGGGAGACAAACAATAAAATACATTATAGTTTCCACCTTCCTATAATATAAATATATGTTTATATTATAACCTATATATATCTATATATAGATATATATAACCTATATATATCCAATAACCTATATATATCCAATAACCTATATATATCTATATATATATATATGCGTGTGCTGTGGGTATAAGAGAGGGAGTGAATACCTAACTGTTTAGGGGGTGACCATTCAAGGAACTAAGGTGGAGAGAGATTAACAATTAAATCAGGGAAGGCTTCCTGGAGGAGATGCAATTTTAATAAGGCTTTGAAGATGGGGAGAGCCCGCCTGATGTGAAGAGGGGGAAGAAGAGGGGGAAGTTTCAGGTAGGAAGAGTGTTGATGGTGAAAGATGAGAGCAAGGCACTAATCAGAGGAGTGAAGTGTGGGTTTTAGAGGCAGCATTATCTCTGATGAGTATTGGGCATTCAGGCCAAGAATATCACAAAATGGTTCCATTTGTTTTGGAAAATAAAATCTGTGTATTTTTTTTTAGAAAATAGAAGCCAATTTTTAGGATTTTTTAAAAAGAATTCCCAGTGAGGTGTCTGGTAAGAGGAGAGAGAAGAGATGGAGGGGGGACACCGTCAAAGAGAATATCCAGGCAGTGAGGTACTTAAAGGAAAATTACATTTAAAAGGGAAAAAAACAGCTTGGAAGCTGGTGGATGATCCCATTCAGCTTAATTAATAATTAATTTGTGTGAAAAGAGATAAGCACAAGTCCTAGGGGGACAGTTAAAACAATATGCCTCTTATTGTGACTTGGAAAACAGAGGATTAGAATTTCAGATGGGGGAGTAAAGTCAATTTACTTAGCGATTTTGTGGGGCTGATGAGATTAGAACTGGAATAATAAATGGAACAATACGGAGAGAAATATTAAATACATGGTGAAGGAATACCGTATTATCTTTCTGACACTGAGTTTCCAACTCAGATTTGGCAGATAAAACCCTACCAATAACCTTTAATTGAAAAGAAAACGGATTAAAGGGAGATGAGACCAGAGTGCATAAATATAATCTGGAGGTGTTTTCAAAGCTCTCAGAAATGTCTTTGTCAGGTGAGAAGCTGCAGCTATGCCTTCCGTGGTCTTTAACCCATGCTGGGCAGAGGAAAAAAAAATCGGAAACTCCTTTGAGAGTTTCAACTGTCTCTAGCTTGGATTAAGACAGGCCCAAAATGCTAGATTTGTAAATTCCCTCTAGATTGTAAAATTATTTGCGGACAAGGGATAGCACCTATCAACTCTGTTGTATTGTACTAGAGGAACAGCATGGCCCAGTGGATAGAGCACGGAACTGGAGTGAGAAGGACCTGGGTTCTAATCCCGGCTCCGCTACTTGTCTGCTGTGTGACCTTGGGTGAGTCACTTCACTTCTCTGGGCCTCAGTTACCTCATCCATAAAATGGGGACTAAGAGCATGAGCCCCATGTGGGATAGGGACTGGGTCTAACCTGATTAACTTGTATCTATGCAGCACTTAGAAGAGTGCTTGGCACACAGTAAGCGCTTAACAAGTACCGTAATAATTCATTCAATCGTATTTATTGAGGGCTTACTGTGTGCAGAGCAGTGTACTAAATGCTTAGGAGAGTTCAATGCAGCGATAAACAGTCACATTCTCTGTCCACTGTTAATAATATTTTCGTTATCACTCTCCCAATCGCTCAGGACAGTGCTCAGTGTACTCAAAAAATAACACTGATTTATTGAATGCCAGACTCAAGGACACAGAAATTTCATATAAATGAGGGCAGCAACCCCTCTTTAAATTTTGCCACTTAATTGCGACACAAGAAACATTTTGTAAATCGCCTTCCCCAACACTGCACTTGCGGAAGTGTCTTTCTAGGCCTACCCTCGTCCTAAGGTCTTAGTACAGTGTCCTGCGCACAGTAAGTACTCAAAAATACCACTGATCAAAGCATTTTTTAGTATGTGTAAAGTCCTTCGGCATGAATCATGTGGACTGAAACTTTTACGCTCTTGTAGCCACTTAGTTCAGGGCACTCTGACCCGCTTACCTCAGAACACAGAACAGTGCTTGACGCATAGTAAAGTGCTAGACGAACACCATAATAACAATAACAGCAATAATAGCCATAAAAATTGGAATCTGATGAACGCAACTGCTGAATTGCTGTTTGGTGGTAGGTAGGGAAGGGTAACATTAAAAATAAAACAATAACCAAACTCCTTCCTCCACTTATCTTTTTGTAGCTTAGGGTTGTGCCCTCCCACGGTTGACTTTCTCAGAGGGCCCGCTGTATTTTCTCACAACCGCCCTCCCCTACCACTAGAAAGAAAAACAAAACCAAACTCTACCTGGTTTAACCAACAGGGGAAATAAGGAAGAGTGTGTGAGCAAACCTGGAAAAAATCGACCCTGCTGGAAATCTTCATCCACGAATGGCATCAAGGGATCCCTAGACTAAAACAAACAAGGAACAATTCAATACTTGATTTAATAATGATAATAATTCAATACTTGATCTCCCTCAGACTGTGAGCCCCTCAGTGGACAAGGAATGAGTCTTCCAACTCGTATTGTACTCTCCCAGGTGCTTAATCCAGTGCTCTGCACACAGTGAGCACTCGTTAAATACGATTGATGATGATGCTGTGAGATAGGGACTGCATCCAACCCCAGAGCTTAAAACAGTGCTGGACACATAGTAAAGCACGTAACGAATACGATGATAATAATGCATAGAGGGAAGACATACTCTGTAGTCCTCTTCATCACTGGATACGTGGCTCGTGAGTTGCTTGTCCTTGTCTGAATCTTCTGTCAACCTCTTCCAATCCATGTAGTTGAAATCTTTTTTACACCAGCAGACTATAAAACAGAGTTTTTATTGAGGTTTTATAGTCCTTTCCCTGAGTTCTTCGTATTTGTAAAATGGAGTTCAACTCTGCACTTATTACAGCACTCTGCCCCCAGGAAGCGTTCAGTAAATACCACTGATTGATTGATGGATGGATGGATGTGCTTCTCAGCAGTTTGTCATTCTAAATGTACTTTTAAAGGTCATTTAACCAACTTCTTTTGCTATCGGGAAGGATCCTTAAGGAATGTACTTTTAGTTTGGCGTGAAAATTTATATTACCTTATCTGTCCCTCCCAACAATCTACTCTTTTATGAAATGTGAAAACCATGGCCCATCTCTATACATTCCCTTGATGCTTTCTCTGACTTTCCGTGTATGCTTTCCCTAGCTCTCTACCCCTTATTCCTTGTTCTGGTTTCTCTAGATCTCCAGTTCCGTCACTGACCGTTCTCAAATGAGAAAGGTTGAGGATCATGGCGGAGGACGGGACGTTCTGGAGAAAGTATATCCACGGAGTCGCTGTGAATCGGAAACGACTCGACGGCACTTGATGATAAATGATAACGAACCCCTCCCCTCAGTCGGATGACAAGCTAATGGGAGCCCTCACTAAATACCACCGGTGGACTGAAACACAAAATGGATAAAAAGGCACTGGCGTGGGTGTCGATCAACCCAACCATGGTACTTATTAAGCACTTATTACATGCAGAGCACTGGACTGAGTGTGTTTGGGAGGCTACGATACAATAGAATTGGTAGACACGATCCCTGTCCTCGAGGCGTTTCCATGATCCTACCACGGCCTCCTAGGTTTACCTCTTCCCGATCCCCGACCGCCTTCCCATCCTGGGGATCGCCTATCCTCTGCCCATACCTGGGCTCACCTGTCCCCTCCCCGTCCCGGGGCTCACCTGTCCCTTCACCATCCTGGGCCTCACCTGTCCCCTTCCCAACCCGGGGCTCATCTGTCTGGTTCCCATCCCAGCACTCACCTGCCTCCTCTCCCTCCCGGGGCTCACCTATCCCCTCCCCATCCGTCCCCTCCCCCATCCCAAGGCTCACCTGTCCCCTCCGCATCCCAGGACTCACCTTCCTCCTCCCCCTCCAGGGGCTCACCTGTCCCCTCCCCATCCCAGGGGCTACCTGCCCCCTCTCCATTCGCCCCCTCCCCCGTCCCGGTGAATTGAATGGTGTTTATTCAACGCCCACTAGAAGAAGTGCACTCTACAAAAAGCTGGGGAAAGTACAACAAACTCCCACAGTATGTCCTCCGTCCACGAGGAGCTTACACTCTGAGGAGACAGATATGAAAATAGTTTACACCCCATGCAATCAGAGTAAATAACAATGTACGATTGGAATACAGGACAGTGCCACTGATCCTTAAAATTAAATGTTGATTTTTATTCCCGGGCCTCACCTGTCCCCTCCCCAACCTAGGACTCACCTTCCTCCTCCCCCTCCAGGGGCTCACCTGCCTCCTCCCCATCCCGGGGCTCACCTGTCCCTTCACCATCCTGGGCCTCACCTGTCCCCTCCCCATCCCGGGGCTCATCTGTCTGCTTCCCATCCCGGGGCTCACCTGCCTCCTCCCCATCCCGGGGCTCACCTGTCCGCTTCCCATCCCAGGACTCACCTGTCCCCTCTCCATTCGCCCCCTCCCCTGTCCCAGGGCTCACCTGTCCCCTCCTCATCCGCCCCCTCCCCCATCCCGGGGCTCACCTGTCCCCTCCCCATCCCAGGGCTCACCTGTCCCCATCCCAGTGCTCACCTGTCCCCTCCCGGTCCCCGGGCTGCCCCGTGGGCTCCTTGGCCCTCCCTGGGGGGAGGGGAGGGGCTCCTCCAGCCGCCCCCACGCGTCGCCCCGGCAACGGGCTCCCGCGGGGGCTGGAGTGGGGGGGGGCCTGGGCCACGAGGATGCCCGGCCCTTACCCGCCCCCCGGACATTCGGGGGCACATTGGGCGGCCCCAGCTGGGAAGCGGCCGGAGGGATTTAAGTTCCTGTCCCGGAGTAGCCTGGCTGCCTTAGGAAAGAGAGCCGGGATCCAGGGGACCTGCCTTCCGTGAGCCTCGGTGGGAGACACACCGTTTCCCTCTGCCTCGGTTTCCTCAGCTGGAAAACGGGGATTCGGTACCTACTGTCCCTGTGACCGTGAGGCCGGTGCGGGACTGGCATAATAATAATAATAGGGGTACTTGTCGAGTGCTTACTATGTGCAGAGCACTGATCTAAGAACTGGGGGGAGATACAGGGGTCATCAGGGTGTCCCACGTCGGGCTCACGGTCTTCATCCCCATTTTACTGAGGCCCAGAGAAGTGAAGTGACTCGCCCCCAGTCACCCAGCGGATAAGTTGGCAGAGTTGGGATTCGAACCCATGACCTCTGACTCCCAAGCCCGGGCTCTCGCCACTGAGCCACGGATGGTGTCCGCCCCTGTGCTGGGGACCTTGGAAGCATTTCCGTATCGCAGATTTTGTTACTATCGATGAGTCGTTCAGTGGTATTTATTAAGTGCTGGCTCTGGGCAGGACACTCTGCTAAGCACTTGGGAGGGTAATAATAATAATAATGATAATGTTGGTATTTGTTAAGCACTTACTACGTGCAGAGCACTGTTCTAAGCGCTGGGGGAGATACAGGCGAATGAGGTTGACCCCGTGAGGCTCACAGTCTTCATCCCCATTTTACAGATGGGGGAACTGAAGTCCAGAAAAATGAAGTGACTTGCCCACAGTCACACAGCTGACAAGGGGCAGAGTGGGGATTCAAACGCATGACCTATGACTCCCAAGCGCGGGCTCTTTCCACTGAGCCACGCTACGACAGAATTAGCCATGGTCCCTGCCCATAACGAGTCGATTATGTGGACCAATTTTCCAATGGGCTGTCAAATATGGGGATGGACTAATCTGGAATGATTAAAGCCTGAGGGAAGAGAATGAGTCATTCGTTCGTTCAGTCGTATTTATTGAGCGCTTACTGTGTGCACGGCGCTGTACTAAATGCTTGGAAAGTACAAATGCCTCCCCATCAGTCCGTGAATTATAAGAGCTCCTTTTACATTCTTCCAAACACCTGTGTGTCCCACTGGGAAAGCAGCCGGCTGATTTGATTCCCTACGTTACGCCCTCATTCTGAAGACAGAGACGTGAAGTAAACTGCCGAGTGTTCGCTACGGACTCTTGACCCTGAAGTAACTAATTATTCACTTCAGCTGTGTAGGAGAATCCTCCAAAGCAAATCATCGAAGCCCCGTGTCAGTTTCTCAACTTTATTTGACTCGGTAGTAGATTGAATTTGTGCCTTCCACCCTTCCTTCCTACCTCCTCCAGTCAGGACCGAGGAGAGAAAGACTAAATCGGAAAGGGTAAGGTTTTTTTTATCAGCGGTCGTGAGATGAGTGGCTTTCATAGTTGGCAGCTGGTGAACCCGGTTGAGTGAGGATTCTAGCCCTGGGCTGTCATTTCCCGTTCCGAGCGATCACCTGCAGCTGTAGGAAGGGGTGGCAAAGAGAGGTCCAAGCTCTCTTTCAAGAGGAGCACGGGGCCTAAAGGCCTTCTTAAAAAAATGTATTTTTATTTAGGGCTGCTGCGCATATATATTTGTGCATATCCAGTATGCCCAACAGTGAACTCCAGTGTGCCTTGGTGAGGCCAGGATGGACTCTTTTTATTTATTTTTATTTTTAAATTTAATTTGTTAAGCTCTTGCTATGTGCCAGGCACTGTACTAGGATCTGGGAAAGCTAGAACCTAATCATTTTGGCCACCGTCTCTGTCCCACATGGGGCTCACGGTTTGATCCCAGTTTTGCAGATGAGGTACCGGGGCACAGAGAAGCGACTCTACCGAGGTCACACGGACAAGTGGTGGAGTGGGATTAGAACCCAGGTCCTTCGGACTCCCGGGCCTATGCTTAAGTGGCTCTCCATGCTGCTTCACTCTACCCACTCGGAGGGTCTTTCCAGTTTGGACGCCCCTACCGTCCCAGCCATCTAGAGAATCCTGCTCGCCGGTGAGTTCCTCCGATGGGGTACTAGATGGGCCCTGAGGCCGCCCCTGGCTCTGGGGTTGAGGGCTGGGGAGCCCTGGCTACTCGGGCGGACCCACCGGGCATTTTCTCTATCTGTTCTAGCCTTTCTGGAGTGGGCGGAGGCCCTCTGAGTTTTCCTGTGTCTTTCGCCACTTGGTGATTTAGAGGCCTCTGGAGGGGACGCAGCTAGCCGGCCTTACCGCGGGGATCTTTCTCGATGGTCACGTGAATACTGCGAAGTGAGGAAATAAGTATTCAGCGGTTACAAAGTTCCTCTTCCTGGGGGAGACTAGAATGAGGAAAGTGAACTTTATCTAGAACATCAGAGATTGAAATTTTTACCTTTCTTTTCTAGACAGGGGCTGTCTTCAACTGATTAATAATCATCAGCCTTAATGATATTAATGAATCAGCCCGGGCACAATGATATGACTCATATTTGGAGAAAAAAATTGTAGGGACAAAGTGTGATTTTTCTGTTTGGCATCGGATTAATTAGCAAACCCAGAAAAATAGCCACATTTATGGTACAGAGGACTAAATGAATCAACAATTGCAGGTAGTGAATGCTTGTACAGATTGATCTCCTTGTGATGTTTCCTCTGGAATTTTAACTCCTTTGGAGTCTGAGAGCTCTTTAGACAGCTTTGCCAAATGTCAACCAGAGAGGTTGAGCTCAGAGCTTTAATGGCTCTTTCCTTTAGACTGAAAGCCCCATGTGGTACAGAGACTAGGCCTGATCTGATTATCCTGTATTCATTCATTCAGTCAATAGTATTTATTGAGCGCTTACTATGTGCAGAGCACTGTATTAGCGCTTGAAATGTACAAATCGGTAACAGATAGAGACAGTCTATATGTACTCCAGTACTTAGCACAGGGCTTGGCACAGAGGAAGTGTTTAACAAAAAGCACAGGGAAGTGTCTCCCAACTCTGTACTCTCCCAAGTGCTTAGTACAGTGCTCAGCACAGAGTGAGCCCTCAATAAATGCCGGTGATCGATTGATCATCGTTATTACAGTCACAGCTCCGAGTCAGAATCTTAGGCGTCCCCATGAGGAACTGCTCCGGTCGGCAAGGGATGAGGATTCAGCATAGCTCGGTGGAAAGAGTCCGGGCTTGGGAGTCAGAGGTCATGGGTTCGAATCCCCACTCTGCCACTTGGCAGCTGTGTGACTGTGGGCGAGTCACTTAAACTTCTCTGTCCCTTCAGTTACCTTCATCTGTAAAATGGGGATTAAGACTGTGAACCTCAAGTGGGACAACCTGATATCCTGTATCAACCCCAGCGCTTAGAACAGTGCTCTGCACATAGTAAACGCTTAACAATTCCAACATTATTAGTATTATTCTGGGAGAAAGAGTGTGTTTCTCTGGGCCAGAAGCCTAACTGTGTCTGAGGCCTTAGCGCAGGGTTGATAGGTTCCAAAAAGCTAGACACCCCTCTCTTCCACCGGGGATTGGGGTGGGGGAGCCAAGGAAATAGCAGATTGCATCATCAATCAATCAATGGTATTTACTGAAGCCTTACTACGTGCAGAGGCACTGTACTGAACACTTGGGAGTATACGATGCAAACAGAATTAGATACATTCCCCTGCCCATAAATGAGATTATCACCTGGAGGAGGAGGACAGACATTCATATGATTAAATAATTTATCATATGTAATTTTTAAGGTATGTACATTAAGTCCTGTGGGGTTTGGGGTGGAGGCGAATATTAGTGTCTGAATGGTCAACAGATCCAAGTGCAGAGATAACGAGATCAGTAAGTACTTGAAGGAAATGTATTTATTTGGTTAGACCTTGGGAAAGGAAAATAAACAGAATCAGGAGAGCCCAGTTTGGTTCAAGTTGTCCAGAAAGCAGCGAGTCTACCTTCAGAAGGTTTCAAAATAATCTTATTTATCGGAGGCGCATTATTGTGTGCAGAGAACTCTACTAAGTGCTTGGGAGAGTACAACATTAAAGAACGCCCACGGCAAGCTGAAAATTTAGAGGGGGATTACAGACATAAACATAAATTATTGATCTGATATATTAATAGAACACCAGTGGTTCCACAGAGGGGGCAAAGATCGTGTGACTCTGTTGCTGCTCCGCTCTGGGGTAATCCAAGACAACTAAAAAAACTGCCTTGCTCCACCTGTTTCACTCGGACACTGGCGTGTTCCTGGATATCATTTCTCCTGCTTTCTCTCCTCCTGTGTCACCCTTGCACTAGGATTTGCACCCTTTATTCACCCCACCCACAGCATCACAGCACTATGAAGCACTGTGGGCTTGGGAGTCAAGAGGACGTGGGTTCTAATCCGGGTCCGCCACTTGTCTGCTGTTGTGATCTTGGGCAAGTCACTTCCTTTCTCTGTGCCTCAGTTACCTCATCTGTCAAATGGGAATTAAAAGTATGAGCCCCCAGCACTTAGAACAGTGCTTTGGTATGTAGTAAGCACTTAACAAATGTCATAATACTAATAATGTCATTATTGTCAAATGAAAATATTATTTGACATATTGTCAAATGATGGTCAAATGTCATTTTATAAGCACACAGCTGGAATTTTAATGTCTGTCTCCCCCTCTAGACTTAAGTCCTTGGACAGGGAACTTGTTCTACCAATTATACTGCACTCTTCCAAGCGCTGGTACAGTTGCTCTGCACACAGTAAGCGCTCAATAATACCATTGATTGGAGCAGTAGCCTTCTGAGTCACCACTGCTGTGGAGAGGAGGTGACTGGAGGGAATTTTGAGACTTGCCTAGAGAGACCACTGCAGCATTCGGCCTGTGGCCCTCAATCTTCCACCTAGGGAGCAGTTCACTTCAGTAGTATTTATCTTGAGCGCTTACTATGTACGCAGAGCACTGTACCCTAAGCGTCTTGTAATGTACAAAATCGGTTAACAGCATACAGTCCGCCGCCCTTTTGAATTCGGGGGCTGTGGATCTAGGAGTGCTCAGTAGGAGTTCATTAGCAATCATTTATTAATTAGGGTATGGTGGTCCATCGGGCCTGCGTCTGAGCTCAACGTGACGGCGTTGAGAACTGTGGAGTCCCTAGCTCTGTCGATTTTCAGACAAAATCATCAATTTGAGCATTTCAGAGCAAATTTATCAAGCAAGGACACCTCACTGTTGGCTTCAAATTCTCCATCCCCTGCGTCCCACTCCTACCTCATCTCCCTTCTCGCACTTCTGCAGCCCAGCCCGCACACTCCGTCCTCTGCCGCTCACCTCCTCACCCGTCCCTCGTTCTCGCCTGTCGCCGCCCGTCGACCCCCTGGCCCACGTCCTACGCTTGGCCTGGAATGCCCTCCCTCCTCGAATCCGCCAAACTAGCACACTTCCCCCCCCTTCAAAGCCCTACTGAAAGCTCACCTCCTCCAAGAGGCCTTCCCAGACTGTCCCCCTTTTCCTGTACTCCTCCTCCCCTTCCCGTCACCCCGACTCGCTCCCTCTGCTCTACCTCTCTCCCTGCCCCACAGCACTGGTGTATATATTTACATATTTATTGTTCCATTTATTTTATTAAGATGTGTATCTATAATTCTATTTATTTATACTGATGTTATTGATGCCTGTTTACTTGTTTTGATGTCCGTCTCCCCCCTTCTAGACTGTGAGCCCGTTGTTGGGCAGGGATTGTCTTTATTTGTTGCTGAATTGTACTTTCCAAGCGCTTACTACAGTGCTCTGCACACAGCGCTCAAATACGATTGAATGAACGGTTTTCCTAATAGAGTAGCATGCGTGAAGTGACATACCTATGCTTTGCTCCCCATTTTTCTTGGCAGGGACAGGGAGGTGAAATCGAATGGAAGTCAGAGTTGAAAAAAATGACCCTTTATAACAGTCTCTGAGTCTTCAGCAGACCTTAAGATGCAGGTTTTAAGTAGAATGGTGAATTTTCCTAAGGTCCCTTTAAAAACCCGCCACCCCATTTTGGTCTTGGCAGTCCCAAGATGCAAGCGCATTTGCCTTGTTTAACATTTCTTTCCTACCGGTACCTCCGGTGTCCAAACGGTAATCTGAGTGGCTTTGGCTTACCTCCCCCAAGCCCTAGCACTTGGCAAGCTAGGAAATGCTGCAGGTTTTCAGATCATTTTATTCTCCAGAAAAATAGCACCGTACGGTGGAATAAATGTAATGTATAACAAGCCAGTTGCCTGCCCACATTTCTTCTTGGTCAGCTATGTGAAATAATGTAATGACTGTTGCCAACAAGGTAAAGATCACCCTCTCTATTTCTGTGACTTTGCCGAGAGAAACGGTCCAGTTAGAGATATGTGTATGGGCGAGGCCTCGGAGAGATGATCCGCTGCAGGCAGCTTGTATCTATAAAATTGGGGAGGGGAGAGGCTGGAGGCAGGGAGACCCCGCGAGGAGGCTGATGGAGAAAACTAGCTGTGATATGGTAAGAACTAGTACCGGGGTGGAGAAGGAGAGGTCGGTCTGGGTGATTGATCTCTTGGAAGTGAAAAACCCTACGAGGCAATCAGGCAAGGAGACGTTGTGTTTCTTCATCACCAGAGGTATTTACTGAGGGCTTACAGTGCCCTCAGTACATAGCACATTGTACTAAGCACTTGGGAGAATATTACAGAGTTGGTAGACTTGTTCTTTTTTAATTTTTTGGTGGTATTTATTAAGCATTTAGTATGTGCCAGGCACTGTATTAAGCACTGGGGTAGACACCAGATCATCAAGTTGGACACAGTCCATGCCCCACATGGGGTTCACAGTCTTAATCCCCATTTTAGAGATGAGGGAACTGAGGCCCAGGGAAGTTAAGTGACTTGCCCAAGGTCACACCGCAGACAGGTGGCAGAGCCGGGATGTTCTTTGCCCTCAACCATCTTACAGTCAGGAGGGGGAGATGGACATTACTATAAATAACTTCTAATATTTCAGGATTGTGGAAGGGAGAACTGGTTGTGAATAGGGAATATGGCCGTTATATTGTACTCTCCAAAGCGATTAGTCCAGTGCTCTGCCCACAGTAAGTGCTCAATACAGACAATTGATTGACTAGTGGATAGGGCCTGGGAGTCAGAAGGACCTGGGTTCTAATCCCGGTTCTGCTACTTGTCTGCTGTGTGACCTTGGATAATCACTTCACTGGAGCCTCGGTTACCCCATCTGTAAAATGAGGATTAAAACTGTGACCCCCATGTGGACACACTCCGTGCCTCACACGGAGTTCACGGTCCTAATCCCCTTTGTACAGATGAGGTAACTGAGGTTCAGAGAAGTGAAGTGACTTGCCCAAGTTCACACAGCAGACAAGTGGAGAGGGGATTAGAACTCACATCCTTCTGACTCCCAGGCCCATGCTGTATCCAGTGGTCCGTGCTGCTGAGCATTCTGAAACAATAGTAGATGCTTCTTTCTGATTCCTGTTTTTCTTCTGACATTACAATGCATGAAAAATACTATCCATTGCACAGAGTTTTCTGGATGCCATGTTAACCCTTTCCACTGCTCTTTGCAATTTATTGTCATTTCCACTCTCTCTGCGTTTTATGTTTCCCCATTCGGTCCACCTCAGATTCTGTTTATCTCTCTCCTAGAGTCGTACTTATTCTTTCCCAGCAAATGACTTTGCCACAGATTCCCTTCGGCTGCCTGATAGTTTCAGTGGCTTTGTTTAAAAACAGCCCTGCCCACTTCCAGCGATTTCCTTCCGTATGTTCCTTATTCCAATCACTATGTGGTCTCCAAAAAATAAATCTGCTCACATCCCAAAATAGGAACTTGGACAGTCTTTTGGTAAACACTTGCTCTGAATTCTCTGGAATGTCAGGCTACGATGACTCTTCTAAGGCCCCGGTTGTTTATTTAACTTTACGGGACAAGTTTCATTCCAGCTATCCTTTTTTTTTTTTTAATGTTTTTTGTTAAACACTTACTCTGAGCCAGGCACTGTGCTGAACAGTGGGTGGATACAAACTACTCAGGTGGGTAAAACAGTCTTAATCCCCATTTTACCAATGAAAGTGCTTCGCCCAAACTCATACAGGAGCTCTGACTCCCAGGCTCCTGTTCTAGTCACTAGGCCCATGCTGCATTTTGATAGATGAGATCAGAGGCACAGCGAGCAAGCAGGCGCTGGAAAAGCAAAGTGTACGGACTGGATTGTAATAAGATCAGCAAGGACAGATAGGGTTTCCAAAGCCAGCACCTCCTAGGTATGGGTCTGGGGCGCGGGGGTGCTCTGTACCAATAAGCACTCAATATGACTGATTGAATTTTGAAAATGTGAAGAAATAACTGACTATATGTTTGTTGAAAGAGTGAAAATCAAGGATAATGCCAAGTTTGAGGGCTTGGGAGGTGGGGAGGAATGTGTTGACAACAGTGGGCACATTGAGGAGAGGTTGAGGTGTTTAGTTTTGGAGACGTTGAAGTTAAGGTGCTGTGAAGGCAGGAGGAGTTGTGAGATTGCAGAGGAGAAGAGGGGGTCGGAGCTAGTGAGTGGAGTGGATGAGCTTCCAAGAAAGTAGTTGTAGATCGAGACTCCCAAGAGGACCCTCAGCTGAAAATCTGAGGGACCCTTCATTGAAATCTGAGGGACCCCTCTGTTACAAAGTGGGAGTCGTAGGAAGGGCAGGTCAAGGAGACAGAGGAGCGGCTGAGAGGTTGAGAGGAGAAATAGGTGAGCAAGTTGGTCATAGGAATCAAGGGTAATGTAGTGTTTCCAGGAGAAAGAATGTTTTTTTTAAAAAAAAGTTTTGATATTTTTTGGGTATTTGTTAAGCACTTACAGTGCCCCCTGCATCCTAAACTAGCAGTGTAACAAAAAAGGCTGTTTTAGGAGATGAAGAAAAACACACAGAGCAACCCCCCTCCCAAGGCCCAACTCCATTCAGGTTTCAAGCACCGTTTTAAGCGCTGGGTAGGTACAAGTTAATCGAGTCGGGCACAGTCCCCGCCCCACATGGGGCTCCAAGTCCAAGCAGGAGGGAGAACAGGTATTGAATCCCCATGTATACAGTTGAGGAAACTGAGGCACAGAGAAGGTTAAATGACTTGCTAAGGTCACCATGCCAGGCAAGTGGTGGAGCTGGGATTAGAAACCCAGATCCTCTGCCTCTCAGGTCTGGGTGCTCCCCAAGGTTGGTCCACCCTGTCAGAGGCGAGGAGGTCAAGGAGGATGAGGATGGAGTAGAGGCCAATCGATTTGGCAGGGAGGAAGTTATCGGTGACCTGGGAGAGAGCAGTTTCGGGATTGTGGAGGGGGCAGAAGCCGGGTACTAAACGGTCAAGGAGGGAGTTGGAGGAGAGGAAGTGATATGGGTTTTATTGAATCTCCAGCGCAGTGCTCAAGTCTCTGGAATTCTCTGACCTTTTTGTGCTCCGGGGACTTTCTGCAAGAGAGGAAGTTCTTTTGAATCGATTGCCCCTAGGCCCTTGTTTTCCCTTCTGTTCTTCCAGTGTTAGCACCACCCTCATTGTGCACATGGACAGAGCCCTCTGCAGAGTGGGATAGTAAAATTATTTGTTAAGAGCGTGCTTCCAACCACCCAGTTGTTGGTTTTTTTTCCCTTTAAAATCTGTAAGGGGGTGCGGGACAGAGTTCTCTCACTCCTCATTTTTATGATGCAAAGCAGCCATCCCTCTCTGAATTATTCTTCTGAATCTGCGTAAAAGGAATGAGTCAGAGGCATGAGGAGATATCCCATTTATTGTGGATGGCAGTTTCAGAATATATGGTTCAGATCATTCATTTGTATTGCAGCGATCGGACGGTCAGTGAAAGACCCCCAAGTGTTTCGACAGAAACGGAAAAGTGGCCCAAATCACAGACAAGGCCAGGCATTTTGCAGTTTCTTCCCCCTAGCCATCACAAGAGTGCCCTGCATCCTAAACTAGCATGTAAACAAAAGGCTGTTTTCAGAAAGATGAAGAAAAACACACAGAGCAACCCCCCTCCCGAGGCCCAATCCCAAACACGTTTCAGCAAGAGGCGGAATGAATCTGGAGACAGAGGGTATTGTCCTTCGCCGTTTTCATCGGCTTACGATATCTAACGGGAACAGAGACGCTCCAGTTCAAACGCACGAAGCTGTTTTGCCATCGTGGGGCCTCTGGACTTGGAAATCAATGCAAATCCAGGCTCTGCCCCTGAAGGATGGCTTTGGGCGTACTCTGTGGTCCTATGGAGTCTTGGGTGGCCCTTCTATCTTGTCATTAAGGTTGGGCCTGTGGGTGGGGAGGTGGGGGCGGGGTGTGTGTGTGTGTGTGTGATGTGTGTACGTATGTATGTAGGCTGGGCTGGCCTTCTGGCAGGCATTACTTCCTAGGTATGGCCTGCATGTGTGTCCTGGTCTGACCCATTCTTCTTCCCCCGCATGCCCGACCCCTCCCCACCTGCAGAGCTGTGGGGCTTTGGATATGAAGATCTGGGAGGTAACCCCATTGTCCACTCAGAGCCCGGTGGCTAACCGTAAATACTGTTGGCCTAGCTCTCCCCCTACCCCTTACTCTGCCCCCTCCCCCCAATAAGTATATAGAATATATACACAAATGGGCTGTCTGTAAGATCTGTGGGAGCTGTTCCAAAAACCAGAAAAGCTAACTTCATTTTTGAGAATTCTGTGAAACTCCGGTTACGGTCCGGGGAGGCAGTTCGGAAACCTGCTCATGTCACGCTTGATTTTTGCCTTGTATCACGGTAGTGTCATATAAGTTAACTACTCTGTTTTATAGAAAATGGTTGAGCTATTTTCCCTCCAATTCCCCCCACCGCCTTTTTATAGTATTTTTTTTTCCATTAAAGGGCAATGACTTTTAAAAAAAATCATCTCAATATCTATTCTGCCCAGCTTTTAATGGCAATTATGAATATAATATAGAAATCGTGAACTTTATTTGAAAAAGCTGTGATATTGGCTAGTTATGTATGTTATTTACTAAAAGTAATATTTAAGCATCCTACCATTTAGTAGTGCCCTTAAGCTAAGCTTCGTAAAGCAACGTGTTGTTATATATGTACGTTCATACATATATATATTATAGTTCTAAATGGTGCTCCACATTACTAGTCTCTACCACTGAAAACCACACACAAAAAAACCAACTTATGAAATCAGTACCGCTGTCAGCTAATATAAGGAATCCAATTTAGATATTAACTTAACTAGAACGGGGGGAAAAAAGGGATACTTAAAAGGGTATAGAAACAACAAAAAAAAGACAAGTAATGATGCAGTATTTCAAAATCTGACATGGGCAACTACAGATATTATGACAATTGTCAACGTCAAATGATTCTTCCATGCCTTAGTCTAAAGTGCAGAAACAATATGACTTCTGGGTTCCAAAAGTAACAACTGTTTATTTTTCTCTGGATACTGCACACGTTTCTTAGGCAATTTCCAACTTGAATCTATTTTGGTTGACTTCTGATGCATCTGAATCACTGTTCAGAGATTTAGGGTGATGACTATCAGTAGAAAAGTCTATATTTCACAGCATGGGTTTCTTTAGAAATAGGTTCCTGTGCAAAGGCAGTACTTTTTACCATGAATGTCTCTAGACTGTGATTATTAAATACAGTGCTAATATACATGGGTTTAGCTGGGATAATGCAAAAAAAAAAAAAAAGACCAAAAAATGAACCCACATTCTGGTCAATAAACATAAATATAAAAAAGGGAAAATTGAGCACTTCTCAACTGAGCTGGTCCAGGATCTTGAGCAGGTACCTAGGGTTCTTTCTCAAATTGTCTCAAACCTGCTGAAAGAAGAGAAATGTAAAATCTTGTGGCAAAGCCACCCGTTTCTGATCACACGTTGGCCTCCTCTAGAGAAAGGCCCCGCCCTCCGGAGCAATGTTCACCAAGTGGCAGATGAGGCAAGGTTGGGAAATGGGCAAATTCTTCTGCTGATGCATTCACACATACACTCTTCTCTCTCTCTCCCCCTCTCTCTCTCTCTCTATATATATATAGATATACACTCTCTGGGGCAGATTTGAGAGGCCGGGGGAGAATAGCAAATGCTTGCATGTCTCTGTAAGGTGAGAAGTGGAAGTGGGTAGAGGGAAAGAGTGAGTAGGATCTGAGGGCATTATCACCAGTCCGGTTGACTGTACGCTCCTTGTGGGCAGGGATCGGGCCTACTGACTCGATCGTGGTGGCGTTCTCCCAACTCTTAGTACAGCGCTCTGCACAGAGAGCTCCATAAATACCAGGAAAGGTGTGCTGAGCACGTGCCAGGAGCTATAGCCCCGAGTACGAGGTGTCTCACCATGTCCAAAAACTAGTCGGAAGAGAGGGAGTTAGAACGGTACGTGGGTCACCAGCTGCCTATCCTCGTCCTGCCCCAGAATAAAGCAAATGACATATGTGGGGGGGGGGGGGGGGGCGAAGAAGCAACGCTCCGCCCACGATAATGGCTCAAGCGTTTAGTACTGGTGCTCTGCGCACAGTTAAAGCACTCGGTAAATACGATCGATCGATTGACCGAACGGCTCTCCTCGTGACAAGCCGGGAAGGCCCTAGAAACCCTCTGAGACAGACTTTGGCATACCAACAGTCAACTTTCACGTGCCGGTTTGAAACCATGCCTGTTTGCTATTGTGTTTTCAGAGTCCCAGTCTGCCCCAACGCCATTCGAGACTACTGCCTTGCTTACCATGGTCTCTGACTTTTTCCCCACGGATGACACCTGTATGAAGGTGAGAGAGAAACACGCACATATTAGCACCATTTGTTTTAAAATGCACAGAGAGTTGGGTTGTGCGTAGAGGGGAAAGAGAAGTAGCCCTCGCACAGGGAACCTCGAGTCTCAAGGTCTTCTCTGCGAGACCCACGACCACATCGGGAGAGGTTCATTCTCTCCCCCTTCCCACCCGCCCAGCTCCTTATCGACCATCCCCGGGGCAACAGGACAAATAGGTAGTGGTAGGAGAGCCCAGTAGCTAGAGCGGGGATGAAATAGATCTACCTTCATGGGTGAGGTGGTCTTTTCCGAAGATTGCTTCTCCCAGAGATTGCGCTTGTTGGAAACGTCTACTGGTCGCAAGTCCTATCGAACCCGGAGGACGGAAACGGATTAGGCAAATCTCGTCCATGTCTAGCCACCACAAGGGTGGCAGGGGAGGAGGGGGAAGGACTGGGAGAACGGAAGACTGGTTGTAGCCCTGAATTTCTTAGGTGGTCTTAACCTCTCTAGGCTCGAATTTTACATGTGTATAAATGTGAGGGCAATTATTTGCCGTGCCACTAGCGAACAGTGAAAGAAAGGCACTACGTACATCTTGGGGATATTATACTTATTATGATTATTTCATACAGGTTCAGGGTCTAGTGGAGAGAGGCTCAATATGGACTTCTCTTTGATTTGCTTTTTGAGGTCTAATCTAGTTTTTATCACTTGATGACAAACTGCTTTTGCAGAGAAGTGGCCTGATTTAACTTTGCATCTCCCCCTGTTTATATCACCCTGCCCTCGGTAGCCTTTCTGTACTTATCGTACACATTTACTTAAGCTCTAACTCACGCACACATATCCTCTTTCCCTCCTTCCTGTCTGTAATTGATTTTAATGTCCCCTCTATTATAATCTTCTCGAAGGGAGAGATCTTGTTGCGGGTTTGCTTCGGATTCTCCCCTACACTTAAGTGCACTGTTCCACGTACAGTAGCTGCCCACCCTGATTATTCAAAGCAGGTTTGCTATAAGAACTTTAGTGACCATTTAAAAAAAGAAAGATACTTATTAAGTGGTTATTTATGGATCAGATACTCTAATAAGAACTGGGGTAAACAAGACAATCTGGTGAGATTGTCTGTCTCACATGGCTCAGAGTCCAAGTGGAAGGGTGGAGGATTTAATCCCATTTTACAGAGGAGGCAGGTGAGACAGTTAAATGACTTGCCCAAGGTCACACAAGCAGACAAGTGCCGTGTTGGGGCTATAAAAACCATGCCTTCTGACTCCCAGGCTCGCGCTCATTTTCCCTTAGGACACGCTACTTCCCACTTGGACAGAAATCCCCCTGGGCATGGCCCTAATTTTTAAAATCCATTCCCACTCAATAGGACTGTATTGGTGGGATCCAGGCTAGGTAGATAAAACACCACCCAAGATCCACTTCAATGTGCTGAGAGCTCACCCGAGGAAAGCTGTTAGTCGCAGCTAAGGAGCAGTTGGGGCTTTTGGATCTTAGCAAGCACCCGTAAGGTAGATGTAAGCTCAGTGTGGGCAGGGAATGTGTTTGTTGTGTTGTATTCTCCCAAGCACTTAGTACGGTGCTCTGCACGCAGTAAGCGCGCAATAGATATAATTGATTGACCAGACCTGCAAGTGATGAGAATATGTGGAGTTAGCACTCCCTCCCTCAGTCCAACAATTTGTGCGGTCAGCTTCATTAGATTTTTGGAAATATGAAAAAGGAACCTCCTGATTCGGCTGCCCAGAGCTGTGACTTGCTTTAGAGGGGGAAAGGAAGGCTGAGAGAATTGGTGCCCTTCACTCAGACCCAATCTGCAAGCCTTTGACTCTGGCGAGTCACTAGCAGCGGCACAGCCTAATGGAAAGACCCCGGGCTTGGGAGTCAGGAGACCTGGGGTTCTAATCTCGGCTCCGCCACTACCTTCCACGGACCTGGGACAAGTCACGTAACTGCTCTGTATCCCAGTTTCTCATCTGTAAAATGAGGATTTAAATATCTGCTCTCCTTCCGCTTTAGACTGTGAGCCCCTATGTGGAAGTGGGACGTCATGACCTGATTTTTATCCACCAGCACTTAGCACAGAGTAAGTTTTATATATGCTATTATTATTATTATCATCCTTCCTCTTATTATGAGAAACTTGATATCATGATAGCTTGGGGACTATTTTGCCCAACTGGTACATGTAGGAGGGGCGAAAGAGAATGATTGATACATTTGCATTTGAAAATGAGGGCAGAGGGAAAGTTGGGCAGGCGAGGCTGCTTTGTTTCCCCCTCGCACCTTTGGAGTCCACAGACTGTCACGTTAAGACAAAGAGGAAATGTAAAATGCATTTATTTACCTGACAGGCTTTTATTTTAAAGAAAGACCCACTCCTGAAGAACAGAGGGAAAGAATGGAGGCTTCAGAATCGGATTTCCAGTCAAGCAGAGATCAAAGAATGAGGAGGAAGAGTAGTCAGCTGAGAGAGAGAGTATGTTGTTTTTGTTTTGTTTTGGTTTTTTTTTTTTTGAAACAAAAAGAAGACAAGTATAGCTCAATATTTCGTGTCTTAACCTGCAGCTTAGACAAGAGGGATAAAAGAGCCAGACCACCGGGGAGAGGAGGAGTGTTCTAACTGCCAAACTGCTTGTGAATTCTGTCCCTCCCGTGCTGAGGGGCTTCAACCCAGTGGGTAATGGTGGCGGAGCAAGACTGATGCCCCCGGTAAGGGCCAGAAAGCTACCAGATCCTCTACGAGAACTTCTGATTCACCTGAGATGAAAAAGGGTGCTCCACTAATAACACCGAATTTTTTCTATGAAAAGAAACCAACCGAAATTTACAGCTGGAACCCCATTTTGCCTCCTGGCATTTGGAATGTGATATTGAAAGGGGTTAAGCAGGGCGGGGATGGGGAAAATGACTAAATCTAGAATAGACGGGTTCCCCGCAAGTGGACACCCTCAAAGCGGGCTTCAGTTTATCCAGCAAATTATAGCTCTTGGCCCCCCCAAAAACACATCAGGGAATGTGCTTACCAAACTCTGTTGTATCGTAGTCTCCCAAGTGCTTAGGTAGTGCTATGCACCCAGTGAGTGCTCAATAATACCATGGATTGATCATCTCTTTTGTTTTTTTTTAATCTTTTAAAACCGACTGCTTGTTCAGTAAGGTTGTTCTGGGTTTAAGGTGGTAATATTTTTGATAAGGAAGTGGCAATAAGGCCAGCCTGAGCACCAAATCGTGCCTTTCTGGTCTTTCTCTGCAGCCCCCTTCGCCACGGCTGAACTTCACCATTCTCGCTCCTCAGCCGGAAGCTGATCCAGTGAAACTTGGTGCACCCAGGGCGGGCATGGAGGAGGGATGGGAAAAGCCTGGCCTACTATCCTCTAGACTGTAAGCACCTTATGGGCCAGTATCAAATCGGTTGTACTCTCCCAAGCGCTTAGGAAAAGTGCTCTGCAAATAGCAATCATTCAGTTGTATTTACTGAATGCTTACTGTGTGCAGAGCACTGTAGTAAGCGCTTGGGAGAAGTAACGATATAACAAGGCTGGGAGATGTCTGTTCCTGGCCACAACAAGCTTACCCTCGGTAAGCACCACTGATTGATTAAGGCCAAGCATCAGGACTGTACCAGATCTGGATGTGCAGCTAGGGAGTATTATTGAGCGCCTACTCGGAGCGGAGTAGAGTTCTAAGCCCCGGGGAGAGTACGGGTAGAGTTAGTAGACAAGATCCTTGATGCTTTTTCCAAACCCTCCCTGCCTTCTCCCTGAACTACAGGTGAGGCAATAATGGGAGGAGGGGGCAAGGACCAGGAAAAATTGGGGGCATTTTGAGCTTAAAAGAGGCTCTCTTTAGCCTCAGCCTGCAGTGGCTGTATGTTGAAACCCAAACATCTTTTAAATGAGATAGGAGTATTCACCTTCTCTAAGACCTCCCATACGGTGTTCAAACTCCACGACTTCTGAGTGTAAAAATGCATCCAGTTATGGATCCCAGCTGCAAGCAATAAGAGGGGCAGCGGCAGTTATGTGGAAATTTCTGGCGTAAGGCCGATGCCAGTCCTTTGAAGACTACTCTCTGTGAATCATTCGGGAGGAGTCCTCGAGGGAGAACCAGGTGACCTAATTCCATTTCAAAGGCCCACTGAAAGCTAATTCAAGCAAGGTCTGCCTTCTGAAACGATTCAATTAAAAGGGAAGTTTGAACTCCTGCGATATTTCGGTTGAATGCTTCCCTCCTCGCTGTCTGTGACACTCTTTGCCAGAAGAACATTTAAGGAGAGCAAGCCCCTTTATGTGGCGACAGGCAGCTTGTTTTGTACTGCCTTAAGTAACAGCAGCAAAGATAGAGCCGAATTTCCACGTTGGCTTTTATTTGGGATTCACCTTTCCCCTGAGTTTTAGCTTAAGAGCAAGGGATTAAGTGAGATTCTTGAGGGCAGGGATCGAGTCTCATCTCTATTATTGTTCTCTCCCAAGGCTTAGTGCTCCTCATGCCAGGCCCGCCCCAAGCATTTATGCAGATATACTCTTTCCCCTCTCTTTAATCTATCTCAATGTCCGTCTCCCCCTATAGACTGTAAGGTCCTTCTGCGTACGTATCACACCTACCGACTCTATCGTATTGTTCTTTCTCAAGTGCTCAATACAATGCTCTGCACAATTTAAGTGCAAAATAGAAAAGCAGCATGGCCTAGTCGATAGAATACGGGCCTGGGAGTCGGAAGGATTTGAGCTCTAATTTTGGCCTCAGCTGTGTGAGCTGGGCAAACCACTTAACTTCTCTGTGCCTCAGTTTCCTCACCTGCAAAATGGGGATTTAATACCTGTTCTCTCTCCTACTTTAGACTGTGAGCCCCATATGGGGCTTGATAGTCTTGTGTCTACCCAGCTCCTAGAGTATTTAACAAATACCACAATTACTAATCAAACCCAGCGATTGACTGACACAGGGAGCTTCTGCCCCTCATCCCTTTGGGATAATATAATTAATAATTATGGTATTTGTTAAGCAACTTACTATGTGCCTAGAACTGTCCTAAGCTCTGGGTAGGTACAAGTTAACCATTTTGGACACAGTCCCTGTTCCATATGGAACTGACACGCTTAATCCCCCATCTTACAATGAGGTAACTGAGGCCGCCCCTCTCAGGGTGGCACCTGGAGAGTTTCCAGTACTCTACCAGTCTCGACTATGGGAGGGAGAGTCAAGCAGAGGCTACCCATTCCATTCCTCGTTTGTAGCGAGTGGAAGGCCATCTGCTACAAGTCAAAACTCACCTGTGCTGGGCAGCAGCAGCCTGGCAGAGAGTCGAGGGCGGAGACTCAGGTTTGCTGGCGCGGAAGGAGGCAGTGGTAAACCACTTCTGGATTTTTACCAGAGAACTCTGTGGATAGGCTACCAGAACGATTGCAGATGGAGGTGGGGCGTTCTGGGAGAGAGGCGTCCGCGGCGCCGCTATGGGTCGGAGACGACGCGACAGCGTAAGACAAGACGAGAACTGAGGCCCAGAGAGATGAAGCGACTTGTCCGAGGTCACACAACAGTCACGTGGCGGAGCCGGGGTTGGAACCCAGGTCCTTCTGACTCCCAGGCCCGTGCTCTATCCCACTGGGCCACACTTGCTTCACTAGTGGATGGGGGACAGATCCTGCCCTTTGTTTGTTCCTCTACCTGCCCCTCTCCACCGCTCCGGTGCCAGGGAGGGGAGGGTTTCTAGATGGGTTCCTCTGCTCCTCCTACCCACTGATCTGAGGCAGACAGACACCGGGAGGAAGAGACAGCATCCCGTGCTTGAAGAGATAGAAGAAAGACTCTGTGGGTGTGTGGGTGTTTTGACTTCAACCACAGGAGCAGAGGTGGTGGAAATGGATTCAGCCCTCTTGAAAAGAAGCAGGAGAAAGGAACACTTCAGCTGGCCTCTCCCCCTGTCTCCCCCAGCCCCAGCCCAGCCCGCTGCTGGAAAACAGCTGAACAATCTCACCCTGACCAGCCCCAACGAAGCACTTACCGAAGGCTTGGGAGCAGGCGACTTGTTGCCTTCGGGAGTTTTAGTTAGCCATTTCGTTGATGCGACTGGAAACCCCCACTTTCAAGCCTGCGGTTTCCTGCACACAGATTAAGGGTGGTTAGAAAATGAAACCAAAGTAAACTATATCTGCAATTACCTCTGCTAAGGAAGTCCAGGATTTATCGTTGAGTCATTCATTCATTCAGTCGTATTTAAGGAGCGTGTATTGTGTGCAAAGCACTGTACTAAGCTCTTGGGAGAGTTCAATATAACAACCAACAGGCACATTCCCTGCCTATCACGAGCTCACAACCCTATAGCATTTGTTTGACTTAAAGAACATGGACAAGTCACACTTAACTGAGGGACTGAAACAAGCCGCTGGGTTTCAGAGAGACTATCTTTTTAATCTGTTTTTTTTTTTTTCAGAGAAGGCATCTTGTCCTCTCAAGTTTTATTGAGCATTTCACAACTGCTCAGCCTCGAATCGCAGCCCCACTAAACTTCTCCACTGGGTCTATACAGGGATTCATTAGGATGCAAAATACTCATTAATAATAATGTTGGTATTTGTTAAGCGTTTTACTATGTGCTAAGCACTGGGGTAGATACAGGGTAATCAGGTTGTCCCACGCGAGGCTCACAGTCTTAATCCCCATTTTAGAGATGAGGTAACTGAGGCACAGGGAAGTGAAATGACTTGCCCACAGTCACACAGATGACAAGTGGCAGAGCCGGGATTCAAACCCACGACCTCTGACTCCCAAGCCCGGGCTCTTTCCACTGAGCCACGCTGCTTCTTCACCTCCCCAACCTACAGCACCTATGTACATATTTTTAGCATATATTATAAATTATTTATTCACATTAATGTCTGTCTCCCTCTCAAGACAGTAAGCTCATTATGGGCAGGGAATGAGTCTGCTAATTCAGTTGTACCCTCCCAAGCCGCTCAGTACAGTGCTCTGCACATAGTAAGAGCTCAGTAATTACCATTAATTGAATGAGCCATCCAGCCTCACTGCTTCCCCCATTAAGAAGAGAGAGATGACTCCTGCTATGGACACCTTGCAGACCCATGATCCTCCGGCGCTCACCTTATTGGACGATCCTGTCCCGGTAGGGGATGCAAACACATTGCCCTTCTCCCACATGCTCTTGATGTTGCGGACCCCTTCGGCAGGGACCGGTAGGTCAGACGCTGCTGGCTTGGTGGACTTCGTGGTTTTCGTCCCCTGCAGTGTAGAAATAAAAATAACGATTATGGTATATAAGTGCTTACTGTACTAAGCACTGCAGGGGAGATATAAGATAATCACGTTGGACACAGTCCCTGTCCCCCATGGGGCTCACAGTCTAGGTAGGAGGAAGTAGGATTTAATTTCTGTGGTACAGATGAGGAAACTGAGGCACAGAGTGATTAAGTTGACTTGCTCAGGGTCCCTCTGCTCAGCAGATAAGTGACAGAGCAGGGTTCATGTGCTATTGGTGTTGAGAGGACACAGAACTGCCTTGTGGAAGAAGCAGGAGACTCAGGTTCTAGCCCCCTACTTCTGCCCCTGGCATGTGTGAGGCCTTGGGCAAGTCACTTGATTTCTCCAGGCCCTGGTTTCTTCATCTGTAAAAGGGGCATTATCATAATCAAACCTGCCTCTTCCCTTCCTCACAGGGATGCTTCAGGATAAGTGATTCTTGATGCAAAAGAGAAAATAAGTGTGCCAAACAAATTCAAGATGGAATTATTATGCTCTTCCTTAAAACTGTCAGCCGGGTGGCTTTTTTTCTAGAGAGAGGCCCATGAGGCAATTATATAAAGGGAATTTCTCTAGATCATTCTGGTCCATTCCTAGAGGGCATCAGGGCAACCTCCAAAACCAGTGTGCCCATTTTAAAAAACAGATTTGGGGTGTGGTTATCACACTGGTCACCAAATGACAGGCCTCAAGTCATTGCAAAGATAGTCATTACACTCAGAATGCAGGATTTCATTTCGTTCTATAAGGTTTCTGTTGAGGGCAAATGGAGCGTTTGTGTTTTTTTTAAAGTATCAGGGACTAAGTCTTTGAGGACAAACTCCAAAAAAAACTAAACACAACATCCCCCTATGTCGAAAGCCAATCTCCTTTTCACCATCGAAATCAGCTCCATCTTAGAGTTGCAGAGGGCTCTGGCTCGTGTAAATGGGAAGGTCTCCAAAACATCAGTTGTCATTTCATTACAGATTCTATTTTATCCATCAGGGAATGCAGCCACTTTTGGGGTGGAATATGGCTTCCCAGATTAGACCTGCTTAGGGGAAGCAGTGAAGATGCTGGCCTAGGAAAGTGGGGCGTTGGTGATGTGGGATTCCCTCCCGTCGGGGGTAGGGGTGGGAAGAACAACAGAAGGGGAGGTTTAAAGAGCAGAAGTTTCACCTCTAAATAACAACTGTGATATTTGTTCATTCATTCACTTAGTCATATTTATTGAGCACTTACTGTGTGCTGAACACTATACTAAACACTTGGGAGAGTACACTATAACAATAAACAGACCCATTCCCTGCCCACAACAAGCTTACAGTTGAGTGCTTACTATGTGCCAAGCACTGTACTAAGTTGGGGGTAGTTACAAGAGAACTCAGTTCCCCGTGGGGCTAACAGCCCAAGTAGGAGGGAGAACGGGTCCTGAATCCCCGTTTTAGAGTTGAGGGAACTGAGGCCCAGAGAAATGAAGTGTCTTGCTTAAGATCACGCAGCAGGCAAGTGGCAGGTTCTCTAATTCCCAATCCTGGGGTCTTTCCATTAGACTGTGCTGCTTTAAGTCTCTTTCTCTGCCCACCACCTCTGACAAATGATATATAGTTTGGGGGGTAGGAGGGAGGTGGGCAGAAATGGGCCAGACAGTGGTGCGCGAGTTTGTGTGTGCACATGCTGATGGGGGGCAACTTTCGAGTCATTTTTACCAGAAATCAGGGTCCAGGGCAATTTTCCCAGCTGGCCCTACCCAAGGGATCGAGTCTACCCGCACTGAGGTGGTGTTTCTGACCCAATCTGCAGAAAATAGTGACTGCCCTCTTCCCCGTACTCTCCCAAGCGCTTGATTCATTGCTCTGCACATAGTAAGCGCTCAATAAATACGACCGACTGGCTCTGCCCCCGGATCCCCCACATCACCACCGCCGGCCCTCACCTCAATCGCGTTGGTGTACAGCTCCCAGCCGCTGTCAATCTTGGAAACCGACGGCTGTGGGATGAGTAGATTTGACCCCACTGTGTGGAAAAGCAAAGGGGAAAATGATCTTCAATAGCAGGACGGGTTAGATGAAACAGTGGGATGTGTAGATTTGACCCCCAACTGTTGGAAAGCGGAGGGGGTCCGTGATCTTCGCTAGCAGAACAAGTGAAAAGCTAGAGGAGTGCTTCAGAGGAGCGCTTTACCTCTTCTGGGCGGATTTGTTCAGGAATTCCGTCCGCTCTTCGATCTAGGAGAAGAAGAAACAATGAATTAATGGTATTTATCGAGTGCTTACTGTCTGCAGGACACTCTTCTAAGCACTTACAAATCTGATGAGTGTCTGAAAGAACTGTCCGGGACAATGATGCTTCCCCCATCTCCATGGGAACGAGATGTAAGGATTCGTTCAGGATTCACAGGCTCCCTTCTTCTGGGGCAGCAGCTGAAGAGGGGTCACTCCCTTGAACCATTGCAACGCTCACCCATGTTTGCCAAGGAGCCACCCGGGTTCCCTAGGCTGGTGAGTTGTAAGAGGGTTTATCCAGGGCCGGCTGAGGGGGGCAGCTTTTGTGGCTCCCCAGGGGGTTGGATGAGGGGGGGAGAATTGAGCTGTGCAGCTCTCTTTCCTCGGCTCCCTGAAGGGGAGACTTGACCTGTGCCTCGATCACAGGTTTCATCAGCAACAGTAATCCCAACGCCTCCGGAAGGGAGGAAAGAATCGGAACCTTTTGGAGAAACAGAACGGCTGAAGTCCCGAAAGGTTAATGGATTTTTGCAGGCTGAAAAATGAGGTCAGGGCCTGGGTTTATTTCGGCGTTTCCTCCGACGTGATCATTCGCCACGGAGGTGGAGGTCAGCTCTTGCATACGGTGGAGCACACGGAGGCTGGGGCAGCAGAAACGCACCTATGTCTGAGGACTAACTATTGCCAACCCGCAGAGGTGTAATCTTGGGGTTCTGCTGCTGCACTGGGTCTCACTCAGAGCAGGGTTCTCTGAGACCAGGCTGGGCAGGGCATCTTGTACACCTGGGCACCTTTGAAGGAAAAATGGACTATATTTGAAGACCTAAGAATACCTGTAATATGAACAATATGGCTTTTAAATGCTTACTTTGTGCCAAGCACTGTAATAAATGCTGGGAAACATACCGTACCATCAGATCAGATAGTCCCTGTCCCTTATGGGGCTCACAGTCTAATTAGGAGGAAGAACAGGTATTGGATCCCCAATATGACAGAGGAGGAAACTGACGCCCAATAAAGTGATATGCCCAAAATCACTCAGCAGGCAAATGGCGGAGCCAAGATTTGAACCCAGGTCCTCGGACTCCAAGGCCCAGGCTCTTTCCGCTTGGCCATGCTGATTCCTTCCATTATGCCCAACAGGCTAGGCCAAAACCCCCCAAGTTCTTGTTCCTGCAAATGTCGAGATCACTGAGGCCAAGGTAATTTATGTCCTGGAAATATCCAGGTAATCCGCTAGCCAGGACCCAACAAGAAGTGAATCCAAGAATAGAGAAACATCATGGCCTACTGGAAAGATCATAGGCCTAGGAGTCAGAAGACCTGGCTTCTAATACCAGCTCTGCCACATTTCTGTGTGGCCTCAGGCAAGTCACTTCAACCTTCTCTGTGCCTCAGTTTCCTCATCTGTAAAATGGGAAAGAAGACTGCGAGCCCCAAAGTGGGGACCCGGAATTTGTCCAACCTGACCAGCTTGTATCTATCCCCACGTGTTGCACCTGCCTGGCACAGAGAAACCACTTAACAAATACCCTTAAAAACAAAAATGAAATAAAATCAAGCGATCTTTCGTTCTGTCTGCTCGTTACCTTCCTGAAGCGGCCCATAGCGAACCCCAGCAATCCGAGCACTGTTCAAAAAAGTCATTCGCTGCATTCAAATCATGGCACTTCACCCAACACACAGTGACCCGTCTGCCTACATATTTACCACCTCATCAGCATGTGAAAGAATCTGCAGTAGTGAGAAATAATTTAAGCCAGGATTGGAGGCATTGATTTCAAGAATTCTCCAAGGATTTCCAAACCGGGGAAAGTCTGCCAAGGTTCACCTCTAAATGCTATTGGTGTGGGGAGAAAGCAATTGAATATAGAGGGTCAGCTAGGGTTAAGGAAAAATGAAATTGAAAGCTTGGATTCTCCAACACCCTTGCTGGCTGCTTGGGTCCGTGGAACATTTTCAGCGCAGCCCGTTGGAGTGAACTTTACCAAGGAAGCTGTTCTGGAAGCCATCTCCGTCTTGAGGACCCTGGTTGGCTAAATGGGGAAGGCAGTGGGAGGGAGTGGAAAATGGGGAAAAGGAGGTGGAGCCCTCACCAGTCTATCTTCCTCCTCACTACAGTAAGTGTGGAGAGGAGGGAGGGATGATGAGAATTGGGGTGGGGTCCTGACCCTCCTTCTCCCCACCCTCAAGATTGGATAGGGCAAATTTAACAAATTTTTACCAAAGTGGGAAAGCCCGGATGGGTAGCCACCGTTCCACTGTTGTGGCCCTTCACACAGCCGCTGAAGTCTCCGAGAGAACGGGCACCTCTAATCCTCTAACGTTCTGGCCAGTAGGACCCATGATTTTTCCAGAACGTGGAAGTTCTTTCCCCAGTCCACCACCCCCTCCTCATGAGATAAAATCTGACTACACATCAGCAGGGGCCACTTTTCTGCTGTGAAGTCACTTCACTTCTCTGTGCCTCAGTTATCTGAAAAATGGGGATTGAGTCTACGAGCCCCATTTGGGACAGGGCACTGTGTCCAACGCGATTTGCTTGTATCCACCTCAGCACTTAGTACAGTGTCTGGCACATAGTAACCGCTTAATAAATACCACAATTCAATTGAGCTAGCTTCCTCTAGCACTTGCATAGTTATTTGTACCTTCCCTCAGCACTTGTTGATTTATGTGTGATTGATTATATAATTTATTCCAATAACCCCCATTTGAAAATATTTTTAGGTCTGTCTCCCCTGCTAGTGTGAAAACACCTGGTGGGTAAGAACACCTCATGCTTCTCTGGTACATTTTCAAGCACTTTTCAGTGCACTTGAACCCAGCGGATGTTCAAATATCTTTACTATTACTAGCGAAACTATCTTTGTACTTTTAGGTGGCAAAGAGGTGGAGGCAGGGTGAGGGGTGGGGTCCTTCCTGGAAAGAGACTTTCTCAAAGGATCACTGGGGATATTTGTGGCCATTTTCAAAGCGACTCTGTTTGATTTCCTTACTGAAAAGCTATCCAGGTTCCTGAATAACACTAAGAAAAGCTGTTGGAAAAACATAATCCATGAATGGGTGAATATTTTCTTATCAGAATGAAAGCCCCACTAAAATGCACTTGGATGAGCCTTCAATGCTTGTGACTCTCCAAAGATCATATGCTTAATGCCTCAATAAGGCAACATAAAGAGGAGTGGAAAGAATAACCTTCAGGAAAGATCCTAAGTAAGAAACCTTGCGCGAGTGATCTCCGCCTTTGGTGCTTCTCTTTCCCTGCCGCTACTGCCCCGCGGCTTTTGGAGATTAACTGGACCATCCATGGAACTGCGAATCCCACGTGGGATAGGGACGGTGTCCAAGCTGATTATCTTGAATCTACCCTAGGGCTTATTAGAATACTTGGCATATTGTAAGTGCTTAACAAATACCACGATTACTTGAAATTAATGCACTTAAGCACCAAATGAGCATTATTAGCATTAGATTTGATTTAGGGTATATATTCAGGGGTAGGGATTCCATTCTTTTTGTCTCCCAGAACAGTTCTCCTGCTTGGTTTGGATCGCTTCCATGATACACAAAGCAATAAGAGGGAAGGTTCAAAACACGTGGTTCTGTGCAACGGCCCAAGCTGCTGCTGCTGACTTTCATTAATCAATCTATGGGTGGGATTTATTGAGTGCTTATTATGTGCAGAGCACTGTAGTAAGCGCTTCGGAGAGTACAATACAATAGAATCAGCAGACATATTTAACAGCACACTGCCCTGAGTTGGGAAGAAACAGCTGGAATTTTTCATTGTTTGCCAATCAATCATACTTGTTGATTGCTTAGTGTGTGCAGCGCTTGGGAGAGTACAGTATAACCGATTGGTGGACATGTTCCCTGTCCATAAAGAGCTTACACACTAGAGAAGCAGTGTGGCGCAGTGGAAAGAGCACGGGCTTTGGAGTCAGGGCTCATGAGTTCGAATCCCAGCTCTGCCACTTGTCAGCTGTGTGACTGTGGGCAAGTCACTTAACTTCTCCGTGCCTCAGTTCCCTCATCTGTAAAATGGGGATTAAGACTGTGAGCCCCACGTGGGACAACCTGATTCCCCTGTGTCTATCCCAGCGCTTAGAACAGTGCTCTGCACATAGTAAGCGCTTAACAAATACCAACATTATTATTATTATTATTACACTACTAGTTTGAAAAAGAGGGTTTTGTTTCTGGGCTCAAGTGGGCACACCCCATCTAGGATCAAGCAAAAACTCCTCCCTCGCTATTGGCTTCAAAGCTCTCCATCATTTTGCCCCTTCTTACCTCACCTCCCTTCTCTCCTTCTCCAGCCCAACCCGCACTCTCCACACCTCTGGTGCCGCTAACCTTCTCACTGTGCCTCGTTCTCGCCGATCCCACCGTCGACCCCTGGCCCACGTCCTACCTCTGGCCTGAATGCCCTCCCTCCTCAAATCCGCCAAACTAGCACACGTCCCCCTTCAAAGCCCCACTGAGAGCTCACCTCCTCCAGACTGAGCCCCCTTTTCCTCTTCTCCCCCACCCCTCCCCATCGCCCAGACCCGCTCCCTTTCCTCCACCCCTCCGTTGCACAGCACTTGTGTATATACGTACATATTTATAATTCTATTCATTTATATTACTGATGTGTATATATAATTCTACGTCTTCTGATGCCTCTTTACTTGTTTTGATGTCCGTCTCCCCGCTTCTGGACTCCGCGCCCGTTGTGGGCAGGGATCGTGTCTAAACTGTTGCTGAATTGAACTTTCCCAGGTGCTCAGTACAGTGCTCTGCACCCAGGAAGCACGAGTGAATGAGTGAATGAATGGATGGATGTTAGCAGGGCAACTAAATGCTTGTTTAATCTCTCTGATTGAGGGACCTAGGAGGAGGAGAGCAGATTTATGGAAAAATACAGCTCCTGTACAACATCCTAAACTGCCCGTGGATTTCTCTGCAAAACCAGGAGATGGCAGCAACATGCCAACAGCGAGCGGCCTCCCTCTCTGGGCCTGGGATTTGGCTTGTTTTTGGTTTTTCCTCTTTTTTTAATGATATTTTTTAAGTGCTTACTATGAGCCAAGGACCGTATTAAGCGTGGGATAGATGCAAGCTGATCAGTAGGCCACAGTCCCACATGGGGCTCCCAGTCTTCATCCCCATCTTACAGACAAAGTAACTGAGGTACAGGGAAGCGAAGGAACTCGCCGAGGTCACTGGGCAGACAGGCGGCAGAGCCGGAATTAGAAATCAGGCCCTTCGGACCCCAAGGCGCGTGCTCTACCCACTAGGCCAGGCTGCTTCTCCGGGAAGAAGTCGCGTGAATGGCGGTCCGGAAAGGATTTTGAAAAGCCTTAAAGCTAACTCGGTTAAGCAGGGAGTTCTCTCCAAACATTATGCAATGTTTAAGAAGTTTAATTCACTGCTGACATGCAGGAAGGCAACACTAGGTTAGAGTTAGCCAAACGGCCATGAAGATGTTTTGGGAATGGCTGGAATGTCATTGTTTATATCAACTCAAGGCCAATATTTTCCCTCCCTCTGACAAATATGTTCTAGAATAAAAACTCAGATTGATCGGCGGCAGATTGTGAAAGGACATATAACTAAGTGCATATGCGGAGGGCCAGGAAAAAATACATCTTAGTTCTTAAATCACCTCACACTTCATCTGTTCTTTGAGATTGCACCTACCAGCTGAAACTTGATTACCCCAAGGTCCCCTGGCTGGAATAGAGGGAATGGAATCAGATTCCCGGTTCCACCTGACTCTTTTAGAAGGGGTTTTCAATGGGCAGGGTTCCGCTGGCACCCAAACCCACATCTTTTAGTGGACAAAGAATAATGGACCGAAGCTTTCCGGGAATGAACCTTTGGTCAATTTCCAGTTGTGGGAGTAAGTTGGGATTTCACATAACCCATGTCGGATCCGTGGGCTTATCAGTCCTCGTCAGGGGCTGCTGGGCAAGAGGGTGGGCTCTTTAGGAAGAACACTTCCTGCTTATGAATTGGCTGGAAACCTGCCACTCACAGCTTCCTTCCTCTTTCCACCCGGCCACTTTCCCTTTCACCTTAATCAAACAAGACGCCTGGGATGGAACCAGGGACAAGGGCGTGTGAAAGCTAACCGAATCCTTCAGGATGTCGGGAAAGCCAGTCGCAGTGGAGCTGACCTCATTTATCCAAGATGGTGACAAGGAGGGCTTGGATGAGATATGTTCTTTTCGGTGGGGTGTGTTGGTAAATCAGATTGCCTTCTCCTCCTTATAGGCCTTGGCTGCCTTTTTTGGTTATGACTGTATATTGCACTGATCAACTAATCAATGGTATTTATTGAGTGCTTACTGTGTGCAAAGCACCGTATCGAGAAAGTATAATACAGCTGGCAGATACAATCCCTACCCACAAGGCGCTTTCGGTCTAAAAGGGGTTTGATATTATAAAGACTCCCCCCGCCCCCCCCCAGAGTCTTTATATCAAGTGGCTCACTCACCCTCCTAACACCCAGGTGAGGGATTTTACAGGTGGGGAACTGAGGCTCAGAGAAATGACCCACTCAAGGTCTTCCTGAAGGCAGGCCTTCCCTTCCCCTTTTCCTGTATTTCTGGCTCCCCTCGAGGCCTGGGGCACAGGTGGAGAGAGCATGTAGGAGAACTCCCCGGGACTGCTTTCTCACTGAAGAGCTAGTAAGAGAACCCCTCAGAGGTCTAGAGGAGCTGTTGGGTCAAGGAGCTCCTGTTGGGGGAAGAAGGGGGAGGCTTCGTCTAGTTCCCTTCACCTCCTACCATTGAAACTGCTCAAAGAGACCCAGCTGAAGCTTGCCTGGCTGCCACGCTCCCGCCGAGGGCAAAGAAGTTGTCCGGCAACCAAAGCCCCAGAAAAAAATGCTCTCAAAGTCTTTCCAAGTCTGTGATCATCCACTCTAGATCATGATAATGATAATGATGGTATTTCTTAAGTGCTGACTGTGGTGCCAATCACTGTTCTAAGCGTTGGGGTAGATACAAGCTAATCAAGTTATCCCACGTGGGACTCCCAATCTTAATCCCCATTTTACAGATGAGGGAACTGAGGCACAGAGAATAATTATAATGGTATTTGTTAAGGACTTACTATGTGCCAAGCACTGTTCTAAGCGCTGGGGTAGATAGAAAGTAATTAGGTTGTCCCACGTGGGGCTCAAACGCTTCATCCCCATTTTACAGATGAGGTAACTGAGGCACAGAAAAGTTAAGGGACTTGCCCAAAGTGACACAGCTGATAAGTGGCGGAGCGGAATTAGAACCCACAACCTACGACTCCCAAGCCCATGCGCTTGCCACTAGGCCATGTTGCTTCTCAACTGACACAAAATCAACTCCCAGTTATCCCCAACACTGGGGTTCGGGACAACCTGGAGACAGGAAGTCACTGAGCCTCACGTTAACCTGTTTCCCTGTTTCGAAGCTCCGGGCAATTAGCAAACTCAACAGGTCCTCAGTCTCATCACTTTCCCTTCCCGTTCCCTCCAGCTAGAGGAAGGACCAGTCAACACTAAAATGGCCAACAGGAAGGGAGCGAGGCGGTAAGCCCTGTGTCAGGGGCAGGGACTGTGTTCAACCTGATTATCTCATGACTACCCCAGCGCTCAGTACACTGCCTGGCACATAGTGAGTGCTTAAACACAATTATTAGTAATAGAGAACAGGGGGCAGAGTAGAGGGAGGAAGAGGAGGAAAAAGCCTGATTAATCTATATACTGGATAACAGAATAATCTCATATTGCCCTGGTTTTTTCATAGACAATACGGGTGAAAAAAGTTACCTTGAGAGATGAACCTTTGGGAGTAAAGCACTTGAACGGCTTCTTGTCGTCCGAGACACCGTCTTCTGGCATCTTCTGCCTTTTTTCGGCAGCCTCTGCCCTCCGTCTTTCAATCTCTTCTTTCAGCCTCCTCTTCTCCTCCTGAGAGAGCGGGGGTAAGAGAGGGAGAATGGTCAATAGTACCATCTTGGATCTACCTGGTGCCTTTCTTCTCAGAGCTGCGATGCTTCTTCACAGTAAATACGACCCACGTTTCTATCCTCCCGTAGGGCTGGTGACATTTCTGCTTTACAGATGGAGACCCCGAAGCAAAGGGAGATCTCAGAATTAGGCAGCCTGGCTCCAGGACTAGACCCTCCCGCAAAATTATAACCACCAATTCAAATCTCGTTAGAAACGCCTAATATATGTACGGGAAGAGCGCTCTCCTTGTCCTGCTACAGCATGAATCTGAGGCTTCTGGAAAAATGTCTTCTTAGAGCTGGAACGGGTGATTGAAAGTGTGTATAAAACACCCCCCGCTTCCCCCTCTCAACTCCCTGTTGTGCAGAGATCCTGAAGAATCCTCATCCGGTTATGGGAAATTCCCAGAGGCTTGGGGAGTGGCTGGCATTTCAACATGGCATGGTGGAGAAAGCAGGGGCCTGGGCGTCAGAAGGTGATGGATCCTAATCCCGGCTCTGCCACTTGTCAGCTGTGTGACCTTGGGCTAGTCATTTCACTTCTCTGTGCCTCAGTGCCCTCACCTGTAAAATGGTGATTGAGACCGTGAGCCCCCCATGGGACAGGGACTGTATCCAACTCGATTTGCTTCCATCCATCCCAGCACTTAACAAAGCGCCTGGCACATAGTAAGCGCTTAACAAATCCCATCATTATCATCTTTTTTATTATTATTATTGTTATTTCCTCTGGGTGGCATTCCAGTCTCAGGAGTCTCTCTCAGAGGTGGGACTGAAGTAACTAAAGCTAGTGGACTGTGTTCATTTTGTTCAAGAAGAGGGAACTTCAGGGGAATGCTGAGCTTGTAATGATAATAATGACATTTGTTAAGCGCTTACTATGTGCAAAGCACTGTTCTAAGCGCTGGGGGCGATACAAGGTGATCAGGTTGGCCCACATGGGGCTCACCATCTTAATCCCCATTTTACAGATGAGGTAAATGAGGCACAGAGAAGTTAAGATAAGGCACAGAGAAGCTAAGATAGAGAAGCAGCGTGGCTCAGTGGAAAGAGCGCGGGCTTGGGAGTCAGAGATCGTGGGTTCGAATGCCGGCTCTACCACTTGTCAGCTGTGTGATGGTGGGCAAGTCACTCAACTTCTCTGTGCCTCAGTGACCTCATCTGGAAAATGGGGATTAAGACTGTGAGCCTCACGTGGGACGACCTGATTCCCCTATATCTACCCCAGCGCTTAGAACAGCGCTCTGCACGTAGTAAGCGCTTAACAAATACCAACATTTAAGTGACTTGCCCAAAGTCACACAGCTGACAAGAGGCAGAGCTGGGATTAGAACCCATGACCTCTGACTCCCAACCCCGTGCGCCTTCCACTGAGCCACGCTGCTTCCCACACCGGTAGAGCGGTGAGGCTAGGTAAAAAACACTCGCGGCCATCATGCTGAAGGGAGCTGCTGGCTTCCAGCAGTGTAAACCCTGGGCTCTAATTTCTGTGATTCCCTGAGAATTCAAGATGGCGGGGGGTGAGGATGACAGCGCAGTGCGGATGATGCTGGAAATGTTTGTCCATGGGCAGGGAGGGAAGACAGGGTGTTGGCTTGACCTTTAGGCCTTTGCGGGGCTCGAAGAGAAGGATTGGAAATGGATGGGATAGTGGCTCTTCCTCAGAATACTGCTCTCGTCCGGCATCTGCTCCCCCTCCGTAGCGCATTCAGAAGTTGCCTAGTCTGGGTGGAAAGTCCCTCGTTTTCCTGCTGCCTGCTGGCTATATCTTAAGGGTCTTTGCTTTGGTGGGTGACAATCTGTTATTCATCCCAAACAGTTCTGTTGTCCTCACCAGGCCCCCGGGGCTGCAAGAGAGCTGAGGGGCAGGGCAGAGTGACACAGTGGAAAGACCTTGGGCCTTGGAGGCAGAGGGCCTGGGTTCTAAAACCGGCTCTGCCACACTTTTTTTACGGTATTCGTTAAGCGCTTACGACGTGCCTGGCACTGTTCTAAACGCTGGGGTAGATACATGATAATCAGGTTGGACGCACTCCACGTCTCACATGGGGTTCACAGTCTTCCCCATTTTACAGATGAGGTAACCGAGGAACAAAGAAGTGAAGTGATTTTGCACAGGGTCACGCAGCAGACTCGTGCCGGAGTCGGGATTAGAACTCAGGTCCTTCTGACTCCCAGGCCTGTGCGCTTTATCCACTAGGACATGTTGCTTCTCACCTGCCTCCTGTATGGTCTAGGGCAAGTCACTTACCTTCTCCGTGTCTCAGTTTCCTCATCTGTAAAATGGGGATTCAATGTCTGTTCTCCCTCCTACTTAGACTGTGAGCCCCAGGGACAGAGACTGTCTGTGACCTGATTATCTACTGCATATAGTAAGTACTTAACAAGTAGCATTATTATCGTTACCATTAATAATAATGACAGTAATGATAATAATGATTATTTTTAGGGCAGCCCAGCGGAGAAAGCCAAGGGCTAAGCTAGGAACCCGAGTTTGAACCCTGACGCTCTTACTCATGGGCTTTGACCGACAGGGTCACTTCCAGGGTCCCAAGTCCCTCGCCTTGAGAGTTGGGGTAAGGGTTATTTATCTTTCGCAGACCTCAAAGAGAGGGTTTGAGGATCAACTCCAAAATTGTTGCAAAATATTCCGTATTCACAGTCACCTCTTCATGATAAACAAACCTCTCCGTTGGCAGCAACAGGTTCCGCTAGATTTTTCTCTCCCACAACCACTCCTTCCCACTCGTCAGCCTCCTCACCAAGAGTCCCAGCCACCGGGACAAGTCTTTTCCTCCTCCCCATTGTGTCCCCGGGCAGGGAGAGAAGGGAATGACTTTTTGAAGAAGCCCTGCTTTCCCAGTCAATACAAAACTCTGTCAGCCCCTCACCCAGCTCTTAATGCTGAATTCAGTGCTTAATGTGCACAGAGCACTGCACTAGACATTGTGGTGGGGGAAAAGCCGAACACGGATGAGAGCAGGCACAGTCCCCTAGTCCCCAAGAGGCTCACGACCTAAGATTGAGGGGGTGGGAAAAGAGGGTGGGCAACTAATACATAAGCAGTGATGAAACGAGAAGCAGAGCGGTCTAATGGATAGAGCACAGGCCTGGGAATCCGAAGGAGCTGGGCTCTAATCCCGGCTCTGCCACTTGTCTGCTGTGTGATCTTGGGAAAACCATTTCCCTTCTCTGTGGCCCAGTTATCTCCACTGTAAAATGGGATTAAGACCGTGAGTCCCCTGTGGGTCAGGACCTGTGTCCAAAATGATTTGTTTGTAGCCATCCCAGGGCTTAGTACAGTGCCTCACACGTAGTAAGTGCTTAACAAATATCACAGTCGTCATCATCATTCTCCCACAGTCTCCCCCATTTTACAGATGAGGTAACTGAAGCCCAGAGAAGTGAAGTGACTTGCTCACGGTCATGCAGCAGAGAAGAGCGGAGCCGTAATTAGAACCCAGGTGCTCTGACTCCCAGGCCCGTGCTCTCTCCACTTGGCCACGCTTCTGCTCTGCTGCTGCTGTGTCTTCCCCCCATCCCGCTGCCATCAAACAACCTTTCCTGGTGGGATGTTCCAGGGCCTAAGTAGAGGTAGCTAAAATGCTTCCCAAAATGCTGCCTTTCATTAAAGACCAGATTCTTAGAGAAGAATGTGCATATTTTTAGTACAGCCATAATTTGTTTAAAAGACATTTTTCCAAACCACAATTTATTTTAGAGTAGTTACTCGTGAGCCATTCCTTTAATGAAGAGAATAGCCCTAACTTGGTTCTTTAACCCCTGGATTTTCGGTTATGAGCAAGACATATGGTCTAGTGCAGTGGTCTATGGACTAAGGCAGTGAATACTGAAAATTGTTCCATCCTGTCACCCGCTTCTCAAACCTCCCTCTGCTTTCTGGCCTCCTGTTGCCCCCTTCCCCCAACCCTCTGTCCCTGGAACAAGACGGAGGGTGTTCAGAGGCGAGGGGTGTTCCTCGGTGTGGGGGTTACCGGCCCTGACTCTGCAAATGGTAGCCCTGGCACCCGTGAACACAATACACCTGGGAACACAACGGCCCGGGATGGAGAGATAGTAGATGACCGGCGGAGTGGCTTAAAGGATACAGAAAAAGACTAGAACCAAGCACTTTCCGAATATAAAGCGAGAGGAAAGAAGCGGTGCCCATTCTGACAAGGAAAGAAGCCCGATGTGTAAAATCCTCAGGGGAAGAGAACGGAAGAAGCATGTTTTTATAGAATCCAAGGCAATAGCAGATGTTTCCATAGTAACATCTGACTTGACTTAGCACTTTTTACCTCAGTAGTTTCACATCTATCCTTCTATTCACCTCTTAATTGCCTAAGAGGTATGGAGAAGGGGGATTATAGAGGAATGAGGAACGCATTACCCCATTTATAAGTGGGGATAACTGAGGCACAGAGCCCTAAACACATTAGTTTGACCGAATTCCTAAAAGCGGCAGAGAACGGCGACCAGATCCTACCTCACAGCCCAGGCCTTGTGTGCCCTTTGCCTTCAACATTCCAAACCTGGCTTCAAAAAAACCCCCAAATCATGGAAGAAATTTTCCCCTGCATCCTGTGGCAGAGAGCCAGAGAGTGGATGTTTCTCTGGACGAGACTCAGTTCTAAAGCCGGATTGTTCTTTATCTACCTCGATCCGGGGACACGTGTGAAATGCTTTGGGTGGGACAATAAAGTCAGGAGCACCGGTCAAAGATACCCAGGAGGGGAGCCTCTCTGGGCCCTCTGGACCGAACGATTCGGTCCCTGGGAGATGGGGGAATCGAGTCAGGCCTCCTCTGCCTCTCCCGTTTCGCCCTCACCTCCTCTCTGATCTTCCTCTCGGCCTCTTCTTGCTTCCTCCTGTGCTCCTCTTCCTCCAAGACCTTCCTGCGCTCCTCCCGCTTCTTCTTCAGCTCCTCCAGCTCCACGGCGGCCTCCTGCTGCTTCTGCTTCAGCTTCTCAAACTCCTCGCTCTCGGTCTCGCCCCGCCGCCGCCGCAGCTCCTCCAGGCGCCTGCCGGCCTCCACCTGGGACTCGGCCTCCTCGGTGTCCGCACCGGCTTTGCCGCGGCTGTGGGTGGGCGGGAAGACCGAGAGCACGTTTTCCCGGGGAGCGACCCTCTCCCGCTGTTCATTCAATCCATCATTCTTTCATTAAATTATATTTATTGAGCTCTTACTGTGCAGAGCACCGTACTAAGCGTTTGGCAGAGTATAATACAACAATAAACACATTCCCTGCCCACAACGAGCTTATTGAATGCTTATTCTGGGCCCAACACTGTACTAAGTACCTGGGAGAGTATGATACAACAAAGTTGGTAGACACATTAGTTATCCGCTGTGGTTTTTTATGGTATTTGTTCACGCATTATGTGGCAGTCACTCTACTAAGCACTGGGGTAGATACAAGCTAATCAGGTTGGGATAAATGAGGGACTGAGAAGTGATATTACTTGCCTGAAGTCACACAGCAGCCAAATGGCGAGCTGGTATTAGGACTCAGATCCCTCTGAGTTCCAGGCCCGGGCTCTATTCTCTAGCCCACACTGCTTCCTTTGCATCATGATGGTCCCCAGGGACTCAGGAGGCAATGTGGCCAAGTGGGAAGAGCATGGGGCTGGGACCCAGGAGATCCAGATTCTAGGCCCAGCTCGGCTATGGACCTGCTGTGTGGGATCTTGGGCAAGTCGCTTTACCTCTTCTGTGCCCTACTTTTCCCAGCTGTATAATGGGGCTGGGATGCCCGGGCTCCTTACCTCTTAGATTGGGAGCCCCAGGTAGGACAGAGACGGTGTTTGAACTGATGGTGTTTTATCTACCACCAGCCCTTAGCTCAGTGCTTGGCAGAGAGTGAGCACCTAACATAAAATTCCACATAGCGGTCTTTTGCCCCTTTCTCTACCCATGGACATTTCCTCAGGGTCAATTAAAAAGTCTCTCAACTTCCTTCAGACAGCAAATGCTATGGATAATACTGAGGATTTCAAAAGCACTTTTATGTTTCCAAAATAATTTTGCATCAGTCATCTGTTCAAATCTCTTTGAGGGAAGGGAAAGCGGTTATTATCACCTCCATTTTACCCATGAGGCAACTGAAGCCTAGCAAGATAAAGCGTCTTGTCCAAGGTCATACAGCAGCCGGAGACAGCTGGAACTAGAATTAACATCTCCTAAATCACAGACCTCGCCCTTTCCGGTCGATTATGATGCAGTACCAGATCATCCTGCTTCATGTTCTTAGAGTTTGAATCATTTTTCTGAATGAATGGTATTTATTGAGTGCCTCCTTTGAACAGAGCACTGTGCTAAACACTTGGGACAGTATAGTAGAATTAGTAGACATGATCCCGGTCCTCAAAATCTTACAATAAATTATAGAAAGGAGAAAGAAGGAAAAGGGTTCTGTTACCGAGTTAGTGCTTAAATAATAGGTTATGGAAGATCTGTACATGAGTGCAGATGCGACGGAGGGGAGACGTCAGCAGGGAGACTTAAAAATTAATCCAGGAAGCCTTCCTAGAGAAGATGGGATTACAGACAGGCTTTGAAGCGGGGGAATAGTATTGGTCTGTAGGATCCAAAGGAGGAGGGTTGGAGGGATGAGTATAAGGCACTTGGGAGCGGTGAGCAGAGCGTAGTGGGAGAGAGCTGATCGAGGGCCTTAAATCTATAGTTATTTACCAAAATCTTCAACTTGATTCCATGAAACTCTATTGTGTCGTCCTCTCCAAGCACTCGGTACAGTGCTGGGCACCCAGTAAGTGCTGAGTATATCAATAATTGGTTGATTCTTAAATGAACAGGTAAATTAAGGTTTTCCAGAGCCTCGAGCCTTTGTTTTGGATCCAGCGCAAAATAAATTCCCTCCCCAAAGGGAAAACCTAGAACTCAGTTTTTCATGGACGCAACCCATTAGCAACAGCTTCCCCGTTTGACTGCGGCATTTCCGGGGGTCACTTTCACCGGACACGGCTCCCAGCCACGTCCCTCTTGTCCTGCCCCCGACCCGAAACTAAGGCAATTGCTGAAAATCTGTTCCCTGTCAAAAGGCTGTCCAAGATCTAGTGATTTAAAGGTGCTACCCTCTCCTCAGTGTCCCTGCCCCCTGCACCTGCTTCTTCTTTCAGTGGAGAACTAATCTCCAAAGTGCAGACTCACCTTTCCAGGACCCGGTTTCCTCTGCCACTTCTGCCGGCTCTTGGCCAGACTCCCCTATTCCCCACCCATCCTGCTTCCAGGCACTTCTCCGACTGCTGACTGCCAGCCTGGCCTTCAGCTTGCTCCCAACCTACATTTCCTCTCCTGGCTCCGGTCCCCGATCTCTCCTCTCACCGCCGCGCCACCCGGAGCCCCACCCGCCCACTACTTCCGGCTCTAGCCTTCCCCGACTGACATTTCAAGATACCGGGTTTCCGTCGCCCTGTGGGCCCGAGGCGACGTCCCCCGGTTTCTTTAGCTCTGGGTGACTTGTAAGCTCGTTGTGGGTAGGGAACGTGTCTACCAACTCTGTTTTATTGTGCTCTCTCAAGTGCTTAAAACAGTGCTCTGCACACAGTAGGTGCTCAATAAATCCAATTCATAGTAATAATAATAATTGATTTCTTTTCCAAAATCCAAAGGGCACAAGGAAGCTGACCGGGCCTGGGCTTAGTTATAACCTTGAGCTGCTCTACTCAAGAGCCTTCAAGGGGCAGGAGAGGGTCAACCAATGGGTGGTATTCATTGAGTAGGGAACTGTGTGGAAAGGCACTGTTTTAAGCGATTGGGAGAGTACAATAGAGTAAGGACACACAATTCCTTCCTTCAAGGAATCTACAGTCTAACAGGAGAGACATATTTTATAATAAATAACAGGAAAGGGAAAGAACCCTGGGTTAAGGATATGCAAGTAAATGCCGGGGTGGGGTTGGGCTGAATACCCAAGAGCTTAGGGGATGAGAAACAAATGCATAGGTGATGTAGTAGGAAGAGAATTAGGACGGGGAGATGACAGAATTGACAGGCTTAACTTGGCTGAGTTATTTCCCAGGAAACCAAACGTAGAAATGGGTCTGGAGGTAATAATAATAATAGTGTTGGTATTTGTTAAGCACTTACTATGTGCAGAGCACTGTTCTAAGCGCTGGGGTAGACCCAGGGGAATCAGGTTGTCCCACGTGGGGCTCACAGTCTTAATCCCCATTTTCCAGATGAGGTAACTGAGGCACAGAGAAGTGAAGTGACTGGCCCACAGTCACACAGCTGACAAGTGGCAGAGCTGGGATTCGAACCCATGACCTCCGACTCCAAAGCCCGTGCTCTTTCCACTGAGCCACGCTGCTTCTCCAGGTGAAGACAAGTGGGGAGGTCCGGTAGGAAAGAGCGTGTGCACACGCATTTGTGGGTACGTTGGGGGCGGGGTGGGGGACACGGGGAAGAGGCAGACGCGGCGTAGCATGAAGCTTGGGACAGGTGCCATTTGTGCTTGCCCCCAACACAGGGAAGGTGCCCCAAGTGGGATGAGGAGAGAGAGACATCCAAGCCTCCGCGAACCCACCCGGCTATGCTTCAGGAGGACAGATGCATGGAACTCGGGCCTGTGAGATGACCCCGCTGCTGTGTTCCCCGTGGTGGGGTGGACCTCCCCTCTTCTGAGAAATTCTCTCAGCGGACAGACGTTGACGCCCCCGCCCACAGAGGACCCAACTGGGCCCGGCGTTTGTCCGCTTTCTGAGCAGTCCGTGAACAGAGGAAGAAATGCGGGTACCATTCAGTGACCCCGCCCCGACCTCTCACCTGAAAGTACTCTCGGTGTGCTTGAGTCTGTGGGTCGTGAATTCCTGGACGCGCTCCCCGTTCTGAGACTTGGTCTCCGGAAATCCCTTCTTGCGATCCCAGCTGCTCTTGATGTCTTCTCTGGGTCCCTGGTCCTTGTTGGTCTTCTCGGCTGTGATCTACCCGGGCAGAGACACGAGGGAACGAAAGCCCAAGGAGAAGAAACAACGAGAAAGGGCGGATTAGGCTTCGAGATGGTGGCCCCAAAAGCAGGAGAAACCAGAGATCTTGGAACCTGAGCAAAAACTGGTGGAGGGTGGTGGAGTGGTGGGGGTGAGGCGGGGAGGATCTGGGGGTGGGGGCCTTAGGCTAGTAGGAGCCGTCCCGATGCAGGTCCCTCTCTGATGGAGCTGACCCGTGTTGGGGACTTGGCTATCGGCCCCAGGGCACACGTGGGAGAGGCCTCTGGGGAGATGCCCCGCAGGAATGCACCCCTGCTGGAGAATACTGCTTTTGTCTTGGGTGGGAGGAGAGTGGGAGGGGGCAGGAAAAAGGAAACGGTGGGGCAAGTGTGGGCCTTTTGGCGTGACTCACTTATTCTTTCTGACGCCTTCTACCTTGCGTCTGGCGAATATTTGGATCTGAGTCTGTGAAACGGCCCAAGGTTGCAGGAGAGACCCTACAGTCCCAACTCCACTACGCCAATTCTGCTCTGAATTCTGTGGCATTTTGCTTTCAGGTTTATTCCATTCCCCGGAGACCAAGGAGAACGGTTAACATCACCCTCGTTTTATAGGTGGGAAAACTGAGACACACAATAGCTGACACCACTATGCAGTGGGAGAGCAGGAATTTGGTCCTAGATGATCATCATAATAAAAGCAACAATGATAATAATGATAATAAAAATAGCAATAATAATGATTTTTGTTAAGTGCCTATTACGTGTCAGACGCTATACTAAGCGAAGGGGTAGACACGACGTCATCAAGTCCCATATGGGGCTCACAGTCTAAGTAGGAGGGAGAATAGGTATTGAATCCCCATTTTGCAGATGAGGGAACTGAGGCGCAGAGATGTGAAGTGACTTATCCAAGGTCACACAGTAGGTAAGTGGTGGAGGTGGGATTGGAACCCAGGTCCTCTGACTGTCAGGCCCCGGATCCTTCCACTAGGGCAAACTATTTCTACAGGCCTCAGGCCAGAAACTGGTGCACTCTTCCCCCCGTGCCAACTCTTGGTCTCTCACTGCCTCAAAACCTCTTCAACGTCCGGCGTCCCCCACCGACTTCTAAAGGGACGCTTGGAAAATCAGAGTCCGCACTTCCTGTTACAGTTCCCTTAGTGTTTCTCTGCTTAGTTGCCTTTGCCTTCCCCGGTCTTCCTGCCATTGGCATGGCACCCAAGCCTGGCAAGGGATCGACCATGGCTCCAGCCACCCGGTGAAAAGCTCTGCCTGCCTTTGAACCACTCCAGAGACACTCTGATGGAGCTTCACTGGTTTCCACCCATTTACAGGGTGTTGGGAGGTTGAGAAACTCAGCCGGGACTTCCAACCGGGTCCGTCGATAAACCAAGGACCGCGTCAGCCTCCGGGGTCGGCGGAGAACAAGTCGGGTCATCTCTCCCGGAGCCCAGGCAGGGCCATTCTCGGGAAAAGCATTATCTGGTCAGAAGTGAATTTAAAATAGCCCCGAATAACAAACGGTGACTGGAAGAAGCCCCTTCTTTCTGTTTTTCTCAAGCCCTTCCAAGGTCGATAAACGATCTTGGGCTGGAATGCTTGGATTTTCTCTAGAGACCTGAGTTTGAAAACCTCAATTAAGTAGTGGCCAATTTCATCTGTGTTTCCCGCATGACCATTCTCTGTGCCTTAACTTCAAGTGCAAAGATGAAGTCATTTTCCAGATTAAATGCAGGCCAAGGTTCTCCAAACAAGCAGGTTTGAGAAGGGACGTTTACTTTTCCAAAGTCTCAACCCCTCTTACAGCTTTCTTACTGAGGGGATCTAAAATAGCATTTGAAAACTCCGCCCCGTCGCTCTGCGGCCATGTAGGAAATTAGCGTTCCAGTGCACTAAATAGCTTTCAAATGGTCCAGAAGTGAGCGTTCCTTGCTAACTCACTTCCAAAGCCACGCTCTCAGGTGACCCTACGCTAAACATCTGGGTAAAATTCCCAGCCACTTCCTGTGGCTATGGGCTGCCCTACAGATGGGGAGGGGTGAGAGTTCAGGAGGCTGCAGTGATGAGATGTTTAAAGGGACCCAGTGAGCAAGCAGGAAAAGGGCTTCAGGAACCCCCGAGAACCCGCTGCTGCGATCTGATCCCTGGAAGGGGACAGGAAATGATGTGCAGAAGCACCAGGCTTTCCAAAGTCAGTGTCAGGCTGATTGGGTAGATTGAAAAAATGAAAACTGCAGCTCTGGCCAGATCTCCAGCTTCTACATGTCCCACTTCTCCCGGGCCTTCAGGGCAGCAGGACTCAACTGGGAACCGGAATCTGCAGATCAGCGCTGAGACCCGTCTGCACGATGAAAGGGCTGAGAAAAACAGCGTGCACTAGGGCCAAGAGCACGGGCTTGGGAGTCAGAGGATCTGGGTTCTAATCCTCGCTCTGCCAATTGCTTGCTGCGTGACCTTGGGCAAGTCAATCACTTTCTCCGTGCCCCAGTTTTCTCATCTGGAAAATGGGGATTGAATGCCTGGGCTCCCTCCTACTTAGACTGTGAACCCCATGTGGGACAGAGACTGTATCCAATCTAATTAACTCGTATCTACTTCAGCGCCTAGAACGGTTCCTGACACACACTAAGCGCTTAACAGATACCACGGTAATAATAAAAGGGGCAGATCCAGAGATGAACCTTGGAAAAGAGAAGGCCGAGAGGAGATTGAACGGCTCAAGTCCACGAAGGATGATTAAACGGAGAGTTACGGCCATCTGTTTCCCATCTCGTCTCAGCAGCGGGGGATTATTCATTCGATAGTATTTATTGAGCGCTTACTATGTGCAGAGCACTGTGCTGAGCGCTTGGAATGTACAGTTCAGCAACAGATAGAGACAATCTCTGCCCACTGACGGGCTTACAGTCTGGGTGAGGAAGACATCTCTGACTGATCGAGTTATGCTTAATCAATCAATCGATCGTAATTATTCAGTTCTTATACTCTATTACCGGTGGACGGGGGGCAGGAAGAATAGGAGAGATGCCCGGGAGTCTGGGATGGTTCAGGGGTGGCTAGGGTGGTATCTAGCAGGGCACCCATCCCCAGGACTCGACCACCCATGAGTCTTCCCCGCTATTAATCCGGAGAGTCAGTTGCAATGGGAGAGGAAAAGCAGCCTGGTTTCCATGGTCCACATGATTCCTGGCCCTATGGCTGTAATAATTCCTCTTGTTACTCCCAAACCCAACGTAAGACAGCTCCGCCTCCCTCTGATTGCTGTACTTTAAATTCCCTCCTGGGGCTCCCGGCTCAGTGATACAAACCAGTTGGCTACCACGAGGACGGTGGCCCGGGCTTTCTGACTCGGCGTCCAGCGCCCTACCAAGCCGCAGTCGCATCATCCACCTCCTTCACTTACCGAACAGTAAGACACCCTGGCACCAGCTCCCGTGGGTACCGTGGAAATGCAATGCAGTCAATTTTGCCAAATCTTTTCTTTTTTTTTTTTAAAAAAAAATAAATCTTCGGTCCACCAAGTGTTCTACTGAGAAGCACGGGAGGGTTTTGTTTTTTTTTTTCTCTCCTTTAGAAGTTGAATCATTAAGTGGTCAGTTAAGTCAGGAAAGGATCCCAGAAGCAGTTCAGGTTGGGAAGGAAAGGAGGAATTTCCACAGGAGAAAGCACACGGTCAAGAGGGAGGGTGGGACAAGGGAGAAGAGGTGATTAGAGGTTACTGCACTCTGGGGAAGCCACGTTTGGAAGCCATTGGGTCCTGGCCGAAAGGATCCTGGAAGCATTTCATGATGGGAAGGGTGGGCTTTCCATAGGAGGGGAAAGGATGTGGTCAAAAGGGAGGGTGGGGACAAGGGAGAGATGATCAGAGGTTACCGCACCTTGGGGAAGCCATGATCGGAAGCCACTTGGTCCCGGCCGAGACCAGCCGTGCCCCTCAAACTTGTTATCCCTCGATAATATTTACCTCTTCCTTTCTGAAGGCCGGCCTGTCTTCTTGTGCCTTTTCTCGTTTAGTTTCCACTTTAATCCCTCTCTCTTCGCCCTTTTCATTTTTAAGGATGGACAGGTCATTCACGCCACATCACCGGCCCTGTCCCCTTTGCGCGCATGCCCAAACAGCTCAGCTGCCCCCCGGGTGCCCGTGGCCCGGGGCTTGTGATGCCAGCTGGCACCCTAGTGCCCTCCCCCCACCTCCAAGAGCCGTCCAGGTGCCCACGTGCCAGTCAAGATCCGGGGTGAAGTTGCGCCCCGGACACGCGCTGACCCTGCGTCCCTTGGTGAAGCCCTGCGTCCCTTGCTCACACATCCTGGGGCAGCTCCCGTGTTCGCTTTCATGGACCGCACTTCCGGAGTGCATGCCCAACGCCGCTGGAGGGGTGTGAAATCGGGTGAGAGTGAAAGGAAAGACATTCCACGGAGGGGAATGTGCCAGCCGCCCACGGGGTTAGTTAGGCACCAGTCACTTCAGTGCAGTCTTGCAGAAAACGTAGAAGGCTTCCGGAGCCCTGGGCTAGTTTTTCCAAACCACCTCTCCCCAAGGAGAGGGCACTTAGTAGGTGCTTCATAAATATGGTAAAAAAGTCTGGGCACGTAATAGGTGCTTAATAAATATGGTAAAAAGGAAAAACTTCCTCAAATTTGATTAAAAAACAATCACTGCCTCCAGGCACTATGTGATCTTGAAATGGCCCAGCGCCAGGCAGCTGGCTTTCTGCAAGGCTATTTGAAGTGGGATGGGGTTTGATGAGGGATGCTAGTTCAGTGAGAGCATTACAAAGAGTTAGTTCAAATGCAGAAACAGAGTTGTGAGTCAATTCTGTCCAGAATTTGATTTGCATTACATTTCTCACAAACCCCAGGCATCACACGTTTGGTGCAAAATGTTTACTGTACCTGTTTTTTTAGGACCACCGACTGAAGTGTGTCCTCTTGGACTTTCTTTTCATTTACCTGTCTCTCTTCCCTTTTCCCTTTGACCTGTTTCTCTTGCTCTTCTTTCAATTTTTGTTCTTCTAGCCTGGCCTTCTCTTCGGCTGCTCTCTTCTCCGCCTCCGCCCTCTTCCTCTCCTCAGCGACTCTCTTCTCTTCCTCGGCCTCCCTCCTCTCCCTCTCCTCAGCCTCCCTCCTCTCCCTTGCCTCAGCCTCCCGCTTCTCTCTTGCCTCGGCCTCCCTCCTCTCCCTTTCCTCGGCCGCCCTTTCATTCTCTTCTGCTTCGATCCTCTCTCTCTCTGCCGCTGCCCGTTTCTCCTGCTCGGCCCTGGCCCTTTCTCTCTCCTCAGCCTCGAGCCTTTGCTTTTCGGCATCCGCCTCCACACCTTCATGGTCCACAACCTCCGTTGCCTCTTCTGCCTCCTCCTCCTTTCCTAGTTTGGATTCCTCGACACCGACCTGCCCGTTTTTGAGTTCTACTACCGCAGTCTCCTCTCGGGTCTCTACGGTTTTCCTTCCTATCGTCACCTCTACCTGGTTTCCTTCTAGGATTCTCTGCTTGGGCTTCTCCTCCTCTTCCTCCTGCTGCTGCTCTTCCTCCTCCTTATCCTTCTCTCTCTGGCCGTCCTGGGTTTCCCGCCATTCGTTTCTCTGGTAGGACTTGGTGACCGTCTCAGTTTCCTGAATCTCGTAGCGAGCGCGGCGGGTCTCCGCTTTGTCCTCGTCCCCGGCAGCCTCGTCCTTTCCCGTGTCGTTGGCCTGTCGCCCGCTGGGTACCGACAAGCCGTCATCCGTCACGGTCGGGTCAAACTCCTTCTGGCGCTCCAGGGCCTCCTGGAGGCGCTTCTGCCGCCGCTCCTCCCGGCGGGCCAGCCGCTCCAGGAACGCGGCGTCGTCACCCCCATCTGTCGTCGAGGGGCTGGGGGCCGTTTTGGCCTCCTCATCCGCCACGCTGCACCACGGGAGAGACAAGGGGGGAAGGACGTTCACATCAGTCATCCACTGGGGAAGGGGGAGCAGGCTGCGCTACGGGAGAGGCAAAAGGAGTGAGGCATTCGCCCCGTCTCTGCCCTGAAACACCCTCCCTCCTCATATCTTATAGACACTTTGCCCCCCCTCCCAAAAAAAACCTTATTGAAGGCACATCTCCTCCAAGAGGCCTTCCCTGACTGAGCCCTCTTTTCCTTTCCTTCAGCACCCTTCTGCATCGCTCTGACTTGCTCCCTTTATTCATCCCCCTCCCAGCCCCACGGCACTTAAGTATATTACCTTGCATCTACCTCAGCACTTAGTACAGTGTCTGCCACATGGTAAGCGCTTAACAAATACCACGGCTATTATTATTATTTTATCTGTAATTTATATTAGTGCTTGTCTCCTCCTCTAGACTGTAAGCTTGTCTTACAGCTTACAGCTTACTTGACCGTAAGCTTGGGCAGGGAAAGTGTCTGTTAATACTGTACTCTCCCAAGTGTTTACTACAGTGCTCTGCACACAGTAAGCACTCAATAAATATGGTTGACTGACGTCAGTTATCTGACGGGGGGTGGGGAGAGCAGGTCCTAGCAGCCGGAACGGGAGCCGACACCAGGACTGGTGGGAGGGCCGGGGTAACCTGAGCTGGACTGAACTGGACTCACTTTCAGCCCCCCGGCCACTAGGCACCTCCCTGACAGCCGGTCCTGCCCCCACGGTGCACCAGCCGGCCGCCCGGGGGTCTCATCGGCCGGGTCCAGCCCCCATCCATGCCGTCTGCAGGAAGCCGGGCTCGTTCACTTAGTACAGTGTTCTGCATATCGTAGGCGCTCAACAATTACCACTGATTGATCATTCTGCAGCTACTTTTCCTCCCTACCGCATTATCTGGGCACTTGAATCCAGGCCCCCTCAACGCCCTCCTAAACCTACATCCCCCCAGCACTTAGGAACATATCATTATGCTTAGTTGCTTCTTCCGCTTGCAATTTACTTCAGTGTCCATCTCCCCGTAGTAGACAGTCAGCTCTTTGAGGGCCCATCTACTTATTCTACGGTACTCTTCCAGTGCTCTAGACCAAGTAAGTGCTCAATGAGTAATCTTGATTGACAAACTGGAGTGAGTGGTCTGTACTAAAACCCGAACCCCGGGGAGCGGCCGGGACGGCCGAGTCTTTCTCGCCTTGCAGAGACAGAAACACCAGCGGCACCCGGCCCCTTCCCGGCGGGCTGGATGGTGGGGACGTCCCAGGAAAAGTGGGACAGTCCAGTACAGCCCACACACTATACTGGAGCTCGGCACCAGTGGTTATCATGGACGGGGGAGCTCTCAGAAGGCCATCTGCCACTCCCACTGCCGCCCACTATTTCAGCAGAGCAAAGCTTTGCACCCCATCCTCGCCCTCTGGATCCCCCGTGTTGCCAGGTGGGAGTGGACCGGGTTGACATCTTAAGCTGATCGTCTTGGAAACGCAGCCACAACTCGGGATGGACTGGAGAGTCAGACGACCTGGGTTCTAATCCTGACTTGGCCATTTGTCCGCTCTGTGACCCAGGAGTTTCCTCCACCGTAAAATGGAGATTCGGTACATGTTCTCCTTCCTTAACTGTGCCCTGAGTGGGACAGGGACTGTGCCTGACTTCACTGCCTTGTATCTACCCCAGCACCTAGTTCAGGAACTTGCCCGTAGTAAAGAGCTTGACAAATACCACGGTGCTTATTATCGTGATTATTATTATTATTACCTCACGAAGCTGGCTGCCTTCATCACTGTGGGGCATCACGAGGCAGTGTCTGAAAGGGCACGTGTTTGGAACTTGCCCTAGAGGCACAGAGAGATGGCAGGCGGGCTGCTGGCCTGCGATCAGCGGGCTCGAGACCGCCTCGGGTCTCAAGCTCTGCTCAGCGAGGGGGACCCGGCTCGCCAGGTTGGCACACCCTCCGGCTCTGGGGTTTCTGTGTTTCGAACCTAACCCGAGCCTTTGGAGGTGCGAGCAATTTCTTTTTGGCAAAACACGGCTTCCCATTTCAAGATGATATAAGAAAGGCCCATGAAAAGCTAGATTCGAAAAGACTCTTGGACCTCAACCAGTGCTTCAAAATCCCGTTGTCCATGGATTGGAAACACAAAGATTAAATTTCCCTGAAAATACACATAGTTTGGAAATTAAACGACAGGGGCGGGGGGAATGGGGAGATGCAGAGAAGGCATTTTGGGTTGTGCCGAAACCAAAGCATCCATAAAGAGTTCCAGGCATTCAAGAGACCCAGCGGCTCTCAGTCGAAAGCGCTGGGCTGGCTTCCCGGCTCGGCTTCTCTTTCTTTCGGGGGTCCTACAAGCACCCAAAAGGGCTGCCTTTGCTTTCTGGGTGGCTGGGGGCCTGGAGTGTCTGCTCGGTCTTCACCCAGGGGTTGGAGACACAGTACTGTTGGACATTGGTCTGAACAGAGACTTCATCAATCAATCAATCGTATTCACTGAGCGCTTACTGTGCGCAGAGCACTGTACTAAGCTCTTGGGAGAGTACAGTATAACAGAGTTGGTAGACACGTTCCCTGCCCTCAACGAGTTCACCGACGACGACGGGCATCAATATGAATAAATTACAAATACGTATTTACTACTTAGTATACTAAATAGTATTTAGAAGCAGCGTGGCTCGTTGGAAAGAGCCCGGGCTTGGGAGTCAGAGGTTGTGAGTTCTAATCCCGACTCCGCCACTCGTCTGCTGTGGGACCTTGGGCAAGTCACTTAACTTTTCTGGGCCTCAGTTACCTCATCTGTAAAAAGGGGATTAAAACCGTGAACCCCACGTGGGACAACCTGATGACCTTGTATCGCTCCCCATGCTTAGAACAGTGCTTGGCACATAGTAAGCGCTTAACAAATAAAAAAAAGAGTGCTGTGGAGCTGAGGGAGGGGTGAATAAAGGGAGGATAAACATAAGATAAAAATAACTCCGAGATTTTGAATTCTCTCCTCCGTCCCCTTTCTGCTCTCTTCAACTTGAGTTTGACGTTACTTCGTCGTCATTCCCTTTCTGTTTAAGGTCGAAGGTTTTCCGTTCTCGTGGAGTGGGTTCTTTTCTCTCCAATTTGATTGCTTCTGTCACTTGTGTTTACACGCCTGAGTCTGTTCCGTTTCAGGGGACCGTCCAGCAGTGGCTTAGTGAGTCCCTCAGCTCCAAGTACATCACTCTGCTCTCCCAGGGCTCGATCCATCAATCATATTTCATGAGCCCTTGCTCTGGCGCAGAGCACTGTAGCACTGCAAAGCTCTGGAGAGGACAATATTACAGAGTTGATAGACACGGTTCCCTGCCCACGTGAGCTTACAGTCTAGCGGGGGCTCAATGAGCACTTCTGAGTGACCTGGCCTGACCCAATCAATCAATCAGTGGTATTTATTGAGCACTTACTATGTGCAGAGCACTGTGCTAAGCCTTAGGGAGGGTATATAACAGAATATATGTATAAGAGAATTAGCAGACAAGTTCCCTGCCCATAACAAGCAGTCTGGGGCATGGGGGGGACAGACATTAATATGAACAAATAAATCATTTATTAAGCCCTCAGTTCCTCTGCTCCCTCTCCCTTCTGAGTCACCTAAACACTTGGACCTGTACTCTTAAAGCACTTGATATTCATCCACCCTCAGCCCCGCAGCACGTACCTACATATCCGGAATTGGTTCAATGTCTGTCTCCCCCATGAGACGATGAGGTCGTTGTGGGCAGGGATCCCACCCGCCAACTCTGTTGTATTCTCCCAAGCACTCAGTACAGCGCCCTGCACCCGGTGACCGCTCAGTAAATACCATTCATTCATCGGTTGACCGATGAAGAACGCTTTCCCGCAGGAGGGAGGCTGTTTTGGGGGAACGGACTGGGCCACCGTGTAGCCCGGACGGGGACGACGTTTAGCAATCACTCATTCATTCGATCGTATTTATTGAGCGCTTACTGTGCTCGGAGCACTGTACTAAGCGCTTGAGAGAGTACAATATAACAATAAGCAGACACATTTCCTGCCCACGACGAGCTTATATCGCCCAGCCCCGCCCCGCCGGTGCTGACAGTCTTCTCCGGAGGAAGGGGCCTACCTGTTCTGGGCGTTCACCTCCGCCGTCTTCTCCGTCCCCTGGGAAGAGGAGTCTTCCTCTTCCCGCTGCCGGAGCCTCTCCTGGCGAGCCCTACGCCGGCGTTCCCTGGCAGCTTCCTCTTCGTCGTCATCGTTCCTCTGATAGGCAAGTCTGAAACACAACCGGAGACGACCATGAGAGTAAGAAACAAGATCGAGGGAAGCAGTGTGGCCTAATGGGTAGAGCACGGGCCTGGAAGTCAGAAGGGCCTGGCTTCTAATCCCAGCTCTGCCACTTGTCTGCTATACCAACTTAGGAAAGTCACTTAACTTCTCTGTGCCTCAAGTTACCTCTTCTGCAAAACGGGGGTCAAGACCGTGAGCCCCCCGTGGGACAGGGACTGTGTCCGACCTGATTAGCTAGCATCTACCCCAGTGCTTAGAACAGTGCTTGACACATAGTAAGTGCTTAACAGACGCCATCGTTATTTATTATTATTTAGAGCAGTTCCTGAGGGGGCCGTGGGTGAGGAGGCCATTTTGCACCCCGCTTAGCCACTAGACCAGAATAAAGAAAGCAGTGATTAAACTCCATGGGGAAAGACCCCAACATATAGAAGTCTGAACAACAATTTTTATGGTTTGTTTTTGGAATCTGCCTTCCGTTTTTCCCTGACGCCACCACCAGTGATTCCCCAGGCAAATCACCAATTTTTGACACTGGACCTACATAAACTGGGCAGAGGTTATTTCAGAAATGCCCCAATACTCCTCTCACTTCCAGGAAGGCTACTTCTCTGGTTCATACAAAGGGACTGAGTGAGTGAGTGAGTGAGAGAGAGTGTTTGTGGGTGTATGATGTGTTTATGGAAAGATCAAACCATCAATCTTATTTATGGAGCGCTTACTGTGTGCAGAGCACTGTATTAAGCATACAGGATATTTCAGCAATAAAAGAGACATCTTGTATTTCTCTTTAGGTCAGACAGAAACGATAAGGATGGGAAGGAACAGTCCCTGTGAGGTTTATCTTTCTTTGATTTAAAAACATATTAAAAGGATGGAGAGGGGGAGAGAGGGGGAGAAGAGCAGAGAGAGAGAAGAGGGGAAGTTGGAAGGGGGAACGGGGAGAGAGAAGGAGAAAGAGAGAAGGAAAAGGGGAGAGAGAGGACAGAGGGAGGGAAGGAGAGAGAAAGGGAGGAAGAAAAAGAGAGACAGAAGGGAGAAAGAGGGAAAAAGGAGGGAGAAAGAGGAAGTTAGAGGGAGAAGGGGAAGGAGGGGGGGAGGAAGAGAGGGAGAAGAGAAGATGTAGAGAGGAAGAAGGGGACCCTTTCCCTCTGTTAGAACATGCACCTGGTGAACAGAAGCTCAGAGAGAATCCAAGAAATCATTGTTTTCCAGACTTTAAACTGAGCCCTTAGGACTTCAGCCTGATGTTCTACTCTCTGAGCTGGTGGATAAAATGCACCATCAAGCTGTTTGACCCACGAGCAAAGGACGAGGGAGAAGTCCTGGCAGCTACCTCAGGGAGGACCAGCCAGTAAAGAGACTCATCTCATTTACACTTCTAAATCTTCCTTCTTCCTTCACTGCCCTTAGAAGCATTACCATAAGCAGCGTGGCTCAGTGGAAAGAGCACAGGCTTTGGAGTCAGAGGTCATGAGTTCGAATTCCAGCTCTGCCACTTGTCAGCTGTGTGACTGTGGGCAAGTCACTTAACTTCTCTGGGCCTCAGTTAACTCATCTGTAAAATGGGGATTAATTTTACGTGTGGGACAACCTGATTCCCCTATGTCTACCCCAGCGCTTAGAACAGCGCTCTGCACATAGTAAGCGCTTAACAAATACCAACATTATTATAAGCAGGGCGGAGCATGTGCTTAACGCTTGTGCCCACTTTTTAAGTCACGTTCACTTTCCTTCGCCGTCTGCTTTCTAGGCTGCCTGCCTTGATTTCATCTGATACAAAGTCAACAAAATTAAGGTAAACCTTCCGTGGAATCACTCTAAATAAATCCTATGCACGGTTTAACAAACTGTAAGTTTGAGATGCCAAACAGAACTAATGGATTGACCATCTGTATTTATAAAAGAGTTAGAGGGTAGGCTATCAGTAAAGTAGGATTTGTTAATTCATTATTCTCAGTCCTTATTCACTCAATCCACAAATCTCCTCCAAGCCTACTCCCTTCTCCCCTTCTTAGAAAGGGATCAGGGCAGGGGTCACCTTTAATTCAATCAATCAGTCTGTGATATTTATTAAGGGCTTAACTGTGTGCAGAGCACTGTCCTAAGCACTTAGGAGAGTACAACCCAATACAGCTGATAGACATGATCCCTGCCCAATAAGAATCTACAGAGCACCCACCCCCACCTTGAACTATAGCTCAAGGATTGGATCTTTTGTGGTCAGCCTTCCCACCCCACACCCATACCCACCATCTTGAATTTCTGAAGGTCCCACACAGGCTCCATCAATATGGTGGCCCCATAGAAATAATAATAATAATTACGATGCTTGTTAAATGTTTATTATGTGCCAAGCACTATTCTAAGCACTGGGGTAGATACAAGTTAATCAGGTTGGACACAGTCCCTGCCCCACGTTGGGCTCACACTCTTAATCCCCATTTTCTACAGATGAGGTAACTGAGGCACAGAGAAGTTAAGTGACTTGCCCAAGCAGACGAGTAGTGGAGCTGGGATTAGAACCCATGACCTTCTGACTCCCAGGCCCTTGCTCTATCCACTACACCGTGAACCGCTTAATCCCCATTATTAGCTCTCCTGTCAAGGTGCCTGCCTCTAAATAAGTCCTAGGTGAGAGAGGAAACATGTCTGCTGATTCTGTCGTATTGTGCTCTCCCAAGCGCTCAGTACAGTGCTCTGCACAGAGTAAGCGCTCAAAAAATATGATCGACTGGCAGCTAGCTGGAAACCCGTTGAAAAGGCATGTTCATTCATCAACCATTCAGAAGCAGAAAGGATTCACTCGAGTTCATTTCGGTGTTTACGCACACTCACACCCCAAACAGTCTGACAATCTGCTTCATTATGTGAACACAAGCTGATTCCCACTAGTTCTGGAAATCGCTCAGCCCAGATTGCACAGAAGTCTTGTGCACATGGAGGAGAAACATCTCGCTACTGAAATATTGTCAAATTCGCCTTCAGCGCATAATCTATACGCAGTACTTAAAAGGGGCTTGTTGGAACTCGCCCAGGATAGAAAGTATAATTCTCCCAATATGTCAAAGTTTATTACGGGTTGTAGTTTCACTTAATGTACCAGCATTCTGATGTGAATGCTGGCTTCTATTTAAGCCTTTTCAATTCGGATGCCTTATCTGAAAGGTGCCTAAAGTGAAAAACTTAACAAAACACAAGGCTCTTAACTGAACGGAAGGAAACCGACTGATCCTTTACAGGCTTAATCTGTAAGCACGCCTAATCGAAAGGAAGAACTGTCCGCTTCTTAGACTGTGAGCGCCGGGTAGGGCAAGGACTGCGTTGGATCAGATGATCTGGTATCTCTCCTAGTGCTCACATACTAAGACCTCAACAAATACCATAATCATCAAATACAGTACTCATCCTTAGGGTTTGGGACCCCGGAACAGGTTATTGAGGGGAGTCACTGACTCCTCTTTCCTGATGATCCTTGAGGACAACCTAGACAATCCGATTTCTGTGACCATTTTGGTACAGTTCTTTCTGGAAGATTCTACAGTTTCACAAGTGCATCGCCCATTTTTCCAGCCGATTTAAATTCCCTGAGAAATGCACTCAGGCAGCTCAGGGTTTGGGTCGGGGGGGGGGTCCCCATGAGAAATGCCACGGCCTCCCCAGAATGCCTGGACCCGATCCTCGATCGCTGGAATGGTATTTTCTGAGCGCTCATTGTGTTCAGAGCACCGCACTAAGACCTTGGAGAGGACAGGGTAATATCGTTGGTAGACCCGATCAATATCCACAAGGAGCTGAGAGATCAGAGAGGGAGACAACTTAAAAATTAATCACAGAATAAGGTCACGAAAATATTCTGAGACTCTGGGTACCACCTCCAGCTTCACTTTCAGATTGAAAAGGAGGGAGTCCCAAAGACTTCTGACCGGCAGGCAAATTCAGTGGCTTTTCCCTTCTTCATGCCTACTGGAGAACAGGGACTGTCCATCCTGCAAAGGAGACAGACACCGTCCACCACCCTATACACATAAAAGGGACTAGCCATCATCTGACAATTACTCTTCCCGCCATTCAGAGCTTTATCAAAGGCACATCTCCTCCAGGAGACCTCTTTTCTTTTGCTTCAGCTCCCTTCTGTGCCACCCTGACTTGCTCCCTTTATTCATCCTCCCTCCCAGCCCCAAAGCACTCACGCACATATCTGTAATTTGTTTATATTAATGTCCGTCTCCCCTTCTAGACTGTAAGCACGTTCTGGCGGGGGATGTGTCTATTGTTTTATTGTACTCTCTCAAGAACCTAGTACGGTGATCTGCACACAATAAGAGCTCAATAAATACGACTGACTGACCATCCTGCAAACATCACAGGAACCATCCACCATCCACCATCCTGAACACATTACAGGGACAGTCCATCCTGTAAACATCCATCCATGTGTCCTTTTGCGCTTGAAGAACTTTTTTTTTATGGTAATTGTTAAGCTCTTTCTACGTACCAGGCCCTGAACTACACGTTGGGGTAGATGCACGCTAATCAGGTTGGACACAGTCCATGTCTCACATGGGGCTCACGGTCTTCATCCCCATTTTACAGATGAGGGAACTGAGCCATAGGGAAGTGAAGTGACTGGCCCAAGGTCACAAAGCAGACGAGTCTTTCTGACTCCCAGGCCTCTGCTCTATCCAGTAGACCTAGCTGCTTCTAGATGAATAAATATCTAAACGATTAAATATCTCCCCGGACATTTGTACTAAACAGTCCCGGAAATCATGAGTTTCAGACTATAAAGACAACTGGCGGGGGAAAGCACGGAATGGCCTTGGCACACCTCCTCAAAGTCGTTTGTCCACCTGAGCTGCTCAAATTCAACCACTTCTTCCCTGCAAAAACTGAAACCGCCAGTTCTAATAACCAAAGGTTGAAGCCGGTGAACGGAAACTCTCATTTATTTTGAAACGCCCGGCGGTGCAGATCTAGTCGTGGAAACAATTTTGTGCGGGGAGACAGCATAAAGGCTTAACCGAACACATTCACCTCTTGCATGCTTCTCATAATCTTTCTCGCCACATTTACCCCATTTTTGACCGATGGGGAGTAGGGCAAGAGAGGGTAGTCTGTGGAAAAAGTTACTTTTCCCTAATAACTGATCCGTTACTCTGTTTCAGCTAAGTTTCCCATCACCCTCCCATCATCTGCTCTACAGGATGTTTGCGTGAAGTCATGAAGCTGACATCCTGCAGTCATGTAGGCTTCCATAGCAACAGACGAAGATATTGCAAACACGGAGTCAAGAAGTTGCTGCAGCCCGAAGGGGATATTCCAGGTTGCCATAGGGAAGCTCTGGTATAAGAAACCCGTCTTTGGAATTAAGTTTTTGACCAGGGGCACCCCAGTGGACAGGGGAATTCCAATTAGCTATAACTTCTTTGGAATCCATCTTGTTTTCTAACTGCCAGATTGAAATAACTCATTCAGTAGTTCTTCCTACACTGGCCAGGTGAAGTACATCAGTGGTTTGCGGTGTAAAAAATCAGATTTCCCCCTTAGCAAATTCTCCATGAGTGTGGGGACTCAGGGTTCCCACCCAGAAAATCCCATTGATACCCACTGGGGCTTCCAGTCAGAGGTTGGATCATGGCAAACAATTCTGGGCTCTATCTGGAGTGTGAGTGTGTGTGCAAGCTTGTATGGTTTGTATCTGACCAACCAGCCCCTGGTGCGGAGAATAAGGCTTCCATTTTTTTCCCCACAGTATAAGTGAAGCTCTTACTATATGCCAGGCACTGTGCTAAGCACTGGGTTAGATGCAAGTTGGATGCAATCCCTGTCCCACTTGGGGCTCACAGTCGTAAACCCCATTTTACAGGTGAGGAAACCAAGGCACAGAAGAGTAAAGTGACCTGTCCAAGGGCACACAGCAGACAAACGAAAAAGCCGGAATTAGAACCCGGGTCCTTTGACTCCCAGGCTCATGCTCTTTCCTCTAGGCCTTGCTGAGGTACATGCTGGACTTTGGAAGAATCACAAAACCGAAACCGGGTTTCTTGTCTTCATTAATGATTCCCCAGCCAGGTTTTTTTCTGTTTGCTTTTTTGTGTTTTTTTTCCCCCAAGAGGAGTGGGGAACTAAAGTCCGTTACAATATTCCAAATTCTAGCCTGGGCATTTACAGTTGGCCTGTTCTGAAAAGCCCTCTCTGGTTTCAAATGGACGGGGGATGATCACTCACATTTCCTTTCCAAACTATTGCAATCCGCGCTGGCCATTTTCAGATAGATTCCAGGCTTCCCCCTAAACGTGTCTGCTGTTCTGGAGAGACTGTGTTTAATGCTTTTGGAAGAAATACCTTCTTTGAACGTGAATACCCCAGCAGTAATAAACTCTATAAACTTTCAATCTCACATGGGGCTTTGGGTTTCACTAGGCAGAAAAGCAAAAAAACAAAAAAAAATCAAACAAGAGCTAGTTCACTCCAAACATTTTGTGGCATTGGAGGGAAAGGGACACTTGGGGCAGCGACTAATTTTCTTCTGGAAAATCCTGGAGAGGGAATGGCGATGATGCTGCCCATCAAATTCAATTTCGTTTGAAGTTGCACTTCCAGATGAGTGCCAAGTCCCAAATTTTCTACAGACGGGCGGGTTAGGGTACAATGATACAGTTTTTAGGACATTCTTGGGATGATCACAATCAGCCCCCTACTGGCTAGGGAATCTGCTCTTTCCTGGCGTTGGTTTCAGCACTTCGGCAAGAGAACGTGTCTACCGACTCGGTAGTATTGTACTCTCCCAACCTCTTAATACAGTGCTCGGCAGGCGATCGTATTTATTGAGCGCTTACTCTACTAAGCACTTCGGAGAGTACAACACAGCAATAAAGCAGACACATTCCATGCCCGCAACAAGCTCACAGTCTAGCGGGAACACAGTAAGCGCTCAGTAAATGCCACTGATTGATTTGCAAGGGGCAAGAACTGACTCAGGCCATTTGGAAGCCATTTAGTGATGAGTGCCACGGTGTTTTCTTTGACTTCAAAAGGCAGCTACATTTAGAATGTAAGGTCCTTTGTGGCTAGGGATCGGGTCTATCGGCTGTATTGTCCTCTGTATAGTCCTCTGTATAGTCCAGTGCTCTGCACCAAGTGAGCTCTCAATAAATACCATCGATTGATTTAATGTGAGTTTTTACCCAGAGAAGGAGACTTTCAGTTAACGTGTCCTCTGGACTAAAAGCTTGCTGTGGGCAGGGGATGTATCTGTTTATCGTTATATAAGATAAACAGTAAGTGCTCAGGAAATACAACTGACTGACTCCGTCACCGAGGCAAGCTGAAAATGGTTGGTAGGGGAAGAAAACTGATACTCCCGCCTGAGCAGTTTGGGCTGAGGGGCTCAACTGGAAAAAAAAACCCAGGGAAGATTTTTCGGCCAACGACAGGCAACGGCAGATCCCCTCCATCCCTTAACCCGCACCCTCAAAAATTCTCAAAGTTTCTACCACGCTGAGTGTAAATGCTCCCGCCCAGAGGTACAGATCCTCCTCCCGGCCCCCAGGGCCCCCAAGGAATCCTCACATCCCTTCTGAGACCGAGCTGAACGGGTCCCACCATCCACTTCCTGAAATTGTCCTTGACAGAGAAGGCCCAGGCGAGCGTTTTTTCAGTGGCATTTATTGAGCATTTACTCTGTGCCAGGCGCTGTTCTAAGCACTGGGATCGATACAACGTAATCAGATCGGACACAGTCCATTTCCCACATGGGGCTCACCGACTTAATCCCCATTTGAATCCCACAGCATTTATGTACGTATCTGTAATTCATTAATTTCTATTAATGTCTGTCTCCCCCTCTAGACTGTAAGCTCGCTGTGGGCAGGGAACGTGTCTGTTTATTGCTATACTGTACTCTCCCAAGTGCAGTGCTCCGTACACGGTAAGCGCTCAATATATACGATTGAATGAATGAATATTTTACCGTTGAGGGAAGTGAGGCACAGAAAAGTGACTTGCCCAAGGTCACACAGCAGATACGTTGACTCTCAGGCCCGCTACCTCCAGGCTGGCGGCTGGGCTTCACCAAGGACAGGGTTGCGGGGCCGGAGACCTAGCACTAAGCCCCGGCCTACCGACGCTTACACGCCGTCTGCCAGGGAGGGAGAGACGACTCCCCGATCTAACTTCCGCGTGCGTGCCCCAAGACAGCCCACGGCCCGCGACACTTTGCCCACCCTCCCCCGCAAAGTAAACACGGGTCTTGAGAATAAACAGGCCACTTCCTACGCACAGTCGGAGGGTTTAGCGCTAGGCAAACGTTTCACCTACTCAGCTGGAACTTTGAACTTGAGATTTTATCAAAGGCACAGATTTTCAGGCTTAGTCCCTATCAGCAGGGCAGTGTCTGGGCATGTCTGCCCAGACTCCAGCCTTGATTTCACGCCATCGGAGCCTCTGACCTCTTTTCGCGCCCCTCTCCCGCCCCCATCACCACACTGTGCTTCACAGAAGGGGCCGGTTTGCTGAAGTGAATGGAAGCTGTGTTCCCCCGCTTGCCTCAGACCCTCTCCGCTTCGGCATTTCCTTGAGAAGGCCACTGTCCAACTGGGCATGATCGCCCACGTCGGAAGGGCGGGGGAGGGGCACCGATAGCTATAGGGATCCGTGCCGCCCTCCCTGCTCCCCGAATTTCAAATATACCTCCCCTCTGCCCCAGTGCCACCCCCCTCTGTTCCACAGAGGTGAGAGAAACAGCCTATTTTTTCTGCTTTTGGACCCAGCACCCTTCCCTCTGATCTCGGCATCGAGCGAGACGAGCATCCACATAGTCTACAAAATCCCTCGGATGATCCAAAGGGGAGACAAAGGCGGCTGTGATTCACTAGTAGAGTGTGGGTCTGGGAGTCAGAAAATCATGGGTTCTAATCCCGGCTCTGCCACTTGTCTGCTGTGTGACCTTGGGCGAGTCATTTCGCTTCTCTATGCCTCAGATACCTCAGCTGAGAAAATGGGGATGAAAACTGCGAGCCCCACCTGGGACGGGGATTGTGTGCAACCCAATTTGTTTGTATCCAGCCCAGGGTTTAATACAGTGCCTGACACATAGCGAGCACTTAACGAATACCACAATTATTACTAAGTCATTTTTTGAGACACGTCTTAACTCATTCCGGTGACCAGGGTTCACTGATCAAGAGTCATTTCTTCTTTTCAAATGGTATTCGTCAAGTGCTTTCTTTGCGCCCGGCACCGTATTAAGTAGATACAAGATCATCAGGTTGGACACGGGACATGTCTCATGTGGGTCTCACAGCCTCGATCCCTATTTTACAGATAAGGTAGCTGAGGCACCGAGAAGTGAAGTGACTTGTCCGAGGTCGCACAGCAGACAAATGGCTGAGCCGGGATTAGAACCCAGGTCCTTCCGACGCCCAGGCCCACGCCCTATCCACTAGGCCACGCTGCTTCCTTGCTCAGGGATGAAAGCCTTATTGTTTCCTGCTTCCAAAGTGACCTACCAGAGTTGTGAAAGAGTTAAAAGGGGGAGCCACGTAGTTTCCCTCCTTTAGGGAGACTGAGTCCGGTACCGTGAGAGGCATCTGTTTCCCTTCTCGTCCACATTTGTTGGGCGTCTCTGGGCGTCAGTGTCAGATTGGGTTCACTTGTGCCTATTGTTCAAGATCATAAAATGCCCCCACCCCCAAGTGTATGGAATCACACTTGGATTTGCTCTCCTAACCAAGGAAAGCAGGCTCCCGAAACACAGCAAGTGGCCCGGCCCCACTCAACTGGCCACCATCCTGCGGGAAGAGCAGAACCCCCTGGCCAAACCCAAACAGGAAGTCTTGCTGGAGGGCTGGACCAGAGAGACCGGAGCAGAGCAATCTCTAGACTGTAAGCTTGTTGTGGGCAGGGAATATGACTGTTTAATGCTACGCTGTACTCTCCCAAGCGCTTAGTACAGAGCTCTGCACACAATAAGCACCGAATAAATACGATTGACTAACAGATTATAAACTACCGGAGACCAGCCGGACACAGGGGCGAAAGTGGAATGTCCAGCTTGTTCAACAGACGCTGGGTGGAAGTGATTCAACCCTCACCTACACCATTCATTCATTCAATCGTATTTACTGAGCACTTACTGGGTGCAGAGGACTGTACTAAGCACTTAGAAAGTACAATTCAGCAATAAAGAGAGACGATCCCTGCCCGCACCAGGTAAGACTAGAAGGGAGGAGACAGACACCAAAACAAGTAAACCGGCATCGATATAAATAGAACTATAGATATATGCACATCAAAACAAGTAAACAGGCATTAATATTCTCCCTCCCTTCTCCATCACCTGGGCATGTGGGTCTGTACCCCTTAAATCCTTTGCTGTTCACCCCACCCTCAGGCTCACATCATTTATGTCCACCTCCTTATTCTCTGCCATTTCAACCTATATAAAATTTATTTAACTTAAGCCTCTCCTACTAGACTGTAAGCTCCTTGACAGCAGAGATGATTTCTACCAATGTTATTATATAGTACTCTCCCAAGCGCTTAGTACAGGGCTCTGTACATTGGAAAAGCTTAATACCTCTGAATGATTGCACTTCCCCGGACCTTTGGTGCAGTACTGCAGGCACATCGCTGGATCCCATTCTGCACCCCTGGCTCTTCCTCAGATGAAATACATCTGAGGACAAAAGGGTTGTTTTCCTCACGGTTTGAGGGAATCGGGTTTCAGTAACCATTGATTCGATGGGAATTAATGGGTTAGGAGGTGGAGGGTTCCATCCTAAGCTCACTGTGGGCAGGGAACGTGTCTACCGACTCTGTCGTAATGTTCTCTTCCAAGTGCTTAGGACAGTGCTCTGCACACAGTCAGTGTTCAAGAAATACCACTGACTGATTTGACGGTATCACCAGGATCGATACTATCTGAAACAAGATCCATTATTATTATCATATCTGTCACAAACCCTTCACCCCCTTTCCACTAGTTATTTTACTGTATCAAATCCTGTAAAATGGCAGAAACAGAAAAGAACACGCTGTATTGTCCAGTACTTGAAGTCGAGAGAGAGGCGAAGACCTTTGATGGACCTTTCCCACCGGAGACCACCAATTCTTCCTCCACCTCATGTACTTGCACCAACCTGTGGGTCAAGGCAGACCCAGAACACTCTGGTGTTGTGGGAGGGAAGCTGGCTAATGCTCCCATCATGTTATAGCCAAACGCTATAAACGACAGCGCATGTTCTAACAGACCTGAGCTGCCTGACTGTCCCAAAGCAAACCCTAACCTTTTGAATCCGGGAGTGGGCGAAGCCCTTCTAATCCCAAACAAGCCCCTCACATACCCCAGACATCTGTGAGTTCAGGGGGATCTGGGGGATTTTGAACAAGCTCTCTAAACCCTGAGGGAAATCTGCACATCTATCCCAAAGGCAGTTCCACCTCTAAGCACGCATTTCCTCTTTCCTAGCACTCAGGTGATCCAAGTCAGCTAGTTGGCTCTTCTCTCTACCTTGGAACCACTGAGCTACTTGGAGAGAAGCCCTTGTGACATGTTTTCCTAGCTCAGCTGGAGAGAGGAATGACCAGCAATTCCACACAAAACCTTCTTTTTATGTGATCACCGACACAGAAGTTTCGAGGTACGCGCAAGGGTCTCCCCAAAGGTGGAGACGGCCATTTATTCGAGATCAGCTGGGGCATTATTATGTGGCGATTTCCCCCGTTCTCTCTGCAGCCCTGGGGCCTGACCGAGTTTTTCCAGAGCCAAACGGACGGTGGTACTAGAGCCCAGCTTGCTGTAGGGTAGGGTCCGGCCCAAATGCAGACATGGACCAAAACCCCCTGGGCCTTCGTCAGCCCTGGCCAGGAGGGGAAAGAGAGTGGGTTTCCTGCCGAGCCCCTGCCCCCCCAAATCAAAGCCTAACGTGTTTGGGGAGGACTTGTTTTCTGCAAGAACTCCATTCAGCAGCTCTCCCGGTTTTCCCACCCTCAGAACCGGCCTCTCTATATCAGCGGCTTTATAAATCAGAGTTCCGAGAGGAGACCCGGCCACCGCGAACCCCGCAAATCACTTAGAACGGCAGGGAGCAGAGGGCCCCGAGAAAGGGATATGCGGCTGCTTTCACCGTTGCAAAATGGAAGGCTGTTCCTTTCATTTTCCTCCTTCTGTCTGAGCTCCCTTTATCCAAATGCCCCCTCGGTCTACATGACCTCAGAAGGGACTAGCTCCACCTTCCACCCCCAAGCTCAGCACTGGGGCTTGGCTCTTGGTTCAGGACTGAATCCCGCTGGCTGGGTGGAGGAGAGGGAGGGCACCCAGCAGGGCTGTTGCTCTGGGCTGTTCTCTAGACAAAGAACTTCAGTCTTCTAAGCCATCAATCTGTCACCTTTCGCCCTCTCTAAATACACTCGTGAAGCACTCACAAGGGGAGATTTGTGAGAGCTAATTTAGAAAAGATCTCACGTCACCCAGCCAGAGTTAGGGATATTTCACTCTCTGCCTTCCTCTCCTCTTGAGTCGCACTCGCATTTGATGGCCACCCTGGGTTGGAGAACTTTTTTTTTCACCGGGTCGGGGCTGAAAATGTCTAGGCTTTCACGCTTTGGGGGCATTTCAAACACAAAGGGAAGATCCGGCAATGATCGGCTTCTGAATCCAAGCCTTGCTGTAATTCTGGGGGCAGCATTAACGATAATTGGGGTATCTTGTTAGGTTTGGCGCTCAGCACATGCACCCTACTAAGCAATGGGGTCACAGTCTAAGGGGGAGAGAGAACGGGTCTCAAAGCCCCATTTTACAGATAAGAAGACTGAGGCAGAGGGAAGTTAAGTGACTTGTCCCATGTCACATAGGAGGTGAATGACAGAGACAGAATTAAAACCCAGGTCCAGGAGGCGGGAGCGGGTGTAGGAAGGGAGAAAATGAAGTGGAGAGGGATCAAGACTCTTCAGAAACGTGGCCCCAGCCATAGGAGCTGGGGGACTCAGAACGGCTCAGCCGGTGGGTGAGTGGGGGGAGGTCGAGGGAGGCGGGAACTCCTCCCGTTCCTCTTTTTTTACTTAGCGTTTCCTACGTGAAGTGCTTCTTTTGCTGAGGGGCTGCTGACATTTATAGAGCACCTCCTTTATGCTTCTGCACCTGCCCGCTTACTCACTCTTGGTCCATGCACACCCAAAGTTAAAACCAAGATAGAAAAAGAAGCACAGAGCAGCCTCCAGCCATACCCAGAATAGACTGATTGAAGATAATCTCTGGATGAAGATCACAGCCAAACGACTGCTCAAAACAACGCTCAGGATCTTTGGTTCATGGCTGGCCTAGAAATCAGATCTCTTTCTTTATGGTAACTAGTTCCCTATCTTATCCCAGGGGAATTTCAAGGGGCAAGATGGGGGTGGGGAGAGCAGAGATGATGGGTTACAACTGCAACTGAACTTCAATGACTCTGTGAGGGAACACAAGCGAGGTTTGCCAAAGTCAGAAACAGGCAGGGCGTTTTTTTCCCTATTAAAAATCCACAGGTGAATTGGCAATTTCAGACTAAGTGGAAGCCTCCTGCCCTCTCTGATGTCCGTTGATCTCAGCAATCACAAATTTAAGATGGGCCTTTCCTCCTAAGATGTAGACATAAATCTTGCAGGGTAAAATCTTTCGTAAAAAGTGAAGAAATAATAATAATAATGTTGGTATTTGTTAAGCGCTTACTATGTGCCGAGTACTCGGCCACTTGTCAGCTGTGTGACTTTGGGCAAGTCACTTCACTTCTCGGCGCCTCAGTTACCTCATCTGGAAAATGGGGATTAAGACTGTGAGCCCCACGTGGGACAACCTGATTCCCCCGTGTCCACCCCAGCGCTTAGAACAGTGCTCGGCACATAGTAAGCGCTTAACAAATACCAACATTATTATTATTACTGTTCTAAGCGCTGGGGGAGATACAGGGTGATCAGGTTGTCCCACGTGAGGCTCACAGTTAATCCCCATTTTACAGATGAGGCAACTGAGGCACAGAGAAGTTAAGTGATTTGCCCACAGCTATTGTACTCTCCCAAGTGCTTAGTAACAGTGCTCGGCTCACAGTAAGTGCTCAATACAATTGATTGGTTGATCGTTTAGGGAAATTCTGGTGGTTCCTACCAAGATCACAGACTCAAGAGGATTTAAGGAAGTCATCCAGGTGAACGCCCTGCCTTCAGACAAAACCGTGCTCAAACTGTTCCCGGGGTCATTGTGGTGTTTGTTAAGTGCTTACTGTGTGCCAAGCACTGGGGGAGATACAAGATAATCAGGCCCCAGCCTCACGTGGGGCTCACAGACTGAGGTACGGAATCCCCATTTTCAGACGAGATAACCGGAAGCCCAGAGAAGTGAAGTGACTCGCTTTAGGTCACACAGCAGGCAACTGGTGGAGCCGGGATTAGAACCTAGTTCCTCTGACTCCCAGTCCCATGTTCTTCCCCTTAGGCCTAGTTTCTTCCCCAAGAGCGTTTCCCTCCGTTCCGCAGCTTTCTTCAGTTACCTGTTCCCTTTAGCATCAGTCATTCAGTTGCACATGCTGACAGCCTATTGTCAGCGGTTAGTTATTCCTGGGGTCTGATCCAAGCCCATCTCCGACACCTCAGACAGTCCTTCCTGTCCAACCTGGGCACTTCTTAACTCTAGTGCTTTCCTCTATTTGTAATTTGAGTGTCTGAATTCCCTCCAACTAGATAACAGTGATAACAACAATAATAATAATCATTTTTTTCAAGTGTTAATGATGTGCCCAGCACTATACAAGCACTCAGATAGATGCAAGACAATGAGGATGGGCATAATCCTGGCGCTACGCGGGGCTCACAGTATAAGAAGGGGGAAAGCAGGTATTTAATCCCTATTTTACAAGGAAACTGAGGCACAGGAGAAATGAAGTGTCTTGCCTAAGGTCCCATGGCTGGGAAGTGGGGTTATCAGATCCCTCTGACTCCCAGGACTGTGCATTTTTCATTAGGCCATGCCTTTTCCCTCTCTCCTGAAGAGCAGAGATCAAATCTACTCACTGGATTGTACTCTTCCAAGTGCTCAGTACAGTGCTTTGCACAGGGGAAGTGCTCAATAAACACCGCTGATTGACTGATTGATTCCTTTCCAATATCTGGAATCTGAGGTGTGGAGAAGAAACCAGAAAAGAGACAAGGCTAGGCAGCCAAATCTTATTTTCTCTTTTAGGTGGAAAATTTCTTGGAAAAGTATGGAGGGGAAATTTTTTTTGGTTTTTTTAAGCCAGCCTGGTTTAGCCGTGGCTCGCACAGATGTTGGACTTCCTGCCCTTGCCAATTTTCCAGCCGGCTATTTTTTTTTTTAATTAACCAAGGAGAATTCTCCTCCTTCACATACTAGGCTGTCTGTCATCCCAGTCTGGGGGTAAAGCAGAGCTTAGAAAATCGCCATCGTAAAGGTGGGACAAGCCCCCGGGCCAGCACGAAGGCTTCAGGGAGGAGAACTTGTGGAGGAAGAAGCAACGTGGCTCAGTGGAAAGAGCCCGGGCTCGGGAGTCAGAGGTCATGGGTTCTAATCCCGACTCCGCCGCCAGTCAGCTGTGTGACCTTGGACAAGTCACTTCACTTCTCCGTGCCTCAGTTACCTCATCTGTAAAATGGGGATGAAGACTGTGAGCCCTATGTGGGATGACCCGATGACCTTGTATCTACCCCAGCGCTTAGAACGGTGCTTGGCACATAGTAAGCCCTTAACAAATATCAAATATAATTCTATCTCTGGTGACTTGGGCATTCACACTCTCCCCACAATCCACTTCACCTCCGCATCTCCGCTGGGCGGGAGTGCAGGGAGGGAAAGGGTGGACAGGGCTTGGAGACCAAAAGGAAAAGATTCTGAATGACCGAATCCCATCTGAGGGCCCGTCCGATTCAGACGCGCAGGAGAGTAACAGAGAATCTTGATAATTGTGGTTCTGTTTTGGTTTTTTTTTTTTTTTGGTACTTGTTAAGTGCTTAATACGTGCCAGGCACGGTACTAAAAACTGGGACAGATACGAGCTAATCAGGGTGGACACAATTCCTGTCCCACATGGGGCTCAGTCTTAATCCCCATTTTGTAGATGAGGTAACTGAGGCCCAGAGAGGTGAAGTGCCTGCTCAAGGCTACACAGCAGACAAACTGGGAGCCGTGATTCGAGCCCAAGTCCTCTGTCCCCCAGGCCTGTGCTCTATCCACTAGGCCAGGCTGCTTGCTACGCATCAACCCCTGTACTGAGCGCCAGGATGGATACAAGACAATCGGCATGGACACGGTCCCCACCCCACCCGGGGTTTGCAGTTTTAGTAAGGTGGGAAGACGAGGGCTGAATCTCCATTTTCCAGGTGAGGAAACTGAGGCCCAGTGAAGTGACTTGCACTTTGCAGGCAAATGGCGGGGTTACAGCCCAGATCTTCTCACTTCCAGGTCTGTGCTCTTTCTCTTAGGCCACACAGTTGAGACAACCACCGTTTCCCGCTCCTGGTTTGATGCGACAGTTTTTCACAAAAGACTTCTTCTAGTTAGTTGCTTAGAACACTGGGTCTTCACCAGTATCCAGAGGGAGAGAAATAGATCGGGGTAAAGTGCACTCTACCCTCCTGTGTGAAGAAAAACACCCAAAAGAAACCAACAAACAACCCCTTCCTTTGTTCACCGTGTCTGATCTGTGTCACCAGGAGCTTTTTTACGGCCTGGCAGAGCAGAGGGAAAAGACAATCTTCTCTACAGCCCGGGCTGTGTGGGATTTGAACTGTATAAGAGACAAACTATGTCAGCAGCAGCCAGCCAGCCAAACCAAAGGAGCACCTGCCAAACCACACCTTATCCTCCTCCATCAGCAAAAAAATGAACCCACCGCCTGACTCCTCTTACCTCACAATAGGCCCTGCTTCATTCCCTTATTAGGGCACTGGCAGTGGAGCAGAATCCTGGCTGGCTTCCTCCAGGCCCAGCGTGGCTTTGGCCGCATGTGCTGCTCATCAGCGAAAGAAAGTGGCTAATACGAACCCGAGGGAGGGGACCGGAAAAGTCAAAGCCGCCCCGGATCGGGGACGAGCCACTCTGCCTAAACCCCAATTATGGTTTTGTTCAAAAAAAGTAATTACAACCCTAATCCGGAAAAAAAAAGAGAGGGAGAACATTTTCAGGAAGGGTGGAAGGGTGGTGGAGTTTTTTAGAAAAATGCTATTGGAAATGTTACTTGGGGTAGGTTTAACTTGGGAATTGAGAGGGAAAGAGAAGGAACGTGGCTTAGTGGTAGAGCACGGGCCTGGGAGTCGGAAGGATTCGGGTTCTAATTCCAGCTCCGCCACTTGTCTGATGTGTGATCTTGGGCAAGACATTTCGCTTCTCTGCGCCTCAATCACCTCATCTGTAAAATGAGTATTAAGACTGTGCGCCACACCTGGGACGGGGCAGAGTCCAACCTGATAAACTCATATTCCCCCCCAGAACTCAGTACAGCATCCGGAACATAGTGTTTAACAAATACCATTTAAAAAAAAAAAGAGAACGGATCCGCGAGTCAAGAGACTTGGGTTCTAATTCCGGCTCAGCTGTTTGACCTCGGGCAAATCATTTCACTTCTCTGTGCCCCAGTTTCTTCACCTTCCTGAGTTACCTGTTCTCCCACTCCCTTAGACTGTGAGTCAATCCTTTGTGGGACAGAGCCTGTGTTCAATCTGCTTGTACTGTAACTACCCCAGCGCCTAGCACACAGTAAGCACTTCATCACATCCTCATTTCTTAATAATGACGACGATAATAATGATTATAATAACAATAATCATAAAGCCGAATGCAACAGGGTGAATGGCTACTGCACCACAGTCCCATCCCGTGGGCCGGGAGGCTGGAGATCCAGGCAAGGGTGCGAGAAATCTCCGGAGGCCTGACCCAACTCTGGATCGTTCATGGTTTAATGGCACCCCACAAGCCGGTGGGTCCGCTCTGAGCTTTGGATCTGGCTTAGGATGGTCACCGATGGCCCTAGAGAATCCGGTCCCCTCCCTCCCCAGCCCCCCAGGGACAACAGACGTGCGGACAGTACAGCGTCACGTGTTGGAACGTCATAACGCCCGGCGAAATGAATGCTTGCAGAAGTCTGCAGAACGCCTAGCACGTCGCTGGCTTGGGGGGCGGGGGAGGCGGACCCCTGGCTTCCCACTCACCCCAGAGCCTATTCCTTCCCCTCCCAGTTTCCCGAGAACATGGGCACCACTTCCAAGCTGGGGAACTCGCCACTGAAGCGGAGAGAGGTTGAGTGCTTAAAATAAAAATACCGGATACAAAAATATAAGCTGCTACTTTGCCCCAGACAGGGGACAGACCAGCTGAGAACGGAACCGATTGTCTCAGCTCTTGGTATTTTCTGAAATTCTCTGGATCAAACTCTCTATACCTGTCCAGGTGGAAGTTAACTCCCGCCCCCCCCCCTGACCACCCACCTCAGGCCTCCTGTTTTGGTTTGTCTCCCTTCCACACAACCCGGGGCTGGACCGTGACTAACTTTTGGGGCTGGACAGGTGGGAGACCCAGCAGCAATTATAATAAAACTAATTATAATACTTGATAAGCATTTACAATGTGTCCTGTACTAAGTGCTGGGATGGTCTCTCCCATAGCGCTCACAGTCTCAATCTCCATTTTACAGATAAGTAACGGAGGCACAGAGGAAGTGAAGTGACTTACCCAAGGTCACACAGCAGACAAGCGGCGAAGTCTACATTAGAACCCAAGACCTTCTGCCTCTCAGCCCCATGCTCTATCCATTAAACCACGCTGTTTCTCTAAGATACGTGGTCGTTGTGGGCGGGGAACGTGTCCACCGACTCTGTTATGATATACTTTCCCGGGCTTAGTATGTTGCTCTGCACACAGTAAACGCTCAATAAATATGATTTATTTATTTGCCAGAGGTCGCACAGCAGGCAAACGGCTGAGCCGGAATTAGAACCCAAGTGTGCGGAGAACTGTTCTACGTTCTCAGGAGAGAGTCTAAACGAGGGACTACTCCAGGGTCTCAAAGTTTGACCCGAAATGTATCCCCCGACGCTAACGACCCGCTCCCCCCTCAAGGTTCCTGGCCATATATATCCACCCCCCGTCCGCCGTAACCCCCATCACACACATACACAAAATGCTGTGCTCCCGCAATCCTTCCTCAGCCCCTACAAGTGCTACAGTGTCTGGACTCCCTCCCTCCTGTGCTTCTAAGTATTTAAGCTCCGGTCAAAATCAGAGAGAAGATTTCTTCCCCGCTCACTAAATGGTCTCAGGAAGAAGACCCCAAAGAGGGAATGCCCTCTCTAGCCTTCCTCACCTGCACAGGGGAGCGGATTCTGGAGAAAGAGCTGGCTCTTTTTAACCAGAGGCTCCCATTCACACGATGACCCGTCCGGAATATAAGGAAGCCGCGCCGTGCGGGGGGGACCGTGCGAAAGTCCGGCATTCGGGGCTAAGGCCACTGGCCTCTCACTGGGTTGCCCACAGGCTCTGAACAAATTGCTGCTCCTTGATATTTTTGCATATCTTCTTTTTTTTTTTTTTAAAAAAAAGATTCTCTCTTCTGGGGAGCTCACGCAGAGCACTGTGCTCGTTCAAGGAATCTCCACAGATTGCGCCCAGCGAGCGATCCATTTGCTCAGTTTGTGGGATGCGAATTGCAGTTGGAAAAAAAGATATAGAAACGGCTCAAACTGTGAATGTGAAATAACTGTGGTATTTCTAAAGTGCTCACTATGTGCCAGGCACTGTACTATGTGCTGGGTGGGAATACAAGCAAATCGGGAGGGAAACGGTCCCTGTCCCGCTTCGGGCTCCCGATCCCCATTTGACAGATGAGGTAACTGAAGCCCAGAGAAGTGAAGTGACTTGCAGGAGACAAGTGGCGTAGCTGGGATTAGAACCCATCACCATCTGACTTAGTTAGGGTCTTTATGGAGTGCTTAGTAGAGGCCTAGCCCGGTGGTAAAGCCTGGGACAGAGGCATGAGAATCAGATCAGACCATTCCTGTTCCACACGGGATTCACCTGTGTGGGATAGAAACCCATCCCTTTCTAAAAGGTAGAGAGAGAGCAGGTATAATAATAATAATTATTATTATATCTTCTCCCCATTTTATTGGTGAGGAAAGCGAGGCCCAGAGAAGTCTAGCGATTTGCCCAAGGTCACCCAGCAGGTCAGTGGTAGATGTGGAATAAGAACCTCAGTTTTCTGATTTTTTTCATGATATTTGGTAAGCATTTACTATGTGCCAAGCTCTGGGGGCTGAGGCAGATACAAGATAATCGGGTTGGACCGCAGTCCCCGTCCCATATGGGGCTCACGGTAGAAGTAGGGATTTAATCCCCATTTTACAGATGAGGAAATTGAGGCCCAGAGAAGTGAAGTGACTTGCCCCAGGTGACACAGCAGACTAGTGGCAGAGCCGGGATTAGAACCTAGGTCCTTCTGACTCCCAGGCCCAGGCTCTATCCACTAGGCCACGCTGCTTCTCACATGGCTTCCAGTTTCTTCCTCTTCCTACTAGGTCTCGCTTGGTTCATTACCGAAAAACTGCCCCCTTCCAATCCTCCTTTTCCAGATGGGGGCTTTTAAAGAGTTCGGTGATTCCAGGCTATCTCGGCAATTTGAGCAGTAGCAAGTTAATAATAATGTTGGTATTTGTTTAGCGCTTACTATGTTCAGAGCACTGTTCTAAGCGCTGGGGTAGATACAGGGTAATCAGGTTGTCCCACGTGAGGCTCACAGTCTTCATGCCCATTTTCCAGATGAGGTCACTGAGGCACAGAGAAGTTTAGTGACTTGCCCACCGTCACACGGCTGATAAGTGGCAGATCTGGGATTCGAACCCGTGACCTCTGACTCCCAAGCCCAGGCTCTTTCCACTGAACCACGCTGCTTCTCTAAAGTTGGGGGTACCGTGGTGGCTGTAACAGAGGGGACCTGGGTCAGCTCAATCCTGGGAATTCTGGGATCCGGACAATCCTCCACCCCTATCTCTGCTACTTTTTCAGCTGCCTCCTTCCAGTATATTCTGGCTTTTCCCACCACAGAAGCTGTTTTGCCTAACGGGTAGAGCACGGGTCTGAGAGTCAGAGGACCCGGGTCCTAATCCCAACTCCACCCCTCGTCTGCTCTGGGATCTCGTTACAAGTCACTTCACTTCTCTGCGCCTCAGTTCCCTCATCTGTAAAAGGGAGACTGTGAGCCCCAAGTGGGATATGGACTGCGTCCAGACTGATTTTTATCTTGTATCTACTCCAGAACTTCGTGTGGTGCCTGGCGCATGGTAAAGGCTTAATAAATGCCATTAAATAAATAAAAATAAGGAGAGGCAGTTCCACCATCTGACCCACAGCGTAGGTGCTTTTGACGGGTTCTAATTCGATTTTCCAAGTGGCCATTAGAATTCCATTCCTCACTGTTTCACCCAGGGAATGACCGCCGGAGACACGAAGCGCCCTCGTCAGCTCTCCCCTAAAAGCGGCCCGGCATTTTGCAAATGCTCCTGGATCGCAGCGCTGTATTCCTCCCCTCCCTCCCTGGCACCTGATCCGTCCAGAAAGCTCTTCCAAAATGTGCTCCAACTCAAAGATCACCCAACACACTGGCAGCCTCTGGCATTTCACTCCAAGGATACAAAGACATCAGTCAGCACTCGGGCAAGGCGGGGTGTAGGTTAGGGAGCACTGGGTGTGAACCCCCTCGAACCCCAGGGTTCTGGTCTCGGTTTGGCCCCAGATGGGGTGTGGGATGGAGGGAACAGGGGTGGCTTTGTCCCGTGGGGAGCTTGAAGCCAGAATGCCCGTGGGGCCCCAGCCTCGAGGGAGGTGGGCGGGACGGGGGGGCGGGGGGGGTGATCAATCGGAGCCGGGGGTGAGGTGAGGAGCGTCTCCCGCCTCCCGGCGGCACCTGCTGACCTCGGGGAGCAGGGTGCCACGACGGGGGAGGGAATGTGCTGTCCCATCTTTGCACTTGGAAGGCTGTAACCCCAACGGGGAACTCCAGCCGGGCGAGAGTTCAAGAGGCCGTCCCTCTGGTGACCCGGCCTGGCCCCATCAAAGACTTGTGGGCTGTCCTAGGCTTCCCTTGTCTCTGCTTCCTCATCTCTAAACTGGGTCGAACCCACCCCTCCCACCCAGCTTCCAGGGAAGTTGTAATTGAAAAGGGCATCGAGTTGTCCTCAAGACTGCATACTCGCTGTGGGCAGGGAATGTGTCTACCAACTCCATTTTCTTTTTTAAGGAATTTGTTTAGTGCTTACCACGTGCCAGGCGCTGGGGTAGATACAAGCTAATCGTGTTGGACACCGTCCTTGCTTCACATGGGACTCACGGTCTGAATCTCCATTTTACAGATGAGGGAACTGAGGCACCGAAAACTGCAGTGACTTGCACAGGGTCTCACTGCAGACAAGTGGCAGAGCCGGGATTAGAACCCAGGTCCTTCTGACTCCCGGGCCGGGGCTCTATCTGTGCGACTGTGGGCCAGTCACTTCACTTCTCGGTGCCTCAGTTCCCTCATCTGTAAAATGGGGATTGACCGTGAGCCTCACGTGGGACAACCTGATTACCCTGTGTCTACCCCAGCGCTTAGAACAGTGCTCTGCGCATAGTAAGCGCTTAACAAATACCAACATTATTATTATCCACTAGGCTTCTCTATCTTGGGCTGTTTTAGGAGAAAGCTTGGAACGAAGGTGATTGGGCCTCTATAGGCCCTTACACTTCCTACATCACCGCTTCCTCATCTGTAAATTGGGTTAAACCCACCCTTCCTATCCAGCTTCCAGGGATTTTGTGCTAGAAAGGGACACTGAGTTCTCCTCTAGGCTGAATACTTGTTGTCAGCAGGGGACACGTGTAACTCTCTTTTCTGTCTAAATGGTATTTGTTAAGCGCTTACTATGTGCCAAGCACTGTACTAAGTGTTGGGGTAGATACAAGCTAATCGCGTTAGACACGGCCCATGTCCCTCAGTCTTAATCCCCATTTTACAGATAAGGGAACTGAGGCCTAGAGGAGTGAAGTAACTTGCCCCAAACCACACGGCAGACAAGTGGCAGAGCCGTAACTAGAACCCAGGTCCTACCGAGTCCCAGGCCTGGGCTCTATTCACTAGGCCACAGCGCTTCTCAACCGTGGGCTGTCCTAGGAGAAAACCCGGAGCCGAGGTGATTGGGGCCCTCTGAGCCCTGTGCTCCACTTCCTCACCTGAAAACTATTCATGGGTTCATGGGTTCAAATCCCGGCTCTGCCATTTGTTAGCTGTGTGACTGTGGGCAGGTCACTTAACTTCTCTGTGCCTCAGTGACCTCATCTGTAAAATGGGGATTAAGACTGTGAGCCTCATGTGGGACAATCTGATTACCCTGTATCTCCCCCAGCGCTTAGAACAGTGTTCTGCACACAGTAAGCGCTTAACAAATACCAACATTATTAAAACTGGGTTGAACCTGCCCCTCCTACCCAGCTTCCAGGGAAGCCACGCTCCAAAGGGGCATTGAGTTCTAGGGAGGAAAAGGTCACCTGGAAACCATCTGTCACTGAAATTTTCTCCTTGATCAGGGCAATCGTTTATACTGACTTAGTAAATGATTTCTTTAATTCTGTCGGTGCGTAAACTCATTATGGGCAGGGGACACGTCTGCTAATTCCGTTGCGTCGCACTCTCCCAAGGGCTTAGTATGGTGCCCGGCGCATAGTAAGCACTTAATAGATATCATCGATTGACGATGATTGATTGCTTGATAATTATTTGATAAGTGTTGACATTCGGGTCTCAGAGTTGATAATAAGCCTAGTATTTGTTGAACACTATGCGCCAAGCACTGTACTAAGCGCTGGCATAGATACAGCATACGTCGATTGGTCACAGTTCCTTTCCCACATGAAGCTCGCGGCCTAAGGGAAAGGGAGAAATGGCATTTCTTTCTTATTTTACAGATGAGGAAACTGAGGTCCAGGGCAGTTAAGTGACTTGCCCAGAGGAGAAATTCTCCTCAGTGGGCAGAGGAGAAATTAGAAGCCAGATCCTCTGACTTCCGGGCTTGGGCTTTTTCCCTGAGGCTCCCCTCAGGTTAGAGAGAGGGCAGCAATCTGGCCCCGAGCACTGTATTTCCCACGTGACATTCCACAGTCCGAGGTCAATTCTTGAACGTCACAAATGAGCTCTGAGATCCTGACACAGGCCTGCGCTTGGTTTGAGTGGCTGGCAGGGGGACCGAATCCCTGCAAGATTTTGTTCGAAACTAAAGGGCCACCTACTAGCTCTTGCTTGCCCACAAAAACAACAAGCGTATCATGGCCGAAGACCTTTTCAAAGCTGTCTTGGGTTCTGCAGAAGATAGGAGAGATGACGGTGTTGAATTCCCACCTGTGGATTCTTTCCCGGGGCTTAGTTCAGCTCTCTCCGCCCGGAAGCGCTCGAGAGACACTACTATATTACTACTGGATCACCCCAGCCGGCCGGCTGGTGATGAACAGAACGTCTTTGAGCCAGTTGGGTTCTCCTCCTAGCCCCGCTTCCAAGACGGAAGACGCTCCAAGTTCCTTTTTGGGAATCCTCCCCTAGAGGACTGAGATTGCTGGTTTCCCACTCCCGTTCTGGATGGTTCACCACCCTGTCAATGGACCTGATTTTCTGGATCTCTCAGGGTTCGCACCTGATCTCCAAGACACTGGCTAGCTTTCCTAGGGGCTCGGGGGGCAAACTCGATCAATCACTGCCCTACCAACGATGACCTTAAAAAGGAAGTCACATGAAGAGCTGCAAGTGCAACGTCAGCTTACCGTGCCCACCTCGAATCTCCTTCAACTGGTCACCATTAATCGAACACAACCTTGGGTCCCGTGATTCCTAACACCGTCCCAAGGCCCCGATCCGACAGGCCCGATTATTCCTTCCCCTGGCTTGGGCGGCTTGTGCAACCGAGGATTTTGTTATTTAGCTCGGAGTGTTGGGCAATAGCTTTGGACAAAACTTTCTGTGCCTTGCAACTTTCTCATTCTACGAGTGGTGGGGGAGACAGCTTTTAATCAGCTGACCAGCGACGGCCTCAAGAAAGAGCGCGCTTTGCGAAGGGGCGCTCAGAACCAGAGAGACGGGGAATCTCCCTACTTGTGACAGATCGAACGGACCCCAAAGGGAAGGCAAAGCAGACCAGAGGGAGTTGGACGTGTCCGCCGTCTCGACTCTGTTTCCCTCGGGTCTAGCTTTTTCTCTCACTTGGGGCTTCTGCCTCTCCCCTCACCTTGCCTTCCCTCTCCATCGTCCCCCTCCCAGGCTCCGCTCCCGACCCCAGCTCTGACCCCTTCGGGATGGGACGCCCGGAGCCCAAGAGTGGCCGGGGATCAGGGCGAGGGAAGGACTCACTGGGAGAGGCCGGACAGGCTGCGTCTTCCGTGCGATCGGCCGATCATGTCTGCGGATGAGGCTCAGAGGCAGCGGCTGCCAGATTCGGCGGTTGACGGGAGAGTGATTAGGGCGTGGTGGGGGCTGGGGAAAATGTCATTTTCCTTTCAGCGAGGCACGTGGGTTGCTGGGTGCTCCTGGGTTCACCCTCCTTATGAGCGGGCCTGCCGGTCGGTCCCTATGACGGAAGGCTGAGCTGGCCCAGCCCATCCCATCCCTCCCCACCCTGTCCCTCTGCTTCTGATCATCAGAGAGCTGATTGTTTTTTACTGTAATCTCCCTAATAGAAGCTCATTGTCGTTTGCCTTTGGAAGGCTCCATATTGATCCGAGATTCCCAGGATGCCATCGGCGTGCGCTAAGTACCAGGGTCCCCGCTGGCGTCGTAAGGAGCATTTCATTCACTTAATGACAAGGGACCGCTTTCGGGGGCCCGGATTTCTCGGGGGCACCCCCTTTCAGGAAGGGGACCTGGGTTCTAATCCCAGCTCTGCCACTGGCCCGTTGTGTGACCTCAGGTAGGTCGCAACTTAATGATAACGTCGGTATTTGTTAAGCGTTTACTATGTGCGGAGCACTGTTCTAAGTGCTGGGTAGATACAGGGTAATCAGGTTGTCCCACGCGAGGCTCACAGTTAATCCCCACTTTACAGATGAGGTAACTGAGGCACGGAGAAGTTAAGTGACTCACCCCCGGTCACCCAGCTGATAAGGGGTAGAGCCGGCATTCGAACCCATGACCCCTGACTCCCAAGCCCGGGCTCTTTTCCATTAAGCCACGCTGCTTCTAGACTATAAGCTCGTTGTGGGCAGGAAATGTGTCTGCTTATTCTTGTACTCTCCCAAGTGTTTAGCAGGGTGCTCAGCACACAGTAAGTGCTCAATAAATATGCCTGAACAAACGAACTTCCCAGAGTCTCGGTTTCCTCCTCGGAAAAATGGGGATGAAATGCCGGTTCTCCCTCCCTCTTAGACTGTGGGCCACCGCTGTGGGCCGGGGACTGTGTCCAACCTGATTATCTCATAGCTGCCCCAGTGTTTAACACCCAGTAAGCACATAATAAAATAATGCAGTGACTATTATTATTATTATTTGGGGGATCTGAGTTTGAAAGCCCCCTCACGTAGGTTCCCAGCTCAGCGGGGCACGTTGCCGCGACAAGAAATCCTGAACTTCCCACACCACTTGGGTAAATTCTGGAAGGCCCAACCCGGATGAGACAGACACAAAGTTCAGCTGGGCCCGGCTCTCGAGGACTTGCTCTGAACTCTGTTCTCAATTAGATGTGGTGGAGGCGGCCTCCAAAGTCAACACGTTCCTACTATGAAAAGAGAGACCCCTTTCCCCTTTGACCTAAGGAAAGATGCGCGGAATGGAATTTCAACACCAGACACCCCGTGGGTGGAGATGCCCCTGTTGACCGGAGCGGGACGTGCTTGGGTTCCCGTCCCACGCTCCCCCGAGAGACGTGTGTCCCTCCCCGTGGGGTAACGAGTTGAAACGGCCCGCTAAGGAGCTGGGATTAATCGATTCATTCATTCATTCATTCAACTGTACTTACTGAGTGCTTACTGTGTGCAGAGCACCGTACTGAGTGCTTGGAAGAAGCAGCGTGGCTCAGTGGAAAGAGCCCGGGCTTGGGAGTCAGAGTTCATGGGTTCGAATACCGGCTCTGCCACTTGGCAGCTGTGTGACTGTGGGCAAGTCACTTAACTTCTCTGGGCCTCAGTTCCCTCATCTGTAAAATGGGGATTAACTGTGAGCCTCACGTGGGACAACCTGATGACCCTGTATCTATCCCAGCGCTTAGAACAGTGCTCTGCACATAGTAAGCGCTTAACAAATACCATTATTATTATTATTATTGGGAGAGTACAGTGCAGCAGTAAACAGGCACATCCCCTACCCACAACGAGCTTACAGTCTAGAAGGGGGAAATCAATCGATCGTGTTTATTGAGCACTTATGGGTTTCCCCAGCACTTAGTACAGTGCTCTGTACACTGTAAGAACTCAAACACAACCGACTGACTACAATATAACAGAGTAGAGGTGCTCCCAGCCCACAACGAGCTCATCGTCTAGATAGGGAGCCAGACATTAATATCGATTAATTCCAGATATGGATAGAAGCAATGAGGGAGGGATGAACTGTACGTTCCAAGCGTTTAGTACAGTGCTCTGCACACAGTAAGCGCTCAATAAATACTGTTGAATTGAATTGAATGAATAAAGGGAGCAAATCCAAGTGCCACCTGGGTCCAGAGCTCTCTCACTGAGCCGGAACAAGGGGAGCCTGATCTGTGCAGGGTGGTTTAGTGGAAGGAGCTGGGAGTCAGGGGACCTGGGTTGTAATCCCAGCTCGGCCACTTTCCTGGTGTGTGGCCTTGGGCAAGTCACTTCACTTTTCTGCACCTCAGTCTCGAATACCTGTACTCTCTCCCTTAGACTGTGAGCCCCACGTAGGACAGGGACCGTGTCAGACCCGACGGTACGGTAACTAGCCCAGGGCTCAGCCCAGTGCTTGGCACACAGTAAGCGGTTAACAGATACCACTGTTATCATTAGTGCTTTGGGTGGATCTCGGCTGTGGTGGGAGCCGGCGTGGGAGACGTCATCTGAGAGCGGCAGGCCCTCCCCACCCCCGCCTTCGCTGGAGGACTGAACCTCTCGCCTCGACAGGTAAGAATGATCACCCCATGGGAGGTTCTCTCCGTAAGAGAGAGGAAACTCTGAGGCCTGAGACTCTTCCGAGCTAACGAGCATTTTGTTCTCATCGGGCAAAGAGCAGAGGTGAACACCGGAGAGGACGGAGCCCCCTGCCCGAGGAACTCCGCTCCCCTGAGCCCAGGTTGGGTGGTTTCCCTCATTTCCATCCTGCAGGGCTGCCGCTCTGTTCCCTCCCGAAGCGGGGGGTGGATGCTTGGGTCGGAATACTAAGAGACGTGGCCCGGTGGATAGAGCACGGGCCTGGGAGGCAGAAGGACCTGGGTTCTAATCCCAGCTCTGCCACGTCTGCAGTGTGACTTTGGGCAAGTCACTTCTCTGCACCTCAGTTACCTCATCTGTAAAATGGGAATTAAGTCCCATGTGGGACAGGGACTGTGTCTACCCTATCTAGCTTTCATCTGCCCCAGTGGCACAAAGTACTTAACAAATACCATTTAAAAGTATATATATATATGTTTACACACACACATACACATATATATATATATACATAAACACACATATATATATACGTATACACACACATACACGGGTATTACCTCAACTATTATTTAGTATTACGTGATTGGGATGGCTCTATTCTTGGTGGCTCAAAGGAGTCTGAGCTCTGTAAAAAGAAACCATGAAAGACACAGTCTCTGCCTTCAAGAGCTCGAAATAACTCGAACCCGACATGATGATGATGATATTCATTAAACGCTTACTTACCCAGCAATGTAGCCTGTATCTTTCCCAGCGCTTAGTAAACACCTTTCCAACAGTCATCACATTACACCCTCCCAACAGCTCTGTGTCGTTGGGAGGGGTATAATATTATCATCCATTTTCTGGATAAGGAAATTTGGGCCCAGAGCGGTTAAGTGACTTGCCCAAGGTCACCCTGCGGGCCAGGTGCAGAGCTGCGATTGGAATTGAGGTGTCCCGACCTCCCAGCCTCAGGTTTTGTTCCATGAGACCATACTGCATCTCACTGACTTTCTGGTCCACCAGATGAGAAAGATTTCCAAAACTCCACTCAGACACCGGGATGCTCTGGAGAGAGGTAGGGATGGGAGAAAGACACTTCCCAGCATCTATGCAAACAGACTTCTAGCCTCATTCTTCTTGGTCCCCTCCCAGCTTTCCTGCCCCATCAACTGGTTACCTCAATTTCAACGGAATGGTGTACCCTCAGGAGTGGGAGACTATGGGCCCCCCAGTTCTTTTCCTTTGAGGGGCCCATGTAGGATATTCTGAGGCCCATCCTGTCTCTGACTTTTTCAAGTGCCACTGCCCTTGGGCTTTTGGTGGTCCTCTCAAGTCACGTGATTGTTCAGACGATAATAAAGAGAGGCAATCGATAGAGGGCCTGAAGTCGAGGGAGCAATGACCTATGGAAATACGAAAGCGCTGGCTCCAATGGCCGATTCCCACGGCTCGCAAGCGGCGCCAGTGCCCATGGGATTCCGGGAGGGGAACGTAAGTCGGAGCCCAGAGATTCCCCCTGGAGAAATGTCCCAGGTTCAGGCGAGAGTCCAGATGACATCTCTCCCCTAGGCGGGGCACCGGAGGGAGGGGCTGGTGGGCTTCGCCCGCTCAGGGTGGCCGATGGACTCTCGATGCCTAAAGCTGGCACCTGGCAACCTCGGTGGGAGGCCAGCTGCCACCTCGAAATGCAAAGAGCAGGAAACTCTGGAGTTTTGAAATCCGGACAACACCACTTCACTGCCTTCTTGGCCTGTCCTGGGTCCAGGCACTGAAGATGCCCTTGCCCCCTTTTGGTCATTTTTCCCACCAGTTGGTTCTTGTCAAGAAGACCGAGGTTGGGTCCTACAATAGCTGGGAGGTATCCGTCTGTCACCCACAGGGCTGTGACTCGAGAGAAGGAGTGGGGAAGCCAACGGAGGTTAAAATCTTACCCAGCAGAGGCCGAAAATGTTATCTATGCTGCTGGATCCATTCCCGGAGGCCCCACGGGTGAGGGCCCGGAGATCTCATGGAAATCTGGGCATTCATCATCCCCCAAACAGGTTTCTGGGACAGAGCCACCACAAACAAGCCCATTTGTTGATCTATAAAGTTTCGCTTCTTCCTCCCGCCTCCCCCACTCTGTCCCCTCCCCCGACCCAACCCATGAAATTTCCCACAAAGCACAAGAGCGTTGCAAAACAGTGCAAAGAGGGATAATATTTTTCCTGGCTTCAGGACCCAGTTGTGAGGGCCTGGGTCCTGACTCTCCCTCCAGCACATCTGTACGGCGCATCTCTGCTGTACGACCGGCCATGGAAAGATGGGAAGGAGGCCTCTCCGTAACCGCTACTTAACCGGACCACAGACGCCCCGGCTCCTCCGATAGAGGTCATCTTTGGACAATCCCATAAAGAGGATGATCGGAAGAGCGACCGTGATGGGTCTCTCTGTGCCGGATGTGTTCAACGTGACTTGCTCCCGTCCGCCGTGGAGTGGGAGACCCGACGGTCTGAAATATGCTTCCCTCTGTGGGTTCACATGGTAGAGAAAAGAACCTCTTCCCTGAGAAGCCAAAGGGCAGGCAATCCGTTTTGTGTGTGATCCACAGAGGGGAAGCGAGGGCCAGTGGCTAGAGAAGGACCTGGGTCCTAATCCCTGCTCCTGCATTTGTCTATCGTGTGACTTGGGGCAAGTCACTTCACTGGGCCTCAGTTACCTCAAGTGTAAAATGGGGATTAAGACTGTAAGCTCTACGTGGGACTGATCACCTTGAATCTACCTCAGTGCTTAGAACAGAGCCTGGTGCATAATAAGCACTTACTAATACCATTTTTAAAAAAGGGAGGAGGGGACCAAGTTATACGCAGATAACCCGAAGTTGAGGGAGCTGCTTGAGTCCACTTGAGTGAATCGTCATGGGCTGAAGGAATTAGTTCAACCTACGGTATTGTTTATGGTATTTGTGAAGCGCTTCCTATGTGTCAAACACTGTTCTAAGCACTGGGGTAGGCATACGTTTATCAGGTTGGACACAGTCCCTGTCTCACGTGAGATTCATAGTCTAAGTAAGAGGAAGGAAGATTTAATTCCCATTTTACAATTGAGGCAACAGGCACAGAGAAGGTAAGAGACTTGCTCAAGGTCACACAGCCAGCAGTTAGCAGAGCTGGGAATAGAACGCAGCTAATCCCAGGCCCGTGCTCTTTCCACTAAGCAATACTGCTCCTTTGTATAGAGCGCTGTACTAAGCACTCGGGAGAGTACCATGGAGAGGAGTATAGTACAGCCACAAACCTAAGCTCCCTAACTGCCACAACAGACCCAACATCTACCCCAGAGCAGTGGAACTGTGAGGTGAGAATTCGCTGTTCTGGGCAACGTTCTAACCCCCTACCAGTCACTGGGCAAAGGGAGACCAGAGAAGAGTTGGAATAGTTCAGTGCAAACAATCACCCATCACAACAAAAACAGAACCAATCCAGGTAGTGCTCGGACATTCCCTTTTAACTACCGGCGTCTGCCCAGTGCTTGCTCAAAGTGGCAATCAGTTACGTTTATCGAGCACTTACTGTCTGCAGAGCACGGTACTAAGCGCTTGGGAGAGTACAATCTGAGTTGGTAGACACGTTCCCTGCTTGCAGTGAGCTTGCAGTCTAGAGGACGTCATGTAACCGCTCTGGGTCTCAGTTTCCTCATCTGCAAAATGGAGTGTTAATGTTGGTTCTCCCTCCTACCTAGACCGTGAGCCTCATATGGGTCAGGGACTATGTCCAACCTGTCTTGTGTCTACCTCAGTGCTTATTACCATGTTTGGCACATTATAAGTGCCTAACAAATACACATTATTATTATTATTACTACTACTGGTAATAATAATAATGAGTCCCCCCGAAACTTGTCTCTGCTCATTTATCTCTTGATTCTTTTCTTCTCTTAATCCCCCCCGCCATCTCATTCCTTCAGTGCGTGGAACACCTACACACACACGCACACAATTTTCAGTCCCTTTCACTAAAAGTTACAGAGAACCAAGGCCCGCACAAGAAAACAAATCGGGCTTCCTGGTTCAGAACCCTCCCCTTGCCCAACACGCAAATGCAGCTCCAAGTTTCCCTTAGTTAGGGGGCAGAGAGGTCTAGTGATCTGGGAATGAGGAAATTTAGGATTTTATCTCTGCTCATCTTCCATCGTGCAGTCAAACCCTAACCTCCCTGTGCCCTTTATAAACTTGGCATGGGGAATGGATAAGGATGCAGATGGGAGTGAGAGAAACACGCCAAGCATTTTAAGCTCCTTGGAAGAGAAGGGAGAGCTCCACAAGGAAGAAGTTTGAATTCAGATGCTCAATTTCTTCTGAACAGGGACCCATTTTGCACTCGGAACACCCCTCCCCCCCCAACACACACACACTCCCCCCAGACCCACCCTCCAACTGCCTTCCATTGCACGTGAAGACCCTCAGAAGCAGATACGTGCATAACCGGGGACAGTTTACATTGGAGGAAAAAGCACTTGTCCTCCTGGAATAGGATATTCTATGTCTACATCGAGTATGTGGCCCTGCTCTTGTTTTTCAGATTTTGCGAGTCACTGAGGGGTTTTGGAATGGCTGCTACTCTGTCAGCGGGGTCCCTGCCGCCCTACCCAATCGGGACCCTCCCGGGCCAAAAGCAGTTTCAGCTTAGTTCATTGTTTTCAAAGCAAAACTGGGACTCGGGTCCAAATTTTGTCTCCTTCCATTTAATTCCACATACCACACAGGCCGCTGCCCTCTGGTCATCGTTACAAAATGAATTAAAGCCAGACGCTCAATCGCTTTCTTTCCACTCCATGCTCTTCCACTCTTTAACCCCCCAAAGCTGACAGTCAATGCAGACATAGAAAGACCAGAATGGGTGGAGACAAGCTGTTCTTGGACTTCTCTCCTGTGGGGTAGATGATACCCATTTCCTCATATAAACTTTAAGCTCATTATGGGCATAATTCTGTTTATTGTGCTCCCCCAAGTGCTTAGTACAGTGCTCTGTGCATAGCAAATGTTCAATAAATACTATTGATTGATTGATGGATTCTCTTTCTTCCTTTTAGTGGTTCTCTTATCTCGATGGAGCTCCTTCTCATAGGAAGCGCCGGGCCATCCTGAACTGGTGTTATTTCGCTGGACAGCTACCTCGGCTGTTTGCCGGAGCCACTGCCTGACCCGGAATAATTTGGAGAAAGAGGCTGGACTGGAGAAGGCTCCTCTAAACCTCTGAAAAGCGGTGACCTGTGCATTCCTAGACAAATCCCCAAAGTATTCTGAAAACCGGAGCCGGACTTGACGATCCTAGGTTCAGAAAAAGACCGGCTTTTCCTGAGTCCTAATCACTTCCTTTCTCCTCAAACTCGGCCGGCTCTGAACTTTCCCCATGCCTCTCCCTTAGACTGATAAACTTGTTCCTATCCCAGAGTTCAGAACGGTGCTTGACACACAGTAAGTGCTTAAGAAATACCACTAAAAAATACAATCTACCTGCGAAGTCTATTTCCATGCAGACTAGGTCAATGTTAACACAGCTATGGATCTTCCTGGATTTCAAAGTTAACTGGGAGCAGTGTCCAGACTGAGAATTTCTTTGGCAAGATGACTCATGAAAATACGGGTCTGAATACTCTCCCAAGTACTTAGTACAGTGCTTTGCACACAGTGCGTGCTCAATAAATATGTTGAATGAACACCGATCCTCCGTCTCTGCTGGTGGGGTTCCTGATCCAGGGGAGGTGTTATTCTAGGGAGGCCAAAGCTACCTCCAAAGACATCATAAATCTGCATTCACAATTGTAGAGCCATAGAAATGCATCAGGGTAAGCCTAGGGAAGAACTCCCATTCTGCCTTACTCCACCTTATTCAGACCCTGGTGAGAGAACCAACCAGGTCTGCCTGTCACCACCGCCCTTAAATAAAAAAGTCAGAGAAACTGGAGAGGGTCCAGAGAAGAGAAACACAAATGATCAAAGGGTTGGAAAATAGGTTCAATGAGGAAAAGCTAAAGAAGTTGGGGTTGTTTAGTCTGGAAAAGAGAGAGTTGAGAAGCATCTTAATAACTGCTTCCATGATCAGGAAGGAGTTTTCATGGATAAAATCCCCACCAGCTCTTCTCCATGTCCGCCGAGGGCTGGGAACAAAGCAACGGGCTTAATAAAGCAGGAAGGGTTTAAGTTAGACATTCAGAAGAACTTCCCAGAGGTCAGGCTGATAAAACACTGGAGTGGGCTAGGAGGGGAGGCTGGGAACTTCGTAAGAAACAATGAATGTGTCTAATTCCCACCAGTGTATCCTCTCCCAGTGCTTAACACGGTGCTCCACACCCAGTAAGAGCTTAATAAATACTATAGCTATTATTTCTGTGGAGTCTCCCACTCTGCAACTTTAAAGAAAGGACAGGGAACCATCTATCTGGGACATTTCGGTGGCTCACCCTCTCAGAGACTGGGGGCTGGACCAGATGACCCTCCAGTTTTTGGATTCCGTGAGGCTATGTGAGACCCCGTGACGCCTAGGCCACCACCAAGAAGAGGCTTCAGGGCATTCTTGCTGAACTGCGAGAGATGGGCACGATGTTAGCCGCCAGACCCCCGTGGTCTCTCGTTTTGGGATCCATTGTCTCCCTCGGCCTCTCCGCGCAGTGCCCAGACATGGGAACTGAAGACCCATTGGATCGCTAGAAAACCCAGATGGAAGCTGGAAGCCTGGCAAAAACGGGTGTTCGCTGGAAGTTTCCGAATAATACGTGTTTATTTTCTCAGCTGGTCAGGCGGCGGGGCCCCGTAGAAAAAAGCACAGGGCTGGGAGTCAGGACACCCAGCCAGGTTCTCCTCCCAGCTCGGCCACTCTCTTGCTGAGAAACCTGGGGCAAGACACTTGACCTGTCTGGGCCTCAGTTTCCTCATCTGCAAAAAGGGGATAAGATACTGGCCTCTCCCTACCCCTTAATAAATACCATTCAATAAATGCCATAATTACTATAATTATCCACCAGGGTTATTTTCCCAGCTGGGGACAGTTCTGTTGCCATGTCTTTGAAAATAATGAGCGTTTTCCTGACAGATTTTGCGAGTGAAAAGAGCTCATGGCTGGCACTGGAGTAGGGTTTTCGGCTCCATCCTAATGGGTGAGGAGATTCAAGGGAAGGAGGAGGGGCCACTAACGAATTCTGACAGCCATTTACCCAGCCCATAAAGTACCATAAAGCAACGGGGTCATAAGGACACACTCGCGGAGGTTCTTCGCGGAACCCGGCAGAACCTTCGTAGCTGCTCCGCCACCGGTGTCACCCGACACCGGGGTCCCCGTGGACGCAGGCATTGCTTTCAAATCAGGGGTCTTGGTGCCTGGAAGTGAGGGCCCCCACAGGATCTCTGCCCTTAAGGAGCTTATAGTCATGTCTACTAACTTTACTGTACTCTGCAGAGCAGTCTCAGGGCCCTGGAAAGGTCCTCTAGACCGTAAGCTCGTTGTGGGCAGAGAATGTATCTGTTGATTGTTGCACTGTTCTCTCCTTAGTACTTAGTAGAGTTCTCTGCACACAGTAAGCGCTCAGTAAATAGGACTGAATGAAGCTGGGGAGAACCGGGCCCCTTCCCTACATCTAACCGCCACGCAGACGTACATCACGAACTATTTGCCTCTGCTATCAGGACCAGGATTGCCTTTCAGCACTCATTTCTGAGAGCAGGCTAGAAACCCCAAGTCACATCAGAAACAGAAAATGCCGTAAAAGACACTAAAGCACGGGGATCACCCTAGAACTTCTGAGGGAGGAAAAGGCAGAATGGCCACGGTGCAGGTGCCCTGTTTCTCAAATCTACATCATCCTGATCCGGGCCCTCACACTCCAAATTACCCAGCTCTCTAACACAAGCTGATTCTGTCCACCCTCGATATTTCTGGATATTTCATCTGCAGGAAAACTTTACAACTGAAAAAGGATACAGATGTTCCCAGTATTTTTGCATCTGGGCTGAGAAGAAATGCCAGTCCTGTGGAAAAGTCCTGCCTCCAATTTATTTTTTTCTTTTTCCCTGGAGAGCACTGAGACTAAAGCAGACACCCATCCATCTCACAGGGTTTTAGGCCCAGGTCCTTCCTGCAGGACCCTAACCCTCCAACATTCCCCCCTTCTCCAAAAAGAGGCTCTTTTTGGACTTCGTGATTCTCCTAGTTCCTTCGGTGATTGGGGCTGAGACGGGAGAAGCAGCTCAAGGCCTCTACTTCCTCACTTATTAGCGGAGAGCAATTCAGTCAGATTTCCGGTCGGCTCCAACCCACAGCAAAAAAACAAATTCAGCGTCTCGCATGGGAGAGGACAAACCCCATCTGGCAAGCTCTTTACATTTGCAGGCTTCAGAAAGACAACAAAGGAGAAAATAAATGAAAAGCTATTTTTATAAAGCCGCTGATGACTCGTGCCAATCTTTAAAGCGGTTGATCTGAGATATCGATTTAGCTCCCGAGGACTGGTTACAGGGCAGAGGGGGCTGGAGGAATCTGAGACTCTCCTGGGCATTTCAGAATTCCCGGCCCTTCTAGGCTAATGTCAGATTTACTTTCCTGCAAACTTCCTTCCCATTGCAACAGAAAATTCTACTCTGGCTGTCCGATGTAAAGCTGCCCTTCCTTCTGTGGGACTCTCTAGTGAGTTCGTCCTGAGTGACTTTGAACACTGACAACTTCTCTTAGGCTTGACAGCTTCGCTTACGAACTTCTCTTACGGGATCTCACCCCAACTGTCAGAAAAAGCACAGGCCTGGGAATCGGGAGTCCTGGGGTCTAAAGCCGGCTCTGCCACTTGCCTGCTGCGGAACCTCAGGCAAGTCACTTAATCTCTCTGTTCATCAGCTTCCTCACCTGTAAATAGGCTTTCAATACCTTAGACGGTGAAACCTGGGTGAAACAGGGACTGTTTCACTTAGCACAGTGAAACAGTGCTTAGCACAGATTAATCACATTTTAGGAATATTTTTTGGGTCAACAAGAGAGCACTGAAACAACCTCCCGATATCCTGAAACAGGAGGGTTCCAGATGACCTTCTTGACTCCAAATTATTCAGTGCCCAATTTTTTTAATGGTATTTGTTTAGTGCTTACTATGTGCCAGGCACTGTACTAAGCGCTGGGGTAGTTACACGTCCCACAAGGGGCTAACAGTCTTAATTCCTATTTTACAGATGAGGTAACTGAGGCACAGAGACGTTAAGTGACTTGCCCAAGGTCACACAGCAGACAGGTGGCAGAGCTGGGATTAGAACTCAGTTCCTTCTCACTCCTAGGCCTGGGCTCTATCCACTAGGCCACTCTGCGTCTCTGAATCTTAGCAGAACCCTTCCAATTAGTTAATCAATCTCTCAGTGATATTTGTTGAGTGTGTATTGTGTGAACAGCACTGTACTAAAGCACTGGGGAAGGCACAAGGGAATTAGTAGTCCTGATTCCCGCATCTAATGGCGGAGTCAATAAAATGAATGACAGATGAAATGAAGTAATACGAATATAAAAGTTCGAACACAAAGTGCTGGGTGGAGCGGGGAGAGACATGAACACACTCGGGTACCCGGGGCTCGGCTGGTATGGAAGTCCTGATTTGGCAGTAGTGTGGATAGAAGCTGGGGAGATCAAAAATGAATCAGAGAAGACGTCCTGGAGGAGGTGTGATTTCCAATCTCCCGGCTCCCACCCTCCTCCTTCCAGGTCTGGAGGATGGCACAGCGCTCTCTCTGGATCGGGGAGGAAAGAGAACTTCCTTCTTGCCCTACCCTGGTTCTCCCGACAACATGTGGACGGAAAAGGACTGAAAAGCTAATGAAGCAGCCCACGTGTTTAGAACCTAAGAAACCTACTCAAATTTCCTGAAAATTTCGATAGCATACCGCTATCTCATTCAGGTAATTCACAAGTCTTAACTCCGATAAAAGCTCTGATGGAGGGGTGGGTTGGAACTAATGCCAGCAATGCCGCTTGTCTGTGGCATGACCTTGGGCAAGTCGCTTAACTTCTCTGGGACTCAGTTACCTCATCTATAAAACGGGGACTAAGACCGTGAGCCCCACATGGGACATGAAACGTGTCCAACCCGACTAGCTTGTAGCTGCCCCAGTGCTTAGTACAGTGCCTGGCACACAGGAAGTGCTTAACAAATGCCATTTTTTGAAATAAAGACCATTTTCTCCCCCTCTGTTGGCTGGTCCAGTTACAGAATGAGTGAAGGCCAGGCCCGGATGCCAGGCCAACTGACCCCCTCCAAGTCCCCCAGTGGCTCTGATTGTACAAACGGGACCCGAGGCCCGTTCCAAAGGGGAGCAGGGAATGGCGAGGGTCTGCTTTCTGCCAGCGGGGCCGGGGAAACGGGGGAAGGATTCACTTAACGTCCCATGATTCAGCATGCCTCAATCCCTCTTCTCTTCTGGCTCAGAAGTGCGTTCGTTTCCCGCCCGGCTCCCGGCTCCGTGGAGTTGGGAGCTTTCAGTTGGTGGACCGGGGTTCTAATTCCGGCTCCACCACTTGCCTGCTGTGTGACCTTGGGTGAGGCATTTAACTCTGCTGAGCCTCAGTGTCCTCATCTGTAAAATGGGGATTCACCACCCGTTCTTCCTCTTTCTCGGACTGTGAGTCCCATGAGGGCCGGGGACTCTGTCCTGGTTGTCGTGTATTACCCCCGGTGCCTGCCATTTTGTAAGTACTTCCCAAACGCTACCATTATTTTCCTGCATCAGTTAACCAATCAGTGGTATTTGCTGAGCACCCGCTACATGCCGAGTACTGTACTAAGCATTTGGGAGAGCACAATACAAGCTGCGGGCCCAGACAGGAGGAGGGGCTCGTTCGGTAACCCTGTCTCTAGCGGCAGCTTGGGACGTCATCTTCTACGCATTTCCAGGGTCCGAGGATTATGAAGAACTATGGGAGGGCCAAAGCTCAAAGGTGGAAATAGCTGGATAGGGACCTCAGAACCGCTTCGCCGGGATCCCAGATCTTCCCGAGAAAGCAAGGGCAGCCTGGCAGACCGGCAGTGGGGACCCAGACTGGAAAATGAGGATGGTAGAAGAATTTATTAGCCTAAACAACGGGCAGGGCTAAAAATACCACCCCACCAGTCGCTGGTGCTCTTCATGGGGCTGGGCAGTCCCCTATGGAGATTCTTATTCCAACAAAGGCACTGTATGTGAGCTTTGGGTCTGTTGGAAAAAGACTCATTAAAATGGAAAATAAACCAGCCCTGTTTAATCTCATCGATAACGAGACAGTCTAAACACTGCTCTCCCGGCCTCTGATCTCTGTTGAATCAGGCTCAGCGGAGAACTGTATAACCAAAACCCCCTAACTCCCCAGATATTCCTCTCTGGTTGGGAGAAACTGCCCTCCCCGGGTAGAGACTAAAGGTCGATCACCAGGAGGAGAAATGGTGGGGAGGGGAGAGACAGAGAACTCAGGGCCGAGTTAGTTTTCTCCGTTGCCTGGACGGTCGGAAGGGGAAGGAGGGTTCGTGTGGGGGAAGAAAGTGGGGTCCGGCTAGGTTTTGGGGGCAGGCCCAGTCCCCCGAAAGCCACTACACCGCCACTCTTGGGCTGCTTGCTGCCACAACTCAGATAACATGTCCCATAAGCCCAGGGAGTGGAGGTAGATGGGGGGCTGATGGACTGAGCGGGCCTCGGACAGTGGTCAAGGACCTGAGACTCACAGGAAAGGCCTTGGTGAGGTGCAGGACCACAAAACAGCAGTGTGCAACCCTGAAAGAGCAGGAAGGACACTAATAATAATGTTATTTATCAGTTGCTTACTATGAGCTAAGCACTCTTCTGAGCCCTGGAGGAGCTGTAGATAATCTGCTCAGATACATTTCCTGTCCCACATGGGGATTACAGTCATTTCTATAGCCAATAGACCACACACCCCCATCTTCAGAGCCCGTCTAAAATCACATCTCCTCCGGAAAGCCTGCCTTGACTAACCTCTCACTTCCCCACCTCCATTCTTCTTCCCTTCTGCGTCACCCGTGCTCTTAGGTCAGTACCCCTGAAGCGCCTTGATAACTCAACCCATCCTCTGCCCCAGAGCATTTCGGTCCTCGACTTTATACTCCGATGTCTCCTCGCTCTGTCATTTATTTTAATATCTGCCTCCCCTTGTAGACTGGAGCTCTCTGTGGACAAGGATAGTGTCTACCCAGGCTATTGTACTGTACTCTTCCAAGCCCTTAATTCAGTGACCTGCACACGGTAACGCTAGCTAATGGATTGAGAAAGGCGTAGGCCACGTTCATGCCACAAGAACACCCAGGTGGCTACTGCCCCTGCAGTTTCTGGCCCTTCACTATCTCCTCAGGCTCAGGTTAGACCCGCCTCATTTTTTTTTTTTTGGTATGTTTTCCTGGCATTTGTTAGGCACTTATTATGTGCTGCGCGCTGTGCTAAGGGCCAGGGGAGATACAAGCAGATCGTGTTAGGCACAGTCCACGTCCCACATGGGCTCACGGTATGAATCCCCATTTTACACATGAGGTAACTGAGGCAAGAAAAGTGAAGCGACTTGCCCAAGGTCAGACAGCAGACAAGTTGGGGAGCCGGCACTAGAACCGAGGTCCGGCTGACTCCCAGGCCCATGCTCTATCCACGAGGCCATACTGCTTCCCTCTGGCCGGAGGGTTCCCGGTAACGAGCGTCCGCCCTCCTCAGGCTTGCTGATGTCCAAGACAGCAGTAATAATAATACTAATGATAGTAATAGATTGCAGCATTTGTTCAGGGTTTACTCTGCCAAGCACTCTACCAAGCTCAGATGTAGATATAATACCACCAGGTTGCACAGAGTCCCTTTCCCATACGAGGGAGGGGGCCCAGGGATCTTATCCCCAGTTTACAAATGGAAACTGAGGCCCAGAAAAGGGAAGTGACTCACCCAAGGCCACACAGCAGACACGTGGTAAAATCGAGATGAGAACCTCGGATTTCTGAGTCCCATTCCTGGGCTCTCTCCACTAGGAACAGACTTGGCGTCTTTTCATTCTCACGCTGGACCCTTCCCCTAAATCCAGGCTTCTTCCCTTTAAGGAGCTTCAAGCTCTCCCTCCCAGCCCTCCCCCTCCTTTGAAAAACATCAGGAAAGAAAGAGAACGCTGAAGATTCAGGACCATATATTCATTCGTTCGCAAAATGGCTCCACTCCGTAACCTCTATTTTTAAATCCACGGGTGGCCAACCGGGCCCCACTTCGGGACGGTCACGTTTTCCAGGCGAAACTCTAGGCCCAGGGATTTGGTGGTAGGGTGGCACACTAGCATATACGGTATTTTGGTCGTTAATCTACCTGAGAGCTGTCAGGGGGAGAGGCAGTACCGGAGAAGCACATTTTTCTCCGACGGTTAAAGGTTTTTAGAAAATATTTTACTCGACTTCAACTCGCCCGCGGCGGAGGGGCTGGACCCAACTTGTCCATTCATCTTTCTTCTATAAACAGCGAGGGCCAGGCTTTCCTGGTACTCCTCCACTTGCCTGTCTCTGCGTGCCAGCCTGTCAACAGGTTTTTAGAGTTCATTAAACAGCCAGGAAACTCAGATCGGGATCTCTCTTGTGAGAAGAAGCCGGGTGAACAAGGTGCGGGGAGACGAGGGAATGCTCCCTTTTTTCCCCAAGCAAATCCTTCTCCAACTATTATGTGAATGATCTCCCCTCCTCTCCCCCCGCCCCCCAAACACTGGGGACAAAATACGTTCATCGGAGCATCACAGACCCTTTCCCACGTGGGGGAGGGGGCACAAGGATCTTGTCTCCATTTTATAGATGAGCGAACTGAAGCCCAGAGGAAGGGAAGTGACTTGTCCAAGGTCACAAAGCGGCAAGCAGATCCTCTAACTCTCAGGCCCTTGCTTTTTTCCACTAGGCTACGTGACTGGAACTACCATTTTCCACTCCAGCTTTGATGTTACAGCGTTCACCCTGCATAGTGGTGGCTGTCCTTGAGTTATACAGCAGAAGCAAGGAGGCGATCTATTAGCCTGTAAGCTCCTCATGGGTAGGGACTGCACCGTTAACTTTCATGGTACCCTCCCAGGCACTTCCTATGATGCTCTAAGGATTACTGAATAAAGTTCAAACCGCTCCCTTTTCCCTCACATCGATCCTACTTCTGGGGCATCTACTTCCCAAAATGCATGGCTCTGGGTCCTTCTTCACAGACATTTTAAGCTACGTCAATTTCTGCGCATAGCTATACACTATAAATTACTTATTGATATAATCAACCGTCTCCCCCTTAAGACTTTAAGCTCATTGTGTACCGATTCTGTGATATTGTACTCTCCCAAATGCTTAGTAAAGTGTTCTGCACACAGTAAGCAATCAATAAAATCCCTCGATGAAGATGTAGTGAGGAGCGTCATGGATTAGTGGAAAGAGCATTTGTCTGGGAACCAGAGGACCTGGATTCTAATCCTGCCTCGGCCTACTGGGGGAATCATGGGAAAGTGACCACATCTCTGGGCTTCAGTTTCCTCATATGTAAAATGGAGATTCGATTCAATAATAATAATAATAATGATGATGTTGGTATCTGTTAAGCGCTTACTATGTGCAGAGCACCGTTCTAAGCGCTGGGGTAGACACAGGGGAATCGGGTTGTCCCTCGTGGGGCTCACAATCTTAATCCCCATTTTACAGATGAGGTAACTGAGGCACAGAGAAGCTAAGTGACTCGCCCACAGTCGCACAGCTGACGAGTGGCAGAGCTGGGATTCGAACCCATGACCTCTGACTCCAAAGCCCATGCTCTTTCCACTGAGCCACGTTACTTATCCCCCCTCCTACTTAGTCTGTGACGGGGACTGTATCCAACCTGATTATCTTGTATCTACCCCGTCGTTTTGTAAAGTAAGTGCTTAGCAAATACCATTACTATTATTATTCAGTAAACCTACCTCCTCCTTCCCTTGCCCCTCCCTGACTGGGGGGACCAGTTAACAAGGATCAATTTTTAAGGATGTCGGCCTGATCTTCAGAACAGGGACTCCATCTCCTCTCACCGTATGTGCCTTTCTGGCCTCAAGGAGGCCTGCAGGATCAGCTTACTTAAATAATGACTGTAGTATTGGTTATGTGCCAAGCACTGTACTAAGCATTGGGTAGATGCAAGATAATCAGATCCCCCCCTAGGGCTCACATTCTAAATAGGAGGGAAAATAGGTATTGAATCCCCATTTTGCAGTTGAGGGAACTGAGGCACGGTGAGGTTAAGTGACTTGCTCAAGGTCACTCCACAGGTGAGTGGCAGATTAGAACCCAGGTCTTCAGAGGCTCTTTTCCTTATGGCTAATTGAAATTTCCACTTGACTTGGTCAGAAAGTAGACCTAACAAGCTACTCTGGGGCCAAAAGGCGCTGGCAAAAGAGACTTGCAGGAGACCACGGGACCACGACCTAAAAGAAATCAGGTGGGCCCTAAGGAAGGCCTGGCAGCCGACGTAATGCAAAGCAGGCAATCGGCCTCCAGAAGAACACAATAAATTGCAGTCTAAGTGCTTATTATGTGCCCAACACTGTACTAAGTGCTGGATTAGACACAAGATTATCAGGATGGACTCAATCCCTATCCCACATAGGGCTCACAATCTAAAAGGGTGGGAAAACTGGTATTGAATCTTCATAGTACAGATGTGGAAATTGAGGCCCAGAGAAGTGAAGAGATTTGCCCAAGGTCACCCAGGAGACGAGTGGCAGAACCAGGATTAGAAGCCGGATCTTCTGGCTCTCACGTCCTCGCTTTTTCCATTAGGCCCCGTTGCTTCTCTTCCTATTCTTTTACCCCGTGGTAAGATCTGCATCTCCTCTCAGTCGCACCTCTAATGCCTCTCTTCTAAACCTCTAATGCCTAATGCAGCCGCCTTGCACATCCCGAGGGATGCCTCACCGCAGGGAAGGTCTGGGAGCCTCACATCCTTATCTGTGTCTCTGACCTTCAGTGGAATACCGAGTGCGCAAGTCTGACCATAAAAGGAAGCCGCGTACACTGTTTAGAAAAGGCAAGCGTCCTCCCCTTTCCGGCGATCCTGCTGCCTTACTAAGACACTCAAGTAATAGTAAGAGAATCTTTGGAATACCCTCGATCCCGGGGACCCAAAGAAACGGGCAGCCGGAATATGAAATTTCTGAGACCTGTGGGCAGTTCCAACTGCCTGAGGAGAGGCTTAAAATCGTGCCCTGGTTGCCGGTGCCCAAATTTACAGTCGACACTGCCCGCTTTGGAGGGCACGGAAGCCTCAAATGTCAAACCCTCAAATGCCCAGGCAGCCTTCCCCACAAGAGGTCCCCCGGCTCTTGTCCATCGTGTTCATCTGCTTATCCGGGGGAAGAGGGCCGACTCCAGCGGCCAGTTGGGAGAAGCCGTCTCCTTTATGCTTCTGCCTGGGAACCTGGGAACTGGCAGCCGTCCCACCCGCTGCGGGGGCGTGGGGAACACTGGAGGGAAAAGCTGCAGGCCGGGGGGGGGGGTGGATGAGGGCGAGTCGGAGCCTGCGTACCTGGGAGCTGTTGAGAGGGGGCTACGGTGACACCCTAGCGGCTCCGGACGGTCCCGGAGACTCGGCCCCCTGTGAGCGCCCCGGGACCCTGAATCTCAGCGAGGCTACGGCAAGACCCCAGGGAATCTGGTTCCCTGTCTGGCACGGATCCCTGCAGGTGTGCTGACCACACTCAGGATTGCCTGTGTACCCCCTCACATTAGAAGCAGGATGGCCTAGTGGAACTAGGATGGGCCTGAGAGTCAGCGTTCATGGGTTCTAATCCCGGCTCTGCCACTTGTCGGCTGTGTGACTGTGGGCGAGTCACTTAACTTCTCTGTGCCTCAGTTGCCTCATCTGTAAAATGGGGATAAAGACTGTGAGCCCCATGTAGGGCAACCTGATTACCCTGTATCTACCCCATTGCTTAGAACAGTGCTTGGCGCATAGTAAGAGATTAACAAACACCATCAATATTATTATTATTAATTATTAGAGGGGGGCCGAGGGCAGGCCCTGGAGGATGCCAGAAACAGGCTCTTTCTGACTTCTCCCCTCCCTATTCATTCGATCAATCGTATTTAATGATGATAATGATAATAATGTTGGTATTTGTTAAGCGCTTACTACGTGCAGAGCACTGTCCTAAGCGCTGGGGTAGACAGAGGGGAATCAGGTTGTCCCATGTGGGGCTCACAGTCTTAATCCCCATTTTACGGATGAGGTAACCGAGGCACCGAGAAGTTAAGTGACTTGCCCAAAGTCACACAGCCGACAAGTGGCCGAGCCGGGATTCGAACCCATGACCGCTGACTCCAAAGCCCGTGCTCTTTCCACTGAGCCACGCTGCTTCTCGAGTGCTTGCCCTGTGCAAAGCATTGTACTAAACACTTGGGAGAGTACAATATGACAACAAACGGACACATTCCTTCCCACCATGAACTCACTCCCTAATTCCTAGCAGCCCGCTCTTGCTACAGCAGGGGCTGGTGAGTGGGTGGGATAAACCCTTTTGCTCTCTCTCCAAACCCTCCAACCTCCCCAAATCACGGCTCAAACGAGAAAGGGTTGCAAGGATCTTTAAAAGTCTGATCGTGATTACGGCACGTATTAAGTGCACACCGTGTGCTAGGCCCTGGGGTAGATTGAAGGTCTTGAGATGAGACGCAGTCCCTGTCCCTCACGGGACTTGCAGTCTAATTCCTCCCCCATTTTACAGATGTGGAACAGGAGACTAAGAGAGGTTGGGGACCTTGGGTTGGAGAAGCAGCATGGCTCAGTGGAAAGAGCATGGGCTTTGGAGTCAGGGCTCATGAGTTCGAATCCCAGCTCTGCCACTTGTCGGCTGTGTGACTGTGGGCGAGTCACTTAACTTCTCTGTGCCTCAGTTCCCTCATCTGTAAAATGGGGATCAAGACTGTGAGCCCCACGTGGGACAACCTGACTCCCCTATGTCTACCCCAGCGCTTAGAACAGTGCTCGGCACATAGTAAGCGCTTAACAAATACCAACGTTATTAAGTCACTTCACTTCTCTGTGCCTCAGTGATTTCATCTGTGAAACGGAGATTAAGACTGTGAGCACTACGTGGGACAGGTACTATGTCCCACCTGTTTACTCTGTATCTACCCCAGCACTTAGTACAGTGCCTGGCACATGGTAAGTGCTTAACAAATATGACGATTATTATTATTATAACTATCCTCCCTCCCTCTTAGTCCATGTGGGACAAGGACTCCATCAGGCACGATTACCTTGAATCTATTCCAGCACTTAATACAGAGTTTGGCACATAGTAAGCACTTACCAGGTACCACAATTATTATTATGAATACAAGCTTACAAGAGAAGCAGCGTGGCTCAGTGGAAAGAGCCCGGGTTTTGGAGTCAGAGGTCATGAGTTCAAATCCCGGCTCTGCCACTTGCCAGCTGTGTGACTATGGGCAAGTCGCTTCACTTCTCTGTGCCTCAGTTACCTCATCTGTAAAATGGGGATGAGGTCTGTGAGCCCCACGTGGGACAACCTGATTCCCCTGTGTCTACCCCAGCGCTTAGAACAGTGCTCTGCACATAGTAAGCGCTTAACAAATACCATTATGAATCACTGTTATGAATAATTATTAATAATTAGCAATTATTGCAAAATGACTTGCCCAAGATCTCCCACAGCAGGCCAGTGGCAGAGCTGGAATTAGAAATGGGGTATCCCGAATCCTTGTAAACCCGGACACCACAGTCTCCACAACTGGCAAGCTGCAGAAGGAGGCAGCTGGAGCCACAGCAGAGGAAGGTTGGTGGTTTAAAATTCAATCGAAGTTTTTGTACGAGCGCGTACTATGTGCAGAGAACTCTAATAAGCCCTTGGAAGATTATAATATAACAAACAGACAGGTCACTTCACTTCTCTGTGCCTCAGTTACCTCATCTGTAAAATGGAGATTAACTGTGAGCCTCCCGTGGGACAACCTCATTACCCTGTATCTCCCCCAGCGCTTAGAACGGGGCTCGGCACATAGTAAGCGCTTCGCAAATACATTCTCTGCCCACAAAATACTGGTCATGAAGGTTCCCGGCACTATAGCAGTACCAGACGGGGGACTGACAAGCCGATGACCAGACTGTCCGGTATAAAACCGGACAAATAACCGCCCTCGGTTTGCTCTCAGGTGCGCGGGCCTGAACGGCAGGGTGGCCTAGGGGAAAGAGCACAGGCCTGGGTGTCGGGAGACCCAACTTCTAATCCTGGCTCTGCGACTCTTCCCTGCTTTGTGATCTTGGAGAGGGCACTTAACCTCTCTGGGCCTCAGTTTCCTCCTCTGTAAAATGGGGATTAAGTACCTGTTTCTCTCCCACCCAGACCGTGAGCTCAATATGAGGGAGGGGCTTGTGTCTGACCTGGCTGAACTGTAATCTACCCCACTTCTTAGTACAGTTCTTGGAACATAATAAGCACCTAAATACCACGACAATAATTATAATATACATTAGTATATAATTATTATCAAGTGCGTGATGAAATTTCCTTGTGTTGTGTGCAGGAGTGGGGAAACACATTTTCTCTCCTCTCTGTGGTAGTTATCCCTATCTGGGGACTTGGAATAGGCTGCTCTCTCCCTACGCAGGGGTGAGAACCAGACTCATTACAAACAGCTGCCAAAGTTGCAAGCAGAGTGGGAATCCGCAGCATTTGATTTCCAAATCCTTGACTTGTACGTCTGATTTGGATCCAAGCCTCCTCAAAGACGTTAATCGCATTTCTCATCCTGTGAATGAAATCTAGTAAGTGGGAAATGGGCGAAATAATGTACAGCTTGCTTTTCAGCCCAGGGAGAAAATGAACCGACTGTGATTTCAATCTGCACTTAGAGCTACTCACATCTCACCCCGCCTGCTGAAGCAAGAGCAGGGTAAACGTAACAAGGCATTTTGGAGCTCGTTTTTGGAGTTACTTACCAGGGTGGTAAACCCTGGGATCTTCAGATCTGTACTGGGCTTATAGCATCAGAATTACAGAGGTTTTTCTAAGCTTCCACAATATATGGGTCAAATCCCCCCAGGGAGCTCTGGATGGTGTCTGACAAGGCGGAAAGTCAGGTGGAGAGAAAAAGGGGTGGGGTGGTGGTATTTGTTAAGCGCTTACTATCTACCAGGCACTTTATTAAGTGCAGGGGTAGATACAAGTTTAACAGGTTGGACACTGTCCCTGTTCCACACGGGGCTCACGGTCTCAATCCCCATTTTACAGATAAGGTAACTGAGGCATAGAGAAGTGAGGTGACCTGTCCAACTGGCTGGGATTAGAACCCATGACCTTCTGACTCCCAGGCCCGTGCTCTGTCCGCTACACCGTGCTGTCCGAGTAGGCGTGTGCACGCTCCCTATCCACCAGTGAAGTCAAATATATTCCACATCTCTATGCTAGAAAGGATTTCTGAAGACACCTAATCCATTTTCCTGCCTCCAGACCATTCCAGAAGAACAGGGACCCGTCAGGTTCTGAAAAATATGAACATCTACAAAGCCGGTATCTTCCACCCTGTTACTTGTACATCCATTCCCAAACCCACAAGACTTGTGCTCAGCTGTTTCTGATTCCCCGACGAGGAAATTTCAGGTAGTATCCTTAGAGGAAAGAAAAAAAAAATGTAATCTTTAAGCAGCGATCACAGGAGACACAATTGCTACGCTAGAAATAATTTCTTTTGAAAATCACGTCAAGGCTTGTGGAAACAGCAGTTTGGAATGAAAGCCTTGCTGAACCATAACTCAGGTTTGCTACAATGCTATTAAAACACAGAAAAGAGAAATTTTCGCCGTGAAGCTCTGGGAATGGACCCCATACGTGCCCAGAGGATGTTTTCTCTCAAATCTGCCTGCTATTCCAAGGGAATCGAGGGTTTCATTTCAAATTTCCAATCATCAAGAAGTTTCAGAGGACCATAAAATGTATGAAAGATGACAACAGCTACAGTATTTCCTTCTATTTATTTATGTCTACGAGACTCTGAATCTGATAACAACAGCCCGACAATGGGGGTCTTTCTTCGGCTTGGGAGGGGGCCGCTCGTGATGGGTGTGGAGAGCTTGCTCTGGGAAGGGAACGAGTGCGTGTCTCGAGGAGTGAGAAATGTTTGTTATGAAAGCTGACCCAAGACCAGGCAAAATATGCCGCGGCTCAGCTTTCCTTATGGATATAAATCTCGCTCCAGGTTACTTGGAAAGGTTCATCAAAGCCCTGGAGCCTTCTGGGCAAACAGAAACCGATTTTCACCCGATCCTGGACCTCGTTTCACGTAAACATGGATTTTCTTTCCAGCTCGGACAAGGCAAAGCGCAGCGGCTGCCGGGTTTCGCGACGCACGGTGTGGCCTGGTAGGTAGAGTCCAGGTCGTCAGGCCACCCGGGTTCTAATCCTCGATCGGCTACTTCCCTGCTCTGGGATCTTAGGTAAATCGCTTCACTACTCTGTGCCTCGGTGTCCTCCTTTGTAAATGGTGGTAAAACACCTGGCCTCCCTCCCCCTTAGACCGTGAGCCCCATGTGGGAGGGGCTTTTTATGGCATTTGTTAAGCATTTACCAGGTGCCAAGCGCTATTCTAAGTGCTGGGGTAGGTACACGTTAATTAGGTCGGACACAGTCCCTGCCCCGCATGGGGTTCACGATCTAAGTAGGAGGGAAAACAGGTATTTAATCCTCATTTTACAGTGGAAGACACTGAGGCACGGAGAAGTGAAGTGACTCGCCAAGGTCACCCAGCAAGCAATTGGCAGAGCCGGGATTAGAACCCGGGACCCCTGACTTCCCAGGCCTGTGCCCTTTCCACTAGGCCATGCTGTTTCTCCATCATCCTGACCTAATCATCTGTAGCTACTTGAACTGTGGCACATAAAAAATGCATAACAATCACCACAGCAATAATTATTATTACTAGTTTTTCTTAGAAATGCTCCTTCCTCTCTGTTTCCATACCGCAGTCCTGGTATGCGCCCTCACTGCCTCTCCTCTGGACTCCTGTGAGGTCTTGTAAAATTTCTTACTTCCACCCTCTCTCACACCCTCATCCAGTCCTGCCTACATAGTAGCAAGATGGCTCTTCCTCTGGAGTTGTTCTGATCATGTCATCTCCCTTCTCAGAAGCCTCCCGAGGGGCCCAGAAGACACCGTAATCAAGTGGAAATCCTGACCATGGACTTAAAGATCCTTTTGTTTCATATATATCTATATCTCTCTCTCTCTATAATTCTATTTATTTATATTGATGCCAGTTTACTTGTTTGATGTCTGTCTCCCCCATTCTAGACTGTTAAACGCGGTGTGGCCAGGGATTGTCGCTCTTTATTGCAGAATTGTACTTTCCAAGTGCTTAGTACAGTGCTCTGCGCATAGGTGCTCAATAAATATGATTGAATGAATGAATTCTCTTCCCTCTCCGACTATCGGCCTTTTTGCCATACTTGTCTCGTGTTTTCACTCCATCCTTCACAACAACTCCCTAACCTCTATCTGCTATTTTCCCCATCTGCTTGCCCCTCTGCATTGATCATGAACTTAACTGGGTAGCCCTAAACACCCTGATACTCACGCCAGCCCCCAAATACTTCTGTATGTCAATTATCCTAATACTCAACTACTTCCCCTATCCCCAGACTTCGTTAATGTCGATCTCCCCCTACAGCCTGTAAGCTCCTTGGGGGGCAGGGATCACGTGTACCGACTCTGTTGTACTGGGCTTTCCCAAGCAGTTAGTACGATGCTCTGCATAGAGTAAGTGCTCAATAAATACCACTGATTGACTGAACTTGCCCTGAACCTTTATAAATGACTCTCCCCTTTCAATCTAATAATTATACTACTATTAATGGTATTTATTAAGCTCTAACTAAGCGCTAGGGTAGATATAACAGTCAGGTTGGACTCAGTCCCTGTCCCACATGGGACTTACAGTCTCTGTATATTAATGTTGGTATTTGTTAAGCGCTTACTATGTGCAGAGCACTGTTCTAAGTGCTGGGGTAGACACAGGGGAATCAGGTTGTCCCACGTGGGGCTCACAGTCTTAATCCCCATTTTACAGATGAGGTAACTGAGGCACAGAGAAGTTAAGTGACTTGCCCACAGTCACACAGCTGACAAGTGGCAGAGCTGGGATTCGAACTCATGACCCCTGACTCCAAAGCCCATGCTCTTTCCACTGAGCCACGACTGCATCTGCTTGGGATGCCTTCCCCTAACCCCCTGACTGAACCATATTCATGCTAATTCCACCCTAAACCTTCCCAAATTACTCCCTCCTGCCTTGACATTCTCCACTCACTCTACCAACCAAGGCAGTTTGAACTCCCTCTGAAAAATAGAGACATTTGGGAATTTTAGGATCGTACAATTTGCTTGTAGATCTTGAGAGTTGTCACTGGCCATCTCTCCGATTAGAATGGAAGTTTCTGGAGGGCACAGACCATGTCCCGCTCTTCGCCTCAACTCCCTTCTTTGTCTAGCTCAGGGTTCTGCCAACGGTGGGGACTTTAATGTATCCCATTGCCTGGCTTCTCTTTAAAAATGGACTGGGAAGGTGTTGGAATCTTTCAACAGAAGAATTTTTAATACCGCACATTCTTTGCATGTGGCGTCCAAGAACTCCATCCATTTGCCAAGAGATCCCAGCGATTGGGTTTTATCTGAAGAATAGCGTTTTTCCAGCCAGCTGCCACCGACTGACTATTCGGTGGGAACCGAGCCGTCCCCTCCCAAGCGGCCGTCCTGATCCTCATCTGAAAACTGACCACCAGAGAGGACTCCGATCTGGCCAATATCCTGTGCTGGGGACTCCCATTGGGCGCCTCATGGTCAGGATAAATGATGTCAACAAATCGATCGCTTCCATGGTTAAAACGAGCTTCTCACCCGGTTTCCCTCGGAGCTGAATTTAGGTGAGATTTCTCAGCTATTTCTCAGCCTAGGGTAGAAAAAGGCCTCCGGAGGCAATTCCGCTTTCTCCCTCCTTCTTCAGAAACAACTGGCCTTCCCCTGGGCCAGATCGAAGAAGGTCTATTCTTTTGGACAAGAGCTCCAAGACAGGAGGGGCTGTGAATTATTTGCTTGGCTGGCCTGAGTTGTCACTCCCAAAATGGAAGTGTCCTGGAGTCTAGCCCTAAAGGTTTTACTCTCAGATGACGGTTAGATCACTGATCTGATGGCCGAAAAACTTCCCAGAGGTGGACTGCAAGAGTCCAGATTCCAACCTGAGACCACCCAAGTTAGGCAGCAGCCTCCAGAAATAGTTGTTGGACCAGTCCTCTGGGCCACTGTGGGATAAGGGAGGAAGACCCATGTCCTCTGTGGAGAGGCTTTGAAAAAGCTGTTCATTTCCCTCAGATAAGGTGCTCCCAACTAATCAATCCATCAATACTCTGTGGACATCAGTGTACTAAGCACTTGGGAGAGTACAACAGAGTTAGTAGATATGATCCCTGCCCTCAAGGACTTTACAATCTAGTGGGGGGGGAGGGCAGACCCTTAAAATCATTGGCTAATAGAAGAAAAGGTGGATATGCAAAGGAGGTGCAGTGCAGATGAGGTAACCGAGGCACCGAGAAGTTAAGTGACTTGCCCAAAGTCACACAGCTGAGAGGTGGCGGAGCTGGAATTAGAACCCATGACCTCTGACTCCCAAGCCCGGGCTCTTTCCACTGACCCATGTTGCTTCTCAGCCACTTGGAGCATCTTACAGAAACCCCCACAACCTATAGTGTGTCCCCCTGTGGGGAGGACCCCCTAACCATCTCCCCAGTTTTGCACACCAGCCAATCATTTCCAACTCCCACGCGACCAATACTATTTTCCGCGCCACCCCACTCCCAAACTGGGGAACTTAGAGGCAGGAACCAAGGTGGAAGGACGCTGGAGCGTAAAATAAAAATGCAGGATACAAATTCATCCGGTAGTATATCTCTACCGCACAGGGCACGGACCACTGAAGACTGGACTGTCGGAGATTAAGTCAGGTCACCCTACAGGGGTCAATCCGAGATCCCTGAGAATTAGGTCGACAGTGGAGAGGGCGATAAACCCACAGGTCAAGTGTTCATCAAACCAAAGAGGATAGAGGAGAGACTTCCTTGGTCTCAGGAGGCCCACATGCCCAGGGCTTTGGGGTCCGGAAAACTGAAGCATGACCTTGTGGATAGAGCACGGGCCTGGGAGTCTGAAGGACCTGGGTTCTAATCCCAGCTCCACCACTTGTCTGCTGTGTGACCTTGGGCAAGTCATTGCATTTCTCTGTGCCTCAATTATCTTGTGAAAACTGGGGAGTAAGTGCTTACTATGTGCCAAGCACCGTTCTAAGCGCTGGGGTAGATACAGACTAATCAGGTTGTCCCACGTGGGGCTCCCAGTCTTAATCCCCATTTTACAGATGAGGTAACTGAGGCCCAGAGAAGTTAAGTGACTTGCCAAGGTCACACAGTTGACAAGTGGCAGAGTCGGGATTAGAACCCAGGACCTCTGACTCCCAAGCTCAGGCTCTTTCCACTGAGCCATGCGACTGTGAGCCCCATGTGGGACAGAGACCGTGTCCAACCTGACTATTTTCTATCTACCCCAGTGCTCAGGACAATGCCTGGAGTAATAGTAAGTGCTTAACAATTAACTTTTTTTTTTAAAGGGAGGATGGTAGTAGCCACCTCTAGATAATAATAATAATAATGTTGGTATTTAAGTGCTGACTATGTGCAGAGCACTGTTCTAAGCGCTGGGGTAGATACAGGGTAATCAGGTTGTCCCATGTGAGGCTCACAGTCTTAATCTCCATTTTCCAGATGGGGTAACTGAGGCACAGAGAAGTTAAGTGACTTGCCCACAGGCACACAGCTGACAAGTGGCAGAGCCGGGATTCGAACCCATGACCTCTGACTCCCAAGCCCGGGCTCTTTCCACTGAGCCACGCTGCTTCTGCCTCCCCACTTGGTCTTTGGAGACAGGAATTGGATACTCAGGGATGAGATAACCCAGGATGCTTCAATACCACCGGGTAAAGTCATGTTCCGGTAAGCCACGGTTTGTGGGTTCTGATGACAACCTGGAAGTGTGACCTGCAGCATCCTTTGCCTTCCCTGGGCCTGTTAGCCCCATCGCTCTTCCACAGATTTCCCTCCACTTCACTTTCCCTCAGCGATACTCACCAATCTCACCACTGATGATAAATAAAAGACACTAAACAATACAAAGTTTTTGAGAAGCCCTTAACGACGATGAGAAGCGAAAGCTTCGTGCGGGTCCCCAAAACCGCCAGACAACGCGTAACTACGACGCTCAGTCAATGACAGAGACTCTGCTTCTTATACGTAACAGCTTCTTTCATCTCTGGTTCCGGGGATTTGTCATTCCCATTTCCCTGCTCAGGCCCTTATACCACAGAGGGGAGTCAGGGGATTTAACTTCTGAAGTTGAACTTGTTGGATAACCCTAGGCAGGTTGGTCTCCGCTTCCATTTCCTTACCTGCAAAATGACGGCAGAAATTCCTCTCCTCCGTTTAGCTATGGAGACGACCGGGAGGATGAACTCAATTTAAAATACAAAGCAAAAACAAAAAAAAAACCCAAAAACATTCCATTTGCTTTCACAATGACAGCCCAACCACTCCTCCAGATGTAAGTTATGTTTTCAGTGCCCGATTTGGGCCACGACAGATTTGCACAGGATCCTGACTTCCATTCACTTTTTGGACAACAAGCACACATATCTGTCCAGTGTGACAGATCCGAAAAACTTCTTCCTCAACTCCATCTTCAAATTACTTACTACCCAGGCCTACCTATTCTATTAGTAAGCGCTTAACAAATACCAACATTATTATTATTATTATTTTAATGTCCGCCCCGCCCTCTGGACTGTAAGTTCCTTGTGGGCAGGGAACAGGTCTACCAACTCTGCTATAGTCTCCCAAGTGCTTCGTACAGCGCTCCGCACAGAGTAAATGCTCAGTAAATACCATCGATTGGTTGACTGATTGCTTGAGGGAAATGGCTTTCAATCTAAAGCTGGCATCTTCACATCACTACATCGTACTGGCTGCTCACCCTTCAGTTTCAATGATTCCTGCGTTAACATGCTTTTCTAAATGATAATAAATAGCCAACGTGGCATTTAGATCAAAGACATTATTGTTCTCGATCTAGTTGGAAAATAATAACAATAATGATGGTATTTGTTAAGCACTTACTATGTGCCAAGCACTGTTCCAAGTGTTGGGGTAGATACAAGGGAATCAGGATGTCCCCCGTGGGGCTCAAAGTCTTAATCCCCATTTTACAGATGAGGTAACTGAGGCACAGAGAAGTGACTTGCCCAAAGCTGACAAGTAATAATAACGTCGGTATTTGTTAAGCGCTTACTATGTGCAGAGCACTGTTCTAAGCGCTGGGGTAGACAGGGGAATCAGGTCGTCCCACGTGGGGCTCACAGTCTTCATCCTCATTTTACAGATGAGGGAACTGAGGCACAGAGAAGTGAAGTGACCTGCCCACAGTCACACAGCTGAGAAGTGGCAGAGCTGGGATTAGAACTCACGACCTCTGGCTCCCAAAGCTGTAATCTTTCCATTAAGCCACGCCGCTGCTCCAATGCCCTTGTTGTGTTTCACAGAGGGTTGGCCTGTGACCCACCGTTCACTCAGAACCTTTTCCTTGCCCCTCCATGACTGAAGCTCAGGTTGCTCCTACCAGAAAAGTGCCAACATGAGAGGCTTGGAGGAAACACTCTTCCACTCCTCCTCTTCGGCAGCTCCCCGCATCCCGAGTCCTTCACCTGCTCAATCCCCTCGGCTCCTGGATTCAAGAGGCTCATTTGGGAGACGCTGCCGAAGTCCAGGCTCCAGCTAACTAGGTTTGGCTAGTTGGGTGGGGGCTGATTCTCAACCCCGTTCATCCACACAAATAAAAACACCGTCACGCTCTTTTATAAATCCTCATCCTTACCTCTCTGCTTCAAGACGCATTTCCTCCCGCTTTTGCCTCCTAAGCTCTCTGCGGCGCTCAAAATCATCCATGGCGTGTGTTCGGGGTTGGGAGGGGGGTGAGATTTGGTCTCAATCTAGAAGGAAAGAGATGGGAAGTGTCAAATGGGCGCCGGCAAAGGGACAGTACTGGGAAACCGCAGCAGTTCCTTGCTTTCATCCCCACCATTTGCCTTTTCTATTAAAAAACGGTGTGACTGACACTTGACAGATCAGGGACGGGAGCGAGGTGTAAGTCACCGAACCCTCCCAGAAGCTGAATTTATTTTCCGCATCAAATTGTCGGCGGGAAACAAGCCCACTGGCGCCTGTGGATCGGACGAGCCTCTAGAAGCAAGGCAGCAGGCTCGAAGGGCAAAACGTTTGCCAGGATTCGAGAGGAAGATTTATGTTTTTCCCCAGTGAAGTATTAGTGGACTAAAAGCTGCGTAATATAAGAGGAATATTAGTGGAATAAAAGCTGCGGAATACATTTCCCATCTGTTGCTCTTCCACAGATAAAAGTGACAAAAAGTTTAACAGAGGGAAAAGAAAAGGGCACGGGTAAAAACGAAACGCCAAAGGAGAGAAAGAAAATATGAGAAGACAAAAACCATGAGACCGAAAGGAAAAAGGAAAAAAATACACACATTTATGTCGATACAGAACTTTCCACTGTTCGGTGCCCGACAGAGGTAAGAGAATAACATCGGGCCGGGCGCTATCAGCCACCTCGGTAACGCTACCCTGACCGATAGAGCGGAATTTTCAAATACCACCCAGAAGCGGTCCAGAGGTGAGGAAGTCACCTCAGGGGGCCGGTTTCTTTCCCCCATCTTTAATCCACGCACTTACACCCTTTCCTACCTTGTTCTCGCTGAATTTAGTCCATGAAATCCCCGAGTCCCTTCCGGGGTCTTCACCACCAAAGCTCGTTCGGCCCGGGTCTGTGTGCCATGGAATCAAGAATTCCAGAAGAGCCCCGCGGCCCCCAAACCCACACCGACTCTCGGAAAGGGGGAAAGCTGGCTTCTTTTGTGTCCCTGCTTTGTTTACAGAGCTGTCAGTGGTTAGCTAAACTCGGCCTGGAATCTGGTATTTAAGGCCTGCTCGAAGATTGCTTCCTGTGCAGCTCAGGAGGCCTCTGCTTCCTCTGGAATCCTACCCGACACGCTGCACTCGGCTCGCAAAAAAATATTTTCCAGCCCTTCCTGTCCACACGGGACCGGCCTTTCTCCCAGCCGAGGGAAGGAGCGACGTGCAAACCGTAGCCCTCCCTCGGCTCCCTGGCCATTTACGGAAGACAAAGCGGGGCTTTATTTCCGAAGCCTCTTCGCTTCGGACGGGATTCTCTTTCAAGTTTAGGGCTTCTCTGGGGCTGCGGGGTGGTTTTTCTTTTCTTGGAACGGGGTTGGAGTGGCTTTTTCTGCTTCCAAACGCTTTCCTTTTCGGAGCGGCTGTTTCTGCCCCTGTCGGAGCTGGAAACTGGCGGCGATTTGCGCGCGTGCGTGTGTGTTTTTCAACTCAGAGAGGATAGTCCTCCTTAGGGCTTTTCTGACTAAAAAGAAAACCAGAACCAGCTTCTCTTTGTCCCCGCCCGACTAAGCCCGCCATCCTCCCAGTTTCTTGCCCTTTCTGGCTTCTTCTCCCTATGCCCACCTTGGTGCCTGCTGGGTCAGGGTGCCAGTGGGGGGGAGACCCTCCCCGCAACATGCTGCCATTAGAGTTCCCAGGGACAGGCTCATAAACCTATGATGTTGGGGATCTTTCGGTCTTTGCTCAGATCAGGTTGCCCAGGGTGATAATCAGAAGAACTGTGGCAATTGTTAAACTCTCTCCTACGGGCCCAGCCCTGCGCTAAGCACTGGGATAGGTACAATTCGATCCAGATAGGATACAGTCCCACATGGGGCTGACGGTCTAAGGTGGAAGAACAGATATTTCTCTCTAGATTGTAAACTCACTGTGGGCAGGGAACATATCTAGAGAAGCAGCATGGCTTAGTGGAGAAAGCCCGGGCTTGGGAGGCAGAGGTGGTGAGTTCTAATCCCGGCTCCGCCACTTGTCAGCTGTGTGACTTTGGGCAAGTCATTTAACTTCTCTGAGTCTCAGTTATCTCATCTGTAAAACGGAGATTAAGACTGTGAGACCCACGTGGGACAACCTGATAACTTTGTATCTATCCCAGTGCTTAGAACAGTGCTTGGCACATAGTAAGCACTTAACAAATACCACTATTATTAGTAGTATATCTACCAACTCTGTAACACTCTCCTCCAAGCACTCTCTGCCATTGTTCTCGTCTGTCCGTCTCCCCCGATTAGACCGTAAGCCCGTCAAACGGCAGGGACCGTCTCTATCTGTTGCCGACTTGTTCATTCCAAGCGCTTAGTACAGTGCTCTGCACATAGTAAGCGCTCAATAAATACTATTGAATGAATGAATATTAAGTGCTCAAGAAACATGATTGATTTCACCCCCGTTTTACAGAGGAGGAAACCGAGGCCCAGAGAGTATAAGTGATTTTCTCAGAGCTTTTCACACAGCAGGCAAGCGACAGACCTGGGATTGGGATGCAGGAATCCTGACTCCTGGTCCTGGGCTCTTTCCACTAGTCCACACTACTCCCGAGGGTGACCCCCACGAGTGACGTGTTATTGCTTGTTTTTTTCTCCTCAGTGCTCAGTGCCTTGGTGTGGAGGGATCCTTCCCCATCAGCAAAGAGAAATGCATCAAAAATATCACATTAGCAGATTTTCCCCCCCGGGGCCAAAGGGCAAAATAGCAGTGACTGTTTCTACACCGATAAGGCGCAAAACTTAATTTTCACCACCCAAACTTTTCACGGTGCTGATACTAAATAGCCGATTGACTGGGCTGAATTTCTTCTATTTATTCTCCATCCCTGAGAAAAGGCCCTGCATGATCCCTCAAAATTCAGCTCTCCTGAAGCAGCATGGCCGAGTCAAAGAGCACGGGCCTCGGAGTCAGAGGATCTGGATTCTAATCCCTGCTCTGCCAATTGCTTGCTGTGTGACCTTGGGCAAATCACTTAACTTCTCTTTGCCTCAGTTCTTCTGTTCTGCACTCTACTTGAACTGTGAGCCTCATGCGCGACAGGGACTGTGTCCAGCGTAATTAACCTCAGTGCTTAGAACAGCGTTTGACACGTAGTGAGAGTTTAACAAATACCATTAAAAAAAGACCTGCTCATTTTCCAAAACCTTCACCATCTTGGGCATCCTCCTGTCAGGAGGTGACTATCTGTTGGTTTGCAGCTGGCCTGTCTCTTGCCTGGTAGGGGATACAGCCCTGGACATCTCTATTTTGCGTATTTGTGCCTTCAGGGGCTCACCTCCCTCCATCTTGGCTCCCCCTGCCAAGAGCCCGGGTTCTAATCCCAGCTCTGCCACATGTCTGTGTGACCTTGTGCAAGTCGCTTCATTTCTCTGTGCCTCAATTCCCCCCATCCATAAAATGGGGATTAAGAATGTGAGCCCCCATGTGGGACAGGGACCGTGTCCAATCTGATCAATTTATATCTACCTCGGCTCTTAGACCGTGGTACTTGTTAAGCGCTTACTAAATGTCAAGCACTGGTCTAAGCACTGGGGTCAATCCAAATCAATGAGGTTGGACATCGTCCCTGTCCCACGTGGGGTTCACGGTCTGAGTAGGAGGGAGAACAGGCATTCAATCCCCATTTTACAGTTGAGGAAACTGAGGCAAAGAGAAGTGACTTACCAAAGGGCACACAGCAAGCAACTGGCTGAGATGGGATCAGAACCAGGTCTTCTGACTCCCAGGTTCAAGCTCTTTCCACCAGGCCACACAGTTTCTCAGTCATCTTGTAGCTACCTCAATGCAAGGGACATCATAAATGCTTAAAAATGCCACAATAATAATGATAATTATTATTAATGCTGTTTCTATAGACCACACTGCTTCATTATGTGCAGGGAACATGTCTACCAACTCAGTGGTATTGTACTCTCCCAACGGCTCAGTACAGTGCCCTGCACACAATAAGCGCTCAATAAATATTACCGAGAGATCGCTTGACTGACTGCATAACCTTCAGATCCCCGGCTAGCCACCGGCAAGCGAAGGCCACGGCTGGTGCAAGTGCTCTACTGCGACTGGATTCTACTCCTCGGATCCACTCCACGTTGCTTCTCATAGTAAACACACAGAATTGATCAATCAGTGGTATTTATTGAGCATTTACCATATTCAGAGCACTGTCCTAAGACTTGGGAGAGCACAACACAACGGAATTAGCGGACCCGTTCCCTGCCCATAACTAGCTTACAGTCTAGAGGTTACAGAGTCAGTGGAGATAGAGAAGCTGGCCCGGGACACACATATTAGCTAAGGTCGGTATCAGGTCGGATACTCGAGGACTCCCTGAATGTCTCATCGTTCTTGTTTCTGAGCCACAGGGACCTGTCTTAATAGTGTTGCTGACCCTGTGGGATTTTCACTGCTGCCTTCAGCTGATTTACCATAATCGATCAGGGTCCAATCTCTCTGGGCCTGTTTTCTCCATCGGAAAAAGAAGGGCTAGAGGATTCCACGTCCTTTACCGCTGAATAATTTAAATATTTTGCCCCATTTGCCAGACCCTTCCCTTGAATTCAAGAATCCCAGCTCAGACCTAGTCAATGTCCAAGCTGGCCACTGGTCAACCTCTGGGAAAAGGGTCAGCCCCAGAATCATTCATTCAGTTGTATTTATTAAGTGTTTACTGTGTGCAGACCACTGCACTAAGCGCTTGGGAAAGTACAATACAGCGATAAAGAGTGACAATCCCTGCCCACAATGAGCTCACAGTCTTGGGGGCGACGGGGAACCAGACATCATTACAAATAAACTGACGTCAAGATAGATAAATAAAATTATAGATACACACGTAAGTGCTGTGGGGCAGGAAGGGGGGAAGAGCAAAGGGAGCAAGCCAGGGTGACAGAGAAGGGAATGGGAGGTGAGGAAAAGTGGGGCTTAGTCTGGGAAGGCCTCTTGGAGGAGATGGGTTCTAATCCCAGCTCCACCACCAGTCTGCTGTGTGACCTTGGGCGAGTCACTTTGCTTCTCTGGGCCTCAGTTTCCTCATCTGTCAAATGGAGATTCAGTACCTGTTCTCTTTCCTACTTAGACTATGAGCCCCACGTGGGATGGGGACTCTGTCCGACTCGTTTACCTTGTATCTACCTCCGTGCTTAGAACAGTCCTGGACACATAGTAAGTGCTTAACAAATACCTTTATTATCATTATTACTATTAATACCAACTAATTACACCCATTATTATTACCCACAGATTTGCCTGCAGGTAAGGTCTCTCTCCACAAGGAGCTTAGTGACCCCTGATGGACTGTCCATGTTAAAATATTGGGCAGATCAACTTTGCCTTTTTCTATTTGTTAAGCCCTTACTATGTGCCAGGCACTGTGGTAAGAACTGAGGTAGTTACAAATTAATCAGGTTAGACACAGTCTCTGTCCCACGTGGGGTTTACAGTTTTAATCCCCATTTTACAGATGAGAACTGCACAGGCACAGAGATGTGACGTCACTTGCCCTAGGTCACCCAGCAGACAAGTGATGGGGGCAGGATTAGAACTCGGGTCCTCAGACTCACAGCTCTTTCCACTGTGCCTCACTTCTTTGACCCTGCGAGGCACAGCCTACACGATGGGACCAAGACTAGGTTCCTGATTGTTCCAGTCCTAGACCAATGCATCTTCCACCTGATTGTCCAGAGGGAGATGGGGAAAAAGCAACAGGCAGCACAGACCCTGGGGGTTCCGGTACCATCTCTACCACTGGCCAGCTGGGTGGCCCCAGAAAGGTCACTAAACCTCTCTGGGCCTCAGTTTGCCTCATCCATAACAAGTCTAATGATAGCATTTGTTAAGTGCTTTCGACGTGTCCAGCACTGTGCCGATCCCTCATCTGCAGAATGAGGAAAATAACTCTTGCCTGCCTCTACCTCACAGAGATGCTGCGAGGATAAAATGAGAAAAACGACAACTTACAGATTCTAAGATTTATTTCACTGGATGAGCAATTCAGTCCCGTCTACCCTCCTTTTCTTTGGCCCGATGCAGTCTCTCAAATCACCCCGGTCGTTCTCTTGAATACCTCTCTGGAGGCACCCCCCTCACTGCTAAGTCAGCTGGGCATCGACACTCCACCGCTCCTCGCCTGATGCAGGCAAGAGTCGGAAGCCGTCGCTCTGAGGGCTCGACTGGCTGAAACATTGTCAAATTCCTGGCTTCCTGGCTTCATCTATCTCCTCGGGATCTGTTTATCCTTGTCCTTCCCGTAGACTCTGGCCCATCAGCTCCAAGATTCCGCTGAGGGGCTCGGGCCTGGTCTGGGAAGGAAAATCTCCCTTCCTGAAAGGGATTCTGGTTAAAGAAGCCTAGGGAGGGGCTAAGATGGCATTTAAAAGCATTCGACCTGCAGACCTGGAAGGAAAGAAGGGAAAAGGGCGGCGGAAGACGGCACAGGAAGAACAACCAGGGTAGAGCCTGAGGGCGCAGCGAAGCCGTCTAAACCTCTGGTGCCTCCCCTGACCACCTCCAGCCCCCATCACAATTAGCAAACACGGGCGGCTTTTGGTCCCAACGTTCAGGATTGATTTAAATGCTTCCATCAGCCGAAAATAAGTGCTGCCTGCTTTTCAGTCTTGGCTTCCCAGCCCTGTCCAGTAATTGGAAACATAAGACATTCTTCTTTATGTTTCCTTGGGGGACTCCCCCTTCTTCGGAATGAAGGGCATGTCACCGTGCTTTGGCTAAATGGCCCTTCACCTTCTCCTGCCCTCTTTCCCAGATTCCCAATCTTTCCCTCTCACCCCACTGCAAAATGGCCCCGAATCTCTCCCCTTGGCAGAAGGAACGACGTGGGATCCGTGAACCATATCAGAGGGGTCCCCGGTGGGAATTCATGACTTTGAGCCTGGGTCAACCCTGTCTGTGGTCTCGGAGTGAACTGAAGGAGCAAGTAGAATAAATTATCCCTTAAAGGGACTTTCTGAGGACTCTTGCCCCTCGCCGTCCTGCCCACCGAGCCCATTTGGCCTGGCTCCCTGCATTCCATCCTAACAGCCTGTGCGAATGGTTGCCGGCTCTTTAATTAGAGTCAGGGTGGGAGCATTTGGACTGGCCCAAGACCACAGGTAGTCACATCCTGGGGTCTGCAGGTCCTCAGAGGGTCCCAGAGCACAAAGGCCCAATATTGTTGTGGAAGGACGACACGGGAGACTGTTCACTGGGGCCGATGCAGGAGAAATCATGCAAGCAGGAGCAGGGAGAGAGGTCAGTTCAGGGGTGGAGTCCCCTCAGCTAGGGTCACGGAGGTTATCACAAGTCTTATCGAACTGGAGCAAGTGCTGGACACTCACTGGGCGCATGGCACCACTGAAAGCCATCAGTGACGACCGTGGGACTGGCCTTGAAACATGAACTCACCACGCACATGTACTTTGGGGAAGCAACGTGGTACGATAACTCTGCATCACCGTCATCTCTTGGGAGGCAACCTTTGGGGTGGGTCTTTCCGAGGGATCTCATCCCACAGAACGGTAGCCCACTAAGTCGCCTGTGCAGATTTTGAGTGGCAGGAGACCAAAGTAAGAACATTTTCAAGTGCAGCATTCACTGTTCACACCCACTCCCGTTCCCACCTTCCCCCTCCAGGGCTAGAGGAAGTCTCTGCCACCCTTACTTATTCCCCATAAAACCTTTCTTCCAAAAATGTTTGACTTACATAAATAGCTTCCCAGTGAACACTGCTGTAGGGAAAATTAGGAGGGGAGGCAGTAATAGTGGTAATTGTATTTACTGAGCACTTACTCTGTGCAATGCAATATACTAGAGCAGGAAGATGAAAACAGGAAGATGGAGAATGGGAAGAAGGATTACAAGAGGATCCATTATTAATGAATCCGAAGAACATGAGAGAGGTAGAGTGGTCCCTGTGTCCCTAAGTTATAGGGTGTGGGCGGGGTGGGAAAGGGAGTAGAGAAGGGTAGGTGAGAAGCAGCTTGGCCTGCGAGTCAGAAGGACTGGGGTTCTAATCCCAGCTCTGCCACTTGCCTGCTGTGTGACCTTGGGCAATTCACTTCACTTCTCTGGGCCTCAGTTACCTCATCTGTAAAGTAGGGATTAAGACTGTGAGCCCCGTATGGGACGTGGACTGCTTCTAATCTGATTAGCCAGTATCTGCCCCAATGCCTAGTCCAGTGTCTGGCACATAGCTAGCACTTTATGAATACTATTTAAAAAAAAAAGTATTGTGGGAGGTGGCTGGCCAATCCCCACGTGGCCAAGTTGGGTTGACTGGCTCTAATTCTCTTTCCTTGACCCCATCGCCTCTGGGATTTTCTCTGCCCATCGTTCCTTCAGCACATTCCTTATATCGCAAAGTGGGGGGGGGGGGGGTAAGTCCTTGAGGCTGAGGGAGTCGGGCCAAGCCATATCTGGCCCATTTCGCCTTCTGTACATTTCCCAGCCTCTGGCCATTTTTAATAACCCCCATCTGTAAAGCACTTGGAGTTTTTCTGATGACAAGGAACAATCTGCATGGAACATGATCACCATTCCCATCTAATGGGCACCAGAGGCCTCCTTTCCAACATCCCCAAATGGTCGTTTCAGCTGAAGAGCCGACAGGCTCCCCTTAAATAACCCAGGAAAGCCGTCCCATCGAGCTTGTTTCTACCTGATTTTCAAAGGGCGTAGGGGGTCAGCTCCGAGGGACTGCAGAGAATAAATAGCCTTCTAGACTGTAAGGTCACTGTGGGCAGGGATTGTCTCTCCTTACTGCTGAATTGTACTTTCCAAGCACTTAGAACAGTGCTCTGCACACCGTAAACACTCAGTAAATACGACTGAATGAGTAAAAATACCACCAACCCACATACACAAACAACTTGCGCGGCCAGCTGTGAGGACCCCTTTTTCCTCCCATAACCTTATGTAGACCTGGATTTTCACTTTTTTAAGTACCAGTGGATAATCAGGCTATTATCTGCTAGACCACCACCTTCAGAAAGATGGGATTCTTAATGCAACTGAAGCTGTACCCTGTACCCAAGGAATAAAATCCATCTGATAATCAAGTCTTTCCACCGGCCGGTGGCTTCTGGCGAGCTCTCCACAAACCCTACCTGCTGGTTTCTTTACCTGACCCGAAACCGTGTTGGGCCGCACTCCCGTTTCCTAATTTTCCACACGCAAAAAGCCTGGTCTGCGCAGATGACTAAGCAGTTTTGTTTTACGAACCCAAAGGCAGCCCTGCCAACTTTGCAGTAATTAAGTTTCTGGGACTTAAAAGAAACGTTTCCAAAAATTCCATGGACCCTACCACAAGAAGATTTTACAAGTAGCCAATCCCGTGGCCAGCTGGCAGACCAAACGAGCTATTAAAATAGCATCGTTCAGAATTGAGAAGATTGTTTTCCTTTTTTCCCCTTCCATCCCCCTGATCCCGACGTTGTTTCTTTGGGAATGCTTTCAAGTTTACCATAACATGAAACTCGTGGGGAAGGATCCCTGTGGTGAGATAGTGGGCCTCCTTGGGGGCATCTTCTGGCCCTCCCCCAGAAATTATTTTGAGGGCTCCAGGGTGCCCTGGAACACAAAGGGAAGTGAGAAAGAATCCAGTTCACACCCATTCCAACGGGTCTGTCCTCCAGCGGCTTTGCCGATCTAGTCAATCATTTATTGAGCATTTATTGTATGCAGAGCACTGTACTAAGCACTTGGGAGAGTACAATGCAACAATAGACACATTCCCTGCCCACAACGAGCTTACAGTCTAGAGTTCTGAGCACGCAACTGCCTACAGTCTTAGGAAATAGTAGTAGGAAACTAAATAGTAATGGGATTTATTGGGCACCTTCTGAGCGGATTGTCCTGCGCTCGGGAAGGTACAAACGGAAGCTCAAACAAATCACATTTGCTACCCACAGGGAGCTGCCACTCTCCGTGCCTCACCTGGACCTGGACCCCGATTTGTGAGATTATGGTGCAGAGCAGCTGGGTACCTCTGCGAAGAGTATCCATAAATTCCCCCGAGTCAGTAGGTGTCTCCTAATTTTTTTATGCTATTTGTTAAGCGCTTAGTATGTGGCAGGCACTGTACTAAGCACTGGGGCAGATGAAGGCTAATCAGCTTGGAAGCAGTCCACGTCCCACAAGGGGCTCACAGTCTTCATCACCATTTTAAAGATGAGGTAACTGAGGCGCAGAGAAGTGATTTACCCACGGTCAACCAGCAGGCAAATGGCGGACCCAAGATTAGAATCCAGGTCCTGACTCCCAGGCTTTATCCACTAGATTCTGACTCTATCCACTAGGCCACGCTGCTTCTAATTCTGTTAATTCCCTCGTTTTATCCATTACTCAGACATAAGAACTGGGATAAGTGTGGATGCTGCTTTGCAAAGACATCAATTCTCTGTTAAGTCCTACTGACAACAAGCACAGGAAATGACACCATCAAGCAGCATCTTCAAATAGGAAACAGCAGTATACATCCATGTACATAATGATGTTTGTGCTAAGAAGTCTAGGGATAGGGGCCGGATGCGTAGAGTCTGCATTTGTTCTTCGTTTGCTTCCAATAATCCACGCTGCCTGGATGTGGAGTTCCCTGCTTCGTTACCATTCAGGATCTATTAGACCCTTTATGATGTTTTTCTCCAGTCTGCCCATATGTGATGAATCTCAGATGTTTAAATAGAATGTAACCAGACCCCTCTGACCTCATGGAGTACAGTTGCAGGAAGAGAAAGGTAATTTTCTCCAAGAAATGCTAAAAATGTGTCTCCACTAGAACGCAGATGCACGGGATAAAGACATTCCAAAGGGATTTGGGTATTCGGGAACAATACGGAAGAAGGTCGGCGTAGGATTTGGTTCCCCCAGGCTTTCCTAGATTCACACCACATAAACCAGTCCGCTGACGCGGGACTGTTAACGAAGTCGCGGGCCAAACGTCTGCTGGGAAGCCTAAGTGACAGAGTGGGTGGGTAATTCGCGGTAGACACGATTCACTCGGAACTTACTGCTATGTCATAAACCCACTGGGGCGCTCTATCGGCTAGAAGGCAAACCACGTGGTGTCCGCTGAGCTCTTGCTTGGGAGGCTTTGAGGAGGAAGATCCACACCGGCCTCACACTTCCCACTTACACCTGGAAAGAGCCTCATCCAGAGGGACACCCCGTGATCCGGGTACCTGGCCAGACATTTTTTGTCCCGAACTTTCTTCTTTTGTCCCCGGGATGCCCTCTGTGGTCACTCAAAGGCAACACCTGTATTCAGGGGGACTTGGAGCAAGTGAGGAGCGGCGTAGCGTAGTGAGAGTCAGAAGATCTGGGTTTTTATCCTGGCTCTGCCACTTGTCCACCAGGAGATCCTCTGTGCCTCAGTTTCCTCATCGGTAAAATGGGGATTCAGTGTCTGTTCTCTCTCCAACTTAGACTGTGAGCCTCCTGTGGGACAGGGACTGTGTCTGACCTGATTAACTTGAGCTTAGGACGGTACTTGACACATAGTAGTTGTTTAACAAATATAACAACAATAATAAATAATGATGAAGTGAGCAGAGTCAAGGGTCTCCCCAGAGAAACAGCCAGCAGACTTTCACCAAATGGCTCATACAGTGTCATTGCGTGACTCTGCACGCCTGGTGTGACATACGTTGTTATTATTATTGTGGTTGTTAAGCGCTTCCTATGTGCCCAGCACTTTCTAAGCACTGGGGTAGATACAAGATAATCAGGTTGTCCCATGTGAGGCTTACAGTCTAAATCCCAATTTTACAGATGAGGTAACTGAGGCTCAGAGAAGTTCAGTGACTTGCCCAAAGTCACACAGCTGATTAGAGCTGGGATTAGAACCCCCGACCTCTGACTCCCAAGCCCATGCTCTTTCCACTAAGCCACGCTGCTTCTCTACCCGTGTCTGCCCCAAACCATTCACTCACCTGAGGGAATCTTACCCATATTGTATTCTCCAGCCCCTCATTTTTGATGAAAAGAGACTAACCGTTCATAATAAATCCATCCCAGTGGCAACCTATCTCCTGATCAGCACTTCCACTCTGAATTCCCCCCAAGCACGTCATTCATTCGCACACCCCCACTCGCTGGACATTCACGCAAACAAGATGTCCTCTTGCCGCTTGGGATTTGTTTTGGTAAAACAGATTTAAGTCAAGGCCTCTCAGCATTTCAGAAACAGATGTTCCAGGGCAAGAGGGTGTGTTGACCAAGGGGCGACTGGGACCATTTCTCTAGACCTTCCAGATTCTGGCTAACAGCAGGCCTAGTGGATGGAGCACAGTTCTAAGAGTCAAAAGGACGAGTTCTAATCCTGGCTCCTTCACTCATCACAGTGTGACCTTGAGCAAGTCACTTAACGTCTCTGTGCCTCAGTTACCTCATCTGTAAAATGGGAATTGAGACTGGGAGCCCCATATGGGACATGGACTGTGTACAACATAGTGGATAGAGCCCGGGTCTGGGAGTTAGAAGGTCATGGGTTCTAATCTCAACTTCACCACTTGTCTGCTGTGTGAATTTTGGGAAGCCACTTCACTTCCTTGTGCCTCAGGTGACATCTGTAAAATGGGGATTGAGATTGAGCCCCATGTGGGACAGGGACTGTATCCAACCCAATTTGGTTGTATCCATCCCAGCACTCAGTACAGTGCCTGGCATGAGTAAGTGCTTAAAGGCCACAATTATTATTGTTATTATCTACCCCAGTACTTAATAAAGTTCCCAGCACATTGTAAGTGCTTAAGAAATACCATTAAAAAACCAAAAACCTTCTGAGGCTGGAAGTCAGAGTGCTACAGTCCTCCCCCAACCCTCTCCCTGCCTTTCTTGATGGGAAGGAGCTTCCTGGGAAATAAGGAGTACGAGCAGAGTCTGGGAAGAGAGAGAATGGGGAGCGAGGGAATTCCTGTCTGAACCTCCCATGTTGTTCCTGTTCTGCTTCCCTTTCATCATTAAAAGATCACTCCCCCTCCCCCCACACTGCACAGGCCTCTTCCCAAGGGAATCATTGGAATGTCTCCATGGTGAAGTCAAGCCCAGGAAACATGTAGCAAGCTCTACTTTGCCTCTAAGACCCGTTTTGCCCGTTTTTCTCAGAACTGGATGTTTGAGGGAGAGAGCTACGGAAGGACCTGCTGCAGATGGCCGCTGGTGTCTCCTCTGCCCGGGGATGGAGCCAGGAGCTGCAGCAGAATTAGTAAGAGGAGAGAGCAGGGAATGTATCTACCAACTCTCTTATATTGTTCTCCCCCAAGTGCTCAGTACAGTACATGGTAAGCGCTCAATAAATACGGTCGACTGACTGCCCGTTTTCAAACCTCAGATTTTCTCAGAGACCCAAGATGAAAAGTCCACGTCACTCAGCTGTGGGGGACGTAGCCCCCTTGGAGTAAGCCACTATGATTCCCCTGCTGAAATGGGACACAGCTGGTGTGGTGAAACTTCTCTCTCGCTCCTCACATGCTGGCGGGGCCCTAGAAACCAAGCGAGCACAGCGATTCCAAATCAGATTTCTTTCCAAGGTCGCCATCACTTTGTGTTTTTGTTTTTTTCTTCCCCTCCATTTTGGACAAGGAAGCCTCTATCATCAGCTTGGTTTCAGTTTTTGGTCAGTTTCATCGCGGGTTCTCATGGGAGAGGCTGGGTTCTGAGGATCTGGGTTGACCTCCCCCCGCCCCCAACCCTAACCATTCTATGCCACAGAATATCTAAAAAATTCCTAAATTAATTTCCAGCCCTGGGTTTTGAAAAAGGTCCTATCCAAGCAACGAAAGAACTCTCAGCTGTAAAGTTACAGTGGCAGAGTCTCTGAGCACTCCACTCCCACACTGAAATGTAAATAGGATTGCTGAAGCCTTAGCTTTATCCAAATATTTGCTGTGGCAACTGAGCACTCTGGCCTGGTCATTAAACACGATGTTTAGAGAACAGTCGTGGATAGTGGGCCCTGCTAGGACTGACTCATCTGCATTTCAGGGATTTTTTTGAATCATGTTGGGTTCTTATTTCTCAATTCTGTTTAAAGAACAGTTTCTGAGTTCCAGCTCTATAGCACTATCAAGTCCAAAATCATGGGGGCATGAAATTCTTTGGAGGAAAAAGAAAGTCCTTGGGAAATACCAAGGCTTTGGAAGGGGTATCCTCACTGAGTCATACCATATTTTCAGGCTCTCTGTTTGATTCCGCACTTGTAAAATCTCACGTAAGCATTTTTTTTTTTTTTAGGGTACTTGTTGAGGCACTGGGGTAGATACAAGTTAACCAGGTTGGACACAGTCCATGTCCCACGAGGAGCTCACAGCCTTAATCCCCATTTTACAAATGAGGTCACTGGGGCACAGAGAAGTGAAATGATTTGCCCAGGGTCACACAGCAGACACACCGCGGTCCACGCATTACCAGTGACTGTGGCCAGCTCTCCAGGGGACACAATGTTTACTGGAACTGAATCACTGTGAACAAGCATCAGTGTTTTCCTCTTGGCTCCTTCTTTAACAAAAGGGGTCTAGGAAACGATGCCAGTGTATTGAACATCCTAGAAACAGCTGGCATCTTAAAATCACAGATTGCTTGTTTCTCACTGGTGTGAATATCCAGATGTAGTCTGTCTCCAGTTTTTAAGGTTGATGACATGATCTATGATGGATGACTGCTGGTGGACCTACTTTTGAACTAGTGAAAGAGAAAGGAAGAAAACAAACAGCAGCCTTCTCCCCGAAACACACACAATTCCGGGAAGGTCTTTTGTTTAAAATATTCAGTAAAGCATTCTGTCTTCTTCTTTGACCTCTGAATGATTCCACTATACTGTTTCTTCTCACTTTTGCCTTGGATTGGAAGGTCAAAAGCTTAAACGGGATATGGCGGTAAATATTACCTTGAGGAGGGCAATCGACTGCTGTTTCCAATTCGCGTCCTCACCTTTTGGGAAGGCCAGAATGGAGCAGGAGAAGGTCCAGAGAAGAACCTGTGAGGAGCAGTCTGGCCCAGTGGAAAGAGCACAGGCAGGACTTGGAGGCAGGAGACCTGGCTCCTAAACCCCGCTCTGCCATTTGACCTCTGTGTAACCTGGGGCAAATCCCTTCACTTCTCTGATCCTCAGTTTCCTCATCTATAAAATGGGGCTCAATACTTGGTCTCAATCAATCATATTTACAGAGAGCTTATTGTATATGAAGGACTGTACTGAGCACTTGGGAGAGTACAATATGAGGGAGTTGGTAGACACGTAAGCTTACGGTCTACTTAGCTTATAAACTACATATCTGCACATATCTACATATATGTGCAGTGTACATATCTGTAATTTATTTATATTAATGTCTGTCTCCCCTTCTAGACTGTGAGCTCCTTGTGGACAGGGACTTGTCTACCGACTCCCTCATATTATACTCGCCCAAGCCCTCAGTATAGAGTTCTGCATGCAGTAAGTGCTCAATAAATGATTCACTATTATTTTAATTATTATTATTATATGATCAAGAGACAGGGGATCTTTCTTAGGAGGGTTGAATATGATGGGAAGATGCAGGCGGAAAGGTGACAAAATCACAAAGGGAGTGAAGGGGCGGGTACGGGTTTGTTCTTTACCACATCCCTTCGCTCCAGGACAGGGGAACACCCACTGGCGCTTGAGGGAGATAGGATCAAACTCAAGAAGACGCCACTCGTGGTAGTGATCGACAAGCATATGGGCTTCATTACCTCAGAAAGTTGTACAGGCTGACAAGATTAGTGTGGTCAGAAGGGGTTTGGATAAATGAAAATCTGAGTGGCCCATAATGGGAAAGCTACAGCTGCAGGAGGGTAATGTTAAGGATGTTAGACGGCACATTCCAAAACACCAAGTGGGTTGTCCAGGAGAGCAATCATACAGCTCCTCCTACCCTCCTGTTGCCAATTAAGCAAAATTCAATACCAATTGGGCAAATCACTTAACTTCTCTGTGCCTCAAGTTACCTCATCTGTAAAATGGGGATTACGACTGTGAGCCCCATGGGGGACATGGACTGTGTCCAACCTGCTTAGCTTGTATCTACCCTAGATCTTAGTACAGTGCCTGGTACATAGCAAATACTTTAATACCATTAAAAGCTAATTAGACCCAGACATGACATTTCTTATGCTTTGGGATAGCTTTGGGATTTTTCACTTTCTTAAGCTCCGTAGCTCCAGCAGACAGAGGCAGGGGGTCAACATTTACATTTGGCTCACGTGGGCGAAAGCCCTGAAAGCAGAGATGTTTGTAGGATAGGAGGAATTTTAGAATGTTTGCTTGATTGTCTGTCCTCTGATGCATTCACTGAGACCCTGAGGGAGCCGGCACCCGCAAACTTTGACACATCTTTCCCCTTGCCTTCAGGAGCAGGTGTTAAGATTACTTGTAGACATTCACCTAGAGAAGCAGCACTGCCTAGTTGATAGAGCACGGGTCTGGGAATCAGAAGGACCTAGGTAGTAATCTGGATCCACCACTTGTCTACTGGGTGACCTTGGGCAAACCACTTCTCTGTGTTTCAGTTAGCTCGTTTGTAAAATGGGGATTAATACCGTAAGCCCCATGTGGGACATGGACTGTGTCCAACCTGCTTAGCTTGTATCTACTCTAGAGTTTGTACAGTTCCTGGCACAAATTAAGCGCTTAACAAATAACATAAAAAACTGGAAAGTGCTTGCTTTCCTAGAAGTCAGTCTTATGGTGTATGTTCATGAGTTAGACCTAGAAGGATCCTTTTGACTTTACTCCCAACAGGCAGATGACAAACAATACGAAGTTAACTGTTCATGAACCTTGAGAGTGCCCAGAAGTCTGACAAGGACAGGCTTCATAGTAAGAGCTCTTTGTCCCACTCAAAACACAGCTAGCCTTTATTCCCACTTCCCTCTACCCTGCTCTCTCTGACTGTCCAGTTTGATCTCTGTCTTCTCTTGCTTGTTTTAGACTCTGCTCCTTTTCCTCCCGGTTGATTGTCCTGAGAGACCCAGAAGGAGATTCCCGCAAGGAGGGAGGGATGAGGATCTCGGGAGTTAGCCACATTCCAACATGGTGCCAGTCGGGTGAGGGTCTCATCTCCCTCACTTTCACCAGGGTCCCCAGGGAGGTGGCTCTGAGGTAGATGGAGACAACCCAAAGACCTCACAGCAGGGGAATCTCAAAGCTCTGGTACAACTAGACTGCAAGCTCACTGAAGGCAGGAAACAAGTGTTTAGTCAGAGAAGGCCTCTTGGAGATGTGCTTTTAATAAGGCTTTGAAGGTGGGGAGAGAAGTCAGATATGAATAGGGAGGGAGTTCCAGGCCAAAGGCAGATTGGGAGTAAGAGATCGGCTTGGCGTGTGATCTTGGGCAAGTCTCAACTCCTTTGTGCCTCAGTTACCTCATCTATAAAATGGGGATTAGATCCTCCTCCTTCCAATTTACAGTGTGAGCCCCTCGTGGGACAGGGACTGTGTTCAACCGGATAAACATATATCTAGTCCGCTGCTAAAAACAGTGCTTGACACATAGGAAGCACCTAACAAATACTATTAAAAAGGGGGGAGTGGGCAAGAAATCTCTTCTTTTCACCTCCATCTGGCTCTCCGCCCCACTGAAAGAACAAAAATGGTGCAAAGAGATCATCAAACTCTCCATTTCAACTGCTCTCCAAGGCCAAACCTGGGCCAGCTGGGTCTCCTGGCTTGGACCACATGTCTGATGTGTTAAAAAAATAAATTCTCCATAGCTTCAAGCTCTCTCTTAGCATACAAGTGACATAATGCCTGGAAGACACCTATTCTGGCCACCTGCCTTCACCCACAGTTAAAACTCACCCAGTGGGGCACATTTATGGACTGGATGAGGGGGAAAGGCAGCATTTCCTCCTCAACTTCCAACATTCCTCCTCCCTCATTTCTATGTCCAATGCCAGTGTGACTCATCCCACAGTGGCCTGGATGGGGTCTCTGCTTTGGATAGCTGAGAGAAAATGGAATCCCATTCCTGGTCACTCTGGGATGGTCCTAAGGGGGAGAGGGAGCCAGAGGGATCGAGGAAGTGGGGACAGGAGGGAGGGAAGAAAGAGAAGGAGGGATTTGGGAAGCAGAATGGGAGGGTGAAGAAGCGAGGGAGAGGGGTGGGGGAAGTAGAGGCAGGAGTTGGGAGTCCTCATGTCATGAAAGAAGTGGTTGAGCCCATGAGTCCTTAGGCTTAGACCTAGAAAGGCATCAGTTATGTGACTCGAAGGAATGTCAAGAAAAGAAGGCGTTTTAAGGTACAGAGGAAAACACAGAGGGAGGGTAAAGCAGGGCCGAGGGGAAGTACAGGGGGAAGAAATCAGACAGAAAACTTTCTTTTTTCAGAATAATACACCTTCCATCCAAATTTATTTCCTATACTCCCCTGCCTGAGATGAGAGACCTTGACGATATGCACGAACCATGCCCTCAAGGTCCAAACTATGAACGTGCTCTGTAAAGGACCATTTCCCTTAGTCCCCAAACCCTAATTCACAGTAGATTTGAGCAGGCAGAAAATTTTCCCTCACGCAAAGTGGCACCGTCAGGCAACGTCACCTGGGTTTCGAAGAGGGTCAGGAAGAAAAGAGACGTAGGAATAAAATCAGTTGGGGAACCCCTTCTGGAAGGAAGGTCAAGCAGAAACACAGGAAGTGGGGAGTGGTCTCCAGGATCACCAAGATCTTAGCTTGGGACTCTGCCACCCTTTGCCAGCATCCAGAGCCCACACATCCATCCCCTAGTCTGTTTTATCTTAACTTGGAGCAGGGGCTGGAGCTGGTATTTCTTAATTTGGTCATAAAACTCCTGAAAGCCGCTTTCTTTTTTTTTTATTGCTCTGCTGGCTATTGAACGCCAAACACACGCCCAGTTAAACTCTACCAAACTCTTGGAAGCGAAACCCTAAATCAGGCTGAACCTCAAGGTTTCACGGGTTTGGCTAGAAACGAATGGGAAGGCTCCTCTGTCTCTGGGCGTGGTGTGTGCCCAAAGCTTAGATCAGGCAAGTGAAACCACCCAACCACCCGCTGATAGCCAAACAGTCCTGGCCTCGACTTCCACAAACCAGATCCTCCCTTTTGCTCAGCCCAGTGATTTTCTTCCCAACAATCTAGGTTTAGCCTCAGTCCAGACTCCCTGGGTTGATACTCTCTGGATCAGCTCCTAAGACTCCTCTCTAATGCACTATCAATCCATCAATCATATTTATTGATGGTTAAGTCTGGAATGATTGACACTAGATGGAAAAATCTAGAAGCAGTGAGGCCTAGTGGAGAGAACACGGGCCTAGGAGTCAGAGGACCTGTGTTGTAATCCCGTCTACCATTTACCTGCTGTGTGGTCTTGAGGAAGTCGTTCAACGTCTCTTTTCCTCAGTTTCCTCATCTATAAAATGGGGATTCAATGCCTGATCTCCCTTCTACTTAGACTGGGAGCCCCATGTGGGGCCTCAGAGCTTAAGCAGTGTGGCTTAATGGAAAGAGCCTGGGCTAGGGAGTCAGAGGATGTGGGTTCTAACCCCGGCTCCGCCATTTGTCTGCTGTGTAGCTTTGGGCAAGCCACTTAACTTCTCTGTGCCTCAGTTACCTCATCTGTAAAACGTGGATTAAGACTGTGAGCCCAAAGTGGGACAACCTGATTACCTTGTATCTACCCCAGCTCTTACTGGGGTAAATCCCAGATTAGCTGTGCAAGCGATAAATCTACCTCACCCTGTGACCTCTGCCCTGCTAAAACTGTCCAGCAGTTTGGATTTTAAAGTTCTTCGTTTCACCAAGGAGGGCTCAACACCAGATCCCATTTCATTCTTTTGCGGTGCCGTGATGTCGAACGTTGCTGGCTTATGCTCAGAATATTGCCAGGAGGTTGAGAGGCCTTCGCATTCATTCAACTGTTCGTTCAATCATATTTATTGAGCACTTACTGTGTGCAAAACATTGTATTAAGAACTTGGGAGAATAAAATATAATGATAGACACATTCCCCACCCACAATGAGCTTACAGTCTAGAGGGGGAGACAATCTAAATAAATAAATGAATAAATATTATTTAATGAGCCCAATGTTTTTCTTCTTAATAATAATAATAATAATAATCACCTATTAGGTGTCAAGCACTTTAATAATAATAATTGTGGTATTTGTTAAGTACTTACTATGTGCCAGACACTGTACTAAGTGCTGAAGTAGAAACAAGTTTATCAGGTTGGACAAGTCCCTGTTCCACATGGGGCTCACAGTCTCGGTCCCCATTTTACAGATGAGGTGCCTGAGGCCCAGAGAAATGAAGTAACTTGCCCGAGGTCACACAGCAGATGAGAGTGGGGGGGGGGGCGGACTAAGGGCTTTCTTCTCTACAGAGCAAATGAGGGCCAACAGGAATGAGCTGTGGGATCATTAACTGTTCTGCACCTCACATTCCAGAGACACTTCTTGGTGATGTCAAGGATCCAGGGAAAGGAATGGCTTTAGTGACCTACTTCAGAGTCAGCATCCTTCCCCATGGCTACATCCAAGGTAAAAAGGGGGACATCCTACCCACTGCAATATTATTCAGAAGTGTTACTGGACACCACAGACTGTCGGTATTTCCCTCTCTCTAGTATTACAGTCGCAAACAAACCATTTCCCGTACCACCGTATGACCTCACGTTACTTTGAAGCTCTTTGGGTAGTAGCTGTAAAATACATTCAGATATTTAATGCAACAGAGTAAGTGACTCACTCCAGATAAATAAGCGCCGCCTCCTCATTTAGGAATCTAATCAAAGAGTTGAAGGGTTTGGGTCGCAAGTATATATTGGTTATGTCTGTGGGGGGCAAACCTAAATTAAATTTGAAAAAAAAAATTATACAACTCACAGTTTAATAAACTACCTACTGTGTGCGTGGGAAGTGGGATTTGAGACTACGGTGTTGATGTTATCATACTATTTGTTGCCAATTCAGCTCAGAAGGGAAGAAAAACTATAGGTCAACATTATCCAGAGAGGGTTTTTATTCTGCAATATTGCCTCTATATTTCCTGATTGGTACAAAAGGTGTCCTGATAGCTGATGCCTGGGAGTAAGGGTGAGGTGCATACTGGTTCCATTCCACATTTTTTTCCTCAGAAAAGGAAATATTGTGAAACTCTAAACCTATTTGCTTTATTGCTACCTTGATGATCAAAAATCCCAGGTGCGATAGTAAAAGATGGCATATGCTGAAAGAGTAGTTAATTACCGTCTTCCGAGCATTAGCTTTTGCTGGCATTTATCTATGAAGCCAGCTCGCCCCGCTCCCAGGTGCTCCCCAGTCGTGGAATCCTTTCCAATTCCCCTTCCTCCTTGCTTCTCCCTGGGCCTGACAGTTGCTCCCTTGTTCTGGTCTCCTTCCCCTCACGCACCAGTGTTCTGGGCAGGCTGGAAGGTGGGGTTTGAAGCAGCACAGCCAAGCATAAAGGGAGAGCTGGCCAAGAAAGAATGCCAAAAAAACCCCAAAAAAGGAACATGTCCATATTGTACTCTCCCAAGTGCTTAGTAGAGTGCTCTGCACACTGTAAGCACTAAAATATTGATTGACTGAAGAGAAAATATCTTCCCCTAAAGGCATCAGCAGCAGCAAGACTGAGCACAACATGCAATCCGACATCTGGGCAAGGAAAGGAGTGGAATGGCTGGGAGCCAGAGGACCTGGGTTCTAATCTCAGCTCGGCCACTTATCTGCCATGGGAACCTAGGCAAGTCACTTCACTTCTCTGAGCTTCAGTTTCCTCCTCTGTAAACTGGGGACTCAACACCTGTTCTCCTTTTTTCCCTGAGATTCTGAGCCCCATATGAGACAGGGGCTGTCTAATCTGAATGCATTGTATCTTCCCCAGTGCTTCGCACACAGCAAGCACTTAAGTACCACAGTTATTTTTATGATTACTCAATATTGCTATTTCCCTCCCTGCCATTTTGCATGGGGGCCTGTTGGGCTTAGCGTGTAGAACACCGAGCACCAAAGGAAAGAGTGGCTTTCCAGGAATCTGCCTCCAGCTCACATCTTGTGCGGTCTCTCCCAAGACGGGCAGCAGGGCTACGGCGTCTTGCCAACCTGCCGTCCGATCCACCTGGATCTCAGGAATTGAATCCATAATGTAGGTGGCATGGAGATGAAACAGCCTGAAGTGCATTCTGTCCATCTGGTAGGCATACCGATGTCAGACGGCCCCAGGCTGGTCTCTGACTAGCTTCATATGGTTTGGAGCCCGATAATTCCGGCAGTAACCATGGAAACCGCAACTTGATTCGCAACGGTCAATTTGATTGAGATCCAAAATGTCTGCACTGTTCAGGCCTGGCCTTCGAGCCTAATTCTACCCAGTGAATTAGGGTGTCCTGGGCATTTAGAAGAGTCCCAGCTCCCTTCTGAGCCACCATCAATCAGTTGTATTTATTGAGCGCTTACTGTGTGCAGAACTGAACTAACTGCTTAGGTGAGTAAAGTGTAGCGATATAACAGGTCTGTAGACACATTTCCTCCCCACAGTGAGCACTAAAGGGTTTTCCTCTTTGGTGGACATCACCACTGCCATGCAATAATAATAATTATTATTATGCTATTTGTTAAGCACTTACTATGTGCCAAGCCCTATTCTAAGTGCTGGGGTAGATGCAATTGATCAATCAATCGATCAGTAATAGTTCTAGAGCATCTACTGGGTACAGAGAACTATCCTAAGCCTTTGGGAGAGTACGCTAAGTGTAGAAGACACTACACGTACCCTGAAGGAGCTTATAATCTAACACAGTCTGAGACCTCTTTGGCCCACCGGAGGTCCCAGCCTGAGACGTGGTCCTTGACTTCTTCCCACAACCCGTTGGAGAGGAAGAGACAACATGACCCCACCCTCACCATCCCCCAGCTGAAGGGAGACGGCACAAACATCCATCTGAAATGCAACTGAGGACCGAGACAGGCAGCCCCTGAATGCTCTGCTATATCCTGCAGTTCACCGGGCTTTATTTTAAGCTGTGTTACAGATCGGAAGCTCTTTCCTTGGGCACTCTCTCCCCTCATTTTGACGGTTAGCTCCATGAGGACAGGAACCATATCTGTTCATCCTCATTGCGGTTTTTTCCTCAATACCCTAGTCTTGGCTAGTACAATGCAAAGCCCTTATGAAGAAGTGAAATGATGATAATACTATGACACAGTGATGGTGTCCAACACCAGCATTAAGGAAGTTCTCTCCTGGTAGGATCCGGTTCATTATCTCACCTCATCAATACTCCTGACGGCAAACGATAGCTTATTTCCCAATGAGGGTTAGCACCTCATTATGTTATTTCACGGTGGAAGGAAAACACCTCACCGGGGTCTTTTATAAGGTGTAAAATCAAGGGAGCAGAGACCTTAGCCAAGGCAAAGCACACAGAGGTAAATTCCTTAGTCCTTACTCACACACAAGCAATCCGACGTCCGGTTCCGTTCCTGTGCGTTCCAACGCCGGCCGCTAACGGACCCGAGATGCCGACTCCAGGAAGCTTCAGGAATTCCTCCCTACAACCAAAGGAGTATTGACAGAGGGTTAATTTGGGCCGGTTTTCTGCAAATGCAGGCAAAATGATTTCCGGCGTATTTTCTTAGTCCTGCATTCCGGTTTAGTAGGGAAAGGCCTGCAAGAAGAAAGCCATGACGCACTTGAAAGAGACCTGCCATTTTTATGTACTGAAGTTGAAAAATTAGGGTGAACACCTCAAATGAGATAATCACCGCTAATCACTGGCCTGCCTAAACTTCCTGACCAGAATCAAGAAGCAAAAATTATATTTTCAATGTTCAGTAGAGGAAAAGAAGTGGTTTCGCTTGGGGTCTTTGCCCTTGGCTCAGAAAACAGCCAAAATCCATCTGGACGAGAACTGAGGTTGAAGAGCCCCGGAGTTCAGCAGGCGGGGACAATCTGGGTTGGAGACAAGACCTGGAAGTGGAAAAGGGAGGGAAAGGAGACAGAAAGGGGACAGGGTTAGACTTCTTGCATTCATCAGGCTGAGGGAACTTCCAGAATTCCAGACCACTTGGCAGAAATTTCAGGGATGAGGCTTCTGGGGATTAGGGACAAGCATCCTTATTGGTAACCCAAAAGGGTAGGGCTAAGGGCAGAGGAGCTACTAATTTCCATGCCCCCCACACTGTCCCCCTCCCTCCAAAAAAATAATTCCCAAACAGGACTATCAAGAATATGTCCAAATTCTCCTGGGAAGTCTGGGTGTGGCGATGGGGAGGTGGATCGTAGGTTATGTGCCGAAAGCCTCATGAAGCCTTCCCTGACTAATCTGTCATCTCCCCATTCTAATCACCCCCCAGCCCACATAACCAACCCCTCAGCAACAGGCAAATACGATGGTCAAAATGTCTTGCCTGCCTGAATTCCCTGGTAAATACATCAACCCTCTGATTTGTCTTGGCCGTACGGATGGGGCCGGAGACAACCAAAATTACACTTTCATTATCTCTTGCAGTTACTCCATGCGCAGACGCTGGCATTCCACTTTTTAACTAAATATGGTCAAATGAAGCCTTTTCGTGATAACGGTCCTCAGAGAGCCCAAAACCAGTTGAGCTCCAGTGGAAAACCCACATGCTGATGCTTTCGAATGACAATCCAGCAGCTGCCCCGGCTGCCTTGAATGGGAAGGACATAAACTCACAGGATCCTTGTTGCCGGGAGACGAACTAAATGGAACTTGGCAAATAAATGTGGGCAAATACCTCACAAAGACATCAGACTTGGTAAGTGTTTGAGCTGTAAACTGTCCAGAAACAGCTGGATCGGACAGAGGAGTAGCAGCGTGGTTTAGCAGGAAGACCGCGGATCTGGAAGTCGGGGGCCTGGGTTCTAGTTCTGGCTCCACCTTTTACCTGCAGTGTGACCTTGGGTAAGTCACTTCACTCCTGTGTGCCTCAAGTTTCCTCATCTGTAAAATGATGGGGATTCAATACCGGTTCACCCTCCTCCTCAGACTATGAGTCCCAGTATGGGACAGGGACCGCACCTGGCCTGATTAACTTGTTTCTAGCACAGTGCTTAGAACAGTGCTTGACAGAGTGTTTAACAAATACCACAATTATTATTAGGTGAAGGGATTGAGGGGGAAAAGAGGAGGAAAGGCAACTTAGAATTCATGGCCCAAGTGTTGTCATTTTCTGCAGATCTGATAAAGGGAAGTTTTTGGAGGGGCAAGGGAAGGGAGCTTTAAAGAATTCCCAATCCTCCTTCCACCATTCCTACTGACCCCCTTCCTACTTCCCCAGTGTCAGCCCTGAGACGGAGACAACCTCCATCCTGGAATTTGGAATCGGTCCTGTCAATTAATCAGTGGTATCTAATGAGGAGCAGCATGGTCTAGTGGAAAGAGCACAGCCCTAGGAGTCAGAGGACCTGGGTTCTAATCCTGGCTCCACTGCTCATCTGCTGTGACATCTTGGGCAAGTCACTGTGCATCAGTTTCCTCATCTGTAAAATGGGGATTAAATCCCAATCCCTCCTACCTAGACTAGGAGCCCCATGTGGGACAACCTGTTAACTTTGTATCTACTCCAGTGCTGAGAACAGTTCTTAGCACATAGTAAGTGCTTAACAAATACCATTTAAAAAACAAAAAGAAACACTTGGGAGAGTACAAGAGTAGCAGTAACACGCTCCTTCTCACTGTCACTCTCTCTCACTCTCACTATCCTTCTTCCATATGCCAACATGCCTCTCATGTGGAATTTCACTAGACTTCCCTCTTTCCTGCATCAACTTTCCTCTAGCACGTGGAATCCATGTTATTCTCACTGGACTTCCCTCTTCCCTGCATCAACATTCCTCTAGCATGTGGAATCTGTGCTGGCTCTCTGGACTTCACTCTTCCACGCATCATCATGCCTCTCACATGTGGGATCCATGTTGTTCTCATTGGACTTCATTCTTCCATGCATCAACATGCTTCTAACTTGTGGAATCCATTTTCTCATTGGACCTCACTCTTCCATTCATCATCGTGTCTCACATGTGGAATCCGTGTTGTTCTCACTGGACTTCACTCTTCCATGCCTCAGCATGCCTCTGCCTAACTGCAGCCTAAACGCATCAGTTGGGGTAGGTAGATAAGTACCAGGATGGAAACAGCCCTGAAAGATGTGGAGATCGAATGCCCCTCGCCAGTCCATGTGGACCACACCTGTGCAATTACAAATGAGAGGAAAGACAGATGATGAAAGAAAACATAGGCCAGTGAAGTCTTATCAGGGGAGAAGAGCAGCTGGAAAGGCTGAAATCAATTCCACTCCGTGGCTTTTCCATTCGGCCAAAACCGTCGATTGGCTGCCGGGGGCTTGGGGAACATTCCATATACATCTTTATTTTCATCACTCTTATCGAGGAAATATTTATAGATTTTGCAAGTGGTCCAAGCTCACGGAATCGGTTGAGCACGCAGAAACCAGCTGGATTTGTTTCCTTGCGATGCCCCAAATTTTAAACGCGTTTCCCTTTACTTCATCCTTCTTTGATGTCACCAAATGTTTTAGTTAAACTGAAATTTTTGCTTAATGTCAAAACAATAAATCCCACTCATCTTCCATCGATTCAGCGTGACGATGGCCAGGCAAGAATTCCCACTACCCAGTTGCATCAACCCAATAGCCACTCTTAGCCCTTCGGTATTTATACTTCACCTCAGTGTGTATGTACATACCCACGTATGGATCGGTTCTATACACCCAGATATGCTCTACCACGGATTTTTGAGAAACCCCAGGTAAGAAAAACTTGTCTTCTTCTAATGCCATGTGCACAAAACTTTTCTCCCGATGTCACAGAGTGCAATAGCCAACAGACCTGCCTTGGAAGAATGTTCTCTATTTCTCTGGCAGGGTTCTAAACAGCACAAGTGGGGAAAATATGTGCTGTAGCAGAACTCAATGTGTACTGATCTCGATAAGCTACTGATTTATTTGTTTTTCTATTTCATCCTACCAGTAAATGAGGGCTTTCTGTATGCAGAGAACTCTACTAACCACTTTGGGAGAGTAAAATGCGACAGAATTGGTAGACACATTGCCTGTCCACAGTGAGCTTAGTTCAGAGGAATGTGACTTTTGCTTATGCATAATCAATCAACGCTATTTATTTAGTACTTACTGTGTGCAGAACATTGCACTAAGCCCTTGGTAGAGTTCAATATAACACACACATTCCCTGCCTACAATCAGCTTGCAGTCTAGAGAGGGAGAAAAAACATTAATATAAAGGAATAAACTATAGATAAGTGCCGTGAGGCTGAGGCAGGGTTAAATAAGAGGAAAATATCAGGGTGACGCAGAAGGGAATGAGAGAAGAGGAAATGAGGACTCAGGGAAAATCTCTTGGAGGAGATGGGCCTTCAGTAAGGCTTTGAAGGTGGGGAGAGTCACTGTCAGACATGAAGAGGGAGGGCATTCCAGGCCATAGGCTGGATATGGACAACTGGCCGGCAGTGGGATAGACAAGACTTAGGTAGAGAGTGTAGATGGGCATTGGTATGACTCTCCTAAGCGCTCTCTCCACTGTTCCAAGCACAGTAAGCACTCAATGAGTAACCCTGAAGGATGGCAAAGTAGGAGTTCATCTTAGATCAGCTTCCTCGATTTTAAAGTCACATCCATTTTGTGTCTGTATCTATGATTCTATTTATCTTGATGGTATTGAAGCCTGACTACTTGTTTTGTTTTGTTTTCTGTCTCCCCCGTTTAGACTGTGAGCCCGTTGTTAGGCGGGGATTGTTTCTATCTGTTGCCCAATTGTACATTCCAAGCGGTTAGTAGAGGGCTCTGCACACGGTAAGCGCTCAACAAATACGATTGAATGAATGAACGAATGCATTTGTTGTCACCGGTTTGTCATGTTCAACTTCGGAGAGCCCTTCTCTCTGTTTTCTCTTCCAACCAGCCACAGGACCCACTGTTTATTGCCATCTCCATCGGTAAAAAGAACAATAATAGTAATGGTGTTTATTTACCCCACTCTTAGTCCCACAACACTTTTGTGCATTTCAGTAACATGTTTATTTTTTATTAAGGTCTGTCTCCACCCTCTAGCCTGAAAGTTCCTCGTGGGCAGGAAATCCGTCCACCCACTCTACTGCAGTGTACTCTCCCAAGTGCTCAGTACAGCACTCTGAACCCGGCAAGTGCTTGATAAATAATTAAGTGCTTAGGATGTGCTCTGAGCACTGGGGTAAATCAGGTAAGAGACAGTCCCTGTACCGTACGTGGATCCCAGTCTGTGGGGGATGGAGAACAAATCGTTTAGCTCATTTTATAGAGGAGGAAACTGAGGCACAGAAAAGTCAAGGGACTTCATCCAAGGTCACACAGCAGGCAAATGGAGGAGCCAGGATTACAACGCTCATCCTCTAACTCCGGGCCCATGCTCTTTCCACTATCTCATCAGTCACCACTAATTAATATTGCACGGTCGGGGTTGCCCAGGGCAAGTGTATTTTGGGAGACCCTTTTCCCCCCAGTCGCAATATCCATTTCCGACCAAAAACAAAAGAGGCCAAACAAACGCTGGTAAACTGCTAACAGACATACCTATGAACCTCCAGTTCTCCTAGAAAGCGGAAGCTGTATTTTGTAGAACACCATATTAAGGAACATCTGTGCTATGTCACAGTACTCAATGTCATGCACAGGCACACACCACAGTTTCTTCAGTCTCCATAATGGGTCCTCTCCAGACACATGAACGTTATTTTTGCAGTCCTGTGCGATCCAAAACATGCCGTGAAAAAACGCCATGGCAGAACTGAGACACCGCTCTGCTAGGCCGAGGTCAAAACGCCTGCCTCATTGGCGGATTTAATTCCAGATTAGCCCACCTGCCACCTCTCCTGGTTCCTTTCCCGCTGATTCCCCAGGGACGCCTTCAAAACAACGGCCCCATCAAATTGCCGAGGTAGAGTACCAGAGAAACCTAGGAATCCAAATTTCCCCAGTCTCAGTAGTTTGTAAATTCAGCCCTGAAGTATTAGGCCAAAACAACTAGCAGAAACCACCACATTGGAAAAATCTAATTATCAAGAGAATCTGCCTACTGCTTACTAAAACTGGACTAGAAAGTTTATGATTATCATGGGAAAAGAAAACAAACAATTTTTCCATCTGATTATTTTCAGCTTGTTAGGATACCAACTCTGTTGTATTGTACTATCCTAGATACAGTGCTTTGCACACTAAGTGCTCAAGAAAGAGCAAAAATTAGGAATAATTAGCACATTAACAGATGATGAAGAGAGGAGACGAGGATCAATCGCATATATTGAGCACTAACTGTGTGCAGAGCACTGAATTAAGTGCTTGGTAGAGTAAAATATAGAAGAGTAGGTAGACTCTGCACAAACTCACCATCTTGTTAAAGGCAGATGGACGAACAACCGCAGCAAAATGATCTTGTTTAAAAACGTTTACATGTTCCTCTCCCAAGGATAACTTCTCACTACCATTTTGGTTGTTTCAGGTTGGATTTGGAAGAGAAAGCCTGCGAGGGAGAGGAGAATGGCCTCTGCTGAGGTCAAATTATCATTCAGACTCCTCATGCAAACCCCAGTAGTCTAGATATTTGAGTCACTTTATCTTTGCCACAGCCTCAGCTCTCTCTCCCATTTCACTTCGTGTCCCCCGACAGAGCTCTTGCCCACTCCTCCCTCCCTCCGTCCTGGTTGGTATTTCTCACACTGATTCAAACAACCTCAACCTCACCTACCCAATGGTTTTGTTTTTTTTTTAATGGCAATCGTTAAACTCTTACTATGTGCCGGGCACTGTACTAAACTCTGGGGTATATACAAGATAATAGGGATGGACACATTCCACGTTCCCCATAGGATTCACAGTCTTAATCCCTATTTTACCAGATGAGGTAACTGAGGCAGAGAGAAGTGACATTCCCAAGGTCACACAGCAGACGAGCGGAGGATCCTGGATTAGAACCCAGGTCCTTTGGCTCCCAGGCCTGTGCTCTTTCCACTGGGCCATGCTGCTTCTGGTTGTGTGACTTTTCTTGGGTAGCCCTAACCTGAGAGCTGTCAGACTCATCTGGGCCATATAATCTAGGCTTAAACATTTAGGGTATCTGGGGACTATTTTTGCTTGAAATACCTGGAGTGTTGCCTCAGTCCTTAACCAGGAAACGAGGGGGTGATAATCCGGTCCTTCATACACCCACAGACTGATGCCTTCCATACTTTTTCTCATTCAGAGCACAATAATGCTGGAGTCTCTGTTTGGATTGGCTGAGATCCTCTAGGCTAAAATCCCGCAGACGAATAGGGATGGATCATTAAGCCCCAGGCCGCAGAATCTCCACTGCCGAAGAGGCAACTGCAGTCTCAAACGGTAAGGGAAAATTTAGATGTTTATTTTTCTAAGTTTCTAGAACTTTCCCTGCCTGTCTGCAGGAAATACTAAGGAGTAAAACTATTTATGGCTCCACAAGATTTTTCGATCTTCTCATGGGAAACTATGGCGGACAAGCCTCTCCCGTCGGCACATCAGGCTGGCTTGCCTCCGCTGGGAGCCGATGCCGCACTCTGCCCTCTCCCCGCCTGGTGATTGGCGTATCAATCCCATTTCAGAGCAGTGGGTTCACCACGGAAGCCGGCGCTCTGCCGTCCGGGTCAAGTCCCGGATGTCTGGAAATCGCTTCTGCTGGCCAGACTGATGCCAGCCCAGTGCTCCTGGCGAGGCTTGCACGGGAAAGGGAGAAAGGGGGCAAGTTTTGGGCAGGGGGAGGCCGAAGGACGTTACTCGTTCAGAACCCCGGCACTCTTGTTAGCCATGGCAGCAGGAATGGTCACTTTAGTCCAGGACTGGAAGAAGGCTAGGATTCCAGAACTCGGATGCGGTTCAAAAATGCTTCCCGGAACATCTGTGGCTAGGGTGGCGGCATTCCGGTCAAGTGCTGAGCACAATGTTCTGCACACAGTAAGCACTCAAATACTATTGATTGATTGAGTGCTTGTGAGGGGTAGGAGCCAGACTTGCCCTTATCTGAAGAGGGGCTAAAATGGCAGCATCTGCTGAAAAATTCCTTTGGGAATAATATCAGCCTTCTGAGAAACAAACCTTGGGTAAATAGCCAACCTTCCCTTTCCGTTGAACGCTATTGAATATTTTGATATATTGAACTATCGGAAGGTCAATAAAACAAAATGTCGGGTCCTCTCAGGCCAGAAAGCTACTTCCTAAATTTTGTTTAAGCATGCTAGGAGGCTGGAGGCCTGGAAATTTAGTACAGTGCTTGACACTTATCAATATAGGGAATTTATAAAATCCTAGTAGGGAATTTATACAGAGATATCAGCTAAATCCCCCAGAAGGATCTGCCGAGTGACACTCTGGTCTTTTGCTTAGCTGGGAGGGGGCAGAAAATTATTGCCTCAACTGCTTCCCTTATTTCTCAATAACGTCAAGCAAATCACCAACCGTGGCTACAGGCATCGGTTGGCTTACGGGTTAGCTATGCTAATTATTACAGGATAACTAAGCACTGGGCTGAGCACTGGGGTCCACACGAGATGATCAGATCTGTGTTTTGCAGAGGTCAAGTTGGTTTGGAGCTCACGCTTAGTGAGCAGACCTGTAACCTTCCCACACTCCATATGACTGATTCCTTCATGGCCACTAGCCCCGTCTTTAATGCTGCCAAGTAGCCAGGACAGGTGTTTGTCCCATAAAGGGCTCAAAATCTAAGGAGGAGGGAGAACTGGTATACTGGGCTCCATTTTATGAGGAATCGAGCTGAGCTGCAGAGAGGTGAAGCGGCTTGCCCGAGTCACAGAGCAGGCCAGTGGCAGAGCAGGACCTCGAACTCAGGTCTCCTGTCTCCCAGGCCTGTTTCTTTCCCCCAGGACCCTTCTCTGCCTTGTAGTCAAAAATAATAATTACGGTACTTGTTCAGCTCTTATTATATACCAGGCACTGTTCTACCCCAGTGCTTAATTTGGTTGGACACAATCCCTGTCCACCTGGGCTCACACTCTTAATCCCCATTTTAAAGGGTAACTCAGTTCCAGAGAAGTGAAGTGACTCATTCAAGATCACACAGCAGACATATGGCAGAGCTGGGATCAGAACCCAGGACCTCCTAACTCCCAGACCCTTGCTCTATCCACTAGGCCGTGCTGATTGTGATTGCAAACGACGCACTAGCATCCGGTGATGGAGTGACTGAAGCAGACCCTGATCTCCTCCCACTTCGCCCTCCCCCAGATGGTTTTCTCGACCACCCCAGCTGGGACTACCGACCTTAGCGCAGTAACACACTTGGGATCCCTGGGTCCGCCGGGCACTGGGAAGGGCCAGGGATGGTCCCCTTTTGACTTTTTCCCATAGATCTTGCTGCTGCCCTGAAATGCCTGGAATGCCGGTCGGGGCGGAGGGACGGGGCTCATCGGGGACAGTCGCAGGCCAGCGCCTCAGCAGGGAGGATGGAACATAATCAGCCCAGTGCCGACCGGGGCAACTAGCCTTGAGAAAAACAGAATGGATCTCGCTTTCAATGGGAGAAGAACACCGCCTCGGGTGGCCCCGTGTTCTGGAAGAGGCTCTTGTCCCTGGTCGTGACAGAAAGGGTAGGATCTAGGCAAGGGCAAACGGGACAGAAGGTGATGCCCAGCAGCTCTCCATCTCCGCGAGAGGGAAGAGACAAGCGATGCCGGAGTTAGACATCAGAAAGAGCAGGGCATGGACTTCTGAGAGAGAGGGCAGAATGGGGAGATTGCAGTTTGTTTTTATGGTATTTGTTAAGCACTATGTGTCAAATGCTGTTCTAAGGGCTGGGGTAGGCACAAGTTAATTAGGTTGGACAAGTCCCCGTCCCACATGGGGCTCACGGTCTAAGTAGGAGGAAGAATAGGTATCTCCCATTTTATATTTGAGGAAACGGAGGCACAGAGAAATTAAGTGACGTGCCCAGGTCACACAGCAAGCAATTGGCCGAACTAGGATTAGAACCCAGGTCCTCCCGACTCCTAGGTTACGCTGCTTCTTGGAGACGAGTTGGGAACAGCGAGATGAATGAAATGGCTTCTGGAAGTTCCTTTCAGAGTGGAAGCTGATTTTTTATGCTTGAAGTTTCACATATTCCTAATACTGCACCTTCGGCAGGCAGTCCAGCTCTCCAAAGCTTTGGCTGCACAAGCTGCTCAAGGAGGTCCAATTCTATCCTTTCGATGGGGCACAGTGAGTATAAGTTCCTGTGGGCAAAGAACATGCCTTAAGCTTCTGTTGTACTGACCCAACACCTGCGGTAGGTGCTCGCTAAGTCAGTCGATCGTATTTATTTATTTATTGAGTGCTTACTGTGTGCAGAATATACTAAGCACTTGGGAGAGTACAATATAACTATAACAGATACATTCCCTACCCACAATGAGTTTACACTCCAGAGAGGGAGATAGACATTAAATCAACAAATTACAGCTACGTACACGAGTGCTGAGGGGCTGGAAGAGGGGACGATTAAAGGGAGCAAGTCAGGGTGACGCAGAAGGGAGTTGAAGATAAGGAAAAGAAGGCTTAATCAGGGAAGGTCTCTTGGATCACCAGTACTTCTGCTAGGGGAGAGATAGCTTAAGCAATCTGGGCTAGAGGATAGACTGGGAAATAGTCCAGGAGTAGGGGCGGGCCTGGATTCAGAGTGTTTCCTCCTCCACTCCTGGGGGAAGACTGTGCCTTCCCCCGTTAGACACAACTTCTCTGTGTTGCAGAAACGCAGCCTCCGAAATAGGTTTTTATTATAAGTTTGTCTAAACCAACAAACTTTTAGATTTACCGCTGCACTCCCCCGTATCCTTTCTTGCAAAATGACAAACCTCGGATTCCACCCCTTGGTGCATTTTTGTTTCTTGTTCTGCCAGTGGTGAAACTTCAGGTCGGCACTATCAAAATGAAAAGCCACGAGCCTAGGCTATTCAGCCCACGCTCCAGAAGCTGCAGAGATGGTGGGCAAGTACTCGTTAGCCTGCCGCTCTGCCCTAGCTCCTCCTCTCGTACATTTATTTGGGAAGCAGCCTGGCATAGAGGAAAGAACGTGGGCCTGAGAGTCAGAGCACCCAGGTTCTAATCCCGGATCTGCCACCTGTCTGCTGGGTGACCTTGGGCAAGTCATTTCACTTCTCTGGGCCTCATTGATCTCAACTGTAAAATGGGGATTAGGACCTTGAGCCCTACCTAAGACAAGGTCTATGTCCATCCTGATCATCTTGAATCTATCCCAGTACTTAGTACAGTACCTGGCACATAGTAAGCACTTAAAAAATACCATTTTAAAAAAATGAGGGTTATGGACTCCTTGCTCAAGTAGCTTGGGGGCCATCCTCATGGCCCTGTACAAAGTGAAGGTGGTCTCAGAGGCAGCCAAAACAGGCAAAATACCGGGACAGAATTACCCACTGGGCTAATTAAATTTCCTCTAGATCCCACCCGAGGGACAGGCACCATGTCTAATTACCACCTGTGTATTAATAATCACGTGTTACGCGCTTACTATGTGCCGGGCACTGTACTAGCCCCGGGGTAGACACAAGCAAATGGTGTTGGACGCAGTCCCTGTCCCATGTGAGGCTCACAGTCTCAATCCCCATTTTACAGATGAGAGTACTGAGAGCCAGAGAAGTAAAGTGACTTCCTCAAATCATAGAGCAGACAAGTGACGGAGGTGGGATTAGAACCCATAACCTCCTGACTCCCAGGCTCGTGCTCTAAACACTACGCCGTACTCTTTCCTAGCAGTTAGTACAGTGCTATGCACACAGTAAGCACTTAAGTACATAAGAGGGTTTGGCAGTCATGACCTCCTTATAACAAGATACCACATTTCAGGAGAAACTGAACCGTTCATATCAGAGCGGGCAGATTGTGTTTAATCAACATGAAGCCAGATTTGATCAGTCGATTAGTGGCATTTAGTGAGCGCTTCCTTCGGGCAGAGCACCGTACTAAGCATTTGGGAGAGATAAATAGTCGGGCCCTTAAAATCCTGTCCAGCTCAAAAGCGGGCAGGGCTCGCATCTATCAGTTGTGTGGTACCGTTCTCTTCCAAGTATGAAGTTCAGTGCTTCCCCCACAGTACGCGCTCAATAAATATCTGACTGACTGATCAAATGAACGAGGCTCATCCTTAATGGAGACTCCACCATCTTCTATTCAGGCCAAAAGGGTTTTGTGGAACGCTTCCGTCCCGGACTCTCCTGCTACACACTCTCCGATGGGACTCCCAGTGGAGCGGGCTCTGCGATAAACCCATCAAAGCGGCCGGCTCCGGTCTATATTTTCCCCTCCACCCTGGGTCTTTGGGCCCGATCCCTCTCCCCGCCTGTTCTGCTAGTTCTCACAGCTGCCCTGGCCTTTGCACATGATGTTATTTTAGCAGCACTTCCAAGTCAATGGGAAAAATCCCTCACTACCCCGCGGGGGACCTTCTGGAGGAAGAACTTCAGCCTTCCATTTCTCAGAACGGAGAGGCTCTTCCCTGCAATGCCAAGACCTCTGTTGGACATCAGCAGCCTGCCGGCATCAGGGCGGGTCTGCTCATGGCAGATGCTGTGGCTTTATTGTTATTCTGTCCTCTCCCAAGCGCTTAATACAGTGCTTTGCGCACAGTAAGCGCTCAGTAAATATGACAATGAATAAATGAATGACCACCCTGCGTTTTGCAGAGGTCAGGTTGGTTTGGAGCTCACGCTTAGTGAGCAGACCTGTAACCTTCCCACGCTCCATATGACTGATTCCTTCATGGCCACTAGCCCCGTCTTTATGGCTACCAAGTAGCCAGGACATCAACTCATTCACCAGGGCAGGAGATCCTTTTATGACCAAAAGAGAACTCCCTTCTGCCCAGCCAACTAGGATGTGGACTGCCCATTTCCTGGATTTTAGTCTCCCAACCCACCAATCCGACGGCTCCCACAAGAATCCCCCAGAGAAACTCACTCTGCTCAGTGAAAGAACAAAGCAAGATGGACTCCAGAGATCAACGTGAAATTATTCAGGAAATGGGCGGTTAGAGCACAATTTGGAGGAAGAGTCTGGTTATTTTGGGGGTTGGTGATACATCTGATTTGCCTGGTATAAGTGGACCCAAAGATCAAGGAAAGGCAGAGAAGCAGCATGACCTAGCTGAAAGAGCCCAGGCCTGGGAGTCAGGAAAGTCATGGGTTCTAATCCCAGCTCTATTTGCCCGCTGGGCAACTCAGGTAAGTTACTCCACTTCTCTGTGCCCTCAGCTTCCTCATTTAAGAAACAGGGATTCAATACCTGTTCTATCTTTCCTTTAGACTGTGAGTCCCACATAATAATAATAACGTTAAGTGTTTACTATCTGCCAGGCACTAAGTGCTGGGGTGAATACAAGCAAATCAAGTTGGACACGGTCCCTGTCCCCCATGGGGCTCACACTCTTAATTACATAGAACAGGGACTGTCCAACCTGCTTATCTACCAGAGTCCTTAATACAGTCCTTGTCACAATGTAAGCACTTAACAAAAGCCACAAGTCTTACTATTATGAGAGAGTTCTGTGTGGTTGTTTTTTTATTGAAGAATTACTACAATAACGGCGGTATTTGTTTAGCCCTCGCTATGTGCCAACCTTGTCCTAAGTGCTGGAGTAGATATGCGGTACCATCAGATCAGACAGCCCCTCCCTCAAATCAGGCACAGTTCGGGCTCCGTTTTCCCAGGTGCAGACACAAGGACACCAGATCCAATTTCACTCACGCGACGAGTGATGGTCCCGATAGGAAATTACGAGCCACTACAGTTTTCTGGGCCCTGCAGTCACAAGAACAGCCAATTTCCCCAAAGGCATTCTGCCGCCCCAGGGCAGGCTCCAGATTAGCCTGGCCATTTCCTGGGATTTGTCCTGAACAGTCCGGCTTCCTGCTGATCTGCCTCCTATCTGGGACAGATCTGGTACCGGATGCCTTTACACCCAATACTCATTTTTTTCCAATGCCGACATCCCCCTGCCACGGTTCCTGCCTCCGTGGCCCAAAGTACAGATGTGCCGTCTGTGGGGGATTTTTTGTGACGGAATTTGTTAATCACTGAAAAAGGATCATGGCCTCGTGGATAAAGCCTGGGCGTCGGAAGGACCTGAGTTCTAGAACCGGCTCTGTCCGCGTGTCTGCTGTGTGACCTCAGGCAAGTCACTTTGCTTCTCTTGGCCTCCGTTACCTCATCTTTAAAACGGGGATTAAGACTGTGAGCGCCAAGTGTGACGAGAACTGTGTCCATCCTGACTAGCTTGTATCTACCCCAGTGGTTAGTACAGTGCCTGGCACATAATAAGCACTTAACACATACCGAAAAAAAAAAAAAGGCTACTTACGATGTGCCAGACAGTTTACTAAGCACTGGGGTAGACACAAGGTAATCAGGTCGGATACAGTCCATGTCCCAACATGGGGCTCCCTGTCTTAATGACCATTTTACAGATGAGGTAACTTAAGCATAGAGAAATCAAGTGACTTGCCCAAGATCACACAGCAGACAAGGAGCGGAGCAGGAATTAGAACCCAGGTCCTCTTATTCCCAGGCCCGTGCTCTTTCCATTAGGCCATGCTGCTTCTCAGGGATCCGGGAGGAGAATGCAAGAGGGCGGATTTATTCCGGGACAGGGGTCCGCCCAACAGCCTGTCCGATGTCACTGAGCTATGCTGAGTGCCAGGCATAACCCGCAGTGCCCTGGGCACCTAGAGGTCCCGTATCCATCCTTGGTCTCTCTGGTCCCACATGCCAGGCCTCATGTTGAGAGAAGAAAATAGAGACCTGAAGAACTGCCCTTTAACCAATCTCGTGCTACAGGAACCCGGGCCTCATACCAAAGAGTTGCCACCCATAAACCGTGTGGGCTTTGGGATGCAAAGACCTGGCCCAGAAAGCTGTGGGTCAGTAACAATCTTCTGCTTCCAAGCAGGGACAAGACACCCCACGAGAACAGAAAAATTCTCATTCCACTGATATTTCTGTTCTCTGTCTCCCAGCCCCCAGACCTAGAAAAGCAGAAGTTGAAGTGCTTTTTTAAGCACTGGCTCAGATTTCCAAAAACAGAATACTCTCCATCATAGATGTGTATGGTGTCTGGCTAAAAACCCATATACCTGAACCCTCTCCGGTTGGTATTCCTGCTTCCGGTGGGCTTTTACCGGAGAAAATATTTAGGTGGAAAGCCAAACCCCAAGCAGCAAAATTTCAAAAACTCACCCAGGACTCCATTATCTCTGCTCCTAATAAACCGGTGAAAAGCTCCTGAGAAAACCCGCCTTAGTACGGAAAATGTGTTTGCACACAATCAGCAGGGTTGGCCAACTTCCACGTAACCTAATATGGTTAAGAAAATGTTGGACTGGAGCAAAGTGAGCATTGCCAAACTTAACAAGTTTTCAGTGAGCAGAGTGCTGCAGAGTCCTCTGTTTAGACTCAGGATAATTTCAATTTAGATGCATCCATTATCCAGTCAAACAAACTACACCATATTCGTACTACTACATAATAACACACCCCAGATCCCGCATGGTACCTTCTGCCCACTGACAGGGAAGATTAACCATCACTACCTGTCCAAAAAAGGCACTCAGAGGTGGTCTCTTGCGTAGGCTTCCCTGTAAAGAAGAAATAAACTGGAATATACCCAGTTTTGACTACTCTGGGGAAGTGTGATGGTGCTGGGACAAAGGTTTCAAGAGCTAAGGCAGAGGGAGAGGAGGAAGAGAGAAGGATAGGCTTTTTAACTAAGATGCTTGAGACCTGGGAGAAGGTCTCTATGGCTGAAGCAATGCTCTTCATCTTATTGGGACCAGGCTAAGACTCCTTCCCAGTGCTATTTTTTGAAGCAGGAACAATTGAGAAGTGAAGAAATAACTATCCGGCATGAATCCTCGGTAGAGTAATAAGACTTCGACGTGCTAGCAAAAATAGCACGGAGACTGAGCCTGTGAAGCACGGAGTGAACTTCTGGGCCCTAAAATTAGCCAGTTGAGCCACCCACGTTTAAAAAAGTGACGTGGATCACACCAAACCCTTTACTTGGCACATGAAACCCAGACAATCCTTGGATAATTAAAAGTAGGCTAATAAGAAATGAGCAGAACTTATACCAAACTGGGTCCCACCAAACTGCGAATCTAGATTAAGATGTTACGCTAGACTGTAAACTTGCAGTGGACATGGAACGTGTCTACCAACTCTTTAATACTGTTTGTAATAGTGTACTATCCCAAGCACTTAGAATAGTAAGCCCTCTATAAATATGACTGAGAGACACTGGGATTATCTGGAAGCCACCATGGCTGAGGGTCTGGATACATCATCAACAAATACCAGAATTATTATTAATATTATTAAAGAATGTCTACACTGTCCTATCTGACAAGCGGCTCGGATGGATCCGAAGGTTTCAAATGGGATTTTAGTAAAATAAAAAGAAAATCCATTTGGTTCAGCTATTGGAGAAGGTCAAAGGGGATTGATTTAGATCACTCAATCAGTCGAAGATATTTATGGAGCACTTACTGTCTGCAGAAGACTGTTCTAAGCACTCGATCTTGGGTTTTGCTGACCCACTTGCAAATCCATTCCTGTCGTACGAAAGTTCCAACCAGATCCCAATCAGCCGGGACTGCGGATGTCAGCAGGATTGTCGGGAAGTGGAGCAACGTCAATCAATTCACATGCCCTCCCTCCCCCGTTAAAGGGCTGACTATCAAATCACTAGGAGAAGCCAGATGGAGAGGAACTTGGTGCCCACGTACAGTATTTCTTTTTCCTCTCGCCTCAACTTTCTCCATTTTGACTAATCTAGAAACACAGATTATGTGTAAAAGTTCTAGGAAAGTGGACTCCAAGCCGATTTTTGTGGAACCAACGTCCTTAACATTAAAAGTATAGAAAGATTGGCTGCCCAACTTCATTAATAAGCAACGGTTTCTGGATCGATAGGTTAACTTAGCTTTCAGGCTAATCTCCCACTTACATGAAATTGTGTCAGAGGACCTGGGTTCTAATCTCGCCTCCACCACTTATTTGCTGTGTGACCTTGGGCAAGTCACTTGACTTTTCTGTGCTTCAGTTACCTCATCTGTCAAATGGGGAATACTACACCCTCCTACTTAGACTGTGAGCCCCATGTGGGACAGGAAATGTGTCCAACCTGATTAACTCGTATCTACCCACGGGCCTGGCACATAGTAAGCGCTTAACAAATACTATGAGAAAAATGTAGATGGCTCAGGCAGTCCCAATCGACCAGGTACACAGCTCATGGTCAACCTTGTGAATTCTATTTAAAATTCCCGTGGCATGTTCTTTTTGTGATTATCTCAAGATGGGGTTAAATCCACTTCAAGTAACTTTCTCCCTCTTAGGCTGATGATTATATAATATTGTTCAACAGATCAACAGCCTTAAAATATCAAGGCAGGTTAATCTGAAAAAACACCAGAGTCTTCTGTGAATGAATCTGGGGGGGCTTTGAAAAATGAAACTTTTTAGTTTTTGAAGGCCAACTTCAAAGGCTGGATAGGGCCCAGAGTTTATTTTGAGATGCTTCAGTCAAAACATTTTGGAAACTATGAAATGAGTCATTCAAAAAAATATGTAACATTGTCTATTCCTTCTACATTTTTGGTTTGGTGGGAGACATCTTTATTCCGCAAAATTTTTCAAGTGTATTTAAGATTCCATAGGGCAAGACTTTCAACACTAAGCCTCCAGTGAAATTCCAGGCAGGAGCTAAAAATGTGAAAATCAGTTAGGCACTGACAAAGGATTCTTGAGATGTGGAAAATGTTGGCTACCCCAAGGCCAAACCAGGGATGTGGTTAATGGATGGACTCAATCAGTCAGTGGAATTTATCGGGCACCTACTGCATGCAAAGCACTGTAGTAAGCACTTGACCGACAGAGTGGGTTGACCGGATTCCTGCCCACAAGGAGTTTTCAGCCTAGAGGAGGAGTTCACTAGGTGTTCATCGGAACTCCATTGTTCCAGAAGTAGATATGGTCACTGAGCTTTGCCGGTCACCCCACAGGGCCTGGCCGCCAATCATTAGCATGTAAGCTGCTTGAGGGCATGACACAGGGTAGCCAGAGATAGAACCAAGGCACACGTGACATCACCCACGCTCCACCGGCCCGAGGTGTGACGGGATGGTATCCTACGGCCACCATTTTGCAGAAGTTGGCCCCATGTCGCTCCAAACCTAGACTATTTCTCTGGGAATTGTGGCCCTCCCCATCGCTCCAGAGTGTTTATGATCTCCTCCCAGGTCCGTGTGAACTTGGGGGCTGTGTCCAAGCCAGGAAACCCAGCAGTGGGAGGCCCAGAGGGAGGCTTGGCTCAGAAAATTAAAGCGATGGACATAAAAGCTTCCGTGACGGACTCCATACCGGGCAGAGGTCAGTCCGCAGAGAACCGCTCTGCCTGTCCTGTAAATCAAGATGAATGGTCCCACGCATCCCCGGTGGAACAGCGTCCGCCTGCACTGTCCCTGCGTTTAGGACAGTGCTCGGTAGAGAGCTCAATAGATACCCCTGACGGGAGTGGTGCCTGCTTGCTGCACCCCAGCCTCTCCGCAGGCATTTCCCCGGCTCCTGAACTGGGCCTTCCCTCTCCCTGATCTACACAGAGTGTCCGGATTTAGGATGAGCAATCCTGGCGGGAGCAGGTTAAACCAGGAAAGTGTGCGGACACTGAAATGTGTGGAAAAGCTTAAGGGTGAGTGCTGATGAGAAAGAACCCTTTATTTGACACTTGAGTTAGAGCTAGCCATCTTGCACATTTAAAGCCTTTTATCCTCAAGGCAATTAACCTAAGAGGGGACATACCCTGTCTCCTCCTATTGAGATAAGTCCTCATAGACCCTTTCTCCTCCCCCTCGCCCTACCCTCTCCCTCCCTCACCGAAGGGAGCTGAAAGTAGACAACCCATCCCCAACCCCTACTCTACTTTAAACATCAAGAGTCAGTCAGTTGGACGCCGTCTGAACGGAGCACTGGACTGGAGGAAATTGTGAGCGTGTCTCAGATTCTAACCAAAGCACCGCGAGGCTGCCTCAACTAAGCCTTTGCAAGGGGGAGAAGGGGAAATAATCCATCAGTGGTATTTATTGGGCGCTTTGGCAGAGTACAACATAATAGAGTTGGTAGACACAGTCCCTGTCCTCAAGGAACTTACAACCTAGTGGAAGTTGGGTTCCCCGCAGCCACTGGATAGATTTTGGGGCCCTGGCTGGTGCTGTACAACTGCCATTTTTCTCCTTTTACCACCAAGGGAGTTGTGTTGTACTGTGCTCTCCCAAGCGTGTAGTACAGGGCTCTGCTTATAGTAAGCACTCAATAAATACGATTCAGTATCCCTCATCAACATTACCATTGGCAGTTATTTACTAAGCGCCTACTGGAGAAGCAGCGTGGCTCAGTGGAAAGAGCACGGGCTTTGGAGTCAGGGCTCATGAGTTCGAATCCCAGCTCTGCCACTTGTCGGCTGTGTGACTGTGGGCAAGTCACTTAACTTCTCTGGGCCTCAGTTCCCTCATCTGTAAAATGGGGATTAAGACTGTGAGCCCCACGTGGGACAACCTGATTCCCGTATGTCTACCCCAGCGCTTAGAACAGTGCTCGGCACATAGTAAGCGCTTAACAAATACCAACATTATTATTATTATTATGAGTGCAAAATACTGTACTGGACATTTGGGAGAGAACAACAATACTCTACCTTATGCGCCCTGAACTCGAGGAAGTGAAGGGAGGCCTCTACATAGTCTGGAGGCCAGGAGGCTTTTGAAACGAATCTATTCCCATTTTGTAGGACGGAGGAGTCCACTTGGAAGTCCCCAGAATGGGCCCACGAAAATGAACCTGGCCTGCTCTGAGGGGGCCGGTCTAAGACTGGGGGCATGAGAGGAACAGGGCCCATCTTTGAACCAATCAGCACGAGCTTTCTATGCAGGTGACAGAGGTGTTCGTGTTCAGAGAACCCCGAGAGCCGAAAGTATCACAAGGGTAGGGAGATGTGAAGCTATTGCCTCTGACGCAAATGAAAACAAACATGTTCATTTAATACTGACCATTTCTCTGGCCTTCAGGATCTTTTAGGATTTATTACTCTCCCTGCATTTGCCTTTTATAACAGACAAGATAGGTCAGGCAAAATATTTTCCTCAGTCTCTTTCTATCTTACTGCTTCAAATTCTCTTCCCATGAAATATCAGCAAAGTCGCTTTAGTCTTTCCTGAGACAGGGAAGGGAGGGGAGGGAGAAGAGGGGAGACGGACTGCAGATTCTTGAGTCTGATTTCCAAGAATAGAAAAATATCCATATGCAGCTTTTTCATTTGGAAGTGTCAGTGGCCTGACAAATATTTAGAGTGGCTTTCAGGAAGCAGGCCCGCTCCTTTAATGAGATTATAAAATAAGCATCCACTTCCTATGAAAGTTAAAGGGTGTCTGTGCCCCAGGGGGCCAGTTAAGCCATGTCTCCCGCCCCTGTAAGCATTATTCCTATTAATTGCATTTGCCATGATCTGGGGAGTTTCTCAACTATTGTATTCTCCCAAGTGCTTAGTACAGTGTACAGAATCAGCGCTCAATAAATACCACTGATAGAATGAGAAGAGAACTAATTTGAGAGAGATTAAGGGAGGAGGGGCTGAAAGGTAAGGGAGGAGCCACAGGAAACTGAGGTGGGAGAAGCTGTCTTGCAAAGCCAGGGAAAGTCTAGCTGAAGGGTGTGGAGAGGGAAGTCAGGGAAAGAATGTCAGGATGTCAGGTCTCTCTGCCCCTTTCTTCGGACACAGTCACAGCCACCACCTCAACTCCAACGGTCCCCTCCCCACCTCCATCATTTGACAGGGCCCGGATCCTAGCGATAAATTTAATCGGAAGATGAATGCTCTGAAAAGGAGAGTTTGCAGATTTCCCAGAATTCTCCCTATAAGAATTTCAAAGGATGCGGCTTTGGCCAGGAACTGGAAGCCACTCTTAGATCTTGGGAAGAGTGAATCCTTCTGGCTTGCCAAAGGTGGTTAATATGAAGTATCCCATCTGCTTTCGTGTGCGGGAGGAGATGCGACTAACATTTGCAGTGATGGCTGAGAGAAACTCTAGGGGTGGGGGCATTTCCCACTGTCAACACAGTCCACCGGTCACGCACTTCAGATGGGTCCCAAGATGGCCTGGGATTACAGCAGGGGTATTTGAGCCTGGAGATTAGGTATCCCATCTGAGCAGAGGATCCCTCCGGAGTCTCCTCCCCTTTCCTCATTGCCTGTCTCTCTCCTTGTGCAAAGATAGAAAGGGGAGGAGAAGGAAGGGCAGGAGAGAAATGGTTGCTAGGCTTTCCTTGGGAGTTGGGAAGGGTGTCTCAAACGCTCAAGTCAGTTGGTTTGTTTTTCCAGTTGGCAAAACACAGCAAACCTCCACTGGGTCTCCCCCTTCCCCATCGTCACCCAATCCCTGTTCTCCCTTAACTTTTCTATGACAAAACGCACAAAAATGCAACTGTGAGGATTCCTGTTGTTTAATCCACTCGGCTGACTCTGTTGGAAATTTGAACCCCTGACATGGACAAGTATTTGAGAATGTCCTCAGTGGTTTCTTGGACCAGGGTTTTCCTGTGGGCTACAATTCCGGTGATCCAGAGAAGCTTTCGGCACAGCAGGGCTCCAGTCAGCCCAGTTTTCCACAGAGCTCCTCGTTGGCCTCCCTGCCTCCAACCATCCCCCACTCCAGTCCATACTTCACCTTGCTGCCAGGAATGTTCTCAAAATATGTTCTGTACCCACCTCCCCACTCCTCAAAAACCTCCAATAGTTGATGACCTATCTCTATATCCAACAAACTCCTCACCATTTAAGGCACCCACTCAGCTCTCCCTCTCCTACTTAACCTCACTAGTCTCCTACTATAACTCAGCCCACACACTTTTCTCCTTTAAGGGCAAACTGTTCCCTGTACCTCACTCTCGCCTCTCTCTCCACTGACCCCTTGCTCATGATCTCCCTCCTGCCTGGAACTCCGTTTCCCTTCACATCTGACCGATGACCACTCTCCCCATCTTCCAAACCCTACAAAAAAGAATCTCCTCCAGGAAAACCTCCTCTAAACTCTCATCTCCCTATCTCATTTTCCCTCCCTTCTGCATCATCTATGCATTTGAGTCCTTAGTACGGTGTTCTGCATATAGTAAGCGCTCAATAAATACAACTGAACAAATGAGTCCATATTCCCTAAGCAGAAAGTTACCCTACCCCATGGCACATTTTTTGTTTCATGTTATTTGTTAAGCGTTTACTATGTGTCAAGCACCGTACTAAGTGCTTGGGATAGAGCCGAGCTAATGAGGTTGGACACGATCCACGTCCCACATGGGGCTCATACAATTAATCCCATTTCACGGAGGAGGTATCAGAGGTCCAGAGAAGTTAAGTGACTTGCCCAAAGTCACACAGCAGACAAGTAGCAGAGATTGGTATTATACCCATATAAGGATATGGGCACATATCCATACCCTTATATTCTTGTTCTCTGAACCAGTGGCTCTGAAAAAAGGGAGAGTTTTTGTGTGAGCGTGTGTGAGCGAGAGGGGGGTGGGGAGGAGGAGAGGGTCAAAGGTCTCCCTGGAGAAATATTCCTAATTTCTAGGGATGTAACCGGACTTCCGGATGACAATATGATGTTATTACAATATACCACATGGCGGCATAATGCAAGTAGCATAGCATGATGACATCATGCAGAATGGGACGGGGAGGTGAGCTCACCTCTACCTCAGGGCAGCCAGTGTCTGAGGCGACCCCAGAGGAAGGCAAACTCTAGGGGCAAATCACTTCCGTCCGGAATGATCGAATCTAACAAAATGTCTTTACACTCCCTGAATTTTTGCTAATATGCTCAAAGAGGGCATGAAGTGTTCTAGTCCAGACTTTACAGGGCAAGACTTGCATCTATTTCTCTCTTTCCCTTGCCCCTCCTCCACGTTCTGGCATTCCTTTGACAGGAGTTTTGAGTCTGCTTTCGATTAGATAACTGAAGTAAACCTCCTCAAATAAATACTGATCTCTTCAAATAAACCTGAAGAGACACATGAACTCTTCAAAATGTAATGTTATTTCCACTAGAAAGCATTCTGCAACCATCAGCAACTGGAAAGAAATGCACTTCACCCGTTATCAACTCGACATCAAAGCCTAAGCAGCTTGAAATGGACTGGATAAGGGAATGATTTTAATGCAAACCCAGGCTGACCCGACACTCAGATAGACCATCCATCCAAACAGTGGTATTTATTGAACACCTAATATTAATAACAAATGGTAATAACGATGCTATTTCTTAAGCCTTGCAAACCCCTCTGTAAGCACAAAATAAAAATCATGTATTGATATAAGGATTATAAAGATATAAAGAGATATAAGATATATAAAGGATTCATTTTTTGACAAGTGAGGTAACGACCAGCTCTGTACCGTTGCTTCTGCCGAGACATAGATTCTAATCCAGGTTCTGACGCTGGCCCGTGTGACCTCGGGCAAGCCATTTCTGTGCCTCAGTTTCCTCATCTATAAAATGGGTATTCAGCACCTGTCCTTCCTTCTACTTAGATTGGAAGCTCCTTTAGAGACAAGAACTAGGTCCAATCTGATTATCGTGTACCTACCCAGTGCTTGAGCTCTCTCATTCTTGGGGTGGGTCCCCAGTTGGATGCTTCGTAAAGAAAATCCATTCACTTATCTGCATGACCGAACTCCCAAGAGAAAGAGAAGACCTTCCCTCTCAAACATCCCAAGATCTAAGAATCGTGCTGCTATTTGCTTGGCTCTTCTGAAAGACTTACCTTCAACTGGTCTCAGCTGAAGCAGTTTCATTTGGAAAACAGTGGGAAAGTTAGAGTTGGGCTGTCTTTCTTAGTTTGTTAGGTTTCCCATTTTCTTACTGGGTCAGGAAGAGATCCCATGAGGTGAGTCAGGATATTGACAGCTGTGCGTATCTGAGAGGTTACGCTCACAGGGTGGGAAGCGGACAGAGGGTCACTCTTCGGGGGGCAGTGAGTCATCGGGACCAGACATTTTTATAGGAAAATAACGCACTAAAGACAAGCTTCCACAGTGTAACACACCTGGTGTCACGCACGTACCTGAAAGAGCCCTACCGGCTGTCTGAACAGGATTTAAAACCAAAAAATCACCTTTCCCCTCGCCCCCTTCTCCCCCCACCCAAGATTTTAAGTCTACGTGAATCCCCAGTTCCCTCCCCTCCTCCAGATCTCCTTCTGACCTTCGGTGTTTTAGGGTTTTAAGATTCCGGGAACACTGCCAGGATCACTCTCGACATCCTTTGCTGGTTTTCTGATGAAATATCACCAGACTAATATGGTCCGATATTCGCTAGGACCCTGAGGCCACAGCCCTCCCCGACACCCACACTTACGTACTAAGCCCACGTTTGGGTCTTTCATTTATTCGGTGGTATTTATTGAGTGCTTACTGTGTGCAAAGCAAACAGTACTAAGTACTAAGCGCTTAGGAGAGTACAACATAATATAAAAGACCCATTCCTGCCCACATTGAGCTCACAGTCTAGACCCACACAGCCGGTGGCTGGTGCCATCTCCAGTTCCCTTCTGCTGGTGGGCAGGGAATGGTTTATTGTTATATTATATTCTCCCAAGTGCTTAGTAAAGTGCTTTGCACACAGTAAGTGCTCAATAAATACGAATGAATGGTTCCTAGGGTGCCAGAGGGAGGACAAACAACCACAGAATTCGATTTGGGCTGTGCAGCCATTTCTCCCCATCCAATGGGGCCTCAGCTCCAATCCACCAGTGGTATTTATTGGGCATTTACTGTGTTCAGAAATCTGTACTAAGCACTGGGGAGAGTACAATAGAGTCAGTAGACATGATCCCTGCCCTTGAGGAGTTTACAACCTTCAAACCCACTCCTACCGTGATTGGGGGATACCGACGGGGCACCTTGGGTGTCTAATGACTCTGTTTTTTGGACTCTCGCAAGCATTTAATTCAGTGCTCTGCACACAGAAAGTGCTCAAGAAATACCGCTTTTCTGATTTCCATTTAGTCTCCTTCTTGGGTCCCAATAGTCTGTTCGACGGAGGCTGGAATTTAGAATTCAGGCTCTTTCCGTGATACGAAAGCTTCAGGCGGACAGGGGAAAGGCAAGGAATGAGGCTCTAGGTATTTCCAGATGGCAGCAAGTCCACGACAGAGGCAGGGGGCTGGCCTGGAAGACCCCTGAAGGTCCTTACATCTCTAACACACAAGGCATGTGGCTACACTATGGCACAAAAACTTTTCAAAGGAGGATGCAATAAAGTGTCAGCACTTTTATGCCCAAATCAATTCTATTCCACTAATGTGGTGCCAACTTTGTTTTCAAACAAAAGCCCCTTTGACCAAAGACCGCATCACACTTAGCCCGGTCCCAGGCAAAAGTCTCCTGGTGGGCAATCAAAGGGCCAACTTTCCCCCACTGATCCTTTAATCCAAACTCTAGCTCAGTGGGGACAAACAATATGGAGGAGGAAAAAGTAATATCATCTGCTTTAGATACATCGGCCCCATAAAGATCCAGCCTGTGATAATGCTTATTTTTTCCCACTCTCCCATATCAGCCTTCCTAATAAGTCTAGGATATTTGGTTCAAAATTATGACATGCAAGACTGACATTTTCAATATACACTCCTGGATTTTCATATGATGGACCTCACAGAAACCAAGTGAATTTCTTTCAAAACTGCTTAAACTGATACGATGTGCAATGGCTGACCGTGATCCATAAAGGCAATGATAAATACATATATTTGGAATCAAAGGAATGAATAGTCACGTAATTCTATAAGACTTGCTGCAGCCTTGAGGACTCAAAAAAGCAAGTGCGTCTGAGCGTGTGTACATATCTGTAATTTAAAGAGACTGTATTCCCCCCTAAACTGTAAACCCCTTGTGGACAGGAAATGTGTCTACCAACTCTGTTGTATTCTCCTAAGCACTTAGTACAGTGCTCGGGACACAGAAAGCACTCAATAAATGCCACTGATTGATTGATTTTAGCTTTTGATTGAATGTGCACTGCATTATAAAGCTAATGAAATCCTCTTGGGGAAATCATTGGGTCTGAAGACGCATAATGGTCGATAATTGCTGCTATAGACCTTAAACTATAATAGCACAATCAACACAGGTAACACAGATGTTTTCCCTGAGTCAAATTGGCTTAATTGGGGAAAACAGTGTTGCCCAGTGGAAAGCACACGGGCCTGCAGGTCAGAAGACCTGGGTTCTAATCCTGCCTCTGCCACTTGTCTGCTGTCTTGGGCAAGTCACTTTAATTCTCAGGGCCTCGATTACCTCATCTGTAAAATGGGGATTAATGCTGTGAGCTCCACGTGGGACACTGACTGTGTCCACCCTGATTATCTTGTATCTACCCCAGAGCTTAGTACACTGTCTGGCATATAGTAAGCACTTAAATACCATTTTTCAAAAACAAAAATGGATTAGCAGGCTTCTGGCTGATCCTTTATATCAGCAAGGTACTTTCATATGAAAAACAGAGGCTTTTGGTCACATTTGCAGGATTGAAAAATGAAATTGAGACAATTCTGAACCCAAGAAGGCTTTGTGTGCAACGAATTGGTCAGCTTGATTTGTTGCTCATTAGCTCCATCTCTCTTTGAATTTTTCTTGGACTAAGTGATTATTTTCTCCCAGGTAGCCACCATGAAAAATGTAGATCTGGAAGCTTTCAAGTTAAACAGGGGATACTCTCACTGGTATTGTGAACATCTCAATTGTCTCTAGACTGTAAGTGTGTCTCTAGACTGTAATTTCATTATGGGCAGGAAACATGTCTGCTAATTCTGTTGTATTGTACTCTCCCAAGCTCTTAGTTCAGTGCTCTGCACAAAGTAAGCAATTAATAAATAGCACTGATGGCTCATTCATAGGAGTTTTTTTGGCCTTGGGACCTACTGGAGCATGGGGGGAAATCAGTTATGACTATACAGTGAAACAAGTGAGAGACACAGATACATAACCTAGTGGTAAGAGTGTGGGCCTTGGGGGCAGAAGATCCAGATTCTTGTCCTAGTTCTGCCAACAACCTTAGGAGTGTGTTGCCTTGGGCAGGTCACCAGCGGCTTCAAGGTTTTCACCATCTGGCCCTCGCACCTCGCCTCTCTGCTCTCATCTGCTATTCCCAGCACCCTGCCTTTGCCGCTTCCCAAGCCGATCTCCCGGGCTGTACCTTGTTCAACTCCCCAGCCGCCATCCCCCCCGTTCAGGATGCTCCCTTAACTTGGAATTTCCTTTCTCCCCGCATCAGACTGACTACAGCTCTCCCCGCATTCAAATCTCTCTGAAAAATCCCACCTCTCCCTCAAGCTATCCTTGAATAAGCGCTTAGTACAGTAAGCACTCAGTAAATACAATCGAAGATTAATTTCCTAGTTCTCTGAGTTATATCTCCCCTTCAGTCAACTAAGGCATTTAAGAACTTTTCATATACTTGATACTTGAAGGTCAGAGAGTAAATACGTTTTAAAATATGTGTTTGCTCAGTTTATGTATATATTATATTCACACATACACTCACACACAACTGAGGGCCAAAGAGGGTATAAATAAGTTTGTAAACTGAACATATACATTTATTATACATGTTCCCTGCTCTCAAGAAACGTGCAATATAATGGGTGAAGCAAGCATAAAAATATAATTAGAGTGGCCAAAATAAACTGAGCAGATATATGCATGCTATTATTATTATTACAATGGCTAGCCTCGGTATTCCTGTTGGCCTGAACATTAGCTGTGATTCTTTCCCCTTGTCATACTGCCGAGTCCTTATGTGATCAGGTTGCCCTGAGGGTGTCAGAGGCCGTTTAATTAGAATTTCTGGCTCAGCGTCTAGCACCAAGATTAGTGCTCACGTTCCCCAGGGGCAAATTTCCCTTTCATCTGCCCTTCGATTCCTCCTTACCCCGTGCCTGGCTGGCATCTCAGGTACCCATGTTGGGATTAAGGAGTCTGGGGAGCCTTCTTTCTCAACAACTATCTCTTCTGGCTAGTGGGGAGTGGGGAAGGCTGACCAGCGAATGCTGGGACTGTGTCAGTCCCGGCTCATGAAGACCCTAAAGAGTCCCTAAGGGAAGTTAACCCACTGATCTTGAAGAAAATAGGGGCAATCGGTGATATTTATTGAGCACTTACTGTGTAAAGAGCACTGTACTGAGTGCTTAGGAGAACACAGTATGACAGAGTTGGTAGACACGATCCCTGTCCACAAGGTTCACCTGGGGTTTCCATCCTCATCGACCCCAGTATCTTGGCAGCCAAGAACATAGGGAGAAGCAAGGATGATAATCTCCAGAGAATCAATCAATGCTATGTATTGAGCGTTCACTTTATGCAGAGCACTGTACTAAGCATCATACTGGGAGAATACGATACAATAGGGGTGGTTGACAGAATCGCTGCCTTCAAGGGACTTTCAAAAACAGTGGAACTTCACAATAAGAAACCAAAGCAATATAGGGAAGCAAGGGGAAACTGCGGTTCTGGTAAATCTGCTCTAACCTGCTCGTCAATTGTTTCCGTCTCAGAGGGTGGATCCTTACCAAAATTTAATAAAAACTGAAAATATTTCCCTAAAGCTACAGGCTCAGAGGACCCTGGAATTCTCCCAGGGCTGACTGGAGCCTTTTAACCTTAAATCCCTTGAATATATAAATATGTTGCTGAGATGTCAAGTGGATATTTAAATCATTCACTTCCTGTTGCACTGCTATCTTTTCGTTTTGGATTCATACCAAAAATGTTCCATTCCCTTTGGTCTTGCTCTCCATTTTAAAGATTCTTTTGAGGGCGTTGATGTTTTTTGGGTCCAGATTCATAAGAGGGGAAAAAAACCAGTATTCTTCTGGTGGTATGTGGTGAATGTTCTGGCCTTTTCAAATAAAAACTCACCTCTCAAATCTGCGGTCAGACGGATGTAAGCGGCAGGTCACGACATGTCCACATTGGACTCCACCACTAGAGACCAAAGAGGAGAATCGGGCCCCTCTATAAAAACTTGCTTTAAAAAAAAACACCCATCCAAGACCAAGTTTTATTACTTATAAACATTTTTTAAAAGGAATTTTAGATAATCTGACCCACTTATTTATTTCTCAGGCGCTTTTCATTAGCCGGGGATAATAGACCATAAACTCATCAACTCTAAGTCCATTGCACTTAATCCCATGAGCACTAGCCAATTCCATGAGTTCCAGCCAGCCCTCCCAATCAGGGGAGGGTGGGATTTTAGATGCCACGTGGACATGAAAGCAAATTTGGTGGTTGGAAGTGAACGGATCGAGTACGGGAATTTGGAAATCTAAATTTTAATCCTAATTCCGGCAGTGACCTTGTGCTCTCTACTCACTTCACCTCTCTGTCCTTCAGTTTTCTCATCTGTAAAATGAGGATCACACTGGGTTCTTATTTATCCATTGTCAGTTCTCCTAAATATGAGGCAAGTCAAGCCTCTGAAATGATAGGGTATCTGCTAGGTCCTGGATTAGCCTGCTTCCAATTCACATCTGCGTGAGTCGATGCTTAAACAAGCAGCCTCTTGGTCCTGGCTGATGGCAACAAGGACCATTTTGTCGATTGGCAGCCTGCTTCTTCCCCATGCAAGATCGTTCTTTCCCCAGACCAAAATATGCATATCATCTCTCAGCCGGCAGCCTTCTCTCTGAGCCCCTTCTCTTTCTCTGCTCTGACCCACACATACCTTCTCAAGTTTCCTTTTTCCCCCCCTCCTTAAAATCACAATCTTAGGCACCTGGGCTACTCTCCTGCCTCTGATGTTCAAATAACAATAATAATAATGAAGGGAGTGGCATTTGTTAAGCACCTACTATGAGCCATGCATTGAACTAACAGGGGAAGATATAAGATAATCAGATCCTCCTTGGGGCTCACAGTCAAAGGAAGGAGAACTGGTATCAAATCTTTATTTTGCAGATGAGGAAACTGAGGCACAAAGAAGTTATGAGACTTGCTCAAGGTCACACAGCAGATAAATGGCAGAGCTGGGATTAGAACCCAGATCCAATGACTCCCAGGCCCATGTTCCTTCCATTAGGTCACAACGCTTCTTAGTAGTGTTGTTTGTTAAGTACCATGTTCCAGACACCAGGAGAAGCAGTGTGGTCTAAGAGCACGGGCCTGGGAGTCAGAGGACCTGGGTTCCAATCCCAGCCCCTCCACTATGTCTGTTGTGTGCAAGTCACATCATCTCTGGGCCTCAATTACCTCAACTGCTAAATGGGGATTAAAGCTGTGAGCCCCAAGGGGGACTTGAACTGTTTTCCAACCTGATTCTCTTGTCTTTCCCCCAGCACTTTAACACAGAGCCTGGTACATAATATGCGCTTAACAAATACCACTAAAAAAAACCCCATTAAGTGTTGAGGTGGATGCAAGATAATCAGGTTGGACACAGTCCCTGTCCCACATAGAGGTCCCAGTCTAAGTGTTTCCAGCGAGAAGTGTGTGAAAATGCATGAAAGCGCACAGTGCTTTGGAGGGGAGAGGTCTACCTAAACCTCATGGCACTATATTTCAGCACTAAGAGGGAGAAGGGAATGTCTCCTGTAAATCACTGTGAAGGGAACCCTCCCATCACTAGATTAGAGCCCACAGCTAACAAAGAAGCAGCATGGCCTAACAGTGTTGCCTAACGGATAGAGCATGGACCCGGGAGTCGGAAGGACCTGGGTTCTAATCCCAGCTCCACCAACTGTCTGCTGTGTCACCTCGAGCAAGCTGCTTAAATTCTCCGTGCCCTGGTTACCTCAACTGTCAAAGGGGGATTAAGACTGTGAGCCCCATGTGGGATGTGTCTATCCTGATTATTTTGTACTTATCCCAGTGCTTAGAACAATGCCTGGCATATAGTAAGCGCTTAATGTATACCATTAAAAAACAAATTAAAAAAAACACAACCACCAGACACAAAGCAAGGACCCCGGTGCTAACTAAACCCATTCTGCATTCTCTGTCATTTATACCTTCCTGTCAGAGCTTCTGAGGACCTTCGGTCAGTCACTAGGTTGACTCAGGAAATCCAACTCCTACCCTGGTGTCATTCAATGCTCGGAGGATGGATGTACCCAGAGAGGAGGACAGCCTGCCCCTCTCCCTTAAAGCTAGTGTGGGATAGGATTTCTGAACACGTGCCTTTAGTTCAAACTGGTAAGAGGTGGAGCTGTTGGCTTTGGGTTTGTCAACTACTGCTGCGCTGACTCGTATCCAGAGGAGGCGAAGTTTGGGTGGAAACCAGCTTTGAGTGACAATCGAGATCGGGACTCTACCCTCGAGGGACTGGGTGGGTGCACTCATCTTGGCTGATCCTGTCAATTTATAGACGATGGTTTCAGTCACTGAGTTGTGTGGCCGAGGAAACGGGTGAGTCTATCTCAGCCCCCAGCTTTGGGGACCCACCCACCCGAGAAGCAGTGTGATCATCCTAGAGAAGTGGCGTGGCCTAGTGGAAAGAGTAAGGGCCTGAAAGTCAGAGGAGCTGGTTCTAATCCTGACTTTACTAATCGCTTGTTGTATGACCTTGGGCGAGTCACATAATCTCTCTGCCTCAGTTTCTGGAACTGTAAAATGGCGATTAAATCCTACTCCCTCTTAATTAGACTGTGAGCCCCATGTGGGACAAGGACCGTCTAACGTGACATACTTGTACCTATCCCAGTGTTTAGAACAGTGCTGGACACATAGTAAATGCTTTTACCATAAAAAAGGAGAGACGAAGCTCAGTCTTTTAAGCTAATAGTGTTTTCTCTTTACCATTTTGCTGCCACTGAATGTTCCTGAATAAGACAACACAGTGGAGCCAAAGAATAGGCTCCTTTGCAAGGGATCGCAATACTCAGCATCTTACTACATCTTGGAATCTTTTTTTTTTCCCCCTTCAAAGTCCAGATTCATTGAAGAATCCAGTTTTTTTGTTGGCCAAACAGGGTCTCTTCAGCACTGACCTTCTGGCCCCTCAAAGGGAGAAAGGAATCCAGAGTTAAAAATAACAACTTTTAAAAAGTCCAAGTGTTTATAATTCCTAACAGCTGTATCCATATTTGCTGTGATAAGAGATCCCGGCTGACCGCCGACTTATCAATTTCAAAACGTTACGTACTATCTGAAGGGTAGCAGCACCCCAGCTCCTTTTTCTGAAAAGGGGTTAACTATTTCAGGGGATGGTTTCCGAGTGGCCGAGCTGGAGGTCAAAAATCCAGGCCTGAGGATGGGGGGTTGAAAGGGGTCGCCAACCTGGAGAAACCATATGGTGAAATCAGGAATTGGGAAGTTAAATCTTCAAGCATCTTTCCATGAAATAATACTAAAAAGTTTTCTAAGATTCCTAAAGCACGTTCAGGATTCACCTCTATCCCACTGTTCTATTTCCCTGAAAATGGATCCTTGAAGTTCTGTTTCTTAGAGGAGAGACGGCCTTCAAGGTCAGTCAGGGGATTTAAAAATTTCATCCTTCACAAGAGCTGTTGACAAAACTCCTTTCAGTTTTCCTGAGATGGCTTCAAGCTCCTCCAACCCCCTTAAGCCTCTTCCAATTTCATATCTCCCTTGTTTGCTCTTTCCTAGACACTGAAGAACCACCCAGTTTACTGTCCTTCTTGAGTCTTATACTTGGGTTCTATTCTATCACGTTCACAGGCTTCTGTCACTTCCATTTTAGATTTTGCTGGCAGGGTGGTGGTGCACTGATTTGTATTTACCCAACTCCTTGATGCTGTAAGCTCCTTAAGGGCAGGGACAAGATTCTGTTCATTCTTTCAGGTGTCTGCTACACTGTTCTTCATGTAGTAGGACCTCAAAAAATACAATTAAGTAAGGTTGTGTGGAAGTTATGAGAACCAGTAACCCTTCATTCCCAGGCACCAGAGAGAAATTAAAGCAGGAAAATATGAGAACTTGCTTGTATTGTGTCCACTGGGGCGGACAGTTCAGGAAGAAAGAGACTGTGAGATCTCTACGGAGAAAAGGGCCTCCTGGATCGTGTGCATCTGTTCTCACAATGAACGGAAGTCGATGACTTGGATTTTCAAGTACAACTTTCACCTTTTCAGTGTGTAATCCATCAGCATGAAATATGTCTCCTTCCGTGCAATCTCACCCAAATATTTTGGTGACTTTCCTGCTTCTGAACCACAGCCAAGATTCCTGTAGGTTTTTTGAAGCAATTTTGTTTTCTAAATATTATCAAAGGGTTGAACCAAGCACCCCCAAACCCAAGGTCGTTTTTCAAGGATTTGAAACTCGGGCCCTATTTGCTCTATTTAGAGCTTCACTGTTTTCCTGCAATTTTTAAAAAAAGTTCTTGTGGCCTTGCAGCTTAATGCAGATTCACTGGGGACTAAGTTCTCTGCATACTGACAGACCCATTTCAGGAAGACAAGATTCCGAGGGGAATGTTGGAAAACTGTCATTTTCTCCCTTCTGCAGTTGGGCTTCCTCCCCTCACAGCAGGCCCCGCCTATCCTCTGCCCCTCAACCAAGAAGCAGAGTGGACTAGTTAATAATAATAATAATAATAATAATTATGGTACCTTGACCCTGGGTGAAGAGGTGCCCCGAAGGGAGAGTGGAAAAGCTGAGAGGGAATTAGAGACTTGCTAGATTAAAGGGAAGAGTCTTACAAAGCTTAGCTGGAAACAATTTGCGCAAAGATTTTGACTTTGGAGTGCTTCCTTGAGCCTTCTTAGGATCAGAGAACAACTCGGCCCCACCTTCCCCACCCCTGGCCAATACATATATTATTATGGCATTTATTAAACACCTATTCCGTGCTGAGCACTGGAGTAAATACAAGGTTGAGATTGGGCACAATGTGTGTCCCTGCCAGGGCTCACCATCTCTGAGATGCAGTATCAATCAACAGTACTGCAGAATGCAAGCTCTCCCTTCTGCGTCACACTTGCGATTGGATTTCCTCCCTTTATCCACCCTTCCCTCAGCCCCACGGCATTTATGTACATATCTGCAATTTATATTGATGTCTGTCTCTCCCCCTAGACTGTAAGTTCACTGTGGACAGGGAAAGTGTCAACCAATTCCATTACATTGATATGTTGTACTCTCCCAAGGGCTTAGGACGGTGCTCTGCACTCAGTAAGCGTTCAATAAGATCTGGTGATCGTAAACTCCTTGAGGGCCGGGAAAGTGTGCCTTTCTTCTGTTGTACTCTGAGTGATGAATACAGTGCTCTGCATTCAGTAGGAACTAAGTAAACATCACTGATTGACTGGTTACTGCAATGAGAGATGTCTCTGGAGGGAAAACTGATAACCAGAAAGACTTTAGCACCTGATGTTTCAGGGTTTCTTGCACAGAGTGATCTCTGGATCTGGCTAAATGGCCCAGTTTATAATGATGGTTTCTACAAGTCCAAAGTGGTAGCAAACAACTAGACCAGCCCTCTCGCCTCTCCTCATCCACCACCCCACAGCTCCTAGGAGATCTTAAAATTATCACCAGGGGCAGGGTGACCTATAGCCCGCCTCTCGAGCTAGCCCACCGGCCAGAGACTACGAGGTGACATTTCTCCCCAGGCTACCGTCCTCTGTAGCTAATCAGCCACTAGGAACAGGTACCATCGTGTTCAACTTGGCCAGCTGAGCTGCCTTTGCTCAAGTCATTACATTTATGTTTTATAGATTACATGTACTTTGGTTTCCCTTATTGCTCCACCATAGACCCAGAGATTCCAGCTTTCGAGAGAGAGCCTAGCACTGAGCTATAATGAAAGACAGCATCCAATGCTTCGGGCCACTAACCATACGCACGGTTGAAGAATGTAACAGCGCATTGAACCCAACAAAAGCTATTTATCATGCACTACAGGATCTATAGTCTCCCCTCTACAGCTAAAAGCACCATCTTTTCCTCTCTCTGTTAAGCAGAGCTCAGATAATTCAATGTGAGTTCAGTCCATGTCCCTTTCCCAGTATAGAGGAATCCTTCAGCGCTCCACATGTGTACCTTCCAGGAGGGCATCGAGGGAAATTTCTGAGGTTCCTTGAGAGGATCGCTAAATTCCTGCGAGAAATCCCAGAGGATTTCAAATGTGCTACATTGTTTAAAATCCAAGACATTCTTCAGGAGACACATCTGGGAGTAGTTGAGAAGGGCGACCTTGGCAGGATTGGGGTGGGAGAGAGGTAAATTCTTCATCTTCATGTTTAACGGCAAGACTCCCTTCAGGGTTGTCTCTTTGCCATCACTAGAAGCAAAAAGTCAGGCTAGATTTATATTGTGCTCCAGGACAGGGCAGGAGGTGGAGTGACTCTCTCGAAGTCCTGACAACCAAGCAGCAGAGGAGAGTAAAGATGGCATTGGGAGGGGTTGGGGGAAGGATGACAACAAGGACCTGAGGGCCCCCAGGGTGGCAGTGGCTGAGCGATGACCTCAGCCTGGTATGTGTTGGGCCGGATACTCAAGTTCTCAAGCAAAAGACAAAGAATTTTGCTCTCAGAGACTCCCTGGGCCCACGAGAGACAATGATAATGATGAAGAAAAAGCAATGAGGCCAGTGGAGGTGATTTGGGGGACAGAATACATGAATAAGATCAAAGACAAGTCTCCAGAAAAATACTAATGAGAGAAATGGGGAAGGACCAAATTTCCAAATAAGAGAGACCAAAGAACAAGTCAGCAAAGAGCTGTATGCGAAAGGAACCTTCCAGGATGATGGGAAACGCATGGCGGAAATAGAGCTTCTCCCGTAGATCAGAATGCACCATTAGATGGAGCAGAGGGGAAAGAGGCATGGCTTTGAAGAATAAAAGGGACCAGTCAAAGCTGGGACCAAGGAGAAGTTAGAAATGCCCAGAGAAAATGGATCTAGACCACAAACTGAGGACTCTGGGATTCCTCAAGATGCTATTGACAGAAACAGAAACCAAAAATTTAGAAGAAACATCTAAGAGATGAAAAGATGAATACAGTCCCCAAGGGTGGAGAATCCCCATAGACCAGGCCCTCAAGGAAAAAGACTTCTCTGTCAGAAACCCTGACAGAGATTTGCACTGCAACTTTGGAGAAAGGAGCGGTGATGGAGACTCATGGACTAACAAATGGTCTGGGTTACAAAAGAGGAAGGACAAGATCTCCCCTGAGTCAAACTAAAAAGAAGATGAAAAGGCGTACTTTTTGTAGTATTTTTTTAGCGCTTACTATGTGCCTGGCACTCTATTAAGCAATGGGGCAGATACAATCTAATCAGATTGGACACAGTCCATGTCTCACAAGGGGCTCACAGTCTTAACCCCCATTTTACAGATGAGGTAACGGAGGCACAGAGAAGTTAAATGAGTTGTCCATGGTCACGGAGCAGACAAGTGGCAGAGACAGGATTAGACTCCTGGTCCGACTCCCAGGAATGTGCTCTATCCATCAGGCCACACTGCTTGACAAATTGTATTGCAATTATATACTGCAAGGCTGCAAAGACTAGCACTGCAGAATAAGGCCAGTGGCCCAAAGCTACAGAAGGGGGCAGGAAAATAACCAATTGCTCAATGGAATCACTTGGGAGCAGAGATAGCGATCAGGCATTCAATCAGAAGAGTCAGGCTTTTCTGCTTAAAATAACATGAGAATGTGTGTTGCTATCCAAATAAATAAATAAATCAGTGGTATTTGAGTGCTTGGGTGAATTAAAAAAAAAAGGTTGGTAGACAAAAGCCCTGCCTTTAAGGATCTTACATTCCCATTTTATGAGCTCCACAAAAATGATGAATAGTCCCAAAGTGAGGAAAGAGATTGGTAAGGAAATCAAAGACAAAAAAATGAGTAAGAAAATAGACCCCTGGCGAAGAAAACAGGCAGCCAACCTAACAACCGACTCCGTATAGGAAGGAAACACATCAATTATCACTTGACTACTTGCCAACTAGAGTGTAAGCTCCTCAGGTTAGGGATCATGTCTTCCAGCCCTATTGTATTGTACTCTCCCAAGCTACACACAGTGAGCATTCAATATCTTTGATCGTAGACTTAGGCTAGTGATAAAGGGGAAGACAGCAGGGCCGACTTCTGATGGTGAGCGGCAGGATCACCAAGAGGGTGTAGTCCCCCTTCTTGATAACGGTATAAAGATTAAAGGATAAGATGGCCTCTGGGAGCCCAAATATCTGAAACCAGACCTGGAAGGTACAGTATAGTCTTCATAAATGATGAATGCAGAGGGAATTGGGGGAGGGGGGTAAGAGAGGTAAGGGGGAGGAAAACAGGAGGAGAAGAAAGGGAGAACCAGGGAGAGAATGGAAGTAGAAGATGGGCCCAACAAAGTTCCAAAGGAAACACTTGGGAAGAAAGGATGATGGTGAAGAAAATTAAACCATGGGAAACAGGGAGACAGTCCCTCTGGAACAGCATCTGCCTCAAACAGATTTCAGTTCCATTTTTTTCATTCTAAAGTTATGTCGGGTGCCCGCCAACTCGATGCGTGGTATCTCCGTTGAGAATCCTTTTTAATCGGTCCATGGAACAATAAGACCAATAAAAGGCAGTGTGCCTGCTCTCCTTCCAGTAAAGAAGGCTGGGAGAGATGAACCCAGAGCTTTACTTTGGAGTGATGCTTTTATGGAACAATTTTAATAAAGAAAGTGGGGTGGGGGTAGAGAGCAGGGAATATCTCTGAAGTTCATTTCCCTCCGTCCTCCTCCCTTTGGGGAACTGGGGTGGGAGGGGTCAGAAATTCGCTAAAGAGCAGCATAAAAACTTGGAACGGGGTCATGATATGAAAAAAAATCCCAGAAAAGATTGGTATGTGGGGGAGAAAGAGCTGCAAAAGACTAGCTCAGACGCCCTGAGGGAAAAGCATGAAAACAAAATGGCATCTGAATGACATGTGAAAACGATAGAGGAGAGAGCAGAAATTGTTGAACTTCACAAGTTCCAAAGAGGAGGAGGAGCATATAATGTGGCTTGGCCAAAATCGGAAACGCCTGGTCAAGAGAAATACGACATTTCAAGGGGAAGAAAATGTGAGCCAAGATAAGAGACTTGCATGTGTGTGGTTACACACACACGCCTGATGGTAAACTGGTCAGGAAAAGTAAGGTTAGGAGAGGAATTAGCACTGGATACAGGAATCCTGGAGATCAGAGGCTAGAAATGTAAGGAAAAAGTATACTGATAGAGAATATAGGAGGGAAACATTTCTGTTTGCTTAGGGCCTGAAGGTATTTAAGGCACTGATAAGAATCACAATCAAGAATGTTTTTGAAACCAAAATGATCTCCTAAGAGTTTCCAGGAAGAACAAAGTGTGGAATCGGAGCATTAAGGAAAGAGGGATGGAAGCCCTTCTTGTGGGAGAATAGGCAAAACTGAGAACAAGTAACGTGAGCAGAGCACTGGGGAAAGTACAATGTAATAGAGTTGGTAGACACAGTCCCCGCCCACAAGAGGTTTACAGTTTACAGGGACACTTCGCAGAAAGTGTGTGTGCTATGCTATGACTAATTCAGGATTTTGCCCTTCTTGAAACGCCTAAAAAATTGGAGCAATAGTGTTCCAAAGCCAGAGTGTGGCCTTTCATGAGGTTATTTTCAACAACGTGTGGAATAATCATGTCCTTTGTCTTACAATTTTTTCCAGTTTTCTCAAGGAGCAAACATTAAATCCTCTGAAGCTTTAAAAATTTACTTAATGTTACTAAAACCTCAACACAATACAAGTAGTAATTTACTACCTAAATAATTATGTTGTCGTCTTTCTCTGCACAGATGTGCGTGGATTCTGAAAAACAAAAAAGTTACACGTTTGGGGGCAGAATCTTGACCTGTAATGGCCGAGCCGGCGAATCACAGTTCGGTGGCTTGTCCGCTTTCGATTGCCAGCGTCAGGACGTGGAAGCTTCTACAAGAAGACTCAGTAATACCGGACCTGAACACAGCCATTCATTCAATTTGAGTGCTTACTGTGCACAAAACACTGTACTAAGCACAGCCCCAGATAGGATACCACATGCTTTTCCACTCATTAAGAATATACTGGGACTTAAAAATATGTGATCTGCAATACCTGACCTGATTAGGACATTTTAAAAAAAAGTTTTAGTGCATCCACCGTTTTCTACCTCATGCCCCCATCTTTTCGATTTTAACAGTGATTAGATAAATATGGCAGTAACAATCTTAGGGTACATTCTTGGGATCGGAGAATCAAATGAAACGTCTGCTATGTGTTGAGTACTCTCCCAAGCATTTAGCACAGTTCTCTGCAGATAGTAAGATCTCAATAAATAGCATGGATTGATTGGAGAGGTGAGAGGAGGCAGCGAAGGAAACCACTGAGCTGGAAGTTGAAGCTGGTATATCAGGGACAAGACAGTGACTCATCCCGAGTTTCACTGGAATGGGGGATCCAGGGTTGAGAAACCACCATCCCTGGCCCCTTAGAGATTGGCGGGGAGGGGAAGGGAGAAAGGAATCTAGACTTCAAGGAGCAAGTGAACATGATAGGGCCTCACACCTTCAAGGAAAGGGGAAACTGATGCCATAGGGAGGGATGAGTTTGAAGAAATTTTATTTTATCTTGGGAGACACCATAGTGTACTGGGAAGAGAATGGGATTGGGATCTAAAAGACTCAGATTTTAATCTTGGTTTAGCCACTGGCCCCTGTGTGACCTCGAGCGACTCATATAAACTTCTCTGAGCTCAGCTTCACCGTGGGGAAAATGGCTATGAGACACCAGCTTTCCCTATCTCAGATTGGGAGCCCCACGTGGGACAAGAGGCTGTGTCCGATATGATTATCTCGTATCTACTCAGTGCTTGGCAAATAAGCGCATGATAAATACAATAGCAACAAGAAAAAACATGATTACCTCTACTCCTAGCCACGGGCATAAGAGCAAGGGGCTAGTGAGGAGCGATCGACTCGGACTGCTGACTTGCTGGAGTGAAATGCTCCTTGAGGCTAAGAACGCCTTTGAAAAGTAGGACATACCCTGGGCTATTTAGAAGAGGATGATGGAATTTTCCATCGAGGACAACAGAGGGGCCTCTGGGAACCTGCCCAAAGGAACTGATTACAGTGCTAGTGGTTTACCCAGAGTCGCTCAATCAGCGGTATTTATATAGCGCTTACTAAATGCACAGCACTGCATTAACAATAGAGTGAGCAAACATGTTTTCTGCCCACAGTGAGCTTACAGTCTAGAGGGGGAGACAGACATTAATATAAGTTATTTATAACATATAAAGATATAAACATAAGTGCTGTGGGGTTGAGGTTGGGGCAGATATCAAATGCCCAAGGGTCACAGATCCACATGCAAAGGCGATGCAGAAGGGAGAGAGAGCCAGAGAAAGAAAAGAGGGCTTCACAGGGAAGGCCTCTCGGAGGAGATGTGACCTTAATAATGCGTTGAAGATGGGGAGAGTAGTGGTCTGGCATAAATGGATGGCTGGGGGAGGATGTGAAAAAGGAGTTGGTGGTGAGATAGACAAGATCGGGGCACAGTGAGTAAACTGGCACTACAGGAGCAGAGTGTGTGGGCTGGTCTACTGTAGATCAATGAGGAGAGGTAGGAGGGGGCGAGCTCATCGAGCGCTTTAAAGCCAACAGGGAGGAGTTTCTGTTAGACGAGGAGGCGGCTGGGCAAGTCCTCGGAGGTTCTTGAGAAATGGGGAGATTTCTACGGCACATTTTTTTTAAAGAAAGGATCAGTGCAGCAGAGTGAAGTACGGCCTGGAGTGGGGAGAGACGGGAGGCAGGGAGGCAGAAGCGGTAGCCATGCGGGAGGCGATTAGTGCTCGGAAGGATGGAGAAGAAAGGGCGGATTTTAGCCATGTTGTGAAGGTTGAACCGACAGGGTCTGCAGATTGAATATGTGGGTTGAATGAGAGAGATGAGTCGAGGATCACGCCAAGATTACAGGCTTGTGAGACGGGGAGGATAATCATGATCCCACTGGGGCAGTGGCTGCAAAAAGTGAGTAGAGGAAAGGCCTAAGTGGATGAGAGTATGTATTATTGTTCCTATTGTCTAATAGAACCTAGGAAACATTTTTTTTCTATGGTATTTGTTAAGCACTTACTATGTGCCAGGCATTGCACTAAGCTCGATATCCTAAGCTTGGTGTGGGCAGGGAACATGTCTGTCCACCTTATTTTATTGTACTCTCCCAAGCATTTAGCAGAGTGCTCTGCAAACAGAAATATAAGTGCTCAATAAATACCCATGAATGAACGAATAAGCCCTGGGATAGCTAATCAGCTAATCAGGTTAGACGCAGTCCATGTTCCTCTTGTAGCTCACAGTTTTAACCCCCATTTCACAGAAGGTGTGACTGAGACACAGAGGAAGAGAAGTGACTTGCCCAAGGTCACACAGCAGACAAGCAGCGGAGCCGGATATTAGGATCCAAGTCCTCTGGCTCCAGGCCCAAGTTATTTCCATTAGGCCACACTGCTGTGGGCTTTTACAGCTGGTTTGGAGAGGTGAGGCTCAAAGAGGAGAATGGGAAACCAGAGGCAGGAGGGTGGGCTTTCTTCCACAACACTCTGCTGTACATAACCATTTATGAGAAAGTGGCTGTTTGTCAAATATTTAATTTGTGAGTGAATGAGTGTGTGTGTGTGTGTGTGTGTGTGTGTGTGTGTGTGTGTGTGTGTAGGAGAGAATACAGCAGATGTGTGGTGAGGCAAATCTGCTACAGATTAGAGGGTTAGTATTTTGGGGAAAACAAGGTTTACATAACTGGGAACAAGTTTTCTTTCAAGAGGGATAAGAACTCACCCTGCTGTGGTGGAGACAATCCAGAGAGTCCAGAAATCTAATTACATTTGCAGACTGTCACTTCTAAACACACTCAATGGCTGAATCCCAAAGTGCCACTAAATCACGAGGGCTGCTCGGAATTTAACTGATATGCACAGAAAGGCTGGTGGGTAAGAAATTCCTCTTTGGATAATTGTGATTATGAATCGAGCAGTGTTCCAGTGCCACACTGCATGTCCGTCGAGGGTTCTTGAACGTGCTGGAAAACTTGAGAATCTAGCCCTCCTTTCTCTTCTTCGCTCCTGGGACAGACCTCTCTGGGAAAAGAATTCCGAATGGTTTGTGGAATGACACAGAGTACCCCAGATGGATGCACAGATTTCATTCTCTTCGCTGACTCTACAATAAAGTACGGGAGCTCCCTAATTCCTTTACTTTCAACCGTCAGGCCTTTAAGTTCCCTAGCCCCCTAGCTGTTCCATAAATAAACTAAGAGGCCCACTGGAATTGTTAGGCATCGGTGATTCCAAACCCGCCCGCGGAATAGGAAACCGGGTGATCGGAGGAGGGGGTTGCAGGCGTGAGAAGAGTGTGGGAGTCGTCTAGGGAGGAAGGGAGAGACCATGTGGTTCCACTAGCCATGTAAATGTTGCTCGGGACACAGGATTTTTGAGAAGCAATGTGACTTAGTGGAAAGAGCTTGGGTCTGGAAGTCAGACAACCTGGATTCTAATCCCCTCTCTGGCATTTGCCTGCTGAGTGACCTTGGGTAACTCACTTCCCTATGCCTCATTTTCCTCATCTGTCAAATGGGGATTAAATATCTGTTCTCCCTCTTATACTTTGAGCCTCATGTACAACCGGGACCATTTCAGACCTCATTATCCTTTATCTAACTCAGCACTTAGTACAGGGCTTGGCAAATAGTATATCAACAAAGACGATTCTCATTTTTTATCCCCATTATTAGTAATATAAAAGCTATGTGGTCAGAGCCCTTCGGAAATATATCTCTCCCTTCGAGCTGGGGAAAGTCTGCAGAAGAGCCGATATTCAAATTTCTATACTTTTTGCTCCTCTGTGTTCTCTGCTCCCTCTGCCTACCTTCCAATTTCCTTCTTACCGAGGATCCTCTAGTCCTTGCTCATTAATAATATCAGAATAACTATGGCATTTCCTAGCACTCACCACACTCCCACCACTGTCCTAAGCACTGCAAAAGATCCAGCAGAATCAGATCAGACAGACCCTGTTGACTTTGGGATCACAGTTTCAAAGGGAGGGAGAACAGAGGCACACCAAAATCACAGGGTTTGCCCTAGGTCTCTCAGAACACCTTGTCCCATAATCTCTCTCTTCTGGGCAAAAAACAACAAAACACCATTTATTTTTGACTAAAGACTTGAGAAGTAATCTGGAGGCCCGTCAACAATGGGAGATTCTCAGAAATATCTAGAGTTTTCACTCTGAAATAGAACTAGAGAGACACAGATGTTCTGAGTTTCAAGAAGTTTTGCACTCGGAGCTGGAGTAATCCAGATATGCTATTTAGTGGAGTAGACCCATCTGCTCTGTATCTGGGTCCCCACAATCGCAATGGAAAGTTAGTTTCTATATCAGTGTGGCAAAAACTGCTGAATGCAGGCCAGATTTGTTCTAGACACAAAGGGCTGGGGTGTGGTGATATATTTACTCCACCTAAATGAACTTGCAAGAGTTTCACTCTTCAGTAGACCGTTCTTCCCCTCCTGCCAATCAGAATATTTGAGAGAAGCGGGAAGAGTGACGAACCCCGGAAGCACCACCGCCCCCCGCAAGAGAAGCAGCGTGGCTCAGTGGAAAGAGCACGGGCTTTGGAGTCAGAGGTCATGGGTTCAAATCCCGGCTCGGCCACTTGTCAGCTGTGTGACTTTGGGCGAGTCACTTAACTTCTCGGTGCCTCAGTCCCCTCATCTGTAAAATGGGGATTAAGACTGTGAGCCCCACGTGGGACAACCTGATTACCCTGTGTCTACCCCAGCGCTTAGAACAGTACTCGGCACATAGTAAGCGCTTAACATATAACAACATTATTATTATTAACCCTGGGAGAAAGGCAGGAAAGGAAATGGGGGTACGTCAACTAGAAGTTGAGCCCAGTTGGGGAACCCTGGGAGGCAAAGACAGTTCTCCAAGTTTACCCCAACCTGCTGAGGCAGTCCCAGGGTACCCCCAAACCCCACTGGACTGGGGTTTGGAAGTGAGTAGGAATTCAGTAGCTAGGCACGACACCGTTGCTAGGCTGCTCAGCGATGTGACCAAAACTCGGAATCGAACTTTGGAGACATTTCCACTCTTTCAGTTAACTCACATCCCTCCCCTTCATACTTAACCCTCCCCAACACCCTCAATACTTCCCAGCAGCTGCCAACTCGGTCCATTTCCTATTATCCGAAGTAAGCGAAGGAAAATGACTGCTCACCAGCCTCTGCAGAATCCCCCTGCCGTGAGTCTTTTGGACATCCTCAGCCTTGTCTTCTTCAAATGGGCTCAGCCCAGTTCCCTTGACCTCTGTCCACACATCCACTTCCCCATGGCTTTTGTCCACACCCTGGCCAAATCGGTGGCTTCTGCCCTCCAACCTGTTTAAGACCCGCAGCCCAGTTTTGAGCTGAGCAGAAGTGAACAGTGCCAGCTGGACCTGCCCCCCTGATCAATCCTACAATCACCATCCCTACCTTCAAAGCCTTATTCAAAGCACATCTCCTCGAAGAAGCTTGGATTAAGCCCTCATTTCCCCTCCTACTTCCGTCTGCATCCCCTAGCACTTGAATTTGCTCCTTTTATTCACCCCTCTCTCAGCCCCACAGGACTGATGAACATAACCATAATTTATTTTTATGCTGTATCTCCCCCTCCAGACTGAAAGCTCGCTGTGGGAAGGGCATGGGTCTACCAACTCTGCTATACTGTACTCTCCCAAGTGCGTGGTACAGTGCTCTGCACACAGTAAGGGCTCAATAAATATGATTGATTGTAGGCATTGCCCCTGGACTCAGCCTTCCTCGTCCTTTATGAATGCTGAATGGGTGCATTATTCCCCCAGCTGCCATCCAGAGAAACAGACTCCCTTTTATATCTCGGCAGGCCAGGCCCAAGGCTGGAGCTTTGCTTTATCCACACATGTAAAAGTCAAGCAGTAATTCCAGAGAAGGAGAAAATCCAGCCCTCGTGCAATGCTGTCTTTCAGCTGCCGGAGTTCACACCTGTAGCACAGCACGTGCACATCTGGTCTGTAAATCTCTCCCTTACGGTATTTATGAAGGGCAATATGCTGTACTAAGCACTGGGGTAGACACAAGTTACTCAAATTGGACAAAGTCTCTGTCCCACATAGGGCTCACAGTCTTAATCCCCATTTTGCAGGTGAGGTAACTGAGGCACAGGGAAGTGAGGTGACTTGCCCAAGATCACAGCAGACAAATGGCAGAGCCAGGATTAAAAGCCACGTCCTTCTGACTCCCAGGCCTGTGCTCTATCCACTAGTCACATTGCTTCTCTTCTCTCAGGTCCTTGGTAGTGGTCCCTTTCTGTATCCTGAAAATGTCATGATATGGAAGAGGCAAGACCCGGAGCAGATGGGAAAGCAGGAAAATCATTCCCTCCCCGTTCCTTGGGCCTAATTCTCACCCTAGACTGATTCAGCTCAAAAGTCACATCCCACCTCCATTTTCAAGTAAAGCTTTAATTAACGACTTCATTTATGTCTCGATCTTTTAAGGTATCAGAAGGTTGATAGTGAGGAAGCTCAGCTCCCTCTACTTTAAGCAAACACAGGGCAGCCTGGTTGTCCGGAAAATGCTGATCGCAGGACCAGATCCCCACATTTGTTGTTTTCCTGAAACTTTCCTCCCAAAGAGCTCCAAGCACTTAGCGATGGGAACTCACTCCTCATTCTGAGAGAGCCGTCGGATGATAACGGATAGATAGATATTCCGTTCAGCTAAAGAAACCCGGGCCCAACCTGATATCCCCAACCACCATGGCAGAGTCACGGAAAGAGCACGGGATTTGGAGTCGGGGCTCATGAGCTCGAATCCCAGCTCTGCCACTTGTCGGCTGTGTGACTGAGGGCAAGTCACTTAACTTCTCTGTGCCTCAGTTCCCTCATCTGTAAAATGGGGATTAAGACTGTGAGCCCCACGTGGGACAACCTGATTCCCCTATGTCTACCCCAGCGCTTAGAACAGTGCTCGGCACATAGTAAACGCTTAACAAATACCAACATTATTATTATTATTATTATTATTATTAGAGTCAAAACTAGAACCCAAGTTGCTTTGATTTCCAACATCTGCCTTTCTGCAGCTAGAAAACTCTGCTTCTTCAGTAAATGTTCTGTCTGAATTGAGACAGCTCTAGATTTAAAAAGGGCCCCAAATCAGGAGGATCTCAAATTCATTCATTCAACTGTATTTATCGAGTGCTCGCCATGTGCAGAGCACTGTACTAAATGCTCGGGAAAGTACAGTACAACAGTGACATTCCTTGCCCACAGTGAGCTTTACATGCTAGAGGGAGTTTACAATCAAATGCCATCACAAGCTCCACATGTCCCACTTTTAAATATGGTATTCAATTTTTAAATTGCATTTGGAGAGTCGATCTGATGGCATATAGAATAATTCAGGTCTTTTATCTGTTTTATTATATCTAGGTTTACCTGCTTCTTCTTAGATTATAAGTGACTTGAGAGAGGTCTCTCTCTCTCATAATTTCTTCAGTGCTTAGTATGGACACCTGACAGTTGTTTATGTGTCCAGTTGTTCATTTAGGAAGCCATGTGGCCTAGTGGAAAGAGCCTGGGACTGGAAGACAGGAGACTTGGTCTCTAGACACAGCTTTGCCACAGGCCTGCAAATGTGTCCTCGGCCAAATCTGTTAACTTCCCCGGGCCTCGGGTTCCTCTTGTTTTAAAATGGGGAGGTCGATTGAGCGTGAACACAGAGTCATGGATATGTCGTAGATAACCAATGCTTAGCACACACAAAGCACATAATAAATTCAAAAATTATTATAAAAAGGATGACTTTGTCCAAACAGCAGTAGGTCAGAAGCAGCATGACGTAGTGGATAAAGCACGGTCCTGGGAGTCAGAAGGTCGTGGGTTCTGATCCAGGCTCTGCCGTTTGCCTGCTGTGTGACCTTGGGCCAGTCATTTCACTTCCCCTGTGCCTCATTTACCTCAACTGCAAAACGGGAATGAGACTGTGAGCTTCACGTGGGACAGGGATTGTGTCCGACCCAATTTGCTTGTATCCACCCCAGTGCTTAGTACAGAGCCTGGCACACGGCGAGCACTTAAATACCACAGTTATCATTACCAGATGATTTCATAAAGGAATGCCACTCCCACTAAGGGAGAGGGCTGTGGTGGCGGTTGTGGGGTGCAGAGACTGAAAGAGAAGGGAAGAAAAGGTCAGAAGGGCATAGGTAGGGAAGGAGAGGGGTGGAGCCCAAGAAAAACTTCCTAGGCTTGAGCCAAAGACAATTCCACAGTGGCCTTACTTTGGGGGAAGTTGGAGGAGTGCTTTCTTGTTGAGTGAACATAGAAAAGTTTTCCCACTCTAGATTCATTTTAAGGAGAGTTTACAGGGTGGGGATAGGAAGCAGGAGAGAGAGTCTTCTCTCCCGAGCAAAATGAATGTGGCCCGTAACTTAATAATTGTAATAATATTGGCTATGCCCCGACTGTGTGACATGCCCTGTAGTAAGCACTGGAGTAGAGACAGGATAATCCTGTCAGACAGTCCCTGACCCACACGGGGCTCACAGTTCAAGTGTTCCTTGGGTTTGAGACATTCAAAAACCAAAATGTCTTGTCAGCCATCTGACAGAAATCTATGCATTTCTGAATCAGGATATGGTAGATTCAGCCTCGGAACCAAATCTCACGCCAAGAACCTGACCATCCCCACAGACTCTGACAGCCAGGAGAGCCATAAACATAAGACTCCCTCCAAGTCTTTCTTCCAGGGCCAAGAATCCTTTCCAAAAGAAAAGGGCAGTATTTCGATGCATATCCAGGAACAGAGATTCTCAGAGGCAGAAATCTATGAAGACCACCAGGCCCACAAGTCATCGAACAAAACGCGAGATGGTTAATTCTCCAAAAAACCGGCAGACGCTAGGGTAGGTGAACAGCTAATTAGGTTCATCCATCCATCCTGACTATCTTAGTATCTGAACTGCGTGCCCGAGAAGGACTTAAAACCAGCATCACTGATCTGTACAGTAAATTCCTCATAGGATAGCCCGAAATCAGACAATGACCCAACCAGATGGTGAGCCGATGATACTCCAACACATTTTCGACAGTGTGAACTTCGGCACAAGGACCATAAAAGAGGAGAAAAAACAAAGACAGTCCCTTGGCATTTCCTTTCATAAAATATCACCTTTCGCTTTTTCCCATACCCTTTTGCTCAGTAAGGCTTTGGGAATGAGTGAGAGAAGAAGAGAGAGGGAGCGGAGAAAGAGGATTTTGAAGTGATGATAGCCATTTCCTCCAGGGGACACCACGAGGGGACAGTCAAGAGTCGCAGGCACTTGAATTTCTCTCACCTCTGAGCCGACTTGGCCTTTCCTGTACTGGAGAAATTATTTTCCAGGCCACAGGTAGCAGGTAAAGGATGGGGGTGGTGAAACCTAATGAAAAGAATGCCCAGGATCCCAAAGTGGGATGAGTCTTCCAGAAGTCAGTGGGTCTATCCCCCTGCCTCAGTGATATTTGCCACGTAGATTTTTTTATGGTATTTCTTAAGCATTACTCTGAGCCGGGAACTGTAGTAAGTGCTGGGGTTGGTACGAAATTATCAGGTTAGACACAGTCCCGATCCTACACAGGGCTCACAGTTTTAATCGCCATTTTAGAGATGAGGTAACTGAGGCACAGAAGCAAAGTTGAAAAGCCAGGTGAAGGGTGGGATTTAATCCCCCTGCTTTTAAATCTGGAAGGCCTAGTTAAAATTTGAAAAGCATGAGGCCAGATGCTAACCTAGTAGTAATAATTGGGGAATTATACATTTACTACGTGCCAAGCACAGTACTAAGCACTGGGATAGATAGAAGGCAATGAGGTCAAACAGTCTTGTCCCGCATGGAGATCGCAGGACTGTAGGAGGGAGAATAGGTTTTGAATACCCATTGTACAGATGAGGAAACTGAGGCACAGAGAAGTGAACTATCTGGGCCATGGTCATAGAGAGGATAAGTGGGGTAAGTGGGAGCAGGCCCCCATGGTAGCCCCCTCCTTGCTTGGAGGTACTTGAGACACACACACAATTTGGGGTCACTTGGTAAGGGACTCCAGGTCACTGAGGCCCAACTGGACAGCCCTCCCTACTCCCCTTTCCTCTCACCCTATATTAAAGTCACTCTAACTCTCTGGGATTCAGTTTCCTCATCTGAGAAATGGGGGTTACAATGCCTGTCCCCCTGACTTCCTCAAGAGATGCTTCAGGATCAATAGGAAATGAACTGAAGGGCTGAGCTATTTCCTACCGAAGGCTCTTCCAGGTTAACATTGCTGGGGGAAGCTGGCAAGGTGATTGCTAGATGGGCAGCGCCTTTGTAAAATCCTCGGGATGTGAAGGCTCTAAGAAGCCTCTAGTTCATCTCCCCGCCCTAGACAACCTTAACCCATCATGCCTTCTGCTTTGCCGATCTTTCAAATATTAATAATAATAATAATACTTGTAATATTTGTTAAGCATCATCAGGCACTGTTCAAGATCTGGAATGGACTCAAGGTAAGTGGGCTAGATGCAGTCCCTGTCCCATATAGGGCTCCCTATTTTACAGATGAGGGAACTGAGGCTCGGAGAAGTGAAGTGACTTGCCCAAGGTCACACAGCAGACAGGTGTCAGAGCTGGGATTAGAACCCAGTCCTTCTGACTCCCAGGCCCTTGCTTTATCTACTAAGCCATGCTGCTTAGTGGATATTAATATCCAGCATCATGATGCGTATCCAAACACTAAACCGGTTTGAAGTATTTGCTCTCTGGGGTGGAAACTGAAAGAATCTAACACTCAGTTCTCCAGAAAACCTTCCCTCAGGCTAAAGAGAAAGGACCAAGCTGCTTGTTAGACTGCTAGTTACTGCCTGTTGGCAGAGGAAGAGAAGCAAATGCCCCCCAGCTCCTGCGCTACTTCGTTTCCTCTGAGGGGCCCTGACCTCCCACCCGCCCCCGAGCCTGGTTTGTACGGCGTGACCAGCCACTAGCGTGGAGTGCCGGCAGGAGCGAAACCCCTCTTCTACAAATGCCGGACCCTCTCGGTCTCAGTGACGACCCTCAGATAGTCGCCTATCATCAGGAAGTTCTCTATAATGTACGGGGCAGGTCGTCCCAGAACTGGCGCGGTGCTTTCCCTGGCAGGGCGCTAAAAGCCTTCCACATTCCAAGTTGGAATTCAACACTCATCGTCACAATTCCCATCATCCCACCTGCACAAGCGGATGGCTCAGCCACTGTGAAGAAGAGGGCTTACTCATCTCAATGGAAAAGCCGCTTGGCGTGGTGGAAAGAGCCCAGGTCTGGGAGTGACGGGACCAGGGTTCCAACCCTGGCTCCGTCACGTGCTTGCGGGGTGACCTTGGGTAAGTCATTTCATTTCTCCTTGTCCCGGTTTCCTCATCTGTAAAATGGGGATTAATGATAATAATGTTGGTATTTGTTAAGCGCTTACTACGCGCAGAGCACTGTTCTAAGCGCTGGGGGAGATACAGGGGAATCAGGCCGTCCCACGTGAGGTTCACAGTTAATCCCCATTTGACAGATGAGGTAACTGAGGCACAGAGAAGTGAAGTGACTTGCCCACGGTCACACAGCTGACGAGTGGCAGAGCCGGGATTCGAGCCCATGACCTCTGACTCCCAAACCTGGGCTCTTTCCACTGAGCCACACCGTTTCTAGATACCCAGTCTCCCTCCTGCTCAGACTGTGATCTCTATGTGGGACGAAGACCACGTCCAACTTAAATATCTTGCATCTGACCTAGAGCTTAGTGCATAGTAAGCACTTCATAAATACTACCATTATAATTATATTCGCAAATAGTGGGGGTCCAACAGGGAAGCCATGCTTTACAGGAGGGTCAAACCTAGCTTCCTGAAGCCATAGCTGCTAGGAAAAAGGTTCTGAGGGAAAGAGGATGAGATGGGAAACTCATGCAGCCCGAAGTATCCCTTGTGGCAAACAGGGTCAGCGTTCTGGGAACACAAAGCAGTGTGGCCTAGCGAATAGGGCACGGGCCTGGGAGTCAGAGGCCCTGGGTTCTAATTCCGGCTCTGCCAGTTGCCTGTTGAGTGTGAGCTTGGACAAGTCACTTCTGGGCGTCAGTTTCCTCATCTATAAAATGGGGATTAAACACTACTCCCTCTTACTTAGACTGTGAAACCCATGTGGGACAGGAACTGTGTCCAACCTGATTAACTTCAATCTACCTCTGTGCTTAGAACAGTGCTCGACACATAGTAAGCACTTAAATACACTATTAATGATGATAAAAATGATAATAAAAATGTCCATGAGGATTCACATTGAACTCAACCTCTTGCTGAGTGTTACCCAGGGTGGGTTAAAACAGCCCCTGGCCTCCAGGAGGTTCCTGCCAAAAAGCCAACTGGACCTTCACCTAATAGTCAAGAATCAACTGAGGGGGAGAGCTGCAATCCACTAGGGAGGCAGAAGCTCATTCCTGGACCTGGAAGTGCCCGAACAGGGCTTCGTTCTCTCAGATCCTCTCAGCGGACCACATCTGCATTCTTTTCCCGAGGGAAGCGCTCCATTCGGAAAGTTCTCTAGTCCAACGCCGTATACGGGAACAGGCCGCCCCAGAGCACAGAGGCACGTGCCGCGGGATGGCGGCTTTGAAAGACATACCAGGTCCCAGTAAGGTAGGCCAGGCCGTCCCGGAGCCGAGCAAGTCTTCCAGGCAGGACTCGGGCTGGGGAACACATCGCGACTTGACAGAATAACACTCTTTAGATTCCTCAGATACCTTCCCCACAGGACCAGATTCTAGAGTGAGTAACCTTTTCCCCGGATGTAAGGAAAACATGACGTGGGGAGTAATTTTGAGATTTTAGTTGGTTTCTCTAAGTAGGCTGCCATCTAGATGGGCAGTACTCTAAAAACGTCTTGGGGTGGGGGAAATCACAACCACAGTCAGTAAGCCCTTTCCTGAATTGGGAAGGAGATGGAGAGGGGAGAGTCTGGAACTCTCAATGCCCCAATTCCCCAGCCCGGGCTGGAAAATCTCAGTCTCCTTGAAAAATGAGAGCACCCCCGTCTTAGCCCCTCAACCAAATAAAAAAGAATCACTGTGGCCTGGTGGAAAGAAAACAGGCCTGAGTTGCAATCCTACCTCTGCCATTTTTCCTGCTGTGTAACCTTGGGCAAGTCCTTTCACTCCTCTCTGTCTCAGTCACTTCATCTGCCAAATGGGATTCAATTCCTGCTCTCTTTCCCCCTTAGTCCTTGAGACCCTTGTGGGACAGTGAATGCACCTGAAATGATAATCTTGTATTTGTCTCAGTGCTTAGTACAGTGCCTTTAATGTAGTGCTTTAATACCACTGTTATTACCTGCTGAAGACAAAAAATTAAGGTCTTCCTTGTCTGAATAAGGAGGGTTCAAAACAAATTTCTGTGTTGATCCAAATCTCTCTCATCTGAGCCTTCTATGGTCTACCCTTATTTTATCTGCCTTTATCAAAAGGCCAAAACCTTATCTCCCCCTCTAGACTGTGAGCTTGTTATGGACAGAGAACGGGTCTGCCAATGCTGTTTTATTGTACTCTCCCATTTGCCTCTTACAATTCTCTGCACACGGTAAACAATATAGTGGGACATAAGACATCATTTCTCATCCCCAGATGTATTTGGGAATACTTTTACTGAAACTCATTAATGGTTTGTTGTTGTTTGTCAAATGAGAGATCACCACTGGGGGGTCTCTAAAAGAATAAACAAATACTGCATCCTACTCTCGTAGCCATTTGCTGCCTCTCTACACTGTAAACTCCTTGAGGACAGGGAATGTGTTTATCAAGTCGGTTATATTGTACTCCCCCAAGCGCTTAGTATAGTGCTCTGCACAGGGTAAGCACTCAAATACGATTGAGAGCCTTCACTCTCACCCCCTCCCTCCAGGCTTCCAAAAAAAAAGAGTCAGGCTTGGACTGTAATCAGAGCTTGCGTTTCTCCAGAAGTTCAAAGACCTTTAAAGAACGTAACCACTTGATCCTTGCAACATCCCACTGAGGGAGATAACTTTTTTTTTCCATTTTTCCTGCCATTCCACTTAGTGATTGTGGCTGGAACAGGAAGTGGAAACACCATGAGAAATGTTATTCTTGCCATATTTCCAATGTTGCCGTAAATGGAGGCTGGAAATCTCATCAGAAAAACCTGACCTCACAAGGTTTCCAGCCTCAGGTCCAGACTCAGAGGAGCACGGCGGGTCCAGAGGCTTTGCCGATAATGGGCTCTGGACACACTGATTATCTGGAGCTCCATCTCGTCCTCGTTCCTCTTGGGGAAATGACAGGAGTTTGAAAATCAATCCAACCTGGAGCGATTCGTAGAGTTTGCAATAGACTGCCTTGGAGAAACGGGCATGATCCAAGCAATTTTCCAATCATTCTTCCCTTCCTCCCCAACAGACGCAAATGAATCCCATTATCTCAGCGAGCCTTATGATTCGGTCATTAATCCCTATGAAATGAAGGACCCAAGGAATTGAAACTTCCGAGTTGCTTTCTCAACACCGGTATCACATAAGACCCGGAGGGGATGAATGCTTCCGGAATTCGAAGACTCCCCCAGATTGGCAGAGGAAGTCTGTCCGGGGCCAAGCTTTTCCATCAGGAACTCCCGAAGAGTTCTTTGGTGAATGCCTGCCTAGCTGCTCCAACCTGCCTGGAGGAAAATGCTCCTATTTATAGTCAGGCTGTTGGCGTGTAGGGGGTGGAAGTAGCTAATTAGATTTTTCTGCTCAATAAGTTCCTCTCCATGTACCAGGAGAGGCGAGACCCTTGGCAGCGAAACGCTCTCATCCGCGTGCCTGGAAGAATAGCGGAAACGCAGGAAATGATTAAAGTGTAATTAATCTTCCAATTATCTAGGCCGTCATTAGCTTGATAAAAAAAAATGAAGACATTGGAGCGAGGATTCTTGATCATCAGGTTTAAATAATCCTACAGGAAAGAGAGACAGGAAGGGGACGAGCAGATTTGCTCGATGGCACAGGCAGAGCCCAGTCCCAAACACAACAAGGCTGGTAAAGGACTTGGCCCGATTCAAAACCCAGGGAAGAGGCAAGAAGACAGATAAGTTAGTGTGGCCTAATGGAGAGAGCGTGGGCCTGGGAGTCAGAAGGACCCGGGTTCTAATCCCAGCTCCGTCGCCTGTCTTCCGTGTGATCTTGGGCAAGTCAGTTCACTTCTCTGTGCCTCAGTTACCTCATCTGTAAAATGGGCTTAAAAAGGTGAGCCCTTTGTGGGATAGGGACAGGGTCCAACCTGATGAGCTTGTGTCTACCCCAGTGCTCAGTACAGTGACTGGCACATGGTAATTGTTTACCAAATACCATAAAAAAGATGGGCAACCCTTTTTAATATAGTACTAGAGATGTTTCCCCTTCCAAAATATCTGGAGGATTCAGAAGCTTTCCAAATAATGGGGGCTCCATTCCTAACCACTCAGAGAATTTAGAGGATGACACCGTGATCAGAGAAAAAACAAAACAAAAAATCCTTATCCACAGACTCCACATAGGATTGGCCCTCAGAGACAAGTTTCCTGGGAACCTTGGGAAACAAGTGACACAGACTAAGTTCCCATCTCTCACCTTACATATCATACTTTCCCACTAAAAATAAATCCTGGATTCTTCCAAACGTTCCAACGTGCTATCCCCAGAAACAAATCCACCTCCTCGGAATCACAATCCTGTCCCAGGTGGAAGCTAAAAAGGCAAGAAAGATTCCACCCAAGGGCAATCTGAATCCGGAGGATTTCCCGCTGACCCAAAGTGTTGGCTTGGGGTCTGGGACTCCTATCAATCAATACTACTTAGTACAGTGTTCTGCAGAGCAACCACTCAATAAGCGCTTGGGAGAGGATGATAGAGTTAAGAGACACAACCCCTGTCCTCAAGGAGCTTAGAATCTATGGCAGTGGGCCCCCTCTTACCCTCTCCTAAGATGAATTCAATAATGCTAAAATGCCAAGTGCTAGGGTGCTCACTGGATCCAGAGTAGCCCAAACTCTCTCTCACCCTTCCCAAAGGGCCCAGCCTACACTAAGGGAGGAAATATTCCTACCCAGCGGGATCTGGCCCAATACCAACCATATCCTGTCTTCTTTTGCAATAAGAGAGTCTGTCCAGGGAGAACAGGAAATGAAGGCAACCTCCCCACATCGCTGAGCAGTCAGCTAGAGCCCAGAAAGGATCTTCTGGTTCATCAATGGCTTCAATCTAAATTCCTGGAGGGGAATCTTTTGCCTTTTGGGTTTTTTTTTTTTTTTTTTGGTAAACAGACATACCTCAGTAATTACCAAGCTCTAGCAACCTCTCTGTTCCCTCCAGGAAAGCCAGCCGCTAATCTGATGGTGCAAATACCCCCGAGTCAAATGTCTGCATGCCTGGTGGCCCTTCTCTTTGAGGTATATGGAGTATGTAGTTGCACCCAAGCATTCGAATCCATAATGCCTACAAAATGTTATTAAGATGGCTTATTATTTAGTACTCGACAGGATTCAGTCAAATGGGAGAGGAGCGGTTCTGAAGGAGGGGACTCGGAGCTGGCTGCTCAGGGTTGACAGGAAACCCCTCGATAATAGCTTTGGGTCCATCGGAAAAAGGAAGACATGGTCAGTTAAGGAAGCCGGGGTTCTGGTTTGCATTTCTAGAAGATTCTACTTGGAAAAGTCTTCTTTGCCGAGAAAATGCTCTGACAGCATCTTTCAAAACTAGTCCTTAATCTTATGCCATTTGCCGACAGAGATCCCATATGCCAGCATTTTCTCTCTCTTTCTGTCACTCCAGCCTCCCCCATTCTGTTTCTGAGGCGGGGGAGGGATAAGGGGCACCTCTCTCCCAGGACACTTTCCCTGAAAAAGACATTTTGCTGAAAAAAGTTAGCTAACATAAATGTGAAGTTTTTTTTTTATAAATACCGTGTGCCAGGCACTTTACTAAGCACTGGGATAGACACAAGTTAATCAGGTTGGACACAGTCCCTGTCCCACATAGGGTTCACAGGCTTAATCTCCATTTTACGGATGAGGTAAGTGAGGCACAGAGAAGTTAAGCCACTTGCCCAAGGTCACACAGTAGACAAGATTTCAGATGGAGATAGGTAGAGCTGCAGAAAGAGCGAGGTGGCCGAAAGCAAATTCTCTCAGACACACAGAATTTAGGTCTGGAAATGCTGGCAAGGACCACACCCAAGCCACCCCTGCCAGAGAGCAATTCCTCCCTGCTTTTAAAGATCTGGGGAAAAGGAGGAACCCCCAACATCTTCAGACCTGTATATCCTTGCCCAGCAGTGGAGTACTTTGCTCTGCACAAAGAAAGCTCTTAATCAATATTATTACTGGGTACAATAGACTATACAAGCAGAGAAGCAGCATGGCTCAGTGGAAAGAGCCTGGGCTTGGGAGTCCGAGGTCATGGGTTCGAATCCCTACTCTGCCACTTGGCAGCTGTGTGACTGTGGGCAACTCACTTCACTTCTCTGGGCCTCAGTTACCTCATCTGTAAAATGGGGATTAAGGCTGTGAGCCTCACGTGGGACAACCTAATTACCCTGTATCTCCCCCAGCGCTGAGAACAGTGCTCTGCACATAGTAAGTGCTTAACAAATACCAACATTATTATTATTATTAAACGAGCATATGACATTCCCTGCCCATGAGAACCAGTGAACCTCCCAGGAAACAGACATATAAGTATTTACAGAGTGAACGAAATAATAAAAATGTACAATTGAATGTATATGTGTATATATACATAGGTGCTGAGTATGAACACAACAGTCCATATTAACATCTCGGTATCTGTCCAACCAAAACACCTCTGTCCACCGCTTAAATCTGCTTCCTCTCCTCCTGAATCTTATGGGAGAGATGGGCTTTTGTCTCAAGGCATCATTCGGCCTATATAATTTCAGTTACATTCCCCTGGTGTCTTCAACCTTGAAAAAACTGCACATGATCGATCCCTGGCCTTTCGCTGTGACTGCCAAGTACGTGAAGACAAAAAGGAAAGGTTTTTCCTTTGCTCATCAAATGCCCGGAAGAGAATTTGATTAGGCTGCAAATGTGAAGAAACGCGGGATCATTTCAAAAGTTTCAGTGGGAAAATGGCCAGGAAGTGTCAGTGAGCTTCATTTACACCCAGTTGAGCCTATTATCATCATGGACCTCACAGAACTATTACAACCTGCCAAAGTCTTCAAATATATAATTCCAACATAGCTCCGGAATAATATACGTGTGGCAATCCTTCTCTAGGATAAGTACATATTTAGGTGCGGATCCTAGAGAAAGATTGCCAAACACGCAGTGATCTTCAAAACTGCATTACCTCTACAGAGATTGCCAATTTGAGACTAGTAATCTTAATCTCTTATAATGCTCAGAATGTCTGCAGTAACACAGGAACATAGATTGCCTGTACACACGGTAAAACAAAGTTCACTGTATTCTGCTTCAAATGATGAGGCTTTTTTTTTTTTTTTTTTTGATTTAGTGAGTTGGGGGACGCTTGCCTCAAAATGAAATTCATCCAAAACTCACCCTAATAGTCGATACGGAATAACTCGGGGGGGAAGAGGTGGGGAGATCGATCTTAACCTTCGGAAATGAGCGCAGTCATTGTCAAAAAGCGTTTGAAACATGGAAACTGTTTGAGCCAGGCCACAGTCAATCAGGAGCCAGTGATAACGGATCAATAGCCAGGCAGGAAACTTCTTTCTCCCACTCTCTCACCGCTTGTTTCAGAAAGGAGAGTTTGTTTCTATCTACTCTCCTACATGGCTTTTAGCATGAGAGTGGGAGAAGCACTTTTCAAATAAAAAACCAGTCTCATATAAGGTCGTGAAAAGCAACAAAGTAGAAATGACATTTTTAAAAACCACAAAAGCTCAGATGTGCTACAAAAGAATGCTACGAAATTTACTGGTTTATGACCATTTTAATCTCTCCCTACGATGGCTCAGAAGTGAACAGATTTGCCTTTCCTTCCACCCAGTGTCCCCTAACATTTTATCATCTCCCTACTTTCGGCTCCTAAGCTTTTTTTCCCCAGGGGAATTCCATCTTCCAAGAAAGCTCCCTATCAGCTACCAGCTTGCACAATCGTTTCAGCCGCACAAAGCTTGTCACACGATCTTGAAATGGAAATCTGCCTCTTCTGGCTCAGGAGTAGATGTCTAACCTTTTAAAATTCTCCAGTCACACCCAGACACTCTTTAGCAGGAAATAGGACTTCATAAGAAATCATCTGGCAGTGGAAACACACTCCACTGTCAACAAAAGATCCTCTGGGAAGCTGGTCCATTTGAGCAAATGAACCAGATTTTGTATTTTTTTTTTGTCAGCGGTACTTCCCTGAAAAGCTCTTCTTTCAGACTCTCGCAGCTTCCACAGACCAATTAAGTGGCTGCACAAGATGTATATTCATCAGGTTAAATCAGCAAAGATTTCTAGCTATAAGCACTCCTTGAGCTCTTAAAAAAAATCGCAAACCACTCGCCCTCCCTAAACCTCTTAAAATAAAAACCTGAATAGGCTATTGTTTCAGGGGGAGCCTGTTCAAGATAACCAACCCTGTCCACACACACCACCTAATGCTGGCTCACTGTTGCCTGAAATCTCCCAGTCTCCCAGACTAGCCTTCTTCTGTTGCCGCTGCTCCTAAATCCCGCCATGAACGCTCGCCCTGCGATGCAACTCCAAGAAGAGGAAAAACCTGAACTCTCATCCCCTGAGCTGTGCGTCATTATCCTCTGAACATCTGCACAGCCAAGTCCGGCCGGACTCGGAAAACCTGCACGGTTCATTGAATTTAAAACACCACAGCAGCTCCCGCCGTGGTCGGTCACCAAGTAGACAGACCAGAATCCGGAGGGGGGAAAGGATTTCAAAAGTCACCAGGCTCTTAGAGAGAAGACAAGGGGGAGAGAAGAGTAACTGTGTCTCTTACCTCTGCAGCTGAAAAAGTTTTCAGAGCTGGAAGAGGGGAAGCAAACAAACAGCTGGTTTCTTTGAGGCAGGAGCGCAGCGAGAGAGCGGCGAAGGGGCAGTCTAACGCACACACGGCTCTATTCAATAAAACTACAGACTTCCCTTAGCCCCTCCTTCCCAGAAGTCAATGCTAAGTGAATACCATATCCCTTATGTTTACAGTTGGCAGTCGGTGGTATGCATTGTCCTCGGCTTATTCTAATAACCAGCCAATGACGAGGCTGAAGCCAAGGTGGGTTCAGCCTGCCTTGCAGACTCGCCTGTCATGCCCTAGGCATGCTCAGGAAGTCACTCATCAGAAAACCAAGACCTAAAAAGCTCCGAAAATTCAAGCAGGCTGCCAGAACTGTCTTGCTTCATGCCCTTTTTTGGTTATCCTTAGCAGGGCCTCTGAAAATGGATCCACCGTCAGGAGCGATCATAAGAAACGTTCGTCTCCGAGAAGGAGGCTGTCTCGTCGGATGCAAATGGTGCTCCAGAGGAGGGAGCGCGGTTAACCGGAGCAGAAGGGAAATAGTAGATAGGTTTGTTGAGGGAGGGGGTTTTAAAGCATCACGGTCGGAAGGTAGGTATTGTGCCGTAGAGCTTCTTTTTTAAGAAAGGAAGCCCCTTATGCAGAATAGAGAATTAAGTGGACTGCGGTTTGATTTCACTGGTGTTGGAAAGAGAGAAAAGAGTGAAAGAAGCATGAAAAATAAACTAACAGACTCCAGATCCGGATAAATAATGTTCTGGAAGAGGAATGGGGTGTACATTTGAGTGTTAATTCATCCCAAAAGATTGCCATCGATCCCGCGGGAAGCGTAGTTCCGGAACCACATCACTGTCCCCGGGACCACAGACCCGGGTCCTTTCCTTTCCCTTAAACAGCTCCGGTCCCGTCTCCCGGTGGGCATGGGGGGACAGGCAGGGAGCCGATGAGCGGCAAAGGTTGAGGGGGGCCCCGGCACCTACGTTGTGGCTAGTAAAGCTCTGGGTGTCCCACGGAGGCAGAAATACATGTCCTGTGAGTAGCTGAACCCACCCTCAGCTGTAGAAACTGCTGACTGTGTATGGTGTGTATATGTGGGGGGGCGGGGGAGCTTCGGGGTATGTTACACGTACATAGCGTACCCATACTACACTTCCTCCCGGTCAGCACTTTCCACTCCTTTGGATCCATGAATCAAATGATTCCGGACCAGCCCGTAATGCAAAGAGTTTTAGAACACAAAAGGTCTGGCCAAGCTATGGACTTTGCTCGAGTTAGTACCACCCTAGGCTCAAAGAGAGGCACGTGGTAGAGCAAATAGTGATGAATTTTTAATACGGTGTTAAAACAGCAGGGATGAGGCTAAAGGTTTCTGGCTTCTACTTCAAAAACGTGAAAACCTACCCAGGAATGGTCTTCTCCTGCCCTTAACAGTGGTTGCTTTAGAGGCTTCAAGGGGCCCAGAGCTGTTTTTAGTGCTACTCTGGGGTAGATAAGAGGCGGCACGGTCTCTGTCCTTCATTGAGCTCAATTTTCCCCTAGGCGGTGGGTTCAAAGGAGGCTCTTCTACTGCCTGGATTTTCCCTTGCTAGGCAATGGCCAGGTGACCGGAAGAATCAGCTGGCCACCTGACAAGGCCCAAAACGATTGCCTTTTCCCTACCCCTTGCCCAAATTTTGTTGAAAAGACCCCACATCCAGGACCCGAGAGCAGGAGGGCATCCCTCTTTCCATGCTGAGAATTGGGAGTCCTGGGTTCTAGTCCCAGCTCCGAAACCCACCCGCTGGGTGACCACAGACAACTCGCTAAACTTCTCTGAGCCTTAGTGGCCACATTTGGAAAATCTCACAAAAGGATGTTGGTGAGATTAAAACGAGTTTATTGATCTGAAAGAAAGATATACTAGAGAGAATGCACAGGGACTGGAGGTTCAAGAGCAGCAAAGAAGTAATGTAGCCTAGTGGAAAGAGCGTGGGCGGGCCTGGGAGTCAGAGGACCTGCGTTCTACTCCTGGCTCGGCAAACTGTCTGCTGTGTGACTTTGGGCAAGTCACTTCATTTCTCTGTGCCTCGGTTGCCTCATCTGTAAAATGGGGAGTAAGACTGTGAGCTCTGTGTGGGACAGCGACTGAATCCAACTTTCTACAATGCCTGGCACAAAGTAAACACTTAGATACTATGAAAAAATTTTTAAAAACTTTGGAGTGCGAGGTCACTAAACGCAGAGAGGGGTGTCCACTCAATATTGGCCATTTATTCATTCACTCATTCGATCGCATTTATTGAGCGCTTACTGTGTGCAGAGCACGGTATAAAGTACTTGGAATGTACAATTCGGCAACAGATAGAGACAATCCCTGCCCAACGACGGACTCACAGTCTAAAACGGGGAGACAGCACAACAAAACATTTATCAGAGTAACTGTTTACCTGAGAATTTTTAAAGTGGTATTTGTTAAGCATTTACTCTGTGCCAGGCACTGCACTAAAAACTGGGGTAGATACAAGCTAATCCAGTTGGACACAGTCTATATCCCACGTGGGGCACACAGTCTTAATCCCCATTTTACATATGAGGCAACTGAGGCACAGAGAAGTGACTTGACTTTCCCAAAGTCAAACTTTGGTCAGCTACCGCAAAGGCCCCTGGGAGGGAGCCAGGGTCCTCCAAATTGTTTCAAATTTCACTCCTCCACAAGGATTTGGCTCCTAATTTTCTAAACAACTGGGTGGCAGGTCAAGGCCCCTCATCACTGGGGCTTCTGAACTTAATCTGGTGTCTCTGTGTCATCCAGGTGGAGATCCATTATCCCTTTCATTCATTCAACTGTGTTTACTGAGCGCTTACTGTCTGCAGAGCACTGTATTAACCGCTTGGAAAGTACAATTTGGCAACAGATAGAGACAATCCCTACCCAACAACGGGCTCACAGTCTAAAAGTAGGTGATCAGTAAATGTCACTGATGGATTGATTTAGAGTAAAGAGAGGCTATTTTCAAAGATAAATATTCCATGACACCCACTCATTTAGCATTTTCAGAGGGATGAGAAAAGCCACATGTGGGGAAAAATTTATCAACCAGAAACATGGCATGGATGTGCCTCCTGTGGCTGCCTGGACTTTAGAAGATAAACGGCTAATTATATGCAAGGAAAAGGTTTTGAGGGAACATAAATGGATTCCCCTAGATAAGTACTGGGTATAACAGACAGAGCCATTCAGCTCCTTTCTTCTTATTCCAATTTTTTTTCCATGACTTAACCAATTTACGTACTTGAAAGTTTCTTCGCATTTGGGGAAATCTTTAGCTGCTTTCATGCAGAGGGAATGTTTTCTAGATACCCAGCTAGAGCTCTTGGTTGAAAACCCTTCAGATGTCAGTTCCAGCCTTGTCTCAAAAGGAGATCGCCTACCCGTTCTCAAAATCTACACCCCCGACCTGGGCCTCTGACACCTTCCCTTCTCAATTTCTGAAAACATTTGCCTCTACTCTTCTTCCCCTTTTCAACCACTTATTCTCACATAGCTCCTTCCCATCTTCCTTCAAATATGTTCACATTTTCCCCATTACGAGCAGTGTGACCTAGTGGAAAGAGCGTGGGCGGGGGAGTCAGAGGACCTGGGTTCTAATCGTGGCTCTGTCCCTTCCCTTCTCTGTGCTTCAGTTTCCTCATCTGTAAAGTGGAGAATACTACATCCTCCTGTAGTCTAACCTGATGATCTAGTATCTATCCCTTTCCCAGTACTTAGACCACAGTAAGCGCAAAATAGCAAAATTATATGGTTCTAAAAAACACCTTCCCTGGATCCCAATGTATCCTCCATCTATCACCCCATCTCCCTGCCCAAACTCCCCAAAGGGATCGTTTACACCGACTGCTTCCACTTCCTCTCCTCCTGCTCCTTCTTGACTAACTACAGTCCAGACTGTGACCTCCTGATACCTGCCTCACCCATCTGAAGCACTAGGTCCTTGAGCCTGGGGATGGCTCTTCGGAGAAGAGCCATATTTCTGGGATCCCTTTCTCCCGTAGCTCCCCTTTACAGGAATTTGCTAAAAATGGCCACCTTTATGATGTCATCTCTTCCATCCTTCCATTATAATCTGGACTATATTTTACTTGTGTCTGCTTCAACCAAGGGACTCCCATCCAAGGGGATAACCACTTTGCAACGTGTTTTTTTGTGTTTTGGAAGGTGAAAGCTTCCACAGTGAGAGAGCAGAAGTAGCCGCCTCTTCCAGGGCCATTAATTTTCATGACCTCAATCCAAAGTGCCTTTCCAAGAACCCAAAGTGTCTGGTTAGGACAAAAAGAACTGAATTGGTTTCCAGGTCGGGGGTGGACAGTTTTGCTTCACATTCTGGGATCCTATCATGGGGGTCTCGCACATCTGGAAAGTTAAGAGAACCACTGAGTGCACGTGTCCCCCCGGAAGCAAAGCATCAGCTACACAGCACCAGTAACCAGGGGAAGCGAGGCATCAACCCTCCTTTCCCCCTTTTTTGTCCCCTTAGAAGGAGAGCTCGTGACAAGCTGGGTACCAGCTCAGATCACGGAGGGATGGGAAAAGAGGGTTCCCCCACCCCCTCTTATCCAGTGAGGCACCCATCTGGAGCTAGTCCTGCTTGGAAATGTGGGAGAATTCTCATTTCACCCACTGGTATTGAGTGTTTACTGTGCACAGAGCACTCTGCTAAGAGCTTGGGAGAGCAGAGTTGGTAGACAGCTGCCGGAAAAGGCCTCTCACTCAATCAATCAACTGTATTCGTTGAGCACCAACTGTGTGTAAAGGCTTCCAAGTCCTTAGGACTATAAGCTCCTTGTGGGCAGGGAATGTGTTTGTTATATTGTTGTGTTTTACTTTTTTGTGTGTTTAGTACGGTGCTCTGTGTGGGCAGGGAATGTGTCTTTATTGCTACGTTGTACTCTCCCAAGCACTTTGTACAGAGCTCTGCACCCAGTAAACTCTCAATAAATACGATTGACTGACAGCACTTAAACACAACTGATTGAGCAGTGACAGACATTCAAAGAAGGTGTGCCTGGCCCATAGTAAGTGCTTAAATAACATTACAGCTAGGATTTAGGATTGGGTAAATAGATATCGCTTTTGTTTATTTTTAAACGAAGTCTTTTATTTTCCCAGTCCAAGGAGGAAGCTAAGGTGTTCTTATGAGTGGCAGCTGTCTCCCTCCCTCCATCCCCAACCCCAAGAAAAATCACTTCCCTTTCTCCTTAGGGCAGTGGGATATTTAGTCATTCCCATGCCCCGAGCTGATTCTCAGCATTGTTTGGCTTCCTCAAAATTCAGAGAGTGAGAGTGCGGAGCACTGAACTAAGCGTTTGCGAGAGTACATTACAACAGAGTTGATAGTCCAGGTTCCTTGTTCACAAGGAGCTTACAATCTCAAGAAGAGTCAAAGAGAAGGCTCTTTCCTCCTTAAAAGAAAAAAAGGAAGCACCACTCTCATAAAGGGCCCATCTCATAATTGGGACCGCATTGCAGGCATATTTTCAGGAGATACAGAAAAAAATAAAAATCAGGAAACGTTTAACATATTTGCTCTATTCTGGGTGAGGTTCTGTTGCCTCTGTCCAGCTGACTGCAGTCAGAAAGGCAGCTGGACAGTGATTTATGCTGTGGTGACTCTGTACAGAACCAGAAGGGGTAGAAATGGGATTTTAAACAATGTAATCACTGCAAAACACAGCAACATCTGGGAGAAGAGATCAGGGGTGGCCAAGCCCACCAGCTGGGTACCAGAGTCTGTGTAAATGCTAACCAAGTTGTCCTGGAACTTCGATAACTTCTCTTTATTAAATACCCTGATGGAAACATCCAGTCTTCACCTGGCTTCCTTCCTTTCCTCACGTCGATCCCTAGTCACTCCCCTTTTCCTGTGAACCCCTTTATTATCCCCTTTTGTCCGCCTCTCCATTTCCCTCTCTCATTGGTACTCATTGGTCAGATGGCATCTTTCCCTAGGAGAATTCTGGAGGTCTGGTCAAAGCTACATTCCAGAATAGGGAAAACTTGGAAATCTGGAGTTCCAAATAGGAATTCTCCTTGCAAAAATGAACCATTTTACTACTTTCCCTGTTGGGTGTTTGTTTTGTTTCGAAATGACATTTGTTAAGTACTTACTACTTACTTTACTAAGTGCCAGAGTAGATTAAAGAAGCAGCGTGGCTCAGTGGAAAGAGCCCAGACTTGGGAATCAGAGGTCATGGGTTCGAGTCTCGGCTCTGCCACTTGTCAGCTGTGTGACTGTAGGCAAGTCACTTAACTTCTCTGTGCCTCAGTTATCTCATCTGTAAAATGGGGATTAACTGTGAGCCTCATGTGGGACAACCTGATTACCCTGTATCTACCCCAGCGCTTAGAAGAGTGCTCGGCACATAGTAAGCGCTTAACAAATACCAACATTATTATTATTATTATTAAAAATAATCGGGTTGGACAGAGTCCATGTACCACATGGAGCTCACAATCTAATTTCCATTTTAGAGAGGAGGTAACAGGCAAAGAGAAGCAAAATGACTTGCCCGAGACCACATAGGCTGCAATTGGAAGCCTTGGTACAATAGTAGAGTCTAGATGAAGATATTTTAAATTGCTTTACAAATGGTCTGTTGCCCCATGGACTTTGCAATTATGTTTCATAGTTCCTCACCAGTGAAGGCAAACAGGTGAAATTTGTTCCCCAAGTTTGAAGTGTGCACATCATGTTTAATTATTTTATAAATAGAGGCCTTGCTGTTGTTTTTTTTTTTGGTTGGCTCTTTTTTGACTCATAAATATATATGTTTCACCCTCGAGTCCCAGATGTTTCAGACTCAGATTTTCCAGCCAGAAAGGATCACCTACGGGCACTCTCAAGTTTTCCATTTGTTTGCAAGTTTTACAATTCCTAGTGCTTGTTCATTCCAGGAAAATGGCTGAAATTCCATTGAGCAGATGGGTCGGATGGAATTCGTGGTTGAGAAAAAGTTTAGATGGGGCGGTGGAGGGACAGGAAAGGGAAGGAGAAAGGCAAAGGAGGGAGATGGGCTCAGAAGATGACAAATCGAATCTTCCTCCTTGTCTCATATGGTTCCTGTGGGACAGGGACCCTATTGCTCAGGAAGTGCTTAAGTAGTCTAATGATCATTATTATCAGTTTTGCAGGGGTTGGGTTTGGCTTGTGGGATCCAGGTTTGTGATAGCGTAGCCAGTGATGCCACTACCAAATATGGAGGGAAACTGGATGCTGAGTACATTCATGCCCAGAGCATTAATCATTTATTGAGTGCTTACTGTGTGCAGAGAGCTGTTATGTTTGGGAGGGTTCAATAACAATATAACAGACATAATATCACCTATATATTTTCTATCTCTATAGATATAATATATATTACTTATCACACATTTTGCAAAGAAGTCCCCCCAACCTAATCCATTTCTCTGTTACTTGCTCCTTGCTTCTTAATTGCATTCTCCTCGAGAAGCTGGGAGAAGACGGGCACCGCATCCAAGGCGTGGAACTTGGCTGCAGGAGCCAAGGTGGAGAGGAGGCTGGAGGCTAAGGCATAAAAATACCAGATATAAAGCCACCTAAACCGGACAGACGTAGGTCAGATGGCGTGGTAGGTCAGGACGTGAGACAGGACAGATGGCGGCTAGCCTACATGTGGCTCCAAGTTGGGCCAGCACAGAGACAAACCCAGTTGGGTTGGGGATGGGAATGGAAAGATCTCCTGGAGGGCAGGGATCATTCTTCTCTACCAACTCCATTGTATTTTACTCTCCTGAGTGCTTAGTACAGTGTTCTGCACACAATAAACCCTCAGTGCCCTTAACTGACACCTCCATCTCTCAGTCCAGGAACTAAGGAAGGGATGGGGTAGGGAAGGAAGAAAGGAGATTAAATGTCCATTTAAATCAGGCTACTTATTTCCGGCTTTAAGGTCAAACAGAAGTAGAGCGTGTAGATGTAGCTTCATCTTTTTCTCCAGATGGCTTGGGGCCTGGCGCTCTCTACAGCTCTTTGGCCTTATAAAGGATCCGGGCTAGAAAATCTGGTCTGTATTAAACACAGGTGAGGACGCAGAGATTTGCAGAGGATGTAGAACACCGCGAGCCATCGGTCGGTGATTTAGTGACCACACACTGTGTAGACCCTGGGTTGCTGCAGAAGAAGAAGTGGGCAAAAGGTCGGAGGCGTTTTTAGAGGGATGAGCTAGGAATATTAAAGGTACGAGAGGGCACGTGTGTGAAGGGCCAACAGGCTTCCTTTCGTATTCTCCGATGAATACTCTCTGCACACAGTTAGGTGATCGGTAAATGCCATTGCTTGATGATGTTACTGATGAGGAGAGCTGAGGATGAGGATACTGGTGAGGAGAGTTGAATCCTGTGTGCCTGGTGGCTAAAGGATCCTATGAGTATCCAACAATCCATTCCACATCACATGATGCTTGATAATAGTAAATGCTTAGTAGCGTAATTATCAACTGTGGGCAAGTCACTTCAGTTCTCTTTGCCTCAGTTACCTCATCTGGAAAATGGGGATTAAGAGCATGAGCACCACGTGGGACAACCTGATTACCTTGTATCCCCATCACTTAGAACTGTACTTGGCACATAGTAGATGCTTAAATTCCATTATTATTATGACTCTAAAGATTTTTGCTGCTCTAATAGGACTCCCATCTGCAGTGCCTGTGGCTGTTTGCTCTTGTTTCTTGGTCTTTTTTTCTTCCTAACCCTCTCCTGATTTCCATGCACAATAGTCCTCACTTCAGTTCATTCTGGCATCTCAGCTTGGGTAGCCCGCTATTCTCACTGTAAGCACTCAAATACCACTGATTGATCCTAAACGGGATATCCAGTGTTAAATAACAGTGCGCTGTACACAAAAAACGATTGATTGATTCCCCACACTGCCCAGAGAGGCTGCACTGAGGTGAACATTGCTTTAATGCTGGAGAACAGGGAAACAGTGTGCACTAGTAGAAAGAGCATGGGCTTTGGAGAGACAGAGGGCCAGGGTTCTAATCCTGGCTTCGTCAGTTGCTGGCTGTGTGATCGCAGGCAAGTCTCAATTTCTCATCACTAAAATTGGGATTTTATATCTGTTCCCACTCTTACATAAGCCATGAACCCTATGAGGGACAGAGACGACGTCCACTCTGACTTTTTTAAAATGGTATTTAAGCACTATGTGCCAGGCACCGGACTAAGCATTAGGGTAGAGACAAACAAATCAGGTTAGACAGTCCATGTCCCACATGAGCCTCACAGTCTTAATCTCCATTTTACAGGTGAGGTAACAGGCATAGAGAAGTGAAATGACTTGCTCAAGTCACACAGCAGACACGTAGTGGAGCTGGGATTAGAACCCCCATTGCGTTTTTCAGCCATATATGCACTCATCGGTGAACCTCGCCCTCAGTGGTGTCTTTAAATCCAAAAGGACATTTATGTTGTCACAGACAATATATGGGGCTGTGTGGACCTCTGGTCTCACCCTGGGTGACATCTCTTATGCTTGTATTTAAAAAATCAGACACGCCTTCAAGAAGCTTCCACTCTAAGGGGGAAGTTAAGCATATGCACTTGAATCTGTGATTTTAGGACATTTGGTACTCACCCATAGTACTTATGTACACATCTATGTTATATGTTATAAATTATTTACATTTATATCTGCCTCCCCTTCTAGACTGTAAGCTCACTGTGGACAGGAAATGTGTCTACTAACTCTATTGTACTCTTCCAAGCACTAGGTAGAGTGCGCTGCACACAGTAAGCACGTCAGTAAAAACCGTTAATCGATATAGAAAAAGGGAACCCTTAAACATTAAAGTTAATAATAATAATAATGTTGGTATTTGTTAAGCGCTTACTATGTGCCGAGCACTGTTCTAAGCGCTGGGGTGGACATAGGGGAATCAGGTTGTCCCACGTGGGGCTCACAGTCTTAATCCCCATTTTACAGATGAGGGAACTGAGGCACAGAGAAGTGAAGTGACTTGCCCACAGTCACACAGCCGACAAGTGGCAGAGCTGGGATTCGAACTCATGAGCCCTGACTCCAAAGCCCGTGCTCTTTCCACTGAGCCACGCTGCTTCTCCAGCTGCTGTTCTCAGACATACCTTCGTGGGGTGATTTTGAAAAGAGTCACTCGAAGCCCAGAGGGTACCAGGAAAAAACCACCTTTCAATTCTTAATTCCGACCTTTCACCAATTCACACAGGTTTCCTCCTATCATCCAAGTCTGTGAGGCTTCACGGCGTTAGAAACATACTGTTACATAAGCTCCCAGTTGTGTACCCAGCTGCCGAACAGGTTCCTAAATGCTGTCACTTCCTTGCTTTAAGCCCTGGGCAAATCATTCTAACCTCTCCGGGCCTAGGCTTCCTCATCCGTCTCCACGGGAAGTGCCATATCCACCGCCCCGGCTGAGTTCCTGTGAGGTGTAATAAATAAAAAACTGCTCACGCATTTAAAGGGTAAAAGAGGAAAAGCACCGCCACCAAGAATTCTTCACGCAGCTGTGAATGCTTTCTTGCTCTCCTCAAGCCAGTCAAACGGATTGGACGCAGAGAATACACCGCCCATGGAACCGGACATGCCCACACACAAGCACAGCTGTGCATATTTGAAAGGAAGGTGAGTCAATCTGTGTGCTCAAGGCAACCATCCAGCCATGAGATTTTGCCCAGACCTACTACGAATGCTTCAGGAAGAGGGAGGCAGAGAGGAAGGGAGGGAAAGTCGGCCCACCCAGTTATGTGTAAATGAGTCTGAGCAGGGCCGGATCAGTGCTTAGGATAAGTTTCAGGAACCGAGGGTAGAAGGGTCGTAGTGGAAAGTTGCCGGGTGTTGGAAAGGGCTCTTCTTTCCGTGTCACAAAATGAAATGGGGTTAGAGGCAGGGAAAAGTAGGCTGCCCCTTTGCAATCTATACACCATCATTGTAACAGTGAGCATCCAGAACAACATTCTGCATGATATCAACCTGCTCTGCTGGGTGTGCACGCAACATTCCACATAATGCCCTCAGTGGACAATTTCAGGAGGACTCCAGACCCTCGCCATTGTCCTCTCACTCCAGGTCCCTGTTCGCATAGACCCTGCTTCCCTCCCATAGGCAAAACCTTGTAAATTGTCAGCATCCCTGGAGAAAATCACCTCATTCACTCTCTGACTGTTGCCCTGGCACCACAGAATTATCTGTGTCATTACCAGCATCCAGTTAATAATTTAAGGCACCTCTGCCCCTCCTCCCCCATTCCCAGCAAGAATTACAGCAAAGGGGCCTATACTGCTGAGCAGCAGCACGGCCTAGTGAAAAGAGATCGGGCCTGAGACTCAGAGGACCTGGATTCTAATTCCACCTCGGCCATTTGTCTGCTGGGGGACTTCGGGCAAGTCATGAAATTTCTCTGGACTTCAGTTTTCTTATCTGTAAATTGGGGATTAAATCCTACTCCCTCCTGTTTAAACTGTAAGCTCCATGTGGGACAGGGACTCTGCCCAACCTGATGAACTTCCCTAGTACAGTGTTAGGGAAACGGCATGGTTTAGTGGAGAGGGCACAGGTCTGGGAGTCAAAAGGACCTGGGTTCTAATCACACCCGCCTGCTGTGTGACCTCAGACAAGTCACTTCTCTGTGGCTCAGTTACCTCATCTGTAAAATGCAGATTAAGACTGTGAGCCCCATGTAGGACAGGGACTGTGTCCAGTCTATTAACTTGTATCTACACCAGCCCTTAGAAAAGTGCTTGGCACATAGTAAGTGCTTAACAAGTACCATAAAAATTATTATTACAGGCTTGGTGTGTAGTAAATCCTTAAATGCAATAATTATTATTCTGAGAACTTGTAGCCTCCAACAGCTTTGATCACAATGCATTGGATTCATGTAACAAAAACCATGGTGGTTATGGGCTTGGGCATCAAGTACTGTTCTAAACACTGGCTCACTATGTGCCAGGCACTGCACTAAATACTGCAATAAATAAAATTTAAACAGGTTGGACACAGGCCCTGTCCCACATGAGGCTCTCAGTCTTTCATTCAGTCGTATTTATTGAGCGCTTACTGTTTGCAGAGCACCGTACTAAGCCCTTGGAAAGTACAATTCGGCAACAGAGAGAGACAATCCCTACCCAACAACAGGCTCACAGTCTAGAAGCGGGGAGACAGACAAAGCAAAATGAGTAGACGGGCATCAATAACATCAATATAAATAGAATTATAGATATATACACACAGTCTACCTCATCTGTAAATTGGTAATTAAAACAGGCACAAAGTTGAGTGACTTACCCAAGAGCAGACAAGTGGCAGAGTCAAATTAGAACCCAGATCCTATGACTCCCAGCCCGGTACTCTTTCCACTGGGCCATGTTTCTTCTCACATTTTAGGGCAAAAGGCAGCAGGGAAGGGAAAGGGTGGACAAGAAGAAAACTGAGAAGGTTTGTCCAGGCAAAGTAAGAAATGGAAGGGAGATTAGGATGTTAAGTAGCCTGGAATATAACTGAGGCAGACACACCTGGATTTAGCACCCAGAATGATGTGGAGATTCTGAGAGGGTTTTAAAAGGGGAGGAGGAGAAGATGGAAGCAGCAGGTGTAGGGAATGACTCGGATTAACATGGACAGGAGTGATCTTTACACTCGGTAAAATCAGCTCAGACTTCCTCCGATAAAAGCTATTTTTAAAGATGGTCTAAAGGGCCAATTATGTTTCTTGGAAACCTCTTGTGCCAGAGGTAAGTTTGCCCTGCGTGCATCTTAAAATGCAGCTTCTAAACCCTAGCAGTTACTGCTCAAGGGGATGAACCGTTATCCCAAGTGGCCCAGAAATTTCAGTTCCCCCAACCATTCCCAGGCAACCAGATCAATGGTATTGAGTGCTTACGGTTGGCAGAGCATTTTAGTAAGTGTTTCAGGGAGAACTATACAGGTGTAGGTCTCAAGTACCAACCAACATTTCTTCATCCTCAAGCAACAACTCATTTTCATTTCATATTGGGTGTCAGAACCAGATTTCTTTCCCCTGCTCAAGTGAATCAGACCCAAACCCTGAGTTGGGACCTTTTGGCACCCTCGGTGAGCAATTGAGGTGGAAAAGCTTGCTTCGAGCCATTGTTACCTGGACTGGATATCAACACAAATCAGGTCTAAGATTTATAGGCAGAAAATATAAATCCCAGAAGTTCTCAACAGCAACAGAAACCTACTTGGCCTACTTAACTCCTCGAGATTTCATTTACCACATCCATGTGCAAGAAGGAAATTCCATAGCTTAGACCGCTTCCTCAGCCTCCTCACTCATCACTCTTGTGCGCAGGCAGTGCAGACTCCTGTAATTTGTTTGGTATCAGTGAGCTTGGCTGCAACTTTACATTTAGAGCGATCCCCTCCCCGAATCTCTGGCCAGAGAAGCCCTTGGCCTCAGACTCCCCAGAAACACCAACAACAGCCTAATATCCAACTGGGAGCCAGCCAGCCAACCTAATATCCAACTGGGAGCCAGTTGGAGTCTGACTCCAGTCTGTAGCACTCTCTGCTTCTCCCAGTAACTCTCTCCGCGGGAAGAGACTTACCCGCTTCGGCTTCTCGAGATTTCTTCTCAGCAGAGTTAAGGATCCACATCCCCTAACTTAGGCCCAAACCAGGGCCGTACTACCTCCTTTTTTTTTGTTAACTTCCTGTTAATTCCCAAGCTGGCGTTCACAGCTGCCTCCCGAGGCCTAGTCATCTAATGAGGTCAGAGTGTTTCCACCTGAATGCCTCTTGAGAGGTGACAGATCCTTTACAGGGTTAGAGGACCTTTATTCTGCTACTAAAAGTGTCTGTGGGTAGATGGGGACTGAGTAGTAAGAGTAATAATATTTATTAAGCCCGTACCTCGTGCAGAGCATGAGGAAATGATATACCGGTGGGATTTAGCCAGGTCTTCGTCCCTCAGGGAGCTCATGATCTGAGCTGGGCCTCTCTAGAGTAGCAGAGGAATAGAGACTAATAATAATAATAATGTTGGTATTGGTTAAGCACTTACTATGTGCAGAGCACTGTTCTAAGTGCTGGGGTAGAAACAGGGTATTCAGGTTGTCCCACGTGAGGCTCACAGTTAATCCCCATTTTACTGATGAGGTCACTGAGGCACAGAGAAGTTAAGTGACTTGCTCACAGTCACACAGCTGCCAAGTAGCAGAGCTGGGATTCGAACCCATGACCTCTGACTCCCAAGCCCGGGCACTTTCCACTGAGCCATGCTGGAGGAAGTAATAATAATAAAGATGGTATTTTTTAAGCATTTAATACGTGTCAAGCACTGTTCTAAGTGCTGGGGTAGAAACAAGCTAATGAGGTTGGACACAGTCCCTGACCCACATGGGGCTCACTGTCTTAATCTCCATTTTACAGATGAGGCCCAGAGAAGTGAACCCACTTGCTCAAGGTCACACAGCAGACATGAGCAGGGCAAGATTTGACCTGTTTTCTCCAGGGGAAGGCCAGGAATCAAGTGGGTGAGGGTGGTCTATTGCTGGCTGCAAGACAGGAGGGGGTAGGAATTGCACAGAAGGTGCCAGGGCAAAGCAGGGAGGAAGGGAAAGAAGGGGAAATAGAGAAAAATGAAGAGAGGAGAAACAGTGTGACCCAGAGGAAAGAGCCTGGGTTCTAATTCTGACTCTGCCACTTGTCTCCTGGCAGCATGGCTCAGTGGAAAGAGCCCGGGCTTGGGAGTGAGAGGTCATGGGTTCGAATCCCAGCTCTGCCACTTGGCAGCTGTGTGACTGTGGGCAAGTCACTTCACGTCTCTGGGCCTCAGTTACCTCATCTGGAAAATGGGGATTAACTGTGAGCCTCACGTGGGACAACCTGATCACCCTGTATCTACCCCAGCGCTTAGAACAGTGCTCTGCACATAGTAAGCACTTAACAAATACCAACATTATTATTATTATTATTATGTCACTTCTCTTTTCCTCAGTTTCCTCATCTGTTCTCCCTCTCTCTTAGTCTGTGAGATCCAGTTACTTTACTTCTCTGTGCCTCAGTTTCTTCATCTGTAAAATGGGGATTAAATCCTACTCCCTTCCTACTTAAATGGTGAACTCCACTTGGGGCAGAGATTGTGTCCAACTTGATTAGCTTGTATCTACTTATCGATGTGTCATTGGCAATTAATAATTACCATAATTAAATGGGTAACTGAGGAAGGAAACAAAGAGGGTGGTGGCCTGGGAATTACATCAGAAAGATACAAAGGACTGTTCAGGTTTCACAATATCATATTAGGGAAAGCGAGTAGGGGGGTGATATTTGCCATCCCTCCCTTCCACCCCGCAAATATACCTATTGAGAGAAGAAGTCTCCCTGAACACTGAGTTTAGAGCGTATGGCTGGAGGAATACTATAAGGCTTCTGAGAAAAGGGAGGATCGCAAAGGTTTTTCTAAGAAATTTGCTGAAGATTTAAGTAAACTGAATTAAGGTGCTCATTGAGACTTGGGAGGAAGGAAAAATATTAGTGTCAAAGTCCCTTTACTATTCCAGACATCAAAGGGGAGGAGAAGGATCTTAAGGACTGAAAGCCACTGATGCTTTAAGATTTGGATTGCAAAGTTTATGCGGGGATTTTATTCTGGCAGAAAGGCCGACTGCTTAACCTCCTTCCTCTCCTCCCTCAGGCTCCCTTTCTCCAGTTTCTTCATCTCCTCCTCCTCCCATGGCTGCTGCTTCCCCTGCCCCTGCTCCCAGTGTCCCCAATCACTGGGCCCTAGATCAAGGTTTCTTGGGGGGGTTTTTTTGTTATGGTATTTTTTAAGCACTCGCTGTGTGACAGGTATTGTATTAAGCGGAGAGGTAGATTCAAGATATTCACGATGGACACAGTTTGTGACCCACCTGGGGTTCCCAGTCTTAATCCCCCTTTTGCAGATGAGGTAACTGAGGAACAGAGAAGTAAAGTGATTTGACCAAGGCCACAGAGCAGACAAGTGGTGAAGTGAGGATTAGAACCCAAGTCCTTCTGATTCCCAGGCCCATGCTCTATCCATTTGGCCACCCTGCTTCTACTGGTTACCTTTAGGTTCTGTTGGTTACCTGGTACTTTCTGATCAGAATCATTATGAACTGCATATAGGCAGGCAGTCACCCGCACAACTGGAAATCACATACAGAAAATCAGTCGATCATTTAATGAGTCCTTACTCCGTGGAGAGCACCATACTAAGTACTTGGGAGAGTATAACAGACACATTCCCTGCCCACAGTGAGCTTACAGTCTAGAGGGGGAGATGGACAGTAATATAAATAAATAAATTACGGATATGTTTGAAAGTGCTGTGGGGCTGGGAGTCAGGGATGAACAAAGGGAGCAAGAAAAGATAAAGGACCAATGCTTTAGTCTTTTTTTTAAAAAAAAATATATAGGTCTTTTATTCCCAAAGCAAATGGGAATAAAATGGATTGATCTAATTTTTGTCCTCATAACAATGCTGTGAGGTGTGTAGAAAGGCAGGTGTGATTCTCCCCATTTCACAGATGAGGAAGCTAAGATTCAGAGAGGTTAAGTGACTTGTCCAAGGTCACACAGCAAACTGGTGGCAGAGCTTGGACTTAAACCCGGATCCTCCGTGTACCAGACTAGCATACCTAACCCTACACCACACTTGTCTCCCCTAGTCTTTCAAGAGGTTCTGGGGCACCTAGAATGTTCATTCATTCATTCAATCGTATTTGTTGAGCGCTTACTGTGTGCAGAGCACTGTGCTAAGCGCTTAGAATGTACAATTGGGCAACAGATAGAGACAGTCCCTGCCCATCTTTGCCATACCTTACTTAAGCTCCCCACTAGACTGGAAGCTCCTGAAGAACAGGATCACATCTTCTAACTCTTTAATAAGTGCTCACCAATACTATTGATTGATTGATTGATTGATTGATTAAGATCAGCTGGGACTTGCAGAGCTACAGAAGAGTTTACAGTCTAAGGAGTAGAGACGGATTCATCCATTTTGTACTCTTTATATTTTGTAAATCTCCCGAGCCAAAGTACAGGGCGGACGGAAGACTTTCCCCATCACCTGCTCCGGAAAGTCTTTTTAGGGGAGATAATAATAATAATACTAATAAGTATTATTATTGAGTATTTGTTAAGCACTTACTATGTGCCGAGTACTGTACTAAGTAGTGGGGTAAATAGCAGATAATCAGGTCCCACATGGGGCTCACAGTCTAAGCAGGAGGGAGAACAAGCACTTAGTATAAGGTTCTGCAGTGCACAGTTAGTGCTCAACAAATAGGATTGACTGATTGAACACGTATTGAATCCCCATTGTTCAGATGAGGGAACTGAGGCACAGAGAAGTGAAGTGACTTCCCCAAGGTCACACAGCGGATAAGTAGCGGAGGCAAGATGAGAACCCAGGTCCTCTGACTCCCACAACCGTGCTCTTTCCCCTGAGCCACGCTGCTCGTCAAAGGTGGGCTTTGAGGGAAGGGAGAGAGGTTGAAATAATGAAGGAAACAGATAAGCTGCTAAAATGTTTTCCATCTGGAGATGTTTCATTCAAAATAAACAGGTTTCCTCCATCTCCTTCAGTCCCTTTGGAGGCTTTTCTATTCCTTCATCTCCCAGGGAAGGTAACCCACTCAGCTCAGTGCTCTCTAAAGGCTACTGAGCAGCCTTGGGCTGTGGACCTCTAACCAGTAGCTGGAATGCAGTCTGGACAGGCCCCACCCAAATCCTTCCTTCCAGATCTCTTTCCTCCCCCCGGAGGCTGTAATCTGTTCCGAAGGGGAGAAAAAAGAATGTTTTCTTGGGCTGGGAATCTGGAAGCAAAATGGTGAGCTTTGACCAGACCCAAGGAGCCTGGATGTGAAATAGCAGCTGTGAGGTTAAAGCGATGCCTCTGACCGGGTTTCAGAGTAAGAGCTGACTCTCTCTCCCTCCTCCTGATCATCTATCATAAGCTTTTCCACTTCAAACCAAGGCTCCTTTTAGTCCCTTGAAGCCAGAGGAATGCCCTTCTGGTGCCTCTGCCCATGGGGGAGATTGAGAGGCTCACTAATGGTGCCCCATCGATCGTTTACAGCGTGCGGAGTACTATCAATCAATCCATCATATTTACTGAGCCCTAGCTGAGTACAGAGCACTGTACTAAGCGCTGGGGAGAGTGCGATAGAACTGGTAGAATTGGTTAAATGGGGCTCTGCCCTGGCCCTCCCCCCCCACCTCTCAAGATGCTGCTTCTACCCGAGGGAAGAGGATGGTCCCGGAAGCCTGATGCAGCCGGCCCTCGGAAAGTCAGAGTGGTTCCGGGAGGCCGCTGAGGATTTGGATTCCCCTCCGGGAATGCTCTGAAGAGCTGAATCCTGGAGTCCACTTAGGCTCTCATTCATTCAGTGAGAAGCAGCGTGGCTTAGTAGAATGATCACCGGCCCGGGAGTCAGAGAGACCTGGGTTCTAAACGCTGCTCTGTCACTTCTTTTTTTTCTTCTTTTTGCTATGTTCCAGGCACTGGACTAAGCACTGAGGTAGATAGGTTGGACACGGTCCCTGTCCCACCCACGTTTCAGTCTTAATCCCCATTTTAGAGATAAGGTAACTGAGGCCCAGAAAGTGAAGTGACTTACACAAGGTCACACAGCAGACAAATAGTAGAGCCGTGATTCTGCTGTGTGACCCTGGGCAAGTCACTTCACTTCATGGGCCTCAGTTACCTCATCTGTAAACTAGGGATTAAATCCTCCCTCCTTCCTAAACTGAGAGTCGCATGTGGGTCAGGGAGTTTGCCCAACCTGATTATCCTGTATATCACCCAGCACTTAGTACAGTGGCCAGCAAATATTAAGCGTTTAACAAATATCACAATTATTACAATTATAAGTTTTACACCCAATTCAACACCGTAACTAACTTCCTCTATTTCCCTGGTTCCCCTGCATTAGAACCTCTGGTAGGTGAGAGGGACGAGTGTCCCAGAGCTAGCTGTCTGTGTGATCAAAGAGCTAGCAGTTAGTGTGGCCCAGAAGAGTTTCTCAAAGATGGCCCACCCCAATCCGACCGCGTTGAGAATCCGTGACTGATCCTAAGCAAAGGGTGCCTTTAAATAGTTGTGGTATCTTAAAAATGCTCACTCTTGAACATTTCCCAACCAAGAGCAAGATCCAAAGAACAATATACGAAAGTTAGCGGGGGCGGGCTGAGTGTCTCTCGGAACTGAAAATCTGCCTTCCCCTTGAGGTGAATTGTTAAGTCTCTCATGCAACTCGATTAAGATCGTAGCAAAGGTCAAATGTTATCCAAATGCTGACTTTGGAAACGAATGAGGTCTGGAAACTCTATGAACTTGGATGTGAGGGCAACGAGGCCATTAGGAATATTGGCATTAGTAAAAATATTGCATAATTTTTAAATATTTCCATTATAGAAACAATACCCGCTAAGTGCTTACTATGTGCCAGGTACCGTACTAAGCGCGGGGGAAGGAACAAGATAATCAGGTTGGACATAGTCCCTGTCCCACAGGAGCTCACAGTCTAGGGAGGAGGGAGAAGGATTCAGTCACCATTTTACAGATGAGGTAACTGAGGCTGAGAGAAGAGAAGCGACTTGCCCGAGGTCATACAGCAGGCCAGTGGCAGAGGTAGGATTAGAACCCGGGTCCCCTAATTTCCATGCCTTTACTCCTTCCACTAGGCCACACAGCTTCCCACTGGCATTGGCTCAGGAGGAGAAAGATCACCTTAAACCAGCAGATGAAGGTTATTCACATCTTAGCATTTAATTGGCCTGGTCCTGTAGGGTGAGGGTGGGCTTCCCTATATTTAATGGAGACCCTGGGGGTGGGACCAGAACGATCTGAGGTCCCCAGAGGGCCAATTACCAGATGACCGTCCCATCTGCCTGAATGCCCCTGTGAAGTGTCACTGAATCTCACTGCAGCAGTGTCACTCAGTGTCAGTGTCAGTGTCACTCAGTCACTCAGTCTCACTCAGTGTCACTGCAGCATGGCTCAGTGGAAAGAGCCCGGGCTTTGGAGTCAGAGGTCATGAGTTCGAATCCCAGCTCTGCCACTTGTCAGCTGTGTGACTGTGGGCGAGTCACTTCACTTCTCTGGGCCTCAGTTACCCCCTCTGTAAAATGGGGATGAAGACTGCGAGCCCCATGAGGGAGAGCCTGATCACCTTGTATCCCCCCCAGCGCTTAGAACAGTGCTCTGCACATAGTAAGCGCTTAACAAATACCAACATTATTATTATTATCTCCAAGAAGGGTCACAAAAGCATCAAAGATCACAGTTGTCAGGACCTGAATGAGAGTCCTCCATCAGCCCGGACAGAAAACCACTCTGAAAACAGGGTGTAACCGCCCTTATCCCAAACTCACACACTCCCTTGTGTCCTCGAAAGGGGAAAAGTCTATATTCACTGTCCTCAGCAATTCCCTTCTGATCCCAAGGATGTGGTTCATGGGGCCTTTGGCTTGCCCTGTAGAGAACGGGGTGCCTTGGACCCCTTTCTGAGCAGCAGTAACCTGCCACGTACCCAGACCCCCAGAAACTTCTGGCCACGTGAAAGCATGGCGGAGCTTCCTTCGCCCCCCAGAGAAACCCCGACAAATCGGTGTTTGCACAGAAGGAGAGGCTGGCACACAGTGGCAGACTGATTCTTACTCCCACTTCCTCAGTTTTCTAGGGTATGGGGCAAACTCGTCTGTGAGGCTTTTCATCTACATATTTCAGTATCCTCACAGCTGTCCTGTCAAGTAGACACCAGTAGGGCTTTTGTCTGACAGGTTAATAAAATATTTTTTGATCTGATACCTTCTCCGGAGGACTTGATGAAAAGTGGCATGGAAAACTGCTCCCAAATAGCAAAGCGTTGGTGGCATGAGAGCCTATTTTTAAATAACTAAAACAATCCCCTGCATGGAGCTGGGGTTTTCCACTCCAGGAAAAACAAAAAACCTTCAGTAATCTAGGGATGCTCTTGGTGTTTATACATTATAGATTTTCCTCAGAACAGAAAATCAGTTTACCAGACTTCAAAGACAAGATAGATAAACATTGTGAGATCTAAGGGAAGGCACAGAATCCTACTTCCCCCCCTCCTACATTCATTTTCGTTCTTTGAGCCGAAGAACATCAAAGCTTTCACGTTTTTTAAAGAACCGTGCCTCCAGTTTGGAAACATGAACCGTTCGGGGCAGTGGATTTTGTCAAATATTTAATATTGTGGCATTGTGGAACCGTTTATCAGGACCTCAAGAATTCTTTGTTTTTTCTTTTTTTTTTCACTCTCCTTTCCCTTCCTCCTTCTCACTGCCACATCTCAGTGCTGCAAGAAACCCACTGTTTGTCAGAAGAGCTCTGGGGGGGCTTCGGTATACGGAGCCAAGCCCAGATGGAGGGTAGCTGACCCCTCAGAGCCTGCCAAGTCCACCCTTGCGGCTATTCCTCCCTCTGTCTCTCTCTCTCCCTCTTCATTGCTCTTGGAAAAGAACTGGGAAATGAAATAACCCCTAAGGCCTCCCATCCACAAAGCATCAAAATAAAATCCTCTGGAAGAACCCTGCCATATGCCAGCGTTAGTACCTTCAATATGGCTGCCGTGCCAAAATCGCCGGATTTCCTGGGGTCATCGAAAAGAGGGGCTGCTCACCTTGGCCCATCCTACCTCACCTTGCCACTCTCCTACTACAGCCCATCCCACACGCTTCATTCCTCCAATCTTCTCACCGTACCTCGATCTCGTCTGTCTCGCCGCTGACCTAAAGTTGGCATAAGCGCTTACTGTGTGCAGAGCACTGTTCGAAGCGCTGGGGTAGATACAGGGTGATCAGGTTGTCCCACGTGAGGCTCACAGTCTTCATCCCCATTTTGCAGGTGAGGTAACTGAGGCCCAGAGAAGTGAAGTGACTCGCCCACAGTCACGCAGCTGACGAGTGGCAGAGCCGGAATGTGAACCCATGACCTCTGACTCCCAAGCCCGGGCTCTTTCCACTGAGCCACGCCGCTTCTCTAACCACTCAACCACTTCCTGCCTCTGGCCTGGAATACCCTCCCTCTCCTTATCCAAAAGACGCTCAGTTCCCCCTCTCTTCTGCATCACCTCGACTTGTTGCCTTTATTCACCCCCTCTCAGAGCCGTAATTTTATTCGTTTATATTAATGTCCATCTCCTCCTCTCGACTGTAAGTTGGCCGTGGGCAGGGACTGTGTTATATTGCTGTCTTGTACTCTCCCCAGCGCTCAGTACAGTGCTCTGCACGCAGTGAGTACTCAATAAATGCAATCGATTTGAGTGACCTAGCCGCGTAGAGCCGCGTCGTGGACCCCAGCCTCCATAGTCCGCCCGCACGCATCTTGGAGGTCGGCCAGCTCCCTCCACCACCATCGCCACCACGTGTACACTCTCTGCCGACGTGCTGGCAAGCTTCCCTCTCTGCCACCCCTGGGAACGGTGCGGTGGCTCGGAGCCCGGCTCAAGGAAGCAGGGGAGAAGTTGACCTCAGGGAGATGAGGAGCAGAGAGGGAGCGGGAACATCCCATCCCCTCTCTCCACCCAAAGATTCGCAGAAATAGAAAAAACTCCAGAACACATCCGGTTCTATCGTGATAATAATGATGACGGGGACGGTATTTGTTAAGCTCTCACCAGGTGCCGCGCACCGTTCTAAGCGCCGGGGTAGATACTGAGCTTGCCCCAGGCTCACGGTCTTAATCCCCACTTTACAGGTGAGGTAACCGAGGCACAGAGGAGTTAAATGACTCGCCCGAAGTCACATAGCTGAGAAGTGACACCAGAATGGTCAGGAATTAGCAGAGAAACTGGGTTTCAGCCATTCTAATTCTGGCCCCGCTGCTTTAAGAATGCAGGAATATCAGCAGTGACATCCTCAGCTAGACCGATGATCCGTCCAGCCCTTCCTCCTGTCTCCAACAGTGCGACCCCCAAGGAGGCTTAAAGGAACAATGTGGTAATGACTCTTATTGTGGCCTCTCTCAGGCCCCCTTTGCCTCTGCTCTTCCTTCCCTCCCCATCGCCCCAACTCGCTCCCTCTGCTCTACCCCCTCCCCGCCCCACAGCACTGGTGTACATATAGACACGTATCTATCATTCTATTTATTGTATTAACGATGTGTGTATGTATACGGTCATGGGCTCGAATCCCCGCTCCGCCACCTGTCAGCTGCGTGACTGCGGGCAAGTCACTGAACTTCTCTGTGCCTCAGTCGCCTCAGCTGTAAAATGGGGATTTAGACTGTGAGCCTCACGAGGGACAGCCTGATTACCCCGTATCTACTCCAGCGCTTAGAACGGTGCTCTGCACACAGTAAGCGCTTAACGAATACCGACATTATTCTTATTATACCTATAATTCTATTTATTCATATTGATGCTATTGACGCCTGTTTATTTGTCTTGATATCTGTTTCCCCCCTTCTAGACTGTGAGCCTGTTGTCTGGGCAGGGATTGTCTCTGGTTGTTGCCGAATTGTACTTTCCAAGCGCTCGGTACAGTGTTCTGCACCCAGTAAGAGCTCAATAAATACGACTGAATGAGTGAATGAATGTCCATAAATTGTCCCTCTACTAACCCCATCTTGGACCCACTGCACATGAATATGAGCCCTTCTTAATCCTTCCATCGTCCCTAATCTTTCCATCTAAACGTTCACAATCTTCCCCTCTGATAACCTACTTTGGATCTCTTGGAACGCTCGTGACCCTACCGATATTTTCTGCCTTTGCGACTTCCAGTGGCAACAAATTCCACATGCTCACCACACCTGTATTCTCTGGCCCCTTTTCTTCCAAAGAGCGCCAAGCATTTCCTGTGTTTTGACTCTCTTCATCTTCATTATGGGTCTCTTCCAAACACTTCAGCTATGATCCATAATTTTTCACCCTTAATCTGAGTCATCCTTTCTCGGTATGCTTAGCGCCGCTCCTTACCATTCTCTTTTTTCCAACTCTAATCTTTTGACTCTTTAAGCTCTTTTGTGCCTTGGCCTTCTTCTCAGTGATACTTGTCCCAAATTTTCCAACTGACGGGAATGAGTGATATTCCCCCGTATCCCTAGGCTCTGAAACTTTGAAACCACAACTTCCGATTTGGCATTACCGTTCCTGATAGGGCGACTGAAATGACCTCCAGAAGATCCAGACCACAAGATAATCGGGACATCACATCGCTCGCTGGCACGGAGCGCAGAGGGATGATGTCACGTAAATTATGTTTTTGCAGATGGGCTGGAGCATTTTTTTCGGTACTCTGACATTCCTGCAACCAACGGCCTCAGAGCCTCTGTGTTCCTCTCCTGGGTTTGTGTAGGCTCAAGTGCCGGGCACAAGCCCCGGAACTCAAAGGCAGGAGCTGCGATGGAGGAAGGGCCAGGAGCCGAAAATAAAAAGACCAGGCAGAGCAAGGGGACAGATCAAGTAAAACCAGCCAACTGGCCACCCTAGTTCTCGTCGGGAAGTAACATGCAATGAAATCTCTCACTCTGATCTACAGATTGGCTCTTCTCATAGAAGTCATCAAAAATACTCCCGCCGCCGAGTACTCAACCTTCCCATGGCACACAGAAACACCAGGCCTCCTTCCTAAAGGCCATCCTTTCCACGAAAAGGCTATATCCGGTTGTCCCTCTTGGCTGCCTAACAGCAAGGGAAAACGTTAAAGCAAATAATTAGGGAGCTTAGCCTGTATATGTGGAATGCTTTACAATTACGTTCATTTAGGTTTCCGAAAAAACGTATCTCCCAAACGGAGCTACCGCACGCAATTTCTGTTACGAACCCACAGGATTTTCCGTCAGCCGTTCCAGCGGTTAGCGGTGTCAGAGCGGTGATGCAGCTGAGGGCAGTGGAGGACTGGACGACGGCGGGAGATCATTCTGGGGCTGAAGGAGACCCGAGTAGGTCATCTGGTACTCCTCCCTACCTCCAGGAAGAGGCAATCCAGACCATTCTCCCCTGCACGGTCCCTCCCTTTGCCCTTCCTGCGGGCCTGCCAAGCATTGTTCCCCGTAGCCACCGACTATCACCTTTCCTGGTTTTACCCTGTCGGTGACGGAGAATGAGTCGGAAAGGGCAACCCCAGCCCTGAAACAATCATCTCCTGGAGCAGACTCTGGCTCTAGGTGACCTCGAGGGCAGCCAAATTTACGAAGCAATTTCCAGAACTACTGATCTATGGAAACCTCTATTTAATCTATGGAGACCTCTAATCAGAGCAGCAGGGTGTCCTAGTGGATGGAGCACAGGCCTGGGAGTCAGAAGGACCTGGGTTCTAAGCCTGACTTGCGACCTCGGGCAAGTCTCTTCACTTCTTTGGGCCTCAGTTACCTCATCTGTAAAATGGGGGTTTAGACCGTGAGCCCTTCGTGGGGCAGGGACTGTGTCCAACTGGATTATCTTGTAACCCCAGTTCTGAGTACAGGGTCTGGCACATAGTGAGCACTTAACAAATAGCGTTTTAAAAAACGAATCAACCTGCACACAGCAAGCACTCAATAAAGACGATCGGCTGGTCTTCACTGAGGGCTTACGTTGTGCGGGACACTGTGCTTGGGACTACAGCATGGCTCAGTGGAAAGAACACGGGCTTAGGAGTCAGAGGTCATGGGTTCTAATCCCGGCTCTGCCACCTGTCAGCTGTGTGACTTTGGGCAAGTCACTTCACTTCTCGGTGCCTCAGTTACCTCATCTTTAAAATGGGGCTGAAGACCGTGAGCCTCACGTGGGTCAACCTGATTACCCCGTATCTCCCCCAGCGCTTAGAACAGAGCTCGGCACATAGTAAGCGCTTAACAAATACCAACATTGTTATTATTATCACAGTTGGCTGACGTATTTTCCAAGTGCTTAGTACAGCGCTCTGCACACAGTAAGTGCTCAATAAATACGACTGAATGAACTGATGGATCGATCTTCTCCTGCAGGAAAGATCGTTTTCTACAGGAACTTGAAGGGGGGGGGGGAATCCGACGGAGGTCTCATTGTGGAGACGCAGAAGGAAAGTCCTCCGGTAAACCAGCACCATTTGGAAGGCTAGCCAGCCACGGAGCTGAAAAGAAGAGAGATAATGGGAAGAAAGGCAGCTCAAGAGGAGTGAGGAGGAGCCAAGCGAACGGAGGAAGAGCGGAAGATTCCCTCCCGCAAAAACCCATCAAACGCCAGCAGTCCTCACTCCCCAAGCCCTCGAAAATCTCACCTCCACCAAGGAAGCCTTATCCGAATAATTCACAACACTCTATTTTATCGCTTGTTATTGCTATCCTCGACACTTCTGCCCACTGGTAGGTTTGTATTTGGATTTTCACTTCGTCTACGTCAGCCTGATAGTTGAACTACTCCGTGCTACATCTTTTCCCACTCTCCGTAAACCATTCTGCCCGTCTGTATATCTCATTATCCTGTGAGCTCCTTGAAGGCCGGACGGTGTATATCTCGCCCCTGCTGCACTCTCCTACGTGCTTAGCACGGTGCTTCACGCTCAGTAGATGTTTAATAAATTCCACTGACCGATTGACTGGCATGCTAGCATCCCTCGCTGGTTTTGCTAGTTAGCCGTGTAACTATTTAGAGAAGCAGCGTGGCTCAGTGGAAAGAGCCCGGGCTTGGGAGCCAGAGGGCACGGGTTCGAATCCCGGCTCTGCCACTTGTCAGCTGGGTGACTGTGGCAAGTCACTTCACTTCTCTGGGCCTCAGTTACCTCATCTGTAAAAATTTTTTTAATGTAAAAATGGGGATGAAGACTGTGAGCCTCACGTGGGACAACCTGATGACCCTGTATCTACCCCAGCGCTTAGAACAGTGCTCTGCACGTAGTGAGCGCTTAACAAATGCCAGCATTATTTATTTATTTCATTCTTCTCTTTTTTTGGTTCTTTTTTATGGTATCTGTTAAGCACTTACTACGTGCCGGGTTCTGTACTAAGCGCTGGGACAGATACAAGCTAATCAGGTTGGACCCAGTCCCTGTCCCACATAGGGCTCCCAAGCTTAATCCCCATTTTACAGATGAAGTAACTGAGGCACAGAGAAGTGAAGTGACTTGCCCTGGTGACGGAGCCGGGATTAGACCCCAGGTCCTTCTGACTCCCGGGTCTGTGCTTTATCCACCAGGCCACACTGCTCCTCAATTCTTGCCAATTTGCCTCCACGAAGGAAGAGGAATCGCTTCGGTTGGATGATCTCGGTGTCTCCTGCGAAGAAAACGTCACTTGCTACAAAGGTCAAGCCCACTCCCGGTAGTAGAATGGTAAGGCATTCCATTCATCTGAAATTTGGGGGCCTCTCTCCTGCATATCTGACTTCTGTAAGATTGTACTCTCCCAAGCACTTATTACAGTCCTCTTCCCACAGTAAGTGCTCAATAAATACAACATAGTGACGGACGTATGACTTTGAGAACCACTAGAATAGATCTCCGTCTTTTGCCTGATGATTTCCGGAGGGGGGGGAGGTGGGAGAGAGTGGGAAGCACAGAGAACGGAAGGAAAGAAAGAGGGTAGGTCAGGAGGGACTTAATGTGCAGCCATGGCCTTCGTTCCCGCCACGGTCTCTAGTGTTAATCCTGGCTACAGAATTGCTGCCCTTAACCCTAGAAATGTAATAAAATCTTTTTCCTTCTTAACTGCACATCGTTACCAGAAGAATTCCCCAGTGGTAGCCACCCGTAAAGACTTTTGCTAAAATCATCCATGGGGCTCCAGAGATCGTGGCTGTGTACTGATAATGGTGAACTCATTGTTTTATAGCTTACCCCAGTGCTTAGCACAGCACTTGGTAAATACAATAGCTCCCTTCAGATGTTGTTGATAAAGTACGTCATAACCGCGTGAACTTCCGATGACTTCTTCGCGTGAGTTGAATGTACCGGTCAGATACTACGGCAAGGAATGAAAATGGTAATAGTTCACGGACCTGCAGCCACCGGGCCGTAGTTCAGCTGGAAAGGGGTAGAGAAATGCCGGAGAGCGCATTGAAATCCTAACAATAGGCTCGCCGTTCCAAATGAATGAAATGCAGATGCTAGACGTCATCGGGCGATAATGTTTATTTAGTGCCTTCTTGGGCATGCTGTTGGACATGGTGCTAAACAAAGAAAATTGATCAGGCAAGGTCCCCGCTGTCTAACCCTCCGTCTGCTGCCTAGTTCAGTTAACGCCCCGGCTAATCCAGAGCCTAAGCGGTGTCTGCGTGCAGGGAGGTTCCGATCTCCATCTGATCGCCAGTCACTAAGAACCCCGGCTCTGCCACTTGTCAGCTGTGTGACTGTGGGCAAGTCACTTCGCTTCTCTGTGCCTCAGTTACCTCATCTGTAAAATGGGGTTTAACCGCGAGCCTCACGTGGGACAACCCGATTACCCTGCATCTACCCCAGCGCTTAGAACAGTACTGTGCACATAGGGAGCGCTTAACAAATACCAACACAAAAAAAAGAACGAACGTCAACCAGTACCGACATCACCAGGCAGGTGCCCCTTTGCCCAGGAAGACCATGTGACTGCAGTCACTTGTAACGCCAAGGATTCTCAGCTGTTTTCCAGGGACTAGATGAGTGAGGACGACTATCATTCCTAATTGTCCTTTTTCCTTTCATTCCCATAATCCCTTTGCCGAGGTTTGTCTAGATCAGGGGTAAGATAAATATTCCCCGGCTGGAGATTCAACCCAGCCCAAGTGCAGAGCCGGCTTCGGGAAACTGGAATAAAACACGGGGGGAAAGCTTGCTGCCCCTCTCTAAATGGGCTACCCTGGCACATCTGACTAGGCGGGCTTTACGTCGGCCTCGCCGAGTAAGATTCATTCATTCAGTAGTATTTATTGAGCGCTTACTATGTGCAGAGCACTGTACTAAGCGCTTGGAATGTACAAATCGGTAACAGATAGAGACGGTCCCTGCCCTCTGACGGGCTTACGGTCTAATCGGGGGAGACGGACAGACGAGGACAATGGCACTAAATAGCTATCCTATCCTATTTTAGATGGTGACGGATATTTTGCGGTGGTGCGCCTGACCCTGTCTGAACCTTTGCCAGGGATATGGTAGGCACAGATGATAAATGCGATTGATTAGCAATTTGAATCTGACGACTGGCAGAGCTCAACACTGCAGAGTTTCAAAAGTTCTGAATGGAAGGTTCGCACGGAGCTGCGAGGTCTTCCGCTCTTGAGATGCCCACCCCCCCCGCCCTCTGACGGCGGGCCCTGCTTGGCTTTTGTCCTGGGCAGGTCCTGGCTAGGAGCTCGCTGATTTTTGCAGCCAATCCTCATTCGCTCCCTTTCATTTATGGATGCAGTTGCTATGCAGCCTCCGGACCCGTTGCCCTCCCTCTGAGAGGGAGGGGGAAAACGTGAGGAGGAGTTGGGGCCGGCGGGGAGGGTTGAATAATGTGCCTCTTTTCGTCTGGATTTCCTTTTCTGAGACTAGATCTTGAAATCCTTCACCCAGGTCCCAGAACATAGAAATCTGAGGGTCACCTGCCTGGAACAAAATCAAATTTTGTCTCCATGCCCCACCTCAGTTGATGTTCACTGAGTACAAGCACAGAGATCTGACAAACAAGGGCCTGCCTGATTTTTAATAGGCCTGCTCCTTGGTTTTCATTAGGGCCGTATGGATTTTTCTTAGGCAGAGGGCTTAGTCCTGGATATCAAACCTGAATTACGGTGACGGGAACAATTGCCTGTCCTGGGAAAGAACCAAGAGGTATCTCAAAGCAAATAAAGGATGGAGTGTGGCCTAGCGGAAGGACCAGGGGCCTGGGAGTCCGAGGACCTGGGTTCTAATCCCAGCTCTGTCCACTGCTAGCTGTGTGGCCTTGGGCAAGTTACTTAACTTCTCTGTGCTTCCCTTTTCTCAACTGTAAAATGGGGATTCAATACCCGTTCTCCCTCCCACTTAAGAGCCCCATGAGGGACAGGGACCGTGTCTGACATTTTTGACTTGTTCCTACCCTAGCACTTAGAACAGTGTTTGACGTAGTAAGCGCTTAAGTACCATAAAACGAACATAACAGATTGTTTTGACAACACGATGTCCCATTCCGATCCTGGCAGCCCAGACCTTTCAAATGTTAAAAATGCATCTGAGATTTCTTTTTCATTTTTTTTCCAGACTGACGAGACAGAAATAGTCTTGCCAATCTGCCAGCAGCAAGAGGCAAGTTAGGAAATATGGTGAGCTTTCTCCTTCTCGTGGGGAACGATTTCAGCTGATGAATCGGGGAAACCGTTGGAAACGTCAGGCCGAGGGGATCGGTATGGCTAGATAGAGAATGAGCTAAAATGAGACAGTCTTGACTCGTGTGTCGGAACGCTAAGGAGTCTCTACTGTGGGAGGTAGTAAGCTCAGCACCATCCTTCTTGGTTCACCAACTCAAGAAGAAGCCTCGTCTCCCAGTCATCCTCCCCTCCCCTTACCCAGAAAACAAGGCGGCCATGACCGGTGCTCACATGAAAGTCCCACTTTATTTGCAAATTTGTCTCCCGCGTCTCAGTGCCCAGTGTTTGGTATATTTGGACCTAAAATCCTAGCAGCTGGTGGGAAGTAATAGATGGATTTTAATTTGAAAGCAAAACACTTCTAGATAGCATTGTATTTACGAGCAAAGTCAACAGAAGAAACCAAGATGACGTAAAACCAGTTTCTTCAAATGTGTTCAATCCATGAATTCTATTCCCAGCTCCGCCACTTCTCTGCTGCGTGACCGAGGGAGGACGCGTGCTATTAACTGCTGACGTTTCCAGAAATCAGTATCAGTGGATCGGTGCCTGTCCAAATCATCTCCCCGCCCCGCAGTTTTAAAGTTATGGCCAAGATGTGGATTAGGGCAAAAATTGGGATTAGGGCAAGGCATGGGTCAGTGTTAGGATTAGGTTTAGGGTTTAGAGTAAGGATTAGGAATCTGTTTAGGATGAAGAGCCTATGATTGATTCTGTCAGTGATTGGGATGTTGCTAAATATTGGGGTTTTTGACAATCCCCTGTTATCAGATCTCTCCTTCCTGCAGCCCTCTTTAATTTTCCCCAGATTTAGCATATATGATACAACACATTACTCAACACCATGAGCAATATCAACGAGAGCGGCAAAAGTTTAACAACTGGTTTTCCTCTTGCACAGAGATTCAGCCTATTTTGGGCACCTTGAAAGGGAAAGAAGTCTTGCCTGTTCCTGAAATTCATTCATTCACGAAATAAGTAACCAGGTCCTCAGGAATCCCCACCAAGCAGCATGGCCTCGTGGAAAGGGCAGGGAACTACGTGTCAGAGGACCTGGGTTCTAATCCTGGCTCTGCCACTTCTCCGCTGTGTGACCTTGAGCAAATCATTTCATTCATTCATTCAATTGTATTTATTGAGCGCTTACTGTGCGCAGAGCACTGTACTAAGCGCTTGGAAAGTACAATTCGGCGACAAACAGACACAATCCCTACCCAACAACGGGCTCAAAGTCTAGAAGGGGAGAGACCGACAACAAAACAAAACGAGTAGACGGGCATCAATAGCATCAATATAAATAGAATTATAGATATATGCACGTGATTAATAAAATAAATAAAATAATAGATATGTACATATATATACACAAGTGCTGTGGGGCGGGGAGTAGGGGAAAGCAGAGCAGGGCAGTCGGGTTGATGGGGAGGAGAGGAGGAGCAGAGGGAAAGGGGGGCTCAGTCGGGGGGGTGGGGGGGGCGGGCTCAATCTGGCAACTTGTCTGTGCTTCAGTTCCATCATCAGTAAAATGGGAATTAGAACAGCGCTTAGAACAGTGTTCTGTGCACAGTAAGCACTCAATAAATCTGACTGATCGATTACACAAGCTGCGTACAAAGGAAATTTGGGAGCCTTTTCACAGGCCCCTCCCCAGAGATGTGTGACAGTTTATCGGTATCTACCCCCGTGTTTAGCACCCAGAAAATACTAAATGCTTAATACGTGTCATAACCAAATCGGTCCCTCGGGGAGCGAGACTCCTTGTAGTGACCAGCTGACTCTCGGACTGCACACCCCCCCGGACTCAGTTGTAGTGGAAAACTGGATGTTTACGGGGTTCTCTCTGCTGGGCTCTGGGGGCAACCGAGCTCCAAGGGAGAATCAAGCTGATCCTTGTGAATGAGATTAAACTGTGAGCCCGTCACTGGGCAGGGAGTGTCTCTATCTGTTGCCAAATTGTACATTCCAAGCACTTGATACAGTGCCGTGCACAAAGTAAGCTCTCAATTAATACTGTTGAATGAATGAGATTGCCCTCGAGAGTTTGGCTCTTGAAGGGCAAGTTTCTCCCACTGCATCCTCTTTCTGTGCGTGGCGAAGTGTACTCTCTCTCACTGAAGTCATTCATTCAACAGTATTTATTGAGCGCTTACTATGTGCAGAGCACTGTACTAAGCGCTTGGAACGAACAAGTCGGCAACAGATAGAGACAGTCCCTGCCGTCTGACGGGCTCACGGTCTAATCGGGGGAGACGGACAGACGAGAACGATGGCGATAAATAGAGTCGAGGGGAAGAACATCTCGTAAAAACAATGGCAACTAAATAGAATCAACTAAACTGAATCCTCCCGGCCTCTCTGCCCACGGGATTCTGAACGTTTTCCGAGAATCCCCACCCATTCCCCGCCTGCCAGACGCAAATCTCCCAGAGGTTCCAGACGGGTTTTAGGGCTGACCCGTGGTTTTAACTAAGAGGCCAGAAATGAACAGATTGGACAGGGAACTTTTTTTTTTCCATCCTCCTCCCTCTCCCAAAAGGGCCAAGGGAAAATTTTCAGAGTCATCAAACCCTTTGGATTTTGGATTCCGCTCCCAATGTTTGCAAATGGATGCGTAAGCTGATCTTGAACCTTTCCCAGCGTTAGCCCTCTCCCCCTCTAGACCGTTAGCTCCTTGTGGGCAGGGAACGTGTCCGCAACTCTGTCGTATTGTACTCTCCCAAGGGCTTAGCCCAGTGCTCTGCACACGGAAAGAAGTCGGTAAATATGATCGGATGATTAGCCTTACGTGCTTCCTTTTAAGATTAGGGTCCCCCCAGAGACTTTTAATTTAAAAAATGAAATGTTAAAATGAAGTGGACTTGATTTAGAGACCTATTTTAACTCTGCCAGGTTGAGTTCGGCCGATTTAGGGCAAGGTCTTAGTTTATTTAACTCCTCGTCCCATGGAAGAGAGATGCCGAAACAAACAGAGCCTTCTAAGGAGTTAGCTGAGTGGGGGTTACTCTTATTTCTTTCAGAATCCTTTTCTGGGAAACTCAGAAAAAGCTATTGATTATGCCAAGTTCCTTGAGGGAGGGGGACGATTCCAGTGCCTCACAGTCCCTATGGTTAAACATTATTCCAAGTGTTTAATCAAGATTCCTCTGATGTAATTTTCCCTCTAGTCCTCTCTTCACAGATGCAGAGAATGCCTGTTTGCTGTGATCTTGTTAACAATAATAACAATAATAATAATAAAAATGGTGATATTTCTCAAGCACTTACTATGGGCCAGGTACTGTCCTGAGCACTGAGGTGGATACAGGCCAACTGGGTTGGACCCAGTCCCTGTCCCAGTGGGACTCCCGGTCTTAATCCCCGTTTTACAGATGAGGTAACTGAGGCACAGAGAAGTTAAGGTCACACAGCAGACTAGTGGCGGAGGCGAGATTAGAACCTGGGTCCTTCTGACTTCCGGACCCAAGCTGTACCCACTAGGCCATACTGAAGGGAGAGTGTCTACCAAATCTGTTGTATCCTACCCTCCCTAGAGCTTAGTTAAGTGCTTTATATGCCAGGAGCGCTCAATAAATACCAGTGATAATGATGATGATGACGACTACCATATATCTGTAAAACTATTGTTAAAACCCTTCTCTTGACTTTGTCTTTCCCAGGCCTAAATATCCCAAGATCTTTCAGTGTACTTAGTCAGGGCCCATCGGTCCATCTTCTTGTTGAGCCACTCTAAAACGGAAATAGAAATATCTCCAGTAATGACGCAGAGGAATCACTGGTGTGCAGTAAGAGAGCTCAGTGAGGAGATTGCATTCAATCTGACCCACACCATCAATGCACAGGGTTTCTGGCCTGTCTCTCCTTCACTTTCTTCTTGCTGGGCCGCCTCTAATCCACGAGATTCTTTCCTTTTCTAATAAGGTCGCAAGTCCCCAAGGTACTAAGGTTATGGGATAGCTATGAATGATGCCACGCAAGATCAGTAATCACTTGTCACGAGAAAGCAGGACAGTGTAACAGATTCTGCTATAACATACTGTGAGTCAAAACCCGGTGGTTGGCAGAGAATCTTAGAACAGTGCTCAGGGCTTAGAACAGTGCTTGGCACATAGTAAGTGCTTAACAAACATCATCATCATTATTATTATTAGAAGACCGCATGACCTAATGGAAAGAACACTGGCCTGGGCATCAGGTCGTGTGGGTTCTAATTCCGGCTCTCCCAATTGCTCGCCGTGTGACCTTAGGTGAGTCGATGAACTTATCTGTGCCTCAGTTTCCTCAACTGTAAAATGGGGATTAAATACCTGTTCCTCCTCCTACTTAAGCTGCGAGCCCCACGTGAGACAGGGACCGTGTCTGACTTAATTAAGTTGTACCTACCACAGAGTTTAGAAAAAGCATTTGACACACAGTAAGCCCTTAAATACCAATAAAACCGCAACGACAACAACGATTCAGTTCTGGAGGAGGGTACTATCTCTTCTCTCTGTGGTGCTCAGCGGACCCATTGTTTTTGGGAGAATGGGGAGAGTCAAACTCCACTGGCAACTTTTCCAACGTAGAATGAATTTCACTCCTCAGCCCACCTGGACAGATGAGTCTCATTGTTTCCGCAACTCTTGATGCCTTGGAGATCAGATGACCTCTTCTAATCCCGTCCAACACTTTGTGAAGAAACGAGACCTCTCCGGGTCACCCATTGCCCTGACCCTGCTCAAACTGGATGACCCTTGAACCCTCTCTGGTAAATGTGTGCACATTCTCCCCTTAATCATCTTAGGGCCGGGGAACCCCAAGTTCTGGGGGGTCAGCAACCCCATAGTAATAGTAATGATTGTGGTACTTAGATTTGGGGGGGTTTTTATGAAGTTTGTTAATCAACTGCATTTACTGAGTCCTTACAGTGTGCAGAGCTCATACTAAGTGCTTGTTTAACACTGTGTGTCAAGTGTCTTCTAAGTGCTGGGGTAGGTACAAGTTAATAAGGGGAGATAGAGTATTTGTTAAGCACTTACTTTGTGCCAAAGTGCTGAAGTAAATAGGAGATAATCAGATGCCTTTCACGCACTGGGCTCTCAGTCTAAGTAGGTGGGAGAACAGGTATCGAATCCCCATTTTACAGATGAGGAAACTGGGGCACAGTGAAGTTAAGTGACTTGACCAAGAACACTTTAATGCAGAGCCAGCATTAAAACCCAGGTCCTCTGACTCCTACCCCTGTGCTCTTTTCACCAGGCCATGCTGTTCTTCTACAGTAGGAAGGTGGATTTTTTTTACTGTCCCATTTCAAATTTTTCTGCTACAATTTAAGACCATGTCCACATACTCTGTGCTCAGTGGAGGTGGATATCAGTTGGTCACCATCCTCTGTTAATCGACCAATAATATTTAATGAGCAGTTACTGAGTGCAGAGCGCTTTACTGAGTGCTTGGGAGAATACAGTAAAATAAAAGACATAGGCCCGGGCCTGGGGAATTTACAATTTAATCTGCCACAGAACCTGTCCACAGGGAATACTCACAGATACTCTGAACAATCATAAGATGTTACCTTCTAAAAAATAATCTCCTCCAAATCCTCCATCTAGTTTATTGAAATATCTCAATAAAGTACTGAGGTCACCCACTGACCTTACCTGTTTCAAATTCAATGACTCCATTTCTTTTATCTGTCCTTATTATTCTTAGGCTGCATTTTAATGTATTCTATGACTTTTTTTCCCCTGGTTCTCTTCCCATCCCTCATGTTCAGAACCTGAGTTTGGCGCTCCAGGGGTTCCCACCTAGAATTTCACATATTCTAACAGCTGACCACTCACCTGTATTTAAAGTCCACTGGAGTTTACTTCTGCTGCTTTTCTTGTTCGGGGATTACCCAGGCCTCTGTCTTCTGTCCCATTCTCTTCCTCTGCCGAGGTTGTGACACGGGCCTTCACTACTGCTGCTTCCAAGAGATTTGGTGGGGAAGGAAGTTAGCTAGGTTGGAGTTTGGGGGTTACCTGGGGATTTAATTCATCCATATCACTCCCTGTCCCCATTCCTGTGACTTGTTGGTAGCTGTCTTCAGGGTGAAAAATCAACAAGACGGGAAGGCGGTCAGCATACCACATGGGCCATGATTTCCCATAACTGTGTCATAACTATATCATGATATGATAACTATATCATAACTATAACTATATAGACTACGTAACTACATCATAACTATGTCATAACTATACTGCGGTTCCAATTAAAACAACAGTAATAATTAATAATAATTTTAAAATTATGGTTCTTGTTAAGTGCTTACTAAGTGCCAAGCACTGTTCTAAGTACTGGAGTAGAGACAAGTTAATCAGGTTGGACACAGTCATATGGGGCTCACATGGCTTAACCCCATTTTACATATGTGGGAACTGAGGCCCAGAGGAGTTGAGTGACTTGCCCCAGGTCACACAGCGGATATGTAGCAGAGCCAGGATTAAAACCCAGATCCTTCTGACTCCCAGGCCCGCGCTCTATCCCTAAGCCACGCTGTTTCAAAGAGGATAGACCTACACCAATAGATGAAAGGAGACTCCAGAGATCTCTTTCGAAGATGTTTGCTAGGAATCTCGAATAGTCCATTCTTTCTCTCAGAGCTAGGGTGGTCAGGGCTCCTTGGCAGCTTGTTTTGAGCACTGACTGTTCGGTCAACAGAGGTTCTTATAACTGAGAGAACTCACTGCTTCTCCTCGTCCTTCCCTTCCTCCTCCTCCTCATCTGTATCAGTTGAGTCTGTCCTTTAAGCAATCCGATATTTAGTTTACTGACTTTCCTTTGGTCCTCCAGTAAGAAAACATAGCCCTTCTGTTCGAAATTTGTCATTGCCTGGAAGACGGGAGGAAAGCTGGGGCTGACAAGCATAACTTTATATGGGATTTTTCTAGCGTTAGGCAGGGAATGTATTGCGACGACTGTCAAAACACTCTAAAAGAACCATAAGGGTCTGTGTGTGTGAGCATGTGTGTGTATACATACCCACCCGCACACTCTCACCCAGATTGTCTAGTCAGGGCCACCACCCTGGTTTAAGTCCTAAAGTTTATATCCCCACTTCACCCCCCACTCACTTGTTCAAATATACTCCATCATTTTTGGCTCGCATTACAGCCTTAGGAATGCAGTAGTTTAAAAGTGATTTTTAAGAAGAGATACACTGTACACTTCAAATGAAAGAATAGCTTTTAATTCTGTGTGATATTTCATGGAAATAGGGTGGGAGGTCATCTCTTAGCAAACTCTGTAAGGCAGAAATGCACCCGGGCAGCATGGAGAAGTGAATTGTTGAAAAGTAATCAATCAATTCTCTGGGCATTTTGGTAAAGTCGAAGGAGTTTGTAATCCGGGATTTAGAAGGATCAAGTCTTTTCTGAATACTCAGTGTGGCTGGGACCTATTTCTCCCGTCCCTGGCCGAAAGGGATATAGATGAATTCACTCTTTCAGGTCACTTCCAACCCCATGAAAATTTATTCTCGTGGCTAACCTTCATTCGAACGATTTTAATCCACGGTACCGACCCCCCGTATTTCCATGAAACTCCCTACGGAATCAGAGAGGCTTTCCCATGTTGGGCACCTCTATGAAGCACGATATGCTTTTCCTTACAGGGTAGAATCACTTTTGAGCAAACATTCCTTAGGCTCTTTGAATTACTGCCCTTCAGCCAATGCGATGGAGTGTATTTGAACAAGCGAGTGGCAGGTGGAGGATGGGTGAATTGGAGACAAAAACTCTGGAACATAGGCGGCGGTGGTAGCTATACAATCCGGGTGGGAAGGAGTTCCAGGGTTCCTCCCTGTCTTCACCATATTCCTTTAGGAATGCTTCTACGGCCATCTGGATCGATCCATCTATAATACAGTATCTACTCACATATTTCCCTCCTCTGCATAATTTTCCCCACCCCCCAATTTTGGAGGTGGAAATAAAATCTATGTTTCTCGTTGTGGGCAAGGAACGTATCTGTTCATTGTTATACTGTACTCTCCCAAGAGTAAAGTACAGTGCTCTGCACAAAGTAAGTGCTGAATAAATACACTTGACTGACTCAGCTGTGATGACAGCGTACGCCAATTTAGCGAGGGGCGTTGGGTTAGAATGCCTGGGATACAGGCTCGTGCAGTGAAGATTCACTTTTTGGAAACACGTGCCCTTCAGGGTAGAAAGAGGAATGTGAGTAGAGGGAAATCATCATTTTTCAGTGAGTGTCTATTGTATGCAGAATTTGGGACAGTGCAAGAGACATAGGAAACGTATTGTCAAGCGACCTCTTACTTTCCCCTTCCTTCTCCCTTCTTTTTCTACTCCTTTTATTTCCTCTATTTTCTCCTACGCCCCTTATTGCTAGACTTAATTCTCCATCGTAATAATCTATCCCTTGTTTGGGGAGTCGTAAAAATTATGCCAAGAAGTGAGGCAATTATACGAGTAAATGTGGTATTGGCTGAATGATTACTGTGTGCAGAGCACTGTGCTAAGTACTTAGGAGAGTACAGTTCAGAAGGAGCTTGCACTTTTAAGTCCTCAAGGAGCTTGCACTCTGAAGGGAGAGACAAACACAAAATAAAGGGAAAATACGGGCCCTTTTTCAGGGACCCAAGAATATTAAAAAGTTCTGTGCCTAAAACTATCACATGGAGAAAAAAAAGTCCCTTGAAATGCTTGCTCTTCATTTCTAAATGCTAAATGCTCATTTAGTTTAAAATTGTACTCTCTTTTCCTCTAGCAAATAATGATGGGCTCTGAACTACGGCAGTTGTTTTCACAAAGCACATAACATGAGAAAATAAACCGGTTTGCAAGTATGACTGCAGATGAAGGTCAAATTTCTGAACCTTCCCTCTCCAGAACAGCAAGAGAGGTTTCCAAGAATCATCTTGCTAAGCTACAGTCACAGTTGTTCCTTCTGAAGTTGGTTCAATTCAAAATGAAACTGAAAGACGCTCTGGTGTTCAAACTCACCGGTGCAGTTTTGAAGGGGGGAAAAAAAAAGCCCCCTCTCTTCCCCATCTGTACCTGGTGCTTGTTTTAGTGGGAATTCGGAGACTCCCATGATCCCGAGGCAGTAATAATAATAATGTTGGTATTTGTTAAGCGCTTACTATGTGCAGAGCACTGTTCTAAGCACTGGGGTAGATACAGGGTGATCAGGTTGTCCCACGTGGGGCTCACAGTTTAAATCCCCATTTTACAGATGAGGGAAATGAGGCACAGAGAGAGAAGTGAAGTGACTCGCCCACAGTCACACAGCTGACAATATCACCCTAACAGGACTAAGGCCCATCTGTCACTTTCGACAAGAAACTATGAATGAATTATCTGCTCTCCCTTTAACTTAGACAGTGACCCCCGTGCGAGAGAGGAGTTGAGTCAGTCCTAACTGACCTGTACCTACTCTAGCAGGTAGAACAGCATTTGATACATAGTAACTGCTTAACACCATAAAAAAAAAAAAAACCGATCAATGGTATTTATTGAGTGCAGAGCACTGAACTAAGCACTTGGATGAGAAAAAGACAGAGTTTTCCCTGTCCCACAAAAACTATTCCAGAATATCCCCCCCACATTTGGCATTCAGAACCCAATTTTTATCCTGTCCCCCCAGATCTCCTGTTTCTCCCATCCTCTGAAGAGACAGAGCCAGTGTAAGGTCAGCATTTTTCAACATTACAGTATTTGTTGGGCTAAACCACCCTCCCTCCAAGCACCTTTTCATTCACTCATTCAATCGTATTTACTGAGCACTTACTGTGTGCAGAGCACTGTACTAAGCGCTTGAAAATTTGGTCAACACAGGGCTGAAGAGGTGCTAAAGATAAAGAGGATCAATCAGGAATCTTTTAGGGGTGACTCACCGGTAGCTAATGGGATGCTTTGATCTGGAAGATTCCCCTCAATAATGGCAGCATAAATTCGTTTGAACCTTCATTCGATCCATCAGTCGTATGTATTGAGCACTTACTGTGGGCAGAGCACTCTACTAAGCACTTTGGAGAGTACAATATAAAAATAAACAGAAACATTCCCTGCCCACAGGGAGCTTACAGTCAAGAGGGAAAGATAAATTACTAAGTCCATAAGTGTTGTGGAGTTGGGATGGGAGATGAATAAAGGGAGCAGGTCAGGGTGGCGAAACAGCCAGACCTCAGCCCTCCTTCCTTTCTAAATTTCCCTAAAATCCCACCGCCTCCAGGAACCTTCTCCAATATATTCCCAACACCCCAGAAGGAATCAGCTGTCAAGAACCACCATTTAAGCATTTTTAGCCATCCTGTTCAATCGTAGAATCAATTACATATTCTGGTATTCCCTTCCATAAACTAAGCTTTGGACTCTCAAATGCTTTTTTTTTTTAATCATTGAAAAAACACCCGTATTCCTGAAGGGAAAGGGGCTCCGATTTGATATTCTGGTCAGATTGGGACCAAAAATGCTTCCTCTTCACCCTGGTGGCTAGTGAATCTTCCCTCCGCCTAACCCCCTCCATCTAATGTGGGTGGGGAAAGGGGACACGCTTTTGCAGGAAGGGTTTTCACGGTGAGCGGGCTGCTCTAAGTGAAAGGGGCTCCCGTCCTTGGAAATCTAGCCAAGAGCCATTTTTTAAATCTACTTGCGCTCCAAAGCGAACTTGTGATCTGCACAGCCCAGAGGGAAAGTTTAATACCCCACAAGGGCGGGGAGCCTGTCCCATCCCCACAACTTCTTGACGTCCTCTTCTCCAAAAGATCATAAAAAATTTTCGGGAGAGAAGGTGCTGCAGCTTTGGAGGTAAACTGTCCTTTCCTGTCCACGGCCAAATCTATCACGCAAGCTCTTGGGGAAATTTCTGAGGGGGGGAAATCCCCCTCTCCTCCCCCCAGGCACCAGAGACATCCCTTTTATGGGCAGGCTCTCCTGCTGCCGCAGAGCTAACACTGACCAGTTTCTTGGCACTTGGCACACGAGCAGTCGTAGCTCTTTCCTGCCCCCAAAGCAAACTCAGGCTTTCCTGAATCGACGAGAGCCGTTCGTTTCAAAAGGTTATTAACGGTGTGGCCTGATGGAAAGAGCCCCAGCCTGGGAGTCAGAGGACCCGGGTTCAACCCTGATTCTGCCACTTTTCTGCTTTGTGGAAACTCCTCCGTGCCTCTGTTTTCTCATCTGTAAAATCGGGATTCGATTCTACTCCCTCCTTCTTCGATTTATGTGGGAGAGGGACTGTGTCCAACCTGATTATCTTGTAAGTACCCCGGGGCTCAGTATAGCGCTTGGCATATAGTAAGGATTTAACAAATACCATCAATCAATCGGTGGTATTTATTGAGCACTTCTTAGGTGCAGAATACTTACGGTATCTGCAAAGCGCTTTCTATGTCCCAGGCACTAAACGTCGGGGTGGATACACGCAAAAAGGGTTGGCTCTGTCCAACCTCTGTCCTCCGTGGGGCCCACAGTCTCCATCCCCATTTTACAGATGAGCTAACTGAGGCACAGATAAGTTAAGTGTCTCGCCTTAAGTCACCCAGCCCTCAAGTGGTGGACACTGCACTAAGTGCTTGGGAGAATAACAGAGTAGGTTGATGTATTCCCTGCCCACAGGGAGCTTACAGTCTAGAGGAGGCGCTTACAGCGTAATTGTTATTTTTAGTAAATGTTTCTGGATCCTTCATATGAACGGCCTTCTGATCATTTCCACGTGGAATTTCCAGACTGGAAGAGTCCAGGGGTCATCTATTCCAACCCCCTGCCTTAGGCAGTCCTGTACCTCAATCATCCTTTGCCCCTAAATTCAAAACAATCAAGTCCTGGGTTCTCACTTTCCCCGCCCACACTTGACTAAACTAGTGACCGTGTGTCAGAGCGGAAAAAGAGGTGAATGAAAAAGTTTTTCATCCCTTGGGGAAAAGAGTTTCACTCACCCATCTTTTTCCCATAGGCCTGCTTTCATTTCTACCAGGACCCAATGGGGGTGGAGGGGCATTCAGATGGACTCTCTAGATCATTTCAAATGGCCGGATGTCGGTGTCATCTGAAAGGTTGACATTTAGTTGCCATTGTTTTTATGAGATGTTCTTCCCCTTGACGCTGTTTAGTGCCATTGTTCTTGTCTGTCCGTCTCCCCCGATTAGACCGTAAGCCCGTCAAACGGCAGGGACTGTCTCTATCTGTTGCCGACTTGTTCATCCCAAGCGCTTAGTACAGTGCTCTGCACATAGTAAGCGCTCAATAAATACTATTGAATGAATGAAAAGGTCCCTGGAAAGGAAATTCCTTGACAGTCCTCCGCCACCCAATGTTTAAGCAGCCTGGTTCGGTGAAAGAGCCCGGGCTCGGGAGTCAGAGGTCATGGGTTCGAATCCCGGCTCTGCCACTTGGCAGCTGAGTGACTGTGGGCAAGTCATTTCACTTCTCGGTGCCTCAGTTACCTCATCTGTAAAATGGGGGTGAAGTCTGTGACCATCACGTGGGACAACCTCATTACCTGTATGTACCCCAGCGCTTAGAACAGTGCTCTGCACATAGTAAGTGCTTCACAAATACCAACATTATCATTATCATTATTATTATTTAACGGTCCTTGTGGTTGGGAACCTCTTCCCGATGCAGAACTTAAATCTCCCCGACTGCCATTCAAGCCATTTCCTCTCGTTCGAAACTCCCCCTTAGGGCTGATAGCCATTCATGGGTGCGGGGAACGCGTTTATCAACTGTTATGCTGTACACTCTCAAGCACTTACTTGGTACAGTGGTCCGCACACAGAAAGTGCTCAATAAATGTGGATTGGTTGATTCTAACCGCAAGCTACCAAGCAGGAAAAAAAATACACTATCAAATACTGTGCTAAAAACAAAACGATTTCTAGGAAACCCCCAAGAGAGGTTTGGGGCTTTGAATATTAGAAGCAGCGTGGCCTCGTGGATAGAACACGGGCCTGAGAGTCGGAAGGACCTGCGTTCTAATCCCAGTTCCGTCATTCGTCTGCTCTCTGACCTTGGGCAAGTCACTTCTCTGGGCCTCAGGTCCTTCATCTATAAAAGGGGGATTAAGCCTGTGAGCCCCATGTGGGACAGGGACTGTGTTCAACCTGACAAACTTGTATCTACCTCAGCACTTAGTTCAGTGTCTAGTACACAGCAAGCATTTAACAGATACCATTTTTTACGAAAACCTTCTAAGATCTCAGATCGTATCCAACGGCCAGTGTTCTCCACAGTCCCACCGGCCAACGGATCGCTCGCACCGTTCCGCTGCCTGGAACTTCCTCCTCCTCAAAATCCACCAAACTCCAGCTCTCCCCTTCTTCGGGGTCTTAGCCAGTTGTCTTCAGGTATACGAAAAGTCACTACCCTTGACCTCCACTTAGGAGAGCGTAAGAGAAATACAGCATAACCACCTGTCTTGGATTACAACAAATGATCCCGTTTGCAGCAAGCTTAATTAACCAATCAGTCAACGGCGTTTATTGAGGGACAACTGAATAAAGCAGTGTACTAAGATTTGGGAAGAGTATAATCCCCGCCTTCAAGGAGTTGCAGTCTAACGGGGTGACAGACACAAAACAATCAACCGATCAATAGTATTTTTTGAGCGCTTCCTTTGTGCTTGGGGAGTACACCAGAAGCGAAAGACAGTGTTGCCTGCTCTCAAGGGACCAACAGATAATGGGGGAAACAGGAAGACAAAGGGATTACAAATGGAGGGAGCAGGAAAAGGAACAAGGATGTAGCAGGGGGGAGCGTGTGGAATTAAGCATATGTAATAAGTTTGGAGGAAAGGGATAAATATGTAAGTGTTAAGGGTGACTATCAGAGTGACAAAACTGGGGAATTAGGGAAGACTTCTTGGTGGAGATAGGATTTTAGGTGGGTTGTGAAGAAAGGGAGAGCTGGAGTTTGGTGGATTTAGGGGAGGAGGAAGTTCCAGGCAGGAGAACAGCATGAGAAATTTGTCCGCGGTGGGATGGTGGAAAGTAAGATACAGTTAGAAGATGAACTTGGGAGGGCCAAGAAGTGAGTGAAGAAAGCCGGCTGGTGAGATAGAGCAATCTTAGAGCGGGCCTTGAAGAATGAGGTCAGGAGTCTGTACTGAAATGGGAGGGTAGAAGTGAGGAATTTCACCTCTCTCTCTTATCTCCTTTGGATGTGGAAGCTACATGACCTGGTGGAAAGAATACCGGCCCGGGAATCAGAGGACTTAGGTTCTACTCTCAGCTCTGGCACTTTCCTACTATGTGACCTTGGAGAAGTCACTTAATTTCTCTGGGACTCAGTTCCCTCATCTGCAAAATGGGGACTCAATATGTGCTCTACCTCCTACTTAGACTGTGAGCCCCAGGTGGGACCTGATAATCTTGTATCTACCCCAGTGCTTAGTATGGTGTTTGGCACTTAACAAGCACCACAATTATTACAGTGATGTCCCTCGTCCACTTCCAGTTGTTACTCTGTCAACATTATTATTAATAATAATAATAATCGACCCTACACCAACCCTCCATCCTTGCTCAGATGTTATTTCTTCTCCACATCCTACTTTGTGCAATTGCTGGTGTAAGAGATTTGGGTCATGATATTGGATGGGTTTCTGGGGGGGTTTTAATGGTATTTGTTAAGCACATACTATGTACCAGGCACTGTACTAAGTGCTGGGGCAGATGCAAGATAATCAGGTTGGACATAGTCGACGTCCCACATGGGGCTCCCAATCTTAATCCCTATTTAATAATAATAATATTGGTATTCGTTAAGCACTATGCGCAGAGCACTGTTCTAAGCGCTGGGGTAGATACAGGGTCATCAGGTTGTCCCACGTGAGGCTCCCAGTCTGCATCCCCATTTTACAGATGAGGGAATTGAGACAGAGAAGGTAAGTGAGCTGCCCAAAGGCACCCAGCGGATATGTGGTAGAGCCAGGTTTAGAGTCGAAGTACTCCGACTCCCAGGCTTGTGACCTTTCCACTAGGCCATGCTGCTTCTCTTTGTGGTTGAGAAGGATGAGATAAATTAAGACATAAGAACCAGTAATATTAAAAATAATTGAGAGGAAGCGTGGTCTAGTGGAAAGAGCACAGACCTGGGAGTCAGAGGCCCTAGATCTGATCCTCATTTCGCCCCACCTCTGCTGTGTGACCTCGGGCCAGTCACTTAACTCCTCTGTGACTCAGGTATCTCATCTGTAAAATGGGGATTAAGACAGTGAGCCCCGTGTTGGACATGGACTACATCCAACCTGCTTTGGGTTTGTATCTACTCCAGTGTTTAGTACAGTGCCTTGCCCATAGTAAGCGCTTAACAAATACCAGGAAATGAAATTAAAAGGTGGCATTTGTTAAGCCCTTACTATGCGCCAAACACTACAGACTCCTCACTAGTCTGTAAACTTCTTCAGGCCAGGGATCATGTCTACCGACTATGTTGTACTCTCCCAAACACAGTGTCCTGCCCACGGTAAGCGCTCAGTACCACCCAGTGATTGCTAAGTGGTGGTAAATACGACGCAATCAGATCAGGTACGGCCCCTGTCCCACACGGGGCTCGCAGTCCAAGGGGGAAGGAGAACAGATGTTGAATCTCCATTTTACAGAGGAGGAAATTGGCCTAAAGAGAGATTAAGCGACTCTGGTTACACAACGTGCAAGCAGTGGAGCCAGGATTAGAACCCAGGTCTCTTAATAATAACTGTGGTATCTCTTAAGCCCTTACTCCGTGCCAGGCACTGTACTAAGCACTGGGTTGGACAGAAGAAAATCAGGTTGGACAGAGTCCCTGTCCCACATGGGGATCACAGTCTTAATCCCATTTTATAGGTGAGGTAACTGAGGCACAGAGAAGTGAAGTGACTTGCCCGGGGTCCACCCAGCAGGTAAGTGGCAGAGCCGGGATTAGAACCCAGGTCCTTCTGACTCCCAGGCCCGGGCTCTATCCACTAGGCCACGCTGCTTCACTCAGTGTTGTGCTTTGCCTGTTTATTTTAACCCCTGAGACTAGATGGCAATATTTATGCAGGCATGTTCACATCCTACATAATATCTCTGTGGCTCTTCTGACGGCTTCCTTCTCCGGTCAGTGGCCCCGGGGCGGGGTTCATAATAACTATGGTACTTATAATTATGCTATTAAGCGCTTACTATGTGCCAAGCACTGTTAACAACGTTGATATCTGTTAAGGGCTTACTTTGTGCAGAGCACCGTTCTAAGCGCTGGGGTAGACACAGGGGAATCAGGTCGTCCCACGTGGGGCTCACCGTCTTCATCCGCATTTGACGGATGAGGTCACACTGAGGCACAGAGAAGTGAAGTGACTCGCCCACAGTCGCACAGCTGACAAGTGTCAGGGCCGGGATTCGAACCCGTGACCTCTGACTCCAAAGCCCGGGCTCTTTCCACTGAGCCACGTTCTAAGGGCCGGGGTAGTTACAAGGTAATCAGGTTGTCCCACGTGGGGCTCACGGTCTTAAATCCCCATTTTCCAGATGAGGTGACCGAGGCCCAGAGAAGTTAAGTGGCTCGCCCGAGGTCGCCCAGCAGACAAGTGGCGGAGGCGGGATTTAGAACCCACGTCCTCTGACTCCCAAGCCTGGGATCTTACCGCTCGGAGTGTTGGTCGAGTGGCTCTTCCCTACTGGATGGTGGAGCTGAAGTTCAGATGGGATCTGGGACCTACCTACCCCTCGGGTCTCTCTTCCTCCCCTAATTCCCAAGACGAGGTGCCGGGAACTCCGCTCCATGCACCCCGCTTAACGGGAATCTGTGCGGCAACTCCAAAATCTCCGGCCCTCGGCTTCTTGCTCGAGGCTATTACCTTTCTACCCCGCACTCCCTTCTGATACGGTGTCGCATAACGAGCTCGTAATTCAAAACACATCCGTACGCGACGTACGGTCCTTGCCCTAGAAGCCCCAGACGCAGGACGGGCAACGTTCATTCCGAGCAACGACCTGAAAACAGATGGCACGGCGAGGAGATTCTCCTTTTCTTTTACACTGCGGCTCTTCCCCCTTCCTACCCGTTGCTGCCGTTCCCTTATCCGTCAGTCGTCCGGTTTTCTGCCGTCCCTTTCCCCACGCACGGTCAGTCGTGTCGTCGACCTGTTTTCTTTCGGGACAGACATTCCCCGCTTGCGCTTTTCCTGGTTTTGGACTGTTTTTAATATTTACTCTTGGTTGCCATGGGGACCGGGAGTCCCAGATGGTAAGAGTTAGGCTCATGCCACGGGAGACATTTATCACTGTACTTTGTATAATGTGGGCTCTTGTTCTCAGGATTCCTCCTGATACCGAGGAGCCCCGTGTTTATTTTAGAACGAGGGCATTAACGAGAGCTTCGGCCTAACGGATAATATGAAATTCCGTTTCATCTTCCCGGCCGGGAGTATGCTAACGGGAGGTCGGCAGTCGCCGGCGGCATGGTGCGGGGTTGCCCTTCCCTCCCCGCCTGAGTTCCGATCCCATCTCTGCTTGTGTGATCCCGGGCGAGTCGCTTGATGATTCGGCCCCTCGGTTCTCCTCACCCGTAAAATGGGGCTACGATGGCCGTTCTTCCTTCCCCTAGGCTGGGAGTCCCGCGTGGGTCGGGGACCGCGTCCGAGTGATCATCTTCTATCTCTTCAGGTGCTCGACGCTCGTTCAGAAGTGTCGCTGACGGTGTCCAGAAAGCCCGGCGCATTTATAACCGACCGGTGACCGCTCCGTATCGATCGAAAGTAACGACAAGGGCTGTGGTATCGGTTAAGCCCTAACCACGTGTGAAGCGACGTACCGAGTCGCTTGGGTGGATGCAACGTCAGCGGATCAGTTACAGTAACTTCCCCGCAGGCACCTCGCTCTTAGAGGAGGAGGGAACGGGAATCGAATCCCCATTTGACAGATGACGTCGCTGAGGTCCAGAGAAGTTAAGGGACCTGCCCAAGTTCACCCAGCGGGCAAGGGGCGCTTGGATCTGGATCTGTGACCTCTGGGTATTTGATATTCACACCTTTGGGTATTCGATATTCACCCCATCCTCAGCTCCACAGCGCTGAGACATCTTGAAATTATATATTAAGAATTACTTAATTTGTATTAATATCCGTCTCCCCCTCTAGACTGTAAGCTCGTTGTGGGCAGAGAACACGTCTGCTAACTTAACCTTGTATCCGGCGCTTGGCACCACAGTAAGTGCTTAACAAATACTATCATTACTATTGTTAATACTTTCCCGAGCGCTTAGTGCAGTGCTCTGATTGATTGACCGAAGGGGCACAACCAAGATTATTTGAAGCAGCGTGGCTCAGTGGAAAGAGCACGGGCTTGGGAGTCGGAGGTCGTGAGTTCGAATCCCGGCTCTGCCACTTGTCAGCTGTGTGACTTCTCTGTGCCTCGGTTACCTCATCTGTAAAATGGGGGTTAACCGTGAGCCTCACGTGGGACAACCCGATTACCCTGTATCTACCCCAGTGCTTAGAACAGTGCTCGGCACATAGTAAGCGCTTAACGAATACCAACATTATTAAGATTAGGACCCAGGTCCCCTGACTCTCAAGCCCGGCTCTTTCCATTCCCCCCAGTTCCTAGAATATCGCTGTCCCAAACCAGAACTGGATGGGTACGCAGCATGGCTCAGTGGAAAGAGCCCGGGCTTGGGAGTCAGAGGTCATGGGTTGGAATCCCGGCTCTGCCGCTCGTCAGCCGTGTGCCTGCGGGCGAGTCACTTCGCTTCTCTGGGCCTCAGCTCCCTCATCTGTATAATGGGGATGAAGACTGGGAGCCTCACGTGGGGCAACCCGGTTACCCTGTATCTCCCCCGGCGCTTAGAACGGTGCTCTGCACATGGTAAGCGCTTAACAGATACCAACATTATTATCATTCAGTCCCACGTGGACCTGTGCTAAAAATGAAACGAGCAGGGGGTTAACCAGGCTCCCTGTAAGACACAAACCTTCATTTCCTGTGTGCAGGAAATGTTGTTCTCTCCCAGGTGCTTAATGCGGTGCTCTGCACGCAGTAAGCGCTCAGTAAATACGATTGATTGATTGATCGATTGGATGATTGACTTCTGTTTCCCAGAAGCAACATCCTCGGGGAGCAGAGGACCATCCCGGGGATTGCTGCTGCCTCCCCTCCGCCGCCCCTTTCATTCCAAGAGATCCCAGGCCGGGGTTGCCAGTCTGACTGGGCTCAATACTCCAGCTCCCCCCTTTCCCCGCCCCTCGCCCACCCGGGGGAAGGAATGCGGCCAGGGAACTGACCGGTGCCCAGCAGCACTGACACACGGGCTAAGACAGGAAGCCCGGAAGAATGTATCCGCTTGAAACCGCAGGAGGGGAGTTTTGGTGGGCAGGATGTAATTACCCGGTAATCTGAGCATTCACAGTCGAGTTTACATCTCTCCCACCAATCTATAATCAAAGCAAAGCATTATGCCGGTGCCAAGACGGATTCCAGGCTAAATACTTCAATTTAAAAATAGAAGATATCGTTGGCCGGACCTGTGTTGGTGTGAGCGCTGTCTGACGGGTGGGGATGGAAGAGTGGAGACCGTTCTCCGCCCCTCGGTCCGTCAGTGGACTGTGACACTCGGCAAGGAGACATCGGGGGTCGTGGAATAAAGGACTTCATGGATTTGGACCTCGATTTTGACCTTCACCTTGACCCCCTCTGGTCACTTTCCCTTCTCGGTCTTCCTTCATTCCCTTTTCACTTGCTACTCACACCTCTTGTTGCTTTCGCCTCACCTCCCAGAACTCCCTCCCTGTCCCCCCATCTCTACCCACAGTCTTAGCCATTCCTCCTCCTCCTCTTCGTCATTTCAATAATAATAATAATAATAATGTTGGTATCTGTTAAGCGCTTACTATGTGCAGAGCACTGTTCTAAGCGCTGGGGGAGATACGGGGTCATCGGGTCGTCCCACGTGGGGCTCACAGTCTTAATCCCCATTTTACAGATGAGGGAACTGAGGCCCAGAGAAGTTAACTGACTCGCCCACAGTCACACGGCTGACAAGTGGCAGAGCCGGGAGTCAAACCCATGACCTCTGACTCCGAAGCCCAGGCTCTTTCCGCCGAGCCACGCTGCTTCCCTAAGTCTTCTCTCTGCCATGTTCTGGGCAGAAGCAGCAGGGAAGAAGCGCGGCTTAGTGGATAGACAGAACGGGGGCCCGGGAGTCGGAAGGACCTGAGTTCTAATTCCGCCTCAGCCTTGTCTGCTGTGGGACCTTGGAAAAGTCACTTCATTTCTCAGGGCATCAGAGAACAAAGAAGCGGGCACACAGTAAATACTATTACTATTTCTCAAGCTGTCAGTTCCAGATGGGACAGTGATTGGTTCTGATCTGATTAGCCCATTATGTAACACATACTAAGGGCTTTTTTATTATTATTATTACTACTAATAAAGGTTCCATACCAGAGTATTCCCTCTAGACCTTGCGCATTTTTTAAAACTCCTTCTGGGCAGAGTCATTCTATTCAGAGATCTGCACTCACAGACAAGGATGTCAGTCCTTAAAGAGATAAAGTTGCCAAATCCAGAAGTAACCTCCAATCCCCCTCAGAGGAATCTAATCCATCAAAGGTGTTTGGCTCGGGAACAACAATTTTCACGGCTGAAGTATTTTCCACTCTATAATCAGAGCCTAATCCAAAGGAGATTTTGCATACCTGTCATGATGCTTTCCATGTCATAGAGATTCATTTTTCTCTCTCTCACCACCCTGTCTTAGCAACATTCCTGGGTTCTCCTGATGGAAATGAGAGAATGGGCTGTGTGAAGATGCCTCGGGGAAACCGAGTCCTTTCGCAGCCTTCACGGGGGATAATCACCCAAAGGGAGGGGGCAACTCCTTTCCCAATCCAATGGGGGTAGGAGGGCGACATTTTAATATAATAATGGTAACAGTAATTACATCTGTTGAGTGCTATGTGTGAAGCACTGTACCGAGCACTGGGGTAGATACAAAATGGGGCTCACAGTCCAAGTACGAGGGAGAAGAGGGATTGACTCCCCATTTTGCAGGTGAGGGAACTGAGGCACAGAGAAGTTAAGTGGCTCGTCCAAGGTCACGCAACGGCTACATGGTGGAGCCGGGATTAGAGCTCGGGTCCTCCCCCTCCCAGGCCTAGGGTCTTTCAGTGCTGCTTCCGAGGTGACGGGGAAAGTAGGAGCTGCCAGACACTCATTTGTCTTTCATGAGCCCCCGGGAAAAAATGGGAAAGGGATGGGACAAGGGCAATGGAAAAAAACCACAGAGAACCAGAACTGGATAACTGGGATCCCACATGACCACAGTCTCCTAGGCGCTCCGAACTGGCATCCCCGGCGGAGCTGTTCAAATCCACGCGGGAAGCGGCGTGGTCTAGTAGAACGAGCCCCGGCCTCAGAGTCGGAGCGAGCCACTTGCCTTCTGTGCCTCAGTTCCCTCACCTGCAAAACGGGGAGTCAATCCCTCTCCTCCCTCCTACTTAGACTGTGAGCCCCGTGGCGAACCTGATTATCTTGTAGCTACTCCAGCGCTTAGTACGGTGCTCGGCACATAGTAAGTGCTTAACAAATACCACAGTTATTGTTCATTCATTCATTCAGTCGTATTTAGCGAGCTCTTATGCGTTAAGCGCTCGGGAGAGTACAACGACAAACGGGCACATTCCCTGCCCACAGTGAGCTCACAGTTTAGAGGGGGAGACTATTACTATTATTATTATTATTATTATGTGGCAGCTATTACTGACTCCTTCAGTGGACGCCCAAAGGGCCACAGGAGTGAAGAGGTGGCCTGGCATTCTATTCGAGAAGGAGTTAGGGCCCCAAGAAGGTGAGAAAATGGACCCACCCTATTTACCCTCTCTTCTGCATCGCCTTTGACCCGGGGTCCGTACCCCTTAAGCACTTGGATACTTCCCCACCCCACACCCACAACACCTCTGTCCACAACCTCATACTCAGCGGCTTCCCTCATCCGTAATTTATTTTAAAGCCTGTCCCGCTGCACCCTAAGGCCCTGGAGGGTAGGGATCGTAAACAGTGTGGCCTCGTGGAAAGAGCCCAGGCTTGGGAGTCAGAGGTCATGGGTTCGAATCCCGGCTCCGCCACCTGTCAGCCGGGTGACTGTGGGCAAGTCACTTCACTTCTCTGTGCCTCAGTTAGCTCATCTGTCCAATGGGGATTGAAACTGTGAGCCCCACGTGGGACAGCCTGATGACCCTGAATCTACCCCAGCGCTTAGAACGGTGCTCTGCACATAGTAAGCGCTTAACAAATACAACATTATCATTACTAAACTTATTGTATCGTACAGGCCCAATTGCTTAGTACAGTGCCCTGCACACAGTAAGCACTCAATTACCCTTGCTTGATGACTGAGAGATATTAAGTCTTCCTTAGGCTGCCTCGTGAGGGGAACAATTAGTGTCTGCTCATATCTCTGGTTAAGACCTCTTTCTTGTGCTTCATGCGAAGGAGCAGGGAAATAGAAATAAGCAAATAGCCTGCTCCACTTTTTCCTTTTTTTTTTTAACGGTATCTGTTAGAGCCTACTATGTGTCAGGCTCTGTACCAAGTGCTGGGGTAGATACAAGCTCGTCGGTTTGGACCCCGTCCACGTCCCACACGAGGATCGCAGTCTTAATCCCCATTTTACAGATGAGGGAACTGAGGTACAGAGAAGCGAAGCGACGTGTCCAAGATCACAGTGCAGACAAGTATAATGTATTTGTTAAGCGCTTACTATGTGCAGAGCACTGTTCTAAGCGCTGGGGTAGACACAGGGGAATCAGGTTATCCCACGTGGGGCTCAAAGTCTTCATCCCCATTTTCCAGATGAGGGAACTGAGGCACAGAGAAGTGAAGTGACTCGCCCACGGTCACACAGCTGACAAGTGGTGACAAGTGGCGGAGCCGGGATCGGAACGCAGGTCCTTCCGACTCCCAGGCCCGTGCTCTTTCCGCTAGGTCACGCTGCTTCTCATCACTTGGAAAAAAGATTGTCTGGCTATGGATTTCCTCTCTCCGGCGGGGTCCCAGTGTGCAGTATGCTCAGATAGACTGTTCTTCTGGACCAGTTTCCGCTGGTGAGAGAGGGGAGAGGGAAGGTGGGAAGGGAGAGAGGCCGGCATCATTTGTTCACGTGAACACCACCGAAGGGAACTGATCTGCCTTGAGGGAGCCGTGGTAGAGACCCTCTCTGCTGGATGATGTCGGAGTTTCGGAGTGTCCACCTGCAATCGGCAAATCTTTTTAGCGTTCCCTTCGGTGAAGAGAAGCTCCTGGTGGACAGGGAGCTCTTCTACCAACTCGGTCATATTGTACTTTACCAGGTGCTTTGCGCGCGGTAAGCGCTCGATAAATACCATCGATCGGAAAGTCACTTCACCTCTCTGGGCCTCAGTTCCCTCATCTGTAAAATGGGGATTAAGTCTGCGAGCCTCACGTGGGACAACCTGAGTACCTGGTTTCTACCTCAGCGCTCAGAACGGTGCTTGGCACATAGTAAGCGCTTAACAGATACCGTCACCGCGCTCTAATCTGTCCTAAAGGTTCATCGGTGTCGCCGCGATGGAAAGCCAACAGCCGGAGGAGACTTTAACCCGGGAGAGCAAGAGCGTTTGAAAGAACGGAAGCTGAGAGGAGCCCGTGTTCCAGGAACGGTCTGAATAAATAACCAGAGCTGTTCATCAAAACACACTCCACACAGGGGATAGGGGAATCATGCAAAGGACTTTTCTCCATTAATTTTTAGCCCAACTAGTAGTAAGGGTATTTTTTGGGTGCTTACTGACTGCGGTGCACTGTATTACACGCTTGAGAAAGAACAGAAGCTCAAGGCACATTCCCTGCCCCCAATTCTCCCTTCTACTTAGACCGAGAGCCCAAGGAGGGACGGGGACGGTGTTCAACCTGAATATAATCTACCTACCTCAACGTAAACTGCAGTGCTTGGCACGTGATAAGCGTTTAACAAATACTATCCATGAATAATATGAAAATTATCAGAATAATGGCAATATTTGTTAAGGACTTAATATTAATTATCATTAACAAGAGAATACATAGTAATTGATTGATAAATAAGAAGGGTGATCAAATCAAAGTACATTTTAAGAAAATTGTAATCCTTCTGGTTCGAATTCATTTTCACTTAACTCATCGAAATGTTACTCCACAATGAGGTATCTAAAATCCCAGCAGTTTTTCATTTTGCGTTTCCTCGGAGATTTTGGATTTCCGAACTCAGACGCCCCGCTGTTTGGGTGAGCCCTAATTGCACGCTAGCATGCGATGATGTCAATTCTAAACTCAGAACCTTAAGGGCTCAGCATTCCCGTGGATTCCGAATGTTTTCCCGGTGAGTCTCCTTACCTCTGCAGCCGGGATCTGGTGGTGGTCACCTGCTCTTCAGAGTTAAAAAAGTAAAAAAAACAACAACTAAAGACTGCATATGGCCAACATAACAAATGCAATAACAAAAGCTGCCAGAAAGCAATGCCCCATCAACCCATTACCCCAATCACTCACTTAGGAAGCCCCTTCGACAGCAAGGTAAATAGATTTGGCGTTAAGCGACCTTAACGATTTGCTTAATTGTGGTATTTATTAAGCACTTCCTCTAGTCCAAAGCACTGGGCTCGTTATGGAGGTAGCTACAGATAATCAGATATGACACAGTCTCTGTCCCCTTCAGGGTTCACAAGTGAAATGGGAGAGCAGATATCTTATCCCCATTTCACAGATGAGGACCCTGACACCACAGAGAGGTTCGGTAGCTTGCCCGTGGTCCCACAGCGGGCCATTAAGCAGAACTGGGACTAGAACCCTGATCTACAGAGTCTTAGGGTTCCACGTTCTTCCGTCTTGCTCCCGTGGCTTCCCTTGAGGGCATCTCTAAGGTGCCTCTTTTATGTTTTATAACTGGAGTTTCAGGAAGCCTCTAGGATTTGGGCTCCGTCTTTTTTTTGGGTCCCTTGGGGCTGGTTGGTTGGTTCAGCACCAATTTCAGTTTTCTCAAGATCCCTTTATCTGGGGCTCTGGAGGAACTCTGCTAGAAGGCCCAGAGAATCATGCCCCTCCAAAACACCCAGAGAACCACGGGAAGAGCTGGCTGACTTTGGAAGGATCTGATTCATTCTTTCGGTGGAAAGGCTGAAAAATCACCCATGTCCAAAGAGTACTAAGGATTTGGGAGAATACACCGGGATCAAAAGACACGGTCCCCGCTCTCCGGGGGTTTACAATCTAATGGGTGAAACAGGCAGTCAAAAATGATTTACAAATAGAGGGATCTTACTAGGCGCCAAACGTTCCGTGAAGCACTGGGGTTGATCCAAGAAAATCAGGATCAGACACATTCCCTCTCCCACATGAGGATCACCAATCTTTTTCTCATTTAATTCCAGGCATTTCCTAATTTTATACGCACCAAAAACCAAGCCGGTCCTTCCATATAAAGGTTTGGTTGCGCTCTCCGGTTTAGCTGCCGCAGAATGTGTCTGTTGGGGAGGAGATTGATGTTTTTATGTGCGGTTTATTTTAAGCCCTGGAGTTCTGACAAGTTGCTAGCTGAGACTCCACATGGGTGGGCAAAGAGGGCAGGGAAAAGGGGCACCTAAGGATAGGTTGCCTCCTCGATGACTAGAGCCCTGAAAGACAACGCGCGCCGTCTCGATGTCTGGACCCAACAGCGGCTCCTGTCCTGGGGATGAGAACACCAGAGGGCATTTTGGGTGCAACGTAGTAATGATAATAATTGGCGTGTTTGTTAATCAGTCAATCGAGGGTACTTACTGAGTGCTTACTGGGTGCTCGAGAAAGGACAATACACCAGAGTTGGTAGACACGATCCCTCTCTGGATTGGAAGTTCATTATAGGCAGGGAACATGTCTATCAACTCTGTTTTATTATACTCTCCCAATTGCTGAGTGCAACGCTCTCCGCACGGTAAGTGCTCAATAAATATTGATGGATCCCTGCTCAAAAGCAGCATGGCCTAATGGGTAGACCACTGACCTGAGACTCAGAAGGACCTGGGTTCTAGTCCCATCTCCACCACTTGTCTGCTGCGTGGGCAAGTCACTTCACTTCTCTGGGCCTCAGTTACCTCATCTGTAAAATGGGGATTAAGACCGTGAGCCCCACGTGGGATATGGAAGGTGCCCAACCCGATTAGCTTGTATCTACCCCAGGGCTTAGAACAGTGGCTGGCACATAGTAAGAGCTCAATAAATACCATAAAAAGGAAGTTTCAGTCTGCAGAGGAGCGCACGATAAGAAGGTTGGATAGAGTCCCTGTACCACATGGGGCTCACAGTTTAAATAGCAGGGAGAACAGGAGTTTAATCCCCATTTTGCCAAAGTCACGTAGGCAAGAGGCAGAGCTGGAATGAGGACCTAGATCCTCCGGCTCCTAGGCCTCTGCTTTTCCCACTAGAACACACTGCTTCTAATATACCTGTCTGACCAGCATTTTCCAGGCAAGCAGGACCCCAGTGACAGTCGATGCGTGCTATTTACTCACCAGTGGGCTTCACTGAGCGCTTACTGTGTGCAGAGCACCGTACTAACTGCTTGGGACAGTACAATCCAACAGTTGACAGACACATTCCCTGCCCACGAGGAGCATATTAAAGTCTGGGGGGGGGGGGGACGTATATCAAAATAAATGGCAGCTACTGATTTTCTTCACTCCCTCCTTCACCCGCTGCTTTCTGTCACACCAAGTGGAAGGGTAACCCACTAAGAGGCCCAAAACACGTCCAGTCTAGTTAAGCAACTCTGAAGATTGGGTTCAGTCCTCCCAAAGTTCTGGTCAGAGCCTTCTGAATTTGCGTGAGAAGGAAGGGTGTCCTGGGACTGACAGCGGATGGAAGGGATATCTTCCTTGGGAAGCACGGAGGGCAAACTGTAAGGGACAATATTGGGCTGGGAATCTCAATCACCAGCCAACCCTTTTTGTCACTGATCTAAGTTGAGGGACGGCCAGGAGAAGCTGGTCATCGTGAAAATCCCTTCGTGAGAAGAGCAGCATGGCCTAATGGAAAGAGCCCAGGTCTCGGAGTCAGGGGAGCTGGATCTGTCACACGTGCCTGTTGTGTGACCCTGGGCAAGTCATTTAACTTCTCTGTTCCTCAGTTGCCGCTTCTGTAAAAGGGGGATTGAATACCTCTCCTCTGGGCTGTGAGCTTCGTGCGGGACAGGGAGCTGATTATCTTGTATCTATCCCAGCACTAAGTTCAGTGGTATAGTAAGTACTCAACAAATACCCCAATTTATTATCATTATTATTACCATTTTACCTATGGGACTGTAGGCGACTGAAAGGATCCATCCAAGACTCTCTCCCGGGCATCTGCATCCATATTTTCCAGAGGCCCCGAACTGGCCACTGTTTTAACTCTTCATGTTGTAGAAACTCAATCCAATGAGTCGACTGTATCGGTGCCAAGTCGGGGACATCATCTTCCATGAGTTACCTATATTGAATTGCTTTATGCTAGCTTTGAGAAAGTATTTGAAATCCTTTTCCTGCCCTGTTACGGAGTCTACATGATGACTGAGCTGGAAAAATGAACCTTACTTGGCTGTCGAGCCAGATACCCAAACTACACGGCCTGCTTAATGGAGTCCATACTGGAAAAATGGTATTTTAATGTGGTGGTATTGGTTAGAGTGAGGACGTTTATATGAGTGCCTCAGTTCTTCTCCTCCCTTTCCTCTTCATCCTTTAATTGTTTTCAAAGGATTTTTCCCAGGCAGCATTGATGAAACTTAGTATTTTTTAAAATGCCACCTAACACTGTCCATATCTCAGTATGTCATATCTCCAGATTTCGTAGTCGGGTTTCACATTTAATCTTGCAATCTTTCCACACCTATTTTCTCAGTCAACCAAAGGCTACATGGGCACAACGCGTGGGTGTTGGTGGTTGTATTACGCAGTGGAACGAGAGCTAATTTTGCTTCTCCGCCTCCACTACCAATCGTCCAAAGCAAACAATAATGGGACCCAGTGAAAATAAAGCACGAGAGCATAGGAGAAAAGAGTAAAAGAGGTGTAAATAATGGCGAAGATGAGTCAACGAATGAACAATGCCGGAGAAAAGAGACTGTAATTTTTAGTATGAAGACCGTTTACTTAGCCCTTTTCCTTAACATCTGGATTCGGGACACCTTTGACTACGGACTGTGGTAGATGAGAACGGTAGAAGCCCCACTCAGTTTCTCACTCTGAAAAAAGTAAATGAAAAGAGCTTCGGGTGAAGGATATCATTATGAAGTTCTTGGCCTGAAGTCAGTAATTCTTCAATTCTTCGGTTCCAATCGCACCCCCTCCTCTTGTTTGCTGTGTGACCTTGTGCAAATCACTTCACTTCTCTGGCCTCAGTTGCCTCATCTGTAAAATGGGGATTAATAATAATAATAGTGGTATTTGTTAAGCGCTTGCTATGTGCAGAGCACTGTTCTAAGCGCCGGGGGAGATACAGGGGAATCAGGTCGTCCCACGTGAGGCTCACAGTTAATCCCCATTTTACAGATGAGGTCACTGAGGCACAGAGAAGTGAAGTGACTCGCCCACAGTCACACAGCTGACGAGCGGCAGAGATGGGAGTCGAACTCATGACCTCTGACTCCGAAGCCCAGGCTCTTTCCACTGAGCCGCGCTGCTGCTCTAAGAAAGTTCTCTAAGAAAGCTTCTTAAGAAAGTGAGCCTCATATGGGACGTGAACTGTGTCCAACCTGATTAGCTTGCATCTACCCCAGAGCTTAGTAGAGTGTCTGGTACATAGTAAGCTGTTAACAAATGCCATTAAAAAAACAAAACCAAAACTCAAATTTATGTCCACGATTCCAGGATTGAATCACACAGGCTCAGATGGAAGCACACAATTAATAAAGTTTCATGATTCTTCTGCCTTCAGTGGCCCTCATAAATAAAAGATATCCCTTAGTAGACATTACCAGTGACTGAAACACGGTGAAAGGCTAAGGAGGAGAGAGAGGATTTGACTTCCATCCTGTCTTTCATCTCGCCAATCTCGAGTGGAAGGTCTTTATTTAAGAATCTTCAGTCCGCAAAATAACCTTGTAATTGAAGTCTTAGTATCAAGGCAGAGAGAATTCTGCTACTGGATCTGAAAGATAATTTGCAAGATTTATATTACATCATTCCCATGCTTACTCTAAACGAAATGTGTTTTCAACCAAATCCACTCGGTCTGGCTGAGTGATCAAAGGTGATTAAATCCACGATTTTTTTGCGTTTATTTTATCGGTGTGTTTATCACAACAGAACCCTCCGTCGACAACAATACCACCCAACTATGCACTGGAGTAAGAGCTGGGGGAGACGCTAGATAATCAGATGAGACCCGGTCCCTGTCTCACAAAGGCCTCACGGTTTAAGAGGAAGGAGGAAAAGATATTTAATTCACAGCTGAGGCAACTGAGGCGCAGAGTAGTTAAGTGACTTTCCCCAGGTCACACAGTAGACAAATGGAAGAGTCGGGATTAGAACCCAGGTGCCCTAACGCCCGAGGCTGTGCTCTTTCCACCAGGCCACGCTGCTTCTCTAAACATTAAACAGTCTTCTAAGTGCTTGGGAGTGAACAATATTAGCAAGACACACATCCCCTGTCCCCCAAGAAACTTACAGTTTAATGGGAGCAGGTAGGAAAAAAAAGGTTTACAAGTAGTGGGAGCGGAAGGAAGAATAATGAGAAAGCAGAAAGTAGTTTTTCATACTTTAATGCTTCAAACGGTCCTCATCTAAGGGTGAGGAACGAGACATTAAACCGCAGTTCTCCGTGACATCCTCAGAACATTTTTGAATTAGACCAGCCTTTTAAGTGGAGTGAAATCCCTGCAGTCCTGACATTTGTTCTTGGATCCAACTGTCCCTGCGGGAAGCAGCGTGACCTAAGAGAAACAGCCCAGGCTTAAGAGTCAGGGGACCTGGGTTCTAATCCCGCCTCTGCCACCTGCCTACTGTGCAAATCATTTAACTTCTCTGTGCCTCGATTTTCTCATCCCTAAAATGGGGATTAAATACCCATTCTCCCTCTTATTTAGACTGCAAACCCCACATGGGCCAGGAACAGTGTCAGACTTTATCATTATGTATCCACCCCAGTGTTTAGTACAGTTCTTGGTATATTGTAAGGGCTTAACAAACAGCACAAGCATCATTATGATGATTAAAAGGGCAGCGAAAGGGGAAAACTAAAGAGACCATTCCTACCCGAGGCTGGAACTTCCCTGGGTGAAAATACTGCTGACTGATCTTGGACAATACAGAGTCGCCCTTCCGCAAACTGGGAAGCAACTCCCAGCTGCCAGGCCGCCTTTAACTCCTGACCTCTTCCTTAAAGTCAGAATGGGAATGGTTTCATTCCAACCACCCAAGGCCGAATCTGATCCCCAGAATGAGATGGGGGGGGGGGGGGGGACCCCATCAACTCCCCCCAGAGGCGCCGAATACCCAACGCTTGCTATTTAACGCTCATCAAAGCCTTATTCCTAACTCTGATCTGGTAAGAAGTAACACGTTTTTCATCCCCCCCCCCCGACCCAATCTTTTCCAAAAACGCATTCCATAAATTGTTAGCATCCCTGCCAACCGCTCGAGTCTCTTAGCAAGCCCACATACCAGCTTTAAAGTGTACTTCTCAAAACCCAATGCACCGGGCCTTTGGGATACGTTTATATGATTTCCAGATTCCTATAGCTGTCGGCTTCTTTTTAAAGTCGCAAACGATAAGTTGGGCCTCGGTTGCCTCCATGTCCTTTCCCCTCAGCATCGCTCATCGGTGCGGTTAGGGAAGGACGGATACCACAAGCCCAGCCGAGCAGAGTTCTAGATACAGCGGCTGAGGCAGGGCCGTCTGAATTAAAAATATCCTTCGTTAATCAAGGTCTTGTCTTATTCCGTCGAGTCGTCTCCGACCCACAGCGATGCCATGGACGCGTCTCTCCCAGAACGCCCCACCTCCCTCTGCAATCGTTCCGGTAGTGGATCCGCGGAGTAAACTCGAGTCTCCGCCCTCGTCTCTCTCCCACGTCACCGCTGCCCAGCACAGGTGAGTTTTGACTTGTTGCAAATCGCCTTCCACTCTCTAGCCACGGCCCAAGCTAGGATTGGAAGGGGTGTGTCTCTGCTTGACTCTCCCTCCTGCCGTCGAGGTTGGTAGAATACAGGAAATTCTCCAGGTGTGACCCTGGGAGGATGTTAATCAAAGTAGCTTGCTACTTTTCATTTATGCAGTCAGTCATATTTATGAGCGCTTACTGCGCGCAGGACACCACTAAGCGCTTGAGAAACTACAATATAACAATACAACAGACACATTCCCTGCCCACAACGAGCTTACAATCTAGAATCCTTTAACACCCTAACACAGGCACCGCTTATATCGTGGAGGTCTCAAAGCTGTTCATGAGTTCCACTGAATTCATCGTCCTCACGGAACTACAGTATTGTTATTCCTCTTTCACAGATGGGGAAAGTGAGGCCCAGAGAGCGTAGGTGACTAACCCCAGGTCTCCCAGCAAGAAGGTGCAGGTCTAGGAATGGAATTCACGCTCCCGACTCCCATTCCAGGGAGTTTTTCACCAGCTGGCGTGACCTACTTCGGTATCCTTCCACTCTGAACCCCAAAAAATGGCTGAATCGCCCTAGAACGACCTTGCAAATAAGTAGAGAGAGAATTTACCAGCCCATTCGGTATATTTAACGGTGTACCTTCACCCGGAACCACAGCCTCTACTCTCCAGTATTTTAAAAATAACTGTGTACTTTAAATGCCCCTGGAACCAGTTGCTGTCTTTGGATTTTTTACCAAGTGAAGATTGGCGAAAACGTAACTCGGAACTCCCCCGCACTGCGTTTACCCCCACCTGTGCCATCATAATACATTTTCAGGAAATTCCCCCGGATCACAAACAAGTTTTTCGATCATAATCCATTCACCTCTACAGGCTGGGTCAGGATTTAAAATGGCCAGGATACAGCCAGTCTACATTGGCACCATGTGACAGGCAGTTTCTGCTGGAGCCCTCAGGGTTGGTTTAAATAAATTTGTCTTGCCTGGCAAGAACTCATTAGGAAACACGATAGGAATTTTTATGGCGCAGGGCACTGTTTTCCTCGTTATGTAGAATGAACAGATTCTACATCCTCTTCGTCTGAGATGTAATTTGCTCGAGACAATGACCCGTCTGGCTGTTGCCTGAGAAATTCAGAACTTTCCCACCCTGTCCTGTAGACTTTAAGTGCGCTGTGGACGGGGAACTTATCTAACAACTCTGTTATATTGTGCTTTCCCATGTGCTTAGTAAAGTGCTCTGCACACGGTGAGCGCTCAATCGAAAGCAGCGTGGCTCAACGGAAAGAGCCTGGGCTTGGGAGTCAGAGGTCATGGGTTTGAATCCTGGCTCCGCCACTTGTCAGCTATGTGACGGTGGGCAAGTCGCTTAACTTCTCTGTGCCTCAGTTACCTCATCTGTAAAATGGGGATTAAGACCTTGAGCCTCACGGGAGACAACCTGCTTACCCTGTATCTACCCCAGCACTTAGAACAGTGCTCTGCACATAGTAAGCGCTTAACAAATACCATCGTCATTATTATTATTAGTACCACTGACGACGCTGCTCCATGACGTATTGGTCCTGATTTCTTCCACCCAGAGAGGTCAGGCTAGGAGGCAGAAAGGAGTTTGATTTTTCACAGGTTAATGCTCAGTTCCGAAAATCCCAGAGACAAGCTGCTACCGAATGGGATCGGCGAACGGGGAGAGAAAACCCACCGGTCAGGAGAGGCACCGTTAACAAAATAAAAAGCATAAAAAATGCCCAGAACGGGGCCGAACAGTGGGAGGGAGAGGGAGCCAAGCAAGCCAAAGAAAGAGGAAAGGAAACGGGGAGCCATGGAGGCCTACGGAAGTCTGGAGACAGGGAGGCACAAGAAAGAAGCATAACATAAACAGAGAAATTGGAAAAAGAGAGCGTCGGAGAAACATAAGATGGAAGAGACTAAATGAGAACCAGAACCACAACAGAGATTAAAATACATTTTATTTTATTTGGCATTAATAAATGTATGAGTCTGTAACTGTGGTTAAAATCTATTTCATACCATGCGCACAATGCCCATTTCATGCCATGCAACAGTCCTGGCATGTGTATATTTTTCTCTCGTTCCTAAACCTTAACATCCTGAAACTAATTCTCATTTCACCTTTTCTGGGTCAAAGTGGAACACAGTTCATTTTTCTTATCCCATTCTCGAAGACTCCCATCCATGAGGAGGAACATTCTCCTCCACCGTACCGGTGTCTCGATCGTTGACAGGCTCTCGGGAGAACGGTCTGGCCGCGCCTCCTCCTCGGTCAGAAAACAGCCGTCGTTCCGCCGTGCCCTCGGAAAGGGGACGTGACCTACCCCTTCCTGATGTCCTGGAGAGAGGCCTCAGTTGGAGAAAGAGGGCTAGAAAAGAGTGGAAAAGTATTACTGCCCTTCGACCTCGGGAAAGTAGTAATAATAATAGTAATGTTGGTATTTGTTAAGCGCTTACTATGTGCAGAGCACCGTTCTAAGCGCTGGGGTAGACACAGGGGAATCAGGTTGTCCCACGTGGGGCTCACAGTCTTAATCCCCATTTTACAGATGAGGTGACTGAGGCACAGAGAAGTTAAGTGACTTGCCCACGGTCACACAGCCAACAAGTGGCCGAGCCGGGATTCGAACCCATGACCTACGACTCCAAAGCCCGTGCTCTTTCCACTGAGCCACGCTGCTTCTCGTGAACTGCACTGCACAGTAGTTTTGTTTTTTTACGGACTTTGTTTAGGTGCCAGGCACTCTACTAAGTCCTGGGGTAGATACAGAGGAAGCTGTCAATCAATAAGTGGCATTTCTTGAGCGCGTACTATGAGCAGAGCACTGTACCGATCAGGTTGGGAACGTTTCATGCCCCCCGGGGGGGGGGCTCACAATCTTAATCCCCATTTTATAGAAGAGGTAACTGAAGCCCAGAGAGGTGAAGTGATTTGGGCAAGGTTACCCAGCAGACAAGTGGCAGAGCCGGGATTAGAACCCAGGTCCTTCTGACTCCCAGGCCCGTGTTGTATTCACTAGGCCATGCTGCTGCTTCTTACTCACCTGCATGGGTAACTTGTATCGCTGCGTGGCTTTGAGTGGGCTTTGGAGTCAGAGGTCATGGGTTCAAATGCCGGCTCGGCCACTCGTCAGCCGTGCGACTTTGGGCAACTCACTTCACTTCTCGGTGCCTGTTACCTCATCTGCAAAATGGGGATGAAGACGGTGAGCCCCACGTGGGGCAACCTGAGCCCCCTGTGTCTACCCCAGGGCTTAGACCAGTGCTCGGCACATAGTAAGCGCTTAACAAATACCAACATTATCATTATCTACCCCGGTACTTAGTACAGTGCATGACAGGCAGTAAATACTTAATAAGTGCCAAGATAACAATCGGCAAAACAGCAAAAATACACTCATATGCTTTTAAAGCGAAACACGTGCCGGGATGGTTGGTGTGGGCAGTTTTATACCCAGAGAAGAGGGGAAAGAGAGGAGAACGAAGGGGAACGGGAGGAGGCTTCACGGATAAGGTGCGTTTTTAGTTCACGTAGAACCGTCCGCCATATTAGCTGACGACACCGCTGATGGTGAAAGCCGCCTCTGAGCGAGTGTCCGGTCGAAAAGGCCACTGTGGGACCTGCAGTCCTGCAGCCACAAAAACGTCATCCCTTTTTGGTTGGCCTCACTTGTTTGCGGTGCCCGGCACTGTTTTCTCTTTCGCCTTCCGGTCTCCTTCCTTCCGCAGCTTCTCCTTGGAGAGCCGCTCCCTCCTTGGTGGCCGTGCCCCGAGCGGCTCTTCCTCAGCAACTGACTAGCCGTTTTCAGCTAGGAGGCAGCATCGTCTGAGCCTTTGTATTTAATAGAGCTTTGAGAGAGGGAGAGGGATGTGGTCTGGCAAAGCAAAGGTGGAGTGCTCCTAGTCGGGAGGAAATGATGCGAACGCGTGTTGGAGCGGGTAGAAAGCGGCGAGGAAGCTGGCCTCGGCCACACAGAGATTCAGCGTAATCTGAGGTGACACGGAGGAAAGGGAAGCCACGGAAGCGGGGGGACGCGAGGGGGAACAAAGCTGCGTAAAGGGGCCGCTTCGGCACGTCCAGTCTCCACGGCCACCCTCGACGAAGCGGCGAGGACCCTGAAAGCCATTCTGCGATCTGTCTGAATCCATCTGCGGGGCCGTCCCGTCAGCCTGTCGGAGCTTTTCTCGGCCGAACCGTTTCCCTCGGCCCTTGCCCGTTTTCCACAGCCCCTGTTGACGTTGGCGGCGGGTGCGACACGCCTGAAATAACAGAGTACAGTAGGGTACAGACGACCGGTGAATTTGCCTGGCCGGGCTGGGACAGATTTCCCGTTCTCTGGAGCAGAGTGATTCAACCCCCGGAACTGGGCCCCGGCCTGGAGACCGGTTTCCCGAGGTCACAGACTTCTCTAAGGTGGCCCCTCCCCTGAAATGGGCACAACCTCTCTCCCTGTGTTGCAGAAGGGAAGGGAAGGGGCTAGTCCATCTTGAGAAGCAGCGTGGCTCAGTGGAAAGAGCACGGGCTTTGGAGTCAGGGCTCATGAGTTCGAATCCCAGCTCTGCCACTTGTCGGCTGTGTGACTGTGGGCGAGTCACTTAACTTCTCTGGGCCTCGGTTCCCTCAGCTGTAAAATGGGGACCAAGACTGTGAGCCTCATGTGGGACAACCTGATTACCTTGTATCTCCCCCAGCGCTTAGAACAGTGCTCTGCACATAGTAAGCGTTAACAAATACCAACGTTATCATTATTATCTTGAGAAAGGGGGGGAATTCTGTCAGAAGGCGACCTTCCCCCGCTCGCTTGCCCACTCCTATGTCTCTCTAAGGGCACTTAACTTCTCTGTGCCTCAGTTACCTCATCTGTAAAATGGGGATTAACTGTGCGCCTCAGGTGGGACAACCTGATTACCCTGTACCTACCCCAGCGCTTAGAACAGTGCTCTGCACATAGTAAGCGCTTAACCGATCCCAACATTATTATTATTATTATGGGACCTCCAGCCCTGTATTTATTCTGGGGCTGAAACTAAGTGATCTCTTCCACATTCTTACTCTGACAGCGCTGAGGAGAGTGTTTGTGTGAGCTCTAGGTAGGAGTTAAGGGTGGGAGACTCTGGGAGCAGAACTAAATCTCCTCTTTTCTTCTGGAGCTTGGAAGTTTGGGGGGTGGGGGGGGCGGGTTTGGTATTTGTTAAGCACTTCCTATGTGCCGGGTTCTGTACTAAGTTGGGGAAGATACAAGCTAATCAGGTTGGATAGAGTCCCTGTCCCACGAGGGACTCACAGTCTCAATCCCCATTATACAGATGAGGTAACTGAGGCACAGAGAAGTTGCACGGCTTGCCCCAAGGTCACAGAGCAAACGGTTGGCGGAGGTGGGATCGGAACGGAGGTCTTTCCGACTCCCCATCCACTAGGCCAACACTGCGACACTGGGAAGCGGCGTGGCTCAGTGGAAAGAGCACGGGCTTTGGAGTCAGAGGTCATGAGTTCGAATCCCGCCTCTGCCACTCGTCAGCTGGGTGACCGTGGGCGAGTCACTCAACTTCTCTGTGCCTCAGTTTCCTCATCTGTAAAATGGGGATGAAGACTGTGAGCCCCACGTGGGACAACCTGATTGCCCTGTGTCTACCCCAGCGCTCAGAACAGTGCTCTGCACATAGTAAGCGCTTAACAAATACCAACTGCTCCGAAAAGTCTCACCCAACCCCGACCCCACCAGAGCCGGGCATCCTCACAACCCCCGCCTAGATTGTAAGGTCTTTCAGGTCAGGGATTGGGTTTCCTTTCTCTGCGGAACTCTTACCGAGTGCTTAGTACAGTTCCCTGCACAGGGTAAACCCTCCATAAATACCACTGATCGTTCGATTGATTGTACCGCCCCAGTTTTAGGTCACGGAGTAGCTCAGGTTACTTCCAGGTAATAATAATGATTATAAATCGTAGGATAAATACCCTCATAAATACCCTGATCATTAATTATCATCTTAGAGAGAAGCAGCGTGGTTTAGGGGAAAGAGCACGGGCTCGGGAGTCAGGGGTCGTGGGTTCTAATCCCGGCTCCGCCTCTTGTCGGCTGTGGGACCTTGGGCGAGTCGCTTAACTTCTCCGTGCCTCATTCGTTCATTCAGTAGCGTTTATTGAGAGCTCACTATGTGCAGAGCACTGTACTAAGCGCTTGGAACGGACAAATCGGTAACAGGTAGAGACAGTCCCTGCCCTTTGCCGGGCTCACGGTCTAATCGGGGGAGACGGAGGGACGAGAACGATAGCAATAAATAGAATCGAGGGGATGAACATCTCATTAAAACAATAGCAAATACATAGAATCAAGGCAAATAAATAGAATCAAGACCTCATGGGGATGAAGATTGTGAGCCCCACGTGGGACAACCCGATCTGGGCTCGACTCTTTTTCTTAACTCGATGTCTTGGCAGCTTGTTTCTGAACAAGACACACACCAAAAAGGAAGAAACCCAGGACATCTTTTATCAGTTTATCAGTGTCTGATATCAATATGTCATCAAGATCCAGACCGTGCAAAGGGCCACAAAGGGAGGCATTGTTCCGCTTAGACTGGCTCGGTAGATTCCATCTTCGGCTTATGGACGACTCTCATCTGTGACGCTTGCCTACTGGCGGAGAAAGGGCAAGATGGCCAAGAATGTGGGACTAGAATGCGGTCGCCGCACTGGCATTTAAGTTATGCGCGTCGCCCATCCCCAATGGACCGTCTGGCGAAGAGACGGGATGGATGACAATGACGGATTTTTAATAGAATGGCGCACGTGAGTCGACTGTGGCATTTAAATCGTGTCGGATCGTCAGGTTTCAAACCCTTTCCTGCAGGCAGGAGGGAGGGAATCCTTGCCCCCCCCCCCCCCCCGAATAGGGTGGGTGTAGGGGATGATAATTACCTTACATGGAGCAATTTGAAGAAAGATGGAGGACGGAGGATAAAGGAAATGATCGCAAGGTACACCCAGGACCGAACTGAAGCCATTTAATATGGCCACCAGTCAACGCTGGGCAGCAGAAAACAATAACGGACAATCTATCTTCTGATTGATTTTCTATCTGCAATAGTTCTCCTGCTCACGTACGGGAATGGCAGTGTCATTCTCAAATACGAAATAATGAGAGACCCACTCACACCTACACGGTATCCAGGGTAAAACCGATTCTCGGAATGACCCATCATCTGAAGTAAAATTAGCCTGGCTGGTCCCAAAAGCGGATGTGCTTCTAGTCAAGAGGGCCAGACAATCGCATCTGGGGAGGTGAACATCTGAACCAGCTTTGGTCCCACTAGCTCCATTTTGGAATAGATGGAATCTGGAAATTTTTGCAACTAGGTTCGTCTCGGGCCGACTCGAGATGGATCTCAAGAATGAACGGCGCAGGATTCCTCAGATAACTTATCTCTGGCAATCTGAATGAAGTAATGTGACCACAACTGGAGCGGGGAAAAGAAATATTCCAAGGATTCCCTGGAGAAGAACCTCAAGATGCCGAGGCTGGGAAGCAAGAGCCACAGTAAGAATAGGCCCGTCCTCCCCCTGCCCTCTCCCCACTGATGAGGAACGGACTTGGATTCCGCAGCAGATTTCCCGGCCCCATTCCAATCCCTGGATAGTGTAATCAGGGACGCTTCATTCAGTTGTATTTATTGGGTGCGGAACACTGTACCGAGCGCTTGGAATGCAGCGATAAAGAGAGACAATCCCCGCCCGCGGCGGGTTCACGGTCTAGAGCGGGTGTCCTGTCTGCTGTGTGACCTTGGTTAAATCTCTTGACTTCTCTGTGCCACAGTTTCCTCATCTGTAAAATGGGGATTCGGACTGTGAGCCCTATGTGGGACGTGGATCGTGTTCCACCTGATTAGCTTTTATCTATCCCAGTGATTACTACGGTGCCTGGCGCATAGTAAGCGCTTAAAGAAATACCATAAAAAACCCAATAATAGCCTCATTAAGATAGACTGGAGCCGAAAATCAGCAGAAGCGTCATTGCAAGGCACTGGCAGTGAAGCGAGATTGTTTCCAGCGGCGCGAAACTTCTACCTCTGGACAGATTAAATGTAGTCATAGAAGGCGAATTTCTAAAGCACCCGCATTTTGCAAAGCACCATACTGAACAGTGGAAAGAAAAAGACACAGGTTAGAATTAAACACGATCCCCGGCCCGCAAAGGGCTGCCGATTAGAGAAGCAGCCATGGCCTAGTGGAAAGAACCCGGACCTGGGAGTCGGAGGATCTGGGTTCTAATCCCAACTCTGCCAATTGCTTGCTGGGTGACCTTGGGCCAGTCACTTAACTTCCCCTTACCTCGGTTCTCCCTCCTACTTAGACCGTAAGCCCCATGAAGGACAGGGACTCTGGCCAACCTAATTCACTTGTATCTACCCCGGTGGTTAGAACAGTGTTCGACACATACTGAGCACATTACGAATACCATAAAAAATTTTTAAAAATCTAAAAATAAGGATGGGGAGGGTTGGCGAGGGAGACAGAAGGGAAGAAACCCAATCCCAGCAATTGCGTGATGGGATCTCGGCCTCCGAAAGACAACAGTAAACCACAGGAGAGACCAGAGAAGGTCACGCACGGCAGTGTCAAGCGAAGGCCCTTACATTTTTTTACCATTTAAGTACATTCTTCGACCAGGAGCACCTGATGAGGAGTTTTTGAACCGTTCGTCTCCAGCTCCCCGAGCAGGCCCCTGGGCCACCGCACATGCCGTTCTCCAAACACGGAACGCCCAACTCTTTGCCAAACTGGGTCCTTTCTCCCCTCTCCTCCTCTACTCAGAAGCCTATCCAGATTAACCCCTCCTCACCTGAGCCGCTGCACTCTCACTCTCCCCCTCAGCGCCCGTCCGCTCTTGGTTCTCATTTTCCTAATGGTCGGATACCTTCTCGATGTCCATAGGCGTTCAGGGATCGGTTTAGTTCCATACCTCTCTTTCGACCGTGAGCTTTTAGAGGGCAGCGGATGCACGGTGTTCTTTTTCCGTAACTTCCCACGGGTCTTGGTCAGAGCTCTGCGTAGTGGGGTTGTGTCTGATGGGGCTAGTTAGCATTTTCCGGGAGGGAAATCTCCCGGTGGGAAATTCCTCGTGTTCCCTGCATCTGACCGTAGACGGGACCAACGCAGCACATCCGGGGGGAGACTTGGTAGACAGGGGTGACGATCCTAAAGCCACAGGCGGCTAATCCCCTCCTACTGCCCGACCCTCCCGAGAGCATCTGCCGCGGAGAGCCAAAGAATGGCCGCTGGAGCTCTAGCATCACTGGCGAAGGTATCTGACCAAAGAACCGCCTCAGGACATTCCACAACCTCAGTGGTCCCAGCGGGAATCCCAAGACATCCGGACCAAGGACCCGACGGAGGGACTGCGCGGCCTAACGGAAAGAGCACGGGCCCGCGAGTCACAGAACGTGGGTTCTAATTCCGGCTCTGCCACGTATCTGCTGTGTGACCTTGGGAAAATCACTTAACTTCTCTGTGCCTCTGTTACCTCATCTATAAAACAGGGATTAAGACTGAGCTGTATATGGGGCAGGGATTGTGTCCAACGTGATTACTTTGTATCTACCCCAGTGCTCAGAATAGTGTTTGGAACATAGCAAGTGCTTAATAAATACCACAGTCTATTATTATTCGAGTGATCTGCACATTCTCCCACATTCTCTCGCGCCCCTGCTAAATCACTCTCCAGATGGGGTATAAAGCACTATTAGCAAATAGGTGGACGGGGTTCGAAAGGTTATGAAGAGTCTGCCTGACTACTTGTTTCGTTCTGTTGTCTGTCTCCCCCTTTTAGACTGTGAGCCCGCTGTTGGGCAGGGATCGTCTCTATCTGTTGCCGAATCGTACGTTCCAAGCGCTCAGTGCAGTGCTCTGCACACGGTAAGCGCTCAATAAATAGGATTGAATGAATGAATGAAAGTGCACATCAAGTTTCTTCCCCAAGAAGGATCTGATTAGGGCCCCGATTCAACGCAGTTTAGTACCTATGCTACGGTCGAGGGCCACGATTCACTAGATGGTAAACTCCTTGAAGGCCAGGATCACGTCTGCCAATTCTGTCGTACTCTCCCGAGTCCTTGACACAATGTTCTGCCCACAGTAAAGTGCTCAGTAAATACTACTGATCAACTTGGGAGATCTCTTGGTAGCCACTTTTTTGGGTTTTTTTAATGGTATCTGTTAAGCACTTTCAACGTGCCAGACACTGTACCAGGCACGGGGATAGATACGAGATATTCAGGTTAGACCCAGTCCATGTCCCACATGGAGCTCGCAGTCTTATTCCCCATCGTACAGAGAAATCGAGTGACTTGCTCAAGATCACATAGCTGACCAGAGGAGGAGCCAGGATTAGAACCCGTGCTCTATCCACTTTGATCATTGTGGGTTTCCCACTGGGCCCATTGACCTCGCAGAATGCCTTACGGTGGTTCTTTGGTCAGATACCTTCACCGACGTATTGGTGAACGCCAGCGGGCATTCCCCTATTTGCGGGATTCGGCTAGGATCCAGGATTCCCGATTCCCAGAGCCGTTCTCCTTCCACCGACCGACTACCACCAGGACAAGAAAGAAGTGGGCAATTTTCCCAAGCCTCTCGTCGAGCCAAACCTGAAAGCGGCCACCCTAGCATCCACATTCTCCGTCGGTCAACAGGAGCTGAAAACCAGAGAGAACAATGAATGATGAAAATAATGACATATAAATACTATAAAATAAGAACTGCATTGTACTATAATACTATATGCTATTAAATGATAGTGGCATTGGTTAAGTGCTTATTACGTGCCAAGCACTATCCAAAGCACTGGGGTAGATTCAAGATACGGGCCAAGCAAGATACAGGTCTCTTCCCCGACAGTCACCCTCCGGGCAAGAACTAGGATTCCTCATCCTTGTAGTCTCCCTCCTCCAGAGCAGGAAAAAATGCCCCACGGAAGCAGAAATGACACAGTGAAAGAGACTCCAGTAACACACTTCTGTTCTTCTACCTCCTTATTTCTTCCCCTTTCTCTCCCACCCCTCTAGTCTCTTCATGTGAAGGACTTAAAACGAAAATAGGCTTCCATGGGAAAATATATCAAAATGATTGCTTCATCCCCCCCCCCCAAAAAAGTCCCTGAGAGCTATTGAGTTAAACCCCCGGACCGTTCCCGACTCCTTCAGCCCAATCAAACTTGGAAACTCCGAGCATAAATTCCCAAGGAAGCAAAGGTCAAAGATTTTTTTGAGAATTTTCCCCAGCCCTTGGCTCCGGCCAACAGTTCAGAGGAACCAGGCCCGACAGAAGAGAAGCAGGCCCTCCCGGACGTGGAGGATGGGCTTCGGGGCCGGAAAATGATTTTTGGAACTGCAGAGACGCGCCATCTGCGAGATGTATGAGAAAACCCGGGCCGGGGTCGGTCCGCGAGCATCTTCAGAACCGCTGCTGCCACCAAAGCCCGTCGGATAAGCCAAGTTCAAAATAGAACCCCGACGCAGGGGCGGGAATTCCCTCAGCGTCCCTTCCCAGTTGGAGTGCAATTCTCCGTGTGAAAATTCCAGGATCTCCAATGCGTCTCCGCCTCGACGATGCCGTGGGAAGGTTTGATCATAGGAACGGTCCTGCAGATCTGGCATTGGCGGAGTCACCGACTTGGTTTTTTTGCTCCCTAAGCATTAAACCGGCTTTACTTCTGCTGCACTTTCCCTAGCGCTCTAGTATCGTACCTTGCCCCCGTGGACGTTCAATAAATACAATCACCACTCCTTCTACTCTGTGAGAAGCTAAGGGCAGGGCCGGAAATCATTTACGTTCCGCGATCCCCAGCTGTTAAAATGATTTGCCCAGAACGGCATTCTTTCACGCCCCCGTTCCCTTCCTATCCCCACGATAAGGAGACTGCGGTTTAGGAATACGGTCTGCACGTCCCTCCCAGACAGAAGCCCGCTGCCCGATTGCTCAGTCTGCTCCCTGACTACAGAGATTACCTGTGGGGAATTCTGAAGATGGGGAGATTTAACCGAAAGCATTATCAGTTATTTGAATTATCCAAACACGAAAGACACATCTGAGCAACTCGGGCTGTTGCTTCGCAGCTTGCAGGTCGAGGTCGGCTTGGCTTTACCACTTCAGCTGGGTTCCCGTTACAGATCCCAAATGAGGACTCGGCGGCGTTGCGCGGTCGCGGCCACCCGGCCTGGAATCGACGAAGCCGCGGATCTCGGCCGCGGGGAGGCCGAGCGGGCGCCGGGCGTTCCTTTCTTGAGCAGTCGAGGCCCCGGTCACCGCGGGCTGCTCAGGTGGCGTGGGTATCGAATCATCCGCGGGGCTGAAGAGGAGGAAGTGGTCACGGTCGGCCATCTTCCCCAGCAGCAGACCTCCCTCGATCTTTCCCAAACTCTTGACGCGGCCCAGGCAACTGGAAGCTTGTCTTTCCCCGTCAGGCCTGTTCACCCATCCCTTTTCTTCTCCCAACTATCCAACCCTTCCAACTAGGTGCCAAGCACTGTTCTAAGCGCTGGGGTAGATTCAAGGCCATCAGGGGGTCCCACGTGGGGCTCGCGGTCTTCATCCCCATTTGACAGATGAGGTCACTGAGGCACAGAGAAATTAAGCGACTTGCCCAAAGTCACACAGCTGACAAGTGGCGGATCAGGGTTATAAACCAACCACGCCATTCCTCGCCACGCTTTCTTCCCGCTCTTGGACAGGTCAGCTGCGGGAAAACGGGGCAGGGGAGGGGAGAGAGGTTTGTGCCAGGATCTGCCTTTTTTTTTTAAATGGCATTTAAGCACTTACTATGTGCCAGGCACTGTACTAAGCGCAGAAATAGATACGAGCTAATCAGGTTGGACACAGTCCCTGTCATTCATTCATTCAATCGTATTTATTGAGCACTTCCTGTGTGCAGAGCACTGTATTAACCGCTTGAGTACTGTACTAAGCGCTGTCCCACACGGGGCTCACGGTCTCAATTCCCACTGAGGTAACCGAGGCCCAGTGAAGTGACTTGCCCAAGGTCAGACAGACGACAAGTGGGGGAGGCGGGATTGGAACCCGTGACCTTCTGACTTCCAGGCCCGTGCTCTATCCGCTTGGCCATTCAGTTCATTTTGCTGAACCAGGTCCCGTTGTCCAGAGAAGAGGAGAAAGGAAAATGCATCGAGGAGGAAAGAGGAGGGACGTCAGCGGTCAGACCCTGGCCCAGCTCCACGGTCTGAGCAAAAATTCAGCGGGTAGAATTTAGAGGGTTCATTCACTCAGTCGTATTTATTGAGCGCTTAATGTGTGCAGAGCACTGCACTAAACACTTGGGAGAGCATATCACAACCGAGACGCGTTCCCTGCCCGCAAGAGGCTTACAGCCCAGAGGCTCCGGTTCTGTCATTTAGTGTGGCTTGGGAGTCGGAGGTCGTGGGTTCTAATCCCGACTCCGCCGCTTGTCAGCTGGGTGACCTCGGGCTAGTCACTTAACTTCTCTGTGCCTCAGTTACCCCATCTGTAAAATGGGGATGAAGACTGTGAGCGCCACGTGGGACAACCTGATGAGCTTAGATCCACCCCAACATTTAGAACAGTGCTTGGCACATAGTAAGCGCTAAACAAATACAACATCATTATTATTATTACTCTAACAAAGGGCATATTTTGGAATCTGGCACAAAGTTCAGCCCCAGGAAAAGAATGCTGCCAATCTGCAGAATTTCTTATAGGGCACCGAATCGGGTGAACCCCAGCCTGGGGCAGAAGGGAGGTGCAGACATACTCTTGGACTGCTGCCCAAATTGGGTGAAAAATTTGGCAATCCACGAGGATTTGCCTTCTGGAACCAGTTCAATCAACCGATTTTAAAAGTGCCCATGATAATTCATCTAAGCTTTAGCCTCCTGTGAAGAAATTCAAGTAGGATCCTCTTAAGCACTAATGCACCTGAAAAAGCCACTTAGAAAATGAAGGAATCCATCTGCTGGAGCAATAACCGTAACCGGTGGGATAAGGTGCAGAGGATTTTCAGAATAGAAATTTCAGTAGAACTCAACTTTCAGAAGAAATGAGAGTTTAGCCTTGGGTCACTAAAGCATGAATACGCGGGTTAAAGAAAAAATCACTCCTCACCCTAGGAAAGTGCTGGTATTTTCATGCGAAGAATGGGTTTGTGTTGTAAGGTTTCGTGGTTGGAGATCAACTGAGGGTTGTGATCTGTTAACGGGAGGAAGGGGAAACAGACAGACCCAAGGCCACGTGGAGCGTGAGGGAGGAAGTAGGACGGTCCACTTCCTTTCCAACGGGGAGAAATCTGGACCATCTCAGGGACTTGGGAGTGGAATCTCTCCGCCTCAATTAAGGAGGAATCTTAAACCGATTCTTTCAATGCACGGAGCAGGTGAGAGAAGCAAGGAAACATTCCCTTGTTAGTGTTGGAGGGAGGAGATGGAATGTATTGTCTTGTACCTGGAGCTTTGGAGAAGTAACGTGGCCTGGTTGAAGGAGCGCAGACCTGGGAGTCAGAGGACCTGGATTCTATGCCACTTTTCTGCCGGTGACCTTGGGCAAATCACATAACTTCTCTGTGCTTCAGATACCTTATCTACAAGATGAGAATTCAATAGCTATTCTTCCTCCTATTTAGACTGGTGAGTACTATGAGGGGGCTGGTTATCTTGTCTCTATCCCAGAACGTAGTACGCGTTTAACAAAAATGAAGGTTATTACTATTATTTAAATTAGTAGATTGAGTACAGTGGAACTCATAGATCAAAGATTTGGGGACAGATAAGTATAAACTGCTCCCCGGAAAACACTAAAAATCAATAATATGCCACGCTAAGGAAGCCGACAGATGTTTTGATTGATCAATTAATTTTTATTTTGACCATTTATTGTGTCCAGAGCACTGTACTAAGCAGTCGGGAGAGTACATGATTAAAAATCACTACGAAATCTGAAGATCTCGACCCCCACAGAGCGTGTTTCATCTGATCAGCTACGGAGGGTGGTTAATGTTACTGTTTATTGTTGTATTGTTCTTTCCCAAGCATTGAGTACAGTGCTCGGCACCCAGTGAGCACTCAATAAATACAGCTGAATGAATAAACCTCCGCCTCTCCCTGTAAGAGGTGAGCAGATCGAAAGCCACTTTCACTGCTTTAATCTGGATCACTTCACCTCGACCTATTATTTCTAAATGGAGAAATAAAGATGTTACCCCTTTAAATGCAGTGCCTTCTTTTTCCATAAAAAGGGTCCTGAAAATGGTGATTTCTAGGTCTGAGATAGGGTAAAAGACCGGTAGGAATCGTGATAATCGTAGTATTTGTTAAGCGCTTACTCTGCCAAGCCCTGGGTTGAGTGTTTCAGTAGAAACAAGACAATCAGATTGGATAAGGTGCCTTTGTCACGTTAAGTAAGTAGAAATAGTGGTATTTATTGAGCCTCCGCCGAGTGCTGAGGAAAATACAAGTGCTGCGTTGGCGGTGGATTTGAAGGAGGCATTTTTGGTTGCCTAATGAAGTTGTTAGGCATCCTACCAATTTTACCAAACCTGAGGTAAATGGGTTAACTACAGTCCAATACGGCACCACTTCCCCAATCCCCCAATCGTCTGGTGACCTAGTGTCCACCCCAAAGTCCCCTCCCCGGCCCAAGTTGTCATATGACACGATAATAATTATGATGGCAGTTGTTGGGCACTTACTCTGTGCCAGGCACTGTACTAAGCGTTGGAAATTAAATTACAGATCAGCAACCCATAATATAGGATTGAGCTCTTGCAGGGGAGAGTAATATTTACGCTATTCGTTAAGCACTTATTTTGTGCCAAGCACTATTCTAAGAGCTGGGGTAGACACAAAGTCCCTGTAGCACGTGGGGCTCACAGTCTCAATCCCCATTTTACAGACGAGGTAACTGAGGCCCAGAGAAGTTAAGTGACGAGCCCAAAGTCACACAGCAGACAAGTGTTGGGGTCGGGATTAGAACCGACGGCCTTCTGACTTCCAGGCCCACGCTCTATCCTCCAGACCGTGCGGCTCCATCTCGGAAGTTCAGATGGACAGTTTCTGAATAGAGGCGAAACGGGCTCTGATTAAAAGTCTTTAATAATAATGTTGGTATTTGTTAAGCGCTTACTATGTGCAGAGCACTGTTCTAAGCGCTGGGGTAGACACAGGGGAATCAGGTTGTCCCACGTGGGGCTCACAGTCAATCCCCATTTTACAGACGAGGGAACTGAGGCCCCGAGAAGTTAAGTGACTTGCCCACAGTCACACAGCTGACAAGTGGCAGAGCGGGGATTCGAACCCATGACCTCTGACTCCAAAGCCCGTGCTCTTTCCACTGAGCCACGCTGCTTCATGTCTCCCTGCAGCCCAAAGTCATACTCTATTTATGTATACCTGGCCTAGTCTTCCTGTTCATGCTTTTTTTGAAAAAACAAAACAGTATTTGTTAAGCACTTGCCACGTTTCAAACACCATTCCAAGCACTGGGATGGGTACAGGTTAATTAGGTCAGACGCAGTCCCCGTCCCGCATGGATCTCCATCTAAGTGGGAGGGAGAACAGGTATTCAATCCCCGTTTTACAATCGAGGAAACTGAGGCAGAGAGAAGTTAAATGACTTGCCCGAGGTCACACAAGCAGTTGGCAGATCCGGGATTAGAACCCAGGTCCTCTGTCTTCCGCGCGATGCCGCTTCTCAATCCAGCGACTTGGTTCTTAATTAAAGCCAACTTTAAGCAGTTGGTTCTGCAAACTAAAGCCTGGGATCTAAAATGGATTGGAGTTGAATGGTGGCAAATGAATTTCTCTCTGAAGCAGAACATGATTTATTCTCGAGTAAACTAAATTTAACACTCTTACTCCTCCTACTGTTCTTTTGAACCCCAAGCGTTCAATATTCTGCTGGCAGGAAGAGAATGCTCAACTGTCCAAAAACACATTTTTTAGCCAGTCTGATGTGAGCGAATTGGTTTGCTTTCTCTGCGATTCTGAGCATAAACTATTTTTTACAAAAATGGAGGTCTGGTCTGGGAAACTCCCCAGCTGAAGCCTTCTTAAAATTACTATTGCTACTACTAATTTCATTATCACTGTTAATAATGCTTAATAATAATAGCAATGCTTCGTGGCTCAGTGGAAAGAGCACAGGCTTGGGAGTCAGAGGTCATGGGTTCTAATCCTGACTCCACCGCTTGTCAGCTGGGTGATTTGGAGCAAGCCTGTGCCTCAGTTCCCTCATGTGTAAAATGGGGATTAAGACTGTGAGCCCCACGTGGGACAACCTGATCGCCTTGTATCCCCCCCGCCCCCCAGCGCTTAGAACATAGTAACTGCTTAACAAATACCATCATTATTATTATTATTATTAAGCATTTACCACGTGTCAACCTACCTACTAAATGCTGGGGTAGCTACCTCCTCTGCCCTACACAGGGCAAACACTCTAAGGGGGAGAGAACAAGTATTTAATTCTCATTCTTCGGGTTCAGAAATTGAGGCACAGAGAAGTCAAGTGACCTGTCCAAAATCACACAGCTGGCAAGTATTTGGGTGGGGATTAGAATGCGGCTCTTTTAACTTCCAGTCCTGGGCTCTTTACACTAAGCCATAAAACGTATCCCACCACCCTATCAGCCCACCTGGTACTGAGCCTAGGGATTCCATGTCAGGCTCCCTCCGCAGTGTTTAAACACATTCGCGCCGTGACCGCCTCGGCCTTCAAACAAGGCATGAATAAATATCGAGCCCAAGACCAGGTAGCCTTCACAAACCGTCTTTGCAGTTTGTGGACCAGCAAGAGATAAAATTCAACCCTAAATAATAATGTTGGTATTTGTTAAGCGCTATGTGCAGAGCACTGTTCTAAACGCTGGGGTAGATACAGGGTCATCGGGTCGTCCCACGTGAGGCTCGCGGTTAAACCCCATTTTACAGACGAGGTAACTGAGGCACCCAGAAGTGACTTGCCCACAGTCACACAGCTGACAAGTGGCAGAGCCGGGATTCGAACCCATGACCTCTGACTCCCAAGCCCGGGCTCTTTCCACTGAGCCACGCTGCTTCTCTACGTTACATGCACTGGCGAACATCGGTGATTCACCCATACTGGACTTTCTTATTGCAGCTGGATTAGGGGGAGTGTCTTGCTAGAAAGAATGAAGCGGGTCCCTTTTCACTGAGGCCGGCTGGGTGAGCTCAGAACAGCGCATAGAGCAGCGCTTGGCACACAGTAAGCGCTTAAATAACGTTACTCTTATTAACCCACGAGATTGTGACCCCCAACCCCCGGAGTGAAACATCCGGTCATCCCAACCGAGCAAAGCGAGCCCTGCTGCACCTCGACCTGGGCCCATAATCTTCATTTTGGGGTGGTGCTTGGCCGAGGTCAGCCCGCTTAACTGGTAAAATCAGCGGTCTGTACAGCTGGGTTGCCCGCTGTCTTTCAGAACGGGACGGGGAAAGCCGTAGCCCGTTTCTTCCTGGAAAAACATTTGTGAAAGGACAGTATTTCGACACACCGATAGGTGTGCTTTTTCACCGTCCGGGGCAGTTCTCTTGACGGTAACTAGTCAGCAGTGACCGGTCGGCCATGAATGACTCTGCTTTTGGCCTAAATATGGAGATATTTCTAGGCAAATACTGACCTCCAGTGTCTATCTTTGGAGACTGAGTCCCTCGCAACTGGGGTGGAGTTGGCTGCACGGTTGGGACAACTCACTGACAGGGCGTGGGGCCGGTGAAATTTATTAATATTATTATATTAGTCTGAGATTTCTACCTTGTCACGTCCCCTCCCGGGTCCTCGACCGATCCCCGACTCACCGGCTCTCTACAGTTCGATGGGTGACCACGGATGTTTCTTTTTCGGAGCAAATGCCTGATTTACAGCTGCTGTTCTTGGATGGTTATTGCCGTCAGAGATCCCCAGCCTCTATCCTTTGTAGTAATAAGAGGGATGATACTTCCCCTAGATTAAAGAACAAACAAATCCCTTGCTCCATTAAACTGGGTGGTACACTTTGTCCCAAGTGTGCTTCAACAGGATTAAGATAATAATCTTTACCTCAGAATTGTTTGGCCAAACAAGGGGCCAGCACAAACCACCCTGCGATAATCTGACTCTGACAGTTGCATTTAATTCCTTTCTTCGCCTCTCTCCTCAGCTGGAAGAGCAGTTCAGTTATTAGATCGCAGGGATTTTGTCTACTTCATTCGTTCAGTGGTATTTATTGAGCGCTTTCGGTGGGTGGAGCACTGTACCGAGCGCTTGGAAAGTACAATTCGGCAGCAGATGGAGACTACCTCTGCCCAACAACGGGCTTACAGTCTAGAAGCCTCTACTGAACTCTTTCAGGCACTTAGTACAGAGCTCTGCACACAGTAGTAAGTGCCCAATAAATGCCATTGACTGATTGACTAGACCCAAGGGAGAATGTACATTTTAGTCGCCCCAACGCTTTTCCCCCCTTTCCCTCTGCTCCTCCCCCTCTCCCTTCCCATCCCCTCAGCGCCGTACTCTTCCGCTCAACTGTATATATTTTCATTACCCTATTTATTTTGTTAATGAGATGTACATCGCCCCGATTCTATTTATTTGCTATTGTCTTAATGAGTCGTTCATCCCCTCGATTCTATTTATCGCTATTCTTCTCGTCTGTCCGTCTCCCCCGATTAGACCGTGAGCCCGTCAAAGGGCAGGGACTGTCTCTGTTACCGATTTGTACATTCCAAGCGCTTAGTACAGTGCTCTGCACATAGTAAGCGCTCAATAAATACTATTGAATGAATGAATGAATCTGATTCTACAGTACGTAAAAGAGAAATTCCTTTCACAGTTGTTCTTCGTCAGCTGGAATTTCCTAGATACATCTTCCTTTCCTGAAGAAGTTGGGGTCAGGGTTTATCACTGTCAAGTTTATGGAGTCCACTTTCTGGAAGGGAGTACCTGCTCCCACAGAGGAATAACCAAGTTGGCTATTTCTCCAAAGAGGAATCATTACCTGAAAGAACACGGCAGGAGGATCTGGAGGTAGAAAAATGTGGGGGGAAAAACCTTGCTACTACGGCAATCCCTTTCAGACAGTTGGCTTTCACATAAAATAGACCCGCACAGAGTGGGAAAAGCTGGGAAAGGGGTAAAAGCAACATGACCTACTGGAAAGAGCTCAGACCTGGAAATCAGAGGACTTGGGACTAATCCTGGCTCTGCCAAGCGCTTGCTCTGTGACCTCTGGCAAGTTGCTTAACTTCTCTGTGCCTCAATTTCCTCAAATGTAAAACGGGGATTAAATTCCCGTTCTCCCTCCTACTTAGACTGTGAGCCCAACCTGGGACAGGGACAGGCTCCATGTGTCCGACTTTATTAACTTGTATCTACTCCAGTGCTTAGAACAGTGCTCTGCACACAGTAAGTGCTCAATATAGACAATTGAATGAAATATAATAATAATAAATAGTACTAATGATACATTTCCGTCTTTAAACGATCATACAATGCAGACTCCACGAGACCGGGAAGTGGTGTTTAGGTTAAACCAGTCAAGCCTACAGACCACGGTGATGGAACACCTCCAGGAGTGGCCAGAGAATTCCCTCCCTCCCCGAAGGGAAGAACAAGTAGAAAACGGTTTAACCTCAATCCTCCTTGCTGTAATTCTAAGCGTGAGGATGAACGGAAAAGGTTGGGAGACAATCCTTATGAGGAAAGGCTACGGCTTCCACTTCGAGACACATAAATGGCTCCATCTGACTGGGGGGCAAGTCCTGGACTCTCGCTTTTCCCGTCGGCCGTCGGACCGAGCGCTCTAGAGAGGGAGTGGAGGCATACAGTCCCTCCCACCCGCTTCTTCGCTCTCCGGGTCTGCTCGCTGTCTGTGGCCTGGTCTTCTTCCTCAGCCACACTCCTCAACTCAAACCACCACCCTGTTCGATCCATCGATGGGGTTTATTGAGTGCTCACTCTGTGCAGAGCACTGGACTGAGCGCTTGGGAGAGTACGAGAGTTGGTCGAAGACGCGATCCCTGCCCTCAGGGCGCTTACAAGTCTAGCGGAGGAGCCTGCCGGCCTCACCCCCCGGTCCTCAGTGCATTTCACCGGTCTGTGATGGCAACATTCTAATTATTTTACAACAATCGGGGAAAATGGAGCAATAGTCACTGTCTTAGTTGAGGACCAGTTCTTCCTCAACATCATCATCATCATCAGTTCATACTTGAACTTCTCAGATCAGCTTATCCGTGAAATAGGAGACCAGACGCTTAACTGTTGCCCCTCCGTTTGCCAGTCTGGGAAATGGGAAGAGTATAGCAAATACGCCGGCTAACCGGCACTACTCTCGAGTCAGATGCCATCCGTGGATTACCCAAGCTGGATTGGGAAAGGCAGATGTGTTTGAACAAGGACACAATGCTAGGCTAACTAAATAAATAGAAGGCCCACTCCCATCCCCACACCACCAAATTACCAAAAGAATGAGGTCACAAACCTGCTGAGATGGAGCTCACCTCCCGGGTGGCAGATGAGATCGTGCCCTTGGATTAGCGATGCTTGATCCGGCGCTTTCAAATCCCTTTAGATTTCCCGTCGTAGCAGGATGCTTGGGTTCCCATTAAGGAGACTTAGTTGGACACAAAAGATCGCGGAAACACTTGAAACCCAAACGTTTCAAAGTCATAGATCACGTGGCTTTATTGGAGGTTTACACAGATTGTAAAATTTTGTCATTTTGCTCAAGGACCACTGATATTTTTAATGGCCTAAGGTACTGAACCTATTCACTAAGAGCACTCACTTCCCCAAGAACCCAGCAGATGTAGCCATGAGCTTTTGGAAGTCACTAGGGAAGAGGCTGAAAGTACGTCACTTGGAAATGGATCGCCCTACTTATGATCCAGGAACCAATCTAATTCGTACAGATGGCATTCGATAGGTGGTTGAGTCGGGAATTAGCAGAAACGGATTCACGGTAGAACGCACTTAAAATCCCTTCGGTCACTGCACGCTTTATCTGGTTTTGAAATCCAGGCCACACCGGGCTTCGCTTGCTGCGCACAACTATATTCATCATTTGGCTTTCTCGGTCTGGGTATAATTCGCCACCAAAAGCCAATCTTCGTTCTTACTGAAAATTATCAAAGTCATAGAGAAAAAACGCAGCCCACTCCTCTTAGGAAAGGCTATATGGGGTAAGCCGGTTACGGGCAGGGAATGTCTGCTAATTCTGTTGTTCTCTCCCAAGCGCTTAGTAGACTGCTCTGCACATAGTAAGCGCTCAATGAATACGATTGATTCATTCATTCCTTTGAAAGAGGCATGTTTTCATATTAAAAGCAACTTCATACTCTGCACCCATGGCAAAGTCTGTGGCTGGAAAGATGGGGAGGGGGCTGGGGATGGACAGGATGGGGTTGAAAGTAATGGCAAAGGGGGCCCAAGGGGGAATTAGACCCAGACCCTGTCCCTCGAGGGGCTCACAATAAGGCAGTTCCATCATCCTCTTAATATCTTCTTCAAGTGGGGAGAAAGTAATTTTTCTTCTCTCTCTAATCCCCCCAGAGAATTCTGTCAAGAGGGGAAGAGACTTTTTTTTTAATGGTATGCTATGGTACGCTTATTATGTGTCAAGTCATGTTCTAAGCGCCAGGGTAGATAGAAGTGAATCAGGTCGGCCACGGTCCCTGTCCCACGTGAGGCTCATGGACTAAGTCGGAGGGAGAATGGGTATCGAATCCTCATTGAGGAAACTGAGGCACGAAGGTAAGGGAAGAGCCAGGATTAGCAGACTCCCAGACCTGTGCTCTTTCCATTAGGACACGCTGCTTCCCGAGGTCTATTTATATTTCCCTCGTGCTCTAATTGGATGGCAGAGTTTAACACCTCATAGACCTGTGAGCTGTTCACCTGGCTGCATCTCAGTGTGGGCAGAGAATATATCCCTTATATTGCTACACTGTACTCTCCCAAGCGCTTAGTAGAGTGCTCTGCACTGAATAAGCACTCAATAAATATGACTGACTTACTACAGAAGTCACTCTGCTGGGAAGCGACTCTTCTGCACTGGAAAACGCCTGCACAGGAGAAGCTTGAGGTGTATTTTTGATTATTATTTGGTTGGTTTTGTTTCTAATATGCAAAAACTAATCCAGTAACACATATCATCCCAAGATCCGCAGAAGCCAAAGGGGGGATAAAAAGAGGTTTTGTTTTCCAAGAACAGACCTTAACCCCATCTATTATAGTGCTAAATGCAAACACCTTCCTGCTCTGCTCACATGAGAGATCATCACGGTTTGTCTAAGTCTCTTTAGGGCCATTTGAAAGCTTTGAGTGGCAGGGAGGGGAACCTCCCAATTGTCTCCGCTTCATAATCCCCAAAACCTTCGGCTCCTTATCCAGAGGTACAAAAACGCACCTGAACAGCTGCCTCCAAGCATAAAAAAGCAATTCTCCAAATTCCACTGCTGGTGGTGATTCTATTCTGCCTACTCTTAACTCTTCTTCCTCGGTTCCTTCTCTCCGACAAAGCTTCTTTTCACCAAAAACACCAGGATGGAGGGAAAAGAAAATAAGAGAACCATACAACTTCACAAGATTGGGGTGAAAAACAAAAAACCCAGAAAGGGAAGCGCCAAGAACTTCTAACTTCTAAGAGCCAATGAATTTCTAATCAATTTCTGATTGTCTCTTGGGCTCCCAAACTAGCAAAGCCACCTAGAAGGGAAAAGAAGTGGCTTCTGGGCAGCTGCCTGGAACAGCACAAAAAGGACTGGTTCTAAAAAAAACCATCGTCGATCCTCTAGAGGCCCGAATAGGAGACGAAACGATGTTTTAACAGTTTAAAAATAAAAAACACACACAGTGCCCTTTAAGGGAAACACGGTGAGGAATCTAGTGGTGAACTTGGTTGCTCGGAAAATCGAGTGCAGGTATTCGGCAACGACAGCTCTCCCTGAGCAGAGCACAACCTGAAGTGACAGAAGGGGGCCATTAGAGATAGGAAATGAGAGCGATTTAAGATATTAATTTCCTCTCAAGCTCCTCTACCCTACTCCCTGAGACGACCCACCGCCCCACCATAGTGCGGAGGCTATGAGGCTCAATTGCCACGCTGAAATATTCCAGTTGGGATAGGTGTGGGGAGAGGAGCCTTCCATTTTGACAGAGTTTCTTTTGCACAAAGCAAGGACTGCAAGAGACCCAACCTGGTCGTTATTCGGGGGTTCTCTAGGAGTCCGAGAGCACAACGAGCCGAGGTTCTGCCTTTACGCTCACAACTCCCAGGTGCTGATTGGCGCAGTCTCACTGTCGTCTCTCGGTAGAGCTGGCGTTTGGGCGAGCAAGAACCCCTGTTAGGGATCCGATTCCTCCGGGATCTAGGAATCGAGTGTGGCTTGTCTACCAACGGCGTCGGAGATTGCTATTTTTTTTTTTTAAACGATCCTTAAAACAAAACGAGAAGGAACTACCGCAAACGGTGACACGTATATAATTCGGCACACGTACGCGCTCGGAAATTGATTTGCGAGAACCACGGGTTTTTGCATAGTGATTTTCATTGGCACTTACAAGAGTCAAGTGTGTCAAAATGCACCCATTCTTTTGAGAGTCTGGAAACAGATCGGACTGGTTTTGGAAATCTCCGAAGAATCCATCCCCAAGGGGATGCTGCTCTAGAAACGTCTTTATCCCAAAGCGCTACCTCCTCCAGTAATCATAACGAAGGCCCCCAGAAATCTCTGCTTCCCAACCACTAGAAGATCGGGGAGCCGCCGCCGGGTCTGACCGCAAGCTTACAGCTCAAAGATGCTTTTCAAAAATCGGAGAGGTCAATTTCATGCTTCTGGGAAATGTACTCGCACCACGATATGGAAAATTCTGGAAAAATAGGTTGTCGGGGAACCCGCAAGCCCAGGTGGGGCAAAACCTGTCCCCTGAAGATGGGCGTCGATATTCTTCTCCCCTCGAAGAACGCTTAGAGAAAGCACCTCTCCCTTGGCCTTTTATGGTGGAGATTACGTGCCCCATGTCCACAGAGCCTTTTAAACATTCTGTTTAAAAAAACAGGTGTGGCTGGATCTCAAAAATATCTCTGCAACACTAGCCAAGAGTGTTTAGCTTAACCCTAAATAAGGATAATGGGAGAATGAACACAATCACTGTCCTCGAATGTGTGCACGGAAGGACCCATTAATCATCACTTGGCCCCTTTTACAACTTTTGAAGCTCCAACTATACACACATTTCTATGTACATAAAAGGGAAAGAAAAAAAGATGGGCCTAGGGCCTGTAATTTCCAAACCCAAGTTATTCCTAAACGAATCTGTGTCCACCTGGCATGCTAGACCTCTTTGTTTACAATCAGGGAGGTATCTGAAGTCAAAGAATGATCCTTTTAAGATTAGAAAATAATTTCACCACCTGGAAAACTCCCTTTCTCTCTGCTCTGCTCACTAGAGAAGCCGCAGAGAATAAATGCCAAACGAAAAATGAAAGCCAACACTTTGGGGCCGAATCCATTTCAAACCAGGGGGCATTGTTTCGGGAAAAACACAGACAACTTTAGACCTCCTCCTTCAGAAGACCATCGGTCTTAAATACCACCAGAATACCCTTTAAGGGAGAAAAAAAACCTAATAAGAAAAATGATTTTAAGACTAGTGCATTATCTAATAATACCGCTTAGTGCAACTGGGGCCAGCATTTAATAGTTGTGAAAATTTAACAATACCTTAACAAGGCAAAATACAAACTTTCCTCTTGCTTCTTGGCCCAAACACCTCACCTTTGGCCTGTGGACACCCCCAGCCCTCCCAACCACCACATGCTCCTCTCTCAGCTCCTGAATTAACAGCTGGGCTCCTCTGGTGACGACCAGCTGGGTGATGGATCACACAGGAACTAGCGGGCAAACGCTATAAATAGATTCACACTTCAACTTCCAACTCCGAAAACACCTCCGCTGAGAGAAGAGGCTGGGCCCTTTATCTACGCTCAATGAGGAGGCCCTCTAACTTCAATACTGGATTCACTTTTAAAGCAACTGCAAGTTCACAAGAGATTCAGCGCCTGCAAAGCACTCCAAGCCCAGAGCTTGTGTGTGTGTGTGTGTGTGTGTGTGTGTGTGTGTGTGTGATTTATTTTTCCGCTCGTTTAACCTTCCCCTGATCTTCCACTTTCTTTATGGCCGCCTGGATGGCCTCTTGGTCGCCCAGGAACTGGTGAGGGCCGACGGCACGCAGGTTTTCGTCCAGTTCCAGGAGGATGGGCACGCCGGTAGGAAGAGTCAGGTTGATGATGTCGTCATCTGAGATGCCTGTTGAATAGAGGGAGGGAGGGAAGAGGGGGGAAAGGATCATTACACAGCGAAAGCCAGTTAGTTTCAAAAGTACTTTAAAGCTGGCGGACTTGCGCTGATCTTTGGAGATCGCTTTCCAAGACGGCGGGACTTTCCTTTCCTCTGGCAAAGCGAAAATATTCAAATCCTCGGGGCCAAAGGTCAACCTCCCCTCCCACGACACTCACATCATCTCTAAATGGAGCAAGGCAGGAATTCAGAAAGGCGAGGCTAATTCTAACGGTCACCTTGACTAATCACGTATCCGATCCCGTTCCAGAGCAGCGGGGGAATACTCTCATTTTCAGTCTACGAAACACTGTCAGTTGCCCAATTCTGCAATGGCGTTCTATCCAAAATCCATCATGAAAACTTGCATTATGGAACAAAGAACCATGGCGACACCACGGTCCCGGTTGCGCCCAGGCGGCAAATCCTCCCGGGGGCACAGAGGGGACTTTAGGGCAGAGCATTCTTCCGATGGGAACAAATCCACATGTGGTATCTTCAGTCCAGCCCTAAAGGCAAACACAGCTCAGGGAGACAGAGGGAAATTTTCTCACTGTCGGATCTCTTGTGCAAAGGGATGATTCACTATTCAAGTCTCCGGTATTTGCTCAAAGAATACTGTCTCCCCGTTGTTCGTATTGGGGGGACTCTTTTGCGCACACTGCTGAACCGGGCCCTTGGATGTAGACGGAGCAGATAAACCGAAAACAAACCCAGCCCTCAGTGAGCTTACATTCCAGGGCTGGGGAAAAGTAGCCCCAGGGGAAAAATAAGAACAAAAACTAACAACTAACCATCGACACTGTTTTTTCCTTCCTTCTCCTCCCCCTTATCCCAAGCTCCGGTGGCGGGCCCAGACTTGGACCCCGCTACGGCAAGTGGCGTTCCAAGAGTCTGGCCAAAGACCAGTGCTTGGCAGATAGTAAGCACTTAACGAATGCCATTATCATTATTATTATTTAATCTCCACTTCCAGTGGAGAGCCTAGAGCAGTGGCCTCAAAAAAATCCAAAGTCTGAAAAGCCCCACTTCGGGAGATGTTTAACTTTCTCTGTCTACTAGGCGGCTAGTGTTCTATTAAAAAAAAAACAAAACAAACTGCCAAACCAATCAGTTATTGAAAATTTGAGTGTTTACTGTGTGCAGAGTATTGTGCTAAAGCCCTTGGGAGAGTACAACAGAGTCGGCAGACCCGACCCCCGCCCACGAGAAGCTTACAATCTAGAGAGGGAGACAGACGTGAAAATACTCAGCGATACAGAAGGGAATGGGAGACTGAGGCCCCTCCCTCACAGGCAGCGGACATCCACCCAGGGAGGATTTTTCATTCCTACCATTTCGTGACAACAGACTCCTTGGCTGTTCACACCTCCCTGTCCCGGAATTCCCCATCCAGAGAGAGGCTTGTCCACCGGAGACAACTCTGATGTGCTCGTTACCGCTCTCCGATTAGATCACGGGCGGCCTGATCCCGTCACGGTCCGTCCCGGTGCCGGGACCCACCCTACCGGTTCTGCAGAGTTGACCGAAGTGGGGTCCCCGGTGGAGAATTTAAACAGCCCAATCCGTCACCATTTCAGCCATTCCCCTGCCCCCTTCAACCCTCCATCCCCACCCTGAATGAGAGGTCCTTCTGGCTACTACGAACCAAAGGCATCACACTGTCTCTGGTTCCTGCCAAGAGAGTTCACCCCCGACGAACTGGAAGCCCACGGTGCGAGTCAGGCGCCGACCGGAACACGTGAGAAGCCGGTGGCTGTTTTTCTAGGTGTTTGCCATCCAGTAAGGGGGAGGGAAGGGCTCTGGGGATCATTCTCAATAAGGGAATGGGGGCGCTTGACCAAACGCGAGCAGCCAGGCAGAGGGGCCCGTGTAGACGGTGGTGCGGAGGTAGGAGGGGGCCCAGGAAACAAGGTGCGATCCAAAGACGATAATGCACGCAGAGCCCCCCTGGGGCAGCTACAGGGGAAGTTGAAGGAAGAGGCCAATAGGACACTCTGGGGGGAGGCCTTAATGGAGAGTAATTACTATAATTATTATTATTATTATAACTCTGGAAATAACGTAGCACTTACTAGGCGCCAAGCCCTGTACTAGCAGTGGGGTAGATGCGGGATAATCGGGTCGAACACAGTCCTTGTCCCCCGTGAGGCTAGCCATCTAAGTGGGGAGGGAGACCAGGTTTTGAATTCCCATTTTACAGATGAGGAAAGATCTAGAGAAGTAAGAGATGTGCCCAAGGTCACACAGAGGGCGAAAAGCAGAGATGGGATTAGAACCCCAGTCTTCTAACTCTCAGGCCTGTGCTCTTCCCACGAGGCCATGCTGCTTCCCAAAGGGATGGCAGACACGAAAGATGATTTGAGACGTTGCGACGGATTGAAGTGGGAGAATGAAGATGGGGGGGGGGGGCGGCGGGGGGAGACCGCATAATCACGCACTAAGCGCACGTGGCTCAGTGGAAAGAGCACGGGCTTAGGAGTCAAGGGTCATGGGTTCTAATCCCGGCTCCGCCACCTGTCAGCTGGGTGACTTTGGGCGACTCACTTCACTTCTCAGTGCCTCACCTGTAAAACGGGGATTAAGACTGTGAGCCTCACGTGGCACAACCTGATCACCCTGTAGCTACCCCAGCAGCTTAGAACAGTGCTCGGCACGTAGTAAACGCTTAACAAATACCGACATTATTATTATACCAGATAATCAGATCAGACATCATCTCTGGCCCAACTGGGGCTCAGGAGGAAGAGCAGGGATTTTCTGCCCATTTTTACCAACCAAGAAACCGGAGCACAGAGAGGTCAGATGACTTGCCCAGGTTCGCACAGCAGATGAGGGACAGAGCAGAACTTGAACCTGGGTCTCTGGACTCCCAGATCCATGTCCTATCCATTAAGCTACACTCCCTCTCTGGTTAAACAGATCAGGCCTTCGGTTTTGAAAGGGATACGACTAGATTTGAGGCTACGCTCCTCTCTCCAGGTAATGCTGTTCTGGGACAGGGAAGGGGAAAAAAAATAAAGGAGGGAGAGACACTGCGGCTCTCAAACTACTCGTGTTTTTTTTGTTCGGGAAAGAAACACACGAGATCCAAACATCCCCAAACTCCAGATTAGCAGTAATCTTATGGTTCCATTTCGCCTCAGTCTAAAAACGAGCATCTGCCACGGTCACTTTTTCCTCCCCAAGCCTCCAACCTAAACATGCTGCAGGTTAAGGTATTAGACAGATGCAGTGGTTTGATAAACAATACAGTGTTTACTAAGCAAAATGGCCCCGGGGCACCCAGGGTCCCAAAAGCAGAAAGAAAGAAAACACGGCCTGCAGAAGCTTAGTTTAGGCGTTTCCAATCAACGGTGAACTGCCATTCCTCTCCCATGACGAGCCGGCTCACTCACAGAGCAGACTAATTGCTCGTATGCGTTTTCAGGCCCAGACTGTTAGTAATCTGTCGATGGGTTTGGGAAAGGCTGGGAAAAGGCTCTGAAAAGAAGAATCTGAAAATGGCAAATCCAGGCAAAAGCCACGAGGAAAGCACCGGCCATGTGTATACATCCTGTGTCTCCTACCATTTCAACATCCAAAAATACCAATGAAAAAATCCACATCTTTTAGAAGTCAGCCCTGGGAAAATTAACAGGGTGACTCTGGAATTGGTTCTCAATTCTTAAGCTTGCTGGGATGTCAAAGGATGGCTCCAGTTTGAATCCCAACACTGGAAGGGAATCTGAAGTCCACCGTCGTAGTCAGTTACGGTATGTGTTAAGAACTTATCAATCAATCCATCAGTGATACTGATTCGGAGTTTACTGTGCAGAGATCACTGAACGAGGTGCTTGGGGGAGTACGAAAGAGTTGGTAGACGCGTCCGCCGCCCACAGACAAGTTGAAAATCTGGAGGGGAAGACGGACGTTAATATAAATCAATTACGGATATGTACATAAGTGATGTGGGGCTGAGGGAAGAGGCGAATAAACTGTGCAAATCCAAGTGAAAGGGCAACGCAGAAGGAAGTGGGAGAAGAGGAACGGAAGGCTTAGTCGGGGAAGGCCTCTTAGCCTCTTGGATGTGATGTGCTTTGAATAATATCTGTAATTATTTATATTACTGTCTTCCCTTTAGACCGTACGCTTGTTGTGGGCAGGGAATGTGTCTGTTTATTGTTATATTGTAATCTCCCAAGCACTTAGTACATTAAGTACTCATTTGAATGAATGAACAAGGTTTGGATGGTGGGGAGCGTGATCGTCTGTCAAATATGAAAAGGAGGGTGTTGCAGGAAACAGGCAGGACGTGGACGAAGATGGATGAGATCGAGGTACAGTGAGTAGGCTGGCATTAGAGGAGCTAATTGCGCGGGCCGGACTGTAGCAGGAAATCAAGGAGGTGAAGTGGGCGGGGGGCAAGGTGATTGAATGCTTCAAAGCAACGGTAAGGAGTTTCTGTTATTGGAGGTTCTTGGGAAGCGGGGCGACATGTCCTGATGTCTGTGTAAAAAGCGATCCGGGCAGCAAAGTGAAATATGGACCCAAGTGGGGAGAGAGAGGAGGCAGGGAGGTCAGTGACAGGCCGATGCAGTAATTAACAAATGCCATAACGACTGTTAATTAAGGTGGGATAGCATTAGCGGCTAGATTAACACGGTAGCCATTTGGTTAGAGAGGAAAGAGCAGATCAAAGTGGTCTCTCCAGATCGTCAGGGTTCTTTTTAAACCCAAGAAGAGCTGATGGTGCAGGAAGGCACCCCGAAGGAGGTCCCTGGGAAAACTGTCCCACCGCTAACACGGCTCTGTCCCTGCGGGAACCTCATCCCAGCCCCTCCTGTAAGCCCTGCTTCGCGGGACTTTTTAAAAATCCTGTTCCTGCAATAATATGTAAGGGGAACACACGTGCACACGATCTGCCTATCGAGTCTGCACACGAATGTTTGGTGAGGGCCGGCATCATTCACAAAATAGCAACAGGAATACATGTTAAGGGACTCATCATCACATGCGTTTCTATCAGTACATTATACAACTGTTTAGTCAACCAAATGATTTATACATTTCCAAGGAGGGCAACCCTCTGCACAGAAAATTGTTTTTTATCGTTTTTCGCCCACCTCCTATCCATCAGTCCTCCGGATTCTGGATGGGCCACTCCAAGCCATACTTCACGCTGCTGCCCGGGTCACTTTGCTCCCGAAACGTTCAGTCCATGTTTCTCCACCCCTCAAGAACCTTCAGGAGATGCCCATCCATCTCCACATCAAACAGAAAGTCCTTACGATCAGCATTAAAGCACTCCATCACCTTGCCCTCTCGCTATCCTCCTACGACAATCCAGCCCATACATTTCGCTCCTCTAATGCCAACCTCCTTACTCACTGTGTCTTCATCTTCTCCACCTCCGAGAAGCAGCGTGGCTCAGTGGAAAGAGCGCGGGCTTGGGAGTCGGAGGTCATGGGTAGACTCTCCCCCGATTAGACCGTAAGCCCGTCAAACGGCAGGGACCGTCTCTATCTGTTGCCGACTTGTTCATTCCAAGCGCTTAGTACGGTGCTCTGCACATAGTAAGCGCTCAATAAATACTACTGAATGAATGAATGAATGAATCATCCCCGCTCCACCGCTTGACGGCTGTGTGAGTTTGGGTAAGTCACTTAACTTCTCTGTGCCCTCAGTGACCTCATCTGTAAAGTGGGGATTAAGGCTGGGAGCCCCACGTGGGACAACCCGATCACCCTGTATCTCTCCCAGCGCTTAGAGAGGTGCTTGGCACCCCCGTAAGTGCTTAACAAATACCAACGTTATCATCGTTTAGACTGTGAGCCCGTCATCGGGCGGGGATTGTCCCTATCTGTTGCCGAATTGTACATTCCAAGCGCTTAGTACAGTGCTCTGCACACAGTAAGCGCTTAACAAATACCAACATTATTATTATGAAGACAGGCAGGATAGAGGGAGCGTTGATTCAGTGGGGCAGGGAATCTTGTCAGCTGTGTGACTGTGGGCAAGTCACTTCACTTCTCTGGGCCTCAGTTCCCTCATCCGTAAAATGGGGATTAAGACTGTGAGCCTCACGTGTCTACCCCAGCGCTTAGAACAGTGCTCTGCGCACAGTAAGCGCTTAAATACCAACATTATTATTTCTGGCCCTTTAAATGAACAGGCCAGGGGGAATAAGAGAAGAACAAACTATCTCACTGAACTATTGCCAGCAAGGCGAATGTATGTTTCTAGGAAGCTGAAAACGGTCAAGGCTCCGATATCATGCGCAAGAAGGAAAACACCTGCAGACTTTGGCTGCCACAGCCCTTCACTTGTTCCCGGAGGCTAAAATAAACTTTCCTTCTGCAACAGGCGAGAGACCCAAACTCTTTCAGAAAACATACCCGCTGTAAATGTCGGACACGGCTATTGAGTTACCTCCCTGGCCCTGCAACCAGACCTGGGTGACCTTTTCTCTGTGTTGTTCTAATTTCATCTCCCCGCCGTTTACGGGGCCCCGTCCCTTTTCTAAAACACATCCACACACGCATACAGATATGGGGGGTCCCCCGCCCCCGACCTTTAGGGATCGACTCTTCCACCCTCCATCAGGCTCTTGTAGTCCCTCTGCTTGGTCGGAGAGACTAAACAAACCACTTTCCTTGGCAGGATCCCAAGCATTTCCAATGTTCCATTTACACGTCTCTTTTTCTTCAGCGTGGGCTGTAGTGCTATAAACACAGGAAGTGGCCATGCCAACCAGAAAGAAAGAAAGAAAGAAGGAAGGAAGGAAATGCAGAATCCCTCTCTAGGAAGTTCCTGGACCCTGCAGATAGACCGTTCAGGACTTACGATAGTCATTTCTCGAAAGGGCTTTGAGAATGGACCCTGAATCAATCTGTTAGGGGCTTGTAGCTCCATTACAGTCAAAAAGCATTTTCGTCGGTGTTATTTCGGTGGGTCCCGCCTCCGTGTCAACACCGAGAGGCAAAGGCTCAGCAATCTGGAAAAACAGACCAGACGTTCTTTACATGTTTCTGATAATTTCATTTTTTATTTTTTTTTTTAATTCCCCGACGGTCTGGTTTCAAGCTTAGGGCCGTTTTCAGGCCCGCTAGACAATTTCCTCCTAATTTACCCACCTATCTCAGGACAATACAATCTCATACAAGTTACTCTCCGGGGGCGTTAGAACAATCCTTGAGACTCAGCATTCCTGTTCCGTTTTTAGGATTAGAGATTTGTCACATTCCTCCCTCGGGACTGTGTCCTAGTTGATTTTCCAACGACTGGAAGGCATGGGCTGAGGCGGTGGGGGGTGCTAAAGATGGCCCGCTCGATTTAAGCACGGAACCGCAGGATTCATGAAGCGCTTGCTGGATGCCAAGTGTTAGAGTAGACAGAAGATAATCGAATCGGTAGCTCCCAGGGGATGCCGGGCGTGCCAGGATCTGGGCCGATCGGGCTGCCGCACTGGTCCCCAGAGCCTGCTGCCATGGCCTGGTAGCTAAATGCGGAGCTGTCTGTTTCTGGGCTGAATTCTGGTCTGCCTGAGCAGAGGGTAGGTCTCCCCCTGGCCAGCCCCCAGCTCTCTTTGATCAACCTTACCGTCGGAGGGCAGCAAGAGTCAAAACACGGGCTTTCTGGAGAGCGACAAAGAGCCCCGGCCCAAAGGCAGTGAAACTTCCCATCTAGGGGTAGGAAGGCAGCAGCATGCCTGCTTTTCCTCTCTGTTCTACTCTGAAATGATTCTTTCACAGGTAATCAAGACCCTTGTGGGGCCATTTTAAGAGACGAAAAGGAAAGCTCTGCAACGTCAAGTCTCTATTGTATTCGCCAAAACAAGCTAAAAGAGGCTTCTGTGGAGATTTCTCTGGTTGAAGGGCTTCTCTCTTTAAGCATAAGCAGTCGGGGCCTGATTTCATTTTTCTAAGCCTGTCGGATTAAACTCTGAGGCCCAGCGTCCCCAGGGGATGGCAGGGGGAATTTAAATCTCTGAATGACCAATAATCGCACACATCAACCAATCAACCGTACCTATTGAGCGCGTACCGTGTGCAGACCGCTGACCTAAGTGCTCGGGAGAGTACGAAACCAAAGAATCGGTGGACGTGTTCCCTTCCCACCACGGGCACGCAGTCCACGGCTCACACATCATTCGGTGCGGAGCAGCAACTTAATGCCTCGCTATTTCTCGCCAGGACTCTTCACCATTACCGGCGGTCTGCGGAAGAAGGTACTGGAAGGACAGTAGTGACTAGACTCCGTAAGTGAAGGGATATCATTTAAATCATTCAAGACTTCAGAGAATTCCCAACAGGTAAGGGAATGTCAAACTCATCTCCGGGCCCCGGAGTCACTTCTCTGGCTCCGGTAATCCAAATCATGCCGCTGTTCTAGGGGTCCATTTCTTTATTTAAAGCTTTCACAGTTGGCATCAATTTGGTCAGTTTCCACTGGGGTGGGCACTGACGGCACTTGGGAATACCAGACATCACCCATGACGTGACCTGGGTTACTCCGGGTACGCAGCATCACCCGATGATGCCCCACGTGCCATTCTGCGGCAATACCCTGAGCTCGCCCCATCTAGAACGTTCCTCTAGGGGTATCCCTGCCTCCTCCGTCTTGCTCCACAGCTGCTGCACCCCCCCGCCTAGGTCCACAAGAACACAGGCACCGTGTCTGAGTAGTGGAGCTTGGTGGCAGAAATGAAGGCCCTGAAAATATTATAAAGGGGCCCGGTACCGAGTTCAAACCAGGCAGAGGATATCGACTCAAAACACTGGACAACTGGCCATCCCAGTTGCCACCTTCCTCCCCGAAAGGGACCGCTTTTCCAACCACCAGTAAAGTGAGTGTCCCATCAACACCGTGAGTACGCTTTCTACACGGCTTGCCCGCCCCCCCGCCAGTATTTCTTCTTTTATGCACTGTCTAGTAAAAGGCGGCGTGTAACTCTGCAGACCCCAAGGGGTGTCAGAGGGGAGGAGGGACGGAAAGAAAAGTAAAGGCCCAGAGTTAAAGCATTAGAACATGGAGAGCTATTTCAATTCCCCAAGTCTGACTTGAGTCTTTTCAGAAGTAATCTCTGATCTGGGCTGCCAAAAAAAAAAAAAGGTGGATTTTTTTTCTGGGCCCGTGGCAGCGAGTCCTTTGAATGCCAGGTCCTTCCTGAAAAGTCCCTTAGATTCTTTCACTCTCACGTCTTGGCACGGTGAGATGTAACTTTTTCTCCAGTCAGTGAAAACTTTAGGTCTCGGACTTCAAAGTCTGGGTGCTCGTGAAGAACCTGGGTGGCAGGAAGCCCCTCGCAGTTCCCTGAGGGGCAGGGACCCCTAAAGGGCTACGAAAGGCCCCCTCCTCCACCCACCCCTCCCCCGGTTCCACGCAACCCACACCAAGTTCCTTCTAGTCCTCCCTTATTACTCCTAATTTTGTTTTTTTTTTTAAATAAGATTTTATCTCCCGTGCAAGTATTTACAATTCAAAATATACCCAGAGATAAATGCACTTAATTAAACGCTTGAGGGAAGAGTGACGTCCATGCTTTACATGCCTATCTCAGGCTTTGAAAATGTCTAAGTGACCAGCATCCTGTAGCGATAGAGCTCTGATTGAGATTCTGAGGGGTTCCAGGGATTCTGATTGAAATTCCGGTTCCAGTCCGGTTTGGCGGCTAAAAGTAAAATCTTGGGTTAGTTCCTTAACCTTTTTAGGCCCCTGTTTCTTCCTCTGAAAGCGGGGGGAAATGGTCATACCTTCCCTCTACCAAGAGGAATTGAGAGAAGAAGCATATGAACAAATGTGAAATAAGGGGGTGGGTGGGGTAGGGAGAGGAAGAGGGGGATGGCATGACCAACTACCTCATCTCATGGGGCTGTTGTTAAGAGTTAAGATGACCCCTGAAAGTTAAAGTTTCTTTAGAGTTTCCTCTTGCATTATGACACTTACTGAATACGGAACTTGGAAAAAAAAAATAACATAAAATATTCCGGTAATAAATGTTTTAAAACTCCACAGGCATTTAATGAGTGGAGAAAAAGTTACATCTCACCGCGCCAAGACGTGAGAGTAAAAGAATCTACGGGACTTTTCGGGAAAGACCTGGCATTCAAAGGACTCGCTGCCATGGGCCCAGAAGAAAAATCCACTTTTTTTTGGCAGCCCAGGTCAGAGGTTACTTCTGAAAAGACTCAAGTCATCACAAAGCCTTGCGACTTTCTCCCGATGAGGGGGCTACATCCTGATGGGGTCAAGTTATTTTTACAGCCAAAGGAAATGCTGGGCTTGCACTTCACAGCTTGTTTCAAGGACTCGGTGATAAACGCTTGAGGAAGTTGGACTTCCTGAAAACTTCCAGTGGAAAGGATTAGCCAAATGGCTCAAATGAAAAGGAGACAGAAAAGGAAAGTCTACTTTTGTCCTTAATCAGAGTGGCTCGCTTAGTTTCCTAAAGTTCTGACGGGTTTGTTTTTTTTTCCAAGGCTGGATAAAATCTATGCTTATAACTCCTCAAGGTCAGGGACCGTATCTACTATTTAACATTAATAATGTGGGTATTTGTTAAGCGCTTACTGTGTGCCGAGCACTGTTCTAAGCGCTGGGGGGAGACAGAGGGGAATCAGGTTGTCCCACGTGGGGCTCACGGTCTTAATCCCCATTTTACAGATGAGGTAACTGAGGCACCGAGAAGTGAAGTGACTCGCCCAAAGTCACACAGCTGACAAGTGGCCGAGCTGGGATTCGAACCCATGACCGCTGACTCCAAAGCCCGTGCTCTTTCCACTGAGCCACGCTGCTTCTCAACACTGTACACTCTCAACAGCCAAGTACAGTGTTCTGCATTTGGCCTAGGTACTCAAATACAAATGATGATTGTGATGATGATGACAGTACTCTGAACTCTCTCTCAAGTCCCAATTTTCAATATGCGTTGAAAATTTATACGTTTATACTATATATAAATATATATATTATACTACATGCATTATATTATATATATGTATTGATACTGCATTTATACTATTTCCAAGCTCAAGCATTAATTACATGGCACATCTTGGACACCCAAAACAAGTGATCTTGTGAAAACGCTAAACTTCTCTAATGGTGAAACAGTGGAAGCCATTCCCAATTTTTGCCCGTTTGTCCTTGCCGTCTCCCTGGGGAAAGTCACTTGCCTAGGTCATCGACCGATGGCATTCTTTTCTAGCGGTTACCATGCGCAGAGTGCCGTACTAAGCGCTTAGGATGGTACAATAGGAGAGAATTAGCAGACACGTTCCCTGCCCATAATGAGCTTACAGTCTAGAGGCGGGTCTGTGTCACGGAGGGTCTATGGAAAGTTACAAATTACAAATCATTTTTCAAGCTGGAGAAAAAGGCTTTAAAAAGTAATCCACTCCAAAAATCGCATCTCCCCTCCTCAACGCAAATGGGTTTGGTCCAATTTAACTGAAAAGGGCAGCTTTGAAATTAAAATTAAATTAAAATTCAAGTTGCTGAATTGTACTTCCCAAGCGCTTACTACAGTTTCCTGCGCACAGCAAGCACTCAATAAATACGACTGAAAATTAAAGTTGGTTGTGAATCTTTTGGCTTAGGGAGGGGGAAACCAGATTTGATCTAGGCCACCGGGGGATATTATGGACTAAACAGGGCACCAACTTCACTCCCTCTTCAAAGCCATTCGGCTCACAAAACCCCGTCATCGTTGACAGCATTTCCTGAGCGCTCTCTGGGCAGAACGCTGTACTAGGCACTTTGATTGTAAAATGCTAGTTTATTTCTGCTTTCCCAAACTATTCCTCCATTCACTTTAGGGTCCCAAACCTAGCTCTAAAATCCCCTTCTGGCTATCTGTTAGTCCCCGAAAGAGATCCTGTAATCCAAAAGAGTGGCCCGTCAAACGATGGCATTTACTGAGCGCTTACTCTGTGCACAGCACCGTGTTACGTGCTTGAAGAGTACAATGCATTCAGGACATACGATCCCTGCCCTCGAGAAGCTTAGAGCCGAGTGGGAGTAACATTTCTTATTTCCCGAGTGAGGTAAGAGGAGAGCATTGGAAGGAGTGGAAGGTTTAGGAAGAGGAGGAGGGACGAGGGAGGAAGGTTGGGTTGGAAGAAGTCCAGGAGAAGGAGAAAGGGCCTCTTGTCCCAGAACAGGAGGCTTTGGAAGGACTCCTGGGAGATCAACAGGTGCCATCTAAACCTCCCAGGCATTTTATGCTTAAGGGAGGCTGTTGAAACCAGAGAAAGTAGCAGTGTGGCCTAGCGGTTAAAGCACGGGCCTGGGAGTCAGAAGGACCTGGGTTCTAATCCCGACTCTGCCTTGCGTCTGCTGCGTCACCCTGGGCAAGTCGCTTCACTTCTCTGGGCCCCAGCCGCTTCGTCTGCGAAACGGGACATGGCCTCTGGCCAACTTGTAGCTACCCCAGTGCTTAGAACAGTGTCTGGCACGTTAATAAGTGCTTAACTACCATAAAAAAAAAAACCAGAGGCGTGGAATCGTGAAATTTTGGGGGCACGGCCCTCATTTGGGCATTAATAGCCACCTGTCTGCCCCCATGTGATCAATCAAAAGCATTTAATGACTGTTTCCTGTGTGCAGAGCACTGCACTAAGCGTGTGGGAGAGTACAATACAGCGCAGTTGACAGGCACAGTCTCTGCAACATAAGGAGCTTACCGAATCAAGAAGAAACGGGATTCTCTAGTTCAACGCAAGGAAGGATTTCTTAATAGTGAAAGTTAACGGGGAACCAAACGACGAATGGTATTTATTAAGATCTTACTGCGTGCAGACCACAGGTACTAAATGCTGGAGTAGAATAAAGTCAGGAGGAACGATCTCCGCCCACAGGGAGCTTACAGCATCAAAGAGCAATGGGATTCGGTCGTTCAACACAAAAAGGATTTCCTAATCAATCGACGGTATTTACTGAGCGCTTACCGTGTGCCGAGCACTGTACGAAGCGCTTGGGAGAGTGCAAAACTACGGAGTTGGTAGACGCGTTCCCGGCCCGCGAGCTTAGAGTCTAGAGGCCTTGGGTGAAGGTTCCTTCCAGCCACGGAATTCGCTAATCCCCAATTAAAACTTGTTTCTCTTTCCTAAGAATGCTCGACCCCCTCTGGAGCGGAAAAGACTTCGGGTCTGGGTTACCAGAGGTAGAATTTTTTCAACGGCTCTGGCCTATTCTCAGCAGGACAGGTCGAATCCCCGGTAGGTTTGTGCGGGGCTGAGTCTTCAGAAAATTAGACGGTCAGATTGACCGCCGCTCTCCCCTCTCCCACCCCCACTGCCCCACACCCAGAAATTCTGGGGAGCCGGCTTCTGGGGCTGGAACAGAAGGGGTTTAGTCATGGAAGACAGCATCTGGGCAAACCAGCAAAGAAAAAAAATGACTTTCATTTGGCAAATACAAACCAGTAACAATGCTGGGCGTTTGCTTCGGCCTGAGGGCTTTTTAATGACAACAACAACAATAACTTTTTTTAAAAAAAAAAAAGGACTAAGCAAACATTCTGTAAGGAATGCTACCTCTGGGTCCCACCCCTCCCCTGGATATCTGGAGCTGGACCAGAAACCACGTCAGTGCCGGGGACGTAAAGACACAAGCTATTAATTTAAGATCGCTCCAAGGCTCTCGGGGCTACCGTGGGAGGCTGAGAAGCTTCCAACCCTGGAGGGCTTTAAGAACAGACTCCCGTCGATCCCGAACGGTTTAGGGACCGGCGTCTGTGGAGGCGGGGGGGGGGGGGGGTTGGACCGGGTGACCTCTGACCGAATCTGTGGGGCGAGGAAGAACGGACAGGACTCTGAACTAAGCAAGAATAACGAGCAGCGCGATGGGGACAGGTAAGAGAACCGTGTACCTTCCAGATGCTTCAGCAGTGCCCTGCTGCTGTTTCCATGAGCGGAGATGAGAATGGATTTGCCGCTTTTCAGCGCGGGTGCGATCCTCTCAGTCCAATAGGGCAGGAGTCTATCCAACACCTCCTTCAGGCTTTCGGAGCGGGGCAGTTTATCGGGCGACACGTCGCAGCATTTATACCGGCGGTCATTGTAGATCTCGTGATAGTACGGGTGGGATTCGTCGATGGGAGGCGGGGTCACGTCGTAGCTTCTCCTCCAGATCCTCACCTGCTCCTCGCCGTGGTTCAGTGCCATCTTCTCCCTGTTGAGGCCGATCAGGGCCCCGTAGTGGCGCTCGTTCAGACGCCAGGAGCTCTCCACGGGGACCCACTCTTGCCCCATCTCCTCCAACACCAGCCAGGCCGTGTGGATGGACCGGTTGAGGACCGAGGTGAACACCAGGTCGAACTCAAAGTTCAGGGCCCGGAGTTGTTTCCCACAGTTCTGGGCCTCCTTGATGCCGTCGCCGTTGAGCTTCTGATCCACCCAGCTGCAAAAGCGATTCTCTTTATTCCAAGCTCCTTCCCCGTGCCTTAACATGACGAGTTTGTACTTGGACATGGCGGACGGCGGCGGGCTCCCTGGAGAGCTCGGATGGGGGCCGGTGAGGTTTACGGGCGGCGGCGCATCTAGGAAGACAGGAAACGGGCAGGGTCGATCACGGTCCTCGGGGCGCTCTACGGGAGCCCGTTTAGGACGGGGGGAAGGGCAGCCCCGACTATCACGAGACGCACGCACGGCTACCGAGATTAACTGCAGGGCCTTAGAACCCCAAGACTCTCCTTCAAACGCCCAGCTCTTCCCAGGTTGAGACGTACTCACGCGCACACCTCAAAGGTAAGCAACTGCAGTTGAGGGAACCGAGTCCATTTAATGGCCGCAGTCGGATTCTGACACGGACGGACGGATAGCGGGCGGTAATTGCGGGGTGTAGCAGGTAACGGGACACCTATCTCACGCACGTGGCATGCCGCGTCTCCTCTGGATGAGGAGCGGACGGTTGTAAGCTGGAGGATTTAGTGGGAAAGCGCGTCACGATTGGCGGGGAAGACTGAGGGGAATCGGGGACCGGGGATTCCACATCTCAGCCTCCGACATCTACCCTAGTCCTGAAGAAATTCCTACCGCATCTCCAAGGGGCCTCACTCTCACAGAGAGGAGAGAGATTTATTTTACCACGGCGCCGGAGCGCTGGACCCTTCCTTCCCCCAGTGGAGTATAAATACAAAACTCTTCCAACCCAGGAAGGTACAGGTCCGGCCCATCTCTTCCAGGGGGCGGTGGGGATTTTCCTGAAGGGTAGAAACGGCGACCAACAAGAATCACAGGTCCAAGTGAGAAGCGGCGGGGCCTAGCGGAAGGAGCGTAGGCCTGGGAGTCAGCGGTCCGGGGTTCTAATCCCGGCTCTGCCGACTGCTTGCCGGGCAAGTCGCTTAACTTCTCCGTTCTCGGTTTCTTCAACAGTAGAACGGGGATTCGATCCTCCTCCCTCCTACTTAAACCGTGAGCCCCACGTGGGGCGGGAACTGGGTTCCACCTGAGAAACCCGTATCTACCCCAGCGCTTAGAAGAGTGCTTGACGCAGACTAAGTGCTTAAATGCCATTAAAAGAAAAAAGCTAACGCCCGACAGCCCCAGGAACAGAGAAGACGAGAGACCCCACGGACGATGAACCCGCACAGCCACGCAGCGAAATCACCGACAGAGACACGAGGCCCGCGGTCACCTGAGCGGGCCAAGCCCTCAAACTGCAGTGATCCCTTGCCCGCTTCAGGATGGATCCCTCGCAAGCGAAAGGCCGGACGCACAAACAAGCCTGCGAGGTGGCCCGAGCGAGCCGCCTGCCAGGGCCGATAAAGAGGGGAGCGAGTCTCCGGGAGGAGAGGAACCACCCTGATTAGGAGGGCCCCTCCTCCGAGAGGCCCACGGACCGCCCCGTCCTCAGACGCTAACTGAACTGAAAGCGAACGACGGGGCCCCCTCCGCGCTCCTCCAGGCACCGACACATTCATCTAGGTCTCCTGGAACGCGGAGACGCTCTCTCCCTTCCTCCCTCCCGGGACCCCTTCCCACTTCAGATCTGACCGACCGCTGCCCTCTCCAACCTCAAACCCCTCCTAAAATCACTCGGCCTCCAAGAAGCCTTCTCTGATTCACTTCTCGTCTCCCCACCCTATCTGCCCTCCTTCTGCATCATTACACTTGGCTCTGTACCCTTAAGGACTCTGATACTCACCCCATCCCCACAGCACTTACGCCCCATCCTTAAACTCGGCCACTTCTCCTCCCGGTTCTGCCGCTATATCTGCTGTGTGACCTTGGGCAAGTCACTTCATTTCTCTGGGCTTGTTACTTCATCTCTAAAACGGGGCTGGAGACCGTGAGCCCCGCACGAGCCCCGGGTCCAACTTGTCGGATCCACCCCAGCGCGGAGTAAACACTCCGTATAACGATAATAATAACGTTGGTATTTTTGAAGCGCTTCCTATTTGCAGAGCACCGTTCTAAGCGCTGGGGTAGATACAGGGTCATCGGGTTGTCCCATGTGAGGCTCACAGTTAATCCCCATTTTACAGATGAGGGAACTGAGGCACAGAGAAGTGTCACGCAGCTGCCAAGTGGCAGAGCCGGGATTCGAACCCATGACCTCTGGCTCCCAAGCCCGGGCTCTTTCCACTGAGCCACGCTGCTTCTCTACTTAAATACCATAATTATTATTATTCCCCTATCTGTAATTTATTTTAACGTCCGTCTCCGCCGACTAAGCTCCCCGAGGGGCGGGATTGCCTCCACCGACTCTGTCGCCTCATACCCTCCCGAACGCTTAGTCCGCTTCTCCGCTTGCGGTCAGCGCTCGATACGCACCGACGACCGAATGACGGGGTCGCTCCCTTGCCGGAGTCAGCATTAAGGAAAACTGGCCCCACTAGCCCATCCCAGTGTCGCACACCCCGCACTCTAACCAGTCGAGTGTGTGACATCGAGCAAACGTTCCTGAATTCCCTGACGGCGTTCTAGCCGGGGCTCCCGGGGAAAAGTGTCCTGACGGCAGAGCCGAGTGTGTAAGTCGTCCATCCAACCCGAGCTGCCCGGCCTCTCTACTCTCAGGCTCCCAAGGGAGGGGGTTGCCCGCCCTTCAACCCGGCGTCCACCTTCCTAACCCACCGCCAAACCAATCCTCCATCCCTCCAGGAGGAAATGGAGCTCTCCTTTGGCTCTTCCGCCCGAGGCGGCTCCCCGAACGAGAAGGGTCAGGTCCACCTTCTACCCGCAACCCCTAGGGACTACATCTTGCTCTACCCTTTCCTGGGGTCCTCGAAAAATCACTTAGACTTCCACGTTGTGGCAAGCGAAAACGCAAGGCAAAATTACTCATTGGATCGTACCTCTTGAGCGCTTACTGGCTGCCGAGCACTGTACTGAGCGCTTGGGAGAGAACAATATACCAGTCACAGACCTATTCCCTGATAAGGAGGGCAGTCTAGAGGGGGAGACTGGCATGGATACAAAGAAATAAATCACAGATACGTACATAGTGCTGGGGGGCTGGGGGGATAAATACTCGCATGTAAGATGATACGAGATGAGAAACTTTCCCATGTCTGGCTTAAACTTTGCTATCCAAAGGACTGAAAAAGAAACCATCGAACCAATGGCTGTTCTAGGCAGTTGATGTTCGTTCAAGTGCTTAATACAGTGCCCTGCACACACTAAGTGCTCAGTAGATCTGCTGATTAACTGCTTGTTCCTGAGTGGTTTGAGGATGTCTGAAGCACTTGCTTTTCCTCTTTACTTTCAGTCGTTTCTCTGCCCAAAAGCCACAGAAGCAGAGCCCCACGAAAAGAGACTGGCTTTGGCTTAAAAAAAAAGGCGGGGGGCGGGGGGGACAGGATGCTGGAGGAAGAGGGGCGAGAAAGACCATCCGTGGATTTCGGGAATCCTGGATACTCCATTCCAGGCACCGCAGTACAGTACTCCGCCCACAGTGAGGGCTCAATAAATACAAACGACTGGTTGACTGAGGGGAAAGAAGTATTTTATACCCATTTTACGGATGAGATAACGGAGGCCCAGAATTTAAGAGACTTAGCTGAGGTTGTTCCACAGCAGGCAAGCGGTGGAATCGGGATCAGAAGCCAGATCCTCTGACTTTCACGCCGCCCTGGACTCCTTAAGATAGCAGGCAAAATTCTCTCCGGCCCAATTTCAACTACCGGGGATCCGAAGATGCCCACGACCACCTCGTCTTCCATTTTCACTCTCCCTCCCTTGACGAGCACCCCCATCCCCCGCCGCGTAGAGTAAAACGCTCCGGGTAGCTATAAAATCTCACCTCCGCTCCCACTCTAAATTAACGCCATCCCCTCGGTCCTTGAGGCCCGAAATCGGTTCAATAAACGTGCAGGACCTGAAACATTCACGTCTCTTCCTTCCTTCTGGAACGAGATGAGCTGCCGGAGAAATTCATCAGCAGCTGCCAATTTAAATAGCCCAGCGGTAACTTGTTGGGACACTTACTGTTCTGCTGAGGCGGCAGAAGCTAATGGAAGTCATTAGATGTTCAATTTTCAACTGGAGTCAGAACAGGTAAATTCCGGTTATAAGATCACCCCTCGGGACATCAACCCTGATCGAGCATCCCGACTGTGCGAAATTAATCCTCGGATGAAAGTCTCCGGGTTCTGTCCCGCCGGGCTTATCGTCTGACTAGAGAACCCTTCATTTCTCGGCCCTTTGGATGTGGTTACGGCCGAGTTCATCGGCCCAGCTTCAAAAAGGCACGTAAACTCAACTGCTCTCCCGGATACGTCATCCGGGAAGGAGGCTTTGAACACCAAGTCTTTTCTCTTTTTAAAAGTCGCCTAATTTGCTACCATCCTATCTGGTCTCTAGGGCCAGACGGGCTCTTCCTCGGAGCTGCACATCCTCCCACGGTATGAAAAGAAAAACCTACGAATTTCAGCAAGGCTGGGGGGATTCTCTTAGTCAACACGTAGGGGCTCTGAGACCAGGCAGTCGGCTTGGAAATAAAAACCAACACGTGATTCAAAGGAAACAGTATGACCCCCAAGGAAGCAGTCTGCCCAAGAAAACCCTCCACTAATAATAATAATGTCGGTATTTGTTAAGCGCTTACTGTGTGCGGAGCACTGTTCAAAGCGCTGGGGTAGATACGGGGTAGTCGGGCTGTCCCACGTGAGGCTCACAGTCTTAATCGCCATTTTACAGATGAGGGAACTGAGGCCCAGAGAAGTTGCGTGACTTGCCCACGGTCACACAGCTGACAGGTGGCAGAGCCGGGATTTGAACCCACGCCCTCTGACTCCCAAGCCCGGGCTCTTTCCACTGAGCCACGCTGCTTCTCAATCTGAATGGCAACCAGAGGAAGCATTCGGAGTTGGTCGACGGCCACCCTAAGTCGGCCAGATGACATCATCCCCTTTGCCGCCCACCACCCTCATAAGGCGCGAAGAAGAGACCCGATCCTCAGTGGTATTTACTGAGCACGGACACGGTACAGAGCACCGTACTAGACGCCTGGGAGAGTACGACCGCAACAGGGTCGGTGGACGCATCCCCCGGGAAAAGAATGGTTTGAGCCCTTAGGCTTCCTCCCAGCCTTTACTCGTTGGGTTGAAATGATTCCTTACCCCTTCCAGATCCCCCAACGCGACACAGAAATCCCAGAGGCCGAGAAGACATCACTTGAATACGTGAGAATCCGGGACGCGCCTGGCCGACCGTTCTTGGGAATATTAATCCATCGGCTGTATTTACTGAGCATCGACTGCGTACAGAGCGCTGTACTAATTGGGAAAGCATACAGGGAGTTGGTGGACACATTCCCTGCCCGCAAGGAGCTTAGAGCGTATATCGATGACAACGTCCCGTTCTGTAGCTGGAAGTCTAAACCCCGTAGATGACGTGGAAAGCGTTCTATGTGCGGTGACAGATTTTGAGGCAAGAGTCACTGATTCGGGAAAGCAAGCTGTATGACTCCTACTGTAATAATCGAGAAACGTTCCATCATCCTCTGCTTATAATAATAATAACGTTGGTATCCGTTAAGCGCTTATTATGTGCCGAGCACCGTTCTAAGCGCTGGGGCAGACACAGGGGAATCAGGTTGTCCCACGTGGGGCTCACAGTCTTCGTCCCTATATGAGACGCAGGATAGGGCACAGGCCCGGGAGTCAGGAGGGCCTGGAGTCTAATCCCCTCTCTGCCACTTGTCTGTGAGACCTTGGACAAGTCACTTCTCTGTGCCTCAGTTGCCTCATCTGTAAAACGGGGAGGAAGCCAGTGAGCCCCTTGTGGGAAATGAACGGTGACCAACCTGATTAGCTTGTATCTATCTCAGTGCTTAGTCTGTTGCCTGGCACACAGCGCTCGACAAATCCCATAATTTAAAAAAAAAAAAATCACTCAGTGGTATTTACTGACCACTTACTCTGTGCAGAGCACTGTGCTACACACTTGACAGAGTACAGTACAGAAGATCTGGTAGAGATCCCGGCTGACGAGTCTACAGGGAGAGACAGGCGTTAAAATAGATTACGGAGAGGGGAAATAGAGTGTAAAATGCAGAGGCGACATACAGAGGAAGCAGCGTGGCTCAGTGGAAAGAGCCCGGGCTTGGGAGTCAGAGGTCATGAGTTCGAATCCCAGCTCTGCCACTTGGCAGCTGTGTGACCTTGGGCAAGTCACTTCGCTTCTCTGGGCCTCACGCATCTGTAAGATGGGGATGAAGGCTGTGAGCCTCACGTGGGACAACCTGATTGCCCTGTATCTACCCTACGCGCTTAGCAAATACCAACATTATTATTATTCTCATATAGCAGGCACTGTACTAAACGATGGGGTAGAACCAAGCTAACTGGCTTGGGCAGAGTTCATGTCCCACACGGGGCTCACAGTTTTCATCCCCATTTTACAGACGAGGTAAAGAGGCACAGAGGGGGGAGATCCAAGCTAATTGGGTTGGACAGAGTCCAGGTCCCACACGGGGCTCACGGTCTTTGCCCCCGTTTTACAGATGAGGGAACTGAGACCCCGAGAAGCCAGGAAGGCAGGATTAGAACGCAGGGCCTTCTGACTCCCAGGCCCATGCTCCACCCACTAGGCCAGGCCCTTTCTCAGTCCTTTACTTTCCCAAACCAGGTGGTGGTCGGAAATCCCGCGTGAGCCCGTCGGCTCCTTTCCCCGACGGCAGCCACCCGGCTCTGCTTCTTCGGAGGACTCCTTTCCCTCGCCTGCCCTGGTTCGGGACTTGCCCGTCAAGAGTCCGAGTATTGCGTCTCCCTGGATCTGAAGCGGGGCTCACGCTACAACCGACACCGGGCCCGGGCCGCCTAGAGATTCATTCAGTGGTATTTACCTAGCGCTTACTGTGGGCAGAGCACTGTACTAAGCGCTTGGAACGTACAATTCGGCAGCAAATAGAGACGAACCCTGCCCACAACGGGCTCGCGGTCTAGAGGGGATGTCGACGGGGAGCGTGGCTCAGTGGAAAGAGCCCGGGCTCGGGAGTCGGAGGTCGTGGGTTCTAATCCCGGCTCCGCCGCCTGTCTGCTGTGTGAGCTTGGGCAAGTCGCTTAACTTCTCTGTGCCTCAGATAACTCATCAGTCAAATGGGGATGAAGACGGTGAGCCCCATGTGGGACAACCTGATGATTTCGTATCTCTCCCAGCGCTTACGACAGTGCTTGGCACACAGTAAGCGCTTAACGAATAACAACGTTATTATTATTATTACCCCGAAAAACGGCCTGCCAGTTCCCCACCCCGGAAAGACAGGAGGGCCCGCTGAAAAGCCCTCAAAGCCCACCGCCCTCTGCTCTCGGGGTTCTCCACGGACCGTCTGCTCCATCCCTCGCCCCGGTCCCTCTTGGCTCCACCGCCCGAACCTTCTCCTCCCTCATTCAGTCGTATTTATCGAGCGCTGACTACTACTACTACCAATAATGATGGTATTTATTAAGCGCTTACTATATACCAGGCGCTGTTCTAAGCGCTGGGGAAGATCCAAGGTGATCAGGTTGTCCCACGTGAGGCTCACGGCCTTAATCCCCATTTTACAGATGAGTGAGGCCCGGAGAAGCGAAGCGACTTGCCCAAGGCCACGCAGCAGACAAGTGGCGGGATTAGAACCCACGCCCTCTGCCTCCCAAGCCTGGACTCTTGCCACTGGGCCATGCTGCTTACTTACTGTGAGCAGAGCACCGGACTGCTTTCGACGCCCGTCTACCTGTTTCGTTTTGTCGTCTGTCTACCCCCTTCTAGACCGAGCCCGCTGTTGGGTAGGGCTCGTCTCCGTTGCTGAATTGTACTTTCCAAGCGCTTAATACAGTGCTCTGCGCACAGTAAGCGCTCAATAAATACGACTGAATGAATGAAGGCAGGCATTAGTAGTGTCACTTTGACCTGCCCCTCTGCCCTACCCCCTTCCCCTCCCCACCGCACTTATGCATATTTGTATATATTAGGCAGTTCTCTTATTAATGATGAGTCTATCTATTATATAATAATAATTCTCTCTATTTTGATGGAATTCATGCCTGTCTCTGTGGTGTTTTGTTGTCTTTCTCCCTCCTTCTAGACTGTGAGCCCGTTGCTGGGCAGGGACGGTCTCTGTGGCCAAACTGTCCATTCCAAACGCTCGGTACAGTGCTCTGCACACAGTTGGCGCTCCATCGATACCAATGAATGAAAGAAGGCATTAATAGTGTTATCTACCCCTTCCCCTCCCCACGGCACCCGTGCGTATTTGCACGCTTCATTTATTACTCAGCCCAGTCCGGAGCGCTCAGTCCGGTGCCGTGCACGTAGTAAGCGCTCCATCCATACCCCTGAATGGAGGCATTAATAGTGTTGTTACGACCTGCCCCTCTGCTCTACCCCTTTCCCCTCCCCACGGCACTCGTGTGTATTTGCACATTTCATTTAGTACTCAGCCCAGTCCGGTGCCGTGCACGTAGTAAGCGCTCCATCCATACCCCTGAATGGAGACATTATTAGCGTTATTAGGACCTGCTCCTCTGCTCTACCCCCTTCCCCACGGCACTTGTGCATACTTCTATATATCATTTATTACTCAGCCCAGTCCGGAGTGCTTAGTCCAGTGCTGGGCACGTAGTAAGCGCTCCATCCATACCCCCGAATGAAGACATTAGTAGTGTTAGTAGGACCTGCCCCTCTGCTCTAACCCCTTCCCCACAGCACTCGTGCATATTTGCACATATCATTTAATACTCAGCCCGGTCCGGAGTGCTTAGTGCAGTGCTGTGCACGTCGTAAGCGCTCCTGAATGAAGGCATTAATAGCGCTATTAGGACCTGCCCCTCTGCTCTACCCCTTTCCTCTCCCCGCGGCCCTCGTGCATATTTGCACATATCACTTATCACTCAACCCGGTCCGGAGTGCTTGGTCCAGCGCTGTGCAGGTAGTAAGCGCTCCACGCAGAGCCCTGAATGAATGACCGGGCGGGGCGGCGGCGGCGGGGAGCGGCTCCCCCGGCCCGGCGGCCCCGGGCCCGTCCTTACCCGGCGCGTGGGCGGAGCGGCGTGAGGGTCCCCTCCTGGAGCGCCCGGGGAGCCCCGCTCCTCCGAGCGACTGCCGCCCGCCGCCGCCTCCCGCCGGGAGGCCCCTCCGGGGGGCGGGGCCGGCGCCCCAGCCCCGCTCCTATTGGGCGAGCCGCCCGTCGCTCAGACGCCCCTTCCGCCGGGGGCGGGGGCCGCGCCGGGATTGGCTGCGGCCGGTGACGGACGGGGCGCTCGGCCTATAGGAAGGAGGCGGGCGCCGCCCCGCCCCCCGCTCCCGCCCCCGCGGCCGTTGGGCCTGCCGTGGAGGCCGCCCCTCCCCACTCCTCCTTCCCCTTCTCTCCGACATTTAGACGCTGAGCCCCTTGTGGGGCGGCCCCTCAGTGAATAATCACGTTGGTATTTGTTAAGCGCTTAGAACAGACAGGGTCATCAGGTTGTCCCCCGTCAGGCGCCCGGTCTTCGTCCCCATTTTCCAGATGAGGTCACTGAGGCCCAGTGAACTGACTCGCCCACAGTCACCCAGCTGACAAGGGGCAGAGCTGGGATTCGAACCCCTGACCTCTGACTCCCAAGGCTGGGCTCTTGCCACTGAGCCACGCTGCTTCCCAATAATAACGTTGGTATTTGTTAAGCGCTTACTCTGTGCCGAGCACCGTTCTAAGCACTGGGGGAGATTCAGGGTCATCAGGTTGCCCCACGTGAGGCTCACAGTTCATCCCCATTTTCCAGATGAGGTCACTGAGGCCCAGTGAAGTGACTGGCCCACAGTCACCCAGCTGACAAGGGGCAGAGCCGGGATTCGAACCCATGACCTCTGACTCCCAAGCCCGGGCTTTTCCCACTGAGCCACGCTGCTTCTCTAAGCGCTGGGGTGGATACATGATAGGTCAGACAGTCCCCGTCTCTCCCGGTCCTCCCGGTCCAAGGGACGGGAAGACCAGGTATCGAATCTCCATTCTCTACCGAGGAGGAAACTGAGGCACAGATAATTGAAATAAGTTGACCAAGATCCCCCAGCGGAGGCGGGAACTAGAACCCAGATCTCCCTGACTCCCGGGCTTGTGTTGGTGCCGTCAGCCTACGTTTGGAAACAACACACTCTTTGAATTCCTGCTTGGGTTTTTAAAATGCATGAGACTCTAGAAACCCATCTCCAGGGAGACCAGGCACACCTGCCAAAAAAGGGTCGCGGAGCCTCCTGCCAGGAGGTTGCTCAGGACCTTTCATAGCTCGGCGTTAACCAGGCCGGGCAGTCGTCTCCCCCCATTAGACTGTGAGCCCGCCGATGGGCAGGGATTGTCTCTATCTGTTGCCGAATTGTCCATTCCGAACGCTCGGTACAGTGCTCTGCACATAGCAAGCGCTCAATAAATTCTATTGAATGAATGAATGAATGAATGAATGAACGGCAAAGGGGCGAGAGGATTGGGTTCTGTTTTTGGAGAGGAACAACTGATAATCATCCATAACGGGGACTCAAGGGCGACCGATGGACAAAATGAGAGGATTTCTGAGAGTGCTGTACCTCCATCCATCTATCTATCTGTCTATCTGTCTATCTATCCATCTATATCTATCTATCTCTATCTATCTCTATCTATCTTATCTCACCCTAACCCCTCTCCCATGTCCTGCCTCTGGCCTGGAACTCCCTTCTCCTTCATATCCAACCGTCATCACTCTCCCTTTTAACGCCTTATAATAACGTTGGTATTTGTTAAGCGCTTACTATGTGCCGAGCACCGTTCTAAGCACTGGGGGAGATACAGGATCACCAGGCTGTCCCACGTGAGGCTCACGGTCTTCATCCCCATCTCCTCCACCAGTCCTTCCCCAACTAAACTCTCACTTCCTCACCCTCCCTCCCTTCTGCGTCGCCCTCGCGCTTAGATTCGCACCCATTCCTCACCCCTCCCTCGGGCCCACAGCGCTTATGTACGTGGCTCAGTGGAAAGAGCACAGGTTTTGGAGTCAGAGGTCATGGGTTCGAATCCCGGCTCGGCCACTTGTCAGCTGTGGGACTTCGGACAAGTCGCTTAACTTCCCTGTGCCTCAGTCACCTCATCTGTAAAATGGGGATGAAGACTGTGAGCCCCACGTGGGCCAACCTGATTCCCTTGTGTCTACGCCAGGGCTGAGAACAGTGCTCTGCACATAGTAAGCGCTTAACAAATACCAGCGTTATCATCATTATTATTAATGTCCGTCTCCCCCCTAGACTTGTGGGCAGGTAATGTGTCTGTTGTTGCGTTGTACTCTCCCAAGCACTCAATACAGTGCTCGGCACAGAGTGAGCGCTCAATAGATATGATTGGATGATCGGGTGATTGCGTCTACCAACTCTATTTTATTGTACTCTCTTTAAGGGCTTAGGACGGTGTGGGGCTCTCGGGCGCTTAGGAAATAAAATTACGTTTCTGAGCCATCAAAGGGAGGATGCAGGGTGGACGGCAATCCCTCTTTTCCACACTCACCTGCCAAAGGGGAAAGGCAAACCTGCCAGAGTCCTGCTTTTCATTTTAGGCTGCCACTAATAATAATAATGATGTCGATATTTAAGCGCTCACTCTGTGCCGAGCACTGTCCTAAGCGCTGGGGTAGATACCGGGTAATCAGGCTGTCCCACGTGAGGCTCGCGTTAATTCCCATTTTACAGACGAGGGAACTGAGGCACGGAGAAGTGAAGCGACTTGCCCACAGTCACCCAGCTGACGAGTGGCGGAGCGGGGATTCGAACCCACGATCTCTGACTCCCAAGCCCGGGCTCTTTCCACTGAGCCACGCCGCTTCTCTACTAGGAGGACAGATGCGCCGACACAGGGAAGATGGGGGAAGGGGTGACCGGTGGAGCTGTAATTGCACCTCGGGGGCCCCCCCTCAAACCTCCCGCAACCACCCTAGGGGGTGTTGGGGGGAGGGTGTGGAACAGTGGGTAGAGATGGTCAATCCTACTTAGTAACCAGCCTCAGGAACCCCCCTTCCCACACCTTAAGTGCCCCGCCTTGCCCTATAGAATGTAATGATAATGTTGGTGTTTGTATTTGTTAAGCGCTTACTATGTGCAGAGCACTGTACTGAGCGCTGGGATAGATACAGGGTAATCAGTTGTCCCACGTGAGGTTCACAGTTAATCCCCATTTTACAGATGAGGGAACTGAGGCCCAGAGAAGTTAAGTGACTTGCCCACGGTCACCCAGCTGCCAAGTGGCAGAGCCGGCATTCGAACCCATGACCTCTGACTCCCAAGCCCGGGCTCTTGCCACTGAGCCACGCTGCTTCTCTGTAGATAATAATTATGGTATTTGAGCGCTTACTACGTGCCAAGCACTGTTCTATACATTACTACCCTTTACCCTCAAGGCAATGATGCCAACGTAACTGTGAAAACGGAGGAGCTTGATTTTACCGTGCAAGATTCAAAAAGCTCAGCCTGATTAAGTGCTACAGGGGGCATCTGGTGACCAGCAGTGTCTTTTGGCTCTCCGTAATCCGGCCTAGTTTTATTTATCAACAACTGTTTATTGCATAGCGGTCCTGAGGGTAGCAGGAGGTCATCCTACCTTGCGACAAATCCCTACTCCAAAGGTAGCTGAGATTAAATGCCGAGACGGAAATTTGGTTCCCGTCTATAATATGAATTTTCCGAGAAATACGGGTCGGCCCTCAACTCCCCAGTGGCGAGAACAGGGCCAAAACGGCTCTTGAAGAAATACTTTAACAGTCCAGAAAAAGAAAAGGCGGAGTGGCTTGTTTAAAGATTAACCTCCCCCTGTGGGCTTTAATTGCAAAGAAAACACCACTAGCCTTAGGTGCTGCCAAGCCGACTGGGTGTAATTCAGTTTGGTCCTCTGACTTTAAACAACACTTGTGTTTGTTGACCCAGAACTGCGCCGTTGCATCATCTCCTCTAACTAAGGCAAGAACTAAAATGTGTCCTACCTCCGGCTCTTTGACTCTGAAAATCTAATAACGACCCAGGCTCCGCTTTGGGAACGGGGATCAGTTTATGGGGTAAGATTCATTCATTCATTCACTCAATAGTATTTATTGAGCGCTTACTATGTGCAGAGCACTGGACTAAGCGCTTGGAATGGACAGATCGGTAACAATAGAGACAGTCCCTGCCCTTTGACGGGCTCACAGTCTAATCGCTCACAGTCTAATCGGGGGAGACGGAGGGACAAGAACAGTGGCAATAAATAGAATCGAGGGGATGAACATCTCATTAAAACAAGGGCAAATAAATAGAATTTTTAGGAGCTCTTTGGCAAAGCTGAATACTAAGTGGGTGAATCCCATAGTGAGCAAATCGTGCGGCTGGCACGCTCTTATTCCTTGGAAAATGTGGAGAGGAGACACAAGGTGCGTATGGAGAATTCTTTACGTCCTTCTGCCTTGCGTCAAAGCTTCTAAACCTCCGGATGGTGGGGAAATACGAAGTCTCCATGTCACTGCTGGGCTTGAGGCTCAGCGGGGCTTAATCTGTGCCCGAGGTTGATGGGGTTCAGCACCCCAAGGGCTCTGCTGGAGGCCCGGCCCCTCCGCACGCACCCGCACGGCCGAGGCGGAACTGTAAATTCTGCAACCGAATGCTGCGCTGCCCACACTCTCCGTCCCCATAGAAGAGCAATTTCCGTTTCTCAAGTCCCCACTTCCTTCTTGCCCCCAGTCCCCGCCAGTCGAGAGTTCTGCTGGCCAGGGAGAAGGTAGCGTCACGCTGCAGTCGGTCAGTCAGTCGTATTCACTGAATCTTTCCCGTGTGCAGAACATTGAACTAAGCGCTCGCAAGAGTAGAGTAAAATAAAATAACGGATATATTTCCTGCCCACAAGGAAACCAGTCTAGAGGGGAGGGTCCGGTATCCGGGAACCCTGCACCTCACCCAGACAGACGGAGCTTTGCCAGACTGAGCCCTCCCTTTCCCTCTGCTCCTCCTCCCCTCCCCAATTCCCCCTACTCCCTCCCTCTGCTCTACCCCCTTGCCCTCCCCACAGCACTTGTATATATTTGTACTTATTTATTGCTCTATTGATGTTATTAATGACACGCATTTATCTATGGTTCTATTTATCTATTTTGATGGAAGGGATGCCTGTCTACTTGTTTTGCTTCGTTGTCTGTCTCCCCCCTCTCGACTGTGAGCCCCTCGTTGGGTAGGGATCGTCTCTGTCGCCGAATCGTACTTCCCAAGCGCTTAGTACAGTGCTCTGCACACGGTAAGCGCTCAATCAATAGGATTGAATCAATGATTGAATGTCGTATGCAGTATCGTTTAAGGCTAAGTTATTCCAACTGGAGGCCTTCGGACAAGTCAAACCGGTTGATCGTGCGGAACCCCACTTTAGGCTTAGTGGACGTGGAGTTGGGCTTTACGACAAAACTCTTTCCTCCTCCAACTTATTAAAAAATCTTCTTAAGTGCCTGCAGACGGCAAAGGGAAATTGAAACGGAAAAGGTCTGATTTGCCTAAAGGTTATTAAACTGATCCTCAAAAGGGCGTCGAACGTCTTTCCGGCCCAAGCCTCGCCAACCCTATAGCCCCTGTTAGTGGGGCGTCAAAGCTATCCGAGAGATTGTGCGATGAGGCAGTTGATCGATCAGTCGATCAGTGGCATTTATCGAGTGCTCACCCTACTAAGCGCTTGGGGAAGTCCGGTACAAAAAAGACTGGGTGGGCACGGTCCGTGCCCACAGCGAGTTTACAGTCCGGAGGGCAACAGGAAGGACTGTAAGCTTACCGTGGGCAGGGAACATGACTGTTATACTGTGCCTGTCCCAAGCCCTCTACGGTCCTCCGCAATCAGTAAACACGATTGACTCACAGACCGCCTCTCTCTCCCCGCCCTTGGAACCCCTCACTAGCCGGCCCTTTATAATTCCGCCTCCCTCCTTCTGACAAGGGTGACGTGTTCAGCCTGCGGTGAGGACCACGCCGTACGGCTTGGGGAGAGACAGCGGGCCAGGGCGAGGTCAAGAAACTCGTTGAAAACCCACTGGTCTGCCGTGAGCAATAGAAGCGCTCGATGAATACCCCTCACTACAACCATAGAAGAGAACTTGGGGCTGGGACTCGAGTCGTGGAGTCTGATCCTGACTTTGCCATTTTGAGATAAGTGTTGGGTAGGACATTTAATCACCATGGGCCTCACTTTCCCTATCTGCAAAGTATAATACTACTAGAGGATAGTATACTTAGCCCTTCCCTATTAAAATGATGATAGCAGTCAGGAGGTCTAACTTTCAAATTGGTCCTCCTATTTTTAAAATGGGACTTGGTCTCAGGTCAACAAGCACTTGCTGGTGCTAATATAGGGAGAGAGACAGCTTATTCCCATAGATGAGGCATTAGACTGTAATAATAATGATAATAACAATATTTATTAAGTGGCTCAAGTGGCCAAGTCCTACGCTAAGCCCCGGGATAGATGCGAGATAATCGGATAGGACAATAAGCCAGAAGACTGGAGTTCTGTCCTTGTACGGACTTGCCAGGTGACTCTGGGAAGGTTTTTTCTCCCTATTATGTTCAGCTTGGGGCCTAGGATCCCTGACGAAGATAAAATTAAATGAGTCAAGAAAACGGTCCAGGATTATTTAGTAGGGATTCCCGGTCATTTCCCAGTACTGCTAACAAAGGCGGTATCTTTCCCAGCACAGGACAGCGGCCCCGACCTGGGACAGACCCCAGCTCAGCTGAATATTAGGGTTGGCTTGAGGAGCCCCCCAAAAGTCTGCCTGGGGACTCGGGGATGGCCTTTCTGTGATGTTCCGGGGGGAGTGTTTGCATTTTAAAGACACACAGATGTTTTCTTAATGAAGCTAACGTGATACACGGATGTTTTCCTAATGAAGCTAACGTGTTCTGCTCCCCGGTCGCTGAAATGAAAAGGGGAACGTCAGACACTGAAGTTTGACATACTATCAATCAATCAATGAATGGTATTTATTGATTGCTTAGCGTGTTCAGAACATTGTACTTAGTACTTGGGAGAGTACAACTGCACACAGTGAACGTACAATCTAGAAGGGAAGACAGATATTAGTAAAAACAAATTACATATTCTAGGACTAGGCTCTTGCTTTCAGCCAGGAAGCACAGGGATTTATGGTCACGTGGTTGCCCCATGACGGATACGAAGCTTGTGGGATCTGATTATCTTGTATCTGCCCTAGCTTTTTGCACGGTGCCTGGCATATTATTATTATACTGGCTAAGCACTTACTATGTGCCAAGCACTGTTTTAAGTGCTGGGCTAGATTCAAGTTAATCGGATTGGACACAGTCCCTGTCCCACTTGGGGCTCACACTCTAAATCCCCATTTTATAGAAGATGTAACTGAGGCCAAGAGAAGTGAAGTGACTTGCCCAAGGTCACACAGCCGACGTGGGGTGGAGCCGGGGCTAGAATCTAGGTCCTTCTGACTCCCAGGCCCGTGCCGTATCCATTAAGGCACCCTCCTTCCCCATAGTGAGTGTTTAACAAATATGACCATTATGTTCATCGGTATAATTCCCTCCAATAAGCTTCCCAAATGACCCAAGCGTGACCGATAGCCACCTGCTGCTGGTTGTCCTGGGCCTCCACTCGGCTCCTTTCACCGCCCTGCCGGGCTACCTGGTCTCTAGAAACATCCATGAGGCCCCGACGTGGGAGAAAAGGGTCGGGGCTGGAAAAGCCCAGCACGCTCTCCCTGTCGATCAAGCAGATGGGTTCATGTCACAGGGTCCTGGTGCAGGCCCGGAGGGTGGGACCAATAATCGTTTGGGGAATTCCATGAACTTTCCCTTCTCTCCCGATGTGCAATTTGGGATCAGTGTCAATGGTGAGATTTGCAGATTCAGATCCCGGGAGGAATTTTCCATTTAAAACCCCCTCTCCAAAATTACACCATGTCCCTTTTAGGGACAGCCCCTGAGTCAGCAGCCGGCCTGTCATGAGATCCTGGAACAGTGCGCTCTTTTCTTTAGATCGTGCTGCTGACACAAAAACCACACAATTCAATCACCAACTTTTTCCGGAGCCTGATGGCCTCTAACAGATGTGCCCACAGGTCCCTCACACCTCTGACGAGAAGGTCTCCAATCCTTCTAGGGCATTTCTGCTTGACTTAAACCCCCTCAACCTCTTCTTGAATAAAAAGGCCGAGCACCCAGGGTGGTCCCCGGATGGGCCGGCGAGTCAGAGCCAGACGGCCTTTCTCAGAGGAGAGAGAGGGGGCCGCCAAGAGGGACGCTTGTTTTCCTTTCTTTAGGATTGCAGAGTAGCTGTGCTAGTGGGGGAGAGAGTTGGCCATTCTCCAAGGCTTCCGCCTGTTTGTGAAACTCCATGTTGTTGATAATTTCCTGTTGATACAGAAGCAGTATTAGTAATAATAAATACTATTATGACCATTCTCCAAGGTTTTCTTTTGTTTCCATTACTGCCTGTGAAGCTTGATGTTACTGATGACTTCCCGTCGATGTAGAAATATTAGTAAATACTAATAACTACTACTATCAATCGAAATAAATACAATTACTATTTTTGGGGTGCCTTCTTGGGTGCAGTGTAGTGCACTACACTAGGTGATTGGGAATTAACGATTATTATAATAATAATAATAATAATTTTTTAAGCTTTGACTACGTGCCAAGCACTGACGTAAATACAAGATAATCAGGAATGCCACAGTCTCTGTCCTACATGGGGCTCCCGGGTTAAGGAAGAGGGAGAACAGATATTTCATTCTCATTTTACAGGTGAGGAAGCTGAGGCACAGAGAAGAAAAGTGACTGGTCCAAGGTCATACATCAGGCAAGTGGCAGAGCCAGGATGAAAACCCAGGTCTTCTAATTCCTAGGCCTCCGCTATTTCCACTAGGCCATGCTCCTTCCCAAAATACGCTGCCTGACCACAAGGAATTAAAACACTAAAGGGAGAGACGGACATAGAAGTGCAACTAAGGTAGTCAAAATAAATAAATGAATGAGTGAATAAGCAGAGATAAAAACAGTGCTGAGAATATGTATAAATAAATTCATAAGGGCCAGGGTTGACCGATGGGTTTGAACACCTCAAGGTGTGGGGAAATTAATCAGACCCAGGACAAAGCATCCAAAACTCGTTCTTCAGACTCACTCTGTTTCCCTAATTCCCTGAAAATTATTTTCTGCCTACAGCCACTTCAACGCACCCCATCCCTGTCACAGACTGTTCAGAAGCCCAGATAATTCGCTACAAAACCTGCCAGATTTTTTTCCCCATTTCAGAAGCAGCCATACCCAGTCCTCAGAACGGAGACAAGGTATTCAAACTCATTTTACATAGCTGTTCTTAGGAAGCCTGCATAAACCTGAACATCGGGGCTTTATTAAAATGGTCCATCGAAGTTAAGTTCCTCAGCGTTCAGCAACCTGTTCTCTTTTTCATTCAATGGAATTTATTGAGCGCTTATTCTGTGTAGAGGACCATACTAAGCATTTTTGTCTTTTGAAACAAGAAGCGACTGGGAGATTCCACCTCACTCTGCCCTGTCCCTCTCTTCAACCTCCTTTTTAATTTGCCATTAAAAAGAACTGAAAGAGCTGAGGCTACAAATCTGGCATTTTCTAAAACTGTCCTGCTTATGCCTGGGTGAGGATTGCATCTGATTCTCTGTTTTCTCAAGTGACAGGGTTTCGCTGGGGCAATATAAATGTTAGAAAAACAAGAGAAAACTTGAGAACTCCAGGACCCAGGAGCTACTTAAGCCCTAATTATGGATCCAGGATATCGTCTTACTTCCTTGGACAGGAGAAAAAACAAAGGCGCCTTTGCTAAATGTCTTCTCTGTTTCCTTCTTGGGAGAAGCAGTCAGTGCTGATGGGACCAGAGGCCCTTACGGAGCAAAGAAAAAGGCTGGGAGAGGAAGATAAGCCTCTTTGGGGTTCCCTTCTGCGGAAAAGGGTGTGCTGATAACTTAGTCATCGGAGATATGCGGTATAGATGCTACTGGGCTGGGATTACGTAGAACTGGACCCAGGGAGACCGAGAAAACAGAAGAAAAAACAGCAAATTTGGAAGAAAAACATTTTACTGAGGTGAAAAACAACAACACTCTCCTCTCGCCTCCTACCATTCTGGCCTGCCCCAGATTCCGTCCCTTGCACTTTAAGAGCCCTCCCCTCTGCTCCCTCAGTTACAGAAAAAACCTTGTTTCCAACCTCCTTTTTGCTCTCACTAGTATCATTATGCCTCTCATGTGGCTTCTAAGCTGCCTTTAAATTAACCTAAATCTTTTATTTTTGGAAAAAAGAAACTTTTCTTGGCCCCACGTCTCCCCTAGCTCATCTTCCAAGGTCCTTTGCCCTCTCTAGACTCTACGAACACGATGTCAGTCTCTCTAGTACTGTTGTGTGGCCTGGGCCTCAATTTCCTCATCGGTAAAATGGGGAATTTAATATCATTTCTTCTTCCTACTTAGTCTCTTAGCCCATGTGGGACAGGGACTGTGTCCAACTTGATTAACCTGTATCTACCCCAGGGCTTAGTAAAATCCTTGGCAACTATGAAGCACTTAACGAATATCACATTTATTACTGCTCTCCTTTGCTCTTTATAATTTGGAATTCTCCCTTTACACTCTGCTAAAATAGTTCTAGTCTTCCAAGATCTCCTTCTGATAAATCTAATGGTCTCTTCTTCAAGCTAATCCTTTGGTGGTATCTCTGCTGCCAGTGATAAAATCCACCACCCTGTCCTCTTTCAGTGCCATTCTAACTACAGTTATCAAACTTATATGTTACAAAGAACACAGATCTTTCTTGGTTCTACTTCCTACTCTGACCGTGCCTTTTCTTCCCCTTTTCTGGCCTCTTTTCCTCTCAGCGTTCTTTATCTAGGCGCATCCCTCCGTATTCAGTTTTTTGACCTTTGCGATTCTCACTTTAGAGTCCTTTCTTGGAGGCCTCACCCACTCAGAGAGTTCTAAAGACTATATTTGTGGGAATCACTCCCATGGGACCTTTCACCATTCCCTAGTCTTGTATTTCCTCCTGTTTCCAAGACCTGTCCATCTGGCTCTCCTATCACCACCTCGAACCTAGTCTGCCCCCAACCTGAGTTCCTCAACTTCCCGTCCACCGGCAGTAGCCCCAAGATCCTCTCTGTCTCCCTCACTCGTAACTTGGACCTCATTTTTGGTTCCCTTTTTTATTTTCTCCTCCTTTTTTTAATGATATCTGTTAAGCGCTTACTCTGTGTCCAGCATTGTTCTAAGCGCTGGGGGAATTACAAGTAAATCAGGTTGGGCACAGTTCCCGTCCTATGGGTGCTCCCAGTCTAAGAGGAAGACCAGATATTGCATCTCCATTTGACAATTGAGGAAACCAAGGCACAGAAAAGGTGACTTACCCAAGGGCACACAGAAAGAAGCAGCGTGGCTCAGTGGGAAGAGCACGGGCTTTGGAGTCAGAGGTCATGGGTTCGAATCCCGGCTCCGGCACTCGTCAGCTGTGTGACCGTGGGCAAGTCACTTCACTTCTCTGTGCCTCAGTTACCTCATCTGTAAAATGGGGATGAAGACTGTGAGCCCCACGTGGGACAACCTGATTCCCTTGTGTCTACCCCAGCGCTTAGAACAGTGCTCTGCACATAGTAAGCGCTTAACAAATACCGACATTAAAGCAAGGGGCGGAGCCGGGATTAGAACCCAGGACCTCTGATTCCCAGGCCCACGCGGTCTTTCCACGAGGCCACGTTGCTTCCCCATATCCAATCAGTCCCCGAGTCCCCCATTTTTGCCCCAGGAGAATTTCATTTATCCGACCTGCTGCTGAGTCAGGTTGATTCCTGCCCACTGTGACTTTGTGGGCAAGGAACGTGTCTATTTATTGTGATCTGGTACTCTCCCAACCTCTTAGTGCGGTGCTCCGCACACAGTGCTCCGCGCTCAATAAATACGATCGACTGACTGACACGTAACCTCCCCGCAGGCGGCGTAGCCAGGCCTCCCAGAACACACCTTTAGGTGCCATTCCGCTCCACAACAGGTCCCATCCCGCTCCCTCCACTACGGCAGGATGAGGACAAAATAGCAGCATCCTCCTGTCATTTATAGAAGGTTTGGGCTGGGGTCCCTGGGGCAGTGGCTGCGGACTCTGAACGTCCCCGCCTGGGTGGTGAGGAACAGGAAACCCTAATTCTTTGGTATTTAGTCTCTTCAGCTTGCTTTCTGTTTCTATTTCACCTTCCCTGTTGTCTGGTCACTCCTACTCAATTATTCTTCGACGGTGAGTCCCTTGGAGAGGCAGGGACATTGTCTATTGTACGTTTTCCCAGTGCTTAATACGGTAATAATAAGGACGACGATGTTATTTGTCAAATGCTTACGGTGTGTCAAGCACTGTTCTAAACACTGGGGTAGATTCAAGATAATCAGGTTGGACACAGTCCCTTTCCCACTTGGGGCTCACAGTCTCAGTACTTTGCACACAGTAAGGACTTACGTTCACGAGGCGCTCGTCCCCTTGATTCTATTTAGCGTGTTTATGTGCTTTGTTTTTGTCCGTCTGTCTCCCCCGATCAGACCGGAAGCCCGTCACTGGGCAGGGATTGTCTCTATCTGTTGCCGAATTGTATATTCCAAGCGCTTAGTACACTGCTCTGCACATAGTAAGCGCTCAATAAATACTATTGAATGAACGAATGACTTAATAAATCCGACTACTCCCCCATAGTCACGAACCAAATACAAACCCTCCTTACCTTATCTTCTCTCGTCTTTCACGTCGTCGAGTCGTCTCCGAGCCAAAGCGACACCACGGACACAACTCTCCCAGGACGCCCCGCCTCCATCTGCAGTTGTTACGGTAGTGGATCCGTAGAGTTTTCTTGGTTAAAAAATGGCAAGTGGTTTACCGTTGCCTCCTTCCGCGCGGTCAGCTTGAGTCTCCGCCCTCAACTCTCTCCCGCGCCGTCGGTGTCCAGCATAGGTGAGTTTTGACTGGTGGCAGGAGGCCTTCCACTCGCTAGCCACTGCCCAAGCTAGGGATGGAATGGGTGGGACTCTGGTTGACTCTCCCTCCCGTAGTCGAGACTGGTGGAGGACTGGAAACTCTTCAGGTGTGACCCGAAAGATATTACTTTATGCGTGGATAATAAATACTATACCACTATCCCCTCTCTCCACTCCTACGGCCACATCTCTAATACAGGTCCTTATTATTACCTTATACGAATGACTGTAGTAGTCTCCTCCTCACCTAGAATATCTTCCTATTCTGCAGTACCCTAAACTTCACGTAAAAAAAAATCCCTATTCTCCTCTGCTAATAATGATAATGTTGGTATCTGTTAAGCACTTACTATGTGCAGAGCACTGTTCTAAGCGCTGGGTAGATACAGGGTACTCAGGTTATCCCATGTGAGACTTACGGTCTTAATCCCCATTTTACAGATGAGGGAATTGAGGCCCTGAGAAGTTGTGACTTGCCCACAGACACACGGCTGACAAGTGGCAGATCCGGGATTCGAACCCATGACCTCTGACTCCCAAGCCCGGGCTCTTGCCACTAAGCCACGCTCATCTGGTGATTTCCCGCTTAACCAGCACACTGTGAACCCTGATGCTCCCTTCTATATTTATATTAATGTCTGTCTTCTCCTCTAGACCGTAAGCTCTCCGTGGACAGGGAATGTGTCTACACCTCTGTTGTTTTGTATTCTCCTACGTGCTTAGTACGGTGCTCTGCAGAACAGTTCCCAGTGCTTAGAACAGTGCCTAGCATTTGGAACAGTGCTCCAGCACTTAGAACAGTGCTCGGCCCATAGTAAGCGCTTAACAAATATTCATCATCATCAATTAATACCCCTGATTGTTAACTATTGACTTCCATCTCTTGGCCAAACAGCTCCTAGGTTTCTTCTTCTCTCTGTGTTGTGTATTCTCCTTCACCCAAGTCGATCCTTCCCTCATAAATATGGAGGCAGACCCTGCTTGGTGAATCAGCTTCATCCTGGGTGTGTACGTTTTTAGTCGTACGTTTTTAGTAAATAATAATTAACAGTATCTGTTAAGCACTTACTGCGCGCCAGGCAGTGTACTAAGTATTGGGGTAGACTCAAGGTAATTGGGTTGGATATAGTCATCATCATCATCGGGCTCACAGTCTGAATCCTCATTCTACAGATGAGGAAAAGGAGCCCCGAAGAATTTAAGTGACTTGGCCGAGGTCACACGGCGGACAAAGGGTTAGAGCTGGAATTAAAACCCAGGTCTTCTGACTCCCAGATCCATATGAAACCTTTTGAGAAGAATGTTGACTATGGTCCCATTTATCAAATGCCAGTACCAACGTCCTAAAGGGAAATGTTGTGGTCTGAAAGAATGTACGCATCACTAAAGGTGCCTGATTTATCCTTCCTTAAAAGCTGGCTCACCTCTCAGGATCTTCAATGATTCAAGCTGTAAATAGTCTCTTTATTCCTCCGCTAAGCTCCCTGAAGATGGCTTTTTTTTTTTTTAATTGGGGATTTGCCAATAATACGATAATTCGCTTCCGGTCCTGAGGCCCATAGAAGAGAACGTATCCAGGCTTCCAACTGCTAAGTGCTCTAACCATTTTTCAGATAAAATGGACAGGATCTCTTGAATATGGTCGTCCTCAAACTGTGGTCTGTAAGGGACTTCGGTTGGTCCTTGGCCTTGCCACTGCCCTGAACCACTTCTTCTTTTCCCTCTTCTCTTGGTCCTCCCCCTCTTCCTCCTCTTCCTCCCCCTTCTTCTCCTTCTCCTCCTCCTCTACAACTGCTGTACCTTTAAAGAAATACGGGAGGTGGGAGTTGGATTTCCTTTACAGCTGAAGCCACATCAGCCCATTCCCATCACAACGACTAAGTAGATACGGCAGAGGTGGTGAGGTTTATATGATTTTCATGAAAAAAGTCATTTCTCTTCCACCAGAAATCAATCAATTGTACGTTTTGAGTAAATAATAGTAATAGCATTTCTTAAGCACTTTCTATGTGCCAGGCAGTGTATCAAGCACTGGGGTAGATTCAAGATAATTGGGTTGGATATAGTCATCATCATCATAGGGCTCGCAGTCTTAATCCCCATTTTATAGATGAGGAAAATGAGGCCCAGGGAAGTTAAGTGACTTACCCGAGGTCACACAGCAGACAAAAGGGTAGAGCCGGTACTAGAACCCAGGTCTTCTGATTCCCAGGCCCATGCACTTTCCACTAGGCCAAGATGTTTACAGGGTACAAAGCAACACACTAAAGGACTCGAAAGCATCCCTGCCCTCAGTGGGGCTTGCAGCGTGGCTCAGTGGAAAGAGCATGGGCTTTGGAGTCAGAGGTCATGAGTTCGAATCCCAGCTCTGCCACTTGTCAGCTGTGTGACTGTGGGCGAGTCGCTTCACTTCTCTGGGCCTCAGTTACCTCATCTGTAAAATGGGGATTAAGACCGTGAGCCCCATGTGGGACGACCTGATTCCCCCGTGTCTCCCCCAGCGCTTAGAACAGTGCTCTGCACATAGTAAGCGCTTAACAAATACCAACATTATTAATCTAATGGAGGAGACAGGCCGAATAAACTATTTGTAAACTGAGGAAGCAGGAAGAAGAACAGGCAGTACCTCGGAATTCATTCATTCATTCAATAGTATTTATTGAGCGCTTACTATGTGCAGAGCACTGTACTAAGCGCTTGAAATGTACAATTTGGCAACAGATAGAGACAATCCCTGCCCACTGACGGGCATACAGTCTAATCGGGGGAGACAGACGGACAAAAACAAGATAACTTAATCACGACAAATAGAATCAAGGGGAGGTACACCTCATTAATAAATAGGGTTGTCCTGATGAAATAGCTGAAGAAATAATTGACTTCATAAGGGAGAGTATGGATACACAGGACCGCTGAGGCTGGAATACATTAATTATTATTATAATTACTCTAATAATAATAACGTTAGATGGGGTCCCTGGACTGTCACAATTTAGGGTGCTAGGATTTAATCAGGTCAGGCTTTTCCTTCTATGATCAGTCATATTTATTGAGCACTTACTGTGTGCAGGACCCTGTACTAAGCACTTGGGTGAATACGACATACATGGTATTGTAGACAAAGTCCCTGCCCACGATAAGCTTATAGTCTAGAGGGGGGAGACTTAAATGAATTAAACTAAATATTACCTGAAATTGATATGCAGGTAAATCTCTTTGGAAGTTAATTTCTAAACAAACGTTTCCCTTAAATCTACATTTAGCCAAAGAAAACTCTCCTATTTTTTCACTGAATTTTAGGATAGCAGCTACATTAATAGCCAGTTTTGAGTCTAATCCTGTCAAAGACTTGAGGTTTATTAACCGGTTACAATGTTTAATCATTCAGCTATTTTTATTTTACGGACCCATAATCAAAGTTAGCACGCGATCTTTTTAATCAGCAGTTCTAGAGTTGGAATCAAAACCTGGATCAAACTTTCCTGGATATGAGTGACAACACACAGCAAAATAAAAATTACCTTTCGAGAAGTTTAAGTGGCGTCACTGCAGAAACCTAGGACACAAAGGAAGAATTGTACCATTCAACTGATATAATCACGAGAAAACGTAATTAATAGTAATAACAAGCAGAAATACCTGTTCTTTGCTTGTGTTCTTTGCTATTTTCCTTCTTCCCTATACCTCTGTTCATTGTCCCTTCCTTTCTTCTTGTCTTTCTCAGAGTGGACTTTTCCTTCTATTTGGTCCTTTTTGGATTTTTCTAGGGCTGACCGCTTTTTCCCCTACTATTTTTTCTTCAAGTATTTTCTTTTGTTCGTGGTTTGCCGTTTGCTGTGTGCTGTTTTTCTGCTCCTTTCTCCCGTGTCATTAACATTTCTCTCTTTTTCAGATTATTTTGGGAAAGGCCAGGAGACACGCATTATTGCTTCACTTCACATGCCATTTATTTTTAATGGTATTTGTTAAATACTTACTATGCGCCAGGCACTGTACTTAACACTGGAGTGGATAAAGGATAATCAGGTGGGACACAGTCCATGTCCTACATGGGGCTCACGGTCTTAACCCCCATTTTACAGATGAGGAAACTAAGGCACAGAGACATGAAGTAACTTGCCCTAGATCACACAGCAGACAGGTGGTGGAGTCGGAATTAGAACCCAGGTCCTCTGACTCCCAAGCCCGTTCTCCTTCCACTAGGCCACACTGCTTCTCTAAATAATTTAAAGCCGTTTAGATAATTGTTTTCCTTTGCTTTATCTCCGCGGTAATTTTATTTTTTCCTCCTGGCGTAACATCCTTTCTATTTCTCTTTTATGTAGATTTCTTGTACTTTATTTTGAGTGGCTGTTTGTGTAGGCTGAACAACTTATATCGGTCCTCTTGATGATCTCTTTCACGCATTTTAACAAGATATCTTAAGACTGTCAGCAGTGAGGCTGCAACCTTCTGGTTCCAGGATGGGAGAAGGCTAATGGTCTAAAGCAAAATGAGAGGAGAGTTGGAAGAGATGAGAAAAAGTGAGGCGGATTGGGGCAGTAAGGAATGTGAATTAAAGGCATCTGCGGTGAAAGAGTGGCCTATTTGGGTAACTTTGGGCGAGTTAATAATAATAATGTTGGTATTTGTTAAGCGCTCACTATGTGCCGAGCACTGTTCTAAGCGCTGGGGTAGACACAGGGGAATCGGGTGGTCCCACGTGGGGCTCACAGTCTTAATCCCCCTTTTACAGATGAGGTCACTGAGGCACAGAGAAGTTAAGTGACTTGCCCAAAGTCACACAGCGGACAAGTGGCCGAGCCGGGATTCGAACCCATGAACTCGGACTCCAAAGCCCGTGCTCTTTCCAATGAGCCACGCTGCTTCCCCTCTCAATCAATCATACTTATTATATGAAAAACACTGTATTAGGGCTTTGGGAGAGTACAATATAACAATAAATGGATACATTCCCTGCCCACGACGAGCTTAGGGAGGAAACTGAGGCACAGAGAACCTGTGATGTGTCCAAGGCTGCAGAGCAGCGATGAGAACCCAAGTCTCCCGACTCCCAGGCTCACACTCTCTCTCCGGGCTTTCCTTTCACTCTGCTGGCCTGGGCTGACCGTCTCAAAAAGACAGGCTGGCGTGGGGTTTCACGTGGATCCCCTATAGTTTGTCAAGCTCCTACTGTGTGCTTATTTGTATATATTATTTATGACCCTATTTATATTGTTAATGAGGTGTATATCTCCACGATTCTATTTACCTCGATGACGATGTCTTGTTTTTGTTCCGTTCTGTTTCGCTTTGCTGTCTGTCTCCCCCGCTTAGACTGTGAGCCCATCATTGGGCAGGGATCGTCTCTATCTGTTGCCGAATTGTTCATTCCAAGCATTTAGAACGGTGCTCTGCACATAGAAAGCGCTCAATAAATACTATTTAATGAAATGAATTCATGGAGCTCTGAATGGGTACAGAGGACTGTACTAAGCACTTGGGAGAGTACAATACAACAGAGTTGCTAGACACGTTCCCTGCCCACAAGAAGCTTACCCTTTCTAGGCTTTAATAATAATAATGTTGGCATTTGTTAAGCGCTTACTATGTGCAGAGCACTGTTCTAAGCGCTGGGGGAGATACCGGATAATCGGGTTGTCCCTCGTGAGGCTCACGTTAATTCCCATTTTCCAGATGAGGTAACTGAGGCCCAGAGAAGTGAAGTGACTTGCCCACGGTCACACAGCTGACAAGTGGCAGAGCCGGCATTCGAACCCCCGACCTCTGACTCCCAAGCCTGGGCTCTTTCCACCGAGCCACGCTGCTTTAGTTCACCCAGCTGTGAAATGGGGTGAATAAGAGATCTGGAGAAAAGAAAACGAGATCAGAGATTTGAATACCTTCGAGTTATTAGAAAGGTGATTGTTAAATCCCGGTTACGGACAGCGTACAGCGATGGAGTTATTCTGGGTTCCTTGTTGCCAGGCTCTGATTTTACCCATCTGAAAGAAGAACAAATCAAAGTTTAATGGTACCAATCTCAAACTTCGGGACAGATAATAGGGGCGGTTCGGGGAGGTGTCTAAGACATAATCTTTATCATTTGGGATCATCATCACTAGCCAACTTCATGGACTTGTTTGGTTCCCTTCTCGGGTTACTGAGCTTGCATACTCTGCGCCCAAATGCAATTTTCTCAAAATGTTTTCCAGCAGTGAGATGTACCTTTTTTCAGGAAAAGGATCCAGCCTTCAATAAGGAATGGGTGTTAATCGTGCTGCTTCAGACCCCGCTGTACGCTCACTGTGGGCAGGGAATGGGTCTGTTCTTTGTTGTACCATACTCTCCCGAGCGCTTAGTACATTCCTCTGCACACGGTAAGCGCTCAGTAAATGCGACTGAATGAACTGAATGAACCCCTTACAGAAGGGACCTACGCTTGTAAATGTTTTTGCTTCCGAGAATTTTTACCCTGCCTAAAATTTGCAAGAATCCTCCTACAGCGAGCTCAGTAGAAGATGAATCCCGTTGAACGATATGAAACCGCCGAATCAAAACATGGAGTCAGTCGATAAAAAGTATTTATTGAGCACTTACTGTGTGCAGAGCACCGTACTAAGTGGTTGGGAGAGTACAATAGACATTCCTGCAGATCATTCATTCATTCAACAGTACTTATTGAGCGCTTACTACGGTGCAGGGCACTGTACTAAGCGCTTGGAATGTACAATTCGGCAACGGATAGAGACAATCCCCGCCCAATGACGGGGCTCACGTCACCCACTTCCTCCATCCACAAGAGTTCCAGCAGGGAGCCAAGCCCGTGGCAGGAGAAGTGTGGTATTTATTGAGCGTTTCCCATGTAACAAGCACCGTACTGAGCGTTGGGGTGGATACAAGATCATCAGGTTGGACAAAGTTCCCGTCCCACATGGGCCTCCCACTCTTAGGCGGAGGGAGAACAGATATTTAATCCCTATTTTATACCTCCTCCCCACCCTCTCCTTCGACCCCTACCATGAGACGCTTCCAACCTGCCCCAGCTCCGGGGAACTATCACCTATTTACTAGCGAAATCTCGCTACGATCATCGTCAGTGGGTTAAGGAAACGACTGAACTTGAAATGTCACCAAAAGCAGCTGGAATGAGCCATAAGTAGATGCCAGCACATGTAACTCCAGCTGACATGGTTTAGTCACGTCATTAGCTTGTAAATTCCCGGAGGGCAGGGACTGCACCTGGTATCTGTTCATTCACCGACCGTCGAGGAGGCGCTCGGTAAGTGACGTTGACGGGGAGGAGCGTGCCTCCATCCGGGGCTGTCCGTCGGCTTTCGGAATGTGAGCCCGTTATGGGCAGGGTTCGTGTCTCCTCATTTCTCCTCTTCCATAATAATGATAATGTTGGTATCTGTTAAGCGCTTACTACGTGCCGAGCACTGTTCTAAGCGCTGGGGTAGATACAGGGGAATGAGGTCGTCCCACGTGAGGCTCACGGTCTTCATCCCCATTTTCCAGATGAGGGAACCGAGGCCCAGAGAAGCGAAGTGACTTGCCCACGGTCACACAGCTGACAAGGAGCAGAGTAGGGATACGAACCCACGGCCGCTGACTCCCAAGCCCGGGCTCTCTCCACTGAGCCACGCTGCTTCTCTAGTCTCCCAGGCGCTTAGGACAGTGCTCGGCACATAGTAAGCTCCCAGTAAATACCACTGATTGAGTGAATGGTTCTAGATGTAGATGGCTTCTAACTGGAGAAGAAAGGGGAGGCGTGGGATTTTAGAATGGTTTTGTTTCGGATGTTCATTTGCCACTGGATCTGGACAAAAACTGCTTGGACCGATGCGTTAGGGTCACCGGGAGACCAGCCAAGCCCAGATTTACAAAGTCAATCGGGGCAATATACTGACCTCCTCCTCTTTGCAGTGTGCTCTTCTAAGGGCTTGGGGGAGTACAAAAGAAGTAAACAGTGTGGCCTAGTAGAAAGAGCACAGGCCTATGAGTTAGAACCCTTTCTCTGCCACTTGCCTGCTGGGTAATAATGTTGGTATTTGTTAAGCGCTTACTATGTGCCGAGCACTGTTCTAAGCGCTGGGGGGGATATAGGGTCATCAGGTTGCCCCACGTGAGGCTCACAATCTTCATCCCCATTTTCCAGATGAGGTCACTGAGGCACAGAGAAGTGAAGCGACTTGCCCACGGTCACCCAGCTGACAAGCGGCAGAGCTGGGATTCGAACCCATGACCTCTGACTCCAAAGCCCGGGCTCTTTCCACTAAGCCAGGCCGCTTCTCTAAGCAGCTGGGTGGCCTTAGGCAAGTCACTTGATCTCTTTGGGCCTGTTTCCCCGTCTTTAAAATGGGGATGAGATACCTCTTCTCCCTCCTACTTAGACTGAGCCCTCCGTGGGACAGGGACCGTGCTCGACCTGATTATCTTGCATCTACTCCAGTGCTCGATTCATAGCGAACACCTAACAAATAACACAGTTATTATTATTGCGCTGTAGGTTCTCTGCCCTCTAGGAGTTTATACATCTAATGGAGGAGGCGACGGAAAGTCTCCCCTAAACCCTTAGAGATCTCAGATTCTGGGTTTCCCTGGGCAATATTAAATAGGTGTTAAATAGGTGTTTGATACGGACCGTCACTATTATCATCCGCCTCCAAACTCGTCTCCTTTTCCTCCCGTCTCTCATTTTCTCATATCGCTCAATCAAAGGGATTTATTGAGCGCTTACTATTTATTTATTTATTGAGCAGCGTGGCTCAGTGGAAAGAGCCCGGGCTTGGGAGTCGGAGGTCATGAGTTCGAATCCCGCCTCTGCCCCTTGTCAGCTGTGTGACCGCGGGCGAGTCACTTCACTTCTCTGTGCCTCGGTTCCCTCATCTGGAAAATGGGGATTAACCGTGAGCCTCACGTGGGACAACCTGATTACCCTGTATCTCCCCCAGCGCTTCGAACAGTGCTCTGCACAGAGTAAGCGCTTAACAAATACCGACATTATTATATCAAAGAGCGGCAAGTGGGCCCAGTGCCCCGGACCCAAGGCGTAGTGGATAGAGCACAGGCCCGGGAGTCAGGAGGTTGTGGGTTCTAATCCCCGTTCCTCCACTTGTCCGATGTGTGACTTTGGGCGAGTCACTTTACTTCTCTGGGCCTCAGTTACCTCATCTGTAAAATGAGGATTGAGACCGTGAGCCCCAAGTGGGACGGGGACCGTGTCCAACCCCATTTGCTTGTATCCGCCCCAGCGCTTAGTCCAGCGCTTGGAACAGAGTAAGTGCTTAACAAATACCACGATTATTACTATCAATCTGGTGGCTAATGTCATCCTTACCCCAAGAGCCCGACCTCCGTGGGTCTTAGAGTCCTGATTGGCCAGAGACTCTACATTCTTCCACGGAACGTGACTCAGTCTTCTCCGGAACCTTGAACTGCCCCCGGGTCTCCTGGCCCTGGCTCTCTCTGGAGTCCGCTGCTCACGCTGGGCGCTCCAGAGCTTCTCTTCCGAAAAGACGCCAGCTGCGTGTTGCGCGGCTACCTACGTCCGGCTACCGGTTTGGCTAGTCCCTGCAAAAGTCAAGCAGAGGCAGCGTTGGAAAGCATTTCCTAAACCGCACCCTCGCTCGGCCTCTTGTGAAACCTTGTCTCGGCAAGACCGTGCGCGGGAGGCCTTGAAGAAAACACTGAGAAGCAGAGAGGTCTAGTGGAAAGACCCCGGGCCTGGGAGTCAGAGGACCCGGGTTCTAATCCTGCCTCCGCCCCTTGTCTGCCGTGTGATCTCTGTGCCTCAAACAGCAACTCCTTGCCACTGGCTTTAAAGCACTCGGTCACCTTGCCTCCTCTTACCTCTCCTCGCTGATTTCCTATTACAAACCGGCCTGCGCAGTTTGCTCCTCTAAGCCAACCTACTCACCGGACCTCGCTCTCATCTGTCTCGCCACCAACATCTCGCCCAAGTCCTGCCTCTGGCCTGGAACACCTCCCTCCTCAGAGCCGACCGACAACGGCTCTCCCGCCTTCCAAACCTTACTGAAGGCACATCTCCTCCCAGAGGCCTTCGCCGAGGTAGGCCCCCATTTTCTCTTCTCTCACTCCATTCGGCATCACCCTTGGACTTGGATTTGCACCTTCTATTCACCCCTCTCTCAGCCCCCCAACACTTAGGCACTTTTCAAGCAGGGATTGTCTCTATCTGTTGCCGAATTGTACTTTCCAAGCACTCAGCACAGTGTTCTGCACAGAGTAAACGATTGAATGAACGAATTTCTGGAATTTATTTATATTAATGTCTGTCTCTCCCTTTAGACTGCGAGCTCGTTATTAGTAGGGAACACGACTCCCAACTCTGTAATACCGTAGTCTTCCAAGCGCTCAATAAAGTGTTCCGCGCTCGCTACGTGCTCAATAAATGCAATTGATTGATTGATTGTAAAATGGGGATTAAATCCCTCTCCCTCCAATTTAGACTGTGAGCCCCATGTGGGAAAAGGGACTGACAACCTTTTATGTACTCCAGTGCTCAGAACAGTGCTTGACACATACGAAGCACTTAAATACTTATTATTATTATAAAAGACAGAGAAAGTTAGCACAGAAAAGACACCGCACTGTTTCTTCTATCACGCATCCATCCGCTACGACACCGAAATCATCTGTCTTGACATAAGATGCTCTTTTGCCCCCAGGAGGTGGATTTGAAGTGTTGAGAAATTTTCTCACCACAAGAAAACTAGAAAAAAACAACAACAGGAATCATCTATGATACCATGAGGCGATACATCCTGTGTTAAAGCGTGAATGGAATTAATTTATGACCCAAATGACTACTCTCTGACTCTTAGATCTTCTGAATAATATTACTTGGCTGCGGTACCGGAGTCAAAACTCAAATGCACCTTGGGGGATGTTTCCCGTCTCCTGCTCAGTCACCCTGCACCGGTTTTTCCTCAAATTGTGGAACATTGACTTCCGGCGCCAGGATTTCCAACATGAGCCCACTATCACGATCTTGAAGAAGAAGGGGGAGAGGCAAAAACTACCGGGGAATCTTGTTTTTCTCCACTGCGGGCAAGACTCTGCCTCTTGCAACTGCTTGTGTGAAACATCGATAACCACCGGCAATCAGAACTGCCATGTGTCTTCACAAAAGCCTTCCCGGACTAATCTCTCATCTCCCGGCGCTGTTTTCTCTCCCTGCTGTGTCACCTTACGCACTTGAGTGTCTCCTCCCAAGAACTGAGGTATTCCCTCACTTCCCCACCCCACATACGTTCATAACTTTAAACTCACTTGCTTCCCCACTTGTAATTTTTTTTTTTTTTAGCATCTGCCTTCCTCTCTAGGTGGTTAACTCCTCGAGGGCAGGGATTGGGTCCACTAAGCGTGCCGTACAGTGCTCTGCAAAGAGTAAGGGCTCGATAAATACTATTTGATTGATTGGAGCGGGGCGTGGTGGGCGGCAAGGCCCTGGGCTACACTCTGGCCACCTCTCTAAGCTTGGCAGCCATTTCAGGTATCGGAAGATTCTTCTGGGAGCCCCGTGCTGGATTTCTGGATCTTTCCGATAACCGAGATAAAACCTATTTCTTTATTCTCCTCTAAGATAAAGGGGGACCTTGTTTTCCCTTGGGTTTTGGGAAGCAGCGTGGCTCTGTGGAAAGAGCTTGGGCTTCAGAGTCAGAGGTCATGGGTCGGACTCCGGCTCTGTCACCTGTCAGCTGTGTGACTGCGGGCAAGTCACTTAACTTTTCTGTGCCTCAGTTACCTCATCTGTAAAATGGGGATTAACTGTGACCCTCACGTGGGACAACCTGATTACCCTGTATCTACCCCAGCGCTTAGAACAGTGCTGTGCACATAGTAAGCGCTTAACAAATACCAGCGTTATTATTATTATTATTCCCGGAGCACCGTCCTGCCGTGCTTACCTGTCTGAGCGGCCGACAGTCTCCGTTAGGATCAGGGAAACTCTACATCATTCCCAGGGGACATTTATAAAAATTATTATTATTATTATTACTTGCTCAGTACTTACTATGTGTCAAACACTATTCTGAGAGCCGGGATAGCTACGAGTCAGTCACGTCAGACACGGTCCCCGGTCCACACGGAGACAGACGTGGAACGTCCCAGAGAGGGATCAAGGGTAACGGGAAGGGGAAAAGTCAGCAGATACTCAAGTGGGCAATCGAAGAGAGATTGAGAGGGAGTCATGCGGAAAGGCACAGAGAAAGGGAGAGTACGATAGGAGAACAAGGTCAGAGAGGAGGATGAGACAAACAAAAGAATTGAAAGAGAAACAGGAAAAGTACAAGGCCTACCTTCCCCAAGTGAAGAGTTGGCAGTTTTTATTAGTGACTCTTAAATTCCAATGTGCTAACTCTCCAGATTTCTTGAGGGTGCCATGGGTCGGTGACTCCTTTCAAAATGATCCAGGGATTTATTTAATTCATGGAGTCTGGAGGGAAACAACTGAGAATTTTTCCAAATATTTGGAGGGTCGTGTCTTTGGCAGCAACCCAAAAACCGTTGGAGAAATTACTGTAAAAGGGAAGAGATCAATAAAAATTCCAGTCAAAAAACTAAAATGTAAGATTAACCACTGACAGGAATGAAACTTGCTTTGATATTTATCGAGCACTTACTGTGTGCAGAGTTGGTAGATTCTGCCCACAAAGAGCTTACAGTCTACAGACAAGCTTGCGGTCTAGACACGAGCTTGCAGTCCGGAGATGATTTTCATCTCAAAAGCTTTTACTGGGAAAGGGATTTCAGAGGCCTCTAGCACCGAGAAAGGGTTCTTGCCTCACCTGATGTAATTTTACTTCTTCTGACCTATCATCTAGGAAGAATTGACTGTTTTGGTATCATTTAGGCCTCCTGAGTAGGAACAGTATTTTTGTATTTCCCAGACCTGAAAGAAGAAGAAACAAAAGGGGGGAAGGGAGAAAGGGAAAGATGAAAGGAATGACAGAGCCCTGAGGGGGTCACTGGTTTGGACTTGAGGGCAATGTCTAGAAGATGGGCATGCAGTGTAAAGCAAGAATAATAATAATAATAATTAATCACTCTACTAAGCACTGGGGAAGACACGAGGTAATCAGGTCCTACATGGGCTCACATCCTAAGTAGGAGGGAGCACAGGCATTGAATCTCCATTTTTGCAGAGGAGGGAACTGAGGTACAGAGAAGTTAATAATAATAATGATAATAATGATAATGTTGGTATTTGTTAAGCGCTTACTATGTGCAGAGCACTGTTCTAAGCACTGGGGGAGATACAGGGTAATCAGGTTGTCCCATGTGAGGCTCACAGTCTTCATCTCCATTTTCCAGATGAGGGAACTGAGGCACAGAGAAGTAAAGTGACTTGCCCACAGTCACACAGCTGACAGGTGGCAGAGCTGAGATTAAGTTAAGTGACTCGCCCACAGTCACACAACAGACAAGCGGCGGAGCCGGGATTAGAACCCAGGTCCTTCTAGCTCCCAAGCCGGTGCTTTATCCTTTAGGCCACACTGCTTTCGAAAGCATTTACTGAGCACCGACTCTATGGAGAGCCCTGTACTAAGGGTTTAGGAGAGTATAACGGATTTAATAACGGTCCCTAAACATTAATGTAATATGGAGCAAAGGATGTGATTCTGCCTCAAGGTGACCAAACGTCTGAAACTGGCCCTGCTGGGCCCCGGACCTTCTGGCTTGTCAGCCCCAGGTTCACCGCCGCCCGGTAAGAGTTAAAATACCTCAGCCAAATAAGCACCTTCCTCTACATTCACCGAGGGCTAAGAGGTTCTGAAGCATATTTTGACTTCCCGAAGGAAAAAAGGTTCTTCAGGAGAGCAGAACATAGTAAGAATTCATGGCTTCCGTCCTCGCCCAAGGCTCTGTGGAAGGGAACGGGGGAAGAGAGGCAAGCAGAGGATGGAGGCCGAAAGATATCCTCCCTGCTGTTTCCGTCCTTTGCGGCCCCTACAAGTTTTCAAGCATCATTCATTGTCTCGGAAGGATGAGAATACATTAATAATAAGACTAATAACGTTGGTATTGGTTAAGAGCTTACTATGCAGAGCACTGTTCTAAGCGTTGGGGGAGATACAGGGTCATCAGGTTGTCCCACGTGAGGCTCCCAGTCAATCCCCATTTTCCAGATGAGGGAACTGAGGCACAGAGAAGTGAAGTGACTCGCCCACAGTCACACAGCTGACAAGTGGCGGAGCCGGGATTCGATACAGGGAGTGGAGTCTAGAGGTGGAACTGAAAAATCAAGTGAAGGGTGGAATTGGAATGTCTAAGAACCACTAGATCGTAAGGTCACTGAGGGTAGGGTTTGCGTCTCCGGAGAAGCAGCGTGGCTCAGTGGAAAGAGCACAGGCTTGAGAGTCAGAGGTCAAGGGTTCTCATCCCGGCTTCGCCACTTCTCAGCTGTGTGACTTTGGATAAGTCACTTAACTTCTCTGTGCTTCAGTTACCTCGTCTGTAAAATGGCGATCAAGACTGCGAGCCCCACGTGGGACAACCTGATTACCTTGTATCCCCCTCCGTGCTCAGAACAGTGCTTGGCACCTAGTAAACACTTAACAAATACCATCATCGTCGTCATTATTATCATTACCGGTCTACTGTACTCTCCCAGGCTCTAGGTAAAGTGCTCTTCACGGTGGAAAGTCCGGAATCAATACTGAGTCACTACTAACAGTATTCCTGATTGATTGACAAAAGTTTTGTAGTTGCTGCGGTTTTTGAAGTTGAAGGTAGGAGGAATCGCTGTGCGTGGGGGGTGGGGGGAATTGACTGCTGTGTTGGGTGGGCTTCAGATTCCCCTGAATTATCCAAACTAGAAATTCCATTAACTCCACTGACCTAGGTGCAGTCTTCGTACCAGCACTTAGTACAGTGTTCTGCACACAGTTAGCACTCAAAACATTCATTCATTCATTCAATAGTATTTATTGAGCGCTTACTATGTGCAGAGCACTGTACTGAGCCCTCGGAATGGACAAGTCGGTAACAGAGACAGTCCCTGCCCTTTGACGGGCTCACGGTCTAATCGGGGGAGACGGACGGACGAGAACGATGGCAATAAAATAAATAGCAATCAAACACACTATTGATTGATTGGCATGAAGGATCGACACTAAGCAGAGCTCCGCTGAAGCCTAAGTTAAGGATTTCAGAAATGTTTGGTGATATCAGCAATGATAGCCCCTGGTCTTACCCAAACGGGGCCATTCATTCATTCATTCAATAGCATCTACTGAGCGCTTACTATGTGCAGAGCACCGTACTAAGGGCTTGGAATGGACAATTCGGCAACGGATAGAGACGATCCCTGCCCAGTGATGGGCTCGCGTGCACGCCGTCCTCTTAACCCACACCGACCCAACGCGGGGGAGTCCGTCAGGTTTTAAGAATGGGAGGAAGAGGACCCATCTCATTTCTTGAGTTTCAAGGGTGCGGTCTAAAATGGATTGGCATTACCATGGGTACCTTATTCAAAAGGAGTCCGGTTCACATTCGAGAAGCAACGCGACCGAGCGGGTAAAGCACGGGCCGGGGAGTCAGGAGGCCTGGGTTCTACTCCCGGCTCTGCCACTTACCTGCTGCGTGACCTGGGCAACTTCTCTGGTGCCTCAGTTTCCTCGTCTGTAAAATGAGAAGGGGCCCCGTATCTACCCCAGCGCTTAGAACAGTGCTCTGCACATAGTGAGCGCTTGACAACGTTATAGAGAAGCAGCGTGGCTCGGTGGAAAGAGCCCGGGCTTGGGAGTCAGAGGTCATGGGTTCGAATCCCCGCTCTGCCACTTGGCAGCTGGGTGACTGTGGGAAGTCACTTCACTTCTCTGTGCCTCAGTGACCTCATCTGGAAAATGGGGATTAAGACTGTGAGTCTCACGTGGGGCAACCTGATGACCCTGTATCTACCCCAGCGCTTAGAACGGTGCTCTGCACACAGGAAGCGCTTAACAAATACCAACATTATCATGAGGCCAAGATCCCTGATCTCTGAGATACCCACGTGGGGCAGGGACCGTGTCTGACCTCATTATCCTGTATCTACCCCAGTGGTTGGCACATTTAACAAGGAATACATTTATTCTTATTCACTGAGTCAAAATGCTTTAGCTCTGCTGGGCCCTGGTTTTGGACAACTCCAAAGGGCAATTCAGACATCAAACCACCTTCTTGATCTAGATTGCATTCGACAGTTGGCAAGGGGCGCTCAGTTTTTGCACCTGAGAGAGTCCTGACTGGTTAGTCGATCAGGTACCCGGATGTTCCTATTGATTGTTCTAATAAAACCCAGAGTAGAAGAGGTTTCTCATGAAAAACAAACAGGGGGAAACTGTGGCCTTGAGATAACAAGCACATGGTAGGAGGAAGGAAGAAACCATTCAGTGCTATCCCACCAGTGGAGCCTGAACTCACCGTACTGTTTTCCTCCAGGACGTCAGTGAGATTTTTCAATCCAAAGTTTAATAGAGATTAGGTGGATAGCCAAGGCGCTGGCTGGGGCGGTTGGTAGCCAGTGGGCAAGTCGAAACAGACAAAGGCAGCGCACAGAAAAGCAGGTTCTTCGGCCAGAAAGAAAAAAAAAAAGTCAAGCTGGTGATTCAAGATAAGGGAGAGCTAAATCCACACGGTGAGGCTGCTGTCTCGGCTCCCAGTTTGAGCCCTGCCTCGATAACTGGTCTGCAGAAGTATCACTTCTAGATAAGGGGCATCTGAGTGGGAGATAAAAGAAGGGAACTGTAGGAAGTGGGTTTTTTTAAATGGTATTTTATGAGGTACTTACTATGGGCCAGGCACTCTACTAGGCGAATCAGGTTGGGCACAGTCCCTGTCCCACATGGGGCTCACAGTCTTCATCCCCCATTTTACAGATGAGGTAACTGAGGCACGGAGAGTTGAAGTGACTTGTCCGAGATCACCCAGCAGGCAAAGAGCGGACTAGGATTAGAACCCAGGTCCTTCCGACTCCCAGGCCCGTGTTCTAACCACAAGGCCATGCTGTTTCTCCGTCTCCCATTTCCACCATCACCTCTATTCCGTTCCTCTCGTCCCTGTCACTGTTAAAAGCAGACGGTTTTATATACCCCGATGCGCACAGGGGCTCATCAGAGAACGATTCACTGTGGTTCCCTATCGTTTGTCATTAGATGGAGACATACCCATTTGGCTCCTCTGAAGACTTCCTCGGAAACCAATCGGCCCCGTTGGTTGGTTATTTGGTATGGCGGAAACTGGTTCATGCCATCAGCAGAACTCTTAGTTCACTGACCTCATGGTTCTCGAGGCCATAAGCTCATCTACGGCACGGCTCAGTGGAAAGAGCACGGGCTTTGGAGTCAGAGGTCATGGGTTCGAATCCCGGATCTGCCACTTGCCAGCCGTGTGACGGTGGGCGAGTCACTTCACTTCTCTGCGCCTCAGTTCCCTCATCTGTAAAATGGGGATGAAGACCGGGAGCCCCACGTGGGACAACCTGTTTCCCTTGTGTCTACCTCGGCGCTTAGAACGGTGCTCTGCACATAGTAAGCGCTTAACAGGTACTAACGTTATCATTTACGGGCCCGGAACGAGTCTGCTAATGCTGTCATATTTTACTCTTCCAACTGGCTAAATACAGTGTACGGCACATTGTAAACGCTCAGTTAAAACCTTCGATTGAAATACCACCGACTGACTTCAGAGTCTTCACTGATACTATTCCCTTGCTTGGGGACAGTTGTCTACGGGACTAATAATCGTATTTTTGAGCTCATGCCAGGACTAAGCAGGAATCTGACTTGTGAGCCCGTTGTCGGGTAGGGATTGTCTCTCTCTGATGCCGAATTGTACTTTCCGGGCGCTTGGTACAGTGCTCGGCACACAGTAAGCGCTCAATAAATACGACTGACTGAATGAATGAATTCTTATTCCCATCTCCTCTGTCATCCCAGATCTCTCCTGGACTTTTTAAATAGATATTAGACCTAGAGCGCGGTTTCCCCTGGTAACAACAAGTCCTCCTTCCCACTCGGAACGGATTTCCTGTGTTTACTTCCAGTAAATTTTTGCCCGCCTGCTTTATTTTGGGTGTTGGTCCACCTCCTCAGCTCGATCCTCTTGAACACCCACTACTGCCCTTAGAATACTACCGCACCGGAGACCTCTCATCAGAGGTCCCAGGATCCGAACCACCGTTTTTCTCACAGCGCAAACACCGAAACCTCCCTCTCCCTCCTTCAGAAGGGCCGTCTACGAGGACGCCGATTTCCACACCTCCTCGGGAGCAAGCGCCCCAGACACGTGCTTCCTTCCCGTCTCCTCTCGGCGAAGGCGGTAAGTGGCCTGGGTCACTTGAAACGTGAACAGGAGGGTTTTGCTCGTGACGGTTTCTTTTCCAAGTGAGAAAGAAATCTCGGGAAGTGAGAAGCGGCGTGGCTCGGTGGAAAGAGCCCGGGCTTGGGAGTCAGAGGTCATGGGTTTGAATCCCGGTCCCGCCACTTGTCCGCTGTGTATCTGTGGCAAGTCACTTCTCTGTGCCTCAGTGACCTCATCTGTAAAATGGGGATTAAGACTGTGAGCGTCACGTGGGACAACCTGATTACCCTGTAAATCTACCCCAGGGCTCAGAACAGTGCTCCGCACCTAGTAAGCGCTTTAAAAATACCAACACGATAATTCCCTTCACTTACATCCAGCCCCGGGTCTGCATCCCCATCAGGCAGTTAGTCCCTCGATCCCACAGAAAAGGCCCATCTCCTGAGATCTGTACTTAGGTTTCGGGGGCATTTGTCCTATTAAACCCTCCCCGTGCCCTCTGGCTTCAACCTCACGCCGGGCAAGAGAGCCGGGGAAGAAGGAACCCGGGCCTCTCTCCTTCCGCGAGCGGAAGGAGACCTTTTCGTTCCAGAGGTCCTCTAGACCAGGGAAGCAGCGTGGCTCGGTGGAAAGAGCCCGGCCTTGGGAGTCGGAGGTCATGGGTTCGAATCCCACGGCAGCCGGGTGACCGTGGGCAAGTCACTTCACTTCTCTGTGCCTCGGGTACCTCATCTGGAAAACGGGGATGAAGACTGTGAGCCTCACGTGGGACAACCCGATGACCCTGTATCTCCCCCGGCGCTTAGAACGGCGCTCTGCACGTAGTAAGTGCTTAACAAATGCCAACGTAATTATTATTATTCCTTCAATAGTATTTATTGAGCGCTTACTATGTGCAGAGCACTGTACTAACCGCTTGGAATGTACAAATGGGTAACAGATAGAGACAGCCCCTGCCCTTTGAAGGGCTTACAGTCTATCATTAGAGTCCCGTGGTGGCATGCAGACGGCACCTCCAGGAATCCATAACCGTTCCCTTCTCCCGGCCTCTCCAGGGTCCACCCGAGGGTGCCGTCGAATGCGGCGGGGGCCCAAGCGAGAGGCTGGTTTCGTTCAGCAGCATTTGGGAAATGGGCTCCTGCTCTCTGGTGGTCGGAGGAGAGAGGACAAGATTCCCTGCCCAAGTCTCCATCTCAAGAAAGACAGCCGAGAGCCGGACAACGGCACCGCTCTTTGAAAATGTGCTAGGCTTTCAGCTAGCGAGGCAGCGTGGCCTGAGGGTCGGAGGACCTAGGTTCTCGTCCCGCCTCTGTGACTGGTCTGCTCTGGGACCTCGGCCAAGTCACCTCTCTCTGCCTCAGTTCCCTCATCTGCAAAATAGGGATTCAATACCTATTTCCCCCTCCTACTTTGGAGAAGCAGCGTGGCTTGGCGGAGAGAGCCCGGGCTCGGGAGTCAGGTCGTGGGTTCTAATCCCGGTTCCGCCACTTGTCTGCTGTGCGACCTTGGGCGAGTCACTTCCCTTCTCTGTGCCTCAGCTACCTCGCCTGTAAAACGGGGATGATGACTGTGAGCCCCACGTGGGACAACCTGATTACCCTGTATCTATCGCAGCGCTCAGAACAGTACTCTGCACCAAGTAAGCGCTTGACAAATACCATAATTATTATTATTATTATTACTTTGACTGAGGATGCGTGTGGGACCTGATTATCTTGTAACTACCCCAGCGCTTAGTAACGGCGCACATAGCGAGCACTGAAATAGCACAGTTATTATTGCTATTATGGGGCTCGCTGCCTAAATAGGATGGCGAACAGGTATTGAATCCACCTTTAAGCATCAACGGGTGCCACCCACCCCAGAGGGAGATTGGATGAAGAACAATTGTGTCTGTCCCATCCACACCCTTCTAGAAAAGTGATTTTTTTAAATTCTTTTATGATTCTTAATTAGAACGACTTTGCCAGACCTGCTGGCCGAAGACTTCCGCAGCCCTTCCCTCCTCCGAGCCTGGGGAGGGCAGAGCTGGGAGTTTTTTCCAGGCCCCGGGGTGAGGCAGGGTAGCGATGGCATAGACGGGAAGAGAGGACCCTGCTGCTTCAGGGGTGAATAATGCGGCTTTCAGACCCGGCACAAATCCCGTCTACAGCAGCTCAGCTTGAGTGGGACCCCAACGGTCTAAATTACCGAACCGCCTTGGATAAATTTGACAGTGAGGCTGTTGCCATTTGCCCAGTTAGGAAAATATCACCTCTGTTCCAATTTTTCTTTTTCCAAACTGTTGGTCTCCGGGCCCACAAAAAACTACAAAAAAATTTGGGTATTTGTTAAGCGCTTACTAGGTGTCAAGCACTGTTCTAAGCGCTGGGGGGATATAAGGTGATCAGGTTGTCCCCACGTGAGGCTCACAGTCTTAATCCCCATTTTACAGATGAGGTCACCGAGGCTCAGAGAAGCGAAGTGACTCGCCCACCGTCACACAGCTGCCAAGTGGCAGAGCCGGGATTCCAACCCACGACCTCTGACTCCCAAGCCCGGGCTCTTTCCACTGAACCTCGCTGCTTCCCTAAAATGACAGCATTTGTTAAGCGCTTACTATGTGCCAAGCACTGTTCTAAGCGCTGGGGGAGATAGAAGGTAATCAGGTTGTCCCACGTGGGGCTCACGGTCTTAATCCCCATTTTACAGATGAGGTAACTGAGGCACAGAGAAGTTTAGTGACTTGCCCAAAGTCACACAGCTGACAAGTGGGGGTACTGGGATTAGAACCCACGACCTCCGACTCCCAAGTCCAGGCTCTTTCCACAAAGCCACGCACAAGTTTGAGGAGACTTCTCTAGAACCACTGGGCACAAGGTTGGCTTTAGAGGAGGGGACGGGTTTCCATTACAGGGATCTCACTGTTTCCACCCTTTGCTTTTTTTGCTTTCCTGTGGACTATAAGCTCCTTGTGGGCAGGGATCACGTCTACCAACCCTGTTGTACTGCACTCTCCCAAGCAGAGTCCTCTGCATGCCGTAAGGCCTCGATAAATAGCACTGACCGATTGAATCCCTGTTTTATACATGAGGAAATAGATACAAAGAAATTAAGTGATCGGTAGATAGCATTTGCAATTTGGTATGGCGGTGTGTTTTTTTTGTGTGTGTTTTTTTTCAAAAAAAGAAAAGTGGGGAAAGGGAGGATGCTCAGGCTATGGATGAGTGTGAAGCAGTGTGTATGTGAGGGTGAGAGAGACTATCCTTTGGCTCAGAGGATAATAAAGAGATATCAAAGGGTTTAACCTCTACCAGCTAAAGGCCTGAAATTTAACTCACTGCACTTTACAGAGTCCTTGTTAACACCTAAGTGTTATCTCGATGTTTTCTATCAGTTCATACTTCCCCCACCCCTTAGTTCAGTGCTCTGCAGACAACAGGTGCTGGATAAACACCATTACCGGTGTTCAGAGACCATTTGGATGAACGTCGCTAGACTGTAACCTCCTCTAGACTCTAAGCTCATTGTGGGCAGGGAATCCGTCTGTTTTTGTACTGTCCTCTCCCAAGCGCATAGGACAGTGCTCTGCGCACAGTATGGGCTCCATATATACGACTGAACGAATGAATGAATGAGAAACTGGCTGAGATTCTGTAAAAAACACAGAGTCCTGTCGTGAATACGAGAGATTTCGAGCTCGCTGCACTGGGAATACCTGTTTGCCAGACCGACTGCGAGCTCCCACCGGACTGAGGACTGGCAGGAGTCTAGAAGCCAGTGCTGAAGCAGCCTCGGACGTGTTCATCAACACCGAAACAATGGTGACTACACAGCACTAACGTGAATGCGTTTTAATAGAAACAGAAAATCTACAAACTGTGAAGCCCCGGAGAAGAAATTCAACTGTGAGCAACAGAAATCCAGCCGTTACAAAAGGAAAGAAAACTGCCCTTCTGATGACATAATGGCTACGTGGTTTGATCTGCAGAATTCTCTCTCCCTAAGCCGTTCGGTGCCCGCCCCTGGAGTGGGGGAGTTCAGGGCCTGCCCTTATTTTAAATTTAGCGCTGCTCCAAGACACAAAGCCACACCCTAGGGCCCCACATTGGTTTGCAGCTTTCAGCCGTTCGATCTGCTGTTGCATAGCAGGCGTGACCCAAACCCAGCAGTACAGGCACAGACACAAGACACAGATATCTGCGACTGAACCGGGGAAATCCGCGAGAGGCTCATGTAGAGGGCGGTGACGACCCCGGCTTTAATATTCGGCTTTGAAGGGATAATCCTTGTGATTTTCATTTCTGTGGAGAAAGAGATGACCGTTTACTTTGGGGCCGACATTGCTGATGTGATCCCGGTGCGGCGGTTCTAGTAACCCTCCCCGGTTGGTGTCCACAGAAGGCTCTGGCACTCTCTGCCGCCCTATCGAAATACACAAGTATAGGGTGCAAGACACTCCCTGCTTCTCATTCCGAGGGCTCCAGGATGCTCAACAAATACTACTGATCGGGTGCCGCGTGAGGAAGAACCGCACGAAACCCTCCAGAGCCACTCTACGGTGGCCCCGAGCAAGGAGATGGTACAGCTCTGAGGCCCAAAGAAGTCGAGTGACTTGCCCAAGGTCACAGATCGGGCAGGTGCCGGAGCTGGGATTAGAACCCAGGTTATCTGACTCCCAGGCCGGGGCTCTTTCCACTAGGCCAAGCTGCTTCCCACGTCAACGATAAACTACCCTCTCGCAGAAATGGTGCCGCATTTAGGAAGCGACTTTCAAATATTCTTTGAATTATTTCTCCTAACGATGGGGGTCCGCCGTCATCGCTCCAGTGCGGTTGAAGCGTCCCCTGCCACGGTGCCCATGAGCACTGCAATAAAACTGGCAGAATTCCCTTCTTCCAAGTCTCCAGGGTGGGGATTAGACCACCACGGCATCCTAACTCCCCTCACCTTCCTCCTGAGTCCTTGGGAGTAGGGTTCAAATTGGGAAGAGACAGCCGGGAGAGCCGTTTCATCTCCCTCAGGGGCCGGGCCACGCTCAGGTGGACGCGACGTTTTGGATTCTGTTCCTAAGACAAGGAGTCTCAAAGAGAAGCTGGAAATCAAGCCGTTCATCTTCACGTCTAACGACTGGGTTCGGGGTAGGGGATGAAGGATGTGGATGGTAAAGGAACAGAGGGAGCATCCAAAGCAGAGCCCTGACACTGCCCTCACCCGGATGACCAGTTGATCAAAAGCATTTTGGAACGACTGATGTGATTTAAGACAAACTATATTGCAAGAAGAAATGAGTTTCCACAAGGAGCCATTTGAAGAAGGTCTCGCAACTGATTCCGGGATCTTCAGTTCAGATGGGAATCTGCTGGGTGAAGCTTTTTACGTTTGGACCGCCCTAGAACATGCTCCTCTGCAGGATTCTCTCCCTAGGACTTTGGGATACGTTTAAAATTTGCCCTAAAACCAGGAGTCTAGAGTTGTCCCAAACCATCCTCAATCCCCCAGGGCTGTCTGGATTCAGATTACCGCCACCCATCCGCACCAGTTTAACACAGTGAGACACTTACGCTTGGATGCCACAGGCCCTCCAGTTTCTGTTGAAGCTCAGGATCGTTCCCATCTCCTCCTTACTCAACTCGAAGTCGAAGACCTGGGAAGAAGAGACAAGGAGCTCAGTGGTAGGTGAAGGACAGGGGACGCTTCCCCTGAAGCCGGTTCCAAGGATGACAAAGACTCCTTAAATCTTCTTCCCCCACTCCCGGAGGCGCTGAGTTCTTCTGTTGGAAGGAAGCGGGTGGTACCTGATTAGCACTCACTGAAAACCCAACAAGAACTGGAAACTCCTGAACAAAGAGATGCAAGACTAAAAAGACATTCAATCGAAGTCTCGTCTGGGGCGCGGGAGAGAAGGAAGAATGAAGATCATTCTTTGGCTGTGAACAAGGCCTTAGGCAGTAATTTTTCTGGCCTAGGTTTGTTCTCTTTCTGCTCGAGATAAAGGTTCTAGTTGAACACAGAGAAATATCTGCATCTTCTGGGAGGCTGAACGCAAACGCTCGCGGGGTCCTTGAAGGCCCACTCCTCACCACACCTGTCGGTCACGACCTTACTAAAATTACGTATCCTCCGAGAAGCCTTTCCTAACTTCTCATTTCCCCTATTCACCCTCCCTTCTGCATCACCTATATTTTTGGGGGTGGCCCCTTACGCACTTTGATATTCAGTCCAACCCCAACCCCACAGCACTTATGTCCAGATCCTTATATTTTTCTGTTTCCCCTGTCTCTTCCCTCCTTCAAAGCCTTATTGGAGGCCCATCTCCTCCAAGAGGCCTTCCTTGATTAAGCCCTCCTTTCCTCTTCTCCCACTCCCTTCCGCGTCGCCTTAACTTGCTCCCTTCATTCATCCCTCCCCCGAGCCCCGAGGCGCTTATGTACATATCTGTAATTTTACTTATATCGATTAACGTCTGTCTCACCCTCTAGACCGTAAGCTCACTGCGGGCAGGGAATGCGTCTATTATATCGTACTCTTCCCAAAACCTTTGTACAGTGCCCTGCACACGGTAAGTGCTCGATAAATACGACTGACTGCTCCTGACTGTCTCCCCCACTAGACGGTAAGCTCCTCGAGGGCAGAGAAAGTGTCTTCCAACTCTATTATATTGTACTCACCGAGTGTTCAGTAGAGTGTACGGCACAAAGTAAGCACTTGGTAAATATCTTTGATTAATTAACTGACTGACTCAGAGGAGGGGGGGGTTAGAGAGGAGATATCCCTTCCCATAAGAAGTGGGGTTCCCGGGCTTCGGAGACCAGCGGGGATCCTACCTGAAAGTTCTCCACAATGCGCTGCGGGGTGACTGACTTGGGGATTGCGATCACGTTCCGCTGGATGTGAAACCGGATCAGGACCTGTGGGGAATGATGGGGAGGGGAGGTAATACTGAGAACTGGCACTCCTGAGCCCCCAGAGGGTAAATTCACCCCAGGCAACAGAAGGATAAGAGGCCGGTCCAATCCCTCTGAACTGATCTAGGGAGGATCCCGAGGAGCGGAACCCGGTTTGATCATCTGTCTGATCATCTTCTAGACTGTGAGCTCGAAGAGGGCGGGGAATGGGTCTGTCTGTTGTTATAGTGTACTCTCCCAAGCACTTAGTACAGTGCTTTGCACACAGTAAGCGCTCCATAAATATGAATGAATCTGAAAATGGTGATTAAATCTCTGTTCTTTGACTGGGAGTCCCATATAGGACGGGGACTGGGATTATCTCCTGTTTCAGTGTTTAGTGTAGTGCCAGGCACGTAGTTAGCACTGGACAAATTCCCCAATTATTAAGATTACCCTTACCCGTACATCCCATTGCTTTCTTTCTTTCCATGTGAAAATCATTTGAGTGTCTATCTCCCTTCTCCCTGGCTAGAATGTAAACTCTTTGAGGGCAGGGACCAAATCTTCTCCCAGTGCTCAGTTGGGTGTTCAGCCCATCCTAGCTGCTCAATAAATACTACTGATTGACTGACTGCTTCCCCACGGCTAAGAGGAGACAGACGCTTCCTCAGAGAAGCTTGTCAGTGGAAAACACTACCTGTGCGGAGGTCTTCTTGTGCTTCGCTGCAATCTCCTTAATCTTGGAATCATCCAGGAGAGAAGGGTCTTCTGGTTTGGCCCTAGGAAACCCGAGAATATTACATATTCATAAACGGGGTCTACTCCACCCCCTTTCCCTCTCCCCACTTTTCTCCCGCAAAGGGGAAGGATGGCTTGGGACTGAACAGTCAAAATGGGGTTTTCACAGATGGGAGGTGTGAGATGTGAGTTATCCTTCTCTGAGGCAGAAGGACGGAGAGGCTTTTGTTTACGGATACATCCGCTCCCATATCAGCTGACCTTACAGGCACGTGGCGTGAGACGGGGCAGGACCTGGGTAGAGCCAGGGAGTAAGAGAGTTGTTGGGTTCTAGCAGAATGCTATCTCCAGAGTAAAAATAACGGCATTTGTTAAGGGTTACTACTGCCAGGGATGCACTAAGCGCCGGGGTGAATCCGAGCAAACCGGGTTGGCCACAGTCTCTGCGGAGCTCACAGTCTCGATCCCCATTTTACAGATGAAGTAAATGAGGCCCAGAGAAGTGAAGTGACTTGCCCAAGGTCACACAGCAGACAAGTGGCGGAGCGGGGATTAGAACCCACGACCTTCTGGCTCCCGGGGCCTTGCTCTATCCACTACGCCACGCTGCTTCTTGATCCGGGCACCCAGAGGTGACGAATTTCTCAGGGAGTCAGAGGCAAACCGGGGGCTCGCACCCTCGGGCCCCCACCTACGGCTCGAATCCGGAGCCCCAGGGCTCTCCACGGAGGAGATGCACTGAACCGGCCCACAGGCCGAAAGGGGAACTCTAGGAGGCCCGGATGCGTCGAAGGGCAGCGTGGCCTAGCGGAAAGAGCTCAGGCCTGGAAGTCAGAAGACTTAGCTTCTAATCCCAGCTCCACCACGTGCCTGCGTGACCCTGGGCAAGTCACTTCTCCGTGCCTTAGTTTCCTCATCCGTAAAATGGGGATTCAATACCCGTTCTCCTTCCTACTTAGCCTGTGAGCACCGGGTGAGACGGGGACTGATTCTCTTGTATCTTCCCCGGCGCTTAGAACAGTGCTTGACGCACGGTGAGCGCGTAACGATATCCCGGCTATTATTTCCTGGGTCCTGTCCCCATCGGCATGGCTCAGTGGAAAGAGCCCGGGCTTTGGAGTCAGAGGTCATGGGTTCGCATCCCGGCTCTGCCACACAGCTGTGTGACTGTGGGCGAGTCGCTTCACTTCTCTGGGCCTCAGTGACCTCATCTGTAAAATGGGGATTAAGACCGTGAGCCCCACGTGGGACAACCTGATTCCCCTGTGTCTACCCCAGCGCTTAGAGCAGTGCTCTGCACAGAGTAAGCGCTTAACAAATCCCCACATCATTATCACAGATGATCATTTTACACCCCCCATGAAGACGGACGGGAGAAAGTCTTACCATGGCCTATCCGGGGAGCCGAAAGGGCTGTAGGCCGTTACCGAAATCCCCTTGGACTGGCAGTAATTTATCAACTTGACCTGGGTGAGGTACGGGTGGCACTCCACCTGCAGGAGGGAATGATCACAGGAAGCCAGGGTGCGTGTGGGTCGGCACACGCCCAGCTGGATCCTTCCAAAACGGGCGCCGTTCACCACCTGCCGTTCTTCCGGGAGGGACGGGATCCCGCCGACGGTCCCTTCCTCTCCAAGAAACAGAACTATTTCCATAACTGTGAGGTGGCCCGGGATTTTACTCAGCTGTCAACACTCATCAAGTCTCCCGGGCGGAAGAACGTGACTCCCCGACTTCCGGCTGACCACTGAAGCCTCGGGGCCCCTTCTACCGTCCCCTTAGCAAATTTCTCCCGTAGTTCCCTTCCGGGCAGCATCACTGACTCGCTCAACCTTAGGCCGACTCGGCCCAGCCAGGGACCCGCCTCCTCACCCTGCCTCTGCCCTGGGGGTCCTTCGGACTTACACGGTCAGAAGGTCCCCAGGTCTCTCCGGCCGGGATCCATCCTTCCACGGATCACTTACCTGGTTAGTGGCCGGCAGGTACTTCAGTCCCGGTTTGTTCAAGATCCTCTCGATCTGCTCGTGGTTGAAGTTGGAGACTCCGATGGCTTTCACCAGCCCGGCGTCCACCAGCTCCTCCATGGCCTGGGGAGGAGACAGCCTCTTCGTGACTGCCGAAATAAAGAGTCACGGGGCCCCTCCTAAAGGCAAGCCGGGATTGCTCTTGGATAGCGGGGCTCCTTGATTGGCGGGGAGGCCCCGGCTGGGCCAGGGCAATGATCCTTTGACGAATCTCCCTGGGGTTTCAGACAAAGAAGGTGTGACTTCAGGTTGAGTCAGAGACGGTACGCTTGTGACTGGAAAGGTTAACCAGCTCAGGTCTTGGTCCACGGTTCGCGGTCTCATACGCGATCGATACTGGTACGGGGACAGAAGACTCTTTAGTTCACGGAACTGGTTCTCAGACTCTGCCACTGGTCCCTTGTTCCCTGGTCCCTGGTTTAGATTACTCATTTGCTTAAATTGGCCCACTGTTGACGGAGGGAAAGGAATGGGGAGAGGGGAACGGTCATTTCAGAGTTATTAAAATCACATCTCCTCCAACAGGCCTTCCCCAACTAAGCCATCTTTTCCCCTTCTCCCCCTCCCTTCCGCTTCGTCTACGCACTTGGATCTGGACCCTTTAAGCACCTGATATTCACCGCTCCCTCAGCCCCACAGCGTTTATGAAAATAGTCGCAATTTACTTCTTTAATGTCTGGAAATCAGGTGGTTCTTTAAGCACAGCCAGATACCGCTTGCAGCAAATAGTGTAAGAGCTTAAAATCTGTAATTAAATTAGATGTGCTGAAGTAAACCTGCAACATATGTGAAGCTCCTGGTGAAGCAATTATAATAATAATAATGATGGCATTTGTTAAATGTTTACTATGTGCCAAGCACTATTCCAAGTGCTGGGGTAAATAAATAAAAATAAATGGTGGTATTTGTTAAGGGCTTACTATGTGCAAAGCACTGTTCTAAGCTCTGGGGGATACAAGGTGATCAGGTTGTCCCATGTGGGGCTCACAGTTTTAATCCCCATTTTACAGATGAGGTAAATGAGGCACAGAGAAGTTAAGTGACTTGCCCAAAGTCACACAGCTGGCAAGATGTGGAGCCGGGATTAGAACCCACGACCTCTCACTCCCAAGCCCACACTCTTTCCACTGAGCCACGCTGCTTCTCTAATCGGGCTGTCCCATGTAGGGGGGGTCACAGTCTTCACCCCCATTCTACAGATGAGGCAACTGAGGCCCAGAGAAGGGAAATGCCTTCTCCAAGGTCACACAGCAGACACGAGGCGGAGCCGGGATCAGAACCCATGACCTCTGATTCCCAAGCCCATGTTCTTTCCACACTAGGTTTACGTATGTTACCATTTTACATTTAATTGCTTGGATTCAAATCCTTTTATTATCGGTACTTATTTACATGGGTATTTGATCCTCATTAGAAGCAGGGCCGCCTAGCGAAAAGAGGATGGGCCTGGGAATCGGGGGACCTGGGTTCTAGTCCCTGCTCTACTATTGCCTGCTGGATCAATCAGAGGTATGTATTGAGTGCTTACTGTGTGTTGAGGATCGGACTTTGGGCTTGAAAGAGGACAAAGAGTTGGTAGACGCGTTGCCTGCCCCCAGTGAGTTTACAGCCTAGAGGGGGAGACAGACATTAATGATAAGTAAATTACAGATCCATATATAAGTCCTGTGGGGCTGAGGGCGGGGTGAATAAAAGGAAAGGATGAAGGGCATAAGCAACGCCAGATGCCCGCGGGCACCTTTGCGTCTTGGTTTCGTCACCTATAAAATGAGGAGGATAAAATACCGGTCTCCCTCCCTCTTAGAGTGAGAGTCCCCGGTAGGATTAGGGCTGTGCCAATCTGATTATCTTGTATCTACCCCTGCACTTGACACACGGTAAGCACATAATAAATATCACTGTTATCATGTACGCTAATAATCTCAACTGATATTTATTCCGCTTTTGATCTCTTTAAATGTATACTGATATTATCATCCCCTAAGCGCTTCTGTCCACATCCTTCGATTTGGGTGTCTCTACCCCTGCCTGTAATCTATTTCACTGTCTGCTTTCCCAACTCGACCGTAAGATCTTTGGGGTGAGGGATTGCCCACACTTATTCTATTGTCCTCTCCCAGGGGACGGCGCTCCGCACACAGTAAACCCTCCATAAAGACCATCGATTACCTGGCCGATTAATGCATTTCACACTACTTCCTGTGGGAAACTCGACTTCGTTTTAATGCCCTCTTACCTAACGTTCTCATTTCCACGGAACCGAGAAAGAGCGCTAACTGGGGTAGCGCAGTAACGCGTTGGAGCGAACTGACTGCGCATTCTGATTTTCACCTCTCACTTGTGGGCCGAGAATGAATCCTCTGGGACCCGACAGGATGTTCCCGGCAATGCGAGTCAAACCTGACCTGGGCGGGCCTTAGAGAAGGGAGAGTGGTTCAGATCAAGGCTCCGCAGTGGGTGTGAGAGGATTTCGACTTCACCGGAGAGAAGGGGGAACGCGGACCGGGCAAGGTCCCTGGGGCGGTCCCCCATTCGGACCCCAGGATGGTCCCCGGGATGGGCCTGGGAACCCTCCCCGCCCTCCAGGCCCCCCACGGACCAAAAGAGCCGGAACCTACCTCCCACGTGTCCACGAGGCTGGTGTTGCTGGAAATGATGTGGCCTTCCTCATCCAAAGGCATGAATACCTCCCCAGCCTGAAATTGTGAAGCAGAAAGCTGACCGCTGATGCTCTCTCCCTCAGTGCCCCAGGGAAAAAATCTTCATATGGACTCAAAAACAATTCCGTCCCCCCTAATTACTGAGTTCCTGACTCTGGAGAAGGAAATAAAAACACGTCCCTGCCTGCACCCTGCTGAGCTGCTTACAAAACCAGGATCCGGGGCTGGAAATTCAATTTGTTCATGTTTTGGAGAAGACTGGGCCACCCGCGGTTTCTGATTAAGCCCTCGAAGGCCTCCGATCCTCTTCCAAATGACCCTGCCCGGTTTCTCAAATTGCTTTTCCCAGATAGAGGGGGTTTCCCTTCGAAAGAGTGCGGCCGGTCACCCTCCCTTAAGCGCCCACCGCCCAGCTGGGCCGGGGGGAGCCGTCCAACTTTGCTCGGGGAACCGGGGACGGGAAGGGAGAGAGCCAAGAAACCTTAAATCCTATAGGCCAGTGAATGAGGTACAGGTCGAGGTAATCCAGTTGGAGCTCGCTGAGTGACTTCTGGCAGGCCCCCTTCACCAAGTGCTTCTCGTGGAACGTGGACCACAGCTGGAAAGGAGGATTACAGTGAAACGTGGTGATCCGGGAAGGGTCGTGGACGGGCCATAATGAGAGTAATAATAATTCTCTATCGTCACGCATAGCATTTGTTAAGCACTTCCTCTGGGTCGAACGCAGTACCGAGCCCTGGGTCAGATGCAAGATAGTCAGGTTGGACACAGTGAGCACTATGGAGCTCACAATCTAAATAGGAGGGAGAACAGGTATTGCACCCCCATTTTACAGATGAGGAAACCGAGGCCCAGAGTTAAGTGACTTGCCCAAGGTCACACAGGAGGCAAGTGGCCGAGTCAGGAACGGAACCCAGGTCTCCTGGCTCCTGGGCTTCTGCTATTTCCACTATGCCACGCTGTTTCTCTAGATAGGTTATTACGATTAGATAGATTATTTCCTAGCTTGGCAGGCACAGGTTAGGGTTTCACTCAAAGAACAAAGGATGTGTGGAACTTCATATAGTTCAAACACTCAAAGAAGATTGAAAAGTTTCCTTCTTTTAAAGAAAAGATTAAATCAATCAGTGGGATTTATTGAGTGCTGGCTCTGTACAGAACACAGTACTAAGCGCTTGGGAGAGTAGAAATCAACGGAGTTGACAGACAAGTTCCCTGCCCGAAAGGAGCTTACAGTCTCGAGGGGGAGGCAGACATTAATACAGATAAATAAATTACGGCTCTATACACAGCTGCTGTGAGGTTGAGGGTGGGGTGACTATCAACTGCTAAAAGGGCATAAACTGCTTAAACAGACTCTAAAACAAGTTAAGAAGTCTCCCTCAAAGGCACTGATTGTGATTCCTTTAAAGGGGCAGGGACTGGTTCTTAACTGATGATCTCGTATTAACCCAAGCGCTTCGTACATGGTTAACTGCTTACTAAATGCCCTATACATTTTATAGTAAATTTAAAAGTCGATTTTCCCATCCAAAATGTTACAATTATGCCAAATCTGTGCCAGGCAATTATTTGCCAAATACCGACGAAGGCATCAAAATGGAATGGGCCCTGTACTTCTGTACTATGGGGGCGTTGGGTGGGAGAGGAGGGCAGTTTGCTCCTAATCACTTCACGGGACCTCAGTTTCCTCATCTGCGAAATGAGGATGAAGACTGCGAGCCCCCCGGGGGACATGGACTGGGTCCAACCACGCTAGTTTGTATCTACCCTAGCTCTTAGTACAGTGCCTGGCACAGTAAGTGCTTAGCAAATACCATTAAAAAAGACAAAAATCACGGCATTCAAAGCCCACGATCTCTCCGGAGAAAAATGATTACCGGGCCAGTGGTCGCCAAAGGCCATCCACTGCGTCGTCTGTGGCGTTTAGGGAGCGCTTACTAAGCGCAGAGCACTGTTCTAAGCGCTCGGGAGAGCACAGCACAACAGAATCGGGCAACGCTCGGATTAGAGTCCAGGTTTCCTGACTCCCAGGCCGGAGTCTTAGCTTCCTGTTTATCTATTGTGTATAATGCGTATCTAGCTTAGTCCTTGGCACACGGTCAAGCACTTAACAGATACCACGATTATCGTTACTAAGAAGTGCCTTCCTCAGAGCCCAAGAAGAGAGAGTGCTGTCATTCAGCCTCTGCAAAGGGCCAGAGAACCAGCCCCAAAAGGCAGGATAGTTTGGCATATCCCGGTCAGGACAACAGGTGAAGGTTATTTCAGTCTCCTGCAGCGAGCCTGGTGGCTCGGCTCCACAAGGACAATTTTTACGCCAAACCTGAAGAGGAAGGTCCAGTCTCTCTTGCCGTAGCTTTCTGCTCTAGGGGAGAAAATGGAGGTGAGAGGGGACCTCTCCCCTATTCTCCTCTACAGCCGGAAGAATGTCTTGCAGCCCTCTCCAGAACATAAAAGGGGAGAATCTGCTGGGTTATTTTTGAGACACAAACTGGGTATTTGGAGGAGAAAAGTGACTAGTTAAAGCAGTTTACGGACAATCTTAACACTTCCGTCTAGAGCCCCCCTAGACGGTAAGCTTCCCGCGGGTGGGGAACGTGCCCACCCACTCCGTCGTACTCTCCCGAGTGCTCGGTCCGGCGCCCTGCACACCGTAAGCGCTCAATACGTACGATCGATCGATCTAATGAGGCCTCTTCTGGCCCCATCTCCAGGCGGGATCTGTACCTTACTGACGATAAAGAGGTCCTCTCGCTTCACCACCCCCTCCTTGATCTTCTGCCGAATGGCGTCCCCCACTTCGTTCTCGTTCCGGTAGACGTGAGCGCAGTCGAAGTGACGATATCCGGTATCGATTGCCACCTTCACTGCCTCCGCCACTTGGCCGGGGGACGACTGAAAGGAAAATGAGGAAAAAAAAGAAAGGTAAAGTCTTTCGAGACCTATCTTCCTAAAACTAGACGTGGCGGCCCTTCCCCTGCCAATCTCAGCCGAGGTCTTGGAGGGATCCCTTGGCTAATGATGCCTGTGGTATCCGTTAAGGACTCACTATACGTAAAGCACTGTGCTAAGCACTGGGGTAGATATAACTCCCAGTTTCACATGAGGCTCAAGGTCTGAGAGGGAAGAACAGCTCGCTTGACAAGGAAACCGAGGCTCAGAGAATAAGAACAATAATAATAGGGGCGTCTGCTAAGCGCTCGCTGTGTGCCAAGCACTGTACTAGATGCTGGGGTAAATGACTAGATAATCAGGTCAGGGCGTGCAGTTTAAGTGGGAGGGAGAGCAGGTACTGAATTCCTGATTTTCAGGTGAGAAAACTGAGGCACAAACAAGGTCAGTGACTTGCCTAACTTCACTGGGTAGGCAAAAGGTGAAGCCAGAATGAGCCCCCAGATCCCCCGATTCCCATTTAAGGAAAGGACTGTTGTGAATTTCAACCTCCGGGCTGCTTCTTGCAGGCTAGATTTATCAAGTGGGCAGAAACCAGTTTGTGTTTTCTCTTATTTCCTGTGCTGTGCGCCGGCAGGATTCTGCGTGAAGACAGCTAAGACTAATGGGAGGAGTTTGCTCCATTCACTCTGCTGACCTCTCAATACAGAGGGCCTCATGAAGACTGTGGGATTGGACAGAGTTAATTCTGGGGACACTGGAACCCATTAAGAGCAATCCAAATAGGAGGCCAGAATGGACACTGAAGTCTTCGTGTGAAAAGGTGTGTGTGTGTGTGAGTGTGCGCACGTGTGAATCTTGAGCCCGGTGAGGTCGGGATACATTTGCAAACTCGTTTTTATGTTGGATCTGGAGGAAGATGAAATGATTAGGAGATCTCAGACGGTATGAGGGCCCCATGTTATGCAACCCCAAGCTGCTACTGATAATAATAATAATAATAATCGTAACGGAGGTAATTGTTACGGTTCAATAAGCAGTGGGATACATGCAAGATCAGGCACAGTACCGGTCCCACATGGAACTCACAGTCTAAATAAGAAGGAGCCCAGATATGAATCCCCTAATTACAGATGAGGAAACTGAGGCACAGATATGTTATGAGATTAGCCCAAGGTCCCATCTCAGGGGTCAGAGCTGGAATTAGAACCCAGGTCCTCTGACTCCCAGGCTCGTGGTCTTTTCTCCAGCCCGTACTGCTTCCCTATAGATCTTCGCTCTCCTGAAAGGGTGAGGGAGGCCATGTCAGAGGGAGAAAGGGGACAGAAGAAAACAGAGCAAAGAGGAGATAGTGAGCCACAGAGAACTGATTACAAAAAAAAGGCTGCCTCGATCCAGACCGTGACTCACAGATGATGTCCGCTAAGCCGATGGTCTAGGGATTTGACGATAAGGGATCCCATCTAGAAGTACACCCGGAAGCGAGCGAGGGTCGCCATGGAAACCCAGAAGTGTCAAACCACTTGTCCATCCTGACTAAGGTTTCTATCAATCAGCCAGTGATATTCAGTTTGCAGAGGACTGTACTAAGCACCTGGGAGAGTACAATACAGTGGAGTTGGCAGAAACTCTCCCTTCCCATACGCGGCAGTGTGACCTAGTGGAAAGAGCACGGTCCCGGCAGTCGGAGGACCTGGGTTCTAATCCCAGCTCCGCCACTCGCCTGCTGTGCGACCTTGGGTAAGTCACTTAACTTCTCCACGCCTCAGGTTTCTCATATATAATAATAAGAACCCCGTCAACAATTACGAAATCGAGAGGATCACGCGAAAAGCCTATTTTTAAAAGCCCCCGCTCCATTTCCTAGCCATGGAATCACTGAACCCGGTTCAAGCTCAAAACTAAATCCGTTCAGGGGGCCAGACTTTCCCGTTTGGGTTGTGTTTTCGGTCAGCCAAGAGCGGAGCAGAGGGTAGGAATGTTTTGGCCCTTCTTAAAATTCCCTGGCCAGCAAACATTCGGTTCAGCTGGCCCGGCGAACCACCCGCCTCACCCACTGCGTTTCCAATTAAGCTCCGCTGAAGGGTCGGCAAAGTAAACCCGCGGAATCCCTGGCGCGCGACGCCCCTCGTATCCCGCCGCTAGAATCGGGTCACGTAAAGCCAGCACGGGGGCGGGCGGCATCTAGTGCCGGGACCGACGCCAAGGGCTCTAAACTCCCTCCACCGCAACTCCACCCCAGCTGGTGAGGGGCAGGGAGAATAAAACCCACTCAACCGCAAGCATCGATCCTTTTGAAATGTGGTGTTGGAGAAGACTGGGGATGCAGCTTGGTGTAGTGGGAGTCAGAAGGTCACGGGTTCTAATCCCAGCTCCACTTAATAATAATAATGTCGGTATTCGTTAAGCACTTACTATGTGCAGAGCACTGTTCTTAGCGCTGGGGTAGATACAGGGTAATCCCCATTTTACAGATGAGGGAACTGAGGCACAGAGAAGGTAAGTGACTTGCCCACAGTCACGCAGCTGACAAGTGGCGGAGCCGGCATTCGAACGCATGACCTCTGACTTGTCTGCTGCGTGACCAAGCCCGGTCACTTTTCTTCTCTGGGCCTCAGTTCCCTCATCTGTAAAATGGGGATCGAGATTCTGCGCCCCACGTGGGACGGGGACTCTGTCCAACCCGATCCACCCCAGCGCCTGGCGGAGCGCCTGGCACAGGGTAAGCGCTTACAGATAACCGGCTCTGCCGCTTGTCAGCGGCGTGACCGTGGGCGAGTCACTTAACCTCTCTGTGCCTCAGCGACCTCGTCCGTAAAATGGGGATTAACCGTGAGCCTCACGGGGGACGACCCGATGCCCCTGTATCTCCCAGCGCTTAGAACAGTGCTCTGCACAAAGTAAGCGCTTAACAAATACCGACACAACCGTCGTTACTTTTGCAAACACCCTGGACGGGCCGGTAAATAAACAAATGGATTTTGGAGCCGCTTAAGCCAAAGTGGTCTCTGGAAGGCCCAAAGGGCGCGTATTAATAATGTTGGTATCTGTTGAGCGCTTACTACGTGCGGAGCACCGTTCTAAGCGCTGGGGTAGACACGGGGGAATCACGTCGTCCCACGTGGGGCTCACAGTCCTCATCCCCATTTTCCAGAGGAGGTAACTGAGGCACCGAGAAGCGAAGTGACTCGCCCACAGTCACACGGCTGACAAGCGAAGCAGCGTGGCTCGTTGGAAAGAGCCCGGGCTTGGGAGTCATCGCTCATGGGTCCGAATCCCGGCTCCGCCGCCTGTCAGCTGTGTGACCTTGGGCAAGTTACTTAACTTCTCTGTGCCTCAGTTACCTCATCTGAAAATGGAGATTGAGATCGTGAGCCTCACGCGGGACAACCTGTTGACCCCGTATCTCCCCCAGCGCTTAGGGCGGTGCTCTGCACATAGTAAGCGCTTCACAAATACCAACATTATTAAGTGGCCGAGCCGGGATTCGAACCCGTGGCCTCTGACTCCGAAGCCCGGGCTCTTTTCCACTGAGCCGTGCTGCTTCTGTATTGTGGACCCGTCATTAGGGGGCCCGATTCTCTCACGCTAGGCGAAGGTGGAAGAGGCAGACCGGCGGCTAGACGGAGAGAGACCCTAAGGGCGACAGCTTACGGCACGAGGCCGGCCGTTCCGGCTAAGATCTACCCAAATTATCGCTCTGCCTGGGAAACCGCTCGAAGGCATTCGATGATAGCAATCAGGATTTTATTTTTAAAAAAGCACCGGCATTTACCTTCCAGGTGCCCAGCCCCACAGTGGGCATCTTGGCCTCGGTGTTGAGCTCCACAAAGGTGGCCATGGCGCCTGTGGTCCAGGCAAGTCCCGCCAAGGGGGAGGGCCGAGCCTTAGTCCGGAGGGGCGGGGGGGAGCGGAGGAGCAGGCGGCCAGCCGATTGGCTAGCGGCGGGGGGCGGCCCGCTTCTGATTGGCCGGGACGCGGCCCACCCGGAAACCTCGTCCTGTCCCTTTAAGAAGGCGGCGGCCGACGCCCTCAAACTGCCATTATTTTCTCTCCCGTCTCTTTAACGGAGGCGATTTCCAGCGACCCCGCGTCTCCACCGACACTAATTTGGACGGAAACGAAAGGGAGAAAAGTCCGATCCGATTGGAGGAGGAGGCGGAGTTGGAGAAGCGTTTTGAAATGCGTATCCCCCCCCCCCCCAAGTATGCACCCCTCTTGCACAGCTGCTGTTTTGATTCTTTTAAGTGGATTCTTCTCTTTCGCCAACCCTCACTCCTGTTTTGGTACCCGGCGCCTCTGCAGAGTTTCCTGCCTCTAGGTTAACCGAGATTCCGTAAACCCATAGTGCACATTAAAAAGCTGCAATCAAAGCCCCCCCTTTCCTTAGCAACGGTAAGGGGAGAAGGCTGGCACGAGTACAGGGCCCTTAGGAGCAGATGGCAGATCTGCGGGGCCCGAATATAATTATTTCTCAATAATAATAATCACGATGACATTTGGTAAGGGCTCACTATGGGCACGGCACTGTCCCGAGCGCTGGGGTGGACACAAGGCAATGAGGTTTACCCATAATAATGTTGGTATTTGTTCAGCGCTTACTACGTGCAGACCACCGTTCTAAGCGCTGGGGGAGATGCAGGGGAATCGGGTTGCCCCACGTGAGGCTCCCAGTTAATCCCCATTTTACAGATGAGGTGACTGAGGCACAGAGAAGTGAAGTGACTCGCCCACAGTCGCCCAGCTGACGAGTGGCAGAGCCGGGGGTCGAACGCATGACCCCTGACTCCGAAGCCCAGGCTCTTTCCACTGAGCCACGCGTGACCCCTCCCTCCTCACCTCCGCCAAACTGATTCTCTTCCCCTCTTGAAAGCCCTACTGAGAGCTCACCTCCTCCAGGAGGCCTTCCCAGACTGAGCTTCCCCTTTTCCCTCTGTTGCCTCTCTGCCCCCCCTTCACCTCCCCTCATCTAAGCCCCCTTTCCCCCCTTTCCCTCTGCTCCTCCCCCTCTCCCTTCCCCTCAGCACTATGCTCATTTGTATATATTTATCACCCTATTTATTTTGTTAATAATAATGTTGGTATTTGTTAAGCGCTTACTATGTGCCGAGCACTGTTCTAAGCGCTGGGGTAAACACAGGGGAATCAGGTTGTCCCATGTGGGGCTCACAGTTAATCCCCATTTTACAGATGAGGGAACTGAGGCACAGAGAAGTTAAGTGACTTGCCCACAGTCACACAGCTGACAAGTGGCAGAGCTGGGATTCGAACTCATGAGCCCTGACTCCAAAGCCCGTGCTCTTTCCACTGCGCCACGCTGCTTCAATGAGGTTAATGAGGTGTGCATCCCCCCGATTCTATTCATTGCAATTAAGCTGTCTTGTTTTTGTCCGTCCGTCTCCCCCGATTAGACCGTGAGCCCGTCAGGGGGCAGGGATTGTCTCTATCTGTTGCCAAATTGTACATTCCAAGCGCTTAGTACAGTGCTCTGCACATAGTAAGCGCTCAATAAATACTAGTGAATGAATGAAAGGTTGGCATTCACCGAGTTTCATCGGACTGCCGCGGGTGGAGACTGCAAGCGGGGCTGAAATCGCAAAACATTCACCGTCGTAAGGCCGAAGGGCTCGGATGCGTCGTCGTGTTCGTCTTCCCTCCCCCTACGATTTACGGCCTCCTTCTCCGGCTCTGGGGTGAGGGGGTGGCCTGCTAGCCGTTAGAGAAGATGTCAAGGCTTCTGGGCAGAGTGAAAGGGGGAGAGGCGCAATCACAGTTGAGGGCATTCAAAGAGAGAGGCCGAAGGAGAGGCCGGAGGAGGGGAAAGGCGGCCCCGAGCGGGAGTAATAGCTTACCCCGCCCGTCAATTCGAAGGATAGTGATATTGCATCCAGTGAGCAGGGAACGTGTCTGTTTATTGTTAGATTGTAAAAATAACGGTATTTGTTCAACGCTACAGGCCGGGCACTGGGGTGGATAAAAGCAAATCTGGTTGGACGCTGCCCCCGTCCCACGTGGGGCTCACAGTCTCAATTCCCATTGTACAGATGAGGTGACTGAGGCACAGAGAAGATTAGCGACTTCCCCAAGGTCACACAGCAGACGAGTGGTGGAGCTGGGATTAGAACCCAGTCCCTTCTGAGTCCCGGGCCCGCGCTCTATCCGTTAGTCCATGCTGTTTCTAGCGCTTAGTACAGTGCTTCGAACCCAGGAAGTGCTCAATAAATACAGCTGAATGGAGTATATGTCAATCAACATTAACGGTATGTAGCGAGCGTTTCACGATGCGCAGAACATCGTACGAAGGGATTAGGACGGTACCGCATAAGTGTCGGTAGACACGTTACGGCTGCCCACGAGGAGCTTACCGTCTTGAGGGGGAGACAGGATCTAAATAAATTATGATTTATTAAAATACATTTATGTACCCTAAATTATTTACAAATAAATCACGCGCCTAAGTGCCGTGGGGCTGAATTTCAAGCGCTTAACAGGTAGAGAGCCGAGCGGATAGGCGACGCAGAAGGGAGGGGAGTCAGGGAAATGAAGACTTGGTGGGGGGAGGCCCCCGGGAGATAGGATTTTAATAAGGCTCTGCAAGGGAGCAGACCGGTAGAATCTCTTGCACGCTTTGCCCGGGAAAATTCAGTAGTGCAGAAGTTATACCTTCTGCAAAACGACTCTGCCTACTTCAGGTAAAAGCGCGTTGCGTCACGATAAATCAAGCAAAAGATTTTATTGCCTGCCTGCTATGTGCAGAACACTCTTGGGAGACTCTAATAGAATTAACAGACATGCTCCCTGCCCTCGAGGAATTTTTACCTCAGGGGGCTGTCGATTACCTCCCCAGATAATGACTACCTGGAGATTTCAAGAGGATGAATCCATAGATCTGCGTCTCCAGAGCCCAGCTTTGATTCTAAGGGTGTGGGAGAGGGCGCATCGGGACTTAACGTAGAACCGGGAGCGGGATAAACGGTTTGCGGTTGGTGTTCTGTGGGATCCCCCATCTTGAAGCTGGAACAGTAGAAAATCAGGGCATCCAAAAATCACACTGGAGCGAGAAGGCCCTGAGAAAGGAAGGTAGAACCCTGAGGCCCTGGGAAACTGAGGCTGCAAGATGGCTCCCTTTGGCAAGGGGAGGTTTAAGAAACCAGGATCGTATATTCCCGAGGAAAGAATCCAGTTTTGGCTGAGAAGTAATAATAAAAATAATGTTGGTATTTGTTAAGCGCTTACTATGTGCAGAGCACTGTTCTAAGCGCTGGGGTAGATACAGGGCGATGGGGTTGTCCCACGTGAGGCTCCCAGTTAATCCCCATTTTACAGACGAGGCAACCGAAGCACAGAGAAGTGAAGTGACTGGTACACAGTCACCCAGCTGACAGGTGGCAGAGCCGGGACTCGAACCCATGACCTCTGACTCCCAAGCCCGGGCTCTTTCCACTGAGCCACGCTGCTTCTCTAAGCAGTGAGCTCAGTGGATAGAGCGCGGGCCTTGGAGTCAGAAGGACCCGGGTTCTAATCCCTACTCTGCCACAAGTCTGCTGTGTGACCTTGGGCAACTCACTTTACTTCTGTGGCCCTCAGTTACCTCCTCTGTAAAATGGGGATTACGCATGGGAGCCCCAGGTGGAACAGGGACTGTGTCCAACCTGTTTAACTTGTATCTACGCAGGGCTCAGAACAGTGCTTGGCACATAGTAAGTGCTTAACAAGCACCATTATTATTATTTTGATTCTTATCATTATAGGGATGATTCCCTTCAGCCTATCGACGGGTTTCCTTAGGGCAAGGGTAACTCGTAACTCTTCACTCCCATTAGAGACAGAATAAGTGCGAATATCCTGCTTACGGCTACCAGCTCACCGAGCATTCACCGAGCAAGTCCGGGGCCTCCGGCCCAGCCCTGTGTATTTATAAAAAGCTCTGTATTTGAGTTCTGCCCAGCCTGATCCAACCTGGCCCGACTCTGGCCTGAACTCAAATCCATAGGTGATGGGGCAAGACGGTGCTCGCATAACCCCGCCCGAGTTCACCATCACTCCCGTCGGTCCTCCGGGATTTGAATTTGCAGTCAAGCTCCCGGGAACTTCCAAACTCGAATAACGTCCCTATTTCTAGAGAGCCACGTGACCGTGTTTTCCCCCAATGCCGGGGCCCAAGGAGGCCCGAGACAGCAGAGGAAGGGGAGGGGTGAAATGTCGCTCTCAGCAGCCCTGCTATTCTGAGCCTGCGACTCAGTGCCTATTCCTAGCCTTTTGGGAACTCACGGTGAAAGAGGGAAGACAAGGCAGGCAAATATACGACCATCACGGACATGAGCCAACGGATACGGTTATTCAAGAACTCGCTCGTTCGATCGTATTTACTGAGTGCTCACCGTGCACAAACCCCCGTATAAAGCGCTTGGGAGAGTCCGATGTAACAATAAACGGACACATCCGTTTACGGTGAGTTGCGGGGAGGAAGCGAGAGGCACAGAAACTTTTTACATTGGGTGGGGCCGATCTGGGAGGGCTTCGTTCAATAGTATTTATTGAGCGCTTACTATGTGCAGAGCCCTGTACTAAGCGCTTGGAATGAACGAGTCGGCAACAGGTAGAGACGGTCCCTGCCGTTTGACGGGCTTACGGTCTTCTTGGAGGAGGTGTGGTTTAAATTGTAAGAATGGGGCCGGAAGTTAGGACGCCCGGTTGCCGGTTCCAGCTCTGTCCCCAGACCGCAGTGCGACCTTGGGCGGGTCAACTCAACATCTCCTCAGTTTCCTCATCCGTAAAATGGGGATGATCGGTTGAGAAGCCGAGAGACCTAAGGATAGAGCCCGGGCCCGGGAGTCAAAAGGACCTGGGTCCTAAGCCCAGCTCCACCACTTGTCTGCTGTGCGATCTTGGGAAAATCTCTTAACTTCTCTGTGCCTCAAAAAAGCACGGGCTTGGGAGTCAGAGGTCGGGGGTTCTGATCCCGGCTCCGCCACTTGTCGGTTGGGTGACTTCGGGCAAGTCACTTAACTTCTCTGTGCCTCAGCTCCCTCATCTGTAATATGGGGATGGAGATTGTGAGCCCCACGTGGGACAACCCGATTGCCTTGAATCTACTCTATGTGCTTAGAACAGGGCTTGGCACATAGTAAGCGCTTAACAAATACCGGCATTATTATAATTATTATTATCTGTAAAATGGGGACTAATAGCATGGCTTAGTGGAAAGAGCACTGGCTTGGGAATCCCAGCTCCGCCACCCGTCTGCTCTGCGACCTCGAGGAAGTCGCTTCACTTCTCTGGGCCTCAGTTACCTCATCTGTAAAATGGGAATTAAGACTGGGCGCCCCAGGCGGGGCATGGACTGTGTCCAACCTGATTACTTTGTATCTACTCCAGAGCACAGAACAGTCCCTGGCACAGAGTGAGTGCTTAACAAATGCCATAAAAAAAAAAAAAAATCACAATCGCTTCTTCCTCCCTCACAGAGATGTCTGTGTGGATAAAGGGAGATAATGGATGAGAAAGCCCTTTGGGTAATAATTCAAGGTATCGTTGCTGAAGAAGGTCTCAGGTTTCAGAGGTGGAGGAGGAAGGTCACTCAACTGTTCATTCATTCGATCGTTTTTATTGAGTGTTTGCAAACCACCGTATTAAGCTCTTGGGAGAGTACAATATAACAATAAATAGACACAGTTAAGTGTCAAACGCTTAACTGCGCTCCCCGGTTTAACTGCCTTGGACTTTGCTTTTAGCCCTTGGTCGGATCAGTAACTGAGGGAGGGGCATGAGAGGGGCTGGAAATACAGGCTGCGTTTCCTGCAGAGACGCTCTGGGCATGTCACCTCCCTTCTTAAAAACCTCCGGTGGCTGCCTATCGACCTCCGCACAAGACAAAAACTTCTCACTCTAGGCTTCAAGGCTCTCCATCCCCTCGCCCCCTCCCACCTCTCCTCCCTTCTCTCTTTCCACCCCCCACCCCGCACGCTCCGCTCCTCCGCCGCCCACCTCCTCGCCGTCCCCCGTTCTCGCCCGTCCCGCCGTCGACCCCCCGGCCCGCGTCCTCCCGCGGTCCCGGAACGCCCTCCCTCCTCGCCTCCGCCACACCGATTCTCTTCCCCGCTTCAAAACCCTACTTAGGCCCACCTCCTCCAAGAGGCCTTCCCAGATTGAGCTTCCCCTTCTCCCTCTGCTCCCTCTACGCCCCCCTTGACCTCTCCGCAGCTAAACCCTCCTTTCCCCCCTTTCCCTCTGCGCCTCCTCCTCCCCTCCCCTCAGCACTGTACTCGTCCACTCAACTGTATATATCTTCTTTACCCTATTTATTTTGTTACTGAGATGTACATCACCTCGATTCTATTTATTCGCTATTGTTTTAATGAGCCGTTCATCCCCTCGATTCTATTTATCGCTACCGTTCTCGTCCGTCCGTCTCCCCCGATTAGACCGTGAGCCCGTCTGAGGGCTGGGGCCCTCTCTATCTGTTACCGATCTGTCCATTCCAAGCGCTTAGTACAGAGCTCTGTACTATTGAATGAATGAATGAATGAAATGCAATTTTTATGTTGACTCCCGATCACTACCAGCGTAATTCTAACCGACACCGTGACCCGCTCTGAGCCTCGGAGAGAGGCACGCCACGCTGCTACTGACCTTGAAAAAGATCTCTCTTATCTGGTTGTTCTTTTCCCGAAGATTCAACCTCAAAATGGGACCCTGGGTGTTACAGCTTTTACTCCCTTTTCCATAACCTGCGCGACCGGTTCCTAACGTCCGAAGATCAGCCTAAATTCTTCAGTCAATCGGTCCATCAGTGGTATTTATTGAGCACAAAATGCTTGAGAGAATCACGGCCTAGTGGATAGAGCCCAGGCCTGGGAGTCGGAAGGACTCGGGCTCTAATCCCATCTCTGCCCCTTGTCTGCTCTATGACCTTGGGCAAGTCACTTCACTTCTCTGGGCCTGTTACCTCATCTGTAAAACGGGGGTTAAGACCACAAGCCCCGTATGAGACATGGATCGTGTCCGACCTTGAATCTACCCCAGCATTTAGTACAGTGTCTGATGCCCGATAAGCACTTAACGAATACCGCCCCCCACCAAAAAAAATCAAGGCACAGATCCCAACGTGTAGCTGATGCAGAAGGGAGAGGGGGGAGGGGAAATGGCGACTAGGTTGGGGAAGGCCCCTTAGAGGGAATGTGATTTTAATCAGGTTTCGAAGGAGGCGAGATTTCCAGCCTCTCACCGAAGGACACCGGCTTTAGCGATCTGCGAGTTGGACAGGTCGGAAGGAAACGTGAAAAAACAGCTAGCTAACGTGGATGGTTTATAGCGCTACGATACATCGCCAACCCGACGCCGAGGTGACTTTGGCCTTAAACCGGTTCCGCGGGCGAAAACTCTTCAACGTGCATTTCTGGGCAGTTACTCATTCGCTCCCTGCCCTCCTGCCCTCCTCTCCCGTCCCGGGGACGTGGCTGGCTCGGGCGAGAGACGGCGAGTGCCATTTGCTCAAATAGATACGACCGAATGAATGACCTCGCACTTCATGCAGGCTCTGTGTCCCGAAATATCACGTGGCCGTGCACACGAGAGGGAGTCAGGAAAAGGGGGACGACCCCAACGGGGGAAAACACTTATTCTTCCCGCAGCCCTCACGCTAAGCTTGCCACTTCCCGGTCAGCTGGGGATCACGGGACTAGGGCGAAGAGGGAAGGGTGTCCATATGGTCATTCTGCCCCCGTGGCATTTTTTTTTCTGAGAATGGGGATGAGCAATGGCCTGGGGCAGGAGGATTTACCCATTCATCCATTCGATCCTATTTATTGAGCTCTTACCCTGCGCAAAGCACAGCACTAAGCGCTCGGGAGAGTACGATGTAACGATAAACAGACACATCCCCTGCCCCCAAGGAGCTTAGGATGGTGGTGATGAAGAAGAGCAACACCATTCCCCCTCTCTACCCACCCCAGCCCTCTCGCTAAGCTGGAGAAGCAGCGCGGCTTAGTGGATAGAGCACGGGCCTGGGACTGAGAAGTCATGGGTTCTAATCCCGGCCCTGCCTCATATCTGCTGCGTGACCTCGGGCAAATCACTTCACGTCTCTGGGCCTCATCTGTAAAATGGGAATTAAGAGCGCGAGCCCCCGTGTGGGACAGGGACTGCGCCCAACCCGGCTCCCTCGTATTCACCCCGCCGCTTAGAAGAGTGCTTGGCACCGAGTAAGCGCTTCACGAGAACCATAATCATTATCATCGGTATTACCGTTTTTATTCGAAATACCGGAGGTGGTGACCGTCGTGTCTTCCCGGGGCCGGGGGGATTGGAGTTCCCTTCACGACGTGGCCGAATCGGTTTGTCCGGGGTCTCCGTTCCCGCTTTTAGGGGCGGGGGGGGACCCTGACTCTCAGGAGGATCGCAGAGCGTTGCTGCCCTTCTAGGAGCCCGCAGACGTCAGGGCCAAAGTCAAAGGTCATGGAGACTTAATCATTTACGTTACCTTGAATGACAAAAGTGTCATCGTCCCGTGGGGAGCAATCAGTTCATTAATCCTACAGCCCAGTTCGAAGCAAAGTAACACGTAGAGCTAGAGGAGACCGGATTTACGAGCCCACTGTTGGAAAGGGATCGTCTCTATCCGTCGCCGAAGGGATCGTCTCTATCTGTCGCCGAATTGCACTTGCTCCGCACCCAGGAAGCGCTCAATAAATACGATCGAATCGAATGAAATGATGACAAGCCCAGTGGGTCTCACTGTTAGCTGCAGCAGGAGAGATTTAGATTAGACTCAAGGGAGAAATCTCTATCAGAGTTGTGATGAGTGACGGAGGGAAACCGTGGGTGTCCATCAAGCCAACTAGTGTTTTTTTACGATATCTGTTTATGCCCACATTAGGTGCCGGGCACTGGACTAAGCACTGGGGTAGATACAAGGCTCAGTGGAAAGAGCACGGGCTTGGGAGTCGGAGGTCATGAGTTCGAATGCCGGCTCTGCCACCTGTCGGCTGTGTGACTGGGGGCCAGTCACTTAACTGCTCTGTGCCTCAGTTCCCTCATCTGTAAAGTGGGGATAAAGACTGTGAGCCTCACGTGGGACAACCTGATTACCCGGTATCTACCCCAGTGCTTAGAACAGTGCTCTGCACATAGTAAGCCCTTAACAGATACCAACTTTATTATTATTATTACTGTTAGAAGGGGGAGACGGACGAGACAAAACAAGTAGATACGCATCAATGGCATCAAAATGAACAGAATTATAGACACGTGTCCCTCATGAGGAGGGAGAACAGGAGAACTGAGGCACAGAGAAGTTAAGCGACTAACCCAAGGTCACGCAGCAAGCAACGGGCAGAGCTGGGATTAGAACCCAGGTCCTCTGACTCCAAGGCGCTTTTTAACAGTTCTGTGCCTCCATTTTCTCATCTGTAAAATAATAATTATTGTAGAAGTCGTCAAGCACTCGCTCCGGGCCTAACAGAGAACTGAGCACTGGGAGAGACATGAGACAACCAGGTTAGACACAGTCCCTGTGCCATACAAGGCTCCCAGTCTAAGGAATGAAATAAATTCCCGTTTTCCTCCCCCCTTAGATTGCGAACCCAAAGCGAGACAGGAACTGTATCCGATCTGATTGTGTTTTACCCGTCCCAGCATTTGGTACATAGTGAGCACTTTCCAAACGCCCGTGGGCAGGGAATGTGTGGATCAACTCCGGTATATCGTACTCACCCGAGCACTCAGTACGGGGCTCAGCAAGAAGCCAATAAATACAACCGAATGCTAGCCGAAGCTTTGTCAGAGGATGAGCTCCCCAAAAGAGTGAGTGTAAAACAAGCCATAAACATCTCCGCTCTGGACCGTATGTACTTTGGGTGGGAAGGAGAGGACTAAAAACTCAAACTAAAAATCACCGCCCGGGCGCCCGTTCACTCTGGGTGGAAAGGGGGGAGATAAAATCCCAAAGCAAACATCGCTTCTTCTGAGTACATCCACCTGGGGAGGAGAGGGAGCTAAGCACTCCAAACACGGAAATCACCGATCCATTCGTTCATTCGTTCATTCTGTCGTATTTATTAAGCGCTTACTGTGCGCCGAGCCCCGTACTGAGCGCTTGGAAAGTACAATTCAGCAACAGACAATCCCCACCCGCAACGGGCTCACAGTCTAGAAGGGGGGAGATGGACATCAAGACAAGTAAACGGGCATCAACAGCATCGATATAAATGGATGGGAAGGAGAGTACGGTGCCCAGCACACAGAAAGCGCTTAATACCATTATTATTATTAATAATAACTAAAACTCCAGAGCATACATCACTGCTCTGGAACACACGCACTTTGGACGGAAAGCAGAGTACAGGGCTCAGCACATAGTAAACACTTAACGAACACCATTATTTTTAACCACTAAACCCCCGGAGCATACATCCCTGCTCCAGAGCACACACACTCTGGATGGGAAGCAGACTGCAGTGCCCAGCACATTGAAAGCGCTTAACAAGCGCAATTATTATTAGTATTATTAACAACTAAAACCCCAGAGCACATATCCCTGGTCCAGAGCACACGCACTTTGGATGGGAAGCAGAGTACAGTGCCCAGCACACTGAAAGCGCTTAACACAATTATTTTTATTTTTATTATTATTATTATCAACAACTAAAACTCCAGAGCATATAATCCCTGCTCCAGAACACACACACTTTGGATGGGAAGCAGACTACAGTGGCCGGCACATTGAAAGCACTTAACAAACACAGTTATTATTATTATTATTATTGTTATTAACAACTAAGACTCCAGAGCATATAATCCCCGCTCCAGAGCACACGCACTTTGGATGGGCCCCCGATTAGACCGTAAGCCCGTCAAAGGGCAGGGACTGTCTCTATCTGTTACCGATGTGTACATTCCAAGCGCTTAGTACAGTGCTCTGCACATAGTAAGCGCTCAATAAATACTACTGAATGAATTATTATTATTAATTAAAACTCCAAAGCATATAATCCCTGCTCCAGAACACAGACACTTTGGATGGGAAACAGACTACAGTGCCCGGCACATTGAAAACGCTTAATAGACACAATTTTTATTATCAACAAGTAAAACTCCAGACCACACATCCCTGCTCCAGAGTACACGCACTTTGGACGGGAAGCTGAGTACGGTGATCAGCAAACTGAAAGTGCTTAACACAATCATTATTATTAACAACTAAAACTCCAGAGCATATATCCCCGCTCCAGAGCACATGCAATTTGGTTGGGAGGTAGACTACAGTGCCTGGCACATTGAAAGCGCTTAATAAACACTATGATCATTATTATTATCAACAAATAAAACTCCAGAGCACACGCGCTTTGGATGGGAGGCAGACTACAGTGCCCGGCACATTTTTTAGCACTTCCCAAATGCCATTATCATTATTAATAACAACTAAAAGCCCAGAGCACGCAGCCCCGCTCCAGAGCACACGCGCTTTGGAGGGGACGGAGAGGACTTGTACTTTGGATGGGAAGCAGAGAGGGCTCAAACCCAAACCGGAGCATCACTAAGCCGGCGCAGACGCACATCGGGCGGGAAGGGGAAAACTGAAAACCCACGGCAAAGATCGGCGTCGGGGGTATTCATTTCTGCTGCGTGACCCTGGGAAAGTCACTTCGCCTCTCTGGGCCTCAGCGACCTCACCTGTAAAACGGGGATCGAGACTGTGAGCCCCATGTGGGACGGGGACCGCGTCCAACCCGATCTGCTCGCATCCACCCCGGCGCTTGGTACGGTGCCCGGCACGTAGTCAAGCTCTTCACACTTTGCTTCTCTGTGCCTCAGTTCCCTCATCTGTCAAATGGAGATTCATTCATTCATTCCATAGTATTTATTGAGCGCTTACTACTTGCAGAGCACTGGACCGAGCGCTTGGACTGGACAAATCGGTAACAGAGACGGTCCCTGCCCTCTGACGGGCTCACGGTCTAATCGGGGGAGACGGACAGACGAGAACAATAGCAGTAATTAGAATCCAGCTCCGCCGCTGGCCAGCTGTGTGACCTTGGGCAGGTCACTTCACTGCTCTGTGCCTCGGTCACCTCATCTGTCAAATGGGGATTAAAACTGTGAGCCCCACCTGGGACAACCTGATCACCTTGTAACCCCCGGCGCTCAGGGCGGTGCTCTGCGCACAGTAAGCGCTTAACAGAGACCACCATTTATTAATCAAGGGGATGGCCATCTCACTGAAACCATAGCAGATAAATAGAATCAAGGTGATGTACATCTCATCGGCAAAATAAATAGGGTAAAGAAGATATATACAGTTGGGCGGACGAGTACGGCGCGGAGGGGAAGGGGAGATGAAGACCGTGAGCCTCCCGTGGGACCACCTGATGCCCCCCTATCTCCTCCGGCGCTTAGTACGGTGCTCCGCACATAGGAAGCGCTTAACAGATCCCAACGTTATTATTATTAACAAATATTAATACCATTATTATCGGTGCTCCGCGCGGGAAGAAGCAGAGGCCTCAGAAGCCCCGAGAAGGGGTGGGTGACTGTGGGCAAGTCACTTCACTTCTCTGTGCCCCAGTGACCTCGTCTGTAAAATGGGGATGAAGACGGTGAGCCCCACGTGGGACGAGCTGATTCCCCTAGGTCTACCCCAGCGCTTGGAACAGTGCTCTGCACATAGTAAGCCCTTAACAGATACCAACATTATCATCGGCAGTGGGTGGCACAGCCACTTTGGGGTGGGGGTGGGGGGCGAAAAAGGGAGAATAGGGCCCCGGCGGTGCAGTGCACAGGCTCCTGGGAGGGGGGAGGAGAGGCCGAAAAATTGGGAATTTGGAGGCAGGGCGGAGGAGAGAGAAGAGGAGGAGGGCCGAGGGGAGAAGAGGGGAGAAGAGGGGAGAAGAGGGGAGAAGAGGGGAGAAGAGGGGAGAGAGGGGAGAGAGGGGAGAGAGGGGAGAGAGGGGGACGGGGCCGGCGGCCAATGGGCGGGCGGCGGCCGCTGCTCCGCCGGCCCCTTTTAAGGGCGGGCAGAGGGGCCTCCTCTCGGTGCGCGCTCCGCCTGCCTACTACGCGGTCCCCGCTCCCCCGGCCCCCCGCTTCCCCGGCCCCCCGACCCGCCGACCCCCGGCCCGCTCATGGCGACCTACGTGCTGCTCAACACCCTGGCCAAGATGCCCATCGTGGGCCTGGGCACCTGGAAGGTAAATGCGACCGCCTCGGCCCTTTCGGCCCTCGGCGTGGGGCCTTTTCTTTCCCTTTGCTTCCTTTCTTCCTCCCTTTCCTCCTTCCTATCTTCCTTTCTTTTCTTTCTTCATTTCTTTTCTTTCTTCTTTCCTTCCTATCTTCCTTTCTTTTTTCATTTCTTTTCTTTCTTCTTTCCTTCCTTCCTCCTTTCTATCTTCCTCTTTTCTTTCTTCTTTCCTTCCTTCCTTTTCTTCCTTTCTTCCTATCTTCCTTTCTTTTCTTTCTTCTTTCCTTCCTTCCTTTCTTTCCTTCCTTCCCTCTGTGGTCCTGCGGCCCCAGGCCCGTCCTCCAAGTTGCCCCTTTCCTCCCCCTGCGGCCCGTTTGGCCCCCGGGCCTGAAGATGGGGCGGCCCCGTGGCCCTTCCGCCGGCCGCCTCCCACCGCTTGGAATCGAAAGAATAATGATGATGATGGTATTCGTTAATAATGTTGGTGTCTGTTACGCGCTTACTATGTGCCGAGCACCGGTCTAAGCGCTGGGGGAGATACGGGGTCATCGGGTTGCCCCCCGTGGGGCTCACCGGCTTCATCCTCATTTTATTAATAATAATAATAATAATAATAATGTTGGTATTCGTTAAGCGCTTCCTATGTGCAGAGCGCTGTTCTAAGCGCCGGGGGAGGTGCAAGGTGATCAGGTTGTCCCCCGTGGGGCTCACCGGCTTCATCTCCATTTTAATAATAATAATGTTGGTATTCGTTAAGCGCTTACTATGTGCAGAGCGCTCTTCTGAGCGCTGGGGGAGATGCAAGGGAATCAGGTTGTACCACGTGAGGCTCACAGTCTTCATCCCCATTTTAATAATAATGTTGGTATTTGTTAAGCGCTTACTATGTGCAGAGCACTGTTCTGAGCGCTGGGGTTGACACAGGGGAATCGGGTTGTCCCACGTGGGGCTCACAGTCTTCATCCCCATTTTCCAGATGAGGTCACTGAGGCGCCGAGAAGTGAAGTGACTTGCCCACAGTCACACAGCTGATGAGTGGCAGAGCCTGGATCTGAACCCATGACCTCTGACCCCCAAGCCCCGGCTCTTGCCACTGAGCCACGGGCGCTTACTATGTGCAGAGCATTGTTTTAAGCGCTGGGGTTGAAAGAAATAATAATATATAATAATGATGGCATTTGTTCACAATTATGACGACGATGGTATTTGTTAAGCGCTTCCTATGTGCAGAGTGCTGTTCTAAGCGCCGGGGTTGAAGGAAAAATAATGACGACGACGATGATGGCGTTTGTTAATGATGATAATGATGGTATTTAAGGGCTTACTGTGTGCAAAGCACCGTTCTAAGCGCTGGAGCTGAAATAAAAATAACCATGGTGATGGCATTTGTTAATGATGATGATGATGATGGTATTTGTTAAGCTCTTACTATGTGCAAAGCGCTATTCTAAGCACTGGGGGTGAAATAAAAATAAGAGTGATGATGATGGCATTTGTCGATAATAATGATGGTACTTTGGGCAAAGCACTGTTCTAAGCGCTGGGGGTTGACATAAAAATACTAATGACGACGATGGCCTGTGTTAAGCGCTTACTCCATGCAAAGCACTGTTCTAAGCGCCGGGGTTGAAATAAAAATAATGATGATGGTATGTGTTCAGTGTTTACTAGGTGCAAAGCACTGTTCTAGGTGCTGGGTTGGAATAAAAATAATGATGGCGTTTTGTTAATAATAATTATGGTATTTGTTAAGCGCTTACTGTGTTCTAAGCATTGGGGTTGAAGTAAAAATAATAATAACATGATTGCATTTTTTTAATAGTAATAATTATGGTATCTGTTCAGCGCTTACTATGTGCCAAGCACTGTTTAAAGCTCTGGGGAGGATACAAGGTGATCAGGTTGTTCCACCTGGGGCTCCCAGTCTAAATCCTCATTTTCCAGATGAGGTCACCGAGGCCCAGTGAAGTGACTTGTCCAAAGTCACTCGGCTGACAAGCGGCGGAGGCGGGATTTGAACCCACGACCTCTGACTCCCCAGCCCGGGCTCTTTCCACTGAGCCACGGCACATAGTAAGTGCTTAACAGATGTCATTACTATTACTATTATTATTAGAAAGTACAATTCAGCAACCAAGAGAGACAGTCTTTGCCCCCAAGGGGCTCACGGTCTAGAAGGGGGGAGACAGACATCAAAACGAGTAAACTGGCATCACTAGCAACAATATGAATAAATAGAATTATAGATATAATAATAATAATGTTGGTACTTGTTAAACGCTTACTAAGTGCCGAGCACTGTTATATACATGTCATTAATATTAAGTGCCATAGAGTCATTTCTGATTGATAGCGACTCCATGGATATACTTTCTCCAGAACGTTCTGTCCTCTGCCATGATCCACAACCTTTCTAACGGTTCTTCCGTTAGCGTTGTGGATGACCGTTATCGTTACCGTTGGTCTCTAATCCACCTCGCTGCCTCTTCCCCGTTTTCCCTGGAATTTTCGTAGCGTTAGTGTCTTCTCCAGAGAATCGGTCCTCCCGACGATGTGTCCAAAATACGCTCGTCGAATTCGAGTCCTTTGGCCTTCCAGAGACCACTCTGGTTTAATTTGCTCTAAAACCCATCTGTTTGTTGTTCGGGCCTTCCACGGTGTTCACAAAAGCATCACGTCTCAGAGGAGTCGATGTTCTTTCTCTCCTGTTTTTTCACCGTCCGCCTTTCGGATCCCTACGTTATCACTGGAAACGCCGTAGAGTTGACAGTTTGTGCTTTTGTGGCAGTTGTTACGTCGGGTCACTTCCTGATTTTTTTTCCAGGCCCTTCATAGCAAGTCTTCCTAACGTTAATCTTCGGCATCCGTCTTGGCTGCTAGTTCCTTTATTATTGATTCTCGATCCCAGGAGGGAAAAATTGTCAGCTGTTTCAATCTTCTCTCCATCCACAACAAATGTGTTCAAACTTCCAGCTCATAGTAAGCGCTTAACAAATACCATAATAATTATAATAACTGTTATTATTTGCCGCCTCGGCTCATCGGATCCGGGAGGGATTCGTGGCCTGCGATGGGTAGGGAGCCGCGACCTCCCGCCCCCCCGGCCCTCCGCCGCCTAATGCTAAATTTTATCTATTTATGGTATCTGTTAAGCGCTTACTATGTGCCAGGCATTGTACTAATACAAGCTGATCAGGTTGGATGCAGTCTCTGTCCCACCTAAGACTCCGAGTCTTAATCCCCATTTCACAGATGAGGGAAGTGAGGCACGGAGAAGTCAAGTGACTTCACCAAGGTCACACAGCAGTCAAGTTCCCCCCATCTAGACTGTGAGCCGGTTGTGGCAGGGATTGTCTCTATTGCTGCATTGTACTTTCCAAGCGCTTAGTACATGCTCTGCACCCAGTAAGCGCTCAATAAATACAACTGACTGAATGAAGGAATGAATGACAGGGACTGTGTCCAACTCGATAATCTTATATCTGTCCCAGCACTGAGTTCCCTGCTTGGGACACAGTAAGCACTTAACAACTACCATTAAAAAAAAACAAGCAGTCACGTGGGTTTGGTCACACTTCTCTGAAAAAGATTCATTCAGCTGACTGGCATCTCAGAAGCCACATCCGGGCCTGGGTGGGGGAGGGATGTTGCAGGGGAGACGAGCAAAATTTTCTTCACTGCCCCTTTGTTTTCCTTTTCAGTCCCTCCTGCATGGAAAATTCTGGTCTCTGGCTCTCTTCTGAGCTTGGGCTCCCAGCTGCTCCGGCCCCTTCTGAGCAAAAGGATCGAGTTGACAGATTTTAAACACATTTGTACTGGTTGGGATGCTCTCTCAGCTATCTCCTTGAAAACCTCTTAGCTTCCTGTTTTAGCATGTGAAGTTGTGAACGAGCCCTGATGATTGCAAATCTAGCCACGTGGGCATTTAATCCCACATATCAGTACTCCCGAGGACGGTTTCACACGGGCCCGCTAGATAGATGAATAAATCGCCCTGGTTTGAGCCTCGGTGGAACGAACTCATGGAATAAGAGGTCTCTCTTGAAAAGAGAGAAGAAGAGTGGCCCAGTAGAGCCTGGGAGTCAGAAGGATTTGGGTTCTAATCCTGGTCTACCACTTGTCTGCTGTGTGACCTGGGGCAAGTAACTTAACTTCTCTGCGTGTGCGACTTCATCTGTAAAATGGGGATTAAAACTATGAGCCCCGTGTGGGACACGGACTGTGTCCGACCTGATCGGCCTGTATCCGCCCCAGTGCTCAGAACAGTGCCTGGCACAGAGTAAGTGCTTAACAAATCCTATTTTTTTTTTTTAATCTACATTTGGCTCACCAAAAGCTCATCCGTTGTTTTGTTGGACTTAATGTTTGTATCCGCTAGCGCCGACTTCTCTTTGACCTCCTTGTCCTCTCCCTCTCTCTTCTGCGTCTCCCCGACTTGCTCCGTTTATCCACCCCACAGCACTTACATACCTATCTACCTCCCTTCGTACTTACATACGCAGAGAAGCAGCGTGGCTCAACGGAAAGAGCCCGGGCTTGGGAGTCTGAGGTCATGGGTTCGAATCCCGGCGCCGCCGCTTGCCAGCTGTGTGACTTTGGGCGAGTCACTTCACTTCTCTGTGCCTCAGTTACCTCATCTGTAAAATGGGGATTAAAAACTGTGAGCCCCACGTGGGACAACCTGTTCACCTTGATTCCCCCAGCGCTTAGAACAGTGCTTTGCACTTAGTAAGCGCTTAACAAATTCCCCAGTTATATCTGTAACTTATTTATATTTGGGCCTGTCTCCCCTTTTCAGACTAGACTGTAAGCTCCTTGTGGGCAGGTAATGTCTGTTTATTGTTATATTGTACTCTCCCAAGCACTCGATACAGCGCTGTGCGCTCGATAAATTCGACTGACTGACTTCCCCTCATGAAGCCTTTGCTCAGAGAGCCGCTCCCTTCCTGACGGCGCGCCGTCTGGAAATTACAAGTGGTTGACGTGCCTCGTTGGGGGGGTTTTCCTTTCAGTCATCCCCTGGCCAAGTCGGGGAGGCAGTGAAGATGGCAATTGACGCCGGCTACCGCCATTTTGACTGCGCTTACATCTACCACAACGAGGACGAAGTGGGGAACGCCATCCAGCAGAAGATCAAGGAGGGAGCGGTGAAGCGAGAGGACCTCTTCGTCGTCAGTAAGGTACAGATCCCGCCTGAGGGTGGGAATCATCTTCGGGTCTCCGTCCCATTTAATCTCCCCCCACCCCCCCACCCCAGCCTTCTGGCAGCGAGGGTTTTGGGAACACTGTGTCCACCCATCCTTGAGGACTTCATCATCTGCGTCCATTCCATCTCAGTGCCTTCCTTTTGAAGTTTATCAAAATTTGCCTAGCATGATGATTCACTGTGCTTTTGTTTGGAAAGATAAGAGGCACCAGGTCACTCGAGGTGACAGGACTGAACTGCACCGTTAAATCCTGTGAGGAGACTTGTTTTGGAACTCTTAATAAATAAATATATATATATATATTAAAAAAAAATAAAACACATTGCTCTCTCAGCCCCATCGTTTCCTAGCTGTTCAGTTAAGGGAAAAATCGAGACTGAAAACACTGAACCCCGCTCGGAAAGCGAGAAGCGGCGTGACCTAGTGGATAGAACACGGCCCCGGGAGCCAGAAGGACCTGGGTTCCAACTCCCGCTCTGCCACTTGTCTGCTGTGTAATCTTGGGCAAGGCACCTCACGTCTCTGGCTCGGTTACCTCAGCTATAAAATGTAGGATAAGACCGCGGGCCCCTTGTGGGACACGGACGGTGTCCCACCGGATTAGTTTGTATCTACCCCGGCGCAGAGTACAGTGGGCATAGTAAGTGCTTAACGGATATGAAAAAGTAGTGAAAATAAATAAGAATGCGACCTGCCCTTTGATCTCCTTAATAATGATAATCGTGGTATTTGTTTAAGCGCGAACCGCATGCCAGGAAGTGCCGAGTTTAATGCAAGGTAATTGGGCCAATTTCCCACCAACCCTTAACACCCAACTGTCCCACGTTTTGATTTCTTGTCCCAGCCCCAAATCCTGTCAGGATTCCCCTCCCTTTCCTCTGAGTTCTTCTGCACCTTGTCTCCGTGAGCCCCTATCAGCCCTTCTTGGACCAAACCCAGTTTGGGGCTCCAGGAAGTCAGTTCAGAGTGTGCGGGGTGATACCCCAGCACACCCCTCCGCGCCCCCCCAAAACTAACAGTGCTTCCTGCCCTCCTTCGCAGCTGTGGTGCACGTTCCATGAGAAGAGTTTGGTGAAGGGGGCCCTGCAGGAGACGCTCAGCAAGCTCAAGATGGATTATCTGGACATGTACCTCATCCACTGGCCTTTCGGATATAAGGTTCAGTAAAACATTTGGTGTCCGTTGAACTGGGGCTGAAGGGTTTTGCAGCTATTGAAAGTGTATTGGAATTGCTGCTGGGCTTTCCTCTCTGTGACCTGCTGGGCCTATTGTTTTCATCAGTCTAGGGTATTTGAGTGCTGGCTGTGGGTTCAGTCATTGTGCCGACTACTTCTGAGACCACAGTATGTTATAAATTTTATACTGTTATATTAATGTCTGTCTCCCCCTCTAGACTGTAAGCTCATGTGGGGCAGGGAACGTGTCTGCCCACCCTGTTGTATTCTCCCAAGCACTTAGTACAGTGCCGGGCACACATTAAACGGCACCGAGCGCGGACCTGGGAGTCGGAAGGACCTGGGTTCTAAACCCAGCTCAGCCACTTGTCTGCTGTTTGACCTTGGGCAAGTCACTTTGCTTCTCTGTGCCTCATTCACCTCATCTGTAAATGGAGGGTTAAGTCTGTGGGCCCCTTGGGGGACAGGGACTGCGTTCAATCTGATTAGTTTCTATCCAATTCAGTGCTGGGTACCGTGCCTGGCACATAGCACTTAACAGACACCATAAAAAAAAATCAGGTTTGTGTGGCTAAACGGTACTAGCGACAGTGAGGAACCTCATAGCACGGTGGTCCTCGGACGAAGATTTCTTACATTATAAAATAAGAGCATTTTCTTTTCTCTGGGCGGAAGAGGACGGTGCGCTGAACCCAGGGCCTTCAAGTGTTTTTGAATACGCTCTCCATTCTGAATCCAGACTTTTTAAAAATTTTCCAGCCAGACTTCCAAGCCAGGTCTTCCTGACTCGAGCCTGAGAGATATGCTGGAAAATATTAAGGTCCCACACCATCCCAATCTTTGTCTTTTCTTATGGTGATAGGGGTGGGTTTTTTCTTTTGTTTGTTTTCTCCCCTCCTTTTGCTAGGTATGCGTAGGGCACCATCTTGTTTCCCACAAGATTTAACTGCTCTTAGTTCTTCTCTCAGGTGGAGAGAGAAGAACCAGAGAAGCAGCGTGGCTCAGTGGAAAGAGCCCGGGCTTGGGAGCCCGAGGTCATGGGTTCGAATCGCGGCTCTGCCACTTGTCAGCTGTGTGACTGTGGGCCAGTCCCTTCACTTCTCTGGGCCTCAGTTACCTCATCTGTAAAATGGGGATTAACTGTGAGCCTCACGTGGGACAACCTGATTACCCTGTTAGAAAAGTGCTCTGCACATAGTAAGCGCTTCACAAATACCAACATTTATTTATTTTTTATTTAAAGGATATGTATTTAAATCGACATCAATCGGTGGTATTAATTGAGCGCTTTGTGTGCAGAGTAATGTACTAAGTGCTTGGGTGAGCACAGTACAACAGAGTTGGTCAATACATTCCCCGCCCACAACAAATTTATAGTCTAGAGGACTGATATCGACACCGCCTTTCTCTTAGTTGTGCAAGGGGGAGGTCTGCCTGACTTGCTTGGGTTCGGCTCAGACTGCCTGGCCTCAAGGGCAGACTACCACTTGAGTGGAAATTCAAGAAAGAAAAATACAGTGACTAGCTCTAGAGCAAGGGATGTCACGTGACGTCACTTCTGACAAGTTGGAGGCAAGTTCAAACCCCAGTCAGTCGGTTCATCCAGGATGTTTGTCTCCAGCCACAAAACGTGAGAGGAGTTGAACCTCTTGGAAGGACCTTTATTAATGTTGCTATTTGTTAAGCGCTTCCTATGTGCAGAGCACTGTTCTAAGCGCTGGGGTAGACACGGGGGAATCGGGTTGTCCCACGTGGGGCTCACAGTCTTAATCGCCATTTTACAGATGAGGTCACTGAGGCACAGAGAAGTGAAGGGACTTGCCCCCAGTCACACAGCTAAGTGGCAGAGCCGGGATTCGAACCCATGACCTCTGACTCCAAAGCCCGGGCTCTTTCCACTGAGCCACGCTGCTTTTCATTTGGGCTATTAAGGGCCTTTTATGCTGGGAGACTCAGCCCTTGAGTGGTAAAAAGAAAAAAAAAGTGCCTGGTGGAATGTAAACCTTTGCTTCTTCCCACCCCTCTGTAAACCCTTTGCTCCCACTTTCACGCCGAGAGAAGCGCAGCCGGTCGTCTACAACTTTCCTGGACCTTTGGATTTTGGGGAAGAAAGCTGTTTTTAGCATTAGCGGTACTTTTAGTTTTTTGATTTTGGTTATTTTTTTTCCTTGGCACTACAGGCTGGCAAAGATGATTTCCCTCTAGATGAGCAGGGCAGAACTGTGTCCAGCAGCACGGACTTCCTGACACATGGGAGGTAAGTCCAACTGCTTCGGTGGTCTTCCCCAATCCACCCGAAGAAAAGCCTGGTTAAAGTGTCTTATCCACGAGCGGTTTCCTCTAGAGACTTACAGACAGTTGGGTGACTGCTGGTTCTCACCATGTCTTTTGACCCGTTAGTCCGTGAGAGATGGAACAGATCTGTCTCATTCTCCTTGGCACGCCCCCCGAAAAATGAAATGCGGGACTAGACTACCCCTATAAATCAACCAATTGATGTCATTAAGCATCCGGGGGCAAAACACTGTACTAAACGCTTAACCAAATATACAAAAAGCAACACTGGCATTTCCTGCCCCCGAGGAACTCACAACGTAATGGATTGGAACGGAAGAAACTTACAATTCAGTCACTGGCTTAGTGGAGAGAGCCCGGGCTTGGGAGTCAGAGGGCGTGGGTTCTAATCCCGTCTCCGCCGCTTATCAGCTGTGTGACTTCGGGCAAGTCACTTCTCTGTGCCTCAGTTCCCTCGTCTGTAAAACAGGGGTGAAGACTGGGAGCCCCACAGGGGACAACCCGATTACCTTGGATCCACCCCAGCGCTTTAGAATAGCGCTTGGCAAATAGTAAGCACTTAACAGATACCATAATTATTAATTGCTTGTTGAGCACTTACGGCGGGCAGAGAGCCGTACTAAATGCTTGGGATAGTACAGTACAATAACAGTGGCATTCCCTGCCCACAGTGAGCTGGTACAGCGAAAATGGAAGGGCTATCAAGGACAGCTGCTGAGGTTACCGAGGGCCTTCTGCTCCCTTGTTTGAGTCCCCTGACGAGACTCCCGTTTCTCTCAGGCCATGGGAAGAGCTGGTGGACGTGGGACTGGCGAAAGCCATTGGTATTTCCAACTTCAACCACGACCAGATAGAGAGGATTTTGAACAAACCAGGGTTGAAATACAAGCCAGCCACTAACCAGGTAAACGCCGTGTAGGGGGGTTAGGGGCATATAGCCTTGTGGGGTCCCCCCTTCCCTCCCCCCTTTTAGGATTCGGAGAGTCCAGGAATGCTGTCTGGGAGTGCAAAAACTACAGGAGGAATGGGTTAATGGGGCTGGCTGGTTTGGCCGTGGGCCTTGGGCTGACGCCGGGAGATTTAACAAGTGGGGAGGGCCTGATCGAATCCTAGGTGTTCTCGGTTCTGGCTCCTGAGAATCGCCCACCAGGTCCTCTGTAAATCCCACCCACTTCCCAGGGGAGCCGGGGAAGATCAGGGACGTGTTCCAGAGTGGAACTGTGTCCCTGTAGGCAGATTTGTGATGAATAGCGCCAGTCACTGAAGGGACTTGGGCGGCCTTGCTTCCTGCTGCGTCACCGATGACCGTTTGTGCCCGCAGGTGGAGTGCCACCCGTACCTCACCCAGGAAAAACTCATAAACTATTGCCAGTCCAAGGGGATTTCAGTGACCGCTTATAGCCCCCTTGGCTCTCCAGATAGACCATGGTAAGGCTTTCACTGGTCTGTTCTTAAGGGATGTATAAAACTCGATTGTTCATTTTGGAGGGGAGTGGGAATTCGGCTTCTGCGGAGAAAAACCAGGAAACTGTACCCCCCCCCCCCCACCTCGAGTCCTCTGAGTCCGAGGCCCTTTCGAAAGCATCTCCTCCAAGAAATGAACAGCAAGTCTCTGGTCTAGCCGAAGACCAGTCTCCATCAGAGGGAACGGAGGATCCCGGTCCCAGCTCGGTCCCCGACTCGCTGTGGCCGCTTCCTCACCTGCAGAGCGGAGGGGGTGGCGACAGCTGTCCCCTCACCCACCGGGGTGAGGGATTTGAGGGGGTCAGTGGAGGGGTTGAGGTCTTCCCAGGAAGCTTTGACCCTAGTATTATAGCAATAGCTGTCACTCCTCTCCTCCCCCACCTCCAGACCATATGAAGCAGCGTGGCTCAGTGGAAAGAGCACGGGCTTTGGAGCCAGAGGTCATGAGTTCGAATCCCCGCTCTGCCACTTGTCAGCTGGGTGACTGTGGGCAAGTCACTTCACTTCTCTGGACCTCAGTTTCCCCATCTGTAAAATGGGGATTAAGACTGTGAGCCCCACGTGGGACATCCTGATTCCCCCTTGTCTACCCCGGCGCTCGGAACGGTGCTCGGCACATAGTAAGCGCTTAACAAATACCAACGTTATTGGGGAAGCGGCGTGGCTCAGTGAAAAGAGCGTGGGCTTCGGAATCAGAGGTCATGGGTTCGACCCCCGGCTCTGCCACTTGTCAGCCGCGTGACTGTGGGCAAGTCACTTAACCTCCCCGTGCCTCAGTTACCTCATCTGTAAAATGGGGATTATCTGTGAGCCTCACGTAGGACAAACTGATTACCCTGTATCTGCCTCAGCGCTTAGAACAGTGCTCTGCACATAGTAAGCGCTTAACAAATATCAACATTATTATTCCATAAGCTAGCAGGGCTGAGGAAAGAGAAGAGCTTTGCTCTCTGGCCACCTTATTACAATAACTGTTTCCTTTCCAGGGCCAAGCCTGAGGACCCTTCCGTCTTGGAGGATCCCAGGATTAAGGCGATTGCAGAGAAGTACAAGAAAAGCCCAGCCCAGGTTTGTGTTTCACTGCCTCCCTGCCTCCCTCTCTTCCTCTTTCCCTCGCAGAGAACTTCCCACCCCTTGCTGTAATGTGCGTGAGAGGAGGGTCGGCCTCTCACGGGAAGCTTTTCCTTACGGTCTCTGGAGTCCTCATTCAATCCCCAAAGGTGAGGAAGAGGTAGCGGGAGGGGCTTCTCTCAGCAGGCTACGACCGCCTTGGGCTCTAGGGAAGAAATGAAACCGTTCTGTCTAGGAGCTGCACGCTGTGCTTCTGCCCACGGTGGGGTGAAGACCCTGCCCTGCGTCGGGTCTGGAGCCCTTGCCAGAGACCCCATGTCTCCTCCTAATCTCCTCCCACAGGTCTTGATCCGGTTTCAGATCCAGAGGAACGTGATTGTGATCCCCAAGTCGGTCAACCCTCAGCGTATCGTGGAGAACTTTCAGGTAGGAGCTGGGGTCGGGAGGGGTCTCACTTTCTGCGGGGTGGGACGTTCTCCTCTCTAACACACTGGCGCTCTGGGCTCTGGTCAGCTGAGAGGAAGGGGCCCTAAGACCGCTGTACAATGTGAGTTGAGCCTTCTGGGTTTTTATTTTGCTATCATCTTCGTGTCTAATAATAATTTCTGCGGCTTTTGTGAAGTGCTCCCCGTGGGCCATGCTCTGTACTGAGCCCTGCGGCAGGTTCAAGATAATCAGGTTGGGCACGGTCCCTGTCCCGAATGGGACTCAGAGTCTAAGTAGGATGGAAAACAGGTATTTTATCCCCATTTTACAGATGACTGCAAGCCCGTTGTGGGCAGGGGACATGTCTGCTTAATTCTGTTGTAACCCTTCCAAGTACCTAGAACAGCGCTGTGCTCAATAAATACCACCGAGTGATTGACAGATGAGGAAACTGAGGCCCGGAGAAGTGAAGTGACTTGCCAACGGTCATATAGCAGGCAAATGGCCGATCCAGGATTAGAACCCAGGGCCTCTGACCCTCAGCCCATGCTGTTTCTGATACTCTAGCTCTTCTTACCCAGAGTAGAAGGGAGCGAAATGTAGTTGCGAAGGGGATATTGGTTTACTTGACAGCAGTGTAGAAGCCTCACCCTTCACAGTATAACCGTGCCTTTGAACTTCTCCACGGGTGCCGCTTAATAAGATCTTAAATCTGTCCACGTGGTCTGTTAGATCTGCGTTCCGCATTGCCAAAGACAGAAAACTCCTTAGCCTTGCTCCCTTCTACCTCACCTCGCTACTCTCATACCTCACCCCAGCCCACGCATTTCACTCCTCTGATGCCCACCTCTCACGGTACTTTGATCTCGTCTGTCTTGCGGCTGCCCACTCGCCCCCATCCTGCCTCCGGCCTGGAACACCCTCCCTCTTCACATCCAACAGACGATCGCCCTCCCCGCCTTCGAAGCCTTCCTGAAGGCACATCTCCTCCAAGAGGCCTTTCCCGACTAAGCCCTCTTTCCCTTTTCTTCCCCTCCCTTCTGTGGCTCAGTGGAAAGAGCCCGGGCTTCGCAGTCAGAGGACATGAGTTCGCCTCTCGGCTCTGCCACTTGTCAGCTGTGTGACTGTGGGCGAGTCACTTCGCTTCTCTGTGCCTCAGTTATTCATTCAGTAGTATTTATTGAGCGCTTACTATGTGCAGAGCACTGTACTAAGCGCTTGGGATGAACAAGTCGGCAACAGATAGAGACGGTCCCTGCCGTTTGACGGGCTTACGGTCTAATCGGGGGAGACGGACAGACGAGAACGATGGCAATAAATAGAGTCAAGGGGAAGAACATCTCGTAAAAACCGATGGCAACTAAATAGAATCGAGGCGATGTACAATTCATTAACAAAATAAATAGGGTAACGAAAATATATACAGTTGAGCGGACGAGTACAGTGCTGTGGGGATGGGGAGAGGTGGAGAGAGTTACCTCATCTGTAAAATGGCGATTAACTGTGAGCCTCACGTGGGACAACCTGATTCCCCTATATCTCCCCCAGCGCTTAGAACGGTGCTCTGCACATAGTAAGCGCTTAACAAATACCAACATTATTATTATTGCCGTGACTTGCTCCCTTTATTCATCCCCCACTCCCAGCCTCACAGCACTTAGGTACATATTCGTAATTTTATTTGTATTCATGTCTGTCTCCCCCTCTAGGCTGTAAGCTCGTGATGGGCAGGGAATGCATCTGTTGTCATATTGTACTCTCCCAAGTGCTTAGAACAGTCCTCTGCGTTCAGTAAGCGCTCAACAAATACAACTGACCGACTGATTACCTATAGATACAACAGACAGATTACCTACACCTACCTTGTAGATTGTCATCTGACGTTGTATGGCAAACTGGTTTAGCATTCAGTAAGCCCCGTCATGGGGGAAACAACTTCTGAAACACTGGCCTTTTCCGAGAGTCATTTAGATCAAATGTTTCCGACGGCAGGGATCGTGTTTATCCTTAATCCCACAGACCCCAGGTCGCGTGAACCCTTCTGAGGATTGTGCCACGATCTTACCAAGGTCAACATCGAAAGAGCCTAGTGCACCTAGAGCAGTACCGTGGCCTAGTGGATAGAGCACGGACCTGAGAGTCAGATTCTAATTCCGGCTCCGCCACTTGCCTGCTGTGTGGCTTTGGGCAAGTCACTTCATATCTCTGGGCCTCAGTTACCTCATCTGTAAAATGGGGATTGAGACTGAGCCCATGTGGAATAGGGACCGCGTCCAACCCGATTTGCTTGTATCCACCCCAGCGCTCAGTACGGGGCCTGGGCCGTGGCACTTAAATACTATTGATTATTATTATTACTACCTTTCAGTGTGTGAAATTGTTTCTGAGAGGGCCGGGCCTTGCCGCAGAAATGTCTCCCATTCTGGTTACTGAGCGCCTTGTTTTCTTCTTTCCAGGTCTTTGACTTTGAATTGAGTAAGGAGGAGATGGGAACGATCCTGAGCTTCAATAGAAACTGGAGGGCCTGTCGCTTGGAAAGGTAGGTGTCCCTCCCACTAAGCCTACCGCGTTCCTTGGCCGTTGCCGCTTGGAAGTTAAGGCTCTGCCAGGTCCGAGCGCAAATCTGATGTGAACCCCTGGGTTCCAGGGCAAAGCAGGGTCACGGTGTGTCGTCGGGGCTCGGTCTGGCTGTGGAACTGCTGTTGCGCAGGGAGCAGGCCACGAGGCTGAAGCCACACGTCGGTTTTAACCCAGTCTTAAACTTCGTTGCGATCCCTTCGGCACCCAGTGGCAGCTGGCTCCGAAAACGAGTCTCAACTACCCTTCCCATCCTTCCCCTCCCCCTTATTTAAACAGGATATGGTTTGGCGCTTCTAAAATTGGCTCCAACTAACTTCCTCTCTGAGAAAGGTCCTTTCCGGGTGTCCCTTTCACATCCTCCTCTCTTCCCTCACCCATTTTATCCCTTTCTCCCATTGGAAGACCGTTGACTGTCCCCTGGAGTTTACCTCTGACCTTCCCCCGCTTAGACCGTAAGCCCGTCAAACGGCAGGGACCGTCTCTATCTGTTGCCGACTTGTTCATTCCAAGCGCTTAGTACAGTGCTCTGCACATAGTAAGCGCTCAATAAATACCATTGAATGAATGAATGAACCTTCCACCTTGGTCGTGTCCTTTTGGCCAAAGCTTAATACTGCATTGTGTGTCTTCCCAGAGCGAAGGGAGGTGGGGGGGGGAAGCTTTATATCCAGTCAGGTTGTCTATCACAGGCTGGGAGAGGGGAGGGCAACATCTTGTAGTATTTACTGAGCACTCACTATGGGCAGAGGACTGGACTGTGTGCTTGAGAAAGTACAATAAAAAGAGTTGGTAGATGGGATTCAAAAATGGCTTACAGTCTAGAGGTCAAGTGCGATGCTCAAAACCTGTACTATAATATGTACCGCTAGAATAACCATTTCTTCTAGCATACAGTTCCTTTCCGATGTGTATTGTTAGAATGTTCCCCTTAATTGCATTCTATTCAAACTGAGTGGAAACACATGGTGGGGGAAGGTGGGGGGCGGGGGCGTGGAAGCAGCTCTGCCACTTGGCAGCTGTGTGACCGTGGGCAAGTCACTTCACTTCTCTGTGCCTCAGTTCCCTCACCTGTAAAATGGGGATTAAGACTGTGAGCCCCACGTGGGACAACCTGATTCCCCTATGTCTACCCCAGCGCTCAGAACAGAGCTCGGCACATAGTAAGCGCTTAACAAATACCAACATTATTAACACCGAATGCTCTAGTGGCCTCAGGAGATAAAAATGAATAATTGTGGTATTTGTTAAATGCTTACTATAGGCCTAGTACTGGACAAGTTAATCAGGTCCTACGTGGAGCTCACAGTCCAAGTAGGAGGGAGAACAGGTTTTGAATCCGCATTTTGCGGGTGAGGGAACCGAGGCAGCGTGGCTCAGTGGAAAGAGCCTGGGCTTCGGAGTCAGAGGTCATGAGTTCGACTCCCGGCTCTGCCACTTGTCAGCTGTGTGACTGTGGGCAAGTCACTTCTCTGTGCCTCAGTTACCTCATCTGGAAAATGGGGATTAAGACTGTGAGCCTCACGTGGGACAACCTGATTCCCCTGTATCTAACCCAGCGCTTAGAACAGTGCTCTGCACACAGTAAGCGCTTAACAAATACCAACATTATTAAGTGAAGTGATTTGCCCAAGGTCAGGGAGCTGGGGTGAGAACCCAAGTCCACTGAATCCCTGGCCTGTGCTCTTTCCACTAGGCCTCGCTGGGCCATAAGAGCAGGGGCAAGAAGGATGGAAAGGAAAAAGAGAAGGCAAGTGGGGAAGGGATGGAAACTAGGGAGAGGGAAGAGTTAGGGCCGGATTCTTTTGGCTTCAGAACACGGAGACGATGCTCAGTGGCGGAACCAGAATCAGGGCACAGGAGGAGCGAGGGCCGAGGTCGGGAATAACCAGCCTGCCACCCGCAAGCTTCCCGTGACTAGAAATGCTTGTTCTAGCTTCTTGTGTCAACTCCTTAGTGCAGTCAGAGCACCTACAATATTTTTGAAGGACATTCAAATCACACCCTTCTAGACCTCTGTGATGATGTGATTTGTCTCTGTCGCCCGTATTTTTTAAGGTCCTTGGAGCCTGTGCAACTATTTTACTTGTAGCTCTGGTGTTATGGTATTCGCCCCCCTTCTAGGGAGAGGCTCCTTGGGGACAGGGAATGTGTCTACCATCGCTTGTTTCACCGTGAGTCTTTGGTAAATACCTGTGGACTGCCAGGATAACCCGGAGCAGTTACCATAAGGCTGTTCAGGGATCTCACCAGTTGCTCTGTGAATATTACTACTACAATTAATAATAATTATGGTATTTCTTAAGCACTTACTATGTACCAAGCACTGTACTAAGTGCTGGGGTAGATACAAGATCATCGGGTCCCACGTGGGGCTCCGTAATCTAAGAAGGCGGGCGAACGTGTATTGGATCCCCATTTTACAGATGAGGGAACTGAGGCGCCGAGAAGTCGCGTGACCTGTCCGAGGTCAAGGGTGTGTGGCAGAGCTGGAATTAGAACCCAGGTCCTCGGACTCCCAGGCCCGCGCTCTTTCGACCAAGCCGTGCCGCGTGCGTGAAGTGTTTTGTGTTTTTTCCCAAGATGAAACTATCCCTCTCTCTCTTTCTACAGAACTGTTTCTCACAAAGATTATCCCTTCCACGCCGAATACTGAGGCTGGGGGCCAGGCTCCAGGGGCGGTTCTTGGTGTTCCTGTCTACGTGGGTAGTTGATGATGATGACAGATGTACTCTTCACTGCCAAATATGAGGAAGGCCGCCGGCCCAAGAACCTTGGAGCCCGTCAAGTTGCAGGGCCAGCCGTAGATTCATTGCCAAGTCCTTGCCCTGCCTTCCACCCAAGAAGGATCTGCTACAGGAGGAAGACGGAGTGCCGGCCGATGAGCCAGAATTAAGCCACCGTGTTGTCGGTTTGGTTTTCGGTTGGGGTTTTTGTTTGGTTTTTTTTTTTTTTTTGGTCCTTTTTACAACTTCGATTGCCGCTTCGTGGTTAACGCTTTTCAGTGCCGCCTCGGTCTGTAGAGTTGAACTTTGCTGCTTCCAATAAAAGCTATTCGTGTGGCTTTGCTGGCGTTACTGGTGGTTTCAACTGGGACCTCAACAATCGGGCTGATAATCGCGATATTAATAATGATTACGGCATTTCTTAAACACCATGTGCCAGGCACTGTTCGAAGCACTGGAGTAGATAGAAGATGATCAGGTTGGACACAGTGCCTGTCCTACTTAGGGCCCACGATCTTAATCCCCCGTTTACAGATGAGGGAACCGAGGCCCAGAGACATTAAATGATTCGCCCCAGGTCACGCAGCAGACAAAGGGTGGAGTCCGAATTAGAACCCGGGTCTTCTGACTCCCGGGCCCCTGCTCTTTCCATTAGGTCATGCCGCTGGGGGCTAGTCACTGCGTGACCACGAACCAAACCGCTGCAAGAAGTCTTCCTCTTCTTCCTTCTGGCCTCTCTTCTCCTACAAACCCTCCCTCCCACCCCCAACGTTTCAACCAGCGCTTTGGTTATCTCCAGGAACGGTAGTCACATCACGGTGGGTAGGAAATGTGTTTACCGACTTGGCTGTAGTCGTACTCTCGCAAGCACTCACTGAATACGATCGACTGAAATTGAGATTTGCAAGTTAAAGTAGCTTTGGCAATGTGGTACCAGCCAATCGATCAGCAGCTCTCTCGCCCGCCCCCTCCAAACTGGGGTCAATAATACTTGGCGGTTTTGAGCCTCGGCTAGTTGTGGCTGGCTCTGGCTGTAGTAATGAGGCATTACTGAATTATTTTCATTATTATTACGGCTCTTAGAAATTGGTCGATCACCCACTGTTCGGTTGCATTTTGGATTTTGGGAGAAGCAGCAGGGCCTAGTAGCAGGAGCTCGGGCTTGGGAGTCAGAGGATGTGGGTTCTCATCCTGGCTCCGCCACTTGTCTGCTGTGTGACTTTGGGTGGGCCACTTAACTTCTCTGGGCCTCAGTTACCGCCTCTGTAAAATGGGGATTAAGACCGTGAGCCCCACGTGGGACAAGCTGATCACCTCTTATCTACCCCAGAGCTTAGAACACCGCTTGGCGCATAGTAAGCGCTTAACAAATACCACGATGATTATTATTATTATTAGAATGCAGATAGGTTGAGGAGAAGCAGCGTGGCTCAGCGGAAAGAGCCCGGGCTTGGGATTCAGAGGTCATGGATTCGAATCCCGGCTCTGCCGCTTGTCAGCTGTGTGACTTTGAGCGAGTCACTTAACTTCTCTGGGCCTGTTACCTCATCTGTAAAATGGGGATGAAGACTGTGAGTCCCACGTGGGACAACCTGATCGCCTAACAGATGCCATTATCTGAGAAGCAGCGTAGCTCAGTGGAAAGAGCCCGGGCTTGGGAGTCAGAGGTCATGGGTTCGATTCCCGGCTCTGCCACCAGGCAGCTGTGTGATGTGGGCAAGTCACTTAACTTCTCTGTGCCTCAATGACCTCATCTGTAAAATGGGGATGAAGACTGTGAGCCTCACGTGGGACAACCTGATTACCCTGTACCTACCCCAGCGCTTAGAACAGTGCTCTGCACAAAGTAAGCGCTTAACAAATACCAACATCATTATTATTATTCTAACAGAGCCTGGATTCTTTTTTAAATAGGATCGGGGGTAGTGCTGAGGAATACATGCTTAGAAGGTTAATTCTTGGGCTCCTTCATTTCCCAGTTAGGAAGTTGTAGCGTGATGGAGCTGTGAACAGCAAGGCAGGAATCCTAACTCTTACTCATCTAGACATTTTACAAACTGACCTGTTTGTAATTTATGCAAATGAAACAGCCTATTCTACTAACTTAAAATGGGTCTGTGAGTTGGAAAAACCGACGACAGCCTCCCCCTTCAATTCCCAGGAAAAAGGCAGTTCTAAAGCCACCGTTGTGAACGGCTGTTTGTTTCTAAAGGAACGTGGAACGGTACTTTTCTGCGATGAAGTGTTTACCCTCGGAGGGAAGTTGATGGGAGGGTAGTTTTCAGCCTCGAGTGATGCCCTTTCATTTGAACCCGAAGGCAAGAAGTGCTTCAGGAAGACGTGATGCGCGCAAATCCTTGCTGAAGGGCAGGAGCAGCAGATAGTGCTGAGAACCACGGAAAGTCAACACAGCCTAGAGGCCCGGGAGTCAGAAGGTCCGGGTTCTAATCCCAGTTCCACTACTTGCCTGCTGTGTCATCTTGGACAAATCACTCTACCTCTCTGTGCCTCGGGTACATCGTCTCCGAAACGGACGTTGACTGCGGGACATGAACTGGGTCCCACCTAATTAGCTTGACTCTATCCCAGCACTTAGAACAGTGCCTGCATATAGTAAGCACGTAAAGAATGTCATTAAAACAAAGAAAAAAACCCCGACGACAGGGTCAAATCAGCCCGCTTGTCTACTGGGATCCACTTCAGAAGTTTGTGTTTCAAATTGAATATTGCTTGAATCAGACTCAGATTTTTTCTCAGAATCAGACCCAACAGGAGTCCTCTGGTTACTGAGCTTTCAAGCCTCTTTGCGTCTATCTGCTTCCGAGGTGGGTTGCCGTGGATACTTCAGACAGATGACCACGATGGTCAGTCGAAGTGGAAAAGTACTTCCTGCACATCCTTCCCACCAGAGTTGCCGTTTGGCAGGCCAGAAGGACTCTGGAAAATCGGAAATTATTGCATTTACAACTGAGAGGGTGAAGCACTTCAGTGTTGATCCCTTCCAAGAGAGAAAGGAGGACTCTCACCTGACCGGGTGATTAGGGTTTTCTCCCTCACCGTACGCGGCCGTAGGAAGAGAAAACGTCCGGGATGGGTAATGAGCGGAACAGAATTAAAGGAGAACCGGAGGCGGAAAGTGAACGGAAGCGAGGGAGAGGGCACGGGGTTGTGAGCTTCCCAACGTTGTGTTAGTTTGTGGCTAGAACATGGGTGTCATCAACCCTCTGGCTGCACCGGGCCACCTTCACAACTGGTTGTTTCACGTTGCCGAGGGCACCACTCGTGCTTCTGAACGAGAACAGTGGGCGGAACGGGAGCGGGCAGCAGCGTGGCGTAATGAAAGAGCGAGGGGTGCTGGATTCTGATGCCTGCTCTGCCCCTTGCCGGCTGTGTGACCGTGGGCAAGTCACAGCAACTTCTCTGTGCTTCGGTTTGTGTTGGACACACTGTGAGCACTCAACGAATACCGTGATTACGAACAGTGACACCCACTGAGGAGCAGTGTGAGGGGTCCCCCTCAGGTAACTCATCATCAAGTGCTGAGTACAGGGCTCTGCACACGATAAGTGCTCAAATGTACCACTGATCGTCAACCTCTCATTCATGAAGCCAAGAGAAGCAGCGGGAGCTAGCGGATAGAGTACGGGCCTGGGAGTCGGAAAGGCTCGGGTTCTAACGCCGGCTCTGCCACCTGTCCGCTGTGTGACCGTGGGCAAGTCACTTTACTTCTCTGGGCCTCGGTTACCTCATCTGGAAAACGAGGATCAAGACTGAGCCCCCATGGGGGACAGGGACTGGGTCCAACCTGATTAGCTTGTATCTACCCCAGTGCCTGGAACGAATACCACACAAGCAGGCAGGTGGAGGATCCAGGATTAGAACGCAGATCCTTCTAATAATAATAACGGTACTTGTTAAGCGCTTACTATGTGCCAAGCACTGTTCTAAGTGCTGAGGTAGATACAAGCTAATCAGGTTGTCCCACGCAGGGCTCACAGTCTTAATCCCCCTTTTACACATGAGGGAACTGAGGCACAGAGAAGTGAAGTGACTTGCCCAAAGTCACAGAGCTGACAAGCGGCAGAGCCGGGATTAGAATCCCCAACCTCGGACTCCCAAGGCCGTGCGCCACTAAGCCGGGCTGTAGGCCATACAGCTTCTGAAGTTAACTGCTTACTATGTACCAAGTTCTCTTCTAAGGGCTGGGGTAGATACAGAATAATCACATCAGACACAGTCTCTGTACCACGTGGGCGCCCAGCCTAAGGTGAGGAGGGAAAACAAGCATCGCATCCCCATTATACAGACGAGGAAGCCGAGGCCCAGGGACGTTAAGCGACTCGGCCCGAGGTCTTACGTCACCCAAGTGGCAGAGCCCAGATCCTCTAACTCCCAGCGTCTTGTTCTTTCCACTAGGTCACGCTGAAGCACTTAGGAAAATGCCGTAATTATTATGAGGATAGAGTTCTCCGTATGAAGCCGAGGGAGGGCTGGGGATGAGACGGTCCGCATCGCGGAACAGCCGTGTCCTACAAGACCTGCCCGTACTTCCAGGCCCGGCGGGGACCTATCCTAAGCCGGGGGCCGGGGCACACCGGCTACGAGCTAGCCGCCTCCTTCTGTGCTCTGGGCTGGCCGCGGGCAGAGCTTTGGCTTCGGGACTGGCTCCGGGGCTTCCCTACGGGTCCCCTTGCGTGCCCGAGGCTACAGAAGAAACAGAACACACAGAGACATCAGCTGGCCAGGGCTCGTAACGAGCCTTTCTCTGAGGCTCACGGCTCTGTACGGACAGACTTAAGTCAGACCCCGTTAGGGCAGAGAAACTCCTCCTCGGGGGCACATTTCACTGCGTTGTGCTGGGGTAATTACCGACGTCATTAGATGATGGCGCTTCGGAAATGGGACGGGGCAGCGAGTGGAAAGGCTTTTGTCCGGTCAGATCTTGTCCACCTAGTAATTAGTAGTGATTGCAATTCCTGTGGCTTCTCGAGACAAGCAGAGGGCACCCGAGACAGGGAAAGGATAGGTGGGGTAACTGAGGCCTGGAAGGGAGCGGAAGGGAGCCTCCGTAGGGTAGGGAGAACAGCCGGACCCGGGAGAGGTGCCCCCAGGGACCATCCGATCTTCCGGCTCTGTCACCTGTGGACCCTGCCTCGTGCGGGAGGGCAGCAGAGCGGCCCGGAGCCCGGGCCGCCTCGTTAGAGTTAGGCTGGAACCCAACCACTCCCCGGACCGCCTACTTGCGTCTCTTCTCACCACGGCCTCCGCTCTCGGCTCCGGAGGCGAAAGCCCCCGGTGTGGAATTAGCATTCGGCAGGGATACGCTTCCCGCCTCACCTCTCCGGGCCCCTCCCGACTTTCCGGCTGATTCTGTATTCCGCCGCGGCCCCGCGCTCCAGGCGAGAGCGGTGGACGTGCCGGTGTAAGAAGTTACCTTGAAACAGACGCGTAGCTGAGAGGGGGCTGCCGGGACCAAGGTAACGTTGGCTAATTAACACTCCAGTCGATAACTATCAGCCCCAAGGGGCTCCTCTCGGTGGAAAAGAGGCCGGAGCTCCGAGCCGGGGCCAAGCTTCTGGCCTCAAAACCGAAAAAGCAACGGCAGGCTTATGTTGACGATGACGAGGACGTGGCCCGGAGTGGCGGATTTTGGGGGTGAGCCTTCGGGAACCCCGAAGCGGCCCTTCCGTGCCATATTCTCGCCGGTGGGGAACGGGGGCGGGCGGAGCAGTCTTAAATCCACCCCTCCCCAAGGAGCCCCGTTGTTGGTCCAGGGGAAAGAACTGCTCCGGGGATCAGAAGAAGCTGCGTGACCCGGTGGGAAGAACCCAGGCCTGGGAATCAGAGGACCACGGTTCTAGTCCCGGCTCTGCCGCCTGTCTGCTCGGTCACCTCGGGCAAGTCACTTCACTTCTCTGAACCTCAGTTTCCTCCTCCGTAACATGAGGATTCAGACTCTGTGTGAGCTCCACGTGGGACGTGGACTGTGTCCAATGTGATTATCTACAGCATTGCTCAGTACAGTGCCTGGCCAAAATGGGAGTGCCTAACGTATACCAATATATAAAAAAAAAAAGACAACTTCTCTTCCTCAGCTTGTTCTCCCTGCTGCAGGCTAACAGCTCGGGCCTGGGAATCGGAGGACATGGGTACTGATCCCACCTCTGGCCCCTGTGTGCTATGTGACCTTGGGCAAGTCATTTAAATCCTCTGTGCCTCGGTTACTTCATCTGTAAAATGGGGATTTAGACTGTGAGCCCTACGTGATACAGGGACAGTGTCCACCCCAATTACCTTGTCTCTACCCCAGCACTTGCTTTGTGCCAGGCACCGTACTAAGTGTTTAACAAATACCATTAAAAAACAACACCCAAAAAGTGGGACAAGACTGCACGTGCACTTTTCATTATCCTGCACCCCTGCTTAGCCTACTCTCTCGAGGCATCTCGCGTCTCAGCCGGATAAGAAGTGTGGGAGGTGCCGGGCAAGCCACCAGTACAAACATCAACTCCTCCGCAGCTCCTCCGTCCCGAGCCTGTGTGGAAGACTCCGTCGCCGTCATCCCTCCCAAAGGTGGCCGGTAGTTGTAAATCCATCAAGCTACAAGTCGCTCGGGATGTAAGGAAATCGATCGTGTTTCTTGAGCTCTTACTGTGTGCAGAGCACTGTTCTAAATGCTTGGGAGAGTATAACAGAGTTGATGGACATGTTCCCTGCCCACAGTGAGTTTACTGTCTAGAGGGAATACTTAAAGGGTAAATGGTAAATAGTAAATACTTAAAGAAATCCCCGGGCTCTCCGTGGAGCCAAGATAAATTTAAAGGGAAGTGATGGGTTCAGTATCAGGGTCCAGATTCTGAAGGCTTTGGTGGTGTTGTATGGTTGAAAAAGTATTTCAGAAACTCGAAAGATGAGAAAAGGAGACAGAATATACGGGAAGCCGGAAACTTAAGGGCATGCCTGCAAGACAATTTTTCAGAGAAAAAGTCAATTTGGCGACTGAATTCAACTGGGACGAGGCTAAAGCCTTATCTAATATTTGCAAGAATTGTGCAAGATTGGATTTCTGATGCCACGTACCACTTGCCCACCTCTGAGTCCATCCAGGAAACCTGTCAGAACCGGGGATGGGGGTTCATCTGGTCATTCAGTCGTATTTATTGAGCGCTTACTGTGTGCAGAGCACGGTACTAAGCGCTTGGAAAGTACAATTCGCTAGTGAAGAGAGACAATCCCTGCCCACACCGGGTTTACAGTCCAGAAGGTGTGTGTATGTGTGGCGGGGGGTGGGGGGAGCAGGGGGGGAGACCCAGAGCTTCCAGCAGCCGCTCCCCTCCTCCCAATCTACTTCTCAACCAGCAACTCTCAATCAAGAGGACCCCTGGACCGAAAAGGTTGTACACACCAGGACGCAATTCTATAATAATCGGCTGCTTGCACCCTCTCATCCTAATGCTTTCCTGTCCTAATACGCTTTACTGAGACAAAAAGTCTTATGAACCAGTACAGTCTCACCAAAGGACACGTGATGCCAATCAATTATATTAATTTAGCGCTTACTGCGTGCAGAGCACTGCGCTGTTTGGGAGAGTACGATATAATAGAGTTGCCCACAACGTCTTACGGTCTAGATATCATCGCTTTACACCGCACACCAATAGAATGAGCGTTAACGTCAAACGTATCTCCTTGGACGCCATCTGCAAGGGCCGCTAACGTCCAGCCCATCACGGTATCCGTCCCCCTTGACCAACCGAGGGCACCAAAAAAAAAGAGACCTGATCTATCGGTGGAAAAGCACCAAGAGTAGAGATTCCAGACTGTTCCGGGTAGGTTCATACCTGTAACCTGAGAGATGGGACATTCTCAGAAAGGCCAGAGAAAGAAGAAAACCGATTTTCCGAACAGCCCCCGTTGCGGGCCGACGGATCCGACCCGTGGGTCGTGCCCTTCTGCATGTGAGAGTAGGCCTGATTCCAACTCGTGGATCGGAGGGGCCCTGAAATGATCAACTAGGCAATGAGGTGGAGCATTATCAACTAATAAACCCTTCTTTTAAATCGTACTAAGCACTTACTATATGCCAGAGACCGTTAAGTGCTGGGGACGAGACAATTTAATCAGGGTTAGACACGCTGTGCGTGTCCGCATGTGGCTCACGCTTTAACCCCCATTTTACAGATGAGGTAACCGAGGGCCCGAGATGCTAAGCGACTTACCCAAGGCCCCCCAGCAGACGCGAGTGGAGGAGCCGGGCTTAGAACCCAGCCCCTCCGACTCCCAGGCCCGCGCTCTTTCCGCTAAGCCACGCTGCTTCTCAAGCGGGAGTTTCCCGGCGACGATCCATCTGATGACCCTAGGGGGTTCGGGAACTCCGGGTTTATGAGCGGAGAGATGCTCAAGGAGCATCTGGGGAAAATTCCTTTAAACCTGAAGCCTGAACCAGTTTGCTAACTGGGAGTCTTTGATAAATTCTAATTCTGGGGGTGGATGAAGTCAGCGAGAGCGATGCCATTTACTGGTTGACCACGAGGGGACACCAGGCTCCCACTATACCAGCAAACCTAAGATTTTTATGGGTTTTTTGGATTCCCGCCTCCTCCCGGCGTAGTATATTTGGGAGCTGCCTTCGCATTTGAAAATCCGGTTTCTTCCCTCGAGAGACCACCGTGCTGGCTGAAGGATCTGACTCGGAGAGGCGGCGGACCGGCCAGCCCCGTTCAACACAGGTTGAGGGTAACCGAGGCCCAGAGACATGAAGTGGCTTGCCCGAGGTCACACATCATTCATTCGTTCATTCAACAGTATTTATTGAGCGCTCACTATGTGCAGAGCACTGTACTAAGCGCTTGGGATGGACAAATCGGCAACAGATACAGTCCTTCGACGGGCTTACGGTCTAATCGACGATCGGACAGGTGGCGGAGCCGGAATTGGAACCCGGGGCCTTCTGGCTGTCCGGCCCCTGCCTGGGGACTGCTCTTGATTCTCTGACTTCCCCACATGACCTCCACCTGCCATCAATCCATCAGTCAATGGTATTTATTAATCTCCTTCTATTGCAGAGTACCGAAGAATCGGCTGAGATGATCCCCGCCCCCAAGGAAGTGACGATCAAGTGGGAGAGATGGACGCTACGGTCCGTCACAAATCGAAGGAGGAGGTAGAGAGAATAAGAGATATAAATACACGCTACAGGGGTTTTACCCCTCTCAGGGTTGCACCTGGAGAGTTTCCAGTGCTCTATCAGTCTCGACTACGGGAGGGAGAGTCAGGCACAGGCCTAACTATTCCATTCCTAGCTTGGCCAGCGGCCAGCGAGCGGAAGGCATCTGCTACAAGTCAAAACTCACCCGTGCCGGGCAGCGGCGGCGCGGGAGAGAGTCGAGGGCGGAGAGTCGGGTCTACCGCACGCACGGCGGCCATGGAAAACCACTTCCGCCGTTTTACTAAGGAAACTCTATAGACACACTACCAGAACTGCAGATGGAGAGAGGGGCACGGTGTCCACGGTGTCGCTACGGGTCAGAAACGACTCGACGGCATAAGACACGACAAGATGGGGGTTTCGAGCACTCGGGTGATTATGTGACACCGAAGGGCTACCACAGGAGTTGAGGGATATAAATGGGAAGATCTGAAATTAATGGGTAAGGCCTCCTCTTTCTGGCATTCCTTAAGGGTTTCGTGTGTCAAACACTGTCCTAAGTGCTGGGGTAGGTACAAGTCCCCGTCCTGCATGGGATTCGCAGTCTAAATACAAGGGAGAACAAGTATCTAAACCCCATTTTACAGTTGAGGAAACTCAGGCACAGAGTTGCGGAGTCAGGCTTGGAACCCGGGTCCTCGACTCCCAGGCGTGTGTTCTTTCCACTAGGCCCTGCAGCTTCTTCTGGAGTAGATGGGATTTCAGAAGGGGTTTGAAGATGGGGAGGACGGTGGTCTATTGGATGTGAAGGGAATTCCGGGCAGCGGTGAGGATGTGAACAAGAGGTCAGTGGTGTGAGGGAGAACGGCGAGGTACAGTGAGTAGGTTGGCGTAAGAATGATAAAAAGGGGGGACTGGAGCATAGCGGGAAGACAGAATGGACAAGGTGGCCCAGTTAACGGAGCACGAGCCCGGACACGGGAAGGACCTGGTGTCTAATCCCAGGTCCGCCACTCGTCCGCTGCGTGACCTTGGGCAAGTCACTTTGCTTCTCTGTGCCTCAGTTCCCTCATCTGTAAAATGGGGGATAAGACCGGGAGCCCCACGACTATGTCCAACCCAAGTAACCTGTAACCAAGTAACCCCACTGCTTAGTACAGTGCCTGGCACATAATAAGTGCTTAACAAATGCCATTCAAAAAAAAAAAAGTGGGAGGCCTGAAGGCCAATGGTTAGGTTAAAACCGTTTCATCAGCCACGAACTCAGAACTGGCTCCTCCGTGCGCTGCTGCCGAATGGTGCATCCTGAGGATGGGAGTGAACGGAGAGTGGAGCATTTAGGAAAAGCAAGTGGGAGAGAGGCGGGCTTCGAAGGGTCGACAAGAGTAAAGACCCAATCGGGGAAGCTTTTCGGCCCTCTTCAGAGGCGCCCAGGTTCCATCAGCTACCTCAAATGAGCAATAGTAATACTAGTATTTAAATGCTTCCTGCTTACATGTCGTGGCAGGAGGGAGCGGGTAGGAGGGACGGTTGAATCCGGCCTATCTCCGGCCTCACCGGATTTCGGGAAACCGTCTGCTTTCTCCTATCGCGTTCAGTTCCGAGTCGTGTCTGTTCCTTCACCGGCTCGGTGTCGGTAACGTGCCCTAGCCACGTCGGCTGATCGGTTCTCTCGCACCACCTCAGGCGGTGTTCGGCGCCTGGCTCCTGAGAGACGTTAGCTGGGGCTGTTATTTTCCTCCCCCGGCCTCGTGACGGCCCCGTCGCTCAGCCAGCCCGAGGAGGTTTAGCCGGGCTAGTGGATGGCCTTATTAGTGCCGGGGACGGACACATCACCAGCAGCCGCCAGAGCCCGCCCAGCTCGATCCTCGCTCGAGTCGTTTCGACGCGCGCCTCAGCCCCGGGGCAAGCGGCGGGCAGCAGGACGTATTGGGGTATTGACAGCCGGCTCAGGTGAGCTTCCTCATGGCCCGAATGACGCAGAGTGGCCTAGTAGATAGAGCACGGGCCTGGGAGCCAGGAGGTCATGGGTTCTAATCCCCACTCCGCCACCTCTCTGCTGCGTGACCTTGGGCAAGTCACTTAACTACTCTGGGCCTCGGTTACCTCATCTGGAAAACGGGGAGTAAGACTGTGAGCCCCATGTGGGACAACCTCTTTACCTTGTATCTACCCCAGCGCTTAGCCCAGAGCTTGGCACATAGTAAGCGCTCAACAAACACCGTGATTATGATTATTATTATTATTATCCATCTGGCCCTTCCAGTTTCTCAAAAGGTGAAGACAATACCACCTGCCTTGAAAGTCCCACTCCAGTGGATCAACTCCCAGGAGGAAAGTTCCTTCTGACATCTTGTGGGTACCTTCCAGCTACAATGAGAGCTAATTTCACTGCCTTCCGAGGAGCCAGATAGGAGTCGGAGCTGGCGGGAACCTTGGGCCCTCGGGTCCACCGCTGACTCAAAGTTTGAGCCGGATCGTGGAATCGCCTCTTCTCTCAATTTTCTACTTCCCCGGTGGGGAGGAAGAACACCGACGCCCTTCCTCTTTCCCTCTGAGACTCTCCGAGAGAACGTCTAGATGACGTCGTTTCCCGAACGCAGAGGAAAGGAGGGGGAGACGTCGAATCCGGGAGACAAACCAGGGCCACCTTCGCGCCTCCGTCTAGAGTCAGAGATTTTTATAAGCTAATTTCCCCAGCTGGGGGCTCCAGACTACTTGAGGCTGAATGAAGAGTCCTTCTGTAACGATTTCGGTTATTAGTCACAGGAGGGAGGCGGGCATTAAATGAAAGCTGCGGGGGAGGGCAGGGGGGTGGGTGGGAGAGAAACCACTCACGTCGATCAATATTCTCTCAATAAAACACAATGGGCGCTAAAGAGAACAAATCATCTTTAAAAAGCAACAGCCCGATCAATGTACCGCTGCCATCGGTCAGCTGTTGCGTCTCCACGCCCCGGAGAGTTGTCCCTGGAGAGGGAACTGCTCCAATCATCTCTTGTTTCCCTTCCTCTCTGAAGCTCCTCTCAACGCAGGCAGCTGGGAGCAGAGTAAAGCCCGGCGCCAGCCTGAGCCGACCGGCATAATAATAATAATTAGTCAGTCGGTGGCATTTATTGACCGCTTACTGGTAATATGCAGAGCAATAAGATGGTAATAATGACAATAATAACGATAATACAGTGCTTATTATTGTCAAGCCCTGTACTGAGCACTAGGACAGATACAAGATAACGAGATCAGACGCAGTTCCCGTCCCACATGGAGCTCACAGTCTAAGCAGGAGGGAGAACAGGTACCGAATCCCCATTTTACAGATGAGGAAACGGGCACAGAGAAGTGAAGTGATTTGCCCAAGTTCACCCAGCAGGCGAGCAGCACAACTGGGATTAGAACTCGGCACCTTTGAGCCCCAGGCCTGGGCTCTTTCCAGGAGATCTCGATGCTTCCTCTCCTCTCCTCTCTTCCTTTCCCCCAAACCAGCTTCCCGTTTCTCTCAATCAATCAATCAATCAGTGGTGTTCATTGAGCACTTACCACGTGCAGAACACTGTACTAAGTGCTGGGGAGAGAAAAATATAACAGAGTTGGCAGACCCTCTCCCAAGGGCTTACTTAGGACACTGCTCTCCTCAGAGTAAACATTCAATAAATACCATCGCTTGTAAGCTCCTTACGGGCAGCGAATGTGTTAATTGTTATATTCTCCCAAGCGCTTAGTACAATGCTCTGCACATGGTACGCACTCAATTAATCGACTGAATGAACGACTGATTCCGCCAACACTCTGAGACTCCTCCTAGTAAACAACAGAGCTAGAAACTCACTCCCCAGTCACTCTCCTTCCTGCTGGATTTACATTTTCTGACCAAACCCAAGCCTGGTACCTTAGAGGATCCATCAAATCACATGGTTTTGGGGGTACCACCCTCTGCGGCCGATTGCATTTTAATGAAACAGAGAAAGTCATCTGTTTCTCTTGAGCTCTTGCCTTCTGCCGACTTAGCGGTTCAAAGAGAGAAAACTAGATTGACCCATTCATTCTCTGGCAGCTTTAAAACGTTCAACACGTTAAAAATTTGGAAGGGAAAAAAGGGAAAGTCCTCAGACAGACTGCAGGGCCCTGCACCTTGGCCTCTGGAGATGATCAAGATCCTTTTCTGCTTCCCCTGCCCAGGCTAAGCCGCCATCCAAGACATACAACTCTGACTCATGAAGTCTGTCCCCTCTGGCAGCAACCCCGGGGGGATATGAAAAGATGGCACTCAGATACTTGGTTCATCTACCAACCAGATGTCATGTTGCAGTCTTGGCATATCCAAATTTCAGTAGCTGTAGTATTTACGGTCTTTATTTATTAGTCCTATTAGAAATCTTCCCTCCGGAAGAAGAGGAGGAAGGGGGGTAAAAAAAAAAAAAAAGATAAATAAGCCATGCTAGAAAAAGAACAACTCTTTCCCAGCCCTCCTTCTTCCCCCGGACACTGCAGTTTATATTTAGTTTGTGCAAATAGAACATCTGATTTTGGTGCAGATATTGGAACATCTGCCGCACAGAGGGGTCTGATAAATACATTCCAGGGCTCACCGAGCTCCTGCGGTGAGAATCTAGCTCCTAAAGGAAGGAGAGCGAAGAACATAAAAGATCTGGTACCAGGCTCATCAAACTCTGAAGAGTCGTAAATTGTGCAGAGATATTTCTCACGGGCCCCCGAAGTTGAATAAAAAGGCGTGATTAAAATTCAGATCGTCGAAGAAGCCGGCCCAGTGGGGTCACCTAGGCATTTGATGACGGATTGATGGACGTCTACCAAATAGCCCCAGTGAGTTAAAGGACCCGTCGAGTACGCGAGGGGCTCCGGCCTGCCCTTTAGGCCTTTGACGGTCCTCGGCGAGGAGACGGGCCTCCGTCTCCAATTCCGGCCTTAGCAACTGTTGGGATTTAGTTCGGTGCAAGTACCTGCTTTTGCTTTGGTTTTCACTTCGCTCATCTTCCTCGCCATCGACCCCCGGCCCCTCCCTTAACGCCTTCCTCTTCTCCGGCTCCCCGGCTCGGAACTCTCTCACCCTTCACATCTGGCAGACCAGTGCTCTCCCCAGGTTCAAAGCTCTACTAAAATCGCATCTCTTCCAGGAAGCCTTCCCTGACTCACCTCTCCTCTCCCTACCCTGTATCCCCTCCCGACTGCATTACTTGAGTTACACCCCCTGAGCACGAGATACTCACCCCATCCCCTACTGTACTTCTGAGCAAATCTACATCCTTGATTGCTTCCTCTTACCCGTGATTGAAGCAGTCGTAATTACCGAGCACTTGCTTTCGGCAGAGCCTGTGCTAAGATCTGACGTCTACCAACATTAACGTGTCTACCAATTCTTCCAACTGCTCCACGCACAGTAAGTGCTCAATAACTGTGATCGACTGATTGACGTCCGTCTCCCCCACTAGATCGTAAGCTCCTCGAAGGAAGTGTCTACGTACCCTATTGTGCTCTCCCAAGAGCTCAGACCGATTATCTGGCCGGAGGAAGCCGTCAGCAAACCACTGGATAATGATAATTATGGTATTTATTGAGGGCTTACTACGTGCCAGGCACTGTACTAAGCGCTGGGGTGGGTACCAGTAGATCGGGTTGGACACAGTCCCCGCCCCTTGTGGGGCTCACAGTCTCAATCCCCATTTTACAGATGAGGACAATGAGGCCCAGAGAAGTGAAGTGACTCGCCCGAGGTCACACAGCGGACAAATGGTGGAGCCAGGATTAGAACTCATGACCCCCCCAGGCCTGTGCTCTATCCACTATGTCATGCTGCTTCCCCTGATTTTTTGAACTACTCCAACTACATGGGCTTAAAGAGAAAAGATCGGCGGGGGTGTCGTCTGCACAGAAGGATACTTTACTCGAACTAACTTAATAGAAGTAGGCTTCTTGGAGGTAGAAGACTGAGTTTTAATAGACATAGGAAAGGAAGAAAAAGTCAACAAAATCACCTTACTCTTGGAACTTTCTGAAGAGGGTTTCCTAGACTGTAAGTACCATCAGGGCAGGGATCGGAGCTACCCTTATTGTGTTCATCTGAAATCCTAGCGTGCTGCATAACAGATGCTCAGTGGTGACTGATCAATGAAGGGGATTCCCTGAGCGCTTACTGGGCACAGAGCACATTACAACGGTTGTGTTCGACACCCTTCCCTGCCCACATTCAGTTTACAGTCTAGAGGAGGATGATTGAGATGCTCTGAACCATGTGCCCCACCCTCAGAAGGTCCACGATGGGGCAAGCCCAGTGGACAGTTTCCTGTGTTGATTTTTAGTACGTTCTTTATGCAGCTACTCCATCTTGACAATTATGCTACTCCCTGTTTTATTGCTCTTCCTTGTGCTCCCATTTCTATAAACATTTTTCTTGTCTGCGTTTCTTCCCCCTCAGAATGTAAGCTACTTAAGGACAGGCAACTGATGTCTTGCTTCTGCTGTACTCTAAATATTTAGTACTCCGAAGGCACACAGTACATACCACCGCATGCTAGATTGGATATTCCCTCTGCTCCTCCCCCTCTCCCTTCCCCTCCCTTCAGCGCTGTACTCGTCCGCTCGACTGTATATATTTTCATTACCCTATTTATTTTGTTAATGAAATGTACATCGCCTCGATTCCATTTAGTCGCCATTGTTTTTACGGGACGTTCTTCCCCTCGACTCTATTTATCGCCATCGTTCTCGTCTGTCCGTCTCCCCCGATCAGACCGTGAGCCCGTCAGACGGCAGGGACCGCCTCTATCTGTTGCCGACTTGTTCATTCCAAGCGCTTAGTACAGTGCTCTGCACATAGTGAGCGCTCAATAAATACTATTGAATGAATGAATACTATTGAATGAATGAATGAAAGTGAAAAACAAGGTACGCTCCCCATCCCCCCACCTCTTTTTTAAGAAATGGTATCTGTTAAGCACTTACTTTGTGCCAGGCACTCTACTGATTGACAATTATGCTACTCCCTGTTTTATTGTTCTTCCTCGTGCTCCCATTTCTATAAACACTTTTCTTGTCTGCGTTTCTTCCCCATTAGAATGTAAGCTACTTAAGGGCAGGCAACTGATGTCTTGCTCCTGCTGTACTCTGTTTAGTACTCCGAAGGCACACAGTACATACCGCCGCATGCTAGGTTGGATATTCTGGTGAAAAACAACGTACATTCCCCATCCCCCCACCTCTTTTTTGAAGAAATGGTATCTGTGAAGCACTTACTTTGTGCCAGGCACTCTACTAAGTACTGGGTTAGATACAAGGATAATCAGGCTGGACACAGTTCCCCTCCCATCACGGGGCTTACAGTCTTAATCCCATTTAATGGATGAGGAAACTGAGGCACGGAGAAGTTAAGTGATATTCCTAGAGTCCCACAGCAGACAAGTGGCAGAGCCAGGATCGGAAATCTCAAGTACACGCTCATTCCACTAGGTCACTCTGCTTCTCTTTCCAGTCCAACCATGACCTGGGGGCCATAGAGTTTCTCGTGCTATATAATTTCCCGTAGACTGTAAACTCTCCTGGGCGGGTATCACCTCTACCAACTCTGTTGTGCTGTGCTCACCCGAGGCCTCAGTCCAGTGCTCTGCAAAGAGCCCAATAAGTACCACTAATTGACTGACTGGTTCTGCCTCCACTCCTTCATTTATAACGTGGTGAAAGGGTCTCCTCTCTCAGGCCTTTCTGCCAGGATTAACTAGTAAACAAAGGTAAAGCAGTATACGTGTGCTAATTGTTATTCATTAACTGGAGCTCCTGAGTATTTCTGAAAGCCAGATCTATAGCTAACGGATTTAGCTCTCTGTGGCATTAGAACTAATCACCGGACTCTTCCTTTTAAATAAACCCCTCGTTTCTTCCTCCGCCAAACCGCTGCGAATTCGCCGGTAAGTACTACAGCATCGGTGGAGCTTAGAACTCCAGGAAGGGTGGCCGTAGTCATTCCTGTTGCCAGGCGGATTCTGCGTCCCTTCAAAGAGATGCGGTCGGTTTCAAAAGGATGAACAAATCGGTTTTCCCCAGGATCGCCGTCGAGTCTCGGGGGGGGGGGGGGGACGTCTAAGGAGACGGCCAAGACAACGAAGCCTTTAGATCTGCCATCGGGACGGTTCTCTAGTCCCGGTCTCGTGTAATCCGTCACTCACACGCAACACGACGCGACGTAAAGAAAGGGCTTAGCCGGCCTTGGCTCTGAGAGTCGTAAGGAGTGAACTCAAACGCCGGGGTGCTGTAATCCACCAGACTGACAGCCAGATGCTTGTGCTTCTGTAGCCTAGGGATAATAGCTGGAGATGCAGACGGCTAAGATGGAGACCGCCCACGGATCGACACGGGCAGAGTGAGGCAGAAGCCACGACCTAAGGAGGATTTCTGCAGTCCTACTGACTGGGGAAAGAAATCTGCAAGGCTGTTGCACGCTGTCAGATGAGGGAAAATAAACCGGTGCCTCCTGCCTAAAGAGGGACGGGAGGGATCCGACCTCAGCCGCACCTCCCAAAGGCTGCGGACTGTCTTCACGTGTAAATTGTCCTGTGGCGGGGAGGGAATAGAGAAAGCCGTGCGAGCCGACCGCGGCACCCAGAGCTGCTGTGCGCGTTACCCTGGGGAACCTGTTACTTCACTGACGTACAGTTCAGCGGAGGACCGGTGACTGCTAGGAAAGCCCCGCGGAAAGTCCCCTGGACTGTAAACTCACTGTGGGCGGGAAACATCTACCAACTCTGTTGTGCTGTGCTCTGTTGGCCTGAAAAGCAGTGCGGCTCAGCGGAAAGAGCCCGGGCTTGGGAGTCAGAGGTCGTGGGTTCTAATCCCGGCTCTGCCCTTGTCTGCTGTGTGACTCTGGGCGAGTCACTTAACTTCTCTGGGCCTCAGTTACCTCTTCTGTAAAAGGGGATCGAGACTGTGAGCCCCACGTGGGACAACCGCATTACCTGACATCTCCCCCAGCATAGTAAGCACTTAACAAATATCATTATTATTATTATTCTCCCCAGGGCTTAGTACAATTCTCTACCCACTATAAGTGCTCAATAAATACCAATGATTAGATCGATTGTTTCATGGGCTGCACGACAAGCTCTATTCTCACTAACACCTCTGTTTATGGTTCATGGACCTCAACCCTGCCCTTTCGGGGCAGGGTAGATAGCCTGCATCTACTCCAGTGCTTAGAGCAGTGCTCTGCACATAGTAAGCGCTTAACAAATACCAACATTATTATTAGTATTATTATTTATTTCGATCATAACTTGAGACCAGGGGTCACCTCTTTTAATTCTATTGTACTCTCCACACGGTAAGCGCTTAACTGCCATTACTAGTTCGACTTCTCTTTCAAGCACTTCGTATAGCGAGCTGTCCACAGTGGGGGTCCAGTAAATACTATTCATTGATTAGCCTGATCGGACCGTTTTCTGCAGACAAGTGATGGTTTTCAACTCTCTCCCATTTCGCGTTGTTAAGGTCCAGGCAGGGAATATACCTGAACAGAGACCGAGTGAGAGTGGGCAGAAGGCAGCTGAACTTATGTTTGTGGGATATTGAGTAGGTGCGGTAAAGCGAAGGGGAAAGGGAACTATTTCACATGAGGCAATTTCTCTCCCGCCCACGCAGGGGAAAGAATCGCGCTAAAGCATCGGCAATGTCAGCTGGAAACTTTAATAATTTTTGGTAACTTTAAATGCTACTTGGGAGCAGAGACTTAATAAAGCTTTTGCAGCCTTATTTGAATCGCTTAGAAGACATATATTTTTAAATGCCATAATCCTCTGCAGATCCCTGATTTAAGAATAAAGTGATGGTAGTCGAGAAGGTTAATTGTGTGATATGGTTAGCTGAACGGAAGTCAATAACAGCAGAGAGAAAATAAATCTAAATTGAATTATGCTTTTAGGTGCCATTTAAAATTTCTTTTTATCCTATGTAAGTCAAATATCATTAAAATTTAAACTTGAACGAGGACTTTATGAACACGTGTGTGTGCGTGGAATATATATTCACACTTTATGCATCACCAATTATTGTAATCCTCTTCTAACTTCTCTTAGCCCCTTCCTTTCGGATTAGTTCCATTTTCCTCCCAAGATGTCCCCTTCTCTCCCTATTTTCCTAGAAACTGCTGTTTTTCTTATCTTGCTTCTGGTGGACACCAGTCCCAAGGAAGTTTTGCCGGACTATTCGGGCAAAAATAGAATAATGATAATAACGTTGGCATTTGTTAAGCACTTACTATATGTGCAGAGCACTGTTCTAAGTGCTGGGGGAGATACAGGGTCATCAGGTTGTCCCATGTGGGGCTCACAGTCTTCATCCCCATTTTACGGATGAGGAAACTGAGGCCCAGAGAAGTGAAGTGACTTGCCCACAGTCGCACGGCTGACGAGTGGCCGAGGAGGGATTCGAACCCATGACCTCTGACTCCCAAGCCCGTGCTCTTTCCACTCAGCCACGCTGCTTCTCATCCGAGCAGATAGCGACACTAAACGGAATGCCATCTTGAAACTGCCTGGGGAACTTGGATGAGATCCCGAGGCAGTTCAATCAATCAGCATTTATTGAGTGTTTATTGTGCGCAGAGCTCCGTACTAAGCACTCGGGAGAGTATGATATAACAAAATCGGTAGGCACATTCCCTGCCCACCATCAGCCTTCAGCTTAGAGGGGGAGACAGGTATTCATATAAATAAATGAATTACGGATACCTACATAAGTGTTGTGGGGCTGAGGGAGGGGGTAAAAAAAAAAGAGAACAAATCCAAGTGTGAGGATGTTGCAGAAGGGAGTGGGAGAAGAGGAAATGAGGGCTTAGCCAGGGAAGGCCTCTTGGAGGAGATGGGCCTTCAATAAGACTTTGAAAGTGGGGAGAATGAAACAATCCAAATGAGACACACCCAAAATGGGAAATTTAAACACACCCGCATAAATCTATCTCAAAGTATAAAGGGCACAAATAACAAGGAGGGTTAAATCTTTCACTCACTTACTTGAGCAGATAATCTGCTTTGCTATTTTTAAAGTGCTGATTGCCATAATTTCAAGGCATTCAGGTAGATAAAAAAGGGAAGGCTGACACCCACTCGTGCTAGCAGCCCCACTTTCATCTTCTTGAACCGGAACGGGGAGACAGAGACTGCTACCGTTTTTTGAAGCGAGCGACCGCGATGGTCATGCCATCATTTTAAAGCGCTATTTACCAATCTCACCTCGTGAATCTTCAGGCTCAGTACAAAGCCTTTTTTTTTTTTTTAAGATGGACCTGACACCAAAATCTTTGACTCCATACCTTTTCCTTGATGACACTAATGAGGGTTTACAGGGCGCATCTTTTTGTCTCTTAAGATTTGCTAGCATTTTTTCCTCTTCTCTCCAGCTCAGGTTTGTAGTCCCAGCTCCATTATGCAGATGGGGAAACTGAGGCTCATTCAACTGAAGTGACTCATCCGGATTCCTACGGTGTGTTCATGGCCAAATGGTGATTTATGTAAAAACACCAGAGCTGTCATGCCGTGGCCCATTCTCTGTCTAGTACAACTCCTGCGTATATATTTCCAAGAGTCAGTCATGCCCCTTCTGTTCTAAAATCATCACTTGCTATTTACCCGCTATTCACGTACTTGGATCTGTATCCCACATGCTCTTGATATTCGCCGTCCCCCGCAGCACTGATGTACAAATCCTTATTCTCTCCTATTTCTCCTATCTGTAATTTATTTTATTCTCTCTATTCCCCTTAGTCTGCCAACTCCCTGTGGGCAGGGATCATGTCTACCACTTCTAATTTACTGTACTCTCCCAAGTGCTTAGTACAGTGCCCTGCACACAGTAAACACTAAAATATTTAGTCTCAGTTATTGGCGATCTTCCTCAACTCGGGTGAGGGAGAGTAAATGCGACTGTATGTGTTAAGTGAAGAAACCGAGGCACCAGTAAGATTAAGAAAGTCGCAGGAATCCTGCCATCCAAGTTCCGTAAACGAGTAGAGCAGGCCGGGAATAAGGGCTTAGTAGAGTGCTCTGCAACTGGTGAGTACTTAATAAATGTAGTGATTGAATGAAAGTGGATCTGATTATTTTGTATCCACAGAAGCACAGAAGCGAGTGGGAGAAGAGGAAATGAGGGCTTAGCTAGAGAAGGCCTCTTGGAGGAGGTGTGATTTTAATTAAGCTTGGAAAGTGGGGTGAGTGACTGTCTGATATGAAGAGGAAAGGGGTTCCAGGTCCGAGGCAGGATGCGGTTGAGGGGTCGGTAATGAGACAGACGAGATCAAGGTACCAGGGTAGGTTGGCACTAGAGGTAATCACATGTTGATCTGATCAGCCACTCCCAGTGATAAAAATCTGCCTGCCCTTACCGTCGTCTTTGAGGCCGAAGGAGAGCTCTATACGTCTTTATACGTATCGTACGGCACGAGGTTACGGCCGATTGGAGCATTAACGTGCAATTCCGTAGGTGAGGACGCGGACTCATCGTAGAGCTCGGCGTGAAGACCGGGATGCCTTCTGCCTAGTTCAGGTGTCGAAAGATGTCACGAAAGGTATGTGATGTTCAACATATTTGGATCGGTACCTTCTGGAGTAAATGCCAATACAGACAGCTATATTAATCACAGGGGAGATGATCTTATTTGAGATTTTTCCACGCACCTCTGAAATCACACTGTTTCATCCATCAAGGGTTTGCTGAAGACGTTCGTAAACTTTGATTTATTGCACTGTTCCGGCGGTAGAATTAAATAGCATTATACTCAAATATATTGGCTTAATGGACAGGCAGAGATTTAATCCAGTTAATTCCACCGCCAGCTCAAAAGCTTCATTAACCCCTTGCTGAATCTGCAGGAGACAAAGCAGCTGCCCTCTCAGGCCGCTCCCCTTCGGGTGCCCGCGACCCGAACGGAAGGAAAATGGACACGACCCCAAGTTTTTGGATCAAGTAATCCTGACGACCACGCCAGCGTTTTCAAGTGCTATTTTCCGTGGGTCTCCGGGGCCTGCAAAGGTGTGTTCGGTCTGCTCTGAGCAAGGCTGCTTCCAGAGATGTGTCTATGTTGTCATGACAACCACGGGTCCCAAGAGCTGCGTCGGATTCAGACAAAACAGACCGGAGCAGAACCGGCATTAGGTGGTGTGAGGCGACGCTTTTCCTTATAAAGAGGGATAATAATAATAATAATGTTGGTATTTGTTAAGCGCTTACTATGTGCCGAGCACTGTTCTAAGCGCTGGGGTAGACACAGGGGAATCAGGTTGTCCCACGTGGGGCTCACAGTCTTCATCCCCATTTTACAGATGAGGTAACTGAGGCACTGAGAAGTTAAGTGACTTGCCCAAAGTCACACAGCTGACAAGTGGCCGAGCCGGGATTCGAACCCATGACCTCTGACTCCAAAGCCCGTGCTCTTTCCACTGAGCCACGCCGCTTCTCATGATGGTCACTCCCAGCTGACGTCCACCGCGGGCCCAGGTCACACACCCTGCCCTCTCTCCTGGCGCTGACAAGCACGGAAGAGAGGTCAAACGCCACGACTTAGAGTTCTAGGGGTTCTCGGCAAGCCGATAGCAGCTGATACAGACCGGAAGCTGTAGGTGCGTTGCTGTGTACGTGTGCAGGTTGTCACAATCGGGGAGCTTCTCCACCCACCCCTGAAGTCTAAAAAGCGGCTCCCGACTTCTCAGAGACCCTCTACGTGAGGATCTCAGGTTGAAGGAGCCGGGTTTTTGACTAAGCACATCCCAGCACCCAACCCTACTAGTTTGAGAGTCGAGACAAGATCTCCTCCAGGAAAGCATTTTCAATATGTTCCTGAGGTACTCCAGTGCCTAGATATTCCGGGCCTGGAACATCACAGTGATGATTCTGCAGCGAAGACCCAGGGAGTAAGGTTAGATGCCAAAACACAGATGCAGTGATGGTAATCTAGCAAGATCCAACTCTGATCACTTACTCCTCACTGCCAGGGGGACGGGAAGGCCGATTCTCACTCTTTGCATTATCCTGTCCTTAGTCCCGGGGTAATTCGTCCCATTAGTGGCATCTAGACTGTCAGCTCATTCTGGGTAGGGAATTTGCCTGCAAAATCTCTTGAATTGTCCTCTCCCAAGTGCTTAGGACAGTGCTCTGCAAAGGGGAAGTGCTCAAAAGATACCTTGATGATGATCGATAGAGGTGCAAGGGCAAGACGTTTCATTCGTTCAATTCAATAGTATTTACTGAGCGCTTACTCTGTGCAGAGCACTGTACTAAGCGCTTGGAATGTACAACTGGGCAACGGATAGAGACAACCCCTGCCCACTGACGGGCTCACAGTCGAAACGACTGTAAGCCTAAGACTGTAAGCCTGAAACAGTCTAATCGATTGTTTCACAATCTTGTGTCGATCCAGACCATCAGTAGCGTTTTTCCTGTTGTCCCCCTTTTCAAACTTGGCCAGATCTACCCCCTCCACTCCTCAGGTCCTGGTTCCTCTCCTGCAAATAAAGCCTGATCCCTTAAAACTATATGGAGCGCCCCTGACTCCCCCTATCAACCCAGTGCCTTCACTTCTATCGTGACTGGACCGTTTTTAACTTCTCACCCAACCCAGGCTTCGGAGCAAGAAGAACCTAACACCAAAAAATAAAAATGCAAGAAATGGAGTTATTTTAATCCATCGGCGGAATTTAACGAGTCCTGACTGCAGAAGACTGTTCTCTTTAGACCGTAAGCTCAGTGTGGGCAGGGAACGTGTCTACTGACTCTGTCACAGTGTGCTCCCCCAAGCACTTAGCAGAGTGTTCTGCACACGGGAAGCGCTCAAAAAATTCGACTGATTGACTGATGGCTAGGCACTAGGGAAATAACACCAGAAGATAAGAACATGGCCCCTCCCCTCAGTGAACCTGCAATCTAACTGGTCCCAGCTTCTCGAAAGGCCCCTCGGGGGGTGGATCCTTCATGAAAAAGTTGAGGAGAACAGCTTGGACAAAGAAAATGACGGTCACCCCCACGCTCCTCCCCGAAATGCTTCTGCTAAGTGTTTCCTCGCATCAAAAAAGCCAGACATTTGTTCCGGGGAGCTGTGCCCGAGGATGGAGGAATGGTCACAGAGACGGCAGCTGCCATCCACACCAGCCAGCGGCACGAGGGCCTCCCTGAGCAAGAACGTGGCATGTGGCCAGAGAAGACAAATTGGTTGTTTGCTTTTGCCCAGAGCTAGAGTTGCCAGCTGGCTACCTTGACCCAGACATACCCCTTATTTTAAAACATCAGTTTCATTCAGACAGACTTTCAGTCTGTGGAAATTTGAATGACTTTGTAAAGAGAAGCAGCGTGGCCTAGTGGATAGAGCACGGGCCTGGGATTCAGAAGGACCTGGGTTCTAATCCCTGCACTGCCTCTTGTCTGCTGTGTGACTTTGGGCAAGCCACTTCACTTCACTGTATCTACCCCAGCGCTTAGAAGAGTGTCTGGCACAAAGTAAGTGTTTAATAAATACCAAAAAATCAAACAAACCAAAAAAAGATCCCTTGCCACCTAAGTCCAGCTCTGAGGTGGCTTCCCATCCTCCTCTCCTCTCTCCCACCTCTTCTCCTGCTGCCCTTCCCTGAGGCGGGCATTGTCCTTGGTGTTTCCCCAGGAGGCATTCCCCGTGAGAAGCAGCGTGGCTTAGTGGAAAGAGCCCGGGCTCGGGAGTCAGAGGTCATGGGTTCTAATCCCGCCTCTGCCACTTGCCAGCTGTGTGACCTTGGGCAAGTCACTTAACCTCTCTGTGCCACAGTGACCTCATCTGTGAAATGGCGATGAAGACCGTGAGCCCCACGTGGGACAACCTGTTTATCTTGTATCTACCCCAGCGCTTAGAACAGTGCTTGGCAAATAGGAAGCACCTAAATGCCAACATTATTATTATTATTGCTACAACTAAGCGCTTCTCAGGACAGCATCATTTTCCTGGGGTCTTCCAACCTCCACTAGCTTGAGGTTAAAACCGCCCTTGCCCTGTAAAGTCATCTGCCCACTTTAAACTTGGTATAGAAATGAGAGTTCAAACCACCGAGAGGCCTCCAGGCATTATTTACCGGCAGGTACAGCGATGTCGAACTGTAGGCCCGGTCTCTGGGCTCCGGGGATCAGAATGGGAAGTTGGAAGAGGCTGGGCAGGAGACTGGCTTTCTGACCAGAGACCACGATGTCCTTCCTTCATCCCGCTAGCCGACAGAGTCACCCCGACAGGTTCTATGCAAGGGCGATTGAGGGGGAGGAGAAGGACAAGCTCCAGACCACCTCTTTCCCTACACGTCAGAGCTTTTTCAAATAACCTTCAAGATGGTTAGCTGCTCTCCTGGTCCTCGGTGAGACTCAAAGTGACAGAGAGCAGGTTTTGTTTTATGGATTCTTCCCTATTCATCACTGAAATCTGCCCCAGAAAGACCCATGAGGTCATCCTAGTCCATCCTCCGCCGACGGCGGAAGACTGTTAATCTCTTCCACACGTACCCTCCCCCGCCGCCACAGCTTTACCCAATCTGGTTTAAACAGATCTTCCTCCAGAGCGTCTTCCTGTACCACACCATCTCACAACACTCTGCAGGCAGATACACGCTTGGAAGTGTTGACTTCTAGTACTTTTTTATTTAACGGTATTTGTTGAGCGCTTATTAAGTGCCAGGGATTGTACTAACGCTGGGGTACGTGCAAGGTACGCAGGTTGGACACGGTCCATGCCCCACGTGGGGCTGACAGTCTTAAACTCCAGCTTACAGACTTGGGAACTGAGGCACCACGAAGTGAAGTGACTTGCCCAAGGTCACACAGCAGACAAGAGGCAGAACCCTGGTCCTTCTGACTCCCAGGCCCGTGCTCTATTTACCAAGTCACACTGTCGGCAGGGAACGTGTCTACTAACTCTGTTATGATCTACTCTCCCCAGCACTTAGTACAGTGCCCTGCACCCAATAAGTGCTCAAGAAATACGACTGATTACCAAGAAAACTCAAATGGGCTACAAATGATCCAGTCCCCAAAGTTAGCTGTAGGATTTGTGTAGGGAAGCAATGCGGCTTACTGGATAAAGCTCACATCTGGAGCGAGAGGACCTAGGTTTTAATCCCAGCACCACCACTTGTCCGCTGTGCAAGCTTCGGTCAATCACTTAACTTCTCAGAGCCTCGGTTTCCTCAACTGCAAAATGGAGATTCAGTATCAGTTTTTCTCTCCTACTTAGACTGTGAACCCCGTTTGGGACAGGGAGTGATGGATTTAATTAATTTGCATCTACCCCAGCCTTTAGACGGTGTGACACGTCGTAAATGCGTAACCAATACCATAAAAAACAACTTTAGTCTTATTGTTCTAGACTGTTCTACCAGATTCTTTTTCTATTTCTATATTTTCCTCATTACCCCACATACATTACTTGACTTAAAGTTACCTAGTTTGTTCAAAAAACCCTAACTCAATTATGCTATATGAAATGAAATAAAGGGAATAACTACCCAAGTTCAATAGTCAGGGCCACTGGAAATACCAGGGATAACGGCGTCCTGTTGGACCAAAGATTGGCTTCCCTTGGCTGTTCCCCATACAGGAGAATTTTATGACTGTCTCTACCTGTTGCCGAATTGAACATTCCAAGCGTGTAGTACAGTGCTCTGCACACAGTAAGCGCTCAATAAATACAATTGAATGAATGAGTGGATTTCAACTTGACACAGGAAACCTAAATTAGATCCTAAAGCTAAACATGTTCAGAAAAGAACTCATCTTCCCACTTAAACCCTTTCCTCCCCGTCTTTTCCATCATTTGTAGAAAACACCACTCCCTTCCCTTTCTCATAAGCCTATGATCTTGGCATAATTCCATTATAAATTACTTTTTTATTCATAGTATTGTCTGTCTCCCCCACTAGACTGAAAGCTCATTAATGGCAGAGAACGTGTCCGCTAATTCTGCTGTACTGTACTCTCCCAAGCGCTAGTACAGTGCTCCGGCACATAGTAAGCTCTCAACAGATGATGGATCGATCTATTTTTTTAATTCATTCAACCCACATATTCAACCCCTCACCAAATCCTGTCAGTTCTACCTTCACGACATCACTAAATTCCACCTTCTCCTCTCCATCCAAATTGCTACTATCCTAATCCAAGCATTTATCATATCCCATCTTGAGTACTACAGATATTGGGATTTCCACCTGAAGAGAGAGATCTTACTGTATCAGATTTGCCAGATCACTTGGGTGAGAGCAAAGAACGAAAAATAAAAAGGTAACCCATTAACAGAGGAAGCAGAAACAGGCTTTAAGTCGCAGCTGAAGAAATTATAGTAACAAACTGAGAAAACCTTCCTGCCTGTGAGAGTTGTGTATAGGACAAGTTAGCAAAGGAAGTTAAGGAAATTTGTTTAGGAAGAGGACTGGCAACTAGTTGTCCAAGATGGTTTAAGCACAAATCCTGCTGGAGACGGGGGAGAAACAGAATGTTGTCTAGATGCCCCTTTTAGACCAAAGGCTCTATCATTATTATTATTATTATCATCTCATTAATAGTAATGATATTTGTTAAGCACTTACTATGTGCCAACCTCTGAATTAAGTGCTGGGGTAGGTACAATGTCATCAAGTCCTATATGGGACTCACAAGCTAAGTGGGGGCGCGAACAGTTATTAAATCCCCGTTGTGCACACGAAAGAATGGAGACACAGTGGAAGTGCAATGACTTACCCAAGGTCACACGGCAGACAAGTGGCAGAGTTGGGATTAGAAACCAGGGCCTCTGACTCCCAGGCCCAGGCTCTTCCCACTAGGCCACTCTCCTTCCAGTTAGAACTGCAGTAGTGCCGGGAGTGTCATAACCAAGACACAGATGTTCTCATTTTCCTCTGAGGCTTAAATGAGGCAAAAGAGTAGCTGCAAGATTGTGGATACAGAGAAGAACATTACTTAAACCCCAAGGAGAAATAGGAAGGAAGGATAAGGGAAAGTTGAAGAGGCGAGAGATCCCTACTCAACGGGTTTTCAGCCGGTGAACAACAAAATGTGTGGGTTTTTATCTGGGACAACCCTAATGGGGGATGGAAGGGACGGACTCCCGGGCCAGGGGAAACATCGGTTTTAATGTTAAACCTGCCAGAGCTCAGGGTGACTTACTAAGTCTCAGACCTTCAGAAATCCTCATTCTCTAGAAAACTGACGCAGATAGCGGAGTCTTTTGCAAATTCCTTGAGGGGACACTTATTCCTAGCCCTGTTAGATACCAGTAAAAAAAGCACTGGGTATGCTAGGTCTTGTTCCTCATCACAGAGGCACCATCAAGGCAGAAACGGAAGAATGATTAGGCCCACAGAGATTGGGCGGCTCAAAGGCTGAGGTTTAAACAACTTCAACTAGGGAGAAGAGTTTTGGAATAAGGTTTTAAAGAAGAGTCAGGGAGTCGGTTAGGGATGAAGAGAAGCCGCATGGCTCACTGAAAGAACGTGGGCCTGGTAGTCAGAGGACTTCGGTTATAATCCCGGCTCTGCCACTTACCCGCTTTGTGACTTTGGACAATCATGTAACTTCTCTGTGCCTCGGGTTTGTGAAATGGAGATTCAGTACCTGTTCTCCCTTCAGCCCGACTGCGAGGCCCCTCTGGTACCTGATTTTCTTGTATCTACCCCAGTGCTTAATCCAGTGCTTGACACTCAGAAAGCGCTTGTGAGAAGGGAATGCGCCTGTCTGTTGTTGTATTGTACGCTTCCAAGTGTTTAGTACAGTGCTCTGCCCACAGGAAGTGCTCAATAAATATGACTGAATGAAATACCACAGTTATTATTATTATTAATAAGAGGAAGCCAAAGCTGATGCAGATGGCAGGATGGGGCGAATTTGGGAGTGTTTGAGGAGTGGGTTCCCAAACACTGCTGAACATCATTAATGGGGCTGTTCCATCAGCTGCTGCTAGAATGATGATTTTTCAAAATTTTTGGTACCAGAATCTCACTCGCCGAAGGTACATCTCCTCCAAGAGGCCTTCCCTAAGCCCTCCTTTCCTCTTCCCCAGCTCCCTTCTGCGTTGCCCCGGCTTTCTCCCTTTATTCATTCCCCACTTCCGGCCCCTCTACGGATATAGGTAGAGGAACGGAACCTAGTTCAACCCCTTTAGATCGGAAGCTCCTTGGGGGTAGGAAACGTGTCTACCAACTCTACTGTACTGTACTCTCTGCACTCGGTAAGTGTCAAATAAACAACAACAATCGATTGACCGTTTGACAAGAGAAGCAGTGTGTCCTAGTGGAGAGAGTCTGGGCCTGGGAGTTAGAAGGACTTGGGTTCTAATCCCAGCTCTGTCGTTTGTCTGCTCTGTGACCTTGGACGAGTCACTTCACCTCTCTGTGCCTCAGTCACCTCATCTGTAAAATGGGGATTAAGTCTGTGAGCCCCATGTGGGACATGGACAGTGTCCAACCTTGTATCGTCCACAGAGTTCAGTTCAGTGCCTGACATATAGTAAGCACTTAAATGCCATGAAAAAGTGCTGTGGGAAGAGTGGGTTGGGTGAGTATGTAGGTGCTAAAAAGGGTGAGGACTCAAGTGAATGCGTGCCCCACTCCAGCTGGGGTGCAAGATTCTAGGCAAGTATTTGTGGCTCAATTTCTGCATCTGTCAGATGGAAATGTAATCATAATCCCTGTCCTGGGAAGAGTGAGATTTTGAGAAAACGCTCTGAGCTCAAGATAAAATTCAGAACAAACTCTCATTAGCCCAGTACACTTGAAAACTGCAGTCATCTCATCTGTTTCCTGCTGCAGGGGCAGTTTGCGGTCTTTTAATAGCCCGGCAGCTAATTACTCTATCTTTAGTGCGGACAGATACAAAATTTCTCATGTTTACTGTCCTCTTCATTTTGAGGCTGGAAATCAGGCACCAAATCAGGACCACTGCAGGCACCAACCTGGCAACTGGAATGATGGGGAGAGTGATTTCTTCTCCATCTCACAAAGTCTTAGAAACCTAAATCTTCCAAACTTTATCTACTGGGCCATCAACTGTTTCAGTGACCATTTTGCTCTTCTGTCATAAGAGCTCTCCCTCTCAACAGTCCGGGTTCCGATCAATTTGGAAACCCTGTACGACAGAACTGCCTTCCCGTTCAGTTGAAATTTAGCTCTGGATGGAAATTAGCGGTGCAGTAAATAGCCCCTTATTGGGGAATCCCCATTTCCAAGGAAGAGATGCTTTGGGGAAGACTGGATCTCACTCGGTAAATTGCATCGTGGCGCTATAGTGAGAGGAAGATATTTTGTTTTTAGGAAGGGAAGATGTGCCTCATGGGGTCAGGCCCAAAACCGCATCCCCCACAGTGGCAAAGAGGACACTTGTGTAGATTGTAAGCTCTCTGTGGGCAGGGAACCTATCTACCAACTCTGTTATATTGTACTCTCCAAAAGAGCTTAGTACAGTGCTCTGCACGAAGTAAGCACTCAATAAATATCAAGATCAGCCTGCGGGATTCAGGCTAGTGAGGGTTGGATTTGAGGGGATTGGGGGGCGTGACCACCGAACCACTCTACAGTGGCCCTACATAGGAGATGAAGTGGGCATACACAGACGTCCTTCTGCCCCTTTCTGCATTCCACGTCCCAAAAGCCTTCAGAGACCCTGTGCCTGTGTGTGATCCTCTTTCCCCCTCTGGGAAGCGAGGTGGGAGGGTGGGCTCGTACTTCATACTCCTGGGACTCAATCGGACCGGGCTCTAGAATTTGGCTCAGGAGAGAACCTCCCTGATTAGTCTTTGTGTTCACCACCACATTTTAAAAATTAGACTAATTATGAACAACTGGAAGATCCTGAGAGAGAAACAATCTTTGCGTTTTACAGTAAAGTCTTGGTCACGCTGAAATCCCCTGGTGGCCGTATTTCAAAAATACTGCTCTCCTGACAACTAGGAAAGGATGGGTGACTCCTTAAGGAAATTAAACCAAAAGAATCTATTTCGATTGTATTTCGCTTAATATATTTTCCTCATTTTGTTTTTGTGACTTGAACTATCTGCAGGGAAACTAGATATTGGTTTCACAGTTCATCTGTTCCTGCTGTTTATGCTTCACCTCTCATCCTGATCTTTTATGTGACATGGCAATTAGTTGCTGTGGAGATGACTGTGAGCATCCAGAACAGAAGATTTCATAATTTCAGGAGCGGGATGAGTAACGAGAGCAAATGGAAAGCTAGAAATAAAACAAAAAAAAGAACAATGCCACCCCACCCCCAGCGCAGAAGTCTCACTGGGAAAAGTTGCCATAATAAGAGCATTATTCTAGACGGGGATTTTTCTTTTCTGTGATTCTTGTTTATTTCGCCCCCAGATAAATTCAGGCCTCCATCATTCCACGGGTAATTGATAATGCCTTTGGCTAGGAGGAGTTGATCAGGCCTGGGTCATGCTCTAGGGGTGTCGCTCCTTGTCCTGCGGGGAAGGGAGGTTGTGGTCTTCCTTCCCCATTCCAAAGTGGAGGTTCTGATAAAAGCCAATGAGGATTTAGGATGAGTAGGGGGGATGTCTAAATGCCTCAGTGTGCATCAGGACCCCCAGTTGAATTTCAAGACTACCCAGATGCCTCAGAGGCCTCTCAATCAGACAGTGGTATTGATTGAGCACGTACTTGGTGCAGAACACTATACTAAGCGCTTGGGAGAGTACGATACCTTTGTAAGGCGAGTGGCCCAGTCCAGTAACCTTAGGGGAATGGACTCCAATCAAATGATTTCATTGTCTTCCCCGTTAGAATTTAAGCTCCTTGAGGTCAAGGATCACATACAATGACTATTGTATACTCCCCAAATGCTTCGTATGGTGTTCTGCACACAAATAAAACAAATAATAATGATGGTATTTGCTAAGCGCTTACTCTGCGCCAAGCACTGCTCTTGCTATTGTTTGATAAAAATTGGAATCTACCAGCAGAACCCATGATTTGGAGACAGATCTTACTCCTCAAACCTAAGCTCCGTCACCTTCCCCATTTCTCGGATGGTGGGCTTCCAGCTCTTTAGTAGATTCATTTTTCCCTGCCTCATCCCAAGGGGGAGGGGATTTGGAGCTTCCTTCAAGCTTCCAAAGAACCGCTCCATCCCCACACCCAACCGGGCTGCTCCTGCTTCCACAGAGGGAAACTCGTTCTGGCCCCGGCTGTTGATCTGGAATTGCAGAGCTCGAATCTCTTGCACTCCTGAGCCATCCTTCCCTCTTTGGGCAGATGGACGTGAGCCGCGGTAACATCCCAGAGGAGTATTTCCAGGACGTCACTCGAAAATAGGTCGACCGGCAGACCACTTCTGAATGTTACCTCTGCCTCGGACGGTGAGTCCTGGGTGGGACGGGCACTGTGTCCGATCGGATTATCCCGTATCTACCCTGGGGCTTAGGCACAGAGGAAGGGCTAATAAATACCATTACAAAAAATAATAAACCCACAGAGATCAATTAAGGGTTTTTACAACAGGAGACACGGCAACAACCTCCATGCTAGGCCATTTCCTTTTCGGGAATTTATGAATACCGCCCTCTACCATTATGCTAATCCTCTACCACTAATACTCCCTCGCCAATATATAACTGTTTTTTGAGTTTATCAGTGTGCGCGGGTAGGGCTGAAAAGATTAAAATGCAATTAGACGATCCCTTCCACAGTGAACACAAGAAGATTGCAAAGATAACGCTGTAGGCCAACAGCTTTGACCAACAAAATTCTGATTTTTTTCAGCACTTCTGCACTGACGAAGGCTGAAATTAGTCTCTGTCATTTGTTCTCTCGAAGGAGCCATCTCCATCTTCCTGAAGCAGCGTGGCTTAGTTGGATGGAGCACGGGCCTGGAAGTCAGAAGGACCTGGGTTCCAAACCCGACTGTGCCACGTTTGCTGTGTGACCTTGGGTAAGGCACATAACTTCTCTGGATCTCAGTTACCTCATCCGTAAAATGGGGATTAAAAGTGTGAGCTCCGTGTGGGACAGGGACTGTGTCCAACCTGATAAACCTGTATCTACCCCGATGCTTAGAACAGTGCTTGGCGCATAATAAGCCCTTAAAAAGTACCATTATTATTATTATTATTAGGAGGAAACAGAACAAGTTAGAGGAAGTGACTAATCCAAAGTTCCCCGGGAAGCCATTGGCAGAGCCAAAATCCAATTTGCCCCGACCATCACATCCCCATCCCATTTGTCTCTGGCCAAATGAGAGACCCTTGTCTGATGAATTAGCTACCCAATGAGCCATTTTATTGGGCTTAATAGCTGGCAAAGCGCCCTACGAACACTCTTATGGTATTGGCCAAACGAGAGATCGTACTGCAACTCCATCGATAAACACTTTCATTGCGACTGTGAATAGCAGAGCAGGTAAGGGGAGTTCTTCAAAAAAAGGTGCTGCCATGGCCCACTGAATCAGTGGAGCAAAGAAAGACACAAATGGATTGAATCTTAATTCGCAGGCAAAAAGAGTTCGAGGGTGTATTAGGACATCCCATCCCCGATGGAATTTGAGACATCTGGGCATTTCTTAAGGATCCGGCAGCTCAGGAGGATTATGAACATGCTTTGGATGATACACATACTATTAATTGTGAGCGTCCTCTTTCCCTCCCAACCTCCGCCTCTGAGAGACAGGGACGGTGCCTAATTTTCCACCTGGTATCTTTCCCAGCACTCAGTACTGTGTTCTGCACACAGTAGGTGCTTAATCAATGATATTTATTGAGTGCTTACTACGTGCAAACCACTGTACTAAGCACTTAGAAGAGTATAAGAGAATTTAGCACCACACTTTCCCTGCCAGTAACAAGCTTCCAATCTAGAGAGGAGCTTACTATTACTACCTTGCCCAAGATGTACGAGTCACTTTCTGCGTAACTCCTCTTTACACCACCTTGTGAAATTACAATTGTCGAGCCCCCGCTCCACTGTCTCAGATGAGAGGGCCGCCCAGAGAAGTCAAGATACTTGGCCAAAGTCACCCAGCAAGTTGGTGATAAATTTCCCGCTATTGTTAGGAACCCAAAGCCTCCCCGGTTCCAAGGCTCCTCTGGGCCACATCTGGAGGCCTTTCCGCAGGTAGTGGTGGAACTCTCACCGATCGCTTTCGGCTTTCATTCGAGGACAGAGTCTTGATGCCTAAAGACAACTTTTTTTTTTCCTCACAACTTTCAGATTCTTCTCCTGACAATTCCAGGAACAAGCTGAAAGCAAAGGAGTAGGTAAAAAAAAAAAAAAAAATACCATCCCTAGCTAAGGATGTGGACACAGGGGCGGTGGTGCCGGCAATCCAAACCGCAGCCAACGTCGCCCGGTGACACTCCGCCCCCAGGCACCCAGGAGTGTGTTTGCTCTGGCTTATCTCAGGTCATGACATATTAACGGTGGATTTGCAGCACATGGGCTTGATTACCCCAGACACAGTTTGGATTTAACGGGCTCGAGGACAGCTGGAGGCACACATGGCTTGCTACTTCACCAGGGCCGAGAAGGGACCACTTAAAAAGCCTGGAATTTACTAGGCTGCTCTTCCCCGGGGGCTCCACCAAAGACCTCTTGGCTCCAGTTGCAAAGCCGGCAGGATGCTAGAGCATAATGTCCTCACATATGTGCTCTGTGTGAATTTTGTTTTTACTTTTAAAAAAAAAGGGGGGGGGAAGGACTCCGTGGAAAATGGCAAGATAAGCCGAATATGTCTGGCAGTCCCCTGCTCACCCAAGCCCCTGAACGTGCCATCAGGGTTTTTGGCTTAGGACGCACAAGAGCCTGAAGACACAACAAATCTTTCTTTTTTCCTGGCCCACACCTCCTGTTTCTCTCTTCTCCGTGGGAGGCTGCGTCTCTCACATCTGCCTTTTGGTCCGGGTCTAAAAACTCAGCCGCCACCAAGGCTGTTCAGTGAAACCTCTCTAAAGTGTGTTCTTCGTTTGCTCAGCTGGGGCCGCCTACGGTCCACAAGAAACATTTTACGGGATGCGCTCTCACTTTTGCTTCTCCGGCCTTCACTTCCAAGAGGGGGGAAGGACTCCTTCCACAATCCATCCTTCTTTGAAGGGCTCCCTAATGACTGGATGCAGGAGGCGGTTGGTATAGGCCCACTGACCTCAGGTGGGACACTTCAGGGGTCAGGGGACTGGCCATAGAACCAGATTTTATTTCTGGTTTGGCCTTTTTCCATACCTTTATAAGCCCTGAAGGCTTCAGTCAATCGATGGTATTTCTTGAGCATTTACTATGTGCAGTGCGTTGTACTAAGTGGTTGGGAGAGTACAATATAACAGATATTTCCAGCCCAAAATGAGTTTACAGTCTAGATCTGAGTAATTCAGGTGGCAAAGATGAGACTAGTTACCAGTTGCTCTTCCACTGGATGCAAAGATTCCCTAAATAAAGGCCTAGGTTGAGTTAGGTCACCTATCATTTTCTGATTTCTTATCCCAAAGCCACACACAGCAGTCTGGCCTAGTGGATAGAACATGGGCCTGGGAATCAGAAGGACCCGACTTCTCATCCTGGGTCTTCCAGTGGTTTGCTGTGTGACTTTGGGTAAGTCACCTAACTTCTCTGTGCCTCAGTTTCCTTAACTGTAAAATGAGGATACCTATTCTCCCTCCTACTTAGATTGTGAGCCCCATGACAGCCTAAAGGATCTGTACCTTCCCCAGCACTTAGAACAGTGTTTGACACATAGTAAGTACTCAACAACCATAAAAAAAGTCATATAACCTGTCGGACCTGACATCTCTTCATCTGCAATATGGGAAAAATCTGACTGTCAAGTTCCAGCCCCTTCAAATACTAGGGGAGAAGGAAAAGGAGAAACGGAAGAAAATGAAAAATATCAGCATGGGACACTTGTTTAAATTCCATTGCTATGAGGCAGCCTGGTAGAAATCGCCGTTCCCTGCTGCTTCCAAATTCATTAGTCAGAGTCCTTAAGCCTCCTCTCCTGAAATTGGAGAGGAATGTTGCCAATGAAAAGTTGTTGTAAGACAGCTTCAGAGCCATCATGCCTTAGTCTGCTCAACACCTGTCCTTCTAGCCACCTTAGTCTGCTGGCAAGAAAGACCACTGGCCAGCAAGCACTCAGGGACACGGCATAACGATTCCCCGAAGTTTACATCTGTCCCTGCTACGTCAGAGGCCAGGGAGGCCGGCAGGGGAACGTGGTGGAAAAGCAACATGGCCTAGAACCCGGGCCTGGGGGTCAGAGGACCTGGGTACTGATCCCAGCTCCGCCACTCGTCTGCTGTGTGACCTTGGGCAAGTCGCTTCACTTCTTCGTACTTAGGTTACCCCCTCTGTAAAATGGGGATTAATACTGTGAGCCCCATGTGGGACGGGGACTGTGTCCAACCTGATAAGCTTGCATCTACCCCAGGCCTTAGTTCAGTGTCTGACACCTAGTAAGCGCTTAATAAATACCCCCCAAACCAAAAATAAGAAACAATCCTTAGCTGGCCTCACTCCTCTTTCTCTTCAGGAAGGGAAAGACCTAAGGAGAGCAGTGGGAGGCACAGTGGGCCAGGTGATCAATCATTCACATTTATTGAGTACTTACTGAGTGCAGAGCACTGTACTGAGCGTTTGGGAGAGCACAGTACGGCAGAGTAGGTAGATATGTTCCCTGCCCACACGAGTTTACAGTCTAGAGGATGCCTGAAGAGAATGCGCGTCGCCTGTCAGGATCTGACCAAGCGACGGCTACAAACTACATGGATAAAGCAGCTAAGGCAGAATTGGATTCAAGAATTACTCATCCCCTGCCCATCCTGAGAAGCAGGGTGCCTAAGGGAAAGAGCACAAGCCTGGTAGTCAGAGGACCTGGGTTCTAATCCCAGCTCCACCGCGTACCTTACCTTGGGCAAGTCATTTAGCTTCTCTGCGCCTCAGTTCCCTCATCTACAAAATGGGGATTCAATACCTGTTCTCCCTCCCGCTTAGACTGTGAGCCCCATCTGGGAACCGACTAACTTGTATCATCTATCCCAGCACTCAGAGGAATGTTTGACACCTAGTACGTGTTTAACAAATCCCACAATTACTATTATTATTATAATTACCTTGCTCCAGATTTAAAACAGCATTTGTAAAGCCACCACTCAAATCCCCGCACCTGAATTTTACAAATCCACATACGTGATTAGACATTCCCCTCTCTCTTGGGATAGGAGCTGAAGGCAGAGTGCAGAGACTAGAGAATGAGCTCCCCTCAGGGCTCAAGTTGATATCTCTCCCTGCATGACACTGATTATTCCAGCAGATGTTTCCACCCTTGGGCTCTGGAGAAGAATCATACCGTACCTGTCCAGACATAAAGTTCTAAGAAAATACAGTAGGTTTCTCTCACGTCAAATGAAACAAATGCATTTTCTATTGAAAATAGGTCTTGAAAACAAGTAATCCCAAGGGGATAACAGGAAGACCATTATTTAGGAAAAAAAATAGGTGGCTTCAATCCACTTTTTATAAATCAGTTACTGCTTAGATTGTAAATCTCTCCACCCACCACCACTACCGAGGGACAGGGAGTGTGTCTAACTCCCACCTGGGTATTCCTGCCCAGTGCACACAGTCAGTGCTTAATAAATACTCCTACTAGTAATACGATATTAAAAAAAACCTACTGGGTCCGAGATTCAAAATCACCAGTGGAGAAACTTTCTGTGGGCTTGATTGATCCCGGGAGTTTGGTGGCTTCAGAGGCCGAGTTGGCATTACAACTCTTAATCTCTGATTTTCCAAACTACCTGTGGCACTTCTGGAAAACCCACGGCAAGGCTTGGGGGCCGAACGGAGGGAGACCCGACGGTGATGGTGTTGAGTGGGTGATGTGTCGAGTGGGTGAAGGGCGTGAGTTGGTTTGCTACTGACTGAAAGGCCACTGTGACGACGCTCAGACTGCCTAGGTATCATCAGGGTGATGAAAATTGAACAAATCCCATTGTTGTGAGGTTGTTGGTTTTTTTAATGGTATTTGGAAGCACTGTGTGCCAGGCACTGTACTAAGCGCTGGGGTACATACAAGCTAATCGGTCCATGTCCCACATGGGGCTCATAGTCTTAATTCCTATTTTAAAGATGAGGTAACTGAAGCACAGAGAAATCGAGTGACTTGCCCAAGGTGTGTCAGCAGACAGGTGGCAGAGCTGGATTTAGAACCCAGGTCCTTCGGACTCCCTGGCCCGTGCTCTATCCATTAGGCCACACTGCTTCTCTGCATTTTGTTAATTTCCCACATTAACAAGCACTTATTGATGCAAATTACTACGGTGTCACCATCTCTATGACTCCAGAAATAAGGAGGAGGCTAACAGAGGGACCTTCCCACCGTCCATTCTTAGAACAGTGCTTGGCACATAGTAAGCGCTTAACAAATACCGTCAAGTATTATTATCTCTTTCCCTTTTTCCCACCGAGAACTCTCTGGCCAGCAGCTGCAAGTTGAACATGAAACATCTATCATCTCTGACCATCCTTAGGGGAAGTCTTTGGAGACAGATTTTCATCTCCAGAAGTCTATCTCTAGAACTCTCTGGGGGCGGGGTGAATATGTATGCTACATTAACATTCCTTCATGCACACAAAAAATACATTTTTTTTTTGGAAATTCTGCTCAAGATATAATCGTCTCAAGATTTTCTGGGGTTCAATAGTTTTGAGCGACTTAGAAGAAAAATCTCACCCACAATCTGGAGATTTAACAATCAGATCCTAATGAACTATATAAGCATAATGAATCCCTGAAAGCATCATTATGAAGCTGAATAGATGGTTAAATGCAATTATCATTGTATCCACATTTACACAATTATGCCTATTCATATCTATGAATAGTAGTTGTATAATTGGGATCCATTGATGGCGTCCAGTCTAAACACATCTAAACCAAATGGATTGCAAAATTTCTAGCACCCAGGACAAAAGCGCACGTTTTGCCCAACTCAGAACTTGTTCAGCTCCAAGGAGGTTGGCGTGTTCCTTTTTTTTATGCTCAAGTAAGCTTACTGTGAATTCATCACACCTTCCCATTTCCAAGACATAAGACTTCATCATACCAGCATTTCAAAGAGTCAATATTGTGTCGTAACAGAAAAAGTTGGGAAAATTAATGTGATTCTACATTTTTGGCAACCACGGTTCATGTAATTTCAGCAAAGCACGCGGTCCAGGTTGGCCTATTGGATCTACCAAATGTTTCAACCTACTAAGTGACAATAGTATCTTTTTCTGATATTTGTTAAGCTCTTACTATGTGCCAGGCACTGAACTATGCGCTGGGGTAGATCCAAGCTAATCAGGTTGGGTACAGTCCTTGTCCCACATGGGGCTCACAGTCTTAATCCCCATTTTATAGAGGAGGTAACTGAGGCCCAGAGAAGTGAAGCGACTTGCCCAAAGTCACACAGCTAACAAGTGGCATAGTAGGGATTAGAACCCAGGTCCTCAAACACTCAGACCTATGCTCTATCCACTAGACCTCACTGCTTCCCTCTCTTACCTTGCAACACCACACCATCGAGCTAAGTAGAAATGCATCAGCACCTGCTAGATGTTGTTTTTCTTGAGGTACAGGAAATTCATTCAATCGGTTGTATTTATTGAGCGCTCAGTGGCACTGTACTAAGCACCAACAGACACATTCTCTGCCCACAACGAGCTCACAGTCCGAAATTAAAATGGCTTTCAGATCCATTAAGTCAACATAGTAATGGCTACTTACCAGCGCCATTTAACTCCCCCATTAGATTGAAAGCTCCTTGAGGACAGGGATCCTATTTATTTATTCTACTGCACTCACCCAAGCACCTAGTACAGTGCTCTACACACACTAAGTGCTTAATAAGTATCACTGACTGATCGATCAAACTCCCAAGGCAAGAGGAGTTTGTTCAAGACCATACAATTTACTGCAAAATAGGCCGTAGGAGTTCACGTGCAATTCATGTTGGGTTGGAAGCTTGGAAATCTAAGTCCCCCAGAAGAGAAGCATTGCCTAAGAAGTCTTTTCCTGGGACTCCAAATAAATTGATGAATTTTTGTCCCCCTGCAATGAAGACGCAATACCAAGGCAAAGTCCCAGCACCATAGACGCAGATCATGTCACCCAAGCTCTAGGACAGTGCTCCGTATCCCACATTGAAGATCAGAAAGTTCTTCCTTTTAATTAATCCCTCCCACTGCCCAAGGCTTTTAATGTCCCGAAGGACATTTTCCTGGGCTTCAGTCTTCGCGTCCCTTCACTCGAACCCGGGATAGGTGTGAAAATCAATTTCTGGATTGACGACTCTTTCCGCAAGCGTGAACCAAGTACCTCCCACAAGGAGTCGGTGCAAGAACACCGTCGGATTTCTCGAAGGCTACCCGACCCTCTTAATGCACAGACCGTGAGACAAAAGATAACACCTGCCCCTCCATCCGCCCACCGATTCCTCCTTTCAACTTTGAAAAATCTTTATCGAGGGAATCCATAATTTAAAAGGGACATGGAGAATTTGGTGAAATCCAGAGGAGAATAACAAAAAAAATGAAAGTGTTGGATAGTAGGGCCTCTGAGAAATGTTAGAATAATTGGGTAATTTAGCCAGTGAAAGAGAAAGTTGAGTGATGTCTCTCAAATTAAGAATTGTCCTAGGGAGGATGCTGACCATCTGTTTCCCATTTCTACAGAGATTAGAATTAGAGGAAAATGTGCTTAAAACTACAGTAAGAGAGGTTTAGGATAGATGGAGGGAAGAACTTTTGGACTTGCACAGGAGGGAGCCATTATAATCGGTTGCCAAGAGAGGTCGTGAAACCTTCCTCCCTGGTGATCTCTAATTGGTGGATATAGATTTGTTCGGAATGGTTCAGGTACATCTGTGCCTAAATCAGCGGGAAGAATTAGATCAATCCATCCATCATGCGTATTTATTAAGTGCTTTCTATGTGCAGAGCACTGTACTAAGCACTTGGGAGGATACAGTGTAACAGAGTTGGCAGACGTGTTCCCTGCCCACAAGGAGCTCACAGTCTAGATAGGGAGACAGACATTCAAATTAGATTACAGCTACGTACATACGTAAGATGACACTGAGGACCCCTCCAAATAGAGGACCCTAGGAGTAGAAGTTAAGGCTCAAATTTTTCAGAATCTGGCACTCGGACTCACACGATGTGAGCCCAATCATGTTGGGCAGAGTTCCTACAGAGAGACAATTTGCTCGGACAACTGGCATTTTTCCAAGGGATCTAGAACACACAAAACACATCAACCTACTCCCGCTTTGGGGTTGACCTCTAAGAAGAGGAAAGGACATTCAAGAGAAATACATTTCCTATTTAAAGGTTTATCCAAATGCTTGATTCCAAATTTTAAAAAAAGCTCGGGTAATATATCTGGTACCAAAAATACACCGGGAAATGGAGGGGAAAGAGAGTACCGGTAAGTGATTTGCTTTGGCCCTGAGTAAAATCGGTGAGCTCTTGTCCTTGGCAACTGCTGAGAGGGGGAATTGGTACAATTTTTTTAAGGGCATAAACGTCTGACCTACTGGAATGCTACTTGGCTCTGGCTTTGGAATGAGAGGGAAGGAGCACATGACCTCATGAATTCCTGGGGCCTAATAGGACTCTAGCATTTTGGGGAGTTAGTCAGAAGGCCCAGAACATGGAAAGAAAGAGCGAGACAAGGAGTAAGGCAATTTAGCTCAGGTTTGCCTCTTGAGAAATGTAATGCAAAAACACTTCGGGCACGGTTAAAACATCGCTCTAGACGGTAAGCTCATTTACGGGGAGGGAACGCGTCCACTAACTTTGCTATATTGCACTCTCCCGAGCACTTAGTCTGGTGCTCTGCACATAGTAAGAGCTCAAAAAATACCACTGATTGATTGATACCTTTGCCCAGTGATCCACTGTTATCTGAGCACTTGCCTGTCTCTCTTGTTGCCTGTCTTCCCCTCTAGGCTGAGCTCCTTATGGGCAGGGAGCATGTCTACCAATTCTGTTGAACCGTACTCTCCCAAGCACTTAGCCCAGAGCCCTGCACATAGTAAGGACTCAATAAATTCATTCACTCTTTCAACAGTATTTATTGAGCGCTTACTATGTGCAGAGCACTGTACTGAGCGCTTGGAATGTACAAATCGGATGCCACATATTGACTGCTTGAGCCGGACAGGAGTGTGGGGACTTTGACTCTTGATTCGATTTATCAAGATAAGTTTATTTTGATTCTTGATTCTATTTATCGTGATATGTTGTCTTGTTCCTGTCCGTCTGTCTCCCCCGATTAGACTGTAACCTTGTCATTGGGCAGGGATTGTCTCTATCTGTGGCCGAATTGTATATTCCAAGCGCTTAGTACAGTGCTCTGCACATAGTAAGTGCTCAATAAACACTACTGAATGAATGAATGCTGTGAGACTTGGATTTCCTCAGCAAACAGTCCTTCCCTAGCTGTCCATAACTCATAGAGAACGAAGTAGGTAGGCTTCAACAGGCAGCCCGATATCTTCCCTTCACACCCCCAGCTTCTCCCGTTGAACTAAGGTGTTGGAAACAGATAGGCCCTCTGAGTGAGCTCATGATCAGTTTAGGACCTTCTGGTGACATTATGAGTTGTCATAAAAGCGAGGCATCTCAGTGTTAAATTGTACTCTGGGTCTCAGATGGGTGGGGGTCAGGGGCAGCTCTAATCTCCTAGAGTAAACCAAAAGAACATCTTAAAGCACACCTATATTAGCCATCAACACAGGTTCTTTAAAAATACTGGGTTTTGTTAGTGGGGGGCGGTCCATGTCTACCAGAGCAATTCATCTCATATTCGTGTTACTGGAATTTCATCTGAAGATCTGGGCCTGTCCAGCAGCACCAGAGGGGAAAGGAATAGAGCTGCTCACAGACACGCTTTCACAAAGGATTCCAGAAACATCCCCACAGACAAATAGAGACCCCCGAGAGTTCAGCGATCCAGAGACTGAGAGCTATCAAAAAAGAGAGAGACCTAAAATCAACCGTATTCACGGAGCGCTTTCTGGGTGCAGAGCACAGTATCAAGGACTTGGGGGAGTAAAATATCTAAAACCCTGAAAGAGACATAAAGAGACATGGGAAAATGTCAGACGTGGAGAAAGACAGAGGCATTGAGGCCGACTGAATCAGCCAGAAAGATAGAAAGAGAAAAACGGAGGCAAACAAACAAAAAAAAATGAGTTAAAGCAGGATCCTGGGTGGCCTCAAATTTAGCAATGCACAGTCAAGGTGTGATAGCCAGTGGAAGTTTAAGGAAAGGGACTAGGTCTAAACGTATGAATTAATTAAATTATTCTGGGGATGGCTTGGTGAGGCAGATACAGGTAAAAACCCAGAGGGGAACATGGGCAGAGTGATTAGCTCCTTCATTCAATCGTATTTATTGAGCGCTTACTGTGTGCAGAGTACTGTACTAAGCACTTGGAAAGTACAATTGAGCAACAAATAGAGACAATCCCTGCCCAACAACGGGCTCACAGATTCAGAAACAGAAAGCGGAGAGACAATAAAGAGAAATAGGGAGAGAAACAAATACAGATAGGGACAGAGTGCTGTAGATCGATAAAGACGAGAGAGAAAAATTGAGACACATTTTAAAGAAACTCAGATGATGATAAAGTACATATATTTTTGAATGTGCTGAATATACCAAAAGGTACTTTAACAAAGGAAGGGGAAAAAAAATCCAAGAGCAAAACAAGAAGTGAGTCCCGGGAGACACAGAAAACTAAGGTTTGAGCTATAATAAAGATGTTAGATGTTGAGTGAATGACAAAGGAGAGGATTGAGGGGGAAAAAAAAAGATAAAAAAAACTTTAATAGGTGGAAAAACACCTGGCAGGAATGGCACCCAAAAGACTCTTTTATGCTGTCAATGTTTCATAGGTTTTGGCTGGTTTTTATCGCTGCACGTAATTTCATCAAAAACATAATATACATTCATCAGCTAGTAGCAAATACTTTTTGAAAAATACAGGTGTATGCAGCTGCTAGCTCGCTGAATACACCATCAGCATGAAGAACAAAGGATATTATTCCCTCCTACTTAGACTGTGAGCCCCCTAAGGGACAGAGACTTTATCCAACTTGATTAACTTGTATCTCCTCCAACGCTTACGACACGGTTTGACACTCAGGAAGCGCTTAACAAATACCGAAATAATCATATTATATAATTCTAGGACTGGAAGGAAATTCACCATCTAGTCCACTCCCCTGCCTTCAAGTGAGGACATTCCTTAACTATTATTACAAGGAGATGACAATCTACTGCATTTTCAAAGTCTTTCCCACAAGGTACTTTGGTAACCCTGATAGTCTAATATTTAATAATTGTTGGGAAATCATTCCCTGCAGCCAAGAAAATCTCTCCTCCTGCAGTTTAAGACCATTTCCTTCCGTTCTGCTCCCAGTAGATATTAAGAATATTTACATGTGATCATTCAGATTTCTTTTCTCATTCATCCATCCATCCGTCCATTCCAGTTTGCTGAGCATCTAACAGGTACGGGGCACCTGGGCTCAGATTCCCAGGGATTGTGTCTCCGGGACTCGAAGGGCAGAACCGCCCACCAATCTGATCCTGCATGGGAGGGGCAGATCGTAAGGAGTATCTTAATTTTTCCCATCATTTTTCACGGGAGCCGTAGATTAACAAGCCTCAAATCTATCAGGTACTTGGGTAAGGGTACAAGAATCAATCAATAGTATTTATTGAGCGCTTACTGTGTGCAGACCACTGTACTAAACACCTGGGAGAGTACACTATAACATGTTCCCTTCCCACAAGGGGTTTGCTGTCTAGAAGGGAGCTTCAGTCTAGAAGGATGATAATTCAGGCACAAGTCCTGATCCACAGGATGATAAAAATAAAAGGTGGAGGTGGTTGATGTTCTCTCCGGTGGGCCCTGGTGGGCTCCGGGATTAATTATCCCAGAGCCTTTACCTTTTCCTCAGAGAACCTATGCTTCAATTCTTTTCTCATGTGCTGATGGTCTGAATTCCCTCCAAGTTCTCCATGATTGTCTTAATTGCGGATCCCTATGCACCTGTAATAAGAACGTGAGCCATCCCTTCGTGCTTTACTTTTATTTATACCTCCACCTTCTTAACACTACAACGTTGATTCCTGTTCATCTTGGATCCACTGAGACCTCTAAATCTTCTTCTCCCCTGTTCTTATCTAATTAATCATTCTCCATCTCCTTTCCGTAAACTTCGTTTTTCCTCTTTCAGGGACCCTCTCGTACTTGTTTCTCCTGAGCTCTGAACTTGATCCTGTTCGTTTTCCATCACTTCTCCAACTGAACACGGCCATTTTGAGTTCTGATCCGCTACAGTTTAGAGTAGGTCTGGACAAAATGCTTTACTGCTCATCACTGAAACCTGCACTCATAAATTTGTCAAAGGGCCCTGTCAGATGTTGGGAGTGGCTGTGAGGAGCAGGGAAGAAAAAAGAATGAAGAGAAAAGAAAAACTAAACAAGCCCGATAAAGCACTGCGCCTCTAATCTCAGGAGTATTTGTTTATATGTTAGTGTTGCACAGCATTTCCTATTAATTTCATGAAACACAGGGAGGAAAGAGGAGGATTTGATATTCTAAAAAGCTACAAGCCACTGAATGCAAATGTACCCTGTCTGGCAATACTAAGTTACAGAACTGCTGGGAATTCTTTGACTAGTCAAGCAGAGCCTTCCCTCCCACCTCCCACTTCCTCCCCTTTTAAGGTGTATTTACACTCCAGGAACCACATATCCTTAAGCGAGAAAATTCAGACATACATCATTTTCAGCAGGCAACAGAGCAGCACAGCCCTTCAGATGAAGGAAATATAAAATCCATCATTGCCAAGGACAGCTCCTGCTGAGTGAGGGAGCCTGGGGGTTAGGACTAGGTTCTATTTCTGGCTCTTCCACTCACTCTCGGTGTGGCTTCGTCACTTTGTGCCTCCATTTGACCAACCACAAAACAGGGGAGGATCAAAATCAAAATCTCGCTCACCCTCTTCCCTTTCATCTCTAGCTGGCCACAGCCCAGCTGGAAGAAAACGTGGGTTCTCCGCCCTCCTTGTCTACATGCCTGAACTCTTTGGGCAGGGGACTAGTTCGTGGTCCTAGATCCAAACTCACTTCTATCCCATTAGGTCTCCAGTTCAATAATAATAATGGCATTTGTTAAGCGCTCAATATGCGCCAAGCACTGGGGTAGGTACTATACGATAAGATCAGACGGAGACCCTGTCCCACATGTGGCTCACATTCTAATCGGATGGGAGATGTCCTTCAGAATTAGGTAGGAAGTCAGATCTTGGAGACTTTATCTTTTTTTTTTATAGTATTAAGCATTTACTATGTACCAAGCACTGTTTTAAGCACTGGGGTAGATACAATCAATCAGATGGGACACAGTCCCTGTCCCACATGGGGCTCCCAATCCAATCAGGAGGGAGAAGAGGCATTCAATCCTTATCTTATAGATGAGGCAACAGACGTACTGAGAAGCAGCGTGGCTCTTGGAAAGAGCCCGAGCTTGGGAGTCAGAGGTCATGGGTTCGAATCCCGGCTCTGCCCCTTGTCATCTGTGTGACTGTGGGCAAGTCACTTAACTTCTCTGTGCCTCAGTTACCTCATCTGGAAAATGGGGATTAACTGGGAGCCTCACGTGGGACGACCTGATGACCCTGTATCTACCTCCAGCATGCTCTGCCCATAGTAAGCGCTTAAGAAATACCAACATCATTATTATTACTAAGTTAAGTGACTTATCCAAGTCACACAGCAAGCATTTGGCCGAGCTGGGATCGGAACCCAAGACCTCTGACTTCCAGGCTCATGCTCTTTCGACTAGGCCATACTAGTTCTCTTGGAATCATGCAGGGCTTCCTGCCTCATCCAGATCAGCCCCGCTCCCCGGAGTTGGTAGCTAAGGCAGAGAAGTTAACTCTGGCATCAACCTCAGATGTAGGACATGTCCTTCTGGTCTGGGGCCTACTAACCGATGCGTTCCTGGGGGCGTCTCATTGAAATTTAGCAAATGTGGGAGGAAAGAAGAGCCTCTTTAACCCCACCCCCAGACAGGTCATCTGAAAGTAACTGATGGAATTCTTCATTTATATTCCATAAGTGCTCAAGAGGTCCCAGACACAGCGGTACGTGCTGGGGGAGTTGACACCAGAAAACAGGAATGGGCAAAGTTCTCCAAATTTAAAAGATGAGGCAACTGGGGCACAGAGAAGTTAAGTGCCTTGCCCAGGATCACACAGCAGACCAATGGCAGAGCTGGGACTAGAATCTGGGTTTCCTATCAGCCCCCGCTCTTTCCACTAGGCCACTTGTATCTCCTCCAACTTGCCCAGGTTGACGAGACCCACTACGTCAGGTCCTTGATTTTGCATTTGGGTTTGTTTGTCTTCACCGGGTCGGCTAAGCTCTAGAAACTCTTTGAAAAAAGATACATTGTTATGATATCAACCACAAAAATTGAAGAATAATCAAACTTTTCACAATCAAGGGAGAGTAAATTATTAGTCCTTAATTCCAAATTACCTATGCTGGGTCTGTGACCAGATTAGTCCAATCTAGATAGCATTTGCCCATTACTCTTGCTTTCCTCCACTTAACTAGGCTTCTTTTAGCATTTTCATTTGCATTTTCTTTCAGCTTGTCAGCATGAAAAGCAGCAACGAAGTGATGCCTTAAAGGTCAGCGTGGTACTTCACAAAGACTGATGAGACTATTTTCTAAACAGATTAATCTTGTGTGTTAAATGTGAGAGTTAACTTCTTTTGCTCCTCCCTCTCTCTCCCCCTTCCTCCCCCCTAAACACTTTCCCATTTTCCCTCTGTCATTTCCCTCTCTCCAGCCACCTGGAATAGTTTTTTAGGAGTCTTATCCACAATTGACTCCCCAAGATTTTCCAGACACCAATTCTTAATAGCTGTCTTTTTCCCCTTCCTAAAAGAAACAAGCATCCCCACCTATTCCTGAATTTCCCTGGAACATTCGACGACGACCTGCGTTAGAAGAATAAGACGTGGTTCGTTTCTTCGGAACTGCAGAACGTCACACCTCCTTTAATTCTAATCCTGGTCACCTGCTGGGTGACTCCCCGCAAGTCACAACCTCCCCCTTACCTCAGTTTTCTCCTCCGTAAAATAAGGATTAAATAACTATTGTCCCTCCTATTTAGGCTGTGAACCCCATGTGGGTCAGGAACTTTGTCCAACCTGATTATCTTGGATTGAGCCCAGCACTTAGTAATAATAATAATAATGTTGGTATTGTTAAGCGCTTACTATGTGCAGAGCACTGTTCTAAGGGCTGGGGTAGATACAGGGTAATCAGGTTGCCTCACGTGAGGCTCACAGTTAATCCCCATTTTAATAATAATAATAATAATAATAATGTTGGTATTTGTTAAGCGCTTACTATGTGCCGAGCACTGTTCTAAGCGCTGGGGTAGACACAGGGGAATCAGGTTGTCCCACGTGGGGCTCACAGTCTTAATCCCCATTTTACAGATGAGGTCACTGAGGCCCAGAGAAGTTAAGTGACTTGTCCACAGTCATACAGCTGACAAGCGGCAGATCCGGGAATCGAACCCATGACCTCTGACTCCGAAGCCCAGGCTCTTACCACTGAGCCACGCTGCTTCCCAGTACAGTGCAGTGCTTGGCCCCAAGTAATAATGATGATGATAATAGCAATAATTAATAATAACTGCGATATTAAGTGCTGGGGTATATGCAAGCAAATCGGGTCGGCCAGAGTCCCTTGACCCGCATGGGGCTCAGAGTCTTAATCCTCATTTTACAGATGAGGTAACAGACACAGAGGAAGTGAAATGACTTACCCAAGGTCACACGGCAGACATGTGGCGGAGCCAGGATTAACCCCCAAATCCTCCCAGGCCCCTGCTCTTTCCACTAGGCCACGCTGCTTCTCTACTGAAAGAAGCTAAAGTTGAGCTACCGGCTGGCACCTTGGGTGAGGTTTTGGACCATTTTTATTACCTACCCCTGAAGGGGAAGAGGACAGAGGAGAAGCATAATGGGGCCGAATGACAGACCTCCTCCTGATTTTTAAGCAGCGTATCTCAGTGGAAAGAGCACGGGCTCGGGAGTCAGAGGACGTGGGTTCTAATCCCGGCTCCGCGGCTTGTCTGCTGTGTGACCTTGGGCAGGGCCCTTCACTTCTCTGTGCCTCAGTCACCTCATCTGTAAAATGGGGATTAAGACGGAGCCCCAGGTGGGGCAAACTGATTACCTTGTATCTACCCCAGTGCTTAGGACAGTGCTTGGCACACAGAAAGCGCTTAACAAATACCATTATTATTATTATTTTATCTCCCTCCCAGAATTAGGAGTGCTTTTCGAGAGCACCCCTACTCACTGACCAGGGAGGCTCCTGACACTACGTTTACCATTTTGATATCCTCCTCCCTTAAACTTTGACTGCAGCAAATGAGCCCATTCCATCTTCTAGGCCAGGTGATAAATCAGGCCGGGAGACATCTTGAGGGAGTAAAACTGAAGTCAGAGCTAGGCAGGTACATTTTGGATTTAGCATTCCCCAAATTTCATCGCCACTATCGTGGCTCTTTCAACCCTCTCCCCCACCTCACCGCACGCCTTGGCTGACAAAAGCCAGGGTGAGCCTTTCATTCATTCGTGCAGTCAATCGCATTTATTGAGCACTTTCTGTGTGCTGAGCATCGTTCTGAGCGCTTGGGAGAGTAAAATACACCAATAAACAGACGCACGCATTCCCTGCTCACACCCAATTTACAATCTAGAGGCTGGAGAAGCCTGAAGGGAGATTAGCGGGACAGAAAGGACCTTATCCACTGCTCACCTCCCTGATTCAACACTACACTTTACGGTGAGAACTCAACTTGAATATCATCCCTAACGGAAATATGAGGAGGGATTTCAACTGGGGCGAGGACACAACTCGAATGGGCCAAGTGAGGTTGAACGGCAGATTCTTGGGCTTAATCTACTCAGAAAAAGGAGTGATTTAATCAGTGGTATTTACTGAGCGCTTACTATGAGCGCTTAGCTAGCTAACCAAAACCCACTTTCACTCTCAGGAAACACCTCTACTGATGGATGGGATTTCTGGGCAGGTTCACTAGTTGTGAGTCTCCCATTCCTCCAACTTTCTCCTGGGCTGTGGGGCCCGCTGTCTGTGGCAACATCCCTCTCCCCATTCCAATGTTCCAATTGGAAGGATGAGGACCCTTCCAGTAATAGCCCCACCTTCAGGGACATTAGGGAGAAATGCAAAAATCGATTTCTATGCCATCAAAGACCCACCAACCGAGGCAGGCCAGCTTGATACACTCCCGAAACCAGGTCTTTACAAAGAAATCACTTCTCATATAATAATAATAATAATGTTGGTATGTGTTAAGCACTTACTATGTGCAGAGCACTGTTCTAAGCGCTTGGGTACATACAGGGTAATCAGGTTGTCCCACGTGAGGCTCACAGTCTTAATCCCCACTTTACAGATGAGGTAACTGAGGCACAGAGAAGTGAAGTCACTTGCCCACAGTCACACAGCTGACAAGTGGCAGAGCCAGGATTCGAACCCATGACCTCTGACTCCCAAGCCCGGGCTCTTTCCACTGAGCCACGCTAATACAGGGCTTCCGGTTTTAAAATGTTCACCCACCGATCATTTAAAAATCAACACATATCTGCCATTTTTTCCCCTGTGAATGTATTTATTAGTGAAACGACCTGGAGGACAGCGTGGGCAAATTATCATGACAAGGGGACCCCAGGTCAGATTTTACTGAAGTGAGAGGGAAATTCCCTTTTGGGGGACAGTTTTTAACTCTGAGTGGTCTCAGAGGAGTTTGAGCCCAGCCATTAAGGCCAGCACAATCCCCAAATCAGATAAGAGAATTATTCATTCAAGCTGCAACATAAACCTTTAATTTTAATTTTAAGATTCAATTCTTGGGACAAACAGCAGTAGGAATAAGTGTATGCCTTTATGTTTCTTCATGCACAGAATCCTAGAAAATAGCCCGAATTCCCTTATTTCAAATGCAATCTGTTCAAATCCAAGCACTAGCCAGAGGGCTTGAAAGCAGAGAACTCGATGAAAAAAAAAGAAAAGAAAATGGGACCATTTTTATCATCACCCAAATCAACAAATCAATCCTGAATGTTCCCGGCTTGGCTCAGAAACAGGTTCTGTTCGACGCTTTCTTCTCAGAACGGTATTTTCACTTGCTCCATGTTTTCTTTCCCTATATTTGGGATGGAATATTTCCAGGTGAAATAATAGTATGATACCGGGGGATGAGGGGACCAAGCCTCTGGGGCCTCAGTTTCCCTCTCTGAAATATGAGATGTAAGCAATGGTAAACTGCAAAAAATAAAGCAGATGTTCAACATCGCTGATCTTAGAGGCATATAGTCTTTGGCCACTGACCAAACTGGAGGGATGTTCTTGGTCGTTGTAACTTTCTCATTGATCATGTCGCTCCCTCTCAAATGGCTCAGTGTCAGTGGAGAAAGCTTGAGGAATCTGAACTGGATGAGGAAGCTTCACCTGATGGGAAATGGATGGCAGCCTCACTGCAGAAGTCATGAAATAGCTGTCACACGGGAAGCGGCGGGGCTTAGTGGAAAGAGCACAGGTCTGGGAGTCAGAGGACGTGGGTTCTAATACCAGTCCCGCCATCCGTCTGCTGTGTGACCTTGAACGAGTCACAGCTACTTTGTGCCTCAGTGTCCTCATCTATAAAATGGGGATTAAGATTAGAAGCCCCATGCGAGAGAAAGACTGTGTCCAACCCGATTATCTTGTATCTACCCAGTGCTTAGAACAGTGCTCGCCACATAGTAAACGCTTAAATATCACAGTTATTATTATTATGTGCTTGTATCTTTAATTGTAAGCCCTCTGGCCATATGCTGTGTCATGATTTGGTGTTTGATTAATTGATGTCGGAGTGTACTGCAGTGCCCAATCAATGACATTTATTGAGTACTTACTACGTGCAGAGCATTGTACTAAGCACTTGGGAGAGTACACAGAAATAGCAGACACGTCCCCTGCCCGTAACGAGCTTAGAGAATCAAACGGAAACTCCTCACCATCAGCTTTAAAGCATTCAACGTCCCCTCTCACCTTACCTCTCTGCTCTCGTACAACCACCCAGCCCGGACGCTTCGCTCTTGATGCCAACAGACGCGCTGCAACTCGATCTCGTCTACCCCACCACCGACCTCTCCCCCACACCTTGACTCTGGTCTGGAATCCCTCTCTCTACTTATCCGACAACTGCTCTTCAAAGCCTTATTAAAAATCACATCTCCTCCAAGAGACCTTCCCTAAGCTCTCATTTTTTCATCGCCCATGCCCTTCCTCCCTTTATTCACCCCTCCCTCAGCCCCACAGCACTTCTGTACATATCTGTAATTTATTTCTATTCATTTCTAGACTGTAAGCTCACTGTGGGGAGGGAACGAGTCTACCAACTCCCTCATAGTACTCTCCCAAGCGCAGAGTATAACGCTCTGCTCATAACAAGTGCTCCATGAACGTGATCGACCGCCGCTTGGCTTAGTAATTAGCCCAAGAATGAAAATAATGACAGCTTTAAGTTCCTTCCCACCGCACATTCCAGCTAACCAAAGGAGCTGCTAGCTTATTACTTCACCTGCAGGTAGCAATTTTATTACCATTTTATACAAATTTATACTGGAGAGAATATTGTCGCACCGGCTACACTTATCTCCACTGAGATCCGATGAAAATCAGTACCTCCCCCCGCCAATAAAAATCGCAGCGCAATAAAATCTCTTGACCCAACTTCAATTATCCAGAAAACTCAGTTATTCAGGCATTTCCAAGGCCTGCCAGATTTGAATATGTGTAGTAGGCATATTTAGGTATCCTGATATAAAAGAGAAAGACACACTAGCTAATGTACGGGATAAGTGATCCTATTTTTGTGGTATTTAATGAATGCCTGAGAGCTAAGCACTGGACTGTGTGTTTGAGAAGGTATATTAGTAGCAAAACACATTCCTTGCGTCAATGAGTTTACTATTTAATGGAGGAGACTGACACAGATTATTTGCAGATAGAGAAAGCCAGAGGAAGATCGAGGGTAAAGTAAAAAAGAAGACAAGGTAGGATACTAGAGTATTGTAGTAATAACGTACATTACCTCAGACCTCTGAGAAGCAACGAAATGGACATAATATCTACAGCTTTTCAACTCCAAATAACCTGAGTGGAACTAAATCCTCCCTGTAGTCCTCATCCTGATCCTTTCTAGAGAATTCATTAAAAATACAACTGCCCAATTATTCAGAATATCCGTGTGCCCCCATTGGTCTGAGATCCTCTGGATCCTTGACTTTTAACTATCTGGAAGTTACAATAACTCATTCGATCGCTTAGTTTCTTGGAATAATGGACTTTGTAACCAATTCATATCATTCTATTAACCAATGATAGAAGATCCCAGGCACCCAAAATTAATGGCATGAGAGGAATTGGTTCCTCCTGCCAGGCATTTTTTATTGTATCATAGATCGTTACTTTATACAGCTCTCCATTTCCGCCTGGAGGGTCTCCTCGCAATCTCTTAGCCGTTCCTGCAAGTCTCTACCATGTGGAGAATGAAATCTCTTTAATATCCTGGACCCCAGGAGACGATTCCTCAAGAGATTATTATTATGGATCACTAGGCAAAGCCAGGGCCTGTTGATATAGGGGCCCAAAGATCAAATCTCATTTCTGCTCCTGACATATAGCATGCTAGTTGCTTTACATCTCTATGCCTGTATTCCCATCTTTAAATTACTGCAATTCCAGGGGTCTTGGGGTCTCTAGGGCGGTCGAGACCTACAGCTTCCCCTAGGGTGACCACTGATAGCCCTTACGTATGCTGGACAGCAGAAACGGGGACACGTATGACACCGGCAGCGTGAGACGCAGGGTGGCCTAGCGGAAAGAGCTCGGGCCTGGGAGCCAGAGCACCGGGGTTGTAATCCTGACTTTGCCGCCTGAATGGCGTGTGACCTTGGACAAGTCATTTAACTTCTCTGGGCCCCAGTTTCCTCATCTGTAAAAAGGGAATTAAGACTGCGAGTCCCATGTGGGACTGATTAGCTTGTGTCTACCCCAGCACCTAGTATGAACTTTGGCACATAGGAAGCGCTTAACGAATACCCACCGCAAAGAAACCCGGCATGTAGCATAATGCAAAAGCAGTTCACGTGACATTCTGTGGAACTCCGTTCAAGGGCACTCAACCCTAGGGCGGTTTCCTGGGGTGTCTCTGATACCCTCCCCACCCAACACGCTTATTCCAGAGTTGATGCATTCCTTCCCCAACGTCCCCACGGTGCTTAAAATAAAAATGCCAAAAAGGAAATGCATCCAATGCCATAACTGTACAAACAGGGGCAGTTCAGCAGAAAGCTGGACACGTGGCCACCCTCGTTTTCCTTCCCTTGGAGCTCAGGACCGCGTCCTGGTAAGAAGACCGGCCTCCAGTAGTGAAGAATTTGGACTAATAGGAAATCTGTTTGGTCAGGAGGTCATCAGCACTTAGTCAGTGCTCTGCACACGGTAAATGCTCAATAAATAGGACTGATTGATTGCGGCCTGTACTTCAGGTACTAGGTTATCTGGCTACTTAGAAGCAGCTTGACCTAGTGGAAAGAGTACAGGCCTGGGAGTCAGAGGACGCGAGTTCTAATCCCGGCTTCACTACTGACCTGCCGTGTGACCATGGGTCTCAGTTCCCTCATCTACAGAATAGGGATTCAATACCTATTCTATCTCTTGACTTAATAATAATTCTGATATTTGTTAAGCGCTTACTATGTGCTGAGCACTGTTCAGGGGAAGATACAGGGTAATCAGATTGTCCCACGCTGGGCTCACTTTTTTTAATCCCCATTTTTACAGATGAGGTCACTGAGACACAGAGAAGTGAATTGACTTGCCCAAGGTCACACAGCAGACAAGTGGCGGGGCCGGCATTAGAACCCACGACCTCTGACTCCCAAGCCCGGGCTCTTTCCACTAGGCCACGCTGCTTCTCTACCACGATTTCTGCATTCTGCGGTGCGAGAGATGGTTTCATAAATCACGACCGCCTTCCAGCAGAGCTCACTTTCTGCTGCAGTCGGGTACTCTTCTACTGGTTTGGAGGTACGACGTCCGCAAGACTGAGGGAGAGCTCCGCTTCTGCGAGATTCTCAAAAGGAAAGGGAGCTCCAGTAGTCAGCTCTCTTAATTCAAGCAGGACGATGTCAAGTCTCAGAATTCTCGTCAGATGGGGAAAGCACTTTACCTAAGAACCACTAAAAAATGAAATTCATTTCATTTCGGGAGCTCTCCTTATATAACCACTCAGGCTGACAAGCAGCGACAGAGAAGGGAGCCGTAGGTTGGGCTCATTTAAGACATTTCACTTCGAAAACAACCCCCGTGACCTTTTCTCTGAGGCCAGGGACTAGACAATGCCACTCGTGAGGATAAGCCGACTTCAGATTTCAGTTCTGAAAGTTTTTTGGCAGAGCCTATCCGTATTATTTATTCAGCCGCTCTCTCACCGCACTTCACGGACTTTTGGAGGCAACTCTAACTGCTAAACATTCATCACTCTAGCAGGCCTTGTTGCTTCTGAAACCAGGTGACAGATTTAGGGTCCTTGGGGTGCTTTCAAACCAAAAAAAAAAACTAAAAGAAATAAGAAGTGATGCCTGAAGAAGGCCACCTTTCAGGGATATACAGAAAATATGTAGCATCATTTATTTATTCAGTCATATGTACTGAGCAGTACCTGTGTGCAGAACACTGTACTTAGTGCTTATTTATGGTTTCACGGTGTCCTGCTGATTCTTTTGCACTGCGATGCTGAATGAATACTGAGAATTTGACGGTTCACGGGCACATAAAACCGGAAATTATTTCACTGATTTTGGGAAAGGACACACTTCAGCTAGACCAGAAAGCTCCTTTAGCGATGCAGCGTGACCTAGGGGATAGAGCACAGGCCTGGGAGTCAGGAGGACTTGGGTTCTAATTCGGGCTCTGCTACTTGCCTGTTATGGGACCTTGGACAAGTCGCTTAACTTCTCCATGCCTCGGTTATCTCATCTGTAAAATGGGGATTAAGACCGTGAGCCCCAAGTGGGACTTGGACTGTGTCCAACCTGATTAGCTTGAATCTTCCCCAGCACTTAGTACAGTGGCTGGCACAGAGCACTTAAATACCATACGAAAAAGATTCCCTGGGTCATATCTCCTGCTTATCTCAGTTATATATCCTGTAGTTGCTACGTTACTGGTTTGGTAACTGTTCTAATACTTATTTCCACCACTACCCTCAAAACACGGAAACATTTCAAGCGGACAAATATTCCAGAAAAATAAATCCTGAGGCTACCAGTTAAAGCACTTAGGTAATTGAGAAAACACTATCCTGGAGCTGTTCCTTACCTTTCAGGAAACTCAGTTACTGGAAATCACTGTCCCGAATCCAGCGAAGCGTTAGAAACCGGCTCCGGCATACAGGGCAGCCAAGTATCTGATGGTGAGACAAAGGGAAGGATGGGTTAAAAATATATTCCTGCCTTATCTCTACCTCCTGCCTGGCTCCACTTCACCTGCTCTGAGCCATAAGGGGAGCAACTGTTAACTATTTTGGTTTCAAGGGGAAAACTAAAGTTGGCCAGTGCTCTTGGCTTGAAACAGCTGCCTCTTGAAATAGTTGGTGTTTCCTACAACTCAGGACTCATTTCCCCCTCTTCCCTCTCCCTCTGCATTTGGATCTGTACCTATTAAGCACTTGATATTCACTCCACTCTCAGCACTTATGTACGTATCTGTAATTTATTTTAATGTCTGTCTCCCTTTCTAGACTGCAAGCTCCTCTTGGGCAGAAACATGTCTACCAACTCTGTTATACTGTACTCTCCCAAGTGCTTAGTACAGTGCTCTGCTCGCAGCAAATGCTCAATAAATACCATGGATTGATTGATTCGTTTTTTGGGGGGAAAATAATAATAATAATGTTGCTATTTGTTAAGCACTTACTATGTGCAGAGCACTGTTCTAAGCGCTGGGGTAGATACAGGGTCATCAGGTTGTCCCACGTGAGGCTCACAGTCTTAATCCCCATTTTACAGATGAGGGAACTGAGGCACAGAGAAGTGAAGTGACTTGCCCACAGTCAACCAGCTGACAAGTGGCGGAGCCAGGATTCGAACCCATGACCTTTGACTCCCAAGCCCGGGCTCTTTCCACTGAGCCACGCTGAAAAAAAAGCATAAGATATGGGAATCACATGCCTCTCTCTCTACGTGAGTCCTGGCTTTTCCCCTTTTTGGAAGGGGGCTAAGGTCACGCTATAGGTAATGGGTGGGAAGTTCTAAGGGGCGGGATTTTCCATAGAGGAATCACTTCAAAAAAACAAATATATTTTGAGGATCCATAGGAGACTGAAGGAGCTAGAAAAACACAGGACCCAAGAGTAATAACAAAGTGAGGCCGGGTAATGACTGCCAAGAGTTAGGTATGGCTTCTTGTGGATTCTATAGAACTCATTATCTCCAGCAGAACAAGGGACATTAATCCTAGAACGAGATTGGTTCAGCTGTAATTCTTCTGATATTAACACCCTGTGGCTAGCACCGTAACCACCTACCATCTTGGTCTACCCCTGCCCTCCCTCTCTCTCCCACCCACCTCCTAATCTCTCTATCCACCCACACACTTCTAAATACCTATGATTACCCTCTCTTTAAAATACTAAATCGAGCTCTCTTCCCCATCTTTCCATTCTTCCTCATCTGTAGGCTCCTTATTTTCTTTCTCTTCTATTCATTTAGAAATGGGTCCTTCAAAATCCTTTTCCCTGGCCTGTTTTTGTAGATAATCAATCAGTGGTATTTTCTGAGCAATTAAAGAATGCAGAACACTGTACTAAGGGCTTGGGAGAGTACACAACAACGGGGTTGGTAGCCATGATTTTATTTAACATATCTAAATACATATATTATATATCTATATGTGCACGTATTAGGCTATTAGGGTGAGCAGGAGAGTTGAGAGGAGAAAAGGGAGAAGAGGAAAAACTGGCCAACAAAAATAGGGTTTACTGGTTGTTAGCACCTACTACGTGCAGAGAACTGCATTCAGAGCTTGGGAGAGTACAAGAGAATTAGTAGATGTGTCTCCCTCTCTCAAGGAGCTGACAAACAGGGGAAATAGTATGATTAAGGTATTTGTTAAACACTTCCTATGTCACAAGTCCTGCCCTAAGTGCTGGGGTAAATACAAGTTTAATCAGGTCAGGCATAGACCTTGTCTCAACTGGGCCTCACATTCCAAGGAAGAGGGAAAACAGAGGCTAAAATTACAGATAAGAGGAAGTGCTAGAGCATATAAGTAGAGATAAGCACATAAACGTTACGGGAGGCTGGGCGGGCCTAATGGTTTAGTCGGTGTGAAAGTCCAGATGTGATAGTTAGGGGGATATAAAGTAGGGAGATGAGAAATTAATCAGAGAAGGCTTCCTGGTGGTGACGTGATATCAGAAAGACTTTGAAGATAGAGAGAGCAAAGGCCCAACAGATTTGAAGGGGAAGGGCCCTCCAAGCAGGAGGGAGGCGTGAGCAAGAGGTTGGCAGCGGGAGAGACGAGAACAAGGTGTCTTACCAAAGAGCAAATACAACCTTACTCCAGGGAAATACGAGAGACATTACAAATCTCCCTGCCCGCCTAGCATATTAGAACACTTTCGAGGGGATATAACCGCAGTCACTATTATCAGTATAATAAAGTTTTACAAGCACTAACTGTGCTAGGTTCTTGTGTCCGCAGTAGCTGGATGCACAGTTATCGATCCAACCTGCTTAAGGTATACCAAAATTCCTTCTCTCCTTTTCCTTGGGGAGAATAGCTACTCCCACTAGAAAGTTTTTTATTTTTTTCAAATCCTCTAAATTTTCTTCCCATCTGGACTGTGTTAGAGAGGCTAAGACTGGAAGCTCAGCGAGCTGAGTTTTATTTCTAGATACATCACTGATTCTGCATTTGACTTTGGTTCTTTCACCTCCTTCTGGTCTTGTTTTCACAGCCAACCCCAGCTTTTGGGGAATGACTATGGAGAGAAAGCGGGAGTAATTGCCCTGCTGAGACGTCACCTACCCATATCCAGGATATTATGTTGAAAAGCCAGCTGGATAATCATGGCACTTGCAATTAACTGGGACCAGTGTCGTCACTTAACTTGTCTGTGCCTCAGTTACCTCATCTGTAAAATGGGGACTAAGACTGTGAGCCTCCTGTGGGACAACCTGATTACCCTCTATCTACCCCGGATCTTAGAACAGTGCTCTACACATAGTAAGTGCTTAACAAATACCAACATTATTCTTACTTCCAGAGCGATGTTTGCACTGGTTAATTCAGGTCTGTGTACTTAACTGAGGTCTACAATTAAGCCTGGGTATCCCACTTTATAAAGGTGATAGTGGTGCTAAAAAAAACTTCAGTGCTAAGGCCCCCAGAATGAACCCATTCAAAAATCTGGTAAATTGAGATCTTGGAGACAGGAAAACTGGGACGTCTCATCTGGAAAACCCAGCCTTTCTGTCTTGATCTTTAAAAGAGAGAGAATCGGAGGAGCTCTCAGATGATGCTGGCCAAAGACTGTAGAAGTGGTCTTCTGTGTATGAAGTAGAATAAGCCTCCACTTCTACTGCAAACATCAAACTTTAAAACAAACAAAAACCTGAAGATCTGGCACTCTCACTATGCATTTTCCTCATTTTCTTTTCCATAACGGCTGATGCTAAATTGTCAGCTAACTCGAAGGGGGATGCTCTACGGAGTGTACGGATTATACATGGGCATGTTTCTTAAATTTCTTTTGAGAAGGGTATGCTCTAGGTGTGATATGAACGCATTTAGATTATTCATTTCGCTTCACAACTCCCAGTTCTATTTCTCGGAGACAACCTAAACAATGTTTTTTCCTGCTGCCTGCTTACACCTTTTGTGATCTCCATAGGAGTCCCTAGATTCCCTCTTAGTCATCATTTAGCCAAGTGGCATTTATTCAGCTCTTTTAATCTTTCCTCATAAATCAGCGCTTCCTCCTCCTCCATCTCTCTCTAGCTCTTCCCTCCGCTCTGCTCCCATTTGTCTCTATCTGGCTGGTAACGAGGAGTTCAGAACTCGGCCCGGCGTTCCAGGTGTGCTCTCGGCAGACTCATACATTACTCCAAGTGTTGCTTAGCAGAGTCATTTCCATTTCCTCCTGGGTGCAACTTTTCAAGCAAGGCAGAGAGAGTGCAGAGGAGGACAACCAAAATATTACCAAGGCCTGAAAAATAAGAGCTACGAGGAAAGATTACGTGTTCCCGGGGGGAGACCTTAGGGTTGTCAGCGTGAAGAGCTACTCTAAAGAGGGCTGGGGCCAATTCTCCCGGACACTGTCAGAGGGGGCAGGGGGAGCAAGGGGTTTACACTTAAGCGGGAAAAATTAACCTTACGTCCCATTAAAAACTTGCCCCTGGGCTTGATCCTTTCTGAAAGTTAAATTTTCTCCCGCTGCAAGGAAATCGATACGGGGCAGGAGAGGCTGGCCCACGTTTGCGATGCATGTTGGACAGCCAAGTTCCCCTTCGGTGGAGCAGAAACGACTCCTGTCTGTACAAATTCATTCATTCAATAGTATTTATTGAGCGCTTACTATGTTCAGAGCACTGTACTAAGCTCTTGGAATGTACAATTCGGCAACAGATAGAGACGATCCCTGCCCACTGACGGGCTCACGGTCTAACTGCAACCCCGGAGAAACAGAAGAATGGAAACCGACATTCACGTTTTGCAAGTCGGTCCATCTAGGTTCTTTGAGGAAGTTGAGCACTGGTGAACTAAGAAGGACAGGTCATGAGGTCTGAGGGGCCGGTCTGTGGTCTGATGACCCTTGATACCACCAGGGACGGGATGGAGAGCTTCCAGAAGAAGAGGAAGCAGCTTGGCCTAGTGGATAAAGCACGGGCCTGGGAGTCAGAGGACCTGGGTTCTAATCCTGGCTCCACCACTTGTCAGCTAAGTGACCTCGAGCAAGCCACTTAACTTCTCTGCGCCTCAGATTCCTCATCTGCAAAATGAAGAGTCAATATCTTTCCTTCACCCTATTTGATTGAGTCCCACCTGATTAACCTGTATCTCCCCCACAGCTTAGAGCGGTGCTGACAAACAGTAAGCACTTAATAAATACCATTTAAAAAATAAAAAGCAGGAAGTTTGGCCCACTACGAGGCTCCTGAAGGGATGGGACAAACGTAAAGCTCAGTGAGTCGAGCAGTTGGTTGCCACGGCTTTCTCTTCCCTCTCCACAAAAGTGCTGGCCGAACGACAAGCCATTAGGCAAATTTCGCCTTTTGGGAGGATCGGATTCAAAGCAGATCTTTGGTGGAATTTTACAAACACTGGATCTCCCTTTTTACTAGCTGGTCAAAGACCCATATCTGAGCTTTACTATTAGCTATAACAACAATTATTGTTATTAGGGTATTTGTTAAACACTTACTATGTATTAAGGACCGGGGAATACACAAGATAATGAGGTCGGCTAGAGTTCCTGTACAACATGGATCTCATACGATAGAAGACCTGAAATTCCTTTTGCTGAAATCCCGACTCTGCCCCTTGTCAGCTGTGTGACTTTGGGCAAGTCATTTCACTTCTCTGTGCCTCAATTCCCTCATCTGTAAAATGGGGAAGACTGTGAGCCTCACTTGGGACAACCTCATTCCCCTGAATCTACCCCAGCGCTTAGAACAGTGCTCTGCACCTAGTAAGTGCTTAACAAATACCAACGTTAATTATTATTAATTAGAAGGGCATTATGACACGGTCATTCCTGGAGTTACTCTTCACAATGTCAGAGATGGAGAGAGAAATCCTGCCTGGATGAAAAGGGAGGGGCTGGGGGTCTTTATGGAAGTGGCCTCAATATTCCTTATAACAATCTCACTGCTGCTCTTTCTTCACAACAGGAATAACAAAAAAGACAGGGAGGCTAAACCAGGGAGAGAATCCCATCTCCGGACACAATCTCACAATTTGGACCTCTGCTATCATCTAGGCACTTGGACCTTGGACCTTTGGTGTTTGCCCCACCCTCGGCCTCACAGCGCTTTTGTACAGAGCTATAAATCATTAAAATATAAATTATTTTATTTTTTTTTATCGACATCCGTCTCCCCCTCTAGACTGGAAGCTCATTGTGGGCAGGGGATGTTTCTACCAATTCTGTTGCGTTGAATTTTCCCAAGTACTTTGTACGGAGCTCCGTACGCAGTAAGCCCTCGATAAATACCACTGATCGACTGATCATATAGGACGGGGACGGGGAGAAGAATTTGGAAGAGTGCAGTCAGTCTAAACTGAGCCTTTAGCAAAGTGAGAGAAGGATTCAGAACCGTGCTTTGATTTGCCTCTCAGAGGGAGGAAGTTACAAATACTCCAGGAATCATTTCTCCCTCTCGATGTAATATTAGCGCTCAACTGCCATTAACATTAATGGGAGTAATGAGCCTGCAGTAAAAGGGAAATAGACCCCCTAGTGCTTAATGAACCGAAAATAAGACACTTCCTTTTATCTTAGATATGTAGCGAGGAAATCTGAATAATGATATTCATTTGTGGAGCATAAGCTCTTTCCATCCACTTGGTATTGTCTCAGAGGCTCCCATGGAACTAACTAAACGCACTCTGACCAGCATGATTCCTTCTTAGGATAAGATACTTAAAATGCTGAGCTGCTGAATCCGTGGGTCAGCGGGGCAGATGCTAGATAATGGAACTGTTGCGACATTCTTCATTCCTTCAATCCTATTTATTGAGCACTTACTGGGTGCAAAGCACTGTACTAAGCACTTGAGAGAGTACATTACAACAACAGACACTTTCCCCGCCCACAGCGAACTCACAGTCTGGGGAGACAGATGTTAACATAAATGAATAGAAAAATAAAGAAATTACAGATCTAAAGAGATGGATAGATAGATAGATAGATAGATAGATAGATAGATAGATAGATAGATAGATAGATAGATAGATAGATAGATGCTGAGGGGATGGGAGGGAGGATGAATGAAGGAGCAAGTAAGAACAACACAGAAGGGAGTGGGAGAAGAGGAGAGGAGGGCTTAGGGAAGGCATTCTGAACAAGTTTTATCATCACCCATGGGATTTAATAATGTTGTATTTGTTAGGCGCTTCCTAGGTGCAGAGCACTGTTCTAAGCGCTGGGGTAGACACAGGGGAATCAGGTTGTCCCACGTGGGGCTCACAGTCTTCATCCCCATTTTACAGATGAGGGAACTGAGCCTTCCTGAACTTCTCTGTGCCTCAGTTCCCTCATCTGTAAAATGGGGATGAAGACTGTGAGCCCCACGTGGGACAACCTGATTCCCCTGTGTCTACCCCAGCGCTTAGAACAGTGCTCTGCACCTAGTAAGCGCTTAACAAATACCAACATTATTATTAACTGAGGCCCAGAGAAGTTAATTGACTTGCCCACAGTCACACAGCTGACAAGTGGCAGAGCTGGGATTCAAACTCATGACCTCTGACTCCAAATCCCATGCTCTTTCCACTGAGCCACGCTGCTTCTCTGTGAATTCAGCGACCTAGAAACTTTAAGCCTAATACGAAACCGAGATCGGTCTGGAAGGAATCACTTAAAAGTGTCCCAACGTGGTGACGGGAAATAGGACGAATCTTCCTCAACTTTGCGATTCATTCAGTCGTATTTACTGAGCGCTTACGGCGTGCAGAGCACTGTACTGAGCGCTTGGAGATGCTGTTTTACCAATCTGGGTCTGAAAGACGTTCTAATAATAATAATAATGTCGGTATTTGTTAAGCGCTTACTATGTGCAGAGCACCGTTCTAAGCGCTGGGGGAGATCCAAGGTCATCAGGTTGTCCCACGTGGGGCTCACAGTCTTCATCCCCATTTTACAGATGAGGGAACTGAGGCACCAACAAGTGAAGCGACTTGCCCAAAGTCACACAGCTGACAGGCGGAGGAGCCGGGAGTAGAAGATCTGACCTATTCCACGAATTAGTATCTGTCTACAAGGGCAGCGGTTAACACCCATGTACCAATCATCCATTAAAGTCTTTCGGATGCACAGACAGAAGCTCTTACCATCTGCTCGCTCCCTCTTCTTCTTGCGGGCGCAGCTATTACTGCCAGTCAGCCATATGTGTGGACCAGGGATCAGTGAAGAGGCAAGAGTAGAGAGAGGGCACAAACACCATCCCAACCTACTTTCGGGAGGCTGGATGCGACTTTCAGCAGCTAAAACAAATGAAAGGAAAAGGAATTTGCAACAGCTGCACACTATTGAGAACCAGATCACGTCCCCAGGAAAATCCGGAGAACCATTCTGCCCGGGAACAATCCTGACGGGCCGGTAGATATTTTTCCGGTTCATTTTCAATCAAGATGTAAGTAGGAAAATGAGATTTTCCCAACTAATGCACTCTTCCAGCCTTCCTTCTCACTGCCCACAGACTTGTTTGTTTCACAGACCATTTCAACTGGCCGTTTTGAAACCTCACTTGATATTCTGCCGCATTCTCTTGTATACCCACCTCCCAATCGTCGAATCATTTTTACAGAGGTCTTGGGAGGGAGATGGATGAAAACGAAATGGATAATAAGGTTAGAGTGGGAAGTGATGATAATGTTGGTATTTGTTAAGCGCTCACTATGTGCCGAGCACTGTTCTAAGGGCTGGGGGAGATAGAGGGTCATCAGGTTGTCCCACGTGAGGCTCACAGTTAATCCCCATTTTACAGATGAGGTAACTGAGGCACAGAGAAGTGAAGCGACTTGCCCACACTCACACAGCTGACAAATGGCAAAGCCGGGATTCGAACTCATGAACTCTGACTCCGAAGCCCGGGCTCTTTCCACTAAGGCGTGATGATGGGAATATTTGCTGGTATTTGTTAAGCGCTTACTAGGTGCAGAGCACTGCTCTAAGCATTGGGGGAGATACAGGGTAACCAGGTTGTCCCACGTGAGGCTCACAGTTAATCCCCATTTTACAGATGAGGTCACTGAGGCCCAGAGAAGTGAGGTGACTTCTGACAGCTGACAAGTGGCAGAGCCTGTAAGTGCAAAGACCGTGAGCCCGTCAATGGGCAGGGACGGTCTCTACCTGTGGCCGAATTGTCCATTCCAAGCGCTTAGTCCCGTGCTCTGCCCAAAGGAAGCGCTCAATCAATACGATTGAATGAATGAATGAATCCCGGCTCTGCCACTTGTCAGCTGTGTGACTGTGGGCAAGTCACTAGACTTCTCTGGGCCTCAGTGACCTCCTCTGTAAAATGGGCGTTTAGACTGTGAGCCTCACGTGGGACAACCTGATGCCCCTGCCTCTCCCCTAGCGCTTAGAACAGTGCTTTGCACATAGTAAGCGCTTAACAAATACCAACATCATTATTATTAAAATGGGGATAAAGACTGTGAGCCCCACGTGGGACAACCTGATGCCCCTGTATCTCCCCCAGCGCTTAGAACGGTGCTCTGCCCATAGTAAGCGCTTAACAGATACTAACATTATTATTATTATTATTATTAAAATGGGGATAAAGACTGTGAGCCCCACGTGGGACAACCTGATGCCCCTGTATCTCCCCCAGCGCTTAGAACAGTGCTCTGCACACAGTAAGCGCTTAACGGATACCAACATCATTATTATTATTATTACAATGGGGATAAAGACTTCGAGCCCCACGTGGGACCGCCTGATGCCCCTGCCTCTCCCCCAGCGCTCAGAACAGTGCTCTGCACAAAGTAGGCGCTTACCAGACCCCAACCTTGTGGTCGTTGAATGAATGAAGGCGCTGGGCAAGGCCAGAACTCCAAATCCCAGCAGGCTCAGCGGCGGCGGGGCGCGCAAAGCAGGCCGGGCGTCCGCCCCCTCCCCGCGCGGATCCGCGGAGCCGTTGGCGCCCGGCGGCCGCGGTGCAGGCTGGGACTTGTAGTCCGGGCGGGGAGGGCGGGGTTTGGCGGGGCGGAGGAGGCGCGGGGAGGGCAGGGGATGTCCTGCCGCGGCGAGGCCCGGGGGACGGCGCTGGAGACGGGCTCGGGGCCCGGCCGTCCGTCGGCCATGCGGCCGCCCTGCGCCGTGGGCCTGGTTTTCGCCGGCTGCTGCAGCAACGTCATCTTCCTGGAGCTCCTGGCCCGGTGAGTGACGGCCGAGCGCGCACCCCGCCCCCTTACCTCCTTCCCCCGCCAGGGGGCGCCCTCCTCCCCCCCCGGCCTCCGCCGCTCTTACAATAATTACGGTAGCCGGGCAGCATTCATTCAGTCAGTCGCTTCGTCATTCAGTCATTCAAGAGAAGCCCTGAGGCCTAGGGGGAAGAGGCCCGGGTCGTGGGTTCGAATGGAGCGGACCGTTCCCCGCGCTCACGACGGGGCTCTGCACGTAATAAGCGCTTCCTATGTGCAGAGCACCCTTCTAAGCGCTGGGGGAGAGACAGGGTCATCAGGTGGTCCCGCGGGAGGCTCCCGGTCTTCATCCCCATTTGACAGATGAGGGAACTGAGGCCCAGAGAAGTCAAGTGACTTGCCCACGGTCACCCAGGTGACAGGTGGCAGAGCAGGGATTCGAACCCACGACCTCTGACTCCCAAGCCCGGGCTCTTTCCACTGAGCCACACTGCGTAATAGCGGTGGATGGGTTCAGCCCTTACTACTACTAATAATAATGTTGGTATCTGTTAAGCACTTACTATGTGCAGAGCACCGTTCTAAGCGCTGGGGGAGAGACAGGGTCATCAGGTGGTCCCACGTGAGGTTCACGGTCTTCATCCCCATTTGACAGATGAGGGAACTGAGGCCCAGAGAAGTCAAGTGACTTGCCCACGGTCACACAGCTGACAGGTGGCAGAGTCGGGATTCGAACCCATGACCTCTGGCTCCCCAGCCCGGGCTCCTTCCACTGAGCCACGCTGCTAGGCGCCAAGCCCTGTTCTAAGGGCTTTGGAGTCAGAGGTCATGGGTTCAAACCCCGGCTCGGCCACTTGCCAGCTGTGTGACTTTGGGCAAGTCACTTCACTTCTCGGTGCCTCAGTGACCTCATCTGTAAAATGAGGGTTAAGACTGTGAGCCCCACGAGGGACAACCTGATTCCCCCGTGTCTACCCCAGCGCCTAGAACAGTGCTCGGCACATAGTAAGCGCTTAACAAATACCAACATTATTATTATTAAGCGCTGGGGGGATAGAAGGTGATCAGGTTGTCCCACGTGGGGCTCCCAGTCGTCATCCCCATTTTCCAGATGAGGTCGCCGAGGCCCAGAGAAGTCAAGCGACGTGCCCAAGGCCACACTACACACAAGTGGCAGAGTGGGGACTTGGGGCAAGTCACTTCTCTGGGCCTCGGTGACCTCATCTGGAAAATGGGGATGAAGACCGGGAGCCCCACGTGGGACAACCTGATCACCTGGGATCCCCCTCAGCCCTTAGAACAGGGCTTCGCACATAGTAAGCGCTTAACATATACCATCATTATCGTTATTATTATTACAATTCGGCAGTAAAGAGAGACCATCCCTGCCCACCACGGGCTCACAGTCTAGAAGGGGGGAGGCAGGCATCAAAACAAGTAAACAGGCATCAGCAGCATCGTTATAAATAAATAGGATTATAGATACACCCACATCATTCATAAAAATAAAGAGAATAATTCATTCATTCATTCAGTCGTATTGACTGAGCGCTTACTGTGTGCAGAGCACTGGACTGAGCGATTGGAGCAACAGATAGAGACCGTCCCTGCCCCGCAACGGGCTCGCAGTACGTACATAGACACACAAGTGCTGTGGGGTGGAAGAGGATGGGTAGAGAAGAGGGAGCGAGTTGGGGTGACGGGGAGGGGGAGCAGAGGAAAACGGGGGCTCCGTCTGGGAAGGCCTCCTGGAGGAGGTGAGCTCTCAGTAATCATAATAATAATGGCATTCGTTAAGCGCTTCCTATGCGCAGAGCACTGTTGATCAGGTTGTCCCCCGTGGGGCTCGCAGTCTTCATCCCCATTGTACAGATGGGGGAACTGAGGCCCAGAGAAGTGACTTGCCCAAAGTCACACAGCTGACAGGTGGCGGAGCCAGGATTTGAACCCATGACCTCTGACTCCCAAGCCCGGGCTCTTTCCACTGAGCCGGGGGCTTTGAAGCGGGGGAAGCGTGCTAGTTTGGCGAATTTGAGGAGGGAGGGCACTCCAGGCCAGAGGTAGGACGTGACCTTACTATGTGCCAGGCTCCGGGATGGATACCGCCCGCTTACCTAATATCTCCCCCAGCGCTTAGAACAGTGCTTGGCACATAGTGGGCGCTTAACAAATACCATCGTTATTACAGAGTCAGCGCTTAATACCATAATAATAATTCTTCTTACTGCAAGCGAATCAGGTTGACGCAGTCCCTGTCCCACGTGGGACTCACAGACTCAATCCCCGTTTCACAGGTAAGGTAATGAGGCCCGCAGAAAGGAAGTGACTTGCCCAAGGTCACACAGCAGACACGTGGCAGGGCCGGGATTGGAACCCACGACCTCTGACTCCCCAGCCCGAGCTCTTTCCACTAAGCAACTCTGCTTCTCTCGATGCCGCTCTGATGATTGTGGCACAAGCCAACCCCGGATGAGGCGTATTATTACTAATAATAATGATGCTATTGATTGTGGTATTTGTTAAGCACTTCCTCTTTTTTTTGGCATTTGTTAAATGCTTACGCTGTGCCAGGCACTGTTCTAAGCACTGGGGCAGATGCAAGGTAATCAGGTTGGACGCTGTCCCCGTGTCCCCCGGAGGGCTCACAGTCCCCACTTAATAATAATATTGGTATTTATTAAGCGCTTACTATGTGCCGAGCACCGTTCTAAGCGCTGGGGTAGATAGAAGGTAATGAGATTGGCCCACGTGGGGCTCACGGTCTTCATCCCCATTTTACAGATGAGGAAACCGAGGCACAGAGAAGTGAAGTCACTTGCCCACAGTCACGCAGCTGACAAGTGGCGGAGCGGGGATTCGAACCCATGACCTCTGACTCCAAAGCCCGGGCTCTTTCCCCTGAGCCATGCTGCTTCTCAATATTGGCATTTGTTAAGCGCTTACTATGTGCAGAGCACTGTTCTAGGCACCGGGGTAGACACAAGGGAATCAGGTCGTCCCACGTGGGGCTCACAGTCTTCACCCCCATTTTACAGATGAGGGAACTGAGGCCCAGAGAAGTGAAGTGACTCGCCCACGGTCACACAGCTGACGAGTGGCGGAGCCGGGATTCGAACCCATGACCTCTGACTCCAAAGCCCGGGCTCTTTCCACTGAGCCACGCTGCTGGAGCTGGTGTAGATATAACATATTGTGCAACATCCCACCCGCGGTGCCCAGTCTGGGGAGGGAGGAAAACATTTTACGGATGAGGAAAGAGGCCCGGAGGAGTCACTCTACACACTGTAAGCGTTCAATAAATACCATCGGTTGGTTGGTTAAATGACTTGCCTAAGGTCATATCGCGGGCGTGTGGCGGAGCAGAATTAGAACCCACCAGGCCACGCTGCTCCCTTCCCCTTTTACCCCCTACCCTCGCCCAGATCACCCCAGAAATTCAGTCCACCGTCGTGATGACAGAGGCAAGGGAGGAATCCGAAGTAGCCGGGTGCATCCCCTGTGCCCTCGAATTACTGACAGCGTCTGGGAAAACGACTGGGGAAATTAGGTTTTTATTTTCCTCGTTTTCAGGGACCCGGGGAAGGGTCGAGTGGGACAAGTTTTGCTCCGACGCACCCGGAAGTGCGAAACGGAAAACGGCCAGTGTGGCCGAGTCTGCCGTAGACAAGGTCGAGGGCCAGCCCGGGGTGTGCAGTCAGTTGAAATTCGGATTAAATTTATTGCCCCGGCTCTTGCCCAGCTGAGCGATCGTCTTCAGAAATTGAGGTGGCGTGGGAGGGCTGCCCACGGTAATGACAGTGACTACTCCACGTGCTGGCCGTCGGGGGTGGAGGGAGGGGACATCTTTGGTGGCTTAGAGGGGGCTCACGGGGACGAGGGGGCTTTGCAGCGTAGAAGAAAACTCTTCCGGCGTCTCAGGCACCAGGCGGGGGCCTGGAGGAAGTGAGTGTCGGTGAACTTTTTCAATCAGTCAGTCAGTCGATCAAAAGAGCTGCATTTGGTTTAACTGGAGCATTTCGTCCATGTCAGAATGCACCGTTCCTTCGACGTCACTCAGTATGGTACAGATATTTACCAAAAAATCTTCCCGGAGTAGGAACTGCGCCTTCTATATTTTCTCTCTCCCACCTACCTAGAACCAACCGCTCAGTCGGCCGTATTTATCGAGCGCCAACTGTGTGCAGGTCACTGTACTGATTGCTTGGGAGAGTACGATACTACGGGGTTGGTAGACACATTCCCTGCCCACAGTGCGCGGACAGTCTATAGAGCGCTATAGATGTGTAATTACTATCAATCAATGGCGTTTATCAAAGGACACCGTAGTAAGTGCTTGGCAGAGTAATAATAATGTTGGTATTTGTTAAGCGCTTACTGTGTGCAGAGCACTGTTCTGAGCGCCGGGGTAGACACAGGGGAATCAGGTTGTCCCACGTGGGGCTCACGGTCCTCATTCCCGTTTTATAGATGAGGTCACTGAGGCACAGAGAAGTGAAGTGACTTGCCCACGGTCACACAGCTGACAAGTGGCGGAGCTGGGATTCAAACTCATGACCGCTGACTCCAAAGCCCGGGCTCTTTCCAATTGAGTCATCTGACATAAACGTTACCCTGTGGAGCTTACAAGGTAGTGGGGGAGCTACAATGTGACATAACTTTCTCAAGAGAAAACCTGAAGTTTCAGGGATGTCACGGTGCATTTGGTGGAATTGAAACCAAGAGTTTGAAGACTGTTTTCTGATCATTTTTCTTCGCTCCTTATTCTCTCCCAATTCCCCTTTCTGTTTCTCATTTTAATGTCTGCTTCCCTTTCTAGACTGTAAACTCCTTGTGGTTAGGGACTGCGTTTACCAGCTCGTGTATTCGTGGCTCAGTGGAAAGAGCCCGGGCTTGGGAGTCAGGCGTCATGGGTTCGAATCCCGGCCCTGCCACTTGCCAGCTGTTTGACTGTGGGCAAGTCACTTCACTTCTCTGTGCCTCAGTGACCTCATCTGTAAAACGGGGATGAAGACTGTGAGCCCCACGTGGGACAACCTGATTCCCCTGTGTCTACCCCGGCGCTTAGAACGGTGCTCTGCACCTATAATAATAATAATGTTGGTATTTGTTAAGCGCTTACTATGTGCCGAGCACCTAGTAAGCGCTTAACAGATACCAACATTATTATTATCATTATTATTCTATATTCTTCCAATACAATAAATGAGAACCGAATAGAGTTTGGTGGGTGTTAACTTTGCGCTTCCGAGAAGCAGCGTGGCTCAGGGAAAGAGCACGGGCTTGGGAGTCAGAGTTCATGAGTTCGAATGCCGGCTCTGCCATTTGTCAGCTGTGTGACCGTGGGCAAGTCACTTCACTTCTCTGGGCCTCAGTTACCTCATCTGTAAAATGGGGATGAAGACCGTGAGCCTCACATGGGACAACCTGATTACCCTGTATCGCCCCCAGCGCTTAGAACAGTGCTCGGCGCATAGTAAGCGCTTAACAAATACCAACATTATTATTATTATTAAAGTCAGTTTCTGAATCCAAACTGTCCATACAAGAACAAAAGACACCCTCCTCCATTTTTATCTGCCTTCCCAAAACTTTTCTTATATTAGAAGTTGGATTTTTGCCAAAGCCTCACCCATTCAAAGGATGATTTGGTTGTCAAATATAGGCATTTGGTTAGATTCCACAAACTCTACTCTGTTTGCTATCTTCTTAACAATCTAATCTTTGGTTATCTTTATGACCCATTATGACCCTGGTATCTCTTAAGAAGCTATTCACAGTTAAAGATTACCTGATCCTGAGAGAGAAGGTGGGAAGGACCTGGAAAGTTGTGTTTTTTGTGGGGAAGAGTTAGGGTTTTTACTCAAAGTTTGAAAGCAAATAGTTCCCTTGGATCCTTTCATTTTCATCTGTGGGTGTGCTCCCTTTTATTTCTGTGTTAGTAGTTCATTCATTCAATAGTATTTATTGAGCGCTTACTATGTGCAGAGCACTGTACTAAGCGCTTGGAATGTACAAATCGGCGACAGAGACAGTCCCTGCCCTTTGACGGGCTTACAGTCTAACCCGGGGAGACGGAGGGACAAGAACAATAGCAATAAATAGAAGCAAGGGGATGAACATCTCATTAAAACAATAGCAAATAAATAGAATCAAGGCCATGTACATCTCATTAACAAAATAAATAGGGTAATGATTAAGAAAATAAATTGGCTATTGGGGCAGTGCTAGTCATTTTGTTGCTAGGCTAGTTTCTTTAAAATGCACACACCTGGGGAAATGAACATCAAGGAACACCCTGAACCCATCTGATAGGAACCTTGTGTATGAAAACCAAGGAAAGGAAATCCCTAAAAGGCATTTAGAAAAACTGCAGCAACTATACTTTGAGCATTATTCTGTTAGGGCCTAGAATTGCTCCTCTATAATGAGTTAGGGACTTTTGGAAGAGGATAAACTCTTTCCATTTCATTTAGTATCTGTTAGGCACCTACTATGTGTCGAACAACGTTCTGAGCGCTGGGGAAGATACAAGTTAATCAGGTTGGACGCAGTCTAACCTGTCGATACAAGAACAAAAGACATCGTCCTAAATTGACGTTTCTGCCTTCCCAAAACTTTTCTTATATTAAAAGCTGGATTCTTGCCAGAGCCTCACCCATTCAAATGATGATTTGATTGGCAAATATATGATATCTGGTTAGATTCCACAAACTATAATCTGAGTGGTTACAGTCTAAGGGCATTTACCGTCTAAGGGGGAGGGAGAACGGGCACTGGATCCCTCTTTTACAGATGAGGAAAGTGAGACCCAGAGAAGTTAGGTGATTTGTCCAAAGGTCACATAGCAAGCAGTTGGCAGAGCTGTGATTAGAACCCAGGTCCTTTGAGTCCCAGCCCTAGGCTCTTTCCACGAGACCTCACGGCTTCTTTCAGATGAGTAGGAGTATGTGGACACCCTGTAGACTATAAACCACAAGTCTTTAGTGAAAGACTATTTCTAATTTACTACTGCTAGGGAGGAGGATAACTTGAGGATAATTGGAAGACTTGAGCTCAGTGAATCAATATGTTGTATTATACGTTTCCAAGTGCTTACTTCAGTGCTCCGCAGACGGGAAGTGCTCAAAAATCCCATTGATTGTTCGATGGCGGGGACAGCCAGGTTTCAGGCGGTCACGGCCGTCATCCGGATGCCCTAAGTGACCTTGGAATGTGGTTACAGTTGAGAGGAATGTTTCCCCCTTGGATAATGGTCTTTTCTAACCATCGCCGTGGCCGGCCCACCTCATATTGGCCCTCCCTGTACTTTCACGTTGTTTCATTTCTGGATGGCCGTCTTGCTGGGTGGCCAGTCCTCCTGGGCTTTGCCCTCTCCCTTTCTGAAAAGGGGGGTGCCACACAAGTATTTGAAAGGCTGATTGGACACATACACATATGGTGTATGAATTCAGCGCTTAGAACAGTGCTTTGCATGTAGTAAGCGCTTAACAAATACCATCATTATTATATGATTGACGGGTGGTATGCCAAGGAGTCCTGGATTCATAGACAGAATTCTGGTAATGGATGTGGCCCTGGAGAAGAGGAGATTTCAAAAAGATTTTTTTTTAAATGGTATTTAAGTGCCTACTACGTGCCAGACACTGATCTAAACTCTGGGGTGGATGCAAAATAATCAGGTTGGACACAGTCAGTGTCCCACAAGAAGCTCAGTCCTCCATTTCTTTTTAGAGGTATGTGTTGAACCCTTACTATGTGCCAGGCACTCTACTAAGCGCTGGAGTGGATACCAACCCATCAGGTTGCACCCAGTCCATGTCCCAAGTGAGGCTCACAGCCTTAATCCCCGTTTTACATATGAAGTAATTGAGGCGCAGAGAAGTTAAGTGATTTGCCCCAGGTCCCACAGCACACGAGTGGCAGAGCTGGGTTTGGAACCCAGATCCTCTGACTCCCACGGCCCTGCTCTTTCCATGCTTCTCCATGTCCACCGAAGGCCGAAGAGGAGAAAATGGACTCAGATAAAGTTTGACCAGATACATCAGCACATCTGGGTTCACAATGGTTAAACATTGAAACAGGCTACCTAGGGAAGCAGCGTGGCTCAGTGGAAAGAGCCTGGGCTTGGGACTCAGAGGTCATGGGTTCGAATCCCGGCTCTGCCGCTTGTCAGCTGGGTGACTGTGGGCAAGTCACTTAACTTCTCTGTGCCTCAGTTCCCTCATCTGTAAAACGGGGATGAAGACTATGAGCCCCACGTGGGACAATCTGATTCCCCTGCATCTACCGCAGCTCTTAGAACAGCGCTCTGCACATAGTAAGCGCTAACAAATACCAACATTATTATTATTATTAGGGATGCTGGAAAAATCTATCCCGGGAGGGCCGAGTTTTCATTTGCCTGGAGGCAAGGAACTGGATCAGATGGGTCCTCTTGGTCTGTTTTGCTCTGGGGGCCTAAGATTCTTATCAAATGCCAATTCCCAGACAAATGTCCTTGAACAAGGTGGGATTCTGCAGAAACTGGTTTTGCCTAGCTATTTGGCAGCAGAGCGGCTAGGGAGTGTGGCTAGTCCCCGAATGATGTCGGGACAATTCTGCTATTCATAGTGAAACCACGGATGTATGAGGTAGCGTATCCAATTTCCTGGTAGAGCTACTCTATGCGGTGACATTCCAAAGTAACTCACTCCGGGTTCCTACTATTCAACAGCTGTTCATAGACCGGTAATACAGTGAGGTCCAGGAAGCGGGCAAAGAAATTCCTGCTTTTTAGAAAGGTGACCGAGAATTGGGTTCTTGTTTATCTCTGGGAATTTCTGGGGTCCAGGGGCACTGAAGGAGGATTAGACACACTCCCACCCGGGCCATCCCGTGAATTTTCTCAGATAATACCTCGCCCTTAAAGCCCTTTTGGGAGATTTCGGTAAATGGCAGCAGCTCTGGGGATTTTTGATCGGGGTGTGAGGGTAGCGAAAATCTCTTGGCCAAAATCCACCTGCCCACCCAGGGACCCTAATGAGGGCCAACTGTCAGTTTTCTGAGCCTTTCCCAGCTGATATTAATCAATTTGGGGGTTCTAAGACACCGGGTCGGGGTAATAATAATGTTGGTATTTGTTAAGCGCTTACTATGTTCAGAGCACCGTTCTAAGCGCGGGGGTATACAGGGTAATCAGGTTGTCCCACATGAGGCTCACAGTCTTAATCCCCATTTTACAGATGAGGTAACTGAGGCACAGAGAAGTGAAGTGACTTGCCCGAAGTCACACAGCTGACAAGCGGCAGAGCCGGGATTCGAACCCATGACCTCTGACTCCCAAGCCCGTGCTCTTTCCACTGAGCCACGTAATACCTGCAGTATCGACTTGGTTCTCTGCAAGCACGGAGCTCCATAACGCTCCTGGGCCGAGAAAACCCAGATGAAGAAGATCACGTGTCTTGCCCACGTAACGTGGAAATTCACTCTCCTTATTCCCGATTCATTCGGATCTCATTAGAACCCTGAGTCTAACTGTTGCTGCTACTTAAATAATTTTCTTTCTCTTTCATCTCCCGTGTCCTCGATTCAGGCGGTTTCCAGGATGCGGGAACATCGTGACTTTTGCACAGTTTTTATTTATAGCGGTGGAAGGCTTTATCTTCGAAGCTGACCTGGGAAGGAAGCAGCCAGCCATTCCGATAAGGTAGAGAAAACAGAATTTCTCCTCTTCCTTGTATTTTGTTTTCATTAAGGTACTCATTAAGCGCTCACTGTGATAATAAATACAAACAAGAGTCTCCGTCCCACACGGGGGCTACAATCTGATGGAGTCTCCTTTCAGGAATGGGGGGGGTGAACCCTAATTCTGCGACTTCAGGACAGGGACCCTGCACAGAGTGATTGATTGTAGTGGGGGGCGCGGAATGCGTCTGCCGGCTCCCTCGCGTTGTACTCTCCCAAGCGCTGAGTACAGTGCTCTGCACAGAGTAAGCGCTCGATAGCTACCGTTGATTGATTGCTAGCGACTTGCACAGCACCGCTTGCTCTCTCTCGTCCTGCTGCTTATGTTCCCGGCGGGCCGCAGAATAATACTAATGTTGCTATTAAGCGCTTACTGTACTAAACACTGGGGTGGATACAAGCAAATCGAGTTGGACATGTGGGGCTCAGAGTCTCAATTCCCATTTTACAGATGAGGGCGCCGAGGCACAGGGAAGTGAAATGACTCTCCCAAGGTCACACGGCAGACAAGTGGCAGAGCCGGGATTAGAAGCTATGGCCTTCTGAGTCCCAGGCCTGTGCTCTCTCCACTACACCGTGCCGCTTCTCGAGAAAACAAGTAACTAGAGAGGCAGTGAGGCAGCCCGTTCTGAGGCACAGGTGCCGGCTTCACCCACGTCGCTCTGCTCCGGGCAGAACTGGGACTAGAATCGAGGTCCCCTGATTCCCTAGATCAGAATGGCACACGTGCCCACCATCTCAGAGATAGGGAGGCAGGTCTTTTATCCCCATTTTACATATGAGAAAACGGAGGTCCGGAGAGGTTGAGTGACTTGCCTGAGGTCACCCAGCAGCCCAGTGATAGAATTGAGAGTTGAACTCAGATCTGGTTCCCATCCCTCTCTTTGGCATCTGTACTTCTTTTGTTAAAGGGCCAAGGAAGCCCTTACATTTATGGGTAATTGAAGCCCTTAATTCTGAACATTTATGGCAAATATATTGATGGCACAGCATTTTCCTGGCCCGGTTTGATGAGATATGGGGTCAGTTTGGCAGCGGATCGGAGCCAGATTCCCCTCTGACACTTATTTTTATTCCACGATTTGGATGTAACACAGTGGGATTGTTCTTCCCACAAAACAGATCTGTTTGGGGTACAACACAACCCACAAGTTGGTTGGTGGTAGGAATCAATCTATCACTCAATTATATTTATTGAGCACTTATTGTGTGCAGAGCACTCTACCGAGCACAATAGAGACACATTCCCTGCCCACAAAGAGGGAAGAAGAAATTATTGTCCTGTACGGTACTTGGGTACGTAATGTCGGTATTTGTATTTGGTATTTGTTAAGCGCTTACTATGTGCAGAGCACTGTTCTAAGCGCTGGGGTAGACACAGGGGAATCCGGTTGTCCCAGGTGGGGCTCACAGTCTTCATCCCCATTTTACAGATGAGGTAACTGAGGCACAGAGAAGTTAAGTGACTTGCCCACAGTCACCCAGCTGACAAGCGGCAGAGCCGGGATTCGAACCCATGACCTCTGACCCCGAAGCCCGTGCTCTTTCCACTGAGCCACGCTGCTTCTCCACGCTACTTCTACGTAGTCAGCACTTTCATTCATTCACTCAGTTGTATTTATTGAGTGCTTCCCTTGTGTGGAGCGTTTGGAAGAGAGCAATATAACAATAAACGGACACATTCCATGCTTTGTTGTGCATAGGCATGTTCCTTCACTCAAGCTGTGATGTTATGCTTACAGAAAAATCATAATGCGTGGCAAGGTATGGAATGTTCCGATAGTGATGATCATAACAGTAATATCGGAGTTTCTGTTGAAAAATGTCAGTGCCGTTGATACCTTCAAACCTCACTGGTTACTCTAATAAGATTTTCCCGTGACACGAGATTCCGTGGGAGAAGGCCTTGGACTTCAGTATTACCTGAATAACTTCCAGTGACAGTGACAGTCAGCAACCTTATGTTTTCTAGCAGGGCGATGTAAATCTTTAGCATTTGTAAACCAGACAGCACCGTATATCTCGGAGGAGAGAAGGGAAACCAGAGCTAAGATGAAACTTGATTAATTCCAGAACAGTCTTTGAGAGCTTGCTGACAAACAAAATACCCTTTTGATCTTGTGCTTCACTCTGAGCCCTCGGTTGAAAACCGCCTCCAGTTCCCTTCAGGAACAACACGATTCTTATATTAATAATGTTTACAAGTAGTGAAGACAAGCTTCAGATGTCGAGATGGGGTTTTGATGCGTTCTACTAATTTCACATATTTCCCTATGGTTTCAAATAAACCAACTCCTTTTCATTTTTCATTAGATTTCTCTTCCAGAAAAATTAACTTCTTGCTAAAAATTCTAAAAATGACTGCAATTTAGTGATATGATTGGTCCATGGATAGCACAGATATTGACCCAATGCGTCAGTCCATAAGTAATTGATCTTTTCAAGCACTGTCCAGAGGATTCTAGTGGAAAGTTCATTAATATTTCCACTCCCCCATTAGACTGTGGGCTCCATGTGGGACAGGGATTGAGTCTGACCAGATTATCTTGTATTTATCGCAGTGCTTAGTGCACCGCCCGGCACCTAGGAAGCACTTAAATACCTCACCACAGATAGTAAGCACTTAAATACCTCACCGTAATTATCGACAGTCTTTTCCCCAAAAGAGTTCTAAGTCAGGGCTGGCACAGGATAACAAAAAAAAAGGATTGCCTACTGCGCAGAAGGATGTTGGCATATGTGGCAAGCGCACTTTTTTTTGTGTGAGAAATATTGTCTTGAGCGAGTGTTCTCAAATGGACCGACTCTTTGGCCTGTTCTTTTATTTGCATTTCAGGTACTATGCCATCATGGTGACCATGTTCTTCACTGTCAGTGTGGTGAATAATTATGCCCTGAACCTCAACATCGCCATGCCACTGCATATGATATTTAGATCAGTAAGTATGCTACTTGTCTTTCTCTGCCCCTCCCCAAAATAGGGTGTAAAATATCATGGTATGGGGAAGAGAAGGCACCTGCGCTTTGTCGGACGAATCTTGGTACTGTTAAATAATTAAACCTCAAATAAAATTCTCAAAAATATGTTGGACCCAGTTTCCAAACCACAAGAGTGCAGTTTCTATCCATGTGGGATATTGTGAAAGCTGACCTAGCAGGAGGAACGTGAAAGAAAAGTCCGTATGTCTCCACACGTTTTAAAACGAGCAAAGCTCAAGGAAAGAAGTTCATTTAAGCGTCCATTCAATTGTAAGCTACTTTTGGTCAGGGAATGGATGCTTTGCTGTGGTTGTTCTTCTTCAGATGCTTACTACAGTGTGTGACACTTGGTACTCAGTAAATTCCATGACTCCTAGTGCAATACATAGGGTAAGAGGAAAGCTAAACGATATCCGATGCTTATATTTCACTGACGAAATAGCCGACAAGTAAACTAATGTAGATATTGAAAATTATTTAGATATCAGCTCTCAGGTCCCTGAACCCAGATCTCCACGTGGAACAGACTTAGTACAGTGCTCTGCACACAGTAGGCGCTCAATAAATACAATTGAATGAATGAACAGACCATCCAGGGTGACTGTCCTAGGTGGCTTAACAGGCAAGAAGCCCTGAGGCTCTTCTCCATTTGCTAATTAGGTCGTAGTCCCTGAGCAGTCTGGAAATGTAGCTCTCAGGCAGTGGGGACTAAGAGGATGTGTTTCTTACTTACCCTTCCGACCCTCTGACCCAGTTTTGGCTCCTCCCTCGGCACCGTCGATACCTGAGATGTTGAAGTGGGTCTGGTTGATGTAGAGGTGAGGAAGCAGGTGCGCAGCCAAAATCCCACATGCGTTTCGAGTTCTTAATTCCGGCATTAGCGTGATGTTATCCGTTTGTCGTAGTCAGTCACCCTAGAGCAGTGATATCCGGCCAGTGTGCCATGTTTAATTTATCGCACGTGTAATTTGAGCTCAGGGCCTTTTTTCCTTCCAAGGCTGATGGAAGGCTTGGACGATGGTGGGTTCTCGTTCCTGCTCCCGTGAACCTGCGATGGGAAAGAAAAAGATTAAGAGTGGTGACACCAAATGGTTCAAATCATTTTTTAAAAGACTAGTTAAAACAGCTCTCTCCCCTACCTACAAGTCTACAGTGGACCCCATTTGCCATCCATTAAGGTTCTAAAGCTCCTCACTGACTTCTCCCAGTGTGTCCAAGAGCTCCCTAGCTCTGGGATTCCCAAAGTCTCCCTTCACACCTGCTGCCGAGATCTCCAGACTGAAGGAAATTCCAAGTCTTGTGCCTGCCGGTGCAAGCAATCGACCGAGCTGACTATTGTCCCTGTCCCACCTCCTGGGTTCCCTGAGCCTCCTTTCCTTTTCAAACTAAAAAAAATGGATTTTCTCTGAGGAGGCTTTGGGGTTCGTTATGAAGGTTGACGGTAGTTCCATCAATCTGTTTTCAAGGCTTGAGGTGAAGTTCAGTTTATCACTGGCCACTCATTTCAATCCTTTTTCCGCTGACTTCTCTTTCCTCCCTTGTGTTCCGAATTGTGTTGGACTGTAAGCTCATTTGAGGGCAGGGAACATATCTACCGACCGTTGTACTCTCCCAAGCACTCAGGACAGTGCTGTGCACACAGCAAACACTCGATAAATACCGTTGACGATTGTGCTGATTTTTCCCTACTGCACTGATCTTTCGTTGCTATTCTTTGTCTTTGCAGGGTTCTCTAATTGCCAACATGATTCTAGGCATCATCATTTTGAAAAAAAGGTAAATAGTTTGAACACAAATGCTATTTTTATTGACTGCCTTGTTTCATGCTAACACTCTGAGACAGTCCCAGACACAGAATGGACTAGGTAGAATGCCAGGGAAGTTGCACAGATGAAAAAAGGAAATTCTTACTAAGGGACGTGGTATTCAGGGTTCTTCGGGTGAGGTCAGTTAATTGCTTGGAGGCGATGTAATTGAAAAGCATATCTGCAGAGCTTTTTGCCTCAGTACTATTCCTCAAAAGTGATGTGATGAGAACTTTCAAGATGAGGTTAGTTTTAAAAACATATGCCAGTGTCTACAGTTTATGGAATTTCTTCCCTCATTAGCTAGTAATTTAACTTGTGAATTCAGATTATGGGAACCCTGAGCTGTGGTGATAGAGGTTGGGTCATGAGCCTTGAAAGGACAGTTTCTTTGCATTTCCTTAGATGATTCGGCCTTATCTCATGCCTATGATATTCTTTACAAAAGCAGTGTGCCATGTTTACCTATTTGGTTTTGCTGTAGTTTTGTTGAGTAAAACAGACATTCCTAGCTCAGGTGTTTTACCAACCCATTACTTTAATGATAGCAATAGTCTGCAGTAGAATTCACTGAGCTCTTACGGTATACAGAGCACTCCTGGGAACAAGAAGAACCTAAAAAGACATAAAAGAGATGGCCCTGCCTTCAAGGATCATGAGAAACAGGTGGCATAGTGGAAAGAGCACAGGCCTGGGAGTCAGAGGGTCTAAATCCTGGGTCCATCACTTGTCTGCTGTGTGACCTTGGGCAAATCACTTAACTTCTCGGTGCCCCAGTTGCCTCATCTGTAAAATGGGGATGAAAACTGAGCCCCACGTGGGACAGCGACTACGTCCAACTTGGTTAGCCTGAATCTACCCGAGGATTTAGAACAATCTTGACACAGAGTGAGCGTTTAACAAATACCGTAAAAAGGGAGCCTGCGGTCTAATGGAGGAATCAGTGCATATAAACTGATGAGTATACAATAATTAGGAGTGAGAGAATAGATATGAATAAATGAGCAAATACAGGAACGTGGAGGCAGCTATCGGGATAGCGTGACTTGGATCATGTGGGGATAAATAGGGTCTCCTGAGAGCTCTGATATCTGGATTTGGGGAGCGGGATGAAACATTCAGGAGGTAACTCAGTGACTTGGTTTTGGAACAGAAGGTGCATACAAAATGTCACAATAAAGATACCACATTTGCTCATAAAAATGCCATCACCACATAATTGTCCCAGCCTGGGATTTAAGGAAATAAAAAGCTGATTTTATTTTTTTGGGGGTACTGTACAATTGTAAGCGGTCCTAAGCCGCTTGATGTGGGGCGGCGTGTTTGAAGGAGTTTTAATTAAGACTAATGGGGAAGAGGTTGAGAATACATAACAAAGCAGATGGGGGTATTAATTCACCGAGGGCATATGTTATATGCAACAGTTTTTTTTAAATGGAATCTTTTAAGTGCTTACTATGTGCCAGACCCTGCACTGAGTTGCTAGGGTAGGTACAAACTAATCAGCTTCGACAGAGTCCATATCCCACATGAGGCTCACATGAGGTAACTGAGGCATAGTGAAGGTCAATGACTTGCCCAAGGTCATACAGCCAAGTGTTTCACAAAGCTAATAAAAAGTCACAAAAATTATGGAAAAGGCAGAACAATTATGCAAGTAAATATGGTAGATATAATATCAGTCAGGCTCTAATAATAATAATAATAATAATGATGATGGGATTTGTTAAGCGCTTACTATGTGCCAAGCACCGTTCTAAGCGCTGAGGTAGATACAAGGTAATGAGGTTGCCGTACGTGGCGCTTACAGTCTTAATCCCCATTTTACAGTTGAGGTAACTGAGGCACAGAGAAGTGAAGTGACTTGCCCAAAGTCACCCAGCTGCCAAGTGGCGGAGCTGGGATTAGAATCCACGACCTCTGACTCCCAAACCCGTGTTCTTTCCCTTAGGCCACACTGCTTCTCATGCTCATCTTCAGTCTCTTAAACACAATTTGATAAATCATCAATATTGGGCTTCTAGTTGTAAGTAAGCTGAGTACTGAACAAAACAAACTAAAAATACTTTGTCAGTACTTTGCCCTCCCCGCCCCAGGAGCTTATGTTCTATCCAGAACCACACTGATTCAGTCATACAAATAAACATTTAATATATGGGAGAAGTAGCATGGCCTATTGGATAAAGCATAATCCTGGGACTCAGAGGACCTGAGTTCTAATCCTGACTCTTTAACTTGGCTGCTGTGTGATCTTGGGCAAGTATTTCACTTCTCTGTGCCTCAGTTTTCTCTTCAGTAAAATGGGGATTAAGACTGTCAGTCCCCTGTGGGACATGGACTGTGTCCAACCAGATTAACTTTCATCTACCCCAGTGTTTAGAGCAGTTCCTGGCTCATAATAAGTGCTAAATACCATAGAAAAAAATGTACATATACCTCGGTCAACTTTGTTTCTTCAGAAATGCCTTCACTGCAGAGTGTTAAATACATAACACTTCTGGAACCGTTACTGGTGTTGAAACTTGGGCAAGTTCAGGCTGAAAAATTCCAGGTTATAAGTAGGTTTCTATCTATGGAACCCTGAAGTGCTGTCATTCTGATTGTCTAGGTACAGCGTATCCAAATACACCTCCATTGCTCTGGTGTCGGTGGGGATTTTTATCTGCACTCTGATGTCTGCAAAACAAGTGGTAAGTCTAGTTTCACGAGGCTTTGTCTAGTTTCACGAGGCCATAAACCTAGCAAAGCCAATGAGGCTGCGTGACTTGACATATATGTTTGTGTGTATATATATATATATATATTATATATGTATTTGTTGTTTTGGTGTGTGTGGGTCTAGATACATATGTAGATATGAAACGTTTTGGGTGGGGAAATGTATCCATTTACATTTGACAGGATCAAGGGTACTTTGAATGCCAGTGTGCCCAGGACTTGCTATGCTTCTTGGCTGCCTGATCAGGACTACTGCTGGCCCCTCTTCTTGATTTCTGACCTCACTGTGTTCATTTTCATGAGCACCCTGGCAAACGTGTGAGGCGTTCTCAATTTGTACACATCCCGCAAATGCAATCTCACAGTTAGGAGTATTGTCATCCAACTGAAGGGCTACTCCACTATATCATCGAACACTCCTAGACGGTGTTTGCGTGGCTTTTTGAGTGGAATTTATAGGGAGTGGAGTCCAGGCCTTGACTACCCAAAGCATAGGCAGTGTTAAGCCCTAGTAAGAAGGTGCAGAGAAAAACAAGCCCTTCTGGATGGAGCCTGGGTAAACATTTGGGATGTGTGAAAGGACAGCAGGCTAGAAAGGACAACTAAATATGCGACTAGATGATATCTGTGGGAATTTTTGGAAGGGTGGGTGAAACCTTGGGGACACCCGTCATGCAGCCCCACTGTGATTTGAAAGAGCATTGGAGAGGGTTACTCAAAGATGATGTGTAGCTATTGGCCGCCGGAGATCACCTTCCCTATTTTGCATGAAAAAAGGAATTTCTTCTTCTGCCTTCCTACAGCTTCTAGCTGAAGGTACCTGTCGCCGAGGATATAACCTTTCCCTCAGATACAGTAAACTGGATTCTTAGGATTCTATCAGATTTCTTGCTACATTCAACTGTTGTCTTTAGACTACAACTCTCAGTGATCCATAATATGCGAAGCAAGATGAGTAGTGGCAACTGAAATCCTCGGATAAGATAAACATTTCATTTTAGATGGTAATTTTAACCACCTCCCCCCCAAACCCTGTTTAAGCCATTACCATTTTATAGCAAAACTGGCTGATTGCAGTGTCAGATTATGCCCTACCTATTCTCCCTGAGTGTGAGGAAAAGTGAAATATCTAAGAAGGATCCAGGTGGACTAGGAGAACTGAGAGACTTAAAGAAAGTATAGAAACTACCAAAGGGATAAGGAACTCCAAAAAGGGCTAAAGTTGACTGGGTTAATACTGTTTACAGTATATATCCAGTATAAAGTATATGTCATCATAGTATAATGTAGTTCAAAGCGACCCCGGCATCTCACCTGGTGTAGCTTCCTGCCTCTAAGCATTTGAATAACTAAATCATCCAGGATTTCTTCCCGTGTCTGTGTGTGTATGTATAGGGGTGGGTGTCTCACACCCACACCCACAGACATATAAAGTTAGCAGTCCTCTTTTAGAAAGCCTCTTCCCCAACTTGCTCTTGGAATTCTATAAAGTTGAAAGTTAACTTTGAATCTTTTAACACCCTTAAGACATAGAAGAAAAAAGATGAACTAGTGTGAAGGGAGGATAAATTTGGTGGTGGTGTGGTATGGTAGAGAAAAGTGTGAGGGTAAACTGATGAATGGTTTCCAAGTGTTCTATTTCTGTCAATAGTCTTCTTGTGAATAATTCATTTTTTTCAGGGTTTTTTCTCTTTTCTGTTACCTCTTAGGCTTCCGAGTCCAGTCTGAGTGAAGATGATGGGTTCCAGGCATTTGCATGGTGGTTATTAGGTTAGTCCTGTTAGTCAAAATAAAGGGAATTGGATCTATAATTTTTAGCATTGTCTCAAGTGGAAATCCTCAAGACAGAGTTTTCCCTAACCATGGTATGTATTAGAAGAGGAAAAAACCTGGGATTAGTGAACTCCTAGTCTATCTGTCGAATGGTCTGAAAGACAAACCAAAAAAAAAGGCTTTCCTCAGTCAACTAGTCTGTTACTTGAGAAAACCGGTACCTATCAACTCCCCAAAATGGGCTCTAGACAACTTTGTCCTATGATCTTCTTTTGCTGCTGCAGCAAGGAAAGAAATATCCTTCTTTCCAGTTGCACTTTTCAGTAGCAGTATCTGGAATGTGATCTATACACTCAGTGCTCTTTTGAACTGAGATGTCCATCCTGGCATTGGGTGAGACTCGTTTATTTTTTGATCTGGCCCCTCTTCGACGGAGAACTTTGCTCTATAAATTTGCAGGGTAACCTTTCCAGCACTGACTCTTAGATTTATTCTCTCCTGGTTTATAGTACTTCAGCAAAAGCTGGGATACATAAAACCTCTTGGCTTAGATATTAGGGAATCATTTTTTTCCCCTCTCGACATTTCTATATAAACCCTTCAGAGGGCTTAAAGTATTTGCCCATCCTGAAAATTAAGTTTATTCTTAACTCATTTTATCCTTTATAGGCTCAGTGGCCAGAGTCTTTCCTGATAATCCTTGCACTAGGGGATCCCTGTGCTGGGTTGTGATAGGTGGTAGGAGAACCTGATTCTTGGGGATTTGGAATTCTTAGCGCATCTAAAGAAGACAGTGAGCAACCTGGCATGTGTTCTGAGCACAGGGGCTAGTTCTGGCTAGGTCAGAGAAAAATCTGGCTACCTTCAGTCCAGGCTTAGCCTGCCTCCTGGGACTTCCCCCTTACAGGGCCTTGTTATAGTGAACTCTCCCAAGTGCTTAGTACAGTATTCTCTGCACAATAAGCACTAAATAAGTACGATCGATTCTAGGGCCAGGATGACTGTAATGTAGGGTTTGAGGCACTGCCTTATATAGAATATTTGCAGCTGTTCCTTGGAACCTGTGGAATTACAAATCCCAGAAGCTTTAGGGCCAACTGGCCGTGTGTGATTGCCCCACACATGTGCAATAGCATCTCCCAAGGAATGAGGCTCTAAGTCTCCTTTCATCCCCCAAGAATACAGACCATGGATTGGAGCTCAGGTTGGGGACAAGGAAGAAGGGGGTTGGATAAATGGGCCACGCGTCATGAACCCTAATCCTTTTTCCCCGTTCGGCTGACCGCTTTGAGGCAGAGACAGCCAGAATTTACTGAAGCTGGGATGATTATTTAATTCGCATCTGTGGGCCTGCGAGATCCAGAACACTTGGGGGATATTGAAAAATCAGACAGTTTAATCCACTGCTAGTTAAAGGAGAGCGGAGTTGTGTTATCTCACCCAGGAGGTTCTAAATGAAATGGAAGTTTTGGGGGAAAGCCTGAGAGGCAGGTAATGGAGGATTGAAGGGAACAGGAAAGATGACTACAAGAAAACAGAGCAAGAATGGAAAATGAATGCTGTAGATCTATCAGTCTAGCAGTCAAAGATACTTATTGAGTGCTTACAATGCACCCCCTCTAGACTGCAGTTTTGTGATCTGGGAACGTAGCTACCAATTCTATTATATTGAACTCTCCCAAGCGCTTAGTACAGTGCTCTGCCCAGTAAATACCATTGATTGATTGATTGCAGAACACTGTTCTTAGAACTTGGGAAAGTACAATACAGAAAAGTTGGTAGACACATTCCCTGGCCACCAGGAGTTTACAGTCTAGAAGAACGTATAGTTTAGCCGGGGAGACCGAGATCAAAGTATGCACCTAAGTGCTGTTGGGGTAGGGAGTAGACTGAGTACTTAGAGGCTGAGGGGGTGATGCTCTAATGATAAGTACCTTTTTCCTCAGGAACAAGACCAGCTTCCAGCAAGGAACAGCACTGTCATAATTATCTAAGAGCAGTGGATCTGGCAACTATCAGGGTATTGAAGGAAGCATTGGCGTTAAAGATAGTTTGTGATTTTTTCAAGTTGAGGCTATCCTGAGTGAAACCATCAAAAAAGATCAGGAAATTGAGGTCCGGGGAGAATAAGCTGATGCAAAATATGTACAGTAGCCATCTGAACACATGGGGCACAGTTTCCTTGGACGTTGGTAGCGGCTGCTTACTGCCGGCAAAGGGAAATTCCAAACCGGGGACCAAAAGAGAATTCAGGCCAGGCACGTTGGTGTCAATCAGCGGTCTTTGTTTAGTGCTTTACTCTGTGCCAAGCACTTGGGTGGTTACACTAGAGTAATGAACACTTAAAGGAACTGAGTCTAGAGGGAGAAATAGGAGCTAATAATAAAATAATATAGACAGGAGGAAGAAGGAAAAGGGAATGTGTTCATGAATTAGTGCCTAAGTAATAGGGTAGCGCTCTGAGTGGAGCTATAAATCCTGAAAATGTAATGTGGGAAGAGGTGGCTTTGCAGTCTTTATGCCCTTATCATATGAGGACAGAAAATGAGTTCAGCCGTACTCTGCACAAACACTTGGAGTAGGCGGCTGCAATCTGGAGTAGCATGAGTAGAGATGAGCTTGGGGACGGGAATGGGACTGAGGAGCGGTATTTCCTCACCATCTCCTGTCAGAAAGGGTAGCGGCGTATATTGGCATCCAAATTCAGGCCCTGAAAACAGCCGCTTTCGCCTCTTCCCACTCCCTACGAATTAAAATGCTTTTAGAGACCCATCTTTGACAGTAACCCCCCCGGTGGAACACTCTTAATCCGGAATCTGCATTTTCTATGGGAAAATTGAGTCCGGACCAATGGTGTGGATCCTTTCTTTTTCCAGAGGATGTGCTGATCTTAACTAGTCCATCCACATAATGTCCTTGCCAGGTAAATATACCCCCTGTTATAGGTGGAGGTTTGCAGACAAAAGCAAGGTGACACAAAGATGTGAGATAACGTTCTAGGCCACGGAGGGAGGCGCTGTTAAAGACGAGGACTTTCTGGTTCTTAATCTTCTGAGTATTTTCTTTGATTTTAAACTCTCACATGGTTAGAAGTTATTTTCTTTCATGAAGAGCCTAAATTTAAGGGGTGGGGTTGAAAGAGAGCAAGGCACTCTTGTAAGATGCTTCGGGAAGGATTATGAAGGTGACAGCACTCTCTTTTTGTCCCAGGTATAGGGGCACTGACCTTTGCCCTTTTGATGTCTGCCCGGATGGGGATCTTCCAGGAGACACTATATAAGCAGTTTGGAAAACACTCCAAAGAGGCTTTGTTTTACAATGTGAGTAACTCCTTAGTGTGATGGCGGGCACGCATGCTGGGTCAAGTAAACTATCCAAGGTGCGGGGCTTGAGTATCAGTTTAATCATACTTGGGCTTTATTATTCTATTAAATTCCATTAAAATATAATATATTTAAGAATGGAAAGATACAATATTGTAAGTATGCTCTGTTTACTTGCTGGGTAATGCGGTAGATTTGCTTATGGCATATTTTTTATTTTTTTTTAATGGTATTTAAGCACTTATTATGTGCCAGGCACTCTAATAAGCACTGGGGTAGATCACTCAATTAATTGTATTTATTGAGTGCTTACTATGTGCAGAGCACTGTACTAAGGGCTTGGGAGAGTGCGAGGCAAACAGAATTGGCAGACATGTTCCCTGCCCATAATGAATTTACAGTCTACAGGGGGAGACAGGCATTAATGTGAATAAATAAGTAATTTATCATTTACAGATTTGTACATAAGTGCTATGGTTTTGGGGGGTCGGGGGAATTAGGTTGGACACAGTCCTTGTCCCAGATGGGGTTCCGAGTCTTAATCCCCATTTTACAGACGAGGTAACCGAGGCTGAGAGAAGTGAATTGATTTGCCCAAGGTCACACAGCAGATAAGTGCAGAGCTGGAATTGGAATCAAGGTCCTTCTGATTCCCAGGCTCGTGCTCGATCCACTAGGCCAGTGGGCTACACTGTTCCTCTTGTCTCTGACCGATTGTTCTCAGTCTCTATCTCCAGCTCTTCTTTTGCCTACCGGCCACTAACTTGGGTTGGGCGGGTGGTTCCCTCAAAGCTCTGTTTTGGTTTTCCTTGGAGGTCCTCATCCTTTTTCTTGGCTTCAGTTACCGCCTTTGTGTGGATGATTCTCAAATCTATCTCTCTAGCCCTGACATCTCTCCTCTTCAATCTCACATTTCTTCCTTCTACCAGGACACCTCTCTGAGGACGTCCCACCATCACCTCAAGCTCAGTATGGCCAAAGCTGATTTCATCTTCCTTCCCAAATCCTCTTCTCCACCTAACTTTCCCAACAGAATTGACCCCATCACCAAACCCTCCCCCTCCCCAGTTTCTGAAACCCACAACCTTGGCATTACCTTTGATTCGCCCCTCATATTCAGTTTGTGACCAAAGCCTTTCAGTTTTTCCTCCACGAAATGTCTAGGACACTCCGCTTTCTCTCTTTTCATACTGCTACCGGGCTGGTCCAGGCACTTGTCTTATCCCAGCTTGACTACTGAATTAGCCTAATAATAAAAAGAAGAAGAATCGTGGTTTTTAAGTGCTTAATGTGCGCCAGGCACTGTACTAACTGTGTGACTTTGGGCAAGTCACTTAACTTCTCGGTGCCTCAGTTCCCTCATCTGTAAAATGGGGATTAAGACTGTGAGCCCCACGTGGGACAACCTGATTCCCCTGTGTCTACCCCAGCGCTTAGAACAGTGCTCGGCACATAGTAAGCGCTTAACAAATACCAACATTATTATTATTACTAAGCACTGGGGTGAATACAAGCAAATCGGGTTGGTCATAGTCCCTGACCCAAATGGAGCTCACAGTCTTAACTCCTCAACTCAACTCAACTCTCTCCTTCATCCCTCTTATGCAGTCCATCACCAAGTCCTACCTTCACAGTATCTGTAAAAATCCACCCTTTCCTCTCTATTCAAATTTTTACCATGTTGATCCAAGCAGTTGTATCCCACCTTGACTACTGGCTCAGTCCCCTCGCTGACCTCCTGCCTCCTGTCTCTCCTCACTCCAATCCAAAATTCATTCCGTTGCCGGATCCCTTTTCCGAAAAACTATTCAGGCTGTTTCCCCACTCTTCAAACTGCCCATCCACCGCTACCCCGAGTAGAAACTCCTTGCTATTGGCTTTAAGGTACTCAATCAGCTCTCCCTTACCTCACCTTACCTCACCTATTTCCTACCACAGCCCAACTCGCCCACCTCACTCCCCTAACACCGACTTATTTATTCTATCTCTATCTCATCTATCCCGCCACCAGCCGCTTGCCCACGTCCTCTCTCTGGCCTGGAACACCCTCCCACTTCATAGACAATAACCACCACTCTCCCCACCTTCATAGCCTTACGAAAATCACAGGTCCTCCAAGGGGCTTTCCCTGACTTTAAACTTTCGTTACCTTTACTCCCCCTCCTTCCCGCATTGCGTATGCACTTGTATCTGTCACCTTTAACCACTTTATTCATCCACTCTCAATCCTTCAGCATTTAGGTACATGTCTCTAATTCGTTTTAATGTGTGTCTCCTCCTCTAGACCGTAAATTCTTCGTGGGCAGGGACCTTGTCTACTAACGCTATTGTGTTGTATTCCCCCTAGCCCTTGGAACAGTAAAAGAGTACACTCGGGTAGCACACAGTAATACTTTGATTGATTGAAACTTTCTCCCCTACTGTATTGTATCCTGGAAAATATTCATATTCTGTGTAGCTTATCTAGTTGACTGTAAACTCCAGGAGGACGGAGACCATGCTTTTTACTCTGTGTATCACACTTAAAAGAATGTCATGATAAATTCTGAATCTACCACTATCAAAGTAGCATTTCCTACTTTAGAATTCCATTGTAAATCCATGCTAGGCTTGCATAATAAATGGGTTATACATTTTCTAATTATTAAGAGCTGAGAATTTATAGATCTGTCTTTTCCCATAGCATGCATTACCATTACCTGGCTTCCTCTTCCTTGCTTCGGATATTTATGAACATGCAATTCTTTTCAGCCAGTCTGGTGAGTGTGATCTTTTAAAAAAAATAAAAAATGGTACTTGTTAAGCCTTACTATGTGTCAAACACTGTTTCTAAACTCTGGAGTAGTTACAGATTAATCAGAGTTTGGTGTCTCCTAATCCTCTTTCGAATAGAGTAAGTAGATAAGTGCCCTTTATGACAGACATAGGTGAGAGTATGGCTGGGGGATTAAGAAGTCTGTTTTGTTTTCAATTCAATTACCACCTCTTTAGAACCATAAGCAAGTAAATTCACTTGTTTTTCAGCTTCCCTAATGCAAAATAATTGCCTTTTTGTGCATCATCAAACAGATAATTTATTGAGATCTTATGGCATATTGGCAGTAGATAGTGCTGTCAGAGCAAGAGATCCAGTTTTTGGCCATAGAAAGATTTCTCCATTGATCTTCTAGTTAATCAAGGGAGGCTGCAAGAAGGAGATGGGATTTGAGGAAGTCTATAAAGTGCTGGGAGCTGCTCAAAAATCGCTTCTGTGTTTTATTGGGCATTCTTACTAAGATAATGAGATCACATTTCTGAAGCACTTTAAAATCCTCCAATGAAATGGGCTATCAAATTAAGTGCCATTATCCAAATTAACATTCTCCATAGGAGCTAGCTCATCTGCTCATTTGTGTACTTTAAAAATCATCTGTATACTTAAAAAAAAGTTTTTGCAGTCTATCTGAGATAATTTTATCCTCTCCTGACATATCCACCTGCTCAGAAATTTTGCTAGCTGTTTTTTTCTCCCGTCTCTCGTTTTTTGCCTCGAGGTTTCGTTCTCCCAATCTGTCTCAAATTGAATCTATTACCTCATGAATTTTTCAGGAAAATGATTTAATTTATAGTTCAATTGGAATAAATGGGGCCTTTTTGCCAATTGATATGCTCAATTTAACTCGAAGACTGTCTGCACCGTCTTTACTAGTTTCTGATTCTTTCATGTATTCTGCATTGCAAACAAGGCAAAGTGTATGGCATAATATATTTTGGCTGCTAATAGAATTGGGACTTAAATTTTTTTAACCTGCGCCTGGAAAGCCCTCTTGGTGTAACTTTCTAACAAAACATCTTAAAATGCTTTTGTTAACTTAAATTAGATAGCTCAGAGGCTGAGACAAGAGATGAGGATCTGAAAAGCTTTTTCCTATCAAAGTTGTTCTGATTTCGATATTCTGCCAAGGGCAGACCTAGCTTCAATTTGGGATCACGTCTTCCAACTCTGTTATATTGTACTCTCTCAAGTGTTTAGTACAGTGCTCTGCACCCATTAAGCACCCAATAAATACCACTGACGGTTTAATTTAAAAGGTAAAATGGTAAAATCCATGCTTCTAACCAGCCAAGCCAAATCCTCTTTTGCAGCTGGCCACTAATGACAGATTTATTACTGGTACTTTTCGTTGCAGTTCAGCCCAGAAGTTCTGAAAACGATTAGGTTCAGATCAGGCAGGCAGAGGCTTTTCTGTTGAGTAAAATGTTCTTGTGCATGGATTCCCAATTGATCTGGAGGAGGGGAGGGCAGGGGGAAAGCACAATTTGCTCCCTGTATATCAGTGCTACATAGGGGTTCACAAGGCAGCTCAAGGGGCGGGATTAATAATGTTGGTATTTGTTAAGCGCTTACTACGTGCAGAGCACTGTTCTAAGCGCTGGGGGAGATTCAGGGGAATGAGGTTGTCCCACATGAGGCTCATAGTCTTCATCCCCATTTTACAGGTGAGGGAACTGAGGCACAGAGAAGTGAAGTGACTTGCCCACAGTCACACAGCTGACAAGGGGCAGAGTCGGGATTAGTGGGGCATGGCGATGCCTACCATTGTTTGCTCCCAAACTATTGGGTCACAAATGGAATTTTTGAGAGAGAAATACCTTTTATAAAGCACACCTGCCCTGTGCAGATCTGACCCATGATCATACGTCTCCCTGCTCCGATAAACCCTTGTCGTTTTATGTGGATAAATGAATGGCATTCGGAACTATCAGGTCTCTAATCCCTTTTTCACTTCACAGAACCGTACCAAGTCCCAGTCCTTGGAGTGACTATGCCCATCATGTGGTTCTACCTCCTCATGAACATCATCACCCAGTATCCTTTTAGAGCCAGCTGGTGTGCCCTTGCCAAAGTTGGTACCAACGGGGGTCACTTTATTTACTTTTCTCTTCAGTGGCTAGGTGTTCTCTTCTAAGATGGCGTCCAGACTTATCTTCTCAAATAAAGTGATTAAGGGAAGCTTGGAAAAACCTGAATGGGAAGGTCCAAGTGGTTCATACCTTTATTAAAGAAGAATTCTTGAACATAGATGCCCCTTCACTTCAGATCTGCTATGCCCAGGGTGTAGAACAGGAAAGATTTGGCCTTCTCCAGGTGTCCACGTAATTGGAGGTTTTCTCTCTGGTGAGAGAAAACATTGGATTTTTTTGCCTGAAGGGGTAAGAAAAAAAGGATCCCAAAGCATGAAGGGAAAGTGCTGGGTGAAGGGAATGCTCTCTAGAGCCCGGGAGATTTTTTTTTTTCCCCCTTTGGGAAATAGTGTGGGGGAAAAAAGTCACTGTAAAGTTGCATATGGATAAATAGCTTTGTACACCTGTGGAAAGGTTTCAGTATTCAATTTGGTTTGGTCTTTGTTGTATTTTCCGCTGTAGGACAAAGCAAAAACTTTCTGAAGAGACCAGAAGTTTTGGGTCTTCTTAAATGCAAAAAAGAGGAAAAACAAGTCAGCAATTGGTGTTCAGATATGAGAGAGTAATTTAAATCGATCAGTGCTATTTACTGAACACTTACTGCGTGCAGAGCACTGCAGGTCCCTTTTGAACAGAAGCACACTGGTTGCACGTTGGAAGGCCTGCAGAGTAGGACTAGCCGGGCTTCCTCAGGGAGGATCGAACCAAGGCTCAGAGCTACCATAGCAGGGCAGGCTGAGGCCCACTGGGGCCGGGCTCCTAGTCAGGCCAGGGCCGAGGTCTGCTCCACAACTCCACCCCTCTGGACCCTTGGAGTTGGGCTCCAGGAAACCCCTTAACTCCTCACCTTCAGGTACGTGTGCATCCGAGGAGTGTTCATCCTCACGACAGAATGTGCCTCCCTGACGGTCACGCTGGTTGTGACGCTGCGCAAGTTCGTCAGTCTCATTTTTTCCATCCTCTACTTCCAGAACCCTTTCACGCCCTGGCACTGGCTGGGCACCCTGTGCGTCTTCATCGGGACCCTGATGTACACGGAAGTGTGGAAGAACCTCGGGGCCGCCTGGGGTCGGTCCCACAAGGAGGACAAGAAGGAGTGAAGGCCACCGGGGTCGGGGGGGTGGGTGGTCAGCTCTCTGACGGTGGGAAGACCGAGGTTGGGGATAGGGTGACCGGCTGGCCCCCGTTTTACTTGTTCGATCGCTTACGTTTCCCAGCGTGGAACAGAACTTTCAGCCGGGAATCCTCTGAACCTGAGGAATTCCGGAGCTCTGGCCATGGGAGCAGTCACGCCTCATGGACCACCAACACGTCAGCCCTCAAATAGTGACGGGCTTTTAGCTCCAGCCTCTTGAACAGCATTTCCTTCCTTTCTTTGCTTTTCCAAAACTATCAAGGTGATTACCTCTCAGTTAGTTTCCGGGGGTGTGGGAATCCCTAGTTTTTTGCCCCTCTCTCAGGTTGTATTACTCATTTTGCTGCTACTCCTCTGCCACAGCTGCCCTAGTCTTGCCCTCCCCTTGCCCCGCCCTCAGCAGCCGCCCTGAAATGTGGGTCACCCTGCACAATCAGAAGAAATCAGCAAGAGGTTGAGAAAGAATCGTCACCCATTTGGGTTTCTGCCAAGAGACTGGGGAAGAGAACAGTTGTTTAGTGCGGTAGCCTGATCATAGACTTGGTGACAATCCCTTTGCTCTGTTTGATTCTTTGCTTCTTCCCCCTACTTCCCTATATACGACGAAGATGATACGATTCCCTGATAATGCCGCTCAGCGGCGGGAAAGAATGAAGAGGCATGGTTGGATCCGTGGCCACTCATGGGGAGGTCAGGGACTGGACTCTTTACTCGCCCAACGAGAAAAAATATAAGACTTGTACCAAGGCAGCATTGAGGAAGCTTTCCCAGACTGTCCAGTCAACAGCTGCACAGAAGCTGTTTCAGAATTTAAAGACTGTTATCCAGCATTCCGGTCTCCGTAAGATGCTAGAGAAATGCTTGTAGACTAAGGAGGGTCGAACAGCTTAGTAACTGACCATCAGCTTTCTATACGTAGAAGCGGTAAAGCGAGAGTCAGTTAAGCTACTAAATAGGTTATAGCCATTTTATGGAAAACCTCGTTGAGTGAAGTCACACACCAGTTAAGATTAAGGTGTTTCATGAAGCAACACTAGGACTCGCTGAGTACTGTTACTTGTTTTTTCCTTTTTTACTGCCTGTCTTTGGAGGCCTCATAGCCCATGGGTTCCAAGGTAGAGTACCATGATCCTCCTCTGCTGTCGATGTCTCTGTGGGGTGCTCGGCCCCAAGCCCAGAAATCCCTTCTCGCCCCTTAACCTGAGGTGTCGATTTAAAGGGGTGGAGGTCTTGCCACTTGTTACAACTCAGAGAAGGGTGTGCCCACCAAGACCATTTAGGGAAATGTTGTTTTAGAGAATCTGAGAATTCGGCAGGCCATTTCCTTATGATTTTGGACTTGGGATCGTTCTTCCCGTTTTCATACTCGGATTTTTTAGGAAGAGACATTAAAGTGCTTCATAAATCAACGTGGTATTTTCTTGAATCCCTTGGTTTGATACCTGAGTCTTGTCGGTCTAGAGGAGGGAATGCACTATCTCAAGAGGCCATATTCTCTCATTAAATCTCTCTCCCTCGATCTTGCTCACCGCAGTCATTTGATTTCCTGACCGTACGAGCCATTTAACACAGCTTCTGCTCGGGCTGAGGCGTCTGAGTTTTTCTTCCTTAGGGATGAAGAAGATCGTCTCTGATCAGCTGTTACCAGTTTTTATGGCAGGTTCACAGTGTATGAGCAGAACAGGCTACTTGTCCATGTCATTTTCCCCCTCTCCCCCCAATTGTTGTGGAGTATCAGGGCCCCTTCCTCTCATCTGACCTAGAGGCTTTACAGAAACCTGTCTAGAAGGTAAGAATTCAGAAACCTTGCCCAGCTGTGACCCTGAATGCGTGGCTGCCTTTGCCTGTCGGCTTCAGGCTTATCTGAACGGTGGAGCGGTTTCTTTATCTGCCTAAATGACAGGGCAATGAGATGGCCTTATATTGATGTTGATGTGAACACCCCGGTGCCAGCAATTTCTGGGGCCAAAAAATTTCAGTATGGCCCTAGGGGGACTCAAAAGTGTGTGGAGATCCTTGGCTACAAAATGTTTTTATACTTTCATTTCAAAGAACCTACAGGGTATTCTTAATGTGAAATGCGATTGAGCTATTCTCTCTGTGTAGGGGCCAGATTATGTTTAATGGGGTAAACAGCTGAAGAAATATGACTTGCCTCCTCCTCCAACAGCAGCAGCACTTAGCTTCCATTTAGACAGTTGTAAGTAATACATGTTTACAGGAGTAATTCAAATCTGGGTGTTCTGCATGAATATCATAAAACTGGGTCCATTAAGTTTGCGATTCCATTTTTGGAGCTGAATCTACTTCCCTGAATCAGTTCACAACTTCCAGTTGAACAGAAACACTGCGTACCGATGAATCATAAAAAAGACCTCAAAGCCAAGCTCGGCCTGCCCAGGGCCAAACTAATGGCAGTTTGAATTTTTTTTTCCCCAGCATCTACATTTGCTTAATGGCTTTGATCATATAGAGTTGGAAGAGATGACGACAGTTCAGATGGCCCCATCCCCTCTCTCCAGGCAGGTGAATAACTAAGCTGTCAGTGTGATCTATTATCTTTTTAAAAGACCTCTAGAGGTGAAGACTTAACCTACCTCAGTAGTTTGTTTCAGGGGTTGTCATTCTGCCAGACCTTCCTTCGCGGCTAAGGGAACCGTTGTCTTTGGGCTGTCTTTGTTTAAGCTCTTGTCCTCTGTGGATGGCTGGTCTGTATCCTCTTCATACATTTGAAGACAGGTCCTACAGGAAAGGTCAGAAGGATTGTGGTTGGACTAAAGATTGACTAAGTATTTCTTTTCCGTCCCTTTAATTTCTTTGATTTCATGTCTCTAAACATGATGGTCTCTGGACCCTCCACATTTTCTCCTCCAAGGGCAATCATTCAATCAGTGGTATTTATTGAGCACTTACCTCGTGCAGAGCAGTGTGTGCTAAGTGCTTGGGGGAGTACAATACAACAGACTTAGCGGTCGCATTCCCTGCCTTTAGCGGGCACTCACAGAAATTGGTCAGCATAGCACATTAAAAGGAACTGACTATAAATACAGAGTTTAGTAAAAAGATTACTTCCTTGTTCTCACGTGACATACTTATTAATACTGTGTTACCATGTTGTCTTTTTTTAATACCAGTTCACTTATGAGCTTCCAGCCAGTTATCTCCCTTCTTGTATTGGGGTTTTTTTCCTCATCCTTAGGTGCATTACTTTCTATCTACCCCTCTTCTTTCTTCTTTTGTCAGACCCTTTTTCCAATTTACCACAGCTCTTTGAATTGCACTGGTGTCCCACCCGATTTCTAGTAATGGTAGAAACAACATCAGTGCCTTCTGTCCCATTTCAAATTAGGCCGAGCTGGTGCCAACAGGGAATTTTGCTGTGAGACTCCAGTCTCTGGGGAGAGGGTTTTCTCGACAGCTGCTACGTGAAGGTGCTGGCGTCTCTGTGCCTCCGAGCTTGGCCGACTGCCAGCCTGCCTGGACTCTGAGGACACGAGTGGCGGCCCAGAGAAGACAAAAGACTCGGCAGTCGAGTGACTGGGCTACTGGGGAACACTCCAGTGCCACTCAAGGCATTTGTTCCCTCTGCAAAGCCTCACTTCCTCCCCTTAGCTTGGTGCCTGACCTTCGGCCTGCCTCCTGCAGGTTGGGGTGACCATCCACCCCAAGCAGTCATGACTGGAAAAGTCAGGGAATGGTGCAGCTCATCAGATTTTCCTTCTTAGCAATTAGTAGGGAAACTGGCCTCTCGAGTAGATCTAGTTCTGCTGAATTTATTTACTTCTGCCTCCTCCGCATGATTTCCCCTTCCTCCCACCCCCAATTTTTGAGGAGACGACAAGACTGTTTTGTAATCATTGAGAGTGGCGGGTGCTGGGGTAGGAAGAGGAGGTCGAGAGCAAGCTAAAGGTTCAAATACAGGTTCCTGGAGTTTCTTCACTGAGACATAGGAACTCCTGGGTAGGAAGAGAAGTGGAGGTTCATTAATTGAATGCCTATTAGCCACAGTACATATAATAGAGTCTTTCTATTGCACTCTCTCAAGTGTCCTCTTACCTATCTCTTCCTTCTTTCCTCCCTTTCTTTTTCCTCATGCTCCATTTATTACTAGATTTAATTCTTATGTGCCCCTGTAGAAAAGCCCCTCCCCTGAATTGGTGTTCCGAGACATACCGATATGTGGGAAGATTATGCAAGTAAAATTGGTACTTTTCTTTTCACCCAATTTTCTTCCCTGGTTATCAGGCCACAGCGAAAGGTCCGAGGCCCCCAGCCCTCTCTGGTGTCTTAATTAGTCTATTGCCTCATTCTAATTCCTGTTAGAGGGGCAAGAAAGCTCAGAAGAGAGCATTGATTCCTCTATTTGCTTTCCCTCCTCCACCAGGGATATCTCGGCATGTTGAGCCCTTGCGCGTCTACATCTTGAAGACTTAGTCTCGAACTACGAAGGCAGTAAAATGCTATGTACCAAATACAGAGCAAAGAGCAAAATTGCAAGTGACTTGGGCCTGAAAGATATTAAGAAGTAGCTCCCTGTGTGTGCTCATGCCCTCACCTAATCCAACAGTAATTTGACAGACATAATGAACTGGAAGTAAAGAATGTGATGATGGATTGTAGCTTCATGTCAGGCTATATTTCATTACCTAAGGTCTTTAAGGTCTTTCCCCTTTTTATATTATGACTTCATATTGATGCATGGGATGTGTTTTCTTCCTTTAGGGTCCTGTATTGCTTTGTCTTTGACTGAAATTACCATTACTGTTTATGTATGTGCTTGTGAATATTTACGAGAGACTCCTGGGTTCTGAAGTCTTCAGTCACTGCCTAGAAGCTGTTACCCATCAATCAAGAGTATTTATTGAGCACTCCATGCAGAAAGCACAATAGTTAGCCAACATGATCACTGCCTTCAAGGGGCCGATGTTTCCCTTCCCAATTTTTGTCACAACTCTCCAATAATTTGTTCACGGGCCCTGCTCTCCCTCCCTACTAGACTGTGAGCCTCATGTGGGACAGGGCCTGTGTCTGATCTGATTCTCTTGTATCTACCCCAGTGCTCGGTACCATGCTTAGCACACAGTAAGTGCTTAACAAATGCCACAGTCGCTGCTGTTATTATCAGATGGTTTTTTGGCCAATGCCACAAGCAAGAGGAGCATGGAAACTGATCTGGGCTAGCTAGAGTAAATCATTCCGTAGTTCTGATACGGTTAGAAGACTGCACAGTGTCATTTCTTTTTTTAAGAGCACCAAAAAACTTGAGCAAATGTAAAAATTTACATTTTTGAAAAAACAAAATATGAAGAGCTGATATGAGAATTATTTCTTGGGTTGTTTTTTTTAAAATCTCATTACTAGTAAATGCACACAATTAAAGAATGTTCATCTCAAAGACTGATTGGACCTTGCTTGATATTCCATCTCTTGCAGGACCAGGTATGAGTTTTCAGGTGCTTGAAAGGGGCCATAATCTGTAGTCCCTTCCTGCCTGCTTACAGAGGATCTAGTAAAAGGGATTTACGAGGTTGGAAGTATTTTGCTTCTTGATGTTGACACATGATTTTCTTCTCAATTTTTAGTGCATTAAAGCTGGGCCACTGATTTTTATTTGGGCATAAATTCCTAATGGGTAAACAACTTAGAGGGTATCTGTTTTGTTCTCAGGGCTGCCCCGACTTCCCTTACAGCAATATACTTGCCGTTTAGAGCTTCTGAGCCTCAGTTTGCCCACCAGCAGACTGAATGTTAGAAAGATTCCCCGGCCACAGACTATATAGGTGGGTTTGCAGATATTGAAGGGGGGCAAAACCTACTGAAATAGATTGGCTGGTGGGAAGCTTGTGTGATTTTATATATATAAATATGCATATGTATGTTTAGCTAGGATTCTGTAACCTTACTAAGCAGTACATTTTCTCTCTGACGGCAAGCCGACTGTAACGGGGCCTCCTGGAGTGAGTACCGAGCTAATGCCGAGGTGCGGGAGGTTTGTTTCTCCCTGGTGCTGGTTGGCTGGTTGGCTCTGGGACACGTTTCTTGCTTTTGGTACAGGTTGGTCCCTCACCTGGGAAGTCCAGGTAATAACACAGCCCTGGATCTCCAAGTACGTCTGTGGGTTGTTTGTCAGATGCTCAGGTTTTTGCCCCACAGGCTGATCAGGTGACTTTGGGTCCTCCCCGGTGACCTGTCCCCCAAGATTTCTGGGTTTTCTGACTGGCACGTGAAGCAGCAGGGAAGGGGAGGAGGAAACCTATGAGGAGGTCGCACTCATTTCCTCCAGTCACTGGGGAGCCCTCGAAGTGTTTGTGACAGAGGATCGCCTAGGCGAGATCGGGACGCACCCAATTTTCTAAACTCATGATGACTGCTGCGACTCGCTCACCATGTCTTCCTTTTGACCTCCCTCAGGCTCACCTTGACGGATGTGCTTTCTTAAATGCTTAATCAATTGTATTTACTGAGTGCTTATTGGATGCAAATACTGTACTAAGTGCTTGGGAGAGTACAATGTAACAACAATATAACAGAGTTAGACAAAGAACACACTGCCCCTGGCCCAATCGTCCACCTGGCTATTTCCTGTATGATTCACCAAAAGACAGAACCTGGAATAATCTTTTTCATTTTGCCTGTCTTTGGGCAAGGTCTGATTGCAATACTAAAGCTCTGATTACTTTGAAATTGAAATTTGCTTTTTCTGCATTTTGTATTCTATTTACCTGTTTGCCATTCCCTCCAGGTGCTGTACGAACTCCTACTTCCAGCCTTTTGCTTGCCCAGCATTGTCAGATGTCCCTTATCTGGTGGAAGTATGGAACACTGATTAATTATCAAGAGTTTGGGGTCAGTAGGTCACCGGAGCCTCCTAAAAGCCCATCCAGACTAATCCCCACCCCCAACTAATGTGAGAATGATGTTTGACGGGGCAAGTGTTTAAAGAGTCTGAGTTTGAAAGAATCATGGTGAGGGTAGTGAGTTTTTCAATTTTCTGCCAAATTTTGCATATTTTTGCAAACAGGCAGGAAAAGGGGTAGTGGGGCTGAGATGCCTCCAGGCAGGTTTGTAAAAAGCAAGGAACTTCATGGCTTGAAAGAAAAATAAAAAGCTTTGAAGATTCCTTTGGGGTACTGAATTCCATTTCTCCTGAAATGTAAAAACCAACTCCTGTGACAAAACAGAAGCAGTCCTGGTTGTCTTAAGTGCAATAAAGATGTCTTAGTAAATCACTGGTTATCAGTGCATTTTTGTGCAATCACCTTCATTTCAAAGAGTCAACTAGGCTGCTTTAAGGTAAGATTTACTGTCAATGTGAGTACGTGTATAGCTATGGGGAAATGAGGTCTGGCTAAAGTTCAAGTGCTGAGAGACTCAAAACTCTTGGCTTTAAGCAAAGGCAGGGAGGACGGTAAAAGATTAAGAGAGGCTGAAAGACATTCAGTGGGTAAATATCAAACTTTACCGAAATTCTCCGTTTTTACATATTCCTGTTTTGTGCAGCGGTAGACGATTCGATTGTTTGACCAGACGACTCTGTCCTAAGATCTTCAAACCGAAAGCATTCCTATACCATTTACTGTACAGAACAAGCTACTCCCCAGATTCAGCAGCCATCTGGCATCTACCTCCGATTTGGCCGATCATTACTTAATAAAAAAAGTGATAAACTTCTTGCAGGTGCTTAATCACCATTACCTTTCAAGTGCTTGTGTTCCTCTTCAAAGCTCTCCACTTCTCACTGTTTTTTACTACAAACAGTTTTAAGCAACCTGCCATCCTAGTGCCTAACAGCTGGATCAATCATAAACCTCTTCACAGAGGCTGGAGATTTCCTCCTGCTGCCATAGAAATTTGAAGAGACTCGATCTAACATTTGAAGGCTGAATAGGCTCCCGCTTTTTTCTTTTTTCGCTTAATAGAACGAGGCCACAGGTTTATGCCACGGTCTCTGGCCCGTTTTAGCTTTGGTGCTGCAGGATCCAGCCGTCTCCACTGTCTGTAGCTGGTCCTTAGGATTCTGAAAGAAGCTTTGAATAAAGCAAGGGCAGATCTTGAAACACTTAACAGGAGGTAGTATTCTTAATCGTGGGCAAATGTAACAAAAGGAAACACAGATGAATGATCCCATGCTTGATGTGTAGTAATTAAAATTCATCTGTTTAAAATCGCAGCGCTAAGTTGTCAAGAGAGGGAGTGACCCGGGGAAACAGTCCTAAGATTGTAATTGCGAACAGGTGTTGTCTGTTGCTGCTGGAGAGCCATCTCTGTCAGGTAAATACCTTGGTAGGACGTGTTGCTTAAAACTACATGTCTTAGAACAAAGATGACTCGGGAAGCAGTGCGGCCTAGTGGAAAGGAGTACAAGGAGAACAGGTCTGAGTGTCGGAGGACTTGGGTTCTAAATCTGGCTCTACCTCTGGTCTGCTTTGTGACTTTGTGCCTCAGTTCCCTCGTCTGCAAAATGGGAATTCAATATCTGTTCTCTCTCCTACTTAGACTGCATCCACCCCAGTGCTTAGTACAGTGCTCTGTACAGGTAAGTGCGTAACGAACACTATATCATCAGGTTATCGAACCACTGTTTGGCCTAGAAGATTTAGTGGCTTGTATAAAATCAACCCTCAGTTGAACAACTTTGGGATTGTACTCAGTGTGAAAAAGCATTGCCGAAGGCCAGGTGGATTGTTAACAGTGGGCAGTGGCTCCCTTTCCTGGGGTAACACCCCCGATCTTGAGTCACTGGGAGAGGTGTGGTCAGATTCCTCCCACCAATCCAGCAGCAAATGAAGCCGAATACATTTAGGCATGAAGTTAGGAAGTGAAGATCCTATGTATGACTAATCCAAAAAGCAAGAATTCACAGCAGAGTCTTTCTTAAAATGGAGCTGCTAAGAGATATTCTTTTTTTAAAAAAGTGGGTATCCCTGGATAGTCCACCACATTTTTTTGGATATTGCATAAAACACTGGGTGTGCATGCATAAATTCAGTTCTATAACATAGCACAGCTCTGACAGGGTTCCTTGAACTCCATGATCCCTAGTTGGCCCAGATAAAATTCTGACTGGTGGGATGTGATTTTAAAAAAGACAACACAACAGAACAAACCCTTTACATGTTTTGCTTAAAGCAAGGTTGTCTTCTTGCTTTACAGTGAGACCATTCTCACTGTAACAGTGCTTGTTGCCTGAATCAAGCAATAAGATTTATAAACCGGCTTGAGGGCGTGAACTTCTTCATCTTAGTTATAATGATTATGGTACTTGTTAAGCACTGTTCTAAGCACTGGGGTAGATACAAGTTAGTCAGGTTGGGCACAGCCTCAATCTGATCTCGCCAGAGTTTTGGCTCAGGTAGATTTTCAAAATTTTCCCTGATTCACCTTCAATTTTTTACACTGGAGTTTTGGGTAACTGGAGATTCTTAGTTAAGGATGAGATTTCTGACAATCTTTCTGAGGGAAGTTAGGTTCCGATGGAGTGAGCAGGATAGGAGAGAGATGGATCCTGCAGGACAGGTGAAGAAATCACAGCCTTTTCAGGTTGAACAAGTGAAATATTTGTGTGGAAAGACACGGGTTTTTAGTTAAATTCACTGTGGCGCTCAGTCTTTACCTCCAAGGTAACCAAGATTTTTACCTTACGTAAATGAAGAGGTTGAGTTGTCCTTCGGCTTGGAGATGAAACAATAAGGCCTCAGGGATTAGCGCAGAGCTTCTCACAAGAGCCTTCAACTTCCAGGAATTTGATACTCGGCAGCGGTTTGAGTGCCAGTTTGGAACATATCAGGCAGTGGCCAGTTCAGCCTTCGGCATCACCCAGGACGGTAGAGTCTCACAGAGATTCTCACTGAGTTAGACAATGATCTAGTCAAGAACCCACCCCTGCTCAGATTTTGCATGGGTTCAAGGCAACTTTCTCATTTTGCAAGCTGAAAACTGTGATGACAAGCTGATTTTTAGCACACTCCTTAAGCATAAGTCGATTTAGTATGTTTTACCAGTTCCATGTTGGCCAAATGTCGGCCAAGCGTGTGCATTGAAATCTCCCATGGAAAGGAGTAGGCCGGGTTCTGTCACTCCTGTGATGAGTCTGGCTAGCACCTTATAGGATCTCTCTCCTCCTTATGCTACTGCATGCCTTCGCGTAGATCAGATGAGAATGATAATTCTTTTCAACTACATTTTAAAGGCCTTTTTTACTGCTAGGCCCATCTTGAGTATTTTAAGACTGGCAAAAAAGTCACCAAAGTGGGGTGGGGGAAACAGGTGGACAGGAACGAGATGGAAAAATACTTTGACAGTTCGCTTCTATTTGGCAGCTGTGAGAGCCTAAGATTTGCATTTTGTTACCTTCGGCCCCAAGCTGATTAATTCTCTTTCTAAAAAGTCATGTCTCTTTCCTTCAATCAACATCAACAGCCAATTACAACCTGTCATCACCCAACATATAATAACGCAAATGTTATCGGGGACGGAAACAGTTGGACTGACAAGATTAGCAAGTCTCTCTCTTAATCTTGTAATCACATGATATCCAACGGTTAACGCCAATATACAATCCAATTTGCTCGGAAATGTCTTTTTGAGCTGCACTGTGGAAATTTCCTGTTACCCCCTGGTCTAAAATGGGCATTGTAGATCAGGCCCTGGTATGGGTCAACTCCCTAATGGGTCCTTTTCCTCATTTCCATTAACGACGTAAAGCTAAGCTGCGTTAATGTTTCAAAGACAGACTGTTCGGATCATAGTATGCAAAACTATAAACAGCAGTGAGGGAGATTTGATGCTAAGGTGTTGGATTATAGCAGGCGTCGTTCCCCGAGAGCAGAGCACTAGGGCTGGAGGAAGATAGTTCCATTATTAAAAGAGCAAATCTGTGTTCCTGGGAGCATAATTTATGGTGTCTTGGACAAGATGATACGCCTAGAGATCTGATCTAGATGGAGGGTGAAACTAGAAGGGACTCGCTTAAATCATCTGGTACCTCCAGGCAGATCAGCAGTTTAGAGGCCCAGGCTGTCGGTCTTGACTCTGACCTCATGCCTTTAATAATAATAATAATACCGTTGGTATTTGTTAAGCGCTTACTATGTGCCGAGCACCGTTCTAAGCGCTGGGGTAGATTCAGGGTAATCAGGTTGTCCCACGTCAGGCTCACAATCTTAATCCCCATTTTACAGATGAGGTAACTGAGGCAGAGAGAAGTTAAGTGACTTGCCCACAGTCACACAGCTGCCAAGAGGCAGAGCGCGGAAAATTTGAACTCATGACCTCTGACTTCCAAGCCCCGGCTGTTTCCACTGAGCCACGCTGCTTCCCATAAAGGCTCTGCCACAGGGGGATGAGCAGAGTTGGAAGCTGCAGAGGCTGACAACTGCTTGCGGTAGCCCTGTAGACTCAAGAGGGACCGAATGGAAAAAGTGACCGTCAGCCTGCCTTTGTTTTGGTATAACGACATTATGGGAGACAAAGGGAACGTACCCTGGCTCAGTTGTATACTGTCGGATGGCTGTCTGTGAAGGAGACCTTATGAAGGACATTTCTCTCAAGGACCTTCTTGTATCGGAGTAAAATTCCTCAAGTTCAGCCATCTGTCTTGTCTGCTCAGATGAAAGGTGTTAAGTCTGAATCACATTGAATATGTGACAGTAAAATGAGTACATCCAATATGTTACACCGCCCCGGTGCTCTGGTTACTTGGGGCAGCCAGCCCAGATGGCTGAAATAGAAGCATTTTAGTCTGCTAGGTGCAGGTTACGTATCGAAGAGTGTTCTCTCCTTCACGTCAAACACTTTCTTCCCATCAACTCTCCTTTTCATTAACTAGCAACTGATATAGATTTTTCTCTTCAGTGTGAGGGGGTCAGTCTTGAAAACAACATGGCAAGCGGCGCTTCCAATGTTATTTTGCTTCACGGTTCTGCAGAAGAGTGTTAAGTGGGAGGGGGAAAACATCCAGCTTGATTCCTCACATAACATTAGCACTCTTAATTCCTGCAACACGTAGAGTGAAGAAAAAACTGCAAAGCATTATGACAGCTGCCAAATTAACCACAGAATATGCCCCGTGTTCAATTAGCCAAAGTCTGAAGGGAATATTAGGAGTTGGTTTCCTACAAGGCTAAAGGGGATTAAAAAAAAAATCTTTGGAAAAGCCCTTTTTCGCAAGGAGAGTTCCTCATTGTTTTCATTTTGCGGTTGAAAAAAAAAAATAATTGCAACTGACTCTTTTCCAAAAGACTCCAAAGTAACATTTTTGTAAATGCTGAAAATAAAGATGTAGGAAATGGGCTCATTTTTAAGAAAAGAGAAGATTAGTGGTGCCCACACATCCCAACAGAGGATGGGAATGAAAAGCCAAGGGTTTACCCACAGACCCTCCCCTGCGCTGGTTCCCTAGCTAGACAACAGAATGGGTTGGGGAAGGAAGCAGATAACCACATTCTCAAGAGCCACTGGGAAGTGGAGGAAGGTCAGATTTTCACCCTCAAGTCTCCTCTTGACCAAATCTTTCCACTTCTAGGTCTTTCTTCAGTTTCTCTGACCACCTATTGATTGCCCCTGGGCCCTGGATGGACAGGAGGCAGCTATTATTTCTGTAAACCTAGTGGCCCAAGCAGCGAATATTGATTTCAGAGAATTAGCAGCTCCATCAGGAACTCTGGTTCGATTTACAAGTCCTGTAATTTCAGGGAAAATAAATTGGATGCGTGCACTGAGGCTCAATGATCCATTAAATAAATAAAAAAAAAAGATGAAATATTCCATAGTGGCTGTTCAGAATATTTCTGCCTCCACAATCAGTGGTTGGTTCTGAATTTCAAAGCAACCAGAGAGTTCTAGGCATAAGTTAGAATAATACAATTTTCCCAGGAAACCTTATAAACTGGAGTGAAAATTAGATTTGTGGTTTTAGTGTCTGGGTTTCCAATTTAACATACTGTGGAATTCACCTCATCAAATTGCTAAACTAATATCTGAGCAAAGAAACAGACTCCAACATCTGCCTTAATAGCAATTTAGAAAAAAAAATCTAGAAATCATGATAGGTGAAGAGCCAAGAGAATAATAATATTGCAAAACGGCAAACCCTCCTCGTTCTTAAATCTAGTCAACTGGCCAAGAGTTCCACTGAAGGGTAGGGAGTCATTCTAATTAGGGGATAAAAATCTCCTAAAAGTTGTATGCACTTTAAAGAAAGAGGTAGGAAGGCTTGGAACGTTCTATTTTCTGGACTAGGATTCTAATACTGAGCAGTTACCTTAGACCTGTTTAACTCCAGAGTGATGGGCCAACTATCCTTAGGTCTCAATTTAATTCTCCGTGTTGTAATTAAGAAGGGAAATATTTACCTGAGTAACTCTGGCCTGGAATCCTTTTGCACAGCTCAAGCAAGAGATAAGATGCACAAACACAGGAACAAACAACAGTAAGGAATACATCATGGGAACAAGTAGCTCGAGAGAAAAACGTTTTGATCTCCCACCTCCCCGCAAGAGGAAAACACAACAGGCACCTCCAAGCACTTGCAAATGTCATTTCAGGGAGAAGAGAGAGGTTGGGCAGATGGAACTAAACTTCTCTCTACTCTCCAGCACTAAACTGATGGCTGTGTCTCACGAAGTCATTAAGCAGCTGTCGGACTCCCCACAGCCCCAAATCTGCCTGGATGAGAAGCAGCTTGGCTGCTAAAGTGCAGGACTGGGAGTCAGAAGGACCTGAATTCTAATCCCTGCTCTGCCCCTTTGCTGTGTGACCTTGGGTAAGTCACTTACCTTCTCTACGCCTCGGTTACCCTGTCTGTAAAATGAGGATTACGAAGGTGAGCCCTATGTGGGACGGGAGACTGGGTCCAGCTTGATTAGTTTGTACCTACCCTTGTGGTTAGTACAGTGCCTGGGACATAGTGAGCGCTTTACAGAAACCACGGTAATTCTGCCTGAACCTGTTTGTTCAGGTCTGGACCACTCTGTCAATCCGTCAATGGTATCGAGCGCTTACTATTTGCAGAATACTGTACTAAGCACTTGGAGGAGCACATTACAGCAGAATTAGTGGACACGTTCCCTGCCCTTAACGAGCTTACTGAGTTGCGGGGTGGAGGGGTGGGGGAGTCTATGCAAAGTAGACTTCTCTCTTTCCCTTCTCTCTGACCTCCCTTCCTCCTCTCTCGCCCCGCTCCGGTCTATTCTTCACTCCGCTGCCCGGCTCATCTTCCTGCAGAAACGATCTGGGCATGTCACTCCCCTTCTTAAACAACTCCAGTGGTTGCCTATCGACCTCCGCTCCAAACAAAAACTCCTCACTCTAGGCTTCGAGGCTCTCCGTCACCTCGCCCCTTCCTACCTCTCCTCCCTTCTCTCTTTCTACCGCCCACCCCGCACGCTCCGCTCCTCCGCCGCCCACCTCCTCGCCGTCCCTCGGTCTCGCCTATCCCGCCGTCGACCCCTGGGTCACGTCCTCCCGCGGTCCCGGAACGCCCTCCCTCCTCACCTCCGCCAAACCGATTCTCTTTCCCTCTTCAAAACCTTACTTAAAAATCACCTCCTCCAAGAGGCCTTCCCAGACTGAGCTCCTCTTCCCCCTCTACTCCCTCTGCCATCCCCCCTTTACCTCTCCGCAGCTAAAGCCTCATTTTCCCCTTTTCCCTCTGCTCCTCCACCTCTCCCTTCCCATCCCCACAGCACTGTACTCGTCCGCTCAACTGTATATATTTTCGTTACCCTATTTATTTTGTTAATGAATTGTACATCGCCTCGATTCTATTTAGTTGCCATCGGTTTTTACGAGATGTTCTTCCCCTTGACGCTGTTTAGTGCCATTGTTCTCATCTGTCCGTCTCTCCCGATTAGACCGTAAGCCCGTCAAACGGCAGGGACCGTCTCTATCTGTTGCCGACTTGTTCATCCCAAGCGCTTAGTACAGTGCTCTGCACATAGTAAGCGCTCAATAAATACTATTGAATGAATTGAATGAATGAATGAAAGTAGCAGATAGGGCAGATAAGAACTGATCCCAGTTCACCCCTAGAGAGATGGTGGTCGTCCCTCAGTTTACCGAACACTCAGGCTTTGGATCAGCACATCATAGGCCCGGGGAGTCCTGGAGCCTGGCAGAAGCAGCCTCCTGAGCGCTCTGGAAGAACCCAGGACAGACCCAGAACTGGGGAGTTGCCAAATCCAGCCCAGATCCCCACAGGGCCACTGGAGATGGAAGTGTGGCCTTCGGGGAATCCCATCCCTATCTGGAAAGGACCAGATAGGGGGTTAGCCTTAGAAAGAACTCATCAGCAGCTGTGTTTCTGGCTGATAACTAACACCAGGTGGAACAAAGTCACATCTTATCCCTCCTCTGTTGTGCTAGAACAACTTTTGCGCAACTTAAGAGAGTTATAAACTTGAAGAAATTCACAGTATTATCGGCTATGTGCAAACACGCTTCCCTCTCTCTTCCAAAGTTGATGGACAGCGATGGCCACAAATTACATATAATTCTCCCTTCCCTTCAGACTCTAAAGACCACACTGTTCCATCCTCCGCGGTTTTAAAAGGATACGACAAAACCTGTAATACCCCAACCCAGTTTGTACCCAGACACACGCACACAAAACATTCACAAATATATCACTGCAAGGATCTTGAGAGATTCCTGCTCTCTGACATTTCAAAGGACGAGGCATGGGGGAAAGTCATTTATAGCTGTGGGAAAAACTGAAATGACATTTTAAAAAAGCTAAAAATACATCACGTTCTATCCGAACAGACCGGCGCAATGCAGAGTTACGAAGAAACGGATTGGGGGGATTAAAGGCATGTGGGTGGGCTCTGGGCTGGACAAGATAAAACCACAAGTAGTGGCCGGCTTTAGGGAGTCGCTCTAGCCCCCAACGAGGGAGTTGCTCCGTACGAAGCCAGCATCAACTACCGCCTGCCTTGTGCCCCTGGGGTATGGGAGGAAGGACTGGTTTGGTGTTGGACCCTGGTCGGACGATGTTCTGGGAGGGTCTGGATATGTTGCTTCTCATCATATTAAGCCTCTTATCAGGTAATGCAGGTGATAGAGCTTGTTTCATTTTTCTGCTGTTGTCATTGGAAGCTTGGCCTGTAAGGATGGAAACAAATAGAAGGGTGAGGATACAGGGAAGGTTTATATATTGCTATATTCATCCAAAACCAACTGCCAACCAAGAGACAAATAAACTGGGTCAAGAAATACACGTTGAATGCCTTCCTGGGGATCACAGGATGGGTTTGTTCATGAAACGATGGATTCTGATGTCTTTATAGCAGGTGAGTAGGCTTTCCTGTGACTTTTAATTGGATGGGGATACGGGAAGGGGTCGAACAGAGATGGATAGAAACAATAATAATAATAGTAATCGTATTTGTTAAGTGCTATGTGCCGGGCACTGTACGAAGCACTGGGATAGATAAAAGATAGTAGGGTTGGACACAGTTCCTGTCCAACATAGGGCTTACAGTTTTAATCCCCATGAGGAAACTGAGGCACAGAGAAGTTAAGTGATCTGCCTGAGGTCACAAAGCAGACAAGTTGGGGAACCGGGATTATAGCCTAGTGGATAGAACACGGGCCTGGGAGTCGGAAGGCCCTGGGTTCTAATCCTGACTCTGCCACTTGTCTGCTGTGTGACTTTGGGCAAGTCATTTCATTTCCTCTGTGGCTCAGTTACCTCACCTGCAAAATGGGGATTAATACTGAAAATCCCATGGACTGTGCCCAACCTGATTAGCTTGTATCTGCTCCAGTGCATAGTACAATGCCTGGCAGGTTGTCTTGTCTTATGCTGTAGAGTCGCCTCAGATCCATAGCGACTCCATGGACACATCTCTCCCAGAACACCCCGCCTCCATCTGCAATCGTTCTGTAGCGGATCCATAGAGTTTTCTTGGTAAAAATCCAGAAGTGGTTTACCATCGCCTCTTTCCAAGCAGTAAACTCGAGTCTCTGCACTCGACTCTCTCTCATGCTGTGGCTGCCCAGCACAGGTGAGTTTTGACTTATAGTAGATTGCTAGCCACTGTCCAAGCTAAGAATGGAATGGGCAGGCCTCTACTTGACTCTTCCTCCCATAGCTGACACTGGTAGAGTCCTGGAAACTCTCCAGGTGCAAACCTGAGAGGAGGGCCTGGCACATAGGAAGTGCTTAATAAATACCATATTAAAAAAAAAGGTCCTTTGACTCCCAGGCCTGTGCTCTTTCCACTAGGCCACACTGCTTCTCAATCGGACACGCCAGGGGAGGAGGAAATTGGGGAATGCAAGTCAAGGTAAGGAGCGAAGCGGACACAATATTTGGGGGTCAGCGGGGTGGTAAGGGGAAGCAGTGAGATGCAGAAGTCAGGAAATCTGTAGAAAGAATTAATAGAAGAGACTCCAAGGGATGGTAAGGCCTTCCGATGGTAAGGGTTGGAAGGCAGTTAGTGATTCGAGGGTCTTGGGGAATCGTCACTTAAGAAACTGCGGGTCCATGGGATAAAAGGGCAGTAGAGGGGGAGCGTGAGAATCTTTTAAGGACCTGGGGCACTACGGGAGAGGTGAAAGGGGATGAGAAGCAGCAGGCTTAATGGAAAGAGATCCAGGCCCAGGTCAGGCGACCTGGGCTCTAATCTCAGCTCTACCACTTGCCTGCAGGGTGACCTTGAGTAAGTCACTTAAATTCTTTGTGTGCCCCGTGTGGGACAGGGACTGAATCCAACCTCCAGGCACTCAGCACAGTGCTTGGCATACATTAAGCATTTAACATACATCACACTTTTGTGGGGGGTTCCAGAGAGAGTACTCGAGAGGATGAGATGATTAGAAAGGTGGGAATTGGTTGTAGTATCCCATGATTGCAGGAGGGCAGGACTGGGCAGGCGGCTGAGGGGGAGCAAAGTGGATGACAAGAGGGAGGAGCGGTAGGAGGTGGGATGAGCAGAGTCAAGCTCAATTGCTGTCAAATTTAGCTTTGCAGTGACTAAATGGCAATCGTTTTGACTCTCCAGAGGGGTTTAGGGGTGGTGTCTTTGTAACCTGTAGAGCAGGCTTGGAAAAAACCCTCTTCTCTAAGGAGCCGGGATGGATGGAAGGAGAGGACAGGAGAATATCCTCAACGGCATCCACACAGATTGCACCGCCAAACGTTTGGGCATTTCTTCCCTTGCCTTCGGCAGGATTGGGCCCACAGTTCGCTAACCCTTTATCCGCCTCCAGAGATAGTTGTTTTTTTTTTTTTTTAACTCTTTTAGGTCAACTGGCAAGCCCTCCTCAAACGCCCCTCGCCCCCTAAAAAAACAACCCTTATTTACACTAACGGTGAAATTAAAGCTCACCTTGAATGGTTGAAACAGTATGGCTTGAAAAGGGGGTCAAACTCTGTGGACGATGCACTCCACTCCCAACCCCGAGGGCACCTGCTTGTCCCACGCAGGAGCCGTCAAAGGAGGGAGCGCTGGGGCCCGCCATCCAGAGGGGTGAAAACGACCTGTCCAGCGAAGACCCGCTAAATGAAGAGAAGGCAGAAAACCCAGAGTTAGCCCTTGCTACTCTATCGGTGGGAGGAAGGAAAACAAAGGAATCCTCGGTTGAAACAAAGCCTTGCCAGTATCTTTAAATGATGTACATTGCTTTCAATCCCCAGCATTAAGTACAGTGGTTGGCACATAGTAAAGGATTAACCAATATCACAGATATTATTACTAGGTCAAAAAAGATTTTCCTTTGGCAGGCTGATGCATTGGCTACTTAAAGCATTTGCTGCTGTTGTCAATGGTGCCCTCATCTTCCCCAATCCCCGATCGTGGGTGGTAACCCATCTCCTGATTGCCCCGCTCCAGGCTGCTCTGTTGCTTTCTGCAGCAAGCCCTCATCTCCCCAGGCTGGAAAAGAAAAATTTCTCTACTCCCCTGCACCCTCCGGGTAGCAGCCTAGTTCCCTCTTTTCATTCCTGTCCAAGTCCTTGAGTGAGCTGTCCAGGTTTTTATCGCATCCCGCTCCACTATTATGTCAGCTTTGAAGTCCCGGGCTCCAGTCTCTCCCCTACTCCAGTCATACCTCACTCTGGTACCCACCCCATTTTTTAAAACATCATTCAGCACATCTCCCCACTCTTCAAAAGCCTCCCGTGGTTGCCCGTGCCTCTCTGCATCAAGCAGAAGCTCACCAATCACTTCAAGACATTCATTTGTCTACTTCCTTTCTATCCACTCTTTTTTCCCGCTACACCCCCAGCTTACCCTCTTCAATCTTTTCAAGATACTCACTGCCCCTTGTTTTGTTTTAATGCTATTTGTTGAGCACTTGATATATAATGAACGCAGTTCGAAGTGCTGGGGTAGATAGGTTGGACACAGTCCCTTTCCCGCCTACGGCTCACAGTCTATGTAGGAGGGAGAACAGGAGAACAGGCACAGTGAAGTGACTTGGCCAAGGTCACAAGGCAAGCAATTGGCAGATCAGGGATTAGAAGCCAGGTCCCCTGATTCCCAGGCCGCTGTTCTTTTCATCAGGTCACACTGCTTCTCTTGTTCTCATCCCTCCCACTGTTGACTTCTCGCTCACACCCTCCCATTTGCCTGGGATCCCCTCCCACTTTGTATTCATGAAGCAGCATGGCCTAGTGGCAAGAGCACAGACTTGAGAGTCGGAGGTCATGGGTTCAAATCCCGGTTCCGCCGCTTGTCTGCTGTGCGGCCTCGGGCAAGTCACTTAACTTCTCTGTGCCTCAGTTACCTCATCTGTAAAATGGGGATTGAGACTGTGAGCCCCAGGTGGGACTGGGACGGTGTCCAACTTGATTACCTTCTATCTATCCCAGCATTTAGAAGAGTGCTTGGCGCATAGTAAACCCTTAACAGACACCGTAATTATCATTATTATTATTATTCAACAGACCATCACTCTCCCATTTTCAAGCCCTTTTGAAATCACATCTCCTCTAGGAGGCCTCCCCCAATTAATAGCTATATCAATTACATCCCCAAACTGACATTTCAGCACTTAGTTCTCACAACCCCCTATAACACTTATGGACCCAATTGATATACTCTGTGGCTTCCTCTTATCTGTAAATTAGTTCATCATCAGTCTGTCCTGCTAGATTGTAAACTCCTTGAAGGTAGGGATCAGGTCTCGCAATCGCACTGCACTCCCAAGTGCTACAATAATAATAATGATGATGGTATTTAAGTGCTTACTATGTGCAAAGCCCTGTTCTAGCGCTGGGGGGGAGATACAAGGTGATCGGGTTGTCCCACGAGGGGCTCTCAGTCTTAATCCCCATTTTACAGATGAGGTAACTGAGGCACAGAGAAGTTAAGTGATCTGCCCAAAGTCACACAGCTGACAAGCGGCGGAGCCGGCATTAGAACCCATGACCTCTGACTCCCAAGCCCGAAATCTTGCCACTGAGCCACACTTCTTCTGCTCTGTACAGTGCTCTGCACGCAGTAGATCCTCAAAACAAAAAAAATACTGTTGGTTGACTGAAAAGTATGCTTGCTTTTTTGATTGTTTTCTCTATTTCTTTTTCGATTCATAGATCACTGGGTCAAGTACTGCCTAGATAGTAGAATTGCATAAGAACATCAAGCTCTGAATTGCTGCTGAAACTATTTGGTTATGTGAAAGACTTCCTGAGTAAAGGCTGATGCATAATTTCAATTTCCTTCAGGTTTAATGTCAGTCCACAGTGCTGTGATGAAAGTGAAGAGACTCAAAATCATCTCACGTCTTGTGAGTGTGAGCCCCATCGACATACAGCAGTTCCTGGATGACTCGCTCAACGGTTTTCAAGGATGCTTGTAGCCTATACTGAGTTGAAAGAGTTTTCCAGTATATCAGAAGTGTATTCTGACACCAGATTCTATGTTCCTCATCACAGCGCTACTTATTCGCGTGTTAAAATCCCCCGCGATCATCAGCTTGTCAGATTTTTAGTCTGTCCAGATGTTTAGAGAATTTTTTTCTCTTCGTCAGAATTCAGCAGGATGGGGCATGCCCACTGACGATGGTAGCAAAACACTGTTCTAGGCAGGTGCAGGGTCATTAATTGGTCACTTACATGTTTCTGGACAGAGTGAGGAGCCCTGAGACTGTCTCAGCGAATACGTGACACTTGAAGAATGTCACTCTGAAAGGAGGAGACCTCTGTCGAAAAAAAAAAGGTGTATCCAACATCTGTCTCCTTGGGCTGTCGGGGGTCTGGTGGGGTACTGGGCTCTTGCATGGGGCCACAGTGTCGGCTACGGCGTCGGCGAGTTCGTAAATGCTGTTAACGGCACCGGATAATAATACCTTGATGTCCCAAGATGCGATGGTCATTTCCTCAGTATTTGTTTTATTATCGGTCAGCCCGCCACAACGTTAAAACCCATCAAACCGATCCTCTTATGAGTCTGCTTTGGGACTGTGAAGCAAAACCCATTTTAGACTATCATTTTCGGGCACTTCCCCATTCAGGTAAGCGATGTTTTCCTACGGGAGCAGCTCACAGACCCACCCAGTCTAATCTTTTTGTGGCCACAGACTTGTGTCAGTTGACATGGCTGGGGAAACTGATTATGGGTAGAAGTCGATTATCGATATTCCTGTAAAATCCTTCAGTGCAAAATAAGAGGAAGTAAAGAGTGGGGTGAACTCCTAGCACAGCTTGGATTTTACCAAGATCTCTGGCAGCACTGATTCCCTTTAACTGGCCTTTGAACAGTGGACTGTGGCTGATCCATTTTGAAAGGATCAAGGTCTTGAAGCTTCAGGGATTAGGTCAGGGCATCAGGAACTGGGTACTCTTCTCTCCTCCTTGCCAAGGGGATGGAAATAGACCAGGGGACCTCTGGCCAAGTGAGGGAAGACAGCAGAGCAGCTGAGAAGATGAAAACGGTTATGACTGTTTTGTATCGATTCTTGGTCTTCTTTGGCACAGTACTGTGGGGCTTCAATCTAATCCTTCACCCAGAAATGCTTAAGATACCACAAAGCAGAGGCTAGAGAAGCAGGGTGACCTAGTGGATAGAGCAGGGGTCTGGGAGTCAGAAGGGCCTGGGTTCTAATCCCAGCTCTGCCACTTGTCTGCTGTGTGACCTTGGGCAAGTCATTTCCTTTCTCCGTCCCTCAGTTACTTCATCCATAAGATGGGGATTAAGACCGTGAGTCCTTCATGGGAGAGGAACTGAGTCTGACTTAGAATCTTGTATCTACCCCAGCAACTATTACAGTGCCTGGCACATAACACTTAAATTCCATTTTAAAAAAGGCAAAAAACATGAGTGAATGAGCTGATTAGACAAGATCATGCTCATTCTGTAATTTTTTTCCCTTGCCTGTTACATGGTAACCAATGTCAAATAATAGTAGTTAAAGAAAGAAAGAAAGAAAAGCTCAAACAAGCCCAGGCTAGAGCAAGTAAATCCATTTGGGCTAATGAAATAAGACCTAAGTGTGAATCCCTGAAGAGAAGTCATGTCAGTATCGGCCTTGGCTCCTGATTTCCCAAATCTATGAAAATTCCTGTTTGGAATTCATGCCCGTACATGTCTCAACTGGACTTCACAGCTGCTGGACTCCAGGCACTGCAATCACACATTCATCAGAAAACACCTAATTCAGAACAGCCTGCACTGTGTGCTGGGAAGGAGAGACATTTTTCAATAAACTTCTCTGTCTGGGAAGACGAAGAAACTCATTGCAATAGAAACTAGACCCTCATGCTTTGACCTGGGATCATTCTTTCAGTCCCGGATTCCCCACAGGATACTGAGTCAGCCCCGATCAGAAGGGTCAGCCTTGAGGGTGGCGGCTCAGTAGTCCACTTGCCCATTGGGCTTTAGCTACAGATGGAGAAGCAGCAAGGCCTAGTGGATAGAGCATGGACCTGGGAGTCAGAAGGACCTGGGTTCTAATCCCGGCTCTGCCACTTGCTTCTGGGTGATCTTGGAAAAGTCACCTCACTTCTCAGTGCTTCAGTTATCTCATCTGTAAAATGGGGATTAAGACTCTGAGTCCCATATGGGACATGGATTGTGTCCAACCTGATTAGCTGATATCTATCCCAGTGCTTAGTACAGCGCTTGGCACATAGTAGGGGCTTAAATACCATAGGGGGAGGAAAAAAAAGGTGGATCAATCTCCAGGCTGACAGGTATTCGAAATGGTCATCTTGGAAAGTGACAAAATCCTTCAGACTGACAATCCTTCTCCCGAGTTTCAGGACTCTTGCGTTCTTCCCGAACGGGGTTTGGAGGACTTTCTCTGGGGATAAAAGTGGGGCGTGAGTGGGGCAACTTGACACGCCCTGTATCAGCCGAGTAGGCTGAGGGATCTGACAGAAATCTTCCAGCATTTGAAACATGGCAGCCACCACCCTTGAGCCATCCGTGTCTCCAGAAGCTGCTCCAGACCAGCCTCACACCAGGAGTGGGAGGTCAGTGGTGGAAACAGAGGTTTGAGTCGGAGCAATGGATGACAGCGAGCTGAAGGGCAGGGATTCTCCGGAGCCAGGAGAGACAGGCAATGGTGGAAGAGACACCCGGCCTGGGATGGTCTGAGGGGGAGCACTGCGAGGCCTCCCCAGCTCCCGAGGAACCCAGCTTACCAGCTCCCTGCTCCCCACAGGCTTACAGAACTCTCCAGTTGCGCTCAAGATTCCTCCTACTGCTTCTCATCTCCTCTGGCCTCAGAGCAGCGCTCAGACCCACTGGAGCCCTCTCCAAAGTGGACAGAGGAGCCAACTGGGAAACTTCTCATTTTCAAGACATCTTACTTCCTCGCCTACAGCCTCAGATTCATACTTTCAGCTAGCCACCATCCCTGACTGTGATCCTAATTAACGGGTTGAAATTCACCTAAGTTCAGCAGAATAGGCCACTTTCAGGTCCAATCCTCAAAGCCAGTGTTTACCACCACGGCTGCAGCACGTCCACAGAAGCATAAACCTTGCAAAACTAGGGGAGAAGTAGCTGTGCCTCAGAATTCTCACCATGTTAAGAATCTTGGTTACATCACCAAATCATGCATCTCCTTGATATGGCCATTTTTATTACATGGTCACCTGACTTGATATGTTATTATTACTTCAATCACCCTTCACAGGTGGACCCAGCTCCACTACAGCTTGTCCACCCTGAAGCTGGATGGTCTGGCATTAGGCCTTCCTCCAAATTCTTCTGGATTTATACTCTGAGCCTATGCAGGCAGAAGGGCCGTGAAATGTGGTGGGTAGCGACCCTTGCTTCGGCCTTCCTGAGATTTTCATCCCAATTGTAAGAAACATGGCACTGTTAAAAGATCATTCATTTACTCTCTCATGCTACACCCCCCTCAAAAAAAAAAAGTAAATTGCCAGTTTCACATTAAAACCCTGAATGATGTTTTTTTCTAAATACTATTCAGGGTGCAAATCAATAAAACCCAGAGCATTTCCTCAGAATCCATAAAAACACATGCCTTCAAAGCTTTTGTTTCTCATTTTCATAAGAGGAGGTAAGTGGACTGGGTAGAGTTCGCTTGAGGTTTGAGGTGCAGAAAATGGATCATGTTAACAGGCTTTTTTCCTCTCCTAACGGTTATTTTCCCCCTGTAATATTGACAGCATTAAATGAAAACGCGGCGAAAGTCAAACACGAAAATGTGGTAGAGCGGAAAGACACATTTATTCACACGAGTGAAGGGTAAGACCTTTACAACCCATCATAGCTTCATTCTCTCTTGAGTTATAGGTCTTACCTCTTCACCGGTGGGGATAGATGATATATAATCCCACTGCAACCTATTATGTATTTTCATTCTCTCCCTCTCCCTCCTTCCATTCTCACCAGCCTGTTCCACTGCAGTACAAATAGAGAGTCCAAACAAATCCGCAGAGGCCTAGAGTTTCAACATTGTTACAGCATGCTAATTAACTAATTAGGGTGGCAGGCTCTAAAGTGCCTATTGAAATGTGCAGGCTCTTTAGAATTTAAAGGGAGCAATCTGTTATTTTTCATCATCAGATTTTTGAAAGGAAAACAAAGGTGCGGCAACATTCAAAATCAGATGTAAAGCAGAGTGTGTTCCTCTAATCCACGGTCAAAGATGAGCATTTCATGTACCACACACATCCCCTTGGCTTTTTGTCGTGGGTCGGGAGAAAAAGAAATGCAGTAAAAATGAGAAATTTCAAAAGCAACTAGTAAAGACTCTTGTTTCTTACACGCTTGTTTTAGATATTTGGCATTTCTTATTCATGCCCGGCATGCGATTCAATTTCCGGCCTTTGATCTCTTTAAAGGACTAAATTAATCTCCGCCTTAAAATCCACAGTAAGACGCTACGAGGCCTCGTGGGTCAACTTGTCCAACCTCCAGGGGCCAGTGCAGGATTGCTAACTGCCATCCTGGTTCCTCATGCTTTGTCTGGCCTTTTTGGAAGGTATCTTTCATCTCCCTTTCCCAGCCCAAACTGTTTCTGGCTAAAACTGCCTTCTTGCTCTTCTTCAACAGGAAACAAATAGCCATTAGAGAAATTCACGACTCTTTAGTTTTTCTGAGATCCCGGACATTCGTTTCAGACTATATTAGGGCCCTAAAGGCCAAGCTTCCGACGGACTGCTTGTCCAAGTGTCAGCTGCCGGTGCTCCGCTGGGGCGGGTGAAAGCCCCTTCCAGTCCGGACCTGTAGAAGAAACCTTCCTTCCCACAAAAGAGGTTAACTGACCTGGTGTCTGAGCCGGCAGGATTGAGGCTGTTCCCTGGAATGAAACTTCCCCCAATCCTGGGTAGTTGAAAACTCAGTTGCTTCATTGTATCCAAATGAGGTTTTGAAGGGTCTGGGGTGGGCACCAGCTTGCTGAAACGCAAGGCAGGGAGAGCGGAGATGACAATTTGCATTCACTCTAAAGAGCACCGAAAGGATTGCCAAGATTAAAGGGAGACGGACCTCAGGGCGGGGGCTGCGAGGTGGCATCTGGCAACCCTGGTGCCTCTCCGGTGGTGAGGGAGAGCCTCATACTGCAGTCACGGTAGCCCCGACTCCTCACCGCGAGGTCGGAGTTCGGGGGTCCACGGGGCCTTGCCTGAAGCCAGGGCGTCCGCTCTCCGCCTCCCTTCCCATCAAGCTCCTCCGGAGTGAAGCCCAGCTTCCCAACCGTTCACATGCAGGAAAAGCTAGGGCTATTTAGACTCAAGAGAAGAGCATGGCAGAGCTGCCAGAACACAGGCCTGGGAGTCAGAAGGCCATTCATTCATTCAATCGGATTTATTGCGCGGCTCACTGCGTGCAGAGCCCTGTACTATGCGCTTGCTGAGTTCTAATCCTGGCTCCTCCACTTGTCTGCTGTGTGACCCTGAACAAGTCATTTCACTTCTCTGGTCATCAGTTACCTCATCTGTAAAATGGGGAGACTGCGAGCCCCATGTGAGACAAGGACTGCGTCCAACCCGATATGCTTATACCCACCCCAGCGTTTAGTACAGTGCCTGGTACATAATAAGCACTTAAGTAATACCATAATTATCATTATCATTAATAAAGACAGCCTTGCCTTGAGCATCGAGGAACCCAAGGACCTTTCCCTCCAGCAGGGATGAATCGCTGCTTCTCTCGTTATTACTGCTATTGTGATATTTGGGTTTTTCATCGTAGTTTCAGTGCCAGGCACTGTCTCTAAATTATTACACTTGTACCTTTCCCCAGCACACTGTCTGACACAGAGTGCTTGGAAAATATAATAGTAATAATTATAATAATGATGATAATGTTGATGAAGAAGCATGTACGAACAGTTGCTTTCAGGGACAACCTCCCTCTTGCTGGCCAGAAGAATTATTTGAATTTCAAGCTACTGGATGGATTCTCCTGGGGTAAAATCTTCTGCTTTGATCTGGGTGACACTATAAGGGGTGGAAGAGGAGCTAAATAATTGGATGAACACGTGCAATTTAAAAATTCAGAATATTACTGCATAGGTAGGAATACGTGCTAATCAAACTCGGGAGGCAGTGTCGTTCACCACATTCACTGCAGTGCTAACTTGGGCCATTACCTTTATACATTATAATTAGTGAATTAAACAAGCTTACATTAATGAGCAAATATTTCCCAACCATTACTCCTCTTCTATCCTCCCTGTGATTAACAAAGCCAGTTTTCTTTCTCTATCGCCACTTTGAGAACTCTCATTATAGCAATTTCTTAAACAGATCACAAACGGCAGCAATACCGATATTTTATCTTATAAAGAGCAAAATAAGAAACATTTCCAGCAATGAGCACGGTGTTGCGTGAACGGAAATGAACATGTACGGATAGAGAAGGAGCCGGCCTTTGTCTTCAAAGATAACAGGCACACAAACGCAAACAACATCAGGATTCAGGGGATGCGAGGAGAGTTGTTTTGGGTCTCAAAATTGCTGAGAGGGGTCTCCAGTATGTCAGATAGTACCGAATCCGTCCGTTCTTCTAGCCTACTTGGCTGGAGGTGACGAGCAAAACTGGGCCACTGGTGAAACTGCGCAATGCTGCCCAGGACCTCTTTTGGCTGGAGGTCAATTGGCCGACCTGGAGTTTAAATGGCATTTCAGAAAACCTAATATTTGGAGATGGGGGATTTAGAAACAAAGGGCAAAGCAGCCTCCCTTTAGCAACACATAATCTGTGTTGATTATGCACTTGACCCTGTACCCCCTTAAGCAGCTTGGCCTAGTGGAAAGAGCACAGCCTGGAAGTCAGAGGACCTGGGTTCTAATCCCAGCTCTGCCACTTGTCCACTGGGTGACCTTGAGCAAGTCATTTCACTACCTTGTGCCTCGGTGGCTTCATCTGCGAAATGGAGATTCAATACCTATTCTACCTCCAACTTGGACCGTGAGCCTCATGTGGGACCTACTTATCTTGTATCCACCCAAGCATTTAATACAGTGCTTAGCAAATAGTAAACCCTTAAAGACCACAGTTATGATTACCCCAGTCCTACAGTAGTAATGAATAGACTCATATACGCTATTATTTTCCCTATCCATAATCTATTTTATCGTGTGTACACGGCATGCTCCTATTCTGTCGCACTGCACACTCCCAAGGACTGAATATCGTGCTCTGCACACAGTAGGTGCTCAATAAATACCATCGATTAATTTCTATTGTTATCTGGTGAGGGCATAGATACCCATGCTACCAATCTGCAGAAAACGCTTGGGGAACATATTGAAGTACGCATAATCCTTATCGTGCTGAAAGAAACAAAGGATCTTTTTCCAATGCTAACAGGAATAGCAATTCCAATAGATTTGCTTTTGGGTATTAGCATCATCTAACTTCCTACCAGAAGCTTCCTACGAGAAACAACGTGGCTTAGTGGCAAGAGCCCGGGCTTGGGAATCAGAGAACGTGGGTTCTAATCCCGGCTCTGCCACTCGTCTGCTGTGTGACCTAGGGCACGCCGCTTCATTTCTCTGGCCCTCAGTTCCCTCATCTGTAAAATGGGGATTAAGACTATGAGTCTCACGTGGGACAACCTGATGACCCTGTGTCTACCCCAGCGCTTAGAACAGTGCTCGGCACATAGGAAGCACTTAACAAACACCATCATTATTATCCACAACCTCGAGATGACGAGGGATTACAGAACTCTTTCTGTTCAAATACATTTAGGCTACTTAAACCGTTAAGCATATCATTATGAACTGATTGCGTTTTATAAGCTGAATCCCTATGCACAGCGAGGCAAAACATTCATTCCTTCTAACGTATTTTCTCCTAACATTAGTGTTACTTTCTTACAGCATAGGTATGTCTTAGGGGCTTTAAATGGTTGGGGGAGTTTGCTTTTTTTATTATTTTTAAGAGGAAGGAATCTACTGCACCGTTGCTGTTTCATAAATAAGAGTGACTCCTTCCCTTTGGTAACTAACCCAAGGAAGTTGCCCTTAGGCGGTAAATGTATGGTTTTTGAGGGAGAGGAACATAGGCCTGCATTGCCTACAGCCATCCTTTCAACTGCAGCCCTTTGATCTACCTGCCTGCCCCTGGTGGGGACGGAGGTTGCCACAGAGACCCCTGTCAGCTCCTCCTTCCCTTTAATAGAAGCAAGAGGAGCAGCAGTTTGTTCTTCCACAAACCCCGGGCAGAACCAGAAACATCTAACCATAGGTCTGGCTCAATCCACCAGCTCGGTGTTTCTCAAGATTCTGGAGACTTCAATCATGTCCCGTCTCAGAGGCATTCGTCCTTTCAGACTAAAGAATACCTTTCCAGGTTGCCCTCAGATGGAAATTTCTCCAGTTTGGCCCTACAACCCCCCTCTCCCATCATCTTCATTGTCTTTCTCTCTTCCCTGTTGAGCTCTAGTACATTAATTACTAAAATGTGGCAACCAGAACCTCATGCGATGTTAACACACAATAAAAGCTTAACAAATACCACAGTGATTATTACCCCAGACCCACAGTACTAACAAAAATACTCACATACTCGATTGCTTTCCCTACCCATCATCTATTTTCATGTACGTAGACTGTAACTCCTCTTGAGCGGGGATCGAGTCTACCGACTCTGTTACGCTGCACAATCCCAAGCAGGCTGGGCACGGTTCTACATTATGGCATCATGATGCTTTTTGTTTGAGATTTGGGGACAGACTATTTCGTGACTATCTTTCCAGTAACACTGTGAGCTCTATGAATGTACGGCTCATGCCTCTCTCCATTATAATCTCCCAAGCTCCTTGTACGGGGGTCTGCAAATTGTAGGCCCTTGACAAATACTTATCAACTGAATGATTTATGCTAAATAAAATCAGTTCTGGTACTGCTCCCTGAAGCCCCGCCTATTAATAGTTCCTCAGCCCGAGAAGCGATCTTTTTCTCTCTCCTCTTTGTTAATTACCATTTAGCCAATTTTTTTAATCCATAGCAGATCATGTCCTTCAACCTCACGACCACTCCTTTGATTTTTAAAGCTCTGGTGTGGAACCTTGTCCAAAGCCTTTCGAAAAATCGAAATATAAGATTGTAAACTCTTCCCTAAGATTGTATGATCCTTAAGGGCAGGAAATGTGTCTACGACTTACTTCCCCAAGCACATAGTATAGTGTTGTACACACAGTGAGCGCTTAATAAATATCACTGATTATGTCTGCGATGTTCCCTCCACCCCTAATCCTCTGACTACTCAAAGAATTTCACCAGTTCACTGAGACACATTTGTGCTTCCCGAATTTCTCCCTGTCTTTGCCTCAACGGGCTTTGTTTTCCTAAAAGCTCCCTGATCCTAAACACATGGGCAGATTCTAATAATTAGATAACCATAAAAGTGAGACTTCCCATTCTATAACTCCCCTGGCACTAAAGGGACAAAATATATGCACACAGATAACTTTAGCCAGAGAGAAAATGCTAAAGATCCCATGGATGCCTCTCCCAATTTCTAGTCTTTTTAACCTGGGGCAAAATGTCAGAACTGTCACAACTTAACTTTTCTAACTCGGATGGCCTCTGACCTACCTTAGAGATGATGACTCTTTGAAAAGAGCATCACAGTTCAAATAGTGAGCTGAGATTCCATTCTCTCTTCTCTGGGTCAGCAAGTCCTAACCATGTCCTAACCATTTGTTAGTTTGGACCACCAGGTTTAAGCTCTTCTTGCTTCATTAGAGTGGAAAAGGGATTATGTTCGTTGGCCTCAGTCTCCCACCTTGAACTGGGGCCTCACTTTGGGGCCAGCATTACGTAACCTAATTGGGAGAGCTGGGAATTATCGTCACCTCTGAGGCCACACTCCAAAAAAACAGTAGAACATTAATTCCCAAACCAGATTAAATGCTCCCACTTGAAGAGTGTGGAAAGTGAAGACAGATATATGAAATGAGTGAGATTAACAACTCTTTGGGGAACTGGGTTTGACCTGTTCTGCCAATTTGGCCTTGGTTAAAACAAGCCAGGCCTGTGGAACCTGAGTATTGGCTGGGAAGTAGCAGGCTGATGAGAGTGGCTGAAATCTTCGGTACTCATCTGCAAGCAGGTTCTAATTTAAATGGAAGTTAGTACTCAAAAGAAGTTGGGATCCAAAATGATGCTTTGGGGATCTATGTCTTACTCAGTGTGGAACCTGATATGGGCTCTCTCCCACTCTAGACTGTAAGCTTGCTGTGGAGAGGGAATGTGCCCACCAAATCTGTTATACTGTACTCTCCCAAGTGCTTAGTACAGTGCTCTGCACACAGTAAGCATTCAATAAATACGATTGATTGGTTGGACTTGTTTTTTATTTCAGTGTCTATCTCTCCCAATGCAAGGTAAACTGTTCAACAACAATAACAACAACAACAACAACAGGGATCATGTCTACTAATTCTAATGTATTCTTCCAAGGATTTAGTATGGTTCTCTTCAAGGAGTAGGTGCTCAATAAACACTATTGTTTGGTGACAGAATTCACATTTTTGTTGCTGCTTTAGGACTCGGTGAGATTATGAAAACCTAAGACGCCCCATGGAAGGAAATATATCTTATGAAAATATTTCCGAAGTTACCTTTGAAGGAGATGAGTGAAAGTAAAAGACATCTTCCCCATTATAGCCTGGCGCGCTGCTTCATGTCTTCTCTGCATGGAAAATTCCTAAGCAAGAAATACAAACAGCAGGTTACAGGTTTGTTTAGAAAGTGAGGGGAAAATAGAGGGATAAACATGGCTCTGGAAGCTCTCTTTCCATTGGAAACGACAGCATTTGTGGGAGGGAAACGGGCAAAAGATGGACACAATGAGAAAAAAATGGGAGATTACCAACTATGCAGTGGGAGCCAAAATGGGAGGAAAGTTAACAGTTTTGTGGATCAAGTGACTGCCATTCGAACCACCACCACCCTATAGAATAGATTCTTATTAAGACCTTTTTCCTAATACCTGGGGTCTCCTTCATATCCGAGCCTGATTGTTGTCTACTATCAGAGCTTCTCCTCCTAAGAACCTAGAGAGTTGTCCTCTGGATTTCAGATGATACAGCCAATGTTGAGACTGCGTCTGTGAATTTGAGGATCTTGGAGCGACGAAGGCAAGCAAATAAAAGCTTGGTTCAGGTTCAAACTTCGAGACGCAAGTGTTTCCCACTGATTTTTATTATTAAACCTAAAATGCCTTTCCCCCATCTGGACTGTTTCTCTCCATGGAGTTTAGGGTGGGTGTCAAAGATAAGACGAGGCTTAAGTGTGGAGGAGTAGTTGCATACTTGTTCACACCCTGTCTATTACACAAAAACTTTCTCTCTAACACTCCGGAGGGGCAGAGAGGCCTAGTCCTAGAGGAGTGCTTTGGTTTTCATTCTGTCATTTTATTAACCATTGACATATAACCCTTGGACTGCTAACCACAAGGCATTTTGCCTGGAAAATCCCCCTCACACGGAACAAAGGAAGTACTTGTATGGCCTGGTTGGTTTTTGAGTAATTAAGGACTGTCCTTCTGCATTTATTAATTCCTTCCCTAGATGGGGATTTGCAAGTATGCAACCAAGAACTTCACTGCCCAATTAGTCCTCTAGAGTGTAATCTCCTTGCGAGCAGGGAACATGGCCTAGTAAACAGAACATGGGCCTGGGAGTCACAAGGACCTGGGTTCTAATCCCAACTCCAATGCTTGTCTGCTGTGTGACTTTGGGCAAGTCACTTAACTTCTCTGTGCCTCACTTACCTCATTTGTAAAATGGGGATTAAGACCGTGAGCCCCATATGGGACATGGACTTTGTACAACCTGAGTAGCTTGTGTCTGCCCCAGTGCTTAGTACAGTGCCTGGAAGATAGTAAGAACTTAAAAAATACCATAAAAATACACCATAAAACCCCCCCATAAAATACCATACTACCATAAATACCACAAAATACCCCACCTCCAAAACCCTCTTCCAAGCTGTTAGTACGGTGCTCTGCACCCAGTAATTTTTTTTTAATAAGCACTCAATAAATACCACTGATGGAGGTCCTCAGTGTGATCTTTTAAAAAAAAAAGTCTCGGAATTTCATAGAATTCTCTTTATTATTGACAAGAGGTTTGTTTGAACTTTTACAACTGCACTTTTAATTCTACTTAGAGTTTATTCTGCCACAGTTGGAAACAGCATAAATACCTAAGGCAGTGAAAAGAATCGGCTCTTCATTTTATTTTTAGTGTCGATAATGCTCTTGATTTTCTCAGGAAGATTATCGAGGCATGAACCGTAATAGATAAAAGCTCTTTCATCCACTTAAATGCTATTTTATCATACTGATATGAGTGATGGCTAAACTTCAGAAAAGTGGGGAAAACTTCAGAGAGGAGAGGGACAACAGAAGTGCTTGTTCTAGATCTTTAGATGTCCCTTCTTTGCCCTCCGCCACTCTACACCTTGCACCTGCAGAAAGAACAAGGTTACGAGGCTATTGGATGGAGAAGTTTGACGATCTTCAACTCTTTCTGAGTTTGGGAAAGGCTCTTGGAAAATCCTCAACTGGGGTGAGCCTCTCTGTCCCAGACTGATAGCAGAATTATTACTATGATCATATGTATATATTTTTTATTACCTTATTTATTTTGTTAATGAGGTGTACATCCCCTTGATTCTATTTATCGTGATTTTGTTGTCTCCCCCGTTTAGACTGTGAGCCCGTTGCTGGGCGGGGATGGCCTCTGTTGCTGAATTGCACATTCCAAGTGCTTAGTACAGTGCTCTGCACATAGTAAGGGCTCAATAAATACAATTGAATGAATGAATGAATGCTCTAGAGAGCTACAGTATCGAACAGGGAATCGTGGGTGTATTTATCTATCTTCACCAAACACTGTCACAGTGCTACAAAGTAAACAAATAGGGGCTCTGAGGGCTGACTACCAGGTTCCAAGATGCCAAATCTGCTCATCGCAAGCCCATCCCTCGACTCTGTGAAATCTGGTGGGGGTCGGACGTTGGGGGGTGGCGGGGAGAGGCTTCTAGCTCTTCAAGTTAGGGCATCTGCTCTCCTGGAGGTCAGACAGAGTATCTAGAGGCCAGATTAAAGCTCTGGAATGCTCATGTGGTTCCTCTACGTAGAGTACTTAGGCACCAAACCCAGTGTGTTCAGTTGTTTTGTTGATACTGAACAGAGGCTGATATTCTTTAGTTCATTGTTTTCGTTTCCCAAATTGGACACATTTTCCAAAAACATAAAGTTTTTTGCAAATATAAAGTGCTACAGAAGTACTAAAAAATATCTAATTCCAGTGAAGAATTTGAGGTGCACTTCATTAAATTTATTTTCCTAACTATGAAATTCAGCTTCTTTTTCCAGCTGGTTTGTCATCAGAGCTAGTCACTTTGAACTCTTTTGGCTGCTTTTGCCAGTTATGATGTACAGTACAAGGAGGAATAATTACTTCCTCTCCACGACTCCACCTCCATCTTCTCATTCAAATCCTTCCTCGAATCCCACCGCCTCCAGGAAAGCCTCCTTGGGAAGACACGGTGTAGATATCTCCAGCATCTCTGACAAAAAACTCTCTACCCTACTTAATCTTGCTTATATTCCCCTTAATTAATACAGAAAAGTAGGTGTATGTCTGTCAAGATGTCTTAAAATATAATCATCTAGTCTGCCGTAATTGCATCTTTGGTATGTTCTTTGAGGCATCTAGCATTCCGCTGTGCCTTCCATAAATATTAATCAGTCCTTCAAACACTCTGTAATAGGCTTTTGCCATTAACATGGGGAAAAGAGAACAGTTAGTACTTGATTATTTCCTTAAATATATCATAAAATGAAACATTTGTAACTGTTTAATACAAAAAGTGATTAAAATTATGTTTGCTTTTCAGTGGGAAACTCAGATTGGTAGCCTTCACAGGCATTACAAAAACACACCAAAGTTATATGTTCGGCAGAGAAGCTTTATAGCAAACAGGGAAGATTTTACAGCACGAAACAAGAGGGATCATAAAGTGAACATTCCACCCACTGAATAATTGAAACCCATGTTAAATTACAGTTACTTTTCCAATAAAACATTTCTCTCTGTCTTGACAAAATTAAACTGCCAGAATTTAAACAAGAACTTTATGATACAGGCAGTTGGCAGGATAATCCAGCCTTGGGAAGTAGAGACACCTCTCCTTCACTAGTTTTCACAGCTTCTTAAGAATAACATAGAAAACATGCCAAAGACATGCCTTCCCAAGCCATTTATCCTCTCATCCAATCGTAACACATACCACTTCACAGCCAAGCTCACGCAGCACAAAATATATGGAGAGATGGCAATTATCTGATGAACTTGGACTTTGTAGACAGGCAATATTAATAATTCAGGACCAAAACTCATCATTACTAGCAGTTATTTAAGCTCTGAACGTTGTGCCAAGTACAGAACTAGGGTCTGGTGAAAAACACAACAAAAAATGAGCAAGGACAGTCCCTTTTCTCAAGAAGATCGCACTCTAAATAAAAGGGGACAACATACCTAAAGAAGTCAAACTATCAATAGAGTTCAGTCTTATATCCAACAACTAATGTGGCATTTCAGAAGAGGTTACATCAGTAGAGACTTAACGGGTTCGCTTTCAGTGTTCCCCAACTTTCTAATTGGGTTTCAAGGCTGAGGCCCATTTTCCTCTGGATGCAACCCAGAGTGAAGGAGGGCACTGTCTCTTTCTCTTCCAGGTCACCACAGAAGACGGGAGAAACCCAATCTTGGGTCTCACTCCCAGTGGGCCTGAACTGCCGTTGTTAGGGGTGATCCCGAGACTGCATGACCCCATGCATTGGCAGCATAATAACTGGACAAAGTAGTAGCCGGAGAAGAAGTTTTAATTTAATCCTTTCGGGTACCTGCTTTTAAATTAGAGCGTTGAATCCCGTTTTCCCTATAACCTATGTTTCTCACTGGAGGCAAGTTAGGGCCTTGGGAAAGCACATTTGTCTTTCAGGCCTCTGGGGACTACTACACCATCGTAATTTCTTTACTGAGTTACCATTATAGCTAGAGGATCAAGTGGGCACTCAAATACTAATATTACTACTGCTATTAAGGTAAGCAACGTTTTTTTGTCCATGCCGTCGAGTCAGTTCTGACCCACTGCGACATCTCGGACACATTTTGCCCAGAACATCCCTCTGCAATCGTTCTGGTAGTGTATCCACACACTTTTCTTGGTAAAAATCTGGAAGTGGTTTTCCATTGCCTCCTTCCGTGCAGTAAACTTTACTCTCTACCCTCGACTCTCTAAAATGCCGCTGCCGCCCATCAAGGGTGAGTTTTGATTGTCTTCCCCTCGCTAGCCACTGGCCAAGCTAGGGATGGAATGGGTTGGCCTCTGCTTGACTCTCCCTCCCGTAGCCAAGACCGGTAGAGTATTGGAAACTCTCCAGGTGCGACCCTGAGAGGGGGAAGGTAAGCAACTACATAGGGAAATTCAAGATATCAATCATGCCTTGGAGGATCGCAAGCCTAATGAGGCAAATTTGAAATCAATAATATGCCCAATTGATGGAATCCAACCTAGATCTACTCCCTCCTTGCTTTTGATCCTTTTATTTTAAATGTCTCCACTGCCTCTGAATTGCCTATAATTTTCTGCATGTAAAAGTGTAATACACGAAGCAGGGAAGAATGAAAGGATTTCTAACAGCACAAGCAAAACCACAAAAAAAGTATGACTTAGAGGTATCTAACTGCATAGCCCTGTGTAAGCAACTTCAATCCCATCCCCATTGGAGAGTAAAACAAATCTAAACTTTAATACAAGCAGCCTCGCAAAACTCAGGTAAGTTTATTTCTGTCTTTGGGTCACCTGAAGAACGTTTTTGACTCGAGGCATCAATAATTTATGGCAAATGTAGCCAAAAATTATAGAGCAGGTAGGCTGGGAAAGTTCCAATTCATTCCATTTCTAATTGCTATGACCACCACAGCATCATAACTTCTTTTCAAAGCTTCTGCTCTCCTCCTTGTCATGCTACTAAGAAGGAATGCAACATCAGACTCTTGGTGGACCGACTTCAACACCACTTCTGAGAAAGGTGAAAGAGATGCCTTTAGGGAACAACCTATAAAATCTGATGATGGAGTCCCATAAAGAGTTGGAATTTCATAAGAGCTTTGAATTCATATATTTGGAAAGAAAAATGAAGCAGCACACTCTCAGGGAACATTATTCTCTTGGTTCTGGTCGTAGCCTTCGGGTTACTGGGCAGAAAAAGTTACTTCTACATTATTTCACTGTAACCCATCTGTTACTCCCTTTTCTCTGAATTTCGGTGGAATGAAAACATTGGCTCTGGTAAGTTATAGCTTATGTTTCCTGTGATTCTATTTGTATATTCCTCTAGTCTTTACCATTTCATACCACTGGCAAATTAAATTCACATGTCAAAATACATGCTCATTTTAAAAATCACATATATAATCTTTGTCTAAACTTTGATTTTCTCCTGTACTGAACCTTGAAACCTGCCTCTAATACCAATACCTTGCTCAAAATTAAAAACACCCAAAAAACTACAGCTAAGATAAATTTCTTGCCTTTTCCTCTATATCTCCATAGTTTTCATTATGGCCATGGCTTCACTATTTCAATTCCCAGTTTTTATGCTTTTTTGGGAAAATAAAGTGCAGCATTCCAGTGGTGATAACATATCTCCAGTTGTTTAATTTTCCTGCCCGAGGTATTTGAGAGCACAGGGAAAACAAAATGGCAGGTTAAAGAGGGGCTGAAAGGAAAACTAGCCTCCCTCCACCAGCACGCCTGACATCTACACCCCATCATCATTATCATTATTGTTATCATCATCATCCCCAATAGCACATTCAGTTGTCTGGTAACCTGTGTTTGTACAGTGCATGTTTAGAGTAGTTTGGGAATTAGGGAACGTTCTTGTGACAAAACACATCTATTTGGTAAGAACGTAGTGGAGTGTGGGAAGTCTATCAACTCTAGACCAAGTTTTCTTTTACCAAGAAAACTCCCTGGATCCACTACCAGAACGACTGTAGATTGAGGTGGGGCGTTCTGGGAGAGATGTGTCCATGGTGTCGCTATGGGTCTGAGACGACTCAACGGCATAAGACAAGACAAAGAGTTCATTAGCGACATAACCCCCGGTTAAAACTGAACTGCATAGATTTACTGAGTGCCTTGGGTGTGCGGAACTCTATGCTAAGCACTTTGGTAGCATATTTATTGTTTGGCAAACTATGGTAATGCAAGAAATGCAGCTACATGAGGGCACCAGGTTCCAAGGAGACTCCTCTGGCTTGGTACCAAGAAAATTCTCAGATTAGCTCCTGCACAGTGTTTGAAAGTGCCTGGCTGCCTGAAGCTGTCATTGTGGGTTACTGTACGCTCAGCCATCTATCTTCTGTACGTATCACAAGCCCATCTATCTTCTGTACGTATCACCCCATTCTCCTTTCTCATCTCCTACCCTGCTCTCTCCTGCTGATCAAGAGACAGCAGGGTCCCACAAGGGGAACTCTGAACTCAGGCCCGCTGACTCCATTTCCCTTCAGATGAAAGCAGATCTGCATAGAGGAGCCACCTATTCTCACAGGCATACTCCAATCGAGCAGTCAGTGGTATTAATTGAGCGCTTACTATGTGCAGAGCACTGTACTAAGCACTTGGGAGAGTACAACATAACGGAATTAGCAGACACGTTCCCTGCCCCTAATGAGCTTACAGTCTAAAGAGGGAGACAGACATTAATATGAATAAATCATTTATAATACAATTTAAAGATATGTACCTAAGTGCTGTGGGGATGGGGGTGGGGCAAATATCAAATGTCCAGAGGTCACAGATCCAAGTACACAGACTGCAGAAAGGAGAACGAGCCAGGGAAAAGAGGGCTTAATCGGGGAAGGCCTCTTGGAGGAGATGTGACCTGAATAATACCCTGAAGGTGGAGAGAGTTGTGGTCTGGCATATATTAAGGAGGAGGGAGTTCCAGGTTAGGGGGAGGATGTGAGAAAGGAGTCGGTGGCGAGAGAGACCAGATTGGGACACAGTGAGTAAACTGGCGCTAGAGGGGCCGAGGATGTAGGGTGGTTTGTTGTATGAGATCAGTAAGGTGAGATGAGAGGGGGCGAGGGGACCGAGTGTATTAAAGCTAATGGTAAGGTGATTCTGTTTGATTGATTAAACTGTAAGCCCGTCAATGGCAGGGACTGTCTCTATCTGTTGTCGATTTGTACATTCCAAGTGCTTAGTACAGTGCTCTACACATAGTAAGTGCTCAATAAATACTATTGAATCTGACCCCTTTCCTTTCAAGCTTTTGGTCTCCTTGGTCACACCCAACCCAGCTAGCAATTCTTCCACCTGGGGAAGACAAGAATGCTCTTGCACACCTGAACACTGGTTTCCGGGCTCTTGGGATTGGGACTGCAAGGCCCTTAATGATTAGTCCCAAATTCTAATCGGTAACCATGACTTCATGGCCCATAACTATCTTATGGGTCTCTTGGGCTTATGCTAGTTTGCCTGGCTGATTTAATGAAGCCTGCATTTCATGGGCCTTACTGAATAACAAGTTTCCCAGGAAATGTGAATTGTATTTATTTTTGAAACTCAATACAAAGCTCCAAAAAATAATAACTAAAAGCCTATTTCACTATAATTTTGTTTGGTATAGTAATTTTTTTTCATTTAAAGAGTACTTACCTAAATGCAGTGCTCTTCATATTCACGTCGAAAAAGCAAATATTGGCGGGCTGGGGAAATTCGGAGTTTTTAGTCTGCCCTTAAAAAGATCTTAATTTGTATGGGCACTCTCCCTGGCACTCAGATTTAATGCTGTTTTTTTGTTGTTATTGTTACTTTAGATTCAGGGAAGAAAGAAATGCCTGAGAATGTACTTTTAAAGAGCATGGATGGAAGAATAGAGGCAGTGTTTCAAAACATTCAATTTCTTCCCTTTTGCCCTGCCCCTCACCCCTTACCACTGGTGTTGGGTCTGCTGAAAGTTTTGCTGACAATTTAGCAGAGTAGTTTCTGCCTGTAGAGTCCAATATTTCATTGATAATAGGAGGCTGGGTATTGCTCATATAAAATTCTCCAATCCTTGCTGGACTCAGATCAGAGGGCTCTGTTCTAAAATCTGGCAGGAAACAGATAAAATAAAAAACAAAAATAAACATTCCATAGAGCAAATTAAAATTCTGGCTAAGACAATAGCCATTGTGGATGCACTGGTAGAACAATGAATATAACAATTTCTTTCTTGGCTAAATTCTTATTTTAGAAAGTTTAAAACAAATGTAATAAACCCAATGCTAGGGAAATGGTTTAAAATGAAATGAATTTTAAGCAAAGCTATTGATTATAATAATATTACTGATATAATCAACTTCCTTGTTAATGACCACAGGCTCTATTAGAATGTAGAGAAGCTTCAGGGCACAATAATTTAAATTCATTATAATTCTGGAATTACTAAATTACGGAAGGTTTAGTTAAGATTCAGAACCACAAAATGTGAAAACTTCCAGGATGCTGCTAAAAATAATGAAGGAAATCATCTCCACGCACTTCTGTTACATGGGACCTAATAAAACATTCCGTAGCAAAGTCCCTTCTGCTAGAGAGCCTGTTACGATTTAACACATCACCACAATAAATGAGTCAGGCCCAGTTTTAACAATGGTAACTCTAGCCCAGAAAACATTATCAACAACAGCACTGTCTTTGAATCATCTCATTACATCCTAAAATGGATCCAGCAAAGAACACCGTCCGCTAATCGGACACGCCACACTTCTGGGACATGGAAAACTTGGAATGAGGGTAGTGGAGAGAGATGAAACTGATTACAAAGTTTGAAAATGGAACCTATTCAAAAAATTTAGAGGCCCTGGGATTATTTAACGGAATGAAGAACATGTTAGTACCCATGACTTCATATGCCTTAAAGCAATTGAAAGCCGGTGAACAACTCTTTCTCCATTTCTACCAAGAACAGAATATGAGGAAATGGGTTTACAGTGGGGCAGAGAGTTTTCCAATTAAACGGAAGAATTTCTTGAAGTTTAATCCTGCTATATCGCAGAATGATGAAGAAGTCTACTGACACATTGATTCCTCATCAACTCCATTTTTTAATTAATGAGTTCTAAGTGCATACTAAGACATTTGAAGAGTTAAATTTGAATAATTAATAACATTTTATCTCAAGTATTTAATGAAAACACTGATGATAGTTGATGATGACAAATCACCTTAAGTGAAGAGAAATTATGCATAAGATCCCCCTCTGTGTGGAAAGTGGTAAAACACTTTCATTTTAAAGGAAAAACTATTTTCCTGGAGAGTAAAATGACTTTCCCATGACCAAATGTGAAGCACAACACAGAGCAGAAAACAGAAATAAAAGATTTCAATTTATGAACATATTCATAATTTAGTTACTTATATTAATGTCTGCCTCCCTTTCTAGACAGGAAACTCCTTGTGGGCAGGGAAGGCATTTCTGTTACACTGTACTCTCCCAAGCACTTAGCACAGTGCTCTGCCCACAGTAAGCAATTATTGCCAATAAATCCGATTGACTGAATGAATTGATTGATCGATCTGTGGTGGCAAATGAAACATTTTAGTTATTTGAAAATGTTTTCAAGCGGAATTTTTTTACCTGCAAGCTTACTTTAATAGAGAAATTTCTTTGAACCATTTTAGCAACTCAGCAAAGTTTCACAGTTTTTCAGGATTTCTAGAAAGTATATTCAACCATCAAAGTCAGAAGCATAAATATTTTAATCCTAGGCTGTCCTAACAGCCCAAAGTAAAATATTTGCTGCTGCAGCGGTCAGCATTTTAACAGCCACTTTTGTTTTAAACTTCTCCCAACAACAAAACCACTTAGAGTTAAATAAAACACATTCTCTTTGAAGTAAAGGAAGGATTTTACTGGGATAAAATTTGCCATTACTAGTTGTGCCTTAAAAGATAAAGGTGAGTGGGGAACAGATGTAAACACCTGTTCAGTCCAGGTCAAATCTTACAATGTAAACAGTCTTTTTTGCTAAGGATCACCATCCAACTATCCACACCATTCAGTTACAGGCATAGGACTGATCCAAGAGCTCTCAAAAAAAAATTCCCAAAATAGACTGTAATCCCTAGAATGTGTTTACTGTAATCAAATAAGTTCAAGGGCAAAGGGCCAATATTTTTGAAGTTTTAATATAGCAACGAGTGATCAATGTTTTTACCTCATTTAATAAAAATCCAGAATTACCAGCAACACAGTATCTTGAAACTAATCTTCTTAATGTTCTCTTACTAAAAGTATCCAAATTAAAGTCAACCTTGAGGCAACATTTTAAAAATAAATTACTCCACAGTTCATAAGAACCAATCTCTTCAGAAAATAGGATAGTTAAATTTATTTAAACACCTATAATGAAGCTCTAAATGAATTTAATGATGCATAGTAGATTTAAAAGTTATTTTATGTATTAGTATCATTACCAACTGCCTGACTATATTAATGAAGATTCTGGGGCATGGGGAAGTGTGACAGCTGAAATTAAAAAAAAATGTTTGAGTATTTAGTCTTGGGTAGCTTCACTGCCAAATGTATTAGGATAAAACAAAAAATACCTGTTATCTGTATTATCTGTATTATCTGTATCCCACAGTACTTGCATTAAATATTTATATTTACGCAGTAAAAGAATACATAATAAAAGAATCAATTTGTACACAAGTATGGAAGAATTCAAGGTTTGATTACCCCATATTTCAACTCGATCATAAAACAAGAATCTCATCCTTTTCAAGTTAGTAAAAAATGAAGAATTTGGGAGCCAAATTTTGTTATTCCAGACATGGACACTTTTACAGTAATAACACAAGACGAAATACAGGAGGAGAAATAGGCAAGAAGAATAAATCAACAAGAAGAATAAATCAACTTTGGAACCTATTCATCTTTTATACCTCCCACTGTATTATGGTACAAGACAATTCAATATATATTAATTTATCGGTGCCAGTGCCCAAACGTTTCTCTCAAAATGTACTTTTTATTAAAAAACTTTTCTTGGAAAATAGAATTGGAAATGTTGTTCGTGCCTAACATGGAAGCAGTATTTTACGTATAAAATAAAGTGCCATAAAACGAGGGTCTTGTAGACAGCACCGAGACTCGTTTAGGTAACAAATGAAAAGGACTTTATTATATACATCACATTTGTATTTAAGAATCTCCCCGGTTATGTAACATCTTCCGTTTGTGGGCAACAAAGAGCGTTTCCAATTTATCACAGGCAACCACCAAAAGACCCCAGGGACGGAAAGCGTGTTGTAGGAAACCATTCGGCTTCGACAGAAGGGTAAGATAGATGTGACCTTCAAGTCCTCTCACCTGTGATTCTAAGAAAGGAATGAGAGGAGCCTGAAAAATAGCCATTCCCCACAGTAACCTTTTCCCTTTGCAGTCATCTACTTCAGTGAAATTAACTTCTACAGTAGTGGGCCACAATATGGTCCAGGCAGCTGGAGTTCTATTATTGTATATGGCAAGAAGACACATAACTGTATATGAAATGCCATGATTCTGTTGTCACACCCAAAAGGTGAATCAGCTCTGATATAGAAACTAATTTCGTGAAAGGCAACACCACAAAAATTCACGTGTGAATTTACGCATACGTAGGTTCTTTTAGTGGCATATTTAAACATCTGAACCCTTGGAGATACTATTTAATATGTACGGTGGATAGCTCCTAGCGATTCATGCTGTTTCGCTGATCATAGTTTTTTCAGTCATGTTAATCCCTCTGGCAAAAACTCTTTTAAAAATTCACTCAACTAACCTCTCTTCATGCTCGTCTGTCTTTTTTCTGACCTTTGAAACAGGGGGCACAGATGTGCATTTTTGCCTCAGTGATTGAAACACAGAGAAAACTAGTTCAACCCCAGAGTAATGGTATTTACTGAATTCCATTTGGGAGCCAGTATCACATTGCTTTATGCCCAAGCCAAGCCATTCAGGAACAAAGTTGGGTCAGCAGTGATAGCCTATTCTCCTCTGGATTCTTGGAGGTTCAAAATATAAATGTTCCCAACAATGCTGGACTACCCCAGAGAACATCTGGACATTTTTCTGTAGGTCCTGGTGGGCAACTGATCCCCGAAGGTAGGATAGGAGTGGTGTAAACCGATCCTGCACATCAGTAGTATTGGTATTACTCAATTTGGGAATGGCGGGACTCACTCAACCGTGGGCCTTAAAAAGGAACAGGGGGATGAAATAGGAACTGGAGCTCCACACGAAGGAAGAGAACTGTGGGACTTAAAAAGGAACAGGGGGATGAAATAGGATCTGGATCTCCAAACAAAGGAAGAGAAAGGGAGGAGCAGCATGACCTACTAGAAAGAGCACGGGCCTGGGAGTTAGAGGACCTGGGCTCTAATCCCAGCTCTGCCAGTTGCCTGCTGTATGACCTAGGCAAGTCACTTAACTTCTCTGTGCCTCAATTTCCTCATCTGTAAAATGAAAATTCAGTGCCTGATCTCTCCCTGTCTTAGACTGTGTACCACTACACTGGATTAACTTGTATCTACCCTAGCACTTAGAATGGTGTTTGATGCATATCGAGCATTTAAACAAATATAATAATAAATTAAACCAAAGCGGTCTTTGGAAGGCCAAATATCTCGACTTAGATTAGCCTATTTTGGACGCATAATCAGGGGGACTAATTCTCTGGAGGAGACACTAATGCTAGGAAAAGTCTAGGGAAAACGTGAAAGACGCACACTGGCAGCTAGATGGACAGAGACCATAACAACGATTACAGAAGAACCGTTAGAAAGGTTGTGAATCATGGCAGAGGACAGGATGTTCTGGAGAAAGTATATTCACGGAGTCGCTATGAAATGGAAATGACTTGGCGGCACTTAATAATAACAATAATAATAATAATAATAATAATAACAATAATGATAATAAAGGGCACAGCTTCAGGGAGAGTTTCAAAGAGGAGTAGGAAGAATGGGTCTTCCCATGTGGGAAGATGTATTTTAACCAGGTTGTCTTAGTGTATCTCTTAGTGTAGAGTCTGGGCTTGGGAATCAGAGGACCTGAATTCTAATCACAGCTCTGCCACTTGTCTGCTGCTCAATGACAAGTTACTACTATTATTACTAGCAGTCATTCCAATCTGGGTTCTTTTCTTCAGATAAATCCAGTTTCATGTGATCCCCTTTGACATAATTTATCAAGATTTCAGACTTTGGTAGCCATGCTGCCAAATGTCCTAACAGATTTGAGATTTCAGAAGTGGAAATTTGAATAGTACTATTTGAATAGTACTTATTCCTACAATACATGGGCTGCGAACTATTCAGACGCCAAAAATTCTCCCAAGAGCCACTTTACTTTCACATGTCAAAACTTCTGCCCCGAAACATCTTTTCCACCAAAACCAAGCTCAGATTCCTGATGAGAAAAGGGCAGCATAAAGCTCAACATCAAGACCAATGTCATTCAAAAGAAGGGAATCTGAGAGAAGAGCTTCTTCTACATCTACTTTTGTCCTGTATCCATTTGCCTTTCTCAGTCTAAATGCTAGTTTCTCTTATCTAAGATGAAAAGCACTCTCAAAACACACCAAAAAGAGAAGGTGTGTATGGGAAATCAACACACACAGGAATTCTACGGTGATTTCCTCCAAAGACTGGGGGGTGAGGCCAAGGGAGGTGAACAGAAAAATCCATCACAGATAAAACCTTTTTTTGGATACTGAGCTCCAAGGCAATACGGTTTTGAGGGGATCATCAAATAGGTTTCCTTCCAACACAGAAGAACATTCTCATTCTCTAGACTGTAAGGTCGTTATGGGCAGGGAACATGTCCGCTAATTCTGTTGTACTGTACTCTCCCAAGCACTTAGTACAGTGCTCAGCACATAGTAAACGCTCAATACCACTGATTGATCGACTGATTCCCACTCCTTCTGTGAAGAATACAATAAAGCTTATAGACATTGTGCAGTTTTGCAGTGGCCTTGCAGGAGTTCTGCTGTGGAGTCTGGTACCATAAGGTACAGCTTTACAGTGGCTAGGTAGTAGGGGCCTAAAAGAAGGGCATCCAGAAGAAGTGCTCCTCTCTTCTGGGTTGAGTTGGGCTTCAGAGGAGTAGAAATGTAAACTCCTGGAGGCCAGTGATCCTATGTCCTGCTTCATTTATCCTCTCCCAAGCACTAAGTCCACGCTCAGTAGGTGTAGGTGGATGATGGATGATTACTGAATCGTTCTGCTGTGGAGACTTTAGTCGGGAGCTTCGTGGTTGCAGAAGGAAGTTGACTTCAGGTCTTGCAGCGACGATACCAATGTCTTTCCATGGTGGGGGACCAATGTTGGAACTTTCTGGTCAGATCGTGAGGATTAAGTGTTGGTGCCGTGGCTGCCCCTGGTGCAGAAGCTCCCTTTACGAGTTCTCCCCTGTTGGGTTGGCTGTCAGCGGGGAACCAAACTCTCCTAATGCGATGGACCTGCAGAGGTCTCTTTGTTTTGGAGTGACCCATTTCGGGAGGCTTGCCTCTCTTTGATTTGTTGCTCCTGTGTTGGCCCTGCGGAACTCTTTTTGTTCTGAAAGGTTCCCTTTTTAAGGACTTTGCTCCGCTTAGCTGTTGGCTCAGAATGGGGCGAGGCCTCATTTTGTGGAGGTTCTGCAGATATCTCTTTAGGCTTATGCAGAGATCTCTCCCTTTGGTGAGCACTTTTCCTTTTGGGGGATTGCTCCGGGGGGGATCGTGCGGAAACTTCTTTATTCTGGGTCTTTCCCTTTCTGTGAGCTAGCCCTTCTTTGCTGGGTTGAGGACTCTGGTCTTGGGTTAATCCTATGGGAGCCTCTTCCTTTTGGAGTCGTCCTTTTTTAACCGTGCCCGCATTCTGAATCAGCTTCCTGCCATTGGGAGGAACCAGACTGGGGTTTAATGGCTGGTTGGTATGAATCTTTTTGCTGGGCTGATGCACTTCTTTTGAATCTTTCTCTTCCTTGATCTGCTTACCACTAGACAAGGATGCAGCATGGAGAGGCTCAGGTGGTTCTAGTTTGTGGCCTTTGCTACCTTGAGTCAGCTGGGAACTGCGGGGTAGCCTAGGACTGAGGTGTTCAGGCAGCTTTTCATGATTCCCCTTACTTTGGGAAAGTCCTATTTTAGGGGGCGCCTGTTCCCCAGTTGGCCAATGGCTGGGAGGCAGAGCCACGCTCAAGTATGGTGATCCTACTATGGATTCTTTCTGTGGAGAGAGCATTTGGGGAGTGGCTCCCATCTGCTCAGAGAGCATCTGGTTTGGGGCCGGAATCTGCTTTTGGTTTCGTGGCAGCCCAACTGGAGTCTTCTTGCTGGTGGAGAACACAGCTTTCTGAGCTCTTCCTTCCTGTGTCAAACTGAAGGTTTGCGGCACTTCAGGGGAAGGAGGAGTGATGAGAGGGAATCTAACTTTCAGATTCGCCTCTTCCTGGGTCGGTTTGGGGCTATGGGGTATTGCACTCTGGCCCAGTGGTGGCTCCCTTAAGGGAGGACTGATGAGTGGTAGTTTTACTTCTCTGGCTTTCTCTTCCTGGGTTAGCTGGAAGTTCCAAGGCACAGTTGGACTGGAGCGCTGTGAAGGCTGGGAATAGAGAGGGCTGATGGCAGGGAGATTGTTGGATTTTCCTTCCTGGGTCAGCTGGGGTCTGAAGGAAGGAGCCGTGCTTTGGTCTTGCATTAGCCCCGAAGTAGTCGCTCTAGTTGGTGAAAAGTCTTTTATTTGGACTTCAAACTTGGGTGCAGGCCTCTTGGTTTGGAGAGGAGCTAGTGTCCGGGGCTGTGGAAGTCTAGTAGCAACTCTCCTGCTGAATGGAAGTTGAAGTATTTGGACTTGCCCCTCTTTGGTCTGTTTGTGGTGTCTTGTTAGGAGTTGCAACGGCTCAGGGAAGGGAGTACTGACACGGACGTGATCTGCTTTTTGGGTTTCTTCCTCTGGGATCGATTCACAGCTTCTGACAGGAGAAGAGCCCAGTTGCAGAGAGGACTCAGTGTGGGAAAGAATCACCGACTCTTCACTCTGGCCCTTCTGAGGAAGCTGGAGTAGAGATGAGTCAGGCTCTTGGGGCGGATATGGGGCAAGACCCAAAGTTAGAGAGGGCGTGGTCTCCTGAGGTAGAATGGGGATGAGCTTTTGGGATGGGGTGAGGGCAGGCTCCCGGGATGGAGTGGGGACCGCTTCCTGGGACGGGGAGGGGACAGGGTCGCGGGATGGAGTGGTGACTTGCTCTTGAGGTGTAGACTGGGCGGGCTCCCGGGATGGGGTGGGAACCGGCTCTCGGGGTGGGGAGAGGACAGGATTCTGGGCTAGGGACAAGGCAGACTCCCTTTGTGGCAGTAAGGTGAGTTCTTGTGGAGGATCAGACCGAGCAGCACTGGTGGGAGAAAGCTTGACTTCACCTACTTCCGCCTCCTGAGGTGCCCGACTCCTGTGGAGTGGAATTGGTTTGGGGTGTTCAAGTGAACCTGGGTTGGAACGATCGATAAGAGGCAGCCTTGCCTCACTTGTTTCTTCTTTGTGGACTGGCTTGGGCTGTTGGGAGGATGTTACATTCCCAATTTTGGGAGAAAGGCCTTTTTTCTGGGTTTTCTCTTTGGGTTTCAGTTTTTGGTTTGCAGGGGGAGCAGATTTACGAGTTAGTGGTTTCTTGGCAGGAACTGGGACAGGGCCCCTGGTTGGCGATGGGGGATCTGTTTTCTGAGCTCCCCGTCCCAATGTCTGCTTTGGGTGTGGGACTCGAGCTTGGGATTGCGGTGGCTTGTTGTGAGGGGGTTCTTCTTCATCTGCTTCCTTATCTTGGGCCAGATGGGAGATGTGGAGAGACACTGGGCTAGGATGGGGTGAAGGCTTTGGGTGTGGAAGACTGCTGGGAATGGACTCTACTTGGAGGGTTTCTCCCTCCTGGGGCAGCTGGTGGTTCTGGGGGGGAACAAGGCAGTTGTTTTCTGGCATCTTGGCATGGATCAGCACCCCGAAAGGAAACTCTGTTGTAGAGCCTCCCGCCTCCAGTTTCGCCAAACGCCTTGGGGATGGAACTAGGTGTGGTGGTACCCCAGCCAGAGTCTTCCTGTTGTTAGCTAAAAACAAAGTCACAATAAATAAGGCCAACATAACCACAATTACAAGAAACAGTTCTCCATGCTGCCAATATATGTAGATGTGAGACAACCTGTCCATCTCCTCTCTTTGGAAAATGAAAAATGCTGGGGGAAAAAAATCTCATTTGGGAAAATGGACAGGAACAGGACATTTTAGTGTAGTGATTTGAGGGTGATTGGATGTACATCCTTAATGTTGGCATTTGTTAAGTGCTTACTATGTGCCAAGCACTGTTCTAAGTGCTGGGTTAGACACAAGGGAATCAGGTTGTCCCACGTGGGGCTCACAGTCTTAATCCCCATTTTACAAATGAGGTAACCGAGGCACAGAGAAGTTAAGTGACTTTCCCACAGTCACACAGCTGACAAGTGGTAGAGCCGGGATTCGAACCCATGATCTCTGACGCCAAAGCCCGTGCTCTTTCCACTGAGCCACACTGCATCCTTACATCTCACATACACAAAAAAAATCCATTCCAAGAGTGGCATGGAATTTTTCTCCTAGAAATCCTAAGTGGCAGAACTTTTACTTGCAAGGACATGAACCTTCCCCCTAGAATCCAGATTCTTGGATTTCAAGGAGGGGGATCTCCAAGTTTTCATTTTTTGAGGAAATGGAGTCACTGCATCTTATGGCTGTTGGAACTTTAGGACACCTATGTGGGCTAGGAGGACTGCGATAGGCTAGGAGTCTGCAAAACTAGCAGGGCACGATCAGCTTCGGCATTCAGCTACTCTAGATATGTAGAACAAGGCTCGTTTCTAGTCTGGCAGCAGCTCCTGGCCCCAAATTCCCCATCTCTGAGAGGTTTTAAGAGTGTGTGGAGGGATGTCAGATTTGGACTTTGGATCTCTGGCCTGCATCCAGCTCAAGCTGGGCTCTAGCCCCACAGGATCCCAGATCAAGGCAGATCCCCAGTTGAGACCAACAATCACTCAATGCTAAAATCTCAAAATGAGGAATGTAGTTTTCTAAGCTAACCTGTGATAAAATCAGCAATACATTACAAGAGGTTTCTCTGTCTTCAGCCCCATTTTTGGTCTGAGCATCAGAAAACACAGCGGGCTTAACATCGTGTTATTTTCAACAGTTTAGGAAATGGGGGGATTTGGCTAATCACACCAAGGTCGATGCCCAAGGTGAGGAGTGGCAGGCACAATTAATATTTTTAGCTTGCCTTGTGGCCTGTGGACAGAGTCATCTGCCACTATCGCTGATTCAGGACTCCCAACATTGCCCTGCACATGAATTTACATGGGAAATAATATTCCAGAATTGAGGATTAAGAAGACTGTGCAGACCTATTTTTTACTGATGTTACATCAATAATGGAAGGTTTTTTACTGATGTTACATCAATAATGGCAGGTTTTCTGGAACCACTGACGTATCAGAAGGAAACTTAATAATAATAATAATGCTGGTATTTGTTAAGCGCTTACTATGAGCAAATCACTGTTGTAAGCGCTGGGGTAGACACAGGGGAATCAGGTTGTCCCACGTGGGGCTCACAGTCTTAATCCCCATTTTGCAGATGAGGTAATCGAGGCACAGAGAAGTTAAGTGACTTGCCCACAGTCACACAGCTGACAAGTGGCAGAGCTGGGATTCGAACTCATGACCTCTGACTCCAAAGCCTGTGCTCTCTCCACTGAGCCACGCTGCTTCTCTAGCTTGATATGAGGCTTTTTCTCATAATCATAACTTGATTATGAGGCCTTTAGAAATGTAGGGAGCATGAACAGTGGTGTAAAGAAGCAATTATCCTACTGCAGCGAGGGGCTGCCTGGCCCAGGAAATGCATAGACACTGCCACTTAGAGACATTACCACTGCAGAGGGAAAGAGGGAGGGAAGAAGGATTGCCTCCTATTGTGCAAGGACACTTAAGAGATACTCAGGCTCAACTCCTACCCCTGGAGAATTAATAATAGAATACAAAACTTCCTTTCAGATTGTAAGCGGTAGAAACCAAATTGAGAGTCTTGCAGACAGCACTGGATGGCAGACTAGAGAATTGGACTGGTATTCAGAAGGTCTTTACCCTCAGAGACTGGGAAGCTTCCACAAAAGCATATACGTAAAGTGAAAACTGCCCGCAGAGAAGATCTGTAAAATCCTGTGACTTCTTTAGACCTCTTTTCCTACAATAGTCTAGGTAAACAAAAACCACTGTGGTTTCCATGACCTTTGGTCCTAACGATAGCTGGAAAAGCACTTTAGTAAAAGTATTTCTGCTGCAAAATGATATTAAAAGAGTTGAATGGGACCCAGCTGATGTGAAGGGCAGGAGAGGAGATGATTTAGGACATGGTTGGGCATTGTTGGGACCTCCAGTTGGCTTTTCCTCAGGGACAGATATACTTTTACTTTAAAGTAGGGCCAGTCACTTCCTTGCAGGTATGAGAATGCTGCACCTGAAGGCTCGTTGTCCACTCAAGTCTGTCAGACTTTAAAGGGAGATTAGAGCCTGCTTTTTCATTTTCTCAGCCAAACGGAATACAAATAAAAAAAACTTAGAGTCCAAGAGAAGCCACACCGCCTTCCTTATCCTCATGCTTTGTGTCATATCTCTTCAGTTTACTCTGTTAATCAATTAAATATCAAGTTATCTATGAAGCCAAGATGACTTTTTACATGTTTTGTCCAAATGCCAACGAAACAGGTGAGGGAGATTTCCTCGGTGATCTCAGAGGGAAATTTCAAGCCAGCAACATTTCACTATTTCATTTTAAATAATTCAATTTCCGCAGTGATTTTTTATGCCTCTTTTTGCCTTTGTAAATTCAATTTTGAAATCATGGAAAATTAAGGCTTATATTTGTGGGATAACCTGCTACTGGTCTAGAGAGACTTACAGAGAGAAATGGGAGGATTAGAGGAAAAGGAGAACGAGAGGGAGGGAAAAGGAGAGAATGACCGAATGAATATCTGTACGTACACATACACACACAATCTCTCTCTCCCCCGTGGTCATATTTCTCATCTTTGGTTGATGCTTTTAAAGTTACTATTTTTCATAAAAGTTTGAAATACAGATAGTCTAGGAAACAATTTGGAGGAAAAGTCCCATTAGGACAGGTGAGGACAAAACCTGGCCAGTGGAATCAGTTGAGCCCTTTCCTGCCTCTTAAACCCAACCTCTTTCCTCCCACCCACCTTGTTCTTGAGTGTGTTGGTCCAGAGTTGGTGTGTGGTCCTCAAAAGCAAGAAGTGGTGTTAATAAAAGTGGTAAGATGACCTTCCAGCTCCAACAGTTTCCTGCCCCACACTACCTCCTCAGGGCAGGCCTATTTTCACCAGAGTGGGCCACTGGAACTCAAAAGGTTTTGAGGTACTGATATACTGTGGGGATTAAAGAAAAATTCTAAAATTCAGGTAAAAACCCTCTTCCCTACTCTAACATACCTACCTTTATTCCTATTTACCATCCTCTGCCATTTCTTCCTACCTTTTTCCAACCCACTTTACCCCCACCCATCTACTCTTAGAGAAGCAGCGTGGCTCAGTGGAAAGAGCACGGGCTTTGGAGTCAGGGCTCATGAGTTCAAATCCCAGCTCTGCCACTTATCGGCTGTGTGACTGTGGGCAAGTCACTTAACTTCTCTGTACCTCAGTTCCCTCATCTGTAAAATGGGGATTAAGACTGTGAGCCCCACGTGGGACAACCTGATTCCCCTATGTCTACCCCAGTGCTTAGAACAGTGCTCGGCACATAGTAAGCGCTTAACAAATACCAACATTATTATTATTATTATTATTACTCTTCCTTACTCATCTTTCCATCTACTTTTTCAAATCCTAATAAAATCTCATGTGGCTTACTTACTTTTTTCTTTCCTCTTTCATGTTTTTCTTGCATTTTATCCTTTTGCTTTGTGTCTGTTCTGGGTATTTCCTTCAGCCCATATCTTGTACCTTTAGTTTTTCCTTTTCTTTAGGGGAATTCTCCAACATCCTCTTTCTGTGTACATTTCTCCCTTTTTTTTTTTCCTCATCCCCATTCTCCTTTAACTTTTTTAAAAAAATTCACCATTCATCCTTCTCATCCTGAAGGCCTGTAGCTTCTTTACCTTCCCCGTCACCTTTACCTCCATTTTGGCCCTCCACAGTCACTTCCTAACTTAGCTCAGAGTCCCAGGCTTCTGGAACTGCAGGGGTTTGGGAAGGAAGAGGCCCATGATGCCTCCCTCCCACTCCAGCACAACAGAGCTCTGGTTCTGCATGTCATGAGAACCGGGACTCAATCAAAAGTATTTATGACACACTTTGTGCTGAGCGCTGAACTAAGGACTTGGGAAAATACAATACAATAGAGTTAGCAGTTAAAGAGGGCATAAGCACAGAGTCAGCTCCTCAACATGAATTGTCATGAGTAGTTTATATCCTGGTGAAGAATGTGGGCAGACAAGAGGAAACCCGGTGACTGCATACTAGGGAAATCTTTGGGACCCACCACCACAGAGATTAACTTCACCCCAGGACTGTGTGAGCAGGCACTGTCCCCCAACTCTGTTATATTGTATTCTCTCACCTGCTTAGTACAGTCCTCTGCACACAGTAAGCACTCAATAAATACTACTGACAGTCTGTGCTGGGAAGTAAAACAGTCACTATTTTGATTTCTTTCCTGTGTTTTCAAAAACCAATCAATGCTAGTTTCTAAATATCACATAGTAAGTGCTTAACAAATGCCATAAAAAGCTAAAAAACTATAATCACAGTTGGAGAAACTTCTCACGGTACCTGCAATTGTAGTTGCTTTGTTTTCACTTAGAGTCAAATCCTTGTCATTCTCAGCCAAACTAAGATATTCTCTGATGAGCTGGCTCAACTTCTGGTAGGCATCATCCAGATCATCTTCAAGTAAAGGAGAGGGACAAGAAACATATCAAAATACTGTATATTTAGCAATGATCCATTATGAAGAGGAACAACCTGGATAAATACATTTCATTTGTAGATAATTGTAACTCTTATTCTAACCCCAACAATAACTCGTCAGAGCTCCTAACGTCTAACGGCACTCAATACATTTGAGTTTCAGTTTTTCTATTTTCCCTTGCCCAACCTCTGGTGAAGGTGCTAATTTGCAAGGATGATTTTAAAGGATGGGTGGCAGGAAGGATGGAAGAGAATCATGGAGCGCTGATAAACCCCACACTAAACAGACAGCCCTTCAATAAACTAAGAATTAATAATAATAATGATGCTATTTGTGAAGAGCTTACTATGTGCCAAGCACTGTTCTAAGCCCTGGGGTAGATACCAGGTAATCGGGTTGTCCCACGTGGGGCTCACAGTGTTCATCCCCATTTTACTGATGAGGTACCTGAGGCATAGAGAAGTTTAGTGACTTGCCCAAAGTCACACAGCTGACGAGTGGCGGAGCCGGGATTAGAACCCATGACCTCTGACTCCCAAGCCCGTGCTCTTTCCACTGAGTCAGAGAATTGACTACGACAACCTGATTCTTAGAGTGACTGAAATTCCACTCCCATAGCACAGTGCAATCCAGCTGCTGAAATGGCATCGCTATTCAAAAATGTCACCTTTACAGCCCCTGTCAAACTGTGAGAAAATAATCTGGGAAAATATGATGTGGCCTTATTTTAGTTGGATTGTTTCATTTGGAGTCCAAATGAGATGCATATAGAGAAGTTGGAGAGGTGATCAATCATAAATTTCCATACGAAAATGATGAAAACCTTAAGATGAAATATTAAGTTTTATACCTTGGATCCAGGAATTATGAAGAAATGTAAATGTTATTCTTTCTTTCATTTGGAAAATAATAAATCGTTGCTATGTACTATAAAATAACCCTTTCCACGTTTCTATTGAAAAGGTTATAAAAAGCAGATTGTTTTCCTTTGTTTATGAGAGGGCATCTCTACTTTGGAAGAATTTACAAGCTAAAATTAGGGTTAGTTAAATTTGGTCAGTCATCAATCAACCCACTTACGACTGCAGATATTTGGGTTAGCAGAACCAAGAACTGCATAGCAATAAATTGCTGAACTTTTAAAAATTAAGTATATATTCTGTTTTAAAAAAAATAATAGGCTCCTGGTGAGACTTTACTTGAGGGCTTCTCTATCCCTTTGATCCTAACTTTTATTTTGAGAGGGAAGAAGAGAGGGGCAGATTTCTTTAGTGAAATTTGGGATGTTTCTGGCTGCTTTATTTGGAGTTTGATTATTTAATTCTTTCCTGAAGTGACTGTGTCAGTTGCAGACGGTATGCTCATTTCTTTTCTAGACAGAGCAGGTGGTTCAGGCCTGCTACAGCCATAAGCCTGGGCCTCAACGCCGATTCCAGGATTTCGCCCCGTGCAGGTCTCTAGCATCCAAAGTTATGAGGATGAATTGGAATTGCCTAGGAAGTTTATCTCAACCAAACACATTTTTCACTTCCTGGATTCATACTTTAAAGAGCAAACCTGAGACATGCAGGGATGAACTCACCTGCATTTATTATTGCATCAAAGTAGCCTGGAAAATCCTGATTTATCTTAACATAATAATCCACCCTGGAGACGGCAAATTCGACTTCTGCTCGGCTAAATACCCCTTTTCTCCGCAAATAGCCCTCGTATCTCTCTTTGTTCAATGGAACCAGTAGGACGTATCGAGGTTCAAAGTAGGTATTTTTCAAACTTCTCACACCCTTTGGAATTAGAGAGAAAACAGAATTTATCCCATCTAATAAGCCAAGCACGAAAGAACACCAAAGTTCAGGGAAGACAATTGTTTTTAAACATTTTGAAAATTGCTTAAACATTTTTCAAAACAGAGAAGCAGCATGGCCTCCTGGAAAGAGCACGGGTCCAGGAGTCAGAGGACCTGGGTTCAAACTTCGGTTCCACAGCTTGCCTGCTATGTGACTTTGGGAAAGTCACTTCACTTCTCTGGGGCTCAATTTCCTCATCTGCAAAATGGAGATTAAATACCTCTTCTCCTTCCTATAATGACTGTGAGCTCCATGTGGGACAGGGACTGTGTCGGTCCTGAATAACTTGAATCTACCCCAATGCTTAGAACAGTGCTTGACACAGAGTAGTTAACAAATACCATAATTATCATTATTATTTTTCCCATAAAAATAATTTTGTTCCAAAATCACTGTTAAAAAAACCACAACTCATATATATTGTGTCTTATTTCCCTGTACTCTGAAGGGTCTAAGAAAAAGTAAAGGTGCAGAGGAACAAAGAAATATTCCTCTGCAACCCTACGGTGTGCGGATAATATCTCCTCTCCCAGTGATAATAATAATCATAATAATAACAGTGGCTTTAGAGAAGCAGCATGGTACAGTGGAAAGAGCGCGGGCTTGGGAGTCAGAGTTCATGGGTTCGAATCCAGGCTCCGCCTCTTGCCAGCTGTGTGACTTTGGCAAGTCACTTAACTTCTCTGTGCCTCAGTTACCTCATCTGTAAAATGGGGATTAAAACTGTGAGCCCCACGTGGGACAACCTGATTACCCTGTATCCCCCAGCGCTTAGAACAGTGCTTTGCACATAGTAAGCGCTTAACAAATACCACCATTTATTTTTAAGCAGTTACTATGTGCTAAGCACTGGGATAGATACAAGATACTCAAGCCAGACACAGTCCCTATCCCAAGTGGAGCTCACAGTCTATGGAAGGGGGACAACAGGCAATTCATCCCCAGTTCACAGATGAGGAAACTGAAGGCCAGAGAAGATAAGTGACTTGCCCAAGGTAACCTAGCAGGCAAGTGGAAGAACCAGGTTTAGAACCCAGGCCTCTGACTCCCAGGCCCGTGCTCTTGCAACTAGGTCGTGCTGCATCACTCCTTCTGCTCCAACATGAAGTTGCTGGGCAGAAGTTCCACCAGGGGCACGTATAGCACATTCAGGGGCATGGACAGAACCGATCAGCCCACCACCCTCCAGGTAACCTCCAGGAGACCCTCACTGGCTTCTCGGCACCGATGCACCCACATTTTGACTCTGAAGGAGGTCATGGCTCTCTACCACTGACTGTAGTTGCACAGAAGGGAGTGCAACTTCAGGCCTAATGACTTTTCAGCTGCAATAAGAGAATACGGGAGCAAAATGGATTGAGGTTTCCCTCACTTCTCCCTTGTGTGACCCGGATTTGTGAGGGGAGAACCAAGTTCATTATTAAGTTCCTTAATAATGGATTTTATTGGGGACTCTCAAGAAACAGCAGACAACTGATATGCTTTTACTTGAAACTGCATAGCTGAAAACACTTATATTTTAGTGCCACAAGCTTACAGCCAAAAAATAAAATTAAAAAAAAATCAAAAGGCCAGAAGGGTTATTTGATTGGGGGGAAAAAACCTGAAGGATAAAATATGCTGGGATTTCTGGCTTTTAAGAGGTGAACTTCCTGATGATCTCCTGACCACCGCCTTTTAGTGGATCAAAAGTGAAAATTACCTACCTCTATTTCCATATGAATACAGCTTGCGAGGCCATCTCTTGCAATTCCTTCTACTGTGTCTCGGTTTAGACCATAATTATGGTTGCTATATTTAAATGTCACGATGAATTTCCCCTGAAATTGAGAGTGAAAAGATTTCTAAAAGGAGCTCGAGAATTGGAAATAGCATCCTCCAAAGGACATAATAGAAACAATGGACCTGACTTCTCTGGTGCTTGAGTGTACTCCTCAGTAGTTGAAGGTGCAGTATTTTGGGAGGACCATTAACTCTTTCAGACCATCAGGGAATTCTTTACTGGACTGCCAAAGGCACAAAGGGATGATGAAAAATCCTCTCTAAAACTATCGGGGAGTAAACTGAGGAATTGGGAAATTTGGGTTTATTACTTCTCAACTTCTTTAATTTCTGATACTATGAGGCTCCAAAGAGCCTCAGTGATTAATTATCATGTGATAACAATACAGTCTCTAGACTTTAAGTTCCTCGTGGACTCTGTGCACACTTTAAACACTCAATTAAATTGATTGGTAAGGATGAGACAGGGGATATTAAACTTCATATCAAACAGCGATGAGCAGAATTATACAGAACTCCCAAAAGTCAAAAGTCCAGCTCACTGAAAAACAATTTACTGACGAGGTTCATTATTGGGTATTCTTTCAAATAACTAGAGGACTTAAAGTGAATCTTAGAAATGTCACAATAAATTGTGAGACTGCAGCTGAATCAGGAATTATTAGGGCAGAAAAAACTTCTAGACAGAGCGTTTGGGGAGATCAGTGGGATGAAAAGAGGAACGGAAGAGATGGATAAACAAGTGAGATGGTGATCTTCATCAGTTTCCCTTGTCCCTTTCTATCAGAAAAGGTAAAGAAGTATTCATTTATATTTAATTTATATCCTTCCTCAGCACTTATATATAAGTATACATATGTATAATAAATTGTTGAGTTTATTATTTATTCTGAGTCTATTATTTGTAAGTATTTTTACATCTGTCTCTTCCTCAGAGCGCAAGCTCCTTGTAGGCAACCAATACACCTTGGGCTCCTGTTGTACTTTCCCTTGGCTTTAATGCAGAACATTTCACCTACTCAATCACTCAGTGGTAGTTATCGAGTGCTTACTGTGTGCTGATCACTGTACTAAGTGCTTGGAAAAGTACAATATAACAGAGCTGGTATATACATTACCTGCCCTTAACTAGAGGGGGAGGCAGACATTAATATAAATAAACGATTTACCGATATATACATAAGTGCTGTGGGGCTGAGGGTGGGGTGGATACCAAGTTCCCAAAAGTCACAGATCCAAGTACACAGATGACACAGAAGGGAGAGGGAGTCAGGGAAAAGAGGGCTTAATCAGGGAATGCCTCTTGTAGGAGATGTGGTCTTGAATAAGTCTCAGTAAACACCATTATTACAACCCAGAGGGCTTCAGTACTCTGTTTTTTCATGCAGGTCATGAGTGGGGCTGGAGGTGTGTTACTGATGTGCAGTCTTTAAAGCATGTCTGTACTCATCAGGAATCCCTCAGAAAGAATACTCGCCCACCCTTCCTTTGCTTTCCAACAGAACAGCAACTGCCCAAATCAGTTACGAATGAGTGTCCAAAAGGATCATCAAAAATTTGTACCACTAATCTCCCCCACCTGTCAGTTGTGACCCAAAAGCATACGAACACACTAAGTGAGAAGAGGAAGATCGGTTAGGACGGGCCATCCTAAGCTCAGTTCCTTGTACGCTTTTTCTGTCACCTGCCTTAGATGAGGAATAGCTGATGAGTTCCAAGCAGACGGCTGAGAAGGAACAATTCCAATCATCACAGTCCTCTCTGAATGTCCAGGAACCAAACGATCCTGTTCCCTCTCCTAATTTCAGTTTGGCCAATCCAGCTGGCAAGGGCAGCTGTCCACCAGGCTGCTAGAGCCAGGTAGAGACCGGGGTACTACTAGTTTTAAACAGTTGTGGCTCTAGGTGTCCAGAGGCTGGCAATGAGCAAGAGGGAAATTCAGGATGGTTTATTTCAGTTCCAAACAACCGATTGTTTTGATGAACTGGAGGCAAATAATTGGTGACCTTCTATAGCTCATCTTTAGGTGAAAGAGAACATAGGTAAAGCGGGAAGAAATCACTTTGAAACTGAGAGGAAACAAAGCCAAAGTGTTGAGAAACTGGTCAATGTCAACAACTTAGAATTCTGGGTAAGGTAAAAGAACAGAAGTTGGAATGAGAGGGGACAATCTAAAATGAGACCCTGTTGTAATTTCAAGGGATTTTTTTTTGGTAAACAAGATTAGAAATTGGATCATATTTTCTTTGCTGCAGATTGAATACATTACTAGAACTAAATCATCAGTGGAACAGATGGAACATCACAGGAGCAGATGAACCGAAAAGAAAGCTCTGCTATCTGACAAGAGAAACGAACATCAATTCTGAGGAATTGGTAGGAAATACTTTCCACCAAAACCAAAGGTACAGTCTAGAAAAATTTACAGCTTTCAGAGGTACAAGATCCTGGAGTTCAGATGGAGAAATAAACCAAGGGCCCCCAAACCTGGAAGAGAACTGCCTAAGGAAGAAATTACATGTTGCTTTCTCCAATGAACCCTGTGTTTTCATGAGGCAATGCTGCCAATGGAAAATACTTAAAAAACCAACAGGAGATTACAGGTACATCCTAATAGATCTCACCGTTCAACAGCTAGTTTTATCCCTGATCCCACTACATTTGGCTATCATTCAGCTTGTTTGCCACAACAGCCTACTTTTTCGCTCTCCAACTGGCTAATTTGACTAGTGAAGACAAGCAACAAATTAGACCTTTTGGCTTCTGCTACATGACAACCAGTCTCCAGTCGAGAACACGGATGTGACTTGGTCTTGAGGCTTTCTTTCCTACATGCCACCTGACTGGTCCCCGAGTTGGAAAGCACCTTGGTGAAGGGAAGGAAGCCCAATAGTTTGTCCTCAAAAACATAGTTGATTCAGACCTCTTCTTTTCACACCAAGGGTCTGATTTACCCCTGAGCTTCTTAACTTATACCAAGACAGTCAAGATGGCCCCTAGGCAGGCATCCCAGTTCTCTCCTAGGGGAGCAACTGAGGGGGAACTAAGCCCCAGTGACCTGCAGGTGCCAAGAAACTGCGACAGAATACTTGGGTCTGTGGAAAGAATGGAGAGGATCAAGCTATAAGAGTTGCTGCCAGCCACATATTTAACGTCTCCCGAGGCAGGCCTAGAGAAAGTCTCGAGTGTATGACTCGATCAACCAATGGAAACGTAAAATAGGGCGTCCACTGAGACCGAGTGCATGTTGTATGGAACATATACCAAAAACTACTCGAGCTGGCTGAAAAAGTCATTATGGTTGAACTCACTCACCTCATGAAGACAAGAATTGAGAGTTGGAGGAAAAAACCCTTGTGTATCATAAGATGTCTACCACTGACCTTTAATAGAACTAAAAGATCAATGCCAGTGGTGGGTCCAAAATAGACTAGTTGATTTGAAACAGACCTCACAAAAAGGCATGCTGAAGGTTCTGGTGTACTTATTAAAATAGATAACAAATCAAGGAAATTCTGAAATGTACACATTTAGAAGGGGAGATTTCATAGAAAACTACAAAACACAGGTTACCTGCCTGTAATATAGATTCTCAGAACATCTGTCTCCATAGCAGATACTTATATTTGGAAAAGCTATTTCCCTGTCCTTTTCCAAAAATTTTATTTCTGGAAATTAATACTTGCATTCTTTTTCTTCACAAAAAAAATCCCCTATCCTTCTCTTCCTCCACCCTCACCAACTCCAAAAACAAACTAGACGCTATTTGAACACGAATGCTCTGACACTTGAGGTGCACAACTATTGACATAAGGGGATAATGAAGATTATATCGCTCAGGAGAGATAGAGAAGTCTTACCATGCTTAACATTTCATGAAATATTTCTTGTGAGATGAAATGATAATCAACTCTGTCCCCTTCTCCAAAATAGGGAGGTCTTGTGGTATGACAGGCCCTGGAAGATATATATACACATAAATGCAAAATAAATGATCTGACCTTTGTTTCCATTAACTTAAATAATACCGAGGAAAAAAGGAACTTTGGAACAACCTTTAAGAGGAACTTTAAAGGTGCCAGGCATCCTGGAGGGTTGTTGCTTTCAAAGTGTCTATATACAGAATACCTAAGTAGTTTTATTCTTTAACCCTTTGAGGAAAGATTAGAGAAATGGGGATTGTTTAGCCTGAAAAAATGATGGTCAGGGTAATTCTTAACAGTGTAAAAAGGGTTTAATGGGGAGGGCACTGTGTTCACTGGGGACTAGATAATAACAACCTGAAAACAGGAGAGATGTTGGTTGGATAGTAGGAAGAACTTCTTTCTTACCAGGGTGATAAAAACTGCTGTAAAAATTTTTCTACTGAAGCCTGGTTATGTGACAGTACCCGGACAATACATTCAAAGCAGGCACTTCCCACAGGGCTTAAAGGCAGCTTGGGCCTCTTCCCAGGAGACAATAACAGGAGTGGAACTGACAGTTTACAGACATGGAGTTCTGAATCTTTCCGAGTCCAAGAAGAGGAGGTGAATAAAGCCAGTGTCTGTTTCCTCGCCCCTGGCCATTCCTGTCAAGGCATTATGATACGCAGTGGAACAGAGTGGAATATAAGTGGGTTGCTTGCCTTCCCTGCAACAGTAAGCATGGCTGGGATGTGCTAAACCACACAAGTTCAAAGGCAAAGTGGCTACTTTTTTGCTGCTCAACAAGACCTTCCCCAGACGGTAGAAAGGGGGAAATGAAGGTTGGAAACTCATGCTGGAATCAGCCTGTGTCCTGGAATCGGCCCTTGTCAAAGACCGGGAGAGGGAGGCAGTTCAAATTATTGTTAAAATGAGGATGTGGGATTATCTGTGTATTTCACTTATCCACCCTCTTCCAACTTTGCCCTCCCTCAGATGATTAAGGGCTAGCTGCTTGCAACTTAGGCCAAAATCATTTAATCTCTTTGAGACTCTGTTTCCTCATCTGTGAAATAGGAATAAATTACCTGCTCTCCCCACCTTGTACACTGTGTGATTAGATTGAGCCTCATAAAGGACAGGGTCTATATCTGCTCCCAACCCTTAGCCCAGTGTTTAGTACATGAAAGCACTTCATAAATACCAGGACTTAGAAGTCAGTGAAATGAGCTTTGAGCCGTACCTAGAAATCTTTTAAGAAAATAACTGACTAAAACACCCAAAATCAGGGCTGTCATTCTTTTCCCTAGATGCAGGGGTTTGGACTAGAGGAGCTTGAGGTTCCTTCTGGGTCTATAATTCTACAATTACTCTCTAAATCCAGGTACACAAGAAAATTTTAAATACAACATGCTACGGCCAGTTTCGGAATCTATGTCTGATCTGTTTCCCCTGGAGATCATGTTCTTCTTTATATGTCACTAAAGTACCTACTATAGTGATAAACTTCCACTAGGCTTAGAGGCTATTCTACCCAGAGAAGAATGATTCAACAATTAAGCAGTTAATTTCATTTGGTCAAATCAGATCATCCAGGGCTCAGGGTGAACTTTCAAATTGACCTGGTAGGCTAAATAAATCAAACTGAACAGACAATTCTCAAATCACTAGATCGCTTTTTGTGTAAAGTTTTGCCAAATAAATATTATCTGACCAAATGACTGCATACACTCAAATCCCTTAGGTACACCTACTTACCTGGCTGGAAGCCTCAAAACCTGCTTCAAATTGTTCAGGCACAGCAAAAATGACTGCTTGGAAAATTTCATTTTATGTTTTAGGTAACTGTGAAAAAGAGGCTCGCAAACTGTATTCTCTACTCACCTTTACTTTTCCTCCATTGAAAAAAGTCAAACCAATTTATTTCCAAGCCTAGAAAATAATATATTTTGTTCTCTGACAGAGAGCTTCTGCATCAACTTTCAGCCTCAAAGAAAATGCTTTTTCATGCTCTAACACCCACACACTGTTTACAGCAGTGTTTCAAATCACTGAAAATGGACGATTCTTTCAGGAGATGCAGTAGTGATGGCTCTATATCAGGCCTCAGCAATGGTTTTATGTGGTGGGCCTAATCCATAGGGAAATCCTGGAGAAGTCAGGAAGTCAGTGGGGTGCGCGTCAACCTGACCGACGAACCCATGGCTCTCCACCACAACTTTTCTAGATCCTTTACTATTCTTGCAGTTCAGTCCCTCCTCAAGGTCATTGCGGTTGTTCTCTGGACCAAAAGAAAGGGGCAGGGTAACTGGGAATGGCAGTCCAGGTGGCAGTCCAAGAATAATGGCACTAACTAAAAAATTTGCAGCCTGAAACTGGCATGCAAGGCAGCATGGCCTGGCCCATCACCCTCCAGGAGCAGTGAATGTGTCTGTTGATTGTTATACTGTATCTCCCAAACACTTAGAGAAGCAGCTTGGAGAAGCAGCAGCAGCTGCAGCTTGGAGAAGCAGCGTGGCTCAGTGGAAAGAGCACGGGCTTTGGAGTCAGGGCTCATGAGTTCAAATCCCAGCTCTGCCACTTGTCGGCTGTGTGACTGTGGGCAAGTCACTTAACTTCTCTGTGCCTCAGTTCCCTCATGTGTAAAATGGGGATTAAGACTGTGAGCCCCACGTGGGACAACCTGATTCCCCTAAGTCAACCCCAGCGCTTAGAACAGTGCTCGGCATATAGTAAGCGCTTAACAAATACCAACATTATTATTATTATTATTACTTAGGAGAGTGCTCTGAACACAGTAAGTCCTCAATAAATATGACTGATTGACTGATGGACTACAGTTTGCTAGCTTCCGACTGTAAATTCCTGGAAGGCAGCAAGGGGGATTCTTGCTTCTGTTGTCCTCTCCCAAACAGGTAATAGAGAATTTCACATTCAGGAGTCACTCAAATACCACTAAAGATGATTCTCTCATCTCAGAAAATTGCCAAATGGAGTCCAATGGGGTAAATGCCCATGAATCGTGGACTCACATAACTAAGAGGACCTCAAGAGCTCCTGATATCTAATCTTTAAACTTTGTCTTCGAAAACTTCACCTTCTCATATTCTGTGTTCCCTGTTTCTGGAGATTCATTCCAGGTCTTGGCCCGATGTGTTCACTGTTAATTTTCATTTTGGTTATTTTGAACATCAGATTTTACAAATGGAATTCCTTAACTAGGAGCTGGGCAACCCAGTAACAATATTTTGGTATAGGGACCAACTTATCATTTTGGTGAGGGAAAGAAAAGAGGACCGTGTTGTTGTGGGAGGAGAAAATGGGGTGAGGGGCTTGGAGGTGGGTAGACAGGCTAATACTTTAGGAAGGCTGAAAGTCCAGCTCAGACCAAGTAATTATGGTCTTTCCATCACCAGCTAAGGTTTGGGGTTTAAGAAGTCTTGCATCAGTTTTAAAGAAAAAAGATATAGGCATAAAAAATGACTGAAGAAGACCACGGTAGAAAGAGAAGTTCAAAAGTGTGAAGAGGTGCTCAGGAGGAGCTGATACATCATAAAGACAAAAAGGAGGTGGTTGTTTAGCCTAAAATGAGCAACTCTTAACTAAAATTCCAAAACTTTAGACCTGGCTACTCATAGCTCTAAGAAAATCAGAGGTCTGACAGAAATAGCACCCATCCATCAGGTGCCATTTTGAATATAAGAAAAGAAGCAATACAGACCCCAAAAGATTCTTGGAAGAAAGGTATACTGGAAGGTGTTCCTGAATTCCAGCTTCATGGTTAATAAAGACCTTCTAATGTTCATTTCCTTCTGTTAATCCACCTCTCCACCATAAATGCATTCACATTCTTCTAGTGCCTATTGATATATTTCTGCCTGCATAACTTCCTATGGTAATGAATGCCATATGCTTAGCACTTACAGTGGGAAGAAGCGCATCATTTGGTTTGTCTTGAACTCACTGCCATCAACCTTTAATGAATGCCCCTGGATTTGGCTCCCTTCCACAAAATTCCTGAGGCTAAAAATAAACCTACCATCAACCCATCACCTGGAAGATGGCTGGCTCTTCTTTAGCCCCCAAAGAACCTAGAAGCAGAGCCTGATCCCCAGTTGGGAAGAAACAAATGACTCAATCATCTTCATTGGTACCATGGAAGAGGACACCAAAAGGAGAAAATAAAGAACTGTTTCCCTGCCATGTTTAATTATCTATTGGCTACAGTTCATTCGTGCCTTAAATTTTACATCACAGGATTGCTTTGAAATTACAGGAACCATGTTGCATATGATAGGCTTGAAATTTAATGAGTGATAGAATTGAAATTTTAAATAACCTTTAAAATTGCTAAAAACCTCCAATGAATAGTTAAAACAGGGCTTTGCTTTATGGTTGCAATTTTAAGCCGTTAATTTTCTTTTCATTTCCCAAAGTATGTAACTTTCCTGGGAATGAAGTGTAAAAATATTACCATTGGAAAAAAATATGCTGCATAGAAAATGTAATTGACATTTCTAACCTAATCTTTCAAAGCTTAAAAACAGTTTAATCATGCTTAACCTTCACAGTCATGCCACTTTCACAGGCCTTCTACCAAAATATTCACCAGGTTTCAAAATCCTGTGAGTGGATATGTGAGCCATGCCTGCTGAATGATTTGAGCCTAAGGAAGGCCTTGTCACCCTCTAATGGTAACATTTTGTCCTATGCAGAGACTGACCAACTGAGCAGTGGATGTTTCGGAGTTTGGTAAACTGTGCCGGATAATTTTAGAAAAATATGCCTCGGTCCTAAAATTGAGATTTTCCTTCTTCAAGCAAAAGCCAATTCCCACCAGTTCTGTTCTCTTCAGAGGAATGGATCTACACATCCAGGTTACTGCTAAGTAGTATTAATCAATCAGTGGTATCTATGGAGCACTGTCTTTATGAAGAACAAGGTACTAAACTCTTGGGAAAGTACAATATAATAGAAATGATAACCACAGTCCCTGCCCACAAGGAGTTTACAGTCTATAAGGGATGGGTTCGCAAGCCAGGGGGCTAAAAACAATAGAAAAATGTTAAAAATAGGAAACACAGTTTACGTTTTTACCAAAAACAACCCCAAAGCAAAACTTGTACAGCCAATTCTGCCTAAACATGTTTTCATTTCATGTTCTGGATTACCCCACTGTGGGATTAAGGAATGCCCTTTCAACAGTGCACATCTGCCTATATTAAATGCAAAGCTGTGACAGAAGAAACGTGTAATCAATCAATCCATTGTATTTCTTGACCACTTTCTATATGCAGAGCACTGTGCTAAGGGGAAATGACTAAGCTATTAAACACTTGTTTCCATGAAGAAATACAACTGACCATGTAGCATTTCATTGAATTTCTGAGTTCTGAACCCCACAAATAAAAAAGAAGCCTGTAGATTGACATGACAATAAACTACGGAAAAGGAGCATGCAAATGGAACAAAGAGAAATTATAAACTAAAAGGGAATTGTAGAGATCTTTGCACAATGTTTAAAAACTTGATCAAAGCTTGGAATAAGCTGCTAATGACATGTGACTTGACCTCTTTAAATTCATGTCTTTGTGACTGTCTAGTTATGAGACTTGTGATCATGTCTTATATGGATCACACTTCTCTTCCTTAAGTTGACAAAATCAGTAAAATAAAAGTCTGGACAAAAAATGAAAGGCAGGTGAAAATCTGAAGATGGGCTGTACAGAGCTTCCGATATTGGGCATTCTTTTTCTTGGTTTTCATGAGAAAAAGTTCCAATAAGAGAATTTGAGCATGCCTGATGGTGCGTGATGCCTTCTAGCTTAGTTTCTCATTGTTTTGTATTAGCTCTGGCATATACCTAGAGAATTTGTGCCATGACTTGAATGGATGATGGAGTATCCCCTAGGGTCCAAGCACCAGCAGATCTGCCCTATCAATTGACAACCTGGCGAATGGGCCAAAGGAAACTTGAAAGGCTTTTTGCTACACCACTGTAATGGGTGTGGGAGGAGATGAAAGGGAGAGGAGAACCTGACTAGATCTAGCTAAATCTTGGGCACCAGACTTTGTGGGGTCGCCTCGTGAAAAAAGTATGGGCCTGGGAGTTAGAGGACCCGGGTTCTAATCCCAGCTCAGCCACTTGTCTGCTGTGTGACCTTGGGCAAATCATTTAACTTCTCTGTGCCTCAGTTCCCTCATCTACAAATGGGGATTCAATTCCTGTGCTCTCTTTTACTTGGAATTGAGCTCCATGTGGAACCTGATTAACTTGTATCTACCCCCGTGATTAGTACAGTGCTTGGCACATAGTGTTTTAAAAATAAACAGTTAATATTACTATTATTGCTAGAGTTCCCAGATTTGCACCTTCAGAAAGAAATACTCAATTTTCTCTAAAGATCTCTCATTTGGGAGATTTCCCTATTGTGATGATGTGATAAAACCTCAGTCTACTGATCAGTCAATCAATCAATGCATTACTGAGCAACTACTGTAGGTAGAGTTCTGTACAAAATGCTTGGGAGAATGCAATAGAGTTAGGAGACATGATCTCTGCCCTCAGGATGCTTGAAATATACTAGGGAAGACAAGACACCAAATTAATTTCAAATAGAAGGAAGAAGTGAATGGAAAGATGGCTATAAGTGCTTAAACAATAATATATAAAACAATGATATGGATAAAAGTGTTTCATCTGGTTGTGAGTGGAAACCGTAGCTGAGAGGCCATGACCTGAGGAGAAGAAAAATTAATCACAAAAAGCTTCCTAGAGGAGGTGGGCTTTCAGAAGGCTTTTCAGAACAACAGGAGAGCTGAGACTTGGTGGATTTGAAAGGGGAAGGAGTTCTAGGCAGGAGGAAGAGTGGGGAGGCAGATGGCACCGTGAGCCCCTTGTTGGGCAGGGATTGTCTCTATCTGTTGCCGAATTGTAGATTCCAAGCGCTTAGTACAGTGCTCTGCACATAGTAAGTGCTTAATAAATATGATTGAATGAATGACAACCAGGCACAGTAAGTAGGTTGGCTTGAGAGAAGTGATGAGTGTGAGCTCTGTTCTTCCACAACAGAGGGGATAGTTCCATAGAAAAAGCTTTTTTAAGTACCCTGCCCAGAAAGGTGGGAAATTGAGACTGTTAGTTTTTATTCTATTACCTTTTTTCTAATATTTTTATTAATGCTGTTTTGGGGCATTAGAGATACTTTAATTAATGGCATATTTTACTGTATTCATCCTTTGGGATGACAAGTGATGAATGCAATTTTTAAAAGTCTAAAAAAATGGTTTGGGTCAAAACAGGGGTTGCATTATTTGGACATGAGGAGCATAAGGCAAGTCAAAAGCTATTTTATTTCCCTCTGGGGCTTGTATCTTCCCATAAGCTTTTATCCCCAGCTTGCTGAGGTCACTAGCTTAAAAGAATCACTTTTCCAAATGTAAAAATAAGAGAAAAATTTCTAAAGAGAGCACGTGTCCAGTTCTTTCATTCCCTGCAGTTCCTGAAGCACCAGCCAGAGGTTATTTAGGACAATTCTGATGTTTCTGCCATTTTCCTTTCCTTTGCTTTATCCTGTGTCACTAGGGAACTATCCATCAATATACTAGCTCCGGAAAACACAATAGTGCAAGTGCAGAATGCTAACCTGAGAAGATCAACAATTCTTCTAAACACAATCTAATGGCTAGTCTGTTCTTCCTTTTGCTTTCTCCCTGAACAAACTGTTAAAGGAGAAAGCAAAATCATAGCTAAATAGAAACTGAAGGCATAAATTGAGAGTACAGACAAACACAGTGTTCTCGTTAGGCCAAGTTTGCCTCAATAGAGCCAACAGGTATATCACAACGTGAGCATTCATTTCTCCATATTGTAATGCAATAGAGATTTGACTTCCAAACAAGAATCACACCCATACTCATGTAGTTCAGGACCTGAGAATTACTTCAGGATGGTTTGGGATTAGGTAGCATGTTTAGGTGAGATTTATTAATAAACTATTACTCTCCCAGTTACTGATCTCTGCCAATAAACTGAAGTGCTGAGTGTAAGACTCCTAGACTCCCATTTCCTCCTCCTCCTCCTGCTTTTGCTATTTGGTTAAAGGATTCTTTGGAATGGTTGGCTATAAACCTAGTAAAAGGCGCTTGGGTCGAGAAAGGGTTAGGAAGGAAGTGCCTGTAATAAATAATCTCGGTCTCCCCACCGAATATGGAGTGGAGCGGGGAGAAGAGAAGTTATTTTCCAGACACAAAGGAAAGAACCAGGCTTATTATAAAATGCTACTATGGAAACGAAAGCCTTTCTGGCTTACCTTGATGATTAAACTAGACTTCTGTACATCAGAAAAATCAGTATTTATCACATGACCACATTTTTCACAGTAATCTCATCATTTCCTTCTATAAAATGTTGCCTTGCACAAATTAGGCCATTTTAGTCAGTTGAAGAATTCCTATAGTCTCTGAGCTCACAGAGCAAACTTACCCATATCTGAAAAAAGCACTGAATTGCCTGCAGAGTCGCTGGGCGAGTTCCCGTTTCCCACAGTCTTGGGGACCAACTAATACCAGCATGGGATATGGAGCATCAAGGCTGGGTAAGGTGCTGCAGAAACACAAACACGTACAGACATATGCACCCATTACTGTTTTAATGTTTGTGATACACAAGAAGTTACCACTTCCTCTGAAATTTAAGATCCATGGATTATTTTACAAAAGTAAGTGAACTATTTAGATTTAACATGATAACAGTCCTAATAGAGCACTTCAACAAGGATAGATTCTCAATTAATTCTTCCCTGTGAGTAACAATCAACTCAAGAAGATCTTTACTTTCTGAACTAAGTAATTCTTTTTAGTGGTCTATAAAAAGTGACTATCTATGGTCCTATGATTTTTTTTTCAGTAAACAGCTGGGCAAAATTCTCAATTACTTTTAGATCCTGACCCAAAGCCACATTTGTAAGCTTATCAATTATTTTATTCAGATGCTTTCTTTTCTTAAAAAAATGAGGAAATCACAGTTGGGGCCGCTTACCTGTATATCCCTAAATTAGGACTGAAATGATCCTTCCTGTATTTAAGGCTATTAAAGGAAGTTAGGGAACTAGGAACTCCATCTAGGCTTCCAAACGTGGGTCTGGGTAGGCCCCAGTGACTAAGGATGAACCAAATTCCCAAACAAGGCAAGATCAAAGTGGCATTTTATTAGTGTCATAAATTGGAGAGGATCACAATAAAACACTTAAGTCAAGGATTCCAGCTATTACTTAAAATCAACATGTTCAAGATTACTAGGAACTAGCAGATGATCTGATTACTGGGAATCAGCCCATGCGGCTGCAAGTTTAGCTTAACATAATCCCCAAACTAAAATAGTGAGCAAATTCACTTTCTCTAGCTTCTTTTTGACCCAGGTATGGTTTAGATTGGGAGACATATTTATTGCAGGAAGATTTCTTCTGGATGTGCTTCAGAGGACTGGGCAAGCAGGCACCACCACCACAGCAAGGCCAAAACTAAACTTCCTGTCTTTTCCTAGCTCTTTTCGCAGAAAGAATGTTCCCCAACCCTGGTTTTCCCACTATTGGCAGAGAAGCCAGCCTCCTCCCCCAGCCCTTTTATTTTAAATGGTCAAAGAACTCTTTATTTCACTTAATTTTTCACACCTTATTAATGGCATAAACCTTCATTGGAGACGGACATGACACTGACTTTGGTTATCTGAAGTTCATTTTCATGATTTTGACTCTCAGTCTTCTTAAATGAAACAGTGGGGAGAGTTGGGCATGTAAATCACTAGGCTTGATGCTTTTTTTCTAAGGTAATCAGAAAGGCATTTAAAGGTATAGAGTCTATAAGCTCTTTATTTTTTAGGGCCACTCCTAATTCTTTTTGTCATATTTCCTCCAACAAAATAAAGCCTAAAATATGAAAAATAAACCTGATGATCATGTGTATTTGTCCAGTTAGACTTTTCCATTTACTATTTGACTTCTGCAATGTAAACCCTATAGAGTCAGGTACTGGCTTTCCTACATATCAAGCAAAACCCCCCAAACACAAAATCAATCATTAAAATTAATACCATTTAAATTTAGCTCTCTGCAGTTCTTAGAAACTGAACTTTGATTTGAACTTGAGCCTGAAGCCAAGTTGCTTTGGGGTGAATGTCGGCAACTCTGAAATTCCCCTGTTTTTTGGTCTCCTAACCAAATCCATAGATATTGTCCTTTGGAACCGTGGAATTGGAGATAAATATGTCAAGGTACCCCCAAATGAGAGTCATCTATGGTTGCTTTTTCATAGTCCTATAATTACCATTTACTTCAAAAGTCATGTCCTTATTAGCCACGCACCCCATCCCACCCAAATCTTAGAGGCCCTGCCTTGTTCGCTTCCTGGACCGATCCTACAAGAGCAAGGTAGAAATGCGAAGGGTAGCACCAGTGGGTCAAGACTGTCCAGATGCTCAGTTCCATTGAGAAAAATTAGAAAATCTCTCTAATTACATTCACCTTACTCGAGATCTTATTAGAAAGAAGGCTAGAAAGGCCAAGTGGCTGATTTATCTGATTGTTGTCTGAAATTTATTTGATCCAAAATTTAATATAAATATGGACAGAAGTCTGAAACAGCTAGTGACTGGAGAAGAAATAAAATGAAGATACAAATGCCCCCCTGGTAAATCAAATGTAGTTTTCTGGAAATACTCAAATAAATGGCAAATCATTTCACCTGGAGAATATAATGAACACTTTCTAAAATTGTCAATGTCTGGATTATCAAGTGGTGTGTGAAAATCATGTTCTGGATTGCAAAATAAAACAGTTTGCTCTCTGTGGGATACCAATAGTGTGAAGCAAAGGAGCAAACACCGTATAACAAAAAGACATTTTAGAGTTATTTTTTTCCCAGAGATTTTACAAGTATTTTTAAAATGCTTTTGGGTATTGAAAGAGTTTTTGCTTCCATCACTTACAGTACAAATGGCCATCTGCTCCAACAGATTGTGGAAATGAAATGGAGGAGCCACGGCCAATCTGTCTCCAATCTTAGAGGTGAGGGATCAAGCTCATTTCATGCTCAATTCAACTAAGCTGGGGGACTCCTCACTTTTGACTAAATGCAGTTTAGTGCAAAATGATTTCTATACTAGTGCAATCTCATCCACGTTAATTCCAAGTATCTTAGGAGGGAATTCATCTCCCCTACTTCTACCCCAATAACCCAAAATGGTTTAATTTCTTTAAGTAAGGTTTTCCCGCTAGATTTTGGGTTCCTTGAGTGCAGGGATCATGTCTCTCAACTCATTTATACTGTATTTTCCCAAACACTTAGTATAGTGGTCTGCACACAGTAAGTGCTCAATAAATACCATTAATTGGTTGATTGGCTCACGAACAATTGACTTGGGCAAAACAGGCATACAAAACCTGGGAAATATCACAATTGCTCTTGGAAAATCTCCATGGGCTCCCCGGACACATAAATTAGTTACCAGAGACTGAGCCTTAATCTTCTACAAAAAGAGGAGGGGGATTAGCAGGAGAAAGAGAGAACCCACCACAAAACACAGTTTCATGAAACAGCGGCATACAGTTAGCTTGGTTTGAGTGCTAGCTGTGGACTACAGACACATGTACCTGTCGAATATCTTCTGAGGTTGCATCATGCTATGTACCACATGGGTTAGATGGTCTCGGGCAGCAATGACTTCTGGAGGAGGGTCATACTTATTCACTGCAGCAACCTATTTGCAGAATTGAAAAGGAAAAAGAAAAAAAGTGCCAGGATACACACACTCCACCAGACTCCAGAGAACGAGGGGAAGAAAAGGTCGAGTCATTTGTACTTTCAAGGGACATCTTATATCTGATTTCTCAAAGCAGGTTCACACCATTCCCCCGGTAACTGGCTAGAAAATATGCAAGTGGAAAACTAATCTGCCACCTTTCCCGTGCCAACATGTTTTCAGGTGGTTGATTTTGCTGACATGGTACTAAGCTGGTTCTCTTCCAATCTCTGAACTCCTTTGCTGCTTCTCATCCTCTTATGAAAGGATCCCCTTCCTCCCTTATACTCTCTGGAGGAGCTCATCCGCTCAAATGCTTCAGCTCCTGCTTCTAGTCAGACAACCCCGACCACTAGGCCACAATTCTACATTTCCACTTGTCTCCAGGACATCTCTACTGTTGTACTACCGCCATCTCAAATTCAATGCATCTAAAATACCCACTGAACCCACGCCTTATAACTTTCTCATCTCTGTTAATAGCACGGTCTTCTTTCCTGTCCCAGAAGCTCAAAACCTCAGTGTTATCCAGTACTTTTTGCTGTCTTTCAAATTCACCCTCAGTTTACTGCCACATCCTACCGGTTTTTCCCATATAGCATCTCCACCCACAGAGCTACCATCCTCGTCCAAGGTCTAGTTTATTCCGTCAGCTTCCTTGCTTGTCTTCCTGCTTCCACCCTCTCCCCCTTCCATTCTATACTTGCCGCATCGATCATGTTCTTGGAGCCATGCTTGGCACCCACGGACCCACTCCTCAAAATCTTCCAGTGGCTATCCACGTCCCTTTGAATTCCGCTCAGCTTCGAGGCTTTCAGCCAACTTTCCCCTCGTACAGATTTGCTGTCTTCAACCGCGACAGTTCACCTTGCTGTCTTCACTGCTCTGAGGCTGACCTTCTAACCTTCACTCTTGCTTCTCCCACCTTGATCCCCTCACCCAGACTTGAATTCCCCCCTTTCCCAAATTTGGCAACTAAATGGAGGAATAGGAATTCACAATTCCAAATTCCTACAACAAAACATCCATGTGCCAAAGGTGTGTAATGATACACCAAAGATTGATTTTGATTCTGCTGTTCAAGAAACATAATGTAAATCTAGCTGAATTTGAAGATTTAAAGAAATGAAAATATATTTAATAATCTCTAAATCAATGATTCAATTATGTGAACTGATATGTAACATGTAGTATTTCTGACGTGCAGAAGTCAATATTTCTTGCTTTATTAGAAATAATAAAAATGTGTGGGGATCTCTGAGAATTTACAAACCTTTTCTTTCACTTCAATCTTCTTGCCATCTAGCTCCGTTAGCCGCAGTAGCATGAAGAGAACCAAGAGCCAATATTCAGAATTCTCCTGTTAAGAACATTAGAAAAAACATTAAGTCCCCTTTGTCTTGCCTCTTAAATAAGCATATAACACAAGGCAAATAACTAACATTTTTCATAGAGAAGCAGTATTTGAGGGAATTTGATCTCTTTGCCACTTGGTGCATCAGGAAGAAGTTGGGGGTGAATGTGGTTGAGCTTTCTGACTTGGAACAAGTCACCTAACCTCTCTGTGCCTCAATTTCCTTATCTGTAAAGTGGATATTATAATGCCTGCCCCTCCCTAGCAGCGCCATTGGGAGGATAAAATGTGATCATTGATGGGAAAATATAAGTGCTTAGAGATACACGGCATTACTATTTGGTGCACAAATATTATTTGGTGCCTACCCACTGCTGCCTTCCACCCTTTTGCTTAGCCAATCGGTAATTCATTTTAACTCTTCCTCCCCCAGTAGATTGTAAGCTCTTTAAAGGCAAGGATTGTACCTATCGACTGTAACGTATTCTGCAAAATACAGTGCTCTGTACATGGTGAGACCTCGATAAATGTCATTGATTGATTGGGCTCTTGTAATTTTCCATGCATTTAAAATAAAGTGCTCTGCATCCAGTGGGTACCTAAGATTCTTCAACTACTACTAAATGTGTGTGTGTGTGTGTGTGTGTGTTGGGGGGTGGGGAAGAATTTCCTTGTATCCACCCCGGCATTTAGTATAGTGCCTGGCACACAGTAAGCACTTAAATATCAGAATTATTATTCATGTACTGATTTCATCTTTTTGCTTCCATTCATTTCATTAGGCACAAAGCATTTTTTTAAACCACTTGGGAGACGTGGACTTGGAATTTCTCCCTCCTGTTACAAGATGGCCATTCATATTTCTCTCTCAACCTATGGCGACATGATAGAACCCAAAGAATCATTAATCTCCCAACATCGGTAACAGCCCTAGTTAATCTTGAATATTATTCAGAGTGAGTTACAAATGACCACACATAGCAGTCAGGTCCATACTCCATCTTAGGTTTTGCTTTCATCGGCAACGGCACGGCATTAAGCTTGTTAGGAAAGATTGAAGGAAGGCTAAAATTATTTAGAATAAGAAGTGACCCTGTTGAGAAAGAAGATATGGGACTAATTTCCAGAAGTCGTTTTAGGTGACGGTTTGCTTAACATCTTCAAATATTTCTCAAAGAGAATAAAAAAGGGTTCACTTAAGGCCTTTGATATTCTTAACCAAATATATGACCTAAAGGAAAATGAATGATTTAACGTAATCCCTTTGCTGATATCCTTTGGGACTCTCTTACCTGAACTGGGTTTTTTAAGAGATTGAGCACTCGAAGGAGAGGCAGATCGTCGATGTATTCTAATTCTCCCAACTCAGCAATCTGTTTAATCACAAAATACAACATTAGCACAAACACAAAGACAATAAAAGGGATTATAGGAGCCAGCTGAGATCTTTTAAATTCAATTTAATTGTTTAGAGTGGCTATATATTTACAGTTCCACAGTGCTCTGCTGGAAAGAAATTGTTACATTTCTATAAAGCTGAAAACACGCAATGCACACTCACATTTTCCTTTTCTTTCTGAGGTCAGGAACACCAACGAGCATGTATACATTTGACTCTTTATCCATAGTCATATTGTATGGTCAAAAAGTGGACAAGGAGAACTGGCTGAGAAAGAGTCCTCAAAATCATAAATAAGGCTGGTTGTACCTCATATGTTGGAATTATGTTTTCTTGTTACTGAATACATAATCCCCATAGCCAGAGTTTAGCTAAGGAAGCATTTTTCAAAGTGAATACCAAAACTGAAGACACCACATACTTCCTTGCTTTCAGCAACAAGTACATTCCCCAATCCAAATCCTTACCTTCCTTTCTAAATTCTCCAAGCATGAGAAATAAATACCGATTTGCTAAAACACCGCTTCTCCAAAGGACTGTTCTTTATAGTAATGAAAAGCAGCTTGGGCTACAGGTGGCTTTACTTTTCCATCCATGTTGCCAAAATAACTACGTCTGAATACCTTTTCATTTCAATTTCCTGTAATTAATAGGACTATGATTTTTCTTTTATGGATAGTTACAGGGACTTTGCAGAAAGTTAATAATTGCTTTTTCTTTCATATTATTTTTCCCCAAAGCACTTATCTGTGTGGTGGAAGGACCCCAGCAGAGAGTGGTTAGGGCAAGTCATAACACAAAACTATCATCACTGAGAGAGTAACAGAAGCTTTGTTACTCTATTACCAAACAAAACCAAATGCACAATCTTTCCGCTCCCATGCTTTAAGAACGGTTGCACCTGGATCCAGCCAAATTAGCATTATTCTGTGGCCCACGTCGTCCCTCTACTCATTTATTCCAACAACTTGATGGAAGAAGCAGCGTGCCTCGTGGAAAGAGTCGGAGGGCCAGGGTTCTAATCCTGACTCTGCCGATGGCTGCTGTGTGACCTTGGGCAAATTACTTGACTTCTCTGTGCCTCCATTTCCTCAGCTGTAAAATGGGGAACACCTGTTCTCCCTCCTACTTAGCCTGTGAGTTTAGTGTGGGACAGGGACCGTATCCGGCCTAATTAACTTGTACCTACCTCAGCGCTCAGAATAGTGTTGGACACCTCGTAAGTGATTAACAACTACCAAACAAAAAAAAAGAAATAACGCTGAAGCTTACACTTGGCCAACCTACAAGAAATGGGATTAGGTGTCATTCGTTATGTCATGGGATTCTTGAAAGCACCTTAATTACTACTCAGGCACTTGAGCAACCTGGAAAATAAGAAACAGGATTCTCCTCAAAACAAAAGCTCTCGCTTCTGAAATTCAAGCAAATCAGTTCAAGGGGAAGGAGACTTTTTGAAATGGCCAGCGGGCTGAGCCCCAAGATGGTTCTCAGGGAAAGGTATCATTTCATTCCCCAAATTCTCATGCCTTCTCTTCTACCTGGACATGCCTTTGCTGGGTATACACTCTTGCCCCCAACATTTATTTCAAAACAGTGTCAGGGAAGGAAAGGGGGTGTTCAGAGCCAACATACATGGACACAGGGAAAACGACGAGTGCAAGCAGTCTGGACCCCTTAGCCAAAGGGGCAGCAGTAGGGCCATTCTGCTTCTCCAGTGTTACTCTGAGCATGGGGGTGGAAGGTGGGCTGTAGGTGGAGAGGAAGGGAGGGGGCTCAGAAAGTCCCGGAATATCCCTGCTTATCTTGCTGCTCACCGCTACGCTCGAAATTGAAAGTTGGCCTCCGTACTTAATTGCCTTTTGAAATACAGAATGATCAAGCTCATTATTCAACAAATAATCTACTCCATATAAAAAAACCCCACGAAAAAATAAAAGAAAGATTAGGGTCATGGGATATATCGATGCAGAGCTCTGCTTTTGCACACAGGGAGGTTGCCTTCCGAGGGAGGCTAAGAGCATTACACAAAACAAGGGATTAGAAGCTCAAAAAGAAAAGGATATGATTACTTAGTGTTTTAAGAGCATTTTTCTTCTGAGGAGCTCAACTTGCTTTACAGACATTTTCCCATTAATCCTTACAATACCCCTGAGAAGTGAGTAGGTGCGTAGTCTGTTAGGCAACCGAATGGAGGCTTAGAGAGGCACAAAGTAGCTTGCTCAGAGTCACAGTGAGCCAAAGATAGTATCCAAAATGGAAGCATGATCTACAGGCTACTGTTTCTACCCATCACTCCACACTGAAAGACAAAGTAGGTGCGTCCAGGGGTTAAATGATTTCCTAACAACGGAGCAGAATGGCTCTGCACAGGGACCGATCTTGATGGAAAGCCTTAAAATAGGCTTTCAGTTCACTCTTACATTCTCTTAGGTGTCTCATGGCTGCTGTCTCACTGCCCAGTGGGACCATCCTGTCCTTTAAAAGGTGGAGCAGGAAAATGCTCCTCTTGACGGCTAAGTAAGTAGTTGGCAGCTAGCGAGGAATTCTCTGCACGGGCCAGGGATTTACTGGTATGAAAGACAAAACTAGATCCAATAAATAAATTATACACTTACCAATATGAACACTTCCTAGCTTTCATTATGGCTTTATTGTTAACTCAAAACCACTGATGAAAATGAGGCAAACTCAAATATCAATAATAATAAAACCTTTAAAATAATTGCCTAATTGAGCAAAGCATAATAACTTCAGTTAATTCCCAATTACACCAGAAGGAACTGCCCATTATGAGGATTATCTGCAGAAGAGTTTGAAGGTTTCACTGGTGACAAACCTGAATGCCTTCGGGTAGAGCTGCAATGCCTGCGGCCTGCAGGTATTCTTTTCATTCTCAGATGGGCCAGGGTACCACCAGTCAATGTCTGGACCATTCAATCGCAATCAGTTGTATTTATTAAGCACTTACTGTGTGCAGAGCATTGTACTAAGCATTGGGGTAAAGTATAATACAGCAATGAAGAGTGACACTCCCTGCCCATAGCAAGCTCACAGTCTTAGAGGTTCCTTTCTCCACTGTCCAACTGGGGCCTACGCTGCCCCTTTGGTATTCACACACTCTCTCCCCTCCATTAATGAGGATAATCGGTAAAGGGTTAAAATAAAAACTTTATAGTAACATCATTCAAATGACGGAAGATCAATTTTATGCCTAAGCAAATCTCTGTTGCCCCTCTCAGGGTTGCACCTGGAGAGTTTCCAGTACTCTACCAGTCTTGACTATGGGAGAGAGAGTCAAGCAGAGGGATACCCATTCCAGTGGCTGGTCAGTGGAAGGTAATCTGCAACAAGTCAAAACTCCCCTGTGCTGGGCAGCGGCGGCCCGGGAGACAGTCGAGGGCAGAGACTAAATTCGACTGCACGGAAGGAGGAAATGGTAAACCACCTTTGTATTTTTACCAAGAAAACTATGGATCCGCTACTAGAATGAATGCAGATGGATGTGGGGTATTCTGGAGAGATGCATCTGTGGCATCGCTATGGGTGGGAGACGACTCGACGCCATAAGACAAATATCTCTGTTGACTGGCTCAGGGGCATGTGAAGCATTCAGACAGTGCCATTTTTTATAAGCAACAAGATGCTCCTAAAATCATATCTCCTCCAAGAGGCCTTCCCTGACTGAGCCCTCATTTTCTCCTCCCACCCTCCCCTCCGCCTCACCTATGCACTGGGCTGTGTAAAGCACTTTGGTACTCACTCCAACCCCAAACCACTTTAGTACATACCCTTATTTGCTACTATTTCCCTTAACTGTACCTTATTTTAAGGTCGGTCACCCCTGCAGACGGTAAGCTCCTTGTGGGCAGAAATCATGTCTTCCCAATGACTTCCAAATGGATAGGCCATGATCATAAACACAATGTTATATAATAAGAAGGGAAATCAATTTGTGTAATTTGTAAAAGAGTGGGCATTAAGCTGGGAATGTAAATTTGAGTAAATTCAATGAATTATTTATCATGCAGTGACAAAACTTTGTTTGCTAACAACATGAACAATTTCATCCATTCTGTTTTTGATTTCTTCCTTTTAATAAAATGCCTGAGACAATGCTGGAATTTCAGGCTGTTAAGATGTCTCCAATTTCCAAGGTTTGATGTTGCAGAGGCTCTTGATGCCTCCTTGCTACTCAAAAGATAGAGGCAGTAAGATATCTTGATACAATAGGCAAAAACATAGCCTAAAAGTTTAAGGGAAAATTACGGCCAAACTGACCTTCGATATGACAGTTTTTGTGAAACTAATAATGGGAGATTTTGTCTCCGATAGCCACTTTGGCACACTAGTATTTTTTGGAGAAAATTCTTAAATAGAAAAAAAAATTATTTTGAGCCCATTCAGCAGAGGGCAGAATGAACTCTAAATAGTGCCTAAACATCACTGGGATGCCATGCAGTTGAGATAATTGCTTTTGGATGATTTGGGAGAGGGGTCTTGCTCCTGAGCCCACCGCAGGAATCAATCAGTGGTATTAATTGAGTGCTTACTGTGTGCAGAGCACTGCCCTAAGTGTTTGGGAGAAAATAATACAACAGAGTTGGCAGACAGTCATGAGGAGCTTAAAGTCTAGAGAGAATCCGGACATCGGAGAGCACACCGGGATTTGTCTCCTTGCAGTCTTATCTCTCCTTACTCCTGCTGTCTTGGGGGATTTCCCTACAGACTCCAGAATCCCAAGAAGGATGTCAGTGGGGTTTGGGCCAACGTATTCCCAGCAACTGCTGTCAATCAAGTAGTACTTAGGTTAATTAGAAGGCATGTAGGAGATGCTACATACATGACTTTTTACTTCCTTTATGCTGAACTGTGACAATACCTGTAATAAATCCCCCTGTTTCTTTAGGCTAACAAGCAGGCATCATTAGCAACATTAAGACTCAAGGTGATCTCTGAAATTTTTTCAGCCTATTATTAGGTGTGTCGAGCACAGGCAACCGTCAGTGGGTTCGATGGAGGAAAGATGTTTGAAGGGTCCCGGAAAACAAGAATGATCTTCAGGAGTGTATGATCTCACCTGGTTATCTTCTAAGTTGATTATCTCCAAGTACTTATGGTTCTCCAAGCCCCGTAAACTGAGGATTTTATTATGGGACAGATCCAAATTGCGCAGAGTTTTCAGGTCCTCTAAACCAGTTATTGTCTCAATTTGATTGAAGCTCTACAAGGGATGAAAGCATTTTTAAAAAATTTCAAATAAAGACATTACCATAATTCCCAAATGACACCAGGCTTCTGAATCAACCGCAAATCAGGTTACTACAGACAACTGTTCCTCTTCTCACCCCTTCCTCTACATTCCAACAAGAATCTCTTCAAGTTTCTCCTCTCCCTTTTCCAACCTGCAACCCCATTATGCTGAGACACATCAACTTCACTCTGGCTAAATCAAAACGGATTTAAGTACTTACTGGCTGCGCCATCAGCATTCTTTAAAACATAGCAAAGATACGAGCTGGGTGGCCCTAATCTTTAATATTGAACAGTTCTGGCTGCATGGGTTTAAAGGCGGTGGGGATGGTAAAACTGGGTAGGAGAAATTTAAATAAACAGGGGATTGGTGTATATTCCTTTGTGAGGAAGGGGATGACAGGCCTGCATTGGTATCTCCGCCCTGCCACACACACACAGATAGTCTCATTGTCTGTAGAAAATACTATATTCTAACATGGTCTTCAAACATGGAAGGCAATTTTTGTGTCCCAGATGATCTTTACTGTTCCAAAATGATCCTACGATGGTGTGAGCTGCTTGTAATTGGCAGCACTTCTAGTTGTTTCTGAATCTTGCTATTGGATCGCCAGTCCCCAAAAAGCCTCTGCTCAGGGACGGCACGACTGGTATTGTTTGCAGCATGCCAAGCTGGTCTGTTCGCTGCTGTTGTGGCCAACTGCCTGCCACTAAACTGCAAGGTCTGTTCTTCCCCCCTTGCTGATGTAGGCCTCGTTTCAGCTTACCATAAGGCACCTGATTGGGTAAACAGCTGTCATCCATTTTCCTTCCGTGCCCCACTCGGCAAAACTATTGTGAAATGAATGTTCCCTCAAAGCTGGTGGACTGACAGGGTGCCAGGGCCTCCTAGCTGGTGGTTCTGTCTTGCCATTTGATGTCAATAGGATTTGTAGGTGATGCTGATGAAACCACCTGGGAAATCAAATAGGCGAGGCTTCTATGATAGTTCCAAGCCTCATGGAACCAAAGGTTGGAGACTACTATAGTTTGTGGGACTTTGGTTTTGAAATTGGAAATACTAGTCGTCTAACTACTCTATCAGATTCCCAATGGACCCGGTGGGATTGGTTGGCATGGAAGTAGATGGTGAGAGACAGAAAAGAGGAGAAAAAATTGAAAAGGGGAAGGAGAGCAATTCAGAGAATGAAAATGGCATTCAAAAAAAAAAAAGATTGATCTAGAGGGAATAAAACTGAAAGTAGGAGACTGTTTCATCGTTTAACTGGTAATAATAGTGAAGTATGACACATACTAGTTAGACTAAGGAACCAGTATATGCTGACCTTCATTCAAAAAGTGGCATTTCTCAGATTTAGGAAAAAAATTTTCAACAAAGGATCAGCATAATACTTGGCCTAATGCCTGAAGTGTTTTCATTTAAAAAAAAGATTAACCTGAGAAATAAAAAAAAAATAATCTGTTACACAATTAGGATACTTTTTTAAACTTCTTAATAAATTATTTAAAAGTTCTTGGCTAATGCTTCTTTGCTATAAAATGTAACCAAATTAACATGAAAAATCAAACTAATAATACTGCAGGGAAGTGGGCAAGGGAATATTCCTATTATTATTATTACCATTTTCTGAATTGGGCAACAAAGACACAGAGAAATCAAATGATTTCCTCAAGATCAAAGAGGTAATTAGTAGTAGAACTGGAAATGGAATCCTCCTCTAACCGTTAGTGGGATCACAAAGGAGATCTCTGAACTCTTATGGGGCTTACAGTAGTAATAACATTTATTACTCACACCCTTTGATGAGAGGCACTGTGTTAGGCATTTGGAAAGTACAAAATAATGAGGCGGCACATTCCCTCCCCGCAAGGAGTTTGCACTTTAACGGGGGAGACAAATTTAAAAAAAATCTTTTACAACTAGAGAGGTCCAAAATAAATAAAGACATGAGTACTAAAGAAGTTACTAAATTTTCAAGCTGAAGAGTTGACTGAAGGGATGATATGCCTCAGGATGCTCTGGAAGTAATCAAGGGAATCTTGTGGAAGGAAATGGGATTTTAGGCGGGCTACACATGTAGGGAGCGCAGTGGTCTGTCTGATGTGGAGAGGAAGGGCGTTCTATGTCAGGGTATAGCGTGAGAGAGGGGATGGAGGAGGGAGAGGTAAGAGGGAGGTACAGCTCTAAGACCAACTTGGGAGGAATGAAGAGAGAGAGTTGGGGAACTGCAGCAAAGAGAGCAGACAGGGAAGGGGCAGCAGCGGGCAGATGGTGGAGAGTTGTCTAGAAGCCAATGGTGAAGAGGTTTTGATGCAGAGCATCACAGGATTTTGAGGAGAGAAAAGATGTGGACTGAAATCACAGGGCCATCAGCACTCTGCACTACTATTAGAACTTAATATGGTAGCCTTGAAGTCCTTTAATCCTTCAGTGTAAAATAGCCTTCAGTTTGGGGAGTGATCTATCTACAGCCATAAATATGCAATCACGGCATCACTTTCCAGGAAAATCACTTTAGGCAGGAAGATATTTTGGAACTTCATATACTATTAATAAGTATTTAGGAACTCAAGAAATAAACAGGTTGTGATGGTGGTCTGGTTGTCTGCCCTTGACATTTTCCCTGACTTAAATTTTTAATCAGGCTATTAATAGAAAAGAGGCTCATTTCTCCTATTTCTCCCTAGACTTCACTTCAATAGTGTACAGCAAAAAGCAACCTTTTCAAAATGCTGTGCAAGAATTCTCAAAACCAGGGAACAAAGAGGATTGTGTAAGAGGCTCTCAAATGCCATTTTAAAGGTGTAAAATTCCTCAGAGTCCCATTCATTAAAGCAAGACTCATTATTTTTCTTTTTCAAAGACATGAGTAGAATATACTTTCCTTAGCATAATTCTGAAGTCCAATAATTGTAAAAATACCTGCAACCCTTTTTTTTATCTAAGGTAAAATCTTCAAGTTCACCTCTCCTGAGGAATCAAAAAGTGGTGGAGGACCCGAGGGAAAGTTTAAGAGAGTAAAACCATGGAGGAAGGAAGAATCCTATGCTAAATTTCAAGTAAATAAGCATCTTTAATTAAAGCTATATCCTGAGAAAAGAAATATAAAATCTGTCCACGCATGTCAATTGTGTTCAAACTTCCCCTCAGAAAATTAAAAATCAAAGGGTTTTAGAAATATCACCTGATTCCTTCTCGCAACAGACCCTATCCATAGAAAAGAAGCCATTTTACATAGCCTTAGCAAGGAGGTATTTTTAGATGTGTAGATTAAGAGACACAATAGTTGAAGTAGCTTGTCTAGGGTCAGAAAGCAGATTAGTGACAGAGCGGGGAATATTACCTAGCCCGATAGAAAAGGAAACGAGAACATGTCTTATAAATGTAATCTCAAAGGAGCTAATCCATTTCCTTAAAAAAACTTACACTGGAAAAACACACAATGTATAGCTTTGGGAACGATGTCCGTTCTCCCTAAATACAAACTGAGGTTTTAAAATTTGGAATTCGTAGTTATTTCTTGCAAAGTTGGACTCCTGAGGAATTCGTAATATGGCAGTGAAACACCTCTTCTACTGGTTTTTACAGTAAAAGATGATGGGGATTCCTTTTGATTGACCATAAAAAGCAGAAATACACTAACTAGCTTAAGTACTTTGATGAAGAAATTAAGCATTCAGGAAGAATTACTAAATGCATATGCATAATTATCTTTTGCTGAATTCCTAAAATTTTAGTGATGCTACAAAAATATAGGAAAAAATCTTTTCATTCTCGATGGATTTAAAATTGAAAGATACCAAATCCCACAATTTATAATCTCATCTTCATAAAAATCAAAAAAATTCTCATTCCCATCAGAGCTATCTGTTAATGAAAAAAGAATGGAGTCCCTTGCTTTTCCAAAAAGGCACTTGGGAGGAAATTGTCAACATGGATTAGTTATTTAGTGATTGGTACATCCTCAGGGAATGAAAAGTGCTATAGGTATTATTCTTAATAATGGGCTCAATTCTCATCTCCTTCTGTACTCCCACAGATCTCATCCACATGTCATTTATGAAGTTAATGGGATCTTCAGACTCAAAGAATGTGTATGCATGTGCAGAGAGAGACAAGAATCTGTCACAATAATAATAAAAACCTCTTGAGCACATTAAATTTTTTTTTCAAATTACAGCATTTCCATTTTCCAATTGGGTTTCTATTTTCCACTTTTTACATTTTCACTCACTAGGTCATTTTCTCCAATTTAGAAACAGAAGATAGAACTGGCAGTCAGGACTCAATTTTACCAAATGGATAGTCGTAGGTATATAAATTAATCCCCCTGTGTCTCAGTTTTGCCATTATCCACCGTGAGATACCACAGTCTGTCTCTCACCTTTCTCACAGATATGTGGAACAGATTCATGAGCTCCTTGAGAACAGGGATAGGTCTACTCACTGTACTTTACTCTCCCTGGTACTCAGTAGAGTCCTCTGTCCATAATAAGTGCTCAATAAATACTACTGATTGACTGATCTTGTCAAGGCACTTTCAGATGAAATAATCTACTCTCCAACAGCCATAAAAAAAGGACAAGATAGAGTATGGATAATTGTGTCAGGTACTCTGAAAACATCCGTCAGAGAACAGTTTCAACCTCTTTCCTCACCAAAATATTAACCAGGGCTGAGATGCAGCAACATCAACCAGTGAAATACCAAAAACAGTCCAAAGGAAGGAGAAGGAAGAAAAACTCTTGGGCCAGATACAAAGGCTTCAGGACTGAGAGACTATCTGTACAAATTGATTAGAAATCGAAGGGTTTCAGTATCAACCTAAGAGAATGCATCACTTGCTTTCACTCATCCTCTGCCAGTCATGTTCCCTCTGGGCCAGTGGGCAGGGGCGTAGCGCATGCAAAATGTATGCAAGAATTTTGCAAACAAAACCCATTTATGGCCAAAGTGACCAAATCAGAGCGTCAGTGCTACGTCGTAGCACCACAGCCCAGCAGGTTGTTGCCGGGGTTGCTGCCCTCAGCAGCTCCGAGGTTTTCACCATCCACATCAGACAATAACCCTCACCTCCCTCATGGTGGGGAGGTAAAACAACCAGAAATAGAGCAATTCCCGCTGAGCTTATGTCATCAGAGATGAGGATTTGACCGGAGAATCACTGATGGCTCCTTGCGTGGAGTCGTAAAAATAGCTGGCAAATGTGGGTGACAAAGACTGTGGGCTTTAAGTGACGGAAGCTCCTGGGCATGGCAAAAACTACGCTCTTGGGCACAGCAGACTAATCTTCTCCGTATTATGAATTTAAATTCCAGTAATTCAATCCAGTGTGGGTACATAAATGAGTTTATTATTTTGACATATCCTTCCCCCATAGTATTTATGTTTTCACAAAAAATATGTCATATCTATGTGGAAAGCATCATTTTTTCCAGAACTGTAAATAATAAGCTTCATTTTCTCAATTTAGAAGCAACCTAACTTTTTTAATAAAATTGAAAAATCGGAACCTCATCCTCGCAAATCATCTTTGCCATATAATTGAACAGTGCTTTTTCTACCAAGATGAAGGTTTTTATTAGACTCACCAGGCAGAGTATTTTGATTGGTAACTTGTTCAGGCCATCAATTGTAATGATCTTGTTGTGTGCCAAGCTGAGGTGAATTAGATTCATGCACTGCTCTAGTCCTTTGATCTCTTGTATATTATTATCTATGTACCAGTGGGTGTATTTAAGGAAAATATTTTTCAAATAACATTAGCAAGAAAAAAAATCAGCGTTATTTCTGTCACATTCAGGAAACCCTTATACAGACTCAAATAAAACATTTTTACCTGTTAGTAGGGAGTGATAATAGGAGTTAATGACTTTTAAATAAAACAAAAACATTAGCATCATTTACTAGAAGATTTGCAGGCCTTTAGTACTCGGCTACATTTCCATCATACCAATGATCTGCTTAATCAGGAAGAGAGATATACGCTGTCCTAATGTGGCATGGCTGCCCTGCTGGAAATGTGTTTTCCTTTGCTTAAGCTAATAGTCTACTAGAGACTGTTACGCGTTTTCCCACTGGAATTGTGGGCATAAGGACAGTTTACAATTCTCATTCATGGGAAGTACAGAAATAGTCCAAGTCCTTGGTAAAGTGCATTGTATTCAGCTGACACTTAATAAATTCATTATTACTGCTAACTACTATTACTCATTGTTACAATTACGACTTCTACATAGGGCCAAAGGTTATTCTTTTGGGCTTTCTAACGCTGAGGTCGGGAAGAAAATTTCAGAGCATCTTGCTTTAACATCCACTGGAGATCCATTATAAAGTATTGTTGTGGACCTGTAGGTTGCTTACAGCAACAGATGAGGGAAAGGCCCTGTCTATCTTACATTAATACTCTGTTCTGATGAGGAACAGATAGGCAAATGCATGGTTTGGTTATATGGACTTAACGATGAAACCTGTTTTGGAGGGCAACATGCATTTTAGGAATGGGTTTTGGAAAATATAGCTAAAGTTTATAATACATAAACTTGTTAACTATATAATCCCGGCTCTGCCACTTGTCAGCTGTGTGACCGTGGGCAAGTCACTTCACTTCTCTGTGCCTCAGTTCCCTCATCTGTAAAATGGGGATGAAGACTATGAGCCCCACGTGGGACAACCTGATGACCCTGTATCTCCCCCAGTGCTTAGAACAGTGCTCTGCACATAGTAAGCGCTTAACAAATACCAACATTATTATAATAGTATGTAATATTGTTTAGTTTGTAATATACACGTTAAATTGACTGGAATTTTCCTTTCCAAAAGCTCACCTGGCATACAGAAGTTGCTTTGCCTCCCAGACCTAACCAATTCTGGCCGCTAGTGCTAATCCTCTAAAGGACCTAAGGAAGGAAGGGAAGTGGCAGGGTGACGGAGATTCAGAACAAGGTTTGTATCAGAAAGAGCTATGGTAGAGAAACAGGTCAAAATAGAGGTCAGGGCATGAGGGGAAAAGCATCATTAAAAAGTAGCAGAGGCCCTTCCGAATCACCTCACCCACGTGTGAATTCACTCCAGTTCCCACCTGACCAAACATTCCTGCTTGTTGACAATTGACGGTTTTAAAGATGCTGCTCTAAAGCTCACTACCAGGGTATTTCTGCAACGGACCTAATATAAATTAATCGGGCCACGATGGTAAACAAAACCCATCTTTTTGTCCCCTGCCTTCTTGGTTCATTGAAAAATCAATTAGCCTCATATAAAGCCATTTTAATATATGGAAACTGCAAAAGAGAAACACAGGGAAGGGCCTGCTTCATTGATGAAGATGGCTGGTTACTTGAAATCCCTGAAATGTCAATTTACCAAAGGATTTACCAGTTCAGCTGCAAATTATGACCTACCATGCCAGGAGAGACATGAGAGACATAGCTCAGAAACGTATCTGTTTACAATCTCTCTCCATTCCCCGAGATTCCTTCATGAGTCAAAGGTGGCTTGGGGAGCCAACCACTGAAGATCATGCTGCTGGGGGGGAAAAAGAGGCATGGCAGTATGAAAGGAGAAAAGGTGGATAAAACCAAGAAATCCACCATCTTACCTCAGAATGACATCTCTGGCAAAGATGAGTGAGAAAGAGTCCCTATTCAGATACCTATAAATTTTGTGATCAAAAATCCATTTGAACTGTGAAGCTATCACGGGCAGTTTCTATACTAATAAATAATACTGCTACAGTGCATTTGGAAAATGCAGCTGAAAAGAGTGGCTTCCATACTGGCACAGTACATTTTTCCCAGATTGTTACAAATGTCTTAGATGTAGCCACCCCAAACTGCTGAAACACAAGATAGATATTTGCCAGGGGGCAAGAGAGTTGATTAATATTTGCCATTCACTTCTGGAAAACATGGAGCTTTGAAAAAACCTGAAATGAATTATTTGCTTCTTTCCTGCCCTCTGGCGTCCCCACAGCCAGAATCATAAAATATGGTTCAGCAACATGGAAAGCCACGACTGGGAACTGTTTAGAAAGCCATCGTCACGGTTTTTGTCACTAGCCATTTTTTAAACTCATTACACTGGGATAATGCAAAAATGCTCTTTACTGACCAGCCAACAAAACCCGGGTTAAGGTTTGGGAAATGAAATATGCTTATCCAAAGGAAGCCACGTAGGGCAACATTATTGATTATTCCCAATGGATCGTGGGGGCTGATCACATACAGGTAGGACTTTTTATTTAAAGAATTGAGTTGAACTTCCTAAAAAACATGGGGCCATTTATCCTTCGCAGCATACGCCATCTTATGGTGACTTAGCAAAGTCATCAGTGACCCAAAGATACCAGCATACCAAGATACGAAAACCTAGAGGTGTGATAAATGAAAAGAACACTGATAGTATGGGTTGATTGTTGCATTTTATCGATACCGCCAATATACAAAAACTGCTGCATTAAACGCTAGTGGTCAGTTGTTTAATCAACTGCCTTTTTCTTTATAGTTTTGTCAATTTCTGCCAAATGGATTGATTCCTAATCCGGTCAGGCTTATTTCTGTATGCAAGTGTCAGAAAAACTTGTTACAACCATAACAAATCACAAATGAGACAATAAAGGTTTAGTTACTGCCTGCTCGGAAATTCATTTAGCACATTTTCATCATGGAAAGATATTTAAGGACATTATTTCATTGGTAATTTATGAAGACTTTCTTGTTTGCCTGCCTTTTCTCTGCATTTTGCCAGACACGGTTTAGGAACAGTGCCACATGACATTTTAAATTCTGAGCTAATGTTTTGAATTTCAAAATGTCTCACTACAATAATTTATCACAGTTGTTTTAACTACACTTCTGGAAAACGTAAAAGCGAACTAAAGAGACTCTGAGGCAGTATTAAAACTACAGTGGAAAAAAACCCAATTTCATCTAGATTTCTTTTTTAAGAGCTTTGTTTTTACAGGCAAAGATTACAGCTATCTGGGATCAAGTCTCTTATACCTTGCTCCAGCAAGAATCTGGAATCACATTTCCAATACACCCCGTGCAACCCATCGTTAGTTTAATTCGAACACCTAGCAGGTGGATCTATATGCCCAATTTGAGCCCTTCTCAAAAAAAGGATAATGAAAATAATTTCATTTCATTGTAGTATGTCTCTGAGACTATGACTCCGGTGCAAATTTGCAGGGCAGAAAAAGAATGCTTTCGGCACTTTGATAAACAGTTACAAGACAATATTTAGTCACAAGACAAAACCTGAACGCACCAGCTCGGGAAGGTAGGTGAAGATACAAACTAAAGACTAACCTTCATAGCAAAAGGTCGAGGGAGGGGGACGATATTTTTAAGTGTGTTTAATGATAGTGAAGCCTCTTAACAACCCTGCACAGTGGCCTTGTAACCCCATCCCTGAGAAATAAGGGTTTCTTCTTCACGTATACTCCTTCCTCAGAAATACATCTTTGGAAGTACAGTTCAGACATGTTGCTGCATGGGTGTTAAGTAATATTTACTGTCAACAGCACCTGCATAACCCGTTAGGTAGCTGCGATCAAAGCTTACATTTCAGAATAGTGCTTTAGTTTAACTGAATTTGACTCTGGGAACTAAGGAGTTAAGATCATTTCCAAACATCTAGCTTTCATATCCTGCAGTGAGAGCTGAATATTTGTTTATTACCTTGTTTGTGCCTAGGGAGAATGATTCACAACTTTCTTGGCATTTCAGGCCTGTGTTGTTGGTTTTTTTTGTTTGGCTTGCCAAGCACTTTTATTCCTTGATACAGATACTCTCTCCATTCCCCATTCTCTAAACCCCAATGTCTTCAAAAGTCAAAGGAGTTTTCACCTTCCTACTCAAAGAATATTGTGGAAAACAACGCATGAGAACTATTAAATAGTTAAGACGAGTGACAACAGTCAATTACCAACATTGACCCTTCTTTCATTCCAAAGGATACTGTCTAGTATCAGTGTGGTAAGAGCTTGATAAGACGACAGATCTTTCATTTCAGGAATACTGTTGTGGGACAAATCCACCTTCTGGAGAGAAAAACAAAATTTTTTCTTTAATCTTCCAACAAAAACATGAATGACCTTGAAGCCCATGAATGTGTGTGAATGGCCTTATACGAGTATATCAGAGGGAATTTCTTCTTCCCTTGGATTGGACAAAAGTTCCCTAATGGTGTTCCAACCTAAATACAGAATGAGAACTCACACTCACAAGAACTCTGTGGGGGTTTTTTTGTTTGTTTCGTCTTGTTTTTTGAAGTAATAATAATTATTGAGAAGAAGTGTGGCCTTGGGGATAGAGCTCAGGCCTGGGAGCCAGAACGACCTGGGTTCTGATCCCGGCTCTGCCACTGCTGGGTGATCTTGGGCAAGTCACTTCAATTCTCTGCACCTCAGTTACCTCATCTGTACCATGGGGATTAAGACTGTAAGGGACAAGGACTGTGTCCAACCTGATTAGCTTATATCTATCCTAGCACTTAGAACAGGGTCTACCACATAGGAAGCACTTAACAAACACCATATTACTCATATTATTATTGCCTTATTGGAACCATCTATATTGCATCCAAAACCTAGACCTTTCTTCCCTTTTCCATCTACTTTTCTTTAACGTCTCCATTTCTCTTATTTTTGGATTATCACTTCTGGGTCATCATTCATTTTTAGTGGCATTAATGAAGTAGGCTCCACTCAGGCCACTACTTAGGTGTCCATCCTGATGTCACTCAATCACTGGGAGGGTTTTAATTCTATCGATCAACATTTTCTTTGAACAAACCCAGTGGCTGATAGCCAAAACTGAAACCCTGGAGTTCCCAGATCCTGAACAATCTGCTCCTAGATTTTTCACAGAGAAATCCCTCTCCCCATCCCTGTCAATGTCTAATCCCAATAACCAAGTGGTTTTTAACCTCCTTGGTGCATGGGTATCGGTGAAGAGTTCTGGTAATTAAAATTTGGGCTTTTGTGTATCTCAAGAGCTTTTCTTGGAACCCTAAAAAGAACTTCCAAAATCCCAGCCTGTCCACTAGAAACAAAAATAAGGTATCTGGCCTCTCTACCCAAGCCCTTTTACAGTCATTTAGGACCTCTAGACTGTCACCATCTTGGGGGCAGGGATCATGGTCTATCAATTAGAGAAGCAGGTGGCTCAGTGGAAAGAGCACGGGCTTTGGAGTCAGGGCTCATGAGTTCGAATCCCAGCTCTGCCACTTATCGGCTGTGTGACTGTGGGCAAGTCACTTAACTTCTCTGTGCCTCAGTTCCCTCATCTGTAAAATGGGGATTAAGACTGTGAGCCCCACGTGGGACAACCTGATTCCCCTATGTCTACCCCAGCGCTTAGAACAGTGCTCGGCACATAGTAAGCGCTTAACAAATACCAAATACCAACATTATTATCAATTCTATTTTATTATACTCTCCCAGGCACTTAGTACATGGCTCTACCCAGAGAAAGTATTCAATAAATACCTCTGACTGATTGCTCAAGAAACATTTTCGAAAGAGAAAAACCATACTTATAGCAAATGGGTGATTATGAAGCAAAATAGAGGTGAATTTCACTGTAAATGGCATCTTCTTTGAATACAAAGGACGACTATTTGCAGCAAATGAAAGAAAACCAAGGACATTGCATTTCCCTAGAATTCTGGACACATCTCAGTTATAAACTACTTTAGTATCTTTGCAACAACGGAGTGGAGACCTTTGAATACAGATTAATTGAATTTGCAAACGAAACTCGGGACAATTGAAAGCAGCACTGTATGTCAATCCCCCACGCGTACATTTCCCATGTGTGAGTAGCACTATGAAATTTAAAGGGTAGGAGTATTTTTCATTTGAGTCATATGGCAGAATGTTCATCATGTACTCTAAGGTACAGCCAACTGCCTTACTAAATGTCATTCAAATATAGTTCATTTATGCTTCAGAAATGCAAAAGAGATTCCAGGATGACAGATTGAAGATTTGAAATGACCCTTCTACTAACCCGGGGAAATGGCCAATAATAAGCAGTATAGGAAAGCTAAACAAGATGGCAGGCAAAGAGAGAGAGACATAGGCAATTTCTTTATAAATCAAGAGGTAATGCTAAATGATGTTAAGATGACTTTGCAAAATTCAAAGCTGTTGCAAAACTTTTCCTTGTAATGAAACTTAAAAATAAATCACGGCAAGGTTAGCAATTCTGATTCCCTTTGAAATATTTCCAGACTAGACAGAAACAGCCCCTTCAAAGACCTTCACTGGCCCGGACTGATACTTTAATCTCCCACTATTTGTTTTTCATTTTCCTCTGTACTGCTAATGTTTGTTTAATGTATATTATGTGCCCATCAGGGCATCTGGTACCTTTATCTAGTCTCATGAGGAATCCTACCTTAAGATTTTTAGGTGGCTTGAAATTGAAGAATGAAGTCAGCTCATTGTGAGAAGCATTAAGTTCGAGGAGGTAGGGCATATAACTAACGCAAGTCAAATCTAGAGAGAAAAGAAATGCCGAATAAGGTAAACCAATAAAATAAGGGATTTCATAAAAAAGAATATACAATGGTATATACAGTTACACCATAAAACAACATCTAAAAATAAGTGTTGAACTCACACGCGAGGATTCATTAAACTTCTAATTATTTTTTGTAATTTGAGCCACCTTAGAAAAGCACCTATTAATTACATTACGATGCTACTTTAAACACTATATAAGGAATTTAATAAATTCAGTATCTGCCCGTTAAAAGTCAAACTGTCAGGTGGCATTGATACAGGTGATCATATAAATGATAAACAGTCAAGCGCACCATAATCGAACAAATTATTCAATTGAATACAGTACCCTCTCAATCATCCACATTAGAGGACGGCCATGGCATGGATAATTGAAAATCATGAATAATCCACTTACCTCTCTCTAGGGAAAACAAAACAAAACAAAATACTGCTCGAAAATTTCTGGAGTTTTCCCATGCTGCTTTGAGAATCTCTTGGGTGCCTAAAAAAATCATCATAGATTTTCCTCAACAGAAGAACAGATCGAATTTGGCTTCTGGGGAAATCCGTGTTGTTTTCTGTAGGTTTCCCGAGTGGCTTTACAAGCAGCACGACCAAATTCTATGGGGTTTAGTATCACTTCTTTCAAGGGAGCAAGTGAGTATAAAGATGGTGCGAGTGAGTGAGTGAATGTGTGCGTACATGCACTTGTCCCCATCATGAGTGAGGGTAGAGCTTGGGAGTAAAACAGTCCATGGGTATGTCAAAGGTACAGCTCCTCCCCAAAATGCTCTCAATATGATGTAGACAGGACTATTAATGTATTCAAGGTGCCAAATGAAAGTTAAATTTTGTAGGTGAATGTTTGTGGATGTTTAAAATCTTCCATTCAAATGTTCTTTAAAGAAGGAATCAATTTTTAGGATGATCGCACGAGTGAGACGTGGATTATCATTCGGTCCACGAAAAGAGAGACAAATTTTTCCATAAAGGAAAAATGGACAATACGGAAAGAGTCAGAAAATGGAGTCAGAGAGAAACCAAGGGGAGAGAGATGAGAGGAGCAAGGAAATTTGAGAAGAAGCTTCATATGTTTTGTTTTGCTTCAGTTTTTATGGCATTTGCTAAGCGCTTACTACGTGTCAACCACTGCTCTAAGCGCTGGAATAGAACCAATTTAATTAGGTCAGACAGAATCCCTGTCCCAGATGGGAGTCACAGTCTACGTAGAAGGGAGAACAGGCATTGGATCCTCATTTTGCAGTTGAGGAAACAGGCACATAAACGTTAAGTGTCTTGCCCAATACCACAGAGCAGGCAAATGGCAGAGCCAGAAGTAGAACTCAGGTCCTCTGGCTCCTAGGCTTGTGCTTTATCCACTAGGCTATGCTGTTTCTCTTCCTCAAACTGAAAAATGATCCATTAGTGAACTGAGATTTTGACTTGAAAATAAAGGCAGGAAAAATAGTAGTGGTGTAGAAAAACAAATGTGAATGATGGGAGAAAAGGGATAAAAAAGACCGCAAGAAGAATCACATTAGCAACATGGATGAAGGGAGACCTTCAAGAAAGATGAGATTAAAATTCCTTTTTAAAATTTGAGAAGGCAAAACGCTCTAGAAATGGTTAGGGTATCAATTGGAAATGCAAGACTGAAGGGGGACGTGGGGGGATGACTGCAAAACGAACAATGAAGAAGCAGATTTGCATTACGCTGGGGTTGAAATGGTAATTACATCCTTGCGAGTGGACTGGACTATTCCGAGACAGCTATATCTAGCACGGCCGTCCATTTTCAAAGGTGATGCTACTAATGACATCTTTTTTCTGCCTGCAGGTGTGCCTAAAAAGATCTAGTCAGAACTAACAATCCACTCCACCCTAAGGACACATAAAGATAACCTTCTGCTGTGGATGCTACATTTTCCTTCCCCGCCAAGCCCATCCAAGCCACCCTTAATATGGTTTACGAGTGGCTGAGAGCCTAGTACTGTGACCACGTACCGCGTCCTTTCTTCTGACCAGCGATCTCGCAATATACTGCATATACAATTCAAGTGCAAGTCCTGCTGCGGAGAACACCCATCGACCATCAATCAGTGGTATTTTTTGAGCACTTGCTAGGTGCAGAGGACTATACTGGGCAGACGGGAGAGTATTTCACAACAGAATCAGAACGCATCTTTTCCTTCTACCCACTGGTCTCTGAGCAAATGGCACGGGGCCTGAAAAGGAGCACTAGTGTATTTATAAGGTCAAAGCAAGCAGGTGTGTAAGAGATTATCTCTGTAAAACACACTCTCTTGTGGATAATATTAATAATGATGATGGTATATGTTAAACACTTGCTATATGCCAAGCGCTGTTCTAAGCGCTGGGTTGGATACAAAGTTATCAGGTTGTCCCACGTGGGGCTCACAGTCTTCATCCCCATTTTACAGATGAGGTAACTAAGGCACAGAGAAGTTAAATGATTTGCCCCCCAGTCACACAGCTGACAAGTGGCGGCCGGAATTCGAACCCACGATCTCTGACTCCCAAGCCGGTGCTCTTTCCACTAAGCCATGTTGCTATAGGATGGAGTCTCAACCGCAGCAGCATATCATTTTCAAATCAAAGGACAACTCTACTGCCATGATTAGAAATACCACTTTAGGCATTTGCCACTGTTTTGAAAAACACCCCTTGGAATCAAGGAATAAAATGTACACCGACAAGAAGACGGACCCATGGATGGACAGCACCCATTAAAAAAGAAAGGGAGTGAGCGATTACACCGCAAGGGTTATGAGTGGTAGTTATTACTACCTTCGTAACATCACTAAAAGCCTCCCCATCCTCCCCTTCCAAACTGTTACCATATTAATGCAAGCACTTATAATAATAATAATGTTATTTGTTAAGCACTTACTATGTGCCAAGCACATAGTTATATACAAGGTCATCAGGTTGTCCCACGTAGGGCTCACAGTCTTCATCCCCATTTTACAGTTGAGATAACTGAGGCACAGAGAAGTTGAGCGACTTGCCCACAGTCACACAGTTGACAAGTGGCACTTATCCTATCCCACCTTGATTATTCCATCAGCCTCCTTGTTGACCTCCCTGCCTCCTGTCTCTCCCCACTCCAGTCCACACTCCATTCTGCTGTCGGGATCGTTTTCCTCCGGAAACGTTCAGACCGCGTTTCCCCACTCCCCAAGAAACTTCAGTGGTTGTCCGTCCGCCTCGGCATCAAACAAAAACTCCTCACCATTGGCTTTAAAGCACTTAACTGCCTTGTCCCCTCCTACGACACCTCGTTACTCTACTACAACCCGGACCACATACTCCATTCCTTTAATGCTAACTTTCTCACTGTACCTTGATCTTGTCTATGTCGGCGCAGATCTCTGGCCCACATCTTACCTCTGGCCCGGAACGCCCTCCCTCCTCATATCAGACAGATAATTGCTCTCCCCATTTCAAAGCCTTTTTGAAAGCACATCTCCTCCAAGAAGCCTTCCCCGACTAAGCCCTCCTCTTCTCCCACTCCCTTCTACGTCACCTTGACTTCCTCCCTTCATTGATCCTCCTCCCATCCCCGCAGCACAGACGTATATATATCTGTATATCTCCGTAATTTATTTATTTATTAATTTATGTATATTGTCTCTTTCCCCTTCTAGACTGTGAGCTTGTGAGCAGAGAAGTGCCTGTTATATTGTACTCTCTCAAGAGCGTAGTACAGTGCTTTGCAGAAAACAAGTGCTCAATAAATGCGATTGAATGAGTCAAAGAATGAAAGGGGTAGGAAAGTCACGAAAGAGAATCATCCAACCTTAGGGAAGAAATGGAAATGAAACAATCAATTTCGCTGAAAGGAGAAAATAATTTGAAATATTCCATCTGGTTTCAGCTAATTGAAGGTTGTTACACAATCATACTGCAGGACTGTGCTGTGGTTTTGTCTTGAGCACTTTGAAAGAGTAAAACAGATGACTTTTTTCCACCTTTTTGATTGCTTAGCTGAGAAATCAATGACAGTGTCATAATTTAGTAATGGATTGTGGTATCATTAACATCTAAACCAAAGTTTGTTGTATTAAAATTATGCAGCACAGTGGATAATACATTTTTGATTTTAACAACTACGTGTTCCATAAATCTACTAGAATGCCTATTACATACCATTAATTTTATTGAACGAAAGTTCCAGCTTCTCCAGATGAACATATCCACAGAGAATGCTAATGTCACTTAAATCACAAGCCTGAGAAAATAAAAGTTAAAAGACTTAAATATTACTTTGGTGGTCACAAATCGGGTTCCTTGGAACCCCAGGGAAGAATATCTGTCAGACAGGGACCAAGAGTCTCCTCTAGTTGACGCCGGAAATGAGACTGCCAGGATCTGATGAGAAATAAAAGGGACCCACGGGCTAAAACCAGCTAATCGGATAAATCAAGGCCAAAAAGCTTCAGCAACAAAATGCCATCCCATAGCAACAAAACTGGGGTTTTCAGCAAGAGAGAAAGGAAGCAGGAGAAAGACAGAGATGACTCTGGGAGATCTTCAGCCTGGCCTCTTGGGCAGCAAAATCAGCCAAATCTTAAGTAAAGGAGTTAAAAAAGAAGTTGGCATGAGGGGCAAAAGGGAGGCAAACAGATTGGGAAAAGGAGACAGGGAGTTCTTAACCAGCCATGACAGCAGAGGGACGATTCTGGAGAAAGGCTAGCATAGCCCGATTTTGACTAATTTACTTCCTGTGAATAGTGACCTCTGGTACTCGGAAAGGTTGAGAGAAATCTGGTGCCCATCTCGTGAGATGGCAGGAATCAGTGCAGTATGGAAATGTAATCAGAATATCCAAATAGGAAGATCTGCTACATTATGAGGGCCACTAACATGGCTAGAGTTGAGACCATTAAACGAACCAACCAACCAAAGGAGAGATTATTCAGCAAAGCAGGATATTAAGGCTTGAAATAAATCAATTTTCAGTATACCATATAAGAGAAATTCAGTGGCTGAATAAGTTAAGCTTTAGGCTCACCTAGATGAAATTGGATTTAAAGGATCATTTTTACTGATCAATTTAAGGCACAAAATTGTGAATCCAATTGGAATGTTGATTTGAGAAGGTCTCTAGTGGCAATATTTTGGTGGCAAGAATTACATATCCTACCTTACCCTACATAGGGATCTGCACATTAACAGCATCTGATAAATACTGTTGACTGATGTATAAAATGTAATAGTTTGCGTTTCTACGTCTGCCTTTCCTTTATCTCAGAAGTCCATGAGCACTGGCACATAAGTAAATTCTTCTCCCAACTTCTGAGGTGATTAAATTAATTCAGTGCTCTACACAGAATAGAAGGTGCTCAATAAATAGTACTGTTGGATTAACTGAGTTTATTAACAACATTAAAAAGAATAATTAACTGTGATATTTGTTAAGCACTTACTATGTGCCAGGCACTGTATTAAGCGCTGGGGGGGATACGAGCAATTGGACACAGTCCCCGCGGGGCTCACAGACTCAATTCCCATTTACAGACGAGGTAACTGAGGCACAGAAAAGTTAAGGGACTTGTCCAAGGTTACACAGCAGACAAGTGGTGGAGCGGGGATTAGAACTCATGACCTTTTGATTCCCAGGCCCGTGCTTTACTGCTGTTTACATGACTTGCATGACTTGTTTAAAGTTCCACCGCTAATTGGCAGCAGGGCAGACCATTCAGAGGTCCACCTCTAAATCATCATTACCACCAACATTTATTGAGTCCCTGTGGGCAGAACACCGTACTAGACACTTGAGAGCAGACAATAAAAGTAAAAGAGACCGGGTCCCTGTCTTTGAGGAGTTTACGATGTAATGAGGCGTTTAACGTCCTCATCCCTCCCTTCGGATCCAGACTCACAAATTATTTGGCTGTCGGCTGAAAGATACACCTTGGCCTCATTTACAGGCTATTTCAACTGAAAACATTTTTCAGAAGAGCTCATAGATACCTCTGATTGACTGGTTGATTAATCACCCCTCCTCCTCCCTGAAGTTTCTTTTTTCCAAACAGGTGAGAGAAGCCTGCTAATGTCTTTACCGGCTAGGAGGAGGCCTTGCTTCAGGCTCACTTAGAGGCCCGAGAATGTTACATTTGGCCACTGAAAATAGGTTGCTGCAAAAGAGGATATTGGCAATAAAGATGCTAAACTGCAAGGGGAAGAGGAAGGAAGGGATGGGGCTGCGGGCACTAGATTTAGGCACGAAATCCCTAAAAGTCAGGCTTTGGGAAGGATCTGAAATGTCACTAATTTCTACCAAGATTGCCTCCCGGCTACTCCGAACTTCGGAGCAACGGAGAAAACCGAAGGGACGCTGACGCTAACCCATCAGTACCTGGGTTTGGGTGCAACGGGTCATTTAAGGGTGTCATTTAGCCCAGTGAGCAAATGGGGGCTTGTTGTACTCACCGACAGTGAAAGATTGAGGTAGACCTGCTCGGTACCCTGGGCCGAGCGTCCTAATTTGTGGAGGGCTTCGGCTACTGCATCTTCCCTTAGGATGCCATCAAAGTGTTCCTGGAAAACAAAAGCAGCAAAGAGGTAAAGCTGCAGAAGTGGGCGGTGAGCGGGGGAAGCCTCTACCAACTCTGTTGCATTGTGCTCTCCCAGGCACTTAGTACAGTGCTCCGCACATAGTAGACACTCAATTAATACTGCTGATTAAGGGGCCTGAATACTTCTTGTAGGATCTAGCACTGGATCCCATGGTTTCAGTAGGAGGAGGAGTAATGATGGAGAAGCACTGGTGGCCTAGTGGAAAGAGCAAGAGCCTGCGAGTCGGAGGAACTGGATTCTAATCCTAGCTCTGCCACGTGCCTGCTGGGCGACGCGGGGCAAGTCACTTCACTTCTCTGGGCCTCAGTTCCCTCATCTGTAAAATGGGGATGAAGATTGTGAGCCCTACGTGGGACAACCTGATAACCCTGTGTCTACCCCAGGCTTAGAATGGTGCTTGGCACATTAGTAAGGGCTTAACAAATACCATCATCATTATTATTATTATTAAAATGGGGATTAAATCCTATTCTCTTCTATTCAGACTGTGAGACTCATGGGGGACAGGGATTTTTGTCCAAACGGATTAACCTGTATCTAACCCAGCGCTTACAGCAGTGCTCGGCATATAGTAAGCACTTAACAAATATCATTATTATTATTATTAACAGTGCTTGGCACATAGTAGTCTCTTAACAAATACCATCATTAGTAGTGGTAATAGTAGTACTCTCTGAGCATCCACTGAGCACAGAGCTTAGAGCAGTGCTGTGCACAGAGTAAGCACTTAACAAATATCATCATTATTATTATTAACAGTGCTTGGCACATAGTAGTCTCTTAACAAATACCATCATTAGTAGTGGTATAAGTAGTACTTTCTGAGCATCCACTGAGCACAGCGTAAGCGCTTACCAAATACCATCATCATCATCATCATCATCATCATCATCACCACAGTCCACGATAAGAAGTGTTTGGGAGACATTCCCCGCCTACAGGGAGCTTATACTCTACTGGGGAAGGTAGACATAAAAATATTTACAGAAACAGTAATCAAAGGAAGGGACTGAATATGCAATTAGCATAGATACAAAAATGCTCGGGATGGGTATAAAAAAGTGCCCAAATGCTGGAGTAGGTTTGTATGACTTGGGGGTCCTCAGACTAATCAGGGAAGGCTAGATATAGAAGATGAGATTTCAGGATGACGCTGAATGGGGGGGCGGGCACTGCGGTCTAGCAGATAAGCACCAAAATACTGCCAGCCCACAAGAGATTTTCACCAGGTTGAGCTGGTCTGCCATAAACTGCCACTGGCCCTCCTGCAGGGGGAATCACGGAAACAGAGTGAATCACCTCAAAAGATAAATGCCCTTAAACTCTCCTCATGTTGGAGACAAATGGGTTTTATAGGACTAAGTCCTAGGATTCCTCCTCTCCTAGTTCATTCCGCAACCTAGTTCTGAAGCACGGCCAAGTGGAAAAGGCACAGAACTGGGAGTCGGAAAACCTAGTTTCTAGCTCTAGCCCTGTCTGCTGGGTGACCTTGGGTAAATCATTCAAGTTCTCTGGGCTTCAGTTTCCTCGTCTACAAAATGGGGATAAAATTCCCGTTCTTCTTTCCTGGAGGGTGACCCCAGTGTGGGACGGGACCTGGATCGAATCTGTCTTGTACTTATCAGCTCATTATGGGCAGGGAACACGACTGCTAATTCTGTTGTACCGTACTCTCCGCTTAGAAATGAACTCTGCACATGGTAAGCGTTCAATAAATACCACTGATCATCGCAGTGCTTACCGTGGTATTTGACATTTATTAAGTGCTTAATAAATACCATCAACATTATTACCATTGTTATTATTATCATTAATGACTTCAGGAAGGAAAGAGAACCATGATTTGAGACAAACGAGGGCAAATTGTCACCCAAGGACAAAAATCAACCTGTCAGACGCTTCTGTCTGGGATCTGTCCTGCTGAGGGACACTGGAAAATTCGGCCCACACCTGGAATTCGTTAGCGGCCTAAGGCAACAGAAGAAAGAAGATGGGCTCCTATGGCACAGACGCTGGCTTCTGCATGGCGACTGCCAAATGACTAGCATAATCGGGACATCGGCTTCAAACCGAGGCCAGTGTGCCCCTTTCTATCTAAAAATAGCTTTCTTCCAACTAGACGCCAGGCAACGTTATTTCTCCCGATCCTTTAAACTTCATCTGGCCACTCACAATGCTACCCGATTAGCTACGATAGTCCCGAACTCAAATTTCTGGGTCTGGGCTTTCAAAAGACTAAGTCTTTCCACAGAGCTTCCCACCAATCCTAGATTAGGAAATCTGGAATTCTAAACTCTGCACCCTGAGTTTTAATCACTGGCAGGGCATCTCTAGGGTAAAGGATAAGAGATGAGTGACCCCTTCTTTTTATTTTGCACTGAATTCTTGAGAGGGAGATCATGAAGATGATGAAAAAAAGAATGAACTGATTATTTACATTATATAAGAACTACAGATATCAGATAGAAAAGTGCTGCACTCGAAACTGTTTTGTGTTTCTTCTGACATCTCAGTGCCTAACAATGGCATTCATGGGAAAGGATCTGCCTATCCTATCCCTGAGCTAAGAGGTTTTTAATTTACTTTTAATCTCCTTTACTGATATTTGAGTCCTTCGATAAAGTTTAAACAGAGCAAACATTATGCTAATACTCCTTGATCAGAAGTTGATCAATAAATGGAGTGAATTATAGAAATTTAGAAACGATTCCACAGGCGCCCAATAATCCCGAAACGAAGGACGAGTCAAACACTCAGCTTCTACTGGGGTGCAAGAGCCAGGTAAACATTGCAGCTAATGAACCCCTTGGAACAAGAACACCTGCTAATTACAATAATAATGTAACCTAGTGATTCATTTGTGAAATTCCTCTGGGGTGGTGGGGAGAGGGAATTACAGAAGAGGGAGGTGGAAACCACACAAACTTTTCAAAGCCTCAAAAACAACATTGCCTGTTCAAATATTAAGGAATGTAAAACAGAAGAAAATGCAGGAGGAAGGGTGAGAGGAAAAAGTCATTCCCTGCCTATTCATGAATAGGGCTGACCTCACTCAGATTCATTGCAAACTAGCCTTTGAAGCTCTACGTTTTTGAGCAGATCACTGCAAACATTTATTGATTACAGGTGTTTCCCCTTCAGCCTCAATAGATTAAGAAGGAAAGGAAGAATGTCACCAGATCTACTTTCAAACATTGAAATGAGAATGGGTAAACAGAGCATCGATATCCCCATCCCCATTATTTGCCATACCGTCGACACATAACCTTGCACGTGGGAATTTTATATGAACCATTTTATTCTGCCCTCAACATCCTTGTGAGGTCAGCTCCGGTTACCAAAAAGTATAGGAAAAAGGGAATATGCGGTGAGCAAGATACCTGAGAGAAGATGGCAGTTCAGGAGATGGTGACAAGAATTCAGTCATTTGACTTGCTCACACTGTTTCACCTCTATGCTTGGATTTGCATTCTTTATTCGCCCCATCCTCAGCCTCACGGCACTTACGTACCTAGCCGTATTTTTTTTTTAATCGGTCGACGGTATTTTTTTATGGTACCTGTTGAGGACTTACTGTGCGCTAGGTACCGTACTAAGCACTGGGGTAGATACGGGCTAATCGGATGGCAGGGCGCCCGTTCCACATGGGACTCACAGTCTTAATCCCCATTTTACAGATGAGGTAACTGAGGCACAGAGAAATTACGTGACTGCCCGAGGTCACACAACGGATAAACGGCAGAGCAGGGACTGGAACCTAGGTCCTTCTGACTCCCAAGGCCGGGCTCGATCCACTAGGCTTCTCGGTGCTTTAGTGAGTGCTCGGTATATGCGGCGGGCTTTACTAAGCACTCGTGAGAATACAACAGAGTAGCAAGACCTGTAATAATAATAATGTTGGTATTTGTTAAGCGCCTACTATGTGCCGAGCACTGTTCTAAGCGCTGGGTGAGACACAGGGGAATCAGGTTGTCCCACGCGGGGCTCGCAGTCTTCATCCCCATTTTACAGATGAGGGAACTGAGGCCCAGAGAAGTGAAGCGACTTGCCCACAGTCACACAGCTGACAAGTGGCAGAGCTGGGATTCGAACTCATGACCTCTGACTCCAAAGCCCACGCTCTTTCCACTGAGCCACGCTGCTTCTCTACAATGCTTACATAATGCTTCTCTATAATAATATACACGTAATATTCATGTCTGTCTCTCCCTCTAGACTGTCCGCTCCTTGTGGGCAGGGAACACGTCCACCAACTCTACCGTGTGGCAAATGCTTAGGGCAGCACTCTGAATATAGTAAACACTCAATAGATTCGCTACACCCACTGCTTCTACCTTAGCGTCACGCACAGCGTTGGCCCCACAGCGCGCACTTGAAGACCCCAATTATTAAGAGTGCGGGAGAAGCGGTCATCGCGGTTGCGACGAGAAGGAAGACGAAGATAAGTTATATATATTGTTGGTATTTGTTAAGCGCTTACTATGTGCCGAGCACTGTTCTAAGCGCTGGGGCAGACACAGGGGAATCAGGTCGTCCCACCTGGGGCTCACAGTCTTCATCCCCATTTTACAGATGAGGGAACTGAGGCCCAGAGAAGTGAAGTGACTTGCCCACGGTCACACAGCCGACAAGTGGCAGAGCTGGGATTCGAACTCATGAGCCCTGCCTCCAAAGCCCGTGCTCTTTCCACTGAGCCAATAAGTTGGGAAAATAGATCGGAAGAGGAAAACGAGGGAGAGGGAACGGGAGTAAATTGGAACAGGGGGACCCTACTGAGGTGGGTGGAAAAAGGGGTTCGTGAGGGGGCGGTTCAGGGGTTGGAGGGAAGGAGAGGTGATGGGGGAATTTAGGGCCTTGAGGCGAGGTCGGGGAGGTTGAGAAACAACAGAGAGTGAAGAGCCAAGAAGGAGCACGGAAACGGGGGAGTTGTTAGAAGGGATCATCCGGGGGAGAACCGGGGCTGGAGGAAGAGGGCCTGAGAGCAAGCGGGGGGCCAGGGAGGAGGGAAGCCGGCAAATTCGAACGGTGGCCACAGTGAGCTGAACTCATGAAAAGGAGGAGGATGCAGGAGGAAGGGGGGTGAAGTGAGGCGGGCGAAGGGGGCCCTTGGAGGGGGCGGGGAGGAGGGGACCCCGAAGCCCGGTCCCGGGGGGGGACGGGGAGGCACCTCGATGGCCGGCATCTCCTCCTCGGACTCGGACGACGACTCCTCCTCCTCCTCCTCCTCCTCCTCCTCTTCCAGTTCGGGCTCGGCCTCCCACAGCCGGGCCGACTGCGCCGAGCCCCGCGGCCGGAGGACGGAGGCGGAGCCGCCGCTCCGCAGCCGCGGCCCCGCCGGGCACAAAAGCGACACCGACATCGCGTCCCCGTCGTCGGGGGGCCGGCCGGCCCGGCCCGACGCCCACCACATCGCCCCAAGGGGGCCCGGGGTACCGGCCGTCGCCCGGGAGACGGGGAGCCGCCGTCGCCCGGGAGACGGGACGCCGCCGTCGCCCGGGAGACGGGGCCGCCGCGAGGGATTTCGGGAATGGGAGTAGGACATCCCCCCGCCCCCCCCCCCCCCCCCTCGGCCGGGCATCGGTCGGTCGGTCGGTCGGTAGCATCTGTTGATTTACTACGTTTCCGCAAGTAGTGTAATATGCGTGGCTCGGTGGCAAGAGCCCGGGCTTGGGAGTCACGGGGCGTGGGTTCGAATGCCGCCTCCGCCACTTGGCAGCTGGGTGACTGTGGGCCAGTCACCTCACTGGGCCTCAGTTCCCTCATCTGGAAAATGGGGATTAACTGGGAGCCTCCCGTGGGACCACCTGATGACCCTGTATCTCCCCCGGCGCTCAGAACGGTGCTCGGCACAGAGGAGGCGCTTAACAGATACCAACGTTATTATTATTATGTATTTGTTGCTTACTCTGTGCAGAGCACTGGACCGAGGGCTTGGAATAATAATAATAAGGGTGGTATTTGTTAAGCGTTGACTACGTGCAGAGCACTGGACTAAGCGCTTGGAATAATGATAATAATAACGTTGGTATTTGTGAAGCGCTTACTCTGTGCCGAGCACCGTTCTAAGCGCTGGGGGAGATACGGGGTCAACAGGTTGTCCCACGGGAGGCTCCCAGTCTTCATCCCCATTTTACAGATGAGGGAACTGAGGCCCAGGGAAGTGACCTGCCCCCCGGCGGCCAAGTGGGAGGGGGGAGATTCGAACCCATGACCCCTGACTCCCGAGCCCGGGCTCTTGCCACTGAGCCACGCTGCTTCTCATAGACAATTGGGCAACAGATAGAGACGATCCCTGCCCAGTGATGAGCTGACGGTCGAATCGGGGGAGGCGGACGGACAAAAACAAGACAACATAAACACGATAAACAGAATCAAGGGGATGGACACTTCATTAACAAAATAGACGTTCAGATCCCATTCATCGAGCGCTTACTGTGTGCAGAGCATCGGACGCTTCGAATGGACAATTCGGCCACAGAGAGAGACCACCCCTGCCCAACAACGGCAATCGTATTTCTTGGGCGAACTGGACCGAGCGCTTGGGAAAACTGGCCTCGTTCAGTGGGCAAGAGCCCGAGCCTGGGAATCAGAGGACGTGGGTTCTGATCCCACCCCGCCACCTGCCTGCTGTGGGACCCTGGGCAGCCGCTTAACTTCTCTGGGCCTCGGTTCCCTCATCGATTAAGACTGCGAGCCTCAAGTGGGACACCTTGTATCTACCCCGGCGCTTAGAACGGTGCTTGCGACTTAGGAAGCGCTTAACAAATTCCAAGCACTTAGTACGGTGCTCTGCACACGGTAAGCATTCAATAAATACGATTGAATGAATGAATGGACAAATAGCATTATTATTATTACTACAGCAGGTCATTATCATCATAATTATGGAATTTAAGCGCTTAGTTTGTGCGAAGCACTGTACTAAGCGCCGGGGAGAGTACAGTATAACATCATCATCAAAATACTAATGGTATTTGTTAAGCGCTTAACAGGTGCCAGGCACTGTGCTAAGCACAGGCGTGGATATTCATTCATTCAATCGTATTTATTAAGCGCGTACTGTGCAGAGCACTGTACTGAGCGCTTGGGAAGTACAGTTCGGCAACAGAGATAGACAATCCCTACCCAACTACGGGTTCACAGTCTAGAAGGGAGAGACGGACAGCAGAACAAAACGAGTAGGCATCGATACCATCAAAATAGATAAATAGAACCATAGATAAATGCACATCATTAATAAAATAAATAAGTACAAATATACACAAGGGCCGTGGGGAGGGGAAGGGGGTAGAGCAGAGGGAGGGAGTCGGGGCGATGGGGAGGGGAGGAGGAGCAGAGGGAAAAGGAGGGTTCAGTCTGGGAAGGCCTCCTGGAGGAGGTGAGCTCTCAGTAGGGTTTTGAAGAGGGGAAGAGATATAAGCAAATTGGGTTGGCCACTGTCCCTGTCCTACGTGGAGCTCACAGCCTCGATCCCCAGGAGGGAACCTCAGGCCCAGAGAAGTGAAGTGACTTGCCCAAGGTCACACAGCAGACAAGCGGCACAGCCAGGACTTGAACCCACGACCTTCTGACTCCCAGCCCAGGCTCCATCCGCCAGGGCACACTGCTTGGACAAATCTACTTTACTAGCTGCTTTCATCCTGTAGGAGGGAAGAACCTCGCAGTGCTTCATCCCAAGTGAAAAATAATCATATTTATGGAGCACCTATTATATGCAGCGCATTCCTTCAACCGTATTTATTGGGTGCTCCCTGTCTGCTGAGCACTATACTAATCACGTAGGAGAGGACGATCTAACGATAAACAGACACATTCCTTCCCGTACACGAGCCGGTAAGTGCTTGGGAGAGCACAATCCAACAGAACTAGAAGACGTGTTTCCTGCCCAAGATGAGTTTACAGCCTAGATGGGGAGATGGATATTAACATAAATAATTTATAATATATAATTTAAAGATATGGACATAAGTGCTGTGGAATTGGGGGCGGGGCCAATATCAAATGTCAAAGGTCATAATAAGGATAATAACACTGATGATAATAACAATAACGATTATTTTAATGATAATGAATAATGATAGCATTTGTTAAACACTTACTAGGTGCCAAGCACTGTTCTAAGCGCTGCGGTAGATAGGTTTTCAGTTTGGACACGTGGACATTGCTTAATAATCTGGAGAAATAAACACAAAACGTCCTGCTCAGTTCACGCTGGTCATAAAAATCTCCAGTAACCTATTTGTGGCCTATAAATCAAGCACGTCCAACACATTCTTGTGGAGGTGACATTTCAAGCCTTACTTTGAAAATGTTGCGAATAAATACTTTCTTTTGGTAAAAATTCTTAACGACTTGATGGATTGTTAAATGGATGAAAAGTGAAATAGGTTAATAGAGCTATCCTATTTTCCTGTAGCTACAATGTGAACAGGCAGGGAGAAAGGCTAGAGAGATGTTCCAAGATTATGGGGGAGAAGGCAGAAGGAGAAGGAGCGAGAGAGAAAATCGGAATAAGGGACAGGGACATAAAAGGACTCAAAACCAGAAATAAGAGACAGAGAAAGACAAGGAGAGAGAGACACAGAGACAGATGAGAGGCACCGATGTGGAACCAGAGACCTAAGCAGGGACAGAGAAAGAAAAACAGTAGAGAATCCCACACGGTCTCAATGTCTCCTCCGCTCCCTCCTCCACCCCCACACATGGGCACACTCATGCACAACACACACGAACACACACGTCCACGCAGACGAGTTTCCTCTCAGACAACAGCAACCGAAAAGAGGCGCAGCAGAGATAACCCTATCCCACGTGTGATTAAATTTCCATTTTGAGTACGGGATGAAAGAGGGTCAGGCATTTTGGGGGGATCGGGGTTGGGGACGTGGTCAGTTTCAAGGAAATGGACCAGAAAGTCTCCATGTAGGGCCTTTTTCACCCTGAAGGGATACTGCGGGCATCGTTAGAGCCGTAAGTCGAGAGGCTAGGAGTCCCGTGCAGACCGCTTTGGTAGCCATCACCCCGGGGAGCTGGGATTTATGCCATGGCCCCATTTCTGCAGAGCAGCCCGGCTTCTTCCCCGAGCCTTGAAGGGACTGCTGCTATTACTACAGGGAGACTGCAGGCAGAGTGACCGTGGAACTCCCTGAACCCTGGCGAGGGGCAACAGTAGATGCGACCCCAAAAAGAAGCCGGGAGCCAAGCTCTGCCAGAGGCTAAGTAAGAGCACCTCCACTGCACCGTCCTCCTGCTTCCTCCCCTCTGACCAGGGGTCCCGTGGATCGCAGAGAACCTCTCAGCAGGTCCGATGCAGCCCACGAGTTCGACTCACCACGGTCAAGGGTCTTGCCTAAGTTTGGTGCCATTTGGATTCTCTTCACCGCATCTGTTCCCTCCTTCCAATCTTCTGAAATCCTCTGCCTGATTGGAAGAGGCACTCGTCACTTGCCAAATGTGATTTTCCGTTCCCCAAATTCCAGGGCAATGACTCTCGGAGGGAAAGTTCTATCTGGAACAAAATGCAACATAATTAGGACTGTTCTGAGGGTGATGAGACCTCCCCGGGTATTTCCTATCCACAGAGCATTTTCACCTCAAATAAGAAGGCCCCTTCCTTCCCATTGCCTTTGCCATATCTTTCCCTCACAGCAACTGCGCCAACAGGATGATATCTGAAAGCACTAGCTGACAAGGGAGGAATGAAATCCTTAAGGACACCATCCATTGGACTATTATCTTTCCTGGGGCTTGAGGGAAACATTAGGGCTGCAATAAAGCTTTCAGAATTTCCTTCCTTCATTATCTTGCTAGTCATAAATGTGAAGGCCATAATGAGACTGTCTCCCTGCCTGCTAAGCTCCCTCTGCTTACTTACAGAGTTTCCCAGTAGGGTGATACCAAAGTAGGTTTTTTTTTTTCCGCTCCCTCCCCATAGATCGTGTGTGTCTAGCAAGCGGGGACTAGAAAGGAGCAAGCACCACCGAAATGCAATTCAATTTCTGTTCCAATTTTTCAATTTCAGCTTCAATAGTTTTATTGGAATGTCAAGCAAAGTAAGTATTGCCAAAGACAATATATCAAAGACCTGGATATCTGGGGACAGGTTTAATATCATATGTCCTGCTTTCCCATTACTGTTTACTTGGACAGGAGAAAATGATGGAAAAGACTAATAAAAGGTCCATCAGGCCTTCCTCGCCCTTTTTGGTTCTAGGACATTTATCAAGAAATTAGAGCTGCAAAAGAATGACAGGAGCACACTGCTGATGTCTCACCATCCAGGATCGCTAACTACAACACGCCGAAACTGCTTGCCCATTGCTCATATCCAACTACCGCTTGATGAAATGGTTTCTCTTTTGAACTGTCTGGCTTGGGTGAGCCAATAATTTTTCCCTTCTTTGACAACCGGGGAAATTGAGAGTCAAAAAGGAGTCAAGGCTGGGCAAGTGGGAAACTGAGCCAGGACTCTCGGAAATTAGAATAACCGCTTTCTGAGTGCTTTCCATGTTATGGCGCGTGAGGTACAGTAAACTTCGGGAGAGATGGCTCATGCCAGCAGGGAGTTCACACTTCAGAGAGGAGAACGCAGACATATTGAACTTTAAATGGATGAAACATCCATTTTTTCTCATGACTTGGCCAACCTTTCGGAAGTTAGCAAGCCCCCGTGTGACAGATGACATTTAGAATTCTCCCATTTCCCCTGCCTTGTTTCTCCACTGGGCAGTTACTGCCAATCAGGTGAACGGGATCCTATCCAAGCAGGAGAATCAGAGTGGAGGGGGGAAGGAGCAGAAGCGCAGGGCAGATGCAGGTCAAGGGCAGTTGTTTTGGGAGCAGTGGAGCGTCACCAGACAGCTACTTCCGGACAGATCCGGAAGGTCGGATCCGGAAGGCAGATCCGGGCCCCCCTCTGACCGTGAAGCCTCCCTGTCCTTCTCCCCCTCCCCATAAACGCCACCTCCGGATCCCTCCTCCGAGGAGCGCCCTTCTCCGAGTTATCGCGTCACAGCCAGGACGGCACCACGGTATCACTCTGGGCCCGCAGGTCAATCAGTTGCAAGTGACATCACCCTTCCTGGGCAATTCATTTTTATTTTCATGCAGAGAGGGTGCAGCAGGGAAGTGACCTTTGCAGAGAGTGAAGGAATAGAATGGAAAACGTTAAATCTATGCTCTCCTCCCCACACCCAGGAAGCCAGGCTTCCCCGGGAGCCTCCCTCCCTGCTCCTTCGAGATCGTAAAAGGAGACTTGGCTTATCCCACTATTGCCCAGATCCAGTTTGTACACTACTGAGTGATACTCTCAATCAATCAGTCAATCGTATTTACTGCACTTACTGTGTGAAGGGCACGGTACCCTCTCTACCGGCGTACAAAATATTGGCAATTAAATGGGGATTGGTCCTAGAGCCGCTGGTTGCAGATAGTGAGAAACCTGGGAAAGCAAAAAAAAAAAAGAACAAACTTGGAGTCCGTAGTAGTTTATTTGCTATCAATACTGCTATACTTATTAAGACGACTCATATATTGCTATTATAGTTAAGCCTATAATATTTAATAACACCATTATACTGATATATGCTATTATATTATATGAAGGCAGCACTGCAGAACTTTGCACTTTACTCATTCCAGAAGCCACACACCCCCGTCCTGGTCTAAGTCAGGTTAGGGACTTGAGGGGCACAAAACCCAACCAAGAGAGAGGGGACTAACCTGCTTTTGGACCAATCCTGAATCTGGTTCACTCTACGTAGGGTGGATTCAGCCATAGCTCCTCTTACGGAGTTTAGAATGGGGACAGTAGTAAGGTCCCAGACGGGCAGCTCTAAGACCTTATTATTATTATCAAGTGCCGTCGAGTCGGTTCCGATTCATAGAGACTCTATGGATAGATTTTCTCCAGAACGTCCTGTCTTCTGCCATAATCTGTAGTCTAACGGTTCTTCCGTTATCGTTGTTGTGGTCTCCATCCATCTAGCTGCTGGTCTGCCCCTTTCACATTTTCCCTGGACTTTTCTAGCTTTAGTGTCTTCTCCAGATAATCAGTCCTCCTGATGATGTGTCCAAAATATGCTAATCTAAGACGAGTCATTTGGCCTTCCAAAGACACACTTGGGCTTAATTTGCTCCAAAATCCATTTGTTTGTTTTTCGAGCAGTCCATGGTATTTGCAAAAGCCTTCTCCAACACCACATTTCAAAAGTATCGATGTTCTTTCTATCCTGTTTTTTCACCGTTTCACTTTTGGATCCATACATTGTCACTGGAAGCACCACAGAATTGACCATTTGTATTTCTGTGGCAATTGTTACATCAGCATATTTCATGACTTTTTCCAGGCTCTTCATAGCAAGTCTTCCTAACATTAATCTTTGGCGTATTTCTTTCCTACTAGTTCCTTTATTATCGATTATCGATCCCGGGAGAGAAAAACCGTCAACTCTTTCTATCTTCTCTCCACCCACTGCAGATACGCTAAAACTCCCAGTTGCCGTGATCTTTGTTTTGTCGACATTCAAATGTAGGCCCATCTTTTTGCTCTGTTCCTTAACTTTTAAGAGCTTACACAAGTTCTAAATCAGGCTGGGGAAACAGGAGGCTGCTGGGAGGTTTCAGGCTTCAGGCTGAAAGGGCGACCACCACGACCTGCGGGTCGGGGCTTACGGGACCCACTCCGAAGGTGGTCTCCAGGACGCTGGGGAGTTGCTCCCTTCAGCTGGGGCAGGAGAGGGGAGAGGGTCGGAGAGAGGCCTCCAGGCTCCCGGACTCTGTCTCCAGCTGCGGCACCAGCTGACTGAAGTGAAGATCATCGGGGGAGCTTGAGGGTGCTGTCGACAGAAGTGTCAGGGAATACCTGAGAGCTCCTCTCTCTCTTTCAAAATGCAGCCCGTGTACAGCCGCACCACTGCCCAAGAGGCTCATCCTTAAAAATCAGTTTCACCTGCCTGTTATAAACCCAAGGAAAAAGGACGTAGTCCATCTAAGAGCCTACTCTGTGGTGATTTTATGAACTGCTGTTCTGGCTTCTCTTGCTCAGAAAAGCCCGCTGAACTGAACTTACACTTGTCTCAGCATCTAATCCCTACATATATTTGTCCCGGCTAAAGCCAAAATCGGAGAGCCGGAGGCATGCCAGCAATCAAATTAATAGTGACATGGGCAAATGAGTGTAAGGTAGAAAGGAAGGAAGTCCTGCAGGGAATTTGTGTCAGAAAAAGGGTAGTGCCCAAAAATATTTACAGTGGCTGCTACTGGGCTTGGAGTCCAGCCAGCTGGGGCTAATGAGTTCACGGAATGGAGGTCTTCTTGAGTTTATTTCCCACCATCTGGAAAACACTGTATCCTTTCTTGGGATTTGTGAGGCTGCAAACAGGAGAAGGGAGTATTAAAAACTTTGGGAACACACAAATACGTGTGCATACACACACACAACACACACAATCCCATCTGTTCAGTCTGGCAGGGGAAAAGGGAAAGGCTGTCTAGTCATTCTTTCTAAATCAAATGATTCCTTCAGGACCCCTAGCTCCTGTGGGGGTGGGCTACTGGAATTAAATTAACTTTATGGGCTTCTGAAAGGCCACTGCACCTGTGGAAATAAGAAAGGGCTCTGGGCTGGCAGCTGGAAGATCCGGCACGTTTATTTCATATTAAAGATCAGACACTGAAAACTCGATAGAAAAAAGCAGTGTGGGATACCCCCACCCCCCACTACCTAACCCTTCCCCCCACCCCAAAGCCCACCCCCCGAAATGCTAGAGACCCATTTGTGAACATTCCTCCACTGCACAGTGAATTAGAGGCCCTCCAGCCCCAGGGATTCTAGAAAACAGCAATCATTAACTGTTAAAATGGGGGAAAATAAGCTCTTCCTTAGCTCCTCATCCTTTTCGTTCATCACCGATAGATCTGTGTGTCAAGGGATTTATGTTTGAATTACCATGCTCAACTGGATTATTTTATTTCAAAATTGGTTTTATTTTATTCCAGGACTCCAATTTGACACATCATGCTATGTGGCAGTTACAGGAGTGATGAATATGTCTTCTCTGCACCACTAAATTCATTACGAACTAGAGAAACAGAGAAAACAGCTATACGCTGTGTCTCATTTTCATCTCTTTCGCTACCGACCTCTTGGCTCACTCGTCCCCTTCCTTCCTCCCTGCGGACCACTGCTCTTCTAGGCCCTTCTGAAATCCCATCTCCCCCAGAAGGCCTTCCTTGACTAATCTCTAATTTTCCAATTCGATATCCTTGCTCCAACTGCTATTTCCCACTTCTGTGTCACCTAAGCACTATGGTACTCACAACCCAAGAGAAGCAGTGTGGCCCGGGGAGTCAGAGGACCCGGGTCTAACCCTGGCTCAGCCACTTGGCTGCTGTGTGACCTTGGGCAAGTCACATAACTTCCCTATGCCTCAGTTTCCTCATCTGCCAAAAAGAGATTAAATACCTTCTCTTCTGGATTGTGAAATACCATAATACTTATGATATTTGTATGTGCCAGACACTGTACTAAGCGCTGGGATCGATACAAGCAAATCGGGTTGGACACAGTCCCGTCCCAAATGGGGCTCACAGCCTTAATCCCTATTTGACAGATGAGGTAACTGGGGCACAGAGAAGTTACACAGCTTGCCCAAGGTCACACAGCAAAGAGGCGCAGCAAGGATTAGATCCCAGGTCTTCCTGACTCCCAGGCCCCTGCTCTATCCACTAGGCCACACTGCTTCCCTACAGTAAAAGCCACCAGTGAGAATAAAGCAAGGAGAAGCAGTGACAAAATGGGAGAAGGAGACGACTGCAAGAAAGCTTTGGGGCCTGAACCTCTGACCTCTGTTTATTCCTCCAGTCGTCTCAGTTCCAGAAACCAACATTCATTCATTCAATAGTATTTACTGAGCGCTTACTATGTGCAGAGCACTGTACTGAGCGCTTGGAATGTACAAGTCGGCAACAGATAGAGACAGTCCCTGCCCATTGACGGGCTCTCAGCTACCAGGCCGTCAGTTGCCCCTGGAATACTATGCCCCTTCTCTATCAACCAATTTGTCCTGCCCATGCTAACCACCCAAAGTAAATGTAGGTACCTGTATTGCCCCCATTTTACAGATGGGAAGGCTGAGACACAGAGTGGGCATACCTTGGCGGTAGGGCCAGCAACAAAATCCAAACCTCCAGAACCCTAATCCACGGCTCTTTCTTCTAGCCCCTTTCTAATTCCTGTGGGAGACAGTGTTGAGGAAGGATTAATTGAGCAGTCTTGGTAAACAGCTTTGTAGATGTAAAATAGCAGGGGTTATATACACGCTTAGGTTAATTTTTATTCTAGGCACCTTGTTCCGATGTGTTTCTAAACTAAGACACGGGTTTGGAGAGGCTTAGGAGGATATGAATATTGACAGCCTCTGCAGAGCTTTGCTCTGTTGCTTACCAATCAAATTTCCAAAGGACCAAGTTCAAAGTGAAGACATTAAGAAAATATTTTAGAGTCTTTCTCCTAAATTCCTTCATATTATGGTATTTCAAGGTAAAATGATCAGTCATGAATTCTTGCCCCCACTGGGGAAAAGAAATGCATGAAACAAAAATAAAAAGGCCCTGCCCCAGCAAATTAAACAGGAAAGGGATCAAAGAGCAGCCAGGAGGAAGATGTAAACCAAACTTTAACACAGTTCTAATGGAAACACCTCCTCCAAGCTTGCCCACTAACCCCTTTTCAAGTATTCATTTAATGGATAAAAAAAGGAAACCCAAATTTGATTTACATCTCCCTGGCCAAGCATTTCTCCAAGACCCCGTCAAGTCTTCCCGCCTAAATTCTGAACAATCTTTCACGTTTTCATTGTGTTTAAAAAAACCGAAAGTGAAGAGACGGTATGCCTTCACCTGGGATTAAACACACAGGGCAGCGAATCAGGTGTTCAGGTCTTTGGAGGCAGTGACTCGATTTTGCCGATGAATTGATAGGAACTTGTAGAAGAAGGAGGGGTTTGAATTTTAAGCTGAATAGTAATTAGGTCTTAATGTCATTAAAATTCCTTTATCAGCTGCTACTAATTTCCTCTTGTTCATCAAAGACAAATTCATTTTTGTGATCAGAAAGGAGTGAGACATTGATGTTCAACAGCACAGAAGGCTAATAAGACTGTCGCATGGTGTGCATGGGGGGAAGGGAGAGAAGAGGAGAGAGAAAAATACAAAGGAAGGGTAGGATAGAGAGGGAGGAAGAGAAGCTGAGGGGAAAGGAAAAAATTACACCTAGAAAATAGGAAGGAGAAAGGACCTTGGCTGGAACTTTTGCAAAAGTGGGGTGGGGACATCGGTTAGAGTCCGAAAGGCACTGACCATTTCAGTGACTCTCGCTAGGGGAGGGACATTTTAATCTTGAGCCTAGCGATTTATATGGCAGGCCCTGAGTCCCTACCACCTACCGTGGCCATGCTGGAAAGCCTGTCTCTCATGTTTCTCAGTAATAATATTTAAGGACTTACTATATGCCAAGCAATTTATTAAGCACTGGGCTATAGATATGAGATAATCAGATAAGACACAGCAGTATTTACCGAGCACTTACCGTTAGCCGAGAGCACTGTGTTAAAAGCCTGAGAGAGTACAATATAAACGAGTTGGTACACACGATCTCGCCCCTCAAGGAACTTTTAGCCTAGAAGGGAAAACATCAAAATCAACTAAAGATAAGGAGTATAAGTACATAAATGCTGTCGGCATGGGGTGAGTCCCCAAGTGTTTTCCCCTGAAGCTACATGGCCGCGCCCAGTGAATAGAGCACGGACCTGGGAGTCAGAAGGTAATAGGTTCTAATCCCAACTCCATCACTTGTCTGCTGTGTGACCTTGGGCAAGTCTTTTCACTTCTCTGGGCTTCAGCTACCTCATCTGTCAAATGAGGATTAAGACTGTGAGCCCCACGTGGGACCGGGACTGAGACCAATCCGATTTGCTTGTAACCACCCCAGTGCTCAGTACCGTGTCTGACACATACAAATACCATAATTATTATTATCATTTATAAACCAGAGAAAGTATTAGTTGTTTAAATCCACGTAGCAGATATGAAAATTGATGCACTTATGCTCTAATCCCACAGTATTGACAGGAGGTTTATTTTTTGTTTCATGTCCCTTCTCACTGCGCTGGGGAGTAAGAACGGGGTCTGAGTTCTCCGGGTTGCAAGCTGGGATTTAGGAGTGATGAAGGTGGGAGAGATTAGGTGTTTACTCATCCCGATCCCTTTCTACCTAATCAATCAATGGTATTTAGGAGTCAGGGCTCATGAGTTCGAATCCCAGCTCTGCCACTTGTCGGCTGTGTGACTGTGGGCAAGTCACTTAACTTCTCGGTGCCTCAGTTCCCTCATCTGTAAAATGGGGATGAAGACTGTGAGCCCCACGTGGGACAACCTGATTCCCCTGTGTCTACCCCAGCGCTTAGAACAGTGCTCGGCACATAGTAAGCGCTTAATAAATACCAACATTATTATTTATTAGGCACACTCCCTGCAGAGCACCGTACTGAACGCTTGGACGAGTACAACGCGATAGAATTGGTAGACTCAACCCCTGCTATTAAACCCGATTAGACTGTAAGCCCGTCAAACGGCAGGGACCGTCTCTATCTGTTGCCGACTTGTTCATCCCAAGCGCTTAGTACAGTGCTCTGCACATAGTAAGCGCTCAATAAATACTATTGAATGAAAGGACCTTACAATCAATCAGTAGTATTTACTGAACACTTACAGTGTGCACAGCCCCTCATGAAGCTTTCAGAATCGATCTAATGGTAGTGATCAAATGCTTACTGTGTGCAGAGCACTGTACTAAGCGTTTGGGAGAGCACACTGTAACAGAGTTGGTAGACATGTTCCCCGCCCACAACGAGCTTATAGTCTAGAGAAAAAATGCAATAGAGTTAGTAACCTTTGAGGAAGATAACGGCTCTAAAATTCATTAGAGGTAGGAGGAAGAGGGAAAGTGGATATTTAGGTGAGTCTACATATTCGGGTATGCACAGAAGTGCCCCGGTGGTTCAGTGGTTGGTGCAAACTGCTGACGTGATAGTTGGTGGGGATAAAGTTGGGGAGAGGAGAAATGAGAAGGCCTATTGCTTGCAATTTTCACTTGCAGAATTCAGTGTTTTAACATCTGCATTTTGTTTCCAACCTGCTAAAGGAATCACTTTCTGCTGCCCTTTTTGTTGGCCTTGGGGTTCCGAATCATTTCAGTTTGATTAGCTTGCAATTTCCCCCTTTGAAATTGGGAGAGCAGGAACTATGAACTTTTCCTAGGAAGCAGCAGGAACCTGCTCTCCCCCCACTTTCTCGAGGAGATCAGCCAACAAGGGGATAATCATGAAAGCAGCAGATTCTTCTTTCTAGGAGCATAAAACTCTTTAATGTGATAATGAGATAAACCCTTCACTTTGCACAGCCCCTGTTCACCTTTAAGGCTCTTCACACCGTGTCCTTCCCCTTGGCATCTCTCCTTTTCAATTGTAGTGGACTGCACTTTTTCTCCTCCTTGTCCTGCCCTATCCCTTAACTTTCCCGTCCCTCTCTGTGAGGCTGGGGAGAAACAGGTTCCCTCCCACCAGGAGCTGAACTCCTCCTTTCTGGCGGTGACGGAGCGGGTGGGGAGAGGAGAGGATGAAGATGGAGGAGGGGGAAAGTAGTAGTAAGACCCTCCTCCCCCCTCCCTCTCCTTCCCCTCCTTCGAAGCCCATATCATTCGCCTCTACCACCCACTCCAGTTACTTGTCGCCGTCATCTACCGCCCTCCCGGTCCCACCTCCGACTTCTTCAACCACCTTGACCCCTTTCTCACCTTCCTCCTCTCCTTCTCTCTGCCCACTCTGATCCTTGGAGACTTCAACATCCATACGGATGTACCCGACGACTCCTCTGCCGCCCGCCTGCTATCCCTCCTCGACTCTGCCGACCTCCTCCTCCACCATACCGCGCCCACTCACCGACTCGGTCACACCCTCGATCTCGTCATCTCCTACCGCTGCACTATCTCCTCACTCACCGACTCTGAAATCCCTCTCTCTGACCATAACCTTCTCACCTGCCTCATCTCTCACACTCCCTCCCCCTGCAAATCTTCGCTACTGCCCCACAGAGACCTCCGCTCTCTCGATCCCATCCGTCTTCCAATAGCATCTCTCCTCACCTTGCCGCCCTGTCCTCTCTTCCCACTCTCGACGATCAGGTCTCCGCTCTCAACTCCACCCTCTCTACTCATCTCGACTCTCTCGCCCCCCTTTCCCTCCGCCGCTCTCGCTCCACTAACCCACAGCCCCGGATCACCTCCTCCGTCCGCCTCCTACGCTCCTATGCTCGAGCTGCTGAGCGCTGCTGGCGAAAGTCCAAGCACCGAGCCGACCTCACACACTTCAAATTTATCCTTTCCTGCCTTAACTCTGCCCTCTCCTCCACCAGGCAAAGCTTCTTCTCCTCTCCTCCCCGTCACCCATCGACACCCACGCCCGTCACCCCCGCCGATTGTTCCGGACCTTTAACTCTCTCCTTAGGCCCCCTGTTCCTCCCCCTCCCCCATCTCTCACCCCTAATGATCTGGCCACCTATTTCCTCACGAAAATCAACACGATCAGGCCTGAGCTCCCCAAAGTCACCCCTCCGCCTCTCCCCTCCCCCCCAACAACCCCCTCCCCTACTTTCCCATCCTTCCCTGCAGTATCCTCAGAGGAGATCTCCTCCCTCCTCGCAAGTGCCACCCCCTCCACCTGCGCCTCGGACCCCATTCCCTCTCACCTTCTTAAAACCATCGCCCCTGCCCTCCTCCCTTCCTTAACTTCTATTTTTAACCACTCGATCTCCAAGGGCTCCTTCCCCTCTGCCTTCAAACACGCCCACGTCTCCCCCATCCTAAAAAAACCCGCTCTTGACCCCACTTCCCCCTCCAGTTATCGTCCTATCTCCCTACTACCCTTCCTTTCCAAAATCTTAGAACGAGTCGTCTACAATCGATGCCTAGAATTCCTTAACTCCCATTCTCTCCTAGACCCCCTCCAATCTGGCTTCCGTCCCCTCCACTCTACCGAGACTGCTCTCTCTAAGGTCACCCATGACCTCCTTCTTGCCAAATCCAATGGCTCCTACTCCATTCTGATCCTCCTTGACCTCTCTGCTGCCTTTGACACTGTCGACCATCCCCTCCTCCTCCATACCTTATCTCACCTTGGCTTCACGGACTCTGTCCTCTCCTGGTTCTCCTCTTACCTCTCTGGCCGATCATTCTCGGTCTCCTACGCTGGAGCCTCCTCCCCCTCCCATCCTTTAACTGTTGGAGTTCCTCAAGGGTCAGTTCTTGGCCCTCTTCTGTTCTCCATTTACACTCACTCCCTCGGTGAACTCATCCGCTTTCACGGCTTTGACTACCATCTCTACGCAGATGACACGCAGATCTACATCTCCGCCCCTGTCCTCTCCCCCTCCCTTCAGGCTCGCATCTCCTCCTGCCTCCGGGACGTCTCCACCTGGATGTCGGCCCGCCACCTAAAACTCAACATGAGCAAGACTGAGCTCCTCATCTTCCCTCCCAAGCCCGGTCCGCTCCCAGACTTCTCCATCACCGTGGATGGCACGACCATCCTTCCCGTCCCGCAGGCCCGCAATCTCGGTGTCATCCTTGACTCGTCCCTCTCGTTCACCCCACACATCCTATCCGTTACCGAGACCTGCCGGTTTCACCTCTACAATATCGCCAAGATCCGCCCTTTCCTCTCCACCCAAACGGCTACCTTACTATTACGGGCTCTCGTTATATCCCGGCTAGACTACTGTGTCAGCCTTCTCTCTGACCTCCCTTCCTCCTCTCTCGCCCCGCTCCGGTCTATTCTTCACTCCGCTGCCCGGCTCATCTTCCTGCAGAAACGATCTGGGCATGTCACTCCCCTTCTTAAACAACTCCAGTGGTTGCCTATCGACCTCCGCTCCAAACAAAAACTCCTCACTCTAGGCTTCAAGGCTCTCCATCACCTTGCCCCTTCCTACCTCTCCTCCCTTCTCTCTTTCTACCGCCCACCCCGCACGCTCCGCTCCTCTGCCGCCCACCTCCTCGCCGTCCCTCGGTCTCACCTATCCCGCCGTCGACCCCTGGGTCACGTCCTCCCGCGGTCCTGGAACGCCCTCCCTCCTCACCTCCGCCAAACTGATTCTCTTTCCCTCTTCAAAACCTTACTTAAAAATCACCTCCTCCAAGAGGCGTTCCCAGACTGAGCTCCTCTTCCCCCTCTACTCCCTCTGCCATCCCCCCTTCACCTCTCCGCAGCTAAAGCCTCATTTTCCCCTTTTCCCTCTGCTCCTCCACCTCTCCCTTCCCATCCCCACAGCACTGTACTCGTCCGCTCAACTGTATATATTTTCGTTACCCTATTTATTTTGTTAATGAATTGTACATCGCCTCGATTCTATTTAGTTGCCATCGGTTTTTACGAGATGTTCTTCCCCTTGACACTGTTTAGTGCCATTGTTCTTGTCTGTCCGTCTCCCCCGATTAGACCGTAAGCCCGTCAAACGGCAGGGACCGTCTCTATCTGTTGCCGACTTGTTCATCCCAAGCGCTTAGTACAGTGCTCTGCACATAGTAAGCGCTCAATAAATACTATTGAATGAATGAATTTATTAAGTGCTTACACTGTGCAGAATACTATGCTAAGTACTGGGGGAGAATACACAGGTGATAACTAGACAGATCCCTGTCCCTCTCGGGGGCTCGCGATCTAAGGGGAAGGAGTTTTTTAGGGTATTTGTTAAGCGCTGTCTATGTATCAAGCACTGTTCTAAGAACTGGGGTAGATACGAATTAAACAGGTTGGACACGGTCCCTCTTCCACGTGGAGTTCACAGTCTAAGTAGGAGGGAGAATCCCCATTGAGGAAACTGAGGCACAGAGAAGTGAAATAATTATAATGTTAATAATGTTGGTATTTGTTAAGCGCTTACTATGTGCAGAGCACTGGGGGAGATACAGGGTAATCAGGTTATCCCACGTGAGGCTCACAGTTAATCCCCATTTTACAGATGAGGGAACTGAGGCACTGAGAAGTTAAGTGACTTGCCCACAGTCGCACAGCTGACAAGTGCAGAGCCGGGATTCGAACCCATGACCTCTGGCTCCCAAGCCAGGGCTCTTTCTACTGAGCCATGCTGCTTCTCTAAAATGACTTACCCAAGGTCGCACAGCAAGTAATCGGCAGAGCTAGAATTAGAATCCAGGTCCTCTGACTCCCAGGCCCGTGCTCTTTCCACTACGCCGTGCTGGGGTTCAGAGCGACCGACTGCCGAGGGGGAAAGCCTAGGGTCGGTAGTTAGGAAGGACACTGCCACAAAACACACTCTGCAGACCCATCCTGAGCAGAACAGGATCCCGGAACTTTTGTCAAAATAAACCCTCATCTACTAGGCCCTATGTCTCAACTTCCAGAGTTCTCTGGGAGCAATAAAGGGACCAGCAAGGAACATTTCCGAAGTCTGACAGAAGTCACGGTCCATTGCTCCCAGAACCAAAGCCTGACTTGGTTTCCCCCATGCTCCTCAGGCTGGGAGCTCTGGGTGGGATACAGACTCTGTTCAACCTGATTATCACTCGGTACAGTACTCGGTACAAGGCATTAGCTTACCAAATACCATTATCGTCGTTATTATTAGTAGTATTAGTATTTAACCTTCTATGGCTCTTGTGCTGGGAAATGACAACCAGCCTCAAATTGTACTAAATTTACATTTCCTCCAGGAAGCGTTCCTTGACTGATCTCTCATCTCTCACCTCCTCATCATATGCTGTGTGCTTAGTATATAGTAAGTGCTTAACAAATACCACTAATATCATTATTAACATCACAAACCTACAGCGTGGCCTTAAGAAACCCATTTCCTGTTTTCACGCTTTCAGTTTTCCTCATTTAGGCACTCACCTCCACCAAAAGTATGCTGGTATAAAAGATATGTGGAAAATTCCTTTGAATACTTCAGAAAGAGAAGCAACGTAAGGAAAAGATATTGGTGGTGACTTCGCTGGGAATGTAGAAAAGTGTAATCATTTAGCTTATGATGGATAATTTATTACTTATATTTCCCAACTCCTCATAGTATTGGGTCAACAGTCCCACGCAGGAGATCCAAATATCGTCTAGGTTCCCTCAGAGCCATGGCCTTATAATGAATGCCAGCGAAAAGGTCCAGTCCCGGGCCTGCCCTCTTGGAGCTTGAATGCTAAGAAAGAAAAACTGAGGTCTCCGACAGGGGATGGACTCGCCTAGGATTCTTGTCTTGTCTTACGCTGTCGAGACGTCTCTGACCCATAGAGATGCCGTGGACACATCTCTCCCAGAACACCCCATCTCCACCTGCAATCGTTTTGGAAGTGGATCCATGGAGTTTTCTTGGTTAAAATACGGAAGTGGTTTACCACTGCCTCCTTCCGCGCAGTTAACTCGAGTCGCCGCCCTCGACTCTCTCCCGTGCCGCTGCTGCCCAGCACGGGGAAGTTTTGACTTGTAGCAGATTGCCTTCCACTTTCTAGCCACCGCCCAGGCTAGGAATGGAATGGACAGGCCTCTGCTTGACTCTCCCTCCCGTAGTCGAGACTGGAAGAGTACTGAAAACTCTGCAGGTGCGACCCTGAGAGGGGTGCCTGGGATTACCTGGTAGGAAATCAGATTGCATGTGCGTCCCCACTCTTCGCACTTCCCAGAAGGGCATTACTGCCTTGGCAGAGACCTGGCGCTTCAGAAGTAGAGGCTTAGTATAGCATTTGGCAGACAGTAAGTGCTCAATAAATACCATGATTGATTGATTGGAGGCAATGATGCTACCCTGGCGGAGCGGCCTATGACTTTCAAGAAAACCATGGTGGGGATTTGTTTTGTTCGCATCCATTCAGCAGAAGCAGTGCCATGTTTTGTCTTCTCTCTTGGGTGTGGCTTTCCGATGTTTTCCACAGAACCGTTCTGCCTTTGAAAAGGACCATTCGGAGAGGGCAGGCTTGGCAACAGAGAGAGACTTCTTCTCTAATCATCTGGGTAAGAACTAATCATGTGGATGAGGGACTTTTATAGCTGCACTAAATCTTGGGCTGCTGCTATAAATGATTAATACGCTCTGGGCCAATGACGTGGGCTAGGTTATTAATAGTACATTTTGGGCAAGCGTCTGTTATTTGTGTGATAAGCGGACAAAAGCTACATGCGAGACAATAATAGCCAATTCATCCCGGATGATTAAGAGTTAGGATGTGTGCAGCTGAAGGCAAAGCCTCTGGAGAGAGGGGTTGGCCCGAGGGCGGCCGTATGGAAGATTTGAGGCGGAATTTGTGTGGGATCATCGTGCAGTAGTTTGTTCCGGCTGCGGCACGAGCCCGACTTCAGGGTAGCTGACAGTGGATGGGGCTAAGATGGAATTGCCTAACGCCCTGGAGAGGACAGGGACCGGATTGAGATTTTCCAGAGAGGACAAAACTAGACCCCGGGGCCAACCTGACTGATCAATCAATCAAAAAATCAATGGTATTTATCGAGTGCTTCTAGTGAGGGTTTATCGTGTGCAGAGGACTGTACTAAGCACTTGGGAGAATTCATAGACACATTCCCTGCCCACAAGGAGCTTAAAGCCCAGACGGGGAGACAGACATTGATATAAATAAGTAAATTACAGATGGTACATAAATGCTGTAGGACTGAAGGTTGGGGTACCTGATCTGTTCTTCTGGGACTCTGCTTCTGAGGAAAGAGAGTGTATGCAGGGTCTCCTACAGGAAGGGTGGCCACCGGTAGCCCTCACAAACCCCAAACATGGATATGCCGTGTAATATCATGACAACGCTTGGGTCATTTTGTGGAAGGATGTTCAGAGCCACCTAAACTGCACGGTTTCTCCAGGGCATTGCGACCCCCCCCCCAACTTGCTCTTGCGTCTTTGGATTTTCCTCCTCGGTCCCTTCAGAATGTGGATGCCTCTTCTGAATCGTGGAATATGGTGGTGGAGGAATGGTGAAGGGAGGCTGGGTACTGATAATAAAAATGCCAAACAAAAAGGTGTCCGGGGCATCCTGACCAGGGGACAGGCTGACAACTGGACTGTCCAGTACGAAACAGGATGACTGGCCATCCTAACCACCTGGTGAATGATGCCCACTTCACCCATTCCAGGTCTTTACTGCCTCTCAGCTCTGGGCCTGGTTTCTTTTCCTTTGCCTATAAGAAGTCTGAATTGGCCGCACAAATGCTAACTCAGGAAGGGGATTCATTAGTCTGTGTCAACTGGTTTACACACTGCAGCCCAGTGTCGGAAACTACAGATCTCACACCCTCCCATTCTGGTCTAACTCACTGACTGGTTTCCGTCCCCTTCACTCCACGGAAACCGCCCTCTCAAATGTCATAAATGATCTCCTTCTTGCCAAATCCAACGGCCTCTACTCCATCCTAACCCTCCTCGATCCCTCAGCTGCCTTTGGCACCGTCAACCACCCCGTTCTTCCGGAAACGTCATCCAACCTCGGCTTCACGAACTCTGTCCCCTCCTGGTTCTCCTCTTATCTCTCTGGCCGCTCGTCCTCAGTCTCTATCGCAGGCTCCTCCTCAGTTTCCCACCTCCTAACTATGGGTGTCCTTCAGGGTTCAGTTCTGAGTCACCTTCTGTTCTCCATCTGCACCCGCTCCCTTGGAGAACTCATTCGCCCCCATGGCTTCCACTAACACCTCTTTGGGGATGATTCCCAAATCTACATCTCCAGCCCTGATCTCTCTCTCTCCCTCTCTGCAGTTTTGCATTTCCTCCTGCCTTCACGACATCCCTAGTTGTATGTCCCGGCTGTCACCTCAAACTTAACGTGTCCAAACAGAACTCCTCATCTTCCCACCCCAAGCCTGTCTTCTGCATCACTCTAGACAACACCACTATCCTTCCTGTCTCATAGCCCTTAAACTGGGCATCATCCTTGACTCATCTCTCTCATTTAACCGACTTAGTCTATCTGTCACTCAATCCCGTCAATTTAACCTTCACATCAGTGAAATCCATCCGTCCCTCTCCATCCACACTACCACATTAATCCCATCACTTATCCTACCCTGCCTTGATTACAGTATCAGCCTCCTTGCTGATCTCCCTGCATTCTGTCTCTCCCCACTGCAGTCCATATTTCACTCTGCTGCCCAGATCATTTTCCTACACAAGACACTTTCATTCCATATTTGCCCACTCCTCAAGAACCTCCAGTGGTTGCCCATCGACTTCTGCATCAAACAGAAGCTCCTTACCAATGCACTCAATCACCTCGCTCCCTACTCCTACCTCACCTCGCTGCTCTCATTCATTCATTCATTCATTCGTATTTATGGAGCACTTACTATGTGCAGAGCACTGTACTAAGTGCTTGGAACGAACAAGTCGGCAACAGATAGAGACGGTCCCTGCCGTTTGACGGGCTTACGGTCTAATCGGGGGAGACGGACTCTCCTAACTAAACCCTAGCCTGCACACTTCACTTCTTTACTGCTAACTTCTCACCGTAGGTCTCTTGCCGATGTCCTGCCTCTGATCTGGAACCCCCTCCCTCTTCATATCCAAAAGACAATTGCTCTCCCCACCTTCAAAGCCTTTTTGAAGACCCATCTCCTCCAAGAGACCTTCCCAGACTAAGCCCTACTTTTCCTCATCTCCCACTCCCTTCTACATCACCGTCTTGCTCCCTTTGCTCTCCCTCTCCCTCCCAGTCCCACAACACTAATGTATATATCTGTAATTTTATTTATTTGTATTGATGTCTGCCTCCCCGATTCTAGACTGTGAGTTTGTTGTGGGCCAGGAATGTCATTGTTTATTGTTGAAATGTACTTTCCCAAGTGTTTACTACTGTGCTCTGCACACAGTAAGTACTTAGTAAATATGATTGAATGAATCTATCACTCGATCAATGGTATTTATTGAGCACTTACTGTGTCCAAGGCATTATACTGAGCGCTTGGGAGAGTACAATATGACAGAGTTGATAAACAGGTTCCCTGCCACAACAGTGAGAACGCAGAGGTTACGAAGCCAGGGGAGACTGCAGTGCCAAGCGCTTAGTACAGTGCTCTGCACACAATAAGCACTCAATAAATACGATTGAGTGAATGAATGAATGAAAGAGTACCTAAGTTGCTACTGTGGGTTTCAAGAGAAACGGGAGCATGGTGGAGTCAGCTGAATGGATGTTGAGACTAGTCAGAGAGATGCCATCATTTTAAAGGTCCCAGATCAACACGGGACACTTGTTTAAGGAGGGAACATGGAGGCCTTAGCGGTGGATAGCACATGAGTTGCTAGATCTTCAGCTTTTGCCAGCTACTGCTTCCAAGCTGCCAGTCAAGCTCCCTCCTACCCTCTCAGCTCCATCTAAGGTTGCCAAGGTTATACAAACATTATGAATAAAAATTACTGACTTTCAAACATTCTTTTCAAAAGCAATGGAGAGCAGGTGTTCCCAGGGAGGGGTAGGAAAATGGGTAATTTACTGTGGAAAGCCTGGATACACAGGCACCAGCTGAAAGAGAAGCCATTTTGACCCGACAGGACGTCAAATTAACCGGCATTTGGCAGTGCTGTGGCAGCTTAATGTTAATTTACAGTAATTTTAAGACCTCCAAATCAAAATTCACGACTTGAACCATTTCCCTTCAGGATCCTTTATGATAATTTGTTTAACTGTAATATCTGGGTCAACTAGGAGTGGGTGGAGAAGGGGGAGAAGTCAGGGGGCAGGAAGAGAGAGAAGTTTAGAAACAAAGGTCTTGGCTAAAATCTCCTGTCTGTCTGAAGTCTTTTAAGGCCTAAGAAGTGAGTGGATTTCCTTTTGTGGAAGAGAGTGAAGAGCTAGGGGATGAATTTGATTCCATCAGCCTATAAGGACGGGCAGGGATCTCAGAGCCCCGCAGTCAGCTAGGATGGCATCAAAGTGTCAAAATGAGCTCTCTCCATCCTGAACTTCCCGCCTTCTCCCACTCCTAACTTGTCTTAACTACCCACTGTCTCCTTACCTCAGAGAAGATACTCACTGTCAGGCTCTGAGGTTTTGCTCCAGGTTCAGCCATGGTCAGGGAGAAGCCAGCGGGGAAGTTACCACCAGAGCTTCTCCTGCTGCCAAAATCATGGAAAGTAGAGTTCTTGACGACTGCTGCTCTTGGGATCTGGGGATTTTGGGGATGTCCTGGCCAGGAAGAAAGTAGGGATCCAGCTGAGAGGAGTTACAGGTCTGGGCCAGACATAGGAATTAGGGTAGGAGCGAAGAGGACCCTTGATTGACTGGAATGTCTGTTCAATAGTGCCGCTGCTAAGAGTGCTGATGATTCTGGGGTGGGCAGGGGAGGTGGGTAGTCCCAAACAGATGGAAGTACAGACAAATAAAACATACACGCCATTTTTTAACTCTCTGTGAATTCGACAGAAATGAGGACCTGTTGAAGTAAATAAAGATCCGTGCCGTATTTCATACAAGTCAACGGTTCCACCTTTCACAAAGAATTAGAGACCCTTCAGAAGAAAATGCTGTGGAAAGCTCTCTATCCAAACTTGGTCATCCATAGCAGCCAGCTAGCTGAGTCAAGGCTAATAATGATACGAATTAAAGCTAGGATTACTAAGCAAAGTCGGGAAGGGGGTAGTTCTGAGAAAGCCAAATCCAATTTTGTTGGGAGTTTCCACATTTGGGTTTTTTGGACTGAGCCTTGGCTTTTCAACTGGACTGGAATGTAAGCTCCCTGTGGGCTAGGACCGCATCTACCGACTCTCTTCTCCGGAACTCTTTCAAGTGCTTAATTCAGTGCTCTGCGTACAGTAAATGCTCGGTAAATGCCTCTGATTGGATATCTTGGGCAATTTGCTTTCTATTGAACTTTTTTAGGTGGCACTGCAGCCTTATTAGACCACTCTCTGTATGATTGTCATTAGATATGTAAAAATCCTAGAGGGAGGCCTGCCCATGTGTCAGCCTGGCCAAAGAGCTGATGGCTGCCTTGCAGCCATAACATCTCCCTAAGACAAATTGTAAACCCAGGCTAGAAAGGCGAGATGGGTAGTGCCTTAGAAACAGATGGCGCCGCACGCTTGCTGCAGAGTAAAGGCAACCTCACTGTAAAGTTCCACAATCAATATTAGCTCACCGTTCTGCCTGCAGGTTACAATTAGCTCTTGTTGATGCCCGTGGGGACACTGACTTCGAAGAGAAATGTCAAAGGCACAGGGGATCTATTTTCAAATTTTTACCAGTCATCTCCTAAAAGGCTCCCGGAGCTGCAGGCAGTTGTCTCGCGTCTAGAACAGACAGCTGTTAAACTGAAGGATTTGATTCCTAGGAGGTATAGCTGAAAGAATGAGGCACCAGTAACTGCACTTCTGTTAAGCTGACGGAGGTTCATTAACGTGTATGTATGAGACAGAGAGAGAGAGAAAAAGATAGAGAGGCTCACATTGCTAATGTGGACCAAGAGTAAAGGGAACACTGGAACGGAAATTTTTATTTTGCAATATTTTAGCACAAATCGATTCAAAGTACTTAAAGGGGTGGGTAGAAGATCCAAAAGTGAACCAGTTCACCCTACCAAGCTGCAGCTGGTGGCTGCAAGGAAACCAGCAAGGAAACCGTCACCCAAATTTCTGCTGTTGCACAAATCATGGAGAATGGAGTTCTCCACAACTGCTGCTATTGAGACCCTGGGCCTCTGGGGATGTCCTGGCCAGGAAGAAGTCCTCCAAAACTACTGCAGGTTGGTGAGTGGAGAGGCTCGGCTTTCTTAAAGATCTCTGGAAAAGAGATTCTACCCCCAGGCTCGAGAGCCTACTGCAGAATGTCAACATTCTTTTATAGAAAGTGCTTTCTTTTATCTACCCTAAGTGATCCTGCTGCAGTTTGAGCCCACTTCCTACTGTTCCATCCTTAGGGAAATGGAGAACAGTGATCCAATCAACTGTGTAGTAACTCTTCATATTCCCAAAGAGAACCCAGTCATCTTTTAGTCCATAAAAATTCCAATTCCTCTAGCTTTTCCCTCTACTATTACCAGTCCTGTTTACCTGGCAAGGCCAGAAAAATAACAGAACAATTAAAAACCAATAAAAATGATCACACTGTAAAAATTGCAGACCCCATGAATTTCTATAATTCCCGTGAAAATAGGGGACTGCATTTTAGCTCTTTAGCCTACCACCCGGTTTTATAGTCTCCCCAAACTGCATGGTTTAAAAGCCTCCCAATGTTGCCTCTTTTTAAAATAGGAACGTTGGGTCTCCTTCAAAACCATTAACATTTATTTGTATTGGGAAATCAGTAAGATAGAATAGGTTGAAAAGGAATGAAGAAATACAAAAGAGATTTTTTTAGGCACTCTTTATGTTCCCATAAATAGGACTAGATTAATCAGATAAAAACAACTTAATTCTGAGAATTCTACAGTACTGGGCCCTGAAAATTTCAGGAGGAAAAAAAAATCAGATTGGTCAGGTAAAATGCTTCTAGCTTCCTTAGAGGATCAGGACCACGGAATGTATGTGTAAGGACCTATTAACTGCAGGCAGTTTTCCCAGCATAATTTATTATGCATATGATTATTATTTAGAACCTTTCTTCTGAAGACCTTGTGGTTCTGGACAGAGAAACAGCTTACACTAGATCTGGGAATAGAGGGGAAAGGAGAGAAGGCAGAAGCTTACACTAGATCTGGGAATAGAGGGGAAAGGAGAGAAGGCAGAAGGAAAAAAAATCATGGGTTAACCCAGGCAGAAAGTGGGCAAGTTCCTAAAGAACAGCTGCAGCCAAGATAGGCCTACCCTGAAGCACCTGGACATTTGTCTGGTGACCCAAAGGGGTGACCTGCAGCACTCAAAGGGAAGAAATCAAGGAGTAGCAACTGGACAATTACCATCTCAACCCTTAAGATTAGGGATGCTTACACTGGGAAACGGCTAGGCCTAGTGGAAAAAGTAGGGGTGTGAAAGAAGAGGGACCTGGGTTCTAATCCTGACTCTGCCAGTTGCCTGCTGTGTGATCTCAGGCAAGTCACTTAACCTCTCTGGACCTCAGTATCCCCATCTGTACAAGGGATTCAATTCTCCTCCCTCTTTCTTAGATTGTGAGCACCATGTGGGACAGGGACTGTGTCTGACCTGATTAACTTGTATCTACGCCAGTGCTTAGGTCAGTTCTCGGCACATAGTAAATGTTTAACCAGTACAATCATTATTATTACAGTTATTGTTATGTGATCTATTCCTAGAAGTCCCATCCCTGGAAACTCTCCCAGGAAACTGGCACTGAGGGAATTTATCTGGTCGACGGCCACGATAGTCTCACCTGGCAGATCCTGTTTAACCCCCAGCAGTTATTGATGGACATCTCTCTCATGGGTGGCAGCAAGACTCAGTGGATAGAGCACAGGCCTGGAAGTCAGAAGGTCCTGGTTTCTAATGCCAGCTCCCGCCACTTGACTGCTTATGTGACCTTAGGGAAGTCACTTTGCTTCCCTGTGCCTCAGTTACCTCATCTGTAAAATGGGGATTAAGAGTGTGAGCCCCATGTGAGACAGGGACTGTGCCCAACCTAACTTGTGTCTACCCTAGCACTTAGAACAGTGCCCAGCACATAATAATGTTGGTATTTGTTAAGCGCTTACTATGTGCAGAGCACTGTTCTAAGCGCTGGGGTGGACGCAGGGTCATCAGGTTGTCCCACATGAGGCTCACAGCCTTAATCCCCATTTTACAGATGAGGTAACTGAGGCACAGAGAAGTTAAGTGACTTGCCCACAGTCACACAGCTGACAAGTGGCAGAGCTGGGTTTTGAACCCATGACCTCTGAGTCCCAAGCCTGTGCTCTTTCCACTGAGCCACGCAGAAAGTGCTTAACAATTACCGTAATTATTATTCTCCATGGGTCAATCCCCAGTGGGTAATATTCTTTATTTCAGACATTGCTTTTTATCTGTCTAACCCGCTAAAATGTCCTTTTCGTCACGTGAAGGAATGAGGAAGCAAACAGCCAGGCCAGCTTCAGACTTTTGGCCAGCCCAAGAAGAGGAAAAAAAAGACCACCACCCGCTCCCAGAATCTCCAGAGTTAGAAATTGATCACATTTTCAACTGTCCTCATCCCTTTGATGGTGCATTCTGAAGTGGCTGCCATTCTTGCTTACCGTCCAGTGCTGCTGAACTGGAGAGGAACCCTCAGAGGTGGTGGATGGAGAATGGGCAGGTGAACTGGCCTTTTCAACTCCTGCAAAGTCTTCTGATGGATGAGCTCATGCCTTGTATGGTGGAGAGTGACATGTGGACAGGTAAGGGCTACAAGTTTCGCTGGGATTCCAGAAACAGTCTAGATGGGCGACGGAGCAGAGCATCCCAAACCCACCAGCCAGAAGCAATTTGTTCCATGTTCAAAGTACCCACAGGATTGTGGCCTTTGCTCTCCCAAGTGAAGCACTAATTGCATCTCTCAGATTGAGGCCTTGCGGATTTGAGGTCTCACAGTCTTTTCTGGATTTTAGAATGACAGCTTGGGGGTGCCGTCTTTCCACGTCCAGCTGCTTTTCATTTTTTGCAAACCCCACGGTTTTGATTTTGCAGATCATTTGAAAAGGTTACTCTCTAGGGTCCCGTGAAATCTACTAAAACAAGAGTTTCCTCATAATCGGCTTGGCCACTTGTCTGCTGAGGGACCTCGGGCAAGTCACTTAACTTCTCTGTGCCTCGGTTACCTTATCTGTAAAATGGGGACTAAGACTGAGACGTGGACTGTGACCAACCTGAGTAGCTTATCTACACTCCAGTACAGTGCCTGGCACATAGTGAGTGCTCAATAAAAACCATAAATGAAATAATCAAAACCTTTACCGATTCACACACCTACCTCTCTCCAGTCCGGAAATGGTCACTTCTTCCCGGTTATCCTTCGGACTGGATTCCCGTGACCAAGTCTGCTTCCCGTCGTGGAGTGCAGATGCCTGCCTGCTGAAAGGCACTGACCTTGTGGAACGAACCGAGCACACTTGGGCCGGAGAGGCTGCTAATGGGTTTCAGCGTGGAAGTCAAGGTTTTGATATTTGGATCCACTTACCGCCGCGATGGCTTGTTTAACGTGGGAAGCAATGAGATTAATAAAAAAATGCCACACAAAGTTTAATGATTCTTTAAAACATCCTTTAATTTTCCCGTTTTTCTTCAAGGCCTACATTGTCCAAGCGCGAAATTCCAGACCACCCGAGGCTGCTGGGGAGCGGGGGGAAGGGGACGGCTGAGTGTATAGCGTCCTGCTCTTTCCTTAGCTGAGAAACCAGATTCCTCACACAAGAGGGAAATGATGGTCAAACAACATCAAGGAAAGGCATATTGAAAGGAGTGGTGAAGCCTGCAGCCCAGAGGACAGAGGTGAGGCAAGGTGGGCAGAAGCATGACTGGCTAGGATTTTAGAGGTCCCGGGTAGAAGAAACCCCTTAGCCTGTCTCACTCCCTTTATGGCCTGCTAGAGCGCTGCTATAACATCTACTAGCCTGCGGGAAAGAAATCTGCTCCCCGAACTCCATTTCCAAGAGAAAGGAAATCTGCTAACTAGCGTTTCCTCCTGCAAAGTGAAAACCTAAACAACCGTCTTTGCCATAGAAGTTAGCTATTTTCCCCTTCCCTCACTAATAGAAGAGAATAAACTCGGACATGGACCTTGGTTTGGAAACAGCAAAAGTGCATGGCAAAAACCAACCGAGCTGCCTCTGGGACGGTGAGTCGGGAGACCCCGACCCAGCACCGGGAGCCGGAGGTCCAACTCCGGGTGGGCACAGGAAACTGCGGAATTGCCACGGCCTCATTCCGCTTAGCCACGAGCTGTTTACCAAGGCCTTGGCAACGGATCGGCAAAAAAGCCATGCACAAGGAGATGAGGATATCATCTCACTGAAAACTCTCAACATAAACAGTGTAAGAACCCCACTTTTCATGCAATAAAACCCCTTGACCACCCCCTCCCCGGCCCCGCCAAACCACCCAGCCTTGCAGAAAGGGGCACATTCCCAAGTAGAAGCCAGTTCCCCACCGACTGGAGTGTCCCACACATTGCACCGAGGTGCTTCCCCCTACCCATCTTCCCTCCCTTCCCTGATCCCAAATGTGCACCCCGGCCTTAGACCCCGGATTCCTCTAGAATCGAATGAAACAAGCAGATGCTAAATCAAAGCCATTCCCCGCCATAACCCAAACTGCTTCTACAGTCTCCTTCAGGGAGGAAAAAAAATCAAAGAAACCAGAAACAAACTTCTTCCCTCAAAGGGGTAAAATCAGTGCTGCATATAAGTAATATACTAAAGAAAGGTGCAAGAGGGTAGAAGAAGCCAAACCAAAGCGGGTGTGCCTGCCCCTGGGCTAACAGGAACCCCCTGCCTGTGACATTCCTGCCCATCCGCATAATTACAGGCTTGCCCCAGGCCGGTCTGTCAGGTGGGGAATCCCAGCCCCTACCGGACTACCAAGGGGCTGGAGGGGAGGGTTACACGGTGGTTATCTTCTTGTCCTTGGTGGCCTGTTTGATGGCGGCCTGCTCACAGATGATCTCCTTCAGGCGCTGCAGCCGCATGTTCTGAGTGGTCTGGTCCCCGACGCCGGTCTGGCTGCGGTGAAGAAGGTTCAGGGCGTGGATGTACTCCAGCTCCGCGTACTTCACGCCTTGGTCCACCACCAGGTTGAGGAGCTCGTCAGCCGTGTTGTAGAGCATCTCGTAGTACTGCCTGCAAGATGGACAGAGAGAGAGAGAGCTCCCCAGTAAGTGCTCGAGAAATACTCCTGACTGCTCCACTGACTGATTGGACTGGGAGTAGATGATAATAATAATAATAATAATGGTGCTATTTGTTAAGCGCTTACTATGTGCAAAGCACTGTTCTAGGCGCTGGGGGGATACAAGGTGATCAGGTTGTCCCACTTGGGGCTCGCAGTTTTAATCCCCATTTTACAGATGAGGTAACTGAGGCACCGAGAAGTGAAGTGACTCGGCCACAGTCACACAGCTGACAAATGGCAGAGCTGGGATTCGAACACATGACCTCCGACTCCCAAGCCCGGGCTCTTCCCATTGAGCCACCCTGCTTCTCTAGCCACGCTGCTTCTCCGGTGGGGTCCTGGCGGCACTCCAAAAATAAGATTAGTCCTCTAGACTGTAAGTGTGTTGTGGGCAGGGACCCTATCTACCAACTCTGCTGTACTGTATTCTCCCAAGTGCTTAGAACAGTGCTCTGCACACAATAAGTGCTCAATCAATACCATTTATTGGTTGACTGTCAATGAGTAGTGTTCAAGATCCAAACAGATCTGTTATTATTTCAAACTGGCAGGGTGACCGGTAATCTATTTGATATAGTTGGGAAAAAAATTTCGGCTCCGAACATTATGATGTATTAAATCATAAAGAAACATGAATATTTAAAGGTTGACAAAAGCGCATTTATTTCAAGAACCATAATACTCTGCTACACCAAAGCTTATTCAAATTAACATAATAACTTGTGCCCTCCCCTGGGCAGGGGTTGAAGGGGTGGGGAGGCCCCCTTCTGGGTGCCTGAAAGGGTAAACAGGAAAATTTCACCCACCGTACCCTTAAAGCCCGCTCCTGAAGGAAAACACCGACGCTGAAATGCAATCTCGCAGACTGGGGGGAATAAATAATTGAAGAGTATCTGCCAAGGCCCCAAGAAAACAACTGCTTAGTCTTTGCTGTCGGCCATTAAAGCTGCAAACACCGGAGCCCTACTGCACAGACACTAAATTCTCTACTGCCTCCCTGCTCTCCCCCTGGTTTTGCCTTGCCACTCTGGGGGAAGACCTTGGTTTACTCTTTCGAGACTATTTATTGAGCGCTTACTATGTGCAGAGCACTGTACTAAGCGCTTGGAATGTACAAATCGATAACAGATAGAGACAGTCCCTGCCCTTTGAGGGGCTTACAGTCTTGGGTTTCCTCCCACGTAAGCCCCTGACAGAGGATCTAGAAGGACAGAAGTAACCTGCCCTTAGGGAAACACTGCCTCCTCGGGAATCAATCGATCAATTGTATTTTTTGAGTGCTTACTGAGTGCGGAACACTGTACTAAATGCGTAGGAGAGCACAAAATAACCCAGTTGGAAGACATCATGTTCCCTGTCCACAAGGACCTTAGAGTTTAGAGAGGAAGACAGACATTAATATAAATAAATTATGGATTAGTGCTATGGGGCGGAGGGTTGGGGGGATAAAGAGTACAAATCCAAGTGTGAGGATGATGCAGAAGGGAGTGGGAGAAGAGGAAATGGGAGCTTAGTAGACAAGAGGGAGTTGGAATCTGAATTCAGTTGAGGGGGCAATGGCAGCCTGGCCAGAGAGCAGATGGGAAGAGGTCCAGCCTGCCAAGACTGGAACATGAAGGAGACGGGATGTCGTTTCAGTGGTCCTGCTGAGAAAGAGCTCAGAGAGGGTGAGTCTGTCCCTGCAAAGATGGTTGCTGGGAGCAGCGGAGAGTACTCCGGGTGGGTCAGGCTGAGGAGTCTGGAGATCTGTTTGGAAAAACCAGATGGGTGTGCCCCAAGTCCCCGCTAGGACGGGAAGAAGGGAGGAGGCTGCGGATAGTGAGAGACTAACCCAGAGGACCCAGGAAGCGGTCAGAGACTAGGTGACCAGGCCTCATGAACCAAAGAGCCACGAAGAAGAAACGTAAGATAGCTGAGGGACGTAGATCCAAAAGATAGCAGTGAGCAGGTGTTCCCAGAAGGCAAAGGCCAAGTTTTCCGGGGATTGGGAAAGAGCGAGCAATGGTGGCGTGGGATGGGGGAGGAGCTGGGTGCCACAACCCTCCCTGACCCAGGTTCCTGTCAGGGGCATCCTGCCACAATAACAATTAAATAATAATAATAATGATAATAATAATAATAAGCCTTGCCACCTACAGCAAAATCATAATAAACCAGGAGTTGCACTGCAAGTGAAGAAGAGCTCCAAGAGAATGTACTAGGACACCGTTAGTGTTACTGGGGGGCCGGAGAGAGGGGAAGAGGGGGCCAAGGACATCTCAAGTTAGAGACAAAATGAAGAGGCCTTTCTGGAAGCATTTGTCAGACGGGGCTGAAAGGCTAAAGAAAAATCTCTCTCTCCCTCTCTCTCTCTCCTTCTTTCACAGACACACACCTTCTAGTTCAATTCAAATCATCACACTGTACAGTATGAGGCCGTTGGTTTGATGCTTCGTGTTTTTTATAATATTACTCCTTAATTAATAGAAGACTTTCCGGTGATTTCTCCCTGAGTCTTTCTAAGGACATGTCAAATGCTTGGTGCCTCAGTTTCCTCATCTCTAAAATGGGGATTAAATACCTATTTTCCCTCCCCCTTAGACTGTAATTCCATGTGGGACAGTGACTGTTTCTGGCCTGGTTACTGTGTATCTACCCCAGTCTTCAGTACAGTGCATGGCACATAGTAAGCACCCAATGAATAACACAATTATAAGTATTCATTCATTCAATCATTTTTTTGAGCGCTTACTGTGTGCAGAGCACTGTAATAAGCACTTGGAAAGTACAATTCAGTAATGAAGAGAGACAATCCCTGTCCACACCGGTTTTACAGTCTATAAGGAGGGAGACAGACAACAAAACAAGTAAACAGGTATCAATGTTATTAGGGGGACAAGCAGATTTTGAATAAATGAATGAAAGTAACACCAGAAAAATGGAGGAGGGGTCAGGCAACAAATTGAGGTGACAGCGTTTCCTGAACAGATCCACAGTCTCACTCTTCCTCCTGCCCTGGATTCTCTCTCTGATTTGCACAAGCGGATGAGGAATCCCTGAGTAACTGGCAGTTGACTGTAATGGTACAAACCTACGCGACATCGCAAATTCACAAAGGATTGACTTAAAGCATGGATAGTGGCTAAATTTCCTATCCCTCTCCCCTTGAGCTCCTCTACAGCTTCCCACAACAACTGGTAGTGGAGGTCTCTATTTCCCTGTGGACAAAAGCTAAGTATTTCTCCCACCTATGACAAGAATGAGTTTCGCTCCACTGCCTGTCCCCTCGAACAGAAAGACAATCCTTTTTCACGGCCCATGCTTGGGACTATTCCTTGAAACAAGTCAAGCACTTCGAAGCAGCAGCGGGGCCTAGTGGAAAGGAAAGAGCCTGGACTTGGGAGTCAAGGGAGCTGGGTTCTAATTCAGGCTCTGTCACTTGCCTGCTGTGTGACCCTCGGCAAATCAGTTAACTTCTCTGGGCCTCATATTCTTCCACTGTAAAATGGGGATTCAAACCCTGGTTCTGCCTCCTACGTAGCCTGGAGGGGCAGAGACTGTGTCTGCCTTGATTAACCTGTATCTACCCCAATACATAGAACAGTGCTCAGAACACATGGGAAGGGTTTAACGAATGAACTAATGATAAAAAAAAACTGGTATTTGTTAAGCGCTTACTATGTGCAGAGCACTGTTCTAAGCGCTGGGGTAGATACAGGGTAATCAGTTTGTCCCACGTGAGGCTCACAGTCTTCATACCCATTTTACAGATGAGGGAACTGAGGCACAGAGAAGCGAAGTGACTGGCCCACAGTCACACAGCTGACAAGTGGAAGAGCCGGGATTCGAACCCATGACCTCTGACTCCCAAGCCCGGGCTCTTTCCACTGAGCCACGCTGATAGGCACTATCATCATCAACAGCATTTTGGGAGCACTTACAGTGTGGAGAACACTGTAATAGACACCAGGGAACGTAAGAGAAGCGAAAGTCCCGGTTCTTTGCCCTCAGGAGTTTATACCCGTATCTACAAGTACTCGCATTGAAGCCAGGACAACTTGTCACCAAACCATTTCTCGCTCACCTTTCTAGCCCTTCGGCCATTAACTTTGCTTCTGTTTCTGGACTGAATTTGAATCTCTAGAGGTGAGAATTTTACCTTGTTGGCTTAGGGATTTGGCTGGCTCTTTGGTCTATCAGATTATTATTTTTTAATTAAGTTTTCTGCAAAGGGGATGGGAGGAGATCTGCATTCTTAATTCAGTACAATTAAAACCATGCCTCTTTGGTCTGGCACTGCCTTTGGCCAAACTCCATTTGCATGAATAATTATTCGCTCCATTATCAAGTCTGCTCAACTATTCCTTCTGCCTTTGAAAGTATTAATAAATATTGATCACACACATTCTTGTTTGCACTTGCCAAAGTAATTCTGATGGATTCATCTTCTGATGTTATCAAATAATGAAATATGAAAGAGCGAATGGAATTAGCCTCTTGTTCTGTTTTTTTTTTTTTATTTAGGTCTTTAATTTTTCTTTCATAATCTTGTTTGTCTCTTTCCCTTGTCAATGCTCTCTTGATTATCAAAGCAAAGCCTGGGTTACGGAGGACTATTCTGTGCCGAATATCGTTTAGAAAGAATCTTTTCTAATTTTCTTAAAGCATTTGACATCTGGAGACTATTTCTAAGGATTCAGCTTTTTGGGCTTCTGTGGATATCAGTGCGGCATATTTGCTAATCATTAACATTCCTGGCATGGAGATAGTGTTATTACCCCAGTTCCCAGATTACGAATCTGAAAAACCAAGCACTGCGGAAGCTGAATCATATTTCCAAGTTTTCCGAGTACATTCCTCGCTAAAGCAACCAAGCTATACTGCCTAATGGTACAGTATTGCTCTTTTTTGGATCTGTCATGTCATCTTTTTTGTTGTTTTAGTGTTTTAATGTTTCATCTTTCCATATGTGTCTGTCACCAGTCCCCATTCCCATCCTTATTCTTAGATTATGAGGCCTTTGGGGGCCAAGAACTGCATCTAAATCTCTTCCGGGTATTTTTTCCCCCCATTGCTTATTATCACAGCTACTACTCTAGTCATCTGTCGTTAATAATGATGGAAGACTCCATCATCATCATACGGGGAAGTGATAAGAACCCAGAGGGGCTCAATAAACAGTTAACAATTAAGGCAAAGGTACTATAGGACTGATTTCTACGTTAGAGAAGCACCACGGCCTTGTGGATAAAACACGGGCCTGGGAGTCAGAAGGATCTGGGTTCTAATCCCAGTTCCACCACTCATCTGCTGTGTGACCTTCGGCGAGTTAATTTTTCTGTGCCTCAGTTACTAATCTGTAAAATGGGGATTAAGACCGTGAGTCCCATTTGGAACATGAACTGGGTCCAACTTAATTACCTTATTTCTACCCCAGCACTTGGTACACGGTAAAGGACTGAACAAATACCATATTTATTTTTTTTGAAAAAAGAGACAAATGGAAAGAAGAACTTCTTAAGAACCACCTTGCAAGGACTACAACCAGGCAGCTGTTCAGTGGTCCTGGACCGATATTGTTGCGGAGTCCTACCCCTGCTCCTGTTACAAACAGGCTTGGACCCACGAGGCGGTTGTTCTGGGTCACTTCTGTTATGGAGAAGCAGCGTGGCTGGAGAAGCAGCGTGGCTCAGTGGAAAGAGCATGGGCTTTGGAGTCAGGGCTCATGAGTTCGAATCCCAGCTCTGCCACTTGTCGGCTGTGTGACTGTGGGCAAGTCACTTAACTTCTCTGTGCCTCAGTTCCCTCATCTGTAAAATGGGGATTAAGACTGTGAGCCCCACGTGGGACAACCTGATTCCCCTGTGTCTACCCCAGCGCTTAGAACAGTGCTCGGCACATAGTAAGCGCTTATTACCAACATTACCAACATTATTATTATTAAGTAAAAAGCCCCAAAGACTAGTGTACGACCAACACAGTACAAAGGAATCATACGTGTTAAAGAAAAATCCTAATTTCCATCTTTTCCTTCCCTCTTCCTACCTGCTCACGTCTTTCCTCTTTTTTGCAGGGACAGGAAGAGAATAGCATGGAAGTAAAAAGAGAGAAAATCATCTTCTGTTCCCTGGGGTCTCTGCAGTGGTGGTGGTGGTAAGGAGTTTGAGAGCAGAATTTGGTCCAGGTTTCCAGATACGTGAGTGGTTGAAGTGTCCTGATGTCCCAGTTTGGCCTGGCCAGATCCCTTTTTAGGGTGCTTTGTCTCGATGTCCCAAGGAAATTCTGGGGGAACACAGAACATCCCAGGTCGGGATACTCTCGGATTCAGTTCGGTCTTTTAATTGGTTGGTCAAAATTTATTCTAATGAATGTCCTGGCTAAGCTAGGGCAACCCCGCCTAGTTTTCACCTTGTCTCTAGCTCAGCAGTCCTAAGACAAATCTCCAAACCACAAATGCCCATCGGCTTTTGCCTTTATCTTGAAGTTGGCCCACGAGATGGCGGTGGATGATCAAAAATGGATATTCCAAGCTCCAGAATGCTTGAAGGACCGGTGGTAGTCTCTGCTGTGGAGGGGCTTCATTCAGTAGCCCCGGCTTGCTCAGGAAATGTTTAGACCAACCTTCCGATGCCTCCCACCATGGAGACCGGAGGGAGCCCGGCCATTTGGGGGAAGCGATAGATACTGGCTTCAGGTGATGTCTAGGAAATGGTGTGGAGGGGAGTCAGGCACTTCCCAGTTCCGTCACCAATATCTTGAAGCACAGAGGGAGAGAGTTTGACCTTTCCGTGCCTCTCCTGGAGAGCAGAGAGGCTAATTCGTAACTCTGACCACCCTCTCCCAGGTCTGCTGGAGATTACTACTTCCCTGCTATTGAAGAATGATGGACCACTGATTTGGGTTGGGGGAGAAAGGCGGGTAATGGCAATCGAGTGTCAAATAACTGAGATACTACACTCCTCTTTTTAAACAATCGCTTTAACAAGAAAAATGAAGAGAAGCAATCCCTATTAATTAGAAATTCAAGGAGAACCTGCAAAAATAATTGCTGACAGCAAGTCAGGGAATTATTTGGAAAATGTGAGCAGGCACACATCAGTGGGTCGTGATGACAAATCTTCTAGTTTATTTGGAATAGGAAACTGTGGGCTTACTGAACCGTTAAGATTTGTTTTTTAATGAAATGTAGAAAGCTTGGGATGAGAAAGGTGCTGAAATGTGACACCTAAACTTCAAGAGAAGAAGTCTGAGATCTAATTTCAACAGAAAAATCCCGGAACAAATGAGAGGAAAAAGTTAACAGAGACCAGCACAATATCCAGCAGGAATTGAGAAAGAACACAAGGTGCTGACCAATAAGACAGATATTTTAGGGGAGATGATGAAATCACTAGAAAAAAGACTGCAGTCTGCTCTGTATTTGGATTTCAGGAAACAGCTGAATCTTCAGTGAAGCCATAAAAGAAGTATCAACTAGCAAAATGAGCTCAAACTGTTCATTTGCCTCCATAGCTAACTAAAGACAAAGGGAAATGATACAGGCAAACCCATCAACTTGGAGGGTACTAGGCAGTGAAGGCATTTGGGGGCGAGAGCCAGGTTTATTTAATGCCTTTAATGCCCTGGAAGGAGAAAATGACAAATGTTTCCAACATTGGTTGAAAGCAACAAAGCCAGAGAAATAATAAAGAGACTCTTGAGAATTTTGAACGACGGTAGGCAATAACCAAATGAGATTTAGTTTGGAAGAATTCAAATAGATTCATCTGGAGGAAAATCTGAAAGACATATGTTTAAATAGGTGGGAGAGACCTAAGAAGCAGTTCAAGTGAGAAAGAGCCAAGGGAGGGGGAGATGACAGCAGAAGCCAAATTATGCCTCGGTCGGTAATGTGACATAGCGGCAGAAGGAGTCTTGTGACCAGCATGAGAAAAGGCATCAAAACCAGAGCGCGGGGAGGAGAATATCTTCCTTTGTAAAACTGTTTGGTTCTGGGCCACTCCATTGCAGGAAGATTCAAATGAATTTGGAGGGAATTCAGAAAAGAGCATGAAACCCAGGGGCTGGAGAGAGATTGGCACAGAGCGGAAGATTAAAGGAGCTAACCATGTATATTTTGGCTAAGGCATGATTCTAGGAGAGCATGATAGCAGCCTATGGGGTTTGAAAAGTGGATACATATAGAGGGCATCTACGAGGGGCAGGGAAGGGCAAGAAGAGGGATGGGATGTGGGCGATAGGAAGCGCAGCAGAGGCTTTGGTGAGAAAGATTTAGCAAAACTGGAGGGTGACTGCAGAGACGCCTTCAAGACATCTCTACTCGGATATCCTGCCGTCACCTCAAACTTAACTTGTTAGAAAGAGAACTTATCTTCACACCCAAACCCTGTCCTTCCCCTGACTTTCCCATCCCTATAGATAGCACTGCCATCCTTCCTGTCTCACAAGCCTGAAGCCTTGATAGTATCTTTGACTACTTTCTCTCATTCAACCCACCTATTCAATCTATCACCAAATCCTGTTGGTCCGACCTCCACAATAGCTAAAATCCGCCCTTAGTGTGGCTCCGTGGAAAGAGCCCGGGCTTGCGAGTCAGAGGTCATGGGTTCTAATCCCGGCTCTGCCACTTGTCAACTCTGTGACTCTGGTTAAGTAACTTAACTTCTCTGTGCCTCTGTTCCCTCATCTGTAAAATGGAGATTAAGACTGTGAGCCCCATGTGGGACAACCTGATTACCTTGTATCCTCCCCCGCTCCTGGTACTTAGAACAGTGCTTGGCACATAGTAGGTGCTTAACTTCTCGGTGCCTCAGTTACCTCATCTGTAAAATGGGAATTAAGACTGTGAGCCTCACTTGGGACAACCTGATTACCCTGTGTCTACCCCAGCGCTTAGAACAGTGCTCGGCACATAGTAAGCGCTTAACAAATACCAACATTATTATTATTATTAACAAATGCCAACTGTTACTACATTAATCCAAGCACTTATCTTATCCCACCTTGATTACTGTATCAGCCTCCTTGCTGATCTTTCTGCCTCCCGTCTCTCCCCACTTCAGTTCATACTTCACTCTGCTGCCCGGATCATTGTTCTTCACAAACATTCGATCAGTTTCCCCACTGCTCAAGAACCTCCAGTGGTTGCTCATCCACCTCTGTTAGCAAACAGAAACTCCTCACCATTGGCTTTAAAGCACTCAGTGACCTTGCCCCCTCTTACCTCACCTTGCTACTCTCTTACTACAACTCAGCCTGTACATTTTGCTCCTCTGATGCCAACCTACTCACTTAAGGACAGCTATATAAGTGTTGAGGGAAGATGGTCACAACTTAAAATGGCCCACTGCAGGAAGTAATCAGCTTGCCCCCTCCTACACCTTACCTCACTGATCTCCTATTACAGCCCAGCCCTCACAGTTCAGTTCCTTAAGCACAATTCTGCTCACTGTGCCCCGATCTCTTCTATCTTGCCATAGACCCTTTTCCCATATCCTCTCTCTAGCCTGGAACTCCCTCCCTCTCCATTTATACTAGACCACCACTCTGCCCATCTTTAAAGACTTATTAAAATCATATGTCTTTCCAGAGGCTTTCCCCAATTAAGTCATCTTTTCTCTGACTCCTTCTGCCTTCTTTGTTGTCTAAGCATTTGGAGCCCATCCTCGGCTCCACGGCACTTACATGCAGGTCTGTAAATTATGTATTTATAATGATGTTTGTCTCCCCCAACCCTAGACTGTAAGCTCGTTGCAGACCGGCAAGTCATCAACCAACTCAGCTGCATTGTACTTTTCAAGTGCTTAGTACAGTATTCTGCGTGCTCTAAGTGTTCAAATACCACTGATTGACTATTTGAAACAAAGAAAAGCCTTGATGCTGAAATCATTTAACAATACCTCTGAACTGAACTGAGAATAGATTAGAGAAGAGAGCCTTTTAGAGTGGTGGGGACTTCTGAGTTGTAAACGATCTCCAGGAAAAAGGCAATATGATGAGAAAGAGGAGTTTAAGTGCTCTTAATGCCCCTATTTCGATGCTAATATTAACGTAAAGGTCTGGACCACACAAAACCCAAAGTTTTTCAAACAATAGTCAAATACATTCAAAATTCATCCCTAATTTTGCTAAGATTCTGATCTCTGAAAGGAAAGATACTGACGCTCAGTGCTCTGAATTCTGCAATAGGAATATAACTTTGATTAAAGAAGGAAAAAAGTCACAGAATTGATGACAAAGCAGGAACACTAATTATGTTCAAAAAATCCTTGTTGATTTGCTCACTTCTTCCTAGATCTCCCTAGGTCACGGGGCCATGTTGAACACCAGCACGGTGTCTCCCTTTGACAAACTGAAGAGTTCCCCTTAAGGTGCATTTCACAGAAAACCTAAGTGAAAGGCCACGGCCGGGGAGACCCACGTCTTTCTTGTTCTCGGTATTTGTCGGTCCTGCCGTCTTCAGTGTTATCTCTGACGTGCCACTTGGGTGCTTGATATGTATCCCCAGGGGCCTGAAGGGCGTATGTGCCTGGGGGTATCTTATTAAAAGCCTTACAGGATCTGAGCCCATGGTTTATTAACTGTGTTCTTGCTCCTGAAAGGAACTGGGAGCCTCAGCTTGTGGAGAGAGAAGCAGGAGCAAGATAGATAAAGTTGCTCGCTTGAAGGAGTCAGGGGCAAGATTCAGATTAGAAGTCCAGATTCTTCCCATACTGTCCCTCTGAATATCACAAAGTCCTTTAACTGCACTGATAGAACAATATTAGAGGCATTCCCAGCTAAAGGGTTCCTACACGCTTCACCTTAAATCATGGTGACACTGTCTTCAGTAAAGGGCAACGTTTTCACATATTGCACTCACACGTTGAAGAAGGGTATTATCTAACATCTTGGTTTTGGTATCGTGCTTTTGCACCCTAAGTGTTCACACGATAACAATTTCGTTTTGGCCTCATCTTGGTCGTCACAACAACCGTGTGAGGTAGGTAGATGGGCAGGTATTATTATCCCCCATTTTGCAGAAGAGGAAACTGAGGTACAGATGAGTTAAGAAACTTCAGGGCAGGCATCCTGTCTACCAACTCTTGTATTGTGCTCTCCCAAATGCCTACTGCAGTACTCTGAACACAGGAAGTGCTCAATAAATGCCACTGATTGATGGATTGCCCAAGGTCACCCAGCAGGCTGGGAGCCCGGATTTGAATCTGGTCCTCTGGCTTCCAGACTGACACGTTCCCACTACATCACGCTCCCTCCGATATATCTGAAAGTTCGGAACAAACAGTTTGGGGCATCTTATCAGCCCGAATGTTATTTCAGCTGAAAAAGTTGGTTTTATTGGCAAATACTCCCAATGTTTCCAAATAGAAAGCATTAGTTCAAGTGTTGTAGTGAAACAAACATTGATTTATGGCTCAAATATTTTTGCAAATGTTTTCTAAGGCAGAGCGCTGCTCATGAATCAAATGGATGAAATGTTCTCGACCATCCAGGCAATGCAATTGCACAAACAATTTCAAAAGTGCAGTTGGGAAAAAAAGACAAACTCTTTACTGTCAGACAGTACTTTTTGCTTAAACTTTAGAAATTGCTGCCTCAGTTTAGCACCTTGATTTCTCATCCTCACCTTCCAGGGGTGTCTAAACTAAATGGAAAAAATGCAACATTTGTAAAAATAAAAAAAAATAAAAAAGCATTTTTTTTGTTTTGACCATATGCTCTGAAGGCAGAGTCTTGTTTTTAATCTGTATTACTTTATTCAATCAATGTGCATTTTCAGGAGGATTGACTAGTCCTAGAAAAATGAAGGAGGCAGAAACTCATTTCAATACCCACTCAAGTGAAAATAAAGTGGATCCTGTGTCGGTGCAAGCCATTTTATAGAAAGCACTTTTTTTTCCCCCAAAAATATTCCACTATGGGATCTCTAGTGTAGATGAAGGCCACACTAGATTTAAAAAGGGTCTTGGTTTGAAATGACTACTGCAGACAGCAATGTGGGCATGAGCACCCGCTGTTCGAACCACGTTAGAATCGCATCCCAATTGCTTCTTAATTTCTCCTTCTCTTTGACTGGTGATTCCTAGAGGTATGGAGACTCCCTAATCTCCCTGAGAGCCTTACCCACATTTCCTCAGGCACCATGTGGGCAACTGAATTGGGAAGAGCAAAGTGATCACTTGAAAACCTTTTTCTATAGATCCTAACTGCTGTTAGGCCACACAAAGATGAGGGGTAATTAAAAAGTTCTTCAAAGAATGGAATAAATCCATTAAACCCCGTTAAATACTTTTTCAGAACCATCATCTGAACCCCTCCTTGTGGTTTCTGTCTCTCACAATGAACCAAAGGACTGAATATCTCATTTTCCAAATGGAACTTTATGGAGTTTTCAATAAGCCCCCTCAGCACTTATCTAAATCTTTAATTAGTTCTATAATATACTGATGATATCAAGCCTAATTAAATTTCTCCAGATAAGGCGCAATGAAATTCTAACCAAGTGAGCTGGAAAGCATATATTAAATAGTAAATTTAACGGTTTGGGCTGATAAGTACAATTTTATATCAAAAAATTAAATTCAATTTGCACGTTGTCTTCAAATTGATTTTGAGTGTGCAAATTTTTGGAAAAAAAATCTCCCGACAACATCAGTCAAACCGCTAATCCGGCCTGTTTAAACACCAGTTATTAATGGTTGCTTTTGCAAATAAGCCACCCACATTTGCATTTTTACTGCATATAGTAAAAAAATTATCTAAACCGTATGCCAGTTTATAAAGAATATTAAGTGATTTTCTTTTGGCCTCCTGCATAAATTAGGTAGGCAAGGAAATAAGTGTAGGGCCCAGAGAGGGGCGAGTCAGCAATTCAATCCATAGTGAAGCCAATTCTCTACTTTGGTTTTTCGCTGACTGAAGCAGTTGGACCTATCCTTTGGGGAACAGCAATTACCCTGGCAGAATTCGCCCTTGTTTAGGATCAACTGGTAGGGAACCATTATCCAATGGCCCAGTGCCTTAATCGGTGCGACATAGAGCTGCCCCGATTTGTAGACACTTTCAGGGGCTGGGGCAGGTGACTTTTCTGGTGGGTGATGGACCCGGCATCTCATCACACGATCACTTTGACGTGATCGAGGGAACCGCGAGGCTAGATCGGCATCGGGGACCAGAACTCGTCCTGTCAAAGAGAAGGGCGACCGTTCACAGGAAACTGCAGACAGGGCTGCTGGGGGAGACGGGATCCTTAATTCTTGCAGGTGAGCACCTAATGTTTCCATTAGGCCATGCCGTTTTCTCTCCTGATCGAGCTATTGCTCGATTGATTACCACAGAGCAAGTGAGTGTGAGCTGGAGTGAGAAGGATGCAGGTTGGACATGGGACAGAACTTTCTCAGTGTTAAAAGTTCTCACTGTTACAGGTTTTAGAGAGTTTAAGGTATTCTTGCTCTTCGAAGCTCTGTCATCAACCGTCACTAACACCACCAACCCACACTCACTGAGCTTACAAAGGGTGCCCGCCGCTGAACTAGGTCCTGCGATGGCGTTCACAGATGGCCGGAAGCCGTACAGACGTCAGCAGTGCGGAAAAAGCCCAAGTGATGCTGCAATACATCACTATCCATATGACCCAGAAGAGTCAGGATGGAATCCGTTACTGCCTGCATTTCTCAGACTGTTGATCGGGTACTGTTTTTCCATTAAGGTAGCTGCACTCTGATGATGACATGGAGAAATTGGAGTGGATCCATACAAGAGCGACACCAATGATCGAAAACCAGTCCCGTGAGGAACGGTTAAAAATACTGATGTTGTTTAACCTGGAGGAGAGCAGGCCGATGGCTGACTTAATAACTGTCTTTGAATATATAGTCTTTTTATGGGGCAGATAGTGACCGGGGAACACACAAGAGGAAATGGGCTTAACTGAAAGCAGGAGAGAACCCCGTCAGACTCTTGACCAGACCCAGAATCGGACCAGCGGCGAAGACGGCGGGACTCCTCACACCCGGAGCCGATTCGCAAAGAGCCAGACGACCATCTGTCCTGGATGGTTCAGTCATTTTCCGGCTTGGCAGCAAAAGCCTACATTAGGTGATCTTTCTTGACACCTTTTGGCATTAGGTTCTGAGAAAAATGGGAGGAACACATTTTCTGGGGTGGTTTGGTGCAGCCCTGCCTGGAGGCAGCAGGATGGATTAAATGAGGGCTGGGGGTTCCTGACACCTCCAACGGGCCAAGATTATTTCCTTCTATTTATATAGCTTCTCTCCATGCCCACCTCTCCACCCCCAAGAGTCCAAGGAGCTTTTCAAACAGATGGCGATTGTCACACCCCCAACGTGGCAGGTAGAATGCTAATTAAACGCAAGACACCCCCACTGCTCCCCCTGACTGATAGCTCTCCCTCAAGCACAGTAATATTTTTAAAGGGAAAAAATGTGCTCCTGGCAGGGAGGGTGTGAGTCACTGGGAATTCAGAAGAGGCAAAAGGGAGGCGGGGGGGGACATTGAGTCTTTTTCTAAATTTTGGGCTATAGAGGCCCCCCCTGCATTCTGGTGTCTGCCACCTGTGACTGGGCTAGAGAGGGCTGCAGAGCTGGTGGGACTCAAGAGGCAAGAACTGGAGGAAAAAATGAGAGAGGAGAGGGGAGGGAGGGGAAAAGAAACCGGTATTTGTGAGGCAATTTCTCAGAAGGTTTTCAAGTGTCCACATATTTTATCTTGGTGCTAAAAAGAATTTCCAAAGACATCTGAAAACAAGCTAGTGACTGTGGCAACTTATGAATAATTGACTCCATGCAGTGGTTTCCTGAAAAGCGTATACACAAACATTCATGTCTATAATATAAACACAGCATTTTGGGAAATATATATATATATATTTTTAAAATCCAACACATCCTGGAATTAATATGGATTCAAATCATTCACTGTGTTCACAACTTTTCCCTGGCTGGAAAGCGTTGGTTCTCTCTGGGAGGAATTTGATTGCCATATCCAAACCCGTGTGTTGAAATCGTACATCTGATGTGTGAAAGTTCAGCAATGCCAATAGTATGGTGTGGATGCCACTCAGTGAAATGGGCTCAGACAGGCTCCATCTGCCAGCTATGGCAATTTTTCCATTCCATCAATAATTCACTCCCTTAACTCTCTCCCTCCCACGGCGGATTCGGAATCTGCTCTGTCCTCTTTTCCAGAGGGGTATCTAAGCAGGAGACAACCTGCACCGGGCTGCAGTTTCTTTGGTTCCTGCGTAGGAAGTGCATATTGCAGAAAGGGATGTGAACCTGCAGGCTCTTGTTTCAGCCACTTTTTATTCAGCGATTCTAATCATTTTGAAAAAATCACATCTCATGATGCAGCATCAGAGGAAATCTCAAACCACAGGTGATGATAATATCCTGAGGATTAGAATCTCCATTCTTGAAACAATGATTGGGGAAATTCTGAGCTGTTTCATTGGAAACAGTCTGGAAAAGGGGACATGGAAAAAGGTTCGGGATGAATTTCAACTCACTCTGCCATCAGTGCTGTTCATCAGCCGATCGATAAATCTTCTGGCTCTGGGGCCCCTGCTTTCTAGGCAAGGGCAAAAGAGTTAAAGAGAGCAAAGAGATAATATCCCTTCCTCTGCGACACCAAAATCTCTCCTGCGCTCGAGGGGGTAATTCACCTCTCAAGCTCCTTTATGGGATAGATCGGTTTTGAGGTTAAACAGTCTAGTCTAACCAGGAATGCTAAAACTAACCATTATGGGGTCAGGGTGGGAGACACATAGTCTTTCTAGAGGAAAGAGCACAAGACTGAAAGGTAGAAGACTGCAGATCTCACTACTGTGTGCAGAGCACGGTACTAAGCACTTTGGAGAGAAAAAAATACAACAGAGTTGGTAGACACATTCCCTGCCTACAAGGAGTTTACAGTTTCAAGGAGGAGCTTAACACCATGGGAAATAGAGCTCTATCATTTATTTGCTCAATGTGGGAAGCCTCAGAGTGGATTCTGGGGTCTGGATTATCCAGTTTGGATGACTGGGAAGGGTGAATAAACTGAGTGATGGACAGTTTGCTATCACTTGCTGCTGGACGGATCTGGTCTCAGTGTCCTTAAATGTAAAGTGGGAAGACCTTCTCTTGTCCTCAGCCATCCCTCTCCGGGAATGTTTGGGGAATAAATGAGTTCAGACAGGTGAACCATCTTGAGTCACTCTAAAGAAAGGCAACAAAGGAATCCATAGTATTATTCAAGGATCTTACATTTCTTGATTTTTGAAGCACCTGATGCCCCCTGACTCCAAATATTCCAATGACGAAGATGTACAGACTTTTCTTCAAATGGGCGAGTCATTCTAAAGAAATTTCTTTCGATGTTTCAGAAAAAGAAAATGCAACAGCAGTTTGTATAGTATTTGATTTGAAAAAAGCCGATCGCATTATCGATTATTTTTCTCGGTTATCCTTGTTTATTCTTTATCCTTCCTCAGCATGTACCACTTGAAGTTGCTCTATTCAAGGGAAAGACAAATCTATTTCTCCGGTCTACAAAAAAAAAAAATCTATCTATTCACTCTACAATGCTATACATCAAGAACTGTCAGAAATGTGTGAACTTGGAAACAAAGCGAGAGGACAACCACATGCACACTTTACCTTTACTGAAGACATCCCAAATCATTGTTTCTGAAAAGTCTTATGAAAATGGCTTGCTCCCATGTAACGGAACCATTCCCCACCTCTCAAATTTAGGGTTACACAATCTGCCCCCACCACCCCTGCTCTCTCTCCCCTACACACATCTTCCACTCATAAGAGAGCACCCATAAATCAAATTCTCCTGGCAACTTGGGGAAAAGACTGTATGACCGCCAGAGATATAACAGCGTGCTTTTGCATCCAGGACAGGTTTCATAATCTCAGAGTGCCCTGTTCTGTGGCCAACTTGGAAGAAAAAACACAAAAGGAAGTAAGTCTCCGGATAAATAAGAAACCGCATACCATTCCATTACTCCTCCATCCCGTCCATTTGGCTGTGGATTCCCTCACGTAAATTAAAGCAGTGTCCAATTCTCGGTTGGCTCTTCAGCACTCCATTCCCACAAAGCCCTTACCTTTAGGAGAATACCGTCTACACTTCTTCCTTCCTCTAATTTTCGCATCTCCCTGGGTCACACTGGCCTCATCCGCTATATCTGTGATCCGTTTTGTATCAGTGCAACGTGATTTGGGTCAAGGAGACTGCTTCATCCATTATTCTTTTTTAATCCACGAGACACAAATGATAGAGACCTAAATTGAGTCTCCTTCCCTCTCCCCACTGGAAAAGCTCAGCTTGGCTCGGTTGAGAGAACACTGGTATCCAAGTGAGGAGCACTGATTTCTCTGCCTTGCTCACTGTGGAGTTTAGGACAAAGGCGTTTCTCTATCTAACAGCTGCTCCGGTGTTATCTCCCCGGCCTCTGAGCTCCTTTGGTGAGAGGGACTGAATAAATATCATCATTTTGATTTTAATTCCTACGCCTACCTTCGCCTTTTCCTTTTCTCATCTCATCCTCCCAATGGGTGTATTTAATGAGACTAAGACCCCTTCGTATTGCATTAGTTTTGCATCTTGACCAATGCGTGGTGCCGTGGATAGAGCACGGGCCCGGGAGACAGAAGGTCATGGGTTCCAATCCGAGCTCCGCCTCTCGTCTGCTGCGTGACCTCGGGCGAGTCACTTCGCTTCTCTGGGCCTCAGTGACCTTGTGTGTAAAATGGGGATCGAGACCGTGAGCCCCAAGTGGGACAGCGACCGTGTCCAACTCGATTTGATTATATCGACTCCAGCGCTTAGTACAGTGCCTGGAACATAGTAAGCGCTTAACAAATGCCATCGTTATTAACTGTGAACTATAGACCACGGGCTAAGAACTGGCATAAACGGAAGGATGGGCGGTAACCTTTCAGAAACATCAGGTCATTGAGAACACACTCTGGAGATGGGTTGCAGCAGATTCCTGGGAATGACGCACGGCCATCGCTAATGAAAACCGATCGACAGGATGAACCAATCCCCCCGTCGGGAAGGTGCACACTGACTTTCATCTGTGGCACCTGAGATTAAACTGGCGTCGGCAAGTTGCCGCGTTTAGGGCACGGGGCAGGTGGTTTTCTAATTGCTTCCAACTCCCAGATCTACAAAAGACTTCATGCTGACAGTTCCATATTTAGTTATCTCTTCTTTCGAAAGATGGCCAGAAGAGGTGCTGTTCACACCTATCACTTTTCTCATTTCTCTTGTCTTTCTAAGAAGAAGAGACAGGCACAGTCACCCGCACAAACACAAACTTTCCCGCTCACCTCTCCAAGACAAATATGTCACTCAACAACATTTGCAGGAGTCGGCACTGTTGACTGCATGACTTGTGATTTTTCTCTCGCGTGACCGAGCCCCATCCCCGAGGCCGGAATTTGGATACGGGTAGAAGATGATACCTGAAGACCAGAATGCCCTTTCCCTTAGAGAGACCAGAAGCAGCATCGTTTACTGGAAAGAGCACGGGCTTGGGAGTCAGAGGACTGGGGTTCTAATCCCGGCTCGGCCAATTGTCTGCTGTGTGACCTTGGGTGGGTCACCTAGCTTTGCCGTGCCTCTGTTTCCTCAACTCTAAAATGGGGATCTGATCCTACTCCCCCCTACCTAAACTGTGAGCCCCAAGTGGGACAGGGACTGTGTCCTAATCTGATAATCTTGTATCTACCCTACTGCTTAGAACAGTGGCTGCCATATAGTACGTGCTTAACAAATACCACAAGAATCGTACCTTGGGGCCTCCTAAATTTTATGGTGCTCTGACAGCTCTGAGCTGCCTTAATGAACGGTGTCTTCTTCCCCTGCAAAACTGGTAAGGTCCTCAAGGGTAGAGGGATGGAACAGGGACTAGTTTGGGGAACTCCAGGCGAAAATGACACGGCAAAAATCCCTCCAAGCCACTACAACCAATGCGGAGGAGCAGCGTGGTCTAACGGTTAGAGCACGGGCCTGGGAGTCAGAAGGACCTGGGCTCCGATCTCAACTCTGCCACACGTCTGCTGTGTGGCCTTGGGCTAGTCACTTCTCTTCTTTGTTCCTCAGTTACCTCAGTTGTAAAATGGGGATGAAGACTGTTAGCCCACGTCGAACACGCAACCTGACTACCTTATATCTACCCAGGCACTTAGAACAGTGCCTGGCACATAGTAAGCACCTTTAAAAAAAGCCATATTTGGGGGTCTCGGTCAGGAACCCCCTAAAACCCCAGAACTCCTAGCAAGGTCAAGATCAACCCTGTATTCCATCCACTGGCCTGCTCATCCCAGGATGACGACTAGTTATGCCACATACTTCCCTTCCTTGACAACTCTGAGCTCAAGGCTACCTGTAGCCTTCATCAACTAAGTCCAAGCCACCCTGGAAACCTTCTCATTCGCTGCCCTCTCTACCCAGCGGGAGAGGGGCTGGCAGGGAAGAGAGAGCGAGAGTGTTGCCATGCAAGACACTAGCATCAATTCCTCTGCACATGTTCTTGGTCCTGAAGTCTGAGGGTTGAGGCTCTTGGGACACTCCATCATAGTAATGTAATGATAATGGTATTTAAGTGCTATGTGCCAGGCACTGTTGCTGTAATGTCCTTTCCCAAGCGTTTAGTACAGTCCTCATAGTACAGTGCATACAGTAAATGCTCAATAAATAGAACTGAATGAATTCTCCATATGCCCGGAAGAAGTGTAATAATGTCGATACAGACACTCTATGTGAGAGTAAGAAGATGTGAGGAGGATGGAACGGGGTAGGGAAACCCTACCGAGGCTGGCCGCGTAGGGAGAGAGCTGAAGTGCTGAAGCCGAGGACTCCACTGCGTACGGTAAGCTGTAAACGGTAAGCTGGAAGCTGGAAATGACACAGAGGTGCCTTTTCAAGACATCCGGAAACAAAACCTCTGACTCTGTGGGACGGCTGTGGGCAACTGCAAGGCAGCAGCAGAAAACAGACCAGGCTGGTTCACAGGAATTGGAATTCCCTCCTCTTCCTTCCCCTCTTTCGCCAATCCCTCAGAACCCTGCCCATTCGATGCTCCACCTCGGGTTCTCTCCTGTGCTCAGAGTGAAAAGTGGGCACATCTGTGTGGGAAACCTGTGAAACCTTCCTAGCTCAAATCAAGGGATCTTAATTAGGTCTTTGTGCTAAACTCTTTTTTATAGAGTTTGTTAAGCCCTTACTATGTGTCAAACACGGGTTCTAAGTGCTGGGGTTGGTACAAGTTAATCAGGTTGGACCGAGATCCCTGTTCCGCATGGGGCTCACGGTCTAAGTAGAAGGGAGACCAGGCATTGAATCCCCGGTTTACAGTTGGGGAAACTGAGACACAGAGGAGTTAAGTGACTGGCCCAAAGTCACAGAGCAAGCAATGGGCACAGCTGAGATTAGAACCCAGGTCCTGTGACTCCCAAGTGCATGTTCTTTCCACTAGGCCCTGCTGCTTCTAATCTTGATCTAGAGGACAGAGAGATGTTCTTCAATCCAGGCTATCTCATGGGTCAGTGGAGAAGCATGTACTGGATGCAACACTTACATGAACAAAATGGCTGCCATCAGCAGCAGTGTGGCCTAATGGATAGAGCATGGGCCTGGGAGTCAGGAGGACCTGGGTTCTAATCCCGGCTCTGTCACTTGTCTGCTGTGTGACCTTGGGCAAGTCACTTCACTTCTCCATCCCTCAGTTACCTCATCTGTAAAATGGGGATTAAGACTGTGAGCCCCGTGGGACAGGGACTGTATCCAACTCAATTTGCTTGTTTCCATCCCAGTGCTTAGAAGAACGGTACCTGGCACATACTAAGCGCTTAAATGCCACAGTTATTATCAGTCATTAGCTAGCTCATGGCCCTCAAATGGTGAGTGGGTAATAATAATGTTGATATTTGTTAAGCGCTTACTATGTGCAGAGCACTGTTCTAAGCGCTGGGGTAGATACAGGGTAATCAGGTTGTCCCACGTGGGGCTCTCAGTCTTCATCCCCATTTTACAGATGAGGTAACTGAGGCACAGAGAATAATAATAATAATGTTGGTATTTGTTAAGCGCTTACTATGTGCCGAGCACTGTTCTAAGCACTGGGGTAGACATAGGGGAATCAGGTTGTCCCACGTGGGGCTCACAGTCTTAATCCCCATTTTACAGATGAGGGAACTGAGGCACGGAGAAGTTAAGTGACTTGCCCACAGTCACACAGCCGACAAGTGGCAGAGCTGGGATTCGAACTCATGAGCCCTGACTCCAAAGCCCGTGCTCTTTCCACTGAGCCACGCTGCTTCTCTAATTGGATTGGATTAGAATTGGATTTTTCCCTTCAGGAACACCAAAGGAAATACAGTAAAGGCACCGGTGACAAAATGACCCATTCCAGATAGTCAATAACTCCATCGCCAGTCGTCACCACACCAACTATCTCTCTGAGAGGCACAGCCTTTCCCCCAGTGAAACCGCCTGCTGTACGTCATTAGAGTCTCCATGGTTATGAATCTGAGGGGATTTGGAACCAAGAAATGATGAAGCAAAAGTTATGAAAACAGCAAATGAAAATTCTTTCCATTTAATTAATGCTAACAAAGAGCGAGATAGAGACAGAGGCTGGGGCTTCGGTGACTGATTTACCGCAGAAAGTAATTACTTTATATTTTTTTGCAAACATTTGAAACCTATTATTACTTTCACAGCAGTGCAAATCAGCAGAAGACTGTCACCTAAGGGAGAAATGGGGAACTGGCTTGGTAATTAATTTCTGGTCGAATATATCACGAAGCTTTTAATGTTGTCGATAAAAATGCTCCAGTCATCTAAGCATCCTCAACCTCTCCCTCCTCCCTCTGCCTTCCAATTCCCCAAAATGTTTAATCAGTATATTTATGAAGTATATCGCCTCCAGGAGAATGAAAAGCAGTTTTTGTGCCCGCTGAAAAGTTCAGTCCATTGATTTCCTCCCCCGCCCGGCCCCTCACCGAATGTGCCAAGCAAGAAAAATCCATCGACTCACCCCCACACCTCCCAGCTTTTTTCCCCTTTCCCTCATGCCCCATTCCGTGATTGTTCTTCTCCCTTCCCATTGTTTTACCCCCATTTCCGGTTTAGGGACGCAGAGGCCCCACTGCTGTTGTGCGGGAATTTAAGTCGGAAGGTGCCAGGCGAAGAAAATCGTTACCGAAGCAACAAAAGGCTGTATCTTAAAGGTTAAAACACAAAGATTAAAAGTGCCTCCAGGAAAAAGACGGAAATGGCTGATCTGAATAAAACCTCCCCATCAACGGGAAAACCTCGACACAACAAAAGAAATAAAAACTGCAGCAGAACTGGCATTTACATTTTGAGGTGGCTGCCGCTTTATTTTTCTAATATATCTGGCCTGACATGAGTTTGTTTGTGTGCACCCACATAGACAAATGGTTTCACGGATTAAATGCAAGCCAGTGGCAGCTTCTCTCTCTCGGCAAATGCTGCCGTGATAGAACACTGCAGTCTTCATCTCCCAGAGAGGAGGATTGCTACATCAACTCTTTTCTCTAACATCCCCCCTGACTTAACATTTCCTTTCAGGTTGCAATTTCAAGGCATTTTCTTCCCAGCCTATCCCCACCCTCCAAATCTTCTTGGCTTGTTGCTACTGAAAAGAGGGCTTCTGGCTTTTGGTTGGGGCATAGTTGCAGAAGTGTGGGGATGCATAATGTCGATAAGTTCCATTTTTGCTCTGACTAAAAAGACATAATAACGATAATCACTGATACTCCTTATGCACTCACTACGTACCGAGTACTGTACTAAGTCCTCGGGTAGATTTAAGATTTAAATTATCGTATTGGTTAAACTCTTACCATGTGGCAAGCATTGTTCTAAACACTGGGGTAGGTACAAGGTAATTAAGTTGGACACAGTCCCTGTCCCACAGTGTGGATCACAGTCTAAAGAATAATTCTTACTATTATGGCATTTGTTAAGCGTTTACTATGTGCCAGGCACTGTCCTAATAGGAAGGAGAACGGGTACTGAATCTCCATTTGACAGATGAGGAAACTGAGGCATAGAGATGTGAGGTGACTTGCCCAAAGTTACACATATGGCGGGACGGGAATCCGAACTCGGATCTTAATAATATAATAATAATGTTGGTATTTGTTAAGCGCTTACTATGTGCAGAGCACTTTTCTAAGCGCTGGGGTAGACACAGGGGAATCAGGTTGTCCCACGTGGGACTCACAGTCTTCATCCCCATTTTACAGATGAGGTAACTGAGACACCGAGAAGTGAAGTGACTTGCTCACAGTCACACAGCTGACAAGTGGCAGAGCTGGGATTAGAACTCATGACCTCTGACTCCAAAGCCCATGCTCTTTCCACTGAGCCACTCTGCTTCTTCTGACTCCCAGGCCCACGGATTTTCCACATCCACACTGCTTTTGGATAACCGTGCTATTTATTTAGTACGGATTATATGATGCGTTGTGCCAAGCACTCGGTCACTTCAAGATAATTAGCACACACAGAGTCCCTGTCCCAGATGAGGCTCAAATCTAAGGAAGAGGGAAGCAGGTTGTATTATCCCCATTCTACAGAAGAGGAAACTGAGCCGCAGAAAGGTTAAGAAACCTTGCCCCAGATCGTCCAGCAGGCCGAAGCAAAACTAGACCCTGGGCTGCCTGACTCGCGGTTGCAGGCTCTTTCTATTAGACTATCCTGCCTCCCTCTCATCACTGTTCATTTTTCTGAATTTCCAAGACCTCCGGTCCAGATTGGCCACTGCTTTCCAGGTGACAAGTCTCTATCTAGTATTTAAAGGCCTCCTGGGAATGTTCTTTACCAGATAATCTTCCCCTCTCACCTATCCCCTCTCTACTCCTGCCACCCACCCCTCAATCCATCAAGGGTATTTACAGAGTGCTTACTGTGTGCAGAGCAAGGCGCTGAACACTGGGGAGAGTACAATAATAATAGAGAAGCAGCAATGGCTCAGTGGAAAGAGCCCGGGCTTGGGAGTCAGAGGTCTTGGGTTTGAATGCCGCCTCTGCCACTTGTCAGCTGTGTGACTGTGGGCCAGTCACTTCGCTTCTCTGTGCCTCAGTTCCCTCATCTGTAAAATGGGGATTAAGACTGTGAGCCTCACATGGGACGGCCTGATGACCCTGCATCTACTCCAGCGCTTAGAACAGTGCTCTGCACATAGTAAGCGCTTAACAAATACCCACATTGTTATTATTACAATACACTAAAGTTGGCAAACAGTAGAACTGGAAGTACATTTGCTGCAGTACGAACTGGGGAGGAACCACAGAAGCACAACACGTGTTCTTTGTCCTCGGGGAGCTAACCTTGATGGGGGAGGCTGACATAAAAGTATTCACAACCAGAAATACTTGAGGATTAGCTGAAAGAAAAAGGCACTTTGCTCACAGTGACATGAATTTTAGGCCAGGTGGTTATATCATCTAGTTTGCTCCTAATTAGACTGAGAGTCTGGATGGCTTGTGATTGTTGCCTGAGAGTGTTAGGAGTCCAAGAAAGGGACCTCATTTTATTTTTCATTGCTCAATTGTCAGTTGCATTACACTCATTATCCAACTGAGTACTACCTATAACGATCAAACTACCGCTACTAGTTCGCACGGCTTTAAAAATGTCTGCTCACTACCTTTTCCAAAAATAGAAATGACAACCCCCGAAACATCCCAGAATCGGACATAAACGATGATGACGATGGTATGTGTTAAGCACTTACTAAGTGCCAAGCCCCGTTCTAAGCCTGGGGTAGATACAACAAGGTAATCAAGTTGTCCCACGTGGGGTTCACAGTCTTAATCTCCGTTTTACAGATGAGGTAACTGAGGCACAGAGAAGTTAAGTGACTTGCCCAAAGTCACAGAGCTGATTATTGGCAGAGCCGGGATTAGAACCTATGACCTCTGACTCCCAAGCCTGGGCTCTATCCACTAAGCCATGCTGCTTCTCTGCACCCACATATATATATCCACATACACGCACATCTGGAGAAACATCATAGGAAACCTACGCAAATAATTGATTGAGGCACAGATAAGCGCAGAAGGGCTACTGTAGTGACTAGAAAAGAACTTTGGAGCCCTTTAAAACAAATTACATGTAAATTACCATTATCCTGTGAGCACAGAAAAGTGGGGGAGACACAGAAGAAGTAAGGAAGATTAGGGAATAACAAATTGAAGACTACAGGAGCCTGGAAGGATCTGAGGTGAGGTTGTGAATTACAAGAAAAAAACATCCTAAACAAACCCGGGATCACTTATTTGGTGTTAGTGAAAGAGACTGGGGATAACTGGGTTCCTGGTAAAGTAGCTCTATACGGGTGGGGCAAGACGGTTCTGGAATTTAATTCCTTCTCCATTTCTAACTCCCGCTCATCAGTCTGGTAAGGCTTCGTTCTTACTACACGTGGAATTGGGGAGGCAGAGGTGGTGTGGAAATGAAGACGGGTGGAATGGTGCGAGAGAAACTGCTGGGGAAATAGCAGCCCGCGGTAGATGGTTTTACTCTTTCTTAAGGGGCCGAGAAGGCCATGGGACTTGGGGATGCACGAAAGGGTGGCTTCAGCTGCCCTGCCCCAGCTCTTGGGCAAGCGTGTTTATCTGAGGTCTGATATCCTCATCTATTTGAGTCCATCCATCCCTTCCTCATCGACCTGATAAAGACCAGAAAGATTCTACAAAGCAGCCTGGGGCGGGCCCTGGGCAGTCCCAAATCCACCGGGCAGCCTTAGGGCAGAGACCCTCCTCCCCTCCTGGCAAACTTGGGGCAGCTCCCTCCTTGCCAACAGACAAGGTCTGTAAAGGACCAGAGAAGAGCCCCAGGCTCCAATCACCTGACAGCCTGGGGAAAAAGAATAAAATCAATCTAGCGGAGGGGGTGTTTTCTAATCCTCTACGGTTGGGATTTTTGGTTAATGCACTGAAACTGCTAATTAAAGCTAATTAAAGCTGTGTGGCGATCAGGGCTCAATGAAAACCAAGGGGAAACACCCTCCTTCCCCCGCCTTAGCCCCCGCCCTCCCCTCCACCCCCAACACACACACATCAGGAAAAAGGAAAGGAAAAAAGGAAATATTTTGGAGCCAAGTTCTTAATTGGAAAATAAAACAACTTTTTAATTAAAAGAAGCAAAGCAAAACCACAGCCCGCCATGTACCAATGCACCGCAGCTCTGACTTCCTATGCGTGGAGAGAACATGGCCTTTTCCAGGCATCCTAGCTAATTTATGCAGAGGAGGACTGTGTTTTAACATCCTGCTCGCCTCCAGGGAAAGCCTTCGAGGGTCCTGTTCTGCCACATAGATCTTTCAGGGCCCATTTCTGCATTCCCCTGATATGGGAGTCAAATGGAATGCTCCGGGCTGGGTCCTTAATCTCTTTCCTGGCAACTTCTTTATATCCAGCCCAAGATATTTTCCAAATCAGGTATGGAAAATCAGCCACGAAGGCAGTTAAAGAATTGATCACCTCCCTTGCACGGCTCCTGGGTTCCCTCCCTACTAGAAGCAGAGAGGGTTAGGCGACAGAGGCGGGGGAGGAACAGCGTAGCCTGCTAGAGCACAGGCTTGGGAGTTAGTGGGACCTGAATTCCCCTCCTGGCTCCGCCTCGTGCCTGCTGTGCGACCTTGGGCAAGTCACTTCACTTCTCTTTAATTTTTCTGTGCCTCAGTTACCTCACCTGTAAGATGGGGATTCAGATGGTGAGCCCACTATGGGACATAGACTGTATCCAACCTGAATAGCTTGCATCTCCTCCAGTGCTTAGTGTATATTAAGCGCTTAACAAATACCATTAAAAAAAGGAACAGAAGAGATCTAGATGCTTAGGAAAGAGTGGAAGATCTGGTGATGGAAGAATCTGCATGGGAGAGCAGCGGCTGCCAAGCGGTAGCCTCGCTGCTTTTCAGGGCCAGAGAAGATCCTGGGGCTTGGGAAGGAATCTGTTGCCTTCTTCCTGCCCGAAGGGCAAGAAGCTCCCTTCCTATAACGTCCAATTCTGCTGTATTGTACTCTCCCAACCGTTTAATACAGTGCTCCGCACACAGTAAGTGCTCAATAAATACCATCGACTGATTGGCGTATCCATCACGGCTGCAGCAGTGGTGCCATCTCACTCTTCCAGAGTTACGTTTGTGAAGTGCAACGTCTTGATTTGGAGTCAAAAGGATAACTTTGAGCCTGGGACTATTTAATAGTTGCAGACACTCTATGGAGGTATTAAAAAGGCAGTTCTTGACAACTTGGCCAACAACACGCTTCATGTCCTTTGTCCGAAGCCCTCTTCTGCCTGGGTTTGCTGTATACGAGTGTTTGTTCTAGCAATCCATCCGTGGCATTTACTGAGTAATTATTATGTGCAGAGCACTGAACTGAGCACTTGAGAGAATACAACCTAACAGAGTTGATAGACACATTCTCTGCCCACACTGAGTTTACAGTTTAGGGGAGCTTATAATAATTCTATTGTTCTGTACTCTCCCAAGCACTTAATACAGCATTCTGCATATAATGAGTGCTATATAAATAATGATAATAGTTGTGGCATCAGTTCAGCACTTATTATGTGCCAGGCACTGTTCTGAACTCCGGGATGGATATAAGCAAATTGGTTTGGACACAGTCCCTGTCCCACAGAAGGCTCACCATGTTAATCTCCACTTTACAGATGAGGTAACTGACGCACAGAGAAGTGAAGTGACTTGCCCAGGATCACACAGCAGACAAGCGGCGGAGCTGGGATTAGAACACGGGTCCTTCTCACTCCCAGGCCCATGCTCTATCCACTAGGCCACACTGCAATCAGTACACTCATTGGGAAGGGCCTGAAAGGGATGATGGTTCGAACCCCGGCTCTACCACTTGTCAGCTGTGTGACTTTGGGCAAGTCACTTAACTTCTCGGTGCCTCAGTTACCTCATCTGTAAAATGGGGATTAAGACTGTGAGCCCCACGTGGGACAACCTGATTCCCCTGTGTCTACCCCAGCACTTAGAACAGTGCTCGGCACATAGTAAGCGCTTAACAAATACCAACATTATTTATTATTATGATTTACCTTTGGCCAGGCCTCGTTAATCCCCGGAGGCAAGCCTGCTCACCTGATGGCTTCTGACCCATTTGATGCACAGAATGTCTTTCATGGGTTCACCATCCTAAAGGGTCAAGGGAGTTTCAGAACTTGATGCTGTTGACGGAGGGTAGGAGAGGGCACCAGACAAAGGTAGGGTGGGGGGGAATGGAGGGTTTAGAAGAGCGGGGGAAGTTTCGGCAGGTCGTCATTGACTGACGGAAGTCCGGGAGGAAGTACAAAGCTTCGGTGCTATGGAAGGTGGAGGACGGGTGGGTAGAGAAGGGAAGGAGGAGAAAGAGAGGTCTGCGATCCAAATCTAGGTTAGAAAATGGAGGTGTCTGGACCACCAGCTTTGATAACTCTAACTATATCTGGTCCCCTCTTTCCCCAACCCCTCCTCCTACCAAATTTCACTTGTAACAGAAGGGTGAGAGAAGAGTCATTTCCCTAAAGCACTGTTTAATCCTCTCCACAAGCCACCTTTTGAAGCTTCCCTCAGGGGTTGGGGGCAGGGAGCACATGCTACCAACTCTGAGCGGCGGGGAGACCGAGGAAGTATTTGTCTGCCCGGCTCTCCGTGGGGGGATTCCAGTAGATGGCAGCATGATATTGCTAATCCCTCCCCGTCGGACAACTCCCGGCTGGCTACCCCAGCTAGGAAAACGCAAGCCTTTCTTGCAGAAAACCAAGGCAACGGTCCCAGGGCGTAAAAGATGCAGGGATTATGATTTCCTAAACCCCCCCACTGGGTAGGATTCAAAACGGTCAGCCCGCAACTCAGAACACTTAGCATTTCAGGGCTCAGAAAACTCCCCAACCAAGCTGGGCATTAAATACTTGAGATTGATTTTTCCTGAAAAGAGAAGCTCACTGTTCTTACAGACAGGGGCATGTTTATACCAAAACATAAAGGTGCTCCCTTTCCCCGAGACAGCCCAAGCGTGAGGGGGAGGCAGGGCATGCTAATAGATACCAACTCCCTCTCCTCTGAAACGGAGCAACGTCACCGGGTGGCTGGTAGCCGTGTGGCATCGTCGACGGAGACAACTGCCAAGGCGGCATCAGCTTCTCTGTCACACCATCTCCAGGTTGGCAAAGATCCTGGGTCGGCGGGGTACGGTAGGAACACGGCCCTGTTTACAGACCACAGAGACCCACCTGGCAGACATGTTGAAATAACATTACGGATCTACTGAGGTGAGTGCAAAACAGGGAGAGGGAGGATACAAAGGGCAATCCTTTCCAGGAGGTAAAGTAAGCAAGCAGGCTCCTGGGCCACGGAAAGGGCCGACGTGTGGATCTGAATTACTCAGAGCTCAACCCACCTTGAGAAGTGAAGGCACTCAGGGAGCCACAGTGCTCAACCGAGAGGCATGGGCCCCAAATCCAAAATGGCTGCCTTCGAGAATGCAATGGGGAGTGCCCTTGGTCGGGGGAGAAGAATAGAAGGGGGTAGGAAAGGAGATAAGACTTGATCGTTTGGTGGGGGTTTCAACAGGATGACGGGGAGAATCCGGGAGGAGGACATTCTCATTCACGAGAAGCAGCGTGGCCTACTGGAAAGAGCACACAGGCCAGGGAGTCAGAGGACCTGGGTTCTAATCTTGGATCTGCCAACTGCTTGCTGGGTGGTATTGGGCAAGTCACTTCACTACTCTGACCCCCAGTTTCCTCACCTGTGAAATGGGGATTCGATAACTGTTTTCCCTCTTCCTCAGACTGTGAGTCCCACACGGGGCAGGGACCGTGTCTGACCTGAGTAACTTGTATCTACTCTAGTGCTTAGAAGAGTGTCCGACATATAGAAAGCACTTAGTTTCACAATAATAATGCTAATAATTCATCCCCTCGTCTGAGAAGTGGACAAGTCTTTAACCTTCCCTTCAACTAGGAGATGGCAACTCAGACCTCTGGCATTACCTAAGTCCCTACCTTAGAGGAAAAGCACTCAAGTGCAAATTCAGTGGTCTCAGTGTGAAAGGAAGTAGAAAGGAGTCTGATCATGTCCCTTCTCTTTCCAGTTAGTCTGCAATGATTTCCCAGGACAAATGATCCTTTAGTGCCTGACAATCAACGGGGAGGTCAAAGATGTCAAAATGGTGTCAGGGCTTAAGTGATAATGATCTCACACGGCAGGGTCTTTCTGGTATTCGGCTGTGGGAGAAGTGTGCCCTGATTTTCTGTTTACTTGGAGTTTACCTACCCGGTGAGGGGTCTAAATGCAAAAAGAATAAAATCGACCACTACAAATTAATACTCAACTCTCACTGGCCCTGGATAATGCTAACATTCCCAAGGCATCTACAGTGGCATGTGTTCTCAGAAAAACCACCTCAGAAATCACACCAAAAACTACTCTTTCTCCCACTTCTCACTATTTAAAATGTTAACCCCATATGGGACAGGGACTGGACCGACCTAACTTGCGTCTACCCCGGCACTTCGAACGGTGCCCGACGCATGGTGAGCGCTTAAAGACGTACCATAATCACGATAATAATTACAGCCCAAAAGGATGAAGACCTCTCATCAGTCAAGCGGACTTGTGAAACAAATAGGTCCGCAGTGTTGGAGTAAAGAAAAACCACCCAGACATCCTGCAACTTCTCGTTCAGTAAGTTTTTTGACACGTGGCAACTAGTGATTAATTACTGTACTTGAAGAAAACATTCCTACAGAGATTTGTTGAAAATACAGATGCTGTCCATGCTTGATTAGACACTGTTTAAGGAATGCTGAGCCTCAGTGCGGCATTCTGTTATTCCTGGCTATTTGGGGATGGCTGTTACATTTATTTTCTGGAGTTGGAAATGTAATAGACGGGACTGGTATCACTTCAGAGAGTCCCTCCCCACACTGGCAGAGAAAGGAGGTGACAGAAATTGCGCCACAGGCGAGGTTTTCAAAGACAGATTTTTCTCCTCCGAGAAGAGAATCCCTGGCTCTGTCGCATTCTAAGTGAACATTCCCCCCACATCAGAGGCTGCTAGGGGAGAAGCTTTCCAGGCTGAAACTCAATCTTAAACAACCTAAAAGGACTGCCGAGAGCTACGATAATGAGACCGAAGGAAACTCTGACATCTTTTTCCTCACCACTTATGGTGGAGTGACCTACCCAGAAGGCAAGAAGATCGCCGTCATCTGGGCCAGGATAGAGGTTTTGTTTTAAGGCAGGCCTTCTTCCTCTCATCACTTTCCCACCGAACAAATGGGAGAGAGACAGATGGGTGTTGGGGGGGCTGGGAAGACCGTTCTCTCGATACCCACCCTTCCACCTCAGTCCTCTCCCCGTGAAACACCCAGTCGGTTGCAAAAATCGCAACTCGGTTGGTATTCAATTACTACTCGGAGTGATGCTACAGCGTCAGACAGCCCATTGTTATCATCCTCGATTCTGCTCAGTCAGCATTTCATTTTGTGGATGCCAGTTGCCGTTAGCACATGTTCAGGCCCTGAGCTGCCTGCCAAAAACCATGCTAATTTACTTAACATTTCAGCTAAAGAAAAAAATCATTTAAAGAGGGATGATTGAATTTAGGAATTATATTCCTCCGAGAATTAGTAATGGTTCTCTGTATCCCTCAGGCCCCGGTGTTCTTAGCTTCCCCTTGTCAATGTTATTATGAATAGACTAATTCAATAATGAGATCATTCCCCATAAGAGAGTCCAAATAAATGCAGCATACAGTCATACCTGATTTCTCTTATCTGAGCAAAGAAGGCTTTTCAACTAATTCAATCTACAAGTGAGAGAAAGACAGGAATACAGAGAAAGAGAAAAAAAGAGAGAGAAAAGAAGGGAAGCAACACAAGAAAAGAGGGAAATGGAGACGTTTCAATGACAAAGATCAATGGGAGAGAAAGAAAGCATGACAGATCTGGAGAGTGCACAGAGGAAGGAGACTGAGGCAGACTCATGGAAGGGGAGAGGGACACAGAGAACCCAAGGAGAGATAGTCTCTTTCGCTCTCTCTCTCTCTTTCTCTCTCACACACACAGAAGAGAAATGGGGGGAAGGGGATATGCAAAGAGGAAGATGGACACCTAATAAAAATTAAGCTTCCAGTCTATGTGGAGGGAGAAGTAGCATGGCCTCCAGGCCCGGGAGTCCAACAACCTGCCTCTAATCCTGGCCTGCTGTGAAACCTTAGGCAAGTCGTGTAACTTCTCTGTGCCTCAGTTTTCTCATCTGTAAATGGGGCATATGTATCTGTATATATATATATATATATATATATATATATATATATCTCTTACTTGGGCTGTGAACCCCAAGTGGGAGAGGGTCTGTGTCCAATCTGATTCACTTTCTCTATCCCAGGGCTGGGAACGGTGCCTGACTAATAGTAAGCACTTAAAAACAAAATCACTATTATTACATAGTATTACAGGTTTCCCATGTATCCTTGCACTTCTGCATTTTCTCAAGCTTTCCTTGAACCTCTTGAGGAGCTGTGAAAATCAAGTGTAATAGAGTGAACAAAGTCAAATAGAAGGGATGTGGGTTAGCCATAGAGGAGAAGTGCAAGGATACATAGGACATAAAGCGCTGGAAGAGGATACTAATGAAGTTTGCCAAATCTCCTGTCTTTTTGCAAACAGAAGTAACAGCTTAGAAGATCCAAGATTCCCAACACTCAGCATTGACCTGGCCTTCACGAGAAAACTATGAACCTTTTATTCTAAATGAAATGTGAAGAGCTTGGAAAGATCCCAGGGAAGAGCAACGAAAATCGTCATCATCACCCTCTACTCTGTGCAGAGCAATGTACTAGACCCTTGGGAGACAAATAAAAGTATGTGACACGATCCCTAACCTTGAAGAACTCTCAACCTTAAGGAGGAGTTTCTGATCTGAAAATAATTAAAAGGTTGAAAATTGGCTTCCTGAAGAGAATCAGGCAGTGGTATTTATGAGTGCTTACTGTGTGCTCAGCACTGTACTAAGCGCTTGGGGGAGTACGATACATCAGAGTTGGTAGACACGTTTCCTGCCCACAACAAGCTTACAGTCTAAAGGGGAAAACACAGACATTAACATAAATAAATAATCTACAGACATGAACATAAGTGCTGAGGGGTTGAAGGTGGGGTGAACACCAAGTGCCCAAAGGGTACAGATCCAGTTGCACAGATAATAATAATAATAATGGTATTTGTTAAGTGCTTACAACGTGTCAAGCACTGTTCTAAGTTCTGGGATAGATACAAGGTTATCAGGTTGTCCCACGTGGGGTTCATAGTCTTAATCCCCATTTTACAGGTGCGATAACTGAGGCACAGCGAAGTTAAGTGAGGTGCCCAAAGTCACACAGCTGACAAGTGGCAGAGCCGGGATTAGAACCCTCGCTCTCTGTCTCCCAAACCCGGGCTCTTTCCAGATGATGCAGAAGGGAGGCGGAGTCAGGGAAAGAGGGTTTAGACAGGGACGGCCTCTTGGAAGAGATGTGGCCTTAACAAGCCCTTGAAGGTGGGGAGAGTTGGAGTCTGGCATATGTGGAGGGGGAGGGAGTTTCAGGCCAGACGGAGGGTGTGGGAAAGGGGTTGGCTGTGAGATAGATGAGACTGGGGCACAGGGAGAAAGCTGGCACTAGAGGATCAACCTGGGCGGGCTGGGCTGTAGTAGATCGGTGAGGTACGGCAGGAAGGGGCAGCTAATTAAGGAAACTGGAATTCTTCAGTTTGGCCATTAGAAGGAAACAGGCTGTTACTGCAACAGGAGAGGCTTCAGACATCAAGGACCAATAATCATCTTTTTCTCTGACTTATTTTTACCCCACTGGAGTGATCTATTTCAGATAGGTGAGGTGCAGTGGCAGAGCGATTGGCTACAGGACCCTCAAAGGTGCTTCCATTTTTAGTTTCTAGGACTTCTAAAGCCTGCTTCTGCAGCCCCGTGGAGCTAGCTACAGCAATAAAGGCTATAGTAAGGTAGGACCCCCTGCTTTCCTTTTACCTTGCAAAGTCCAGGTCAGCTTCCCGAGTCATAGTGATGTTGGTTAAGTTCTGCTGGAGGACAAAGATGTTCCGACACATTTTCTTGATGCCGGACTCACTGATACGCCTAAAGTACTGGGCGCCGTTGACGAGAATGCAGGAGATCAAGTGTCCCAAGCCTGGTGGGTAAGAGAGAAAAATACAGATTGATTTATTTTCATGATTATGTATTGTATAGATCTGAGTGGAGGACGCATTCTCAAGCTGAACTGGAGAAAGATAAATTAATCTGACGGTTGTCGGGGCTGATATTATTACACTGGAAACTATCCACCTTTAAAGCTCAGGAGTTACATTTCCCGATCCAGGGTACGGCATTGACGATTTATTCAAAATTTCCAAGGACCTGAATGCTCATGTCAATCGATCCATCAATCAGGAGTATCTATTGAGCGCTTAACTGTGCACAGAGCACAGTACTAAGGCTTAGGACGCTATATATTAGAGTTTGTAGACACATCTCCCGCCTACAACGAGTTTATAGTCTAAAGGGGGAATAAATTGCGGATATGTACGGAATCGCTCTGGGGCTGAGGGAGGGGTGAATAAGGGGAGGAAATCCAAGTGTAAGGGCGATGCAGAAAGGAGTGGGAGAAGATGTCAAGAAGTCAATAGTAAAAATGTAGTTTGGTTGCCAGCAGTGATCGGGGGCATCACCCATCTCTCTGCCAATGAGACAGTACAAGGCTCGAAAAGACTTCTTCCCCGATCTCCAAAAAGCCCGTCTAACTAATTAGGCTATCGATCGGGGCAGTGAAGCTGATTGGGAGTCACAAGGTGAACGGAAGAAAGGAGGGCACATAGGGATTGAATGCCAACAACCCTCTTACTTTGGGCATTTTGCCGTTGGAGTCTGGGGCATGGATAGATAGCACTGAACCAGGATACTAACCCCAGCCCTCAGAACACTGTTATATACTCCAGGAATAGGAACCAGCCTGCAGAATTGTCAATCTTCCATTTTGCAAACATACATTTCCTCGATATTTGAAACTGAGAAAGATTCTCATTGTCCTCTTCTTGCAATTCTCATTCTTCCAAAAATCTGGCATACTGTGCTCTCTTACACTATTTCTCTCAGTGATCGGAAACTGTTTTTTGGAGGGGGTTCGGGGGGGGGGGGGTGTAACTAGGAGAGCTACTGTTTCAGCAATCTTTCTCCCCCAAAGCACCTGACTCTCTACGGGCCTCATCACTGCGCAGACCAAAAAGATCACAGTGCAATTGGCAGACCGGAACGGCCTACTCGATTCACCTCGGCAGAGTGAACAGAACTATGAACGTACCGAGGACACTGAACACTGTGTTTCAGATAGCGACACCGCCAGCCCGGTCCAAGGGTGGTCCGAGGTGCGGACTGAAGTAGAAGAAAATGGTTTTAGGTTTGTCCGAAAGAAATAAGGGCCATACCAGTATGGACTTGATCTTTAAAACTGAGTGGTCCATACCTTTTTTTATGGCATTTGTTAAGTGCTTACTATGTGTCAGGCATTGTAGTCTGTAGTTGAGAAGCAGCAGGGCTCAGTGGAAAGAGCACGGGCTTGGGAGTCAGAGATCATGAGTTCGAATCCCGCCTCTGCCACTTGTCAGCTGTGTGACTGTGGGCAAGTCACTTCACTTCTCTGTGCCTCAGTTACCTCATCTGTAAAATGGGGATTAACTGCGAGCCTCATGTGGGACAACCTGATTACCCTGTATCTACCCCAGCGCTTAGAACAGTGCTCTGCACATAGTAAGCGCTTAACAAATACCAACATTATTATTATTATTAGTCAGCACTGGAGTAGATACAGGATATCGGCTTGGACGGGGGCTTGCAGTCTTTATCCCTGTGTTACAGACGAGATAACTGAGGCACAGAGAAATCAAGTGACTTGCCGAAGGTCACACTGAGCTGGGATTAGAACCCAGGTCCTCTGACTCCCAGGTCCATGCTCTATCCTTTCAGGGAAGCCAAACCTAGCCTGATCTCTTTACCAGGCCTGTTTCTCGTCATCCGCATGCCAGAGCTAAAGTCTTTCATCTCCTCCTCTCCTGAACCAGGTGCTTCAAATGGAGGGCTCCTCCCTCTGTTCTGAGTCCAGTCACCAAAGACACGACTGCTACGAAGACCGTTTATTCATTTATTTCCACTAGACGATGACGTCGGAAGTGATGGGGCACGACCTTCAGAGCAGAGAGGACAATCGGTGCTTAGAACAGTGCCTGGCACGTAGTAAACGCTTAACAAATACCCTGATTAATAACACACAGGACTTTCCTTAATGGGTGAGCCCTGATCGGACTGCAGAACTGACTACCGATAGCTCAAGGAACATAGGGAAATACCTCTGGGTCACATAAATGGACTCGTTGGGAGAAAACTATCCAGGCTTCCCAGAGCCTCATAGCATCCACCTATCCATTGCCCCTTGTTCTCATGCTTCTGGGTTCCCGTTACCACATGCCCTTGGGGAGAGCTCTCACTTAATTGCTTTTATCAATAAAGTGTCCATACACAAAGCCTGCTGTTCCTTCCAGCCCACACTCTGGGGCAGAAGAGGACAGGGAGCTCCAGTAAGTCTATCACAAGGCACGTCCCGACCCTAGAAAACACTAAAATGAGCCAAGTGAAGCATGATTAGAGTTTCTAAAATATCTTTGCAAATCGGAGGCATCTGGTCTAATCCATGGTTAGTACTGAATGTCTCCGTGAGGGGCTTGGCCTCAAAGGACAAAGATGATTTCACAGTCAACGGCCCGGCTGATGAGGAAACTTTCAGGATCCGCTCACCTGTCTGGGGTTTAATCTCACGACTCCGGAATTAAGTCAGGGCCATTTCTCACATTTACCCAGACCAGAGAAGCAGTGTGGCATGGAGGCAGCAGGGCTGCCATCTGCCCTATGCTTGATCAAGTCTCCTTAACCATCAGAAGCAGATGGCAACCATATTGCAGTCTGTTTTAACCACAAACACACACACTCACCACACACACACACACACACACACACAGAGCACTGTTTTCCCCTTCAAATAGAAAAATCAAAATCATTTTACTAGCAGCCCTAAATCCAAAGTGGAGAAATCTGGGCGGACCCTGCTTTTTCCACCACCCGGATCGGGGCAGGTGTCTGACCTTCAAAGATGTATTGGAATTTGTGCTGCTGGAGACTGGCACTCATTGCCTCTTCAATGGCACTGATGTCTTTATTCAGCCGCACCACCAGAGGGTCGTAATCCATGCTCTCCACGTTGGCGACGATGGCATAGTTTCCTTGCTTAGCCAGAGGGATGAGATAGTGAAAACAGTGAACTCTAATAAAGAGAAAGCAAATTATGTTACTTACAACGGTCCTGGAGGGGGAAAAAAAAGGCTTCCTTGCTTTTAATAGAGCTATTTGTAAGCAGGCCTGGCGTATTTTATCTTATTCAACAGGTCTGGTTTTCGACTAGCAAAAGGGCTGGATGGAGGAGAGTCCAGAAACGACAGGAACTTCCTTTGTACGTTGTTTCCTACAGCGTTTCTCTCCCGCCGAGGTCGGGTCCAAGGGGGCCGGCTGGTCTGTTTCCTTTATGTTCTGGTCTGCCAGCCACGGTCTCATTACAGGCTGGAGACCAAACTGCCTCCAGGTAGTTCCCAAGTGATGGTGGCTCAATAGACACTAAGTAAATAGAGGGCTGTATTAACCACAAGAGAGTGGCCCAGTGGGGAGAGCCCAGGCCTGGGAGTCAAAGGACCTGTGTTCTATTGCTGGCTCTATCACTTGCCTGCTGTGTGACCTCAGGCAAGTCGCTTCACTTCTCTCTGCCTGTTACTTCATCTGTAAAATGGGGATGAAGACTGTGAGCCCCATGTGGGACTGGGGCCGTGTCCAACCCGAATTGCTTGTATCCACCCCAGTGCTTAGTGCTCGGCAAACAGGAAGTGCTTAACAAATACCACCATTATTTTGAACAAGAATGATCATCCACCGATAGTTAAAAAAGGGCAGAATTCAATCTATAAAAAATGTATGAAAGGAGCAATTTAGACATTTGGGTAGACCTGTCTTGTTGTCCTAGATTGGGCTGGCCCCAAATGCCCCCGATAGCTAACAAAAAACTCAAAATATACTCACTGAAGGTTTGCCTGAGCTCCACAGTGCATTATTGGGAGCTCTAACCTCCTGGATGGCGGCCTAGCAGTGTTATAAACATTGGACAACGATTTTGGTGTCAATAGAGAGTCCCACTCTGCCTCTTCTACCTTTACATACTATTTATAACATCCTCTCTAGTTAGTAGTAGAGTAGTCATAGTATTTATTAGGCGTTTATTTTGTCCCAGGCACTGTACTAAGCACTGAGAGAAAATACCAAGGTGGGAATTCAATACGATCCCTGTCCCTTGTGGGGCTCACTCTCGCCACCCAATTTTCTTGCAATACTTCAGCTTGGACCCTCCTCCTACCTCATTTACCATACATGGAACAACCCGAGCAGCTACAGTGCTACCTGTTCTAAACATCTGGGGCCTCTCTCAGCCTAAGCAGAGCTTTAGGAGTTCGGATTCTGATACAGGCCTAGCACCTGGCTAGTGTTGGATCAGTGACTTGGGACACGAGGTGATACTCTGAATAAGGCACTAGATTTGCACATTGGTGTTGTGCTTGTAGTCCCACAGGGTGCACAAGGATTTCTAGGCAAGACAACTGGATAATCTACTGTGCTTTCCTTCTGGTCTCCCCAGCTTGGGAGGCTTAGAAAGGGAAGGATCTCAGACTTGTTTGTCCCGTCTCTCTATACCCCATGCGGAGGGCTTTATTTAATCATCATCATCATCAATATCATCATCGTATTTGTTAAGCACCTGCTATGTGCCAAACACTGTTCTAACTGCTGGGGTAGATACAAGGTCATCAGATTGTCCCATGTGAGGCTCCTAGTCTTAATCCTCATTTTACAGATGAGATAACTGAGACACGGAGAAGTGAAGTGACTCGCCCCAGGTCACACGGCTGACACGTGGGGGAGCCGGAATTAGAACCCACGACCTCTGACTCCCAAGCCTTTAGGGATTCAACTCGAAATCCAATTCCTCTTCCACCCTTCAAAGTACATGCGTAAACTCTGGGTAAACCAGGCGTTCGCATGTGTACCCGACTCATTTCTCCACTTGACTGCAAGCTCCCTAAAGACAGTGACTGAGTCTGATCTAAGTTATAGAGACCTATGATATTTATTCCAGTGTCATGTCCCTCCCCAGTGGGGGCTTAATACATGAAGGGCCAGCCTGTTCTTACGTGTCTTGATAGGTGATGAGACTAGGCTGGATATTGGGAATACAGTTTCCAACTGTAAGATCATCGAGGGTGTTGGGCACTGGAAGGTTCTAAGAAATGTCAAGAACAGTATCTAGTAGGGGGAGGATCTGGGTTGTTGATCTGAGTGAACTTGAATGACAAACCTCAATGTCAGAAACTACATTTTCTGCCACCGAGAAGCAGCCCAGTGGGTAAAGCCCGGGCCTAAGAGTGCGGAGCACCTGGGTTCTCATCCCGGCTCTGCCCCTTGTCTGCTGTGCGACCTTGGGCAAATCACTTCACTTCTCTGTCCCTCAGTTGCCTCACCTGTGAAATGGGGATTAAGACAGGGAGCCCCACGTGGGGCAGGGACTGGATCTGACCCGATGGGCTTGTATCTATCCCAGAGCTTAGACGCTCAACAGATACCATCGAAAAAATAAATTTTTTAAGAAAAAAATAGTACCAAGAGCACGGTCAACCCATAGCCAATGAACTCTGGGGTTCGGAAATGGATCAGTAGGAGCAAAAGGCTGTGCGGCTCTAGGCAGAGGACCTGCTGGTTCCCTTATGAATACCACCGGCTGTTAAGGAGGATCAGCTGATCCCCAAATAGACTTGATTAGCTATCTTGTAGAGCCGGGTTGAAGGGGATTAAGGCTGCCACAAAAGAGCATGGAATTCAAAGGGAAAACTGGGCTGTTTCTTCTACAGGCATGTTGTTGTTGACCTCAACATGACTTTGGCATTAAGGTTTTCAGAAAATGTTGCTGATTGCACAGCGGGAGGCCTGATTTTTAGAAAGCGTTCGCTTCGGGTACGACAGCGGCAGGCAGCCTTCCGAGGCCTCCTGATGGGGCTGGAGACCGGCTGATAAAGGTGACATTCTTGGCATCTGGGCCTCAAACGGCAACTTAATATTCTTTCTTTAAAGTTCAAATAGGTTAAAACCAATGATTTTTAATCACTTGGCAGTATCTCTCCCCACTTAGGGCGTCATTTGACTAAGCCCTCTAGACGAGGCGAGGGGCCTCTCGGCGATTAAATGTGACCTACGGTGTCGCAGGTAAAATGTCAAATGTCTTTCAGATGGATTCTCCAACATGGAACCTGCTGGTTTTGCAAAGGCTTTTTGGTTTGAACTTTAGCAGTGCTAAAGAGTAATGAGGACCATGGATCTAAAACAACAATTAGCAGATCAAGACGGAATACTTTTTGGCATTTGAAGTTGTTCTGACTTTCTTGCTTCTCTTTCCTATTTCCTCTGCTTTTCCACTATTCCCTCTCTCCCAGTGGCTGCTTCGTGGCCTGCAATCTCAAATGAATATCAGTTCCTGGGAGGCAGAATGATGTTTTCTTTATGTTCTCTTTGGCAACCCAGAATATCTGGGAGCAGGGTGACTTCTGACCAATAGCGTTAGAGAAGCAGGGAGGCTCAGTGGTAAGAGCCCGGGCTTGGGAGTCAGAGGTCATGGGTTCTAATCCCAGCTCTGCCACTTAGCTGTGTGACCTTGGGCAAGTCACTTCACTTCTCTGTGCCTCAGTTCCCTCATCTGTAAAATGGGGATAAAGACTGTGAGCCCTACGTGGGACAACCTGATTACCTTGTATCTACCCCAGCGCTTAGAACAGTGCTTGGCACATAGTAAGCGCTTAACAAATGCCAACATTATTATTATTATTAAAAAGAGAGAGTGGGAGAGAGGGAAGGAGGGAAAGAAAGATGTGACAGAATAGGGGAGACAGAAACCCAGAGAAAATGACCATCCATATCAGGAGGAGGCAATTATTTGGGATGGAGGACCACTTAAATTTTGAGAAACTATTGAGAGCCGCAACGTGAGGCGTACAAGTTTGGTATTCCCAATAGCCATCGAGGCAACTATGACATCTGTTCCATTAAGAACGCTTCACACTATTTCCAATTTCCAATTCATACTACTCACAAAAATGCTAATGAACCCTACACAGGTCAGGGATATTACTGACATTTTTACTTTTTCTGGAGATGGTGATGGGCCGGATAGAAAAGATCGTTGGACTTGGATGCATTCCATGCACCAGGTTTCGCCCATAGTTGGTTAACATCTGTTGTGTGTACTGAGTGTTTATCGTGTGCAGAGTGCTTTGTTAGATGCTTGGGAGAGTGCAATATGAGAGTTGACAGACAGGTTCTCTGCCTGCAAGGAGTTTACATTCTAGAGGGGGGAGAGTCACCTCCCACCTCTCCTGATATTCTGGTATTTCTGCTTCAATCAATCCATCAATGGTACTTATAAAGAAACAGTGTGGCCTATGGAAAGAGCACGGGCCTGGGAGTCAGAAGGACCTGGCTCTGCCACTTGTCTGCTGTGTGACCTTGGGCAAAGTCACTTAACATCTCTGTGCCTCAGTTACTAAATCTATAAAATGGGGATTAAGACTGCAAGCCTCATATGGAAAAGGGACTGAGTCCAACCTGATTGGCTTTTATCTATCTCAGCAGTTAATACAGCACCTGGCACATAGTAAACACTCAACAAATGTCATTAAAAACAAACAACAATCAAAAATCCTCAGTGATAGAACAAGGAAAGAAAACTCTGCATTCCAGGTCTCCAAATTTCAGTAAACTTCCTCTTTTTGTTTAAGTCTCCTTCCTCCTAACCAGCACTGCTCTATTCCAAATTTACCACAGGAGATGGAATAGATACCTGACAAAACTGATGTTACATCACAATAATGACTAAACTGTGCCTAATATTATGACTAACCCCTTCCTAATAGAAGGAGCAGAGGTTGAGCAGTTAAAACATCTCATGCAAAGTGTTGAAAATAGCTATTCTTCCGGGTAGATATTTTTGGCTGTATGTACACCTACAAAACCAATAGCCTGAATTTTGTGAGCTACGAGAGCAATTAATTAGGCTTTCTTACTGCTACTCTTAGCAAACCAGGTATCAAACACAACAGAAAACCAGTGGGTTTCTCTCACTCTCAGCCCAGAATCTGTTCTACATGGTCTATTTGTGGATGGCCTAGATTTTTTTTTCACTGATCCTTCACAACTGAAATAGGAGATGGTGAAATTTCAAAATCTGGTATAAGATGCCAAAAGACAAAGATTAGAGCCTGAAAATGCCATTTCCCTTCAAACCTAGCAGATGCACCTTCCAAAGCAAGGATCATTTTAATGGGGATGGGGGGCAGGGGGAGAAGCAGTAATCACAAGTCCTCCTTTAATTGTTGAATGGAGAAACAGTACTGCCGGGCAGAAAAAGCACGGGCCTGGGAATCAAAAGGACCTGTGTTCTGATCCCAGCTCCATCACTTGTCTGCTGGGTAACCTTGGGCAAGTCACTTAACTGTACCTCGGTTCCTTCATCTGAAAAATGGGAATTAAGACTGTGAGCCCCATGTGGGACATGGACTGTGTCCAATCTGATTAAGTTGTATCTACCCCAGCACTTCAGTGCAGTGCCTGACACATAGTCAGCACTTAACAAATACCATTAAGGGCAAACAAAAACAAACAAAAAAGCCCTTTCCTTCTTGGTCTTTGTAAGACCCTGATTGACTGGTCCGGAGTTTCTCTCACATATCACTCTCCTCTTTACATCCTCACCCTCGGGTAAAACTGCCGAAAACCCTGAGATAGCCAAAGCTCAGGTCTTAGTAGGAGGCAAAAGAAGGCATACAGATAATAAACAAACGGGATCATCCACTGTTAGATGACCAGATGATGCTTTGTCCCTGCAGAGGGCCCTTCATACTATTGATTGAGGTTAGATTTTTGTGGTCCAGTGGTTTTCTCCAATTCGCCCTTAAGCAGAGCTGTCTCCTGGCTAGGTTTACTCTAGGAAGAGTCATTCCCTGAAGCTTCACAGGAAGGGAAACACCTTCCCCCCATTAATACTTTGGGTTATTTATGCCCAAACATAACCAGCATGATGTACTAAACAGGACCACTTTTAGTGATCAGCTCCAGACTTCAAAACTCAGCTTTCAATTTTTCAGTATAGCTCTTTAGATCAAATAAGTAATTTAACAATGTCTAGTTAGGGGTCACGAAACTCGCTCTTACTCTAGAGGGCAGGATGTTAAACCACTGATTGGCACATCAGGCTTTAAGTAGAGCTGCTATTTTTTGTTCTATGGATGTGGCACTGTTGTTTTGGAGAGCTGGAACACCAATCTGACTGTCTCTCTCTCTCTCTCCTCCCCCCCCTCTCAAAAATGTGGCAGAGGAACCCTGGGGCAGTCTCTAAAATGGGGCAGAGGAAAAGCAAAGGGGAAAAGCAAACCACGGTGGACTAAATAACAGCTGGGAAACTCTGGAACTTGACATTCTGGATGTCAAGGAGGACAAACATTCCTGTGTTTTCCGAGCGTCGTCGGCTGCCAACGCCGAAGCTACAAAACCGGGATGGATGGACTGTTGATCGCTCTTTAGACTGTAAACTCCTTGCACGTAGGGAAAAAGTCTACTAACTCTACTCTCCCAAGAGCTGAGTGTAGTGCTCTGCATATAGTAACTGCTCAATAAATACAATTAAGAGACTGATACTCTTCCAGGTACCTAGTACAGAGCTCTGCTCACAGTAAGCGCTCAATTAGTACCACTGATTGATCAATATGATCTGACAGCAGACAGCCTTCCCTAGATCATCAGTGTTCTTCTGACCACTCACTGCCTGGAACCTGCAAACACTACTAAGACAAAGCACTGATGAAGGGAAGCTAAGTCCCTGGGAAATAACAAGAGTGCCTATCGCCAGAGGCAGCGTGGCCTAGTGGAAAGAGGATGGGCCTGGGAGTCAGAGGACCTGGGTTCTTAACCTGGCTCTGCCATGTGCTTGTTGTGTGACCTTAGGCAGGTTATTTAACTTCTCTGTGACTCTGTTTCCTTAACTGTAAAATGGGGATTAAAAACCTGTTCTCTCTCCCACTTAGACCGTGAGTGCCGTGAGGGACAGGGACTGTGTCTGACCTAATTAACTTGTACCTTACCAAGCGTCTGACATATACTAAGTTTCTACCAAATATCACTGAAACAAAACAAAACAATAACAAAAAAGCTCACAAGTTCACTCATTCATTCCACAGCAGTGCTCACAGCCATACCTGACTTCCAAATGCAAGACCAACAAGCATCGGTCAGCCATGTCCTGGAATGATTTGGCCAATTCACTGAGGGTCTGCAGGATCTGCTCAGACACGGGTGGGAGGTCCATGGTCATGTGACTATCCTGACCTGGGGATAAAGCTAGAAAGAAGAGAGAGCACAAAATACCATGAACAATCGACCTCAGGGCTCTGCTGGGCAAATCCGCCCATTCTGCCTCATTTTTCACCCCACTGTCTCTACCAGTTTACCTAAGTGATGATGGCCAGGCTAGCGGGAGCATACACAGCAATGAAGTGTTTCTGCAATTGATTAAGCACAGAAGTGAAACCGAGAGGTTTAATCAACTGATGGAGGCGTGTGGTGTTGCTGCTTGAGGCTTGTGGCTCACAGAGACTGCTGAGTAGACGCTTCCAAGGGACTTCTAGAGTTTGGAGGGCAAACGATTGAAGCGAGGGAATGCGGCGGGTGCCTGGGTCCCCATTCTGACCTTCGGTAAGGCTGTCAGAAGCCCCCCCCGTGCTTCTCACGGGACCAGAAATATAACCTGGGTGTGGGCAGGGGAGGAGAAGGCTATTGGAGAAAAATGGGAGGGAGGAAATAAAACGAGGAAAAATCGCACCCTCACCTGGGGAATGAAACTAGGGCATCCCTCCCTGGGTGGGTAAATTAAATTATGAATTTTGGTTCCAAGTAGCAATAGCTAGAAAAGGAGGAGCAGAAGGCAATCATGTATTTTGCCACTGTTGACATTACAAATGACTCTTGGATTAGTGGGGAACTGATGATTAACAGCCCCCCCTTGTTAGAGAGGAAAAACCAAGAGTTCTCATCTGAAGGGTCAACTAAAAACCCACAGGATCAGCCCGGTTGACTGGATTTCCACCTTCAGAGCTCCAGGGAGTTGCAGGAGTGGATGAGATTCATTCAGTCGTATTTACTGAGCGCTTACTGTGTGCAGAGCACTGTATTAAGCACTTGGAAAGTACAATTGAGCAACAAATAGAGACAATCCCTGCCCAACAACGGGTTCACGGATTTAGAAACAGAAAGAGAGAAAATAAAGAGAAATAGGGAGAGAAACAAACACAGATAGGGACAGAGATGAACTCCGGAAGTGATCCAGAGATGGGGATTATTGGTGTAAGACTGACGGAAGAACAGGGAGGTGAAGGAGTTGACTTGTTGACATGGAAGTTGAAAGCACAGGTTTCTGAACGATAAGGCGACTGAGAAGAAGTTGGGACTAAGATGCAGCCAACTTATCTCCTGCCTCTTGGCAAACATCGCCCTATGCTCCTCCAGTAAAGTGTCTTTGGAGTAGTACACCGGGAGGGCTTTTTCCTCCTTTTTCCCTTAAAAATGAAACACCTGGTGTAGTGAACAAATTGGCAAATATAAATCTGCAAGTCAAAGAAATGTCCACTGCCAAAGGGGAAGGCCAAGAATAGCCTGACCACCAGGGTGAGAGTGTTTCGGGAACGAAACAAACTAACCGCACATTTAATCTGACTCTAATCTATGGCAATAACTGAACACTGTGGAAAAAAAATACCATTAAATCCAGAGCCCTTCTGGAGAGCCGGTTTATGAAGTCCTTGGGGCTCTCTGAAATTTATGAAGTTTTTTTAACAGACACAGGACAGAGTGAAGAAATTCAGTGCCTGGCAAGCAAAGACAACTGAAAATAATTAACTACCTTCTAAATGTCAAATAGAACTATAGAAGGAGGCGGTGCTGTCCGTTTCTGCTTGGGGTGATTGCAGACAAGATTAGAGATTACAGGACATAGTTTCACATTTCCCCTTGATGGAAAATATACTTCTGTAGTTGGATCTCATGGATGCATCTCACGGGTTTATCTTAAAGATTCTTTTTAATACAGATCCCTTTGCTAGGACAAGGGGCCTGCCCTCTGAGAGATAAGTAAATATTTGATTGTTGTGATATTTAAGGTTCAAGGGAGCACTTTTGAAGGTCTGTAGAGTGGGATAGTCCTTTAACAAAGGATACAGAATAGTCAAGTGACAAAATCCGGGGACTGAGAGACAGGAGTCCTCTGGGAAATGCTTAACCTCAGTTTCCTCACCTCTGAAATGAAGGTAATACTACTTGCCTCTCTCAGGGAAGTTGTGAAGATAAAAGGAGATAACTGATATGAAAGTCCTCTGGAAAAATAACCGTTCTCTAGAAACTCCTCTAGACTGTAAGCTCACTTGGGCAGGGAATCTCACTTCTAAATCTGTTTCACTGAACTTTCCCAAACACACAGTACGGAGCTCTACACACTGTAAGGGCTCAATAAATATGAATGATTGACTGATTAAAATTCAAGGTATTATTATTATTATTAGAAGGCTGGAGGCTACAAGAAGATAATCCTTGAGTCATCCAAACTATTCACTCATTCAGTCGTATTTACTGAGCGCTTACTGTGTGCGGAGCACTGTATTAAGCACTTGGAAAGTACAATCTGCTCCAATCCTTAGTACAGTGCACGGCACATAATAAGCACCTAACGAATACCACAATTATTAGTGTTCATTCATTCAATCGTATTTTTTGAGCACTTAATGGGTGCAGAGCATTGTAATAAGCGCTTGGAAAGTACAGTTCAGCAATAAAGAGAGACAATCCCTGCCCACAGCAGGCTCACAGTCTAGAAGGGGGGAGACAGATAACAAAAAAGTAAACTGGCATCAATAGCACCAATATAAATAAATAGAATTATAGATATATACACATCATTAATAAAAAATAAACAGAATTATAATCATGTACATATATACACAAGTCCTGTGGGACGGGGAGGGGGGGTAGAGCAAAGGGAGCGAGTCGGGGCGACGGGAAGGGGGAGATGGGAAAAAGGGGGGCTTAGTCTGGGAAAAGGGGGGCAAACTATGATGGCGAGGGCCACTCCTGCCGCTTCCCGTGCAGGGTTTGGTCCTACGGCATCACAAGCAGCTGAGAAGGGATTGGACTGACTCGGTGCAAAACGCTCCGGCAGCGCCTTGTTAAGGGCTCAGGAGATGGATGGAGATGTCACCGCAATGCAAAATTCAGCTAATTTCCCCGGTGGCAAGGAGGGAGGTGGCTTTCATTTTCGGGAATGCGCCGAGTGCTAGGCAATTCAGTTATCGTGATTTAAGTAGAGCTATAATTACATCTGGGGGAAGGGAAGGGAATGGTCTGCTCCTTAGTTAAATCAAGACGCAGAAAAGTCAATTTTGATGGCTCATTTACACTAGGGGGTCTTAGCTGGAGCCCCTGGCAGGGCTCGGAGCCTGGAGATCGACTCCTGGCACAGGACTGCGCTGTACCGGTTTTGTGCTTCTGGTTGTGCTAATTCTGTTCTATTATACTCTCCCAAGCGCTTAGTTCAGTGCTCTTCACATAGCATGTGCTCAATAAATACCACTGATTGACTGATTCTGGGACAGAAAGCACTTGAGGAAGAGCCATCTCCTTCTCCTTTCTAGATCTTGAGCAGAGAGCAAACTGCAGTACGCGATAGATACAAGCACATGAAATGAAAGATGAAAGAACAATATTAGGGAGTTTGAGGCCAGCATTCCCACCCGGTGCGGACAACCCTCGGTCCCAACGTGGATCGGCATTAGGACGGGGGTCCTGGCTACCGACCACACACAATCGCACACGTCATCCTACCGTGCTCGGGGGTGGCGTGAGCGCAAAATTGTCAAGGTGGAGCAACCGCTGTAGTGTAATATATGGTTTCCCTGGAGACCCACCAAAATGCAGCTTTGGAGATTAGTTATTCCAAAATATATCTGCAGCAACCGTTAGAAAAATAAGTGCCGGCCACTGCGCAGATTATACTGGGCTGTTCGCTGAATAGTGTTGTAAGAGTATACTGAAAGACTCATAGAGCTTTTTAAATCTCACTTAATTTTTCCATGTCATTAAAAGCCACTTGTTAGTAGGTCTTCCTTCTCTTCTGCCCTCCCTCCAAAATATAGTTACACTTCCCAAATTACAGTCACGTGAGTGGAGAAAAGAGTTACGGAGTCCCTATTTGCGTCTGTAAACACGATGTTCACTATTTACTCCCCCCGGGACCCCTAGGAAAGGAGCTAGAGGGACTTTCAATCTCATTTCCAAAACTATGGGAAATCGACAAGTTGGTGGAAAAGTGGTCTCTCAGTATGGTCACTTGTGACTGCCATGATATCAAAATAGTTGCACGTAACAAGCCGGTTTCCCTTTTGGAGGAAAGAGACCGTTTCAAAGTAACATTGTAAATAGCAAGGCATGAGAGAAAATGTCATAATGGTCATAGAGTGTTATTTTGATTATGTTACTTTTATACATTTTTAGAAACACTTTTCCCTTGTCGTTTCAACATCACTGATTACCTGTATGTACTGGGGTAGAAGGTGGAGGGGGTGAGTAGCATGGCATAATGAACCTGCTGAATAACAGACTCAAAGATCAAATGCCTACAGATCTATGATATGCAAGTCAATCATCTGATAGTCAATCACTGATGATTTCATAACAGATAAAAATAATTACTAACACTTACGCCTACCCCTATCTCTAACCAAAGGCCTGACATGAACCATAGCATTAGGAAAATATCTTTGCAATTGAGGTGGAACAGGCTGACTTTGACTTTTGGAAGCTTAATAGTTGGAATTTATCAGCAATTGAGCTTTAGGTAGTTAATTTGGGGAGATTTGTTGTCCCTGATCATCACAGACATTACATTTCTAAAGCCAATGTGGTTGACCTGATTTAACACTCCAGTTGCTTAGTATAGTGCTTGGCACCAAGTAAGTACTTAAATACCACAATTATTAATCTTATCATTATCATCACTGGGCCAACATAACCCCGATACCTTTCAAAGCAGGATGGAGTTCCATACTGCTGTCATGTAAAAGCAATCAGCCCAGGACATTAGAAAATCTCTGGAGGTTCGACATCCAAATCCTAACCAGGCCTAAATCTGCTTAACTCTTAAAATTAGTCAAGATTGGACTGATTCAGACCCAGAGGAGTATCTGTTTTCAAGGATGCAGCTGTTTCGCCTTCTATGGCAACTTACTCTGATTCCTTTAATTGACTCATATGAGGATGCCTTCATGCGTCTGAAATATCATTATCTGAATCTATTATACTATTAGCTTAAGCTGGTTATAAACTGTGGTGAAATAGATAAATGGGAAAGGGAAAAGTGGGTGTCAGGGAAGGAGAGGGATGACTGCAGGATTAACCCTGTGAATTCAAGGCCTCTAGAAGGCATAAAACATCGGTCTAGGGTGCCCCTTAAAGATTTCCCCATTACGAACATTAAATAGGCAAGTTGATTATTCCCGAGTCCTTGTGAGGTATATTTAGAGGTCTAGAAAAACTTAGTATGGCTGGTCAGTGGGCCACAAGAAAGTGGGCTTCAGTTTCTTCTGCTTTCCAGTTTTCCTTTTTCCTTTCCTCTAGACTGTAAGTTCGCTGTGGGCAGGGAACATGTCTACCATGTTGTCGTCTCCCAGGCACTTAGTACAGTGCTCCTTAGGTAATAAGCTCTCCATAAATACCTGATTGATTGACTTATTGTAAGCAGTAATAATAATAATGATAAGGACGGTATTTGTTTAGTGCTCACTACGTGCCAGACACTGTACTAAACGCTGAGGTGGGTACAAGCAAATTGGGTTCCCTGTCCCACGTGGGGCTCACAGTTTCAATCCCCATTTTCCAGATGAGGGAACTGAGGTGCAGAGAAGCCAAATGAGTTGCCCAAGGTCACACAGCAGACAGGTGGTGGAGTGGGGATTAGAACCCACGACCTTCTGACTCGCAGGCCCGGGCTCTATCCCACTGAGCCATGCCGCTTCTCTTATGAGATGGTCATCTGGAGAGAACTTTTAGAAGGTGCTGCTGGTTGGTGGATCCTTTCCTCACTTTATAGAGCTTCAGGTTCAGGCTGGGGCATCAAGGAATGATCAACAACAGGAACTCTGTCACAGTTCACCAACAATCACGGAAAGAAGACAGCGCACTCAAGAGTCACCAGTAATTGGGATGAGTGAGCATGGCTCCCATAAGGACAAGCCTTTCACTTCTAGGTGGAGACTTCTTTTTTTCCAGGGTTCAGAATTATCCTATTAATAATAATAATGATAATGTTGGTATTTGTTAAGCGTTTACTCTGTGCAGAGCACCGCTCTAAGCTCTGGGGTAGATACAGGGTAATCAGGTTGTCCCACGTGAGGCTCACAGTCTTCATCCCCATTTTACAGATGAGGGAACTGAGGCACAGAGAAGTGAAGCCACCTAGCTGACAGGTGGCAGAGCTGGGATTCGAACCCATGACCTCTGACTCCCAAGCCCGGGCTCTTTCCACTGAGCCGCGCTGCTTCTGCTTCTGTTACGTAAATAAGGCTAAGCAATAACCGGTTACTCTTCGCTTACTTATCCGGTCATTAGTCCCTTCCCAAAGATGGCGGAAAGTCCCCTGATCTGTTGTAGTCAATCCCTTTTCCTGGGCTTGGCACCTGTGGTTTGGGCACCCCACCATGCCCTCAGTGGGGGCTCAATATGTCCTTGTTGGTGATCCGTGCCTTCTCCTTCCTAGAGAGTTATGGTATTTCCGTCAGGGGGCCGGTAGTTCCAAGAACCCGGGATGTAGAAGGCAGCCAGTCTTTGCAGCCGGCACTGAAAGACGCAGAGAATCAAGAGGTCGAAAAATGAAGGTCTGCAAGGGATTAAAACCCTTGTTTTTCTCAGCAGTCTTAATTCAATTGGAAAAGGATGGTGTTTCGTTTGTCTCATACGGGTGGAATCGCATACGTGATCATCACACATATGATCATGTCTGAGCAGCCTGGCTCAGTGGAAAGAGCCCGGGCTTGGGAGTCTGAGGTCATGGGTTCGAATCCCGGCTCCGCCACTTGTCAGCTGGGTGACTGTGGGCAAGGCACTTAACTTCTCTGGGCCTCAGTTACCTCATCTGTAAAATGGGGATTAACTGTGAGCCTCACGTGGGACAACCTGATGACCCTGTATCTCCCCCAGCGCTTAGAACAGTGCTCTGCACATAGTAAGCGCTTAACAAATACCAACATTATTATTGTGGGTTCTAATCCCCGCTCCACCACTTGTCTGCTGTGTGACCTTGGGCAAGTCACTTAACTTCTCTGTGCCTCAGTTACCTCATCTGTAAAAATGGGGATTCAAAAATGTGAGCCCCACGTGGGACAATCTGATTACCCAGTGTCTACCCCGGAGCTTAGAACAGTGCTCTGCACATAGTAAGCGCTGAACAAATACCATAATTATTATTATTATTATTATTATTATTATAAAAGCCCAAAATAGAGCTCTGGTCACCCAGAATCCAGAGCTGACAGGCCTAACAAGAGGGGAGGAGCTACAAGGAGACACAGGACTAGTGAATTCTGGGTCATGGATGCCGCCGATGCTCCTGGCCCATCTGACAAAGAACTGAATTTGGCAGGGAACTGAATATGGGAATAGTCAGAACGAAAACCCGGGTTCTAACCCCAGCTCTGCCACTTGTCTGCTGGGTGACCATGGGCAACTCACTTCACTTCTTTGTGCCTCAGTTTACTAATCTATATAATGGGCATTACTAGTGATAACGATAACAACAGTCATGGTTTTTGGTAAGCACTTGCTCTGTGGAAAGCACTGTTCTCGGCGCTGGGGTAGACACAGGGTATCAGGTTGGATGCCATCCCTGTCCCACATGGAGCTCAGAGTCTTAATCCTCGTTTTACAGATGAGGCACAGAGAATTTAAATGACTTGCCCAAGGTCACACAGCATACAAGTGGCGAAGCTGAGATTAGAACCTAGTTCCTCTGACTCCCCACGTGGGACCCGGACCGTACCCAACCTGATCTCCCTGTATCTACCCCAGCGCCTGGGACAGTGCCTGACACTTAGTGAGTGCTTAACAAATACTATTAAAGAAAAAAAAGAAAGAAAAAAGCTACTTTTCTTTCCCTTTATAAAAACATGGACCGTTCTGAAATGCCTTATCGCGCTCTAAAGGCCATTAGTTATTTGTCTCTTTGCGAGCCCTCTGATCCTGGTTTCTGAGCCCCTTCTTTCCTCATACTTTGACCAGATAAGTGTAGAGTATATAATTAGATCTTTCGACGGGGCATACGGATGAAGATTTCAGGCAGTCTAGCGGTAGACGTATTCCGTCTCTAGCTTCCGTTTTTAAACTCCTGCCTTTATAACTGCCTCTGGCTTTCCCTGAATGAACCCTAAATGGGAAACCGGCACAATCTCTGAATGGAACAACCAGTGACGCTATCTCAAGTTTCAGCATTAATCAGCAACTGACTCCCCTAACAACGCCTCTTATTCAAGCAACAAAGGGTAATACACAGTGGGCAGCACACACATGTCCTTCTGACCCCCGGTCCCCAAATCTATCCCATCAACACATCTCCTAGACGGAAATCCCTAAATGGGCAATCTCTTGCAGATTCCAAAGGGTGCCTAACACACTAATAATACCCACCTCCTAATGATGACCATCAGTGAGCAGACACAGAGGCGGCTTAGGTCCTTTTTTAATTCCTATAAGCGGAGGCTCCCTTAGCACCGATTCTAGCCAACTCTCCGGCCGCCGGGCGGGTATTTCATTCTGGGCGACTCCAACAGTTATCATCACGGATTCAATCGGTCTCCTCGTCCCCAGTGATTTCTGTCACTCCGCAATTCATATCCAAGCCAGAGTGCCTTCTGAAATAGACGGCACCTTGCAAAGAGTTGAATGCAAATTACGGGATCCCAGGAATATTACAATGTTTCTTATAAACAAACCGATGTAACCGATCAAGAGTTACAATGCCAGAACTGCCCACCCTCTACCTGAACAGAATATCTGCTAAGGTATTTGACTGATTTAATAATGTCAGGGAGAAAAATCAATTTGGTGAGTGACTGGTGCCCTGTAGTCCTGAAGCGTGTGAAATATATGTGTGTGTTTTATAAATTGCTTCCCTTTGCATTTCAGAGAAGTATGCGTAATGTATTTTCATAATGCAAATGAAAAGCCAACCTCTATGAAAGAGCTTGAGATGACTAGATAGAGGGTCTTGAGATGGGCATTTTCAACAAGAAGATGGTGAAATTTTATAATCATCTTTATTAAAATACATTTACCCAAGATGACTATTTGGTTGTTGGTGAGGATTTGCATTTCAGTTCAAAGATGGAGGCAACTGAGGCTCCAGAGAAATTAGAACTTATGCAATAGGTCAAAACACCCAGGGGCAGATGAAGAAATAGGATTTTGGATCTCAAGCTACCGTATAAATAGGTATTAAAAGAGCGAATTCGAGGATGTTCACATTCTGAAGAACTGAAAAAGTGAAAAAGCAAGAGATAAGCAACTTTAATAATAATAACAATGCTATTTGTTAAGCACTTAACTATGTGCCAAACACTGTTCTAAGTGCTGGAATAGATACGAGGTAATCAGTTTGTCCCATGTGGGGCTCCCAATCTTAATCCCCATTTTAGAGATGAGGTAACTGAGGCCCAGAGAAATTACACGGCTTGCCCAAGGTCCCACAGCGATAAGTGGCGGAGCTGGGATTAGAACCCACGTCCTCTGACTCCCAACTCCCATTTGCCACTGAGCCACGCTGCTTCTCTGAGTGCCACCCGATGATCCGAGTGCGATGATATAGACCAAGGTGACCCCAGGTCCTCTGAGACATTGCTCTAAGCATTGGTAAAGGTACAAGATAATCAGATTCCACATGGGATTCACAGTCTAAGTAGGATGGAGAACGAGTACCGAACTCCCAATTGGCAGATGAGGGAAGTGAAGCACAGAGAAGGTAAGCGACTTGTCCGAGGTCACCCAGCAGACAAGTGGCAGAGATGAGATTAGAACCCAAACCCTCTGACTCCAAGGCCTGGGCTCCTTCCACTTGCCCATGCTGCTTCTCGAGATCTAATTAGATTCCTCCTACAAACTCAGAGGTCAAATCGGACACAGAACTTGCTCTTCAGAGAACCTCAATACTAGGTCTCTCCTACCCTAAGCAGAAAGAGAGAGGAGAAGCTTGTTCAATCTAGGAGAAAATCAACAGCAAGATTGCTTTCCCTGAATCATTCACTCCAGTGCTTGGCAAAGGTCTAATCAATTACTGGGATGGCATACTGTGTGGTGACTCAGCTCTTGCCGGGTCAGAAGCAAAAATGAAAAATGGTCATAAGTCAGGAATTTTTCTTGACGAATTGGAACGGCGTGGCTACCAAAATAGATCAACTGCAGGGCTGGACACTTAAGGACCAAAACCAAACTTAAAAACGAGCTGCCCTGAAGGAAGACTGCATGGGTACAGGAAGAGTAAAATGAAGGTACTGTAACGAAGGGCAGTTTCTCACAAAGGCAGTACAGTATCGGGGTGTATCACGGTGAATTACGACTTTCAAGAGTCCTACTACACAGTCCAATGGGCAGGTCTTTATTAGACTGTGGCGTTTAGTTTTAGTTACGCCATTCTAAAAAGGTTGCAGAGAAACTAGTCGGGGTACAGAGAAGAAGGTTGGCCTAGCGGATAGAGCCCGGGCCTGGGAGTCAAAAGGACCTGGGTTCTAATCTCCTCTCTGCCACTTGTCTCCTGCGTGACCTTGGACAAGTCACCTAACTATTCCGTGCCTCAATTCCCTCGTCTGCAAAATGGGAGTTTGGTATTTAATCTCCATCTTCCTTAGATTATGAATCCCACGTGGCACCTGATCATCGTGTACCTGCACCAGTGCTTAGAACAATGTCTCAGAGGACCTGGGATCTCCTGTCACTTGCCTAAGGGCAAATGGGCATAGTCAGAACTTCTCTGTGCCTCAGTTACCTCATCTGCAAAACGGTGATTAAGACATTGAGCTCCTTATGGGGCACGGATTGGCTTGTGTCTATCCTAGAGCTTAGTACAGTGCCTGGAACATAGTAAGCGCTTAACAAATGCCTTAAAAAAAATAATATAGAATCCCAGGCACGCAGCAATTTACGCCACAGAAATGTTAAGTTTCCACAGGAAGTCAATGGTAAAACTAGAAACAAAACCAAAATTTCAGCTCAAGTGCTGTGTTCAAACTGAGTCCCACCTCACAATCGGGGCATGTGGTGGGAGGCGGCCAGTGTGGCATCTGACACACTTGACACAAAATTCAGGGTTCCAACTGATGTGTGGAAGAGGAATGCTATGGTGACAGGTGGGAGTGAAGGGGTGGGAAGGAGGGAGGAAGAGGAAACATAAAACGATATGCTCATGAACCTCCCTTTCCCTCAACCACGAGTAAGAAAAGGATAGAAATAAGGGAGGCAGGGAGTGCCGGGGTGAAAAATTCCCAGAATGGCCCTCCTCTCTGAGTAACTTTTCCACTGTCTTCTTTTCTGGGTGTCCTACAAGGGAGCTCACTGTGGGCAGGGAGCAATTTGTTTTTTTAACCAATTTTGTTGTATTGTACTCTCCCAAGCTCTTAGTACGGTGCTCTGAACACAGTAAGGGCTCAGTAAATACCATTGATGATGATGATCACACAACCAGTTTTCTCCCTTTTAGAATCTGAGTCAGACTGAGAAGTCCTCCCGGTCAATCCTTCGATGTATTAAATTCAGACATACCAAGCAGAGCAGGAGTAGGGGTACTAAGAATACTGTCCCGTTTTAGGTATCAAAATACCTCCCGAGTCCCTGTGCATCACACTGCGAATTTGGCTGGGATTTAGCGATAAGGAACGGGGAGACAAAGAAAGGGCCAGAACATAGGACACTGATTCCCAGATGTATAATCTTGCCATCGGAATTTCCACTCTTGTAAGGACAAGAACTGCCCCACCTCTAGCGTGCTGTATAGATAACAGTTAATATTTCTGCTCCAATTTATCTGGTGTCACATATGCCCCATCCAGGCAAAATTGATGAGTCCGTGTCCCACACATATTGACTGATGCTTTACGAAGGTTAATAATATACTGCCATATTTCTGCCTCTATACATTAGTAACACACGAGTACTGTTCTCACATCCATTTTAGCCTTCCCCTACAGTTCCTGCAATAATTAATATGCCGAATACCCTCTCCTTGAATCATTTTTTTCCCACCACCTACAGTATTAGATTTATAATCCTCTTCTCTATAGTGGAAAGGAAGAGCCGGTGAGCTTCTTCCAGGGTTCGACGATTTGTCCTGCTGCCGATTAAAAGATTTCGGGCTCGGTTCCATCGCTATCTACATTCCCTTCTTGTCAGAGGGCACGACGGGATCAGCGACCGGAGGCTTGGGAAAGCAGACCGTCCGCCGGCGTGGAAGGGGCGAGCAGCTCACCGCAGCCCAGCTTTGCTGAGGGGAGCACGTGAGGAGATGCCCAGCAGCTGCTCTATTGTGAACTGAAACGGGGTGACCCCAGGCAGGGCGAGGAGAATAAAGGCTTTTGGAGACTAGGCTTCACCGAGTCTTTAGCAAGGAGTTAGAGAAGCCGGAGGCTGGGAGAGGGCAGAAGTAGGCGGACCAGCCCGGGCTACGGCAATCGGGGCCTCTCCTCGAGCAGAGTCTTTGCAGAACAGTGCCAGGAGCTGGAAATAGCAAACGCACTGAGGCACAACAAAGAGCGATCTTTTAGCGGGTTATGTGAGAATCAGTCACATAAGAACTCTTCAGCTCCCACCTGCTCACAAGAAAAAAAGTTTCCCATGAGTGGCTTCTACTTTAAGCAATTTACATGGGCGGGCGTACCCTGTTTAATATTTTTGGTGCACGTTACGTTTGGGCCGCTCATGCTTCCAACTAGGAAGCTCATCCCCAGGGATCAGGTGCCCATGATGTGCATTATAATGCTCTTTCCTAATGATCGGGGCAAAAATTTGCATTGTATCCGGGCTGAGATTCCGCCGTCCATTTCGATGGCTCTAATGCACATTACCTTGGAAAATGCAAGGCAGGAAAATCTAAACGAGCATGGTCTAGTGACTTTCTATAGCTTGACACTATCGGCCGACTCTGAAATGCTTACTTGGGCCTCCTGATTGCCTTTTTTCCTCTCTACTATGTTGTGTGAATGTGGTCTGTGGCTGTTCTGCATTTTACTGACTATACGGAGGTATCTGCGAATGTTTCTCAAATTACAATCTAGGACTCACAAAGTGGACTTAGTTCTCCCCCAAGGAGGCGTTCCTTGTGAGAAGCAGCAGGGTCTAGTGGAAAGGGCAGGGACCTCGGAGTCAGAGGGCCTGGGTTCTAATCTTGGCTCTGCCATGTGTCAGCTGTGTGACCTTGGGCAAACCACTTCACTTCTCTGTGCGTCAGGCACCTCATCTGTAAAATGGGGATTAAGACTGTGAGCCCCACGTGGGACAGGGACTCTGTCCAACCTGATTAACCTGTATTTACTCTAACGCTTAGTACTGTGGCACACAGTGAGTACTTAACAAAAACCATTTAAAAATACATATACTTACACATTATTTATTTTTCTCTTGCTTTTGTTACACTGTACTCTCCCAAGAGCTTGGTACAGTGTTCAATAAATACGATTACTGAATGAACTTGCTGCTGCTATGGGTTCTCTAACAAATCTTATCAATCAATCATATTTATCAAGAGCTTACTGTGTTCAGAGTGCTGTACTAAGTGCTTGGGAGAGTACAATATAATACCAACATAATAATAGTAACAGAGTTGGTACACGGGTTCCCTGTCCACAACGAGCTTACAGTCTAGAGGGGGAGACAGACAGTACTATAAGTAAATGAATTATGGCTCTGTACGTAACTTATAAGTTCCTCCCAGATTTCTACATCCATCCAGAACAGGTTGCTGCAATACTCTCTATCTGGGGGTTGCTCTGAAGAACACCTAAAAGCTTCAGCTTAGTACAAATCCCAGCAGGCTCGATTAGACAAATTACATCCCTGAGTCACCCTCCATGGCTGTCCTGAGGAAAATCAAAATGCCCCTTTAATGGCTTGGCGATGACCCTCTAGTCCCCTAAATTGAGTGACCCCTCCTTCCCTTTCCAATATTGTGATGATGTCAGCACCACTAGGAAAAGAAATGGCCAATAAAGCGGCAGGGAGAGAGGGGGTGGAACGGAAAACGCACAGGAGAAACAATTTCCGAAAAGTCAAACATTGGCTGGAACTGGAAAGGTCCTAAGTGAAAAGTGATTAAACTCGGGACGTTGATTGGAGGTCAAATCCGATGCTCCGGGAGAGAAGTTCCAAAGGAGGGTGGGTTTTGGGCAGGTTATTGATGGCCCAGAGTGAAGTGGGGGGGGACTCAGGTGTTAGAGCGAAGGGCTAGAGGAGCATGGGGCAGGGTATAGGTTTAAGGACAAGACTCTGGGTTCGAGTTCTGTCAGTGACAAGGAGGATGACCCTGGGCAGTTCGAAAAAAATCACACTTTACCTCTCTAAAGTTGCAACCCCCCCCCCCAAAAAAAGAGGTATAAAAATGTCTCACATCTAATCATCTCACTGAGGGGCTCTGAGGATTAACCAATCGATGACCTTAAGGGAAGTTGTGCGTCTAAAACATTAAAGCCTAAAACATTAAACATTAAAGGTGGGGGGGGGGTGTCCCGCCAAAGTGGGCAAAGTAATATAAGGATTTGATAATCCCACCAACACTCTCTGATCAAACTGGGCTGCTAATTTCGATGAAGGGAGGAGGAAGGATGCCCAGCCAAGCTGAGAGATGTAAACTCACGTGAGATGAGCTGCGATAAGCAAGTTCGACTGCAGTCCCCATCAGTTCAGTAAACACTAATGATGAAGAGAGGGCAGACTGTCACTGGTGATAAAGAGCCAACTAAACACTCTATTAGTTTTTCATTTCGTGAATTAATGTCCTTTATGGCGTGTGTACACTAGCCAGTTAATGAATTGTCTCCTTAGAACTGCCTGTGGTGCTCCTCAGCTGCCTCTGCTGGCAGGCATAAATTTCACAGGAAAATTAGCACTTTCAAAGAGGCAATAACTCCTTTAAAAGTGGTTTGTTTTCCATTAGTTTCTGCAAACATTCCTCCTAGAGAAACAGATTATCAGTAGGAAACATGCCTCTTGGGTGTGATTTTGTGCCTTTTTTTTAAAAAAAGGAAAGGAGAAAAGTTTCTAGTTCTTCCCAGGACGACCGTCAGTCTCACACTGGACTGATTTGCATGGCTCATGATAGGTGCTGGGAGGATTTTTTTTTTAATCCCCAAACCCCATTAATTTCTAGGACTGTAAATAGAAATCAATCTTTTATAACCCATCAGGTCTTTTACATTAAATAGATGATTAGGTTTCCTTCATTTGCAGAGGCCTTCCATACCTTATCTGCCCCTGCAGAATTTGGAAGTCAAGCCTGGGTCTTTGATGAAAATAATCATATTTTACTCCCCTAGTGTTTATTACTGCAGTGGCCTGCTAATGGTCGGGGAGTTACGCTTAAGGTGGTCTGCTGCTTTAACCTCTTTTCCAGCTGTCTGCTCTAAATGCTTCTTCCTTCTTGGATCAGTGTATCTGCCCAAAGGGCAGAGCTGTGCTGAGAAATCACATCATAATCTTGGGTTTGTCGGTAGCTAATAATAATAATAATGGTATCTGTTAAGCCCTTATTATGTGTTAAGCACTGTACTAAGTGCTGGAACAGGTACAAGATAATGAGATCCCACATGAGGTTCACAATCTGAATAGGAGGGAAAACAGGAATTGAAAACCCATTCTGCAGATGAGGTAACTGAGGCACGGAGACTTTCAGGGGTTTCCCCAAGGCTCCCAGGTCCATGTTCTTTAGGTGAACTGATATCGTTTCCACTAAGGTGGTGGGAGTTCTTATCCAGGGTGATCCTTTCAAACCCTGAACCAAATCAACGAGCATACCACCCGACAATATGAATAGCTTAGTTCTCACTTCACCTGATTGATGTTTTGCAAAAGGTTAAATCAAATAGGCAGCATGGTCTGAAGAAACTGCTACACCTGGACTTGAGGAGGAGCACAGCCTTGGGGAAAAAGCCAGGGCCTGGGGGTCAGAGGACCTGAGTCTTAATCCTGCCTCTGCCACTTGCCTGCCGTGTGACCTGCAGTAAGTCACTTGACTTCTCAGTGCTTCAGTTTCCTTATGTGTAAAATGGAGATTAAACACCTATTTCCCCCACCTCTTTAGACTGTGAGCCCTATGTGGGATGGGAACTGTGTTCAACCTGGTTATCCTGTATCTACTCTAGCGCTTAGGACAGTGTTTGGCACATAGCAAACACTTTAGAAACACCACAGTTAATATTATCATTACTCTTGTTATTATTAATAACCAAAAGGCCTCAACCTATCCCTGGCTCCTTTCTTTGATGCTGACGAGCCTGGAACTTATAACTGGTTCTAACTTAGTTTCTCCAAGTTGGGGGTGGGCACCGGTAGGGAAGAGATCATTCTGAGAGACTTTAAGGGAACGGATCTTTTTACAGGTAAAACTCCCCCAGTGGACAAAGGTACTCATATAATAACATTCAAAAACAGCGGCATAACGTGACCGAAATACAGCGATCTCTGAATTGTGAGGGTTACAGCGGGTCACAAATGAAGATACTAATGGTTTACAAGTATGGGGCAGGGCGGGGTTGAATACACCCGGTCTTGTCGGAGAATAAGAGCTAAGCAAGGATGGAGAGTGGGATGCAGCATTCGGCAAATAATGCCAAATGGTATTGAGAAAAAAATGGAATTTTTCTCAGTCTGCTTTTATCAAAGAATTGTATTAGGAGGTGACAACATGGTAATCTCAGTTTTTCCACGTGACTGGGTAATAATAAAACTGTTTCTCATATTGCTTTTCACTGAGGATCTCCAGGCACTGCACATGATAATCTGGTACCAAAGCAACTTCAGGATGCACATGTGTTCTAGAGGGGACGTCGCAAAATTAAGTGACTGGCCTGATGTTAGAGAGTCAGTCAGGGCCTCAACAGGAAGCGAATTCATTCCAGCCCAGTACCTCTTTCATTTAGAATCCTCCATTTATATATTTTATACTGCTTACCGTCCTCCAAGTGCCTCTGAGCCATTACTACATTTACACCATGTGAAAACTTATTGAAAGCCCCTTATGATGGCAGTGCATCTGTGCAAAGAGGCTGAATGAAAGTTGCCAAGGGAACATTAACTCAGAATTTCCTAACTTGAGTGCAATTAAAACCTCAGCCACAGTGCTGAATTAATGTAGCCTTTTGCATTTTAAATACATATTTTAATTAAATGACACCCTTCTGTAGAATATGAGGCTACATTTTTACGGAGGATTTCAGATGATGTTATAAACTGTGTCTATAAATTTTAAAGGCTTCCAGAAATCCCAAGAGAAATAGGCAGGCACAGAACATGGGCATCATACTATGCTATAGGATAGTATAGAATAGCCAGAAATTATGAAATCATTTGCTATCAATTGTATTTACTGAGCACCTACTGTGTGCAGAGCTTTCTACTAAGCACTTGGGAGAGCACGATATAACAGAGTCAATAGATACGTTCCCCGTCCACAAGGAGCTTACAGTCTAGAAGGGAAGTCGGACATCACGTTAAACGACAGGCATGTACCTAAGGGTTGCTGGGCTGACGGCGGGGTGAATAAAAGGTACAAGATTAATTTTTCTCACTTCCTTTTTTATACAGTGTAATCGTATAAGTTCATTTTGTTCCACATTACTTGTTACTCTATATAAAATAAGCCTTGGGAACGTTGGTAAAAATGAAGCGCCATTTGATCGCCTCTCAATCACATTATTCTGTGTAATTTATAACAATTTTTATTACCCGTATCTTAAAGATTCTTGTTTACGATTATTTGGAATGCTCGACAGTCACTGAAAAGGCACGTTCTCAAGCACTGCTAAATGCTTATCTTAGAAAAAGGAAAACACACTTTCCAAAACTCTTTCAGGGAAGAAGATTCCTGCACCACAGCGCTCATCTCATCCTCAATCTAGTTAGGGTGACTCATGAGCATTCTCTTCTGAAAGTTTTGAACAAGGGGAAGAAGGTGACTTTGGAATTTGTGAAATTGAGGCTATTCCTTGAATAGGAGAAACCACATAAAGTGTCATGATGGTAGGGATGGAAAAAAGGAAGAGAGAAAGCCAGGATAAAATGGGTAGCAGGTAAGACTGAATAGGAAGATAAGAAAAATGGGACAGGCAGGAGATGTACTAGGAAGGACTATGAAATGCTGACTGCGTACTTGAAACTTGGTGGACATTGAAAATGATGTGGAAGTGTTTTAAAGTGGGAGGTGAGATATAAAAGTGAAGGGAAAGAAACTCAGGCCTAGACCGGTTAAGTGGCTTGCCTTGTGTCAGCCAGACAGTTAGGGTTCAAAAGGGAACAGAATTCCCAGCTCCTAGGTAAACACGATGATGCCTTGCAAGGATGCAGAAAAAAAGTCTCAATGGAGATAATGTTTGCCATGCTGGGGAAAATACAGAACATTCATGCGATGCTTTTTGAGTACACTGTGATATGAAGCTTCTTATGAGATTATTAATAATCATAATTACAATCATAATAACCAGAAGTGATGAGGCAACAGAACATGCAATTAATTAGCGATGCATCGCTTTGGCGGTGAGGATTTTATCAACGGGCACGATAATGTTGTAAGAATCCATATCGATAATTACCCCTCTATTGTGATTTAGCAAGTGGATTAATACCATCAAAAGAAGGACGAATCCAAGAATGTGTCGAGAAACAGTTGCCATAAGGTATACTGCAGGGGGAGGGCGATTATTTGGGCTGCTGGTACGCTTACCGCATCTTTTTAATTGTCTGTGGGATGCAAGTAAACTTGATAAACTTAGTGAGTCATGGAGTTGACTGATATTGCTACTCATCTAAGCAAAACATTCCAACAGCATACATGGCAACAGCATTCAGTGACTGGTGGTCTCACTTCAGAGAGCTGTGCTTCTGAATACCTGCCACATAACCAGGAGATTTTTCACCTTGGCGAGGGATGATTGTAATGCATTTAGCTAATGCCTAGGTGGTCGTGAATACCGGAACAGAAACAAAATTAGTAAGAAGCATTTACCAAGCCCCCACAGTGCAGTAGGAATTCTGGAAAACAGACACTCGGAGGTGATTCCTACCCAGTGGATGTACAAGACTGAACTTTCATCACCAATGGAGAACCCTGATGGCCCGTTTGAATGCTTTGGTAACTAGATGGCTACTTTGGGGGCCTAATTTCTATAGATGGAGGGAGGATGGGAAGGCAAGAAAAGTGCCACATGAGGAATAAGCCGAATAAGAAATTCAAGCTAAATTCTGCTCGTTGTGGGCTGGGAATGTGTCTGTTGTTACACTCTACTCTCTCAAGCGCTCAGTACAGTGCTCTGCACACAGCAAGCGCTCATTACAATTGAATGAATGAATCCAGGCTTCAGATCCACATCAATAAGTTGCTTAGTGGAGCCAGCCAGTAAAGTCAATGGGGTTCTGGAGGGGATGGCGCTTTTTCGTTGTTTTAAATGGTTCAAAAGGCAATGTGGGACAGAACCAAGAAAATCAAAGCGCCCCTTTAATGAAGTCTTCTCTGTAGTGGTGTAATATATGGGTGGAGAAGTCTCCAAATAACGCTCAATTTATAATGGACTGATAGGAAGAGGGAGAAGCATGGGATTATTCCATTGCTACAAAAGCAATCCCAGAAAATATAGCTTTAACATGGACATCTCTTGACTTGAGCCAGAATGCATAGTGCTCTCTAGACTTTTAAAAGAAAAGCTCTCATTTAGACGAAGTTACCTCTTGGCAATAGGAATTCTTTGGAGGACAAAGACACTCAAAATTTAGTACTCTTAAGCTAATGGTAGATATATGACATTAGGTGCAGATTTACGTTTTTATTAAACCCCCCCTCCCCCTCTCTCACACACAATTTATGGTTTTAATGAAGTTCTGGTATTCTGAGCACCTTCCAGGGTTGTTCAGGGTCACTCAGACATTTAACAGTCTTTAATTATTCTGACTTTTAAATAAAGTTATTAATAAAAGGTCTTAAAAAAAATCCCTGTGAGCAATCAATTCAGTGAGATGTGATACAAGTCGAGCCAAAAGAAAGAAAGAGGAAAAAAGGAAGAAAAAGGCTTTGATTATGGGAAAAACATGAACTCTGAAAAGCTTAATTCAGTACATTCTACACAGCGGGGTTAAATGTAAAGGTCATTTCGAGTGCTCCTAGAAACATAATAAGGTGTTGGTTTTTCCAACACATTAGCAGTGCAAACTCTGGTAAAGTGAAGTGCGTTATTTACCCAACTCCAGATAATACGATACGCTCCACACAGGCACAATGGTCTTCTAGCCAAAAGAGTGTTTTGTGTTTAGTGGAGCCACGTGTTTAGTGGAGTAGTAAGCGCTCAGTAAATATGACTGATTAATTGATTACCTGAGCTGCTACAAGCTTGGGCCGAAAGATGGTTCTGAAATAGATTAAAGTCGCACCCTTATCAAGACTCAACCCCCCAGCACGTGCTCTGCTGATATCCACTGATACTGCAGAACTCAGAGTCTTAGAAAAATTCTACTACTTGAGCAGCCTGCTCTTAGGAAATGTTGCTACAGATCACACCGTCGCAAGACAAACTGGCGGGAACAGCTTAGCATTTGGAAAGCTGACACGTCAGTTCTGGAAGGAAAGAGGAGTCAGCTCGAAGACAGAGAAGGAAATGTCGTTGTCATGACACTGCTATACAGCTGAGAGACATGGTTGCCAACCCGAGGTCATATTTAAATCATTTAGATGGCACAAATTGATTTGGTCAAGGTGGATGGCTGGCATAATGGCAAGATCTCATCCTGAACACTGAGGTCCTGTGATTTTTTTTTGTTTCGTTTTGCTTTTAATGGTATTTGTTCAGCGCTTACTACAGCTCGGGCACTGTACCGAGCCCAGGAACAGTTATAAGTTATTCCACTTGGACAAAATCCTTGTCCCACACCACAGTGTTAATCCCCATTTTACAGGTGAAGTGAAGTGACAACCAAGATCACACAGCGGACAAGTGGCACAGCCAGAGTTTCCCCTAGGCCATGCTGCTTCTCTGTTATGAGAGGACAGGCACAGAGGCCATGGAGATTAGAGCTCAGCCGCGATGGTGCGATGGCATGGTACGGATGAATGGTAAGAGTATACCCAAGATGCTTTTGGATGGAACATTCAGCACCAGCCCATGTTCCAGAGGTGACCAAAGGAAAAGGTACCAAGGAGTCCTGAAGGCCAACTCCAAACCTGCTCCACTGTCGCTCGCATTTCGGGAATCGCGGGAAGAGAGAGGTACTCCTGGGGGCGGGTCTGCCATTCGGGTTATTTAGTCTTCGGAGGACTGACACATTTCCACAGCAGAGGAGAAACGTGCTAGATAAAAGGCAGTTTTAAGTTCTGCACAACCACTAGTTCTTATCTATCTGAGCACTGTCTACTGTCGGCTGGATGCCTCTGCCTCGGCCTCCGGCCACATCTTGCAAAACCCAGGAAGGGATGGGAATGAGGTTGATCTAGCCTTTTGACAGGAGACTCTATCGGGAATTGCTAGGAATAGAGGTCCTTGCACAGTTGGTGCTCAAGAGATGTTGAGAGTCAACAAACGAATGGCTCTCCAAGTGGCCCCGGCCCATAGCAGGACCACTGTAGCCTGGGAAACTGTTCTTTCTGCCATCGGGGCAGGGGCTCAGGAACAGACCTGGGCCCCAGTGGTGAGCATTCTGGAGAATGCCAACGCCCCAGAAAATTAAGATTTCCATTTAGTATCCGTGGGGGGGATACTAAACTGTTGTGCTTGCTTGCTTGCTTAAGTGAATCTGAGAATGAAACACTCAAGACAGCAATCTCACTAATCTCACTAATCTAGAACTTCTCCCTCTGTGTTCCCGGGTAAGTATAAGTTTCTGGGATGCTGGACAAAACAGGTCCATGTCCACTTTCAGCTGCAATATTCTAAAGCCCACTTGTCCTAGAAGAAAGCTCTCCGAATGGAGGACACTGGGCTTGAGTGAAACCTTGGCCTTCAAACGGCAGCAGGCTCAGAGGGGAAGAATTCAGAAGGGTTGGACATGCGCTGACTCTCAGCATTGTACGTTGAGGAACTCTGGGGGCAGAGACTGGGGACAGCAGGAAGGCAGTCAAGGGAAAAATATTTCCAGGGCCGGCCCAACAGGATAACGGTGCTGAGCAGCAGAAACAAGACGAGGAGTGCGGCACTCTGCACTGGCCGGTAGTCAAACCCACGTGCCTTGGATGGTGGGGAAGGGGAGACGGCCGTGTCAGTTTCCTGCCGCGCACGACCCCCTCCCGGTTTCTGGAGTCGGGAATGGGGTTGGAGGGACGTGAGGGAGAGGGAAAAGTTCCACGTTGCCAGGGTAGCTGCAGGGAGCCGTCTGTCTGCAAGTGAACTGTGTTCCCTTTCCTGGAATGAAGCAGATCCTGCAGCATATGCAAAGTACCTTTGTGGGGGTGTTTCCATAACACATCGCCACACTTTCCATTAAAACCTCATGGGCTGCTGGCTTAGGCAAATGTGCTAATTAGGCTTTCTCTATGTTTAATACAAATAACACCACTGAGGGACTCAGAAACGATTCCTTCTCTCTGCCTGGCGTCGGGAAAAAGCTTTTCCCGATCAATCAATGGTATTTATTGAGTGTTTACTGTGTGCGGAGCACACTGCAATGAGAGTTACTTAGCTCCTGCTGCTAAAGGGTAAGTCGAAAAGCAGAGGAAGATAAAAACAGGCCTTTACCTAGTACCTCTTATCCCCAAAGTACCAACCTGCCCTCATGTTAAACTTAGCAAATCCCTAACTAAGCATCATAGGTATAATGGATTTAAAGCCCATTGCTAGCAATATGGTCTATTATATATAGGAAAATATTTTGTTATCTCAGGCAAGTTATATTTTTGCTATACTTTCCCTCCTTCTAGTAATGCCTTATATACCCATTCCATTTCTAGCTTGGGCAGTGGCTAGAGAGTGGAAGGCAATCTGCTACAAGGCCAAACTCACCGGTGCTGGGCAGCAGCGGCACAGGAGAGAGTCGAGAGCGGAGAATCGTTTACCGTGCGGAAGGAGCCAACGGTAAACCACTCCGGTATTTTTACCACGAAAACTCTTCGGATCCACTACCAGTACGATTGCAGATGGAAGTGAGGCGCTCCGGGAGAGATGTGGCGGGAGAGATGTAGAGAAGCAGCATGGCTCAGTGGAAAGAGCACGGGCTTTGGAGTCAGGGCTCATGAGTTCGAATCCCAGCTCTGCCACTTGTCGGCTGTGTGACTGTGGGCAAGTCACTTAACTTCTCTGTGCCTCCCTTCCCTCATCTGTAAAATGGGGATTAAGACTGTGAGCCCCACGTGGGACAACCTGATTCCTCTATGTCTACCCCAGCGCTTAGAACAGTGCTCGGCACATAGTAAGCGCTTAACAAATACCAACATTATTATTATTATTATTAGATGTGCCTATGACGTCGCTATTGGTCGGATGCGACTCGACGGCATAAGACAACAATGGTAAGGCCTTAGTAGAGGCATTAAAACCGATTCTTCCTTTTGAAGAATTCACTCCAGCTGGTCCCTCAGAGAGCAGAGGACTGTAAACTTCTTGAGGGCAGGGACCACGTCTACCAACTCTACTATACTAAACTCTTCCCATGTGTTTTAGTACTGTGCTTTGCACTCTACAACTGCTCAATAAATACCACTGGCTGAAATGAGAAACTGGGGCAGATGTCTTGGCCTCATTGCTCTCGGGACTCTCAGCCCTCCTGGCTAATGGCAGAGCCCTGTAGAGAAGGACCAAATGGACCCCGAATGAATGTCCCCAGGGCACAATCAGTGGGTGGGTCATGACTGAAGAGTAAGACTAAGGCACTGGGCATTTCCCACTCTTTGAACCCTCTTTTCCTCCCCCAAAGATATCAATAATAAGAATTATGGAATTTGATAGGCGCTTACTATGTACCAGGCACTGTACTAAGTGCTGGGGCGGATACAAGCAAATCAGGTTGGACACTGTCCCTTTCCCTCATGGGGCGCACAGTTTCAATCCTCATTTTACAGGCGAGGTAACTGAAGCCCAGAGAAGTGAAGTGATTTGCCCAAGGTCACACAGCAGATAAGTGACAGATTAGAATCCATGACCTTCTGATTCCCAGGCCTTTGCTCTATCTGCTATCCCATGGTCTCTCTCCTAATGACTGCCTCACACTCAGGGACTTGCTTGGGGCCCCATTCCACCCCTGAGTGGCCCTGGTCACTAATATTTGGGGGAGAAATAACTATATCCAAGACATAAGGCTCTCCAGTTTGGGGGTTGGGAGTAGTTTCAGAGCCCACAGGTTGATTTAGAAAGCTAGTCCAGGGGGACAAATACGGGAAGCATATTGCCTCCTGGGCCTCATCCTTTTCACATTTCCAAAATAATTGGTCTGTCTTCTCCAGTGGTTAGTAAGGAGCTCCTGTATGGATAAAGCTATTGGTTGACAGCCTTTTTGTCCTGAATCTGCTTTGCTTTCCGGGGTGATCTTGAAAAATTCCCTTAATAGATTTCTTCAGAGTCCCTGCTTCCCTAAATCAGTGTCTAGAGAGGCATCTAAATGGTGGGTGGGTGAGGAAATGCCTCAACAAAACAATCAGACTTTGATATTAATAAATAAACCGATGGTATTTGAGTGCTATGTGCACTTGAGAGAGTACAAGTGTTTAGTGCAGTGTTCTGCACACAGTGAGCGCTCAAGACATCCCACTGATTGACATTTTTAAAATATGGTATTTGTTAAGTGCTTACTACATGTCAAGGACTGTTTTAAGTGCTGTGGTAGATACAAATTAATCAAGTCAGACACTGTCCCTGTCCCACAAGGAGCTCAGAGTTTAAGTAGGAGGGAGAAGCGGCATCGAATCCCCATTTTATAGGTGAGGAAACTGAGGCACAGAAAAGGTAAGTAATTAGAACCCAGGTCCACTGACTCCCAGACTTGTACTCTTCCCAACAGGCCACGCCGATGAGTTGGAAGGGTACAATAGATTTGGCAGACCTCAGCGAGCTTACAGTCTAGTACGGGGGGAAAGACAAATAAATTACAGATACGGGAAGTGGCAGAACATAAGGATTTGGATCTAAGGCTTGTGGGGTTGGATGACGGGTTAGTATCACAGCGTGTCGGGAATATGGACCAAGTGCATAGGGGATGCAGAAGGCAGGGAGAAGTGGGAAGAAAGAAGAGAGCTTAGTCAGGGAAGCTCTTCTGTTGTTCCTGCTTTCCTAGGAAACTACTTTGGCAAAGCGTTTGGGCTGATGCGATTATATGCTCATTTTTATTTTGGAAGCTCCTTGGCAGAGTTAACTCTCCAATATAAAGGAAAGAACCTGGAGCCAGTTTCAAACATGGTAGTGAGTAAACCCCTACTTTTTGGCTCCATCCTTCCACCCAAGTTTCTGTAGAACCCTGCGTTTGTTTCTAAGAAAGTGTTGTGGTTTTGATTTAAAGTAGATCTCCCTCCCACTAATCAACTAGCCCAAGAAAGAAACCAAAACTTACGAAATGAAAAAAAAAATTGTGACACAGGCAAAGTCCACATCCTGAATAAAGTAGTTAGGTCTACACTTTTTAATAAAGGCTGAACATTCAGTTAAAGTGAAATCATTCTCCCTACAGAAATGTTATCTGGGGTCTGAGAATCTTTTCAGATTTACCACAGTAATCCCACACAGGAATTCCAACAGGGAAGAGTTATCACCGACTCTACAGTACAGAGCGACGTCTCTACACACGGAGCCGAATTGTGTTTGAACTGGGATCCATCCCCAAGGTGACAGGTTAATGGCTTTATCTTCTCCTTTTCTATAATTGTATGTGAATACACTCTATTTACAGACACATTTACATAGACTTTAACCACCTATATTAAGGCTCTCTGGTTTAATAATGCTGATAATTCCTTGTCTTCCAATCACATTATGCTACACCAAGCGTCACTTCTAATGTACTCCATATTTTAGAAGGATGACGTTCTAAAGAGGCTAGGAAAAGGAGGTGAGGTGTGGGGCGGGGATGGGTCGCCTGAGGAGGAAAACCTTAAAGTGTTAAAAATACAATCTCTATCCATTTGGTTTTCCACCCGGGTTAATTCAGACATTTCTAGCAACTTTATCCTTAAACACCGATGGCGTGTGTCTGTTTTTTAAGAAGTTTGTGTTCCCTTAAAAAAGACAAGAGGGAAGAAAATGACTTGTCATATCTGACTGGTTTGGAAATATAAAATCCAATTCTGAAGAAGTGGAGATAAGGAAAGCGTTGCGGAAGTGCCATCAGCTTAGCAAACACTAAATAATGAACAATGCTGAGACTGTCCAGCATGATAAAACACTCCATTAGAGGAACTGTTTTTAAATAGAGTGATAATTGTGGCACATCCACAGCAAAAGGTTATTGAATTTTTATCTGTAGCAAGAAGCTTTTGACAGACTCACCCAAAAGTCACCTACAAATTTTACCAGCCCCTTCTTCAGATGAATTTAACCAAAGGGTTTTCTGACATGGAACGTCCTTCTGACATTTACAGGGTTTTCTGCTTCCTTAGAGAAACCAATCAGATATTCGGTTTCCACAAAGACATTTCTGATTTTCATCGGCGCGCCTTTTTTTTTAATATTATTTTCTAGGATTTTCTTCCTTTCATAAAAATTGGATTAAGCTGCTGGTTAAAAAAACGCCAGCTCAAATCCACCCTGGCTTCGGTGAATGTGCGGAATTAACTGTTATTAATAAGCACCTCTGGGCCCTTGAGACCTGCATCTAATACACACTAACACCTGCACCTCACCACGCCTCTGCCCTTATTTTAATTGTCTGAGTTGCTGAGATGAAAGCAAGCCCTGGGTGCAAAAAGCATCATTTTTCCTCTGCCTGAAAAGCAAGACTCCAATGTCTCTAGAACAAAACAGATCCCGGCATCCCAACGGAACAGGCCGTGGGATTTGAGTGAAATGATTTAGAGAAGCAGCATGGCCTAGTGGATAAAACACAGGCCCGGGAGTCAGAAGGACCTGGGTTCTAACCCCCGGCTCCGCCACGTGTCTGCTGTGAGATTTTGGGCACTTCCCTGTGACTCAGTTCCCTCATCTGTAAAATGGGGATTGAGAGTGTGAGCTCCACGTAGGACAGACGCTATGTCCAAACCGATTTGCCTGTATCCACCCCAGCTCATAGTACAGTGCCTGGTACCTAGTAAGCGCTTAGAAGCAGCGTGGTTCAGTGGAAAGAGCATGGGCTTGGGAGTCAGAGGTCATGGGTTCGAATCCCCGCTGTGCCAATTGTCAGCTGTGCGACTGTGGGCAAGTCACTTCACTTCTCTGTGCCTCGGTTTCCTCATCTGTAAAATGGGGATGAAGACTGTGAGCCTCACGTGGGACGACCTGATTACCCTCCCCCAGCGCTTAGAACAGTGCTCTGCACATAGTAAGCACTTAACAAATACCAACATTATTATTAACAGATACCACAGTTATCATTATTCTCATCAGTTTCTTTAACATGCAATACTTGGAAGTTAGGTAGGGATTTCTTTCCTAGAAGTTTAAAGCATTTCTCTGGCATCCCTTTGTGACAGCTAGAGAACCCACGCCACTAATCCCAACCAGAAGACTTGCCCCGGGTACCAGAAAGTTCCCTTTCAGCCTTTATCGGTTCCCCGAGCACCGTCCTAACAGTCTTATGGCAGGCCCCAGAGTCCAGGCAGGCTGAACGTGGGTTGATGGAGGCAGTTCAGAGCCAGCATTCCCAGGCAGCAGCTGTCAACTGGGAAGCTGGCCATCACCCAGCCCAAAACTCCAACCTTTCAGTCAATCTGGAAACATGATGACAAGAAGAACTAGTCAGAAATTCCCCTAGCTCGGGACTCCAACGCGAGGCTGCTTCCACCTAGGCTCTTCAGGCAACGTGGATGTAAGATTTCTCTTTTGGAAACAACGGCTGTTTTTTTGTTTTTTTCTCATCTAGACTTGGCCACCGGGTGACCTTGGGCAAATAATTTAACTCTGAGCTTTACAATCCTCATTTGAAAACCGGGATGATGAGGCTGACCTGCCTCCAGGACTGAAGGAAGGGATGGGAGAAAGGATTAATGAATTAATGATCGTATAGGTCCCCCAAAGCAGGATGCACTATATAAATGTTAAATATTACTATTATCATAATACCCTTTGGGAATGTAATGTGTGCGTGCCACATACACACACAGATACAGACACGCACACCTCACTACGCTCTCCTTGGGCTAGCAGCAAAGAATTGGCCTTTGTGCCATTTCGATTAGAAGCTTCTGAAAACAAATGCCCTCCTGAATTCTAGAAGAGTCTCTAGTTCCACCCCACAGCAACCAACTCCAAATAAGGGCCGACTGGCGATTTTCAGAGAAACTACAGGGCTGAGTCGCATCGTCCAAGTCTTTACTCTTGCATCATTTCAAGCCTGGCTCCCCACCCCCACACACTTCCCTCCCTCCTTCCCTCCTCTCCCTTTACCTTCTCCTTGGGGAATAATCAAAGTCCTGTAAGAGCAGCAGGCAGGAGGCAGGAGTAAGTCACTAGATGCTCTGAGGAGCTGAAGGAAAAGTGGCACCGGCTGGAGGGAATTGGAAGAGGATAGGAGAGGCAGCATGAAGGAGACACCCACGTTGGGAAAACTGCACGGTTTGAATGGGAGCCATGGGACAGAGGAAACAGGTAGACGACGGATGTACACAATAATAATAATAACGGTGCATGTTAAGCCCTTACTATGTGCCAAGCACTGTTCTAAGCGCTGGGATAGATACAGAGTAAGCAGGTTGTCCCATGTGGGGCTCATAGTCTTAATCCCCCTTTTACAGATGAGGTAACTGAGGCACAGAGAAATGAAATGACTCGTCCAAGGTCACACAGCAGATAAGTGGCAGAGCCGGGATTAGAACCCACATCCTCTGACTCTCAAGCCCGTGCTCTTTCCACTAAGCCACACTGCTTGGGGAGAGGATAGCATTTAGGAGCAAAGAAGGACCCTCTGGGTGATGAGAAGCCAGAAGAGGTTAGTGAGGGCAGGGACAGGAGGCGGGGGAATGGCATTTTGTTGGCGTGGTTGAACTGACCCAGAAGAAGAGCATTCAGGGACAGATGACCCAGAATCCAAGCAGGAAAAATCTATTCAGGTCAGGGGCAGAGGCTCTGCTGATAATCAATAATAATGACATCTGTGGAGGAGGATATAGAAGGCCCCAGATGTTTTCCCTAACAAAGTAACAAAAGAACAGAAATCGTTTCTGTTGTCAGCAGCGACATGTTGTTTAGAAGAGTCATTAGAATGGCCAGCAAAGGAGGGCAAGGGCTTGCTCCACATTCATTCTTCCTTAATATACATTTCACTGGGGTTTTATACTGAACAAGGCTCAATTAAGTCTGGAGAGGAATAAAGATGAATCATCCCAAAAACACCGCTTAGTGCTTTCCCCCCTTTCATAAAATAACATAATTAGTTGCAAAAGGAAGACAATGGTTATAGATTTGGACGTTAGCAAAGCATCTGACAGACACAAAAATTTCCAAATAAAATTGGTTCCAAAGGGCTTCAGGGGGAACAAGTCGTATGGCTTGACAATGGTTTAAAAATCATAAACCAAGTATAATGCCAAAGAGTAATTTTCTTCAGTAAGCAGCGGGATAATGAAATTAACAAGTGACACTAAATTGGAAGGTAGGGCTAACACTGGTGAAAACAGAGAAATAGCACAAGGAGGCTCAAAGAGGCTAGGGATAAGGACGGCGAACCGCCAAATGAGATTCAACTTGAGAAAATGAAAACTAATAGGAAAAAAATGATTAAAGGCATAGAAGGGCTGACTTAGGAGGAAGGATTAAAGCAACTAAATATGCATAGACAGAGGAAGCACTGACTAAGGGGGAATCTGATAACTGTCTACAAATATTTGAAACGCATAACTACCAAAGAGGGAGAGGAATTACCCTGCAAGGAGTTTTAATTAAGAATAATCAGATGGAATTAGAAAAAGGGACAACTCGGGCTGGTGCTCGGCACAAAAACGAGCGATGTAACTGGGTGACATCTTTTAGGATCCGGGATCACTGCTTTCTCCATTTTTAACATGAAGCCTGTTGGGGACCAAGGTAGGGGAAGGAGTGTGTTCCGGTTTCTTTGCGTTTTTCTTTCTTTTACCTTTGAGTCCTTGAGAGTGGACTCAGGTGAAGGGAAGGAAGGCTCTCTCTTCTAGGAGACTAAGCAAGCTCCACACTGCATCAAAGCATAATGGAAGAGAGCTGGGTGGATAATTCTGAATTGGCAGTTAGGCAGGCCGGGCTCTTTCACATTTTAATCTCTGGGTTGTGATCGTTTGCAATTCACGCAATTGGTTCAGCCCTCTCAGGCAGCTTTAATGTAGACCAAAGGCCTGATCTGTGGCTTTGACCCCAGGTTTTCTAGCATATTGGTGAGGAGGTGAAAACCAGAGAAAGCACTTTGCATGTGCTCTCCCTTTGCTCGCCTCCTCACTCATTGTACTCCTCACCCCAGGGGGGACATGACTGGCAGGGATCAAAAGAGTGTGAGTGCCACTAGCATTAGAATACATTCCTCTGCTTAAGTTCTCCACCCTCTGGGCTGAAGCTCATCTATCAATCTGGATCAGAGGCTCCATTGATGACGTCTGCTTTCTGATGGCTGAGCAAGCTAACCAGGACACCAGGAAAGCCAGGGCTAATGGTTGCCCCCTTCCATCCCCACTGCTCTACCACCTCTGTGGTTCTTAATATCGCTCTCCTCATTTCCGATCTGTAATGTAACATTTAGATTCTCAGAGTAAAACAGGCATTCCATGCCCCAAGTGTAATGAGCTCTAGAAATGTGAATAATCGACTGGAGGGCCGGTATGCTTAAAAATGGCATTTTGTTGTAAAAAGTGCAACTTCATGCGATTGTAGTTAAATCACCGGCAGTCAGTACACTCCTCCAGCTGGGATCGCATCACTCTATAGATCCTAAACGTCGTTCCAGCCACCCTATCTTCAATCCGACTTTGGGACAGCCTGGGAATTTCCAACTCTAAAACGCTGGGGATTGTACCTGGATGGTCAGCTCCTTGGAATTCAGCCAGTTTGGATGTAAATGTTAATTTTTAAAGGCTTCAGCATTGCTAAGGTCTTCTTCCCTTCAGTCGAAGGAAGTGGATAAAAGCATGAACTTTTCATTCGGCTTTAGAATGACCTTCCAAGTACAATTCACTGGGTATAGTAAGTTTTCGATAAATGCCATTGATGGATTAATTGATTAACTAAGCCCCAGGTAGAGTATTTTGCTTTTTTTTTTCCTTTGGAAGGAAGCTCACCTATTTGCTTTTAAATGGCTACTGGATTCAAGTGCCATGGTCTCAGTTGCTCAGATGCTGGGTTCTAGACACTCGCAAACTCTCTTGGTAATATCATCTCATATGTGGAGTATATGGAAACCTTTCTGTGGAGGGAAGAGAGGATAGCGTTTCTGATCATATCAGTGTGTCCTGGACACTGCAATCGGGAACACAGTCTCACTGCATTGGCTTCAAATTCCATTAATGCCTTCTGCCACAGACCCAAAGTTAATGTCTAAAAATGCATTTTTACTTGGGAAAATGAAGATAAGCTTTTTTCATCTCTATTGCAGCTATAAGAAGAAATTAACATAGGAATAGTGAATTACGATGACACTCCCCCTTCAGCATTCAGTTCCGTAACTGGCCCAGACATCTTCAGAGCAACACATTTTTTGTCCCCGCTCTTCAGGGGAAATAAAATCGTATTTAAATAATGTCTTGAGAAAAACAACCACCACCTGGAACCAGGTGACCTGAGCGGGTGCTCCCTGAAACTGAGGGATGAAAAGTCAAACCAGAACAGGGAAGGGACTGGTTGAACAATACATAAAGAAGCCTTATGAATTAGAATCAGCAGGACCTGATAGCAGGTAGCTATTTGAGATATTAGGTGGGAACATATTTGAGAAATAATGGAAAAGCAGAAATAAATGGAAAAATATGAAAAAAAGGCATAATTGTGGTTATTATCAGCTGGTCAGCTTAACTCCAGGACTCTATATACAAATCAACAATCAAATTGCAATCACCTAGAACAACCCTACGTACAAACCGGAGCACTTTCGTATAGAGCAAATCACAGCGACCAATTTAATTTTCTTATAGGACACAGGCAGGCATGTAGATAAAATCCAAGCAATAGATGTAATCAATTTGGATTCTGGTAATGACTTTGATTAGGTCTCAACTGACAATCAACAAGCTGGAAAACCATTCATTCTTTCAGCTGTATTTACTGAGCTCTTACGGTGTGCAGAGCACCGTACTAAGGGCTTGGGAGAGTACAAGACAACAATAAAATGACACATTCCCTGCCCAACTGTCTAGACCACATAGCTAACTGAAATGCTGCATTCAGAGGAGGGTTTCTGGTGACACTGTGCAAACCATATCGCTATTCACCACAACACAGAATCTCAATCTTGAAGTCTTCAGTACTCGCTGCGGGCAGGGAATGTGCCTGCTGATTCCGCTGTACTGTGCTCTCCTGAGCATTTAGTACAGCGCTCTGTGCATACTAAGTTCTCAATAAATGACTGATGGATTGACCAAGACTTGTCAATTGTTCTCGATGGGAGACTTCACCATCATGATTATTATCATCATTAATATCAACTTCAAGACTGTAAGCTCATTATGGGAAGGGAATGTTTCTCTTTATTGTTGACCTTGTATCTACCCCAGCGCTTAGAACAGTGCTCGGCACATAATAAGCGCTTAACAAATACCAACATTATTATTATTATTATTATTGTACTCTCCCAAGCGCTTAGTACGGTTCTCTGCATACAGCAAGTGTTCAATAAAGACGACTGAGTGAATGAATGAATGATCACCAACAACAACCGCTCAATGTCATCTTGATGAATGTCAATGTCACAGGGAAGCAGCGCGGCTCCATGGAAAGAGCCTGGGCTTGGGAGTCAGAGGTCATGGGTTCGAATCCCAGCTCTGCCACTTGTCAGCTGTGTGACCGTGGGCAAGTCACTTCACTTCTCTGTGCCTCAGTTACCTCATCTGTAAAATGGGGATGAAGATTGTGAGCCTCACGTGGGACAACCTGATTACCCTATATCTACCCCAGCGCTTAGAACAGTGCTCTGCACATAGTAAGCGCTTAACAAATACCAACATTATTATTATTATTATCTTGGGTGGATATACTGAGTGGTAGTCCATAGAGGCCAAACCTGGAACTGATAACAGCTAATATTTTTATTCCTGAGAGGGATAATTTCACTGTCCACCAACCTAGCCCTTTTATATTAGTGTTGTCATGAAGCTAACATAGAGGAAATTTAACCATCACTACATATTATGACGGGTGCAAAAGCAAGGAATTAAATGGAAGTGTAATGTCTCTTTTGAACTTCATCCCATTATTTTGAACATCCACTGACTGCCCAAAGTGTTAGGATAATACCGTGTTCACAATGAGTGCAGAAAGAATACCAATGATTGAAATGAAAGTCCTGGACTTCCTTCATGGATCTCTCCAGCTCAGGTGGACACTAGTCTGTGCAGAGGTACATGATAATGCCTCATAATTGCTCTTCAAATTGGACCAGGCTTGGCCCTGTAAAACTTAAGAATAATAATTATTACAATAATTGTATTATGTGCCAGGCACTGTTCTAAGTGTTGGGGTAGATACAAGATAATTGGGTGGTCACAGTCCCTTTCTCACATGGGGTACACAGTCTTAATCCCCATTTTACCATATGAGGAAACTGAGGCACAGAGAAATGAAATGACTTGCCCAAAATCCTTCAGCAGACAAGTGGCAGAGCCAGTGAGTCATATTTATTGGGCACTTACTGTATACAGAGCACTCTACTAAGTGCTTGGGAGAGTGCAATATAACAATTTAACAGACACATTCCCTGCCCACGACAAGTTTACAGTCTAGAGCCGGGATTAGAATCCAGGTTCTCTGACTCCCAGGTCCTTGCTTATTCCACTAGGCCATGCTGCTTCTATAGACAAGGCCCAGAAAGGGGGCTGTCATCAGAGACTGGTACCATCGTCATCGTCAGTGGTATTTATTGAGTGCTTACTGTGTGCACAGAATAGTAAACGCTTGGGAGATTACAGTGCCACAGAGATGGCAGGTACATTCCTTGTCCACAACAAGCTGAGCATCAGATCTAACCTCCAATTTAAATACGATAAGATTCCTCCTGCCCACCCCATCCACTTCCTCACAAGATGTTCATCTATCTCCCTTTTCCCTCGAAGCCCCAGCCCCAGCCTCTAACCCTCAGATCTAATTCCCATCCATCTAACTGATCACTGGATGAGGGGTAGTGATCAGAGGGAGGAGATAATGAAGGACTCCAAGATGCAGGTGTGGAAATTTACTTTCCCTCTCACAGGTCTTGAACTTGAACTTCACCGGAAGCCCCTTTAGGGGATCCCTGACCTTTGAACTTCTAATGGGGTTCTCCAGGTCAGTAAGTCTCACAATTACACTAAGCTGTGGAGTTGTCCCAAAGACCATCCCCTCTGTTTTCTGAAAGTACCATAAAAGTTGTTCCTTTTCTCCCTTGGCGAGACCGGCCCATTGCCATTTTTCATTATCTGAGGCTTCCGCACATTGGGGGAATTCCCTGAACTGTAGAATTTTCTCCTATAAATTCTCAGGGCAGGAAAGACTCAGATTGGGTAAACCTGGCTCCTAGCCAGAAAAATAAACTGCACCTACCGCTTCGCTTAAACAAAGACAACACAGGAAGTAAATGATTACAGGTCCCTTGAGGTGTTTTACAAAAGTACCATCACAGTGTTGATACTGGAGTCACTTAAATCGCTCGATGAACCATCAAGAAATATCGCTTACGTTATGAAATGGATTTGAGTTCAAAGGAAGAAACGTTAACTGGTTTGGTAGAAGAAATCCCCATCAGATGATTCGAGAACAGAACTGGACATCGACTCTACTGGATAGCTCTTAGTGACATGAGCACAACAGCAAAACTGTGCAATTACACACAGCAAAATTCAGGTGGCATCTTTCTCTATGTGAAATCGTCTGATACCAGGTTAGCTGTGACCCACTGAAAGCTAAGGGCAGCTGAATATTGCATATTAGGGGCAGGCCTCGCACAATATAAACCAAAGGAGACGTACACACATCAAGAGCTTAGCGCACTGTGGATGTGAGCTGGTTCTGGAGGAGGGTGACAGCCTCAGAACACCAACAGCAGTATGTGGGGATTAACAACAGGACCCATATCAAGCCCCGAATGAGGTAGGAGCAGTAACAGGTGAAGGTGGAATTCTGTACCCCTCCCTCCCCAATTCCCAACCTTTTCACACCTCACATTCCAGAACCCCCCTGCTTCCAGCATCTCATCCAGCCCAGTGTCCCAAGCCACCATATCGTCAACTCAAAATAGGTAATGGAACCCCCCGACGCGTCTCTTCTAGCTTTCCTTCAGATACTCACTCTGAGTCGTTGAAAGGTTGGAGAAAGCTGCTCTGGTCCGGCCCGCCAACCACTCCAGGCTCTCGTGCATGTTCGCCAAGGCTTTCAGGTCGCTGACATCACGCAAGATCTCTTGCTGGGGGATTAATTTATCTCCCAGGTTCCCAATGAGAACTTCAGACTCCTTGCCAAAGGCTGCCCTGAAAAATAAGCCAGACACACCCATCAACCAAGAGCCTCGATGGGGACCCATTTCATTTCTATTTGTGTGAGAGGGGTTACTAGAGGCCACTGCTTCACTGGTCCATTTTTTAGGATCCATTAGTATGGATGGCCATAGATTTCTTGGCAAAGCTAACTAATAACAGCGATTAGGTGTCATTAGGTCACTTTTGCTTGGGAGTCTCTTAAAATCTTTCTGTAATCCTAGATTGATTCCCTGCAACTGCTCTAAACAATATTTTCTTCGAGCTCGCAACTTCCCTGTCGAGAAGACAGTCAATACAGCTCCCCGTTTGTTGTTGCCCAGTCAAGTTGGACTTTTCGTTTTCTTAATCACGGAGCCGCATGCCAATCCTTCAACCCCCTAATCACCCTAATCACCACAAAGGCAGTATGAAGGAAGTAACAGCTTTGAAAACAGGCTCATTCACTTTTTTTTTTTTTTTACATTTCTAGGTCTAACACAAGGGAGGAAGTGTAAATCAAGACCTGTGTGCTTAAGGAAAAGAACAGTTGCTTGGGTAGGATTCTGCAGGGGTACCAGGCTTGCACATCAAGTTTGTGTTCTCTTTAACAGTTAAAGATTTGCTTAACCTTTTTTGGTCTAAGAGCAATAGACAGGAAAAATATAAAATGCCCTGTGCTGATCATATTATAGCCATCTTACTTGATGTGAATCCACGATCATCCCTAACAACTTGGGAAGCACACAGGAACTATAACACTAAATAAGTGATCGACTCCAGCTACAGGATCCAGCTCTACGAAAATCATCTCATCGAGGATGTGAGTGCTCGTGGAGCTAATGGGAGAAGGGGCTACGTGTTACCGAATCCTAAAATGGATGACTCCTTTGCTGCTTCATTGCTGTTTCTTGAAAGAAAAATACATTTTTAATACCATGCCAATTCAAGCTTCAGTAAAGCACAACTTGAAACGTATAATGAAAACACACTCTGAGAAGTTGGGGGAGTTTTGGGGGGGGCGCGCGGCAGTTGGGCTGACCACAAGTCCACCGGGAACACCCGGCTAGCTACCTGACGAAGTTCTGGTCAATAAAATACTATAGTGCTTTAGAAAACGGCTGAAAATGACCAACATTAGATTCTGAACACGTATCATCTCTTCCTCTAGACCATAAGCTCATTGTGGGCGGGGAATGTGTCTATATTATTATTATATTTCTATCTATATCTATATTATTACACTGTACTCTCCCAAGTGCTTAGCACAGTGCACTGCACACAGTAACCGCTCAGTAAATATGACTGACTTATTTCAGGTCATGAATAAAAATAAACTGTGGTATTTGTTAAGCGCTTACTATGTGCAAAGCACTGTTCTAAGCACTGGGGGATACAAGATGATCAGGTTGTCCCACATGGGGCTCACAGTTTTAATCCCCATTTGACAGATGAAGGAACTGAGGCACAGAGAAGTGAAGTGACTTGCCCAAGGTCACACAGCTGACAAGTGGCAGAGCTGGGATTTGAACCCATGACCGCTGACTCCAAAGCCCGTGCTCTTTCTACTGAGCCATGCTGCTTCTCATACAAGCAGCTTTGTTACTGTCCCGTTTACAACCACCTTGGATCATGAATTGCTTCAAGAAACTGGGCGATAGTGATAAAAAGGAATGCTATAATGACATGAGACACAAATTGAAGCACAATAAGAAAAAAGCATTTTGTTAAACAATTCCAAGTGTTTAGCTGGTAGGCAGTAATCAAAGATGGGGTGTTTTTGAGGCCTGTAGCTCATGACAGTGATAATACTGGTAATGATGGTATTTACTAAACGCTTGCTATGGACCAAGCAAATGTTGATGGTGATGATGAACAGAAGTTTAAACTCGATACCTGGACCTCTGCTTTGAGTAGTAATGCAGACACACAAATCTGGAGTCGGTCAATTGTATTTACTGACCACTTACTGTGTGCAGATCACTGTACTAAGTGCTTGGGGGAGTACAATAAAACAAAACAGACACATTCCCTGCCCACAACGAGCTTGCAGTCTAGAAGTGGGGGGAGACAGACATGAGTACAAAGAAATAAAATGACAGATATGTATGTAAGTGCTGTGGGGCGGGGAGGAGAGGAGAGCAAAGGGGACAAGTCAGGGTGACAAAGAAGGGAGTATAACAGACCCATTCCCTGCACAAGTACAATGCTTGTAAACTTTCCATTTAAGCAAATTATTGCTGCATTTACTTCTGAACCTTGGGATCTTCTAAAGCTTGCCTCATCCCTTCACAAATGGAAAAAAGGGCTCTGTAGGGGACCGCACAAAGCTGTCTTCACTTAACACACCTGTTCTGTTTCTTTAGGTACTCGTTCAAAACTTCGGCAGCGCAGGTATTTCTGTTTCCAGTAGTCCAATTCAACTTGCTTCGGGTGGATTAAATTGCTTGACCGATATTTATTTGCAGACACGCTTTCACCAAGGATTGCTACCCATCTGGGCTGAGCTCAGAGTCCCTGGCCATGAATCATATTTTCCTACTATGGGGATCAATAGCTCCATTCTAAAGTCGGAGAAATTGAGATCCAGAAAAGTGATCTGCTGAAGCTCCCCCAGCAGATAAATGGCATAGAGGGCAACCCGATGAAGGCTGCAGAAAGGCAAAGTCTTCTCTGCTCCTGCGTCTTCAATGATCCCAATTGATTCTTGCGGGTTGTGATAATGACACCCCCATCAATCACGTCAGCTTTTCCCAACTGCTCAATACTCAACCCCTACGAAATATTTGCTGCCTCCAAGCAGGCCTGACGGCAAGCCGCCATAGTGGCGATAACACAAAAACACATCTATCTGGGTCACGTGGCTCCAGACTGTCAAAAATAATGGAGTGGCACAAACTCACTCGATGCTATCAACGTGCTTTGAAGAGTAAAAAAAAAATATGATCTTAGTTTGAGCCTCATAAATAAGAAGGGATGTAACAATCAAGCCATACTGGCTTTTTCCTCCCAGACACTACTCCAGCTACATAATTTCTCCACCATTCAACTTTGATGTATATTTTTCTGTGATAAACCACTCTGTCAATAGTTGCATTTTTCATATTAACAAATAACGCCTGCCCTCGCGGGGCACTTGTCCATCTCCATCATTCGATTAAAAGACTTTTATTCCATATACTCCTTTTTAGTCACTCTTTTGAAACTTGGCCCGTCCTTGGACAGTTCCTCACTTATCAGTTCTCCTGTTTTCCGGTGCACAAGTATAGAGTCCTCGATAACAGGAGAGGCTACTTCACCCTGAATTTGCAATGTGCTCAATGTGCCCTCACAGGTAGAGCATGGGACCAGGAGTCAGAAGGAGCTGGTTCTGATCCCGGCTCCGCTGCTTGCCTACTGTGTGACCTTGGGCAAGTGCCTTCATGTCTCTGTGACTCGGTTACCTCATCTGTAAAATGAGGATTAATAACCCCATATGAGGCATGGATTCTGTTCAATCAAATGCGCCTGTATCTACCCCAGCATTCTGTACAGTGCCTGGCACATAATAAGCGCTTAGAGATTATCATATAAAAGTTACCTTCATTTTTGCATTCCTTTTTCCATCATTTGGTAGAAATGTTCACAACTCGACTTTTCATCAATGGCTGGCATTTTACATATGCATTTACATGGAGAAAACTGTCATATTTCAACTATTTTGACGACGTGCCAAGAAATGAATGTTTGGGCTAAACTTAATTGGATTCTCAACAGTCCAGACCCAACCAGGTCTTCCCTGTTACCGCCAGTGAGGCGATTTGCCCTTAACACTACCATTCCTAAGTAGGCAACTCACCTCCAGTGCCTTTGAAAAAGCACTCTCACTAAGGTGCATTCGAACATATAGATGTTTAAATTTTTGTTCAGTGTCTCTAAGTAGTATTTCTAGCTGACCCTTTATATATTGAGCATGTCAGTCTTGTTGGTTTTCAATTTTCAGACCCTAGAGGGCAAGGGCCATATCTGGGTGAAACAATTTTCTAGACTTGCTTCTACAGAACTGCTCGCACGTAGCCCTGAGGTGAGTCTGGTGGAAAAAGCCTGGCTCTGGCCATCAGGTGATCCAAGTTGTAATAATAATAATAATAATGTTGGCATTTGTTAAGCGCTCACTATGTGCAGAGCACTGTTCTAAGCGCTGGGGTATACAGGGTAATCAGGTTGTCCCACATGAGGCTCACAGTCTTAATCCCCATTTTACAGATGAGGTAACTGAGGCACAGAGAATTTAAGTGACTTGCAGAGAGTCCCACAGCTGACAAGTGGCAGAGGTGGGATAGTCGTCAGCGGGGAGGTTTCTAACTGAAGGATCCCCTGGGGCATTCCGCAAGGTGAACAGGACCCTTGGGAATCCTGAAAACCAGCTGGCTGGCTGCCTTGGAGAGCATCGACTGCAATGGCTACCAAGGCAACCGCCTGCCGGTTTAGACTGCTAAGGTCCAACGTTGGTCTTATGCTTTTTTTTCTGGTCTTTTTTCACCGCTTACTTCTACTAGACTAGTCGAGCTAAGTGAAGACACAGTGACAGTGTGAGATTCCAGTTGGTCATTCTACCACTGCAACATCAAGGCCTGCAGTCCGGGAGAGAGAGAGAGACTGTCCAGCCCCCTCCCCATCCAGGACTGCAATGAGCCCCTGCTTCAGCGTGAGAAGTGGGAGAAGACGCAGAGGCAGCATGAGGCCTTCTAAACTTTTAGGATGCGGGGGAGGCTGTGGTCAGTCAGTCAGTCGTATTTATTGACCGCTTACTGTGTGCAGAGCACTGCACTAAGCATTTGGGAGAATACGATATTAACAATAAACACATTCCCTCCCCACAAAGAACTTGCCCTGGCTATGGCTAGCTACCTAACGTTCAACTGCCATGAGTGTATCTATCATTGAGTTTTGGGGTTTTTTTTGTTCCATCTTTTCTTATGTATCTATCCCAACTCCCTCCCTCATCCTCATTCTCAGATTGTGAGCCTCTTGGGGAGAGGACCACATCTAGTTTTCGTCCCTGTAACTTTGTTTTTCCAGCTCCTAGTACAGTACTTTGCATACAGTCGGTATTGCCAGAAATACTAGTGAATGAACAGACCTACTATTCTTTGGATTCCTCATATCCAACTCCATTACTTGCCTGCTTCCCAGGGCGCCCCCAGGGAAGTGAAGAAAAGACCCTCAAATGATAATTACAGTAATTATAGTATTTGCTGAGCGCTTACTATGTGCCCAGCACTGTTCTAAGCGCTGAGAAGATACAAGGTAATCAGGTTGTCCCACGTGGGGCTCCCAGTCTTCATCCCCATTTTACAGATGAGGGAACTGAGGCTCAGAGAAGTGAAGTGACTTGCCCAAAGTCACATAGTTGACAAGTGGCGGAGCCAGGATTAGAACCCATGACCTCTGACTCCCAAGCCCGGGCTCTTTCCACTTAGCCACGCTACTGCTCGTGGCAGATGTTCTGGAACACGGTGTCTGGTTCTCTCATTGGCTTCAATTCTCAGGACTTGTTGGGCCAATGGCTTAGTGACCACTGACTCCATATAGTCAGGGCTACCAACCATTTATTCATTCACTCATTCATTCAATCGTATTTATTGAATGCTTACTGTGTGCAAAGCACTGTTCTAAGCGCTTGGGAGAATACAGTAGAACAAAAGACAATTCCCTGGCCACAGCGAGGTCACAGTATAGCTATAAATAAGTAGATGAATAAATTACGGATAAATATATATGTGCTGCGGGGATGGGAGGAAGGATGAATGAAGGAGCAAGTGAGGGTGGAGCAGAAGAGAGTGGGAGAAGAGGAGAGGCGGGCTTAGTCAGGGAAGGCTTCTTGGAGGAGATGGGCCTTCAATAAGGCTTTGAAGGGGGGGAGAGCAATCATCTGATATGAGGAGGCAACTATAGCCCAAATGGTTCATCAGTGGGTGACCCAGGATATTATTTTTGCCAGAGTCCTCTTTACAGTGCCCAAAATGGACTGCACTGGACTTAGAATTTTCTCTGGTGGCTTGAAAGACTTAGTGCACCTTTAAGGTCTATAAATCACTCTGAGGGCGAACTTACGAGCATGGCAGGATGTCACCCAATATTTTTCTGCTTAACTCTTAGGCAAAATTGCACCCTTCTACCAATACATAATACTTGAACTGTGCTTCATGGTTTTCAAAGGCCTGGAAAACAATTCCTTAATTATTTACTGCTTCATGCCGGTGAGGTGGATGTATGGCATTATTAATCTCATAATGGGAAACTCTCATGGGTGTTTAAAGAGATAGGTTCACAAGTTAAATCTATTTGGTGGGAGGGCCGGGTCCTGGGGTTAGATGGGATATGAGGAATATTTCAGCTCTCTAGGGCCCCGTAACTTTGAGAAGGTGGCTCTTTCCTGAGTCTGTACAGTCTTAAACCCTGTAGAGGCTCAATGTTAAACAGTAATACTAATGTTCTGCTCATTCACTCATTCAATCGTATTTATTGAGCACTTATGTGCAGAGCACTGTATTAAGCACTTGGGAAGTACAATGCAGCAACAAGAGGAGAGAATCCCTACCCACGACGGGCTCGCCGTCTACGAATAAACAGACATCAATGTAAAGAAATACGGATAGATGCATAAGTATGGCGTGGTTTGGTGGAAAGAGCACGGGCTTGGAAGTCAGAGGACATGGGTTCTAATCCCAGCTCCACCATTTGTCTGCTCTGTGACCTTGAGCAAGTCACTTCTCTCAGCACTGGGATAGATACAAGTTAGTAAGGTGGGACGTGCACGGTCCTTATCCCACATAGGGCTCACAGTCTAAACAGGGGGGAGAACGGGCCTTGAACCCCCATTTTACAAATAAGGAAACTGAGGCACTGAGAGGTGAAATGATTTGCCCAAGGTCATACAGCAGGCAACTGGCAGAGTCGGAATTAAAACTCAGGTTCTCTGATTCCGAGGCTCGTGCTCTTTCCTCAAGGCCACACTGCTTCTCCAAGCTGCTTTGGAAACATTATGCCATTAAATCTTCTCAATATTCTACTGGGAAGGAGGGAGATGGCAAATAATAGTATGCCATTTTGTCAATGCAGAAACTGAAGGGCAAAGGGCCTAATATTATCCCTGCTCTGGCACTTGCTTGCTGTGTGGCCTTGGGCAAGTTACTTAATGTCTCTGTGCCTCAGTTCCTCATCTTCAAAACGGGGATTCGATAGCTTTTCTCCTCCCACTCAGACTACGAGTGCCAAGTAGGACAGGGCCTGAATTTGACCTGCTTATCATAGAGAAGCAGCGTGGCTCAGTGGAAAGAGCACGGGCTTTGGAGTCAGAGGTCATGGTTTCGAATCCCGGCTCGGCCACTTGTCAGTTGTGTGACTTTGGGCAAGTCACTTCACTTCTCGGTGCCTCAGTTACCTCATCTGTAAAATGGGGATTATGATTGTGAGCCCCAAGTGGGACAACCTGATTCCCCTGTGTCTACCCCAGCGCTTAGAACAGTGCTCGGCACATACTAAGCGCTTAACAAATACCAACATATCTGCTCCAGTGCTTGGCACATATTAAGTGCTTAAAAATACCACAGTATTTTTTATTATCCAATAAATAATTGGCATAAATCAATCAATGACATTTGAGCGCTTACTGCGTGCAGAGCCCTGTACTAAATGCTTAGGAGAGTGCAACAGAGTAGGTAGTCACGTTCCCTGCCCACAAGGAGCTTATGGTCTCGGGGGAAGAAAGACATTAATATAAATAAATTACAGATATGTAACAGAAACAGAATCTAGGTTCTCACTCTGGTCTCTAGCTCTATGGATGAAGACCATATTCTGCTGTGGAAAGAATTGCAGTTGCTTTACTATATTCATTCAATCGTATTTATTGAGTGCTTACTGGGTGCAGAGCACCGTACTATATCCTCCCTGTCCTGATCATTTTTCTCCTTCCCTCTCTCAGGTCCACTAAAAATCACTTCCAGCCTTAGAACTGGCTGGTGGTCTACCATCACCTCTCAAGCCGTGCTAGTGGTGAAACGTAACACAGGAAACGGATCCTTTCGGCAACAGCTTCCTTGATTGATATATTGGTTAACCCTCGGCTAGAGCAAAACTACCCTTTCTTCAAATGGCACTTACTCCTCTTACTGAGCATAATAACTATGACCATAATGGGGTGTGAAGGTGGGGAAGAGGGGGGAGGTTGTGGTCGGATAGAGGGATTTCAGAATTGTTGGGGATGGAGATTGTACAGTGAGTAGAGATGATGAGATTGAGTGCGCGCACAAGTTGATGAGTAGGTGAAGTGGGGTGGAGGAGAAAATGACCTCCATTGACAACCTCTTCTGATCAGTGGAGTTAATCTTACTGACTAATCAATCACCAGCTTGGGAATCATAGTCTGCCTTTCTGCAAACGAACCCAGTTGCAGCTCTCTTAGTTTTTGAACTGCTTTTTCTCCCATTTCTATTATTTTCTGAGGGACCACCCGATACAGAATTTTCATTATTTATCTGCTGCTGTCTTGGAACCCAGCATATGCTTCCTTGGCCCAGTCACAGTGTCGTCTCCCCTCTAGACTGTAAGCTCCTTGTGGGCAGGTACCAACTCTGTTACAATCAACCGGCCCGGGAGCTCAGGAGAATGCTCTGTACACAGTAAGCACTCAATAAATGATTGATTATGCTTGGCTCTGAAGGAAAAAGGCACGGTGAGATGAAGGGAAGTGAGGAGAAGAGGTCAGTATCCTTCGATGAAAGGAGGATTCACTTTGATGCCTGAACCCCCGCCCTCTTCCTGGGGTGACATGCAAACAGAGAGTCGGCGGAATTGTGTGGCGCTCGGAAAAACAAATGCACTTAATAGAATCCCATCTTGGAAATGCTGGGATCCATCAGTCCCGATGATATCCTGGAGATGAACGCTGACCTACCCTCCTGCTCCTTTGATCCCACATTTACGCCCGTAAAGGAAAGGAAAACAAGCTGACTAATGAAAGCGTCTGTTATCAATCAAGATCACCTCCGCTCAGGGAAGTCATTCTGGCCGTGCCAGACCGGGGCGCTGAACCGAGGCCAAGTGAACGCATCAATATTAGAGAGCTATTGAAGGAGGCTGCCGACGGGGGTGTGGTAAGAGCTCTGAATTCACTTAGGGCTACTCTCCCTTCACACCATCAAAGCATTAACTTTGATAATCCCTTAAACAAATGATGAATCTGCCTCTACTTACCGGGATAAAAGGAGTGGGGACAATTTGGTAGGCCTTCTCTACACTCTTCACTCACTACAAAAGTAACTGGAGGATGGAGAACTCACGGGGCTGATTTCCAGGGGAAGCTTTACCATCCTGACAAAGCGTTCCATGTTTCTGGGGCTCTGGACGCGGCAGCTCTTTGGAGGGAATGTGAACCCTCTTAATTGTGAAGCCAAACCCAATGCACAGAAACAACCTGGTCCACAGCTGTGAAAATTTGTGCACACCTCAAAGCGTGGGCCTGGGAGTCAGGACACTCTGCTGGCGGCTTGCTGTGTGACCTTGGGCAGGTCGCTTAACTTCTCTGGGTCTCAATTTCCTCATCTGTTAAATGGGGATTCAGAACCTATTCTCCCTCCTACTTTGACTGTGAGCCCCATATGGGACAGGGACTGTGTCCAAGCTGATTAACCTGTATCTAGCCCAGCACTTCAAATGAAGTTTGACACATAGTAAGATCTTAACAAATACTGCAATAATAATAATAATGATAATGAAAAAATCTAGGTGCAATTCTAGATTCATTCATTCAATTGTATTTATTGAGTACTTACTGTGTGCAAAGCACTGTACTAAGCCTTTGGAAAGTACAATTCAGCAATAAAATAGAGACAATCCCTGCCCACACCGGGCTTACAGTCTAGAAGGGGGGAGACAGACATCAAAACAAGTAAACAAGGATTGGTAGAAATAGCTGCTTCAACAGGGATCATCCTCACTAAACATCTGCTGGGTTTAATAGACTGAAAGCTCTTGGGGGGTGGGGAATGTGTGTACCACTTCTGTTGTGGGGCATTCCCCAAGCAACTGGTAGTGGTCAATTAAGACCACCGATTGATCGATCGATAGCCCTTTGCCCAGGTACCAGCTCACCTGAGGTGAAGCAAATGAAATAGCGGATACCATCTCCTGGTTGATCTCTGTGGGTCACATCCGGAAACACAGAGCTGTCAACACAAACATAGCCCTGACGCCCTATGCCTCTTCTACCTCCTTCTATACCCTCAACATCAACCAACTCCAACATTAACCTACTCCCTTTACTTCCGGATTGGGTTTAAGTAAGGTGACAGACATGTTTTGTACACGTGCCTATTCTGCAGATTAATGCTGACCTTTATAGGCTCCTTTCAATGCCAACCCTTAATAGTGTCTTTAATGCTGAGGATTGTTTAGTACCGATCTGTTGGTGAGTGATTTATTTATCCACTTATATGTATTATCTATTCTCATACTCTTAAAAAATATTGTATAATTTTCATCTAAATCAACATGTCTTTACCATTAGATTTTAAGCCTCTCAAGGGCCAGGATCACAAATTCCAAATTTTCTCCCCTCACCAAGGACAGTGCTCCGCACGCAACAGGAATTCAATAAATACTGTGATAATGGTTTTCCCTTGTTTTCAAAGTAGTATTTTATGAATGATTTACTACCATGCTGTGACTACTTTTTAGGGGACTTTAGAATTAAGGTATCCCTAATTAACATCTAGGAGCTCCTACTAGGCATTAAGAGACATAGTTCAACAAAGACCTTAAATATTTCATTTCTTCCCATTAAACAGTGGATTTTTTTTCTTCTCAGAATGATCAGTGAAAGGGGCATTAAGTGTTCTGAGATTGCTACCATTCTAGTCAGATTACTGGAGTGGAAAATGTCGACACTGAAACACCCGATCTCAAATTGGAGGGACAGACTCTGAACTCGAGTCTGGAGTGGACATCATGAAAGGAATCTGAACAAAGTGCTACTGGACCCTAAGTCACTCAGAGAAATCTCCTCCTACTAATTTAGATTTGTATATGGTCATATGGGAGAAGGTCTTGGAATATTCCTTATAATTAAATGGGGGTTCTTGTGTCTCTGGAAGTGTCTCTTCTGCCAAAGCGCTGCACTGTTTGTGACTCTAATGTCTCCTCCACATTAAACAGTTTGCTTCTTTTTCTGACCTTTCACTCAATCTCAATACAGCATCGTAACAAACCGGTTGGCAGAAATCACAATTTGGTGACTTTAGAACTCACATTTTTTCATCTGTACACTTCGGTGAACTGTGTACTCTTTTTCTCCCTGTTAACATTCACCATCTATCTGTCCTGGGATAACTTCGAGGACCTCAATTCCCATGGCAATAGGTTCCATTACTGAACCTTGTTTTGCGAAATGTTGGAAAATGCACCCAACCCTCCAAAATGGAATTCCCATGAATGGTTAATTTGGACACTGGTAAGCAGAAAAGTCGTTCAGGTTTTTCATTCTCCTAGAATTATCAAGAGTCATCTACATGGCAGTTTATAAAGTCCTGAAGCTGATCGCTCCTGACCTTAGATTCACCAGAAGCCAGCCTAACTGGTGAGGATTAAGTGGAAAAGAAATGCAAAACAAATTCACTATTTCCCTTAGTTCTCAATTTTCTCTGCAATTCTTCTCTGCAAAGAAAAAGCTCCTTTACAGTACAGGTTGCAAACTTCAGATACAATAAAGCTCAAATGGACATTCTGTGCACTCAGTGTCCACTCCGGGATTACAAACGATGTGCTGCCTTGCCCTGGAGATCAAACATTGGCAGCTTTGCATCTGGAAATTGGGCAATTTTTTTTTCCAGAAGAGGAATCTTCTCTTTAACTCCCATGAAAGACGAACAGATAACAAATAATTATCTATGGAATAGTTACATAGATTCCAGGCTCTAAAGACTACACAGTAACAGCCATCGTTACACTCGCTGTTGAATTAACCTGAATAATTGAAAATGTTCTGTTTAGCCTACCTCATTCATGTTTGTGTTTATCAGAATTCTCTCCAGAAACTATTAGTTTATGGTTATTTCCTACTTCAATTATTTCTCATATTGTTAGATCAAGTCCTTCTTTAAGATCTCAATCCGTTGAGAATATGCTTCTTGGGGAAAACGAGGCCCACAGCACCTAATTTCCAGTCACTTCCAACTGAGAACTAGAATCAGTATCCTAACTCACAATTCAGGACTTCTCCACCGGTCTGGCTCTGCTGCCTCCTGAGAGAACTAGGTGAACAACTGCTTCCGAAATAACGATCGAAAAGCCTAAAATCATCATTAAAAACATAAGCTTGCTTAAAAATAATCCTGGGACAGGTGATGCTGATGCTCACGGTATCTGTGAGTGCTTACTAAGTGTCAAGCACTGTCTAAGCGCTGGGGATACAAGTTAATTGGGTTGGATATACTCCCTGTCCCACATGGGGCTCACAGTCTGAGGAGGAGGGAGAACATCTATTTATTTAATCTCCATTTTCCAGTTGAGAAAACGGAGGCACAAAGAAGTGAGCCGAGGTCACAGAGCAAGCAATTGGCAGAGCCAGGATTAGAACCCAGGTCCTCTGACTCCCAGGTCCACGCTCTTCCACTATGCCATGCTGCTTCTTGTACTTCGGGGGTCCAGTTTCAGAAAGAAAGTCTAGGGCAACTCAGAGAAGCCCTGGAAGCCATAAAAGGCCTCTTTGGAGTTCCTATAGTCAGGGACTACTGCAGATTTAAAAAGCCCTTGCAGAGGTTGGGAGGGGAGATCAACCCACCTTTCACTACTTCAGCAGGAGTCACCTCATTTTCTGACACCTCCTCCTGTTTCTTTCTACTCTGTAACCTCCTACTAGGTAAGGAGCACTTCATTTTCCTGCTTTTTACTTCCCAAGCGCTTAGTACAATTCGCCCGCACTCAGTTGCTCAGTAAATACATTCACTACCTCTTCTATCACTAAAGTCTCAAGACCAAAGGCTTGTCTTTTGGAAGTCGGTGGAAGACTTTATATCATCTCATCATTCATTCACATTTCCATACCCTTAGAGAAGCAGCATGGCTCAGTGGAAAGAGCCCGGGCTTGGGAGTCAGAGGTCATGGGTTCGAATCCCAGCTCTGCCACTTGGCAGCTGTGTGACTGTGGGCAAGTCACTTCACTTCTCTGTGCCTCAGTTACCTCATCTGTAAAATGGGCATTAAGACTGTGAGCCCCATGTGGGACAACCTGATTTCCTTGTATCTACCCTGCGCTTAGAACTGTGCTTGGCACATAGTAAGTGCTTAACAAATGCCATCATTATTATTATTGTTATTTGAGTTGGCAGGCAGGGGAGCAGTACGTTGCAAATTGTGGGCAGGAGTTTTTCCTCAGACGTGGCACCCTTTGATGGCAGACGTGACCGAAGCCTAATGCCGATAAAGTGTGGGCCGGTGCTTGCCTTGTAGCTCATGCGAATTTGGGGGCCCCAGCAGCCAACTCTTCTTGGGAATTTTTCCAAGGCCTGTCCATCCAGATGGTCCTTTGGTTGGAAATCTTTACCCCCGATGCCCCGGCCCCCAACAGGCATAACTGGAACTAGAATCCAGGTTTCCTGTTTTTCAGAGCAGTGCTCTTTCAAATGTACCAACAGCTGGGCTAAATTGATAAATGTATAAATTAATGGTGTTTACTGAACACTTACTAAGTGCTTGGAAGAGTGTAACACAGTTGCTAGACACATTTCCTGCCCACAAGGAGCTTAAATAATGTTCAAAGAGTCTCTAAGTCATCACGTTCTTTAGGATTCTTCCCAGTTATTGTCAAGCTAATGCCTGAAGGAGAAATATCATCATGGGAGAATAATGAAGTGCAGACTAAATCATGCAGCATCAGTGGATAAGTTTTTAGGTGGTTCCCCCTCTGCCACTTGTCAGCTGTGTGACTGTGGGCAAGTCACTTAACTTCTCTGTGCCTCAGTGACCTCATCTGTAAAATGGGGATTAAGACTGTGAGCCTCATGTGGGACGATCTGATTACCCTGGATCTCCCCCAGCGCTTAGAACAGTGCTCTGCACATAGTAAGCACTTAACAAATACCAACATTATTATTATGTTTCATTCTGAAATGCCCGGCTTTCTCATCTAGTACTGCTTGGCAGTGTTCCTATAGCCATCTCTGGCCTTCGTCTCGTTTAACAGTTGGAAAAAAATATTTGCAGATCCATCCTCCCCTTGTCCTTACTGAATATATTCATGTTTTGGGGTTGATCTTTCCTTTCAATAATTTGGCTTTCAAAAAAATCACCCCCGGCACCTAGGGAGAAGGAGAAGAAAAATCTCTCTTCTGAAAATGGGTCTTAATTGTTCTCCAACAGACCTATCCTTTGCTGAGTTCTTCAAATATATCTTGAGATATTGTTCCTGCTGCCGTTCTTTTTGGATCCTTCTGACTATTTGTTCTTTATATTTCCTCAGCTCCTGTTTAATTTCCAGTTCGCCTCTTAACCGGTGGCATTTGTGCTCCACTCCATTCATGCGGTTCAGGTAGGGTTGCTTTATCCAAAGAACATTTTATTAGCCCTAATAAACTCTCACATTTCTTTATCTCTCCCTGCTTGGATTTTCTTGAAATCTCAGAGACAGCCTGCGGGCTAGTTCTAAGCTTTTTTTGTTTGTGCCTCACCTTCAATATTTTCTATTTTCTCTTAAGGTTGATGACACTATCTTTACTACACAGAAGTCCCTGTGTTTATATAGAATCAGGGAATAATAGAGCTGGAAGGGATCTCGAGAGATCATTTGGTCCAGTCCCCTGCCTTAAGGCAGTGCCTTTCTTCTGAGAAGTGCTAACTGCCTCAAACATGACCTTGTTCACTCACATATTTTTATTTTTTGATACTTTTTTTGTGTGGTAAACAAAGTCTAAATAAATGTATATATTTAAAACATGTCGAGTACCTAGTCACAGACACCCTGCAAGCACTCTGTACATACTTGCTGACTGAAATAAGACAGGTGCAAGCTATATGCATATCTTCCTACATTATCTGCTTTAACACATTTCCATTTTGATTATCTGCTAGACTTTCTTTAAAGCATCCAATTTCAAATTGCAACATAAAAGTCTAACGGGGAACAAAGGGTTTTCCTCTGCTACCTCCCCTTTACTTTTTCTTTCTTCTCCCTTCCCCTTGGAAAAGGTTATCTTTTCTTTAATTCCATATTTTGTCCTTTCTAGCCAATCTGTTTATACTTTCAACCTTATTTTTTTATGGGAGGTGAGCACTTACTACGCATCAAGTCCTGTTCTAAGCGCTGGGTAGATAATAGTTAATCCGATTGGGAGGAGTCCCTGTCCCTCCATAGGAGGGAGAACAGATATTGAGTCCCTATTTTGCAGATGAGGAAACTGAGGCACAGAGAAGTTAAGTGCCTAAGGACATACGGACAGGCAAGTGGTAGTTTAGAACCCAGGTCCTGACTCTCGGACCGCGGTCTTTCCATTAGGTCAGGTTGCTTCTCTCCTTAATAATAAAACTTTCACTGCTAGCGGTCCCATGATCTTTAATGCCTGAGACATTTGGTGATTATATACTCTCCCTCCTCTTTGGTCCCCTTTCATACTCCAGCCTGAAGGACTTTTCCTTATCTGCCAGTCTGTGGCTTTGCCGATAAGGTCTGGGTTCCGAAACGACTGGGTATTGGCCGCAACACCATCACCTCCCTAGCTAAACAGCCAAAATCAGTCCATTTGCCACCGCACCTCATGGCTGCAGTCAATCCTGGTGGCAAATTGCCCACGTTTCTTTCGACCATCACCTCAGCCAATGGATGAGACGCGATGTCAGAGATCCTCGTGTCACCAAACTCACCGGCAGGAAGGGAGGCAGGGAAATTTGGGGAATTCACCTCTGGAAATTCACCCAGTTGCCCTGGCTCTTCAACTACTAGGACCAGGCCTCTACTTTTTCACTTGAGCGTTTGGGCTTTCCTTCTCCCAATGCTCTGAAACCTCATATTTCCCTTGATTAGTCACCACCACCTCTATGTACTTGTCACAAAATTTGCAACCACTCCTCCATTAATAAAACACTCAATTTTTCCACTTGTGAGATTTGATAATTCAATGAGGATGCACCTAGGCACTCTCCTGATTGGACTAAGTACTTACGTTTCCACCACTGAGTTACTGTGTGAACTGTATTCACTTTGAATATTAATAATAATAATTGTACTGTTTAAGTGCTTACTATGTGCCAGGCACTGTACTATGCGCTGGGGTGGATGCAAGCAAATCAGATGGGACACAGTCCCTGTCCCACATGGGGCTCACAGTTTTAATCTCCATTTTACAGATGAGGTAACTCAGGCACAGAGGAAGTAAAGCGATTTGCCCAAGGTCACAGAGCAGACAAGCGTGGATCTGGGATTAGAACTCAGATCCTTATTAATCCCAGGAACGTGCTTGAATAAAAATGGTTCACTCTTTGAGGGATGTAACGTATTCCTTTCAACCAACCAATCAATGATATTTATTGAGCACTTCCTATGTACAGAACCCCGTTCTAAGTGCTTGGATGAATACAGAAGAACAGAATTAACATACGCATTCCCCGCTCATAATGACTAGTTTCCCAACAGTGATTGGTGTCCTTTAATTTTTCTGGGTCTTTCTTTAAGATCAAGCAAAAGATATATCAGCAAACTCAATGATGGATGTGTTCATGGTTAAGTGGTCCATAATGAATTACTAGTGGGGAAGTGTGGGACATAGAGGGGGAAAATTGGGCATGTGAGTTGATAAATCCCTGAATATTAAAGATGATTTAAAAGAGGACCATCACTATATAATTACTACTACACAGTAATGCTCAATAAATACCACTGATTGATTGAATACAAGCCTTCCAACAGTCAATGGTATTTACTGAGTGCTTACTGAGTGCAGAGACTTGCCCAAATACAATATAACAGAGTCGGTAGAAACGTTCCCTGCCCACAGTGAGCTTACAGCTACCCTCGGCCTCACAGCCCTTATGTACATATCCTTCTACCCCACCATTTCATTTTCCCCGTGTGTCTGTCTACCTTTGAAACTGTAAGCTCCTTGACGGGAAGGATCACGGCTACCAATTATATTGTACTGTCCTCTCCCAAGCACTTAGTACAGTGCTCTGCACCCAGTAAGCACTCAAATACCACTGACTTCCTGATACACTGATTGAATCGGCCCACGTATTTGACTATTTCCCCAACAGCTACTGCAATTTCTGTAAATGCAGTGGAGGTCAGAGAACAAAGTAATTTTCAAACAGTTATATTTCTGATTTAGGGATCAAAAGATTGTTTCTCTAAACAGTATCTAATAGACTATTCAGCTACTTATCGGAGAGTCCGAAGGGGCATTGGAAGGAATAGCAATGCCAATTTGGAACAAATTACATCATTTTGTAACTATTACCAAAAGCAACTAAGTGAACATGCTTTCGATGCTATATGACATGCTGAATAGAATATTGGGGGTGGCAGGAGATTATGATGTTACTAATAGATTCTGCAATGTCCTTAATCCTCAAACAGATTCAATTCCTTACTCATCACCGTGTAGTCGGTTCCTATTATTCCGGTAGAAAGTACAGCACCTCCAATCCCTTAGACTACTAAATTCCTTATCACCCAACTGATTGCCAGCAGGAGGTACAAAGCTCTAGTTGACAGTAGACCTTTTTTTTTAATCTGGGCTTTATCACCAAAGGGATCCAGTCCCTGGGTTAGAGACAACTACCTAGGGATTTGCAAGCTCTGATTCAGCCTGCTTCTGCCGAGTCCATCGTCCTGAGAAATTCAGGAATAAAATGGGCAGCACGACTACTACGTCTCTCCTCATCCAGCCCACTACTGAGCATCCGGCGAGGGGAACTGTACTGCTTTTACTCAGAGGACACTCAAAAGGTCCCCTATCTTGGATCATCCTTTTTCGGGTGGGAGAGCAACAAGAAAGAAGCCCAACTTCAGCTGCTTGGAGAGCGAGTGGCCCATTTTTCTGTTTAGCCCAATAAAGCCTCAGTCTGCTTTATTCTGTCCCCTGCTTTCACTTCAAAGTTGATATGGGAAATAATACATTTTGTTTTTAGTTTAAAGAAAAATAGAAAAAAACCCTGGATTTGGTAATGAAGTGACTCTAACCTTTATTCAACGCAAAGGGCATTGGATTCCACATTCATCCGAGCGCCAAATAGCCTTCAGAGCTTTAAAAACTAATTATAGGAAGAGAGGCCTGACTTTTCAGTCCTCTCGGTCCTTGCCAAGTTCCACGACACTATAATGTGCTCAATCAAGGCTCTTTGTCAACCTCACAGCACTGGAATATCAATGAAGAGAGTCGCCTGGTACCTACCTTGGCTTCTGACTTCTAATCATAATGGAAAGTGGGGACGGGTTAAGACGACAGAATCAATCATACCCAATGGCTGATGTAAGGGATCTTTTCCTTGCCTTAAAATGAAAATTTCGCATTTTGTACGTGAACGCTTTTATACAGAGATTTGGAGAAAATCTTGCTCAGTGAACAGGGGCTGGGCAAGTGATCCGGACATCGGAGTTTCAATCCTCATACCGATACGAGCTCACTGTGTTGCCCTTGTACACCTCTCTCTCTGTCTTAATTTCCTTGTCTCTAAAATGGAACTTACAATTCCAAACCCTTATCGCAAGGATGTTGTGAGAAATAACTAATAAAAAGACTGTAAATCTATTTGCAAATTGGAATGAGTCCAAAGGAAAACAATGCTAACGAATGAAGGGTTGGAAAATGGGATCTATTAGAAATTGGGATTAATTAACTCGGAGAACCAAAAGATGAAGAATGAATAAAAACAACTGTCATGGGTTATTACAAGATAAGGAGGATGGTAATAAGAAGTTCTTCATCTCCCAAATTAGCAATACTTCACAATTTGGGATAACCAACAAACAGAACTGGGGCATTTGCTTTTCGATCACAAAGTGACACGTCTGCATATTGCAGGAACAGAGAAAATGGATTTTGGAGGCGAAATATAGGGGAACTTGTGGTTGCAAGGTAGAGAGCTAGCTAAAATCACCCCATATGAATTTTGGTCCATTATGCAAATAGTCCATTTTGCAAAGAGCAAATACCTAGTTATTTTTCCCCGATCACTCAACAGTATCTACTGAGCGCTTACTGTGTCTTCAGAGCACTGTATTAAGCACTTGGGAAAGCCCAGTTCAACAGAGTGGGAAGGTATGATCCCTGCCCATGAGGAGCTTCCGGTCTCCAAGGAGAGATATGCATTAAAATATATTTTAGATTGGGGAAAGAGTAAAGTAAAGGATATTTACATAAATGTCACGGAACTGGGGTGAGTAACAAATTGCTTAAGGGGGTATACAGCCAATTGCACAGTAAAAGTGGAGGGGAGGGCAGAGAGGGAAAATATGGGCTTAGTCACATACAATCAGGTGGTCAGAATAGGGTTTACATTGGAATATAGCTTAGAGATCCAGGATGTATCCAATGCTGCTACTAATTACTTCTTTAGAATACAAACATCTTTGTTGTATCAATCTCACGCTCAATTCCACTCACAAAAGACAAATCTGACGACTTCAATTTCAAAGCAAAGGGCCTACATCTCTACCATTACATAATATCCAAAGAATGACAAAGGGAGGCGGGAGGGCAGAATTATGAGTAACCAACTATAAAAATTCATCTAGCTTCTTCAAAACAGGTCAGTGACTCATTGATTAATTTTACCTATACGATAAAAACGAATACCGTGTGATTTTTTAAAAAATAGTAGTTAATTTTGGTCAGCTCCCTCCCAAAATCCCCCGGGAAGCTCCTAAAAATAAGTCTGTGATTTGTTTCTCCTGATTCCTGACTAAGCAGCATGGCTTTGTGGAAAGAGCTCGGGCTTGGGAGTCAGAGGTCGTGGGTTCTAATTTTGGCTCTGCCACTTGTCAGCTGTGTGACTTTGGGCAACTCACTTAACTTCTCTGTGCCTCAGTTATGCCATCTGTAAAATGGGGATTAAGACTATGAACCCCACATGGGACAATCTGATTACCGTGTATCTACCCCAGGGCTTAGAATGGTGCTTGGCTCATAGTAAGCGCTTAACAAATACCATAATCATTACTATTATTATTATTATTATTATTAGAACTTCAGGGAAATCTCTAACAGAGCCCAATCTCTCATTTTGCACTTCACTGTTTCCCAGGTATTCAAAAACACCAAAACACTTTTCCCTTTCCTCATTCCTTCCAGATCTGCATGACAAGGAATTCTACTCTCTCATATTCTTTCCCAGCCTCCATTTTGGGGGAGGCAACTCCAGGAATTTTGTGATGGTCACTCCCACTCAATAGTCCCTGCCATGAATTCCCAAGAGAAATCTGTTCTTTTTTTTGTTTGTTTCTTTGAAAGAAGTAAGTTGGGTGTTTAGCTCTTTGGACTAGCAATACCTGGAAGTGTGAGCTTCAGTTAGTTGCACTTTGGGGAGCATAAGCACAGTTGAGGGTGGGAGGAGGAGGGGGACGGACCTTGCTGCATCTCTTCGAAACCCAGTTAAACTGCTTCCTAACACTTGGTAAGAACCAGAATTTCATGTGGAACAAAGTACCAACCAAACATACACACTACAAATTCTTTCACCATGCTTAAAACCCCTTGGAACTTTACCTTATGAAATCTTCCTCCTCTTCTCTCTTTGGCCTCAGTTGTTTGGGCTGTGCCATATTGATCCAGTTTGGCAACGACTTCAAGAGTCTACTGATATCATCATCTTTTGCCCAGGAAGCACTGATCACTAGTTTCTCCTCCGACTGGGCAATGCCCCTGAAAACAACCAAGAAAGAAAAGCAAAAATGATACTATTTATTATGTGCTAAGCTCTGGAATAGACACAAGACTATCAGACCAGACAACATCCCGGTTCCACGGATTTCATGAGGTGAGCAATTCATATGAGCCCCAGGTTTTGTGCCTGTCCTTAGAATGCTGTTAGAAGATCCCTGGGGCATGCAATTCATCATCACAGGAGGTACTTTAGTCCTTTAGGCATGACAAAAAAAAATTGGGGTCTAGTTCTTTCTCTGCAATTGGCAGAGGACATCATCTGAGGAAATCCTGGCCTCTTCCCCACGGACTGAGAATCCACTCATTGTTTATCTGAGAATAAATGAGATCCTGTCGTCTCATTTGGATTATTAAACCACAGCACAAGCATCACATGTGGGGGCACAATATAAGTTTCATCAAAAAGCCGGTCCGTCAGATGTTTGATAAATTGTAGGTGTACGCCTCAATCATACTCTCTTAGGATCAAGAAGCACTCTCCATCTCTAGTCTTTCAGTTTAGGCTGCCAATTAGGGCCAATTATGGAGCTGTTTTTCAGCTAGGGACACTCATCCATTAAGATCTTGACCATACTCATTAACTAACTTCATTCAAGCCACTGGATTTCAAGCAGCAATAGCACCTTGATCACAGCCGCCTTGGGTGGATTTGAACCCAATGATCTAATGATGTTAAGGCTCTGAATCATGTCACTGGTCCCCTGGCTTATTCAGTTGGTTCTTACTAGAGAGTAACATATTAAATCCTAAACTTCTTCCTAATTATAATGCTTCATTGTTTAACATTTCTGTCAGCATAATTTCTAGGGCTTTAAAACCTCTGCCAGGAAGTCCAAATGACCAAAATGACATTTATTTACAAAGATAATGGGTTGCTGGTTTCTTCCTAAATTGATCAAGGCTACAATTTCTTTAAAAAATTCAATTTCTCAGTCAATCTACTGAATTTATGGAGTGCTTACAGTGTGCAGAAGAACAGTGTATTGATAAACACTATAACAAACACATTCCCTGTCTACAATGAGCTTATGGTCTAGAGGGGGAAACAGACATTAATAAAAATCACAAATTATGTATATAAGTGCTGTGAGGTGATAGGCTGAGTTTTCTTTCTGAATATAACTGACAAACCGTACTTGTTACCCTTCTTACTTTTCTAGGGTTTTCTTTCTGAATATAACAGACAAACCTTACTTGACACCCTTCTTCCTCTTCTAGCAAATGACCCCATGAGCAAAAAGCTCCCTTCCTCAATCCAACTGAAGAATTGAAACTATGAGAAGACAGAGGAAGTTCTCCCTAGGTCTGGCGGATGTCATTTCTCTCCTGAATGAAACAAAGAACTGTATAGCTTAGGGAGCAGTTTTAGCACTGACCTACTAACAAAAGGCTGGGAAAAGCTGGCCAACAGAACTAGCTTTGATCCCTTTCTATTACATAAAATAAAAACCCGATAGCATGACGATGAAATGGGTGATTGAAGAAAACTGAAAAATTCAAGGACTAGTGAACATCTGCCAGAGATGGGGTGGGTGGCCTCTTCATTCATTCATTCATTCAATAGTATTTATTGAGCACTTATTATGTGCAGAGCACTGTACTAAGCGCTTGGAATGTACAATTCGGCAACAGATAGAGACAATCCCTGCTCACAGTCTAATCGGAGGCGACAGACAGCAGAGCAAAACAGAATGAAACAAAAACAAGCCAACATTATCACGATAAATAGAATCAAGGGGAGGTACACCTCATTAACAAAATAAATAGGGTAATAAATAATATATACGAATGAGCACAGTGCTGAAGGGGGGAGGGGGAGGAGCAGAGGATAGGGTGGGGAGGGAAGAGGAGGGGGAGAAGAGGGAAAGGGGGCTCAGCTGAGGGGAGGTGAAGGGGGAAGGGGGAGGAGCAGAGGGAAAAGGGGGTAGCTCAGTCTGGGAAGGCCTCTTGGAGGAGGTGAGCTCTCAGTAGGCCTTTGAAGAGGGGAAGAGAGTTAGTTTGGTGGACGTGAGGAGGGAGGGCATTGGCTGGAAGAATCGGGGAGCAGTGTGGCCTAGTGGAAATATCACAGACCTGGGAGTCAGAAGGACCCGGGTTCTAATTTCGGCTGTTGTGACCTTGGGCAAGTCACTTAACTTCTCTTCTCAGTTCCTCAACTGCAAAATGGGGATTAAATAGCCATTCTCCCTCCTACTCAGACCGTAAACCCTATGCAGGATATGAACTGTTTCTACACTATCTTGTACCTACCTCAGTGCTTAGAACAATATATGCCACATGGAAAGTGCATAACCAATATTATAAAAAGTACAAGAAACCCCCACAAATCTCAATGACAGCTAAGAGTCTTTCAATTCTATAACCATCTAGTAGCTCTACATACTTCTTCTCCTCCCGTGATGTTTATCAATCTTGAGGTCTCAAGTGGGAAGTAGCCAAATCACAAACTTGGCATTTTGTAAATTACTGATCTTTTCCCACTGCCATTTCCTTCACTGTTACTCTCTGAATTCCATCCAAATCGCCCCTTTCTGGAACTGAAATTTACTAGAACTAAACAAACTGAGACTCATCCCATTTTTTGGCTCCGTTGTATGTGTACGGATACTAAATATCACTTGCTGTCTTTTCTGCCTTTTTGCTTTCCAAGTGCAATACAACAAATTGGCAGCTCACCAAACTCCCATGATACCTATCCATCAAAAATCTGAACTCTGCTTGAACAGCGGTCTTCAAATACATTTAAGGGAGTCCCTTCATCAGCTCATTCCCAACCAACCCTTTCCTTCCCCCTTGATCTATAACCCTCCTCCCTGAACCTCCTTCCACCGCCCCGGCCAAGTACGGTCTGTGGAACCCCCACTCCATCACGGGAAAGCTTCCCTTCTTTTGGACTTGTTCCTGACTCAATCACTGCTTCTCCTAATCAGTACTGAAGATGACGATATCTCCCCTGCCGCTCTTACCCGAGGACAGAGCCGGGGGGGAAGGGGAGGGGGAGAGAGAGGCTCATCTTCTCCCACTCCCCAAGACTAACTAGGAAAGGGAGCGGAGCCGGCGTCCTTCTTGCTCCCTGTTGCCGCTTTCGCCCCAACCCACCTCCCCCATCCCTCTCTTTCCCTTCCTTTGAAATCCATAATGTCCAACTTTATCACCCACTCCAATTACTCGTCAGTCATCGAATGTTCCCCCAAGACCCCTCCTCCAACTTTCTGAACCATTTTTGATCCTTATTTCACAGTTCTACTTTCTTTCTCTATTGATCCTTGGGGACTACAACATCCTTCATTCATTCAATCATATTTATTGAGCGCTTACTGCGTGCAGAGCACTCTACTAAGCACTTGGAAAGTACAACTCAGCAACAGAGACAATCCCTACCCAACAATGGGCTCACAGTCTAGAAGTGGGGGAGACAGACAACAAAACAAAATGAGTAAACAGGCATCAATAGCATCAATATAAATAGAATTATAGAAAATACACATCATTAATAAATAGAAAAATAAATACATACATATATACAAGTGCTGTGGGGCGGGGAGGGGGTAGAGCAGAGGGAGGGAGTCAGGGAAATGGGGAGGGGAGGAGGAGCAGAGGAAAAGGGGGGGCTTAGTCTGGAAAGGCCTCCTGGAGGAGGTGAGCTTTCAGTAGGGATATCCCCAACAACGCTTCCACTTTCCAACTCCTCTCACTCCTCAACTCCAATGGCTTCCTGCTCCGCCCCACTTGACACTCACCAACTTGGGCACACACTTGATATCACCTCTAGTCATTGTACAAACCCCACCCTCACCACCACTAGCTCCTGAATCTGGATAGGTTCTTAACTCCATCTTGTCTGCTGTGTGACCTTAGGTAAGTCACTTCCCTGGGCCTCGGTCACTTCACCTGTAAAATGGGGATTAGATTGTGACCCCCACATAGACCAGGGACTGGGTACAACCCAATTTTCTTGTATCCACCCCAGCGCTTAGTACAGAGCCTGACACGTAGAAAGTGCTTAACAAATACCATATAGCGCAGTTTCCATGCTGCTAGGCTTCTTTAAATGGTATTTTTTAAGAGCTTACTACTTGTCAAGCTGGGGTAGATACAAATCAATCAGTTCAGACACAGTCCATCCCACATGGAGCTCACAGTCTAAATAGGAGAAACAACAGGGACCCCATTTTTACAGTTGAGGAAATAGGTACAGAGAAGTTAGTGACTTGCCCAAGGTCACACAATGGGCAAATGTTGGAACTGGGGCTCAGAACCCAGCTCTTCTGACTCCTAGGCATCTGCTCTTTCCAGTAGATCACCCTTCTCCTCCCCAACCTACTTTACTGGACTGAATAAATTCAGCTCCACTTCACTGCCCTAACTGCCTAACTATTCTCAGGACCTCCTGGATCAGTATCCACCAAAACCTTAATTAGCCAGCCGTTTACCCCTCCCCCTCAATAATGGAGACGTTATAATGAAGATGTTAAATAAGACTGGAACGAACACCAATCCCCTAGGCAACCCAGAAGCCCCATACCTTGACACGCTGACATCTATCAGCAACACATAATTATCTTTCAGTTGACTGGCATCCACCCAGGTGGTCAGGTTCCTACCCAGACCAATTTCATTAACGTGTGCGGATTCTGGACTTCAGCAATGGCTATCAGAATGGCCACACACAAAAAAGGGAAGAAGTCTCGGGCAATTACCCTGCCATAGGAGAAGGGTTACTCAGCATCGCCGGCACCGTAATCTACTAATTAATTCACAGCTCATCGGGACACAGACGGAGCCATCTGTGTAACTATCTGTACCTGCTCCAGGGAGGAGGAGGAAAATAGGTGTAACGCTCAAGGGGAAGGGGGTCCCCACTCCTCCCCCTCAGTGACACAGCTCGAGCGATTCATTCAGAAAGCATCTGCCGGTGTCGTCCGGCTCCGACGTGCACCGCTTCCTCTCTGGAACAGTTGGGCAGTGAACACGAGCCTGGTCCCTGGACGCAGCTGAGGTGCTGAGCCTTTTCATTAGGCAAACAACTGGGGGCAGGTGGGGCTAATTGGACTCAGTTGTTTAGTGACAGCCAGGGTGTGATATTTACTCATGCGGCCCAAAGGCACTCCAAATGCTCCGACCTGGAAGACTTTACCCTTGGCGAATTCGAGACGTAAGGGGGTGCGTGGGATGGATGTGTGAAGACTCGGCTCGTCTAAATAGTTGGGAGAGTTTAATATAGACTGAGAGTCCACTGGGCAGGCACCACTCTAACATTAAACATTTCTTATCGGTAGGTTGACCATGACTTAGAGTAAGGGTATTAAAATAGCAGGCCACACTGGCTTCTAACAAAGGAATAAAGCCTGCAGCACTCGATTCCACTTTGCTGCTTGGATTTTTATGACTAAATAGCATTCCTGTACACGTTTTACGGCCCTCAAAGACCTCCAACGGTACCCATTCATCAGTGCATCACACAGAGCACGAGAGTGCTTTTTCCTCTCCATTCTCTTCTCCTCTCCACCCTACCTTTCACTCTCTGTTCCTCCCAAGCTCAGTTTCTCCCCGAGCCTCTTTCTCAACCCTAACGGCAACCTTTGGCCCAAGCCCATCCTCCTGTTTAGGCCTCGTTCCTTCTTCGAATGCATCAGATCACAGCTCTCTGTTTCTGCCAAACCTTTCTGAAATCCTGCCACTTCCAGGAGGTTGTCCTCAAATTCATTTCCCTACTAGCATCTCCACACTTTGGCTCTCATAACTTCCTCTTCTTTCGGTACATAACAATTAACACACTAGTATTTGAGCACTTTTTCCTGCTACTTGCAAATTATCTTATGCCTGCCTTCCCTGGCTCCTTGTGGACAGGTATTGTATTTTACTGTACTCTCCCAAGGTTTGCACAGACTAGGTGCTCAATAAATACTATTATTTGATTTTTCCTCCAGGACACACTGAAACGAGAAGCACCGAAAAGCTGCTGCCCCATCACAAAATACCACCTTAAAATGTTAGGCTTTCAAACTGGGCCGGATCGCAAGTCAGGAATGGTAAGGAACTTCAGAGACTTGGATCTCACTAAGAATTCCCTCCAATGCTGAAAGTGTATTTGAGAACTGTTAGTTGGAGCCCTCCGGCTGGTCTCGACGACACTGGGGGTTTACCGGGAAAGAACGGACCTCTTAGCAAAATGCGTGTTAAGTTATAATATATAAATGAGCTGACTGCACTACTGAAAAAGACTTCCCAGGAATTCTCCTTCAAGATGCGGGGCACAGAGTCAATCAAGATTTAATCTTCTAGCAGTGGGTAGACCTTTTTTCAAGAATCCTTCTACCTCTGCCCAAGCCTAGAGTGATCATAAGGTAAGCATGTCTCCCATTACTATTCCTTTTGGAGTCCAGCTATTAGGGGATCCTTCTCAGCTCGCTCAGTGAATGAGCCCATGTCCCCTCTCAGCAGGGGGCCCCGCAAGTCCATGGATTTGACCATTTCAACAATCCCAGCAAAGGCACCCATAAGAAAATCAAGCCGATACGGCCCCTCCCGGCATCCTCCAACTCCCCCCCCCACGATTGTGTTCTCTGCTTTTGAATCATCTGAGTCGAATCTGGCTTTCTATTTAAGTCAGCCATTTACTGGCAGCAAAACTAGAACATTTCCTGCTTTTCCTTTAGCTGTAATCAGGATTTGGCCGTCCAAATTAGGGCTGCCCTAATTACTCCTCAGCAGGTGCCAAATCCTGTGGAGGGCAGAGACAGAGGGAGGGAGGGAGGGAGGGAAGGAGCAAGGGAGAAAGAAAGGGCACTTTGCATTTTCAGGCCCTTGAAGGGAAAAAAAAATATCTTCTTTGCATGCTAGAAACTCCTGATTAGAAAACAGGCTGTGCACATAAATATGGGTATATGAGTATGTGTGTATAAATAGGAAATTATTTATTGGATTATTTATCCCCCAGGCTATATAAACAAATATTACTCTACGCATTTCCAAGACTTAGACAATCTCACATGAAGCCCAGTAATTGGGAAAAGTCCCCACTAAAAGAGAGTCAAAATTTGGGGGTTTTAAGGCAAATCAATGCTGTGGGACCAGAGGTCTACTGAAAGGAAGCCCAGTGAGGGAAATCAGAACAATACCACCCCCTTTAGTAGCAGAAATAGCAGTCGCATGTGCTAAGCACCCGTTTCATGCAGTGCCTAGTACTCGGTGCTTCGGACGAACAGAATAAAGGAGTGGCACATTCCCTGTACATAAAGAACTTACATTTTAACAGGGGATCAAATGGAGTGAGCGAAATAAATAATTGAGCACATACGCACTCATACAGACAAACACACGAGTGCCAAGAAGGGCATGACTACATTCACAAGTGTTAGTTTTCTAGGGGTCTCTGTTGGGAAGAGGGTTGGGAGTGGATAAATTCACAGAGGTAGAGATGGGAAGCCACCCACAAGCCATGCAAATCCCAGAAAAGTGGGATTCTACCCCAACTTCATCTACTTCCGTAGGCTGACGCCTTCTGGAGTTCCAAGTCTTGGGTGTCCATTTGCTAGCACAGTGAGTACCAAGATCAAAGCAGATCACACAGAGTTAACAGTACACTCACTCTATGTCTGTCTGTCTCTCTCTATACACACACACACATATATATATACACACAAACACACACACACAGTATCCAGTACAACTCCTCAACTGGACGATGATCATTTAGCTTTCTGCCATCCCATCCGTTCAGCACAGCTCGATAAGCCTAGTAAATATCACTTCACTTGCCGAAGAATGCGGGATTTTCTTTGACAAATCGCTAGAGATTTCAGGGAAGTTCTGAAAGTAAACCTTAGCAGTCTAAACGGTATCTATCTCGGCACCTAGAGCTCTAGATCCATTTCCTGGATCGGCTGTTGATTTGTTGCACCACTCGAGGCAGGTTTTTCCATCCTCTCCATTTCTGCCTCCGACATCGTCTCAACACATAATTAACATATAACGGCAAAGGGAATGACATTTTGTTAAACACAGACAGAATGTGTTTAAATTTAAAGAAAGCAAGACTCCAGTATCCGAAGGCGGTATGCCCTAGTGGAAAGAGCACAGGATTGGGAGTCCAGAGACCCAGATTCACCCGGGGTGACCTTGGGTAAGTCACTTAACCTGTCTGTACAATGGGGATAAAACAGACTGTGAGCACCGAGGTGGGTCAGGGGCTGTGTCTGATCTCACAACCTTGTATCTGCCCAGCACTTAGAACATAATAAGCACTTTAAAGTGCCATAATTATCACATCTTGTGGGTCGACCTTTGGCTCTTAAGTAGCGATGAAAGGAGTTACAAGTTTAGTGAGAATCAGGCAAAGCGTAGGGGAAAACGTGAAAATTATGAAGATGAATTTGACAGTGAAGGAAGAATTCTCAAAGAATTACCCACAAAATGAACTTTACATATGGACAACTGACTCTTTTAAAGCCAAGTGCAGGTTGTTTCACACTGCCTATATATGACTTATGAATCCAGACCAATAATTGCTCTGCATCCCATCTTCATTTAGGTAACTGATGTTTATACATGAGTGACTGATGAGAAATCCCATCTCCTCAAAAAAGTGCAGTCCAGAGTTGCAGTAACTTGTGCTAAATAGAACTGAGACCTCACAACAAGAAGGAAAATCATTTGGCTGCCGGCTACTGCAGCTCATCAAGGGTGATGGAAGAGACACAGCTGTCAATTTGCAAAATGCGGAGATGGGGGGAAGTTGATGTGCTTTTCATGCACCTCGCTCAATCCTTGGTTTGTTCTCCGTCGTCGTTCATCACGAACAGAGATGCCTGCCAAGGAAGTTTAATCACTTCTTCCTCTGGTCATCCAGTATATTATAATGCTGATGTAACGACTCACGTAGGCTGGGCTGCCTGCCTGATGGAACTCTTCCTTGAATGTTATTTTTACCAGTAAGTGGGAGGAAGAGATTCCCAATTCTTCCCAGAAACTTTTATGGATTACAGAAGAGAAAACTTGGGCACTGTTCCTGATTCTGCACTGATTCTGCAGTATGGGCAGGAAGTTTTAGAGAGGCTGGGAACCTACTGTTCCTTATCTGCACTGAAAAGAGAAACAGCAAAGGAGGAGTGTAGGTCAGACACTAGGAAGGATTTCTGAACAGGGAAAGATGAAACTCAGTAGGGCAAGTTACAACTGAGTTTCTGAAATCTCAATCAATGGTGTTTTTAGAGCTCTTAACTGTACTAAGCACTAGGGAGAGTACAACACCACAGAGTTGGTAGATATGTGCCCTGCCCACCATGAGGTTACAGTTTCGAGGGGGAGACAGCCATTAATATAAATAATATAGAATATGTAATTCATAGATATGTACATAATTGCTATGGGTTGGGGATGGGGTTAGAATACTAAAAGCCCACCACTATTATTATTATTAGAAGGAGGGAGGGAAGAAGAAAGGAAGGCTGGAGAGAGAACAGGAACCCCCATCTAGACTGTAAGCTCATTGTGGGCAGGGAACATGTCTATCAACTCCCCCAAGTTGATATATTGTATTCTGAGATATACTGTAGTTTCTCAAGTCTTAGTACAGTGCTCTGCACACAGTAAATGCTCAATACAATTGATTGATTGATTGATTGAGGGAAGGAGATAGCCACCTGCCAAGAGGCAGCAGGCTAGGTAAAATGACTGCAGAAGGGTTTTGAAAATTAAGGCTTTCCTTGATGTCTCCTCTGGGCTCTCAGTATTTTGTATTTCGCAAAAGGCCCGGCACATTCCTCCTTAATCCCATTCATTCTTATTTGTCAGCTGGGTTTGCTCTGGATAAGGACACTTCTTCATATTAATATTATCTTTAATTTTCCAGAGTGTTTGCAAACCTGTTACCTCATAACTTTCTTGTGTGCTAGGAGAGGCAGGCAGGTAATAATAAGGTAAAGAAACTGAAGCCCAGAGAGGTTAAATGATTTGCCCAAGTCCACACAGGAGACTCCAGGTCTCTTGATCCCCATAACTGTGCTGCCTGGTGCAAACTATGCCAAATCTCTCTTTAACAATCTCGGATAGAAATTGAGTTATTTAGGTTATATTCTAGGCCCAACTTATATTCCTGGGTAAAGTTTTAGCTTGACTTTGAAGTGAATTGGGTTTCTGGAAAGAAGCAATACCTGTAGGCCACGGTGCAGGTATCCTTGTACTCCTGAAGCTTCACACAGACCATGTTGAGGAACTGATCCGAATACGCACTCAGGTCATGCATCAGGTTCATGAGGTCTTGCACTGTCTTCTCCACAATTATCGTGCTCTGGGAAAAGAAATACACAGAAACAGAAGGCCATGAGAGTCAATAATGAGACAATATGAGAGCTGAAGGGACAATTTAAAGACAGCTTGCTGGCTGAATTAGCTCAGAGGCATGACGAAGGGAGGAAGAAAATAATGACATTTTATGTGCTGCCCTTCTTTCAAGGAGTTTCACCCAATAATTTGTATATGAATCCAGAAGTTGGGTAGGAAGCTAGGTCGGGGATCTGGGGGCTGGCTCTGTCAGGGTTGGCAAGTGGGAGTTGAGGGTAGTAGAAACAGAGCTAGGATCCAGGGATCTCTCCAATATTAGAGAAGTAGGGTGGTCAAGTGGATAGAGCCCAGTCCTGGGAGTCAGAAGGACCTGGGTTCTAATCCTGGTCACACTTGTCTGCTGTGTGACCTTGGGCAAGTCACTTAACTTTTTTGTGCCTCAGTTACCTCATCTGTAAAACAGGGATTAAGACTGTGAGCCCCCCGTGCGACATGGACTGTGCTCAATCTGATTAGCTTGTATCTACCCCAGCGCTTATTAGAGTGCCTGCAATCTAGTAAGCGCTTAACAAATACCTTAAAAAAATACCTTGGTTACCAGAGAGATGGATTTGCAGAGGATGGATGATCGAGGTTCTATCTGATCTGAGGGTATTTTCAATATGAAGGAAGTCATGGGGGTGGGTAGGAGAGAGAGGTTGTGTGGATTGTGCATTTTCATGTTGGGTAAACCACACTAAACTGGGGTTTGCGGGATTGCCAAACATCAAGTCAAATGCCGATTAAAGCACAGGTCATCGGACATCTTGGGCACCACCTACTAAAACCGAAATCTCCAAATTCATTATCTTGTGCCTTGCCCACTAATTCATATTGCTTCCTCAAAGGACCTATAAGTCAGATTTACTGAACTTCCAAATGGTGCTGAGGATTTCCTCCTTAAAGGAATATTGATTTTACACTTAGTGGCGAGGAAGCGTTAGCTAATGCTTTCATTCGACAAACATCTGACTGAGAGAAATGTGCTTCTGAAAGGCAGTTATTCTGCTTGAAAAATGGGTTTCACAGTCCCAGATTCCCAGGTTAGAGCACCAGCTAGACAGAAAATCTGGGGCTGGGCCTGAGTCTCATGTGCACACGACCCAGCTCCAAAACTGATGTGCTTCTGGTTAGGTCTAAGTGCTTAGTTCCTACTCCGCACACAGTAAACCTTTAATAAATACCACTGATTGACTTGATCGGGTCTGACCTGGTTGGTGAAGGGGATCATGCAGTTGTCCCAACTGTGTTCTAGGCGTTTGATTTCTCATTCCTTCATTCATTCAATCGTATTCACTGTGCGCTTACGGTGTGCTAAATGCTTGGAAAGTACAATTCAGCAATAAAGAGAAACGATCCCTATCCACACCGGGCTTACTGTCTAGAAACACCGGGCTTTCTCAGTGAGCACATCTGACTTTCAACCAAAGTTCATAAAGATGTGCCTGTGTGGCTATGACATGGTACCGGCTCTGCTGTCCCTCTGGGTCATCTTGGGCCCCAAAAAGCTGGTGCAGTGCCCAATTAGGTCCTACCGGGAAGGCATAGGAAAGGGTGGGGAAGAAAGAAAGGGCTACACCACCTCTGCCCAAACTCAGCCTCTCCTCATAGTCTGAAAAGGTCAGGCCTCACCTCTGCTGGGCTCTCTACCGAATGGAGATGATTTTCAGAAGGTGAGGAGCCCGGGATTAGTAACACACAGTGCATCCTTGATCTTTCTCTCCTTGGGGCCGGTTATCTTTTATACCCCCTTTTCCTTGCACTCAGAAAAAGCATCGTATTTGGAAGTGAGCAAAAGGAATCAAAGCAAGACATAAAGCAGCTTCATTTTGTAACTTCACGAGATTTCACGATGAAGAATGTGAACCAACGAGATATGTGTGTAAGAAAAACAGCACGGCCAAAGCCACTCCTAATACTCCACTTTAAGAATATTTTTGAGAGGCATTAATGATATTTAAATATAGGCTGGGGTGGCTGTTTTGGTTTTCTGAAAAAACCAAAAGAAAAAAAGAAGAAAAAAGAAATGACAGTTTAAAAGAATCATTATAACATTTACCCAAGAGCCGCTGAGGATTAGACTGTAACCATGTGTAGGCACTCAGATACATGAAAGCATCTACATGCTTGTTCAATTCTAGAGGTTTGATATACGTAATATCTATGTGTGTATATGCATGTATATATATATATATATATATATATATATATATATATATATATATATATATATATATATGCGTATATACATACATATATATAAAAAGTAATATAAAGGTATGTATACACACACATATATATTAAAAGTAATATATATGTATATACGTATATACATACCTTTATATTAAAAGTAATATATATGTATGTATATATGCATATACATATATAAGTAATATATATGTATGTACATATGTATATACATACATATATATTAAAAGATGAGGGAAAAGAACTATCTTCTATAGGGCAAAATTTCACAGGAGCCCAAATCACAGTCTCTGCAGAATCCCCACACATTCAACTTCTTTTTTCCGATCGATTTTAAGTTTAAAGCACTGCAACATCTTTGAAATCTATAATCCTGTTCCTCCATATCTACCTGTGAGTGCCAGGAATCGATTCTGCTCTTCTGCATGGTCCTGATCTGCTAAAGGGAGTCTGAAAAACCTTACCCCTATTTGAAACATAGGTATATACTTTAATGTGAGCAGCAGTTTATTTTGGTGGATTTGGCTAGTGAATGTGCTAAAACGGGTGTCACATCCTTCCAGGCTGACGAAAGGGCATTTTGAACAATAAAACATTTCTGGAGATATTGTTCTCAGAGTCTGTCACAGAGAAAGCGATCAGGTGGCAAAGCACGCAAGCCAAGCTGGCAATTCTGCCATTAGAGGACTAATTCTAGACAAGTTAAGTTTAGCCCACCTCAGTTTACCCTCCTCTCCTTATTATACCCCTTTGGCAGGGGCTGTCAAGAAAATTTAAAAATAACATATTTTAAAGCATTTTTTAAAGAAGGAGAAAATGGAAAAGAACAGGATTGGAGAGGGTGAAAGAGAGAAAAAAATCACAGGACAGGAAAAAGACAAAGAATTCAGGGGAGAAGAAAACAGTGAGAGAAAGACAGAAAAGGGAAAGAAGCAAAAATTAAATGGGGAATGGCCAAAGAGGAAAACAATAAAAATGAGTCAGACTGTTAGAGAAAACTGGAGAAAAGAAAAAGGATAGAGCACAAATCAAACTGAAAGGAAGGAGAAGAAACAGCAAGGAAGCATAAAATGAGATATCAGGAGCAAGAAACAAGAGATAAAGATTTAGTTGGGTTTGCATAGTCCGATAAGTAAGGCGTGGTTTCATGAGAAGATATTGGGTGGGAAATTTTCTTTTTCTAATGGCATTTCTTTAGCGCTTACTATGTGACAAGCACTGTTCTTACCTCCAAGGGTAAATACAAATCAGTCAGGTTGGACTAAGTCCCTGTTTCACACAGGGCTCATAAATCTAAGATTAGAACTGAGATTAGAACACAGACCTACTGACTCCCAGTTCTGTACTCTTTCCTCTAGGCCATACCTTCTCTTCTACTGTATTTGCAAAACTGGTTTATTCTGGTAGAACTATTCAGGAGATGTGAAGTCTCTGTTCTAGTTTGACATTATAACATCCCTTTTGAAGATCAGACCCAGGACATTTGATTCCTTCACCAAAAATATTTGGAAGGCATAAGGAGGGCATGAGAGTGTGGGATTTGGCTGGCTGGGATTTGTTTACTCCAGTGTGTGAAATATAGATCAAACATGAGCATGCCCTAGTGGAAAGAGCACAGGCTTGGGAATCAATCTCATTTATTGAGCACTTACTGTGTTGCAAAACACAGCTTGAGAGTATACAATGTACCAGTATATGAGACACATTCCCTGCAGAGATTCTGGGCTCTAATCCCAGCTTTGCAACTTGTCTGCTGTGTGACCTTAGGCAAGTCCCTGAACTTCTCTGTGCCTCAGTTTCCTCATCTGCAAAACAGGGATTAAATCCTATGTCAACCAATACCATTATCATAATATTAATTTTGAGGCTAGAATTTGGGTTGGTATACAGGTACCCTCCCCACATGAGTTTTGCTTTACCTAAATATTGCTATTTGGGTTTTGGGGTGGAGAATGATTGGCAAAAGTTAATAAACCTTGAAACAATTTATTCAGGAAATGTACTAGTCTCTCTCCTTTGTCCAAGCTTCCCACCAGCCTTCAGGTCAGCGTCCCCCAGCCTCAGTTGCTCAAGCCTCCAAAAGCCACAAAAGCCAAGAAGGGAAATTGTTTCCTTTTTTTTTTTTCAAGTTTCATTTCTCAGACTGTCAAAATATCATGGGGAAAACTTTAACCTCACTGCCAGGAAGATGAGAAGAAACTGCAGCTCAGTGCAATAATCCAGTAGTTTTCAAACTTTGTCTTATATAATCCTGGGGGGGGGTGGGGGTCAAAACAATGCAGTAATGGGAGGGACAGCATTTCATCTTTCTCCTTAACCAAATTCTCCTTTGGGGTACTTTTTAGGGTATTAGTTAAACGCCTAATATGTGTCAAGCACTGTTATAAGCGTCAGGGTAGACAAGTTAATCAGGTCAGACACAGTCCCAGGAGTATTTGGGGCTCACAGACTAAGAAGGAGGGAGAATGGGTATTGAATCCCCCATTTTACAGTTGACAAAACTGAGGCACAAAGAGGTTAAGTGACTTGCCCAGGGTCAAATAGCAGGTAAGTGGTGGAGCCGAAATTAGAAAACAGGCCCTCTGACTCCCAGGCCTGTGCTCTTCCCACTAAGTCACACTCAGTCAATCGATCCATCATATTTATTGAGCACTAACTGTGTGCAGAGCCCTGTACTAAGCGTTTGGGAGAGTACAATATAAGAGACACATTCCCTGCCCACAACGAGCTTACAGTCTAGAAGGGGGAGACACAGACATTCACATAAATAATTAAATTACAGATATTTGCATAAATTCTGCACTTATGGGCATGCTGAACATGTGGCTTCTCTATTTGAATTTTTTGGTCAACAAAATCAGAGTAGGCATAACTGCTTCCTGAAATGTGAGAATGCTGGTGGGGAAAGATGATATTCTTGTAATGAGTCAGAAGAAAATTCGAAAGGGGTCTATGGTTCTTAAAATTTCGAAACCGGCAACTTTATCTGATAAGAGAAATATACCTTTAAATCTTGGGTTATCAATAGAAAAGGATAAATTATCACAAAGAACTTTCAATGAGAAGGAAAAAAATGTCAAATTTTGGTCTATCAACCATAACAATACATTCCCTTTGGATTTCAGTTAGGCATTTATATGATTATTGACCTGACTTCCAGTTATACTGGGAAACTTAATTAAAGCGCTTGGGAAATATCAACAGCAATGTAAATGCTAAACAACAATAATGAATTTGATTGAAATTCTAGGGAGGGGAACCTTTTGGAAAAATCACATCTGCCTTTAGCATGCTTTATGAATACAGGAAGCATTTCAAAGATTAAGGCCGGCTCTTAGTTAGGAATTTGTGGTTTTCTAGGCCAACAGATTGGTAGGAAAAGAAGAAAAGAAATGTAGCAGATTTATTCAAGGCTCCCTTAAATTAGCCCCGATCAGTGGCTAAGAAGAAGTTTTCAGCATTCTGAAAAGTGAAAATCCTTAAATTCTAAAAGCTTGAAGAGCATGAATAGGATATGTTGATCAATTGAAAGAACTTAGCTGAGACACACTAAATACTGAACAGGAATACAAAGCACGGGCTAGTGGAATGAGCCCAGGACAGGGAGTCAGGAGATGAGTGTTCGACTCCTGGCTCTTCCTCTTGCCTGTTGTGTGGCCATGGGCAAGTCATTTAACTTCTCTTCGCCTCCGTTTCCTCACTGAAAATATGGTTTAAACAGCTGTTCTCCCTTCATCTGAAACTGTGAGCCCAGAGCGGGACAGAGACTATATGGCCTGATGTATTTAATCTACCTCATTGCTTAACATAGTTCCTGGCAAATAATATGCAGTTAAGTGCCAAAATTATTGGTAATATTAATAATCTATTAAAATAATGTTCATATTGATAGGAACAGCTCAAAAAGTGTGATTGCCACTTGTCACCAGTCATCCAGGCATCTCCCCTGAATAATAACAATTAATAATAATTGTGGCATTTTTAAACACTTACTATGGACCACGCATGGTAGAAAAGGGTGAGGTAGAAACAAGATAATCAGGTCCTGCCCTCTGATCCTGCTCCTACCTCTCCTCCTTGCCTTGGAACAATTAGATGGGGTCCAAGACGAGAGATCAGGATGCAACTGATCTCCAGCAACCATCTGGAAGGCTGGGAGAGGGTCCCACATTTCCCCTATAAGTCCCTACAATTCTCTCCATCGAGACTCAAACTTACTCGGCAGATTTCAGCGCAGTTTTCCAAAACTCGCTAACAAAATATATTCCTCCTCCTCCTCTTCAGGTTTAAAATGCTTTTTTTTTTAAGGTTTTTATTACATCCTTACTATTTGTCAGGCACTGTATTAAGCACTGAGATAGATACATGCTAATTAGGTTGGACACTGCCTGTCTCACAAAGTGCTCAGGGTAAGCCCCTCTCTTCAGATGAGGTAACTGAGGTACAGTGAAGTTAAGTGATTTGCCCAGGTCACATAGCAGCCAAATGGTGGAGTTGGCTTGCCAGGCACAAGGCTTCATATATAGTGTCTTAATAACTATCCCAGTTCTCCAACAGGTGAGTTGGAAGAAGCGCGTTCTCCCCCTAGTTTTACATGAAGTTTTAGTACTTTAAGAAGAGTTTCTCATGGACTTCCAGAACCCAACTGCAATTAAGAGCTTGATCAGGTGGAATGAAATGGTTTTTCCTCTCAAGACTCCTCAAGCTCACTTCTCAGCCTTAGGTTTCTGGCAGGTTTCTAAGCTTCAGCTCTTTAAAGATTGAAATGTACAGGAAAATACTTGTCTTGGTAGGGAGATATTACTTTTCTGGAAACAGTTATTTCCTTTTTTTAATTACACTTCCTCTGCCATGTTCCCTCGGTGCCCAGGAGCCATTAGATTCGCAACACAAAATCTTTAAAACATTATTCATTCTTCTTCTCAGAAGTGACAGGGTCTACTCAACAGGGGGCTCCAGTGACCCATGATGGGGCATTATTCATTAGGAGAGAACTGCAAATGTATAAATCAACATGTCAGTGGAGGAAGTTTGGACTGACCCAGTGGGAAATGCACCATATATACAGATTTGTTCCACTCTGTGCAGTCTCACCTGTCTTTGGTGCCGTACACCGTGTAATAATCAATTACGCTGACAAGTTCCCTACAGATCGCTGTGGCTTCGGTTACTCATGTACTGATGAGGTGAAGTTTGGGGTGCTCCACGAGGAAGCATCAGGAGAGAACCGGGCTTCTCGTGAAGCTCAATTTATGGAACTTTTTGGGTGTGCGTGTGCGTGTTTTACAGCTGAAGAAGCAAGAGGACAGCTGACATTTCTTTCCACTGGAGTAACCATGAAAGCTTCACAAGTCACTACATCAGTAGAAAGGTTTGTTTATTTTTAATGAAACTGGCTGGTGTTTTACCCATTACTGTTCTCTGCTCTGTTCTAGGTAAACCTTTCTCTTCTCATTCTTTCAGATGTTCTCTCGTGATCGGTGAAGGATGGTGAGGCGATCTGGACTAAGCTCAAAGGGTGGGAGACATTCTTCCAGAACACTGAGCAACACAGGTCGCTTCTGATGCTTTAGTTTCCTTTTACTGCCTCACCTCACAGGGAACACATGAAGAGGAATGAGTGCATTAACCACACTCTTCCAGGTGAAGAACTTCTTTGGGGTTGAGTTGCATTTAGATCACCAGGACACAGATTCAGTGGAATCCTGTTTCCTGAAAGAGTTGATAGATCTTTCCAAAAATAGCATCTACTGCCAGCAGAGGAGTTAACTTTCCACGTAGACTCGAGGCAGGGTCTCTAACACATTCTATAGTTCTTTGAACCATGTGATGTAAAATCCATCTTCAGGATTATTACAATGACGAATAGCATTCGTCCCAAATATTTCTCAACCAGGAGCTTCCTTAGAATCTTGCCTGAGAGCATCAGAGACAGGTAGACTTACGTATAGTTTCAGGCAAATCGGTTTGACCAGAAAAATGAGTGTAGTATTTTTTCTTTTGTTTCTGACCTTTGGGAAATCTCACCTTGCAGAGTCTGGTCCCCAGGCCAGATTTTTGTCTGCTTAACACTGTAGATCGATTTCAGTGAGGGGAGAGGGTGTGCTACCACCCATGATCTAACAGCAAAAATGGAGAAAAAAAACTACACTAAGATTCATCTGTCACGATTTTATCTTTTTCTGGGCTATTAAATCGTAAGCTTTTGGGGGAGAGGAAGGAATAGCAAATTAAAACAGAACTCGAAAGTACTCAATAAAATAATAAAATTGTTCAACAGCCTCTTACAGTGGGTGACTTGGAAGGCACTTTAAGTGCGTGCAAATGTAATTTAGAAAGAAAACTCTAATGATTCATAAAATTACTTTGGTTCCCATGTAACTGAAAACAATAGCACTCTCCACAAGATGTAGAAAGAGCATTCAAGTCATTTTAATAGAGTGAGTTTATCTTTTTCTTTTAAACTCTTCAATGCATGTAACGCTTTAAAGATTTTTTTTTTTAAAAGAATGAAAAGTAGGATGTCTGAGCTGCCCGACTTTGCCTTTTTCCTATTGTTCCCCTTTTTGTTTTTAAACGATGGTGAAATTGAGGGCTTGGATCACTAGGGGTTTCCAGATGGCCAGACAAATGAGTTCTTGGACTCCCATTTTATATGGATAGGGACACATGCATATCTATAAGTCTACAAAGTCCTCCTCTGTGTCTGATACATCTTCATTCTGCCAAAATACTTAAAAGTGTGACAATGGAATTACTGCAGGAAATATGGACCAAGATCGAGTCCATTGTTAAATCCAAAAGAAGATATTTTGGATGGGGATAATGCTTTTCACTACCTGGTGCATAAAGCTTTGAAAAAAAATCACAAATTTCTATCATTAGCCATCCTTTCTATTAACTGAAATGAAATCAAATTCTAACCCTCAAAATATACTTCGGTAATTCACGAAGCAACAAAATGTGGTAAAACGGCAGAGGGGTTAACGTGGTGGCGTTAGGGGGGTGAAATCAGTCACCCCGCCCTCTGACCCGCAGCACTTATGCATATATCTGTAATTCACTCATTTATATTAATGTCTCTCCCGCTCTAGAATGTAAGATCCTTGTGGGTAGGAAACAAGTCTAACTCTGTAGCATTGCATTCTCCCAAAAACTTATTACAGTGTTCTGCCCAGAGTAAGTACTCAATAAATGTGATTGACTGATTCACTAAGTTGCTTGAACCCAGGGTGGGAGTAAGAGATGGCCAGCTTGTAGGTGGATGGGGGATAGCCAAGGGGGGGTGGAATGATGCTTATCTCGCACCTCCTCCGAGAGGCCTTCCCAGACTGAGCCCCCTTTACCTCTGCTCCTCCTTTCTGCGTCGCCTCGACTCGCTCCCTTTGTTTTTCCCCACCTCTCTCCACCCCACAACGCTTACGGATATATGTATATATCTATAATTCTATTTGTTTATACCGACATCTGTTTACTAGTATTGATGTCTCTCTCCCCCATCGAGACTGTGAGCCTGTTGTGGGCAGGGATCGTCTCTCTTCATTGCTGTACTGTATTTTCCAAGTGCTTAGTACAGTGCTCTGCACACAGTAAGTGCTCAGTATGACTGAATGGACGAATGAATGAATGAATGAATGAACCAGTCACCAGCAGCACCTCTTACCCCATCATTCCAAGGGAGAAGCTCCTCACTCTCTCTTCGCACAAATTGATCAACAATGTTAAACAGACAAACACCCAGCTTGGGGCTCAAGCTATATTGTTACCAACCTCCCCCAGCAACTATGTCTCTCCTCAGTGCAGCAGGGTGAATCCCAGACTGCCGACTTGGTGGCCTTGCTGTGACTGGGGGATGGCCTGGCTCAGCCCCTGTCACCTAATAGTAATAGTGTTGAGCTCTCACTTTGTGTCAAGCACTGATTTAAGCGCTGGGGTAAATACAAACTAATCAGATTGGATACAGTCCCTGTTCCTCATGGGGCTCACCATCTTAATCCCCATTTTACAGATGAGGTAACTGAGGCACAGAGAAGTTACTTGCGCAAGGTCACAAAGCAGACAAGTGGCGGAGCCGGGATTAGAACCCAGGTCCTTCTGATTTCCAGGTCCGTGCTCTATCCACTAGGCCATGCCGCTTCTCCACCTCTCCACCTTCTCACCTCACCGCACTCCCCAGCTCCAAGACCTCTCCGGTGAGTAGTCACAGGAAGGAAGAGCTGATCTGAACCCTCCATAAGGAGCCCAAGGGTACCACTTGGACCTGTGATAAGAAAGCAAGGCAGCTCTGTCTTCAAGAATTCCAACCCCCTAACCATTTCTTTCTCAGATTACTCCAACAGCCTCTTTGACTGCCTCCCGACAGCTAGCTAATATATCAGCATCATAAACCACCTTCCTCCTGTGTTGGTTTGGCCACAGCATCCGCCCGGCGGCAGAAGCCTAGGATGTTTAATTAGTGTGAGTTGCCCATTTGTGCCTCAAAATGTACGAAAACTGAGGATCATGAGCTTGAAGGCGGGGTATTATCTGCCCCATCCGTTTCCTAATGTCCTAATGCCCTAACCCGGTTCCTACTCTCATCAGGTGAGTCTTCTCCCTTGTACACTGCACCTCTTCCGCTAACTCTCGAGGTGGACGTGTATGTTACTACGCCCATTAGGAATACTCTTTTCCTTTCTCTTTATCAAACCACGTTCCTCCTCTTCTTGAAAACTCATCAAGACCCATCGCCTCGAAAAAAGCCTCCCAAGACACACCCACGCATCAAGAACAAGGTCTGGCGTACAGGGGTTATGTCCACGAGGGGGTAGATCTAATCCTCTACTCACGCTCCAAGCCCAAACCCAGGGAGCGCTGGGGTTTCCAGAGTTGCTCCATATGAACAGCTCCCAAAATATCTGGACTCCCATGGATGGGGCTACACTGGACTAACTCAACCAGACCTCCTAAATGCCAAGGCAACAGGGATTAGAACCCAGGCCTTCTGACTCCCAGTCCCGGGCTCCTTCCACTGGGTCACGCTGCGGTTATCCTCCGGCACAGAGCTGGAGGAAGACTAAATTCATTTTTATGAATGCCAAAGATCTGGTTCTTTCTTCTTTTCTGTCACTCTGCATTACAGGTCCTTTCAGTCCTATTCCTTTAAGCACCACTTGAAAGACCAAACTTTTGATTATGCTTTTATAAGATGCCTTAGTGGATAAGACTCAAGCCTCTTCTGATTATGAAGTCAATCAAGTCGAAAACTCTCCCTTTTGTCTAGTAACAATCCGTGGCTAGTTGAACTGTTAATATTTGATCATCGCCTGCCCTTCTAAGGCACCGATCGGCATCCAGACGGCCTAATAATGTCTTCCACCTCTTAGTCAGGATCAGCCTAGGCTGCTTGCAATACAGTGGGGAACGCACGCCTAACTGGCCGATGTAAGGCATCATTACGGAGGACTTGAGCAAAGTTTCCATCGGACAAGTTCTACGTTTACGATCTGACATCATAGGCAGCAACCCAGCAACGCTGACTATATGAGTACCTGAAGAAAGTCCACACGCCCTCTCAGTTTCCCAAATGGGAAAAGTGCCATTCTTCCTTTACGTCGCCCTAAAGAAAAAGCTGATGCTACAATGTTCCCAAACAGGGTACATCGTTCCACAGACCCAAGGTGACATTTGAGGATTCAGCGTGGCAGTAGAAAGAGCACGGGCCTGGGAGTCAGAGGACGTGAGTTCTAATCCTGCACTTGCCACATGTCTGCTGTCTGACCTTGGGTAAGTCACTTAACCTCTCTGGGCCTCAGTTCCTTCATCTGCTAAACGAAGATTAAGACCGTGAGCTCCATACGGGACGGGGACTGGGTCCAACCTCATCACCTTGTATCTACCCAGCGCTTAGAACAGAGCTCGGCATATACCAAGTTCTTAACAAATACCGCAATTCTTATTATTCTGATTCAGAATTCTGTGGTGCGGTATGGTGCAGCTGGTTTTGCTTGCAGAAATGAAAGAAAAGGAGTCAGCTTTGCTAGCTCTGACCTTGTTGGCAGTGTTCACAGCAATCAACTCAATCTGCTCTACATAAACCAGGCCCTGGCCTTACTGTCTGGGGAGGGACAGCAACACAGGAAAATTGACGTCAATCACCGACAGCTTTATTCCAGTGTTCAGAAACTTCCCTCGCCCCTGGAGTCTGTCACCAACCACATCGTTTTCCCACCTCTGAAGGTCCTGCTCTGGGTCCCAACCACGCTAACGGACGGGTGGATGGGGATTCAGGACTGGCGGTGCGGAAGCCTACGCAGAACCTGGGGCAGAGAGATGATAGCCGGCATTCGAATTGGAGGCTTGAAGGCCAAACACACTCAGTTCCCCCAAACACATGTTGTGGCAGAACTAAGTAAATAGCTGCTTGGTGTGCCACCTTCTCCCTTGCACGCCAGGAGTTTCCAATATTCCCTAAAGCCTGATTGGATACCAGGGGAGCAGTGAACAGTGGATTCTGAGGCTTATCCACAGAAAAAGAGAAGAGCTCCACGTTAGCCTGTCTTGTCTCTCTCAAGGGTAGATTCAAGATTGACCTGGGGCTCGACTAAACCCTCATTCGTGGCCGAGCAGAAAAGCTGTAAAATTAACACCTTTCTTCATATGGACCAGGTTTGGGGGTCACAGATCGGTTTGCGCCCCAGGTTCCACCACTGTTGGGGAGGGTTTGAGAATTTCAGAGGGGGTGCATCCAGACCCATGAGGCTGTATGGCCTAGTGGGAAAAGCACGGGCTCGGGAGTCGAAGGCCTAATCCCGGCTTTGCCACTTGTCTGCTTAGTGACCTAGGGCAGGTCACTATACTTCCCTGTACCTCAGTTACCCCATTTGTAAACTAGGGATTAAGAGTCGTCTACAATCGATGCCTAGAATTCCTTAACTCCCATTCTCTCCTAGACCCCCTCCGATCTGGCTTCCGTCCCCTCCACTCTACCGAGACTGCTCTCTCTAAGGTCACCCGTGACCTCCTTCTTGCCAAATCCAATGGCTCCTTCTCCATTCTAATCCTCTTTGTCCTCTCTGCTGCCTTTGACACTGTCGACCATCCCCTCCTCCTCCATACCTTATCTCACCTTGGCTTCACGGACTCTGTCCTCTCCCGGTTCTCCTCTCACCTCTCTGGCCGGTCATTCTCGGTCTCCTTCGCTGGAGCCTCCTCCCCCTCCCATCCTTTAACTGTTGGAGTTCCTCAAGGGTCAGTTCTCGGCCCTCTTCTGTTCTCCATTTACACTTACTCCCTCGGTGAGCTCATTCGCTCTCACGGCTTTGACTACCATCTCTACGCAGATGACACGCAGATCTACATCTCCGCCCCTGTCCTCTCCCCCTCCCTTCAGGCTCGCATCTCCTCCCGCCTCCGGGACGTCTCCACCTGGATGTCTGCCCGCCACCTAAAACTCAACATGAGCGAGACTGAGCTCCTCATCTTCCCTCCCGAACCCGGTCCTCCCCGAAACTTCTCTATCACCGTGGATGGCACGACCATCCTTCCCGTCTCTCGGGCCCGCGATCTCGGTGTCATCCTTGACTCGTCTCTCTCGTTCACCCCACACATCCTATCCGTTACCGAGAAATGCCGGTTTCACCTCTACAATATCGCCAAGATCCACCCTTTCCTCTCCACCCAAACGGCTACCTTACTGTTACGGGCTCTCGTTATATCCCGGCTAGACTACTGTGTCGGCCTTCTCTCTGACCTCCCTTCCTCCTCTCTCGCCCCGCTCCGGTCTATTCTTCACTCCGCTGCCCGGCTCATCTTCCTGCAGAAACGATCTGGGCATGTCACTCCCTTTCTTAAACAACTCCAGTGGTTGCCTATCGACCTCCGCTCCAAACAAAAACTCCTCCTCTAGGCTTCAAGGCTCTCCATCACCTTGCCCCTTCCTACCTCTCCTCCCTTCTCTCTTTCTACCGCCCACCCCGCACGCTCCGCTCCTCTGCCGCCCACCTCCTCGCCGTCCCTCGGTCTCGCCCATCCCGTCGTCGACCCCCGGGCCACGTCCTCCCGCAGTCCTGGAACGCCCTCCCTCCTCACCTCCGCCAAACTGATTCTCTTTCCCTCTTCAAAACCCTACTTAAAACTCACCTCCTCCAAGAGGCGTTCCCAGACTGAGCTCCTCTTCTCTCTCTACTCCCTCTGCCCCCCCCCCCCTTTACCTCTCCGCAGCTAAACCCCCTTTTTCCCCTTTTCCCTCTGCTCCTCCACCTCTCCCTTCCCATCCCATCCCCACAGCACTGTATTCGTCCGCTCAACTGTATATATTTTCGTTACCCTATTTATTTTGTTAATGAATTGTACATCGCCTCGATTCTATTTAGTTGCCATTGTTTTTACGAGATGTTCTTCCCCTCGACTCTATTTATTGCCATTGTTCTTGTCTGTCCATCTCCCCCGATTAGACTGTAAGCCCGTCAGACGGCAGGGACCGTCTCTATCTGTTGCCGACTTGTTCATCCCAAGCGCTTAGTACAGTGCTCTGCACATAGTAAGCGCTCAATAAATACTATTGAATGAATGAATGAATGAATGACTGTGAGTCCCATGTTGGGTAGGGACTGCGCCCAACCCTATTACCTTGTATCTACCCCAGCGTTTAGTACAGTGCCTAGCACCCAGTAAAAGCTTAACAAATACCACAGTTATTATTGTGGTTATTATTATTAGTGCATCAGATTGTCCTGGCAATTACCGACATCCCAGATGACATATCTATAATTCATTTATTTATATTAATGTCTGTGTCCCGCTCTAAACTGTAAGCTCACTGTGGGCAGGGAACGTGTCTACCAACTCCGTTGTTTTATACTCTCCCAAGCACTTCGTACAGTGCTCTGCACACAGTAAGAGCTCCATAAAATCGATCGATTGATTGACTGACCTGGTATGGCCTGCACCAATCGACGGCATTTCCTGAACGTTTACTGTGTGCGGGGCACGGTAACCAAGCGCTTGGGAGAGTACAACATGACAATACGAGAGAGTTGGTAGATACGTTCTCTGCCCACAGCTGTTAACTCATGAGCAGCTGGTCTTCACTTTAGCTGGTCTGTTTGGCAAAGAAGAGGCGGTGTAGGCGGTGCTGCTGATGAGCAGCCAACCCTGGCTAGCAGTGGCCAAACGATGAGAGGTTTGGTTCAGGAGGCCCACAATCTGTCAGTGGGCCACGTGGCACGGAGGGAATACACGATGCTGGAAACTCACTTCCTGAAATTCAGCCTAGGGCCAGGCACTTGTTTTCTACTGCACCTGCCATCCAACTAGCTTCATGACTGCATCCAGTTCACATCCCAAGCCTTCTGATCTACTGAGAACCACTTATTCTTATTTCTATTTATTTTGCCGAATTCATGCAGAGAGGACAGATATCCAAGGTTTGCTCCTGGTCAAACAGGCCTCCAGGGATAAGACTATTACTGCAAATTCACTGATCGAGCAATCACAACTTAAAATGGGAACACTTTCTCTTTGTACTCCGGGCTTCTTCCCTCCTCTTCCTAAAATAGGGAACGTTTCCCCTTTATGGAAAATCTACTTATCTACACCCAATATTTACAGAAGGATCTGTTTTTCCCTTTCTTGCTCTCTTCTTTGTAAAGAAGTGAATTGTCTGAACTGTTTTCTTTAAAAATATGGACTGTAGTCACTGTGAATTGCTAGTTTCATGCTTTGTGCTAGAATTGCAGGAAAGAGATTCCCTAAATCCTTTGGTTAACATGTCATGCATGCCCTGAAACTGACAAGGGCTGCAATATGGCAGAAGCTATCCTCCAAATTTACCAGAAGTTGAGAGCTTTGCTTCCAACCTTTTAGCTTTCAAGGGGTATATGACTTTCTTTCCCCAAAGCCCTGCCATCCGGATGCTGGGAGCCCGTTGCTCCTTGACACGTGATGCTTTCCCACCTTAGGCAGCTGGGTATTTTTACGTTTTATTTTACGGTACTGGTTTAGTGCTTACTCTGTAACAAACACTGTTCTAAATCACTGGGTAGGCACACGTTAATTAGGCCGGATCCAGTCCCTGTCCCGCTTGGGGCTCACGGTCTTAAGTAAGAGGGAGGACAGGTATTGAATCCCCATTTTACAGTTGAGGAAAGTGAGGCACAGAGAAGTTAAGTGACTTGTCCAAGGTCACACAGCAAGCATTTGGCAGAGCTGGGATTAGAACCCAGATCCTCTGACGTCCAGGCTCGTGCTCTTTCCACTACGCCATGCTGTATGCTTCAGTGTCAGTTGGTAAGAATTTTAATGATCAGTGGTATCTGTTGACCACTTACTATGTGCCAAGCATTGTTAAGCGCTGGGATAAATACAAGATGATCACAATGGACACAGTCCCCGTCCCACGTGGCGTTCACAAGAAAGACTTGTTTTCTCGGCAGACACAGTCAATCAAGGGCTTTGCAGTGACCTTGCTGCCCAGAATGAGATAGTGGGCATATATTTGAGCTGGGGCAGGGATGGAGGTGAAGGAGAAAAAGAAGAGAGGACCAAAAAGGAAAGACGATTGCAAAAGCTTTGAGACGTCAAAGGAAAGAAGCCTGTCAAAACCAAAGATAAAGCTGGTGCAAAATTTGACCCTAAATACTATAGAAGTCTGTTTTAAAAATCAGTTGAATAACTCTTACTTCTCCCACCTCTCTCTCCCTCCCCACCCTCACTAGATAGTCTTTTTCCAGGATCCAGCAAAAAACTTCCCGTTAATAGGTATAATCTGCCTGAAGACGGTAAGTGGATTAAATGATTTCTTGAAGTAACATCACCTCCCCCGCACCGCTCTCGTGGCTTCGGGATGGATAGTTCTATTCAACCTGAATAATAACGGCCAAGAAGAAAAACTAACGAGGTACTTAATTCCTGCTAAATACTATTTGCCATTCCTGAAAGGCAGAATTATAAAATAAACTTGACTTCTGCTCATTCCCTGTGACAGTACTATGGATTTGAGTTCAGTCAGGAGTGGGACGGAAATCAAGTTAAAATCTCTTTATGGCCCGAGGAACGTTAGTCCCTTGAAATATTCTGGACATTATACTGAAATGATCAACCCAAATTTGACAAAAGTGAGCCTCAGATATGAACAATCCTTCTTACTGAGAAAGTGGGCAAAGAAAGGTCATTTTCATTCTTGAAAGCATCGCTGTATAATTCAATCCTCCAATACGTTCTTGCGTGCACAGTGATGACAATTTTCTGTTTTACAATTAAAAATAATAATAAGAGTAATAATAACTGTGGTGGGTAAGTGTTCACTGTGTGCCAAGCACCGTACTAAGTACTGGAGCAGACACCCAATTATCAGGTTGGACACAGTCGTTGCCCTGCTTGGGACTCACAGCCTAAGGAAGGAGAAGGAAGGAAGGTATTGAATCTTCATTTTACATAAGAGGCCACTGATGCACAGCAAAGGTAAATGACTTGCCTGAGGTCACACAGCAGGAAGCCGGGAGCTCAAGGCCCTTGGGAGACATTGGATTTGCCCCTCAAAGTGGATGGAGAATGGAGAGATGGAAGAGGAAAAGGAACAAAGAGGCAGGAGGAAAAAAGATGTTTTCCTCTTTGTCAGTTTGACTTCCCCTCAGTCCATCTCCCTGTGAAGGGGGAAATGGGCACATTCATCTTCTTAATTTTCATTACTCTAGATTACAGTTTAATTTCTTTTTCAAAAAGGAAACAGATTAAGAACTCACCCAAACCCTTTGGGGTTTCTTATTGACAAATGAAAATTAGTCAAATGAAGGTCTGGGTCCCATGGGGTTTATCAATGAAAAATACAATCTGGTCTGGGTCATTGTAAACATATTTCAATTCAAGGCAGTTTATTCCCACTGCCCACTTTTTAATTCAGCTAAAGATTTTGAACTGCCGAATCAGCATTCGGTGAATCACGCTCTGAAACCGCAGATGCCTGCCAGAGCCCTGGTATATCTCGGATTCTGTCGAACTCGAAAGGAGGAATCCAGGGTTTGCTTTGACCTAATAGAAAGCCCACCAAGATTCCCAGAGGTGTCGCAGAGAAATAAACGTTGGAGAAGGAGAAGGAAGAGACTCTCCCCGCTTCTAGACCGTGAGCCCGTTGTTGGGTAGGGACTGTCTCTATCTGTTGCCGAATTGTACTTGCCAATGGCTTAGTCCAGTGCTCTGCACACAGTAAGCGCTCAATAAATAGGACTGAATGAATGAATGAATGTTGAAGTCCCCTCCCACCATCACCACACTGGAGAAGCTGTTGCAGTCTTTACAGCATCTGGAACAATCAGGAGGTTGTGTCTTTCGTGACCAGTGGTCTTTGGGTGCCGGCAGCCAGGAGAAGTCTCAAAATGGCTCACTAGGTCAGAGCCTTTATAGCTTTTGTTATTGTCGGCTTCTTATGGGATTCTGGTGTTTCGACCTTCTCTCGAGGGTCTACTCTCACTCCGGTTTGCTTTGATCCTCAATCTGGGAGTCCCCATGAAGGTCATGGACCATGTCTAATTTTTCCTCCATTTTACTCCTCCCTAAATTTAGCACAGTGAGCTCTGCACACAATGGGTGCTCCTTAAATATTACTTAACGGACATTACCTTTCTACTGGAAACAACAGCTGCAAGTAGGCAGTCAACATGAGAGCCCCTCAGTTCTGGTAATGAGCAGCACATCCCAAAATGTGGGAAAACTCACACTCTCTAACACACACACACACACACACACACACACACACAGAGAGCGATGTACTAAGTGCTTGGGAGACTACAATATAACAGATTTGATAGACATGTTCCTGCCCTCAGGCACAGAGCAGCTAATAATAATGTTGGTATTTGTTAAGCGCTTACTATGTGCAGAGCAATGTTCTAAGCACTGGGGTAGATACAGGGTAATCAGGTTGTCCCACGTGAGGCTCACAGTTAATCCCCATTTTACAGATGAGGTAACTGAGGCACAGAGAAGTTAAGTGACTCGCCCACAGTCACCCAGCTGACAAGGGGGCACAGTCGGGATTCGAACCCATGACCTCTGACTCCAAAGCCCAGGCTCTTTCCACTGAGCCAAGGACCTACAGTGCATAAGAGTCAGAGCTAGACTAGAACTCCATCTCTTGACTCCCAATCCCATTACTCTTTCCACTAGGCCATGCTGCCTCCCCGGGGGTCCTGAGGACCCGCTGAAGGGAATTCCTTTTGGGAGGCCTCTAGTTTTCCCGATTCAGCCGACACATCTCCGGCGCCCAATCCGATCACCACATCGTCCCATTTTGAGGCCCGAAGTGGCCGCGTCCGAGCAACGTGGATTCGGCCAAGAGAACTGTTCAGTGGAAAGAGACTGGTGGAGGGTTATGCTTGAGGGGAGCAAGAGAAGAGAGGCAAAACATACCACAATTTTCATTTCAGCTAAGTCATCTAGGAAGGGAGCGCCACATTGCTGAGCCAGTTAGATTTCCACAACTCGTCAAAGAAAAATACTTTTCAGAACCAGATCGGAACTATCTGGTCATTCACAATGTCTCCAAATTGATCAATGGTATTCAGTGAGTGCTTACTATGTGCAGAGCACTGGACCCAACTGAGAAGCCACAGGCCCGTCTTCCCCTAGCAGGAAAACCAATGGACAATATCTCTCCGAAAGATCTTCCGTTTGAAAGACACGCCTACCATCGCCTGCCTTCCAAGAATCTTATGCACCAGGGAGCAAGTACAAATAGAGAACAAAAGCTGCACAATGCTTTCAGCTATTCTGGAAATAAACAGTAGCTCTTTACTTCCCCTCCCGATAATTAAGTAACAGAGAACAACAGCATGCACATGGTCAGCACTCAACAAGAGAAGAAATAATAACAATAATAATAATAATGATGATAATAATAATGATGGTAATAACACTAATCTCATGCATTGGAGAAAATTGAGCACTGGAGTTTAAAAGAGTTCATCAACATAAAAAGGTATTCATCCTTATATTACTAACATCATTTTCAGTGAGTACAAAAAAAAACCAACAACGCAAAACCTCATTTGACATCTCCCACCATTTATGCTGTTTACTGAATTTCCCTCAGCATTTCCAATGCACTCATTTGTTCATTTCGCTTGAAGATCAACATTCACTTACACAAAGCTGGGAGCTCAGAGAGCTCTTCTAAATACGAGTTCAGTAATTTAGAATAATCTCTTAGGAAACACTTAACCCTGCCCACAGTCTCTCTCCTCAAAAAAAAAAAATGAGAGAAAAAAAAGAATTGCACTCTTTTGTTCCAACAAAATTTAGAAATTGCTCTTAAAAATGCAGCAGTCACTAGAAATGCATTAGATGTGCCCAGAGCAGAGTGTCAGCAACCGACTTCGAAAATCTTAAATCCACTTCTCCGGACCTTCCCAATGTCCAAACTATTGCAAGAGAGCCATGTACCCAGGACGAAGCTGAGGATGAGCTCTTTGTTAATCACCTTCCTTCCAGGGCTGTGTCAAACTCTAACTGAAAACTCTATCCCTCCCCACCCACCCCACTGGCCTCTTTTTGTTCCTAATGAGAACTTTCCATCCAAATTGCACTTGCTTTATTCCTTTGTTTTTATAGCAAATAGACGGGCTGATGCATTGAGGCACTGAAGGGCTACGGGATTTATACCAGCCCCATTTGGGATGAAGCAGATGGAAACTCCAGGAAAACCCAGATCTCCTGGCTCCTTTACTTATTCTCTATTTGCCAGGCCTGACGGCTTCCTACAGTTCAACTAAAATACCCTCACTCCCAGGATCTTCCCTGTGGGACAGAACCCAGGAATCCTATTCCCAGAAGAAAGGAGGCCAACTTGTTAAACCGTCCTTCTTTAGAATGGAAATTTCTCCATTAGACTGCAAGCTTCTTGAGGGATCATCTTCTCGTCCTCTTCAGTTAATCCCCTCGGATAGAACTTTGCCCACGAAGGGGCCTGATAAGTAGTTGCTGATGATCACAGATGGCACAGAAACAAGCCTCTGCTCCTCTGACATGCCTTTCTCCATGCCCTAATGACGGGCAACTCACTGTCCCATGAATAAATCCATTTAGGCCCCACACACCAGCTGCAACTGAGAAATTAGAGCAAATAGAAAGAGTGGCTTCGGCAGCAGTCCCAGCCCGGGTACCCAGATCTGAGAGACACTCATCCATTAACCAAACAGCAGCACTTCCCAACCCAGCGGGGCGCTCAGAGGCACCCCACTGAGAAACAGAAATTAACTCCGAGAGGAGATAATTCGTCTTTAGATGGTTGTCATATCTGGAAGAGCTCTCCAGGCGAGGAGGCGGCGGCGGCCGTGAGAGGGGGAGCGATGCTGCCGACAACAGCAGCTACATAAAACAGAAGCTTATCGGGGAGCCAGGTGGCACTGAAGATTGATGCTGGGCCCCACCGCCTCCGGGATGTGTGCGTGAAATGTAGCAGGAGCCGCTCACCTCGAACGGCTGCTTGGGGAGCTGAGGTGGCATGGACAATGGCGGGGGATTGAATTCAACGGAAAGGGCTCGGTGAAACAAGTGGTATGCCATCCACCAAAAATAAAATAAAATAAATTGGTCCCATGAGATCGGGGCTTTTAGGGCCAAGGGAAAAAGGAGTCAGGGTTGAGACGGCCGATGCCAGCAGGGGGACCAACCCATGGGACTGTGGGGTGGGTGAGAGGTCAGGGATCAGAAGCTGTAGTTCGGGACAGAGGGACCTACCACCCAGAAGCGAAGAATAACTGTCATATATGTTAAGAGCTTACTACACGCCAAGCATTGCTCTAGGTGCTGGTGTAGAGCACGGGCCTGGGAGTCGGAAGGACTCTAATCCCGACTTCTCTGCATGTCTCCTGTGTCACCTTGGGCAGGTCACTTAACTTCTCTGGGCCTAGGTTCCCTCATCTCTAAAATGGGGATTAAGTATGTGAGCCCCATGCGGGATAGGGATGGTGTCCAACCTGACTAGATTGTATCTATTATTCTATTCATTTTATTAATGATGTGTACAGATCTATAATTTTATTTGTTTATATTGATGCTATTGATGCCTGTCTACCGGTTTTGTTTTGTCTGCCTCCTCGCTTCTAGACTGCGAGCCTGTTGCTGGGTAGGGATTATCTCTGTTGCTGAATTGTACTTTCCAAGCACTTAGTACAGTGCTCTGTACACAGTAGGCGCTCAATATGATTGAATGAATGAATACCTACCCCGGCACTTAAAACAGTGCTTGGCACATAGTAAGCGCTTAACAAGTACCATAATTATTATAGCAGATATCAGGTTGGTTACAGTCCCACCCATGCATGTGGTAGAGGGTACATAGGGAGAGGAAAGGAAGAAAGGAAGAAAGATCCGAAGACCAGAATCAAAGGATCCTAACAACGATTTGGTGGTGGCTCTGAAAAACCTTCCTTTCAGTTACTTTTCTGCACGTTGGTCTTCCCTCTCTGGCTGTGTTTGTTTACATGTTTTGCGCACCTAATGATGGGTTTTTCATGTTCACCATTAACAAGTTTCTACAGGAAAAAAAATCCAGACTAAGACAAAAGTGGACGCTCTGCTTCGACTAGAAAAGGACAAGCACTAGCCGCCAAGAACGCTGGTGGCCCAGCACTACGAATGTCTTCACTGCTAAACCACTTGGCTGAGGTCAGGTATGGACTCTATCTGGAGGCAACTGACCCCAGGATTCAGTGGATGGATCCAAAGAAATAGGTGAGATGCAGCGAGGCTTAGGGGATAGAACTCGGGTCTGAGAGTCAGAAAGATGTAGGTTCTAAACCCAGCTCCATCACTTATCTGCTGTGTGACCTTAGGCAAGTCACTTAACTTTTCTGTGCCTCAGTTACCTCATCTGTAAAATGGGAATTTAGGCTGTGAGCCCCATGTGGGACATGGACTGTGTCCAACCTGATTACTCTGTGTCTAGCTCAGCACTTAGAACAGTGCCTGGCACATAGGAAGCGCTTAACAAGTACCATTTTAAAAAAAGAGGCTTCGAAACCTCAACTGGAAGGTTTGAAGGCAAGCATGTCTATGCTCCCCACACATCTTCATTAACCCAAGATACTTCCCAACCCAGAAAGTGCTCTACACTGGGAGGAGAGGCACTTGATTTCTACCCACAACCTTCCCCTGGAAAATGAGAGAGTTTTGTCAAAACAAAGTTGGTTTCGATACTTCCGAGAATAATGGGGCCACAATGGAGTGTTTCTTTGTAGATTTCTTTCCTCTCCAGTCAGATGGCACTCTATATGGACTGTAGGAGATATTCTGTCCGGTCCTTCCTTCTGAGAAGTCAAGCGTTTGTGATGCAGAAGAATTGGAAGAAGTCTCACAAATCCAGAACCAGATATGTAAATGAGTCACATCAGCAGAGGAGATGAGGCTTTAGGCTCCAGTCTTGCTAAGGAGCTATTCCATCCCGATGGTTAAAAGGCACATGCATTTTTGGTTGGTTTTCTGGGTGGGAAGGCAGCAGAAGCTAACTGTGAGAAGACAAAGCAGTAAATATCCAAACTGAAATGAACCAGAAAGGTGTGTTGGGTGGCTGGGGGGGAATGAAGTGGGACTGAGTGAGCTCCAAAGTTCAAAATGTCTCCAAGTCTTGCCCAGTCTCGATTTTGCTGATGGTAGAGCTTGTGTTTTCAAAATAAAATATCTGCCAAGTGGATTAAAGGAGTGAATTGAATTCCCATGGCTCCGATTACCTTTCCCTTTGCAGTTTTTATCAGCCACGATCAGAGAGACTGTCAGATCTAATCGAAACTTGCCCTCTCATGCACTCTTCTCAGCTTCAGAGCACTGGAAGGGCAGTTGTAACAGCTTAGCCCGGGGGGAGCCAAAGCTAAAAAATGCTGAAGAATAAACCTGGGCACAGGGAGACAAATGGGGAGGAGAAAATGTGGGGCAGAGCAGACTCCAAGCCCAGTGTCATCTCCCCCTCCTCTCCCAACCCCATTTTGGGGCTCCCCTCACTTACCATTCCTGGCTCAAATTTAAGGCTAGATGGCTGCTGTCTGAAGGGGCCGGTGTGGCGGGTATTCACACCTCACCCTGCCCAAAAGCAGCGTTTTTCTGATGAGGCAGCTGTACACCAGCTTCCTGGAAGACCGCATCCTCTGTACACCACATCATCCTATCAGCAGTAAATGCTCTACCTCCGGAAGGCAAATGTAAACACAGTACACATCACCCACTAGGGAGTGTGAATTGCCAAGATCTTTTCAGGATTATCTTTGTGCGCACAGATAGGCCGATGGCAAGATTCATCTGGGGACGGATGGCTCATCAAGAGGAGGTGACGTCAGAATTTGGCAAGTGTTAAGCGAGGAGTCTTGGAATTAAGAGGGGACACAAACACTGGCTTGGAGCAAGAGACTGGGGTCCTACTTAACTTGACCAGGGTAAGGGAGATTTTCTGAGGCAGAATTCCACCCGAGGGAACCCTCTATTCCTAAATTTTCCGTGAGGCAGAACCTCGGGTGATGGAGAAATTCATGTATTACCCATCTTTCTGGGTAGCCCTTTGGCCTTTTGGCACAGTAAGATAACAGAGGGCAACTCCTGAACGGTGCCAGAACAACCAATCAATGAGATTTACCGAGGACTTACTGTTTGACAAGCACCATCTCAGCACTTGGGAGGAGAGTACAATAGATTTGGTAGACACACTCCATGCCCTCAAGGAGCTTACATTCTATTGGAGGAATTCACAATCTAGTGGACACTTTGTCTAGCCAACAATTTGCAGAAATGCAAAGAATAAATGCTACCACTTGGCATAAGATGATCCACTTAAATGACCAAGTTCATATGCTGCGGTCAGAAAAGATTACAAGCCACCGGGATGCTGCCCCTAATATCAAATACATACAGGTTGTCCCAGTTACAAAATAGCTTAGACACAGTTGAAACTGGGACCGCATCAAATTCCCCAAAAGATGGGGACTTTCACCTAACTTCACTTTCTGTTTCCCCTACTGCAGCTTTTTCCAGAGCTGGGGTCATCTACTAGCCCAGGGGAAGAGAAAGCACAGTCATCTGCAAAATACGCTAACCCCACCTTGACCTTCTGGATCCTTCAAGAGAACTGGGCCCGGAGCTATAAAGCAGCTCATTCCATCCTTTCTGTGCCTCCGAGGCTAAATGCATTTGAGTGATCTGAACGTAGAGAGTGCTCAAAAAATGATGATGATGAAGATAGTGAGCGCTCAGAAAACGCTGAGTACTGACGATGAAAAGAGCATTGCCTAAGATTTTATAAAAGTCACAAAATTTTAAAGTGACATTTCTACAGTGTTCCTCTTCCTTAGAGATGACTTCTTCAACAGAGAATTCTTTAGGAGGATAATGAGCAATCTGTTCTGGCATCAGGTCATCTCACGGAGCCTTAGCAGAAAAGGGCTGGGATGTTCCATCCTTGGAGTGGTTAGGTTTTGGGTTTTTTTTTCACATTTTCCTCCCACTCTTTTGGAGGGTTTAAGAGCCCTGTTTTGGACAACGCAAAACTGGTCTAAAGACGGAAAAGCAGCAGAACAGCAACTTTTGCAATGGAACAGTGCAACTTTTCGTGCCATTTTACAGCTGACAAATAATCCATAGCACCATAAAATTGACATTGCTCTGTTGTTTCAATGTGAAAGGAGAATAGTGTAGGCAGGTCAAAGAAATTCATATTCTATTGACCAAAAATCCCCTAATGCTTTCAAGATAACGGCTGTTTAGTCGATCGCTCGCCTAAGCTACATACGCTGGGTGGCAATATATTGGCCTCATTAATAGTTCATAAATTAAATGCTCTGATATTCACATAATACTTCCAAAGTGGACCAAGGGGAAAATGGTTAATTTCTGTAATTTTTATTCTTCATTTATCTATTGGGGGCAGGTGGGGGTTGGATGAATTTAATGGTAGTTCAAAGGGGCCAGTCTCTAAATTTGAGTGTTGCTGGAATTGGGATGGATGGAGACTGTCTCATCCTTCTTTTGTCCTCCTATTTTTTTTAAATCCCTCCTCACAAGTACAGCGAAGTGCTTAGCAATCGGAAATTACATTGGTGACTGACCTCAAGTTAGCCCTGTATAAAGGCTCAAAAGAGAAGAAAGTCTAAAATGGGGATCCTCTATACAGTCTGGTGCCCAAACCACTCTGGGATAGCTATGGAATGTTGATTTTGTGATTCGGCCTCAGTAGCAGATGAGTTAACTGATTAACATTAATTAGAATTCACGGCTTCTGAATTTTTTGTTTAAGCTAACTTGACACAGATACCTTTTCTTCTACCGTCACCACCTGCTCCAGTCCCCCCGAGCCCACCTCCCACATACCCTAAAATGAGACTTCCCTGGTGCTAAATTGGCAAATATAGGGAATTATTTTATTTTTCTGCATTGGCAATTCATTTCTGCCAAGGGAAGGAGGAACGCAAGTCCCTCTGGATTCTCTGTAAATTGTGTTGGTTTATTGCAAGATTACCCCCTTATGGCCTAATAAGAATAATAATAATGACGACATCTGTTAAGCTCTTACTTTGTGCCGAGCACTGTTCTAAGCGCTGGGGGAGATACAAGGTTGTCCCATGTGGGGCTCACATTCTTAATCCCCATTTTACAGATGAGGGAACTGAGGCACAGAGAAGTTAAGTGACTTGCTCCAAGTCACACGGCTGACAAGTGTCAGAGCTGAGATTAGAACCAATCAACAATCAAACAACTAATCAGTGTCGCTTAGTGGAAAGAGCACAGGCTTGGGAGTCAGAGATTGTGGGTTCTAATCCCTGCTCTGCCACTTGTCAGCTGTGTGACTTTCGGCAAGTCACTTGACTTCTCTGTGTCTCAGTTACCTCATCTGTAAAACGGGGAATAAGACTGTGAGCCTCACGTGGGACAACCTGATTACCTTATATCTACCCCAGAGCTTAGAACAGTGCTCGGCACATAATAAGGGCTTAACAAATACCGTCATCATTATTATTAATCAATCAACAGTATTTACTGAGCACCTTCTGGGTTGCAGAACACTGTGCTGTGCACTTGGGAGACTTCAATCAAGATAAATGATCCAATTCCTGCCCTCAAGGGTCCTACAGTCCAAAAGAGGGTTTACACTCTACCTCATTCTTTTATATTGCTCTAAAATGGATATTTAAAGCAGTCAACCAGAGATTTGTCATCTCCCCTGGCCATTCAGGCCAAACAGTCAGTCCCCTGATTCCGTGGCAGCAAATTCAGGTCTTTATCCTGACCTAAACTTCAATGGCATGTGAAATAATAATTTCATTGAGGAAACCCAAGCTCCTGCCTTTTATTTTCCACCGAACTGCGTTGCTCTGTTTGAGTGGCTGCTGCCACCCTGAAGAGTCTCTTAACATCTCATCAGGAACTTTGACTTCACTCACTCACTGACTTTATCAATCAGTGGTATTTAGTGAGTACTTACTGTGTGCAGAGCACTGCCCTAACTGCTTGGGAGAATTCAATACCACAAAGGAACTTACTCCTTTTAACAGAAAGCCAGAAAAAGAGGATTAGTTCCCAGACCCCTGGCCTTCATTTTTATATTTTGGGGGTCTTTATAGTACAGAAATCAAACAGAGTGCTCTTGGCATCCCGGGTGCCTTATATCTAAGATTTCCTTGATTGAATTCAGCTTTCCAATACAAACTCTGGTATTTAAGGAGGGCCAAGTGAGTGCCAGAAATGTTCTGGTGCTTGAAAGAATACAACAGAAGTGACGAGTTCCCTGCCCTTAGGGAGCATTCTTGCTTATTCATTCATTCAATAGTATTTATTGAGAGCTTACTATGTGCAGAGCACTGTACTAAGCACTTGGAATGTACAAATCGGTAACAGATACAGTCCCTGCCCTTTGACGGGCTCACAGTCTAATCGGGGGAGACGGACAGACAAGAACAATAGCAATAAATAGGATCGAGGGGATGAACATCTCATTAAAACAATAGCAAATAAATGGAATCGAAGCGATGTACATCTCATTAACAAAATAAATAGGGTAATGAAAATATATACAATGAAAATATATACAGTTGAGCAGATGAGTACAGTGCTGAGGGGTTGGGAAAGGAGAGGGGGAGGAGCAGAGGGAAAGGGGGGAAAAGAGGGCTTAGCTGAGGAGAGGTGAAGGGGGGTAGAGGGAGCAGAGGGAAAAGGAGAGCTCAGTCTGGGAAGGCCTCTTGGAGGAGGTGCTTATTGAATTCAATTCCATTATTATCTGTTACACGCATCTATAAGGACCTATAGTTTGAGCAACAAAAAAATAAAAGCTATATATTCCCTGCCCTCAAGAAGCACACACACACACACACACACAAATTGAGAGGCACCACGGTGCGGTGAATAGAGCACAGGTCTGGGAGTCGGAAGGTCTTGGGTTCTAACCCCAGCTCCACCACTTGTCTGCTCTGTGACCTTAGGCAAGTCACTTAACTTCTCCGAGCCTCAGTCACCTCACTGGTAAAAAACAGGGATTAAGAGTGTGAGCCCAATGTGGTACAGGGACTGTGTCCAACCTGGCTAACTTGCATACTTAAAACCCTTTATGAAAATTAATCTTAGGTAAATGTACCACTGCAGGAGAAATAAAACCGCAAGGACAGTACGCATGAGTAATTAAAATTAAATATGAAAAATAAGTCATTTTGGGGAGCAAATCGGCTCCAGTCTTATTCCCTGGTTCCTCTTCTTGATGGAATGTGGGAGGGAAGATCTGTGGGGAGGTGAAATGGGAAAATGATGTGAGGAGGAATGAAGAGACTTGTCCAAATTTTCACAGCACTAATGACAGTTCTGAGACTAGAACCCAGTTGCCCTAAATTTTAGAATACCTAATTTCCATTTAAATTCTATCTACAGTAATTGATCTGGCTAATTTTTATAATGGACTACATGAATATTAATAAAGCTAAAGTCTAAGGGATAAAAATATTTATAATCATATTTCTTTTTCCTTTCCCTCTGCTTCTGATGCATGGAGGGTTCCTCATTCCACTTTTTCCAATTCTTCCTATCCTTGAACATTATTTTCAGCTCCTACAGCATCTTAAAGACCTTCTAATCTTTTTTTAACTATACATCTGTTCTTTAAATGTCCATTTGATATTCCTCTACTCCCCTTCCCAATTATCAAATAGACTGATAATGAGAAAAAAGGAAACAGTTCTGAAAACACAAATGTAAATATAAAACACAATCACCATGCCTACTGCCCTTCATGAAAGTGAAACCCAAACTGGGCTAAATAAAACTGAAAATAAAAGAGCAATGCACTATTTTCTATCCCTGACCTAGTAAACAGGGTGGGGGTTTAACTCACGTCGATAATAGCTACCCCACAGACACAAGCCTAGAACACAATTTCCTCTGCTCTCTCCTGCCCGTTGCCCCAACTTGCTCCTTTTCCTCTATTTCCCCCACAGCACTTGTGTAAATAAATACATATTTATAATTATAATTCTATTTATCTTTATTAATGATGCATATATATCTATAATTCTATTTATTTATAATGATGCTACTGATGCCCGTTCACTTGTTTTGATATCTGTCTCCCCGCTTTTAGACTGTGAGCCCGCTGAGGGCAGGGATTGTCTCTATTTGTTGCTGAATTGTACTTCCCAAGCACTCAGGACAGGGCTCTGCACACAGTAGTGCTCAATAAATATGACTGAATCAAGGAACTGTTGATCTAAAGCCCAGCGATACAGCATTATACGCCCATTCTTATTTCTTATTCTGCTCTACTGCCTGTTTTTTTGCCCATTTACCTAAGGCCAGCAGACAAACAGGCAATTGTTGAGGTTAGAGAATGAAAATATGAAATGAAAATGATTTTATTAAGAGCCTACATTTTTCAGCAGAGCACTATCTTCAGAGCAATATGCTGCACTGTCATTATCTCATTACAGCAATTTCAACACTTGCTCCTGTTAACTTATTAAAAAACATTTTAAATCATTTTCTTCATCACAGCCACAACAAACTCTCTCATTACCCAAATGTGGATCACTGCCAGATGATATGGTACGAGATGTTATAAAAGAAAGAAAAAAACATCTCCCATTCACTTGAGAATTCAGAATATGTATGTATATGACAAGAGAGAGAATTATGTTTTGCCAAAAGAGTAAATTATTTTCCATTACAAAGGTCTGTGGCTTTTTTATGGTCTTTGTTAAGTAGTTACTATGTGTCAAACACTGTTCTAAGCACTGGGGTAGATACCACCTTACTGAAAAGTCTGTTTAGGATAGTGCAATACAGCCAGAAATAAACAAGAAAATACTGGCGCAGTAAGACATGGAATTACTAAGCAAGTACCTAAGATTTTACACTGACAGTGAATGCTACTCACTGGAAAAGTTTTATACAGAAGTGTTATTTGTTCCTGACAGCAAGTGAAGTGAAACCGATTTAGGATCCTCAGAACATTACCATATTTTTAAACAAAGCAGAGAGGAAGAAGCTTTTAAAAATTTTAATAGATTTATACCTTGAAAAGAGTAACTACAAACTTTAAACATCTACATGTCTCAGCATGGTGTAAGAAAAATGAAATGACTACAATGGTTAAATAATTTAGCAGCCAATGATGGTGGATGGGAAAATACCCAAAATTTAATCAAAAATGCTAATCGATATATTTCTGTATGATGGAAAAATCTGTTTTTTAGTTATTGAATACTTTGCAACCATTCCGAAGATTTCTTTGTTGCCTAACATAACGAATGTAATATTTCAAATTAAATCTATTTTTGCAAGATATATCTTGCCATCTCAGGATACGACTGGCCAACAGTTAGTAACAACGAGTTTCAGAAACTTGCTTTGGAATGACTTCTTACATATCATTCTCAGTCCAGGGCATCCTAAGTTGCATTTGTCAGCAAGTGTCGAAACAAGCCAGATTATTTACGAAAGGAAACGATCTAGAGAGAAACCATCATTTGGTGGTATTAAATTTAGGAGAGTTTAATTTGCGAGGAAAATGAGTCCTAGATAACAATTCACAACCTTGTGTTTACTAGTACATATAGAGCATGTAACTTAATCAAGTTATACATGTGTATGAATATTTAGAGAACATATGCATGAACACGCATGCTGATCCTCATATTCAAAGATGTCACGCTAGATTCTCTCCATCAGAAAAGTATTCAAAGACGACATTTCTGATGTGGAGATCCTATCCACGCGGGCAGATGTGGCTGACACGATTTATGCATGAATTTATTCTCCGTTCCACATGGTGAGCACAGAAGAACCATTCTGCTGATGCTGATGTGTTTGCCACTTGCAGTGCCCGTCGCAGGTTTCTAATCTGACTCTTAGTGTCCATAAGACTGTGAGCCCGTCATTGGGCAGGGATTGTCTCTGTTGCAGAATTGTACATTCCAAGCGCTTAATACAGTGCTCTGCACATAGTAAGCGCTCAATAAATACTATGATTGAATGAATGAATCTTCTCCAAGCCCCTGCTTGAGGTGAGAAGGCTCTCCTGATTGGCGACGCCTGAATCTAAGGACGATAGTGAATTAAATCCCCACCATACCTGCAGAAGAGATGTGGGCCGCTTTGCAGAAGCTGGAAGGAAAGGGCTGAAGAAGGGAGCAGTAGAGAGGGAAATGCTCTCGTGAGGCTAACCCTGAAATTGTATCGGGGGGAAAAGATTCCTGCCAGGCCTCAGGGTGAACCTGGAGGTAGTAATGGCATTTACTGAAAACTCACTGTGCGCCCTGCACTGTACGAGGAGGCAAGAATAGTGCCCCCGAAATACAGGTCTTGTTACTTGTCCTCAAATAGCTTACAATCAAATGGGGGAGAAAGACAAAAAATAATCGCAAATTGTAGAATCAGAACAAGCAATTTAATCTCCTAGCGGCAAGAGCATGGGCTTGGAAGCCAGAAGACGTGGTTTCTAATCCCAGCTCCGCCACTTGTCTGCTGCGTGCCCTTAAGCAAGTCATTTAACTTCTCTGGGCCTCACTGACTTCATCTGTAAAATGGAGATTAAGACTGTGAGTCCAATGTGGGACAGAGATTATTTCTAAACTGATTACCTTGTAACTAGCCCAGCGCTTAGGACACTGCTTGGCACATAGTAAGTGCTTAATGAATACCATGATTATTAATATTATTATGTGTAGCTGAATGGACAAATATACACAAGTGCTGAGGGTGGGTATAAATGATTACGCACATGTTGTTGGGCTGATACGACTCTGGGTGTTGGGAATTGATCAGGGAAGGCTTACTGGAGGAAGTGGGATTTGAGGAGGGCTTTGAAGTTGGGGGGTTGCGTTTTGGCAGATCTGTAAGGGAAAGGAGTTCCAGGCTGAGTGAACAATAGTAGCAAGGGGTCAGAGGAGGGTGAGATGAATGTTGGGTATGTAATCCTGTTTTACCCAGATGGCTGGAATTTTCCACCAGAGAATGATGGCTGTTTGAAGCCGTTCCGGAGCACTTACCACTCTATTAGAAAGCCCAACAAGCAAATAGGAAACCAAACCGTTAAATTCAACCAAGTCCATTTGGCTGTCATGTTCATTTCCTTTTTAAATACTCAATTTTCCCTCATGTAACAAGAAAATAGTTTTTTCAATAAGGCAAATGTGTTATGATTTGCTCTCTGAAACTAAACATGTAATAAAATCCATTTCAAACCCATTTTTCTTTCATTTCCATGAGTTATTTGCTTTCCATTTGTAACTGGCTATATACTGTAATTTGGAGTTGACTTTACTCAGGAACATAAGGTCCTGAGAGAGAGCTGTAGACCATCTCCTGGTATGTCCTTAAAGGCACAAAAGGCTACCTTCAGCCTATACTTTCACTGAATATTAAGTCTTCCAAACTTTTCAGCAAGCCTTTCTTCACATCATTTCTAAGAACTACAACCTGTTAGCCTGTTAGAACTAAAAAACCATTTTGGCCCCAGCAGAGCACGGGCCTGGGAATCAGAAGGAGCTGGGTTCCAATCCCAGTTCCACCATGTATCTGCTGTATGACCTTGGGTAAGTCCCTTAACATCTCTGTGCCTCAGTTGCTTCATCTGTAAAATGGGGATTAAGTCTGTGAGCCCCATGAGGGACATGGACTGTGCCCAACCTGATTAGCTTGTATCTACCCCAGTTCTTCTAAAGTGACCGGCACAAAGTTAAGTCCTTAACAAATACCATTTTTTAAAAAAGACAACCCAGAAGACATCACGCCCTTCATCTGCATGAAATATTGAAGGACACCTTCCAGTTTTACCCACCAAAGGACCCTTTTCAAAACCCTTCCCCAGAAACAGACACCTTCCCAGGAAAACAGCTGCCCTGGCTGTGTCAGTAAGCAAGTCAACAAGTCACTGGGATGTTAACAAACGACTAAAGAGAGATGACAATTTCCCGCCTCTTCAGATTCCCTCTTATGGTGACTCAATTGCTCATCAGGTTTCTAGCCTATGCAACCACCTGCTGGTTACCAAGTGGGGGAAGAGAAAAAGAGGGCGGAAGAAAGAAGAGAAAAGAGAAAGTCCCTGATGATGTGATTTTACATTGTTGGATTTTGCAGCTGATGAAATCCCACTCCCATCAAGGATGCCCCAAACTCATTTTCTCCTGCCTCTTGCAACCAATATGGTTCACCATGTAGGGCAGGGCTTGCCATATGATAGAGCCTCTTTTCCTTTCCTTTTAACAATGGATTAATATCTCTTTTGTCCTCCAGGAGAATTAGATGTCACATTTCAAATTACGCTTTTACACGGGTATAATTAAACCTTTAAAAAGGGGGATGGCAAAGAAATTAGGGGCTAGTACATGGCAGACATTTTACAACCTGGAGGTGCCAACGGCAGGCGGCTCCCTTCCTCCTGTTCCTACATCTTCCCCCACTGCGTGTCGGCAATTATATTCCAGGGTGAATAATATAATCATCAAAATGAAACTTTTAAAAAATGTAATTCGACATAAAAGGATTAGCCGCTCGAGGACCCTCAGTTGTGGGAGGCTGAGGAATGGATTCAGGCTGACAATTTCATCAATTAGCCATCAATTATTCAAAGCATTGTGGCTTTTCATACAGTGCTCTGGACAGCACCAAAAAAACAACAAAAAAAACCCCTGAGTAAAACCATCGAGCAATAAACCAACCCACACATTAAAAAATCTGAAAACCACAAATTAGGGAGAGATGCTTGCTTTTTGGGCCCCGAGTGAAACGTGCCCTGCCTTCAGAGAAAGTGGAGAGGGATGGGAGTGGGAAGAGTGGAGAGAAATTGGCTCGGGATCTGCCTTTTCCACCAGCTTAGATGGCTTTTCAGGAAAGCTGTCTCTCTCTCCTAAGATAGGGGGGCTTACAAATCCTAGCACTGATAGGTGAATCACAAGTGTAGAAACCAGTAAACCTTGGAAAATACTGAGTTGCTCAGAAATTCATATGCATCCACTGGATACAATAATATTAATACCCCAAGCGAGCTGGCAAGTCCAGCTGCCGAAAGGAACAAGGCTTTGTGCCAGATAGAAATAATGAACAAACCCCGTGCTTCCTTCCTATTACCTTATCCTCAACTTAACTTGGTATCTGCAGGAGTGGGGGAACTCAGGGTATTTGGCAGAGACCTTGTTGTATGTAGTGAGTGACAGGAAGCACTCGAGAGGAAACTGGACAATTTAGGAAGGGAGGGAGTAGCCAAAATGTTATGGAAATCATTGAACACTTTTGTGGACCTTAAACAGTTCTGACCTGGTTCATTATTATTTCACAGAGCCATTTTTACTTGCAAAGCACTCTATGTACCATTAAATAGATCTATGAATTGGTAGTGGGGCCCCTGGAGAGCCAAGATTGAATGCAGGCAAGTTTCTTAATGTTCACCCTAGGTTGGACGGGACATTTTTGCCCTCCGGGAAAGAGCTGAAGCAGCTGCCTGACAACTCTGATTGTGGGTTTCTCTCTGCATCTTTTTCCTTCTGGATCCTCTTTGCCCGGCCATCCTTCTTCCCCAGCCCTGGCACTCTCCGTACCCTCCTGGCTAGTTGAGGCAGACAAGAATCGCCAAGGTCAGGTGAATAACATTTCCGAAAGCAGACCAGAGGGCTAATGTAAACACAATCGCATTCATTTTCACCATATTCGTACTTGGTAAATGGTACTGAATATACCCCTCTCTTACTCCTAAGGAAACAGACCCAATGAGGACAACCACTGACTGGGCTGGAAAACAAACCCTAGTTTTCAAACTCCTGATTCAGTTTTCTATCTGCTGCTCTTCGACTGAGTTTACTCGTACAATAGGCACTGTGCCGACACAGCACAAATTGGAAAAGAGGTCAGTGGAGCATTTCTGCAATGGCGTGATAGGGAGCCTTGACCTTGGAAGGATTGGGAGAAGCAGCAAGGCCGAGCAGACTTGGAAATGCCGCAGAGAATCGAGAGTGAGACTCAATTAAACTTCCGGGACTTAAACTGGGTAAAGAGAATTCCTGGGCTCAAGCAGAAGAGGTGCAGAACGTCCCTCATTTAGGAGCAGTTTATCAGAACTTGCTTTGGTGGTATTTGCAAGTCAATGCTAAGGGCATTCTGGACCAAGCAGATAGGAACATCTTTCAGAGGAGCAGTTGCATCTAATGAAAAAATAAGCCAGATTTATAATGAGGGGAAAAAAAAGAAAACCAGAGTTAGAAGGATAGTTGATATACATTTATGTGTGTGTGTGTGTACATATATATATATACATATATATATATTACGATATACAATCTCCCAAGGTGAGGGATTGACTTAGATAACCTGTTAATGAGTGGTTCCACAGCACCTTTTGCCCAATTCAGGCCTTTTTGTGCTGGCAGGCCTGGGGATACTTAACGAATGAGAAATGTAGGACGATCCTTAAACAAATATGAAACATGTTTCCAGCAAACGGCTGCTCCTACAAATGCAGAGATGACTGAGATGCCCATCCAGGACCAGGCCAGGAGGGCTCAGTATGGGAAAGGAAATGAAGATTTATGAAGGCAGCCCCGCTGGACTGCTGGGCTAATTAAAATAATCAATCAAAACTGGTGCCCTCAGGTGAGCTGGGTAAAAAATTGGGGATCACTGACATCAGGTAGCCATCATGGCAGCGGCCAAAGTCTCCGTCAGAGAAAAGAAAGACTTATGAGGTAAATTGGTGGGCTTTTTTTTTTTAATCGGTTTAGCGGTCAGTCAATGATTCGCCCTGAATCTCAGACAGGTGGGGTCGTAAATTCTAATTGTTGACACAGCAGACTGTAGTTAACTTCTCTGGTCCCTATCACTATTCCCAAAAGCTAAGAGCAAACAACTTCTTGAATAGGAATGGGACTCAGTGAAAGGCTGAGTAGCAAAAGCTGCTCTATCTGCTCTGAATTTCTTAACAGGAAAATTCAGTTTTCATGCTAAAAATGGCCAAGGCTTTTCTCCGACTAACAACAACAATAATAATTTCATTGTTAATCACTATGTCACGCACTACACTAGGCACTGGGGAAGGTAAGAGATCATGAGGTGAGATGCATGTCCCCGTCCCACATGAGACTCACAGTCTAAAGTGGAGGGTATTTAAATCCTCTTTAACAGATGAGGCAACTGAGGCACAGGGAAGCAAAGTGGCATGTCTAATATTACAGAGCAGGCAAATGGTGGAGCTGGGTTTAGGATACAGGTCCTCTGACTCCCAGGCCTGTGCTCCTTCTCACGTGGGTCCTGCTGTAGTTTCTTTTTGTGGACGTTAGCAGTCAGTCAATTACCCAGAACGAGAAGAAAAAGTCACAAAATTTACCTACAGTACTCCTGAGGGTACACCTTGCTGGCTCAGCAATCTTTCCCAGAGCACTTACTTGGACTATAGTGTCAATCCATTTTCTCTCCCTCTTCCCACTAATTTTTGATCGGCTCCTCCTCTTCGGTGACACTTTAAGCAAAATTCTGAAGATGTCTTCGTTAGCAAGTGAAGTCAAATACGTTTCAAGTACCGACCGCTTTCCAAAGATCAGACTGACAGAGTGCTAATGTAGTTCAGTCTCTGTCGGCGGATATGTCATAAGTCATTACTTCGCTCCTGGCTTATCCACCGAGGAGTCATGCAGCTGCCAATCAAAACAGACGGCAGACAATCATCATCTTGAAACACTCCCCTAAAATGCCAGAATAGGTCCTATTCCAATAAAAAGTTCTAGGACGCAGCCAAGGGGGGGAAAAGAAAATCACCGTTCAAACAGCAGTCAGTGATAAGTAAATTTAGAGTTCGGTGAAAGAGCACAACCTTCAGACTACTGCCATTTTGAAAGTATCCTAAACAGAAACATGCTTAATGGCAACTAAATTATCTTAACCAGTTTTGCTAACTTTAATTACTTTTTCCACTCAGGAGCCAACCACGACTCTCCTATAGATGTGATGAAGTTTTTTTGTTTTCTCTTTTTAATTAAGGTATTGACTAGACGAAGATGATTGACTGGTTAAAGAATTACCAGGGGCTTGATTCTGGCCCAGTTGAAGAGTGACCAAGAATCACTGCCTTCTGATATTGGTTTTCTTCAGTGAAGCAAATTGATTGCATTAGTCAAGTTCCCAGTAGATGGGTCCATTTTATGCAACACATCAATAGAAGGAATGTTTTTCTCACTGTTCTATGACCCCCTCAACAACTCCATGAAGTTCTTTCACACGCTAACTGGGTTCCTGCCTTAGGAATGTTGACAACAAAGAAGGCCAGGATTTTTTTTAGGGACTCTACACAAATTATTAACTGACCAGGACGTAACAGAAGAAATCTTAAAAGTATCTGGCTTTGGAAAATGGATTCTTGCGGTCCCCCTCCAGGGTTTCATCGGTAATTCCAAGTGAGCCCTGAAAATATGCAACCTTTTTACCCCAAAAGAAGGTTGTTTGTTTTATGGTACTTGTTAAGCGCCTCTGTATCCATCACTGTTCTAAGCGCTGGGATATGTACATGTTAATTAGGTCGGACACAATCCGTCTCGCATAGGGGCTCACAGTCTTAAGTAGAGAACAGGTATTGAATCCCCATTTTACAGTTGAAGAAACTGAGGTACAGAGATAGTAAGTGACTTGCCCAAGGCCACACAGCAAACAATTGGCAGAGCAATTGGCAGGGCTGGGATTAGAACCCAGGTCCTCTGACGTCCAGGCCCGTGCTCTTTCCTCTAGGCCTCGTTGCTTCTGTGTGACTTATTGGCAAATTTAGTCCATTTCTTCCTCTAATATTATAGATAGGAGAATCCCAGAGGATACTGGATACTTGTCAAAGACTGGTCTTCACAGCCAACTACAATAGGAATCTAATTTTAGACACCTGACTCTTGCTGGTTTTCTGTGCTGTTGACTCTGGTCAATGGGCACATTGACTCTGGTCAATAGGTAAATTAACGGTCCCCTCCACCAACCAGGAGCCTACAGTAATTACAAAAAAAATAGTATAAAAATAAAGGAACGTCTGACGAGAAATAAAGAGGCATGGAAAAGTAAATAATGGCAATGGAGGTAATAGTGATAATAATACAACTAGATGCCAGCATTTGTAAGCTTGGAAGGCATCAGAAATTTGCATCGACGTCTGAAAGGTGAATTACCTCAAGTGCAAATGCATTTACATCTCTTCTCGTTGAAAAGAGCTGAGACACAATAAATTCCAAAGAATATGGTTAACCAATCAGGCTCAAATTGATGCTCTTTGAACATAGCCAGAACTAGCCACAAACCCTTGAAAATCAAGCGGCATTGTACAGTTCAGGGCAGATGGTTGACTAAATCAAGCCTCCTGTTCCCCCTGAGAGACCCAGCTTGAAATAAAGGTGAAAAGAAATGAAATTCTAATAATATGAATGATAATACAATCAAAATATTTAATAAGATGACATTACATGAATTAAAGACCCAGAAAAATGTTGGGCCGAAATGGATTTATTTAATATAACCTTCGTGTGAGGAAAATTAGTACGGAATTAGACAAGACCGTAGGAGTCCTGGGTTCTAAGTCTAATTTACACCATGGAAGACCTTGTGTGTATCGGTTAACCTCTTGGTGTGTCAGACTTGTTAATCTTTTAGAGTCAAGGAATTCAATTGATCAGCTCCCATCGTGATTTAATAGATTCTGATTTTGACCGAGAGCAGAACTTGTAAGGGACTAATTTGTTTTTGCTAATAAAAGCTAAATCTACTCAGCACCAGAGAGAAGAACAGTCACAATTGGTCACCATTCAAATGCCACTCACTGCAGCCATTCTTCTTATTAACATAATTTGACATGATGAAAACAGTATGCCACTGCTGTTGGTCATGTTTCCTTGGGAAAGCGGCAAGTGAGCTCTGGCAGTATCTTAGCTTAGTGGGAGAGATAATCGGGCCAGGCAACGGTATAATTATCTCCGGCAAGTCATTATACAGCAAGCAGCTGTGTACTCCACCGTCTCAATGAGGCTTTAACCAGGCCATCAGCAATCACTCCCTCTACTGCGGTTCTGTGTCAGAGCCTAGCAGCACCCAGCACGCGTGGGATGCCGGGACATGTTATAACAATAGGAATTCATCTACAGAGCTCTCTGTGTCTGGAGCGCTAGACTGCTGGGACAGGTTGACGGTGGATTTCGTTCACCTAGATCCAGATCGTTTATAATCCCCTCTGTGGATCAAGTACCCCTGGTTCCTACTCCTGTCTGCATTTTGGCTATTTTGCTGCCTACCGGCAAGTCTCCCAGAACGCGGGAAGGAGAGAGATGAGGTGAAACCGGTCAGTCACTCAATGACAGGTTGCAAAGAGGCAGGGTGAAAGAGGAAACAGAAGCAAGAACAATGATTTTGGATGATTTATAGATATCAGAGTTATCAGAGTCATGCCACTCATCGATAAAAACCCAGACCAGAAATGGGAGCGTCTTCTCGGCCTCGGGACCCATCTCTTCACATCAAGTGTCACTGGAATTGGCAGTTGGGCATTGAGGAGGTGGCACGCCAAGTGAATCCCTGGGAATCTTTTTAACCCCATTCCCTTCCCAAGGCCACACACCCACCCTGCCAAACTTGCTTCCTCACTTTTGGATAATAACATCCTAAGGTATAGATAGCCCTGAAATTGAAAACCCAAAGTTAAATGGCATTTCCAGTTATCCCACAAGCCAAATACCAAGTGTTTCAAAGGCGTGATAAATATCAATCAACAATTTCCAGTGAAGGTCAGAAACACACCAAAAATTCAGAGTTAAACACCAAGATTGTCATTTACCCTTCTGCCTAATCATGCAATCTCAAAGGGAATGACTAATATATGGGATTTAATCACAAAGGAAGATACTTAACATCAAGGTCACTGGATCAAATCCGCCGTAGTCTATTTAATATTACCCTTTGGGGCCTTCAGAAAATCTCACCGCCGACCCCTCGCCCACATTCTGGCCTGGAACTTCCTTCCTCTTCATCAGGTCTGACAGACCATCATTCTCCCCACCTTCAAAGCCTTATTCAAAGCAGATCTCCTCCAAGAGGCCTTCCCCGACTAAGCCCTCATTTCCTCTTCTCTCACTCTGTGTCACCTCTTGGATTTGCACCCTTTATTCACCCTGCCACAGCACTTATGTTCATAACCATAATTTATTTATTTATACCAATACCCATCTCGCCCTTTCGGCTGTAAGCCCCTTGAGGAGCTTATATCGTGGACTTATTCTGTACTCTCCCAGATGCTTAGTACGCAGATGCTTAGTACTCAAATGCTCTGTACTCAATAAGCACTCACTAAATACCATTGGTCGATTGATTGAGGGGTAGTTATAACAATGCATACGTTCTGATCTTCGGAGTTGCCTTCACCCTTGACTTCCTGCTCAGTTGACGGTTCCCTCACTCAGTTTCTAGAATCATAAGGCTCTGATTCTGCCATCTGTAGAAGCCGGGTACTACACCAATTAGGAAGAGCCCTTTTTCCAAAGACAGACCCAGGAGTAGGTGGCCCAGCATCCTCTGAAAAAATCCAGGAGGGACCAAACTCCCCCCCCAGCGAAGGGAGGCCTGTCGCTATTTTCTCTGCATCACTGGGTAAGGGCCATCCACTGGCGAGACGGCACTGGGGGATGCTGGGGAGTTTCTCTAGAAAAGGGCTGTGAATCTGCCACTGTTTCCTGCACAGTGACCACTCATGTCTGTGTCCACTACTCTGCACTTTAGAACCGTCAGTTATACTGTACTCTCCCAAACACTTAGTACAGTGCTCTGCATACAATAAACACTCGATAAATACCACTGATCGATTGATTCCATATTCAAGTTCCAGGCAGCTCCCCTTTCACAATGAGGAAAGGCCTCCGGTAAAATTGGTAGCTACTCGCTGGCGTTTCCATTCAAGGAACAGACACCCCTGATCTCACAACCTTAACCTTCCTAAATGTTGCGGACAACTCAGCCTGCACCATGACATTAAAGGCATTCGGAACTCCAAATTCCACAACCGCCCTATATTTCTTTTTGGAACCTGGGGGTAAATACAAAAAAGAAGAAAAAACACTTTTTATTCTTTTTTTATGACTAAATAAATTGAAAGTGATGACTTGAAAGGGTCACAAACACTTTCAAAAACCTTGGCCATGCACAACTGCCTCAAAGTGATTCTTTTTCAGAGTATTTAAGCACTTACTATGTGCCAGGCATGTAGTAAGTGCTGGGGTGGATACAAACTAATCAGGTTGGACACAGTCCATGTCCCTCATGGGGCTCACGGTCTTCATGTTACAGATGAAGTAACTGAGGCACAGAGAAGTTACCTGTCTTGCCCAAGACCACACAGCAGACAAGAGGTGGAAGCAGGATTAGAACTTCTGACTCTCTGGCTTGTGCTCTATCCACTAGGCGAAATTCTTAAATCCACTACCTGAGGGAAATACTCCATCAGAGAAAGAGCTGCCTTGGCTAATTCCTTTTTTCACCTTATTCCTATGGTTTCCCCAATTGGTATGTCCATAGGAGAACTAAGCGTTGGCGGGTAATAATAATAATAATGTTGGTATTTGTTAAGCACTTACTATGTGCCGAGCACTGTTCTAAGCGCTGGGGTAGACATAGGGGAATCAGGTTGTCCCACGTGGGGCTCACAGTCTTAATCCCCATTTTACAGATGAGGGAACCGAGGCACAGAGAAGTTAAGTGACTTGCCCAGAGTCACACAGCCGACAAGTGGCAGAGCTGGGATTCGAACTCATGAGCCCTGACTCCAAAGCCCGTGCTCTTTCCACTGAGCCACGCTGAGGGGCCAAGTAACACAATCATTTTCTTAGGCTTCAGAAACAAATTTGTGAGGCTAACTGCTTGGCTAGCCTTAGACTCGGGGTATGCGCACTGACATATCCCAATATAATTATCCATCCCTGACAAGGTCATCTGGCTGGGCAGGTGAACTGACTTGACAGTTCTTATCCTTCCTTCCATTCTCAAAACAGAGTAATTGATTTTAATGGATGAGACAAAGTGAGATGCTTGATAATGGCCTGGGAAACTGTTATGAGCGATCTGTTATACATTCTGACTAGACCTGCCTGGAAATGCCATTTCATCCGGCTGGCTAGGAAGACAGCTACTACAGGATAGACTTCTGATTGGGGATTTTAGAAGATCTGTGCTGCGTAGAAGTAAAGTAACAGTTTTCAAATACACACCTCCTACTGGAAGATTCTCTTCATCCCCAGAAAGCATCTGTTTTCCTTTCCCTCAAGTCAATCAATGGTATTTGATTCTATTTATTGCCACTGTTCTTGTCTGTCTCTCCCGATTAGACCGTAAGCCCGTCAAAGGGCAGGGACTGTCTCTATCTGTTACCGATTTGTACATTCCAAGCGCTTAGCACAGTGCTCTGCACAAAGTAAGCGCTCAATAAATACTACTGAATGAATGAATTTGATGAGCACTTGCTGTACGCAGCATTCCTCTAGGCGTTAGGGAATGTATAATACAATAATAGAGTTGGTAGACCCAATTCTTGCCCACGGGACCTTACAGTCTACAGAAGTAGTTTACAATCTACAGTCCACAGGCCTACACTCAGACAACATTCCTGTCCTGGAGCCTCATTATCAAGACATGCACCCCATCAACTTCCTCTGAGACCACGGCAACCCCTTGCCGTTCCAATTTTGCACGCTCTACAGTGCAGTAACTGTAAATAAAGGAAGTTGACAAGCGACAAATTCAGACTACTTCACCTGAACCAGGATGAGAAGCAGTGTGGCCCAGTGGAAGGAGCATGGGCCTGGGAGTTGGAGGACCTGGGTCCGAATCCCCGCTCTGCCACCTGCCTGCTGGATTACCTCGGGCAAGTCACTTAACTTTTCTGTCCGTCAGTCTGCTCATCTGTAAAATGGGATTCAATGCCTCTTCTACGTAGACCGTGAGAACCATGTGGGACGGAGATGTTGTCTGACCTACTTAACTCGTATCTCCCAACACTTAATGCACTGCTTGGTACATAGTAAGAGCTTAACAAGCACCACAGTTATCACCACAGCTTTGAGTGCAGAACATATTGGACACATTTTATTCCAAATTACCGTCAGTGGTTTATGCTTGGAGCTAGCTAAAAGCAGGAAGGACTGGAAGGCTTTCTGAGGTTCCTTCAAACATTATTAGAAGGACTTTTCTCTCTCTCCTTAGCCTCTCCTCTCCCCATCCTCTTTTGTCTTCCCGGAGGATTGCATTTAGCCACCCATCTCTAAGGAAAGCTTTATTTTAACCCGCTGTTGTTGTTTAGGTCTATTTCCTCTTTTCCTTACTGAGGCTGGAGAACACATTATATACTTGGAGTTTGTTAATCCAATAAACAAAATCGGACAGAAATGTTCTACTACCTGAAGGAGGGGCCTCTGCACTCCTAGCACCTTCATGGTGTCTGCGTTGGCCAGGATCTTCAAGGGGTCAGATGCTTTGGTGACCCCTTCGATCTCCTTGTTAATCTCAGCCAAAACCTGATTGAGGAAGATGTTCTTGATGTACATGGTGAGGAACTCTCGGAGCGGACACTGCTTGGCGGGGCCGAGTCCTAGGGCGTGTTCGATCTCTTGAATAAACCTAGGAGACAAAAAGGGAAATCGCGCACGTTAAACTGAGATACAGAGCACTCGCCAAACTAGTGTTTCCCACGGCCCAGATGTAATTAAAACCTGACCATGACATAGAGCAAAGGGAAACAAGGGCAGTGATTTAAAACACTGAGTGGAAATACCAGTCAAGAGCAACAGAGAAGCAGTGTGGCCTAGTCAGAAACATCTAGGCCTAGTGGAAAGAGCACAGGCCTGGATGTCAGATGGCCTGGATTTTAATCCCAGCTCCGCCACTTGGGTGCCTTGTGACCCTGGGCAAGTCACTCCTTTCATTCATTCAATCGTATTTATTGAGTGCTTACTGTGTGCAGAGCACTGTATTAAGCGCTTAGAAAGAATAATTCGGCAACAGAGACAATCCCTACCCAACAACGGGCTCACAGTCTAGAAGGTGGGAAGACAGACAACAAAACAAAACAAGTAGGCATAAATAGCATCAATATAAATAGAATTGTAGATATATACACATCATTAATAATATAAATAGAATAATAAATATGTACATATATACACAAGTGCCTTAATTTTTCAGGCCCTCAGTTACCTCGTCTGTAAAATGGGGATTATGACTGTGAGCTCTCTGTGGGTCAGGGAATGTGCCCAACCTGATTATTTTGGATATACTCCAGTGTTTAGTACAGTGTCTGGCACTGTGAGCACTTAAAATACCATTTAAAAAACAACAATATCTCTTAAAGTATATATAAAATACAAACAGTGTTCAGGGTAGGTGAACAGGATGTTTCTAAAGGGTCAAAAGGATAAATTATAAAAAAGCTGCAAGGGAGACAGAGGACTGAGGCAGAGCCGATACATAGGGAACTGCCCAGATTACACAGATTGCTCTTTGTCGCATATAGAAAGTCCCCGGGCAATCTTCTTTGGTGGGCATGAAACGTCATTTGGGGGAAACAGGTGAGAAGTCAGATCCTTTTCAATCTACCCCAACACACCTATATCTTTTGGAAAGTCAAACCCACGAAGAAATCCTCCTCTAGGTACATGGGATTGCCTCCTCCTTAAAAATCACTTTTTAAAAAAATTAATTTGCAGCCAAGAGAACTACACACTGAAATTTCTTTGAAAAACGTTTTTGTGAGGATCAACCACCAGAATCACTATTAATTGATTTAGACTTTTTAAAAGGAGTCCTAGAGAAAGCATTTTTTGAATAGAGGTACTTCTGACATTTCCAAAGCTGTGAACATTTATGAGAGTGAAATTTTACTGGTCACTGTGACCACAGACAGATGAATACAATGCTCTTAATTAACCGGATTGTTTCTTTCTTCCCAGGCCCTCCCATGCTTTTGGTGTCTCCGGATTATGAACTCTCTTTGTATATTGCTGATGGAGTGCTTTCAATCAATTTTGGCGGAGTGATTTCTTTCCAACACTAACCGGTAATTCCCTAAAGCTTGCGGTATGTTGACTTCTTTATCTAAAATGACATAGGCTGACGCCATTGTCTCTAACTTGCAGTAGCCTTTGCAATGTGGGTTCTCCAATCTGCTTTTGTCTTCAGAACTCTAAGGGGCCTGGCTAGGCAGAAGGTATTGGAGAGAGGGAAGAAGGGAGACAGGAAAAAACACACAATCCACACACAAAATCAAAGGTGGCTTCACCACCCTTTTTTCAACTTAGTCAATAAAGGTAAGAAACATGTTAATGGAATAAAAAATAAACAAGCTCAACCAGCACAGGTCAAGAACCCCACTGGCTTATTTTTGAAGTAATTAACTCATTATCCCTAAGCAGGGAAGGACTGACATCCACCTGACAAGTCCTCTAATAATAATAATGCTAGTATTTATTAAGCGCTTACTGCGCCAGAGACAAGCAAATCGGGTTAGACACAGTCCCTGTCCCACATGGGGCTCACTGTCTTAATCCCCATTTTACAGATGAGGGAACTGAGGCACAGAGAAGCCAGCCAAGTAACTTGCCCAACATCACACAGCAGGCAAGTGGCACAGCAGGAATTAGCCCATGACCTTTTGACTTCCAGAACCATGCTCTAACCACAGTGCCAGTGATTGGAGGGAGTGGGTGGGTATAAGGCTGAAATCTGACCTATTCCCCCCCCCCCCCACCTCTCCTAGCTGGGACTTACAAGTTTCTTGTGATTATTATTATTAGTGTTGTGATTCTGCAGTCATCTGCTTTTTGCTCTAAAGAAAATAAGCAGAACAAATGGACAAGAGAACTCAGCTGAACTGCACTTTACTCTCCCATGCCCTTAGTACAATGTTCTTCACCAAAAGTTAAATGCTCAGCATCATCATTGATTGCACAAAATGAGCCCAATGCCTGGACTCAGCAAGATTTTCATTTTAGCCTTAATTCAATTGGTTGGGCTTTAGAAATATGAAGGTATTTTTATTTTTCTTGCTAATTGTGGATCTTCTCTATCTACTTTAGAAAATGAGCTCTAGGGGAACACAAAAATGCATGTTATTTACTTATATGACAGACCCTCAGCAATTGCAACAATCACTTATCTTGGAAGAGTATCATCCACACAAACACACACATATGTCCTTCATTGCCATAATAGGAGAATGGACCATTAATACACTGATTTTAGTTTAATCCAAATATATGATAGACTCTTCACGGAGAAGCAGTCTGACTTCGTGGAAAGAGTATGGGCCTGGGAGTCAGGGACCCTGGGTTCTAATCCGGTTTTTGCCACTTGCCTGGTATGTGACCTTGGGCAAGTCATTTAACTTTTCTGTGCCTCAGTTTCTTCCTCTGTAAAATGGGAATTCAATACCTATTCTCCCTCTCCCTTAGACTGAGAACCCCATTTAAGGACAGAGATTGAGTCTTATTTTGATTACTTGTAGCTACCCTTTTGCTGAGTGTAGTGCTTCACACATAGTAAGTACTTAACTACCATAACTGTATTATTAGATTGTGAATTCCTTGAGGGTAGGGAAAGTGTCTTGTGATTCTGTTATATTTTCTCAAATGCTTAATTCATTGCACTGTACCATGGATGCATTCAAGAAATTCATTGGTTGCTACTAAATCCAGGTAAAGCCTGGGTCTTTTCTTGGTTTTAGCCTCTCCCAGGGTGTGAAGTTGATTTGAACAGATTCAGAAACGTAAAACCGACAGGGATTTTGGGGGAAGGGAATAAGGGTAGAAAAAAGAATGGAGAGGAAACCTTTGCTTCTCCTGTAAAGATTTTCCTGCACTTCAGGTTATTTCAAGTTATGGAAATAGGTACTCGGGAGAATTGATTCGGGGGTGTCGGGGGGGGAATCATTGAAAACTACATTTCCAAAGGTAATCTTCATCAGTTCAGTGGAAGCAAGAAAAGATGGGATTCAAAAAACAGCAAGGCAAAATCTCATTACAAAAGGGAATACTAGTACTTTAAACTTAAAAGGGAATAGAAATGAAATCTGGACTAGACTAAAAGCTGTCTTCTATATTTATGTGAGGTGCTTTCCCACTTGAAAGATAAACACAGGCATGCACACACACACAGATACATCCTTATCCCTACACTATTTATGCACATACAGATATGTAGTGACAGAGTAGATGTACTTAGAAGAAAAGGATATACATAATAAAATCTATCTCTAGACTATAGAATTATTGGGCTTTGAGAGCTCTCAAGACACTGCAAAATCCTTTTGGCTTTAAGTGACACTACAACAACTCAGATAGACATCAACCAGTACCAGGAGGGTAATAAGTGTGATTATATATGCCATTACGATTTGGGGACAAAGTTTGGAGTCCACATCCTAAAGGGATTATTTATATGAGGAGCTGGGCTAAAAATCCACCCCCGCCCCCTGCTATATTCACTCCATGAAGTCTCTGAAAATACTTAACTGTGGTATTCAAGACGACTATTCTCAGGCTTGCTCATTGCCAAGTTGTACACATATAGACACTGGACCCAATAATGTTCACATTTTCTCTCTCTTGATTGGATTTCCATTCAGTTTCAAGGGGTTTCTGCCAGGGATATGCTAAACGAATTCAAATTTCACTCATCCTGCATGGGCTTTTCCCTTACTCATCTCACATCGCCAATCCCATTTTTATTTTAAAGCTCACCTGTATTAAGGGAGCTCTCCGTGGAAGTTTTTTTGTTCATCTCTGGGCAGCTGCTCAAACTGACTGCTGATTTTCTACCTCTGAACACTTTAGCATTAAGTTCTGGAATGCCCACCTAACAGTACAGCACTCTTACAGGGTGTAAAGAGTGAAACGGGATTCGGAGGGCTGGCAGCGGTAACACGCTTTCCTCTGGCTGCAATACTCAGATTTTTGGAGTAGTCTCGACCCCGCCTCCAGTTTGGACAAAACATTTCTTAGCGTGGATAGCCATTAGACAATGGAGGAGGATCCCGAGGGAAAGAGCAAAGGCAGCATCATTGCGGAGAGCGGAGACTAGATTAGGATATACATTAGCAGCAGTGATGCATTGAGGAAGCTGCAAAATGCATCAGGGTCAGAATGGGTGACCCAGACTGTTTCTTGGCCCCATTACCTAGGAAAGAAAAAAAAAATGGATCCTTTAGAAAGCCCTTTAAGAAGACTGCCAATCTTCCCAACAGAAAGCATTTTAGATAGCATACACATCTGTCCCAGCAAAATATGAGAAAGAAAATTCACTGCACAGTCTGAAAATGCCCTGGTTATGGAGCAAATGGTCCCATTCTCGTCATAGGAGGCAGGAGATTCAAAAAGGGAGACATTAATTCCTAATTTCCAATCCAAAGCACAATGTATTCCATTGTCCAAAGGGGATTAGCTCATGTTTGGCATTTTCAGACCCGCATTCCTTGAAATTAGCACAATGACTTTTACATTTTAATTTACAGGGGTAAAAAACAAAAGAGAAAAACAATGGAACGAAGAGCATCTTAATGAGTCATAATGTGTGGGGAAGTCTATATAAACAATGTAGCAAATATCTGGAAAGTGTCTATTTTTCGATCCTGGTAATTATTTGAAGATTGGACAAGCGCTCTATAAATCAAGAGTACAAATGGAAGCGGTTTCTGTGTCTACAGAAGAAATGGAACAGGGTTAAGAGCTGAATTTTTCCGAACACCTGGAAACAGTAACAAGAGGAACTGGCTCTCAGGAAAGGTAAGGGGATCAGAGCTGGGCGGGGAGTGGCTGTGGGCAGAGAATGCGCCTATCGTTTATTGTACACTCCCGAGCGCTTCATACAGTGCTCTGCCCACATTAAGCGCTCAATAAATACAACTGAATGAACCAAGGATGAACGCCACGGGACGGCTACAAGCCCACTAGGTCTGGCCTTTGAAAATGTTCCAGAGTTTGGAATTTGAGGTCATGTCACCCAGTGTCACCATTTGAACTTCTGCAGAGCGCAGTTAGCAGCTAACTGGTGTAGGCTAACTCCAGTCCTTGAGCAATTAACATCCAAATGATCTACAGTTCTTACACTCACCGCTGTAGCAGATTTTGAATCCACACATGAACGGGCTTCTAAAATCAGACCCGAGCATTGCCCCCCCCCAAAGTCATAAAAGTACAATCTTTATGGAAGAGAATTTCTTGCCAGGCACAGTACTTTCAAGGTATATTTTTTTACTCATTTTGTGGCCCCCAAAAAAGAAATTTAAGACACAGACTGCACAGGAAAACAAGCCTCGCAAGATGGAAAGAAGCCTCAGAGGACCTGGTTGGAGATGTATTCAATTTGCCTGGATTACCTGACTAGAAAAGGACAATTTAGACATGATTTAGAGGGGGATTTGGAAACAGCAGCAGCAGCTATATTTAAGATCGTAAATCAGAGGAACATGAAAACCGAACAAAAATCCATAAAGGTTAATGCACTATGGGCCATATTCGCCTCTCAATTCATGAGAGTAAGTTATAGGCGCATCAAGAAGAGAATCTTTCCTAACATTCCAAAATTATATATGTCACTGTAGTAATGCCTATTTCTCCTGGAGGTAACTAGGAAGAGCCACTGATGAAGGTGTGGAGTAAAATCCTTTTCTAGTGTTGGACTATAATCAGATCCATCGGGGATGCCCCAACAAAAGAACATGAAGCCCCCCAGAAACAAAAAAGAATTCAACCAGTCATATTTTAGTCAGAGGGAATACAGGCCTAGGATAAGCAGAGGAGGTGAAAATGAAGGAAATGTTAATCAGAGGGGGAAAAAAAGAAGGACACCAAACATGAAATTCATAACCTGCAGGCTGATAGACAGATTTAACTTACTTTATCTTTCCAAGAATGCACTGCAAGTGATTTGTGACTACAATTAGGTGTTCCCTCTAGACAGAAAAGCACTTTGGGCACAATGGAGT